>NC_142612.1:61454935-63954101 GCF_059453375.1 Lepisosteus platostomus
TAATGAATCGCCGGGCTGCTGGACTAAATTTGCTTTCCAACGGGGGTTTCGCTGACCTCCCCAGTGTCAGACAAAATGTTCCCAGTCTCCGCATCTGAACCATTATCGTGCTAGTTTTCTTTTTCTAGGACAAGGGCTACTTTTTCGAACCCAACCCCCCTGTGACAGGCCCTGTTTCCAACCCCCCCCCTCGGTCTGACAATGGCATCTTTGTACCAGCTAGTGACTAGTGCTGAGAAAAAAGAAGCTGAGCCCGGTGTCTCTTAGCTCTCTTCTGCACTCTGTCCACATTCTCTACTTTCCCTCCCCGTCTCCATCTTCACCTTTTCAGCTTGTTCTCCCTCCCGGTTCATGTCTCCACTTTCTCTTTATCGCAATTCAGTGACTTCTGGTACAGTCACGTCATCACAGCTGCAACCCAAAAAGGTTCTTTCTACTCATCTGAGGAAATAGGCAGTGAAAAACAAAATGAATTATTCTGTTAGACTCGCAGAAGCTGTGGTATGACTCCCTGTTCCTCATTGCTATTGTGCTGTAAGAAACTTTGAAACTCCCAAATTCTGCTCCTATAATGGCTATTGGAAGTATTCACCCCTTTTGGACATTTTCACATTTTTCTGTGTTACAGTATAGAACCACAATGCATTTACTTGGAATTTCTTTGGTATTGATTGACATAAAACACTCTATAATATCGAAGTGAAATCAAAATTCTGCAGATCCTCCCAAATAAAATATAAATATAAAACAGAAAACTCAACAATATGACTTAACCCTCCGTAGGCTGTTGTGCAATAGCTCAAACACAGTGCCACCCCCCTCCCACCTAGAAATGCAAACTACTTGGTATGCAACTACTTTTTATGTATCAGGATTTATATATTCAATATTTGTATATAATTATGTGGAATACTTTAGCATGGGTGGTTTGTACAAGTATTGACTCCCTTTACTATGATGCACCTAAATTTGCTCTAGTGTAACCAAATGTCTTTGGAAGTCACATCATTTGTTGAATGGAGTGCCCTTGTGTGCAATTAGGGTGTTTCACATGAGATGAATATACCTGTCTGGGAAGTCCCACATTTAGTTAGTACAGCTCCCAGCAAACACTACATCATGAAGACAAAGGAACTTTAAAAGTAAATCTGGGATAGGGTTCTTGAAATGGTATAAGAACATTCCCAAGGCATTGTACTGTATATCCCCAAAAGCACAGTCAAGTCCATTCTAAAGAAATGTTAAAAAAAACTGTGAAACTGTGAAGAAGAGGTTGTTTCTAGGTGAGAAGAGCACTAGTCAGGGAGCCCACCAACAGGTCTGTGATCTCTCTAAAGGAATTACAGTTTTTCATGGCTGAGAGGGCAGAAATTGTGCATATCTCATCAATTTGGGCTTCATGGGCAAATGACAAAAAGTCACATCAAATCTCGATTACACTTTGCCAGAAGGCACATGGGCGACCAAGTGAAAGAAGATGTTATGGTTGACGAGACCAAAAGTGGCCCTTTTAGCTTCAATGGTAAGCACTCTGTTTGGCGCAAACGTAACAGTGAACAGCATCCTGAGGAGACCATCCCCACTGTGAAGCATGGTGGTGGCAGTATCATGTTAGGAGGAAGCTTTCGGCTTGGAAGACGTGTGAAGATGGAAGGAAAAATTAATATAGCAAAGTACAGAGGAATCCTGGAGGAAAACCTGATTCAATCTGCAGAGAGACATGGGATTTGGGAGAAGATTCATCTTCTGGAGTGACCCAGTCAAAGCCCGGACCTCGATCCAATCAAGAATTTGTGGCAGGAGTTGTAAATTGCTGTTCATCATCAGTTCCCATTATTCAAGAAGACTTATGGCTGTAATTTCTGCCAAAGTGCCTCTACCAAATATTGTCTGAAAGGGGGTGAATACTTATAAAATCCGTTATTATCCGTTGTATGTTTATAATTAATTCACAAGGACCTGTAGAATTATGGTTTCACATTGACATTAAAGAGTGTTTTCTGTCAAAGCCCCCAGTTAAATACATTATGATTCAATATTGTAACACAATAATAAAACGTAAAAAAGTCCAAGGTGGTGAATACTTTTGATAGCCACTGTATTGCATTTTACAAATTCTGGGACTTATGACTTCTGTACTCAGAATGAAGTAATGCAACTCCTATCTATATACTGTATGTCACTGCTGTCACATTTTCTGACCAGAGCTCTGACAATCACATGTTTAAGACTTTATTATTTATCAGTTGACCTGGAGCATAAATTCTCAGATAAAGAGCAGGGAATACAAAGAGAGGTTTCCCACTTAAACAAGTGGATTATAACAAGATGTCAGATTTGCTGCTGTATGGGCCTCAACAACACTCCTGCTCGAGAAAAGCAAAAATCACCAAAACAGACACCCTGTTAATAGGTCACTCATGAGAAGCTATCTGAGCCAGTAGACAGGCTCAGGGGTCAGTGTTTGATTGCCTGTTTTCTTGTGAAATTCAGGTAGCTCTCCAGGTCTCTTAACAAAACAGTAAGTAAGTAGTGCTTGGGTACATTCACTTGCAGACTAGTGTGTTGCACATAGTATCGCTGCCCCAGATTCCTAATCCCGCTGGAGCACACTGGACTTCAGGTGGTGACGTCAAGCCCGGCTTACTTTCTGACTTGCCTCCCAAAGTCTGAAGGATGTCAGCCTCGCGTTGTCACTGGGGCCTGTCAGGAGCTACAGTATGTGCTGTCTCTTCACTGCTATGCTCCTGGCCCATTCTGGTGACTCTGGTGTCACTGTAACACTACAGAAGCCAAGCATTTCATACTCTAACAAAAGTAACAAAACTGTTCAAATACGTATTACAACATCACTTCTTCATTTACTATCCATTCATCAATCCATCTTCTAACGGATTCATCCAATTCAGGGTCATGGGGGAGCTGGGGCCTACCCTGGCAGGCAATGGACACAAGGCGGGGTACAATCTGGACGGGACACCAGTCCATCGCAGGGCACACACAGACACAAACACACCCAACAGGGCCGGTTTTCCCCAAAAAAACAAATAACCTACTAATGGAATTTGAATCCACCCCACATTTTGACATCTTTTCAGGCTATTTACGATGTCAGTTGTGCATATGATGATTGTGATCATGTTCTGAGTAAAAATGTATTTCCATTTATTCTTACAAATAAAGAAAAAATATGTACTGTACTGACACATACTGTATACCTGTATATTATATCAACACATGCACCATACAAAGAAAGGACCCCCATCAATCTGCTTTTTTTTTGGTATTTTAATTACAATTTCTGGGGAGCAAGCCTGTACTTCCCAGAGGAATGTATATTTCCAATGGGCTTGAACGTGTATTGTTTGCGAACTCTCTCCCAAATCCGTTCTTCCAAAATTGGAATTCTCAAGGGCGGCCCTTCGGGACCTCACTTCAAAGGCCTGGAATGTCATCACATCAGACATGCCTGCAGAAGTGTGGTAGAAATGGGCCACGTTGGTTTAACCTCGTTTCCAGAAAAAAAGGGCACCCAGTTTTCAAACATGCACAAGACAAAGTGCATTCAAAAATAGGCCATTGAATTCCGAAGACAGCGGTGACGTGTTTGCCTGCTATTCTGGGCTTGCTGTGGGTTTAGCCCTCCGAGAACAATGTGCCTTCTCTGCTGGTGCGTCTGGCTCAGCTGTGGGTGTGGTAGAATGTGCCAGACGGGCAGAGGGCATGCCCTTGGCGGCTGCGCACCCACCCCACGGTCTTTCCCACTTGTGAACAAGGTCTTTGTGCCTCCCAGGTTTCCCAGCCATTTCTGACCTTCGAAGTTTTGACTCCAAAACTGGGTCACTGGCACGTGTCCTCCTAAAGCAAGACTGCGGTTTTCACGAAAAGGCACAAAAACAGCCTGCTTCTCAGATAGGGATTAGCAGGCTCACGGGCATGTATGTGGCAATTTCGAAAGAGAAGAAGTAAAGAAAATGGAGACAAAGAATTACAAGATGAAGGAGTTATTTGAAATATTTCTTGCTGTGTGTAATCTGTGTTTATTTTATGTTTACAGTGAGAGCTTTCCAATGCGTCCAACAAGAAGTCATAGCATCTCGAGACCAGGGCGCTGAGCCCGTGAAGGTCTGTGTCTTGGTGACCTTTGGCCTGGCTGCGTATGCGCAGTAGGGGGACAGTTGCCTGCAGTTGTTGCTGCAGCTGTCGAGCTCTGGACAGGAGCAGAACAAAGCTGCCCCAGTGCTTGGTACTGAGGGGCTGGGTGTTGCCGTTTTGAAAGGAAGGCTTTCTTCCATCCCCTCCACCAGCTGCTCTGAACTCACTGTCTCCCTCCCCACCCCACATACACACACCTTCAGCAACCCTGCCCTCATAACTGTGTGAAAGGAGCTATTTACACTCGAGCTCCTCAGCACTCCTTATGGCCCTGCTCGTCGTCCCCATGAGGGATCACATTCCCACAGTCCTCCTGGGCTAATCTGCACATGTCTGTTTACTTTATCTCCACGTCTGCCTGTCACTTGGGACCTGTGAAAAGTTACAAATGAGAGGAGGCCACTCTTATCATTATTCTTATTGTTTCGTTGGGATTCGCCAGTTGAGCTGAGCATCTCAGCCAGCCATTTCATGAAACGGAGAGCTGGACAAACAGCTTTCCTTTGATTCTTCACAGTGACGGAGTACAGCTGTGTACAACCTGATGTCCTGGGCGTCTTGGATAAGACTAGGCTCATGACAGAGGCTGAAGTACCCGCGGGTACAAACCCGCACTGAACCCCTCTCCCCTCATTGCAAACTCTGTGGCAAAGAAAAAATTAAACAGACCCCAGTCTGTGATCTCTTTTGTGCTTTGCTTTCTGAAAAGGGATAATACTGAGCCAACACCCCCTTTCTTTATATCTTTGTTGATTTTTGTTTTTGACTGTACTTTTTTTGGGGGGCGGGGGCAGTACTTCGAAGCTTCATACCTAAACTATATAATGGGGTGGCCCCCTAAATGTGTCCCCCAAAGGGATAGCACCAGCGGTGCCTGCGATAGCTGTGGCCCTGTCAGCTTACGAATGTTTGGCCTCCTTCAAACCAGCAGGCAGGTGAATAGGGCCATCACCGTGAAAACATTACGCTCTCCATTGTTAAAAGACACTTGGAAGAACTTTTTACAGTATGAGACAATCCTTTCTGCATCTAAACTCCTGTTTCTCCCACCACCAGACATTGTCAAACGTCCCAAGCCTGTAAAAAACATATCTCCCACATTGGCATAAAGCAGGATGTGCATGACGCGAGAGGTGGTCCACTTCGGCTTTGTCTAACATTTAACGTGGATTAAATGTGCTCCAGTATCTCTAATTGCATTATCACCCATCATCATCTGGCAGATTTGATCAACTACTAAGTGAGTAATAGGGAATTCTTTGGTCTGCGAAAACAGTGAGTTACTTCTCATGACCCACAACACCACAATACCAGTGGCTGCCAAACACGTCAATGTTCTGGATGTTCAGCAGTGATCTGCCTAGCCATCCCAGAAACCTTCAGCTGGCTGTCTGGCCACTCACTCACTCTACATTGCCATTGCTTTTGAAATGCCATGCATACAAAGAAGTGGATTGACGTTTCCCTCATTCGGATTGCTGGGGTAAGCACTAGGGTTCGAGGAGACCGTTTCACAGAGCCGAGATGTGAGAAATGACTCTGACATCTGACCATCTGCAGGTATGTCTTTGCCATCAATCCAGCATCAGATGAAGGAGGTCCTTATGTGAGACTGTGAGGGCCTGTCCTTTTTCACCTTCACCACTCATGACAGGCCAGACACTTAAACTGAAGGTCGTTTCAGTCAATGAATCTAATCGTAAGTTCTGATTCTTGCATTTGCTTCCTAGCAGAAATATGAGTGGGCCTTGAGAGTGTCTCCACTCGTGTGAACACTTGGTACGAGTTTCAGCATTTACAGGGATTTCGCTCATTTAGTGCTTAGGCACCAGAATTGGAAATGCTGCTGCTGTTTGTCATGTAGTACGTTCAGAATGGCTGTCACAGCACACAGACATGTCAGTCAGTGTTTCCTGCTGTCAGCTCCAGGCATCTTACAGCTTCTACCAGACTTGTCACCATTTACTCAGGGTTTGCCCTAGAATCTGGAAACCTTCTGTCTGAAGGTCCTCAGCTTCAGAGCTCCTAAAGGAGCACTAGTTTTCTCTCCTTCTGTGTCTGACTGAGGAAAACTAGAGGCAGTGACCCACAGAAAAGTAGGCATACAGACAGAAATAAGTCAACAAGGAAATGTGCATAATGTTTAGTGTCTGGCTGGACTTGTTGTTGATGATATCTTGCTTTTCTTCTGCCCTGGTTAGAAATAGAAACTAAACTAATGCTAATCTGGCCTGTCCTCATCCATGGTTTTGCATGTGAAACAATGCTTGCTGACATATTTAACCTCCTCTCTCTGGGTGGTGCCATGTTCTGCTTTGCCAAGACTGGAACTGTTTGGGCAGCGGTGTTATTGTTCACCAACACCTCAGGGGGACAAGAAACCATTTAGGACCCGGCCTTTGATTAAAGCCAAAAATGTCCTCTGAGTACTGAGACCTTTTTAAAAACATATTTATGAACTTGGGTGGCATGGTGATGTAGTGGTTAGCATTGTTAGCCTTACAATGCAGGGAAACTGGGTTAAATTCCAGGCCTGTGTGGAGTTTGTAAGTTCTCGCCGTGTTCACGTGAGTTTTCTCCTACAGTCCTTTGAAATGGTATTTCAGCCACATATGGTCTAATTTCATTGTGCCTTTTATTGGAAAGTACTACCTCCCCATTCCACCTTGTACTCGGTTTGTTCTTGTCCTATCTGTTCAGAACCACATAACTGCAGTTCACTGATCAAATTTAAATATCCTACCTTGGCATTGTTTTAGCACTTAGAGATTTAACATTTTATTTCAAAGCTGAAATAACAATATGTCTCAAGTGCAGCTGGTCATTTTCTGTGCTCAAACACCTGTTAACACCTACCTGTTTTGTTCAGAGCTCAGGATAAAGGGAGCCTCTACAGATGAGCCTTTCCTCATCTCAAGGTCCTCTCAGTGACAACACACTGTTTTCTCAGTATTGCTCTGGAGTCAGTGTGGATTGCTGGCTGGAAAACCTGCTTTTACAAGGGTTGTGTTTCCCCCCTGGTTAGGTATGACTCTGGGAAAGACGGCTTTATTGACCTGATGGAGCTGAAGATGATGATGGAGAAGCTGGGGGCACCTCAGACCCACCTGGGCCTGAAGAGCATGATCAAGGAGGTGGACGAGGACTTTGATGGCAAGCTGAGTTTCCGAGAGGTGAACTGGCACTGTTGTATACCTTTTTCAGAGCTCTGGGCTGGGCGGGAGGTGGAGGGATTAAGGGACAGCAGTTACAGTTCATTTGTTTTCTATTCCTGTCCTAACACAACACAGCACTTACTTTGTATGGAAGTTATTTTTTCAGGGTTGCTCAAGACATGTGATGCCTGTAGTTAACTATAAGAATATGATTATAAGCCAAAGCAACTTCAGATTAGCTGTCACTACAGAGTGACTTAAAAAGACTTGATTTCCCATATCCCCCGAAGGACAGGACATGAGGCGACTGTATGTAACACATCCTGAGTCTGTTGCAAGCCCTGGTGTGAACTTTGACCCTCTTATGACAGTCCTTTTTCTCCAATGGTACACTGAGCCTCCTAGATGCTAGGTATATCTTCCAGTGTCAGAGTTACTATCCTTATCAGACTTTTAGAAATATGAAGAAAATCAGGACCTCTCACAAAGCTGTAAAGATGTAGTTTCTTGTCTTTTCCCTGTAGTTTGTAAAATATTCTTTTAGGATGATATCCTCAGAGTTGGTTCACAAATCCGAAATTTCTGTTCTTGTCCAGTTATCTCATGTTTGGCTGTCTGCACTAATCCCTGCCTCCTTGATAAAAATGAGAAGAATTTGTTCTTGGCTGAGTCACAGCCCTCACAGCAGTTTTGTCTAATTGGTCCAATTAAGTCATTCAGAGCACAGCTGAAGCCCATATCGGATGCGTGCATCTGAATTGAAATTGAATGGCTCATAGCTGCCAGCCCTGGGTGTGTGAGTGCTGTCCTGTGCTCTTCCCAGATTCCAGCAGTACAGTACCAGTATGGAGGCACATTGCTCATGTAAACAGGTGGTCACTGCCTTCACTGCCCTCCCAGTCTCCCCCACATTGGCGGGTGACAGCTGCAGCTTAACAGAAGCACAAAGACTGTTTCCCCACTCTCTACTGGGTAACTCTGGTGCTGCCTCTCCATTTTCTCTCTGCATTCTCTGTCTAAACATCTAATGTAATAAAACTGCAGCCTGCTATTGTTTGAATGCATTATTTCTCAAGCATACTGTTACTTCTTTTTTTAATCTTTTTTGTATTGCTAGACATATATTGCTATCAACCCCACCCCAGCACACACACCGTCTACCCAAATGATTTCAGAACGTTAGTGATGTGTCTTAGAGGTGCTCCAGGGCCCGTTTCTGGATCTGTCCCCACAGGACACCTTCTTGATCAGAAGTGGTGATGGATAACGAAGACAAACTCGTGTGACTGAACCAGAGACTTCAGAACCAGTTCCTGGAGGGCTGTCATTTTAGTTCCAACAGCATTCAATGTTAATGTTAATGTTTCTTTATTAGCCCTATACAATTTCTTGCATTAGGAATTCGTCTTTTTGCATACCCCAGCTTATCTCCATGGAGACACAGACACACAGACAGGGAGAGAAGCTTGGGGTCAGAGCGCAGGGTCTGCCATTGTACGGTGCCCCTGGAGCAGACGGTTAAGGGCCTTGCTCAGGGGCCCAACGGAGTAGGATTCCTCTGCCGGCCGCGGGATTTTAACCGGCAACCTTCCAGTCACAGGCGCAGATTTTTAGCCACAGAGCCACCACTCCGCCCCAAGAAAACAATCGTTGCGTTGGCCGGGAATCGAACCCGGGTCAACTGCTTGGAAGGCAGCTATGCTCACCACTATACCACCAACGCGCCACTCACTATCTCCTATCTGTTTGCATTACTGGTGTTTAATAAACTGGGCAAAACGTGACTTAAACCGAGTGCCTCTCTCAGCTCCTCAGACGTGGAAGACTCCGACGGCCCTCCTGAGGTTAAGCCAGTCCAGAGGCTGATGGTGCCAGTCCCGTAGCTGAGGTGCGAGTGAAAGGCCAGACCAGTCCTCTGTATGTTTGTCACAGGCCGGTGCTGGCGCTTCTGTCTCCGCAGTTCCTCCTGATCTTCCAGAAGGCTGCGGCGGGGGAGCTGCAGGAGGACAGCGGCCTGCTGGCGCTGGCGAGGCTCTCCGAGATCGACGTCTCGGCGGAGGGCGTGCTGGGAGCGCGCGACTTCTTCGAAGCCAAGGTACCAGGGGGCAAGAAACTCCCTGTCCGGACAGTGCTAGCCACCCCCTGTCTACTTTAATCATGGTCAAAACCAAAAGACAACCTAGTGTGAAACCCTGTGTGAAGTATTGATATGATACTCAGACAAAGATACTCAGTATTTACTAATGTGTTCTTTAAAGTCTCTTAATTTGACTCGAGGCAACATCTGAAGCACAGTGTTTCAATCTGAAGAAGGTCTTTCTGAAACTGAAATAGTGATCTGCAGATGCTGGCTTTGGGCTTAAGCCAGAAAGGTGGAGTGATTTGGTCCCGTTTTCTCCTAAATAACTAACCCAGCAGCCTTGCAGGTTAGTTTAGGGAAGGGAGGGTTTATCTGGAAATCACTGATCAATGGTGAGTTTCGCCTTTGTGGGTTTTGGGGATTTATTCCTTGTGCAACAAAGGACAAAGCCAGTGTTAACTATTTCTTACAATTTTGAAATGGGGTTAGTAATACATTAACTGAATTCAGCTTTGAATTTTACTGTTGTGGCCTGTGCAGAATTCTACTACTGTTCATTGAAATCTATCATAATTTACAAAAGTCAAAAAAGTATTTTTTTTAATTTAGGGCGGCATTGCCCTCTAGTGGCAGAAAATAGTACTGCTGCACGGAAATCTAAACTAACGGTCACTTAGTTTTGGTCTCGTTTTATTAAGACCTGTATGAAATGTTTGTTTGGTTTTATCTGTTTTATTTTCAAATTCGAAATTTTGTCAGTTTTTAAAACCTTATGCTGACATTTTTATCCAGGAAGATAGAACTCGGTCCAAATTATGGCGACACGGTGCTGATTTTGTTTTTCTAAATTTATGTTCTAGTTTTGTTTTTAATAGACTAAGCATGTACACAGAAAACAAGTCAATGATAGTTACTATAATTTAGATGTCAAAACAATAGCCACGGATACTTTTAGGCACAGTTTCTTGGTCTAATCCCGGTCAGTTTTAGGGATATGATTGATTATATATAAATATAGCTTATAAATGTTAAAATGGTGGCCGTTTTAGCACCTCAGCTAATACAGGTTTTTTAAGGGGCTACACAATACCAGATTGAGCGTGGTCTATGTCATCAGTCAATCCGATGAGCTCCTTTGCAATTGGAGGAGGGTGTCGACTTGGCTATGATACCCTTGTTGCTCCGCTCTTCTTATCACTTTACACAAAGGATTGTGGGAGAATGAAACAAGCTACCCAGCCATGTTGCTGAAGTCAATACATTGATTTCTTTCAAGAAAGCTGAAGGAGATCCTCTGGTCAGTTAGCTAGATCACATAGGCTAGATGGGCTGAATGGCAGCTAAGACAGCAGGTGTTGGAGAACTCAGTGGGCAGGAGTTCTCACTGCCCTGCGTTAGTTTCAAAAGGTCGAGAACAGCAGGAAGAGTGCACTAATAACAGTGTGGAAAGGAAAAATAAAACATAATTTGTGTTCCATGTTGAATTAATTCAAAAAGTACTTTTCAGAGGTGCTGATAGTGACTCTGCGAACATCCGTAACAATGAGACTGGGCGGCTTGTTCCATACTCGTTCTAAATCCAGAATAAGTTTCCACCAGTGCCCCTCTGGTCGGTGTTTCACAGCTTGTATTTTCTCTAGTAATCCCTTAAATAAGTAACTTGGAACTGCAATGGTTTGCTCTTTAAACTTGTCCGGGCAGAGACGGGAAGGCCAACGTTGTGCGGTGCTGTGCTTTCCTGTCCAGGTGCAGGCTCTGGCCGCCGGCAGCAGGTTCGAGGCCGAGCTCCGGGAGGAGAAGGAGGAGAAGAGGCGGCAGGAGGCGGAGAAGAAGCAGCGCCGCGCCGCCTTCAGAGAGCTGCAGTCCGCCTTCAGCCCCTGAGCCCCGGCCCCCCGGGTCTCCTGGCCCTGAAGCGTCGGACCGGTGGAGCAGTGTCTGCTGGTCGTTCTCGGGGCTGCCTTGAGAGAAGAAGCCACTTCCACTCTGAAAGACGCCCCCTAGCTGCGGTGCTGCACACGCTGAGCTTGAGAGTAAAGAACCCCCTCTGTGCTTTTAAAGACTGAATACACCGTTAATGTGGGTGTAAGAAATTCAATTTTTTCCCCTATCTTATTCTAAATATTTAGGTGAGCATGGTGAATTAGTATAAACCACAACTGTTATTTCAGGGGTTCTTTATTCCCAAAACGGATGTGAAACTGTCATACAGGTGACCTGAGACTCCAGTACTTAGAGAAGTATTTTAAAAGCTTCACTGAACAAACTTGTGACAACATTAACGTATGGGAATAAGGTAAAATCTTTTATACGTTAGCACAGTGTAAGCAAGGAAATGATCACTTCAAATCTTTTTCTTAACATTACATAAAGCAGACTTTGTAGTTGTGAAAATACTGGTTAGTTGTAGCCTAATCTAGTCTAATGTTTTATTCCTTTATATTTATCGGACTAACACTGATGGTGAGACATTCAGTCATGGTTATAAAAAAGGGACCGATCTCTAAAGCAGAGGAGTAGTGTTCTGGCATTGAGCCCTCGTGATTCTAGCAGTGCTCAGCTCGCATGCTATATCTGAACTAAAAATATGCAAAATCTGGGGGATAAAATGTTTTAGTAAAAAGTTCAAGCTGATTAAGTATTGGTTATGTACATTTTCTTGTCAGACCAGTAGCATGGTAAGTTGCTGGAGATATTTGGGGAAGCCTGGGTTAGTGAAGGGGAGTTGTCAGTGTGGGTGTCCTCATGGTCAGGCTACTGGAGAGGTTTACTGTTTCTCCCATAGCTGGTGGGGTAATGAAGGGGTTTTGCTTAAACCAGTGGAGAGTAAATGATCCCCAACTTTTCATCAAGCTGCCTTTCTGCTTCTGGTTCGAACTGACGCATCCAGCTGACCATGAGTGACCATGTCTCTCTTCTATAAAATCAACAGGATGTAATACATCCGCTGACTTTTAAAACATGGGTTTCTACTCATCTCTGTTGTACATTATTTCAAGGAAATCATTTTAGAATTCTCCTGTGTAAAGACAGCCATCCCAAAGCTTTATAAAATAAACTGTATAAATGAAATGATGTTTAATAATGGGGAAAATGCCGTACGTTGCTCCAAAAAGATTTGTTCAGCTTGAACAAACTAAACCTCCAACTTAACAAAATCCATCTGCCCTTATTTTATGAAAATGAGTTGTCATGACACTGGTTAAAAGGAAAATTTGGAAACCTCTGAATCTTACAGAAATGTTTGAAAGGAACTGTTACAAACACAAAACATCTTGCACAGCCCTAGTTAACAATCCAGCATTTGTGGGCTAAAGTGTAGATAGTCTTATCTGAGAGAACAGATGGGTCTTTTAACAGTTGTCTTCTTCAGTTTTCTTTGCTGTTTTGGAGGATGTGATCCCAGCTGAGGACTTAATATTAAGAATATTTTAAGCTTTTATTATAGTAGATGTAATATTTATGATATTATAATGTTTGATTCAATAATCACACTGGGTGTTTCTCATGTTTAATTAATGACCAAGAAGTACTTATTTTTTAATGTTTGTGTAATAAAGCTGAAAAAAATAAATTAGACAATTGTATTTTTCTGAAATAAATGGAAATTTAGTTCTGTCTTCTGTATCCTCTTTACCTGGTCACATTACAGCTGCTTACTCTTTGCAAAAACATTGTGTTGGTTAACAGTGTTGGTTAAGCTTAATTCAACTGCACTTCCTACAGTCTGAACAGTCACATCCCAACCTTACTTTGGAGCTGAGGAAAATGTTCTGATAAATCAATATTTGCTGGTAAACAGAACCCCTAAACCAATTCAATATCTCTAAAAATCCCATTCAACAACTGAGTGCCCTGCCCACAGGAACATCTTGCAAAAGATAGCCTACAACAGTTTTTCATTGATGAATGCTGGGGAAAAATAGATTGTTTCCTGCTGTCTTGCTACTTCCAGAGGTTTTCTTCGATAGAACAGAAATCATAAGTAGTGTGTGGTGCCTCTTAAGGCTTCAGAGCTTTGGCCCAGGCAGAAACTCATATAAAGTAGCCCATGCAATGCCAACTGAAATGAACAAATAAATGAGGAGTTTCAACACTGGACCCTTAACAGAAATAATTGTAGATAACTCCAAGTTATCTACATTATTTCAGATATGAATAGAGAGCATTTGGCTTTTAAAAACTTGCATTCACATGTGAAACCTGCTGCCTGAAGCAGACAGACTAACACAGGAAATGACTTGATGGAGAAGTTTTCTTCTGTTTTTGAATTCTGCTCACCATGAAATGCCCAGATTAAAGTACAAGTTATGCAAGTTAAGCCCAACTAGTCCTTTTAGTGGTTAGCAACAAACTCAGGATCTCATCCAACCAGTACTTTTTGGCCAGCAGCCATATCACCCTGCAACTCACAACTGGCAACCCACTGAAGCTAAGCAGGTGTGAGCCTGGTCAGTACCTGGATGGGAGACCTCCTGGGAAAAAACTAAGGTTGCTGCTGGAAGAGGTGTTAGTGGGGTCAACAGGGGGCGCTCACCCTGTGGTCCACGTGGGTCCTAATGCCCCAGTATAGTGATGGGGACACTATACTGTAAACAGGTGCCGTCCTTTGGATGAGACGTAAAACCGAGGTCCTGACTCTCTGTGGTCATTAAAAATCCCAGGGTGTTTCTCGAAAAGAGTAGGGGTGTAACCCTACTCTTTTCGAGAAACACCCTGGGATTTTTCCAATTGGCCCTTACCAATCAATTGGCCCTTACCAATCATGGCCTCCTAATAATCCCCATCTATGAATTGGCTTCATTACTCTCTGCTCTCCTCCCCACTAATAGCTGATGTGTGGTGAGCGTTCTGGCGCACTATGGCTGCCGTCGCATCATCCAGGTGGATGCTGCACATTGGTGGTGGTGGACATTACCTGTAAAGCGCTTTGAGTGGAGTGTCCAGAAAAGCGCTATATAAGTGTAAGCAATTATTATTATTATTACTTGAAATAAGACAAAGCTTCAGCTTCAATTACATGACTGGGTAGCTTGTTCGAGATTCTTCCAACCCTTTGTGTAAAAAAATGCCTCCTTTCAGGTAGTTTTCACTTTCAACCTGTGGTTTGTGTTTTCCTATTTATACTGAAGACATTCATTTGCTAGACTTTGTCACTTAGCATGACATTCCTCTAAGACCTTCACAATAACTGGTTCCTCTTCTCTGGACTGATACCTTAACAGAAATACCATAATGACCATAGTGACTAATATTCAGTAATATTTCAGAGGTAAATGTAGGTACAGTTAGTTACAGCATACAGTACATTCCTGTACTGGAGCTACTGTATATTATTATGGTAAGCTCCATTAACCTCTGTGAGGTTATATCCTTTTTAAATCAGATTGTTTTTTTGCTTTGGGTTATTAACTTAAAAGAATTATCATTAGGGCTCTGAAGGTGTGTTAACTATTGTGGTCAGAGCACACAGCCTGATACAACATGAACTCTTTGATCAGCAAATGGAATATCCTTTCCAGTGGCTGCCCTCTGAAGGACATGTTCATGGAAGGGGACCTACAGGTACCTAATTCTAGTTCAAGGGATTGGGATACACTATCTGAGGGTATTCAAATATTTGAGAAATGTCTTTTATCCATCCTTCTTAGAAATGCTTTATCCAATTCAGAGTCACGGGGGGAGCCAGAGTCTAGCTCAGCAAGCAACGGGCACAAGGCAAAATACAGTACTTCCTGTATGGGAAGCCAGTCCATTGCAGGATACACACAGACACAAACATACACATACTCACACCTAGGCCAGTTTTCCCAGCAGGCAATTAACCTACAGTACCTGTGAGAGAAAACTGGAGCACTTGGTGAAAACCCATGCAAACACAGGGCAAACATACCAACTCCACACAGATAGCACCCCAGGTCTGAAATTAAAAGCAGGGCTCCATGCAGCACTGCAAAGCCGCAATGCCAACCACTGTGCCACCACGTCAAACACCTTTCAAGCATAGGAAATTGAAAAATGTTTATGCCCACAAAGCCCGGAACCTCTTTTCAACTTCTCTAATCTCATCTCTGCCAAGTCTGCAATTCGGCCAGTCTAAAAACAATTGATTTTCTGTGTTTGCTGTGAAACATTATTTAAACAAGGCATTGTGTTTTAAATAACAGTCTGTAACATTGTCAGGTTTTATGACAACTCTTCAAGCAATCCCTTATAATAAAGAATCAACTTACTGCATTGGAGTTTGAAGGTGATTATTAATATTGCTGTTCTCCTTAATTATATAATGTGAATTTCAGATTAAAACGTCCACTGGCAGAACAGTGAGCGCTGATCTATTAAATTATTTAATACATGATTAAGATGAGCAGGATAGCGTTCCCTTTGTCCCCCCCCCCCAAGACTAAATCCCACTTTAAATAAGGCAACTGAATAAATAATAACCAAATAATAAGACAATGATTTCCTTCTGATGGTTTACTCTCTCACAAAATAATTTGGATGAGTCTGGTCTGAGCTAAAAACTTTGACAACACACTTGGTCTGGATGACAATTTTATCCAATGTGACTTGTGTTGTAAGTACACACACAGTGAAGTGTATAAACACTAAGAAGCACTATATCCAATCGTCTGAGAAAAAAAGAACAAACAGGAAATGTTTGTAGTATAATGTGCAGTCACCATATTGTAGACCAAAAGGAGCCTGAGTAAAGATCTGTTTTGGATGTCTAGACGTAGCTCTGGTGACAATAGTTTAAAAAGCAGAGAGTCAGATCACATGATCTACATTTTGAGCAGTGGGCTCAGAGGAGACACCATAAGGATAATGATAGTGCAGTCCTGACGTTTGTGGATAGCTGATTCTGCCAAGAGAGGGGATTATGAGGCCAATATGAGAATAACCACAAAGTTCAGGAGCCCAAAATTGTAAGGTCTCTTCTAATCCACTCAGAGCCAAAGAACATTGATTCATTCATTGTGAATTTGTAAAAACAAATTGGTTGTAGTCCAGATCTCTCCCATTCTCACAAGAAACGAGAGATGGTTCCACTCCAAACTGGCACTTTTTAAAACAATCCAAGCATGATTTGATAACATGATGTTGGAAAATGGCACTAAGACAATGGTCTTGAGTTTAATGTCAAACACTTTCTGATTCAGGTATTTCATAATAATGAAATAAATAAGGCAACTATCTTTTCTGTAACATTTTCAACTAAGATGACTTTGTGAGAAATCCAACGTACACTGTTACCAAAAGTGAAACTTTAAAACACCATTATAAATACTGAAACTTCATGAATACGACTGAATTAGGAACCTTAATTTTTATATAAAAAATTGTTTTAACACGAACATGCAGCCTCTAAAAGGGATTTTTTTTGTCTGTAGTACAGCAGTGCACTAAAAGTGATGAAATCCTACGGTCTCCTTGAGACGTGGTAATTGAACATAGCGAAAGAGCGTCTATGGTTGATAATCCCAAACCATCCGGGTCCCTAGTGGGTTATATGTGATCATGTGACCTGAACTCAGCCATCTTGTTGTGGAAACGAAGGGAGACAGAGAGCTCGCATAGATACCCTGCACTGTTAGTAAAGCAGAGGTAAGACAGCGCGGTGGAAATTGTAGCTGTTGTTATTAAATAAACCTAGACGATTAAAATGAACATGTCACTATCGTCTTGATCCCTGTCCCCAGTTGATCGGAAGCAATTTGCTCCGGTTTCGGGACCCGCATGGTTGAGTGGCCGTGTATCTGCGGGCTCGAGTGTGGTAGGGGTGCCGTGTCGGGGCTGACTTCAGGCGCCCTTGAACGGCAGGAAAACGGGGTGTGGCGGCAGGCTGCTAGGCCGCACGGAGGGTTCAGGAGAGGGATAGCGAGGGGAGGGGAGGGGGTCGGTTAGGGATTAACTGGCGTGTCAGTGTACTTTCATACAGTTGGGGACTATCTGTTTGTCTCGTTTCGAAGTGTCTTTTGCTCGTGGTATTTTGTGGTCGATGAAGGTGGTCGGACTGGTGTTGTTTGTGAGGCTGGGGGAGGAAAGTCCTGACGAAAAAGTTGTGACAGTTTGCCCACAGAGCACACAATGCCTCCACGAATTCCAGTAGCTGCTCTGGATTCTGCAATGACAAGACAGTTTGAAACTGCAGTTTGCACTGGAGCGCTTTTCCAGGTGGCCTACCGGGGCACCCCGACGCCTGAGCTGGAAACTTTAAAATACCCACTTTTATTCGTACCCACTCTTCTCGAGTCGTTTCTTTATTAAGCAGCTGGTCCTTTAGGCTTTCATCCTCTGATGCATTATGGTGATGTCGAATGTGGTTCGAGGGATGACTCCCGTTTGCATACAGTGTAGAAATAAATGCTGTGTTTTTAAATACTTTTTTTTCCTTACGCGAGTGAGAATCTCGGATTTTTCTGAACGCAGCACAAGTTTCCCATGCGGATATTTTCGCGAGGCTTTCTGTCAGCCGTGCCCTGATGTACGTGCACCCTGTAAAAGTATTTGGTAGTTTTGTCTCTTCTGAACTTTACCGGGAAGCTGATTTTTTTTTACCACCTAGCGTTTTAACTGTGTAGGCATCACCTCGCTCTGAGCAAGTCTTTTTGAGTTTTTGACTTCAGCTTTAAATTGCGACTTTCAAATCGTTGACTGTTAAAATTTAAAAGTAGATTTAAAAATCTACAGCTGGTGACTCATCAGTGATGTTTTTCATATAGAAAGGTGAAGCAATAATAGGGTTACAACTTGTCTGTTCCATGAGGTCATTTACAGCCACGCATCTCAACCGCGTGGGCTCTCAAAGACCTGCATTAGGTTATTTAACTGCCAGGACAGGACTGTCAGATATACTGAAAGAACATTTGTTTACTGAGTGGGTTTACGGAGCATTAGAGAATTATTGCAGAGTGCTGCACTTTGTGGTGCTCTCTGTCTCATGCAAGGTGGAGATAATGTGTGGATGTGCTTAGCAGTCCAGGTCTGCGGGGTTCCCAGTATAGAATCTGTATCTGAGGGTTTAAGCCAAGGACTGTGTTGAGGACAGCTCACCTGTGCTTATTGGGGGCAGGTGAAGTCTGGGGACTGGCAGGGGCCCGGCTGGGAGTGGGAAGCCTTTGACCTTTTTCATATTTGCACTGCTGGGAATGTGTGAGCTGAAGCTTGGGCAGCATCTTCTGTTAAAATGCAGGCACGTTGGGCAGCCAAACATTGGCACGGGCAGGCAGGCATTCCTTCTAGAGAAAACGTATCGAGTTATAGTTTACCTTGCAGAAGCGTCCCATTACTGTCTGGGACTGCCCAGCAGATTCTGTGCCAAGAATGGGCTGTGATCTTCTATATCAAGGCTGCGGAGTGTGTAGGTACATTTCTGCCTTGATAAAGGAGAGGAGCTGCACCACAGAGTATTCTCATTAATTTATTTACATATGCAACATCTGTCTCTTTTGTAACTGTTTCTATATGTATACACACTTAAAACACTTAAGCCGTTGTACCTCTTTATGGCCTGATCTTGTCAGATCTCAGAAGGCAGAGTGGTCAGTAGAGATCCTTATGGGAATCGATGTTGCTGCTGCAGGTGGTGTCAGTGGGCCAGTAGGTGGCACTTTTTTCTTTGAACCAGTGTTTTGCAAATCATCGTCTCAGGGCACACCAGTCTCCTGACAGTCCTACACCTCCCCTTTATCTGCTGTGTATTGGGGCTTCAATGTGTCACCTAAGTGGCGGACAAAGGGACCCGTTTCATATATATAAACCAATATGGGATCCTTTATGATCAAAAGCGCTATATAAATGCAATTGTTTTGTCTCTTATATCATTCTGGAGCATATTGTGTGGGGATTCAGAAAGACTCGTATGTGCAAAAACATCAAAAAGGTGCTTATCTATTAATAGGTGACTCTGTTTCTGTCAAGGCGGAGGGCAAGGCTGTTTGTCTCTCAGGTGTCATTAAATCAATGAATGACACCCTTACCAAATATTCTTTTCTTTGCGTTTGACTGACAGGGCATGTGATTGGACTGAACTTATTGATTGTCACCGGTTACAGGGGCTCAAAAGAGTCCTGTATTATGTTTCATCACTACTTCGCCGAGGCTGGAATGAGAAATTTGTGCACCTGCTGCCCTTCCTTGCATGTGGATTCAAATTCTGATTTCTTAAGTTTAGGAACCTTATGGTGATCACGCATGAGTCCCTACTTGTGATTAGTCTATAAAGAATATGTTCTGGAAGTTTATCAAATGAAACCTGTAGACTAAGAACTTTTTTTTTTCAGTGGGTAATCCGCCCACTCTTTGGTAATTGCATTAGTTAGGCAGACTGCCCACAGTTTGTCCACAGTGAACAATTGGGACCAGTGTTGTGTTGTGTTCCTGTACACTGTGTGTGTTCTTGGAGGTCCTTTCAGAAGTCTAAAAAGGACGTGTTTTCATAAAGTTGCTGATTTAAAATGATTTTATCTCTTTAACATTGCAATGAATGTTGGCATTCACACAAGGCATATTTACAGCGTAGGCAGTGTGGTAGTCTTTTACTGCAAATCTCTTACCTTCCAAATTTGAACAAATTCTAAAAACAGAAACAAGCAGATTCACTCCCCCATATACAGACACTCATTTTCTGTTCTTTTTTTTAAGACGAGAGTAAATGTGGAGAAACTAATTATTAGTGTCTGCCTTCTCCTGTAAGATTCAGAAAATGAGAAATCAAAACACAAGTGAAGCAATTATAAGGCCAGAGTTGCCCTTTGGTTACAGTGGTAACTGATACACGGGCTATCCAGAAGCCATTTTTGTTTCATAAGTACACATTATACAATTTTTACAACAGGCAGCGGGGTCAGACTCATCACCTGATTGGTCAAGTTATTTTACTCCCAGTGGTTCCTCTATAGGCAGCACAGTGAAGCAGCGGTTTGCATTACTGCCTGGCAGTGCTGGGGTCCTAGGTTCCTATGTGGAGTTTGTTTTCCCTGTGTTTGTGTGGGTTTCCTCTGCTTTGTTTTTCTCCCCCATTCTAAAACAAGTTAATTGTGGAAGGTTAGGTAAATTGGTTTCTGGGGAAAACTGGCCCTGGTGTGAGTGAACTCGTGTCTGAGTGTGCCCTGTGATAGACTGGCGCCGCGACCAGGGTGTACCCTGCCTTGCCCTCCCTGCTTGCTGAGATAGGGTCGCAGGGGAGCCGGAGCCTAAGTGGAAGAAGTGGTTAATAATTGTTGGGTGGCTGGATGGTTCCTCTCCTTTCATCTATAAAAACCTGTAGTATCTTTAGTCAAGCTCTTTATTAGCAGGGTGCTCAAACAACACTTTTGCAGGTGTTATACATTTCTGTACTTAAAATCGTAAGACCTTCATAAGGTACAGAACCTTCCTTTAGATTTTAAATTCTGCTAATGTAATTTACAGGCTTACAATCAACTATATGTATAACTATCATCACTTTACATCTCCACCCTGTGTTCTGCTCAAAGAATCTTATTAGGTATCTTTTCCCATTAAAATTAGTTGCTTTTATATCAGAGTTTTTTTGCTCCAAACTGAGCTTATCGTTATGGATGAGTGGGATCCCCCCGGAAAGGAAAACCCAATGGATTTTTCCATCAGGAACAGTGCTCAAAAAGTGAGACGTTGAGGTGTGTTTGAGTGTGTGCACACGAGAACCCCACTCTTACCCAGGGGACTAAGCAGCTGCTGTACACACCCCATAAGAACATAGAGCTGACTTAAAACCAAAGGTGTTGGCTACAAAAATGGAAATACCCAGGTAAATTAGGCACAGCAAATATATTGAAAGCAGGGGCATCTGCACAAGGTTGAAAAGAGAGGTGGTTGTTGGAGCATTTTTGGCTTCAGAAGCTTCAGTGACCAAGAAAGCTGAAAATTCTGATGTTTCATGAGCCTAAAATGATACCAGGTGTGAGTTCATTAACTTTGTTATAGAAGGATATTGCTGTCTTCATCCTGCAGAAAACACCATTATATATATATCACTATAGAGTGAGCATTTTAGTTGAGAGGAGTTTTACCTGGTCATTCAGATCATTTTGTTTTTCCCATGCTAGTAAGTCTTTTCACTTCTGACTTGAACATTATAGCTGTTGTTAATGAAAATGAAAAACTTTTGAAATGTTCTGCTTTTTCTTGTGGAGTTATGTTTGACCATTCAGCAATCCAGCATTTTAAAAGAGCAAGACTTGTTCACATGAGTACAGATTACATCCACCTGACCCAAAGCATAAACGTCAGACTCGGAAGTGAGGTCAGTTGCTGAAGTCTGTACAGTGATGAGATGAACTCGGGTGAAGCTGTTTTGATTTTGATTCAGTCGGGTCTGCTGCCCCAGGTCAGAATGGACCAAGGAGGTTTCATCTGAAAGGAGTGAGGCAAAGTACTGAAAAGAAATGGGATTTTTTTCCATCTTCCACTGATGCAAACACTGATATGATTTATTTCAATAACACATCAGGCTGTCCAGACTGTCAAGTTTTGGGGGGACCATAAGTTGTTCAAATTGTACCCAATGTAAAATATAATACAAAATTAAAAATGATTTTATTCTGGAACAGAAGTATAGAGTGACAGGTTCATTCTTTTGCTTTTTGCTAGAAACATAAATTTAATTTTATTAATGTTGATGTTAATGTTGATTTAAGAAGTAGTGATAAAACTGTAAAATGATTAAGCTTATCTCTGTACGTGTTACAAATTAGCCGAAATCTGACCTTGGCATTTGTTTAAAGACTACCAAAATCAGTGCCTTTTATTATTACACTCTTTTTAATACTTTAGGAATTCATATAATACAAACTCTTGATGGGTGCAGCTGTTTTGTCATGTTACATTTACCAAACAATTGTGTGAAACGGTTGAACTTTTTGTTTGGTGCTGTTTGTATTTGATTCATGAAAGCGATAATTGAGTGCTCAGTGGCAGCCCGCAAGCTCTACACCTGGTTATGTGCCACCTCCTTCTTCCACGGCAGTGAGATTCATTCCCCTCTTAATCAGTGTTCTCAGTAAAGTGCTGATTCGCTTCAGTGGGATGTTTGTGGGAAATCTGAGTGACAGGCTGGTTCATAACGTAAACCTTCACCTTTTTAATGTTGACCTTTTCTTAATGTTTAGTTTACCCTTGATGAGCTTTACTCTAAAGTAGTACTTCCTTGAAGGCTGTTTTTTTATCCTACTTTTCTGCTAATCTGGAATTAACCAGTCATTAACATGCAGCCCAATGTCTGTCCACATGCATCATTTCCCCTACATTGTTTGCCACACATTTAATTCTTGCAGAAGAGCAACAAATGGAAGGAAAACTGGGTTAAGCTTAATTTTCCTTAGACATAAAAAGGGTGAGATTTGACCTTAATGGGATTGGGAAATTAAAATAAGTTAACTTGTATAGTGTTCTTAAAAAAAACAGATAGGATTCAAAAGCCTTTGCTGTCTTACAATCAGACATTTGTTTTCAGAAATGTAAAGGCACTTTTATCTTTGCATTAAGTGTTTTTTCCCCGAAAGAGCTCACAGTTACTTTTATTGTAGGTTAAAAAAGTATCACAACAGTGGATCATGTGCATATTGTGATTAGAGTAATAGTTTTTGTTGCATGGTAACTTAACAATCTGACACAGTTCAAGTAGGCAGCTGTGTCAGCATGCGTAGGCTGCAAAGGAACAAGTAAAGGTTTCTTCTAAGAGAAGAAAAGAAAGGCTGTGGAGCCTTTTTCAGGTGTGATGAAGAAGGCTCCCCATCTCCACATTTCCTCACACGCCTGAAGCAGGCCCCACAGCCAAAACAGTGTTTCTTCTCTTTTCAGCATGGTAACCCTTGCTTGTTCCTTTGCAACTTAAACATCTTGAATAAATTCTGTTATAGGGAGATGGAAAAGGATGAAGGCTTCCCCCCCCCCCACTTTCAGTCCTTTTAAATGGCAACAAGGTTATCCTGTTTCATATTCTAAAGGAATATGAAAACAGTCACATTTTGTTGGAAGTAGGCCTGTTATCTTCATGTTCTGGGAAATGAGGAAATGTAGTAGCTGAAGCTATTTGGATCTCGGAAGGAGTGAAGTTTGCATGGTATATCAGGGAATTGTGTGTTTTCGTGTCGTCTTGTAACCAGCTGACCTATTTTATTTTGTACAGGTGGCTGAGCTGTGAAGACCTGTCTGGTAGTGGGGGGCTTGTCTTGATTTTTTCGTTACATTTTCTTTTAATCTTGTGTAGTAAAGATACAGAGATAAAATCCACAGTGACTGTTAAATGTTTCAGGAAAAAGTTGCCCTGCTGGTGATGCAGTCATCCTCATTGTTGCTCCGACTTTTTATTTTGTACAGTACTAAATAGCGTTCAGTCCTTGGAGTAGTGTTTGGAGGGGACATGGAACAACTTTTAGCTTTCAGTTACTTTGAGTAGTAAGTTAAACGGGTATAAATTGGCTTATTGCTTGTATGTTTACAGTGCACATAATACCATAATAAATTGATTGAAATCAAAAGTTTCTGAAACAAAGATATTCACGTGGGTGAAAAGCCAGGCCTTACATGTTAGTCTCTGCTCTCTCGAGGATGAAAACATAGTTATCTTTCAGTGGTAGCAGACAAATTAGTAGTAGGAGGCTCCATTTAGGAGCTTGGTCACTTTGACACACTGTCCCGAGACCAACTGAGCCAGGGCACTGCAAGGGGAATCCTCTCGTTGACTCGGTTGGGACAGGCATGTCAGAACATTGTTCCTAATTGGGTAAGTCAGTTCTGATTTCCTAAAATAGCTGCCGAGACTGAAACTCCAGCCACGGTGTGGAGGGCTGGGGGACCGCCCTGCTTTTGGCACATTGGATAGGGAGAAGGATCCCACTGGGAAGCACGAGTACACTGTGGAGACCGGAAGATCCAGATTATAAACTCCATACATATTTCAGCAGGTAACTGAACGGGTAGGGGATTCCGGATGCATTGGAGGGACTTGCTTTGTGAACACATTCTTTATAATCTTTTTTTTTAGCCAGTTTTCTAGAGGGAATGAGCTGTCAACAAATTGACAGAAGCACCAAGATGTAGTGTAGGGTGGTGTACACACAGTTTATAAACTGCTCAAGGGAATATAACTTACAGTACAAGGTACAGAAATTGCAATATCATGAAAAAAGCCAATACAACATGAAGCACAAGAATGACAGGATTTGTATTGAATAAATACCGAATTTGAAATGAACTCACCTGTTCAGACTTTGAGGAGGGTCTGGAAGGCAGTCAGAAGTGTGGCAGTTCACCTTGGCAGCGGTTCTGTGGTTCTGTGACCTGTGCGATTGACTTACAGAATATTTAGCGAGTGACATGTCCAGCAGTATGGGTTTTGTCAAGGTATATTGGCTGAAGACTTTGAAATAGAGCATGAATATGTGGAAAGTGGACATATTTTGGATAATGCAGTATCTTCGTGTAGATAGTGTGGATTTATTTTGACAGGGCATTCATGTTTGTCATACGTACCCGAATACGATGAAATGCTTACTTGTGTGTTGACCTCACATGACAAATGATGTAATATAACAATGACAGAAAATGACATACAAATGACACCACAATTCCTGGAGACAGGAACATGGTAGCAGCTACAGTATAGTTTTAACCAGCATTTAGATATCAGTGGTGTGCAGAATTCAAGAAGTGGCAATATCTTGAGTTCAGTGCAAAAACAGGAGTGTAAGTGGGGGTTGGGATGTAAGAGGTGGAGTTTAGGAGTCTTCTGGCTCTGAGGTTTCTTTGAACCTAGGTGTCCGGGCTTTTATACTGCCAGAAGGAAGAAGAGAAAAAAGTACAGTCCTAGGGTAGTTTTGGGCCTTGATTATATTACTTGCGATTCTGAGGCAGCGTGTAGTGAAGATGGTATACATAAAAGGGAGTAGTTCAGGTGGGTAGCTGCGTCAGCATGCGTAGGCTGCAAAGGAACAAGTAATAGGTTTATTCCAAGCTGAAAAAAAGAAGAAAGAGAACACAACTTCTTCAGGCTCCACGGCTGAAACGTTGTGTTCTCTTTCTTCTTTTTTTCAGCATGGAATAAACCTATTACTTGTTCCTTTACATAAAAGGGAGTTCTATGTCAGTGATGGCCTCAGCTGTCTTCACCACCTTCTGTAGTTTTTTTTTTTTACGTCATGAGCTGAGCTATTGCCCTTCCACACTGTACCAAATACTTTCTGTAGTGCATCTGTAGAAATATCTGAGTGTTTGTGAAGACTTAACAAATCTCATGAGTCTACAGAGAAAGTGTTTCTCTTCACCATTCTATAGTCCAGCAGATTAAGGAATTTCAAAATATTGAGGAAGAATAGGAAAAGAGGGTAAAAATGGGTATTGTTAGTCAAGGTTTAATGTATTTTGAATTGCATTTATTCTGTTTATTCTATGCTTTGTGAATGTGAGCCTTAAGAAAGCTTTTGTTTTCTTGTATTTGATCTTGCTTAGAATAAGATGTGTATTTGGAATCGGGAACCTGCACATCCTCAGCTGTTGCCAAGTTGTAAACAGTTCTCATACCTAAATACTTTGTAGTACGGATATAACTCAGTGTAATTGCTGTTTATCAGATTAATTTTGCAATGTTATATTGATTTCTGAATATCAATCTAACCATTTAGATCAAACAAAGCCAAGTTGTTTGCAGTCTTACTTTGCAGCAGTAGTATTTACCGTGGTAAATATTAATTCATATACTACAGTCTAGTAATTTCTGAAGTGGTTGTGTTTACTAGTATTAACATGTCTATTTATAAATGTGCAAGAGCTGCAGCTATTAGGGAAACCTTACCTTGTAAAAAAGTACAGAAGGAAAGTTGCGGTATTGTTAAATAAGATCTGAAGTGACCTATAAAAAATATGTTGTGCATTCCTTGGACAAAGTGTCTTATTGTATTATTGGATTGAAAGTTAATTACCACAGTCAGTCTCGGGTCCTTTCATTTTTTCTTATTTGACTGGATATTTAAAATGAGAGGGATTCATTTGGTTATAACTTTATCTGAAGTTGCAGTTGTAACTTGATTGTGTTATGTTGATTTCACTGTTCAAAAATGGTGACTGTTTCTTTTTCCTCCCATTAGAATTCCAAGAAATAATATAATGGCAGAAACCCAGACACTTAACTTTGGACCAGAATGGTAAGTGGATTTTGATGTGATTTAATCTGTTCCTGAATGCTGAATATTTCCTCAAATTAAATGAGACATGTTCAGAATATTTAGCTTAATGATATCACACACCATTTGCAGACAACACAGTGGAATATCATGGCGTATTTCAAAGGTTTGTGGATGAGGTAGGTCTCCTTAAGGTCCAGTGTTTCGGAGTGAACTAAAACGCAAGCATGTTCAGTCAGGGTGGTGTTACTTTTACACTGCAGTGTTTAATTTTGTATGAATAATTTAATTAGCCGCCTGTTCTTTGGGAACTTTCATGTAGGTGCAAGTCAAACACATGCTCTCCATACAGCTGAGTGTAGGTTTTGCAGTCACATTTTGATACTTTGTTTAACACGTAGGAAGAATCAGGAATGGGAACATCAGAGACCTTTCTTATCCCCAAGTGCTGATCTTTCCCAGTCTGTTCCCAAGCCACTGTACACGGGGTGATTTTGTCATTAGAGGTTTTAGCATACATGGGGCATCACAGTGTATTTTAGTGATACATTATTCATTTTAATTTGTGTAGAGGTAATCACGGCACTACCCACAAAAGATTCTAGATTGTCTTTCCCAACCTTTTTAGTACAAAGGACCAGATCCCCAGAGCCCTCCTCCTTTGAGAGCCTAGTTAGGCTTGTTGTATTTCATTTTCTAGCTGTGCTGAACTAATTTTCTTAAGTGTTTGTACTAGCACATTTTGAAAATTAGAATGTGGAATGAACTCTTCCAGCCTAATTTCAATTTAGCAATTATTCAAATATTGAAACACAACAAACAGTACAGTACAACACATAAATATCTATACCTATATAGGTATTTGCACAGTTGAAGACACAAAGTGAGCTGACCAAGCTTCAAAGGAAAATAAGGTGCCTGTTTGCCTTCAATTAATCAAATCTTTAAATTTGTTTTATGCAGTAATTTATTTTACCTATGGGATCCTTCAAAGCCAATCTTGCGATCTTGTCACTCTTGAGTCAAAGGTGTCTCCAATAAAACGTAACCTGAAGTCCCTGAAAACCCTAACTGGTGTAAAAACAATGTGCACCACTAGATGTGCTGTCATAGTAGTAGTGTGGAATTCTAAATATTTGTCTGGGCCAAAAGAAAATAACAGATTATAGAACACTGCTGTTGGGAGGCTTGGAGACCAGGTTGCTAAACCTGTTGCCTCTCCCCTCTCATTGACAAGTACAGACCAGCAGGTCCTCAGACAGTTGGTGCTCCAGGCTAAAAAGTTACACAGCCCTCTGCACGGGGAGTGTACCCCTAAGGTGTGTACGTTCTCTGAGGGCATCTAGAGTCATTAGGATAGAGTGCTTTCTGACCACTTTGGTGAAAAGGAGCCTTGTGGTTTATGAAGGATGTAGGGGTAGACCTGAAGGTATTGACAGCACTGCAGGGTTCCACACCAGCTTGCTTTTGGTACATGTGCTCCTCAATGTGCTCAAAGCGGGAGCAATATGGAGCCTCACATTCTAGAATTTTCTAATTAAACTTGGTCATCAACTGGCCTTTTCATGAATTACCTTCCATGAACCTTGGCTTTGAGGATTACCTTGGCCAACATGGTCTTTTCATGGGATATCTTCCATTAAGACTACATTGCAGGATGTGTGTATTTCAAGAATATGAATGTCTACAGCAAATCCGTTGCTTGTCAATCCTCATAGACCCGGTGTAAGGCAACTCCTCCGGCTGTTAAGTAACATGAGGAAGCACCCTAACAGGGCATTCGCTACTTTTTTTTCTTATTTAAACATTCCAGTCCCTCATGCATCCTACCTCTTATGGTCTGTTATTTCTAAGGTTCTGTGACAGTGTCTCCTTGTTAACCCTTCTGCACCTAATACTTTGAGAATCAGTGCTTTAGAGAGTGCTCTGCAAATATTGACAGGATTTTAATGTTAGTTTTTCTAATAGCACCTTTAATTTTTCTGTGTGTCCAGAGTTCTAATGAATTTATGGATTAAGATAAAGCTTAAAACTTTACGGTCAAAAAGCCTAGTCAACTCTGATTTTGATTGCATTCAAAACTACTTTTTAGTCGAGTTCTCTGTCACTAAGGCCAATTGTGCGCCAGTGATGGTAGCAGTTTGCTATGAATACACTGAGCATTAAAACAAACCTATTGTGTTTCACTGTGACAGATTATGAAAGTCATCAGTAAAATCACAAAATCTTTTGTAATTGGTGAACTGACACCAATTTTTTACAGACATTAACAGACATGATGTATCTAATTGTATTTAGCCGAGTAATTTGTCATTAGCAGGGCAGTAATTTGTGTGACTAACATTCAAAGCAGTATGAACTGTAGCTCTGTGATGCAAGCTTTGCACCAGGTGGCAGATGCTGTCAACTGGGTTCTGTCCCATTACTCTCTTACAGTCTGGGCGAGCATGTGCCTTTTCCCAAGTCTCCGATACCTAGATGCTAGAAACATCATCCTAGCTCATTGCAGAAATGTTTAATGGGAGTCAGGTCTAACGTGAAGGGCATCCTTTCACATTTGCTCCTGGGAAGAAAGTCATTTTTACATGAGCAGCATGACGACATGCACTGTCCTGTTGGAGACTTATGATCTGAGAACAAGGGTGTGGGAAGGACAGCAAGGGAGGTCCAAGGACTTGATCACTGCAGTCACAACATGCAGTCGGGTTGGTCTCAGCCCCTTGAAGTGGAGTTCTAGACCACTAAAACTGGGCTTCCCTTCGATGGGTTTGCTATATACAGTGATTGGCAATGTTTTGTGCCACATTAGCTGATGTGGTCTACATAAAAGCTGGTTTAGTCTTAAACAGGACCTGGTTCCACTGTTGGAAGACGATGGGATTTTTAGAAGAATATAATGGGAGTGGGCATACATTTTTACACATTTACTTTGCTGTTAGTCATTTTCACTGTTCAGCAGTTTTATATAATTCCTTGCTTAACTCTTTATCTTTTTATAACTAAAGCGCTTGCAGGTAGTGTTATGTTTTTTCCAAAAAGTCAAATTGGCTTCTACCCAGCCTTCAGTCAGGTGTCTCTGCACCAGTTCTCACATTACGGATGATCAGAACTGATGTCATCACCTGATGAGGAAAGTCAAGCTGATAGGTGGATCCTGATTATCTTGGCACCTGGAGCTGTGGGTTGCTCTTTTCACGTGCACTATAGGCAACAGTAGAAATGGTGTGTTAAAAGTTCTGGCTTAGGCTCTGCCATTTAGCAGCTCTGCCAAGTGTCACCTACTCCTTGAGTAAAAAAAAGAGCCAAGCTGTTGATCAGTGTGCTGTAGACTGAATGCCTGTTTCATGCTCACGTGCTCTTCTTTCCTGCAGGCTCCGTGCTTTGTCCAGTGGAGGCAGCGTCACCTCCCCTCCTCTCTCACCAGCATTGCCAAAGTATAAACTAGCGGATTACCGCTATGGAAGAGAAGAAATGTTAGCACTTTATGTAAAGGATAATAAGGTAAGTTTGTTTCACGGAAGTCTTGTCAGTCATTCACAGTAGTTCTTTAAGTTGCATACTGAGATTTTGCAGCTATAATTAAAAAAGAGGAGTATAGGAAGTGGACAAAATGAAATGGAAACTTACAGCCATTCCTGCCTGCATGTGATGTGACAAAGTATCTGCCAGCGTCTCGAATTCTGCAGGAAGGATGCTGCACTATTCCTCCATGAGATAGCCAATGAAGTGATGCCTGATTAATAGAGGAAGAAAACACTGTCTTGGGCATCATTCCAGAATAGCCCATGAATTCTTGATGGGTTCACATGTGGTGACTGAGAAGGCTATGACTTATGGATAATGTTAGTGTCATGCTCATTAAACCATTGGGTGACCACATGCTCTGTGGTTGGGGCATTGTCATCCTGGAATGACATCCCTCCCAGCAGGAAAGGAATGCTGCAACATGATGGATCACTCATTAAAAATATTGACCTTCAGTGGTAAGGGAAAGAGTGCATGTAAGTCCTGCTAGGAAAATGTGTCCCACAACGTTACAGAGCCACAATAACACCTCACTTTTCTTCACTACTGTATTGTTCAATGTCTGTGCTCTTTGTACTACTGTCTTTGAAAAAGTGTGCAGCCATTTGATGAGAGGTTGGTGCCCTGTCATCTAACCATGCTCTCTTGCTCTTTGGACATCTCCGGGGTCTGTTTTTCATGAACCTGGTTGCTTGCGATGCAGTTCGAAATATGCATGCAGTTGCTTGCCTGCTTTGCCTTGTACTTTAAATTAATGCACGGCTTTCTCGATCATGGAGGATGCGCTTACGGTTGCCTTCAGTCAATGATTTGTTTCCCTCACAGTTCCAAGCTGACATCAACATAGACACCGTTGCTCATAAAATATCAGAAAGTTGAGCTGTCACAGTCAGTGGAACTTCTGAAGCCAAATACAATCAAACAATTAACCCTCTTTCAAAGTGTCCCCGGTCTTCTCTTGCTGCTACCTGTAGTATTTTGATAAATAGCAAAGGTTTTCATACAGCACAATTGTTGTGGTCTGTAGTCTGGATAATGTTGGTTTGTGTCTGAGTCCTTTTAGTGCTGTTGCAGGCTTGTTGGCTTTGTTATCCTCAGTTCCTATGCCTTGGTGATGCCAATGAGCTTGTAGTGTTGATTATGAGAATCACATTTATCCTTTAAGCAACTCAAACATTTTTGTGGGTATTTTATGGACTCTAGACAAACGGTAAATGACCGCAGTTTGGTCCTTCTCTGATATCAGTAGCAATTAAATTGTGATTTAAAGGAGAAATATTAAAAAAACTACAAGTTTTGAAAACGCATAACAGCATTTTTACTGCTCTTAAAGGATATCATTTTTTTTTCAAAATTAAATAAATGCGTTCTTACTCTTCAAGCAGTAAAAATGCTGTATTTTTATTAAAAATCTGTTTAACGTGTAGGTTCTGTCAAAAAATGTAGCTTTATATGAACATTCTGTGAACTTTCCCATTGACAGGTTCCTGTAGACCTACAAGATAAGGAATTTCTTCCTATTTTACAAGAGGAGCCCCTGCCACCACTGGCACTTGTACCTTTTACAGAAGAAGAACAGGTAATTGCTTTTCTGTTTGTACTATCTGTAGTTAATTTCCCTCAGTTGAAATCAGTTGAATGGCATGGCTTACAACTGTAGCTCTGCAGAAAAGGCTGATCAGATTGAATTGACACTATTCTTGTGTCTCCTTGTTCGATACAGAAAAGGAATACAGACAGGGCTGCACTTTGGCCTTTGAAAGCTAAGCTCGTTTATAAAGAATGCTGATTGAATTCCTTTTCATTACAAGCTGGTAACGGACTTATTTAATTGTAAAAGATCAAGAAAAGTGAAGACACTCTTTCAAGGATTCATATGCTTTTTACACCCTTTCTACACTTGGCAATTAGTGAGTCATGCTATGAGGTCAGAAGTTGCAAGAAAATTGCTGAACTTAAATCGAAGACAATAACTGCCTTAATTTGTTTTTTAAGTGTAGCAGTTAAAGTAAGACATGAAAATTTAGAAACTAATTTTCAAGAACAGCTTCATTGTAGAGGATGGAACTAGTAGGCATCTGCCATGTGGTTTAAAAATTCTCCAGGTGCCATGTGCAAAGTGGATCTCTAATGTACTCCAGATATATAATTTGGTCACAGGTCACAATCCTATTTTTATGCGAAAACACTCCTTATGACCCTGTGTAACAAGGGATGTTTCAAAGTGGACAAAGCGCAAATTGCATGTGGCTTAGCAACCTGAAAACAGTCACAGGTGTAGTGAAGCAATCAAAACAGGCAAGGAGGTTCTTACATACTGTGTGACATAGTGAAGGAAAAGTCCTTATCAGAATACCTGAACTGTCATTGCTGCACAGCTGTCACAACACTATAATGTTACATTTGTACATAGTTGATGATATAATATACAGATGGTATATATATATAGTGGTGAGGATTCCGGCGTTTTACATTTTCTTAAGGACAGAAGTTATTTCTTGTTCAGCACAGAACCTCCCTGAGTCCCTGATGTGAAATTCTACTGAAGAGGTACTTATGGAAAGCGAGAGCTATAAACAAATGTTTGTCTGTCCACAGAGAAATTTCTCCATGTCTGTAAACAGTGCAGCTGTCCTGCGATTAACAGGCCGAGGTGGAGGAACAGTGGCAGGGGCACCAAGAGGTCGAAGTTCCTCAAGGGGTCGAGGTGAGTTATGCCTAATTTCACCTTGAGCAGGCAGCCATGTGAGCAAAGATCCAACTACAGCTACAGCTGCAGGTTTCATTGCCACTCCTTCCCACGAAATACTTAAGACTTCCACTTCTGTCAGGGAATGAATGGAATAAAACCTGCAAGTGTAGGTGATGGTGAATCAAGTCAGTGTTCGCAGTAATCCCAAAATTTGGGCAGACCTATGAAATAGCATGGAAAATGTCCAACATGTCTGTTCAGAATGAGACTTTTTTTAACTTGTTTTTTTTGCCTTTGTTTGCTTTACTTTGCAATGCTTCAAAGGAAATATTCTTAGTTTCCATTATGTAGCTCTGTCGCTTGAAATATTTATATCTAAATATATGTATACATTGATGTGGTTCTTGATTTTCATAGTGCCTTTAATTTACAGACATGGTTGTGGTTTTGCTTGCAGGTCGAGGACGAGGGGAGGGAGGGTTTTACCAAAGAAGTTTTGATGATGTGGAAGGAGGTTTTGGTCGTGGCGGGCGAGAGATGCACAGGTCCCAGAGCTGGGAGGAAAGGTAATAACCTATATCAGCTTGGGGTTTTGGAGAGTGTGGAGGTATTGCTTTAGGTTTGACATAGTCTTCTGTTGAGGATATAAAAACGACTAAGTTTCCTTTGAAAAATATATTTTTTTGTTTGAACCATGTGCCTGTACACATCTGCATGGAAGTGCAACTATTGTAAAAACCATTTGAAACCTGTTTGCATGTTGGACTGTTGAGTATTTTTACAGACCCCAATTTGCACTACTCCTGTACTACATAATGTTAATTCAGCAAAGTCCTCAGTTAATTCAGTCCTTAAAGTTGGAGAATTGACTTTACAACCTTAGGGGTACAAGTAATAGGTTTATTCCATGCTGAAAAAAAGAAGAAAGAGAACACAACGTTTCGGCCGTGGAGCCTTCTTCAGGTGTGTCAGACGGACAGACGAACACACCTGAAGAAGGCTCCACGGCCGAAACGTTGTGTTCTCTTTCATCTTTTTTTCAGCATGGAATAAACCTATTACTTGTTCCTTTGCAGCCTACGCATGCTGACGCAGCTACCCACCTGAACTACTACAACCTTAGGGGGACGTTGTCATTCTCTGAAAATTGCACCTCAAATGTTTTTAATTAATTTTGAGATCAAGATTAGGATGAAAGTATTTACTTAAACCCTTATGAAGAGTTTGTACATGGTTTCAGGAAAAATAGTGCTATTTTGAAGCTTTTGTTTACTGTTTTGTTTTCTTTTTCTCCAAGGAATTATTGCTCTTTATAAGATGAAAATGTCTTATAAAATCTATTGGTGTGACTTTGCTTTCATGTGAACATTGTATAACCCCTTAATTCATGTGCACTGTTTTTTTTAAAGGGGAGACAGACGGTTTGAAAAGCCAGGTCGAAAAGATCCAGGTGAGTGTAGATTTTGGTGTTTTTTGAATTCCCTTCTTTACTGAGTGGTGCAGCAGTGTTTATCTGGCACTGCTGCTATCCCAGATGAATCTTTGGGGTTTACTAATTGTACTTCACATTCATATCACAACACTAAGAACAGAACCACAGTTCAGTGCTCTTAGGCGTGGAGCTCTCTTTTCTGTGACCATTTTGGTATGTTCTGGTCAAACAAGATAGAAACTTAATGCCAAAATCTCCTTGTATAACTGTTTAATCACTAAATGTTCAACAAAGGGGACCAGAATATGTATGTAAGCCATTGAGAAGCCATTTTGGAACCACACCCATACCTCTTTTTATGAACAGAATTAATTCCCAGAAGCCCTTTCGTATAGTGGAAAATTCGTAAAAAGACACCTCTAGGGTCCATGATAAAGTTTAAATCACAATATTCCATACGCCAAAAGAAAGAGCACACACAATAGAGAACAACCACAGTATTCTATGCACCAAAAGAAAGAGCACACACAATAGAGAACAACGCACAAAGCAAGAAGTGTTGAACTGTATGACACGTTTCTTGTGACACTCCATGGGCTCTGTATTGGCTCTCACCCATAATAATTACTGGAATGTGATGCATACACTCAATATGAAATGAGTCGTATGACGCCTTCCTCTTCACTATCTACATTTGGCAGAGTTTTCAAATTCTTTCTTTGTATTGCTTCTTCATAGTTTAAAAGTTGGCTTTATTCTAAATGTGGGTAACAATTAATCTGCTTCGTAGTATTTAATTTTCATTAAAGGAACGTTAGTAGAAAGAAGTACAGGTGCATACTGTACATAGAAAGAAATTTTACCACTTACAATTGCAACAAATTCGCAGTGGTATTCCCAGGAAAGTCACAGGAAAATAACACTTCTGACAGTGCACAGGTTAGCAAATGCTGCCTGGTGGGATTGTGTCCCATTCCTCTTGTAGTGCCTGGACAAGCATGTTCACCGATGTCTGAGTCCTAGCTCCCACACATTGTCCCAGCTTATCTCGCAGATGTTCAGTGGAGCTCAAGACTGGCGAGTAGGGCATCCACGGCATAATTGCCAATACTGCTTTCTTACAAGAAAGCTGTTCTTTCATGACAGCATGAGGACATGTGATGCCCATGTCATGTCATGTTGGGATGATCATGGGCAGCAGGTGAGGTTCCAGGACTTGGATCAGTGCAGTACTGTAATGTGATGTCAGATTGCCACTGATCACTACAAGTAGAGATTGTGGTGACTAGGTATTCCTGCCCAGTCACACATTTGTTGTAAAACAAAGTACAGAAGGGGAAAAAAACTAAACTCCACTCCACTATATAGCTATATCTTCCCTTCTACTAGTGTCCTAACTCCCTGCAGGACAGTTTACATTTCGCTGTTGACTTACCAAAAAAACAGACCTTTTGCCTTTTTCATGCAAGGTACATCCATCCTCTCTCCTACTACAGAGATTTAAGTTCTTTAAAGCAGGGGCTAACTTAATGATTTTCCTATTTTCCAGTTATCCTATTTTCCTATTGAGTTTGGTATTAATTTTTTAAACTCCCATGTATGCTGAATAAGATATTGAAATGATAGTTTTCAAAGTTTGACTTGGGGATAAAGCTCTCGAAATTCTCTTGTGCATTTTTACAGCAATATATTACATGCTGAAATGGCTCCTTAGGGAACAGAGGGTCATCTTAGTGTTTGTGCTATTATTAAATGCATACAAGTAGTCATGCAAGAGATGCTTGAAATACAGAAGAGATTCATTTCAAAGTTTATCAAATGAAAGCATGAAAGAAGGAAGAAATCACAAAAATGAAATTTTGTGAAAAGCAGTATTATCATAGAAGATGGATAATACAGGTACTTGAGAAACAGTTAGAATGAAACTAGAGAATTATCTGTAAGGAAATGGGGTGCTAATAAATAGCATTTATTTTGGAAATGCCTAACTTGTTCTTTGAACAAGCAGTTGTAGTGATGGAAATATAAAACATACAATGTAGTATATTTAAATTTTCAGAAGACTTTATTAAAGTTCTTCATAAATGACTAGTTAGGAAATGTCTGCGTATTAGGGTTTTTATTAGCACCACTGCTATTTCTAATGCATACCAGTGGCTAGATTCTGATATAGTTAGAATACTCAAATGGTCGAATTCAGAGATGAGACCAAAAAAGAGGATAAGCAAACATTTTAGTTGCAAAAGAACATCAAAAAGGTTAGAATTCTAGATAGGACATTTGGCAAATAATATCTAATATAGACAAGTGCAGTGTGCTACACTGAGGTAGAGAAAACTAAGCATAAGACTAAAGCACTGAACTTGAAGAAGCTACTTATGAAAAAGCCCTATGTGATGACCTTGGTGATGTATCCTCTAAGCATTGTATGGGAACAATACAAACAAATGGTAGGATACATGGATAAAAACATAGAAGTTAAATTAGGAGATGTTAAAGATGTACAGTGCACCTACTGTATGAATGTTGTTGAATATTAGTCACCATAATATTGCAGATTAGGAATTAATGTAGCGAAGAGCATGCAGGTACATTGCTAGTCATAAAGAAATGTCCTTCTCTGACAGGATAAAGGAACAGAACCATTTTAGTCTTGAACAAAGAAGACTACAAGGTAACCTAACCCAAGTATTCAGAATCCCCTAATGCACAAAGTCAACCCAGTGGACTTCTTCACTTACGCTTACAAGAAGGCACAGATAGCAAACGCTTGGGACAACACTGTTACAGTGTAGAAGACAATTCAAGGACGTTTATCGTTGGTCACCTTTGAAAGCATTCTCTCTAAAAAATGAACATGAAAAGGTGATCTTTTATTCATCTCAACTCTAATTTGTGTGGCTATTTTATATCTGCTTGGACTTATAAAATACTAGTGGATATTTTAGGCATATTACCATAGCTGTGTGGGGTTCAGAAATGAAGGATTCAAAATGCAATTTATTTATTTACAAGTCATTTATATTCTCCTACCCTTAAAGTTATTGTAAAGTATTTAACAGTCATGCATAGATGACCCAACATTACATTTCTGAATATATAATATTGCAGTGTATTCTTTTCCAAGATTATTGAAAGTTTCTACGAGCACTGCAATGGGTGAGATAAGTCATTACATGCACCTTCTCTCATCGAACTGGAGAAAGACTAGTTGTGACTCGGGGGAAGAAGCACTGAGAGTACTGATTTTTAAGATCAACCGTGTGACAACATGGAGGTGTTTTGGCGCATACAAGGGATTTGGAGTATGCTTATCAACAACGACCTAAATGCAGGAACTGCATTTTGATGTAGGTTTTGATTTTCGTTTTGCACCAGATTTTCTTTTTAAACTAAGGCTCATAGCATTTCCTCAGTCAGGTCTGGTGCATTACCAGTGAATGGAGACAGGTGGCAGCAGCCATTCAGAAGGCCTATGGTGTGGAAGAAGTGGATCGTTCAGATGTAGGCAGCACCTTCTGGGGAATGTGATGCTCCAGTGACTTTGGATGAAAAAGTTAACTTATTTCTACTTTCCATTTAAGCATCAAATGATTGATGCTTAGCATTCATAGTCTTGTTTGCAGTTTACAACATATGGAATTTTACAGTCATATATTTAGAAGCACATTTGTCATCTCTTTCCAACTGTATTTTTGTGCTTTTTGAATTATAAAATAAGCAGCAGAATTGATTTGCACTCCAAAAGCAATCATTTTTGAAAGGAGACACTACTCCTTTGAGAAAAAAATACTATACATTTTGAAAATGAAAAGGCTACAAACTGCATTCGTTTTGTGCGTGAATTGAAAAGTTTACTCTTTATTACATTAATGCCTATAACCATTTCGGTCAATGCAGAGAGATGCAACTGAGTAGTAATTCATATTTTTAAAATTATTTTTGTACATGCTAGACAGTACTTGAGGAATGTAACTCTCTTCTTCAGTGTCAGTTCTTACCAAAGATAATTTTACAAGAAATATTTTATCTTTGGACCTGTTGATTTTGTATGTTTTGTCTATGATATCTGGTTTTGTGACCTTTCCATAGAATTCTCCAGTCACAGTCTGGATTCTCACATTAATATTTTTGTAGTATTTTCAAAATTGCCATTCAAATATTAAACTTTTACCAACTTTATTTTTCCATGAAGTGTCAGCAAAGTCTATATATTAATGAACTCTTAAAATCTATACTCATTACTTTGATACTCTTAATATTTCTACTCTTTATAATGTGTGATACCTGCTCTGTTCACATGAACTTAATCATATTTTTAGATTATATATTTCTCTGTTGATTTGCTAACTCATTCTTAACTTTAAGTGAAAATTTGGTTTACAAACATTTAACATCATAAAAAGTGTGGAAACTCTCTGAGAAATAGCTGAACAACAGTATCCTGATTGCTGCCTCATTGGCTGCAAAGAGATATGTTAGCACTGTCACAGCCACAGATTCAGTGCAGTGCATCTTTTTGGCTGCCTATGTAGTGATAACAGTTGCTGATTTGATATAACCATATGATTTGCTGATGGTATGCAGATTTCTTTCAAAGACAGAATTTCTCATCCTGATTGTGTGTTTGTTTCTTTCACATATGGGCCCTGCAGATGCTGCCCCGGCACATTTTCAGCTGAATCACAGTAAGTGAGCTTTTGTTTCTCAGATTGCTGTAATTGACAAAGGCATCTTAAAACCTTGGCACTCTGGAATTTCTCTGTGGATCAAAATCTCAAGAACCTTAGAGAAACACATCATGTCTCTGTGTGTGCCACTGATTGTCTTCAATGCCCAGTGATTGAGATAAATGATGAGCTGGGAGTGTTTTTTGTCTCTGGAGGGTTTTTCATTTATCCTCCTATTCCATCATTACCGTCTCCATTTATTTGTATGACGAAAACCTTCTCTCCATCTAGCGTTGTGTGACTGGGGTCTGGCAGCACTTTGTTGAGATTGGTTGTATTCACTTTATAAGAGCCATGGGGGTCCAGTCCCAGAACACTGGCAAAGTGGTAGTCAACCTGGATCTCCTCCCGCACGTAGGAGGTACGCTTTTGGCAGCCTTCACCAGTTCCCTCTTGGGTGGCCGAGAGGAAAACCACCAGCTCAAAATGCGCAGGGTTGCCCTCACAAAGCACAGAGTAGAGCGGGCTGTACTCGGTCAGGGGGTGGTAGAAGGTCAGTGGGAAGATGAAGAAAGGGCATTCTGGTCCCCGTAGTCTGTCCAAGTGGAACTCCACACTGGTTTGGTGCAGTATCTGGTCCTCACGCTCCTGGTACAGGATGGCGCTCACTCGCACTTCCGTCAGGGGGCTGTCTCGCATGTTAGCGGCACGGAACATGAGGCAGGTCTCCCCCTGGTGATGCCCCACCACAGCAGAGGAGCTGAACTTGATCGTTCCAGCCCGTTTCTTTGGCCTGGCTATCTTGGCCACAAAGGCACCTTGGACAGAAGCATGAGAAGAATTAAAATCATACTGTAATGACAAAAATCTATTGCAGTGCCTTGATTATTTAAAACGCTAGACTTTGTACACAGTTTAACTTAAAATAGTTTTGCTATATGCAAGCTAATAAAATTGCCAACCCCTTCCTGGAATGTAGGGTTTTGCTGGTATTTATAGTTTCCAAAGGTTAAAGTGTGTAATAGACTAGATTCTGCTTTTCAGATCTTTTAATTTAATTTACCTCCTCTGTTTATTTTTGTACTCTGCCTCATTATCCGCCTTGTTTTTTACAGTCTGTAAAGTGTTGATAATGTAGGGACTATAAAAGGTTTCTAGACTGGCCTTCAAGACCTTGAGTTGAGGAGTTCTGTTTTGGAATGTGTGTAATATAGTTAAGCGTACCTGTAATAATAGCCTCCAGCATGAGTCCCAGTAACATCTGCACGGCAAGTAGAGCAATAGCACTAGGGCAGTCCCCACTGGGGAACATGGTGCCGTAACCTATGGTCAGCTGGGTCTCCAGGGAGAAGGAGAAGGCAGCAGTGAAGCTGGTGATGTATTTCACGCATACAGTGTGCCCAGGAGGGGGGTTGTCATGGTCCACTCCCAGATCTCCATTCAGATGGGCCAGCAGATACCACAGGCAGGCAAACAGGAGCCAGTGGGCCAGAAAGGAGATGCAGAAAGCCAGGAGCACCCACCGCCAGCGTAGGTCCACCAGTGTGCTCCAGATATCCTGCAGGTAAAGCAGCCCCTTGGCTGGGGCGCTGGCATGACTGGTGTTTCTCAGGGTGCAGTGCCCATCTTTGGTAACGAGCCGCCGGCGCCGCAGGGCGATGAGGGGTGTGGAGGCTTTCCGGTCCTCATTCCTTTTGGCAGCCATGTCTAGCAGCCTATAATCTGGAACAGCATTCATGGTAAAACTTTGCAAAAGTGCAGAAATCAACAAATAAGAGTCTGAATGAGTATTAGTTCTCCTTTCAAATAATTACTGCAACAGTGTAGAGCAATCGTGGAGTTCATCTGTCAGTGACAAAGAGGAAGATTAGTATGATCAGTTTATCAAATTGCATATTACTGAAAAGTTAAAAAAAATAGGTTCATGCCACATTTACTGTTTTATTTTCTTCAGTCTGTTAAATTAAGCAAATAAATAGTACCTGTGCATTAAAAAACAAAAGTTTAAGTTTGTTTGCTGCAAAGGTTGTGTTAACTTCTTCTCACTTAGAAAATCAACAAAACATCTTTGACCAGGGGTGCTCAAACCTTTGCATACAACTGTATGCCTGAAGATTAAATATCTTACAAGAGGAAGGTATTTTCAGACTTAATCATTCTTTAAATTGCTACTTTTGACTTTTTTGTGTCCAGTGCTATTCCCCTTTTGCTCACAATTGGAATGCATACCAATCATCAAAAGGACCTTGACACTTTTAACTGCATCACATTGATAATCTTTTGTAGCTGGTTCACTGATATTTTATCTTAAGTCATTTTAAACATCATTTGTCATTAACAGGGAATCTGGTGTAACAGGGAATCTCAAACATTCCGGGCTAGTAGCGTATGTGTATGCTAGCTATATGAATGTGATGTGTGATTTGCATCAGAGTTTTACTGGACTCTGAGCCCTAGATGTCACACATTTCACTCTCTTAAATGTTCAGCGGGCCTCAAGTGTGGTGAACAGGGCATCCACAGCATACCTGACACATTCTTGCAAGGAAGGTCTTACCAAAACAGATAATGGACGAGTATGAATGTGGTCACATCTTGATTTTGAAGGAAGGCTTTAGTCAGGTTACTGTCGGTCAGTAAGAGTGGAGTTTTGTATAAACTATGCACTCCTACTTAAACCAAATATTGGCATCTTTTCCCCCTGGTTTTAACCAGAGTTGTTGTTAGTCATCACCTGTTGCCTTTAAACACTCTTTAGTGTTTATGCAACAATAACTCTTGTGTAGATCATAGTCATGAAGCATTAATAAATCAAAATAAATCTGAAACATCTAGTCAGAATCTGTAAATGTTTTCTAAAACTATGCATGCATAGTGTTAAGTTACTTTTGATGCTCAGTGTCCCTTTTGCCAAAATCGAAACATAATTTCACTAAGGTTTTATAAAGATCTTATCAGTTCATCATGTATGTAGCTCTGTTATTTACTAGTTTTAAGACATTTTCTATTCATTTTCCATTTGTTGCATGTTCAAAACTAATAAAATGGGTGTACAGATTGAACCACTTTAAGAATGATCTGCTTCTTTAATACTGCAGCCTGCTGTAGACAACGTTTTATGTTACTGCTTTATGCCTTGAAGATTTTTACACAACAATTATGATGTTTGGAAAAATCCATTCATCTCTTAAAAATAAGTTTGTTAAATCGGACTATATTCTTTATCAGTTTCTTGGCTTTCTTCACTTTTAAATTCTAAAATGATGATTTTGTGGAACGAACCATTCCCTGCTGTGAATGTCCGTACACACTCGGTATAGCTCAGTTTCGATCTTGAATAAGTGTCTTACCTCTCCTTCCGGACGTGCTGTATTAGCAGCAGCAGCCAGTGTTCGGTCCGAACCTGTCTGCTGGAACCTCTCCCAGCCCCTGTTTGCTATTCGGTAGCAGCAGCGTCTTAGGAGTCCTTGAGCTCGACGTGATCCTGTCCTGCAAAGAGAGTCAGCTTATAATACTGGGGGGTGGGGTGCCTATTCTTGGAACCATTAATGTTTTGTTTCTCGGGGGCAGTAAGACAAAAGGGCTCTGTTTCAATTAAAGAAACTCCTGCTTTAGGGGAATATTGCATTTGCTTATGGAAGTGATAAAAGCTGCCATACTGATTAAAAAATGTTTTATGTACTGCCTTAATTCAGTATTTTAATTGTGTAATTCTGCCTTACGACAGGGCATGGCTTCTTAGTTGGTTTTAGGCACGTCGTTCTCTCAATGGCTTGAAATCGGTTCTGGAGTAGGGTGGATTTATTGCTTAATTCAGTGTCGAAGAGATATTTGAAAAAGGCTCTGAGATTCTGGATCTTGATCTGTTGAAATCTAAAAGTTGAAATGTTTTATATCCGTAGAAGTTCTGTAGCTCTGTACACTGAGTTAAGTTAATGCTTTTTTTAGAATTACTTTTTCTGCAATTACATTTTTAAGATCCTTTAAGAAAAGTAAATTTACTTCTGAAACTGTCTAAAAGGTTTAGTCCATCAATATGAAAAATCAGAATTGCTTGGTTGCAGGGAACAGAAAACACCTAAATAGTGCACAAGATGAATGTGATTGATAGCTCTTGCTGTACACTAAAACGTCCAAATGCTATTCAGACGTCCTGATGATAGTAATCGGATATCTCGTAAACCATATAGTCAAGAACATTAGGAAAGTGCATTACAACCAAAGCCTTTTTTAATTTAGATCCATAGAATAATGAGAACTGTCCAATTATACCATAATCTTAGACTGGAGTTTGGAAAATCCTTGATTTTTTTTTTCTCTACAGCACGGTTTATTAATATTCACAGATAATTTGTATCCTAATTTTGACTTTTTAATGTTTCCTCATGTATCCACATTTTTTCTTGCTGAAATTAGTTTCACACAACTGCTAAGGTCAAAATCAAGAATGTCTTCTGTGGTGTCTTGTATTAAGCTCCTTTGTATTCATAGATCATCCCCTTAAAACCTAGAAGTACTGAAAATTTGAAACTGGTAGTTTTCATTCCCAAAAAAAGTAGAACTATGGAATTGGACAATAGATAATATTTAAAATGATATCTGAGTCATCAAACTGAAACATCTTTAAACAGCAGAAATGTACAGTATGGAGTTGCATTGATGTATTGATGGTCATTGCCTGAGCTTATTGACTTCACCTAGTAGCTGCACTGCTTCCCTCTAGGATGAAAGTGCTTAATTTAACCTTTAAAAGAATACATAGTTTAATTAACTAAATGCATTAATGACAAGCAGTGTTTCAAGTAAATGGGGATAATACTTTAACAGTTGTGGACCACTTTGTTTTAAAAAAATAATTTTGTACATGTGTAGTATTGAGTAGAGAAGTTCAGGTCATTTTTATCATTTCTTGTTTGGTGTCTTAACACACATAGAGCTGAACAGTATGTAACATTAATGTCACGCTTTTTAGAATGATAGAAAATGGTCCATGAAATACATTTTAAGTGCAGCGAACAGCCATTGAAGGCGGAAGCAGTGCAAAATAAGATATTTTTCAGCAATAAATACTGTTTTCTTGTATAAACCAATTTCACTATTTAATTTATTGCAAAACCAATTTTGAGTGTCTTAACATGTTCAGCATTTTCTAAAATTCTTCTGTAGTTTGCACTTCTCAAATAAGATTGAGAAAGAATTAATAACAATTTTAAGTAATCCCCTTAAGAATGCTGCCTTGCCATTGTGTCTAAGTGGGTTTTTTGGAAAACTGCCGTTTTTATATAATCAGTTTTTTTCCAATGATTATTTAAATTTGCATAGAATACATTTCCCGATTTTTTTTTTCTTGAAAGAACATTTTAAGGAGAATTAGTCATTGTGGATGACCAGTTCTATGCTTCAAAATAGTGCAATGGTAATTGTTCTCTAAAAATAGTTTCAAAAGTATTTTTTAATACTTTTTCAGTTTTTGTACATAGATCAATAAATGACAAAAGAAAATTGTGGTAATGTGATTTTTTGGAAAACTACTTTGCAGGGAAAGGTTGCAGTCACAAGTATTTTTTTTTGCAAATGGTAATCTGATTAAATACTTGCTTTTTAATTAAACTGTACTTACAGGAGCCAACAACAACAGGCTTTCCACTTAAACATCTTTTGAAAACAAAACTTTGGATGTTACATGGTTAATTTAGTCAATTATCAGTGGTGGAACAGTAGTTATCACTGCAGCCTCACAGTGCTGGGGCTCTGGGTTCAGCTATGGTCCTGGGGTGATATCTGCGTGGAGTTTGCATGTTCTCCTCTGCAGTTTGCAGGTTTCCTCTGGGTTCCCCGGTTGCCTCCCACTGTCCAAAAACGTAAATTGGCTTCTGGGAAAATTGACCCCGGTGTGAGGGTGCATGTCTGTGTTTGTGTCTTTCTGCCCTGTGATGGACTGGACTGGTGTCCTGCCCAGGGTGTATGCCCTGTGCCCTGTGCCTGTTGCTTGCCAGGATAGAATCTGGCTCCCTAGCAACCCCGAATTGGATGAAGCAGTTAGAAAACGGATGGTTCCATTTTGTTCCAAATGCTTTTGTATTTTGTCAGAATCAGTTACAGCTTGGATTTGCAACGTGCATTGACTTCTATTCTGACAATTCCGATTTTTTAAAGACAAATTTAATACTCTAAATTTATAATACTCTAAAGAAATTTCAAATGCATTTGAGATTTGAGTGAAAACTCTTTCATGACAACATCAGACTTGAGCTTCAGTCCGGTCTGTGAGGGATACCCTAATGATAATATTGGTTAGAAAAATCTGCACTGGATAAGTTTTGTTTGCTGTGTGGAACGGAGCTAATTTAACCTTTGGAGGTTTAAAAAAGGAATAAAAAGCCTCCTTGTTTTTTTTTTCCTTCAAGGGACAAGCTAGTACTTGGCTTTCAGTAATATGCATAAAACAGCTTTGTTTAGGATCACAGGTCAAATCACATGAAGCGCATGTGCTGTGTTTGCAAAGAACAGGGCTGAAGGCCATTGGAGAATTCAAGATAGAAAGTCATTTTACCTGCGAGTGCAAGCTCTCTATAAAGGTCATAATGACTTACTGCACGCATCTGCCTTTTTTTGAAGAGTTTCCGCAACTGAGGCAAAGTAAGTTCCATAGCTGCAAGTCATGGTTTTGTCATTCTTCTGCTTTGTGTGAAATAAGTTGTGCCTGTCAAGAGTGGGTTAAATTATGTTTTGTAATATTACAAAACGTATAATTTTTGTAATATTACAAAACGTTTTGTAATACGTTTCCGCAGGTCTTTCCTCCTGGCGGCTATCAGAGTGTTTAACGCTGCCCTAGGCTAGGACTGTTAGCCCTTCATTTGCTCGTTTATGGACAGCATGTTTGCTCCATTGTACTTTTTGACAATCAGTCTGTATAAATCTTTGCACATTTTGCACACACCTATGTATTTATTTTTATTTATTTTGTTGTCTTTTGTTTTATAACTATTCTGATGTCTGTTTTTGATTGTCTTGGGCTGGACTGCTGTAACACATCAATTTCCCTACGGGATTAATAAAGTATGATCTATCTATTACTGAGCTGCAGGCGGTTGTAGAAGGTTATCTACCATTTGTTATGGGGATGCCATGTACTTAATAGACTTAAGTGTCGTTAAGTATCCAGTTCCTGTGCAATTAAAGGCAGTGAGAGATTTTTTAAGTCAAATTTCAAAGGCGCTTTGTGGTGTGTAAGGGATGTAAAAAACTTTTCATCTTTCAGTTTTTCACTTTGTATGCAAGATTTGGCCTCTGATAGAATTTGTCTAAATGTACATTTATTAAGGACTTTTGTAGCACAGGGGACCAAGGACATTATATAAATACTTTTACTTGTTTTTGGCACCCTAAACTGTCTCTGTGATAGGAGATTTACAAACTGAGAACAGAGGTGATGAGAGGGATCAGCTCTGATATACCTCGCTTTTCTGAGAACTGATCTCACATCTGATCACACACTGATTATACAGACATTCCTACAATACAGCCACATTTTTGCACTAGAATGTGCAAAACTATACTTTTAAATGTGCTGTTATGTATATGATGGTTTTACTAACTGAAGCAACTATTCGCCATTAAAGACTGCCACAAAATTGGTGCAATTTCATTACTGAAATGTGTTTTTAAGCATAAATGAGAATATTTGCAGCAAAAAGCAATTGAGTTTTCTTCATAGCTTGAGTGAAAAGGTTGTGACAACTTTTTCAAACCAGAAGTGTCAGTCAAAGGTATGGCTCTGTAATATTTGCTTCTTTGGAACATCCTATAATCCAGTTCCATTAGTATCTCTGTTAAAATGCAACAGGGTTTTTCCCAGATAGACATGATGGTCTTTTGGCACACTCAAGTCTTCTGCAGATGCTTGGTAGTGGTAGATTATTTGGTGATTGAGGCGCCAAATTAAACAAAGGCACTGTGCTTATCTTTCAGTAAGAATTAAAATGTTTTTCAAGAGAAATACTGCATGATATTCAAGAAAAGTGCAGAAGGACCGAGTGTGTTTGATTAAAGTACAGTGCAAGTCCAGAACAACACGTGGAATAGACAGAAACAAACCAAACCTTAACTTGAAAAAAGATTGATTGGGAACCACCCATGGAAGCATTTATAAGTGAACTTGTTATAAAATTGCCACGTTTTAAATATAATTAGTCCAAATTCAATAGTATGATTTAAATTCTTAAAGCAGAAAGGAAACAGGCAGATTGTTAAACTTATTAGAAGGAGACATTTATGACAGAACAAAGCCACTGAATAAAACGTTCACACTCGAGTGAACGTGCTGATTGAAAAAAATGTTTGCGAACAACTTAAAACAGGTTTGATATTGGATATACACTACTGGAATTGCCATTCTTTGTACAGTGTGGTGAAAAAATACACTCCTTTTTTTGAATTAATGGTTTAAAATATTTAGACATATTTGACCTTCACCTAATTCACACCAAGACCTAATAATAGATAAAACGAACCTACTTTTCCATAAACTAACTTTGTCATTATGTAAATGAAAATCAACCAGCATTCAATACATTTGTGTGAAAAAGTGAGAGCACCTGTAGTTCTACCTTCCCAAAAGAGTATGTGGAATCAGGTACACCAAAATATGCAAAATGATAAGATGGTCATCAGGAAGTAATTACACCTGTACATAAGATCAGAAATGGTCAGTTTGGTCTTAAGCGTTCAGGTTTGAGATTTTCATCATGCCCATATGAAAAGAAATCTGTGCCAGGTTTAGAGAAAGAATTGTTGCTGCTTTTCAGTCTGGAAAGGGTTACAAACTCATTTCCAAACAATATGGAGTCCAAAATTCCACCGTAAGAAAGATAGTGTACAAATGTTGAAAATTCGAGTAAACTAAATTCACCTGACAGTGGCCGTCCTACCAAAGTTTCTCAGAGATCTAATCGTAATGCCCCTAGAAGTCCCAAAGAACCCCAGGGTTATATCCCGAGATCTATGAGTTATGACAATCAGGAAGACATTGAATAAGAATGGCTTTCATGGAAGGATAGCCAGGAGGAAACCCGTTCTCTCCAAGAATAACATCACCGCACATCTTGCAAAATTGCACTTGACTGGAAAAAATACACTTCTGGAACAATGTGCTCTGGGCAGACGAGTCAGAAGTGGAGTTGTTTGGCCATAATGCAAAATGTTATGTTTGGCAAAAACCAAACACTGACTTTCACCATAAGAACCTCATACAAACCCTCAAGCACAGTGGTAGGGGTGGGTGCTGGATTGGGCTTGCTTTTCTGCCTCAGGACCTGGATGCATTGCTGTTATAATGTCTAGCAGAAAATCCGTACTACACCAGAGGCAACCTGTCTGACAGCCAAAGCTGAACCAAAAGTGGATCATGCAACAGGCCAATGATCCAAAATACACAAGCAAATCTACAACAGAATGGTTGTAAAAGAGGAAATGGGGGATTTTGGAAAAGTTCAAGTCTACTCTTAAAACCCATAGAGATGCTGTGGTAGGACTCGGAGAGCTGTGTATACGGGGAAGCCCTCAAACATCAGAGTTGACGGAGTTCTCCAAGGAAGAGTGGGCCAGAATTCCTCCTGGCTGATGTGAGAAACATTCAACTCTAATGATGCAATTTATCACTGCTGGAAGGGGGTGCCCTTACTTTTTCACACAAATATATTAAATGCTCACTGATTATTTTTAAATAAAATACAACTTTTGTGTGTTATTAGTCAGATGAAGTTAGTTTTACCTACTGTTAGGACTTGGTGTGGACTAGGTGAAGGTCAAATATGTCTAAATATTTGAAACCATAAAATCTTAAGGGGGTGTACTTTTTCACCACATTGTACTTGTAGATCACATTCTGTCAGAGCAGTAGCCTGAGGAACCTGTGTAAGATGCGTCATGGTTTATACCCTGAAGAAAGTATAAGCAAAGAAAGCTCTGTGTAACTATGGATGCATTTCATAACTATTTTATGCAGATATGAACGATGTAACTTCAAAAGCTAACTTGAATGGAAAATGTGGGTTGTAAAAAGCAAAGTGAGTAAATGTGTCTGTTATCTGCCTTTAAAGGCTATAGTATCCTCTCATCCTTAAGCAATATAAGTGGATTTCTGTTTCAGTTCTTGGTCATTTGATCAATTATCACTATATGGAGTTGTTTTTAGCAGCCCTTTTGTGTCTGTTTACTCTAGATTGTGTTTTTTGAGGACATCGAATTAACAGTAAGTCATTTTGCAGTTTGAAAACACTAAGGGGTGTGTATTTTAATTATGATAAAACTGAAGACAGAAAGCGCTAATCCGGTGTAAATTTTCTGCACTGATAAGGTTTAATTCAAAGTAGGTTATAAGAACGTGCCTTGAATCAATTAAAACATACGAAACCTACAAACATTTTAGGTTAATTTTAAATTGTAGTATTCTAAAACAACAGGTATTATAGGGAACAAAAACTTTTCAGTAACCGGAGACTTTGGAAAAGTTGAAAATATCGCCTGTTAAGTCAATAACTAACTGAAGTATTGACTAATGACTAAATAAAGTATTAAGGTCTTGAAAAGCACGAATACCAGCAGTGCCAATGGCTTTTCAAGTCCAGGAACACTAACCTTGGTTAACAGACTGAGTGGAAAGCAGAGAAATTTCTAGGTGTCCCATATACTTGACATTGATGTTAAACACTGGGCTACAACCATCTTGAGTAGTAACAGTTTGTGAAGACTAGCTTTTGATTCTGGGTAAAAGTAACACATGCCCCTATTCTGTTTTAATAGATGGGTATATAAAAGGTCATGTTAATAGTCACAGCAGCTTTAGGACTTTTTTTAAATGAATGTTACTTTAAGCTTTAGATTGAAGCCTGTTTTGGTATTGGAGGTTCTCTAGGTGGCAAGATCCCATTTTGTAATTTCCAAAAATAATGTACACAGCAGTATAATCTCAAGACTGAAATATACTTAATTTTTAACATGCTGAATTTACAAATGTTTTACTAATACAAATAAAAATGCATAGTGAACAGTCCCTCCATTATGTTTAAAAGGTTCATATTTAATTTTGTAACATTATTGGGTTTGTTTACTTTAAAAAAACACTAAAACCAAAACCTAACATGGCTTTAGGAAGCATGTATGAATATCTCCCAGTTGATTTTTCACTGTACATTCGGTAATTACTCTCTAAAGCCAAATTCACAGCAAAAGGAGAACTTTGAATTTAGACAGGCAGGAGGTATACATAATTGTCAGTACGTTCAGGGGTTTCCTGTTAGTTACTCATGTTGTTTACTTATCAACTGAGCTCACAAGCAAAGATCAAATAATTTAATTAAAGATTAAAATTCTTGCTGGATATAAGCAAAACATTGCATAAATTCTTGAAGATTATACTTTAATCTTAGACTTTATAACCCAATGCATCCCTTCTGAATGAAGAATTGCAGTTAAAATCAATTTTAAAACCTTCCTCTATTGAAAACCAGAATGCAGTAATTTGCTTTTACAATACATGCAATATATTACTTTTGTAATAAGAAATTGCAAAGAGTTTACATTAAATTTTGTTAACGAGTGTGCACGGCTCCCTTGAAACAGAAACATGATTCAAAAACCGTATTCTGCAGCTACTATTTAGAAAATAAATTCATTTAAATGTCTTACGCAATCAGAAATATTAACTGGATAGTTGATAATGTGTATCTTGAAGGCAAGCGCTTCATTTTATACTTAAGACCGTCCGAATTGTGAGTTACTTACCAGTTGCAGAGTGGGGATCTTTCGTGGTGGTGATGGCCTTTAACCTGAGTGACGATAGGAGGTAGGGGGCAGAAGCAAAGAAAAAGTTATTAGAAATCTTAAGGGTTCCTCGGTGTTGGTGAATAATACCACCCCAGGGTCTATGAGATGGTTCAGCTCTGGTAGCACTGTTCTGATCCCACCTTTCTCTTTACAGTCTGTAGCTCCTGTCCGAAGCTGATTCGACTGGTCACTTGACTCTACATGTGGCCAATTAATTCTTCTATGTGGGGGGAAAAAAACATGTTGTTGGAGTCTGTTGAAAGTGCTAGTTGTTGCTTTCTTACTGACCTTACGAGAACCGATGCCGTTATCTGCAGGCGGTAAGAAATGGACTCCTAATCTGGTCATTGTGAACAAGTTTAAACTTTGTTTTTATCATTCAGCACAAGTTCACACCAGTCTTATCCTCCTGTTGGATCAATCTAAAGGTGATTTCTTATGTAAATTACTGGAGCACTGGTATCTCTAAGTCACACGTTACAAAGAAAGTTAGTTCAACACTAATAGTCTTGAGGGTCTGAGAATAAAGTACAGGAAAACTCTGGACTAAAAGTAGGAGATACTTAATGTGGAGTTACAGGTGTCTGGAACAGACTATCTGGCCATATTGACGAAACGTATCTTGAAGATGTTTGAAGAAACAGACTAGGATTCCTGGATCATGCACCCTCCTTGTTTAGCATTTTATGGTCATGTTCACAGATTCTCAATGCGACTGTCTAAGGTTGTTTTCAGGTTCAGTGTCATGTGCATTAAGCGCTTGAGTGCTTTAAAGCCATGGTAATTGGGGTTTTGTTTTCCCTTTGTTCCAAAAGCAAGTGGTTATATAATTCTTGAATGCCATTAAAACAGTCCGGTTTCGATTGGCACTGAGCTGGGTGATGAGGACCATACCTTCAGGCTGAAGGAAAGCCTGAAGCAATTTAATAGCTCATCCTCTACATGCCTGGCCTTCCACAATGACTAAGGGTTTTGTTTCCTTCACGTTTGATGAGGAAGCGCCATTTCTCATTCTGCCCTTTGACTCTCTTCTCTCTCTCTCTCTTTCACAGTAAGGTCCAACTATGAAGACGCCGGGACGGCGGGGTCCCGGAAGCACGAATTCACGCGCTCTGAAAGCGAGAACTGGCGCATGTCCCGCGAGGAGCAGAATGGTGAGGACGAGGAGGGCGGTGGCTGGCGGCTGGCGGGCTCGCGACGGGACAGCGACCGGTGGCGGCCCCACAGCCCAGGTGCGCCAGCCAGACCCACCATGTGGCAACACCTGGAAAGCCCTGTTGGTCTCTGCCTCGCCAAGCTTGGCATAAGTTGGGTGACAATGAAAGGCAGCATCTGTAGTTCACAGATGAAGTTTAGCCACTCAAAGCGGGAAAGGATTAAAGAACAGGAGAGGTCCATTCCTTCAATAGATAGTTTTTTAATAGATTTATTCATCTGGCAACAGTACCAATTACTGGAACATGTTTGTCCACAACCTTCTGAAAGATTACACAAAATGGAAGCTCCCTCCATCTTTCTGAACAGTATCTTTTGGTTCATTGTTAAAATTACTATTTGTGAGCTTTTTTCCCCCGTGTCCACATAGTATTTTGCTTTTGCTGTCATGTTCAATCCTTGAGATCTCAAGGCATTTAGTTAACTAAATTCAAATTCAAATTTTGAATTGTTTTTCTTTTGTGGTCACACGTGAAGCTAAGAATATTATTCACAGACCTCGATCCTTACGCCTTTAAGACTTGCTCTTGAAAAGCCAGTAAATGGCGGAAGAGATATTGCTCTTAAGCCCTTTCAACAAGGCCGCCTCTCTCCCCCTGCAGACGGGCCACGCTCAGCAGGCTGGCGGGAACATCCCGACCAGCGGCGCCGCTTCGTGTTCGAGTCGCGGGAGGAGGAGCGGGGCTACCGACGGGCGCGCTCAGGCAGCGGCAGTCTGGAGGACGAGAAAGACAGCCTGCCGGAGTGGTGCCTGGAGGATGCCGAAGAGGAGATGGGCACTTTCGACTCCTCTGGGGCATTCCTCTCTCTCAAGGTGAGGGGCTCTGAACTCTCCAACCTCCCCTCACGCAAGGTAAGAGAGCTGCCAGGCTTCCCATCTCACCAGGGTCACGGGGTGCACATGTTTGGCCAAACCCAGCACCGGGATACCATTACACTCGCTGCACACAGAGTTGAGGATGTTTGTCCTTTAAGATGTTAGACTTTTAAGTGGCTGCTCTGTGGACCAGCTTTGTAATACATTTTCTGCTGTATTGGGATGTTAATTCCATCCATTTTGTAGGTGAAATTAAGTTGTAAATGTTCTGTTTAGTCTTGTCGTTGCTGCCCACATGGTATTCTGGCCTGAATATAGCTCATTGGTTACCTTCAGTGTTTTGAGACGTCACGGGGATTGTTAACTTGAAAATGTTAACTCTACAGCAAAAATGTAAAGGCTGGATTAAAAAAGTTGAAATAAAACTTATTCATTGTATAATAATGTGACCCACATTGCAACAAGCAGTTTTGCAATCGTATAATGGTAGAAGTGCATATTTTTACATACATTATTTCAAATTTTGCTATTCACTCTAATAGTGAAACTAGATTATGTTAATGGATCGTATTTGTAAAGCGTCTCCTGTTTTTGCATCATTTATTTGTAAAAGGTTTTCCCCACAGTCAATGATGCAGTTCTGGCATAATGTTGAAGCAAGATCTGTTTCTCAAAATCAATGTTCACATGAATATGATTCTTCTTCTCAAACTCTGCTGTTCCCATTGCAATTTAGTAAAGACTGTGGATGCATTACAGCAATCTGGGGCACAAGATGAAAGCTACTTTACTGTACTACTGTACTTTAGTGGCTGACGTTTATTATAAAATGAGAATCTAAATAATGGTTTTATTAATAGAGATGTGGCCCTCAGCACATTTGTGGGGAAAACAGCTGGAAAAATATTTGTTGTAATATTGAAACATTTTGTATGCGAGTGCTTCTATGAAGAGTAAATTGAGACCTTGGGAGAATCAGACAATGTTCCCATTCGAACCCGCAAGTGATATCAGGAGTGTGATGCACCATTTTAGACATTGTCACTGTCTGGCACTGAGTGAATGGTACCTCATGCCCCTTCTATGCCTTGGCTTTCTTACATACCTTTTTCGCTATAAGCATTACTAGAAATGGGTTTTGCTGCTTGTGGTGCATTCCCTATATAGGCGATGTCTGTGTTCCCCTAGAAGGCTCCCAAGGAGCCCATCCCTGAGGAGCAGGAGCTGGACTTCAAGCCGTCAGATGAATGCGAGGGTCAGTCTGAGCATGAGGACAGCGACATAGAGGAGACCAAGGAGTCTGGCAAGACACCCAGGAAAGAAGCAGAGAAGGATGGTGAGCAGAGCTGCAGTGTACCAGCCTCTGCTTTCTTTAGTCTCCTTCCGTCTCCTTGTTTTGCCCGCCTAGCATGTCGCCTCATGGCTGTCGTGTTTGGTGTTCACATAGATTCGGCGAGAGTGGATGACTCCGGTGCACTCGCTCCTTCCCTGCCTGCCTCTGCCCCAGCGGAGCCGCAGGCTCCTGAGCCCACGCCCCCCTGCCAGCCTGAGAAACTGGAGCAGATTTCCCCCGAGAAGGCAGAAAAACCACCGACACTAGAGGCTCATCAGGAGGCCTGTATACCACAGCGGGCCTCAGGTGCATCTAGCAGTATCCCTGAAGGTACATGCAGATTCTCTTAATTCAGAAAAGCTTAAGAACACTGGGGTGCTTAGGATTGCTGAGCTATAATGCGGCTCCCTAGATTGCAAGCAAAATGACAAATCAGTCCAAATGTCTGATTTAAGGAACCCTGCCAAACACCATTATTTGAATACACCAGCAACTGTAGCACATTTTTAAGCCTTTTTGCATATCTTAGAAATAAGCTAAAGAGCCCTGATGCAGCTGTTCTTTTGAAATTGAAAAAGTGCTTTGACGAAATGGAAAAAGTGAATAACAATTGTTAATCATTATGACATATTCATCCCTGTTCCTCTTTTATAGCATGCAGTATGAAAGCAAATAATGAACCCAAACAATACTGAAACATTGTTTCAGTGCAAATCCACTTTCATGAAATACAGATGGATACCAGCAAAATCTTTACTATTAACCTTCTATATCTCCCTTTTCTCTGGCAGAAGTGTCTGTCCCTGCTCCTGTGACACAACAGAAACCTCCAGATATGCCCATCCCAGCCCCATCTGTCCCCTTGCCTGCAGGCATGGCTCCAATCAGCATGCCTGTGGCCCCACATCCTGACAATGATGATGATGAAGGGCTTAAAAACTTTGAGCAGGTAAACAAATTGAGAGCCTGAGGAAACCTCTTTACATATAGAGATTTTCTTACTGTCTCTTCAAATTAAAAATGTGAATTTAAATGTTTTTTAAATCCCTTTTCCAAGCATTTACACCTCCCAAAATGTTGCTGTTTGACAGTAAGCTCTGTTGGTGCACTTGATCCACGTGCTTTTACCTTTCTCAGGTTTATCGTTCACTTCTACCATGGTGGGTCTTCAACTAAAGCCTCATATTTGGAAGTTAATTTGCATTATTAGATAGAGGTAGTGGACAGAACAATAGAAAGACCAATGTAAAGTCACTTAATAGGGTGTTGGGCCACAATGTGTGGCTAATACAGACTGCATGTCCCATTACGTAGAGCCTACTAGTGTCTGAAATTCTGCAGGAAAAATGAAGCACTAATTTGCCTGATAGGCTGTTTCCTGTGTTCTTAGTACCACTGGACTTGGTAACGTGCATTGCTAGATGTGATGAGCTGTTTGTGCACTGCAGCCCTATACCATGGTATTCTTGGTAGACTGTTTTTGATTAAATTGGCTGCTTGCACCCACATTAAATTTGCAGTCGGTTGGCCTGTTTCTTGCATGTTTTACCCCACACCTATTAATGCACAGATCTCATGGTCCTGGAGGATGCATTTCCAGCTTCTATTGATCTTTGTTCAGTGTTCTTTCCCTCAGTGTTCAGTGTGCTTAGATCATAATGAAGCAAGTACAGATGCATTTTTTAACATCACTTTCAACACCTTAGGCTTGTGAAACAGCGAGCTGAGCTGTCTTGGTCACTTAAGCTTCTGAAGCCTAACTTGTTTCAACAGTCAGCCCTCTTTCAAAGTCATTGAGGTCTCATCTTATAGCCATATTGGCCATAATTATAAGGAACCAGAGCAGTCTAGAAAATCTTTACAAGATCCTGAACATGCTGGGATGTTATTTGCTAAATTAGTGCTTGAGCCATAACTGTGTGGAAGCCCTTGCGTTCAATTTATTGGGGTGTCCCTCATTTAACCAGGTGTTACCATTTTCTGTCCACTGCCTTTTTTCTGTTCTTTGTGGGCTAGATTTGTATCCCCTTTTTGTACTGTGATAAGAAAGCAGGACTTAGACATTCACAGTGCACAAATGTATATGCACATTCACAGATGCGTAAAAGCTGGTGTAAAAGATGTGTAAAAGCTGGTATTCAAAAAACATGCTTTGAGATCTTATTACCTTCAGTATAGAAAGCCATATGCAGCCGATTGTTACTATTACAATTTGTCCTTAAATCTTAAATCTGAAGCAAGTAAAGGTGCATTTTTTCCCTGAAACACAACCTTCTTTAAATGCACATTATGGCAGGAAGCTGAGAAAATGGTGGCATATCTTCAGGATAACGCTCTTGATGACGACAGGCTATCAGCAAAGAGTTTGGAGAGAACGAAGCCTACAGCCTTGCCTCTGTCTCATGAAGCAGCATTGAAGTGGTTTTATAAAGACCCGCAGGGAGAAATTCAGGGTATGTATTAACAGAAGAACAAGTCTTCTCTCTGCAGGTCGTTGGCAGGTCAGCCTTGACTCTTCCTTTGTGTTTTCAAGCAAAACTTGGTTCCTAGCGATCCTTAAATCTTTAAGCAATTCTTTTTTAGCTGCAGACTTAATTAAGCAAGTCAGGAACAAGCAGCACAGTGTTGTGGAGCCACAGTTGCTTGTTCCTGAATTACTTCACTGCAGTATGATTGTCTGTGTCCTGATATGGGTGTAACAGTGCCCTGGTATTCCACTGAAGTAGTGCGAAATGAAATTAAAACATTTTATTTGTTTTTGTTAACATTTCCAATATGCTGATGAACCTTTACATCAAACTGGAAAGTTTGATATCAGAAATGGACAGGACAGGTGTATGTTTTTTTGGAAATGGATATTGAAATCTTTTGGAGAAAATAAAAAATAACTGGTAAACTAAGCCAAGAGGACCAGCCGTTCGTCTGGTTGTAGTGGACAAGAGGGCTTACTCTCTAGTTTGTTCTTAAACTGTGCTGCTTCTTGGGTAAGCAATGCAAATCTAAAAAAAGAACATTTTGGTTTGCACAAGTTTGTGTGGGAGTGGGTTTTAAAACATGGGATTATTGAAGCATTAATAGCAATCTGTGCAGTAAATTAAATATTTTCACAGAATGAAAATGATCAACATTTTGGTAAAGATGGAAAGTACAAATTGGTAGTTTTATACCACACATTATGTCCTTCATGAAAATAATTTGTGGTAAAATGTTCCATCTCATAACTGGACAGTAGAAACAGTCCGAGTCGAATTGTAAGCATACAAGCCGGATCTGGATGTTACAGTTGTATTGTGTATTGTATGAATTGCTGTGTTTAGACCTGGAGATTTGATCGGGTTCGACAGGACTTGAAATACTTTCACAGGTCCTGAATCAGTGTCTTTAATATATTTAAATGGGAAGCTTTTTATTTGTTTTGTATTTCCCTAAAATCATGTCATTACCTAAAAGCTAATGCTACAACTGACTTGTTACAAAGAAAAGGCACTTTTGTTCTTCATCATGAAAAACAATACCTTCAGACATGCAGACACAAAAAAGCAAAACTTCAGTACAGAATCAGACGTTAATCAGAATATTATAAAACTGTAATCAGCTTAGGGGCTCATCAGATAAGCTACCTGGTCACTGATGCCATGTCCTCGGGCTGTCATTATCCCTTGACCACTCTGGGCAGTACCTGAGTTTGGATGGTAGCTAGTGTTGGAAGGAGTCAAGTAATTGGTTATCATCAAAGATTAATTTCTTTATTTCATGTATCAATCTGAGGCACATCATTTTTTTATCATAAAATAAGGATTGGTTTGAAACGAGAGAATTTCTGTTTGAGTGGATTTGGGATGAAGAAAAGGAGAACGCTGTGAGATGTTGTTAGTCAGTAAAGCTGATTTAGCCACAGAAATAACAGCTATGGCCTGAAAGACTAAAATGTAGGTTTAGAACTATTCAACCTTTTTGTCTATATTTTTGGTTATTTGTTGGGTTTTTGCTAAATGTATTTCTAGATGTAAGCTCCCATCTCCCATGGATGTAAATCCATGCTGGCATAAAGCTGTAAATTATTAAATGTAGTACTGTATATGTTGTTTTTGTAAATCCTTTCATGGTTAAATGGAGGTGTGCGGTAATGCTGACAGGTCTTTGTGTTTGGCAGGTCCCTTTGCAAATCAGGAGATGGTGGAGTGGTTCCAGGCGGGCTATTTCACCATGACGCTGCTGGTAAAACGGGGCTGCGATGAAGTCTTCCAGCCCCTGGGAGAGATCATTAAGATGTGGGGGAGGGTGCCCTTTGCACCTGGACCCTCCCCTCCTCCCTTACTGGTACTGAGAACATGTTTCTCTTGTCACATTTTAATGTCATAGTGTTGTTCCCAAGACAGAGCAGAGCTCAAAGCAGTTTTGCTTTATTTTTGTGCAGTACTTACTGCACTAGTAAAGAATAGAGGTAATTATACCAGTGAGTAAGAGTAGTTTGTCCCCTACCCACCACAGATCTTAATATTTATATTTTAATGGTTAAGTGTCAAAGTAATTCTTGACAAGAAGGTAATTGGGTCCAAAACTGAATTTTTAATCTCCCCTGACTTTTTAGTCACTGAACCACCAATCCTAGTCATTTTACAATTGGGTTAGTCATTTTACAATTGGGTTTAAGCTGGGGGAAAGTTGACAACATGAAAACTATAGTTAGAAAGTGTTTCAATTGTTATTCAGTTGTTTTTTTGAATTAACAATTTTAAATACTCTTACACAAATAAAAAAAATAGCTGGGTACTTTGCATTGCCCCTCCATTGTGTCAGGAAAAAGTACATAAGGGCATTGACACTTGGAACTGGATGGTTTTTTAACCTAATTGGTGCATTCGTTTTTAAATGATGCACCTTTTCTTTTCCCAGGGGGACCTAGACCAGGAACGGCTGAAGAGGCAGCAAGAACTGACAGCCATCAACCTCTTCCAGCTTCAGCAGCTGCAGTACCAGTATCTCCTGAGGTAAGTCAGCTAGGTGTCTCCAAGGGCATTGCAAATGTAAGCACATGTAATCAGATTTAACAACAGCAGCGTCACGTCCATAGCCTGTCATCAGAAATCTATTCCTAAGCACATACAGCCCCGGTACTCTTGTGCTCTGTGGAGTGGGGTAGTAAACTGACATGAACTGAACTGTAAGCAGTTCTTCAAACAATCAACCTTTGAGGAGCTGTTTTCTGTTTGGTCATGACACCAGGGTTACATCCCTGCTCCTGTGAAACATGCTGTAGAATGCTACAGATTGGTGGAAGGTTGCAAGTTTTTTCATGTGAATTTCAAGAATGCACAAAATTGCAATGTCTCTCCCATACCTGAGGTGAAAACTTACAAAAAAGGGGAATGATTGAGTGTCCATCACATTAAGAGCTAAGACAATATTTTTGGCTGTTTTTGTCCCATTTTCAGAACTGATGCTGGCAATTCAATCATTTACTGCTAGTCTGGTAGATCACCGGTGTTTCCGGAGTAAAACTGATCATGAGTGATATGTAGAAAAGTCATATATATGTTGTTCAGTGTGTAAGCTCACTCTATTATAGCCTTATGCTCCAGAGCATCTTTCTCAAAAAAGTCCTCACAGTGTTGCCTTATTAGCCAAAAAGATAGATTTTCTCTAAAATAAAAAAATGCCAATTGTCTTTAATTTGGTTTGCCTTCCAGTGTGTGACAAGATCACATTGTGGAGCATTCCAGAGCTCCCAACAATAATCGTATTGCACCTACATTGTCTAACTAAAGTTATATTATTCTAGCTAATTTCTTTAGATAATTTTAAGCACACACTGCATTGTTACACACCTACTCCTTAGTTACTTGATCAAGGATGAAGGAAGCAGAATACTGCTGTGCGATTTGTCCCATGTTGCTCAAATCACAAATCTTTTGTTTTTCTCACATTGTGGTGCGTATAGTGTTTTTTTTATTGTCTCAAAAGGATAATTGTGTAATAAGAAATAAGGTTGTACTTAAATTAGAGAAAAGAAGAAAAAAAGAATGGGAGGAATTTACATGTTTTCGTAGAAGTGAATGGAAAACAAGCATGCTCTATATGTTCAGCAGGTAGCTACTTTCCAAACTGCATTTGTTGTTGACTATTAAATTTGTACATTTACTTTATTTCCAAATTTGTCTTTTTTATATTGCTGATGTCTAGCAAGTACTGTTCCACATTTTGGCACTAACACAAGTGCTAATACTAGTTAAGAACTTTAAAACTTAAAACAAGACTAGTTGCTTCTTACTTATCACTGGCATTGTGTAAGTCTTTATCAGGCTCTCAAGGAGAGTTAACAATCGATGATCTCTAATCCCAGTGGCCAAATAAATTGAATTTTAGATCTAGTTTACTGATTTAAATGCATATAACCCTTTCCTTGTTTTTCAAAGATTGTTCATTCCTCAGACTATTGCAAATTTTGTATACTGAAAAATACATTCCTGTTACTTCACATGTAAAACTTACAACTCATTCTTGGATCTTGAAAACGGCCTGGCACTACTCATTAGTACTTTAAGGTCCCCGAGTTGTCAAAATAAGAACACTCTTGTGTGTTTATGATAATGAGTGAAAGTAGTAAACTGTTGAACGGTAGCACAGTGCAGCCAAGGTCAAGGCAATGCAAATATCGTTCAACCGCTTACCTTTTTGAATGCTTTCTGTTAGCCAGAGGAGATGCTTTCCTTATTTTGTAACACCTGAAGCACTTGAAACATGTTTTGCCAAAATGGTGGTACAAACAGGGGGGATGTCCAGCACAAAAAATCACGTAGCAAGATCAAAAGGGCAGTGGCTGCGAAAAGCTGTCGATATAGCAAAATTGTAATTCAAGCATTTGACCAGCAAGGTGTTGGTGTAGATCTATTTTCACAAGGTGTTCAATGAAATGTCCTGCCAATTATTTTCAACCTAGTGCACAATATATTAAATGTAGTTAAATCTAAAAAACATCACATACTCAGAGGGCAATGAGTCCGTTTTGCTCAGTTGTCATCTAGTGACACAATGACTGCTATTTCAAAATTTTGCATTTCAAAGGGGGGTAACATGTGCCAAAACTCTACAAATAATACTGTGCCCAGTATGTTGCAGATTCATGGTATGTTAGGCCTGATAGAAGTACATCTAAATATGTCCCAACATAGCAAATGACGCTGACACGCTTATTTTAAGGGGTTGTCACATTTTTTGCTGTTGCCTAAGAATATAAAGTTTATCAGCAACAGGAGGCCATTCAGCCTGGCTGGCTTGCTTGGGGTAGTGAATCGCATGCGAGTTCACTTTAACATGCTGCTTTTATGTGCACCTAACAGGCTGTACTGCAGAATGGTGGGGCTCATGTGGCTTCTTTGTGTCTTCTGCACAGACAGCAGTACGCCCAAGTTTTAGCGCAGCATCAGAAGGCCGCAGCCCTCAGCACCCCCCAGCAACAACAGCAGCAGCAGCATCAACTCAGTCTTCTATTGCAGCAATACCAGGCCTTAAAAATGAGGTAAGTGAGAATGCTCTCACTTCTGGTGATCAGACCTTGCCATTAGTTGCATTGGTATTGGTATTTAAGGTAATGTGTTGCACGACTGCCTGACGGCATTCCTTTTGCTTGATGGGCACCTGAGGGGCTTAGTAAAATCCAGGAGTGCTGTTAACTATTTGGCGTTTGTTCAGTTTTTCAGTACGAAAAGACATTTTACACATCTCCACTGCTTTTTTAATCATCAGACATCTTCTTAAATGCTTTTCTTGTAGAGACAAGGCATTAATTATTCAGTTGAAGTGGGTCAAGTGGACTGACTGAAAATTGCAAATTACAAGTATAATATACAAGAATATGTTGTGTGTATATATAACAAAAGTCATCTTTTAACCTCCACCATTGTTCTTACAGGACGTCAGAACAGAGCCTTGTGCCTCCTGTGACCAGATCTATGTCTGTACCTGACACAGGCTCCATATGGGAACTCCAGAACCCATCCTCACAGCCCACAGGTACAATATGTCAAACACATGACCCATACCATTTAATAAGATACATAGTAGTCGCAGAACCAAATTGTTAAGATTTTTCCCCAACATGAAGTCAGGAAGAGATGTAGACCAGGCATCACAGTAATGTGAGTAGTGTTCTCTCTGGATGCTGTTGCTGCAGGCACTGGGTAATATGATTTGCTGATCTTAGACTAAATGGCTTTTCAGTACCCCGGCGCTGTTTCACTGCCGGTGTCACTGCAGGGTTCCTGTAAATGGTCTCTTTGAACTCTGTAATCCTGGATGCTAGAGATTGCAATATCTGCTTGTGGTTGTCAGGAAAAAAGGGAGTCTAAGCTATTTATTGACAATGGACAATGTCCGTTTTCCTTCAGATCCCCTTCCTCATTTTCTTTGCGACTGCATCGACAAGCATCAGCTATTTACATGATATTGATGAGAAGAATGGAGATTACATAAATTAACCATTAAGGGGGTAATGTTGCTAAGTACAATGGGCCTGTCACTCTTAACTGCAAAAGAAAGGAACACTTTACTATAGAAGAAATTCAAATACTAAGACACCAAGATAGCCAAAGAGGAAGCACAAGTAACATGTATTTTTTTCATTTGTTACTTTCTGTGTAAGTAAAGTCTGTATGTGCAATTTAGGTTAGAAATGTGATTTTGTTTTTTAGCATGGGAAGGCAGCAGTGTCTGGGATTTACCTATTGATTCTGTGGCTCCAGCCCCTACCCTTGAGCAAATGCAACAACTGGAAAAGGCAAAGGCTGCCAAGGTAGAACCTTCTCTGTGCGTCTAACAAACACTGTCTCTTATTATACACTGAATCTACACTGGCCTGCCTGTCTTATCAAACGTTGCTAGGAGAAGATTTTACACTATCTTGGTAATACAGAAACATTTCCTAAGTCACACTTATCCAGAATTTCCTAAGTGCTCTCTCCTATCCTAACTTTAGTTGGAGCATCCTAATTTTAAGTAGAAAAACCTTCCTGCTAATAGTTTAATAACTGATCAAAACTGAATCCAAAAGCCACCTTCACAACTTGCACTTTCTGAGCTGAGCTATTCTGTGGAGGAAACATTGCAACCATTTATGGTTATACATTTCAGTTATGTTGCTTATACAAAATAAACTGCAGTAGCAGTAAAGTGATGGGCTTTCAGTTTTCCAACAGAGGAAACCAATGTGTTAGTGGGAGCAGTGTAAAGTAAACGGGTGCAATATAGGAAATTGTGTAGATTGTTTCTCTTGACGTAAAAGGGGAGGATTCAGCTGTGCTTAACAGACACGACTGTTTCAGGTGAGAAAGGACTTTTCTTACTATCAGAAAAGCTGATGTTACAGATCCAACTTTGCTAAATCTCATTCTGAAATTAGAGTAGCATTTAGTAGCAAATGATGTTGGCTGCGTGTGACTTAGAAAACACTTCTGTAATGCCATTTTTCCTAGAAATACAATCCTAGCAAAGAAAGATGAAGTAGGTAGACAAGTCGGAAAGCCATTAATATTCCATTAACATACGGAAGCGTAAGACCCATTGTCGTGTGATCAGTTTCTTGTTTTGCAAGTTACATGTTTTTAAATAAACCAGTACCAGGTGTGGGATGTTTAAAGGAAGAAAAAAGGTGAAACTTTGATTGTTGTTCTAACAAGTACTCAATGAATAAAGAGTTTGAGCAGCACACATGCAGTAACATTAAAACATCCGTGATCTCCGGGTGTTTGAAATGGCTTGAGTTTGGAAATCAGACTGACCCAGAAGTCATTTCAGCGTTCCAAGATGCTGCTGCTTGCTTGATTTCCAATTTATTTGGCAATTGTGTTTTGAGCCATCAGGAGTCATTCTATACCGTAAATTGCCTTATTCACTTCACCTTCCTATATACAGATATTAGTTGGGGGATCAAGAGCTTCTCTTTCTAATGTAGATTTCCTCATTTTGGGTGTATTCACTTGCACATTAAGTTAAAATAGTATGAAATACTTTTTGCTTCATTGGTAGAAGTAAAACACAATTAAACAAATAAAACTTGCAACTTGTAAAACCAGATATTGATTGACCTGCAATGCAATGGGAGTCTTATCTGGTTTCCTAAAACAGATGGCAATACTTTTGGAAAGTTTTTCCGACCTGTTTTGTCTCAACTCATAAAACACTTTGAAATATTTTGTGGCTCTTCTCAGTGCAAACATTAGTTTCAGATCTTGATTTCCCTCTATATGATGGCAGCAATCCCTTCCTTCCCTCTGTATATTTGTTGTAACGCCTGAGCAGATCTAAAAAAAACCTAGTAAACAGAAGTATGTTTGTCTTATTTTGTAAAAAAAAGTCGGTCGCTTAAGAAAAGCTCATTCTATAGACTAGTCTGCGACACACTGTTAGCAAAATAACATTCCAGAAAACTGCTGCAGTACTAAACACTGTTGATGTAAAAGCTTTCTTTCTAGCATATTACCTGTTGAATAATTCTTGACAGACGGCCTAAAGTTTTGAGATCTTAAACATTTAGTGATGACTTAAGGAGCTTAAGAACAGTACAGTCCTACTTGGAGAATAAAGCATAGCCTGATAGGTTCAGTCTTTACACCCTGCAAAGGCTTTTCAGTTCTGGTTAGGTACGGTCTGTCAGTGATCATTTGCAATCGAACCCTCTTTCCTGCGTTGTGGCGCAGCTGGAGCAGGAGAGGCGAGATGCGGACCTGCGAGCGAAACGGGAGGAGGAAGAGCGGAAACGCCAGGAGGAGGCTCTGCGCAGGCAGCAGGAGGAGGAGCGGAAGCGGAGAGAGGAAGAGGAGCTGGCACGGCGCAAGCAGGTAAGCAAGAGCTGCGGCAGGAGAACCGAGAGAGGCCACTGGCTGCGCACGTGGCCGTCTGCTCTCGGAGACCAACAGGAACCCCTGATGTGTTGGCATCCTGTCACGCAGAATGAGTAGGCAAGCATAAAAATCCTCACACTTCATCTCACAGCATAGTTCACCTCAAATGGGAATTACTAACCCTGTTTCCTTTCCACTTTTTAAATGAAAAGCCTTTGAAAACTGGACAAAATTATCTGGCTGTGAAACTAATCTCTTTCAGGCACCATAGCCTTATCACCACCTGGCTGTCACAAAAGAGTGCTCTGGGTTCGTAGATGAGTTACAAAATGCTCAGATTTGCATCACTTGAAATTCATACATTCATACACAGGGGGAAGTTTGTCAGTACAATAAGAAATGTCTCAAAGCTTAAATTAATTTAAACAGTCCATGGAAAACAATAACTATACAATCCATCACTATGGCAAGAAACCACAATCAAACCTCAAAAGAGTGATAGTATCACAGGTTGATGCTCTGAGATTAAGTATAATTGCTGCTAGACATGTAAACAGGAACTGGGAAACACCACAGTTGTACTGAGAGTTAGAATAGTCCTGACAGCTTCCATAAAATTATCACATTTCAGTTTTCCAGCAAAATATCAGGTAAAAGATGATTTTCATGCTTTTCAGTCAGCTAGCAGGACTGTTCACTTTTAAAGTAACATTAGTAATATAAAAGTAAACTTTTAAATACCTGAATCGCTGAAAGATGCAGCCACCAGCCTTTGAGCCAGCAATAAGGAGTACTGTTCCTGTTGGAGATTTCAAATCCGTTCCAACTAAAATTTCTCTCTGTGCAGTTTGGTAATGTGCATGGGCTTTGTTTTTAAACCATTGAAACACTTTATCTTCGTCAACAAACTTTATGATTGGTCGGTCTTAGTCTTTTAGACTTTGGTCCCCTTTCTTCGCAGACCTCTGTGTTCTTGGGTTAATTATTGGAGTGAGACATGTTAAATCTCAGGAATCCGCAAATTCGGTGGAAATTCATAATACTTCATTCTTACGCAATAGTTATTTTATATTCAACATTTACACTCGCCACCTCCCAGATCTTATTCCTTCAAATGCTTTGAGTGTAATGGTTAACTATGAATAAAAGTAACTGAATAAATATTTTTGAAAACACAAAGGACAGAAAGAAAGATGTGAAGTTCAGGACTCTGTTTAGCCCAGGCTAAAGAGTTTGACATAGTTGAAAGGTAATCTATGAATTGGATTTACATAAATTGTGGACCAGTTTTAAATATGGCATAATATAGTTACTGCCAAACTTACCTAGAGGTTTGTTTATAACAACAAAATAACACTTGGGACATGCTTGAGCACCAGTTAACCAGTGAACTTTATTTAGAACTACACAACCATTATATTATTCATGTGAGGTTTACGAGAAAATGTTTTCATGTCTTAATTGTCCATTTTAAATTTGGATGTTTTTCATGTGATTTAGGCTTCGAAATAAAACATGTAAACATTTTCATATGAAAACCAGCATTCTCTCCTGGCCAGATGAATGCACTTCTTTCATGTCATCCTATAGACTGCTGATTTATCATACGAGCATAAGAAAGGTCACAAACAGTTCAAGACATCTTGCTCATTCGAAAGCCATTTCTCTAAGGATTACTGGGGATCACCTTCAACAGTGTAGTTGGTAGTTTGTTCTCGACACAAATCAATACCAGGTCTTGCAACTGTTATTTCGTTTTGAGTGTTAATCACCTCACCGATTCTAACTCTTCTAAAAATTAAAAAATGAATGCACAGGTTTTTCATGCAACCCAAGATGATCATGTTTGAGTTGCTGCTTCTGGATTTAATCTGCTTTTATCTAACAGGATGTATTTATTGATTAGTTCAAATAAAAATGTCCATGTGTCGCTGTACTTGCAGGAAGAAGCTCTGCGCAGGCAGAGGGAGCAGGAGGCAGCTCTGCGCAGGCAGAGAGAGGAGGAGGAGAGGCAGCAGCAAGAGGAGGCGCTGCGGAGACTGGAAGAGAGAAGGAGAGAGGAGGAGGAAAGACGACAAAGGGAAGAGCTGCTCCGCAAACAGGTGGGTGACCACTCCAGCGCCCTGCCTCACCTTACACCCAGTCGTGACCTCAATGGCCATTCTCTTAGGAATTCCCAAGCCCTGTGGCCTCTGTGTGCAGCCGTAATCACAAGGTTATGAGATATGCACAGCTTGTCCAGCTCCACCTGTTTCTTCCTGCAGGATTCCCTTCGACAGATTGTGATGAGGGTAATGGTGTGTGATACTTCTCAGTAGGATTGAGATCTGGGGATTGTTTAGGCCAGGCAAGGTAATGAAAAGTAGTGTCTTGCTTCTCCTGGCAACCACACAATACCATATACTCAAGTGCTTTTAGGGATTTTATCTTACATTTTCACAGCCTAGGTTTTAAAATGCTAAATGCCAAACATTTTACCTTACCTACCTCCCAGAATCTCACTTTTCCACACTTATTGAGCTGCCTTCTATAATGTGGTAGACATAGCAATAAAATAACTTTGAGGAAAAATGCTAAAATATTGAAAAGGGAACTTTAAAGATAATGACAGCAGCTTTATCACCCTGCATCTCACAACTGGCAACCCACTGAAGCTAAGCAGGCGTGAGCCTGGTCAGTACCTGGATAGGAGACCCCCTGGGAAACTAGGGTTGCTGCTGGAAGGGGTGTTTGTGAGACCAGTAGGGAGCACTCACCCTGGAGTCTGTGTGGGTCCTAATGCCCCAGTATAGTGCAGTATAGTGATGGGGACCAGGGATATTGAAAAAAGGAGCTGTCCTTCAGATGAGATGTAAAACCAAGGTCCTGACTATCTGTGGTCATTAAAAATCCCAGGGTGTTTCTCAAAAAGAGTAGGGGTGTTACCCCGGCGTTCTGACCAAATTTCCCATTGGCCCTTACCAATCATGGCCTCCTAATAATCCCCATCTATGAATTGGCTTGATCACTCTGTTCTCCCCCCTACTGATAGCTGATGTGTGGTGAGTGTACTGGCGCACTATGGCTGCTGTCACATCATCCAGGTGGATGCTTCACATTGGTGGTGGTGGAGAGGAGTTCCCATTACCTTTAAAGCGCTTTTAGTGGAGTGTCCAGAAAAGTGCTATATAAGTGTAAGTGTATAAGTGTAATTATTAATTAAAATTATTATTAACTTGTGCTGCAAGTATGAAATCAATGAGATTGTCCACAGGCATCGGTTAGGCTGACAGTGTGAAGGCAAGGTTCTTTGTGACTGTGCAATGAAGTGGCACTTTCCAAGAAAACGATGAGTGGTGAAATTTGTGAGAACTCCAGTATAAATACTATTGGAGTTACTTTCTCCCCAAACACTAGCAAGTGTTTGGGGAGAAAGGTGGAATATACAATATTATTTCAAAAAGCCATTTAAAAATGTTTTTCACATTTAAAAGTGTTTCCTGAGTCAACATTATATTTGTACGTGAATTGATGCTACTCTTTTTTGCAAAAATGGAATGAATGTGTGTATTCAATAAAAGTAAAAACCCACATTGCTATGATAGTAGGATCTGTGGCTTTTTGAGTAGGCCTTAGGCTATGGCATTGGCCCAGTGTGTGAATCAGTAGTGCTGCCAAAGATATAAACTATGAACCACACCATTGTATGGCCTGGAATAGCTTGCTTTGTCAGACTTCTTTGGTGCATCTTTTTTCAAAAGCAGGGACAGCACAGAGCCCTGGTCTGCCAGTCTTTTCTTTCATCTGAGAAAATAAGGTTTTAAATCATGTGAATGTGAATTTGCTCGATGTGTCAAAACCATAAAGCTGCAAAGTAACCTCAAGAATATCATTGTGACCAAGTAGAATAGAAGACTCAACATTTTTCAATGCCATGACCAGAACCTTCTGTCCCAGCTTAACTTTGTGGCACTGACCTCGGGAAAATGTGATCACTTTCTCAGGTTGATGTACTCTGAATCAATGCGGTTCGAAGTAGGACTAATAAACACTCTGACTTGTTTGTTAGGAAGATGTTTAGTTCTGAAGAATTATGTCGCGGGCTGTTGAGGGAAACAATAAAAAGGGGAGCCCTGTTTGATACTGGGTGTGTAGCAAACTTCGAGTGTGTTGGGGGGACCCACTTCAGTGTGCCTGTTGGATTTATGTCATTGTGACAGGAGGAGGAACAGAGGAAGAAGGAGGAAGAGGCAGCCCGCTGGCAGAGGGAAGAGCTGGAAGCTTTGCAGAGGATGGAGGAGCAGAAGAGGCAGGAGGAGGAGGCAGCCAGGCAGCGGCAAGAAGAGCAGGAGAGAAAACGCAAAGAACTGGAGCTGCAGAGGCAGAGGGAGGCCGAGCTGCAGAGGCAGAGGGAGGCCGAGCTGCAGCGGCAGAAGGAGGCCGAGCTGCAGCGGCAGAAGGAGGCCGAAACACAGAGGCAGAAGGAGCTCCAGCGACAGAGGCAACAGCAGCAAGAGGCTTTGCGGAGGCTGCAGCAGCAACAGCAACAGCAGCAGCTGGCACAGATGAAGGTACACAGCTTACCTCCCTTGCTTCTGAACACCTGGATGGCTGTTTTCTTTTCGTGGTTATTTGAAGGGTTTACCCATGAGGGTAATACCCCCAAAACTTTAAATCTGCCTGTGAAACGAAGCTCATTCTTAAAATCTTGATCTCCTGGGGGCTCCTGAGTGGGTTTATCAGTAAAGGCACATGCCTGCATTAAGACTGTGATCCAGGGATTAGTCTGGGAAGCGCATAATTGGTTGAGTGACACCTAGGAGTTTAACACCCCTCGTTCTCAGTCCTTCATGACACAGTGACACCTGCGACTTCTGAGTTGCACAGTCTGGGACACGTCAAAAAAGATAAATGACGAAGGGACATGGGTTGGAGTTTTCCTACACTTCCTCATTTTTTCCCGGGTGTTTTTGCATAGTAGGCAGCCTTCAGCTAAATCATGAAAAACTCAATTGACAAATCCAATTTTTGTTGTAGTTTAACAAAAAAATTGGAAGTTGATTTCTGCATCGAAAAGCAATTGCTTATGGGATTGTATATATTCTTGGTATTTAAATTTCACAATTAATGGGTAAAACAAAAAAAATCTGTGCACTCCATACCCATTAAGTTTTCTGCTTTGTGTTTGTGTTGATTCATTGAGAAAGTTTACATAGTAATTTTTAATCAGATGTTCTCAAACTATATTTTCTGTAAGTACTGTTTCTTTTTTTGTGATATCGATCATGATCAGAAATTATAAATATAATGATTGTGCAATAAATTGAAAAGCACTTGAGTAAAGATTTTTTTTTCCTATTTGTGCTTTTTAAACATTTCAAGTACATTTATGACTTGGTAGGTTTTAAGCGAGTAGGTTCTTTGGTGCCGACAAAGACAATATTGTCGTATTAAATTAGCCAGCAGCCATATCGCTCTGCAACTCACAACTGGCAACCCACTGAAGCTAAGCAGGTGTGAGCCTGGTCAGTACCTGGATGGGAGACCTCCTGGGAAAAACCTGGGAAAGGTTGCTGCTGGAAGAAGTGTTAGTGGGGACCAGAGGGGGCACTCACCCTGCGGTCCATGTGGGTCCTACTGCCCCAGTATAGTGACGGGGACACTATACTGTGAACGGATGCCGTCCTTTGGATGGGACGTAAAACCAAGGTCCTGACTCTCTGTGGTCATTAAGAATCCCAGGGTGTTTCTCACAAAGAGTAACCCCGGCGTCCTGGCCAAATTTCCCATTGGCCTTTACCAATCATGGCCTCCTAATAATCCCCATCTATGAATTGGCTTCATTACTCTGCTCTCCTCCCCACTGATAGCTGATTTGTGGTGAGCGTTCTGGCTCAATATGGCTGCCGTCGCATCGTGGTGGAGGGGAGTCCCCATTACCTTAAAAGCGCTTTGAGTGAAGTGTCCAGAAAAGCACTATATAAGTGTAAGCAATTATTATTATTAATTAAATGAAATGCAAAACTGGAAATGGGTTATTTTTCATACTTTTATTACACACTTCTTTTCATCTCTATCAGCTCCCTTCATCCTCTAAGTGGGGCCAGCAGTCGTCTTCTGTATTGTCCCAAACCCAGAACACCCTGTCACTGGCTGAGATCCAGAAACTGGAAGAAGAAAGGGAACGTCAGTCCCGAGAGGAGGTAAAATAAATTTCTGGGGCTTTTCTTGAAATATAACAGCACTTTTAACTTTCTTTCATGGGCTCTAATCTTCCAAATAAGCCACTGATGATTGGTACCGTTTGGGGAATATTAGTTTTATACTAGATTACTAATATCTTTTAGAAGTGAAGTTTGATTTCTATATATAAAATGTGTGCTGTAGGTTTGAGGGTAACTTTGTGATGATGCTTGTAGGTGAAGATTGAGTGACTCCACACAGCTGAAATGATAATGATGAGAGCCTTTGTGTGTGATTCTGAGCTGCATGCAAGTGTGATTATATTCATGTATTAGTCCACTGGTCATCTTCACTTGGCACTGATATTCCACAGCAGAGACGTCAGCAACAGGAGCTAATGAAGGTCCTACAGCAGCAGCAACAGCAGCAACAGCAGGCAAAGCTCTCTGGTTGGGGTAATGTACCTAAGCAGCCAGCAGCCACAAAGTCCCTGCTAGAGATCCAACAGGAGGAGGCCAGGCAGATGCAGAAGCAGCAGCAGCAGCACCAGCAGGTGTCCCAGCAGAACAAAGCCCAGAACAGAGCAGTGAGTTCACTTTGCTCCTTTATTTGGAGTTTTTATTTTTTCTCTACAGACTAGGTTCCTTGTTCCACCCGACAATCCACACATATGTTTTACTGCAATTGTGTTGTTCTTCTCTGACTGTGCTATCTTAATAAATTTGATTTCCAAGAACACCAGATTAACCCAGAAAATGTTTTTTGGCCTCACAATGGTAAAACTACATGATATAGTATCTCAGATACAAGAAAATAATGTTTTATAAGCATCCCAAAAACTTGTCTATCCCATAAAAAAACTATCCCAGCTGTATTTTGAAATAATTGGCATATTCAATTAATTATTTAATCATTTGTCAGATGCTGCAATCCAAGGCCAAATATTGCCTTGAATTCAGTCTCTTAACTCGCTAATGCACAAAGTGCTTCTATGGAGGGGATTCCTGTCTGAGATGGCCGTTTGTGGAGTTATACTTAGCTTTTTTTTTTTAGGAATTCAGGTTGTCTCTGGCCTCTCTTTCTAAACCTCATTCTTTCCAATTAGTGCTGAAGAGGGGCTTGGAACCAGTTCCTCTACCTGCTGACTAAACAGCGGGATTCCTGGTACTAAAAGCAAGGGGGGATGGAAAAATAATTGCCTTAATGAACACAGGAGCAGTTGTTTGGTTTTTCTGTAATTTTACTATTTTTCTTTTTCAAACCTTGTCCTTAGTTGGAGGGTCAGCTGTGTAACCTGCATTCTTCCACTGGAGCCAAGGTTACCCCACAGGTCAGACACATCTGACTTGCTCTGGTTTTGATGAAAGTTTCATTTACTTAGCAGATGAGACTTCTGTGCCCAGTTCTTAAAGAAACATGTAACAAATTCAGGCATAGTAAGACCTGGCATTAGTGTCTTCGTTAATACAATTTAGTAAATCTGTAGCATTGACACAGATTAAGATTCTGGGCAGCAGTGGGGAATGGCGTCTTCCCCACCCTGTTCCCTAAACATGACTGGCACTCTGCTTAGCTCCGTGATTCGTCTGCTTTGCCAGCTGATGAATGTTTCATTTTTTCCCTTTTTGTTTTCCTGGCCCTTTCCCTGATGCTGCAGCATTCCAATATGCAGAGCAGCCTCAGTAACTCGGTGTGGGGCTCCATCAGCAATAGCGCCTCCCAGTGGACGTCTGACATGAGCAGCATCTGGGGCAGCTCTGACAACAAGAACTCCAACATGGGCTTCTGGGATGAGGCCGTGAAGGAGACACCGACCCCGGCACGCAACACCACAGCCAAGAACAACAAGAGCAATGCCAACCTGAGGTGAGACGTCTCAGCTCGTGCCCTGATCTTAAGACGGAAGGCTTTGATTCTTTCCAGGGAGCCCTGCTTTTTGCTTGCGTTTGAAAGTGAAGCTGGGCTGTGAATTCAGATGAGTTCTGTGAAAACTGCTGATAAACGGTACAGTTTAGAGTACAATCTTGAATGTTTTTACTGGATTGGGTCTCATTTATTGTAGAATAATTGGGTTAGTTGAAGATCACCGTTTATCTTTAGTTTATCTTTATATTTCTTATGTCTTGGAAAGGATGATACAGTGCCCAAAAAATCCACTTCACCCACTAAGTGGTCTGCTAGAATTTGACTTCAATAACAAGCCTTTAGAATACTGTATGTATGGTGCGCTATGGCTGTAGTGCAAAGTCACTAGCTCATGGCATTTGCGTCCTCAGTACTGGGTCCTTGAAGTCTTGGATTTGTGTGGGTCCTGATCACAGCTGATGCCCCTCCTCCTTTGCCCATACAGTAACTCGTTCGGAGGGAGTGGGCGGGCCAGCAAGAAGGTGGACGAGGAGGAGAAGCTGCTGAAGCTCTTCCAGGGGGTGACCAAGAGTCAAGACAGCTTCACCCAGTGGTGCGAGCAGATGCTGCATACTCTCAACACCGCCAACAATCTAGATGGTGAGAGCCCACTGGACACACTACCTGTCCAGGTTTCAGCACCCAGGCAGACCATCTTTTCTAATGGTTGTATTTGGAGGTCTCTCAAACGTTCCCTCTAATTCTTTTGCACACACAATGAACTGAAGTGTCTCGTGAGCACAAAGTCAGTGCTGTAAGCATCTTAGAGTATTAACTTGAGTGCTGTGTTAAATGTCTAATACTTGGTCCCAACAAAATCTAAATAAACTTTACAGGAATATTTGATTAATTTATAACTTTTTTCTCCAGTGGCATTATACTTATTCTTCGACATCCCATACCGTTAATAAGAACTAGGTATTCAAATTCAGTTAATGCAGTAATGTTTGCTTGGAGTCGTTTAGCTTGTTTTGGACTTGTAGAACATAATGTTACTTTCTAATGCTTATTGCATTTTTAGAACAAATGACCAAACAACACAACACCATAGAATACTTTATTCAGAGCCTAAATTACAGAAATGAGGCTTAATCATTTATGAAGCTACAAGAAAAGAAATTAATATTGTAAAATAATATCAAATTGATAGTTTTGTCTTGGTACTTTTTGTTGTTCCACATGGGACGATAAAATTATGACAGTTTATTAATTGAATTAAGTGAATTAATTTTAATTTTGCTATGAATTACTATTTCTTAACACCACACACTAAGTGTATCAACTTAATAATCAGTGGAATTTATAATGGAAAACAGGAATATAACATCACATTTAATTTCCTGTTCTAGAGGTAATTTGCATTCACAGATGAAAACATAATATATACATTATTGAAACCTAAAAACATACAATAGTATGCATCACTGTGGAAGACAGTATGCAGTCTTCCAGTAGATAAATCCAGAATGTATCATTATTAGTCTCATGCATTTCAGGAAAGTCAAATTAATAAAGGCGTCTCAATGAAACAAAATAAAATACACACAGCTCTCAAATCTTCACACCTAATTTGTGAGAGCCGTCTGTTTTTATTGAATTTGATGAGTTCCGGTTGCTTGATATTTACTGTGTCACATTCAACTTGAGCTTTCTTGTTCCTCCCTTCAATCTATGATCTCTGGGATTGGAACAGAATGATTTCCTTCTTTGACTCGCTTGGCTTGATGCTTGATTTCTCTCGCTGAGCTGAAAGGCTCCATGAATCAAATGAACAAATCGTCTGGGGATTCATGAATGTATTAATTTGACTCTGATTTGCTCAAAGAAATTGTTCTCGAACTGAACAGTTGTGCACAGCAGCACCTTTTTGGCGATTGTTGATTAGTTTGATCAGTATGTTTGCAGAAATAATTATTGTAAGTGACTGTTACCATCAATAGAGAAATGTATGATATGCGATTTCAGGGTTGTGGCCTGTGGCACTTCATGTGGAACCTTGCTGCTTAGCCCTTTACAGCACTCCAGTATAAAAGGGAGCCGTGGAGCATTGGAGATTCAGGACAGATGTCCGTCTGTTTCTCTCTCTGCAGTTCCTACGTTTGTTTCCTTCCTGAAAGAGGTGGACTCTCCTTATGAGGTCCATGACTACGTCAGAGCCTACCTCGGAGACACACCTGAAGCCAAGGATTTCGCCAAGCACTTCCTAGAGCGCCGTGCCAAACAGAAAGCCAATCAGCAGCAGCAACAGCGCCAACTACAGCAGCAGCAGCAGCAGCAGGTGAGAATGTCCAGGACTGATCCCCTCATGGGTCCTGGAGACAGACAGAGTTGGGGGCAGAACAAGGGTGGGGTGTCTGGTTGCTGTTGACAAAGGCAAGATTAGCTAGTGAAGCTTAATAGGTGGCTAAATCTGACCGAGAAAGAGATGGAGACTTTTCATTGGCTTTAGCAATTCTTTGCATAGTAGGGGCTGGGTTATGATGTTCAAAGGCCATCACCAGTGGCAAAAAAAGGTTTCTGATTAGTTTCTTAAAACCACATGTGTTGCTCAATTCCTTTAACACTGGGAGGTGCAGCAATAGAGCTTACACCCGATAAGAAAGTACAACAATGTTAAAAGACGGTTTTATCAATGAGGCTAGAGTGGTAAATTCCTCTCTGAAGTGTAGAAAAGGAACACGTTTTTGGCTGTGGAATTAACCTTTTTTTACTTTCACGATGGAATTAGCATATACTACTTTATGGGTTTCCTCCTGTGACAAGAATGCCCTGTTTTTCCCACTGATACACTGATATTTGCCAATGACTCTCAGGATTCTGTCTGGGGAGTGAATCAAGCTGGGATGCAGTCAGTCTTTCAGACGAATCACACCGTTCTCCAGCAGTCCAACTTTGAAACAGTACAATCTGGGAAGAAAAAGAAAAAGCAGAAGATGGTGCGAGCTGACCCCAGCCTGCTAGGTAAGGATTCGTGGGGGACAGGGGGGTTTAACTCATGGATTCTCTCCCAGGAGAGTGTTGATCATGCAGCACTGTCTTCACTTATAAGTTACCTTTCTGGGGGGTAACTATAGCAGTATATTTAGCAGTTGTTGTAGTGGAAAAGACTGATGAATGAAATTGGGGATCATGATCACTTAATCTATTCTCCATTTTTAGTAAATGCAAATATATTTGGACTTAAGTTCAGCAATCTGTGAACATTAGCTTTCATTTCGACAAGCCAGTGAAAGGAGCTCCTGTGAGTTGCTTGTATTGATGACAAGCATCTGGCAGTGATTTTTAGAAGGTCATCTGTCAAGTATTATATGCTCTCTAATGAAATTATTTATATCTAATACCATTGACCACGATTTCATTTTACTCCATTAGTAAACTGTGATCATATGTAGCATGTTCAATTAAGCTATTTATTGCTTTAGTTATTAAAACAGCTTGAAAAAGCTCCCTTTATATAATCAGTCAATTTAATGTACAGTTCCTTGGGAAATTATTCAGACCCTTCATATAATGTTTCATTTTGTCATATGTACACGTTTTTTAAACTTGATATTTCATTTAAAACATGAATGCTCAAGCTGAAGACTTCTAAGGGTAAGAAGTTAAAAGTAAATGTCAGCAGAAACTGAAGAGGAAAAAAAACAATTAAATTAATTGCATAAGTAATGTAGAAACATTAAAATGTCAGAGTCTGGGTGTTGGTGAAAGAGCTGTTTATTCGTATGCATACGGGAGAGCAGCTTGTAAAACATCCGAAAGATGTTGCTCAGCGCTTTTTATACACAGTAACAGACAAACTTTCTACCTTAAACATAGATTACCTAATCCCTAAAATGAATTATCAGTTTTCAGTCAAACTTAAATAGCAGAAAACAACTCCTTATTGTGACTTTCGTTATTGCTTACATTTGCAAAACAAGACTTTCTACTTCTCTTTTTACTATATTTAAGACATGGGCTGTACTTTTCCACTGACCTGTAGATGTCCCCTGGTATGCTTCCATTTGCCAGGGTTATAAGCAGTTAGGAAACTAAAAGATAAGCAGTTTGTTAGTTTTTATAAAATGTATAACATTCCTTCAGTAACCAGACCCATTTTTGGTAGTAACACCTTTTCATTTCAAATTCATTGTGCTAGCAACTAGTTGTTTGTATATTCATACTGATAATCCCGCAATTATTGATAGGAAAAAAACTGTAAGATGAGTTTAATGAATAATATGTTTATTATTATTATTATTATTGTTATTATTATTATTATTATTATTATTATTATGTGGCTACCTTATAATTGTTAGTGCTAATGAAATTGTCCCATCTTGAGCCAAAACTGCTCTAGTGAAATTCTTGGAAGCACATTTTAAAGGGACCACGGTCTAACATCAGTTGTACATCAGAAGTCCTTGCAAGTTCAAGAGTAAGCTTCAAAACACCTTTGGATGCTTCACTTGCAATATCTGACCTGCTGTTAATCATATTTCAGACACTTTGCTTTCTCGAGAGGGAACCATGTATGTTTTGCAAGATGATTGGTGATTTCCCCTAACTTGTGCCCGTTTTGCTCTCTTTTCCCTAGGTTTTTCTGTAAATGCATCCTCAGAACGGTTGAATATGGGTGAAATCGAAACCGTAGAGGATTATTGAGGAGCACTGGACTGCTGCCTACCTGCTGACCATTTCCGGTTTTTGTCCCCACTATCACACGTTCAGCTGCAGCTCCCTTTCTATTTGAAGCTAATTTGAGACAGATCCAGCCTCCAGCCAGCCAGAGCTGACACTCTCCGCTTCAGACAGCGGCCAAGTGAAAAAGAGAAACAGGAACCTAAGGCCGCAACTGGGTTTGGCGGTGTGATGCAAAGCTGCAGGCGGGAACCCAGAGGATCTCGATTCTGATTTCTAACTGTGCCTCCCAGCAACTGCAGTAACACTGGAAGCATTCTCTCTGTTACTGGTGGTGATTCAGCCTTTGGCTGAACACCCCTAGAAAAAGAGCTGGGAATAAGCTGGCATCTTATTTGGACAATTCACGGAAAAAGAAATAGGTTCTTTAACAGACATTGGAAATTACCCATTATATTTATTGAAAGCTGTTGATCTGCCCTGTTTTTGTTTGTTTTTTTAATTCTCCTTCCCTCTCCTGCCACTTGTTTCAAGGGAGACTGTAACTGTGTGATTAAGGATGTCCTGTTTTAAGGGCGTGTTCAAACAGATCCAAGTAGCTAACCATTTCTTGTAAAATACTAGCCTGTTAAAAGAATAAACTTTAAATTCTGCAACTGTATTATAAAATAAGAAAAGTATGGGCTGATGGAGCATTTTTTATTTTTCTTATTTTTGGAGGGAATCTCGTGGTAGGCCATTTTACAGCAGTTCTCTGCCATTGTATAAATATACTCCCATTGTAGGCATGGGTGTGTGCAATTGTATCAATAATTGTTAATTTTCTATCCGCAAATATTTATTTTCCAAAATGGAATAAATGATTCATTTTGGAAGACAATCTGAATATGGTGTAAATAACGTGTTTTGGAATCGTGTAAAGTTCGTTTTCGCGGTAGATGTGTTTCTTCCTCATGATGAAGCATGGAAATGAAAGTAATGTGTTTGGACTCACGCACAGCATTACGGTTTTTAACATTTTAACCTTTAAACAGATCACAGTCTAGACCTGAGGTCTAGAGGTAGTACTACATTCCCATTTTGATTTAATAATGTATAGCATGAATATCTCCCTGTAGTCTTCCCACATGTCCACAGCCTTACAGAATCCAGTAGCCCTATATTTAGAACTGTACTCTTTTAATTAAGCCATCCTCTCACAGAACACAGGCTTTTTGTGTTTTCTTACAAATGTATATATTGTTCCCTTCATGTCGGTGCAGATTGCTTTGATACTTGTGGGTGTTAATGCCATTCCAGGTCTGTGGTCATGAGACAAGGGTGTGGGTTCTAGCTGTCTGGAGCCATGACAATCCTGGTGTCCGCACCTGAGACAAGACAGCTATGCATGACTGTCTTTGTCATCCTGTTGACAGTTTTCATTGTGCCTGGTTTAAATTACTGACACTTCAGAGACATCACATGTGGATGGTGTAGAGAGAAAGAATATATATTTAAAAAAACTATCTTGATACTCTTTCATCAATACAGTACATCTTTGAGGTTATAAATTATAGTCACAAGTTCTACAGACCTCGCGTCAGGTGTCTAGTGTGTCCTGCACAGACCTACCTGCTGAGCTGGCTCACTGTCCATAATACAGTACTGCGTTTCTCCTGCTAGCTCCTTGTCAAGTCGACTGCATTGGTAAGTGTTGATTTCTGCTGGCCCATGTCCTCCCAAACTGTCCCACTGGTGTTTAATCAGATCAACTTCATATTTATAGCGATCAAATTCGTAAATCCTAACGGGGCGATCCCCCACGTCCAAGTAGGCTGTCTAGATCAGTGGTTGTGAAAACGGCTCTTGGAGACAAAGCATGCCAGCATAGAAATGCTTTGACCTGCACCTTGAAAATGTAAAACATTAAATGGTCAGTCATGACAGTGGGCAAAGTGAAGGAGTTTGGGAGAGCTTTGCTTTTTTGTATTCATTGAATTGTAAAATACAAAAAGCAAATGTAAAACATTAGACCTTTTGATTGTCTTTCCTACACAACATATTAATGTCAAATACAGAGCCAACATATAAGGCCAAAAAAGATACAAGCTTTCTTATAACCATTTCTTGAATAACTTCTGAAATAGTCCTTTGTTTCTATACATTTATTTTAAAAGAACTAGATAGAAGTCATTCTTGCCTTTTCATCAAGATTCATATCGGTATTCTTTGGAACCCTGGATTTTTTCTTCTGATTTAATATTTTTGATTATATGCATATTTTAAAAGGCACTCATAAGGCATTAACTAAATGCTAGGCTAACAATGTTCATAGTGTGTAAAGTTAGTTTAAAACCGTCGCTAAACAGAAATGCACAACTCAAAAAAAACTTAGTTGAAAGTTCTAAGAATTTCTTTATTAACATGCAATTAGGCTTTTTTTTTTTAAGGTGTACATACAAAGTTTGCTTTAGGGAACAGATGCCTGCATTGCAGTCCTAAATTACAGACCCACCTGATGGCAGCCAGGTATTTGTGTGCCATTCAGGGACTCTGCCTCTCCTGGCTCATTTGGCAGTTCTGATATGGAGTTATTACCCCTAGCTGACTCAGGTGGCTGGTGGCTGTGGTTACTGCCTGTGTGCAGGCGACACTGTTCTAGCCTAAAGATGATCAATACGTGAACTCTAAAGCTCTGACATGTTCTTGGACTGACATCCTTGCAGCCAGCGTTCCTGGAGGTCCCACTTGGTATCCCTCAGGCAGGGTGTTATGGCAATCCTAATGTCTGCAGCTGAACACGTAAGCATTTTGTGTCCAATACGGATGTTTTCATATGCAGTATGATCATCCTTGATTATTTTTATTCAGGTTGTATACATAGGCAAAACAGTTGAGCAAAAACCGCTTGTAAATTCTGAAAACTAGCGAAGAGTGACTGCTCCCTCGTCCCTGAATGAGTTAGGCCATGGTGTTACTGCAGGACACAGTGCTGGTGATGCCTATGCGAGGGAGTGAATAGTCTATCGGAACAGGCAGTGGCAGGAGATTCATTGATTTGCACTGCATTGTCCTCAGGATAACAATGGCAGATCTGGGTCCTGAACTGTACAAAACCTGCTTGTATTGTATCTGGGTTACCAAGCCTCTGTAGGCATGTGGTATTTCATTTATTTTTCTTAAATGTAGGCAGCTCCACAGCTAAATGACTGCATTACCGCTATTAAATTGTCGAATTCCTTTCAAAGGGAACAAAGCTGTGGACAGCTACAGCAGGAGCTAACTAAGTTAGTTTGCACAAACTAAGCAAATTGAAACTGAGTGATGTTCACCAAAAATAATTTTGTTTTTATGACACGAGGTTTTATTTATCAATAGTCTCGCAAGGAGGAAAAGGTATTCATCCCAGTTTCTTCAATGTGGGTTTCCTTGATTGCATCAGTGCACTTTCTAATGTTTTCCAGGAGGCCATCTGGGTGCACCTTTCTTTCTTCATCATGCTGGAGGGGGTGAAGCCTGGAACCTTTTTCCTTGGATGTTGAATTTTCAAAGCAACTCCTTCCAAATCGAGTCTGGCAGTTAAGGACTGTTGACATCAGCTGCTTTGTGTGTCTTCAGAAACTCGGGTCCCGTTTTTGCTGTGTGTTAGGAGAGGGGATTGAGGAAGGAGTAGTGCCTGGTTTTGGGTGTCTTCTCTTCTGGGGCTTTTCAGTGTGGAGCTTTCTATTCCTGTTTAGAATGGAAAAATGCTTTTCATTTCAAGTCTTATATGAGGGGTAAAGAAGATTGAAAAAATCTTTGTACAGTCATCTTTCATGGTTGCCCAGTGAGTTAAAGTATGAGGTATTAGTTCTTGATGTGTTGATGCCTTGTGCTTTGCTGATTTTTCAGCCTTTCACAGCTGACGACATATTCAGGATGAGCTTTTGATCCAGTGGGATCATCGCTTGGTGCGAGACTCCAGTGTTCAGTGAAGTGCAGGCAAACCTGTCATCACCTGCTGGACTGTAGCCGTCATAAAACATCCCCTGTGAACCTGAAGATCACAGGATTTTCTCTGAGAAATTCAGCTCTTGGTTTAAGTCATTTTTATATTCACCAAAACATTCTCCAATATCTGCAATTTCCTCTTCATCAGTATCCAGACAACTGCTTACTGTTCAGCACAATACAGCCTTCAGCACAATAGTGCTCCAACTTTCCTAATGCAAAGCAGCATTCTGTCTATATATGATAGATAGAGCTGGCCATTCCAGGAGCAGCTACTGTGTCCCGAGGATAACTAATAACATAGGAAAAGGTATTATTATTATTATTATTATTATTATTATTATTATTATTATTATTATTATTATTATTATGGGAAGTCATTCAGCCCATTTAGCCTGTTGGGTCTTTAATAGCTGATCCAGCTGTTTCTTGAAGGAAGTCAGGGTATTGTTTTCCACAGCACGGCTGGGTAGCTTGTTCCACACTCCCACATCTTTCACCTGGGATGTGTATTATCCACCTGTTCCCTCTGTTACATCTTTCACTGAAGAAGTCCACTGAGTTGACTTTGTCAGCGCTTTGAGTATTTTGAATACTCTCATTTTTAGTATTTGAGTATTTTGTCCTCTCATTCTTCACTGTTCAAGTCTAAAAAGGTTCTGTTCCTTCAGCCTGTCAGGGTAGGACATTCCTTTATGTTACATGCGGTCTCTTCTCTGGACTGATTCCAAAGCAGAATATCTTTACAAGATCAAAATCATACACAATATTCTAAACAAAAGTTTGGTTCATTTTTGGTGCTTCTCCTGGAATTGCCTTTTCTGCTTTGCTTAAAAAAATAAGGCAGGGGTGGTAGACATCTGCTATATCCAGAATGTTAAAAGCAGGAGGCATTGCATTGCCTTTGCAGGTTACCAGCTGTGACCGTGCAGTGTCCCAGAGCCCACCCCACGTCTCCCTGTCTCGTCAGAGCTTGCAAGTGGCACCACAGCCATTCTGGTGCTGAGACCCTGCTGAGAACAGTCAGGACTATTAACAGCTTTGAACAGTTTGTTAACGCTGTTCTAATCTTGGCAATTTGCAATCCGATTTCGAGAGCCCTAGACTTGTGGGGCTGCCCGCAGTGGGGTACACGCTCAGAAAAATGTTGAATTGTTCTGTCTTGTAACTTCTGCTTTCAGACATTTTTTTTAAAATTCTTGTATCGGAACAAACATGCATCCAGACTACCCGGCCATAGCACAGTCAAAACTTTATTTGCTTTGAAAAGTTGATCTCACGTTGATTTTTGGTTTGGGGGGGAAAAAAGGCAATTTTTTGTTTCTCTAAGGGTTTTGTGAAGTTGCCTTTTAACTCAAGATTCTTTTCTTGTTTATAAAGCTTTAAATATCATCGGCTTAGCTTGCGTAATTAACTGGAGGCGGCAACTTGCTGCCATATACTGAATATTTTAGTCTGCTCCATTTTGTGCTTGGTACTCTGTCCTAGGTCTAATAGCAGCATGGTCTCTCTATCACGGTAGCTCATTTTAACGAGGCAGGTCTGGGTATTGGTTGTTTTTAACTCTGTGCCCTGGGAGGGACGCCTGGCCATCCCTGGGCTCTTCAGGATAGTGCCTCTGTGCTGTGGGCCAGCTCTGTTCCAGGACAGGGAACAGTTAACCTCCCTCTCTGGGTCACCAGTGAGGAGGGGCGCAGGGGGCAGGCTGGTTCTCTCACAGGCCAGCTCCTGGTCGACCGTTCCTGAGTGCGTGTCCGAAGGTTTCAGGTGGGTGGGCAGTCAGAGGTCCTGACAAAGTCGGTATTGTACAGCCAGTGGCCCCCCTCCAGCCATCTACAGTACTGCTCCCTCCCTCTTCTTTCCTCCCGCTCTCTCTCTTTCCTCTCCTTCTCTCCTTCCTTCTCAGGACAGCTTCTCTTTAACCAGTGCGCCCAGAGTGGCGGAGATCCCCGCAGCCTTCACAGAGGAAAGATGACTCCAAGAAGAAGCCCGAGGCTCTTCCTTCTCCTCCTCCTGGGCCTGTGGACAGCAGCGGCGAGGACAGGTAGGGCTCAGGTGTCCGGGTCGGGCGCGGAGCTGATTTTAGGTTCTTGGTGTAGATGAAGGAGTTAGGGCTTCACATAGTTTCTCCACGACCAGCCTGCCCCATCCGAACTACGGGTAGGAAATACAACATTCACATTTTTTGAGGAAGTAATGGAACACATTCTGGTGAACTGACATTAAATAAAGGGGCTGAAGATAAACACAAAACATCTCAGGAGGAGCTTTTCAGCTCCCTGCCCCGTAAACAAAGCTGAAAGATTTAATCTAAACCCCATTTTCTAGGTCACTTACAGGCTTACAAGATGCAAAAAACTAAAAAGTGTCGATCGAGTACAGGGCTGTGGCTCAACAGAATATTCTCAAGTTTCTCCTGCGATGTCCTGAACAAACCTGACTTCATGGAGGTTCAAAGCTATTACTATAAATACGTGTTTAGAGAGCACACTGGATTTATATGTACCTGTAATTCTTAAATTTATCCTCTCTGTATCATGCATGCTTGAACTGTTCCTAGAAGAAACGGTACCTTTGTTTCTTGCAACTGGTTAACTTCAGAAGCTCCACTGCTTAAAGTCTGGCTTCACATGAGTTATTTTCCAAGTTATTTGCTCAACACATTCTGACCCTACATGTGGAAATTGCAGTGCACCTCTACCAAAGATGTTTCTTTCCCAACAGAACTGGTGAGAGGCATTTTTCTTGCTGGAGGGATAAAGCTTTTCGAAAAACTCCCTCCTTTCCCCTCTGCATCTGCTGTAGCCAGAATCAGGGTGTATCAGAGCTGCTTCAGTAGGGAGTTTCATTACAACGCTTCCTTGCACAGATAAATCAAACCATGTCAGAGAAGAGCGCCAAAAGGCGGAGAAAGAAAGTGAGGCCTGAAGCAAAATGTTGTTGCACTATCCAGAACTCCAGGATTTTCAAAGGGCTCAATTTTAAAAATTGTCGAGTGCCTCAGAGTGCATCAGAAGATGGAAATGTAAGGCTCAAACCCTGCGCCCATAATGAAGATGCTGTTTCTCAGTGACTTCAGTCTAGCAGCCCCACGTTGAACAGCCAATCGCTTTAAAGCAAGTACTCCCGGCCTAAGACAGCCGTCTTCTGTGCTGGAAACCAACATGAAGCACTTTTCCCCCCCAGAGTTTGTTAACCAGAAAATAGTTATCAGATAGTGGTCATGGAAATTCCAGAAGAATAGGTTAATGTGTTAAAGGAGTTAGTGCGGATATTCTATATATTAATTGCACTTAATTGTAATTAAACATCCTGTGTAAATCAATAGCCAAGTTAGAAGCCAACATCGGTCATCTTAAGATTCGATAAACAGTTAAAACAACACAGTAAAACAGGGCAGATCATTGAATTTTTATTTCTATGTGTTACACAAGGCACACTTTAGAAAACTTAGTCTTCTCTCTTTTAAATTGTTCTCCACCACATCTTGGATTTATGACAGAGGTGTTGAAGGAGTTCAATTTAGTGCATGTTTTTATTTGCTGTGTTTGTAGTTTTAATTGTAGTCTGATTCAGATCACTGATGAAGAGCTCAGTCTTGAAAATCCTGATCCCGTAGTGTAGAGGAACATAAGATTAAATGAATTGAAATATGTGGGAGGTAAAAATTCACTGATAAAAATAGTGACTTGCAAACATAGATCACAGTAAGATTTTACATGCTTTCCATTTAAACCAATTTTAAAGTTTTTTTTACTTGGATCTACAGCTAGGTCATGTATCTTAAGTCGGGTTGAATTTTTTTTAGAGTTTATTGCTAACTTACTAAAGTTTCTTATACAGTAGGTTAACTTAAAATGATTTAACAATGAGATAAATGTTAAGAACCTTTCTGATTTTGCAAGTTCCTTGCTTTATGTCATTGGATTGTGCTATAAGCAGCACTTGTTTCGTGTGTTTCAACACTGCGGTAAGAGGTGCATCTCCAGATAAAATCCCTTTATTCTGTGAAATGAATAGAGCTTGTGATCTAGCAGCTCATGCCTCCTGTAAAATGACTTAGCCTTTTACAGGCGAATTACCTTGAAGGAATTTTCATTGTCAGATGTGTTACTCAAGAATCAGTCAGATTTCAACCGTCACAGATGTCCTGGTTTGTAAAGGGCTGGTATCTTACACAGAGACACCCCCTGCTGGCGGCACCAAGTGCCACGGAGTCTGCACTGCCGTACGTCTGGGTCTGAGCCAGTACAGCCTTGGGTGGTGAAATAACCGTAATAATTTCTCAGAAAACTTTAGAAAAAAGCTTGTGTTCTGTATGCCCTCATTTAGAAAGAGAGTGAAGACGGCCCCTCTGGCCACGATCTGCCATGCCAATCCATCAGCAGGGGCGTGTCAGGTTGAGCTGAGGACACAGAGTGAGGCAGCCCTCTGGGCCTTTGCACAGGACTGTTCTGCTACGTTCCTCTGCCTTCCTGAGCTCCACTCCCAGTGCTGTGTGTAAAATCCTTGGCGTGTTAACACCTCCAGCATAGGAGGAGATGGAAAAATGAGACCACTCCTGAGCCTTAGTTGGTGTCCTTTAAAGCAGTCTAGTATATACTATAGGCTTTAATACGCCTGATACTCAAGAACTTTTGATGGCATCTGTACACACGCAAAGTCATCTGGACACGTAGGAATTTATGCTTGTTTCATGGGTACTGGAAGTCCAATGTGTGTAATTCTGTTGTATCTGCACTATGGTTGTAACCGAATAGGTCAATGAGGGAAACAACTGTGTGAGACAAGGTGAGACAAACAGGTGAAACTAAATCTGAGTTCCACTCAGAGTTTCATAACCCTTTCTTCAGCAAAAATAAAAGCTGCTTGGCTTGTTTGCCTTCATCTGTATGTGTCTATGTTGCTGTTTGAGAGGGCCTTCCAGGAAATGTGCTCATCGCTGTTTTTGTCGGTTTTCTAATGTAAACATGAATGTCTGTAAGAGGACCTTTATGTAAGAAACAAGCAGGTTTGGCATAATTTCGAAAGAAAAGTTTCCTACCACAAGGAATCTTTTCACAGAGATGGCTCAAGGATGTTTAAGTACCTGTCGGATCATTGTGCCTCTTCTAGACTATAATAGTAGGGTTTAATCCCTTTATGTTAAGAAATAAAGCGGGTAAAAACAGGCAGTTTGTGTGATATTCTCGGAGAGATGAGCATGAGAATATTCCTTCTGTGATGAGTGGTTAAAGTCTTATCTCCTTTGTGTCTCATTATGTGCCCAAGTGTCCTTCTCCTAAACATGACATTTAGGGTAACTAAAAAGGATGTTCTGATGTATAAAAATGCATGTGTTTATAGCACAGTGGAAATTATACATTGTATCTGGATTGCCGTACAAGTAAATGTACTTCAAAATATCGGCATGTTGCACAGTGACGTCTCACATCCCTTAATATTGTTTAGGGAAAATGGCAGGTATTTATATTCTTCAATCCACAGCCACTTCATCCTATTGCAGTGAGACCGAGCCTATACCGGCAGGCACAGGGTGCGAGGTGGGACTACACCCCTCAGCGGACACCAGTCCATCATGGGGCAAATACACACATACAGAGACAATTTGGGGGCACCAATTATTCTAGCCACTATGTGTTTTGGACACAGGAATAACATGCAAACTCCACACAATAGGCGCACTAGTCAGGACCTGATCTGGCACCCTGGAATCTAGCGCTGTGGAGACCGCAGAGCTGACTACTGTGGGCCAAGACAGCAGCAAAATGTTTCAGAGCGGGTCTGGTGAAAAAGGGAGAAATGACTTCACCTGCTGAATTAAGGAAGATTACATTTTGCAAGCCCCAGGTGGAATTCAACCAGCACACCTAGCAAAAAAATACATCCTTTCATGACTAGGATATCAGGACCTCTGTTTAATTAATCTGAAGAATGACACCTCCTACAGCAAAGTGTTTTCTGTTCCCTTCATTGTGTTGCTTTGGAAATTCTAGCCCAGGGAGAGATCGCCACCTACTGGTCCATGAACACCACTTACACCAGCAATATAATTGCAGGTCTCCCATCACAGGCCAAACCGTGCTTAGATTCTAGGATTTGAGGAGATCAGACTCCAAGACAGTAATGCTGCTGCTTTATGTTTAAGGCACAGCTATTGATTTTTGCACCATCACAGGTGTGTCCATTTTGGTCACAAAATCTGCATTTTCTCTAATAGCAAGACAACTGGAGGGGCCAATTTGAGGGATAGACCCAACAGAACAACGTTTACTGAGCAGGGTCATTACCACAAAGCTTTTCACTTTAAGCCTGCAAACATCAGGTTCCATCTAGAGCTGGCGAGAAAGAACTGGGGAGTCACAAGATGTTTGAAATGCAGAGGGCTGAAGCAGCGAGGCGGCGAGGGAGATGAAACCAGACCAGGACCAACAATACTCACGCAGCCTGAGGCGGTTACTTTAAGTGCTGTCAGGGCGGGGGTGGGGTGGAGAACAAAAATAAACAGAAAAAAAACGTTAACACGGCTTTCATAAACAAGTTTGTTTAACATTTAATGCCATCACAGAATCTGTGGTCCTCAGAGTCTGGACATTCTGGCTTCCTCGGCCGGACAAGCTCTCCTTTGTGCCCGACGAGAGAAGGCCCCATTGATGGAGGGCCTGGCAGGTGACCAGGCAGCCCTGCTTGTGGCTTGCTTCAGTACAGGAAGGCTGCACTCCAGAAAGTCAGCAGCCAGCCTTGCGCTCTGTGTTAAAAATACTCAATTCGGGCAGCGAGTCAAGCTGAATCGATATATCAGGGAAGACTTTATTTTCAGGAACCGCTGTAAGGAACGTGTCGACCAGGAATCTTCCAATAATAAGTGTGGATGAACACGACCAAGGAAAGCTTTGTGCGCGCTGCTGCCTAATTAGATTCAGCAACTAAGAAACGTTTTCCAAATCATCGTCATGCGAGGTGCCAGCTGCTTGTTAACTGTGCTTTTACTGTCTTCTCGGTCTCTGCAGTGAGACGCCTGGTTTTCTTGGCAGTTTGTCTTTCACAGGTGCTTTCTGATCTCCCCCCCCCCCCCCCTTCAGCCTTTCCGATTGAATTGGGTTCAGCTCTATCCCGGACATGCACTGAACACCGAGTGTGCAAAACAGCCCCTGGGACAGGTGGCATTTTACTACTGTAGCTCCCTGGCTGAAACGTGGTTTCTGTAAAACTGACAGGAGCCATTAACTTGGCAGTGTGCTGAGGCAGTGGAAGGGAGCAGATATTACACCTGCAGTACCTTTTGTATTCTCTTTCAAAGGTGTGAATACCATATACTCTTACACACTGATATCCACCACCAAACAGGCTAAATTTTGAGACCCTAATTTTCTTGCAAGAACATGAAGTTTCCAAACAACAGGAGGCCATCCAGTCCATCTAGCCCCTTTGGTAGTTACTAGTTAATTCACCCCAGGATCTCATCCAGCTGTTTCTTGAAACCAGCCTGGGTATCAGCTTCAACAACATGGCTGGGTAGCTTGTTCCACACTCCCATAACCTTTTGTGTAAGGAAGTGCTTCCTATTCTCATTTTTAAATGCAGTTCCACATAGTTTTCCGCCTAGGACCTCTGGTTTCCACTTCACCATTTATCCTGAAGATGTCCACACTTGTATCAGGTTCCCCCTTAATATTCCCTGTTCAAGGCTAAAAGGGTTCAGTTCCTTCAGCCTGTCTGGGTAGTCTCTTATGCTCCACATGCTCTAATCTGGACTCCAGAGCACAAATAATTTATGCCTTACTACTATGTTATACAATTTTACCATTACATCCCTTGATTTAAATACTACTCTTTAAACTATATATTCTACCACATTGTTTACCTTTTTAATTTCTGCCCCACTTTGTCTGGAAGTGCGACAAGGTGTTTGCCCAGCTGTGAATTTTATCTAAATCTTTTTAAAATGTACTTGCTGCTTTTGCAGTGTTTGCTAATCCTTCTAATTGAGTAGTCTACAAGCACGACTAGTTTATTAACTACAGCAAAATCTAGATTGTTGATTTTATTTAGGGTGATAAATAAGGCGTTTGGTGATTTATATGTATTCTCTGTTTTCTATTTAATAACCAGTTCTTCAAACCAGACAGTCTTGTTTCCCTGAATACCTACTGCCTGCAATTGGAGAATTGACCATTTTTTTAGGAACTTTGTCAAAAGCCTCCTGAAGATCTAAATACACTGTATCACTGAATACACGGGCCCTACCACTCTGTATTCACACCTCTGCATGACCGTTTGCTTCAGGCACTGCAGGATGCACAGTATGCATATGCTCTCTTTGCTTAATTTGTAGCATTTGTTAGTCTTCTACATCGTTCATTTTAAGTTGAACTGTTCATTAACTTTATGTTCATTTTCAAGTATGCACCCTTGTACGGTGAACTTTTCAGTGTGGTGTTAGAATACAGGACGTCAGGGCTGTTTTCACTGTAACTGCTGTGCATTTCAACACATTACATATAAACTGTGTGTACGTGTTAGCCAGAGCTTACTGTAACACTACATTCTGGGAGATCCACTAACGCGACTGCTGTGATAGAATAGTGCAACACCCTACTCTGAATTTAAAAGTTGCAACTTTGGAATAAAATTGGTTTATTGAGTGATTCTGTTCTTAGGTTTGTGAGTATATATTTTTAAACCACCCCGTTCTTTAACACTGAACATTGTACCTCGGGTTGAATCAGTTTTAATTTAAAAGTGAGTAAATATTTTACACTTAGTGATATCTTTGAACATGCAAAGAGATCCCATTATCACTTTACCTATAGCTGACCACAGATGACACCAATGGAACATTAGTTATTGTTTTAAAACTAAAAGATATTATACATCTTTGTCAACCAAATCCTGGAAAGTGTAACCGTCAGCTGCACTCTCACAAGAGTGCCAGAAGAGTTCTGAAAGCCTCAGTACAGTAGTCATTAGAAAAGACAAGATCTAGACATTCAATCCATTACAGGTCTGCCATTTTCCTCCACGCCTACCGTTTCTATTACAGCACTGAAGTAAATTTACAAAGGTTTGCAGTGTGGTTTGGCAGTTTAGTCTGTTTACTACTTATGGTTTATGATCTTCTCTCACAAAGTTCCTCCTTGTATTCTTGTACTCTGTCTTCTGACTTTAAAATTTGTAAAAGTTCAGGATTACTGGAGCAGTTGCTTATTACAACCAAGTCCCTTTCTGTCTAGAATCCCCAGAATCAGTGTAATAGGTCTTCTCTGGGCTTTTCTGTCTTTGTAGTGATATACAGACAAAAATGCGGACATTTGCTCTACCCTTTACACTTTCTTCTTCGGAAAGCAGTCCTCTCTGCTTCGGGATGTGTGTAAGGAATCTGACCAGGAGACGTGAGAGAGAGGGAAAGTAACCTGTAATCGGCACTTAACAGCTTTCTCTCACAAAGAGTCCCTTTCACAACAGCCCTTCCACACGAGCATAAGCAAACTAGAGAAAAAATAAATCTTTCACAACTTCATCAAAGAGGAATGGTGAAAAAATTGGAAATTCCTTTTGAAGAGCAAATGAACTATCGTGGTAGCCAGTAGGGCTATCTTAATTTACATTGTAAATGTAGGATTCTTTTCCGTCAATGTATGATCCCCTCATCAAAGCAAGGTTGGTGCTGAACCCAGCTTGCCAAGTAGTAATGTTAGTCTGTGGATAGATTGAGCTTCCTGTCAGGGACACTCGCTGTGTGTTCAATGTGTAATCTTCCACTCCGCAGTTTTCAGTATCGCTGGGGTTGGTGTTTTCCCAGAAACGGCCGCTGACCCTGCCCCCACGCCGCAAAGCGAGAGCCAGGAGACGTGCTCGGGAGGGGGCAGCTATGATGTCACTACCAGGGACCCCCCTCATGACCTCACAGACAACACCTTCACCTTCGAGTATGAAGACACCACCCACTCTCAGCCTATGGACCGCGGAGATGGTAAGCATTCCTTCTAGGTATCCCTCTCTGTAAAGGCCACCAGGGTTATTGTTCCTTCAAAAATTAATTTGAAACAAAATTCATGAGTCATAGAGAAAGTCTCATGCAGCCTCTTGACAAAGTATAGACATGAGTAACAGTTCTTTTGTCCCATAATGCCTTCTTCCTGCCCCACATGGCCCTGTGGCAGCTCTTTGCCTCTTGCAGCCTAGTGGGGTGGTTTCAGCTTGTTACCTTCTTGGATACAGGAGTCTCACAGCACTGTAGGGATTGTCCGATGCTCTAAAAGGGATGTGAAAGGTTTCAAGCTCTCTTTTCAGGCAGTCTCACACAGTGTATTTGGTATGTTTTTCACTGTTACACAAGACTTTGTGTAGCCACCTACTGTACTTCTGATCCTTATCTGAGGCCTTTACATGAGAGAGGTTTGTGTCCTGACATCGCTCAGAAGTGTAAAAATAATAAAAGGTAAAGACTTCTCACGCTTGCCGTACTACTGTAGGTGCTCCTCGTCTCTAGATGTCTCTCACAGCCGAGTTGGAATTGTTGTATACAATGATACAACAAAGGTATCACATGATGCCTGGGTTAGAAAGAAACAAGCTGCTCCTCGGCTAACCACATGTATCCCGCTGCGTTATTTTAAAAAGCAGTCCATTCCTGAGATAGTTGTACTGGCTGGGAATAAAGATTTATTTCAACTTCACGTGTCATTCAAAACGATTTAAATTGGATTAACCTCGGCGGCAAGACTGAGCTCTAAAACACTCAGATGAATATATGTTTGCAAAGAACCAGAACGTTTCAAAGGAAAAGGGAGCAAGGCGGAAATCTGATATTTAATGCGTGATTCTGAACTTGTCTCTTGCTTCGGGTACAGTAGGGCTGTGTCTACCTTTTGCACAGCTTTGAGCCTTCTAGCTATGATGATTAAGTAATTAGCGGAAACAAAGTTGTTTTCCCTGTTCTAAAAGCAGTAATGTTAGTTATGAAGTGGATTTGGAGACTCCGAGCTTTCGGATACGTCTGGCTGAACGGTTTCTCTATGCGTCTGTCTTGTGCAGGTGTGCTGGGTCCTGGGGCCATAGCCGCTATAGTAATCGCAGTGATCCTGGGGGCTTCTGTGCTCATCGCCCTTGTCGTCATCACGCTCAAGAGATTCACCACCGCCTAGAGCTGACAGCCGGGCTCCCTCCCGCTTCAGTCCGGGCGGCTAGCACGCAGTCCGGTCCGCCCTGCACGGGAGTCCCTTTCCCTAGTCCGCTCCTTCACTCCGGACACTAGCACTAGCACAAGCTCCAGGCTGCGGATGAGCGCGTTCGTCCAGGACCACGGTTTGTTCCCCATTTCCACAGCACCACGGGAAAGAAGACGCTTGTCGTTTCCAAATAAGATCGTCGTGGGTCTCCGGCATTCCGAGTGCCCTACCACAACGGTTGTTCGCAATGTCATATCATATAGCTCTAATTTTTAAAAAAAAAGGACATTTCTTATTTTGTATTTTTATATATAAAACAGAAGCCAAGAGGAGCCTTCTAATCAGTCTAATCTGTTGATGTATCAAAAGCCTGTTTGGTCGACTCCTCTAGAATCATGCTTCCAATTTGATTTTAATTTTATATAATTTAATAATGACTATTAATTTATACAGTTTACAATATTTTATTTTGAGCATTTCTGCTTTTGTTGAGGGAGTAAATGAGTAGCCATCGATGTCATTTTGAAACCAATGTTTTGGACCCGGCAGTGGGGAAGCTCATGATGTAAGCCACAGCAGAGGAAGTAGGTACAGTATAAAGGCTTCCTCTGAAGACATTGGTGCAACTGTGTTACTAGCATGTGTTATCTAGATCATTCCAGTTGTCCCCTTAGTGTTGGGTTCTTCTGTGCATGTGCTATTGTTTCAGACCCAGTCCAGTATATTCACAACCAGGCACTTCAGTGCAGCAACTCTGGGGTCACAGGGGAGAGCCTGTCAGAACTGTAGGACAGTAGATACATGTTTTATTCCAGGCAGCTAATCCTTTAAAACTGTATATTTGTGAACCTGTAGCCCTCATCAGAAAGAATGATTCTCCAGCAACTTACTGTATGTTGAGTAGTCAAATTTCATTTTCCAGGCATTGAGTACAAAACAAAGCCAGTCTGTGCACACTTGTTAGTCTGCAGAGTGTATCTGATGATTTAGGATTGTTTTTGTACGAGATAGAGAAATCTGAAATGATGCCAGTATTGGGACAAAATAAGCACTTTGACTTCTACATTCTGAACTGAGTCTTTTTATTCACCCCAAGACTGTTCTGTTGAGTGTGTGAAGTTATGACCTCCTGCCAAGCTTTAGAGTTGCAGCCTGGAAATTATGCTGTCAGAACACCAGTCAAGATCTGATTCAGTTCTGCTGCTCCTGACAGCTGGGTGGGTAAACTGATAAACAGGAGATGTAATTGGGGTGCTATTTGCGTGGAGTTTTTTATGTTCTCCCCATGTCCATGTGCATTTCCTCCCCCAGTCCAAAAACATACTGGTAGGTTAACTGGCTTCTAGGAAAATTGGCCCTGGTGCGAGTATGTGTGCGGTTGTTTGTGTGTGTGCCCTGCAATGACCTGGCATCCTGTCCAGGGTGTATCCTGCCTTGTGCCTGTTGCTTGTCAGGATAGGCTCTGGATACTCGTGACCCCGAATGGAATAAAGCAATTTAGAAGATGGGTGGAAGATAAATAGGAATGAACACTGTACTGCAGCATCTTCAATCCCAGGAGGCTGAGATTCTATTGGAACATTACACACATACTTTAAATAAAATGTTTTCTTTTTGTACAGAAATTTTGACTCTTAAGTAGAACAATGCAGGCATTTCATTTTAAGGTCTTCTGAAATTAAATGTTTTGCAGCCTTTTTTGGGGTAAATCATTAAGCAGGATTTATTTTTGTATGGAGAAATAAATGGTATGCTAAATTGTTAATTTGTAAGCACAACATTCTTTGATGTATTAATGAATAAACTTAGGGTTTTTTAAGGTGAGAAACCCAAAACATGTTTGTCCTTGAGATTTTGATTGCCAATGTTTTTTCTTTACTCAAAAAGAGGCAGTGGACACAGATGTAATGTAATGTTCCAATAGATAGCACTACAACATTTGTTAACTGATAGCAAGGAAAGTTGCCCAAATAAAATTTGGAATATTCTAGTGTGGTTGCTCAGTATAGTGCAGAATATTTGTAATATTTGTCTAAAGGATTGTCATTCACTTGAGTAAAATGGACCAATTGTAAGTATTTCAGGTGGGTAGCTGCGTCAGCATGCGTAGGCTGCAAAGGAACAAGTAATAGGTTTATTCCATGCTGAAAAAAAGAAGAAAGAAAACACAACATTTCAGCCATGGAGCCTTCTTCAGGTGTCAGTGCTTCATGTGCTCACACCCGAAGAAGGCTCCACGGCTGAAAACGTGTTTTCTTTCTTCTTTTTTTCAGCATGGAATAAATCTATTACTTGTTCAATTGTAAGTATTCCAGCTAACCAAAGCATCTCTCACTTCTTTCAGACTTAATGGAGCAGTTTTCTAAGGGAGGCAGTACTGGAGCAGGTTGGGTGTCACTGCTGTGTTCGATTCTGACTTGCATTCTGTGTGGAGTTTGCATGTTCTTGTCAGGCATGGTTAATTGGCATCTCTAAATTGTCACTGAGATTGATTAGTGTCAAGTAGTCCTTCTTTGTGTCCTGTGTTTCTGGCGTGGACTCCAGGTATCCCTGACCTCTAATAAGAAACTTATAAACAGATTTTCAAGCTGCTTTTCTTCCTCTTTTCTGAAAAAGTCATTTAAAATGTTTTGTAGGTATCACATTGTAAGAGAAGTATGTGTATGGGGAAAATGCTTCAAGGGCCCTGGGGCAAAAAGCTGTGAATTTCACCCTGTAGATAATAGCCATGGAAAGATGAAGACAGAAAAAACAGCAGATTTTGTAAAAGGGCATTTTCTATTGTGCAGATGTGACCATTCAGTTTTGATTTTATGGAAGAATAAAGGGAAAATAAAGCAATTTTTACATGGGAAGAATACATGTCCAATATGAGTTTTTTTAAAACCAATCTTTCGGCTTTTTGAAAATACTCTGGGTTGAGTAGAAGAGCATCACCTCACAAGCTGCCAAGGTTAAAAATCACACTTCACATATTTCATGCATGACGAGCAGTAGTATTTAGGCAATGATGTTTCTACTTGTTTACAACAGCAAGAAAAGAGTTGTTAATCATTTTTTAAAAATGCATGGAAAAATTTGCTGGTTGTGATCTTGTACTGTTTGCAATTTCGATTATAGTCAGACTGGTTAAAGGTGGTCAAGAATTGGGATTATAAACATTTTCTTTGGACTTTTTTTTGGTTTGTAATTCTGGCAACTAAAATAGAAAGCTGTCTGATATCCAGTTGATCTCATAAATAAATAACTGAGAAAAGTGACTTATTTGAAAACCAGTGGTCTATTTCAACAGCACGTATTGCATCTGCTATATTATGCAGTTATATACAAGAAAATGGAATTGGAAATTCTGTTGAACCATTTTTTTATTTATCTTTTTATCTATCTTTTTAGAATTGCAAATTGTTCATCAGCTCAACTTCACCATTGCAACCTGGGTCACTAGACCCCAGTGTTGGAGTGTGAGGGCTGTGCATTCTTTTCTCCAATACCTTACACTCTGCATAGCCATTTGCGGTTTTTTCACACCATAGGTCTGCAAGCAGGAGAAAGAGAATCTCCTGGAGCAGTGATGCAGCTCTCCCTGAAAACATTGCAAGCTACGAACTTTTAGTAGGCACATCTGTGCCCTCACCAATCAGTCACCTCGGGTTCCTTTGCAACGTTGTCAGGATTATAGGTTATAGTTGGATTACAGGGCTCAACCTGCACTTAACAGATGACCTGTTCATCCAAAACTGAGGCGTGCTGTCCATGAAATAATGCTCAAGTACATTAAATAATTCTCAAGAGGCCTCGAAGGCCCTCTATATTGGTAGAATATAGAGCTGTCAGAGCTCTGTCTCTTGCACCTGCATGTTACAATCAGATCCATTTGGATTATATTGAATTGTGTAGAAAAAAGCCTTTGAATTCCATATTTCCCCACTCCAAGAGATGAGAATGCAGTATCAATCCCAGAAGAAGGCAGGGAAAGAGCTATTTTTTCATTTCAGGGGAACAATAGCCACTTGAGGAATCTGAAACACCAGTCACTTGACTAGTGATCTTGTGACGGAGTGTCGTAATCTTATAGAGACTACAGAAAAAAAATCTTTAGAATGTTTTACATGGCAGAATACTGTTTGTGATATGGAAATTCATTCTACTCATTTTTTTAAATCTAACTTTGGCCTTTATTGAAAATAAATTGCTTTTTTTACCATCCTAGGATGAGCTAAGTCTAAAGCCTTTGCAGAAATGAATTGTTCCAAGTCATTTAGTGCTTCTCTGTGCACCTGATGCACGCACTCACACTGCATGTGTCTTCCATAGGTCAATTGCACTTTGTTCATATATTCCAAAGCTCGGGTCACATGAATGTTAGGCAGATTCTGTAGGATTTTCTGGGGACTGATGTCTAAAGTTACCTGGATATCCATCCTCCGGCTTCTCTCTTTAGAATGCCTACTCCCTTCTCGGTTTGTGCTTAATTGGCTACACTCCTGAGTCTTTTCGCTTAAACTTTTAAAATATTTTTTTTACAGATGCAATAAAACATGTACAACACCTAGATACTCTTTTTTTGTCTCCATATGGCTCAGTTTACTTTAAACCACAGTGCAGTCTTTCTTTCCAAATTATTATATAACTCCAGATTAAAGAGGGTTTTCATGGGGAGTTCCATTTTTAGCCCAAAACAAAAGACACCTCCTTGAGGATTCTCCAGTAGCCCTGCTCCACTCTGCTAGGGCCAGTCTTCCACAATCTCGGCCTGTTTCTCCAGGTCCAGACCTGATGCGTCTCAGGATCCTGCAGTGCAGCAGCTGAAGTTTCTCCCTGCAGGTCTGAATGGCGTTGGAGTCGGTGATAAATTCTGGGGCAGTTTGTTTTGGCGTATTTCATCTTATCATGCACATGGTTTGTGTTTCCGAATGATGACCATGCCATTTGAACAGTATAATCAACTTTGAAGGACTGCAGAGAACGGAATTACCTAGGTATTCCCTGTCTTACATAAAGCCATGTTAAGTGTCATGTTATGGCAATAAGCTTATTATAAAGTTTTTAGTTCATGTTTAAACCTTCCCAGAGTTCATCCACGGAGAACAGGCTAAAATCCACAGAAACCTAGATCTGGCCACAACAGCTGGAAGACCATAATGTGTTCCTCAGTCTACAGCAGGAGCTATGTTTGCCAGTCCAGGTGTACAGAGGTCACGGCTGGATGTTTCTCAAGCGCCTGCCCCTGGATGCCGTCAGCTTAACACCATTGCCCTCGGCCTGCTGGATCCGCTGGCACTCCCGCAGGTACTGGGCCCGGAGCTCCTGGTTCTGGATCTCCTCCACCACTCTGCTGGGGAACCACCCTTTCTCTCCATCATGGAGGCGTTCGCCCATCATCCAACCTGGGTGTAAAGCAGTCCAGTCAGCCAATACAATTTAGAAATGGCACTTCAAAAGAGTAAAACAATGCCCGGTGCCTGCTACTGGCCTATCCCTTTGTCTCAGGATAAAGACACTGGTACTGGATATAGCTTCCCATGGTCCTGTATGATTGAAGTGTTTTCCAATTAAATCTAACAAACTGTGTGTGTAAAGCAGTTTGCCGCTGGGCGCATCATTGCATAGAACTTCGTCAGCCCCCAAATTATTAGTATTTCCAGTCTCTGCTCTTTTGGACACTTCTCATAGACAGTTCCTTTGAAAGGTCAGAATACCACAGCCCTTTTAAAGCTGCGCAGTTGCAAATGTCGGTTTCCCTCACTTTGCTCTTTGTTGGAAAGGTATGTTTTGATTTTAAAAGAAATCTAAGCCTTTAATTAACCATCTTAATTCAAATAGTGTTCAGTGGGTGAACTCTCCTTGGGAGAGCAGGTGTCAGAACTGCATTCACAGCAGGGAAGCGTGTTGTTTACAGGCTGCAGGAGAAGGTGGAATTAGGGATGAAGTAGAGGGGTGAGGATAGTGATCACTCTCCTCCTTAGTGTGCAGCTTACAGGCCATTCGCTATTTGACACAGAATCAGACTGAAGAGGTTGCACCGACAGGAGGAGTGATGTTCCACTCGGTGACACTGCAGACTTAACCCTGGCTGACCCGAGCTCACTCTCTAAGTGCTATTGTGTCTTTTGGCTTGTAAAGTACGATATGGAAAAAATCAATAATGATCATCATTTTTACAGGGTATTTATCTCAGTCACTTCCAGCTGACAATATAATCCAAATCTGAACCAGTATTGCACAGATCAGAGGTTCTAACTGGTGGGCCATGCCCCCCCCCCCGTGCGGAGGTGTGAGAGCTTTTTATAACAGCTCATTCAAGATACTGAAATTTTCCAAATTTAATGCAACTTTTTCTACAGCAATTTATAGGTAGAAATGTAATATTCACCTTCTAATTTTGCTTCTCCCTATATTGTGTGCTTAGTGAGTGACTTGTATTTGCTGCTAACCAGCATATTCTTCAAAACAAACTATGTCAGGAAAATGTTGTCAACAAATTTAGAACCATTTACTTCAATTTAACAATGAAATCCAGTAATAAAACCCTCCATGAAGACAGCATTTACTTCATGAATGGTGACCATTTTCTTGGATTTGAGCAAAAGTGGCTGTTTGCCACAATTTTTATCTGTGCTGTTAGCTACACAGAAGCAGATATTATGCAGGCATTAAATCTCACAATAGCAAATATTCACTCTTTAGGCAGTATTATGAACTAAGCCAGTTTCATTTGCTTTCTATCAATCATATTGTGCTTTCTTTCAAAACACGAACTTCAAAGCGTTTGGCAGAAATGTAGCATTAGAGCTCTTAACTCCTTAAATAAACTGAAGTTTAAATGTGAATTTGGATCATCCTAACTTCAATCTGCTTCACTATTTTTTCCAAGAAAAATTATTTTACTGATGTAAGCTGAAGTGCTCAAATAGCAACTTAAAATAAATCATTAAAACAATTCATAAAATTATTAGCCTATACACCGAAGAGGAGGGACTGTGGTTTTGTTTTAACTGAAAGGGGAGGCATTGTGTTTCAAAGGCTGAGAACATTTATATCCTATGTGCTCTGCTGATATAACACCTACCGTCCTCCGTTTTCTCTAGGACGTTGATAATGTCGGCCATCTCCACTGACATCTCGTCAGGCTCTTGCGATGCATAGGACTGAATGCACTGCACCTGGGGGGAGTCTGAGGTGGCGAGAAACAATGAGAGAGCTGAGCTCGGCTAGGGCAGCTTGCCCTTTAAAATCAAGGGGAGCACGTAAAGTCTGGAAATCGCGAAGGTGACCTGCACATGCGCTTCCTAGGCTGAGCCTTCAGAGGTTTTAACTACTCTTTACTGACTTGTCCAATTAGCTAAGAAGCCACACGTTAATGCCTAAAATATGGAAGAGGTGGAGAGCCATTTTGGACCACTACACATCAGTTTAACTCCTGTTCACTTGCCCCTTTGGTGTTGCTATAGAAACCATAAAACTGACAAAGCACACCACCACTGGTAATGGTAACAAGAAATATAAAATTCCCCAGGAGTGGTTTGTAAGCTTTAGCTTCATTCAGTATCTTTTCTGGCCAGCAGAGGCCATCCTTTAAGTGTCATTTATTTTGGGTGCATATTGCCTTAAATTCACACATCCTCTACTCCTCCAGAGCAGAAACTCGGACAGGAACTCCAGAACGCTGCGGGAAGCAGCACAAATCTTTTTAATCTCGCTCGTCTGGGAGCTCAGTCTCGGTAATGCGTGAATTTGCCGGAACAAATCTCCTGAGGAATGTAGATGCAGTTGTTTTTTAAAAAAATAATGATTAATTTCTGTACCCGCAACCATAAGGTGAAAGATTATACATCGCAGTTTCACTATGGTTGCACGGGCTGTGTTTCAAACCTTCTTAAACTCTTAATCCATTTTTTTCTATTTCCTTTGCTTGGGAGCACATTTGAAACTGGAAAATCGCTTTAAGCAAAGAACCTTTTTTTTCCTCAATCATGGCAAGCAGGAAAGTACAGAAAGAGCACCGGGAGTCTGACTCTGCATCACACAGCATTTGTAAGAGTCCATCTCACAAATCTAAAACACCAATCATTTCTTTGCATCATATGAATCGAATGGTCCTTTAATGTATAATCAGCATAGAGTTTTTCTCAACAACAAACAAATCACATTTGTCCCATATGCGCACAGGGTAGTACAGTAGGATTAGCAGACCTTTAAGAACTGACTCAGTGGGAAACACAGGGCCTGATCTTACCTCCATGTTTGGAGTTTGAGGTCAGTAATCGGCTTTGGAATTTGGGCGTCAGGGCACAAATCCAGCGTCGCTTGTCACTCCTGCACAGGGGGTACGAGTCATAAGCATGAGAACCTTGACACAGGGCTGTGAAACCAGTCTATCAACCCAGTTTCAACACTTCCTTTGCTGAAGAACAAAGAAACTTGTTGAAGTGGTACAACATCACAAAATTCACCAATGACACGGTTTTTGAATGCGCCCCAGGTGACACTTGTTTAAGATGTGGGGATTGTTTTTTGAGTAGTAAATAAAAATTTCCAACAATGATTCAGATTCAAAAGTCAAAGGTTAAGCCAGAGTCCCCGGTCCTGGTGCTATAACGCTAGTGTGTCTGTATGTTTTCAATCCAGCTGAGCTATAAACAACCCAATCAGTTCTATATGGTTTTAATTGGACCAGTTTAACAGCTTCTCCCAGTTCTTCAGGTGCCAGTATTTTAAAGGGACCTAGAACACCTGCAGAAACACCACTCATCCAGTACTAGTACTAGTACTGCTGATTCTGGGATAGGCTATGATAAAGTTTAATGCTTCTTATACAGTATGTCATTTGTCTAATGTGCTTTACACCAAATATAAGCATATAGTTATAAACCTTCATATGCTTCTATCTGCTGATCACAAATCATGGGTTAATCTCCTATTCTGACTTCTGCTCTGGCCTGCATTGTTGAAGTCAGGTCTATTCTGGTTTTTGACTTGGCCTCACTTATTAAGTTAGATCTATACTGCTTGGTCATCCACTAACTCTCGGCGGAGGCCAGAGAGCAAACCCAGAGCTCATGTGACATCTCTGAGGAGTGACGCAGACTAGTTCTTCTTGCAGAGATCATTCTGGCCGTCCCTCACAGCTGCCATTTGAAGTTCCAAAATCATTCAATTAAATTATTAATAATGTCTGACAATAGTCATGTACTCTACATCCCGACATTAAAACATTCCCCTCTTGGGCCTTTGAGATGATGACATCGTTTCAGACGACCTATTGTCGGAGTAGTCAAACGCAGGCAGTTCCAGTCCGGTCCTGTACAGAGTCTGTGTAGCACTGATCTGGATTGGAAGGCCCCGTGTTTGACTGCTCCTGCCCCCATTGCCATAGCTCGCCTTCACCCAGGGCGGTTCATCCTGCACTCACGGGCTGGAGGCCTTGAACATGTAGGTGATGTCGCTCTCATTCTGATTCTCCATCAGGCGCAGGGAGAAGATGTTGGCCAGAGCCTGTCCCTGGTCCTCCTTGTCCTCAGTGCGCAGCATGGCCCGGGTGCTCGAGTCCAGCACCTGGAACTTCTCCCCGCTGCGGGAGTGAGGGACAACAGGCACTGCGCTTTTAGGGGTTTCACACACTTGATCTCGTTAACCACTGTTAACGAGATCAAGGGCGATTCTCATGAACCAACATGAGTTAGGCTATAAACACGTAACATGTTATATTGCATGATTTTCTAGCCCTACAGAACAAATTAGAAAGGTCTTACTTGTAAAGTAATGGGAATTTCACATTCAGCTTGCGGATTTTCGCCTTACAGATTTCTAAAATAGAAGTCTGTGAAATTGGTTTTTATTTTGTACTTGGATAATAGCAGATTCCTATCCTTTTCAGTGCATTGCTTTGATCGATTGCACATATATAACAACATGAATTCACTGTATACTAAACTGAAAAATAAAGAATTAATGTAAAAGATTCTGTAAAAATAAAATGCCTGGATCAAACAGAAGAAATCAAGTTGAGAAGCCCTGTGCTTCAATTATTAGTCCCCACTTATGTATGTATCTCAGTGGAATCATGAGCGGGTCAGATTTTTTCAAATTAATTTGCAGTGATTTTACATGAAGCTGAAGTTGTGTAAGTTGAGCATTATGGACCTAGGAAGCACTTGTAATGACACTGCCTGTTTAACTACCCTTGGCACAGCACATCCGTGACACATTAAAAATCACAGGAGTGTGATTAGCTCCTGTGATTTTTCACAGGAGTGATTAGTGATTAGCCTTTTAGCTTCACAGCAAGAGGATTTACATTTCAGACAAACACCATGGAATAACAGACAGTCATAAATAAGAAGCACATCATTTTAATGTCAAGCCTTTCCACCATTTACTGTATATACAGTCCTGGTCCCACAGGGCTGCAGCCTCCTAGCTCTTATTGGAAACTTGTAATCCTCAATGGGTGAAGACCTGGAAACAGAGGAAATACTGCCCAGCTAAACCTGATTCCCATCAAGTCACCAAGAGACCAGGTTGAAGTGGAACCCAGAAGACATGGCAGCCCTCCAGGACCGGCAGTGAAGATGAGTGCTGTAGCCTGTGAGTATTGCAGTTTTTTATTACTGAATTTCAGCTAAGAGGACCGGAGGAGGTCAGCAGGCTGCTTACTTGGAGCTCTTCTTGGTGATCAGCAGCAGGTCATTGAACAGGAAGAGGTAGAGGGGCTGAAAGAGCTTCTTGTTGCGGAAGGTCCTGGTGTTCTTGGGGTTGGACATGTGAGTGAGCGCTCCCCTCTTCAGGAGCCAGCGAGAGTGGGAGATCACTGGCACTGACTGTTCCCACATCGCATGTGAAACAGAAGCACATGAAATCATTATACACTATTGTACAGTACAACACAGCAAGACACAATTCTACATAGCTCAACACTGCAGGAGACAGTACAACACAGCTCAACACAGCAAGAGACAGTACAACACAGCTCAACACAGCAAGAGATAGTACAACACAGCAAGATACGATACAACACTGCTGAACAGTACTATACAATACAACACAGCCCAACACCGCAAGAGACAGTACAACACGGCAAAATACGATACAACACAGCTCAACACAGTATGATACAGTAAAATACAACACAGCCCAACACAGCAAGAGACAGTACAACACAGCTCAACACAGTACAGTATGACACAACACAGCAAGACACACTACACCCTAGCCTAACATGAGTGCAATTTTCAATTCTTGTCAAGACCCTCAGGTGGCACACTTGTGTTTAGTTAAACTGAGGTACTAAGTCTTAAACGACAGCTATAAAAGTCTATGAGGCCTCATGCTGAAATTATATCACAGAAATGCATCTCAGACAGCTAATTAAATACAGATATGAAACACCACTGTGTTATGTGTGTACAGTGTTTTCCAAGCCTCTTTAAAGCAGCAGTATCTGCAGATCTCAGATGAGTGGTTAAGGAGCTGTTTGTGTTTCATTTGAGAGGGTTTCACAACCCTCTTAAAACCCTCTTATAAATTAAGAAAGTGGAATTTCACATTTCTACAGAACTCCAAAGATTACAATTACTTATTTCAATATAATAGAAGTACTTGTTATTTCAATTACTTATTTCAATATGTGTGTTATTCCAAACTAATTATGTAGCATTTATTTCATCCATCTTATTTTTTCTTATCCAACCTATTTTGTTTTGTGTCTTGATATGCTGGGTATGATTTTGTCCTTAAATTGTAACTGTTACACTCAAAGTCATGTTTTGCTCGTTGACTATGCCCAATAATACTACGGTGTACTTCGCACAGGTTGCCTGGGGTTCAAAATGGATATGACTGAGGGCCATCAAAACAGGGTGATTCTTGACACTTTCAGTTTGATAGTCAGAGGTATCACAGTGTGCCCCTCTACCCCTGTGAACTGTAGGCTACCTTGGATTTGAAATCCAGTGTCTTCTCAATGCAGATGAGCTCCTCAGTGCGGTTCATTTTCCTTACCCCTTCATTGCAGTCTCTGACGATCTACAGAAACACAGTGAGAAAAGTACAGGACTCAATCCCAGGAGGAGAAACACATGTAAAACACCCACAAGCAAGCAGTGGCCTCAACAAAGGTCTACTGTAAACTGCAGACCACAAAAAGTAAACTGTGTTTTATTGGAGAAGTTTATCCATCCCTCAGTTATCTAGAGCCTTTTCATCCCACGTAAGGTGGTGGGGACCAAGAATCTAACCCCACTGCCCCAGGGCAAGAGGCAAGATCACAGCCTGAATAAGACACCAGTCCAACACACGACAGGACAAGGGTTCGCGCAATGTCAGCACGAGCGATATTCTCTGCATTTCTCCTTTAAGAGAGCCGTTGGATTGAGAAATTTAACAGACTTCTTTTCCTCGTCAGTTTTTTTATCTCATTAGGTGTTGAGCGAGAAACGTGTTATGTCCACTATGATGGACTGGCATCCTGTCCTGGGTGTACCCTGCCTTGCGCCCGTTGCTTGCTGGGATAGACAACGGATGTGTTGAATCAAGTCCTTGGAAACCTGCTGGCTTTCTTTACAACGAACCTATACGGTACACTCTGTGTGTTACTCAAATGAGCCCTTAACTGAACTATTCATCTGCTTAACCGGAAGATTTTCAGTGTTTTAATCTACTCAGATGTAAGAGATTTTCAATTCATGTTTGAAAACATTTGAAAGGTTTGATACTTTAATTACTTTAAAATGTGTTCTTATTATTAGACCAAAATGTTGCATTTCTTTTATGTGTCAGTATATTTAGCAACTGTTTGTGCAGACTTCATCATTATTTCTTCACAGAAAAAACTTAGGGGATTAAACAGGTATATCTACTGTATTGTCCTTAATGGACAATAATTAATCTAAACAATTTCGAAAACTTCAGCACCTAAAGTTATCATTCAGAATTAGTTTTATAGATGTGAGCTTGCACATACATGTATCAAAGAGGAACAATATCCATCCATCCATTTTCTAACCACTTCATCCAATACGGAGTTGCAGGGGAGCCAGACCTATCCTAGCATGCAACGGGTGCAAAGCAGGATACACCCTGGACAGGACACCTGTCCATCGCAGGACAGATACACAGACACAAATGCACACTGACACCAATTAAGAAGCCAGTTAACCTATCAGTTACTACTTTGGACTGTGGGAGGAAACCAGAGCACCTGGATGATATCCATGCAAACACAGGGAGAACATACAAACTCCTCACAGATAGCACCCTAGGTCTGGAATTGAAACCAGGGCCCCAGAGCTGCTAGGTATTGCTAACCACTACACCACAGTTTTATGCAGAGAGGAAGAAAATATAAAAAAAAAAACAATATTACATTAAAGACATCACATTAAAATACATCATTCATTTTGTGTTTTATTTCTAAACTAGTAAATTGCCTTGAAACATCAGTTGACAGTATAAAGAGAAAAAGGCTACAAAGAAAAATGCCAATGCAGGAAATAGCAGCATGCAGCTATAGAGCTACAAAACAAATGGAAAGCCTAAAATAAAAACCCTCCTTTCACCTCAGTGAGAAGGGCTCTCATCAGGAAAGAGAAAACTTGCGATTAACTTTACCTTTGCCAGCTGGTAGTGGGCTTTAACTGCATTGGCCTCTATCTCTGACCCCTCTTCAGCCTTCTTCAAGATGTTCTGTCACATTGACAGAGAACAGAAGTCACAGGACTGACCTGGTTTGTTAAATGGGCTGCTTTGATTGTGGGGCCCACTCAACACTAGCTATTTTATAATAAACAACACAACCATTTATTTCAGATCTTGTAAAATAGCCATTGTCTTATACCCCCTTCAAAAACCAACATCTCTATAACTAATGTATAATCTACACATAAGTAATGTGTAGCTCAGTAGAGAGCTTGTGATATTTTACATAACATTTCTGCTTTAACTTTGTATGGGTTCATGCAGTGATAAGAACATACAGTAAGAAAGGTTACAAGAGGAGTTACAAGAGCAATAACTTCTATAGCATGGTGACCACAGTCTATTAAATATTCTAGATGAGGGCTTACTAGGACTATATGCAATTTTAAAAAGACATCCTTTGTTTTAAATTCTATGATTTTAACTCTAAATCGTAGCATTTTTTTGACTTTTTTATTCTTCCTCATATCCTTCTTCTCAGTCCTTTTCATAAGTAACTTCTTCTAGCAAGGAGTTTTCCATTTTGGATTCCTAGTCTGTTGAAAATGAAAATCCCTGCGCTGGTGTACATTAAATATCATCTGCCAGGTTCCCCCAGTATAGTTTTACTAACTATACTGGAATCTCGATCACTGGTATAAATTAGGAAGAGCTGTGGTCCTAGCACACATCATTGTAGGACTCCAAAACTCTATTTCATCACTCCATTTTAAGTTTCCACCTCTTATCTGTAGCCTCTGTTTTCTATTTAATAACCAATTCTCAATCTAAACACTTGCATTTTCATGATTGCCTACTGCCTGCAATTTGAGAATTAACCACATACAAGGAATTTTATCACAGACCTTCAGAAAAACATATCATATGCTCTGTATGTATATATTACTGTTGTTGATTGTTCGATATGTGCTGTCTGTTTCCTAGGAAATTATTTCCATAAATTTAATCCTCTAGTTTAATTCTTATAATCATTTCCATTACCTTACGTGTAATACAATTTAGACTTCTCAGTCTATTATCATTTGGTTCAGTTTTCACACACTTTTTAAGGATGGGCACAACATTCTCCAGTCCCAGGTTACTACCCCTGTCTTGAGAGTCTGTTGGAAAATAAAATATTTTGCTCTCCACAAGAGGTTTCATGGTGTAATCTCAAGCACTCTGGACTCCAGCAATCTGAGTTCAGCTCTTGCTGGAACCTCCCAATATTGTGTGATGTGTTTGGATTGTGAAAGTACAGAACAGTCTACCCGTCCATGTTGTTGAAGCTGATACCTTGGTTTCTCTCATGAAACCAGAGCTGGATAAAATTCCTGGATCAATCAAAATTATCGACTGACAAATTGGCTAGTGGGGCTCAATGGGTCCTCTCTTTTGTGACTGTTCTTACTGTACAGGATGCAAGAAGTCACAGTGTAGTTTGGTGAAGGTTTGAAATAAGTTTTATTTGTTATGAAGAAGGCTATTTTCTGGAGAAAACCCAAGAAGATGCACACTAAGTGGATCCTCTTGTGGTGCTCTGAATTTAATTGGTTTCTAGAAGGTCTGAGCACAGTTCCAGCCATGCTCTAATGTTGTTATAAATGGATGCTTGTTCGTTGCATATGAAGCCTTTAGAACATATACAATATTTCCACACACGGCACAAGGGCTATTTCTGATAAGATTATCCCCGTCTTTTAACTATTCCAAAATTCCAAAACGTCACATACAGCAGGTGTCTCTCCAATTAGTAACTTTAAGGTCGGGTAAAGGTATGAATCCAGGTTAAGTCAGACTCTGTATCATGGTCAAGAACGGCCATTTACAGTATGTGTCCAGTCCACAGCATGCCTCTCCCTGTCTAAGTACCTGCACCAGCAGCTTGAGCCTCGTGATTCTCTGGAAAGGGAGGATGAGGAAGGAATTGAAGGACAGCCCCTTGCACTTGGAATCATTCTCCAGGTTGGCCATGACAGTTCGGAAAGCAGCATTTTCCTGTCTGGGGCAAAACACACAGAAGCTTGGCTACACCTCTACGCAATGAAGTAAAAACACCCACAATGTACATTAATGAGGTGCACGGATTAGCACTGTCTCTTACCAAGCCTTGTAATTACTTTTACAACTTTTACTCTTCACAATTTAGTGTCTTTGAAAATCTTTTCAATAACAGCTTAGTGCAATTCTTAAATATCAAGAAGTTAATAAGCGCCAACATATGACTCTCCCTTTAACTATCGATAACATCCAAAATGAAAAGTACTACATATAATTGAACATATTCAATAGTCATTAAGAAGACAGGATAGGGAGATGTGAAGACAATTTTAAGTTCACTTTTGTCCATGGTGGACAAAGGGTTTTGCACTTCAATCAATGTGATCTCTGAAGAAGAAACACTTTGACGAAGAACTGGAAAATCTTATTGAAAGGGAATGAGATGTGTGCTGTCTCTTACAGAAATTATAATACACCAGAAGTGTACAAACATTATAGCAGTGCACTTTTCCAGTTCTAAAACTGACTTAACTTTCCATTGGATCAACAACATCCCCTAGAGGACACTTCTGAATGTGCAGCAAAGACTTCACTTTACAGGGAATTTAGTGCCCACTGCACAAATCACTGTATTTACAAGAAAGGATTCATGTTGCTATGGTGTGAGGCATGAGGCAGGATTGCAAGAACTATGCCTGGTCTTGTGCTCTGTCAGCAGCAGGATTTGCGGACAGTATGGGAGTTTCATTTATGATTTGAGTCAAATGACAAGGCATACAATTCCTCATTGTAAGGTGTAGAGATAATTAAAGGACACGTCCTGCAATTATTCTTTGGACTTTTCCTATTTGTAATGTATAATCTTTGATATATCTTTTCAACTGCAGTTCATCTACAGAACAAGGATAAGGTGTTTTCCAAGAAATAATATGGTAACAGTTCTCATTATTCAAAACCATCAAAAGATTATATTGAAAGTAAGTTACGAGAATACTCTACTTTGGGAAAAAACAGTCTTTTTAGTAATTGCTGGATGTTCTCTACATGACACCATCCATTCATTTTCTAACTGCTTCTTCCAATTTTGTTGGAGCCTATCCCGGCAAGCAAAGGGCATAAGACAGGATACATCCTGGACAGGACACCAGTCCATCACAGGGCAGACACGCGGACACAAACACACTCACACCAGGGTCAATTATCCTACCAGTATTTTTCTGGACTGTGGTAGGAAACTAGAGCACCCAAAGAAAACCCAGACAAACCTGGGAAAATATACTCCCCTGCTTCTGATTCTCACAGTCAGCCCCTCAGAGCAGATACACTTCAACAAACTGACGTCAATCTCACATAAAAGTCAGTTCCCTGGTGCTCAGCAAGATGAGGATAAACAGACCAAATTATCATTACTGAACCCTGCAGGTAGTCTGCCTATTGTATGCCTGAGCTTGGGGAAGCCAGCTCGCATCACGCTAATATGGTTTTAGCATTATTTTGTTGTGCTCTGATATACTATGATAATGCTTTTACAAGAATAGACATTTTTAAGAGCAGAATCACACTGTAATCATAAACACTTAAAATGTCAGTATCTTAGTGCTGTGAGGCACAGTAAAAAAAGGAAGTTACCCTTGGTAATATGCATGAAATTGGCAAGTAAATTCACCATGATAATCTTTTACATGGTGATACTACAATGGGAGCCATGTGGTCCACCAAGAGATACTCTTACAAATAAGAGTCAGACATTTGCTCTGCCGGTAAAAAGCTCTTAGATAAGTGCAGGCTGAGTTCTACCATTGCCAGTTTGAGCCTGGGCGGTCTCACTAGCTGACTGTGAAAGGGATTCCCCAAGCTGCATCACACAATTAGCTGAGTGCCACAGAGAATAGGCTGGGTCTAGTCAGCCAGGGGTCTCTGAGCTTTCTGCGCCACAGTGGCTCCTTTGGCCTCCTGGGCACATGCAGGCATGTCATACCTGTTGGTGAGGGACACACCTCCTTAATGCTGAATCCCTGGCACAGCGCTGCTTAGTGTGTGCCGTGTTACAAGACAAAAACTACTGGAGTTAGAGGAGTCTGCCTACACTTCTTCAACCTCCCCATGTGCGGTCGCGGGGTTCATAGATGCAAGCCAAGAGGTGAAAAACAAACAAATTGGCTTTTCCGTAGTGGGTGGATCTAGTATAAATAATTGAAGAGTCCAACTATTAAAACAGAGTCAGGCTAGTATGTTCCTAAAAACAGTGGTGCTCAATGATGCCTGTTTGTTGTTCCAGTTTTGGCCTGTTCTCCCCTGTCCTAACCTGTACCCACAATATTCTCCTGTAGGCCTGCTCCTGGTAGCTCTGGTTTGACACGTAGGTGACGAACACATGGAAGTGGTTAGCTGCGTGGTCATACACGATATCACACACATCTGAGATCATGACTCCTTTCTCCAATCTCTTCTCAAGGTCAGATAGAAACCTGGAACATAATTACAATAACATTAGGTTATTAACATAGCCAGGGTTTCCTGAAAATGAATGTAATCATTACTTATTGGGGAAGTGCTTCACGTGACCCAGGTTTAAAGAGGCCAGATCTGAGAGGCAGCTGTCAAATGGCCAACAGGACTCTGATGTGATCGCAACGGTGTCTGGCTGTTAAGCATAGACCACAAGCACAACCTGTCTGCTGACAGGGATGAGTATGGCAACAGTGTTCAGACATGTACATCCAGGAGCAGTGTGCACAGAGAGGGGGAGAGGAATTCTGGTCCCAGTCAATGAAGTAATAATGCCATCTGCACATTGAACTCAGACTGGGAACAGCCAAGTGTCAGCCAGACAGGTAATTTAGGCTCTGGTGGCTACAAAAGTAAAAAATGATTGGGCCCACATCCATAGTCTTGCCAAATCCTCAGGACAAGAGGGTTAGAGAAAATGGCAGGGTACAAAAATTCAGACACTTCACTCAACCACAAGGCTGAATCAGCACCTGTGGTCAAGAGGTGTATGTGATGGATGCAAAGCAAACCCTACCTTTGACTGACTGGAAAAGCTGTAACATGATCAGGATCCAGAACCTCTTTGCCATCAGGGAGGCCCCATAGGAAGGTCCAGTATGAACAATAAATAATGTGACCATTCTTGACCACCAGGTAAGATGTGGAACAGAGCCTGCCTGAGATGTGTGTGTTGACCACTGGACACATTGTTCTGGTGTCCATCACAGATAGCAATGCAGGACCTGTTATCAAGTGAAGCTGATAGACTTCATGGGAGGAGGGATGGTCTGTTTTAGCACGGCACATAGTTGCCCTCTGAGGCCTGACACCAAGTCCATGCCAAAGGCCTGACTGAATCATATGCTGAGCTATTGGCCAAGAGCAATCAGGGTAGCTAACAGGCACAGGCTTGGACTTCGAAGCCTGGTTGAAAGGGGACTTTGATTGGCAGAACATATGGCAGAACTGGAGGATCAGAGAAGGTGGGTGTGAGAAACTGGAAAGTTTGTTGGTCCACACCCAGTGACGTGTGACTTAAAAAAATCAAGTAAGATTTCCCCTTTCATGTCTTGCTTGTTCAGGAAAGGTTGAGTGGTCAGTTGCCCACTTTGCAAAACCAAAAATGTTAGTGGAAGTTTTACCGACTACCTTAGAAGCAAAGAAGACTCAATTAATTGACTTTTGTCATTTCAACACTCTGCTTACCTCTCACTGGCTTTCATCACTTCCTCAATGTTGGAGAAGATGAAGTGGACATCCGACTGGCTCAACGTATTCAACAGGACTGCGTTTTTCAGGAAATGAGATTCCAGCAGCTTTAAACTCTTGTTGTAGGACTCCTCTGAGGTGACCAGCTCAAACATTGACTTTTGCAAGAGAAAAAAATGGATGGCTGAGTCAATGAAAGGGACCTCTATTCAAACAGAGAAAAGAGAACCCCAGCCCTCAAAGGCCTTAGCATCTCTCGGGTGTGCTCATTATCACCCTTCCTAAGCAAACAGCTTAAATTACAGCACTGTAACCCTTACTTTAGCTTTAAAGAGGGTGACAATCTAAAGACAACTACTGGATGTAGCCTGCAGTTCAGGGCTCAAAATACAGAGGTCTGCAGTATACCTGATAGTAAACAAGATACACAAATTACTACCTCTGTGCTTTCATTCTCTATTTTCCGTTCTCTATGCTCCTCCAACTAGCAGAAGAATTTGTGTAAAGGATCAGAACGTTCTTCAAAATAGGATTATCATTGAACCAACAGATGTAGACAAAGCCCACTTGAAGGATGGATCATGGCGGCCATTTCTGTTTCACGCTCTAGCCTGGCAGCAGAAAGAGCCCAAGAGATCAGAGAAGACGCATTGCTGTTTTATTTGTGATAGGCAGATTGCACGCTCTTCCTGTTTCGCTCAGCCAGGCCGGACCTCTCCTCACCTCCTGCAGGATGATCTGCTGGGGTTTGAGGATGTCCAGGATGCCGCTTTTCTGCACTTCCTCCAGGTTCTGCCACAGGCTCATGGCTCCCTGGAAGAAGCTCCTCCTCTGGAGTTGCATGGCCGCCTTCTCAGGAATGCCTCTGCTGGGCCCTGTGGTGGCCAGAGCATCACATCGCCGCCTTTGCTCAATCTCGTGCTGTTTGGACTTGTCGCGGTACTCCTGGTACAGGCACCATTCTGGCACAGGCAGAAAACATTGAGAGAAAGCATTGAGTGAAACTGCTCTGCGTGTTGTGCTAGAGGCGGAAATTGCTATGTTCTTTATTGGGGTGGGCAGTTGTGGTCCTGGAGGGCCATTGTGTCTGCGGCTATTCTAGGTCTCTACAAATCACCAGCTCCTGAAGAGCTGGGAGACGCTGATAAATCGACCCCATCAAGTCAATAGTAAGAGGATTGAGCTCGTGAAGGGCTGAGCTGGGATGAACACCTACAGACGCACTGGCCCTCAGGGACCAGGAATGAACCCTGGCTTATATCCTGCAGTCTTGTGTTAGACAGCCATAGTCCTCCAGCTTTTGCAGGAAGCCATGAAGTAATCAATGAGAAAAGACCTGGAAAACATAACAATTTGCACTAAGTAAACAAACAAATGTGTATTCAGTACTCATCTCAGCTGAGAGATGTTGTTGTTCTTCAGGAACGGGACAACAGAGTGTTAGCAGTTCCTGTTTTTCTGGGTGTGTGTGTCTTTTGGGATTTCAGTGCTATATGTTGAAATATACGGTAGGCTGAACTGCAGGAGTGATACAATGTGTTGTAAGCCAGAAGGTAAGGTCTACTAAGACCGGTCTACTAAGCCTTGAATGTTATTCATTAAAACCCTACAACTATCCTGCAGATATTGTATAGGAATCACAGTATTACAGGACCAGTTACTGTATGTCAATAATTAATTAATTCAGTGAGAAATTCTGGGAAAATAAAAAACACAATCATTGGCGGCTCTTCAGAAACAGGATTTAGGATTAAGCTTTTTATTTATTTATTTATTTATTTATTTATTTATGTATTCTGCCATGTTCGACGAAATGAAATATGTTAGAGATTTGTAAGAATTTAGAAAGCTGAATTAACATCCTGTGTTGAAACAGCACAAGGCCTGGCTCTATATCAGATGAAACGTAAAGTAGAAGATGCGTTTCGTGCATCTTGTGACAGGTAATTAATTATCTGTATGTGAATTTGTTTTTTTTATCCAGTGAGTCAGATTCACATACAGTACGTCACTAGTGTATATCAAATTGAAAATGGTTTCGCTTAATCCAGTTCTGTAAAGAACTGAACAGTGTGCAGTTATTGTGAATTGTGTGTGTTTATGTTATTTTTGTGCATTGTGGTGTGGATTTGTTTAATGTATTGCTAGAGAAGACACAGACACTTCTTTCAGGAGCGTGATCATGTGAGCCTCAGAGCAACCTTCGTGATTTTCCCCTGGCAGAAACCAATCACATGGGGTCTTCAACTGCACATCTGGTAATCTTTCATGTCTGAATGGATTGACTGTTAATTTCTTGTTTCTTGTTTTGTCATTAGCATAGAAAAAAAGCTTGATGGTATACAATGACAAATGTAGTAATTCATAGATAGAATGAAAGAGTATCATTAGTGTCCTGAGATGTAAGTACCTCATAATGTTAAGTTGACGATGAGTTGCTTCCAAAAGTAATATAGTTGCCTATGTAACATCTGCTGTTTAGAATTAAGGACAAGCAAAAGTATCAGAAAACAGGTTATTCCAACATTTTTGTTTTATGGCTCCTTTTATCATTGAGTGAACAGGAAGTGGTTTCTTTCTTTAAGGAAATCTGTGTGGTCATATTTGCGATAGGATAGTGTGAGAACTGGGAACGGTGCTTTCTCAAAAAGATGTTTAGAATTGCCAGTTGCTTGCTGATTTGTCTCCACATGATTATTTTAATTGCCTGTTATTTACAACTTGGCAATTGAATCTGTGCCATTTGACACTACAGGTTGTGCAGTGTGTTACAGGAGAATGAGAACTGAATGGATGAGTATTAAATCTCTCAGTCATATCATTGCAAGCTTGTAGGCTACTACAAGGTACTAGGAGCTGCAGGTGTCACAAAAGATAGGAGAATGCTGGCCAAGTAAACACAACCAATCGTGTGCTTGGGGAATCCTGCTCACAGCCATTGACACAGCCCAGGCCTCACCTGATGTTACTGGGCAGTAAATTGATCTCATCCAGCCATTTCTTGAAGGAAGCCTGAGTATGGGTTCCAACTACATTGCTGGGCAGTTTGTTCCAAGCTCCCACAACCCTTTAGCTAAAGAATTCTCATTCTCAGTTTTAAATGTACTTCTACATTTATTTTCCACTTGAAACCTCTGGTTCATGTTTCACTATTGATTTTGAAGAAGTCCAGCAGGATGACTTGGAGGGCTGAGTGCTTGTTACGAGCCCCCTCATAGTCTTCTCTCTTCAAGGCTAAAACATTTCAGTTTCTTCAGCCTGTCAGTGTGGGGCATTCCTATAAACCCAGGAATGTCTTACCTGAAAGACTGTCAACATCTAAATGTTGAGATTTGTGTTATTACAACAAATATTTAATTTGTTGATCAGTTCCTCGCTCTTTGTTGCTCATATTGAACTTTTCTCATCACTGGTGCTTGGCTACATGCTGTCAGTGCTGCTTGGGAGCTCCTAAGGTCATAAGTTTAAACTAGCTTTCGGCACCAGAGCTTAGACACAAGACACAGGGTTAATGAAAAGGCCATGGAGTTGATTCTGAGTCACTAGCTATGTGATTTAAAGTCACTTACCCATGTTTTTAATGATTCTGATACTTGAACAGATGGCAGCATCTCCGTCTCTGTTATTCACCAGCCTGAACACGGAAGAAGAAAACAGGCATACCTTTATGTGTTGGAAGCTATAAATCTCTTAATAATTTTTCTTCATTTTCCTCGAATGAGTCATCCCCTTTAATGTTGTTGTTAGATTGTGATATGATAACTACCCTCCACACCAAAGTGGCCATTTTTATTCAAGTTACTTGGAAAATATTAAACTAAAATATGTTTACGGGACTCCTGAGTGGCTTCATCTCCACCATATGTAGAGCTCTTTGACTAAAAGATCCCATCCTGGTCATGTCACTAGCTGACTGTGACGGGGGTTCTCATAACACCTGCCCACAGTTGGCTTAACACCATTGAGGGTGCAGCGGAAGTAGTTGTCCAGGGCTGTTTCATTTCTCATAACACAGCGTCCCCTGTGGACTCTCAAGCACTTGCAGGATTGCAGTGCTGCTGGTAAGCTCTGACCTCTCTGGTATGGGGTTATGTTACATGTACAGTAACTTATTAAAAGTCAATAGACTCAAAGATGGGCAGGTCAGAGGAGTCTTCCGAAACCTCATTCTCCCTCGTGTATGTTCACAGGTTCACAGCTGCGAGCTCAGATGTGGAAAGCACACAATTGCCAGTTCTATATATTACTTAAAAATATGCAGGACTTGTTTCTCAACATACAGTGACAACTATGACAGTTTGATACTTAAAGCAAAATTTGAAAACAGAAAACAGTCTTCCTTTTTGTTCAAAGTTACTGCAGTATATCCTGCAGGAATTCCTCATTATTTGGATGCCGGAGGTTCTGTTTCCCACAAACCATTGCTTTTCTGGGATTCTTCCTTCTCTCCCCAGACTACGACAGATTCTTCAATTTTTATCATTGTGCATGACAAAGGCATATTGTTTGCTGTGATATTACTTTCTCCATTTCTTTTTGAGGTTTGAGAATTACAGACAATTTTAGTGGAGAAGGGACAAAAACGTTATCAAGAATTAGCATTGGTTTCTATTTTGCTCTTATGTAAATTTCACATTCATATTGAATATCTATCTTTAGAGTAACTAAAGATAGCAAATATCTTGACTGTTTACAGTTTTCCCACAGGAACCTCAGGGCTCATATCTAGAGGCAATACTACACATCTGCTGAAACACAAACACTGGTCTTCAAATGCAAATCCCAGATGTTAATACAAGAGTCATCATGTGAGCTATTGCTTATCTTAAACCTTAATTTAAAAACCTTAACAATGCTTCCTACTTCTACCAAACAAGCTGAAATCTATTAAATTAATTAACAGTCCTTTCAAGGTTGAATACAAATTTGAGATCAGGCCAATGTAAGAGCATGAAGAAGGTCACTGGTACAGACAGTAAGAGACCATGTGATCCAGCCTGCTCCACAGCTAGGACCTGTTCAATCTCAGAATCCCATCTTTTGCCTCTTGAGGTGTAACCAAGGAGTCTTGTATGGTTATAGTGGTAAATAGTTCCAAACTCCTATGGATCTTTCAGTGATCTGAGACTATTGATTCATTGCTGGGTTTGAATCAGACTCTTGGGTTGATTTTGTTAACACTTTGAAGATATCAATGCTCTTATCATTGTCCTGGGATCTTTAATGTCCAGCACTGCAGACTTTATTTTAATGTCTTGTCTGAAGGACAGCACCTCATTCAGAAGAGTGTCCCAGTGTGCTGTCACCATACTGGGTGACTGGTTTGGAACTTCTGATCCAGAGGGAAGAGCATCACCTACAGTATATTGGTCCACTGACACTGTTCCTGACCAGGAACTGACCAGGCCCATCCTTATTGGGCTTCTGAGATCTGATGAGATCTGACTATGAGGTGGTAAGTGGAGGCTGTACTTCAGTGGAGGATGAAGTGGGCACGCTTCAGTGTTCAAAGGAAATATTATATGAAGTGTAACCTGATTACAACATTACCTCTTGTATTGTTACAATAAAACTGCAAACAGCAGGCTCGATTCGTGGGGTAACCCACATATTCATCATCCCAATTTTATGGATGGGCATTATGGCAGCTATTGTCTCATCAGTTGACAAAACATTTCCCTTTTAAAAAAAGTAAAGATACTGTACCTTACAGTGCTACATAAAGAAATTTGTACAACTGGGTCTTTAAGACTAAAATACATATCATAAAACAAAAGCACACAGTTCACTGTCTAAGTGCCTGAAAGACATTGCAAATGAGACACTACAAAGTGTAGTCCACATACCAAAATGTTACGTATTGTCAGTTCTTGGAGAAAAAATAACAAAAGGCCATTTCTACTGATTTAAATAGAAGAGATTGCAATAAAAATTGTTAGTGCAAGTGACAAACACTTGTTTTTGGATATCGTATCTGGTCATTTGCAGGGATCATACTGAATGTATAGTACTTATATCTTAGGAAGTGACCTATTGCTTAAGTCTGTAAAATATTTAAACTCTATAACTTCTGTAGTAAAGGTAAATAACTTGTTGTATTATAAATGTTAAGGCTGCACAGTGGCGTGGTGGTCAACTTTGCTGCCTCACAGTGCAGGGACCCTCGGTTCAATCCCTGGGATCCTATCTGCGTGGAGTTTGTATGTTCTCACTGCTTTCATGTGGGTTGTCAGGTGCTCTTGTTTCCTCCCACAGTCCAATGACATACGGTGGATTACTTGACTTGTGTGAAATTGGTGTGCTTGTGTGTCTGTGTGTGACCTGTGATAGACTGGCATCCTGTCTAGGGTGTATCCTGCTGTGTGCCCAAGATTGGCTCCGGGCACAAGGTACCATGGCCCTAAATTGGATAAGCAGTTACTGAAAGTGATGTGAATATAAATGTTGCAGGAGTGAAATTAAATCTTCTTCTATTCTAAAAATCCTGCCATCTTGGTTATTGAAAGAAATTATATTTCTACTGTACATAAAATATTGATGTTTGGTAAAATCAATGGTTGTTGCACATATTTATATTTACGGGGTGCAAATTCAGGTATGTTCTGAATTTTACCAGTCCTCATAAGCCGGTTATTGAAACTCAAAACTGAAATGAAGAATAATCAAACAATGTTTATTGATATGTGTATTTTTTGGTATTGTTAGAAATGTTTTTAGGATGAAAGGTTTGTAATACTCTCTTCCAGCCTGGATTAAAAATTGTGATATAAGGTGCGCAAAATTTACACATTCTAATATAACTTGATCCCACTTGTTAGCTATGAGACTGAGGGCTAATTTACTGTAATTTAACACGGGCAATGACTCCTAGTTCTGCCACTTTCAGAAAACTTTAAGAAACCCATGCTTCTGTACATAATACCAGGCTTTTCTTTTCACTACATAGAGGCATTGCTTTTCAAGGTTATATTTTTTCTAATGTCAAATCCAAAAAGCTCAGGATGAAAATTCACATTATTTTTGAAGACTGTTTACATACGGCCAGAACTGAACTCCACCTACCTCAGTGAGATTGAGTCTAAGTCATTTGCTTCTTCCGTGTCTCTTCCTTCATTTTCCGTGCTTTTCTGCCCATGAACAGAGCAGGCTGCCACTTGCTCTGTGAGAGTCTCCACTTGCGTGCGTGGACTTTGGTGTCCTGACCTGGGCTGTGGTATCCCTGAAGACAAGGTCCTCTGTTGGCTGTCCAGAAGAAAAGCTCTCTTGTCCTGCCACCCCCCCTTGAGGTCTGTCTTCACTGGAGGGGAAATGGACCCAATTTGCTGTGAACTCTGAGTTCCAGGCTCCCCGTTGCTGGACAACAGGGCTCCAGGCCTGAAGGGCAAGGCTGGCCTGCATGAGCAAATCAGAAACAGAAACAGACAAAACTGTTGATGATTCCACTGAGATGAGAGCTGAGGTGCTGCTGGCATTACACAGACTCCACTCACTAGCAGGTTCCGTGTGAACTGAAACTTTGTCAGAGACTGAAACTTTACAGACACCCTCTGAAGAGTCTCTGTGATGCTCTCCTATCTAAACATGTACATTTTTGTTGTTCACTATGAGTACATTCATCCAAGATTACACAGGACATACAGTATGTCTATATACAGTATATATTCTCTACATTTCAATTCTACAGAAACTAGTACAACTAGTTGTGCGCATAAAAATCCAGTGTTCTAATAAGGTCTATTTGCTTTTTTCAACACACCCAACTAGTGTGTTTTGGAAAGAACTTGTAATTTCTGTCCTTTTCCAACAACAGTTACTGAACACTGTACAAATACACAAGTAGGGTCTACTGATGTCTGTAGAAAACAAGACAGACATGACCATTGCCAAAAGTAATAAATCTGTGATCTCAGAAAATGTGATTGCTGTTAGAAGCTCCAGAATATGATACACAAATATTATCTATATTTATTCACTCAGAAGAAACCAACAGAGAGGAAAATCTGTTTTGCATGCATACCCTAAGTGGATATCAAAACAGATTACTTTTTAATAGGATATAATAATAACAGAAATAGGATGCAGTAATGCATCAATATCTTGCATTATTGGAATGGAAAACCCATTGTTTTTGGATATTGGACTTGATGGATTTTATACAGAACAATGTACGATGCAGCTCGTATAACATACTACACAATGGCCTGACTGTCAGCTCTCATCTGTTCAGACCTGAACATCAGTATGCAAAGACAAACTGATTGAATAGAGTCAAAGTAATGGCAAGCATGGTCATTATCCTGAGCAGAAAGATGAGTTTGGAGGTCAGCTATAAGGGAAACCAGAAGATTCATTCCAATGGGTGGATGCAGCACAGTATATAAGCCCCTTTTTGCAAATGCCTGATGCCTTAAGGTTTTGCTTCTGATTCATAAAATAGTAGGAGAGAGGCATAGAAAGCTGATGAGGAGCAGTCCGTAGGAAGGGGGGAGGGCATCTTTGTGCTCTTGGAGGAGCTCTAGGGATGTGTAAAGGTGTTGTGAAGTGATGAGCACCGCTACTGGTGCTGGTGACTGACATCAGTTTATGTCAAGTTACATTGTGTCAGTGCCCTGGTAGGTTGACGTGCTGGTAGGTCTTTTAGCTTCTGGAAAAATTGTGTGTATGCCCTGCAAAAGACTGCCATCCTCTCCAGGGTCTACCCTGTCTTGTGCCAGTTGCTTGCCCGGGATAGGCTCTGGCTCCCCCGTGACCCTGAATTGCATAAAGCAATTAGACAATGGGTAGATGGATGGAAATTGTGTCAGTGGATTTTCAAGTAGCTCAGCTTCCTTTGCTTTCCTGGCTCATGAATAAACAATGCTGTAGCAAACTTTCCCTAGAAACATCTAAGTAAAGTGAAGAGTAGGGGAAGTATTGTCTTATGCTGAATGTGCGATTTGCTGTAAAATGGAGTGGAGAACATAGCAAAGGATTTAGTGAGACTTGCTACCCCAGGACACGTGGGTCAGCACTCACCCTGGAGTCCGGGGAGAGGGAGGAGGATTTACGATAACTCGGGGCTTCATGGGACAGCTGCTTCCTGTGTTGTTGCTGGAGGGAGAGTCTGTGACTGTTTTCACTTGTGCGTCATCTGAAACAGAAGGACGATTTTGAGAGGTTAAAGGCTTAGACGTATAAAGACTATAAGAAAAGGTCACGAAGAAATATAGGGCATTTAGCCCATCCAGCCCATTCACTAACGACAACAAGAACTGAACGCTTTGAATACTTGCTGACAAAAGTTTGGCTTAACCCACTTGATTAAGGGGTAGCTTCCTTACTGTAGGACAAGGAGACTCAAACCTGCAACAGAATGAATGAACCAAGGGGCAGCTACAAGGTAGAGATGGGGCAGAGAAGGGAAACTCGAGACGAGTGTACAGAGAGATGTTTGAGTTCGGTATATGAAGCTAGTGTCTTATATCTGGCAATTAAGAACAGCTGCGTGAAATTGACTTGTCCTTATTACCACTCTTCTACTTCAGTTGAATTGATCCAATAATCTCATGCAAGCATTTCTTGAAGGAAGTGAGGCTTCAACAACACTGCTTGGCCTTTTGATTCAGACTCTCACAACTCCCAGAAGAAGTGCCTCCTGCTATCAGATTTCAATTCAGCAATTTTATGTTACACTAGGTGTTGGCACTGGAAAACCAGGGAAAGTGGTTTTATTTTCAGCAAATCTGTAACTATTTTAGTGAAGTTCAGATGCAGGATCAAGTTCATAATATTTAAGTTTGTGAACAAGCAGCAAGTGTGTTTTTAAAGTCCTCAAATGGCATGAAGTAAATGTGCCGAATGTCTAAACTTGTCTGCCGCACACCTGGCTCAGTGCTTTGCTGATCAGCACTGTTTTTCTTTGACTTCCAGGAACCATGTTGACTTGCATACCATCCTCCCCATTAGTGTGATAACCTTGATGGCAGAGCCTCTGTTCATGCCACCTGACAAGCATTTCCAGTTCTTCAGTGTTGTGTAAATGGAAGCCTGAGTCACAGCAGGCATTCCTGGCATTCCTGGACCTGGCTTTCTAAACACAAGGCAGAAGCACAACATTCCTATTCCTCCAGACACATAGTGTCAGAGCAGCTCTCTGTCGCCAGAGCAAGGATTTTAAGAAAGGTGCACGCTGACAGGCAAGACCCGAGAGTCGTCCTGAGAGACACTACACCGGAGTCCGGAGTCACTTTTCCATAAGGGAGCAGTCTCTCTGGAGACACTGCCAAAAACCACTCTCCATTTTATTTATAGGGGTAACTGTCATGTTTTGTTATCATATGCATCCCTAATTTCAATATAATAATTATGGAAATAATTATACATGGCATGGAAAAAAAGTGCCTACTGAGTTCACATTAAAAGCATTTGAAGTACTGTACATATTTACACATGTATTCTGCTTCTCACATATTATCAAAAAATCATTGAAAAAGTTAACAGTAATAATAATTTGGGAGTGTTACGAATAAATGCCAGGCTCAAGTACATAATCTTGATTTACCCTAACCTGTCAGAAAATCCTACGATGCACGCTGTATGTAACAGCAGGGAGTTCCACAGAAAATATTTTCATGCCTAACCATTTACTTTTTACATTACTGGGCACAGGCGATTTGTATACCCTTTGCTGTACTTTTTCAGTTTCATGTGCTAGCCAGTGCTGTTGAAAGGTGCCATAGCGCCTTGCAGAGAGAGAATCTTGGGCAGAGGATGGAGCTGCTTGCTCGTCTTCTCTGTAATACACCAAGAGCGAATGTCCCAAGGCTGAGTCGACACCGACGTACAATACCACTGTGCAGTTGTGTGTGCTGCCCGATACAAGGAATTGCAAAACAACGAAAGCGGCTGCTTGCCCTTGTTTCACTCGTCACCCTGCATGGAGGTCCCGTCTCTCTTGTCCCGTGGCCAGGGGGCTAGCCCTCAGCCAGATGGGTTCGGAGTCTACTATGATGTAACACTCACTAGACATTTTTTCAACACTTTTCATTCTTGGGTGCTGTCATTCCTCGTGAAGATACATTGTTTTCACTGAGTGCGGAGTCTCCTAATTTTGAGAAGGCTGTAAATTACAGTGATTCAAGATGGGGTTCCAAGACATAGTCTAGCACGAACGTTCGTTCTCTGTTTGCACCTATTTCATAAGAACTGATCTCACGACTATGGTACCTACAGTGTGGTACTGTACATCTTCCGAATTTATTTTTAAAGGGGGGAAGTTATTCAAGGGTTTATGGCTATGTGCAATTCATCAATCAGAGTGACACTACCCTGAGTCTTTGGGTATTCTTTTACATGAATAAGAAGAATTGCTACTATATCCAGAGAAGCCAACACATTTAACGTGCAAGCTGAAGTACCAACAAACATCCTGGGTGTACAGCTTCCCTAAGAAAACATGCAGGCAGCCTTCAACCCTGTAGCACATAGTAGTCATCCAAAGTGTTATATCTGGATGTTATGTAAAGCATAGATAATATAGGAAATAATCAGATCATATTTTTAGAAGAGTTAGTACTACTTTAGAACCCCTTAAAACTAAGCATTAGATGTCCAAGGCCCTTTTCTTTAATTCGCAAGATTTTTATTTTTGCATTTCTCTTTTAACAAAACATGGCTCTAATCAAATAGTCCAGACTTTTCACCTAGTGAACTTTATCCCAGCAGTTCTCTAGAAATGCAGACATTGTTTTATTCACAATGATCCAATAATAATAATAATAATAATAATAATAATAATAATAATAATAATAATAATAAAAGCACAAAAAAGGACTTTACAAGTCAATCAGAAACTTTGTTTTCTGGGTTACATGAAGCCTAATTGCTCTCAGGCCCCACTGAGTTTATTCTTATATGAGCCAGCTGAGTCGACAGCTGCAAAAAAGTAAAGTGTTGTGAAACCTACAGTATTAGGTGTACAATCTGTTCCATGTGTTGTAATGTTTCTACCTTTCTTTTCACAGCTATAGAACTCAATCTGTAGAGGAAGAAGAAGGTAGTCCTAAGTACAGTACAAGGTGCAGATGGTATAATCAATAATTATTTCTGTCACCATTTCCGCATATATGAAGCTGCACAGTAAGGACAGAGAGAACAGGGGCAGTAGCCATGTTCACACGTACGTCCTTCTGCTGGGTTTTTATTACATGCAATTTCAGGCAGCTTTTTGCAGATTATCTGACCTTGTACAGTTACAAGCAGGCAACTGTGTAATCTAGAGTAATTTCAATGTTTAATATGAACTTTTATTATTAATTTATATTGCTGATAATGTATTTTTTTGTAACTCTCTCATATTCCCCACACATGTCTCTGTTTGCCTGAATCCCATTGATTAATCTACCAGAGTTATTCTTTTTTTAAATTTCCCCCTTAGTTGAACCGGTGGAGCAGTTTCTCACTCCTCCAGCTGATATGCTGTGCACAAATCACCCAGCTGGGTGACTTCATCAGCTGAGGATGAAGTGTGTTTCCTCCTATATACAGTATGAAGCACTTTGGGACCATTAGGCTTGAAAAATGCAATTCCATCCATTTTCTAACCTCCTTATTCAATACTGGGTCATTGGGGAGCTGGAGCCTATCCCAGCAAGCAATGGGTATCCGATAGAGGATACACTCTGTCCAGCTCTGTCTACAGGCCTTTGTAGACACACACACTCGCACCAGGACCAGCAGCTAACTAACTTACCAGTATGTTTTTAGACTGTGGGAAAACCAGAGCTCCTGGTGGAAACCCACATGAACATGGGGAGAACATACAAAATCCAGACAGATAGCACCCCAGGTCTGGAATTACACCCAGGGCCCCAGAGCTGCAAGGCAGTAATTATAACTACTGTGCCACCATGCCTCCCATCAATGACAATAATTAGGATTATTATTTTTAACTGAACTCCAAAGATGAGCAGACTTCTTTTGTTCCTAGATGTGCAAGGTGTATGTGGGGCAACAACACAATGATTTTTGTTTTAACAGCTTTGATGTGTGAACTGAGGAGGTGTGGCAAATCAAGGAAGGTTATGAATGGCAGATGTGAAAAGCAGTTGTTAAACTGGTCATGTCACTGGATCTTTAAAGTCGGCACTATTTTGATTTCTCTCTTGAAAGACAACACCTGTTGCCATGCAATGTCCCCTTTTTCTATGTTGGGTGACTGGTTTAGAATATCTGGTCCAGTGAAAAGAGTCCAGAAGCTCACTACACTACTAATGTGTCACCCAATTTAGCAAGCGCTACCCTAGCTTCACCTTGCTTAGCTTCTGATGTTGGACAGGGTTCAGTGAGGTAGAGCTCCACCTAACACGTACAAAGCTATGTAACCTTTATGAAGCTACATTTACTACAAAGCTGTGACTCGTAAGGCAAATATCACAGACAAAAAAAAACAGCAATATGCAATAGAAACTATTTAAAATAACTAAAGACCCCTTTGTCTCAAAACAACATGCACACTAATAATATGTAACCATTATTGTTTTCATTAACCCATGTAAATCAACTACATCTCTGTTATATTTCTTACATATATTTAAGGTCCTTCTCATGGGCAATGGGACAATTCTTGAGCTTAAATGGAAGTTATTAAATGAAGTTCAGGAGGGATAACATGTCAATGTCAACACATGTCAATCTCACCCAGCTGTTCCTGATCACCATCATTACAGACATTTGCTAAATACCGTCCACCGTATATCGAACACAAACACATCCCTTCGTATTCGACTCAAGCTTTCCTCCTCCACTCCTTTTCCAGCTCGCAGCTTCTCCTTTGGCTAACTCCTCTCCGAATGGGGTTTGATCTCATCCCGTGGTCAGGAGGCTGCCTATTAGCAGACAGGCTAAACCAAACCTTTCCAACCTAAAATAATTCAAACATTCTCAAAGCATCTAATTCCTCAATGCTGTCCCCGGTGAAATACTCTCTTTCATATAAGGGGAATACTGTACCTTTCCTACAAAACAGAGTTGGTCTTGTGCTTCAGATGGATTCAATTATGACAAAGAGTGAGATTGTGATTCTCAAAGGTACGTAAAGTCCCAAGGAGAAACCAACAAGTCGTGAGGTTTGCAGTCATTTTTGTGGGTATCGTTTCAGCCATAATTATCCTAATTACTTCTTACTCTGCGAAGAGAAATGAAGAAAAGATACAAAAAAAGAAAAGAAGAGGCAGCTCTTGATCTGCCAACCGCATGAGTTTATGTTAGTTTTTCTGTAAGCTTTTATTCAAGGGCTGAGTTGAGGAAGCACGTGGCCTGTCACTCGAACAGCTCTGAGATAGCCTAAGGAGTTCATTGTTACAACACAATCTGAAATATGGGTATTTAAATGGGTGGCAAGTTGGCACATTATTCAATTCAATTCCAAATACCTGATTCATCCCCAAGGTGGTCAATTTAAGCAGCAGGCAGTGCAACAAACAACACATTCCAAATACAACTGGTAAAAACAATGGTGTCATGGTATAGCACTGCTGCTTTGCATCACTGGGACTCTGCTTTCAATTCCAGACCTGGGCTGCTATCTGCCTGGATTTGGTATGTTCTTCCGGTGTTTGTGTGGGTTTTTCCAGGTGCTTAGTTTTCTCCCACACCCCAGAGACATGCTGGTAGGTTAACAGGCTTCTGGGAAAACTGGCCCTGGTGTGAGTGTTTGTGTGTGTCTCTGTGCCCTGCGATGGACTGGCGCCCGTCCAGGGTGTATCCTGCATTATGCCTGTTGTTCTCCCGGGACTTTGAATTGGAAGCAGCAGTGATTACAGTAGCAGTTAGAAAACAAATGGATGGATATTTAAAAGTTTCTTCTTATTAAAAGCAAATGCCTTGGTATAAAGGGATGCATGCATGTTTATCATGATTTTTTTTTTTCAGGATTCATCAGAACTCACAGCTATTTGTTCTTCTCCTGAGCCTTATCCAGCCCTAGTTAGAATAGTACCTAACTAACTCCATTGTCCAGTGTCTGACTCCAGCTGCTCCCAGAAATGCCAACTCACTACACGCCAACAGTCAAACAGTATGTCTTTGTGAGGTGGAGGTAACCGAAAATACAGAGTGAACCAATGAGAGCATGGAGAGACCATGCAGACTCCACACACAAGGTACCCCCGTCTAACTGAACCCAAGACCATATTATGGTAACACACGAGAACTAATATCATGCCACTGAGCTGCTGTTCAAGGCTCCGAATTGTTCAATGCAAAATATAATTTTCATACTGTATACATTTATATCATAAATACCTTTATGTATTTGTATACATAATTATAAAGTTATTTTTTCATGAATTGCCAATGCTGCTGTAAAGGGCAACTGATTACCACAGAACAGATAGTGGAGGCAGTCGTGTAACCTGTTGAACCTGGTGCTTTCAAAGAGATCTACACTGGTAATAATGTACAGAAAGCATTCTGGAGTTTGTGGGTGATTTTTTGTTCAATCAGCTTCAAAGTTTCAAATATCCTCATCTGCAGTAGATGAAATACAGTAGCTTGTGATTCATCAGTGAACTGGTTTTCAATATTAGATTCATACACAATGAAGGACACTGCAGACGATCTCTCAGTATTAAGCACATACAGTATTTCTATGAGAACCTTCTGTTTAATCAGAGATAATGATTGCTGTGTGTTTCTGGTGAGGTTACTATTGCTTCTAAAAAGCCACCAACCTCACTTCTCCAGAGAAGTTACAGCTTTTGTTATAGTATCTCAGCCTGATACGAAGCAAACACTTCTCTGGTGTCCTTGGCCTCCATGTTACAGCAAAATGCCACAAAGCAGTGATTGGAGGGAACTAGGACTCTGACACTGGGGTGTCAGGCTGAAATTACAATACTGCTTTCATAAAAAACGAATTTCATACAGAATGTATAGCTTTCAAAGAAATAAATAGGCCCCTCATTCTTTTCTTCCTTGGTCACAGGTTTTGGAAGTATAACTTCATGTGCCTAAATATACAAAATGAGATACAATTGCTTCTTACATTGGCTTAAAAAACAGCCTTTTTAATGTAATGTATGGGATTACTTAACCATAGTTCTCTTAGTGTAACTGTCTTTGTTTGAAACCAGATAGCTTTTCTATGTTGGGTTCACCCAACTTGTTCTCTAGTTCTCTTAGAATCAGAACTAAATACTTTTTCTCCATGCTGACATGAAAAGAAAATGGTCATTCTCACTTTCGGGAGGCTGGTCTCCTGATCCCGCTTGTCCCCTGGCCCGCCTCTTCCTCCTCATTGAGCTGTAGAACCTGGAATTCCTGCGGATTGGTATTCTGTTCCCCGTCACATGATCAGATTCATCCTCGTCGTCCTCTTCCTGTGTTTGTCCAGCTGAGGACTGCCTGTCTGGGGCGTCCTGGGACTTGTTCCACTTCGACAACAGCACGTTCATGGCGAAGCTGGCGTCTCTATAGGCATTTCACGAGATGGAAAGCATTCTTCTTTACCTGGGCTTCAGGAACAGGAAAATACGTCTCCATTAAAAAACCTGTGCTGTATCCGCCGTGTTACATCCACAGAATTGAACGGAACTGCTGCTTTGATCCAACAAAATTCCCAGTCATGCATATCACATTCTTACTAAGCACCTGCATTCAGCAGTACACCGGCTGTTTTCTTTGTAAGCGAATCGTCCTGTCTCCACCCGCGACAAACACAACTCTAGGAAGGCGCAGGTGGTGTTGTTAGCAACCTCAGGTACCTGCGTAACAGGCAGTCACACTTGGACTAATAATTATAGTATCTGTTTACACGGACACACCACCCTATTTATCAGCGTCAAGACATTCCGATTCGTCTTGGGAGTTATAGTTTCACTGCACTTCCTTAATGTCTTAAAATAACAAAAACAGCGCGCGTACACACACAAAAAAAATGAACTCACCTTTGCTAATGGATACTTCATTATCTTACAGAGCACCAGACTTGTAAGGTTCCAGTCCCAGGGAAGATTTGGATATCACAGTGAATGCTCCTCACAGCACTCTGAGTTTCAGGACAAACCATCGAAAGTTGGGCCGGACCCTTATCTTTTGTCAGGTGATGATCAAAGTTCACCTTCCACAGGGCTCTTTTCTTTATTACACAAATCAGGAACCAGCGGGGGAGAATAAACCAGTTTCTCTGAATGCCATGAATACTCTTTTCCCTTAGAGGCTGTAGAGGCAGAAATCTTGCTCTAAAGGGAAGTTCTTTTGGAAGAAGAGGGGAAAGTACAAGCTGGCCCGACATAATATTTCCTCCTGACTCAGAAGTAACAATTCAAGACCTCGTCTGTAGTATGTTTGTTATTGTACATGTAGGTTATTGATTACATTTAACAACCTCTTCGACAGAGCAGATATTACATCTCTAGATGAGCTGAATTATTTTATCAGATCCTGCTTTTAGGTGCAATGAAGTGAAGACTGTAGATCGCTTCTCTATGTTTTGTCTGTTTTTGACGTACAGCAACAAGCCAAGCAGGCACATCCAAAAAGACATTAGCGACACAAAGAGACATTTGTTTGTTAATTGCTCTGCTTTGAGATGAAAGAGTAGGAGCCTCTGCACTGTCTGGTTCATAAGGAAGGGCCATAGATGTGTCACTGAGAAAGTTAATAATTTGTTTAAGCCTGGAAAGGTACATCTTATCAACTTAACAAATATTGTTATATTGTATATTTTTCTTGTTATTACAGTATCTGTGCTAGATACATTACTCGCAAATGTTGTTGACACATTCTGGAGCATGATGTGAGCATCTACAATTCACTTAAATCCTCCATTAGTGCTTCTGTTATTATAGTAACCTTGGTTGCAGGATGATGAAAATTAAAAGCGCAAAAAATTGCAAAACTCTCTAGGAGTTTATAGATGTGTATATGTCTTTGTGAGTGTTTCTGTTTGTGTAATTATGCACAAGTCTATATGTATATAGATTTTTTAATCTAAACATTATAGAGACACAGATCAATATGAGCGTTCAAAACAAATGAATGAGTTAAGTAAAATACAGAAATCATAAAGGCAACATTACAGGAAGAGTTCCCTGGTTGCACATCATGAAACAGAACAGATTCAGCATCATGACGACAGCTTCCACTGACCACACACGCACAGAACATGAACTGCACATCTGTGAGTATAGATGATGGCACACTGCCCAGCTGGGTCATAAAAAATGGTGTTATTGAACAGAAGTTTGGGCGGAGGTCAAATTCAAATCTTGCATTTGCACTTCCGTGTGTATAAAAGCTCCCATACACGACGCTGCCCGCCATCTTGTCTAGTGCCTCTCTCTCCACCACAACATCACTATAGCTGCACTGTGTCCCCGGCTCGTCCTTCGTCAGTGAGGGGGGATGTGATGTCCTACCAGCGCTGTCATTTCTTAAGTCAGGCAATGGCTTATTTCATCATTATTAGAACTTGAGCCAACTACAGAACTGGACGTTATGTAAATCAGACCCACAGCCCTCCCGGCATAAATGTGAGGCATCATACAGCAACGTCCTCTTTGCGGGCAAGCGAAGACGGCTCTGTTTGTCTGGAGGGAGTTAAAGAGAAGGGAAAGGGCAGCAAGTGAGACAGAGTGTTGAGACTCCAGTCAGAGTCCCAGGCCAAGCTTTGGGCTTTGTGTCGGTGTCATCGGTGCGGGGCTGTTACCTTTGGAGTGGGCAGGCTGGTACAATACTGCTCGAGCCATCCGCAGAAATGTCCACGCACTCTTTCATCTGTCTGGATATTTTCCATTTAAGCAAATACTATGATCTGTTTAATCAAATCTCATGGAGCAAATATTTATATATTGCCATTATATATAAATACATCTTTATATATACATACAGTAGCTGCTTATCAGCTTTCGACAGTTTCTTATATTTCCCATGTATCAGAGAGGGAGTGATAGTAGATTTAAAATATGCAACCGTCATTTTAAACAATTTAGAGTATTTTTATTAAGGTGTGCTTTTAAGTGTACAACTTATTTTTATTGTTAAAATCCACCATATTAGTGATTAGGACATAAGAGTTAGAGAGAGTTACATATCCATTCATTTCGGGAGAGCCACAGCCTATCCCAGCAAGCAACAACCCTGGACGGGACTCCAGTCCATTGGAGGGCAGACAGACACACACACCTGGGCCAATTTTCCCAGAAGGCAATTAACCTACAAGTACGTTTCTGGACTGTGGGAAGACAGCAGAGCAAACCCACACAAATATGGGGAAAATATAAAAACTCCACACAGAGAGCACCCCAGATCCCGAATCAAACCCAGGGCCCAGTACTGAGAGGCAGCAATGCTAACCATTGTGCCACCATGCCATCTATCTATTGAATATATTACAGTATATACAGTAAGTACTAGCAGTGGTTGAACTGCTCTGTATGCAGAGATGACTGAAAAAGTATAGGATATTCTAATGTTGTGCACAATGGTTAAATTATGAAACACTCACATATTATCTGTATAGTTCACACACATTCATATCTGCCCATTGTAAAACCAGAAGGCTGTGGCTGGAACTCCCTTTTTAAATTAGCCCATATCATTCATTGTACAGGGTGAGTCAGCTAAAAGCAGCCACTCTCCATGTATAAGCTAATGTCTACATGAGCAACACATCTGAATAACAAATGTGGGCTGTGCTAGTACTGTTAGTGGCCCTTATCTGTAGCTGTTCTTCTAGTGATATGATCTGTGTCCCTGTCTCTGGGAGGCTTTTGTGCTGTGACAGACTCATCCTGTATGAATCAGGTGCAGTATGGAATACAAGTTGAACAACAGCAGTGTGCTAGGTGTGGTGAAGTTGGGATCATGTGGCAGTAGGGTTAGTGTTGAGGGAAGGCTAGCCTGCTGTACAGCAGGCTGGTGACATGCATTCTCCTTGAAAACCTGGGCAGCAACATTCTGCCAAAGGGGCAGGAGTCTCAGTGCCTGAAAAAAAATGGCTCTAAAATTTCCAGTAAAGGGACTTCAGCCCTGCCTGGTGTGCAAAGGCTAGAGTATTCAACCACTATTTTTTTCTGTGTTAGCCTGAAGGGAGAGATGTTTACTTCCTCTTACTGAGCAGCTACTTACTGTCAATCAATATAGCAATTAATGCTTTACCTGGGGCAAATCCCCTCATATGAAGCCCATGTACAGTATAGCAGATTCGAGAAGAGATGATGAGCACCTTAGTAGAGCAAATTAACACATGTTTAATTTTAAAGTAGCTGAGATAAGTCCCTGGGTGGTCTAGTAATGCTGGTACTCCAAAGGGGTCTCGTGTGGATTTTCCCTCACCACGTCTCCAGAGTTGCCCAAAGTCATGGGATGCAGTTTGGAAAAGCTGCTTACCTTATGACCTTAGAGGTTAGGAAAGGAAAATAGCAAGTGCCTCTCACTCCAGAGTTCCGAGAAGTGACAGCCTTCAGAATACCCTTCGACTTGTTCCAGTTCCAAGTGATGGAGCACCAGCACCAATTGTACAAGTTGTTGGGGGGGGTTAATATCTGGGATAAACTCTAGAATGAACTTCTAGAATGAAAAACTGAGAGTGCAGATTAAATCAAGATCACAGAAAGGATAAAGACACAGTTCATTTTAATATGATGGGCTGCTGGCCGACCGTCTCAGGGCCTTTCTGTACCATTCACAGTCATTAAACATCAACTTGTCACCCAGAGCAAAACATGAAAATTGTTCTGCTATGAGTTTCCATGGTATTGATTTTCAGGTCATCAGACCAAGACTCAGAAAAATACATTGTTTATTGAATCTTAAATGTGGCAGAAATACATTAATATCTGAAAAGTACACATCTTTGAAAACTAACCCTAACCCTAACCCTGAAAAAGCAATATCTTCTCCATAAAAACCAGAGAACATACATCATAAACACCTGTATTTGCAGAGAAGCACATTGGTATACTGTGTGTACAAAAATGTTATTCAGTAATTCATTGTGGTTAAGACAATACCATTGGCTGAACTGTTCTTGTATGTCAATTACCAATGAGCTGGGGCTATTGAGATCTCTTAAACTGTAGGTACAATATACAAGTTTATTAGACAGCTGCTGAACAAGTTGAACAAACCCATTCCAGGCACAGGACATTTTTATATGTATCAGTCATTTGAATTCCAGAATGTGATCAACAAATAAACAGCGCAGGATAGTAATTCTAAATAAGGAAATGGTTAGTGTTAGTGTTACTGTAACTTCAAGTTTTATGATTCAGTGCTCAATAACCTTTTACCATTTTAAGATATCATAATCTAGTTATGTCACAAAGGAACAAGTAAAGGTTTTTTTCATGCTGAAAGGAAAAGAAAATGTTTGGGCTGTGGAGCCTTCTTCAGGTGGGAAGACTACTTCTACCACTACTTGAACGTCTAGCAGTTATGTCTGCAACTTTCAAAGTTATACGGCTCTAGAACAATGGACACAATTACACCTTGTTCTGACTAACAGCTTGAAGACTCACCAAGACTCTCAGAAAAACGGCTGTGAAACTTTGCTGTACACATTGGATGAAAATGTTTTTAAAGGCTTGAGAACAGTGACCAATACAAAGAGTTGCGTCCAACAACAATTAAACGTATCCCCTATTTCTACCTTAAACGCCAGCTGAAGACATAAGCAAGGGAACCCTAATTCTTTATTCATAATATGAGCTCAGCTACTGTGTGCTAGGATGACTAAACTATGACTAAACAGTTTGACAGCATGTTTTATACTTTAATAAACTAGTGCACATCCTTGTTTCAGGTGTAGGGTACAAGTGCTCAAGCCTTCAGGTGTTCAGTAGCTGTGTATGTGACTAAGTTTACAGTATTTCTTAGAATCCCATTAGATGAACTGCTGCCCTAAAGCAAGCCATAACTCTATAACTGCATATCCCATAATTCTTTAAAGACATTCAGGAATGCCTCTGGATAACAGCTGATCCATAAAGTCTCCATTTAACCATTTGTTCTGCTGTGGCAGACTGAGACCCATGAGACCTACCGAGTCCAGCACACATCATAACAGCTGAAGAACAGATGTTACCATTTTCACCAGTCCTGCTTGGTGAAGTTCCTGTGCTCTTCAATTCCTAATCTAGCTCTCTGTATAACTATCCACCTCCCTTGATGTTACTCTTCTCTGCATTTAGATGCCACAGTATGTACATCCACAGTTTTACACGCAAATTAAAGTACAGTATGCAGTACATCCTGTATAATGAAAAGTTTGTGTAACATACTGGAATATTGATAGTGGAAGACTGGGAAAGGACTCTAGGACTGTGTCTGTCCCCAGTGTGGTCCATTGTCTCCACTGTACAAGATTGATACAGCAGAAAGAAGAGTTTCCAGGTTCATGTGTTAACTGAAAGACCTACCTCTCTGAAACAATTCATGAGACAGTTGAAACAAGTGGAAACTATATGTGTGTACATGTAATTCTGAGACCAGGAGGTACTTCTTTACACATAGGGTTGTGGGAGTATGGAGCAAACTACTACTACTACTACTACTACTACTACTACTACTACTACTACTACTACTACTACTACTACTACAGATTACTGGAGCAAGCCGTCAAAGCTCATAGCCTGTCTTCTTCCAAGAAATGACTGATGAGATCCTTGGATCAATTAGATCCAAACTAATTACCGTAATGGGCCAAATATCCTCCTCTTGTGTGGAACCATTTTTATGTTTAGTGAGTTCTGCACATCCCTTTCATGTTTAATGAAGATCAGAATGCAAAACACAGATTCTTTTGCTGGGATAATTATATTTGTAAATGTCTCCCCCTAGTGTAACTCTAGCATTAGCATAGTTCATTCAAATCTAAATGCATCATTTAATAATATGGAAGAGACAAATTGAAATGTTCCCAATGGAACTTTTTTACTTCTACTGATAAATAAGGGCAGTATTGGGCTATTGGTAATACATTTATTACTGCAACTCTGTACATAATTATTTTAAAGTGTTTTATAAAGAAAAGATGCAAACAGTGTTAAGCGGACGCTCGCCAGTCTCCACCTTTTAATTTGCAATTTCACATCCACACTAACGGCTTGCCTTTGACATTTATTGGCAGTTCTCTTTTTACCCAATTTAGACGAGCTTTAGATTCCTGCCACCGGCTCTCATCAGCTGAGGGCTAAGTATTGATGACTGATAATCATGCTAATTGATAATCACGGTGTATTTTTTCCTGGATTTTTTAATCAGCTTCTGGATGTATTTTTTTTAATTTTTATTTTTATTTTTATTTCTCCTTTAAAGGAGTATCATACCAAAAGGGTGCTCCAAGAAGTACTGTACTGTGTGCCTGTAATTGCCATCAGAATTGGTAACGAATCTCCAGAAAGAAACAGTTGTCGTTAGTTTTCTATATTGTTACAGCTTTGGGGTGACTGAGAAGTCTCTCTTAGATGTTAAATAAAGTTTGTGACACTGGGAAGAGTAAATACTTCTAACTTCAAAGGAGAGAGGGTGTTTGCTGAGGTCTGGGAGGTCCCTTGAGCAGAAACTATGGTAAAGTTTACCTTAGTATAGCTTGGGAAGTTGTGGATTAATGATCGGCAAGGAGCAGCACAGAAAGAGACAATATAAGATCACATTAGGAGACAGAGAGGAGGAGAGAGACGACAGGCAGAGAAGAGGAGAGACCAGGAGGGGAGAGAGAAGTCTGCAGGAGTTGGGGCTTGAAGCTTGTGCCAGACGAGAGCCCCTTCTTCTTGATCAATATCATTTGTCCTTTTTAAAATGCCATGGGAAAGTGCCCCAGTGGGCTAACCAGTGAAAGCTGAGGACTGTAGCCCAGTGTCTTGTCTTCAGTTTAACAGGAGAACATGACCAGACGTGAGAAAAGTTACCAATGAGAGGAGGACACAGTAGCTCATTTGTTTGTTAGTAGCTAATTGATTTCATTCGGTTGATCCTTTCCTACATCACGCTCCTGTCAGTTTCCATAACATGCTCCAAAAACGTACCACTCTTTTTGTAAAGCAATGTCCCCTTTTCTCAGTTTTAAATGCAGTTCTCCTTAAACAAAGCAGGTCAAGTGCCACTAGGCCTGAACAAAACCAAGTCACAGAACATTCTTATCTTATCTTATCTTATCTTATCTGAACAGAACTGGGCAAAGGGGCAACAGTACAGGTCACAATCTGCTTGCTAGAAGCCTGTTTGTTATCGTGTTGTTAGCATAAGTTGCTTTTTTCACTTCGAACAGGAGCTTTTCCCCCCCATTAGTGGCAATAAAATGTGGGAGCTCCCTGACAATTATTGTTCCCAGAAATGTGAAAATGTCAGTCATGCCGTGCAGCAGGCCGATTTAAGAAAGGGCTGCACTTAAGCTGGCCTGCCACTAGAGGTCACTATAAAGCTTCCAATCTTTGTAAATAGCCACACCAGGGATTCAGTGTGCAATTATTGGTTAATTAGTAAAGGGTTGAGAAACTCAAATTCTCACATGGCTGTAATTGGATATTTAAAGTGGGTGTATAGTGTTTGTAGTAGATTTTTGTTCTGTTATCTGAAAAGGTATCCATTAAAAAGTCTTGGATTTCTCTTGTGTTGGTCATCTGTTTTGTCTGCAGACCCTTGGAGCTGCTCTGCTTGAGGACAGGGTCTGTCACAAATTAGAGCTTAAACTAGGAATTGAGTGGTGTTGGAAAAACACAGATTTTAATTTAAAAAAACAGATGATGGCCTTGAACTGGCACTACGGAGAACTGATTTGGGAATGCATGAGCCCTCCCCCAAAAAATGGGATGAAAGGGAAGAGAGACATCTTAAGGATGATGGGTCCAGGCTTCTGGTATGGTCAAAGCAGCGGTGATGCCCACCCTTGACTGGATGTTGGACTGGGTGGAGTACCCCAGAATGGAGCTGGATAAGTGAGGCAGCTGTGAGGAGGCTGGTTTGCTGAGGTTGGCACTGCTACCCCAGGCTGATGAAGCTCACCCTCCTGGTGGGGGGAAAAACCTGCATGGCCTTCTCAGGCAGCAGTTGGCCCCCTGCTCTAGGGAGATGGATCAGAAGTTTATGGTGACTGTTCCATGGGGAGAGAAAAGCAGTAGATGTGAATGGGAAGATTCCAGAGGAGAAGCCCAGGTGAAGGAGCTGTAGAGTATCCATGACCAGGGGCTCATGGGTTCAGGTTCCACTTGTTCCAGCTGCTGGAAGATTCCTGTGGTGCTCTGTTAAGCCATTCTACAATGGGAGAACACCACTCTGTGGGATGCCCTCCAGCAGAACCCTAAACAGACACTGAACCAGCAAAGTATAGACCTAGGAAAACTGCATCCAGGATGCTAGTCTTCCAGCTCACAGGCTAAGGCCCTCCAGGTTCATGAAGTACAAACTGGACACATGTCTGATTCCAATCGGACAGCGGCAGTCCAGGCTGAAAGTGATGTACAGTTTGATATTGAAAGTAAATGGGAAGAGGAAGAGATCCATCTGCGAGACAGCATGAAGGATGGAAAAGCTGTCTGGCCTTGGATGACGGTGAAGGGCTGAGAGAAAGCTGAGGCTGCGCTCGTGAGGGCTGACGGAGGACAGACTGGGCCCACAGGACTGCCAGTGTCCCATTGTGGGATTGGAAACAGGACTGCCGGGATTGGGATAATGAGGTCCAGTTGTGGACTGGAACAGGCTGGACCAGACCAGGTACTGTATGCAGAAAATGGAGAAACTTTGTGTTGTACACAAAATGGGGAACTCCTGGTGTGGGGAGTGCTTCCTGAACATGAAGTAACTGGGTGTAAATGCTTACGATTACACTCTTGCCAGTGAAACATTATCCGATTGGCTGTTCTGATATAAAAAGCTTGATGGAATCTGTCCAAGTATGTGTTGGAAATTGAAAGGTCTGTTTCTTGAGATTTCATTACAGCGGAACTTTTGCAATTGACCATAAAAAAAATAAAATAAATGAAACTTGCAACATAGGTTTTTGTGACCGCTGTAAGACAAATATTGTAACCAATGATTAATTACCTGGATATTTTTCATTCTCTTAAACTTCTGATCTCCTAGCCGCTGTCTTGTAGCCTATAGCAGTTTGTAAATTGTTCATGGGGGTGGGTGGTGGAGCTTGCATGTTCTACCTGTGATTGGTGGCCAAGTGTCATGGGGACAGTTGTGCCCGTTGCTTGCCAGGATAGGTGCTGGGCCACCATGATGCTGTACTGATGAAATTGTTAAGTGACATGATTTAGCCCATTTCCTAAACCAATTTGTATTTTTTTATAATAGGGCAGATCTTTCCTCTGTGAGTTGTCTTTACAGGGGGATAATTACTACGTACTTCACGCAAAAGACGTTTGAATGAGGATCTGTGGAAATGTGATTGCAAAGGAATAAATGGGGGGGCTAACTCCAGCCTAAAAAGTGTGTGTGTGTGTGTGTCGATGTAGGTGTGTTCACTACATGTTGTGGCCTCATCTCTGCTGCTGTGCAAGGCTGGAACTAGACTCTACTTTAAGGAGGCTCGGGTTGTTCCTGGAAGTAGTATTGGTGGCTTTTCCCTCAGGCCCTGACATTCCAAACGTGTCCCAGTCTTGTGACTGCTTTAGGAGCTGCTGTCCTTCAGGGCAGCCATTAATGCTAATAATGGTAGGAACTCTTAATCTGGGCTTCTGGCCTGGCGGGGCTGCAAAGTCATAGCGGAAGGTGCTTACTCTGCAAAGTTTTCCCTCATGTGAAAGAAGAAAGAACTGCTTTCAAACTGCACATTAAATGTTTCCTGTTGAGCCGAATTGTTTTTCCATGAAACTACCAGGCTCAATATTATACTTTATACAAGGATGATGATGGTGATTTTTACATGTATAACAAAACAATAGATGCACACTTTTTGGAACAAAAAATAAAAAGTCAGAAAGGGTTAAGTTGAGGTCCCACGTACTTGGTCATGATTGATCTCAGGGCACTTTTCAGTTGTTCATGAAACTTCAGTGGGGGAGTAAAGCATTAGGATAAAAGTGTTATATTAACTACAATTTAATATATGGATATTATGTAACATTGTGCATTGATGTTGAAAGTCAATAGTCAGATCTGGTTTGTATCCAGTTAAAACTCCAGGGGTGCTGTACAATGGCTGACCCTGCACTCTGACCCCAAGCTTCTCTCCCCGTCTGTGTCTCATGGAGAGCAAGCTGGGGTATGTGAAAAGACTAATTCCTAATGCAAGAAATTGTATTTGGCTAATAAAGTGACCTGATCTCAATTATCCATTTTAATTGTATGGTGGGGATGGAAAATAATTATTGCTCGTGAATTTGATATTCTATTTTTCATCACCTTGTCTTTTATCGGCTGCCATTTTGTTTTCTAAAGAACATTCTACCCTTTGTCTTCTAAGGTCACTTACAGTGGCTTTTTCCCATTATGTTCTGCTTTCGCACGTGGTCTGTGTATTATGTGTAAATTGACAGTTATGAGGTGCGTGTGGGGAAAAAAAAAAGTTCGATTCCTGTCACTGGCGATAAAGCCGTAATTTGCTTGTGCCACCACCAGACGGCGGTAGAGCAAAGCTCAAGTGGAGCAGCGTAATTGTCTACTGATGGCCGATTATCCGAATATTTACTGTCGCCCCTTTCCTAAAGGCATCTTGTTAGGTTTAGAAATATAAAAGTTTAGATGGCTTTTAACATATATGTAATCCTACAGTGCATGTCAGTATTTGCCTGGGAGAAATGTACCTAGTTCAGAGTCGAGAGATGAGCAGGTTGGCCAAAGATCAGAAACCACAAGCTGGCAGTATGCAGTGCTCTTACTCTCCTCTCCCCCGTTTCTCCTCAAGTGTGGGATTTTTACTAGGCTTTCTTCTCATGGTATTAAAAACAATGTCCTCTTTCCTCTAAGATTTCTGTTCTGGACCTTTGTTTTTGAAACTGTTAGCTCAGTTTATGCAGTTTAAGGTAAATGAGGGGGGAAAATGCAAATTTAGTAAAACCCTGAAGGTTCCCCCAGCCTTTATCTGACTGTGCTCAGTATCTTTTTCAGAATTATAATGCACTGTGAGGTTTCAGCCACCAGTTCAGAAGTGTATTAATACTTTAGTAGGGTTCAAATTCAGACTTTCAGAATGTCACATAACAGTGCAAAAGGGACAGCCTTCACAGCTGAATGTGGTCCATTATTTGGCACCACCAGGTCAGTGCTGGGATAAAATACAGCTGGTCTCTGATCTGAAGAAACGTGTTTCAAAAGGGGGATTCCAGATTTTCACACCATGTTTTGGTTACTGAGGTGACTGCCTTGTAAAATTCAAAAATCTTGAGGAAAAGATGGAATACAAACAATATTACTATGAGGAATAATGCTGAGATTGAGTAGCTGAATATTTATACTTCCTATCAGGGTTACCATGCTGTGTAACTTGAGAACAATTGGAGTTGTTCTAAGTGTTTGCACAGCTGTCCTGTGTGTTTTAGTCAGTAAATGTGGCTAGAGGACTAAATGAACAAAGGTGTGGTACTAATTGTTAACCCAACATACTCTAGTGAAATCTGTTAGGCCTCTTAGAATGTACCCTATTCGACAATTGCCACCTCCATGGGGATGGATCACGGCACAAAGTAGGACTTAAAGCATAATTTTAAATACCACAGGAAAGTGAGGACAAGAACCAAGAGAGGTTTTTATCATAAGAGCAAGTGGTGAAGATCTGACCATGTGACAGTTTACCTCTACCAAGCAGACTGGAAACCAGATTATTTTGCCGGCCATCTGAACCGTAGTGAAGCGATTCAAAGGAACAATTGTCCAGCTGAAATAATCTTTGTGTTTTGACATGCAACAAAAGGTCAAAGGTAAAAATCTCATGGAAAGTAATTGCTTACTTTATATAGCGCTTTTCTGAACACTCCACTCAAAGCGCTTTACAGGTAATGGGGACTCCCCTCTGCCACTGCCAATGTGCAGCATCCAGCTGGTGGATGAAGTAAAGGTACAAGCCTGCACAACTTTATATTTCTTTCCACTGTGACACAGATAGTTTCTTGTGAAGTCAGTGGACAAAACATCATCCTGTAACAGGAAACCACACACCCCACCGAGAAACTGCAATAGGAAATGCACTGAAATGACCAGTTAACAATGTATCATGCGGAAATCTGTGTGACCTCTCTGAATAGACTTCTCTACTTGTCTCTCATTCAGGTCCGTTTCAGAATGCTTCCCAAAAGGAGCTCGGTCTACAGCCTTCTTTCATTCTCTTTGGTGTTCAGCTGTCTGGCTGGTAAGTAGTTCTGTTGTAATTGCTCAGTGAAACGTGCAATGAACTGAACACATTTCCACTTAAAGAATCATTAACAAAATGAGAGAAGGTCTGGATTTTGGGGTCTCGGATATAAAGGTTAATCTGCTGTTTAATCTGCTGATTTTCCAAAGCTTCACTATAGTTTAACAAATTATTAGTCCTAAAAAGACTAAGTTTGTTTGTAGCATATGAACATCTCACCTGAAACAGGAAACGGGTTCATAAAATGTCTGACCAACCAAAAATCCTGCAACTGATATTTTAAAACTTTCTTTACTAAAACATAGTTGAAACACTACCTTAGCATTTTCAACCAAGTTGGTTTGTATGTTCTTCCCGTGATCAAGTTAGTTTTTGCCAGGTGCTCCAGTTTCCTCCCACAGTCGAAAGACATACTCATAGTTTAATTGGCTTCTGGGAATATTGGCCCAGGTGTAAGTGTGCATGTCTGTTTGCCAGTGTGCGCCCTGTGATTGGATGCACCCTGGACAGGACACTAGTCTGTCCTGTGCCCATTACTTGCTGGGACAGGCTCTGGCTCCCTGGCAATCCTGAATTGCATAAAGTAGTTTGTCTTCAAGTTATTACTTATTAATAGCACACCTGAAGAAGGCTCCACGGCTGAAACGTTGTTCTCTTTCTTTTTTTTTTTTCAGCATGGAATAAACCTATTACTTGTTCCATTACTTATTATATCCTTCAGCTTCAATAGCTCAGCATCTGGAATCAACATGTATGTTTTTCGGTGCTGTCTTCTTAAAGTAATATGCAACTTTATTGTACATTATGCTAAAGAACAGTATTTATGTTGAGAAAGCAACAGAACAATTGTTCTAAAAAATATTTTGCCAGTGGTAAAATCACTGTTTGGTAGCCAATGCAAATGAATGTATTTTTTAATCGGATGTTAACCCTTTTCAGTAAATGTAAGAGCCTCAATGTTTTTAAACACTGTATCATGTAATAAAGTAGTTCAAGTAGGTAGCTGTGTCAGCATGCGTAGGCTACAAAGGAACAGGTAACGGATTTATCACATGCTGAAAAAGAAAATGCAACATTTTGGCTGTGGAAAACTTTTTAAAGGCGATGCACAAAAATACCAAAATTAACACATTTAATCTGTTGCTAGTTTTGATAACTCATCAGAAAAAGAAAGCTTAAATTAGTACTGTATAAATTTGAACCATTTCCACAGACGGTTACAAATAAATTTAGCATTTTTTTCATCCCTAATGTTGCGCAAGATCTCGTTTGTATTATCAGGTAATGAGTTCAAAACTTTGCTTCAATATATGTTCAAGATGCAAGTCTAACTGGCTGTGTCATTTCTCACTAATCAGTTAAATTTATTTAATACAAAAATGGAGGTATACTTTTTGTACCTCTCTGAAAACGCAAATAGGTATGTAGTGTTCATTTTTCTTCATTTGCAAAGCTGCTGTGACACAGATTATTGGTAACCCTGGGTTTTTAAAACTATACATAGTGATGAAGTGGCGCATAAAGACACGTACTTTCAGATTCAGGGACCGTTTCTTCCCACAAGCTGTCAATTACTGAACTCCAACCCTACCAGTGGCGTACACTGATGGTTTTCCTTCTCGCACTGCTTGTCTGACTTTTTTTTTTTGTTGTATGTTATTTTACTTGCTGCTGCTGCTGTACTGTTTGTTTTTGGTGATTCCTTTAATGTCTTTGCATTGGAGCATACATGCAAAGAAGCATTTCACTGCACGTGTGCATATGACAATGAACTGAAAAGTTGGGAGATGTTGGAGCTGCTGTGTCAAACTGAAGTTTTCCCCAGACTGATAGATTTGGGGGTCTTTGTCAGAAAGGTGTTAAACTCAGTGCTCTCTGAACCTGTAGGAACTGCTTTCAGAAAATAGATTTTCTGCTTTTTTTCCTCTTTTTATTCTTTTCCAGGTATGTCAAAAGCCCTCTCTCTCAAAGTGCATGAGAACCCAGCCGTGGGCTATGTCCATCGGTCAGTCATGTTGCCCGTGTCCTACACAATAGCAAAGTCCTACAAGTTCTTACAGATCACCTGGTCGTTCAATAGTGAGCTCCTTCTTAAATATGTCCGACCCTGTCTTCCCACCTCTGATAAGGCCTGCAAACCTCAGCAGTTTATAGCGCCAGCATACAGGGGCAGAGTAAGCCTCTTCCCACAGAACGCATCCCTACAGATAGAAGATCTGCGGCCCACTGACTCTGGGAACTACAGCCTGAGAGTGTCCTTGTCCGACAGGGAACAGAGAGCTGTTGTCTGCCTCCTCGTCGCAGGCCCAAGGAGTAAGGACACTGGTAAGGACGTTGTCTGGTATTGTTCCAATGCTCACCTGGTGTATGTAGCAATCGGCACCAGTCAGGTTGGCTGAAGAACACAACTGCAGTTGATGATAGAAAAATGACCAGAGAATATTTATCAGAGAAGGTAAAACTGTAAAACCACTGTTGCTAAAATCGCCAACATCCTCCACAGTGCAGGGGTGTACAGTAGGTATCGCAATCTGCTGTTCACAGGACATTAGAGTTCTGGAACAAAATGTTATGGACAGATGAGACAAAGAAACCTCTACCAAAGTCATAGCAAGGTAAAAGTGTGGAGAAAGGAATGAACTGCAGATTCAAAGCATTCAGTACCTGTTCATCTGTGAAACAAGGCAGAGACAGTGTAATGGCTTGGGTATGCATGACACTGGTCAGGACATTGTCTGGACTCTAGTAGTGGTCTCCTTTATTCATTTCTGGTCTACAGTTTAATGAAACCAATACTTTTTGAGGCAAAATCAAATTGCATATCAAAAACTGACTGAAGTCTTTGTCAGGTGTTTTAAAATTGTGGTTGAGTAGCAACTGAAAGAAGCTGTTCTTTTTTTTAAAGAGAAAAGTAGGTGCTTTCAAGCATGTGGAAGGGATGATGACACCCTAGTCATGCTTTTACCAGCTGCTGTATCTTTATTATGAAAACCAATGTGAACAACATGTAGGCTTCAGATGCATTCATATTTTGAGATAAACTGGGCCTGCTCCAGTTAAAATATCATGCTGTATGTGTTGTGGAAAGTTCTTCATCAATATTGCACAAATTCAGTTTTTGAGCATACTACCAAGGGTTTTCTATCTCTTGCATACAGTACATCAAATCAAAAAGAAAAGTTTAATTCACACTTTGTGTAGTTGTCCTGTTTTATGATGTTTGACCTGCCCTTCCTTTTGTGACACAAGTTGGTTTTACACTTCAAGTGTTGGTCATGTCATGAGATGATCACTTCTACTCTGAACATCTTGTAGATGTTGTAGAAGGAAATAACTTAATCACAGATATTAAATAAAACAAATTTGGTTTATCACAGATCTTGATGTATTAACCATGAGATATGGCAAAATGTTTCAAAAGTATTACATTTCTTGGGTTGGGGGTGGAGCTAGCAGAAATACCAAGTTCAAGATGACACTAGGAAGTTAAAGGGCTTGTGTTAGGCTCATTAGATCAGACACTTTTTCTCCAGTTCTGTCTTGTACTTGTAGGTGAGGAGCTGACCAGCCAGAGATCCTTCACGTCAGCAGAAGAGCAAAGCACAAACAGAGGTGAGCACTTCTTCTTCCAGTGCAGTCCAGTACAGCACAGCCTCCAGTTGGTTACAGGTTGCTTCTTTTACTGTAGATCTTGTATTTTTTGGCATGCACTATACGATGAGATTTCTTCCCATTTGGGAAGAAGCTGTATAAGTCATATACAGGTTATGTTTACTTAAGGACTAATAATGTTGCTGGTAGCACGTTTTGCTCTCTTGTAATGAGTTTCTCACAGTTCTCAGTTTTGTCTTTCCGTACTGCTCTGAAGAAATGGCTGGATGAGATCACTTCTTTTATGTGTGCACAATCAATGCTACAGGAAATGGGTAAAAATTGGCATTCAATTGTTCCAATACCTGTTGTTCCAATGCTCACCTGGTGTATGTAGCAATCGGCACCAGTCAGGTTGGCTGAGGAACACAACTGCAGTTGAGGATAGAAAAATGACCAGAGAATATTTATTGGAGAAGGAAAAACTGTAAAACCACTGTTGCTAAAATTGCCAACATCCTCCACAGTGCAGGGGTGTACAGTAGGTATCACAATCTGCTGTTCACAGGACATTAGAGTTCTGGAACAAAATGTTATGGACAGATGAGACAAAGAAACCTCTACCAAAGTCATAGCAGGGTAAACGTGTGGAGAGGCATTCAGTACCTATTCATCTGTGAAACAAGGCAGAGACAGTGTAATGGCTTGGGTATTTACAGTATGACCACCTCTGGAACTAGCTCACTCATTTTTATTGATACTGCAACTAAAGATTGCAGCAGTAGAATGAATTCAGAAGAGTGCAGAAACATCTCCTATGTACAAGAAAATGCCCCCAGACTCATTAGACACTGTTTCATCAGGCTGTGAGATAATGACCCAACTCCCAAGGAGTTCATCAAGGGGAAAAAAGTACAAAGCCTTAGACTGGTCATATTAATCTCCTGATTTATATCCAATAGAGCATGGAATTTCACTTGCTGAAAAGTTGACTAAAGGTAGAAAACATCCAAAACAAATGGCAACTGTAAAAAAAAAAAAAACAGCAAAGGCTGGGAAAAGCAACTCAAAAGAACAAACTAAGACTGGCAATATTATTGGATCTCAGGCTTGATGTAGTTATTGCATGCAAAGGATTTGCAACCAACAACTAATATTTATACTATTTTAATTTACTTTAAGTTAATTTGTCCCATTTACTTATGCTCATTTAAAATGGAGGGATAGAACACAAAAAGTGGTATTCATTTAAAACATTAAAGCATATATGTGTAGAAATAACCAGAAATAAAAAGTGACATTTTCTTTTGCCTCATTCATTTATCTCAAATTGCTTGAGTATACAGCAAAAATAGTAATTTCAGCTTCACTGTCCCAGTGCTTCTGGAGGGCACTGTAGGTCCACACTAGGTCATACGATGGGTAAAAGCACCTGCTGTGAAAACGTAACTGGTAACCGTTTGACACATCTGTTTCAGAAAGGGACAAGAGGAGGATGGAGTTGATTAATGTCATCCGCCTGGTGCTGTCTGTGCTGATACCATTGTTTTGCTACTTCCTTCTCAGATGGTTGTCGAAGTCTTCTTGTGGTGAGTGTGCTCGTTTCACTTTTCTTACCTTTCTTTGAACATCAGGAAGTCTGAAAGCAAGAGGAGGCCTTTCTGCCCAATTTGAGTGTTTCTTGAAGGGTTTTCCAGTCTCCCACAGCCCCTTGTGTAAGGAAGTGCTTTCTGTTCTCGGTCTTAAATTTTGTTCCCCTTATGTCCCCTTGGTTCATGTTTCACTGTTAAATCTCAAGAAGCTTAGTGGTTTGACAGATTTTGAGGATTTTATACAAAATCTTCAAATAAAGGTATTTCAACTAACAGCTGTAGTGCTCAGATAGTACAATTCTGCCTTCTGACTGCAGGTGGAGCTGTGTAGCCCCTCTAGAGGTTCCTAATGGCAATCTGGGCACTGTTATTAGATGTAAGAGACCCAGGTTTCCCAGGAGGCAATAGAAACTTGCCTGATTGTGCAGGGGTCACACCAGCAATTTGGTTGTGATCTTGTAGTATGCTGCTTTGAGATGTGCCTAAACTAAAGGCAACTAAAGTTGAACAACAAGCAGCAATTACATTCTAGGGGTACAAAAACATATAATGAGAGCCATCTCCCAGCATACAAGTAGGGGGCACTTCTAGGGTGGTGGCAAAATACACTGCAAATACTCCCAGAAGGCTCTACAGATATAGAGTGGATGGAATTAAGTTAAATGAGATGAAAGTTGTAAGTAGGTCAAGGAAAAGGTTAAACTGTCAGCTACCTTCCACCCATCCATTTTCTAACTGCTTTATCCAATTCAGGGTTGCAGGGAAGCCAGGACCTATTGCAACACGCAACAAGCTCAAGGCAGGATACACAGTGGACAGCACGCCAGGCCATCACAGGGGACACACTGACAAAAACGTGCACATACTGGCAATAGAGCCAATTTTCCTAGAAGCTGATTTACCCACATTTCTGCACGGACATCAAGATCCTGTCCAAACTACTGGCCACTGGACTGAGGACCACCCTGCCCCACAAACATGCCCATAATGGTGGCGAGCCTGAATCAGGAGAAAGCTGTGGTTTAAAATGCTGCAATGCATCAGGTTCAGAGAGAGTTGCAGCTGGTGGGTAAAGATACTGTTCTCTGAAGTGGGCAGAAGAGTCAACATGAATGGACATCTGGGGGATTTCAGTCTACAGGAGTCTGGAGTACAACAAGAGTGTCCTATTTCACCTCATTTCTATACTCTTTAGAGGGCTATTGGCAGATACTGTGAGACAGGCTGGTGAGTCATTGATGGCCTGGTGATATCAGGATGTACAGGGAAGTCCTCAAGATCTAGCACGCAGATGACCCAAACAATGTTCCTGAACTTGAGCAGGGGGCTGCAGAGACCCCTCCAGGTCACGGAGCAATACTCCAGGGCCTTGGGATTGAAACTCAACCACTGAAAGAGCAAACGCAAGTTCTTTGACCCTGGAAGGATAGGAAGATGTTGCCAGAAGGTCTCGAGCTCTGCAGGAAGCCCCTCAGATGTTGGGGATTTTGTTGCAGACAAGACCATAAAGTGGACCAAGAGGATCATCAAGGAGGTATGAGGCCACAAGATGGCTGGACTCTACACCAACCACAGGGTCCTGTACCAGATCTCAACTAGACGGCCATGTACCAGAGACTGGTGACTAGAGAGGTCCTCTATAGACACTTGATCACCAGGAACCCACTTTGCCCCTGGGACACGTTTTGTCGAGGAGATGCAGGAGCCCATGTTCTGGAGCTGTCCCTTGGCCAAAGCGGTGTGGGGCAGAAAGGACAAAACTTTAACTCCTGGGAGTGAGACTGGTGCTAAGCTACTAGTGCATCCTGCTGGGGCCGGCACTGACAGGATTGGACAAAAGGACACAGTACTTGCTTTGGCTGCTGATGTCCTCAATAAAACAAAGACTGTGAAATGCATCCAGCACAACAGAGTAAGGAGGGAGGGAGCTGGAGGAGAGGATCCTTATGAAGGAGCACTACAAGGGACTTTGAGCTCCTGCGGAGGACTGGAAGACTGCAGTTTCAGAACCAGGACAGGAAAAAGACATGGACAATAGCAAGTGGTGGGGCTTTGAGAAAATCTTCTATTGTGCAAGTCCAGCCACAGCAACCACTTGTGCAGGTTGAAAAAAGACAATCACCCAATTTAGAATGTTTCTTTAACTGAGTAGAGTTTTATGGTTTGTTAGAGTGTGTACTTATTGTAAGATGTCCTTTCAGCACGGAATAAACCTTTACCTGTTCCTTTGCAGCCTACGCATGCTGACACAGCTAGCTACTTGAACAAAATCTGTTCTTTGTGCCCCCTGTTCTCACTGTAATCAATAATCCTGAGCATCTTCTCCCACACCATGTACTTCAGAGAGCCCAGGTGCTTGGCTTGATCTATCAGAGCCCCTGAAACCATCTCTTGCTCCTGCAGGGTACACTTGGCTCTGCAATCGAATTCAAGAGTCAGTGTTGCAGCAGCTGTGCACTGGATATGACACAAGGACAAGAGTCTGTGGTAATTACTGTACACAATGTTCCTGTGTATTCTTGTAGTGCTGAAAAGCAAAAGGATTTGAATTAATGTTGAATTTATCATCAATAAGAAAGCTTCATTTATTTCCAGGAGTCCTCAAGGAACTGCCTAGGGGGTCCACAGTTTAGTAAGTCTTCTACTCGAGACTTAAAAATGTAGTAGTAGTAGTAGTAGTAGTAGTAGTAATACTGTCAGATGGTGGAACACCTCAGGCAGTGCTTACCGTGGAGGCTTCCGATATCTGTTGTACAGTAAGCTCTCAATTTAATGGACTTCACTTTTACAGACTTCAGAGGAAAATGATGATATATTACAATGCCTTCTTCCTTGAACTAATTGCTACTTGTTATTTTGTCAGTGTAAGAGGAGTCTGTCACAGTGATGTCACTCCTTCGCCAGAACATTCCTCACTGCAGGCAGTGCTGCTGTGGCTATTGGGCACTAGGAGGCCAGAAAATGTCAGTCCAGTCTGGATCCTAGCCTACATTGCAAACACAGTGTATGATTACCTCATCCTACCAAGAGCACAAAAAGTAGTCTCACTATCATCACTTTATAGTATAGACTGGAGTATTTATAGTATACTTGCATCTAAAGTTGTGAAACAGGGTTTCTGTATAATTTTACCTAATTACTTGAAAAAATAAAAAATAACATCCATTATTTCCTTTTTCTGTCTAGATTTGTAATAAATGTCAGAGCCATTTCAGATAGTCATGCATGACACTATTCTCCTATGCACTGGTAACTGACCTGGCAGCCTTCACTTGGTAAAGGCCAATGGGAAGTTTGGCCAGGCTGCTGGGGTAACACCCCTACTCTTTTTAAGAAACGCCTTGGGATTGTTAATAAAAATGTTGAGTTCCCATCTCATCCAAAGGATGGCACCTGTTTACAGTATAGTGTCCCTGGCAGTATACTGGAGCATTAGCATCCACATAGATTGCAGAGTGATCATCTCCTACTGGCCTCACTAACACTTCTTCCAGCAGCAACCTTTAACTTTCCCAGGTGGTCTCCCATCCAGGTACTGACCAGGCTCATATCTCCTTAGCTTTAGCGGGCTGTCTGTCGTGAGTTGCAGGGTGATATGGCTGCTGGCAGTGCCCTCTTACTGGTCATTTTTCAAACACTACTAGGACACGGCAGCCATGGTTATCACCATGATGATTCTGGCCCAGGTGCAAGATTGCCACCTACTGGTTCACAACACCACTTGTGGAAGGAAACCACTTTTCCTTGGAGGTCTCCCTGCAACAGGGAGGGTTCTGGACTTATAAGTGGGACATTGTGGGTTTGAATCCCAGGTGACACCCTGCTGTATGACCCTAGAGCAAGGTCCTTCACCTGAAAGGCTCCAGTAGAATACCCAGCTGTATAAACAGGTGCACATGTAGGTTATTAGGGATAAAACAATAAACAGTCTATCACACCAGTAGTGACCAGGTCACTGAAGCTGCCAAGTTATAATTGATTTTAAAATCTGGTTATAACTTACACTGTGTGTGGTCTTTGATGTGCCAGAAAAATCAACTATAAAAAAGACACCCACCATATTCTTTATGGTGTTCATTATTCCACTGCAATTTATATTAACCCCCCCTACAAATTTAATAAAGATCTTGAGACTTTATCAAGACATTATTGTCCCTGCCCTTATAAGTTGGTAATGTAAGAAATGCAATTTTTTCTTGCTTCTTCGTAATTCTGCCATAATAGGGAGCGATTCTTTCGTTGCGATACTACAGCCTCTGGTTTTAGACTTCACTCTCACCGACAGGCATTCGGCGCTGTTTGGCTTCAGATGCGGTTCTCGGGTGAGGTTGCACGTGACTTACAGCTATACCTGGGTAAAACAGACCATTTCAACTAATACCACGAAACAGACCGTGATCATCAGTATGATTTGATTTCTTGAGACGCGCGTTATTAGAAATTGACCAACAAGCCGAAACGACTGACCCTTACTCGCTGACGGGAGAACATTTCATTTGCACGAATAAAATAATATCTATTAGACATTTATCAGGGACAACTAAAGGAGATTGCTAAAGAGACAAGATATTCAGCTGGGAAGAGGACAAAAGGTGATGCATCTTACTTTAAGGAACTTTGCTGTTTCTTATCGTTTTTTGAATTCCACGTACTCCTCTAGTTTAGCTCTTAAATGAATCAAGGCAGCGTTGAGATTTTCCTGAAATACAATTAACAGGACAATGTTCACATTCAAAACAGCCTCCAATACCCAAAACTCGGGCAAGATGGCTCTGAATCTGTCAATTTACCCCCTCCATACCTAATCCTGTACAACTCCTTTGATAGGAAAACATTTGTGGCGGGCGTGCCGTTTCAAAATCTGACACACAACACAAATAGCCTTTTCTTCGTCTACCCAGAACACCTTCAGTTTCTCTGTGTGGAGACTACAGAGCTCTTTGGAATCCACGCTTGGTTTGCTCAGGTAGGAGAGTGCGATAGATACGATCACTTCACCATCGGTACTTTGTCTGCAAAATGGGCAAAGCCGTGTGGTAGTCTTCTTCCAACACGTATCCAAGCAAGCTTTACAGAAGGTATGACTGCATTTCAGAATGACTCGGTCTTTTGAAGATTTCATAGCACACTCACCAGCTGATCGGAAAGCCGCAGCCTGCTTCAAAAATACTTTAATTTTCACTTTCCTTTCTTTGGCGTAATTTAGGAAAAGGGCTTTTTATGAGTTTCTATATGCAATACTATTTGGTATCCCCCGGAGGAAGTAATATTATGGAAAATAATTTCAATAATTAATTTTTGCTTTCCTTGAGGTCTTCGGTTGTGCCTCTTTGCCTTTTCCTGAATGTAGGATATTCTGCAGTTTTTAAAGTTAAAAATAAGAGCATAAAGAACGCTTACAAACGAGGGGAGACCATTAATCAAATCTGTCATTATTAGTTAGTAATTGATGTCAGCTTGCTGTTCATTGGAAGAAGCCAATGTACTGTATTCAATAATATGCCATGCTTCATACTCCCCTTACCCATTGAGTATAAAGTGCCTCCTGTATTTGGGTTTTATTAATAGAATAGATTTAGTAATATATAGATCTACCCTTCTCCCTGGCCAGGCATGTGGTTGTCAAGACCCATGATTGTCAAGGAATGTAGATTAGTGGTAGGCCAGGCCTTTCCCTGTTTACTATAGGAATGATGACTCATCATGTAAGTGCTCTCATTTGGGCAGTAGGGTATTATTGTTGAGCATGCCTCTAATGCATTGCTGAAGGCAACAGCAACACCTGGCTAATTGGTCACTTCAGCCTCATAGCTTTATGGCTAGCGCACAGAAAGAAGACATCGACAGGAGGCACAGCTCCAGCTGCAGGAAGCTGCTGAACATCTGGCTAGCCACACCCCCTGCAGAGATGAGTCACCTATGTGTTGGCCGTGTAGTGAAATTAGTGCAAATACAGTTTAGCAGCAGGATGTATGACAACCAGATGATATTATAGCAACTATATCAACTTGCAACTCACAACTAGAAACCCACTGAAGCTAAGCGGGTGTGAGCCTCGTCAGTACCTGGATAGAGAGACCTCCTGGGAAAGCTAAGGTTGGTGCTGGAAGTCGTGTTAGTGGGGCCAGTAGTGGACGCTCACCCTGCAGTCTGTGTGGGTCCTAATGCCCCAGTATAGTGACAGGGACACTATACTGTAAAAAGGTGCCGTCCTTTGGATGAGAAGTAAAAGCAGCCTCCAGCAGCCTGGCCCAGTTTCTCATTGGCCTTTACCAATCCTATTAATATCCATCTATGAATGGGTTTCATCACTCTGTCCTCCTCCCCACTGATAGCTGATTTGTGGTGAATGTACTGTCACACTCTGGTTGCCGTCACATCATCCAGGTGGTGCTGCACATTGGTGGTGAGGAAGAGGAGTTCACATTACTTGTGAAGAGCTTTGAGTGGAGTGTCCATAAGAGCGCCATATAAGTGTAAGGGATCATTATTAACGACAAGACCTTTTCTGACTGCAATATTGAACTTAAAATAACACTATTTGCTATGAGAAGGACATGTGCTATATTCCTAAATTGGTGCATCAATCTATTTCCACATGAGCAGAATTTATCTTGGGTTCCATGGGTAGAGTAACAATTATTGATTGTATTTACAAAGCACTTCTCATAATGGATCCACACATACCCCACTGTACATATAGGAAGGAGCTCACTTCACGGCCTCCCTCTGATTATAGCCTCACTGCCTAGCAGAACAGAGACAGGGAGAAGTGAGGAATTTTACTCCTCTGAAAGGACAAAACTTAGGTAGGCCAAACTGAGCCAGCCCAAGTGAAAATGTCTTCCAAATATCATTTGTCAATTATTATTCCTTAATTGATATTCCCCTAACATAATACAGGATTCAGATTATATGAGTTCTAAGGAATTAAGATATTCTATGTGAAATAACTTCATGGTACTTTCAAAGTTAACAGGGTGGCAGAGTGATACATTGGTTAACATTGCTGCCTCACAGTGCTGGGTCCCTGGGTTCAACGTGTTTGTATGTTCTTCCGTGTTCATATGGGTTTCCTCCACAGCCTAAAGGCAGGTACTGTAGATTAAATGGCTTCTGGGAAACTGGCCCATATTACAAACAATTGCATTATTATTAATTAAACACCAAATTAAACTAGATGATGGTTGATTTGACTAGATGAAGTTGGTTTACTTCTGGTTTGCACACTTCACTAATGACATTGCCTGCTGTCCCTGTTAGCCCTGTACCTGAACGTTATCAACACAGATCACAAGCTACACACACCATGGATACAGTGTCTTTCAAGCAAGTAAATCATGACAACAAAACATAGCAGGATTTATCAGCAAGTAAAGCATGACAGTAAACTGTAGATAATATAACCATTTCCTTTAATATAGTCTTCAGTGTGTCTGGGGGTTGCAAAAGTGCCCAGGTTTCCATAAGACAGAAGTGTGTTCTTACAAGTAAAACACACGACAACAGGCCAAAGACAGGTGAGTTTCTTCTGTGTGTGAACAGTATGACAGAATTCTGTTGTGCCCCAGCTTGCTTGAGCCTAGGGTGCCTGGTTATCTAGGTTCACTCCTGGCCGCCCCCTGGTGCCTCCTGGGTGTCAGTGCAGTGCAGGCTGGAATTCCTGTTGCCCCCGACCAAGGTTCTCCTCCGCTCGAGCTCCTTCTCGTATCGCTGCAACTGGGCCCAGAAGCCCTCATTGGGCTCCACCACCGAGCGGGCTGACTTCACCATCTGCAGACCCCAACGTGGGGAGGTGGGGGGAGAAGGAACACCAAGACCGAGAGCAGTTGAGCCCAGATGGTGCAGGGCAGCTTCTGCTTTTTGTTGCCTTGTTATTTAATTCCTTACTTGGTTCATGGATTATATTATGCACGGCAAACTCATTTCTCACACTCTGGAGCTCTCAGATCTAGTATGGGAAATACAGGGTGTGCCAGGTGATGACATACTGTACTCTTACATGTCTGAGTGCTCAGATCTGGTATAGGAAATAGAGAGTGTGCCAGGTGATGATATACTCTTACATGTCTGAGTGCTCAGATTTGGTATAGGAAATAGTGTGCTAGGTGATGATATAGTCTTACATGTCTGTGAGGTCATGGACAGCTGAACCTGGAAGAGTAAAAACTAAATCTCATCGTTCGTTTGTTCTAATTTCTACCCATCTTTCAATGTGATCTTCACAAGGACACTCACAGCCGAAGCAGAGCGATAAGGGACTCCAGAGCCCAGGGACGATGCCGAGACTGGCCCTCACCTGAAAGGCCTCCTGCAGGGACAGACCTCTGTGCTTCATCAGGTACGCCACGCAGATGGACGCCGACCGGCTGCGGCCGTTCTTGCAGTACACCACGCTGCGCCCGCCGTGGCGGGCCGTGCTCTCGATGGCGTCGGCGCAGTGGTCAAAGTGCCTGTACAGGTTCTCCGCGGGGTCGTCGTAGATGGGCACGCGCAGGGTGCCCACGCGCACGCTGGGGAAGGGCTGCTGCACGGACACGTTGATGCACAGCGTGACGGCCTCCCGGAGGATGAGCTCCTCGCTGCAGGCGGACCGGGCGTTGCCAATCAGCAGCGAGTCTGTGATCTTGCAGAGCTGGAGCATGTCCGCTGACCAGTTCGCACACCCTCCTCCCAGGCCTCGGCACTCCAGCAGGACCCTTACAGAAACGTCACTAGAGCAGCGTGGTAGCAAACCTGACACCGCAGAGGAAGCAGTGGATCCTTTCGCATGACCTCATTGCAGGATCAGCCTGTTCTGCAGCAGCAGCTTTCAGGACTGCCAGCAAACTGAGCCCCTCTGCGAGGTGTGTCTGACTCCTCTGCTATATTTACAGCAGTGAGCAGTCAGTCCTGGTGGAAGAGTTTTTCCCAGGTCCTAGTATCCATCCTGCAACACATGGACATGCCTGCTGTTCAAATGCGTTCAATATTAAAAGCAAGTGTGTCCTGAAGGTGATAGATGAGGCCAGGTAAGACTGCAGTTCCAGTGAGGAATGGGTCTGTCACAGGACGGATTTAGAAAACCTAAAGCCTTACTTAGCCACAAACTCTGTTGAAAAACCCACTGCCAGTGTGAACCAGTGAGTCATAACTAGGGTTAAAAAACACATTAACGATAATGAATGTTCCGGGAAGATCTGCAGTTTATCACGACAACGTAAATCTTACTCCTACAGCTGGAAATGGTCTAGGAAATCAATAGAGAAAGGTTTCCTAAGTTATTATACCAATAAAAAAAAGAAAATGTATCAAAGCTGTTACAAACCTTTCAGTCTCAGTAGATTTGTTTCATTATACAGAGATTTCTGGAGGATGTAGTGCAGCGAGCGGATCTTGCTTTGCAGTCCCACAGTGATGATACAAGACTGAACCAGTGATTGAAAGACAGAGAGAGGGACATTGTGAGCTGGCCAGCCCTGACCTCATAAAATGTAATTACCAGGCCTGTGCAATGTTCCCTCCCACTTTCATAGCTGTGCAGCAGGTCTCCAGATTATTTATAGCTCTCTGGAATAGCTACACCAATGGAGCTGGAAGAGAGTGGATCTTTGGGATGCAGACCCCTGAAAAACCCTGGTTGAAATGTAGAACCCTGCAAAAAACATGCAGAAACAGCCACAGCTGCTCATATGAGACAACTTCACAGTATATATAATGCTGGATTTGTACTGTCTGCATTCAAATTTGTTTCCAGAGTCACACGAATACTGTTGAGTTACAATATGAGCAAATTGCAGAACAAAGGAACTATTTAGTTATTATTGTTTACAAGGCCGAAAACTCAAATTAATTGGTGGAATTATGTGAACACGAGTCATTCCAAACACATTTTATTAATGGTAAAACTGACAGTCTACACAACAATCTTCTCATCTATTTACGTTTTGTGTGCCGTTGAAACAGTATAATTTGGGTTTTTGTATTTATGTTATTACGAACGCAGAGTGAGGCCTGTTTACCACGCATGGACCAGTAACTGACCAGTCCCACTGACACCTCCGTATAGAAAAAATACTTAAAACAAAATACTACTTACTAATTACCAATTTGAATGTTGCCACATATTGGCTTAATAATCCCTTCATAACTGTTACACAATAATAATTACTTATATAGCACATTTCTGGACACAGTGATGAAACAAATTCATAGATGGGGATTATTAGGAGGCCATGATTGGTAAAGGCCAATGGGAAATTTGGCCAGGACACCAGGGTAACATCCCATCCCCTTTCAAGGAATGTGCTGGGATTTTGAATGAGCACAGAAAGTCAGGACTCTTCTTGGTTTTATGTCTCATCCCAAGGACAGCACCTTTTTACAGTATAGTGTCCCCATCACTTTACTGGGACATTAGGAACCACACAGACCACAGGGTGAGCACCTCTAACACCTTTTCCAGCAGCAACCTTAGTTTTTCCCAGGAGGTCTCCCATCCAGGTACTGACCAGGCTCACACCACCTTAGCTTCAGTGGGTTGCCAGTTGTGAGATGCAGGGTGATATGGCTGCTGGCTTACACAAGGTGTTATAATCACAAGCATAATTGCTTGACAGAGACATGCGCCAATGGCATAGTGTGTACATAAGAGGTTGTGACATTTATTTTGACATCATAGCTCATGGTACAACGCGATGCTAAAATGCATCATATCATATTAAAGTCCCAATCTGACATGGTTGCTTTTCTGACAGATATTTTGCTTTGGAGGTAATGACACAGACACAAAGTTTGGGGGCTTAAATCACAGTGGCAGCTTTAAAAACAATGCATATCCAAAGCTGAAGTACTCTTTATGAAGAAAAACTCTTCACATCTGTTTATCTGTTGTTTTGAAATATTTAATTCAACCTTTATTATTCCCTGGGATGACATTTGTTTTACGACAGAGTCCAACAAAACAGTACAACAAAGACACCAGAATACAGTACAGCAGTAATTCAGGAGATGAGTGATATTTTAACACTGTTTGACAGTGGGATTGCAGAAGACATGATTTACTGTGTCTATTACTGTTACATCTGAGGGCACAGAGGCATCTCCTAGATGGTAGTAATTGAAATTTAGAGTGCAGGGGGTGAACCACACACTCCATAATGGTCTTAGCCTTTTTCAGATCCCTGATGGTAGAGAGCATTGAGCCATTTAAGGTAACTTGATTTACCCCAGTGACCAGGGCTCTGTCATCAGCAAATTTAATCATATTTCAGTCCATATGTTTGCTTTTACAGTCATTGGTGTACATAATGTACAATAAAAGGGACAAGGCACAGTTCAGTAGAAACGTAGGAAATATAACATACTTAACTGGAATAAAAGGAACCTATAATACAGCAGAGATTTGCTCATGAAAGTCCAGCTTGTTTGCCCTCAAAATCAATCAAGACCTTTAAAAAATAATATTGTATAACCAGATGAATACTGGAGTTCCACATTTACACAGTCGAATAACATTATACATTACAACAGCTCTGATCCAACTAATATAGACGTATATATATATAGTGGGCGTATCTCATTCCAACGGATGCAAAGCATTACTGCAAATCGGGCTTCCGCGTCGTCCAGCTACGGGTGTGATGAGGTCACTGCGTCCTGCGTTCTACGTCATGACGCTGCTTGGCGCATGCGTACCGAAGAGCGAGATGGAGGCCTTGAGTTGACAAGAGAAAAAAAAACGCGGAGAGAAATAGGTTAAGAAACTTATAAAATAACGTCGGGGGAAAGGCCACTGCAATCCAGGGAGAGTTCGGGATAGGGGGAAAGATTGTGGGAAGCCTCCCCAGGGCACCTCTGGACATATTGTAGGTGAGTGGCGAAAGAGCTCGCGAGGTGGAGAGGAAAGGTTGGAGATGGTGGGATCGGGCGCCATTTAAAATGCCTTTTCAGAAAATCACAACGGCTGTCCTCTTTGAGGGAAGTCTGGGAGTGGTAATTCATCTCTTAATGAGGTTATAGCCTTACGGTTTTAAGGGTATTAGGTGCTTACGGTGCGTGTTTCAGTTAATATGTTGTCTGCTCCGTTCGTCGTGTGCATGGCGATTGGTGTGTATCGGCGAGGCGTTTTCTGCGCTTTAATTAAGAGTTAATGCTTGTCCTGCCACCAGCTAAATAATATCTCTAAACTAAGCTGGTCTGGGCCCTGGCATCGAAACCCAATGTAAAAAGTACTTTAATCTCTTTAATGCACTGCTAACGCGTGATAGCGATTTATTTCTGACCCTGCATTAAGGCGCTTATTGTAACTCAAGTAGGTGGTGTCGTACGGACACTCTTTCTGTAGCTTGGTGAAAACCGTGCAGAAATGACCAGGTTTTTACAGAGATCCACACGTGAGGTGTTGAATTTCAGCGCTCAAATTTAAAAGCTCACCTGTTTTACTTTCGGCTTTAAAGAAGGTTCTAGGTAAGGGGGGGTGGGGGGTGTTGTAACTGGAGTTAAACGATTGTGGCCTTTAATTAATCTGAATTAGCCAATAGTTTTTAATCCAGTGAACGGCGTTTTGATTTATGAGTGTTATTTTTCTTCGGTTAACTTTGTCCCCGTTTAATGAAATTGAGGAAATATCACCAGTTGCTCAAGTGGCCCTGCGGGACGAGTCGTGCTCAGCGGTGTCGTGGTTTGATTGTGCACCACGTGATCGGTAGTTTATACCGAGAGCGACTTCATTTAATAATTATAATAATTCCTCACACTTATATATATTTTTATATACACATATATAGCGCTTTTCTGGACACTCCCCTCAAAGCGCTTTACTCCCCTCCACACCACCAATGTGCAGCATCCACCTGGATGATGCGATGGCAGCCAAAGTGTGCCAGTACACTCACCACAGAGGGTCAGGACCTCGGTTTTACGTCTCATACGAAGGACGGCGCCTGTTTACGGTATAGTGTCCCCATCACTGTACTGGGGTATTAGGACCCACATGGACCGCAGGGTGAGCACCCCCCCACTAACACCTCTTCCAGCAGCAACCTTAGTTTTTCCCAGGAGGTCTCCCATCCAGGTACTGACCAGGCTCACACCTGCTTAGCTTCAGTGGGTTGCCAGTTGTGAGCTGCAGAGTGATATGGCTGCATGACATTTAGCAGGTATCTACCGGTGTGTTCGCTTTCCCGAAACCCAGACCTTTGAGATCATGTATTAAATCAACGTTTTGCTTTTAACAGAAGTTTCTGTCGAGATTGGAAGCAAGGTAAAGACTGAGCACCTCAAGCTGACCTGAAATTGGAAGCCACAAATAAGTGTGTAATAAAGCCAAGTAACAAATACATTTTCCACTAAGCAGTCGAGGTTTTAAACTGGGGCATGAATGTAGTATTGACGATACTGCTATGGTAGGACACTTTTTTATAGCTAATTATAATAATAATAATTGCTTACACTTATATAGCACTTTTCTGAACACTCCACTCAAAGCGCTTTACAGGTAATGGGGACTCCCCTCCACACCACCAATGTGCAGCCCCACCTGGATGATGTGACGGCAGCCATAGTGCGCCAGAACGCTCACCACACATCAGCTATTAGTGGGGAGGAGAACAGAGTAATGACACCAATTCTATTTTTGCCTTTTTATTACAATATTTTGCATCATCAGTTCTTGTTAATATTAAATCGCTGACCAGAAACTTCCAAAATAAATCTTCCCACCAAAAAGCCGTCCTGCCTTCTGTTAAGGAATGTACTTTTCAGACTTGACATGGTAAAATTCAGAGAGAGATGACTGAATCTACCCCAAGAGCCAGTCAAGTACCATCTCATTCCCTCCTGTTGTGACCTTCTAGGATGTGTGAGCTATCTGTGAGCTACTTGTTACCAGTTCACAAAAGAAGAAGACTGTTTACCTGATTTCGTGTGACGTTCGGGTTAAGATTGCAGCTATGTTAAATTAATGTTTAATGTTTATTAAAAACATTAATTAAAACTTAATGTTTATCAGTAACGTCTTATTACGTTTGATTCATTTTGTAAACTGTTGAATAAAACTTGACTTGGAATATTTTTTCATATTTAACTATTTCTTGATTGCTAACATATGTAGTACTACAGAGTTACTCTAAATAAAGCATGAGGCGGGCGGCACTGTGGCTCAGTGATTAACATTGCTCCCTCGGTTCAGTTCTGGGCCTGGGGTGATATTTTGTGTGTTTGTATGTTCTCCCCGTGTTTGTGTGGTTGTTCTTCAAATTATCTGGTTTCCTCCCACAGTCCAAGGACGTACTGGTAGGTTAATTGCCTTCTGGAAACGTGGTGTGAGAGGTTGTATGTCTTGTGTGTGCTATGTGATGGACTGGCATCCTGACCAGGGTGTATCCTGCCTTGTGCCAGTTGTGTGCTGGGATAGGCTCTGGCTCTCCTGTGATCCTGAATTGGAAGAAGTGGTTAAAAAATGGGTGGAAAAGCCACAGACATGACTATTCTTGGCATCTTTTTAATCTAGAAATTAACATTATTGAAGGAAAATAATATCTCCTGCTTGTTTCTACCTGTTTTTACAGTGATAGATTCACTGCAATGAGTCCTGCTTTGCGTGAACTCTTTTCAGTGCTCCACAGCTTTAATGCTGTGGATGGAGAAGTTGAGCATTTGAGAAATTCTGTTGTCGATTTGCACACTATGAATGGCTAGGGTACATTCTTATTTAACTGTGAAGCCAAAACTAAACTTAGTCATTACTGCTCATATTTTGTGTGTTTTGTAAAAAAAGGAAGAAAAATCCAAGACACTTGTTCCACCTGAATTGCTCTACTTGTGCAGATTTTAATGTAATATTATAGCTGTATTTTTATCCATTACTAAAACCTGTCATTTTCTAAATTTTTACTTAACTTAACCTTTGGCAAGATTGGGTTTCCAGGAATTCTTTCAATTGTAGTTTCACACATTTGTTCTTTTTTAAATACAGGTGTATTAATTTAAAGTCTCTTGTCAGATTTCCTAAAATACAGGGAGGTTTATAAACCAAAACAGATCTAAATAAACATTAGGCCTATTTAGGTTGTATACAGTGGTACAGATGTATTAGAATTTCAAAAAATACACATCGCTCTGATTGCTTTCTAGCTGTAGAAAAAAGTGTTGACACTTCTTTGTCTCATCACTATAGGAATATGCATCATCTCAAGCTTAAAACAACTTGGTTTTAAATAAACTGCTCATGAAATATTTTAAACATCATTTCAGCATTATTGTTTTGAACTTGAACAGATTGCTTGTATTCGCTTTACAGAAACCTTTTCAAACTTGAATTGTTGATTTCCACACTAAATCCAGTTTGATCCTTTGTTTACTTCAGTACTGTGTTTTTTAATTGAGACATTTTTGTTTTTTTTGTCATTTGTATTGTCTTGTCTATTGGTACTCTTTCCACCAGTACTCTTAATCGATTAAGCATTGAGGACACTGCAGTACTGACTCTGGGGCTAAAAGGCCTCTTCTTGTCTGTGGTTTGTCTGATCAATTAATGTGGTCTTTGTTTCTTAGTTCATGTGCAATTAGATGGGAGTGAAACACAAACGTGCTCATTAGTGTTGAGTACACTGTTATATACACCAAGTCATTGAATATCCTGAGTGAGGAGACTAAACTTTGCAGCTTTGTTTTTGAGTTGAAACAGTTTCAGGTATGAGCAAACTGTTTAAGGGCTTGATGATCCACACTAGGTCCTTCAGGAACGGGCCTAGGAAATATTGCATGAAATACAATGCTTACAGTGAATAAGGACTACTTGGTTTGTTAAACGACAAGCAAAATATTTTTACCTAACTGCTAGGAATTTGTTTGGTATTCTCACTTCGGAATCTGGCTCCATTCTGTGTTTAAGGAGGTTAAAATTAGTCGACACTTCTGTAATGGTGGTTATTGCTGTAAAGCTTTATAGTCTAAAAGATTGCTATCGAATCTAATTTTACTCTGATATTTGTATTTGGTTCAGGCTTAAATGCACATTTACCTTTTCTAATCTTGATCTTTGCTGTTGTTGGAGAACTGAGTAAATGATGAAAGAACCGCCAGAGGAATTGATTCATGGCTTTCATATTATGTGGTCCATCAGTATTTTGTTTGCTTAGTCTTCAAAGCTGGTTTACAGCTGGTGCAGGACCTGCAGGATCTTTAAAAAGGAAGATTACCCTGTGTAAGTTAAATGATGGTTTATGCATCGATTGGGTCATGAAGTAGTCTGTAGTACAAACACATTGGAGATTTACTGTTTGAGCCTCTTAATTGTCAAGTTGGAGTTTTTGGAAGCATATCTGGATTTCTTTTCAGTTCAAGGGCCGGATGAGCCAAACTTGGTTCTGCATGACTACATTAAGTAGTAATGTAAAGTAGTTATTTTAAGTTGTAGTACTTACCTTTACCACAAATTTATCAATCATTCCATTAAAGTAGTTGTACACCCTTTTTAACATTTAGGCCCACAGAAATCCCGATCATTTATCTTATACCCTATTTTTGTAAGCAGTCCTAAAAGATTAATTATGAGCCTTGTTTCTTATATGTACCACCTCTTTGGTGGAGTTATTAAAAGATTGTCTGTTACCCATGTATCTATAGAATTCCCCATTGCAATAAGAGTTTATCTGCCATAATATGTAGATTAAGTGCAGTCTATATAGAATTGTTCAATTGTTAGTTGTGACATTTACACATGGTTGGGTGTTTTGATGATATTCAGTCTTTATTAAAATATTAAACATGCCTTTTACCTGCTTAATGTAAGTATGCAGATTAAAAAATCTGTTTGTTTTTGTGTTGCCACATGTCTTTGTTCAGATGTTTTTCATTAAGTTAAGAACTTTTGGAATTTGCATTCAAGACTTTCAATTATCTTGAAAGTTCACTTTTTCTTTTGAGTTTCAAATTGGAATTTCTGTCTTATACACTTGAAAACTTTGAGATAATCACATTCTGAATTATTACTGTTGTATATTTAAGAGTCTAGAAATCTCATTGACTTTGGACGATTATTAAAATCTCCATACTTCACGCCATCTAGGAAGGTGCAAGTACATTATCATTTTTTCATCTAACTCTTCAGGTACATTCAACTTGTAACTCGTAATCTGGAGGTTTAGGGATTTTGAGTAGTGTATAGTCATGCTTTACCCTCTAACCCTTATAAACCCCCCTACTAACCTCTTTTGGTTATTAAATATAAGTATAAAGACAGTAAATAAGATGACTATATAGGCTCAGTAATTAGCTCTCGTTTGCAAGCATGACGAATGTTTCAGAGAATAAAACATTTTTTATATTCTGGAGTTGACAGTGTGACGCTGCAAGCCTGTAAGTTGCGAGTTGATTGAACAGACAGTCATGGAGTTGAGTTGTACGTGCCTTATATGTACTCCTACTTGTGTAGCAGCCCTAATAAAAATCAAAGCATTCATTCGTATGTCATCAATTACATTCTGTTCAATAAGATCAAGTATTATTGGCATCCTCGATAAAGCTGATAAGCGTCAAAATTATTGGATCCCCTTTTATTTTTTTTGTTAAAGATAATCCAAATTATATCTGTGATGAAATTGATCTTTTTTAATACTGCTCAAAATCAAAATGTTATTTTGGATTGCATGTTTAACAGCTTTATATAAAAAAGAGGTAACACATGGGAAAACCTTTTGTCTTCCATCACCATGGGGCAAAGCAAAAAAGTGACATCAGAAAAGATGTATGGTTGTTGATCCTCACAAATTAAGTAATGGCTACAAAAGTGTATATACATTATGCCACTTTGCATTGTCAGGGAAGTACTCAAGGAGTTAAAAAGGACTAGAACAGTGGTTAACCTATCAAGGAAAGGTCAGCAGTGTATCATGCCCACACGCAGTGAGGAAGATGGTGAGGCAGAAATGAATCCAGAGGTCATAGCTGGAGAACTGCAGTGTCTAGTTGCATCTTGGGGTCACCAGATCTCCAGATCACCAGTTACAAGGTACATCCACGCCAACAGGTTACATGGAAGAGTTGCCGGAAGAAAGCCTTTACTGACCGCCAGAAACAAATCGAGGCGGCTGGAGTTTGCCAAACGACTTTGGGACTTTGATTGGATTGCCATCTTCAGTTGAGACCAAAACTGAACTCTTTGGCTACTCATACCATCAGTAGGTCTGGTGTCAGAAGAGTGATGCATACAGAGAGAAGAACCTCATATCTACTTTGAAATATGGCCGTGGATTGTTGATGTTGGGCTGTTTTACTGCTGGCCGTGAGCACTTGACAAGATCAGTGGCATCTTTAATAAGTACCAGGATATTCTGGCCGAAAACCTCATAGGCTCTGCCAGAAAGCTGCGACTTGGTCGCAGGTGAACCTTGCAGCATGACTATAACCCTAAAGACACCTCAAAACCAACAGAGAAATGGTTGACTGAAAACAAAATCTATTTTCTAATGGCCATCTCAGTCTCGGGACTTAAACCCAAATGAAAACCTGATGTCTGAATTGAAGAGGGCAGCTCATAAGAGTAGACATCAAGAATCTGGAAAACTGGAAAATCTGGAAAAAAGAATGGTCCCTCCTAATGTTTTTTCCAGCCTTATTAAATATTATAGGAAAAGGCTTTGTGCTGTTATCTGTGCCAGATGAGGTTGCAACAAGTACTAGAAACAGGGAATCTAAAAAAAAAAAGCATGCTTAGTATATAATAGTATATATTAATAAGTAATAGGGTTTATTCCATGCTGAAAAGAGAAGAAAGAAAACACAAAGTTTCGGCTGTGGAGCCTTCTTCAGGTATGAGTGTCTGGTCCCTCACACCTGAAGAAGGCTCCACGGCCGAAACGTGTTTTCTTTCTTCTCTTTTCAGCATTGAATAAACCCTATTACTTGTTCCTTTGCAGCCTATGCATGCTGACACAGCTACCCACCTGAACCTATATAAATAATACCTTGTTTAAAAACATTTGTATATTATATTAAATTATTAAACATGAAAAAATCTGTTCTTTAGATCAAATACAAAGACATACCTCTAGGCATTGCCTGTCATCAGTTCTTCTACATTAATTGTTTAATCATTTTTCTTTTTTACATAGTATTTTAGTAATACAGTACATGCGTAATTTGACATGAACGCATTAAGTTGTCTGTAATGCTTAGCCTTGTTGTAGGTGTTAAAGTAAAGCAGATTTATCCCTTTAAAAATGTTTCCCTTGATTTGAATTTCTTAATGCACAACAGGTAGGACACTGAAAATCACACTTGTACAATGTTATTCCCTCTCGGTAGTAGTAGGACCGGTGGGGAAACAAAACACAAAATAGATCAAATATATGTAGGTTTGTGCTTATTCTTCTTAAGTTGATCTAATTTATATTGGTTTTATTTAGAATACAAACATTTTTTTCTAATGGATAGGTTTACTGTAGGTGTTGAGCTTGATATGTAAGGCTTTCTATTCATGTACTGTAAATGCTATATATGAAAATGCTACTTAAATAGAATGTGGGATGTGTAGTAGTTTGTGGGACGTAATTCCTATGTAAGTGGAGGACTGCACATTGGCAGTATTTCTTCCGGACCTGCAGTGCTACCTGTGTGGAGTTTGTGTGTTCTGACTGTGTTCACATGGGTTTCCCCTGGGTGCTGTGGTTTCCTCCCACAGTCCAAAGACTCACTGGTAGGTTAATTGGTTTCTGGGAAAATTAGCTCTTCTGTGAGTGGGTGAATGTCTGTGCGTCTTCCCTGCCATGAACTGGGCGTCCCATCCAGGGTGAGCTCTGTCTCGGCTCCTTTGCTTGCCGGGATAAGCTCCGGCTTCCCCACAACTCTTGAGATATTTCTTATCCTGGTATAAAGTGAGTAATCCATTTCAATCCTGAAAGCTACTGTGGCAGAATGGCAGCAGAAGGCAAGAATGAGATCCCTAGTTCAAGCATTCGCCAAGTGGCTATTGGGAAATTACCTGCTGCCCTTTGCTGCTTGACCAGTCAGAGAAAGATCATTGGTCTTGTGATGATTTCAAAACCAGGAAGTGGAGGATTCCAGAGTAGCCATCTAGATATCCTCTGCAGTGCGCTGCGTCAGTGGGAGGAGCTGGATGAGCGTGAGACTGGGTGACAGGGATTTCGTGAATTCAGAGTTGGACTTGGATTTTGAGTTGGATTGATTTTGATTAGAGCCTCTTATTGAACCAACATGTCTAATATCTATGAGAGAATGCCTGTGTAAAGTAATAGACATTCAAAGAATAAAGTATTTCTCATCATGCTCTTAGAGGTGTTATCCTGAATATAGAATAACATATAGGTTTCCTCAAAAATGTTTCTATTTAGCATCTGACCTGCATTCTGGGCTGAAATGAACAAAACTGTTCAGAATGAAGTTCAAGTAGGTAGGTCCGTCAGCATTCGTAGGCTGCAAAGGAACAAGTATATGTTTATTCCATGCTGAAAACACCTTCATGTGTGGCTTCTATTGCATTGGTTCCTAATTTTGTTTTGTGTTGGGTTTGGTGAAAGGCTCAACCCCTATGTTGTTCTGATTTGCAGTATGCTTACACTACAAAGTGCTCTGGGTATGGTAATAGGCTTCTTAGGCTACACCAGTTGGTCTTTTAGGGACTTTATGAGAGCCAGGTGGCCTTTCTTCCCATTGTCTGGAAATGCCCACATTACTTTACCAACTGTTACCACATTTTGTGAATCCTTTCCTGTGTGTGGTGGCGCTGGGTAAGCACTGCTGCCTCACAGTTTATGGGTCCTGGGTCATGTAATAGATGAGGCACTGTCCTCCGTTAATGTGAGTTATCACGAATGAGCAGCTTGTTGTGTTGGATGGGTGGTTTTGTAGCTAAATGACTTAAACTCACTATCCATTAACTCGACTATCTTTCCGTCTGTTGATAAAAATGTGGATGAAACCCCTCTTTAATCTAGCTAGGCAAACTTTCATGCCAGCTGCTGGGAAATCTTTGCTTTGCCTTTAATACAATTAACCAGCACTTCTTAAATTACGAGTAAGCCATGTTTTTTTTCTTTTATAAATGGTAAATAGAAAGGTATAGGTTTTTTTCCTAACAAAAATAAACATTTAAATATTTTCATATTGGAATGGCCACAGATTAGCTGTGGCTCCGGGGCACTGCAGCTCCCCAGGTTGTGTCATAGGAGTACGGAAGGACTAGACATGGCAGGAGAGCAGAAATTAGAAACTGCGATTAATTCTTCTCTTTAACATAAAAAAATTAAATCATTGCCTTTTGAAAGAGAATAAGCAACCGAAATGGCGCATGAGTGCAGTTTGCCTTTATTTTTCTATGAAGTTGGAGCATTTCTGTATGATATAAAAACCTGTTTTTTGTTTCGTGAAGTCTGTATTTAATTTAGAGGTGTGGATTCATTTTCATTTAGTGAGTAATATAGTAATTCACATTTTTTTGCGTAATTTAGAAATAATAAGAGGTGATGCCACTGTATCCTAGATATTTCAATAATTCTTCCGTTATTCTTAGTGGTAGCTTGCTTGGACAAGAGTGCATGATTGCAAATGTTGTAACCTGAAAATATCAGTCAGGATGCATTTTTTGAAAACTGTAAAATGTGTATGCTAATAAAGTAGAAGTCACAGGTATGTGCACATGGCTTATATGAAATTCTTAATGAGAGTGAACTTTGGTGGCAATGTGCCCGTTAACAGGACGGGTCAAAACATAAATGTTTCGGAAAACATTCATTTGTTTTAATTCAGAAAATTTGTAGGTGTTTTTTTTATACTTGCATCCCATATTAAATAGACACTATTTAGATTCAGAGCTATATACTCCTATTAATAAAATAATCTTCAGATGTTCATTAGTTAAAAGTAATGAAAGTCATTACTACTCTAAGTACATTTATTTGTAGAAATTAAGGTTCTGATTCACATGTGCTTCAAATGTCAGTTACTTTTTTTCAGGTCATTCATCCAAGTATAAATATTGACGGGCAAGTTAAATTGAATTCCCAAGTATTAGTGCAGGTGGGTTCCTAAGATAAGACATAAGATCACTTTATTGGCCATATACAATTTCTTAGGAATTTAGGAATTTGTCTTAGGTTAACCTTAGGTTATGGATATGCGTTTTTGATTAACACTAAGCTATAAAGCTTCTGGAGGCATCATCATACTTGATGATTTATTAAATTAAGAGATATATTGAGTGAAATGTCTGAGCATGAAGTTGTCAAGTTCTGATGCGCTGAATCAGTGGTCTGTAAAGTCAGGGAGTCTCACTTCATAGACCTCATATCTGCCCAGATGTAAAGTACACTTGAGTGTACATATTCAGCAAATAGATACTTATGACAGACATCCTGAAATATTTACTCTTTTACAGCATTGACATTTATTGAATAATTTTCATTTGGTGTCAGAATATATTGGCTTTTAGCTACATAGTGGCAGCTCTTGACCTTCTTCAGTTTGATGCTGTTATTCTCTGAACAAACACAAGCCTGAGTAAAACAAGAACATTTTGTTTGGAACACTCAGTGGCCGTGACTTTTGACCAGTTTTTGGAAATTGTAGAGCTTTCTACATTTTTTTAAGCCTGCTCAGTTTTTCTACTGTTTGCTTCGAGAACCATGCAGCTGTGTTGGTTGAGGTTAACATGTCACTATTTCTATGAACACTAGGGTGGTTTCAGGTGCAGTCCATCTGTTTGTTTTTTTTGTAAGCTCCTTTCAGTACTGGTATTGCTGAAATGGCACAGAAAGTGTTTGGCTAGAAAAGGTACTCACAGCTGTTGTGTGCACACGCTTTGGCCTTTGTGAAGAAAATTCAGTTTTTTAAGTCCTTGAACACCTGTTTCTTGAACTTCCCACCAGTTCTTTTTCATTTCTGCTCTGTGGTGTCATTACTCACTTATTAAAATATGGTCTTTACAGACATTCCTAAGTAATTCTTTTAAAAGTCCTGTTTTGCATGTTTTCAAACATCAGTTGAAATTGCGATTGTGATTATTGAAGTCAGTCAGTTTGATGTATACAAAATGTTCTTCTGCTTCTGCTTTATCAGCAACATATTACTTCATCCGTATTATTCGCATATACTGAAAATGCAACCTTTGTAACCTAGGTGTCAAAAGAAAGTCCTCTTTGTTTGTACATTTATCTAAAGATTAAGTTGTGAAAGCCATTAAGTGGAGTAAATGGCAATCCCATTTTCATATATGTTAAGCTGAGAGTGTTGTACATTTTTTTCAGAATGTATTATGAAAGTGAAATTGCTGTTTTTGTATAAGTATAGCAGCAGCTATCTTGTCTGACATGATAGAATAAAATGTTGCAGAATAGTTTGTAATGTTCCAAATGTCTTAAAAAATCACTTTCTGCTCTGGAATGTAAAAGCAGTGTACCGAAGACTTCTTGTAACTACTCATCAAGGCCAGCAGCCATGTCACCCTGCAACTGACAACTCCACTGAAGCTAAGCAGGTGTGAGCCTGATCAGTACCTGGATGGGAGACCTCCTGGGGAAAAACTAAGGTTGCTGCTGGAAGAGGTGTTAGTGGAGCCAGCAGGGGGTGCTCACCCAGCGGGCTATTTGGGTCCTAATGCCCCAGTATAGTGACGGGAACACTATACTGTAAAAAGGCGCCGTCCTTCGGATGAGATGAAAAACAAAGGTCCTGACTCTCTGTGGGCGTTTCTCGAAAAGAGTAGGGGTGTAACCCTGGCCAAATTTCCCATTGGCCCTTACCAATCATGATCTCCTAATAATCCCCATTTGTGAATTGGCTTCATCTCCTCCCCACTGATAGCTGGTGTGGGGTGAGTGTACTGGTGCACTGTGGCTGCCGTCGCATCATCCAGATGGATGCTGCACGTTGGTGGTGGTGGAGAAGAGTCCCCATTACCTGTAAAGCCCTTTGAGTGGAGTGTACAGAAAAGCGCTATATAAGTGTAAGCAATTATTGTTAAGGTGCACACTGAGAGCTCATTTCAAGCTCTCAAACCCATTTTAACTTCAATGGCACTGATCTATTACTTGGATTAAACTCTTAGGGTAGAAAAAATCTCTCTAAAAAATATTTTATGAACATAAAACTTTAATTGGAATTGTGAGCAAACATTCCTAGAACCCCGCAACTACAGCAAAGGGATATTAAAACTTGGAATATCTGCATGTTAAATATGAACATAAAAACAATGAACCTGAGATTTATTTTAACTTAGAGTCAATTTATAGTTTGTAATGCTGACACTTACCTGAGCCCTTTGGAAACACCATTCAGTGATGCACTACTTCACGCACTGTCAGTGGCAGTGAGATTTATGTATAGTTTATTTATTGGTTTTTCAGGGAAACGACGGAATATTACATGGTACTTTATACAATAATGAACAAATGTGAACAATCATCATGGCATTTAAGATTGAAAGAGCCCAGAAGCAAGCTGTGTGCTCATCGTGGTTTGGATTTGTGGTAATGATGCGTTGTTGTCCTGTCACATCGCAAACGTCTTAATTTTGTCCAGGGATAGGTGCCGGAGCAGGTGGGGTGTTTTTAAACTCGGAGGTGGCTGGTGAAAGGAGGACGTGGCTGGCGAGTTAGGTCTGAGAGGAGTCTCGTGGAGCCAGTCCGGTACCCTTGGCGCCGCCCTGGTGTGGTAAAGCGTCTGTGTGCCTCCGCAGGTGCGCCGCCCCGGCCTCAACATGGCGACCGAGATCGGCTCCCCGCCCCGGTTCTTCCACATGCCGCGGTTCCAGCACCAGGCGCCCCGGCAGCTCTTCTACAAGCGGCCCGACTTCGCCCAGCAGCAGGCCATGCAGCAGCTCACCTTCGACGGCAAGCGCATGAGGAAGGCCGTGAACCGCAAGACCATCGACTACAACCCATCCGTCATCCGCCACCTGGAGGTCTGTCTGAGGCTACAGCCTTCCTGGGTGACCCCGGCCTTTCACGGGGGCAGGAAGTGCACTTTCTCCCCAAGCTTTGATCCTTCTAGCACCGCCAAAATGCCGCTGTAGCCCTAGTGCGCGGCATTACTGAATGGTCAGTAAGCCAAAGACCATTCAACTGACTGAAATTGGCACAAGAGACCTCTAGCTTGGCTCTGTGAACAGATCACAAGGTGTTGGGCTTGAACCACTGTCTACTGAACATGAATTAGACCAACAGTTTCTGTATTGGTAGAAAGTGTAGGAGTGTTTGCTTAGCTGGCTGCGGTTGGCGATCTTATGCAGTGCTTGAATTACTTGCTTTTCTTTAACATGTTGTGCCCTGTGCAATATTGTTGAATTTAAAAAAATGAAATTAACATTTGGACGACCCGAACCTGGAATATAGTGTAAATTCGCATAAAAGTGAGGGATGCACGGGGGATGTCAGGTAAAAAATGGTTTATAAAACGCTCAGAGGACTGAGTTGAGGGGGGGGGAGAAGAAACTTAGTTAACAAAGAACAATAGGATTGCCGGGATTAACACAAAAACTATGCACCAAAACATATGCACCCTCCCACCACTCCTTGGTGATGTTGTAGAGTAGTCAGGATTGTTTCAAACAATCAACAGTCCTTCTTTAGATGTAGTAAATAAAGGAAAAGGCACTGCTTATCCAATTCCATTGTCTTCCAAGAGCTTTCTGCTTCAATGAAGAGTGTAATCCAAATAAAAATTCCAGAATATACTAAAATGTTCTTCAGGAGCAAATCATCACTTAAGCAAATTACTGTAAACACTTAATGGTTGTTTCTCAAGTAGAGGCATTTTACAGCATAAAGCCAAACATTTTACCATACTTCGATACAAGGCCCTGGTGATCAGAAGGACCCACTGTTTAAAAGAGTGGCTTAATTGAAGGTTAAGGTGGCAGTATGAAATAAACTCCATCTGGGTAAAAGATAACAACTGTGAGTCTAAGTGTTTCACGTAATCGCTGCAAAAGAGGTGAGTACCATTTTCCTGGCCAGGACCTCAGCTGTGCGGTTGTTCTCACATCATTCGACTGTCATAATTTCGGTAAAGACTGTTCGAATGGTTGCACATTACACTGCATTTTGTTCCCATTCAGTGAGTGAGTGAGCTTGACTTAAATATTTTTTTCGCTTCAGAATCGTCTCTGGCAGAGAGATCATCGAGATTTCCGAGTTATCCAACCTGATGCGGGATTTTACAACGAGGCAAGTTGAAACATTTAGTCATCATTCTGATTTTTCCTTTGCTTTTTCTTTGCATTGTATCTTGGAACATTTCAGTTTCTTCAGCTTCACAGCTGATTTCTGGAGACTAGACCTGTTGAACATTAGCATCAGAATATAGTTTTAAAATAGGTTGTGTATGTAGGTTTAAATGTCTCCATTGTTTTGGCTTTAACTCTTAACACAGTAAATTTTGTCATGCACTTTTTTCTATTTTTCTCAATTAGATGAATAATCATGTTATTGAAAACATGCTAAGTCTAAGGATTCATTGCGTTTCTGTTTCAGTGACATTTTTCACCTTTATTTAGTAAGGATTGAATGTTGCAGAATTCTACATTTAAAGCCTGGCAAACTGCACAAATGTGTGATCAGAGTTATCTGGATGTAACATGGTTATCGGCTTGTTTGCCATTTTTCTGCCCTTCTCTGTGTTTCACAAGTGCATTTTTTAAAAGAAGTGTATTTTCTTTTGCAGCTTGTTCCTCCCATGGGAATGCTAAACAACCCCATGAATGCAGTTACCACTAAATTTGTCAGAACCTCAACTAACAAAGTTAAATGTCCGGTCTTTGTAGTACGGGTAAGCGATGCGTCATTATGAAGTGCTATGAACAAAGCTCTCAGCAGTTAAATGTCTAACATGGATTTAGCTCTGATTTGAGTAGTCCTTCCTTTCACTGTATATTTTAGTATTATTTGTGTATGTACTGTGTCGTAAGTAATTTGCCAAAACTATCAGGAAGGTAGGATCTGGATAGATTGTTCTTCAGTAGAAATGTATTGTCAAATTCTGCACAAAATGCAGATTGGTGGGTTTTTGTAGTCTTAAGCGATGCCATTTTGTGATTGGACAAATTATACACGGAAACCCAGTGTTCTTGAAAATAATTTTAAATGCATAATTAACTAGGAATATTCTGTTATATTGCTTTTCATGGAGCTCAGGGTTTGGAAAGTGATTTTTGCTTTTTAAAGCAAAGGTGGAAGCTTGTCTGTACTCTTTTCTCTCTGGCAGTGGACTCCAGAAGGCAGGCGTCTGGTCACAGGGGCCTCCAGTGGAGAGTTCACTCTGTGGAATGGGCTTACCTTTAACTTTGAAACTATTCTACAGGTAACCACCTGAGCTCTGAGCTAGAGCAGTAGTTCACAGGACTGCCATGTTAACGAATAGTTTTAGTTTTTAACCCATAATTACTTCACTGCTGCTGAATTATCCAAAGAGAAACTTCACTGATTAAAGGCAGGCTTTGTTTGGTTGTAAAGTAGAGCTTTTGAACTTCTACAATTTTGAATCTCACTGTAAAGCTAGTGTGCAAATAGTTGCTTCCTGAAGAAAATGTATGAAGTCTTTTTTTCAACTAGTTTTACTAACTCCCCAGTGGGAAATTTGAAGCAATAATTTAGAATCATTTTATATAATAAAATTGGTTTCCAAATTGCAGAATACACTGATTCTATGCTGCTTGTCTTTTGTGTGTCAAGAACTGTGTAATAGGTATATTAATTGACAGTTGTATGCAGTTAATTTACATTAAATGTGTAGTTTTTTATTCTACACTTCTTTAGTTTACACCTGTTCTTGGAAATTGTCGTAACACTTTGTAGTCATGCTCCCGTGGTTTTCTGCTAAATTGAGCTGCTTTGTCTCGGAGGAAGTCTGCTTGATTTCGCATGTAGTGCAGTATGTTCTTGTGAACCTCATCGGTACCACCCCCGCTCTCTCTGCCCCGCAGGCCCACGACAGCCCCGTCCGAGCCATGACCTGGTCCCACAATGACATGTGGATGCTGACGGCGGACCATGGGGGCTACGTGAAGTACTGGCAGTCCAACATGAACAACGTCAAGATGTTCCAGGCGCACAAGGAGGCGATTAGAGAGGCCAGGTTTATACCCAATCTAACATTTTCTGTAGCTTATCAAAAACTGTTTTTATTGTTACCTTACTGTATAGCAGGCAAGAGCCTGCAGTGGCTGAATTCCGCCAACATGGGAGTGTTTTTACACCTGCCGTGCAACTTCTCACTATGTTGCTCTGTTTTGTCCCTTATAATTTCTTTAGATAGACATGTATGTGTGTGCTGTTTGCGACACTGCATTGATTTATTTTCCCTATGGATATTGGTTATATGTATTTTCCTATATTTTATATACATAATTACTGTGTACAGAAAGGTTTTACATTTTTTCAAATAAAGTATTCCTTTTTATTAATATATATCTATTAACAAGGAGCTCTGAATAAATGAAACAGAAGGATAACCTGATTTACTCACAGCAGTTCTGAATCCAGAATGAGGAGCTGCTGAATGTCAAACCTAGAGGGGATGTCTTACAGGAGAGATTTTTCTTTCCTCTTTGAAATCCAAAGCAAAACGTTTTGTTGCTGATGCAACAGGAGGTTTTTTTTTTTTTACCTTACACTTCTGAAACTCCCGTTCAGGTTTCACATACAAGAGAGATCACAATCCGCACAGATCCTATTGGTTTGCTGACAGAGGTTAACACATTAGTTGTGCCAAGCCTTTGTGCATATGACCAGCAATAAAGTTTTTTTTTTTATTTAACCCTCTTATTTTTGCACTGTCCCCAAAGCTAATTTCAAAGGTTTACAAGAAAGCACTCTTGTTTTCGACACCTTACAGCTCATGGGAAAGTTAGACTTTAACTTTGTCTGACAGCACCCCCGATTTTTCTCATGGAAATGTCTCCGAGGTTTATGGTACTTTGGGAAACAAAATATTGTTCTGCCCTCTTGAAGTCTCAAGACTTCTCCGGTGTATTTTGCGGACATTCACACACATCCCTCGGTTCTTTCAGCACGTGGACCTCGTCTCACAATTCTACTAAAACCAAGCCACCGTTATTTTTTATTATTGTGCTACTAATCTCGAAATGAAAGGGTTTCCAGTTTGTTAAAAAGAATGGTTTTGACTAATGGACAGATTAAACCCTGCTTCGGATCTCTGAGGCCCTGCCTAACTGGACTGCACCCCAGCATTTTGATTATGTGCCTAGATGGTATTTTCTAAAGCCTGGACTTTCAGTCTGAACTAAGTCCATAATGTCTTGTAGAGAAGTGGAGGTATTGTTCATTGTAATAAAAACCTTCCCAGTGAAGATTGAGAGCCACGACACCAAGCACTGGCCCGATCCCATGGCCTTGGATCTGGTCCCTTGTTCCCATTAGGTCATGACTAAATTGGTTTTACAGTAGGGATGTTCTGTTTGAAATTAGCTGAATATTAAAATGTGATCTGTATTTTCAAGTAACTCAGCTTTGTATACTTCACCCTGGAAAGGAAATACACAAGTATGAAATCTGACCTTAACCTGTCTGATTAAATAGTGAGTTACTGTAAGCAGAAGCAGCTTGCTCAGACTGTTTTGTAAAGAAAACACAATTTTTCACAACAGACGAAGGTTTGATTTGTTTTGTTATAGAACATGCTATCTGCTTCTCTAGAAAGCTGAAGAAGGAATAACCTTCCATTTCCATGTGAAGTAGGGATGGAGCAACAAACTCTGTGGTGAAGCTCTTCCATTATACTGTGTCCATTATAGTATGCAGCCTGCTTAGATCACACAATTCAGCAGCTGTTCAGTCTTCAGTCAGATTAAGTACCTATAACAGTTACATTGCCATATGCGATAAATACGCATATTGAAACAATGTATTTAAACAGCAGCCATTGTGATTAGCTGCAGCAAATTGTTTCTCTGTGAGTAGTCAGAAGTACAGTTGTAAATTGGCAGACCATGATATCTTTGCTTTTCCTTTTATGACTAAAAAGTAATGTAATTTAGTTTTCCAGTAATATAATATTTTAAACAGCCTGCTTTTAAGCAAAATGATTAGATTTGCATCCCAAAAAGGTTTGTATATGATACTTGTTAAAAGTGAAGAAAATTGTTGACTGTCAGACTTCAAGAATTGTTCGGGTATTAGCAGACAACTTAATTTCCTGTAAGGATCCTAAATACAAGAGGTGGATAGTGCTTCCTCAGAATCTACAGTAATAGTGCCAACATTCATCCAGTTTTGGGGTGGCACGTTTTGGCACTTTGACCATTGGAGCAGCCTGAAACAGGACATGGACTGGAAGTACGAGTACTGCAGGGTCTGCTAATGAAGAGGTTAATTTTCTTTTTTGTGGGTAATATATCCCCCATGAGAAGCCTGTAAAGTTTTTACCCCTCTACCTCTGGTTTACTGTATGATATTTTAAAAGAAAATGTTTTTGTACTAGCTTGCTAGTATCGACCTTTGCAGTTCTAGTGTAACAGATCCTAGCTTTAAATAACTTTCTAATTCTTACCACCATAACTTCTCTGATGTTACAAGTATTTCATTTATGCTCATTGTATTACTAATGAGACCTTTATGACCCAAATCCAATTCAGTATTGCCTAAATATTACAATAATCCTTCATTTAACCAGATAGGCTAGTTGACAGCCTTGCCAAGCGGCTCACACCATTGGTACACAGACAACAAAACAGCTACTGAAAACAGAAATAATAAGTAAGCAACATGATGTGGCAGTGTTAACAAGCATCATGTGTTAGGCCAAAAATATTAAAAAGGATGTTTAAAGACTCCCTCATGCAGAGGGTGGATGGTTTCCCCTCCCTCTACAGACTGTTGCCCTCACTGCCACAGCAGCTTGAAATGACTTGAACATTCACTCCTCACAGCTAATTATTTTGTTGAAGCTGAGTTTCTTGGTCTAACAAAGGTCTTTAGTTGAGCTCTTTTGTGTGTGGATTAAATGGACAAAAATAAAGCTGCCTCGAATTACCCAAGTGGGAGGGATGCATCATTGTGGCCATTAAAAAAGGTTCTCTGAAACATTTAATTAAGTCTCGATGTATTATTAGACTCAAAATCTGAAGATCATTTCAAATTCTTTAGTGTACACACATTTTGGATATACAAGCAAGTTAGTATAACCCCTTTAGATCAAAAGACTAGTATTAAGGTATTTTGCTTAAAGCAATAAAACATTGAAAAGCACAGAGTGTGGTTATGGGCATAATCTTTGTTTTTTTTTTTCATAAATCACAACATGCAGAAATCTTGAGGCCTGACAAAACTAATGCGATGATTTTGTAAAACACGAACCTGTATCAAAGAATAGCTTTTGAAGAAAAAATCCTTCCTCTTAAAGGAGATGCTGAACAGCGCAACCACAGTGATGAAGTAATTATAGCAATAAAAACGGTGAGATAACATTTCTATTAATGAAACTCCAAAAGACACATTTGTAAGTTTTTCAATAAGTGCACTTTAATAGAGCGGCTTTAGAGTACTATGATCCTGCTATGTTAAAATAAGTAATTTTAATTTTGAAGATCTTATTCTTTGAAATTTGTCAAATAGTATAGCTATCATGTTGAGAATAATTGGTTTCCTCTGGAGGCCTTGTCATTCTACATTTAACAATTGTTGACAGTGTGTTATATATACCAGGTGTTCACCCAGACCCAGTAATTTAAGGTTTCTTTGTTAGGTCATGTTTTCACCAGGCTGAGCAAATCATTGTAACACATTTGATGGGCCATGTGCTCCCATCTTCTCTCATCTTATAGGTTATTTTGGTTAACTAACTTTTACCAGAATGGTCTATTCATTTGCAAATATATTGTGCAGAACAGTCCATGTACATTGAAGCCAACCATGTGATAGCATAGACAAGTGTAAAATATTTATATGCAAATGTTCATGCTAGTTGCAGATGTTAATTATTGCATCATTTTTCTGAAGTAGTCAATTGCTAGTTTGTTGCTTGTAATGAATAATCTGTTACGCTGTTTTAACTGTGGATTTATTGAAAGCTTATTCACCCTAGCAGTTGGTAGTTAAGGTGCTAGAGTGACACAACAAAGAATTTGTATGCCTATGCCAGTGTATGTGATTTCACACTGCAGTTGATGCATCAGTTTTCCCCTGACACTGTGCAAATACAAAAATTGTCAGACATGCCCATATAACATTCAAGATGCCATTAAAGTAGTGATGCATAACAGCTTTGAGTCCTTCCGGAAGCAGTCATAACCCAGACAGTTTTTCACAAGATAACATGTTTCGAAGAAGTGGCTTGTTTGATGCTATTTCACTGTGCATCACCATGACCAGGCTTTCTTTTTTTAAAGGGGTTTTGTGAAGAGACTGAGTGAGAGAGGAGTGTTTGGTGTTGCTTGATAATGCCAGCCATACTTATCCTAATGACAGTGCTACTTCTCCTGGGTTATCCCATGTGGTTTCCTTTTAAATTCCAGTGTATGGTTGGGATCATGTTAATGCCATCACAGTTCATTTCCTCTAAAGAGACAAAACCAGCAAGCTCAAAGTGGAAATACATTACTCTTATCTTTTCGAGTTTGCTACTGTATTTTAACAAAACTGATGACTGAATATGTCTTGAGTGAATTGTTTGTCAAAGAATATAAGCTTTTGAAAGCAGGAAGTATAACTTTAACCACTAGTGATGTTTTGAGCCCTTGTGTTATAGTACTTTCTGCCAAGGTCTAAAGAAGATATGTTTACTTTTCCTGTCTCAAAAGATCTCTCAACATGTTTTCAGAATTATTTTTTGAAATGTTTAGGTCAAAGAATTTCATTACCTTCTTGGCTGCTTTTAAAACCGCATCCTCTTGAAATAGGAAACTGACTTTCGAATGCTACATTGAAAAGAGGTCATAGCTGCCTATGAGAAGATGCCATTTGTCTTTGTACAACCTTAACAGTACTGGATTTTACTGGGATCAGTCCCTGTCCTCCCCACCCCTGCCATATGAAATCCTCTTGAACCACCAGTGCTCCAAAATGGCTGCTCTAAGTTGTCCCTGTTAAGACTAACCTGCGTGTCTTTGGGAGATGGCAGAAAACCAGCACTCCCTGTAAATCCCCATGCAAACATGAGGTGAACAAGTAGGCTCTCCAGCATGAAGCCTAACCCAGGACCCTTGGGCTGCAAGGCAATATTGCTTAACCAACATGCTGCCCAGAGCTGTTAAGAAAGCTACTGGGGAGCAGTATGAAAAGGACAAATTAAAAGAGTACCATAGATTGGAATTAGCCTTAGGTATATTTTGAAGCGGGGGTCTCAAACTCAATTCCTGGCTGGCTTAGTGTCATCAGGTTTGGATCCACCCATATTTCCACATATATACTGGATCCGTTTAAAATAGCTGCAAATTTGTGATACTTCTAACCAGGCATTTAGGTGATTTGTAAATCATGCAATCATACCTTTAATAAAGTCAGTCCCTTCTGTAATATACTGTAGGATAAGTCTTAAATATGTCCGATTTAGATATAACTAAGTTCGTTTAATTGACCACTTGAACACATACACAAGGTCTTGCAGGAACCAAGTTTAAACCCCCTGTTTTAAAGTATGTAACATGACATTTGTTTCTTCATTGAGCTTTATTTTTTATCGTTCTAAAAATGCTGGTAAAATACTTGAACTGTTGCAGAGTTTTTTTAGTAGAAGTTTCTTTGTTAAACTGTGCAGTTTTACTCTGGTAAAAGTAAAGGGGTAGGTGCTTTTGAGGTTGGAAAATGTCACCTGAGAGGTCGATTTTGTACTGTTAGGTTATATGCATTAATGTTCTTTTTTTCACAATCTTTTTGCCATTTTTCTTGTTTTCTCAACCTCATAGGCACCTACACCTTGGTCAAGCTGTTTGTTAGAAGCAGGTCCAACTGCTTCCTTGAGCCATAAACTCCAATCCATCTCACGTTTTCTCCTGTTTTAGTTTGAAGATAAACTTGACTAGAATTAAACAGTGGTGAATATTAAGGCTGAACACCACCTGCTTTATAGTACTTCCCCAGAGACTTCAGACTTAAGTGTACAAGATAATCCAGTGTATCTGTTCAGTCCAAACCCAACTGTCTTGGTGATTCTTGATGTGGTCACATGGCGATCATGATAGACAAAGGTGGAAAGGGGTTGCAGTCCAGTTGTTGCACAAGGGGTTCTGTCACATTAAAGTCCAGCTCAGTCTGTTTCTGCAATATCTGCTCTAGCACCTGTTAGCTATGGTTCACCACTTACTCTTTTTAGAGGGATGGGAATTCAGAGTCACTAGAAGTTTTGGCCATGAGGCAGCCTGGCCCTCACACTCCTTTATTAACTACCTTGAAAGACCCGGTGGGTCCTCCTGATGTGCTGATCTCTCTCCTCCTGCTGTGTCTTCAGTTTCTCACCCACGGATAATAAATTTGCCACTTGCTCTGATGATGGAACTGTTCGCATCTGGGACTTTCTACGGTGCCATGAGGAGAGAATCCTGCGAGGTATGTTCATGTTTACGGCAAAACAAGCACGTGCTTTCTTCAAGCATTTCATTACACACGCACACGTACAGACACCTCTAGTCACAAACTTTCACTTCCCTGTGCATTGTCATCTCCTGCCAGTGATTCAGTAAGAGTCATTTGATAGGATGTGCATATATGTCTCAGCCTCAGGTTCCAGATTGATTATTTGAAGTTTAATCTGCAATTAATTACAAATTGTGGATCAGCTAATTCTGTGGTCTGGATTCTTGGTTCAAACACTTTCCCCCCATATATAATGTTGGTTAAACTTAACACTCCATGCAAGAGTTCTCTTTACTTTCACTAACAAAACCAGAGACGTATCGGGGATCTACATGAAAAGAAAGCTTTTTTTCTGGATTTTTTTTTATTTAGTTTTCCGGAATGTGCAACTAAATTTAAAGTGCATCTCTTCTCTTTTCTGTTTAGTGGTGATCAAATGAATTTCAGTAGTAGACTTCCAGAATATATATAGGCGCTTGTTTAGTTAAGTATCGCAAACAGATGTTCTTGCTTGCTCAGGCTGCATTTATTAAAACCATCGTAAGATGAGTAAGCCAGCTTCGGCTTCCAGAAAGCTTTATGTTAAAGAGCACTACATATTTGGTGTCCTAATGCTTGTGAAAAAATAGGATTCTTCCTTCAAATGCCAAACTGTGTGAGAAAACCGCTGGAGTTGTTCGGTTTCCAGGTGTCTATTAAAAACCAGTGCTCTGAGCAGAAGGGGTTTGTGCTCTGGCTGTTGGTGTGACTCCATCCGGTGCCAGGGTCCCCTGTTCCTGGATCGATTTTGTACTCGCTATACAAAATATTAGGAATACACAGTGAATAATGTTTGGCCTGTACAACATGAACAGAACATGTTTGGTTGTCCATGAGAGTTTTGATCTATTTGCAGCCCAAACCGATCTCTTTCTTCATTTAGCATTGTAGATGAGGTTGGTTCACATTGGGCCATGTCCAGCTCTCAGAGGATGCCTGTGTACTATCTCATACTTCCTAGTGCTCTGCATGCTCTAGTGTTGGTAGATCCTGGAAAAAAAACATGAGGCTGTAAATCACCGTCTTTAAAAGGGTAAAACACTGAAATTGTTTCAAAATACTACTGTTTGAACGTCTTCAGTCAGTTATTTAGTAGTTGTTATGGAAGAGACCTGAATGTTTCATCTTCATACATTTACTTTTCAATATTTGTTGGCAATACATGTGAAAATGGAATGATTGTGAACTTTAGTAAGTGCAACTCTTGCATTGGTTTTGAGATCGTAGTTCTTGCGTACAGTTTTCTTTAGAAACACCCAAAAATAACATTTTAGCAATTCAAACTCTGGTTAATACTAGAATTATTAAAGATTTGGGGTAGCACGGTGGCACAGTGGTTAGCATATCTGCCTCACAGCGCTGGGGCCTGGGTTCAATTCCAGACCTGGGGTGCTCTCTGCGTGGTGTTTGTTAGCCCACCTGCTTTTCACATAGATTTCAGTGCTCCGGTTTCCTTCCATATCCGAAGACATACTGGTAGGTTAATTGGTTTGTGAGAAAATCGGCTCTGGTTTGTGTCTGTGAGTTTTTATTTATGCTTTCTTACAAATGTCTTCTTCAGAAAATTAGGACCCAGGAAGAATAAGTGAATTCAGCATTGCTTGCACTGAGTGATTGCAGCAGGTTTTTATAGAGGAGTTCTTCTGTCAAGTATAATACATTTATAATCAAAGAAATTGTATTGGTGTATGCAAATCAAGAAATTGGGAAAACTTGTTTTTAGTTGTAAGGGTGTTCTGTTTAAAAGACTGCACACAGTCTAACCTACTTGTCGTTGACAAATATGTAGCAAAACTAGGTATTCTTTCTGCAGTTTCACCATGAAACAGAAGAACCGATGATACAGCTCTTTAATAAAGTCTGTAGCTTTATGAAAACAAAGGTCTTGTGTATTTTATAAAGAAACAAGATACCAATAAAAATGTAATGTCAGAATTTTGCAGGTTTTACTTATGTAAAAAATTGTATAAATTTTCATGTGCTGTATTGGGACCTGTTCTTAACAGTGGTTCACTTTGGTCTCAAGTCAGATACATTAGTGAACATAAAATACAAGTTTAAAAAAAAACCCAGATATATTTAGAATATTTTGTTTAGTCAGTACAACATTTGTTTTCATTTCTTTTTCATTTATTGTTTTTAATTAAACGTCGTAATAGGCAATGAATTCTCCATGCTGTAGTGGTAATGTGTAGATCCGTTTCACTTCATTAACTGATATGTTTCATGGTGTGGAGTCAAAGCATTATCACAAATTCCTGAACGAACTCAGTCTTTTTGTAATTACCTGTGTTCATCATGACCAGGGAATAACTAGTATTTCTTCCAGGTGTTCCTGTTCCTTAGGGTAGCTGTGGTTTGTCTTCTTTTTTAGTTTTACAGGGATTCTTATTGAACCTGTTCACAGATCATTTTGTTATAACTTTTAGTGTTTTAATTTGCAAGTATAGTGTAAAGTGAAAGTATTTTGCCCTTGTTTTATTGACACTGGAAGTTATGAATAGGTCTTTGCTAGCACTATCCTTTCAAAAGTTAAAATGCAAGCAGTAAGAAGTTTATTTACCAATGGATTCAAGAGGATCTTATGGCAAAGGAACTTTTTATATGAGGCTCCAAACTTAAATGGAATAAATGTAGTCAATAGGCATTCATCAGTATAAAACCTTGAGCTTTAATAAGGCACTCAAGCTGTTTGTTGTAGCTGTTTGCACCTTTACCTCTTCCATACTTACCACTGACTTCCAGGCCTCCAACACTAATCACATACTGAATAATTCCACCCCAGTGTACATAGTCCAGTGTACTGTTTAACTTTATTTTGAAATATCAGAAACATATTTGCACGAGAAACTTTGATTGCAAAGATTGATCTCAGACAAGATTATAACCACTATAACATGTCTCACCAGCTATTGCCAGGGGAGTTGAATGTCCTAGCCCTTCATTATTATGTTATAGTGTCCTGAATGTGCGATGTGTTAGGCGGGTATTTATTATGATATATTTTGTTTTTACATATGGATCATGTCAATCTGCTCTCCCAAAAAAATCTCTGGGATCAACTTTAAAGTAAAGATTTATTTTCACTACCAAAAAACTGTTAAGATAATTTTGTAGGCATTTAATTAGATTTGTTTTTACTGATTGTGTTTTGACTTGGTACACGAATGTCAGGATATTTGCAAGAACAAACTAAGAATCAAAAGCTTAAAAATGAAGACCCTGGTTTTGGGAAGTGTTTTCTCCATTTTAAATGATATACCCACATTTCAATGCGACACAGTAACTGACGTAGGGTAGTATATGGGATTGAAAACAGCAGGTTGAGGTTTTGAGATCCAGGTGGGTTCATGGCTTATGTCTCTCACTGACTGTGGTGGGGATTCCCCAGCCGTGCTCCCTGGCAGCTGTGCATTGTGGGGGGGCAGGACTGGGGCTCCCAAGACCAGGCTCTTAGCTCCCAGTGGGACAGTGACCTCTTCAATTCCCTGGTTGTAACTGGAGTGGCACACAAAAACAAGTAGACTCCTGCAAGCCTGGCGAAGGTGTCCAGTTTGCACACCACACATCTCTTTATAGAGTGACAGTCATCTGTATTAGGCTCTGCCTGATTCTCAAATCCAGGCTACCTTAATGATGTTTTTGTTTTTTCTAATTCTTACATCAGAATTTGATATTTGATTTTTAGTTCACAGACACATTGTATCTGTCGAGGCTCTTCAATTCTAGAGTGTCAGGTGCACATTGTATATATTTTAGTGTTACCAGTATAATAGAATTTGATTCCTGAAACTGAAAATAAATTAACATCTTTCTCATTTTTCCTGGAATCCTAAACCAAAGCGACGACAAAGATGGCAGTAGTGAACCAGCCTTGTCCTGTTTTGTGCATGTTACAAAAGTTCTGAAGGTAGAAACTTGTTTTTGCCAAGCGTAACAGAGTATGATATTAAGTCACCATGGGACACAGTCCATAAACAACGAGAAAAGGCATAAGAGGAATGTGAACCATCTTACCAGGGACTTCTGATCACCTGTTCGATCCCAGTCCCAGAGGGTTTTGGGGTGTTTAGAGTCTAGCAGTAAGGCTTCTGGATGCCTGAATGCTGTGGGGGAAGACCTGTGTGGTGTGTGCAGTATCACAGTGAGACTGCAGAGAGACAGAGTCTCATGGTGAGAATCTGGTTTAAACTGTCCCGTCTTGAGACTGATCAGTAGAAGCTTGCATTGAGGCTGCACGTTACTAGTCTCAAGGGGAGACTTCAAGATACAAGTTTTCTTACAGCGAGATATGTGCTGTCTAGGTTAATGAGAACAGGGGAAGGCTCTTGATAAGAATAGGCCTCAGTTGTTTCCGTGCCAGCTAGTTGTCAAAAAATAGACAGACAGAAGTCAGAATGAGACTGGCCAAATGGAATCGACTGAATTGAGGAAGGCTTCTTCCAAGGCTATAAGGTTAAAGGCACAAGTGGCAGTCCAGTCATGGCCTAATTTAGGTTAAAAGGGGGTTAATGTGTGCAGATCTCCCCACTCCCAGCTATCATCAAAGAAGGATCTGTTACACAAAGCTTGCAGGAGTTTGTTGCAAGCATTCCCTGTCACGTTAATATGTTTAATAAAGAAAAGAATTCTCCCCTCCACCAATGTTGTAAAAGTGAAGTGCACTACACTTTGTGAAAGGTACTCGCTTGGAATTCACTTTGAGCCTTACAGTTCAGACAGTGGCTGTGGTTTCCCACAAAACCATACAAGACTGGCCACCACCAGGACTTGGTAAACGTTAGCCCACCAGAGCATTCTTTCCTTGCTGCACTGTAGTGCGTTTCGGACTTAGTTGGAACCTTTAATCTGGCACAGTTGCTATTGTGAGACCCATTCCTCCATCAGTTGTTAAGTCTCCTGTAAGGCATGGTGAAGCATGACAGCAGGCTTGTCAAAGGAGATCACTCATCATCCTCATTCTCTTCCTGGTGGTCAGTGGAATTCATTGCACTGTAACTGTTCTATAAGTCCCTTGTTCTCCACAAGAACTAAAAACAAAAGAACCGTTACAAACAAATGGCAGTTTGATTCATCCAGCCCATTTGGTCCTTAGTGCTCTTTGATATGAGGATCTTAAAAGTTTCTTGGAAGACGGCAGGGTATCCACTTCAGCAAAATGGCAGGATAGTTTGTTCCAAGCTTACAACCCTTTGTGTAAAGAAATGCCTTCTTTTCCATGTTTTAAATGCATTTCCATATAATATCCACTTTTGTCCCCTGGACTGTTAATCTTGAAGTTCATTGGGTTCACGTTGTCAAAGATGTAAGGATTCTGAATTCTTGAACCAGGTCCTCTCATAGTCTTTTTTTGTTCAAGGCTAAAAAGGTTCAGTTCTCTCAGGTTGTTGCTGATGACATTCCTTTGAGTCCAGGAATTTGGTCTTAATTGGTCCACCTCAATTTCCCTTCGGGATCAATAAAGTCTTATCTGTCTAATTCATCTGGTAGGTTTTGTCTATGGACTTATTCCATAGACATAATAACCAAACTTGTGCACGTTTCTCTAAATGTGGTCTTACCAGTACATTTTACAATTTTAACATAACATTCTTCATTTAAATTCTGTTTGTAGCTATATATATATCCTAACATTTGTTTGCCTTTTTTGTTGTATCCCCACTTTAGAAGATGTAAATGATGTGTCAGCTTAAGCTTAAGACTTATGAGTAACCTCATGAAGGTTATAAAGCTCAGCATTTCACATTTTGTTTTATTAGTTTTTACTGCTGGTCTTAGTACAGATCCATGTGGTACTCCACTAATTGCTATCTGAGCATTCACTCCTTAAATGTACTCTTTTTTTCTATTGACTAGCTTTCAAATAAAACACATTTCACCGGATGCCTTCTGCCTGTAATGTGCAAATCTTAAATCTTCTAAAAGAACTTTATCAAAGGCCTTCTGAAGATCGGAATACACCATGTAATAAGCAATACATTGTGATCCTACCTTAAACAAAGAACTTACAGCTTGGTTTTTCACACAGATCATCGCCACGATCATTACCTTTGCTTTGAAACCACAGTTCTCTGATTCATAATAGATTTTTATTAATTATCTTATTCCTGATGGAAGATGTAGAGTTGTAAACATAAAAATGCTGGAGTCTCCGACTCCAGAATTAGACTCTATTTAAATAACTGTTAAAAACAATACTTTGTCATTATAGATGTGAACTGCGAGAAATTGTCAAATGATGCAATGTTTTGTGATTTAAAAAAATGTATGAAAAGTGTCTTTTCTCTAGGGGTGTTGTTTAACGATAGTTTGAATGTTTGATATACACTGCAATTTAAAAAAATTTAATATGAATCTAATAGAATAGACTTGAACAAATGGCAACTCCTTGTTCTTGGGCTCCGTTAACATAAAAGAAATGTAACATCAACAGGTTATATAGTCCTCTTGACCTTGCAGTTTCTCAGGAGGCCAAATTATTTTTTGGAAGACCCTTGTGTTTGTCTCCCCAGTATCTATATCATGTTTAATTCATGCACTTCGATTTCTTGTGCAAAAAATGATCGGAGCTATAATCTTTGTCACCTTTGCTTCTGGGTGCTCGTGGTGATTTGGTGTTTTTCTTTGCTCCACTTGCGCCTGTTTATGAAATTATTTGTACCTTTGCAGGACCCCACTTAATTTCCTGAAACATATGACACTTCTTTTCAAATTACTGTTTTTCACACTGGGAATGCTGTGTCTTTGTGTGTTATCTTCCTTGTCAGATACAATTCTGTTGTTCCATCTGATGGAGCATGTTTTGGGTGGGTTTTGCTGGGCTCTTTCTCCCACTGACTCTTTGTGTGATTCTTTTTCCCCAAGACCCTGCACCCTGTTTGTAGGAAGAGCAGTGGTGTACCCTCAGTACTACCTTGTTCCCTGGGCTTCCAGTAATAGGTTAAGCTTCTCAAAACCTTTATCAGCACACGTTTGCTGATGGGGCGAATCTGTGACAGAGTGCATTGAGTTATGGTATAACAGCTATTTTCTTATCAGGAGAACTGTACATAGACTTCTGGAAAATAACTTCATTTTGACCTTCCCATTGACCTTGCTATATTCTGCAAACATAAACAGTGCCATATTGTGTGAATGAAAAACCAACTTTATCACTTCAGTAATTTATCAAAAAAAGGCCTGTTAGCATTAGTCTGCATGTTGAAAATGAATCAACCCTTTTCCTTCTATATTGATTTACAATTTAAAATAATTTAGGCATATTTTTCCTTATTTGGTAAATGACTGAATCCAGAAATATGCATCGTGTCCTCTACTCCAAAAAAAAAATCAGTTTATCAGTTAGTGTCATGTTTGACCACTTTGCACAAACTTCTCGTTCTGTTCAGTCTCTGTATTCCTGTGACAGCATCACATCCTGTGGTTTACCTACAGATGGGGTTTGCATCAGCTCTCTCCTCATTGGACATCCACAGGTGCTTGACAGGTTTTGTGTTTGAGGAGAAATTCTCTTGGACCTCTTATGTCCTCCAGTGTGGTCTCATATGCAGTCATTGTGGACAATGGTCTAATGTTCCACATTTTACAAAAATAGACTCTTCACAGCAACCAATATGGTTTTTTACTGCATATTTTCTTTTTTGGTACTGTTGTTCATTTATTTTCTTCAAAAAAGCCTACATGATTTTAGAACAAAAAAAACATAATGTACATTACCTTTAATAATAATTGCTTACACTTATATAGCGCTTTTCTGGACATTCCACTCAAAGTGCTTTACTATTAGAAGTATTATTTCATTTTAAGGTAAAATCATATATTGAATACGAAAATGTTCAAGAGCAAAGTTGTGACTTAAAATATTATGATTTGCAAACATTTTCATACATCTTGAATGTCTCATAAATATTCTATAATTTGAAGACAGTAGCTTAGATTTATTGGCTGACCTATTGCCCTTGCTTCAACCACTGTGATTTGATGGAACAGATCTCTGTTATACATTCATTATTGCTAATATGTACTGCCTTCCTTAGATATATGGGTGTTGGCATGTGCAGATCTTGAAAACAATGTTGTATCGCAATTTTTATTTTGAGATCTGCCAAGTTAACATTTTGATACAACGTTTTAGAAACTGTCCCCTTTTCACCAAAAGAAGATGTCATTATGGGGCTACAGTAGAAAAGGAGGCTCAGAGGCAGGTCAGAGCAGTATTCACCATTAATTAAAACTTAACCTAATTCTACAGTATTTTATTCACATCTAGTATCAGGGGTATTATTACATGATTGCAGCAAAATATCTGCTAAAATCAGAATTCTGAGATTTTCAGTTAGCATTTCTAACAAAGCAGTTATTGAGGTCATATTAGATGCGTATTATGAACTGCAGAGCTTCTAAAAATAATTCTTAGTCTACTGCTTAACAGAAATTGTTGGGAAGCTGGGAAGATTCCAACAGTTTACTTAGGCAGCTTCAAGCAACACATTGGACATTGTCGGAAATAGACTGCCTTCCTCAGTTCTCTTGACCCATTTATTCCCAAGATCAGACTGAAATTTAATGTAAAACAGCACACAGGCCTAGTTCTGCTAGTCAATGCCCCAGCACATCTAAGATTCTTTTTTAATGGAATAACGTGAAAATCATTTTTGAAAATTTAATTACTATCTCTAGTGCAAAACTTGCTCCTTAACACATTCACAATTTCTACCAAATCATGAGTAACTTTTAGACTGAAAGGGAAAGACAGTTTGGCAAGGAATAATCCCTGTGGTTTTGAGTAAGAATAGTTCCTGGGTACATATAGATGTTGACTAATTGTACCCTAATTCATCAGACCGTAAACAGATGTCATTCCCCTAGGATTTGGGAGTCTTGGTTTCAGTAGTATTCATATCTTCAAATGATTTTTCAGCAAATGGAAGCTATGGTAGACTTGTTTGAGCAGTAAAGAAGCTTTTTATTCTAATTTCTTTACATTACACATGTTCATTCCTCTGCAGTTGTGTTTTAGTTTATAATGGATCCAAAATCTAAATGTTAGAGATTTCAGTGCAATCTCATATTCTCACTGCATGCACCACAGCCAGATTTTAATTTCCTTCAAAACACTTTTTTGTCCATACCCCTGTGTCGTAAAATAATCCTGCCAACAAAATAATAGGATCTTACACTAAATAATGTAAAATCTTGAAGAGCAACAGCAGCAGAACAGAATTTCCATGAGGCTTTGACAGAACCAGCAGGAGGTGCAGTTCAGCAGTGTGTACTATTCCACTCATCATGATCACATGGGAAGAGACCTGATGACAGATATTCCAGTCTGAGATCTACGGACTGTTCTAGCGAGGGGAGGTGGTGGATGCCATGTCTGTCAAGCTAACCGCACATTTCTGGTCACTGCATCTCTATAAATAATTTGTTCAGGCACAGAGGGAGATTTGCACACTATAAATAGACATCATTGACACCATGCGTCTATTGTATTGGTTTTTAGGATCCTTATTATTTTTTATTCACCTCACTTACTGTCACGTTGCCACTCAATGCCCTAATACCATAATGAGTGAGTATTATTTTTATCAGTATTAATTATTTTTCTGTATGTTTTAGTGTTCCAGCCCCCAAACCCAGCTACAATCGTTAATTCTTCACCAACTCAGCAAGTGTAAAACCACATGGTTCCTTACATGTGCCGAGGTGCAAAGTGGTGTTCCCGCACTCAGCCCAGCAGTGTTAACCTGGTTGCACTGAACTGCCGAGCGTGTCTCCTTGTCCTGTACAAATCAGACTCCCTCTTACTTGACAGATTACAACTGCTGCACCCATAAGCCTACACTCTGCCCTGTACATCACCCCCACCTTCTCACTCTGTTCCTTGTGCAAAATGCTGTCATTGTTCCTCTCTGTAGGACACGGTGCTGATGTCAAGTGTGTGGACTGGCACCCGACCAAAGGCCTGGTCGTTTCGGGGAGCAAAGACAGCCAACAGCCAATCAAATTCTGGGATCCAAAGACGGGACAGAGCCTTGCCACACTGTAAGTTATAGTATGGGTTCCAGTTCATCTGCTGTTCCAATCCCTTGGGCAGAAAAGAGAAAACACTATTCATATAAAACTGATTTTGTGTTTTACTGGGGTGAGGCCAACGGCGATATGAAACCTGAACACTGCGAAGTAATGACCCTCAAGTAAATGTGCTTGCTACTGTTCCCTTAGTTAAATGATACTTTAAAGATTTTTACCTTTTGTCTGACAATGGGAATGTCTTACAATAGAAAGCAGTTTTCAGTTTGTGACATTTGACAATATAGATGCTTGTATTACATAGTTAACCCCACAGCTGATAAGAAAGGGGAGAAGGTAAATGTTTGGGAAAGAAACGGGATGTGGACAGTGATGCTGTTTACCCACGTGCCTGTGCGGCAACCCTCTCCTGACACTGCCCCTGTTTAATGTACAGACACGCCCACAAAAACACAGTGATGGAGGTGAAGTGGAACCTCAATGGCAACTGGCTGCTCACTGCATCACGCGACCACCTCTGCAAGCTGTTTGACGTGCGGAACCTGAAGGAGGAGCTGCAGGTCTTCAGGGGTCACAAGAAGGAGGCCACAGGTCAGAGCAGTGGGGCACAGAGAGTCGTCTTTTCATCCTGGCAGCAAAACTAACACAGCACAAATTGCCTCTGTCTTTTGTTTCCTGATGTGCAATCTAATGTGATTCCTTCAAATGGAACCAGCAAATGACAGCATTGGAAAGCTGAACAGAAATGATTTTACGTTAGTCAGCCCCTGCAAACTGTAAGCCTGTCGTGATCCACCTGTCATTCACAGTGTAGGCTGTAGTTTCGAAACTCTTCAATTTTAATTTCAGGTATGTAAGTGAGCCATTTATATTTTTGAATGTTTTGCATTACATTACAGATTTAGTTTTCATTGAGCAGAATTACTTTGTGGAATAGTTAAATATTCTCAATAAGTTATACGTGACTTTTGTACGGATTAAAAATAATAAGGTTACCAGCAGCTAAACTTTTGTGTTCTTGAATGTGTAAGAAAAGTAGAACTGAAATGGCTTACACTGCGTAACCCTCTTCCAGTGATGAATATAGATTTCTGCCTAGCGGTGTATTTTATGCTTATTGTTGTGCTAATTTTCTTAAAACATCCGTGAAGGTAATTGTGTTTGAAAAGCTAAAAGCTTGACAATTACAATAAACACACCTACAGAATTAGCTTTACCAGAATACGAAGACCGTTTCTTCCCTAAATGCTTCCCAAAAGATGCAGTGCCAGCCAATCATGAAGTTCACCTCATTATTCTAGGATGTTCTGTTTTCTCCTTAATGAAAGTAATGAATCTCTGTTTTCTCTTCCTCTTTCTATCCTGTAGCTGTAGCCTGGCACCCGATCCACGAGGGTCTGTTTGCCAGTGGTGGCTCTGATGGGTCTCTGCTCTTCTGGCATGTTGGGTAAGAGAAACTTTGCCACCTGTTCACTCTCGTCGTGTCCTTCAGTATTGCATTTTGGACTTCACACACAATATCTTCTCTTCATTTTCCCCAGCAGTTCTTCCGTATGAAATTGATCATGTTTTTGCTCAGTGATTGGTTCAGTGCAAGTCATCTTTATTTTCCTGTGACTTTAGAATTTAATTTTATATTTCTTTTGCTTTACAAAGTCTTTCCTGGATTAGGAGCGTCTGGTGTGTTTAATGTGTTGTTTATTCCACATGTTCCTGACAGTTCTTTCAAATCACCAAATGCCAATTTTTGTGGTTTTACTATTAACATCATTAACATCAACTCAAGGTGAAGTGTGATGGAACTAGATCAGTCCATTGGTGCTGTCTTCATCTGCAGAGCTTGCTCCCAGTGAACGCTGAAACCATGCTTCTAAATTTTACCTGAAAAGCTCTTTGGAAGGGTCTTACCAATTGAGGCTAGTGCTATGTTTGATTCTGGATAGCACCCTGGTGTGCAAAAATAACATTAAAATTACCAACAAAAACAAAATTATGTTGGTAAAAATGTTTTCAGTCTATCTGACACAATGCCAAGAGGTCTGCGGGGATATATGCGTAGAGCGAAGCATCTTAGAAGGGATGTTTGTCCTTGGTGGTTGCACGTTGACCAGCTGGTGCTACAAGCCCTTGTGTCTGTGTTGCAGAGTGGAGAAGGAGGTGGGAGGAATGGAAATGGCCCATGAGGGGATGATCTGGAGCTTGGCCTGGCACCCACTCGGTCACATTCTTTGTTCTGGATCCAATGATCACACAAGGTGAGCCTGCGCGAGCCGAGCGTGACCTCTTCTGTGTGTGTCAATCTGTGCCTTTCCCTCTCCTGTCTGAGCTGTTCGTCACTGGCAGTTGCTGCTATGATCATTCTCACTGCTCCCTTACAGCAAGTTCTGGACAAGGAATCGTCCTGGAGACAAGATGAGAGATCGATACAACTTGAACCTTCTACCTGGAATGTCAGAAGATGGTGTGGAGTATGGTATGTACCAGGAATAATTGTAGACAAATTCAGACAGTCATTAAATAGGCTGCCTTTATACCATAGTGCCTACTCATCTGTAAGCAAACCAGCTGCTAACTGCTGAAAGCAAACACCACAGTTATGGCCCTGTTGAACTTTAGAACTGTACTTGCCATCATCTCACTACAGAATATGCTAAATAGAATGTAAAATCATTTCCCTATGGTATCCTAAGGCCTTTTTTTCTTCTGACCTCTCTGTGCTTTTACAGATGATATTGAGCCCAACAGCCTGGCAGCAATCCCGGGAATGGGTATCCCGGAGCAGTTGAAAATGGCCATGGAGCAGGAGCAGAGTGGTAAGGATTTATTTCTATAGCTCTGATTCAGTGCTAGTTTGCAAAATAGAATTGTTTTGTTTGAGAAAGTGTTTTAGGTTAATTTACAAAGATGTAACTTTTGAAATGTAAAATATCAGATAACAGGAGGATGAGAACAGTGTGCCTTCTTTAGTACTATCACATGGTGAAATAATAGCTGATTTCATCCAGACAGGACTCTTGCAGAATTTATTATGGTGGGCAAGGATTCACCCTGCTGTGGGTATTGTTTGTCGGTCTGCAGGTAAAGAGGATGTAACTGAAGCAGAAATGACTATCCCTGGGCTGGACTGGGGCATGGAGGAGGTCATGCAGAAGGATCAGAAGAAGGTCCCGCAAAAAAAAGTACCCTACGCCAAACCCATCCCAGCCCAATTCCAGCAGGTACCTCCTTGGGAAGAAGAATTTTAATTAATGGAATCCGCCCCCCTTTAAAATAACTGAATGAAGGGGAGATGAAAACTACAAATACAATTATGATGACACTGTAACCGATCTGATATATCTTAATACTTGAATGGATTGACGGAGTCTATTAATGTTAGGGAAGAGCATTTTTTCCAAAGATGATTGGGGAAAGGTGAATAAAAGGTGGTAGCCCATGGTACAGTAAGAGATTTTTTTTTGCCCCTTTGTAAAACTTGCTGTTTTCTTGCAAATTATTGTATAATGGCTTGATGGCGCTCATATACTGTATATAGAGCGAAAACAGATGGAAGGATCCTAGATGGAAATGAAAGGAGGTTCTGTCATGACGACTGTTCTTCCCACAGGCCTGGGCTGAAAACAAGGTGCCTGCTCTGCCACCCGGGGATCCCCCCAAGGAGAGGAAGGATGAGAAGAAGATCGATGGCAAGAAGAAGACCCAGGCAGAGATAGAGCAGGAGATGGCAGCCTTGCAGTACACCAATCCGCTGCTGCTGGAGGTGAGAGGGGGTCTCCCTGAGTCCAGGGTGTCATGTCCCGATTCCTTGGGAAGACCAGGTCGTACTCTCGGTAATCGTGAGGCCAGCACTGTTGTATTAATTTCCTGCAAAATCTAGACCCCCCCCCCTTTTGCTGCTTCACTATGGAAAATACCATCTGGGAGGTGGTACTTTGCAATTGCTTCTAACCTGGACCAGCCCTCAGCTGAGCAGACCTGTAAGTCATCACAGTAAATTAATTAGTCCTTGTCTTGATAGGTTCTTTTGGCTCTTTCAAGCATGTTTGGATAAGGATACATACGGAAATTGCTTTATTATATAGGCTCTTCCATAAAGGGTTTTAAAGGCCTGTCTGAATTTTTCATATTTTCTCTCACTCCAGCAACTCAAGATTGAGCGTTTAGCTCAGAAGCAGTCAGACCAGGGAGCTGCCCCTCCAGGATCCCAGCAGGGGGCGATGCAGCCCTTTGCCAACCAGGGCCCCCTGCCCCCACCCCACCAAGGGTTCCAGCAGCCTCTCGCTCCACAGCAGATGACCCCCAACATGGCTCCCATGGGTCCTGGAGGCCCACAAGGTCCATTCATTCCCCAGGGCCAGATGGGCCCCCCTGGACCTCAGCTTCACCAGGGCCCCCCTGGCCCACAGGGTTTCATGGGGCCCCAGGATATGCATGGGCCCCAGGGCATGCAGAGGCACCCGGGTCCTCATGGGCCAGTAGGGCCTCAGGGGCCTCCTGGGATGCAGGGCAACAAGGGCATGCATGGTCCTCCTGGAATGCTTCCAGGATCCAGAGGGATGCCAGGACCACCCTCGGGGGGAATGCAGGGTCCACCGGGCAATATGATGGGCCCCCCACCTCGTGGATTGGGGCCTAGAGACAATCAAGGGCTTCCTTCGCAGGGCGGTATGATGGGACCCCAAGACATGCGGGGTCCTTCACCACAGGGAAATATGATGGGTCACCAAGGGTCCCCCATGCAAGGGGCTTTGATGGGGCCACCAATGCATGGTCCCCAGGGTCAACAGAACCAACCCAGAGGACATGGCAATATGCAGGGAATGGGAAACATGCATGGAATGGCAAACTTGCAGGGGCCTCCTGGGAACATGCATGGGCATCCTGGTAATATGCAAGGACATCCTGGCAACATGCATGCACCTGGCAACATTCAAGGGCCAGGCAACATTCAAGGACCAGGAAATATGCACGGACCTCTAGGAAACATGCATGGCCCTGGAAACATGCAGGGCCCCCCAGGGAACATGCAAGGGCCTCAGGGGAACATGCAGGGGCCTCCAGGAAACATGCACGGCAACATACCAGGACCTCCAGGGAACATGCATGGACCAGGGACCATTCAAGGCCTCCCGCCGTTCATGCAGCAGGGCAAATCACCTCTGCTGGGTGAGGGTCCCAGAGGACAGTTCAACCAGGTGAGCGCTAACCACTTCAAGGTTTTAGTCTTGGACTGTAACTCCAGAACCAACTGCCTAATAACACATTTTGAAATGTATTCAAAGGTTCACTTGTTTTGAAGTGCATTCATGTATCCAAGGTGTCAGGATCTCGGTTATATTTGTAAAGGTCTTGTATACCTGCTTCACCTGAAATATGTAATGACACAGATTTGCACTGGCAGCCTAAGACTAGTATCGCCCACGGGGCACTATCGTGTTTTTACTTTAAATGTGTTGCTCAGTTACTCTGAAACCCTCCTCAAAAGAGTTAATTAGATGTTTTGTTTTTTAGGGGGCACAGAATCAAGGGCCGCCTCCATTGATGTCTGGGATGGTGCAACAAGGGCCGGGCCCCAATGGGAAAGGTAGTAGGACTTGTTGAAGTCTTCCCACTCTTACATGTGTGTCATTCCGGACAGTAATGGGTTGAGACTGTAGGCAAGTGTATGCTTATGCTGCACATTAAGACCATAATACTTCCCGAAGTAGATATTTGGTAGGCACAGCTATCACCTGTTCACATCTTCCTCTGTGGTTGTTTTCCTTATCCTATGATTTCACACTCTCTTCTTAAGAAGGTCCCTGAGTCAGGTATGGCCTCCACCCTGTCTTAGTGCCTCCACGAGGTGCCCAGGCTGGGCAGTCAGCTGTGGGCAGGGTTAGTGAATGGGCATGGCAGTCACCTGAAGAAAACATGATTCCTCATGTCAAATCGCGCTCTCTCTTCCAGCGTTCCCCGCTCTGGCCATCCTCCTTAAGTTGCAGGTGGCCCAGGTTCTTAGGGAGGCTGGAGGGGAAGGTGTGCAGGGAGTGACGCTGCAGTGGTCTGTTTGATTGACAGGTGATGGGCTGCTGGGTCCTTGCCCTGGCCACATGGTCAGAGCACCCAGCCCTGTCCAAAGTGTGATGATGTTCCAGCCCCACCAAGGAATGGGTGATCACTGGCATCCAGGGCCTAGCACCCCGGGACTCCCAGGTACCCCCAGGGAGTGGGTACCTCAAGGCACCTCTGTGTCGAAGGTCAACACTCCAGGCCTTTTGTCCATCCAGCGGGGTTTCAAATAGTGCTTTGGCTGCGTTAATTCACATTCCAGAATATTTGTGTTAAACGTGATCAGTTCTGAGACAAGATGTGATCCAATTCACGTTTTCTGTTCCAGTGGGGTTTTTTTAAGATGGAGTGGGCTGTTTCTTGTGATGCTGAAGGATAATGATCCACTGACATGAAGTCAACAGTCCAACACAACTTCTCTGTTCAGTCACCAAGGCTGTGTTAACACTGTAGCTCTCCACTTTGCCTCTTCGCTCGCTCCCAGAGCTTTTGAGACTGGATGGGACAGAACCCTGGAGTGTTGTGGGTCTTGATCCACAAGGGGTTTCTGGGGGTTCAAAGAAAGGAGGTGTTCGGTTTGTGGCTATGACGTTGATTGAGGGGAGGCACAGCTGGGAAATGGTGCTGCACTGCTCAGTGTGGGGGTCCGTGGCTCCACATGACAAGGGGTGTCTTCCAATGGCGGTCTGTCGTACACCGTCCGTAGTTTATGGTCCCCTGTTTTGTGGTTCCGGGTTGCTTCCTGGGGTCTGGCTGGAGCAGCTCTTATAAAGTGCACAGTGGGCCCTTCCAAAACTGGCAAACCCCCCACATGCAGGTTCTGTGTTGCTGTTTCAGGCAACCAGGGTTGTGATCACAAAGTAATCACTCCACACAGTGCACAGGGGGAAGACTTTTCCTGTTTTCATGTGCTCGCCGGCCAATACTACGACCCAAATACCACATTGGACCTCTGCAAGCAGCAAGGTCAGCAAAAACAGGACATGGCATGTACAGTAGACTCACAACTTGCATGCTCTCAACTTACACAGCCGCAGTTTTTTGTAGGGAAAAATGCTTTATTCTCGGAAAAATGTTTTAAGCATTCCTATGAGAGCAAGTTAGTGAGCCTACAGTCATCTTAAATACTTTCATTATCTTTTTTTCTACTGATATTTTATATCTTGTATTAATGCCAGGGGTTAGTAGGGGGTTATGTAACGGTTATAGGGTAAAATTTGACTAAAGGCGAATCTGGTTTTACGTGCTACTCAAAATCCCTAAACTCTGCAAAAGTTGTGAGTTGACTGTACTCCAGGTCTTTGAAACATTTACAGCCCAGATCCACCCCCAGGGGTTCAATTTCTCCCAGGCCGTGATGAGGGTGGTGGAGTGTGGGGGTGATCTGTGTATTCCAGTGGGTCTCCCTGTTTTCAAGAAGTCTGTGATCTGGGGATCTTGTCCCAGCGAGGGACGGTGATGGAAGTCTGTCTCTTGCTGTTCAAGCCAATTTCAATTGCATTGCTTCCCAATGAGAGAATCCATTTGTCTAGGAGTTTGCAATCTTCAGTCCATTTGGTGCATCTTATTCTCCATTGTTGTCTTTTGTCTTATGAAAGGCCAAGATGATTATAAATGGTTATGGAGACAAATGGAGTGGCTTTGGAATGGAGTGGAACTAACCTCTCCTGGCCTAGTAGTGCAATTGAGTTTGGAAGTGCCTTTTTCAGTGGATGCTCTTTTAACAAAATCAGCCACCAAGGTTTTCTCTTTGGTATTTTCCACCTTTATTAGAATGAACTGTATTATGCCCCATAGGGTGCAATAGGGATTTAAGATGCTAAATGTTTTAAATGTAGGGTTAGCCTTCTCCCTTTTTATGAGGCCTTATGCTTGAGCATATCCCCTGATGGCAGATTTGTAGGACTCAAATCACAATCACTTGCGTTTGGGCTTTGACTCAGATCATCTATAAGCCGTTTAGCACAAATAACAGCACAATCAGTATTTCTCGTTAGTGTAAGAGGAAAATGGAAACTTACGAAAACTACAAGAAAGTCTCCTTCTACCCCATTAAACCCCAAAAACAAATATGAGTATTATAGATAAGACAAAGTAAGAGAGCAGCAAAAGGCTAAAACAGTCAGATCACCCCTGAATACAGAGCATAACAGTCAAGTTTCTGAAGTTCCATACAAAAAGAAACTTTTCTAAAGAATGTTTAGGTCCCAGATGTAGGTCAGCATGCCAAACAACAGCAAATAATTGAAAATAGTAGGGAAAAATATTAAAGAGATGGGGAGACAAGAATCTTTATAGTTTGTGATTCTTTGCACAGTGTATTGTCTGCTTTTGTTAAGTAGTGTTGTAAACTGAGCGTTATGATTCGAGGTTTTAAGGAGCTCATACTCTGTGTCTGTGACACAGGGCTGGTTTAATGGCAGTAGCTGTAGGTGAGGTCCCTATGCTTAGTTCTCCAGCTGCAGTTGGGGAGCAGTGCTGCCCAGCTTCTCACTATAGAGGTTAACGTCCGAGACGCTGGCGGACAGGTCACTCATCCGCTTCCGTCTCGTTGTCAGGAGACTCCCGCGGGCCCCCCAATCACCACATGGGTCCCCCTCTGGAGCGGCAGGGTGCCGGAGTTCCAGACCAAGCTTTAGAAAGAGGGGGGCCTTTCTGGGGGGACTCCCGAGACGGGCTCCGAGGCGCTCCTCCAGACTTTGAGGGCCCAGAGGACCGGTTCCACCCCAGGGGGGAGGACGGCTGGAGGCAGCAGCAGCAGCAGCAGCAGCAACAACAACCGCAGCAGCAGCAGCAGCGTGGCCAGAACCAGGAATTCCGTGAGGGGGACAGCCGGGCCCATGGCAGAGGGGGCCCCTCTGGGAACTGGGAGGGCCGTCGGACGTCGGAGGAGAGGTTCCTCCCCAGGGATGGCGATGACGCCCGCTTCAGGGGGAGAAGAGAAGACCGGTGCGTTGCTGGGACTGCTGTGAGCAGTTGCAGGAGCTCTGAGGAGCCTCATCCACATCTGTTTCCTTCTTGTTTCACACTTGTTCATGGCCCTAGCATGGTTGGCATGTCCGTCCATCTCTCCATCTGTTTCCTAACCCCTTCCAGCTCAGGGTCACAGGGGAGCAACGGGTACAAGGCAGGGTAAACCCCACACAGGGCGCCAATCCATCATAGGGCTGACACACAGACACTCACTCACACCAAGGCCAATCTTCCCAGAACCGTGTTAACCTACCAGTATGTCTTTGGACTCCCCCCCCCCCCCCCCCAAAGCATCAAATCGCAAAAATAGAACTACGTTCGAAATACAAAATTATTTTTTATTTTCCTGTAACATTTCCAAAAAGCTTCTTAATTGCAGATATAAGTACCTTCTTATATTTTCTGGTGACGTGCTGCAGCTGTTTAAACGAAGGAGTCTGAGTGCTGATTAGCAGCACACAGGCTGCCGTGATGGCTGAGTGAGTCCCCTGTCCTGACCAGTCCTGACCAGCTCCCTGCGGTCTTTGTGCAGGTTCGAGAGCTATGATGTCTCCGGCGAAAACTTCGAGCAGAGGCAGCGTGACCAGAGGCGTCCCCTCCACGGCCGGCACAGCCAGGACTTCGACCACGAGCAGCCCGAGGAATCGTGAGTCATGCGTTTAAGCTCGTAGCAGGACTGGGAGAAATTGGACTTCGACTTCCTGAATGCTCCCTTTCCTTTGACATAATGCAAAAACTTCAGGTGGTGCGTTTTTGTGTTTTGAGGCTTCAAGTGAACCCATTTAATTGACATAGGCTGAGCACATCTCTTTTTTTAGAAAAATAATCTGCTTATATTAAAATACATAAGAGAGGCCTTGGTTATTTTTTTATCAAAACACATTTTTGAATGTTTATAAGGAGACAATAACTATATTGGCAATAACTATGAGGGGACCTCCTAAGAGGAACTAAATATCTTAAAACCCAAAAGCCATGTGTTTCTGGTAAGGATTGCAGCAGCACAGAACCTGTTCTGGACACAAAAGTCATATGTTTAGACTGCATCCGGGACATGAAGCCAGGTCACTGGACTCAAGCACATAGGGACAAAACCCACATTAACTTCACACAAGAGGCTTTCCAGACGGGGATTGAATCCAGGAAATGAAACAGCACATTTGTTGCCTTTCTGCAAAGATCTGTGTAGAGCCCTAAAATCTGTTGAGTTTTCTGTTCGTTTCCCACCTTAAGTTCATAACTGTAGGTATTCAGCTGAAGCTCATAACTGTAAGACATTCTACGGTAGGGAGTAACAGATCAGCTTGTTGCTGGAAGTCTTGTGTTCTGCTAAGTCTCAGCAGATCGTGGATAAGCACTCTATCTAGAGGCTCCTAAAGGATAGTCTTCACCAGAGAAAATGAAAAAATGCAGTTTAGCATGCTTCTCACTGTCTGTTGAGCAGTTTTGCAGATACATTATTTGATGTGTATATACAGGTAACCTTCATGTAAAACCAGTATTCTTGTGGCTTGTTGTGGGAAGTTCTTCATCAGAGGAGCAGGACACAGTCTTGTGCAGATTCAGTTTTATTGAGCTCAATAATGACATCAACGTGCGTTGGGTCTGCCCCACAGAACAGACAATCCTGCAGGGGTTTCCCAGCTCTTATATACAGTCAGGAGAAAGTTTGTTTCACAATATGAGTGCTTGTCCTGTTCTTTGATATGTAATTAAATTTTGTCCTACTGTCTTGCTTTACGTTCTGTCCTTTGAAATGCAGCAGACATTGGTCTGGTTTATCCTGTTTGTGGGTGTTGTTCCTGTTGTTAAGACACTGGGGCTGCTAAAGCAAGTCAGTTTTATGGCATCTTAGTGTAACTTTTGTTTGAGGCTAAATTAACAGACCCCATCAACCCCATGTGCTTAAGTGGTGATACTTTGATGCTGGATAAGTGAAATATATACATGTCCCACTTCATGGCTCATACTGATCATGGAGCCTGTTGAAGGCAAGGCTGTCTGGGTATATCACAGGGCATTACAAGCAGGAGTTGTGATGGAGAAGGTTGCTGGCCAGGCAGGCTGACTCAGCCGTGTCCTTGTGGCAGGTTCCGGAGGGGCGGTCCTTCCCGGAGCGACACTCGAGGAGGCCGGGGCTTCTCGGAGGACTTCGGGGGCGACGAGAGTTTTGATCAACCAGAGGAAAAGGGCAGGGCCTGGGACGCTGGAAGAAGAGGGAGGAATCGTGGGACACCCAGAGCGGGTAAGAGGACGCCACTGTTACTCCCTGCCCACAATGTCTCTATTCCCAGCTCCCTTTATTCTGGATTAGCAACAGAGCACTCCGTTTCATTCATTTTAAATGGGAAATATTAACCTTGACCAGTCCATTTCCTGACTAGTTTTAACGTCCAGCATTGTTAGCTCTTTCTGTCATTTTGGAGCAAGCTTTGCAGGGATTTAGAATTATAAAAAATGTCTCGATGTTTAAAGGTATATAATGATAGGGTTACCCAGTTTTATCCTGCAGTGATGCTACAGTCAGGAAGCTGCGCACTCCAGTAATACCCATAATATAGCATGAAAAACTTGTCACTCTACTTACACATGTATTAGAGTGATATATTAGGGATTAGATGTTTTTGGTGTAGTTTTTCTTAATTGATCATTCATGATTATGAAACAAGTCAAGTGCCTTGTTGCATAAACAAGAAATCGCCACATTACCGTGAGTTTTAATTGGACACAGGTGATGAGGCTGTCTAACCTGCTGAATGTGAAGCCTGGTGAAAACCAGGGAAACGTGTCAAGAGAAAAGCTGTGCAATTTGTAACATTCCAGCTGTATGCTGTCTGTCGGGGATAGGCAGAATGAATTCACCCGTCACGTCTGTCAAAAAAGTTCCAAAAAAGAGTCATTTTCCTGATAATGTTGTTACAATTTTAAGTGTAGATGTTTCCTTTGATGCTCCATGTGGTTATAACTCATTTTTTAGCAAGCTCGTTCTGTGCTCATAGATGGGCTGGAGTAATTTAAATCATAGTGAGCCCCTGCTGAAATTATGGAAGTATAGCAAGTCATTTATGCTACATACTTTTCGCAGATTTATAAGCAAAGGTCGTTGTTTTATTTTATATTGCAGTATGGAGCATGTCATTGAACTGATTGCAATTCGTTTTCTTTCTGATCTAATTGTTATTGTTTACAGGGGGACGGAAGGGGCTGCTGCCCACCCCAGATGACATCCCGCCTCACTATGATGGAGGACGAAAGCCAGAGAACTGGGAAGGAGGGCGAGACCAGGGTAAGAGGGGCTGGGTGTGGGAGGGGGTGGCGAGACCAGGGTAAGAGGGTTCTGTGCTGGGTGTGGTTGAGTGCTGCTTGCTTGCTGTGGTGCAGTCACACAATCATCTCCTGAGCCAACACTGAAACGTCACACGAACACAAGCGTATGAAGAAACGGGAGGTGACGAGCAGGGGCCGTGGGCAGCCTGATGTTATGAAGCATCGATCAGCACAGTTTTCACGTGTACTTCGTGCCCACAGGCCACGAACACTTCAGAGACGGGCCACGGCCGGATCACCCCACTCGCGACAGCCCGTCCCCTGCCAGCAGGGAGCGCTCTTCTTCACTGCAGGGCATGGACATGGCGTCGCTGCCACCCCGCAAGAGGCCCTGGCACGACGGGCCGGGCACAGGAGACCCCCGTGAGAGAGACTCGCCAGTGAGTGGCCCTGACGATCGAGGCCCAGGTAAGAGAGCCATGTGCTAACCATGGCAACAGCCGAGCCCCAAACACAGGTGGAGTCTCTTTCTCCTGGGATAATGAAGCATAGGTCATCAAAGCCTACGTCATCACGCAATGTGATAGCCATTGACTTACAAATGCCTGTTTCTTTCTTTACAAAAACAGCATTTTTCCATTTTAATTGTGGAAATAGCAAGTTATCATGGACCTTGATAAGGAAATGAGAATGCGACCTATAAAAGGAGTCCAGTTGATTCATCATGCACAATTGTTCAACAGTAGCTGATGGATTGCTACAGTCCCAGAATCACGCAAAGCAGCAGACGCGTCGTGAGATGCCTGCAGTGCGAGAGTATCCATTAATGTCACACTTTCACACTGATGTTTAAAGGGAATCTTTCCGTGTCTTTAATGGAGGTTTTTAGGATTTTGCTACTTGTGCTCAGACAGTTATTCTGGCAGTAGCAAAATGATTGTTATCCGTGTGTCTGGTAAAGTTTCTTATTTGCTGAATTACAGTAAGGCTTGATGTTGTCTCAGTCGGCTGGCGGGAGCCGTGCACGTGCAGGTGCCTAAGAGCTCTGTGTTTGTGACGCAGGACGCAGCTCTTCTCAGCGAGGGCTGAAGCTCGGGCGCTCTGGCTCGCAGGATGGAGACCCGCACCGAGAGGAGAGCAGCTATGGGGGCTCAGCCCGGGGGGCGAGAGGAGGCTGGGGTCGCGGGGGCGGCGGCGGCAGCGGCGGTGGTGGAGGAGGAGGAGGGAATGTGAACAGCTCGCGAAGAGGCTCGTCACGCGGCCCCTCGCGAGGAAGCCGGGGCCGGTAGGACAGGGAGGACTGCTGCAGGAGGAGAGAGACATGATGAGAGGACATGTGAGCCTCGAACTGGGCAACGCAGGGGGACAGCGGGACAGACGGACACCAAGGCAAGGGCGTGTCGGCAGCAGAGGCCGGATGCTGGCGAAGGAAGGCGGGAGCCTGTCATTTCCACAAAGAACCTCTTGGCTTTGGGGCCTACAGGGGGGCCAGGCTGCTAAACCCAAAGGAGTCAATCCTGCCATTTCCATTGGCACCATCACATCATCAGCTGGACTCAAAGCAGAATCTCCCTGTGTGTATATAAATGAGTTTGTACATGTGCTCGGTTTTCTTCTGTCATGGTAGCCCATCCCGGCTCCTTCGGTATCCCATAGTTTGCAGTACCTGTAACTGGAAAAGGTCCATTTAACAAGCATCAGGCTTCTTCCATGCAGCCTTTCCACTGCCTCTGATGTTCACACTGTATTTTTACACAGCGGGCGTTTCTTGTTCTCCCAAAGGATTTCCCAGGTGGCTTTTTTTTTTCTACACATTTCACTGTTTCACCCTTTTTGAAACCCCTCCCGATCCTCCTTCACTTATAAGCACACACACCTCTTGGATGACCTAGCAGACCCAGCTTGACTAGGTCATTGACTCAGCTTGTCCCATCTTGACTAGGTTATTCCCGCTGGCGTGATGTCAACTAACACGTATGTCCCTCGTTTTTTGTTTTGAAATGTCTCAAAAATACGGTGTACAAAATATGGTACAGGAACGAGATATTCAAGCATTGAAGCCCTGTGTCTTGTGTGGGCTCTCCCTGTGTCTGAGGTGGCGGCAGCAGCCTTAAAGGCTGCTCACAGTCTCTGCTCTGCCTCTTTCAGCTGTTTTCTGTTGAATCATGTCAGGTTAAGCCAGGCTTAGTATGTCACAAACCCCTGGATGTGAGGAAACAACATTGGGGGGGAGAATCCTTCTGGAGTGTGGTATATAATAGTTTGGATCAAGAACCAAAACAAATATAAACTGATTGTGGAGGTGGCCATTTCATCATACCATCTGTTATAGGCAGTACAAATACATTTCATTTTAGTACAAGTTTTTGACATTTTTCATATCACAGATTTTAACAATGCTATGTGATGGAGAAAATGCTATCTTCTAGTGTGTTTTTTAAATACAAATCGAGATACATTTGTTGTGCCAGAATTACAATGCGGAGACAAATGTCATGCCTAGTGTCATCAGAAAACAGGGAAGATTCAACATGACAGAAAATGTGAAGTCCATTGTGCAGTCTTTTGCATATGTGGAAAGATAAGATAGGCACATGTTCAAAAATGGCAGAATATGTAACAGGAATGGAGTAATGACAACAGGGGAAATTTATTTTCTTAACTTTAGTAATCTGTTTTTCTACATTGGCACTTGCTGAAAGGCTGTGCATGAATTCAGGCCTGCAAACCTGATGTTAAAATGTATCCTTTTAAATTTCTACACTTGACACTTTCAGCTAACGTAATCGTAACCACTTTCGGTCCCCCAAGATGTCTAGCCCCCTAACAAAATATGCCCCAAGATGTTTTGTCACACTCCCAGTTTTATGAACTGAACAAACTCCTTGATGCCTGCAGTCATTCGCGTTTTCTTTCTAGGGCAGAGCCATTGGGATCTAAGGTGTAAATGATATACAGGAAGGATCTAACTAATGGAGACCCTATTTGTGAATCTTGGTTTCAAAGAGGAGAAATGTGCCTCCTGACAAAGGTGTGTGTAAAATCCCAGTGTTGAAGGATCAGGTGGTTTGGAACACCAGTCCAGAGATGTTCTCACTGATTCAAAGAATTTAATGTTGCTAACTGTACAGTGTTCTTTTTTTCTCAGGTGAGTACATTCTGATACAAAAAGGAGGGGTCCCATTTCTGATTTTTCTTTACAGAAATCCTTATTTTCCTTGATTTTTTAAAAAACATCTTAAAAATGGGAGAAAAAAAATCTGTATACTGAACTCTAACATTACCAGGCGCCTTTCAGAGATACAGAGAGGTGAGTTTCTTTGTAAATGTATAGTTTGTCAAGGAATTGTCATATTGTTTTGTCATTTTTTGTATGAAACTGCAATAGAAATTTGTGCAAAATTTACCAAAAAACTTCTCTTGTTTCATGCTTCTTTATTTTCCTTTTTGCTCGCTGAATGTCAGCACTTTCTGGGCACTGTGGTAGCATCTTCTATATCCATTTGAATTTATACTATAATTGCATTAGAAAGTAGACTTGCCCGTTTTAAGGAATATTGATCAGGGTATTCCGCAGGCACTGGAAAAGTAGGAGTGGGAGTGTGAGGCTTCACAGTGCAGGGTGAATGCAAATAACTGATGAGAACTTAAGAAAGGGTACAAAGACAAGGCCTCTTGGCCTATCGAGCAGGTAATGGATCCAAGGATCTAATTCTTCTGTTTCTTGAAAGAAGCCAGAGTGCCACCTTTCACAGCATGAGCTGTGTTTTGTATTCCTGCTCTCATTTCACAGTTGCCACCATATCAGGGCTACAGTGTGAGGTGTGCCAGTTCCAGGTATGCTTGAGAAGAGGTGAATGGCACAAAAGACTGCTTTGTTTACACTTGCAGTTAGACTAGAGAGCTCCCAGTCAGTTCTTCACGACCCAGAATCAGCTGGTGTGGGTTTTTATAACTGTTCAAGTAAATTACTCTTAGTAAAACAACAAATCCTGAGTTCTCGGTGTTTGGACACTGGACGATATTTTTACATTTATAGTTTATTTTAGTTGATAAGGAATGAACAATTGCATAAAATTGTAAGCTTTTCACACCATTGAGCCACTAGCTAGCAACAAGACAGTAAAACAGGTTCACATAAGAATCTGAACTGAAGAGTGACAAAAATAAAACAGTGGTTAATACAATTGTTTTGGGCGAAATAAGCAGTTACATTTGGTCTCTTGTTCAAAATTCAGTTCTAAACCCAGTTTTCATGGTCTATGCTAAAGACAACAGCCCTAGCTGAGATGCAGCTGTGTCCCTAATGTGATTAATAAATTCACAGATCTCCCATCACTCACAACATGTTAATCAAACACTCCATAATCTGTCAGTGAACGGCCCGTACTCGGGCCGTTTGCTTCACCTGGATCCGGGTTGGATTTCTTTTCGCTGTGAGAAAAACTGCTTTTATCCATCCCAGCTTTTCACATCATCCACAATTGCCACAGCATATTCATTCCTTCACCGAAGAAGACCCTATATCCTTACTGAGGGGCGCTTTGATGTCGCCTAGGAAAGTGCCTCATTTAACCATTTTAATACCCGATTCACAAGTAGTGGAACAAAGCACAGTACCGTATGCTTGAAAGCCTAGTTCAAGAATCCAGGGAGACTGTTCTACATCTCATTTGGCATTTTTTAAATTTAAAGATTCTGTCGGGCGTACGATTTGTCCCCAGCATCTGTGCCTTCCAGTCTGCTGTCGGGAGTCAGATGGGCATGGTCTTCGCTGAAACAGTTCGCTTGATGGCTGACGCTGCCATGCTACCCAGGAACTTCATCCCTGCGGTCCCTCCTGGGAGTAGGGCAATAATGTACCCAGCTATGGCAGCGACCTGCACCACAGCCCCGAGCGCGGTGAGCGCCGTGCTGTGGAGACTGAGCGCCGCGTACAGAGTGCCCGTGAGAGAGCACAGGTACAAGGCAGCACCGGGGGACGGGGTCGTGAGAAGTTTGCTGGGTCCCCGCAGTATCCCCGCCCCCAACAGAGCAAAAACGGATCCGAGGGACCAGAGCAGAGCGAACTTGCGAGCCTTGAGCAGCAGCAACGGGGCGTACAGAGCAGACAATCCGAAGCACAGCACAGAAATCGCAATGCAGACTCCAAAGGCGACCAGCCTCTGCGAGCGGCTCATGCCGGGCAGGCAGGCATCTGGCTCGGAGGACCATGGCCAGGAAACGCCGCTGCTCGACCCTTGGCCCGCACTGTTGTTGGCAGTCCCCGAGAAAGAGCTAGACCAGCGACCGAACCAGCTTCCGTTTACTGAGCTCGTCTCGCCGATATCGATGGCAGTACTTGAGCTCGGCTGCGATCCTGCCTTTGCGCCGCTTTTGGACTGAGCCAAATACTCCTGCAGCTGTCTGTTCAAATCGGCCATGACTCTCGCAGGTGTTCATCCAGCTAGCTCATCCCGACACCCCGTGTATGACTCGGGAAGACAGGAAGCAGCTCATCGTCACTGAAATGCGTGTTCACATGTGACTACATGTAACAGCAACCTTCAGCCGTGTGGAGGAGGTAGAGTTAAAGAGGCGTCAGATAGCTCACCGAGATGTGAACGGACACACACGTGAAGTTATTTTTGTGATTGTTATTGGTATACATCTCACATGGGTCCTTGATTGTGCTCTTCTCTAGCACATACATACCGATGCTATTACAGCCGAGGAACAAACAGGGGTTTGAAATTACAAGCGGAAAGAACTGTTTCGGCTGTGGAGTCTCTAAAGGGGTGCGTGGAGAATGAGGACAGCAGGACTGTGATGAGAAGTATATGTGAGATTAGGCAAGAAGATGGAGTGGGTCGCCAGGTTTCATCCTGGTGTATCTGGAGGTTTTCCAGGTGTGTTAAAGTATTTCTTTAGTCAATTTCTTGTGTTCTATATTAACAAATATAATCTTTTTGCGTCTCCCTGTTTTGACACATTTTCTCGTCTCCTCTGTCCATTATTCTCCGGTGTTTATATACCCGCAATTTTTGTGTTCTCCCTCACTTCTCACGACAAAATCTCTGTAGAGTTCAGTAAATAAAATATGGCGACCTGGAAAAACCTGGTTCGGTTGAGCCAATAACGAGTTTATCCAAAACTTTAGGATGTAAGATGTACTGGAAATGTGAAGACACACTGGCCCAGTAGGACAGATTGGGGTCCCTTGGGGTAAAGAGATGAAAATAGTGTTGCTATTGTTGATCCCAATTTCAGTTTTCACCTTGCTTCTGAATTAAAGCGCATAGACTGAACGATAATTGTTAAATGAAATCATTTAAATCGATGCTATTTGAATGTTTATTGTGTTTCTATACACTGCCAGTATTTGGAGTATTGCATATTTGCACTATGCCTTTTACAGGTTTTATTTTGTTGTTATGGGCATTAATGGTTTGCGTCTCTTTGAAAGTACAGCACGTAATGCTGATGAGATGTTTAGATTATCTGATCGGTGGAAGCTTTTGTTGACGAATATATCATCATAATCGCGTGGTTGTAATTCTGTGTAGTATACGCCTTGATTTGTTTCCATTTAGAAGCGACGTGTAGAGGCCATCAAACCGGTAAGGAGTGTGGAAAGCAGCGGAAAGGCGAGGTTTAGCTGAACAAATTACATAACTAGTAGACGTGCAGTGGAATTAAAATTTACGAAAAGGTAAACATGTCGGTGATCTGGTGTTTTCATTAAAATAATATTTACTGTTAATTATTGATGATAAGACTTTTTAATTCATTAATTTAAATTGGTATCCGTTCCTCTAGTCTAGTTTAGAGCGTCGATATCATTACGAGCTTCAGTGTCGTATATTGTAACTGCGTATTGTTTCAGTTATATAATGTTTTCATTTTTATTTTAAGCAATATCATATTATCATTACCTCTAATCCATCCAGGTTGTATGGATTTGGGTTTAACACAATGAAGACGACAGAAAGTGGTTTTCGATCTAGGTTATCTATCGACGTTATTTTGTACCGAGAGTTCAGAGGATTCGCATGAGACAAAATATTTGTGCAATTTTAGATCAAGAGCTATAAGAATAAAAATAGAGAAAATCCACCAGAAAGAATAAAACAACGGAAAATACTTCAGATTTATCAATGACATTGCGTAGATTTATAGTTCTGCCGAGCAATTCCTTTTGCACATGCCGCTGAGTCTCGCTTATTTTATTCTTAGTTTTCGGAATTGACTACAATGATATGAAACCATATTACTTGCTTGAGTAAACCCTTGAAAAATAAAATAATAAATCGGTTATTACAGTTCCAGAGGACATTGTGGAGGTAAAGCACATTCCAGTATTCCAGTTTTCCAGCTGAAAGAGCGGTTGGAGTTGTGGCGAAACACAAATCCTTGGAAATAGAATAGAATCCTTACCAGCTGTGCGAGTTTTCACCCGTTACTGAATGCGACTCTCCCTGTAATGGTATACACATTTGTCGGTCTGGACCTAAAAATAAGGGCAGTTGTTCATTTCAGTAATCGGACAAGACATGCGTATACCGCCCGCATACAAGTACGTTGTCTGTTTCCACCCTTCTACAAGCGCAGTGAAGTGTAATAAAAATACAAAAACACAATATTGTCATAAAGAGCGTCAATGTCCCAGAATGATGCAAATGTTCGTAACAAAAGCGCACACGCTGGTGATACACGAGTGTGAATATATTGATCGGAGGCCTGTTTTCTTACTCTGGTGGCAATCAGAAGCACGGAAAAGACCCAATGCAAGTTGGTAGGCTTGTCGTGAGTGTAGGGGCTGCCGATGGAGACCAATTCTTCAGACACCCGGCTGGTCTATAATTATCCCTATGTCTCATTGGTGCTTCGCCCCTGATGCCTTTTTTGGAAGGTTGTCTGATTTGTGACCCGCCTGCCCCTCACAAGGCAGATGGGCTCTGGGCACAAGAACAGTCGAAGGGGACAGAGTTCAGATTGACTGCTGAAACAAGAGAAGGCGAGGAAGGATTTGGTCTGGTACACCACTGAAGGAACCAGGTGAGTCATTGGTTTCTAGCACACACACTTGAGAGCACATCTGTGGAAATCACATGCTAATTTTGCAATGCATGTGCATGTTGTTGCTGGATAAACCTTGTGTTGTGTTTAAAGCAAATTGCTAAATTCCAAAACGTCCCGATTTTCTGTTTCAAAGCGTTCGTAGATCTTCTCTTCAGAGATTTCAATCAATCAGTCAATTAAGGTTTATTTATCAATGCACGAATAGTACAGCACACAGCGGTGTTGTCGGCAATGAAATGCATCACCCACAAGCTGGGTAAGAGGGATAGAAAAGTAGGACAGAATTTATAAGGATAAGGTTAAGATTAGGATCCAATAAATCATACAATTGCAATTTACAATGCAGTTACAGATTGAGCGAAAGTAACACAAGGAGATATGGTAGGATAGGAGCTATTAGCGCTGCTCATATGTGTCCTGAGAGTACAACGTGACAGGAGGGCACCGGTGCACCCTATCAGTTCAAGTTGCTTTTTGTCAGCGGCCGTTTGGGTATCTGCAGGCGTCTGCTGTGGTTGACTGTTTAGCAGTCTTACTGCCTGGGGGAAGAAGCTGTTACGAATCCTGGTGATCTTGGTCTGTATACTTCGGTATCATTTTCCAGATGGTAGTAGAGAGAACAAGTTGTGTTAGGGTGACTGGGGTCCCTGAGGATAGACCAAGGCTTCTTGAGGCATCTAACAGAGTAGATATCCTCGATGTTCGGTAGCGTGTAGCCGGTAGTGTTTTGAGCCAGTTTCTCCACCCTCTGGAGTACCTTGTGTTCTCAGGCGGATCAGTTACCATACCAGGCAGTGATGCAGCTGGTTAGGATGCTTTCAGTGGTGCACTTGAACTTGAACTTGAACTTTATTGCCATATGTAACCGGTACATGTAATTCTTACTTACAGAAAGTCTTTCGATTGTAAAACAAGTGTAAAAACACAAAGTGCAGACAGTGCATCAAGACAATATACAAACAAACGGTAGACAATGTACAAGTCAACAAGTAAACAGTTTGAATGTAAACAATACAGACGTGTAAACAATGACTGGAGATGTGCAATAAATAAGAAATCATAATGAGGTAGATGGCATAGGTGTGGTCCGAAGGGCATGGCTAAATGTGTTCGCCAATAGTAGAAGTACGATTGACGTACAGTACAGAAGTACTGTAGAGGTTGGTCAGCATGTGTGACGGCACGCTGAACTTCTTTAGTCTGCGGAGATTGAATAGGCGCTGCCAGGCTTGTTTTGGCTAGATTTTGTGACACTTGTAATTTCTCAGTCACCTGTGAAATGTGAATGGTGTGTAATTTTATTTCACCCCTGCTTTGCGTCCCTTGATCTAAGGCTGCTAAAGTCTGCGTAGTGACCTTCCTTGACGTTTTATGTATTTAAACGGGAAATGTGCATGAGCTGTCCCATCATATACTGACCTTAATGGCCCTGCACACCAGATGTTATTGTATGGTGTTTCTGCTGTATCAGCACTCCGCGGAATGGTGGCACAACAGCTGAAGGTAATGTGGAACTCTGCTTCCTGGTTATTTTCCTGATCCAGGCGCCATGTCGGTCTCCCAGATCACGCCCTCCCTGTTTCTGAGCAGCGCGGACGCCGCCCTAAACCAGGCCCTGGTCTCTTCCAAGGGCATCACTCTCATTGTCAACGTCACGCTGGCCCACGCCTGCCCCGCCTACCGGGGGGTGGAGTGCGTGCGTGTGCCCGTGTCGGATCTGCCCCACGCTCGCCTGGGGGACCACTTTGACAGCGTGGCGCTGCGCATCCACAACAACCGCGCGGGCAGCACGCTCGTGCACTGCGCCGCGGGGATGAGCCGGGCCCCCACCGTGGTAATGGCCTACCTCATGAGGTACAAGGGGGTGACCCTGCGCGAGGCCCACGAGTGGGTCAGGGGCAGCCGTCCCTACATCCGCCCCAACGCTGGCTTTTGGAGGCAGCTTCTGGACTACGAGAAGAAGCTGTACGGTAGGAACACGGTCAAAATGGCCGCCTCTCCTCTGGGCGTACTGCCTGAAGCCAAGGACCAGGAGCGCAGCCCCAGATACTGCCTGAACTTTTGATACAAGCTGGGACACTCCCTTCCTTCAAAGCAAGTGCCTCATTCTGCATAGCCAACAGCCAGGGGTGTCCTAATCCAGTCCTCAAAGGCCACAGGGCTTTCTCTCTTACAAATGAGTTGTTTGTATTTTAATGACATTTTTTACAGTTTTCTGAAACAACTACTACAGTTTTAAGGATAGTTTAAACCTGGGGTCTCCCAATCCCAGATTTGGACACTCTTTGGACTATAAATGGGACCATTTTCCTTTGGAATCATTTTGAAAATGTTTTTTTCCATTAATGGGGAAAAAAACAATTCCATGGATACCTTTCCAAGGTAGCCACTGTGACATAATCTGAAGCATAATGTCCAGTGTATTAATTTCAGGAACGATGTAAAAAAGTGGAGAATGAAGTGGAGGGAGACCGAGATACCTGAGGCAGCATAATAACAACCCACTGGTGCAAAAACAGTATAAGATGGTAGGGAGATTAGTTAGAAAGTCTGTCTTTTATTTTTTTGCTTTAGCATTTTTTATTTACTGAGCATCAAATTAAATTTATCACTTATAACTACAGCACATACACCAGCCATGAACACAGGAAACATTTATTAATGTAATTAATTCATTTTGTTATCAGGAAAATGTCATTTTTTTGGTAGCAGGTGCACTATCATTTTATTCAGACATGACAAAAAAATTCATTATGATGATTAACATTTGAATTCAGTATGGATGATTTCAGTGGGTCAATCAATGGGTTGTAGTAAGTCACAGACTAGTAGCAAGTGCGAATGACATTGAAAGCAATATTAACTGTACATTAGTGAGACAAACTCGGTGACAAATGCTGTCTTTTGGGATTCTGTTCTATTCCTCTCAAGAGAGCCTGGACAAGCACATTCCTTCTCCCTGGTCTCTGAGCTCTACATGCCACATGACATCCCAGCTCATCAAACGGATGTTTAAAGAGGATCAACTTGAGTTGGGCGAGTAGAGCATCATGTCAAACTCTCATCTCAGAAGAGAGCTATTCTGTCATGCGCATGTGTTGTCCTGCTGCAATGTTGTCACAAGTCCAGAGAAGAGCAAGTGAGGTTCCAGGACTTCCGAGACTAGGCAGCCCTGCTCAGATCATCACACCTGGACCTGTGGTCTCCCAGACTGCAGGTAGCCAATCACTTTTTAACTGTTTAACTATATGTCCTAACGGGCTAGAAATGGCAAGTGACAGTGTGCCAACTTATTCCAGCTTCCATCATACTGACAAACCTATCACATGCAAATATGCAAAATGTAGTAAGTGTGGTAAGATGGTAAGTTTGCATTGATACTCAGTGTCTTGCATATACTAGTTAGGTAGTTGGCTTAAATGTAAATTTCTGAGATTAAGACTTTAGCTAAACAGATGTACAGCTATCACAGTTCTGACTAATCGCACTACCCTTTGAAGGCACACCACCAGGTACACTGCCACAGAACCTGGAACATTATAAGGTCTTCTGTGTTTCTTTGCTGCATGATAAAATCTGAATTTGTGATAATTTTGCTGTATTAAAAAATTAAGGTATGTTAAATCTGATTGAGGAGGATTTTATTACAAAATACAGTGAACTCATTGTATACAAGTCATGTCAATCCTGGGTGATTATTGTATTTGGATTTGTATGAATTAATGAAACAGAGAACATGAAACGTTGAGCTATAAACCAGCTTATTTAAATCGGAAAATGTCTTGTTTAAGATTTCTTATGAACTTCATAATAAAACTGTACCCACATACTGACCAATGTGCTTTGTCAAGAACACGGCGAGAACACAAGAGCACAGATGGAAAAACAAGCTACCTTGTGCAAGCTACCCCAGAATTGTTGTGCTCGACAGGAAAAGCAAAGAATAATTACATTTAATAATAAATGGTTATTTTCATCCCAAAGGAGGTAAACCATTTCATCCACTACTGGATTATGTACTTGGGTTATGTACAGTAGTCTTACTACACGGCAAAACACATGGCAAATTGAGAAATTGCTTCACAAATTGAGCTAAGGGGAAATTTAAGCAAGCCAGAGTGTGCAAGCTCAGACTGGAATGTAGAGAGTAGGTATACCAACACCACTAACAGCAGTATCCTGATATTCATTAGGACTCCCATCTCGGTACTGACCAGGTCAAGCCTTGCTGAATTTCTGAGAGCTGATGAAATCAGAATAAAGCCCCTACTTTTCAGCAAAATGTCCCTTTCTCCTGTTTCTGATCCCTCCATAGCTAATTCTATAGCCTGTTGAGCAATCATTATGTCTCACCGCAGAGACAAACATTGTCTCCATTATTTTTAACGGTACACACTTAAAGCAAAAGACAATGTTTTTAAACTACATCTATTTTCACCTGACTCAGCAGAAAATCTAAAAAACAAATCAACTGAATGGGGTTTTCTTTATTTGTTAAACATATTTTACAAAAGGAATGAATACGTTCTGCTCAGTGTCTTGTTCTTCTTGTTCTAGCATCAAGTAAAAACTACTGAATATAAACATTTCCATTAAAGTTGTACAAATGCAGATTTTCTGATTGTTCTGATTCCTCTTGTTGGCAATTCAGAGATACCTAAGTGTACAAACCATGACACCAAGGCTGCTCTAGAGGCCCTCTACTGACCTGTAAAAGACTTGGATGGTGTGTTGAGAAGGTATTTCTCAAAAATAATAAAAACATAATCAGAAAAATAAGTTTACACAACAAACTTGTAAAAACTAAGTTATGTCAGGAGAAGTACATTGTCCTGATTTCTGCCTCTCTGACAAGGAACACCAGTTTTAGCTGCCTCCTTTTATAAAAATGTCAGAGAATGTGGCTTTGTCTGAACAACAACTGAAGATTTGCCTCGTCGCTCTCCTGTCTCATTCAATACTGGAAGCTTCTCTTGGTCTGAATGTCGTCCAGTATCTGCTGCAGTTCCTCCTCTTCAAATCGGCCCTCCAGACTGCCATTGTGGAGAAACAGAGAGGAAGAGACGGTAAGAAATCTCTACTCATATTAGAGCTACAGAATAAATCTTCGTGTTATCCAACCCAGTGCAATGTCTAAAAATCAAACCATAACTAGCCATTTTTAGGAAAGTAGACCCACTCCATAGCAGAGCCTGTTATGTCATCTTCTAGTACTGTTTCCTCAAATCCAATGCCTCTATCTCTACTGAACAATGTACTTTAGGTATTCGTGTTCAATTATGAAGCCAGCAGGTCTTTATAAGCTCACCCTTAACCAAGTTTATTTAATTTTTGTGGAACAAAAATACATTTTTGATGAGCCTACTAAAGCACGAGCTCCCTAACTGTGCAATTGACCACAATAGTCCTTGGAAACTGATTATTTGAATGTCACTCTCAATGACATACTGGATTATGACTCTCCAAAAACTGGGATCTGTCTAAAGAGAGCGAGAGACTGCTAAAAACCAACAGCTGTTCTTCCATAATATAGTTCTTTCCCAATGTAATACTTATGCTGGGTTGTAAAGGAGTCAATTCTATTGCTGTCTTCACAGACTGTGCCTTAGAACCTCTACCGAGCATCGACCTCCAAGAGCCGGGTGTTCAGACATCAGGTCTTGGAAGGAGAAATACGGGGCGGCGCGGCCAGCAGACTCAAACGTGCGACGAGAAGTGGCCGTGGCAGCACACCGACCTTGGAATAAGGGCCTTGGCTTCTTCCGCTGCTTCGGGGCACAGGTTGGCCAGGCTGGCCAGCTCGAACTTGTGGAGCTTCTTCTGCAACAGCAGGCTGCAGCGAGGGAGGAAACAGGACACGATCAGACCACAGCAGCACGTGCAGCCATGAAGACGGCCCACTGCTAACCCGAGCACTTCCTGGTTCCTCTCCCCGGGCGGAGCGGTGGCACTGTGGCTAAGGATCTGCGCCTGTGGCTGGATGAAATCCCGCGGCCGGCAGAGGAATCCTGCTCCGTTGGGCCCCTGATCAAGGCCCTTAACCCCAGCTGCTCCAGGGGCACCGTATAAACGGCTGACTCTGCGCTCAGACCCCAAGCTTCTCTCTACCCGTCTGTATGCCTGTGTGTCTCATGGAGAGCAAGCTGGGGTATGCGAAAAGACAAATTCCTAATCTTGCATTGTATATGCCCAATAAAGTGATCTTATCTTAGCTCTTACCCCGTTAACTGCTATGCTGGGGCATGAGTCTTCTGTACTGAACTACTGTACCTCCCTTTGCGCTGCCCTGATGCCAGCCCATGGGGGTCTCCGGGGAACACGGTCTTTTACAAACACCCCTCCGTCTCCCGACTGCCACTCTAGGTTCCCTGTGCGGCTGGTGTGAAGTGTTCAGGTTTGGTGACTTCAACTCACGCTTAAAGACTTTTAAAAGAAGGGCTCTCGCACATAATCTCTCTCCAATGGAAAACTTTACAAAAACAAAGAATCTATCTCTTCAGCTAGATGTCTGAAGAAGGCCAGGTCCATTCTCAAGGACCCCAGTCATCCCAGTCACAAACTGTTGTCCCTCCTACCGTCTGGTAAACGGTACCAAAGCATTCGGTCCAAGTCCAACAGACTATGGAACAGCTTCTACCTCCAGGCAATAAGACTGCTAAATAGCCAACCTGCAGCTCCTTTAGCAAATCACCTGTAATGGCTACATGGACACAGTTTTCACTGTATTCAGCATAAACGCACTACTTGTATATATTGCATACACCATGGACACATAGCAGCTCTACTCATATTTAGTTTTATTCAATTTCTATTATATCTATTATTATGTAACCTTATTTTCATAACCTTGATTTTGTGATTTTTATGATTTCTGTGATTTTTGTGAGCTTGCAGAACAGACATGCTGTATTGTTGTGCATTTGATAAATAAACTTTGATTTGATTCTGATTTGAAAGGCAAAAACGTGACTCTCTAGGGCGGGAAGCCGATCCAGCCGGGGGTGGCCGCGGCCTGACCTGCGCACGCTGGCGATGGTCTCCCTGTTCTTGAAGCGGCTGAAACGGGCCGTGTAGTTGAGCGTCTTCATGAAGACCTCGGACAGCTCCTGCTCGTCCTCCGCGCTCTCGTTCTGCTGCTTGCGGTGCTCCAGCAGCATGTGCACCTCCGAGTTCAGCAGCGTCTCGGCGTTCTCGAACTCTGCGAGGGGGGAGAGGAGGTGGGCGTGCGTTAGGGACGCCAGCAGCAACACTTAAAAAGACGCCGGGTGCGGAGCGGCCCGATCCGTTTCGGGTTTTATCTGGACAACACTCATATTCCTATATCTGACTGCACAGTAAACACACATGCTGGCAAAAAGAGCCAGGGTCTGTTCTGGGTTCCTTTCCAGCTGAGCTCTGAATCACTAATTGGATAATTTTCCTGATCTCACCTCAGGGACAATTTAACGGCTTATAAAACTCGCAGGACTGTGGCTTTCCAAGACAAGGGTTACAGACCCTTACTGCAGGCCAACTTGTTTTTAGTAAATACTATTTTTTTTGTCAGTAAGCCTAACTCCACTTGATCTCTTTTCACTCCTGGTCAGCAAGAATTGCAGCCCTCGGGGGCCAGAATCCATTAGATTTCTTAGTGCTCTCCGTATCCTTAATGTCTTAAATAGGTCTAATTAAGCTTAGTATGATTAGTTCAAGTTTGGTCACTATGCGGAGGCGGAGGACAGCAGCTGTGTGCGCACCACCGCTGCAGACGACCGTGTTATTTTATAGTATTCTCTATACCAGCATCAGTGAGGCCATTAAAACTGTTCAGGTCAGAAGATCCCATTTGACCGCTTCTGCGCGGACTATCCCTAACCCTAAAAAATGTTAAGCATAAAATTTTTTTTTTAACTTTAAGACCCATTTCGTGCTTTTCATTTCACCAGCAGTTCGGTGTTTACACCTCCACAGAGCACACGAATCCCCGTGGCGGCGGCTGGTACCTTTAGGGAAAAGCAGTTGCGAGGCGTCCTCCTCCACATCTCCGACCTGCGGGGGTCCAGTGCCTCCTCCTGCCGCCATCGTCCGAATCAAGACCCGGGGCAGCCTGAGTAGGCCCCAGCGACCACTTACAAACGGGTATCTGTAAACCAGAAATTATCTAAACAAATTGGCAGCGAAATTCAGAAAGGTTGCGTACGGAGATATGCTCAATATGCAGACAACTGTAGCGCTGTAATTATCCCGGTACACTCAACAGCACGCATCGCCATGCCTGTCATGAACACCTAAACACAAAACAAAAGTATGATGGGTGAACTCATTGGGGCTTCACAAGACAGCGCCCCTGTCGGTTGGAGGTCTCACCAAGAGGCGGCATGGGCTGCAAAAGGTAATATTCCAATTCAAAGAGCTTTATTGGCATATCCGATGAATTACGGTGTTGCTAAGGCAGATTCAATTAATGCAACGCTACATACATTTAAATAATACAGACATCACATAAAACATTATTGTGAGACAGTATCACCCTGTTTTGTTGTTATTGCTGCACGTTTTTGCGGGGAGGGGGTATTCTGTTGCTTATGACTCTCTTGTTGTGAACTGTAATTTTAAATCTATTCTTCGCCCCCTGGATAGTACAAGAAGTATGTGTTTTTTTATCGTCCATTGAATGTGAATCAGCGGTCAGTCTATTTTTTTAAATTCAAATTTGAAAAGAGCTTTATTGGCTTGACCGATGACTTACAATGCTGCCAAAGCAGAGAAATAATTACACAACATTTACAGTACTCACATAAATGTCCAATAATAACATATTTCGTACATTACTAGAATTTAAAAACGAGGGGGAAAATATTGCTGCGTTGGCCGGGAATCGAACCCGGGTCAACTGCTTGGAAGGCAGCTATGCTCACCACTATACCACCAACGCTTGTTGTTAGATGGTGGTAACTATGGGTTAAAGCAGTGCTGGCGCGGCCTTGGCGCTGTAAGTGTAAGTCCAGGCCTACAGCGACACCCAGCTGCAACGCTCTCGGAAGCGATACTGGGCCCGAGCGGAGGGAAACCGTTTCGCTTTGATAGGAGCAAAAATACTGAAACCCTCGTCATATGCGGATCCGGATCTCTCTGTGATTTTGAGTTTTCCTTGGTGAATTGTGGTTTGGGTTCTCACTAGGTGACACGAGATTTCCTTTGCTGAAAAGGGGCAGAGGAGCGTTTCAGCTTTCCCAAAGCCCCAGGGGCTCAAGAAAAATAGCAGCCGCTTTTGTGTTGAGGGACCGAGCCCATAGCTCGTCTGTAAGACGGGATGGATTTGTTTGGAGACCTTCCCGAACCCACACAAACTACAGGTAAAGGATATCTGTCATTTGTATTTTATTTTTAAAACATACTTTGTATTTTAGGCTGTGTAGGAGACAGGACACTTTGGTAGTAACTGGATTTATGTAAGTAAAACTAATAAGCTTTTAAAATTCATAGTACCACCCTTTTCGTCGTTGATGAAAGTATTTTGATATGGAAAGAGTTGAAGATCATTCAAAATGCTGTTTTCACTACTAAAACCGCTCTAAAGGACGACAGGCCTGAAACTCGTGAGCGCAAATCCCCGACCTGGCGTGAAGGCTGTAACCGTAGATCTGAGCATGTTCCTCGGCTAAAGAAACCAGTGATCTGCAGTATGTGAATTTGTCGAAGATAAACTTTATTTTATGACTTATGCGAGGTTTGACACTTCATGACTATAGTATATGTAGTTTTTATGGTTTAAGAAGTAAAGAATGAAATGGTGTATGCAACGTTGTGATTTGGTAGCAAAAGCACATCGACCGAATTCCATGTTAAGACTGATTCTTTGTGTTAGAACGTTTACTTTAATAATAATAATAATAATAATAATAATAATAATAATAATTGCTTACACTCATATAGCGCTTTTCTGGACACTCCACTCAAAGCGCTTTACAGGTAATGGGAACTCCCCTCCACCACCACCAATGTGCAGCATCCACCAGGATGATGCGACGGCAGCCAACTAAAAACTATAAACTTTGTACTTTATAAAGGGGATTAGGTAATTGTGAATTTGGTATTTAAAAACGGTACAACGGGCGCCGAAACATTCAGCACATTCAGCTGTATTTTCACGGATAAAGAGCATTTGGACTGCCTAACATCGATTTAAACGATTGGACTAGGAGTATTAATTGGAAGTGGTGAAACCAGTACATGTATTACTAGAAAAACATGTATCTTTATGTAGTTTAAAGGCCATTGTTTGAAAGCAGTTGTGCTCAGTGATGGGAAATTCTGCAGACAAACTGTGGTATAAGGTCATAGATGTGTGGAAATATACATAATAGTCTGCACAATTACAATATATATATAAATATGATGCCTGGTACATGATCAGAATCCCTGATTTGTTGGGTCCCTTCAATAAAAATCCCTCCTTCTTATTCTTTTAGCAGCAGACACAGGTTCTTCCAAAGACTCCAAGACTGAGGAAAAGCCCAAGACAGAGAAGAGGAAACTAGACACTGAAAGCAACGGCACAGAGCAACAGCTGGAGGAAAAGAAAGTTTGTAAAGGTTTTCAGCCATGTCCACACCCCTGTTCCTCACCTGGGGCTGGGGGGTGGGGGGTCTGGTGCTCTGGCTGCCTTCCTTGATTGAGCACAGCATAGTCTTCGTTATAGACGTTAGCAGCAAAGTGTTGATGGCCAGCCACTTCTACTGTACCTTCCCTCCACAAAACAAGTTCTGGTGTTCTTGGAATATAGTGCATTAACCTTTCTTCCACGGATCGGAGGTACAGAACTTTAATAGCACACAATAATTTCGATTTTCCTAACACAGAATGTAGTTTTATTATGATGTTTTCATCCGTCTTTTCATAGAAGGATGACACTTTAGCACAGTGGTTAGCATGCAGTTTCACAGCTGTGGGGCCCTGGGTTCAGTTACTGGGGTGCTATCTGCGTGGAGTTTGTATGTTCTCTCCAGTTTCTGGTTTCCTCCCACGGTCCAAAGACATGCTAGTAGGTTAATTGTCTCCTGGGAAAGTCGGCACTGGTGTGAGTGTGTGTGCGTCTGTGTCTGAGTGTGCCCTGCGATGGACTGGTGTCCTGTCCAGGGCGTAACCTGCTGTCCGCCTGCTTCTTGGCTTCTTTAAAAATCTAAACCTTTTTTTAAGACATACTCTTAGAACCAAGTAATAACAGTCAGAGATTGATAGGGATATAGATTTAACACTAGGACGATGTGTTTTGGAATGTCCCTGCTTGTTGTTTACTCTGATTAATTTCCACCTTTGAATTAATGATATCTAGTAAAGCATTTTAAAATATGAATGGAGAGATTATAAGAAAAAAGCTATTAGATCCACAGTGATAAACTATTTTTTTAGCATAGTTTAACAGAATACGATATAGGATAGAGTGATGTATATCTGTTCTAAAGCTTGTGACAGCAAAGACTTTGGTGCAAATATCAGCTCCCAGGATCAATACAACCCAAAGCTACTGTGGGCTGGAGGGTTGGAGCTCACAGTAGACAGACAAGATGGGCAGACAGTGCAAAAGAGTGAAGTGCAAACAACAAACAACAAGCTCGTACCATTGAGTTGTGAAGAAGGGGTAATGTTATGGGGAGTGTGGATGTAAATCTGTGATCTGTCTTTTTTTACAGTGGCCACAAGGGGATTTAGGATAACAGCAGGAGTTTGACAGCCAGCGTGCCTTTGTGTGTGTGCTGTCTGTTCCAGGAATCCCCAGACTGAAGGGCTATGTGGCGGCACGGAAGGGAGAGAGGGAGGAGATGCAGGACGCCCACGTTATTCTGCCCGACTTTTCGTCTCAGGTGTCTTCGCTGCCGTCCCAAGTGTGAGTGACCTTCCCAGCAGCTCACTTGATCCCACTGCCACACGGCTGACTTTAGGACATCTCGCAGACTTTGGATGCTTTGAATCATGAAAGGTTTTCAGGAGTATTTTGGGCTGAAAACTTCATTTTACTTCAGGAGTTCAGGCACATCGGTCCATCCTCTTAATGGCTTCATCCAATTCAGGGTAGTGGGGGAGCTGGAGCCTATCCTGGCAAGGAACGGGCACATGAGGTGGGGTACACCCTGGACAGATCACCAGTTCATCACAGGGCACACACATACACACACCAGGGCCAGTTTTTCCAGTAGCCAGTTAACTTACCAGAATGTTTTTGGACTTTGGGAGGAAGCTGGAGGAAACCCATACAAGCACGAGAAGAACACACAAACTCCACAGAGGTAGCACGTTGGTTCCGGGATTGACCCCAGGATTCCAGCGCTGCCACTGTTCCACCATATCACCCTAAGCTGAGACACATCAAAAATCGAAACAAGGCAAAGGGCAAAACCTTGCCTTTGGTTTTGCTCTAAATGTGCATCACATGGGGAAAAAAGGAGCTGCCAGGTTAGCATAGTGCCCAGGGAGTGCTAAATCTCAATTCATTGGGATGTTTTTGGCGAATGTTTTTTTGAGGTTTTCTTCTGTTTATCCTAGATCACACTTGGCATACTTTGCAGTCTTCGATGGGCATGGTGGAAGCCGGGCATCTAGGTACGCTGCCCAAAATCTCCATCTCAACCTAGCCCTCAAGTTCCCCAAAGGTACGCAGCCCTCTTTCTTTTAGTCTGTTACTACTCACATTCACATGCCATTTTACACCAGTTTTTACACCCCAAAGTGAAACTCGGCCTAAGTAAGACCTGCAGGACTTCAGAGAGAATGTCAGGGTGGGACTCGTATTGCAATGGCAAAATATTAGAGAACAGTGTCGGGGTTTCCCACAGTTGTATACAGCCCAAACAAATGTTTGAACACTTGACAAAATGCACACAAGAGTAATACACTGCAGGATCAGCTGGCAGCTGTGATGTCTGTACTTGCATAGTCTCAGGTCTGAAGCAGTGGGACCAGATCTCATGGTCTCGTGCTTTGGACTAAAAATCTCACACAGTCATGGCCGGCATGTCCTTGGTGAACAAAGCAGTCGACTAGGTTGCCAGATTTGAGGAGAAAATAATTAAGCTTCAAAAAATGTAAAGATTTTACAAATCCAAATAAAATAACCAATCTCATTATTTCAATTGATGTGTGTATAGAGAGGGAATATATATTATAAATTACCAGGAATGTCATGAAATTAATTATAAATATGATAAATATTCTTGCAAAATCCTCAGAAATGAATTTTGCACCTAGCTCTTCGTCACTGTGCTCTGCAAGGGCACACCATTACTGCTCTTTGCAGTGTTATTGCCACTCGCGAGATATGCGAGTTAGAATCTTTGACTTTTCTAAACCCAGAATGTGAGTATCTCTAAGTGTTGTTAGACTTTTGCTTTATCGTTGCTGTAAAATTAGGACCTTTTTCTTATAACCGGTTTAGATGCGAGAAATCAGGTCCATTACAAATGCATTTATATTTTAATTATTACGATTTGTTCAAATTGTTATGACTTAATGTTTCCATGGCAAACTGAACGCTGTGAAAAATAGTGGAGTTGAGTTCTCCATGCTAAAGTTGCGGAGTATTTTGGAAACCAAGCACTGAGTGGAGTAAATGTATTAACAAGCAAGCAGATCAATTCCTGGTACAAATGAACACAGTTGATTAAGGACCCAATCAGAATGAAAACAAGGAAACTTAGAAGGACTTCACCAGGACCAGGAATGACAGCTACTGATCTAATCGACTCAGTGCTGTGACGTGTTGAAGCAAAAAGTGAAGCGGAAGGTGGGCTGACGTGCTTTTACGGGTAATTTCTAAATGTTCTAATAGGGTAAAGTATATGCATTTCCACATTCCATGCTTTGAAAAGCAAATTATTCTTTGCTGACATATAAACCACGCTACATGTTTACAATGGTCCATTTTTTGCATTGCCAGAGAGACAGGACCAAGACATCACAGATTAATAGAAGCATTACCTTATTTGTCTGTATCCCCAGAGGTAATGAGAAAATGTATCCTGCTCATAGAAATGTAAGAGTAGACACATTGCAAATGCATTGTACCTTGAGAAGTTTTAATTTGGCATAATGTGTAAACAAATTGATACAGCAGTTAATTGTTAGAATATGTGAAATTACTGAAAACATGTTCGGGTGATTTCAGTACAAGTCCCTTACAGAAGAAGCAGGATTTATCTGTGGGCATCTCTGAAAATAGTGATGGTTTACAAATGCTGAGGAGGTTTATAAGAAATGAATTAATTTCCATGAAGTCTGTAAACTAAAAATGTAATGAACAGCTTGAAAAGCATTAAATGATATCGGATATTGTAAATATGATGTTACTTATATTAAGTGTAATATGCTCTGTCCCCCCTAAAAATCTGCATTAAAGTCATTCTGCCACTAGGAGGAGCAACTGCTGTATTTTCAACCCAGAACTGCCTTTTTCTACTGTTTATATTCAATATCTAAGAAGACTTTCACAGATTGTAATGTACATTTATTCACTTCTCCATCCATCTTCTAACCTGCTTCATGCGATTCAGGGTTACGGGGGAGTCAGATTCTATCCTGGCAAGCAGCTGGCGAAAGGAAGGGTACACCCTGGACAGGACACCGGTCCATTACAGAGTACACACATACTCACACCTGGACCAATTTTCTCTGAAGTCAATTAACCTACCAGTATGTCTTTGGACTGTGGAAGAAGACCAAAGCACCTGGAGCAAACCCACATAAACGCGGCAAGAACATACAGACTCCACACAGATAGCAACCCAGGTCCTGAATTGATCCCAAGGCCCCATCACTGTGAGACAGCAACATTAATCACTGTGCTACTGTGCCACCGATTTATTAACTTCTAAAACTGTTATTCATTTATTCATTACATAATTGTTATTTTTTTTGCTTGTCCCTTTTTTGTATGTTTATTATTGGATTTCCACCAGTGGCAAGATCTTGATTGTTATTTTGAAATATCTATAAGGGTCAAGTGGTGTCTGATATCTTTTAACAATTTTTCAGATTTCATTAGTTGAGATGAAACCATCATGGACTGTATTGCAGGTCATTGGGTATACAGTGTCTTGAATGCTGTGGCTGTCGTACACTCACATGTCCGCAAAATGTTATTTAATGTCCGAGTTTGCAGGTGGCAGCTGAGTAGAAGTCTAGCAGAATAACAGTGTTCTTCCCAATATGTATAAAATGTGGTTTTGTGGGTTTTTAGTCTGTCAGAACCCTGCATTGTACTGCCAGGCTGTGCGATGTCGTTCTCATTTGTGCTTTGCAGGTGATGCTGAAAACCTTGACAAGCTGGTGAAGAAATGCCTTCTGGACACTTTCAAGCAGACAGATGACGATTTCCTCAAACACGCCTCTAGTCAGTGAGTACCATCTGATAGTGTAGTGAAGGACTATGTTCATCGTGTGACAAAGGGCAAGCTGATGAACCTGTACCAAGGAGGAATACTAAAGGAACTGAAGAATCTCACTGTATTTACTGGGTTATATGGAATTAACATAAAACTTAGGCGCTTGTATATGTCTTGGGATATGTCTCAGTTTATTAAAAGTATAAACATTTCTTTTAATACACAATATCTTACAAAACATAATATAGCCTTCACGCTCATAGGATGTGAGATTGGATCCGAGTCAAAAAGTCTGTAATAATCATGTACGTCCTTGAAAACAGGAATATGTTTACGCTCTGTGGAGGAGGATGTCATTGATGAATTATAACAAATCACGTTTTTGTTTGTGAGACTCTGATAGGAGAAGACGTCATTGCCACGTGTCAGCCATTGCACAGTGCACAAGATGGAGACTTATGGATAGTCTCTGTGAACAGTTTTCCCTTTAAAAGCTTTTCTGTATTGTAACATGATGTATTAGAATGGTTTACCCTGAAAATGATCTTCTCAGGAGATTACTGCTGTATTAAAATACATTAGAGAGTTTCTTTAATATATGACTAATGCAAAAGCCATTCCCCCCAAAAAAACAACAAATAAAAATGGCATAGTGTTTGACTTTTGGTGAGGCTGCCAATTGTGGTCAGGTGGTCACCAGACACCAGATCTGCATTTCCCATGTCATCAGAGTCTGATTTCATTAACATCTTGATTCGGGAGATAGTGAGGCTAAATAGGACGCATTCAGAGGAATCCATAGGTCCTCTATAGGAAGCTCTATAGGTTAATCTCATTAAGGCAGACTGCTGTGAAGGTTGTGGCCTTAGCTGAGGGTCCAAGAGATGTGCAACATATCTGTATATCTGTGGTCAGAGGCTCATTGGAGCTACAGTGCTACCCAGGCATGAACTACAGTTTATCGCTGGTTAATATTAATTCTATTTATGGTTCTTTATAATAAATAATCTGCTTTTAATTGAATATTAATAAATTAAGTGTATTAAATGTTAAATTGTACTGTACATATCGGTAGCCAATACATCCTCTGTTTTAGTTTGATTTAATAACATTTTGAAACTATGCCATTATGATAAAATCAGTTTGACCATGACTTTATTATGTGAAGACTCTTGGCAGCTTGCTTTTGATGTTGTGTAGAGCAGTGGTTCTCAAACTGTGGTACAGAGCGCCCCCAGGTGGTACGCCAGATGACCCTTGAAATTTGTTGTGTGCACTGAAAAATTGGGAATTAAAAATTGAATAATTGAAAATTCTCCTTGAGTTGGCACAATGGATACTATTTATATACCATTGTATAGGAATGCGTGCTACGAACCTAAGTGACGAATTGTATTAATAGAAGTTATCATTGGCAAATAGGGAGATAGGAGGATGTGCGTGATTTTGGAACACTGCCAATCTTTTAAGCACAGGAAAGCGTGATAGATAACAGAAAAACGTTTAGGGACTGTTTTAGGTTAATTTCTTTGAGAAAAATGCACTGAGCATTTCTGTGCGTTTTGCTCCCATGCGCATGAAATAAAAACCTCTTTAAAACTTCTGCAAGGGACTCCTGACTGTCTTTTAAGGGGAAACGGGGAAAATGTTCTCCAACACCGCCACATTCGCCAACAGAACAATTGATTGAAAATGAATATACCTCGCAAAAATCAAATATTATGTCATGGCTGAAAGGAAAAGACGCCACGAGTACTGACGCCAGCTCCAGTAGATTCCGAACACCTGTTGAGAACGAGGAGGTTTATACATTGGCCACCGGCACTAGCTCTGCTGCTGAACCTGAACCTGCTAGTGTTGGCCGTCTGGGAAAAAACGGCTACAAGGCGGTACGATCCAAATGATCTTAGTGCTCAGTGCTATTTTTATTATATGTGTGAGTGTGTGTGTGTGCAAGCACACTCATGTTGGTCATTGAGGTTTTCTGGGGTTCCTATGAGAAGATGGCTTATAGGTGGTCCTTGGATGCTTTGGTTTGGTACTTGGGGTGGTAAAAAGTTTGAGAACCACTGGTGTAGAGGATTTATTTTAGAGTGGTGTGGCAACGTGTTATATTAAAGCAAATTTTTCAAATGTGCATATGTTTAGAATTTGTGTGGTATGTTGTCACAGTAGGTTGTAGACCAATGGATAAAGTGCAGAAAGGGTTTCCAGTAATGTGAAAATATACAAGTACCTATTTAAAGAATATAGCTGATGTCTTGAGATGGCTGAGTTTAATTTTAGTATCATTGTACTTTCACCAATAATCTTTACAAAATATGATTTTAACAAGATATAAGACAGGGCATTTGACCCATAATTATGTAATTACTTGAAGCTTTGTTTGGGCATCACCCTCCTAATAGGGGCACTTTTTCCAGACCCTGGCAACTGTTTGTGGGGGGGAAAAAGTTTAATAGTAACAGTGTGAAGTGGACCACTGGGATGACCCCATGTATAGATATAGGATTTTATGTCCTTGGATCAAATCTTCTGCCAATCTCTTTTTCGCTTGCTTTAAAAGATACATTATCTTCAACCTGTCCATATATAACAACTCCCCGAGACCAGGCGTCCACGTTATTGCTTTTCTTTAGACTCTTTCTGAGGCTTCCTGTCCTTTTTGTGTGATGGTGATGAACGCTAAGCTCTGTTGTGCCCCTCAGGAAGCCGGCCTGGAAGGATGGGTCCACAGCCACCTGCATGCTGGTGATGGATGATGTTGTGTATGTAGCCAACCTGGGAGACAGCAGGGTAAGTGTGGGCAGCCATGGTGCTTCCACAGTACAGGGGTGCCACTTAACAGGCTGGCTGGAGCCACAGGAAATAGCACTTACTTGTAAGATGCATCTTCTGCTATTTCATTATAGAATCTTGTGTTCTTCAGGAAATAAATGACCATGCTAGATAGAATTTATATTCAATGCTTGTGCCAGTTTTCTGCAGAGTGGATTTTTTCATAACGTTAGCAGTATGCATTAAAAAAGTGCAAAAACATTTGACAGATGAAGGGTAATACTGATTAAGCCCCACTGAGCTTATACAAGGTCCTACCTATATTTTATACATAATTTAGAAAAAATGCAAAAAAAGGATCGTGTTCACGGGTTTTGGTCCATCTTCAGAATACAGCAGTCTTTATTCATGTACCCTGAACCACAAAGGCGTCGTTTTTGAATCATTCCCACACCACTGCTGCATTTGTGTTTGTGTCTTGGCTGGCTTTAAGACTTAAAATACAGAAATCTATTTTAAGGGAGTGGAGAACCTGGTCTGGGCTGTGTTGCCATTACCAGTGTGCTCCATTACATAAGCACCCGTTTGGAAGTCCCTTGGAGTGCAGGCCCTGTGAGGCACTTTGTTTTTCTAACAGATCGTTTCACGAACACAGCGCCAGGGTCTCACTTCATAGCAGGGGCTTGGTCCAGATCAGTTCATGAATAAAACATGGCCAGATGGGAGACCTCGAGAAGAAGGAGCTTTCAGTACTGAGAGAGACGCAGCTCGGCATCCTCTAGTGATCTAGCTAACTGCTGTACAATTCTGTAAAGCATTCTATGGCAACGTTTTGTGAAGGGCACAACACCCACCTTCCTGCTGTGTACTCATTACCATAATTTTAAGATATCGATATACACTGACATTTTTTAAAGGTGTTTAAGCATGTTATGCACAGGCTGCAGGTTACAAAATGCCGATTCAAGCTTGTCCATGGAGTACTATTGAATTCAAATTTCTATAACTTAGCCTTTACATAAAGGACACATGTTATAAAAAAGCTAAACACTTTTTCGCTACACACTGAAGCTTAAGACGCATACAACCTTTTTACCTCTTTGTAGAGGCTAACAGAGCCGAAGTTCTGCTCCATGTTCTCTGTAAACTGACGTGCGTGTTGTGTGGTGCTGTGCTGACAGGCTGTGCTGTGCCGCGGGGCAGAAGAGAGCCCTGGGAAGTTTGCCACACTGGCTCTGAGCAAGGAACACAACCCCACTTGCTACGAGGAGAGGATGAGGATCCAGAAGGCAGGAGGCATGGTCAGGTACACGGTGGGGGGAGAGGGAGGCACTTCTGCCAAGGCCTTCACCTGCTTAATCCAGCACCAATACTGGGCAACACGCAGCTCTCTGAGGCATGAACAGTGTCCCCCCCCCAAAACACAATATATGATCTATTTGACAATACACGTATTGAAATGAGTCCTTAAGCATTTGGGTTTTTCTCTTCAACACTATTTTAAGGTCTCAGAGTTCCCTGAAAGACATGCCTATATTTCTGAGGCTTTAAGATGCCCAGTAGTGATATAGCATGAAGTGGAGAAATTTGGATAACCAAGAAATGCAATAATTTCATGTAAGTGTACTCGTTCAATATACTGTGGATTCATCTTGTGTGATTTTATCATGTTTTACTTTGTTTAGTGGGAGTTTGTTCTTCTAATTGCCTTTTGCCATGTTCTTCGTTTAATATCCAGACTCTAAATCGGCATTCATTTCAGCTAGGGGGCACTACACCATTACTGTTACAAAAGTGCACAATGGGAATGCAGTCACAAAGATATCATTCCTGTATTCTTGTGGTGTTTTCTTTCCACATGAAACAGCTGGATGTTCTTCTAATTTTACCAAATGCTAGGCTGACTTCATTAACGATGAGCGAATCGTTTGACGCAGATGGATTGCTTAGAGTCTTACAGGATTAAGTATACAATCAGTTTGCAATTATCCTCTTGTATATTCTTTATTATTTTATGCGCCACTGCTTTTTAATAACTGGTATTAAAGCTGAGTTACAGAACATTGGCTGCTCAACTTGAGTCAGAGCACCCTTAGGCTGTCTCTGGGAGCTTGGAAAGGTTTAACAAGATGCATTAGACTCGAAAAATGTACTCACCAGATGTAGAGTTCGCTTCTGTAATTAACTAATTTATCCAGTTTATTTCAGGCTATTAACTATGATAGGCGTGTATATTAATGTGTAATGCGTGGACCATCCAAAGTATGACTCGAGGTTGTTGTTGTATTCCATTTGTCTCTCAGTTCATGTATTTCCTTCATTTTTCCTAATGTAGACTTAAGATTTGAGACTTGCAGACTGATTTGACGATTTCTGCAGCGTCCCTGGTCTCTCTCTGCTATGCTTCCTCACCCTAAGAGTTTGCAGGCATTTCAGTCCATTGAAATTCTCAGTTTATGTCAATCTTTTCCACTTCAGTCTTATTAGCTGAAAGTGTTTTGCTGGGAAGGTCTGGATGCCTCTTGTGTAGAGCATGTTCTGAACATCAGAGCTCAAATTGGGGATCTTCAACAGATGCCGTTTTACTGGTGCTGCCAGTCTTGATTTTTTTGGGGGGTCTGTGCACACATACTAGGAGCAAATGATTTATTACCACATATCAGCAATGAACCCTTTGTTCTGAAGCCACAGTCATTCTGGCTTCTTAGGCTACTTCTGCTCTTCAGTAGCCAAAGGCTTCAGTCAAGTCATTTAAAAGCTCGGGTGGAACCAAGTCCCCATGAAACCACAAGACTATGAATGAACAACAGTTGTATGTTCGTTGCCTTCCTGAAACAACATTGCATGCTACAGTTAAAAGGAAATTTCTCATGAGTATTTTTAGGTGCTTGGATATTGTGGTTACGTTGTGCTTACTTATTCCATAGTCTCAGCATTTTGTGTGCTAAACCTTCGGATGAGATGGAAAGTCCAGGTCTTGTTGCAGATTGCAAGTATGCATTGTTTACCCCCCGAATCTGTGTCCGCTTAACAGGATCGGCATTGTTATTTTTGTGAGGTTTGAGAGCAGTAGTTATTGCGGGAACATTCAAAAGGCTTTTTCCAGCTAGTTGCTGGTCAGTGTGTTAACATTGTGCACTCGGAGAAGTCGTAGTACAGCGTGGGAGTGTAAGCAGAGACCCGCGGCTGAGAGAGTGCTCAGCACTGTACCCTCTTCTGCAGAGACCGGGTTCATCTGTGAGTGACAGCAGGGCGTCAGCCCCCTGTGGCTGCACTCGTGAGCAGCGCGGGATGGTAGCGGCTCTGCTGAACGACTTGCTGAGCTGCTGTTGTGAAACACTGCACTTGTTAAAGGAGTAGCTGAGCTTCCAGCAGTTGTTGCATGGAGGCAGTGGTCTGTGGCGTGCCATTCCTGTGTGGCTACCTCTCTTTTCTGTTGACTGCTGGAGACACTTGTGGCCACCTGTAAAAAAAAACTTGGCAATTTATTTTCTTAACATTAATGATCATAATAGGATTTTTTTTTTTCTGAAAAAATGCTCAAAATCTTAAGTGCATAGTTAAAGCAAATTTGTTATCGTATTGGGAAAGGTGAACTATTTCAAAAGTTTTTGTTCTTTTCCATCGTGGTCATTAGAATGAAAGATTTTCACTCTTTTCACAAAGGGGTGTGGGAGTATGTAACAAGCAAGCCAGCCCTGCTGATGAAGCTGGTACCATGGCTTCTTTCTAGATACTAGATGTGCCAAATGGTCTCCTCTCTGTGATCACCAGTCTTACATTAACTGCTTTGACCAGTGATAAGTCCCTTTTACTTTTAACTGGATATTGCATCAGCAGAGCATTCCAATTTGCTCTTTCCTTTAGCTGTTTTTCAGTATCACATTTCTCCATATACATACATGGACAGTTGAAGACATTGAAATATTAACTCAGAAGTACAAGTTAACTCAGTCAAAATGAATACAGCAAACAGTTTCAGGGAAGTGTCAGTTTTTAACTACAATTTGGTTTAAATGTTTGTTTAAAAGGCAGTGAGTAAGATTTCATCTGCTTAGATACTTTTTTTTTTACTTGACATAAAGGCTAACTTGGAAGAATAAACCTTTACCTCTTCCTTTGCATGCTGATGCAGCTACCTACTTTATTTAAATCTGCCCACTATGCATGAAAGCCAGCATTGATTTGTCCTCTTATTATTTCTTGGGCTTAGTTACAATTATCTAACCTGCTTGATTTGGGAAGGGAGATTTGAGCTCTGTCTGCCACAGCTGCCCAGGCCTTGCAGATCATGTCTGCCCTCTCCTTTTACCTCCCTGTCTGACCAGCCCCTTCCCATCACCACCGCATTGACCACGCCCATCCAACGTAATCGACTTATTTAACCACGCCCCTCCCCAGTAGCTTCCCCGTCAGACCATGCCCCTTCCCCTCATCTCTTTGTCGGCGGGGCCACTACTGCACAAGTGCTGCCTGGAGCTGCGGTCTGTGGGATTGAGCATGGAAATACTCCTGACAGGCACAGCGTGCTGTGGCAAGGCCATGGGCAAGTGGTGAAAGTAGAGCCCTGCCTTTTCACTGGGAGCTGGTAATTAACGAGAATAATAAATAAGCACCTTGAGAGCGCAAGGAGAAACAATGTGTAATTGTCTATTGTTTCCTGTCACTAATTATAATCAACAAGTGTATTCAGCTTTTATTTCTTGTGCAGAAACCTAGCATTACTGGGATGCTTCATTTAAAGTAAAACCTAAAGACTTCCTGTCTGTCATAGCCTCATTTTTGTGGTCTTATAGGCAGACAATATGTTAAAAAATTAGGAAAGGTGTCTTTTTTGTTATGTGTTTGTGTTAATCTAGAAACCACTTAGGAGCTGTTTTATTCATCTTGAAGATTGTTAATGTGACATTTTATGTTCTGCTTTGTTGTATTAGCGTGATTGCCGGTAAAGGAAAATCTTGCGCCATGAGTCATTTCAGGCAAGGTGCCTGTTGCTGTGGGGTGAACGTTCTGCGACTGTTACAGCAGACTGGATGTAAAGCTGTCTGTCAGTACTGGCAAAATATTCTTTCATAAATTTTACCCTAGAGAATGAACAGTGCAGACTCCAGTTCATATTATTAGCACAGATCCCTTCTGTGGGCTATGCAGAAATAATGCAACACTAAACATAAACAGGTTTTAAGAGCTGTGTATACCTGACAGTATTTAATCGGACACCTGGAGTGAACTTTAAATAGGTTCATGTGCATTTATATCAGTGTGTGTAAAGAAGAAAGATTTTACTTAATAAAATCTTTGCATTTCTATACAGGACATAAAACATGTAACAAACATTGGGGGCTATTCAACCTATCTAGCTCATTTGGTCCCTAGTAACTAATTTAATTGGGTTGTTAGATTCAAAAATAGTTGGGGATCTTGTTCCAGACTCCTCCAATCCTTTGTAAACGTGTGTCCTGTTCTAAATTTTAAATGCACTCTCTGTAGTTTGCACTTGTGTCTTCTGATTTGTGTTTCACTGTTAACTATGAAGGAGCTCACTGGGTTGTCAATATCATTGAAGGGTTTGAATACTTCATATCGTAGTCTTCTCTGTTCAAGACTATAAAGCTTCTGTTGTTTTACTCTGTCAGTGTAGGACGCAGCAGCAATGCTTTTGAATGATGTGGTGACTTCATTTGCACACAGTACTCTAGATTCAGTTTTAACAGTGTATTGCATAATTTTAGCATCCCTTGATTTAAATTATTTGCTTTTAACTGTCTTAACTTGCTATTTTTTGTTTTTTTACTGCTTCCATATATTGTCTGCCAGATGCAAATATATCAACATCCTAGGTCTTTTTCATAGTTTATTTAAGCTTAGTTTTTCCCATCTTGTTTCCCCATATATTTATAGTGCATGATTTTTCCACCCATTTTCGTTCGTAGCTTCTATAGTTTTGTGATAATATGCTCCCTATACCAGAATCTAGACATTGATATAAATTAGCAAGAGGAGTGGTCCTAATACAGATCCCTGTGGTACCCCACTAATTACATCACTGCAATTTCAACATCTCGCATTTTCTAAGGAGAGTAGAGCATATTCATACTTTTTAGCAATAAATAATTGCAGTGAAATCAGGTAAGAACTTGTCAATTTTATGAGTTGTGAAAGGTGCCTGAAGCAAGAACACTGTCGTTTGTCCAACCATTTCTGTTTTCTTTCAGGAAATTCTGGCTTCTTTTTGTAAAAATATTTGTGCACTATTGGATTTTTTTGTAAAGCTGATACTTAGAAATTTCTTTTGTTTTTGTTTATCAGACATTTGAAATGTCTTCCTTTTGCTTGTGCTGTTGTTTGTTTCTGGTTTTCAAGTTTTCAAAACGTTTGCACTTTGTGAGACAGTGCAGTGGGATAGAGGTGGTGATATTAAACTTAATGTAATGGAGAAAATATTACTATAGACAGCCTTTAAAGTACCCAACAAATATGAGAGCTCATCACCAGTGACAGACCTATGGATTGAGGGATGGATGGATTTTTTGTCACTTTGAAAAACACATGACACAACTGTGCAAGAGACACTGTCTGGTTAATTACATGTTCAGCTTCAACAATGTGCAGACTAATGAGAAAACAGGAAACATGAGGGACAGGCCATGTACTGGAAAGCAGAGGGCCACCATCTTGCTGAAACAGGGCCATCGTACCTGTCTAATCCAATGTGTAATTGTCTGTAGACTGCATGCACCGCAGTGGCTACAGATCAAGGAATTTCAAGAAGATGTAACTCACACAGTAGACTACTTGTAGTTTGCCAACTGCAATAATAATCTGCATTGTTAGAACTAAAAGGTTAACAGGATTTTACTTTCAGCAGACCTGACAAAGGATAAAGTATCTGTAGATCATATGGTGGGCATTATGCTTTCTTCTGCATTATTTAGACCAACTGGTGGGGCAGTGGAAATGTGAAGATGTGGGAAGGAATCTCCTTCAATACAAGAACAACTTTGAGAAAATGTTAATGTCTTGTCCTGACCAGCTTTCTCTCCTGACCTGTCTCAGGATAGCACCATCAATCCCAGTTACAGTAGACAGCTGCAGTCAGTCTGGCTGTGTGGTGATCAGGAAGAGAGTAGTGGAACATCACACAACAGGCTAGCCAGAGGCTGATCAGGTCCCGAGTTAACTCTGCCAGGGTTGTTAATTTAGGGAGGTCATGCCTGATACTAGCTTTGTACTATTTGTTTTTCATGGTTTTCTGTGATTTTGTTTGATTATGCTGAAAAAATTTGAATTCCTTATAGCTGTGTGTTGCATTTGTGCATCAGCGTATAAAACATTTTCAGATGAGGGAGCGGTGCAGATAGCAACCTGGAAATTTATCATGTATGAAAATACATTAGCTTCTGTTAGCTGGATTTCCACTGATGCTTAGATGGGATGTAGTGGTTGCTCGCTCTGGCAGCAGAGGGCATAGTGTGATTGGAGGGCTGAAGTCTTCAGGATTGTCGTACCCTGTCCCGGTACACTCCTCCCTTGATAGTGGGTGGGCTCAGACTGCAGCTCCTCCGGGGGTGGGATCCCTTGGGTGGTCTCTCACACTAGCAGGGAGAGGTGGCGGGGGTGTGGATAACTAATTGAAGGTTGTGTGTTGGCCCACCATTGAAGTTCTACAGAAATATTGGAGGCACCCTTTTCAGCTACAGCAGGCCCTGCACTAGGTGTTTACAGTAGCTCAACCACCAGAACAATTAGCAGTGAACTGGGTACAATCCACAGGGCCCTGGTTTTACTGTTTGAGCAAACTGTAGGCACAGACCTGTGATCCAGCTCCTATTAACTGGCACCACTGCTGCGGACAATGTTTTAACAAGGAAGGAGGACCTCGGTAAGAAAAAGATGAAAATGTTAGTGATTCAACTATCTACCTATAAATGTTTCTACTGGTAACTGCTGCTAGTTAAATGCTACTAGCGAAGTATTTTGGTTTAATAAGGAGTTTTTTAGGACAATTTTCCTTGTTTTACAATGTTTTCAGCCATCAAATCCACTGCAGGCACCAGACTGTTATTTGATTATATTGAGAAATGTTGCCCTGGTTACCAGTTGAACCTGTCGGTAGCCATCACTTCACCCTGACCTTTTGTAACTTTTCCAGTAATTTGATTTGGAGGCTTTCTTAAGGATAAGCTGATTCTGGATTCCACTACATTGCATTATATCGGTGTGAAGAGAAACAGTTGCAGGTTTGGCACACACAATTTCATGCCATGTTTAAGCCACAGGACGTGCAATGCTGGTTGCCTCAATAAAGGCCTTAAAAACACTTATGTCTCTTCTAGTCTCGACAACTAGAAGCTAGTTGACTTCTTTGAATTTAGGAGCAAACATCGTGTAATCTCCTCAAAGTCTTTGTGCAAACGAGAGGAAGTTCACCTACCAGTAGTACTCAATCACAGAATTCCTTTATTTCAGAGAACTCCAGCAAATGGACTTGCCCTAACTGCAGTTTAGAGCAGTCACTAGTGGAACTTTGTATGACTGCTGTAAGGGCAGGTTAGGAACGTGTAGTAATTCCCTTTCACGGTAAGCTTTAAAATCACCATGATAACTCCTTAGCCTGTTGTAGAACAAGAACACGGGGTTTATACATGACAGTATCAGGAATCGAGGAGCTGTTTTGTATCGGCTGAAGTGTGAAATAAAGAGCTCAGCAGAGTGAAAATAAAGAGCTCCTAAACCAGAGTTAACTTTCTTATTGATTCTACAGGAAATGAATGTAATTTTGCAACATGGCCTAAAGAATGTTAATGTGTATTTTTAAATCTCAGAGTTGTGATCCAACCAGGATTTGTTCATCCTTTCAATTTTTTTAATGAGGTGAATCATTTCTGTGTACAAAAGTGAGATATTTCCCTTGCCTTATCTTCCTCCACTCCTGCATAGCTTCAGGAAAGTAGCAGGACTTCATTAATTACAATGTTTGCTGCACCAGCTTTTTATCCCTTATTCATGGTTTCCTGTTGAGAACGCGTTACTGGTAGGCAGGTGCCATTTAGCTTCGAAAAGAGACTTTTTTCTGTTGCCAGGAGAGAGAGAGAGAAGCGAGTACCTGGGAATGGAGGGTGGTGAAGTTTGGCAGCCTGCATTTTCTCATTCTGTGTGGACCATGGAACTGGAGAACAAAAGAGAAAGTGCGAACAAGAAGAGGCTTTTTGTTCTGTATTTTAATTGCTTAGCAGGTGCCCTTGTCCAGCTCGAATCTGGTTCTGCTTTCATCTTACAGATTCAAGGTAGTGTGATGGTCAGTGGTAAAATGTGATGTCGTTCTGAATGATAAGCTTATGCAGATAAAGCACAATTTGGTCGTATTTGTCTTGTGGCGCTGTTATTACTGCACTGTCTCCCCGATTCACAGATCGGAATAGTGTCGTGTCTGAATTTCTATGAGTCTTACTGCAGTGTCTCCCCAGTTCACAGATCGGAATAGTGTCGTGTCTGAATTTCGATGGGTCTTACTGCAGTGTCTCCCCGATTCACAGATCGGAATAGTGTCGTGTCTGAATTTCTATGAGTCTTACTGCAGTGTCTCCCCAGTTCACAGATTGGAATAGTGTCGTGTCTGAATTTCGATGGGTCTTACTGCAGTGTCTCCCCGATTCGCAGATCGGAATAGTGTCGTGTCTGAATTTCGATGGGTCTTACTGCAGTGCCTCCCCGATTCGCAGATTGGAATAGTGCCATGTCTGAATGATAGTTCTCGGTTGCTCTGTTTTTATGCTTCTGGGTTTTACAGAAACTTCTCTTAAAAAGTTAATTTGTCAAAAAAGGGGGAGAAGGCTGAGAAGGAGTGTTTACCTCCTAGGGAGAGACTGCCAAAACCCTTCAAGGTCTTGGATATAAAACTACTAATTTATTAAGAAAAAGAAACATAATTTATCTTCAGCTGAAACAGTGCCAGGTAGCGCAATTAACAGCAAATAAGATGGAAAAATATATCTGCGAGAGACAGAATGTGTTCTGAGCGCTGCACATGGAGGCTGTCCAAGTTTTACGACGGAGGATGCCTGAGAACAGTAGTATGTGTTCCCGGAGGGGCTATAGACCCGCATGGAAGATGCTGCCAAAGATTTATGGAGAGGTAGAATGGGGAGAGAAGCGCAAGGCATCTCCAAGGAAGTGAGAATACCATGTTAACCCTTCGAGGGACAGTCCCCTCATCTCTGGTTCCATCTCGCAGTCCGTTTCCTTGTTCACGCCCTGTTGCCCCAGCAGCTGTCTGTTACTCCTAGCCTTCTCATCAGCTGTTCTTTTCTGCAGTTCCCCCCCTTTCCCTGCCAGCCACTAAGCTCTAAGATTGTGACTGTAGCACAGAACTCGGGTGTTAAAATACTTCTTCATATTTCCTCTGGTCAAGTTTTTCAGATCGGTATTTTATTTTCCTAATGAGGGTACCATTTTAGACTGTCCGTTGAAGTAGACCTCAGCAGACTCCAGATTAAATTCATTGAAATGAATTCTTTTGTATACAGAATATAGTAGTTTGTTCTGAACAGGTGTAGGTTTGTAGAAAAGAAGTGAAAGGACTAATTTATATGTTCTCCATTTTCGGTCGTGATCGGACTACCTGGTTGGTTTGTGCAGTATGGTTCTTTACAACTAATAGTCTTTGAAGTTACCTCTTCTTGAAAATATTATATTGTAAATCCTTTAGGGCACACATAAGAATTTGTGCCAATACAGAGAGTGGCAATATCTTACACTTGTATGGCACTTCATCGCAGATGAGGATCTCAAAGAATCAAAATAGGTTCTAGTACAGTGGTGTCCATTCCTGATCATGGAGACCTGCAATTTCGTAGGTTTTTGGGTCACCCATAAATCATTAATGCCTATACACCAGGACCAGTGTTTTGACCACTGAAGCAAGTGAGTACTTCTGAGATCATCGGAAAATGAACATAGCAGCCCTGTGTAGCTCTTAGAGATCACAGTTGGCCTTTTCTGTCTTAATTATAAATCAGGTACCTTACTAAATTGCCCCAAACTCACATGCATTCCAAGTCTTTACAGATTCATGAATTAAGAGTGACCTATAAGATCTGCTGTACTGTGGCTGTCCAGGAGGGTTGGCCAGTCCTTCTCTTGTATGAGCATTTGAATTAAGGCTTCTCGTATTATTTAGCACCTGTGTTTAGAAAACAGACTGGTGAACATGTAGAGATTTAATTTACTTGATTTTGAAGAGGAGAGAATTCATAACTTAAAATTGACAGCACTTGAGGCCATAACAGCCTTGTTCTAGTGCTTTATAGAAGTATAATTTTGACATATTGTAACATTTTTTTAAAGTACAGGGAAACTGCATCTTAAAAACTACCCCTGTCTCCAAATGTGTGGAGGCTGCTGGCATGCAATAAGAAAGTCACAATGGTTTGTGTTATTTCAAAGCTCTGGGATATGTGGAAACATGCTGGGATTAGTGCAGGAGGATGAGTGCGTGCCTCTCTGTCGGCAGTTTCTGTGGGCAGTTCAAGATTTTGCTGCCCCTGAGGCAATGATTTTAATGTAAACAATGGTTTTGAAAAAATTACCTAATTTACCATAGTTTATTTTTTTCCTGAGGAGGTGTAGAGTTTCTGCTGTCATCGCTGTTCTTTGGAGCAAGGAATTCTTTAACATAACTTTCTCCAGCTCTGATCTTAGCTGTTTTGCAATGAAATGTTCCAGTCTCAGCTGTCTTCAGCACTAGAGACCCCTTTCATCTGATGGCCTGTTTGACAAAAAGAACCTCTGTCAGGCACTGAAACAAATCTTTTGCATTATAAAAAGCTGCAGCCCTCGCACACTTCATTATTGCTTCATTTGTGTGATCTGTAGCTGTAATAATGTACGGTCTTCTAGAAAAACAAACATTTCTTTTCTTGACTACATGTAGCTCTGAAGCATTCTTATTTTGTGCCGTCTTGATGGTAAAAGCATTCCCTTCTGCACTGTCTTAAGTAATGTAGAAATACAATTTCTCTGGTCTTCAGTGAATGCTTTACACTTACTGGCATATAAACACTCAACTCTCAGCACTCCAGTTCTGTCACTTCGATAAGGAACACTACAGCAATTCATCCTGGCTGCCTGAAAGCTGCCTCCCTGCACCTCAGTAACTAACTGCACTGTCAACACTCCATTGTCAGCTTATGGCTTTTCTATTTAATGAGGGTTTCAGTGGCTGCTCACAGTGTGAAGTAAATAGACCTTCTATTGTGAAGTGGTCATTTTTCATTCAGCGCATTGGTTTTTGCAGGCCCAAATTTTCACACGAATCCATCCTTGTAAGGTAATAGAGTTACGCTACAAATCACGGTTGTTGGAGCGTTTTTCTCCTTTTTTATTTCAAGGTATGCTGCCCTTTCCTGGGTTTGTTTACATTCCTCAAGCATGCAGTGGTGGTGGGACAAGGATATTGAGGTTGGGTTGCGAGATCGCTGTGGCCAGCAGGCTGGCAGCTGAGGGTGTCGAACTGGCCAGCCACTTCTCCATCATGAAAAGGGCATGTTTGCAACACTTGTCCAGTATTTACACCTGCGCTAGAGTCACCACATTCATTTTGAAAGACAATTTCTCTCTTTTTTGCCATGGGAAGTGAAAGTCATTAGATGCAGTATAAAGCTTAGTATATTTGATTTAGATACACAGAGCTAGGTTGGGAAGTTCTACGTCTCAAATTATATGATATTTGGAATTATAAGGTGCAGACAGTTTGAAGCTATTTGTCAGTTCTGTACAGACTGAGAAACTCTTGTCTGAAAAGGGCAGTTAGTAAGACTTTTCTCATTATTATTATTAAGACTTATTTATCTATTGTTTCTTTATTTCTGCTTGAATAGCTGTACGACTTTTTAAAAGAAGTATGAGAAACCAATGGCTGTTTTTGCTATTTTGGGCCAAGATTGTTCAAATGCCTCATGCTCACCCCAACAGTGCAGGAAGATATGACAACAGGCAATTCCTCCTGCCAGAATGAAGTAGCTAATCTGCCATTCTAAGGCTTTTAATGCAGTAAGAGTCATATAGCACCAGATGAATAGACTCCTGTTTGTCTCACCCACTCTCCTCCATTAGCAGTGCAAGAATTCTGGTTCAGCCAGGCCTTGAATAATTCCTGTAAGAAAAAACTTAAAACTGGCAGCGAAACCTAAATCGAAGCATAAACAATCTCAGGACTGAGGACTCCTGCCGCAGAAACCCAGAGAGTCAAGGGGGTTTTAAGTCTAAGTATGCGCTTACTCGCCAGCCCTTTACAGCTGAGCACATCCGAAGTGTTGCTTGGGTTCTGTTCAGATCCCAGACTGACAGCTCACCGAGCGCAGACAGCAAGTGGGGTAACAGAGCCTTCATTCTGCAGCCCTGCGGAAGCTGGCTGCACCCAGGCAATTACACAGGAGACAGTGGGCTGATTCCAAACAATTAGAGAGGAGACAACCGCACATCAGCCCTCAGCTGTCACCCAGCGCCCCTGTTTGCACTGCGGCTCCGCGTTTCGGCTTTCACATGCCATGCCGCAGCAGCGTAATTAAGCTAAATTGGGTGTTAAATGGCAGCAGCTGTCAGTGCGCATAAACAGTTAGATGCATGTTTTTTGTTTTGATAAGTGGATTTTTCATAATATGTGTAATGGGGGCAGCTGTGGGGGGGGGGGGGGGGGGGTTGGTTGATGACAGCAGTGCTTGAGAGGCCAGGAGACTGACAGCAGTGGAGACGGTGCCCCCCCACCCCTGTCTCTCCACAGGGCTGAAGCAGTCCAGGCCAGCAATTTGAGTGTGAGGTGAGAGGCTACCAGCTGAAGCTTGAATAATTTAGATATCAAAACATGCACAGATCTGTATTTTTAAAAGAAAATAGACCTTTCCTTGTTTTTTGTCCCTCTTCATACATGGAAGTCTTTCTTCCATAGACTAGATTTTTCTGTATTGCCAAGACATGGTAATACGGTGTTGTCAAGTTTTTAAGACTTATAACCTCGATCATTGACATTACATATTCATGCCTGAAGTTCCATAGCATTTGTTTTCTATGAAGTCCCTTTGTTTGTTGCTCGTCTTTTAAGGAGAAGACAGGAATTTTATATTCATCCCTGGTGTTTCATCACTATAAATTTGAAGATGTGATATTAGCTGAATGGTTGCTCCGTTCATAAGTAGTTTCAAGTGCGAGTTATTTCGGAGGGTGTTCATTTATACAACATCCTGTAAGGATGAAGATATCAATACACACAGCATGGGCAGTAGCCAGTTGTTCACCCAATTCCGGGATCCCCCAGTGGGTTACCCTGTAATGAGGCTCTTAAACCTGTAGGGTAGTCAGTGGTTACTTCATGATAGTTTCTATTCTTTGAAATAATCTTATTTTATGATGGAGGATTTTCTTTTTTTTTACCAAAGTAAGAGGGGAGAAAAATAATTCCTACATCTATAACTTAGATTTGTGTATCATAAAGGTTTAAGGTTTGTGTTGGAAGTGGGTATCCTGGTTTCTTCATCCATCCATCCAGTAGAGTGTAAAAATTCCTTTTTACACTCTACTGAGTATTGAAAAATCTTTTATAATGATGGTTGAACCACATTTAAATGAGCAAACCGATATACAAAAATGATGTCTAGACAGCTTTGTTCTGAAAATAAAGCCCCCTTTTATGCCTGTTTTTGTTTACATCATGAGTAAACACCAATACATCATGGAACGACAGGAGGAATGTGGAAAGCAATATTGTGGGCAGCAGTGGAACTTCAGAAGGTTTTTAAAAATTCTTTGAGCAAGGAGAGGCAGTCTTGGCTTTGCTGTTCCATTCCAGTGCATGACTTCAGTCCAACCTCTGCTTTGCTACCTTAATTGAACATCAGTTACTCCATTGGCACTGCTACTGTAGCTCGCCACCATACTCCACATTAGCTTTGCTTAAGAGAGCAGTAACCTAAGAGAGGTTGCAAAGTGGAGTGGCTGCTTGCCCTTACTGTCACTTTCGGAGAGAAAGCTTGCCAGCCATTTCTAGAAGGATTCCAGGATGCTGTGTCCTCCACAAAGCTGTTCCATGCCCCTATAATACTGTGTAAAGGCAAAATCCTGTTTGCATTCCTACAAAAACATCTGCAGTATAATATATGTGGCCTGCCCCTACTTTAATTTTCTAAACTTGAGTCTCCGGAAAAGGAAGAATGATTGTTGTACCCCATTCCTCCATAAAATTTCAAGTACAGCCCTGACAAACTTGGAATGCATTAGCCCCATTTTCCAGCTCTTTCTGGAATTGTGTGGAATGAAGGACCAATCTACTGAATCTTAAAAAAATGTTCTAAATGTTGATTAGAGATCCTTTCAATCAGTGCAAAAAAATACAGATAAAAGGATCTCATAAGTCCTGAAAACAGTCCGAACTCTTATTTCTTGAAGTTAAGTAGTTCATTCAGACATGAGCAAAAACTGACGTTTACTGTCAGCTACAGCAGAGTTATTTGCCTGAATTTGATTGTAAACTCCTCTGCTGGTGCTCTCTCCTCGTGTAGGGACGGCCGTATTCTGGGAGTGCTGGAGGTGTCTCGATCGCTGGGTGATGGCCAGTACAAGCGCTGTGGGGTGATCTCAACGCCTGATGTCCGCCGCTGCCAGCTCACATCCAATGACAAGTACAGCCCTTTTTAATGTTTTTTGTAATTTAATACCCAGCCAGTTTGGGTTCACCAGCTGGTTTTAAGACTTAATTCTCCAGCATCAGCCCACATACCACATAAGAGAGAATGCATGGACTGGATTCTCCAGCATGCCCATCTGCAGTGCCATTCATTTTTTGCAGGCTCTACAGCACCCGACAGCAGAATTAGTGCTGATTGGAGGAGCAAAGTGTCTGTCACATCACGCCTTTTGGTGCCTGTCATGTCACAGAAGTCACGGTTTTTCTGGAAAACAGAGGCAGACTAATCCCAGCCTTGCTCTGGCAGTAACTCCAGTTGTGCAACACAGCTGATGACACACAGGATTCTGGCTAATGACATGGCTTGAACACTCTTGTAAAGCATAGATATTGGGGGCTTCTGAGTAGCTGAACCAGTAAAGATACTCCTTATGAGCACATCTGTGAACACTGTATTCTAGATGTTTGCCTGGTCAGATCTGGCCTCTGTCTGTGATGGCCACCATGTGTTGGCCAGGGCACCCTTGCCTTGCCTTGCCAGGCAGCAGCAAACCCTGGATAACATTGATTATCTTTGATCTCAATGAAAGACTTCAGTTAGAGCTGAAATCTTTTTGGGAGATTTCCTGTTATAGATCTATATAGATCCATATTACAGATCTTATAGATCTATAAAAAGCATACCTGAAATGTTATAATGCTTGGCGGCGAGGATTTTCAAGACATGGCAGACAGTTCTAAAAACTTTTATTATTTTCATAGATATTATCAGTGGTGGATATGGCTCTGTCTCTTTTCCTCCTCGTTAATCACATAGGCGTCCCTAAGGCTGAGCATTTCCGATGTCACCAGAGACCCTCACCCTAGACACCTTATCTGCTGTGTCTGCCACTCCCCCGCTCATTGACATACTCCTCCCCTCACCCCACCCTCATCTGTCAGCGAGCCCCTCAGGTGATTCCCTGGACTTCCCGACTTGGCACGGAAGGAGTGGGCGAATATTTACTCTTCTGCTTGGCGTTACAATGTAAACGACTGGCCAGTTTGCCCGTGCATGGCTGATTCCCTGAAGAGCCAGTGGTTGTTTGTGCATGTCTCTGTAAAAGGCCATTAGGCAAATTACTCTTTCTGAGGAGATATGCTGGTAAGACAAGGTGTCTAGCTGACAGTGAAAGTGACGAACAAGTTCAGGTCTCAGATTTTAAAGTCAGATGGATATATCCATTTATAAGTGACTGTATTGTTTAAAATAGGCCAAGCTTAGATAAAACAACAAGGAAGTTTATTTAAATTCAAGTAGCTCTTAGGAATTTTGAGAAACTCCACAGAGGCTCAGACAAAAGGGAGCCTTCCACTAGAAACACTTTCCTTCCGCCTGAAACAATTGTACAGAAGAGTAGAGTGTTAAACAAGCCGGCATCTCTGGTTCATTCGAACGAGCAGTACATGGTGTTTGTCAGTGTAGCCAAGTCTCTGACTTGTGAGAACGGCCAAATCTGTGGTGGTTTATGCTAATAAAAACAGAACTGTGGTATTTGTGTGTTGGAGAGAATGAATGTGTGTGTTTGAGAGTTTGTGTGGTATGAGTAATTAGTGGATCCCTGCTGGGGTGTCAGCATAAGTGACTTTTAATAACAAATGCAGTACATTGCTGACCCACACTGTAAGTTGATGATTGGTTGTGGTCTTTCAAACACAAGAACATAAGAATGGAGGAAATGAAAGGAGTCCATTTAGCTGTGGTAGCCTGTTTTCTTTTTCCAGCGGTTTGCCTAATTGATTCAAAAATCTCATCCAGCTATTTTCTGGGAGGAAGCCAGAGTATCGATTTCAGTCTGGGCAGAATGATCTAGACCCTCATAACTCTTTGTGTAAAACAGCGCCTCCTGTTTTTCAGTTTTAAATGCAAATATCGCCGTTGATTTTAAAGAAGTCCTTTAGGTTGAATTAGTCAATACGGTGGGAAGTCTTTTTCCATGAAAAAGGTGATCTGTGATAAATTTTGTTATCTGTTTCTTTAGTTAATTTCCTTCCTTATTTTCTCTTTCTGAGTTTTTTTGGCTGAAAGACCACTGACGTTTAATTTTGTGTGTGGCAGATTCATGATCCTGGCCTGTGATGGCCTCTTTAAGGTCTTCGCTCCAGAGGAAGCTGTTAAGTTTGTGATGGGCATCCTGCAGGTAGGTCAAATGCTGTTCCCCCTGAGGAGTGTAATCTGGAATACCAATCTGTCAGACAGTCTCTCTGCCGTGTCTTGGGCGCTCTGACCGACAGAAGGCTGCTTGTGATCATTATATTACAGGTGTGCTTTGTGTGGTTCATTTTTTTGCTAATTTATAGTTTGATTACAAAACTGTATAGTTTATAGGCTGATATAAGCTATATAAATTAAATTCTGGAACAAAAGTCTTTTTTTTTCCTGAGAAATTATCCTCAGGTCATTCAGAAGGTTCTGGTTCAACTTACATTATTCAAAACCAACAGTTTGCAGGATCTATGACAAACCTCTTCCTCTATTTTTTGCAAAAGTAAATTCCTACTTGCATCTCTGGCACAAGTGTGTTTATAAATCCACTATCGTTTTCTTTTTTACATTCTGGAATGTATTTTGCTGTCATTTCCAAGTATGTGTGTATTAAGTTACATAGCTCTTGTTTTGCAGGCTACATATATCGCTCACACTCACTGTCGAAATGACCACAAGCTCTACAGCAAGAATTAAGTGGCGATACAAAGTCAGTACTATCCTGCCAAAATAAGCTGACATTTTTCTGCCTAGAGCTCCAGTCTTGTTTTAGAAAACAGACCTTTCTGGTTCACAAGTAGATATTCTCAGTCAATGCTGATAGGTGAGCTATTAATGTTCTATTTCTAAATATATCTATATTCACTGATTTTTCTCAATAAACCGAAGGGACAGGTTATTTAAATTAAAAATATTGGGGGGGAAAAAAACAATGTAATTCAAATCATCCATATTGGCTGCATGATGCATTTGGTTGCCTACAATTAAAGTGTGGTTTCTGTGCACTCCAAGCATGTATCAAGAGAACAGTGGTAAAGAGAGTAAACAAGGAGAAGAGACGCTGATCTGAGTTCTGTTGTGCCGGAGCCCGAGCTTAGCCCCTGCATGTGTTTTGGCAGGACGAAGCGCTGGAAAAGAAGGAAGGGAAGGCGCGGCAGGAAGCCCAGTTTGAAACGGCGTGCCATCGGCTGGCCAGCGAAGCAGTGCGGCGGGGCTGCGCGGACAACGTCACGGTCATACTCGTGGCCATCGAGTTCTAGATCTCCGGATCCTGCCCTGCGCTGCCCGGGTGTGTCGGGGATTCCCATCATCACGCACACCAGGAGGCTAAGGGACAGGAGCGCACTGGCCTGCTTTCCAAGACCCCCCAGCTACGGGACCCCTGGCCAGCTGGGCCAGCAAAAAACATTTTTATACGGACAGATTTGGAGAGATGGGAGAAACAAAAGAAGCATTCCTTCTGTCCTAGCTGGACTGGTTCGTGTAAGCCCTTTGTTTACTTATGAAGCAATGATGCAATGTAGACGTTTATGCTTACGGCTGCATGAAAGTAAAGTTTGAAAAGTACAACAAACTGATTCTCGTGACTTGTCTTTTTTCTTTTTCTTTTTAAGAATAAAATAGCCTTAATGTTGCTGACATGCTAAAGACCCTGGGCCATGTCTGCAGCATGTTTAAACATGAAGATTTTCATTTCTGTTTGCATTTTGAGTCACTGAAACAAAAAGCACTGGGAAATGGAATGAGTTTGCCGAAAACAAGGCATTGAGAAGCGTCCTGCCCTCCACGAGGAGCATCGGTGTTGAATTGGTCAATACAGCTTGGTTACGCCATCAGGAATGATGTGTGTCAAGCTGGTATGTAAATCTATTTACATGACCAATTTTGAAATTTACAGGATAGAGTTACTGTGGACAGAGCACCTCCTGCTTGCATAGATAGCTATTGGAAAACTTTATCATTTGAGCTAGTGAAGAGCCCAGCCAGACTTTTTGTGACCATGGCGCAGAGGGGGACAGGTCTGGCTCTCAAGTGATAGTTTTTGGGAGGCCTGACCTCTGTAATCACCCAACAAGCTGGGTGATTTACTATGTCAGGTGCAAAGCACAAGCCTTCAGGTCTGACTTGACGTGTGCAGTGGTCAGGGGGAATAATCCCTAACAAAGGTCTCTTCATTTACTCTGCTTCAATTAACACTACTTCTTTTATTGCAATTAGATTCCTTGTGTACCCATTTATACAGGTGGGTCTTTTATTGGAGCAATCTGTTTAAAGCACCCTGTTTGAGGGAACAGCTGTGCCTCATGTGGGATTTGAACCCACAGCCTCCCAGTTACAGAGCCCACTATTCCACTCTGCAGATCGGGGAGCTTAAGGCAAACGTTCTTGAGACAGTTTAATCAGAAATTGCTAGTTTGAAGTGGCATGCATGGATTGGCTTTTTTTTAGAACAGTTGTTGGAAGATGGGAGGTTTGTTGAAACACGCTTCAGCAGGCTGCATCTGAATTTTAAGCTAGAATAATTACACTATTAATGAAAAAATATATTTAAAAAAGTTAAAAATCCCAACAACAACAAAAAATCCCAATTTATGTGGATGGGAGTACTCAATTAAGGACGCATAAGTTCTAAAAAGGAAATAAAATGCTCAAAGGCAATTAATGCAACAAAATTGAGAAAGACTGCTTGGCAGCTTTGTCATTTCAGTTGAAGGCCAAACAAGATATGGAGAGGGAGCAGTGGGAGACGTTTTCAGATTTCAGTGAATCCTGAGGTTTTAGGTCAGGAAAGCAGAGATAACATGAGCTACTGCCAAGGCTCTGTACACGAGACAGATCCATTATTACTGTCATTCACAAGCCCAAAAAAAAAAACAATTAAGCAAACTGACTGGTGGTTTGAAGACAGGGTTTTGAAGAACACGTTTAGAGGGGAGATGCGCTGTTCCGCTGTGTGAGGCTGGGAGCGGGGAGTGCAGAGTCCGTCTGCGTTTGATAGCTCAGGCAGATCCCCTGCGCAGATAGCAGCCGCGTGGCGCCGCGCAGTCACAGAGACTGTTACAGCCTGATCTTGGGGAATCAGAGGCCTCCGAGATACCGATTGACAGATACAGCCGGTCTGAGCTGTCTAGAGCCACCTCGTGGAAAGTGCTCCTTTCATTTTTTCCACCTTTTCAGTTCGGCCTTCACTTTGAGGTGCTTTTGTTTTTATGTTGTGCTGTGACATTGCAGGTATGTTTTTCTGATTTATGTTGATGCACGTTGCATAACAAAGTTCTTTTTGTGAGGACTCGTCTAAAGCAGGGGTGGGGAACCAGCCCTGGAGGGCCTGAGGGTGCACTGGTTTTCATTCCACCTCTGATCTTAATGATATAATTGAACTAATTATTTGAAGTCAAATCACCTGTTGTTTTATGTATTAATTCAGCTGAAACTGAAAGATGCATGCAAAACCCTACAGAATTTAAACTCTGGAGAACTGGAGGTTCCCTATCCCTGATAAAAGGGGTAATGCATCAAACTAAATTTAACCGAAGGTAATGCAAGGGCATTTTAAGTGTGTACATTATGCGTTAATTGATGCATTGAAAATAAAAATGAAAATGAAATATTATAATTCCACTGTACATGTGATAGAATGACCTTGTGCCAAACCAGCACAAAGTCTTTGGAAGTTTAGATCTCGCAAACACTAGCCAAATAGCAGTAAACACATACATTAGAATTTCTTCAAGAAAAGTAAGAAACAAAAATAGTAAGACAAGCACAAAATGGTCTCGGCAAAGAGCTGCTCACAAACCTTTGTATGGATGAAACTAAGACAGACACATTTGTTATTTGTTAAGCAGAAGAACGTGTCTGAAAAAGTAGTCAGGAGATTTTGAAAACCAAAGCTATAGCTGTTGAATGGGTCTCTTTGCAATTGTGATAGAAATCTGTCAGTGATCACAAACATTTTGTCTCTTGATTTTTCCAGACCTCACAGATATCGGTTCTTAGTATTATTCTCATCCAGGTTAAAACCTCTCAAAGAGTTGGACATTGCAGCCGGGATCGATCACCACTTTTTTTAAATATATGGCCCTTTTTGAATGAAATCACTGAAGGAAACAAACATTGAGATTCTTTACAGTGCAGTTCTCTAGCTGAACTTTTCTTTTGGTGGGACTGCTTATGGATTTTTGACAACAATCCCTCCATCCAACTGTTTCCTAACTTCTTCATCCAATTCACAGGCACAAGGTAGGACGCACCTGGACAGGACATCAGCCCATCGCAGAGCACATACAGACACAGACGCACACATACACACACATACACACCAGGGCCAATTATCCCAGTAGCCTATTAACCTACCAGTACGTTTTAAGACTTTGGGAGGAAACTGGAGCACCCAGAGGAAACCCATGCAAACATGGGGAGAACAACAAACGTCACAGAAAACACCCCAGGAATTGAACTCAGGGTCCCAGCTCTGTGAGGGAGCAATGCTGACTCCCGCAACACTGTTTTGACAACCATGCATTTTAAAATAAAATGGTGCTAGTTGTTCCAGTAGCGAATTTCTTTCTGTTAAGCTACAGTAGCCTCAGTGGACCAACTTGAAAGAGGATTTTTGTTGTTGATTTTTTTTCAGGTTATTTATTGGGGACCTGTACGAGTGGACTGAGTGCACATTGGTTGACTGGGGTCTGGTTTTGCGTAGTGGCATAAAACTGAAGGTACCTTGACAGCACACACAGATTCTGATCCACTCCAAACCCTGATGGGTCGCTCAGAAAGATAATGAGGCCTCCTCAGATGTGAACAGTTTCCAAACCATATGTGGTTGAAACTACTTAGATGAATTGTGAAAAGTGTTCCAAAACATTTGGAGCAACTTTCCACAGTCTTTCATTGCTACGCTTTGCAGAAAATGAAAACAAGATGTCAAGCTGTAAAAGTTCAGGACTTGTATACTAAATATTAATGTTCTAAACAATGTACTCCGTGTATGTTTTCTGTAATAATGAATCCAGCTTGTGTCTGCGCACATTTGCTAGTTTTGTTCTCCGTTTCCTGAATCATTTCTAATGCTGTAAATATTGTTGGCGTCTTTCTCCAGCTTCTACAGCCGTATTGTCAAGAGGGAAGGACGATAAGTCAGAAACAGGTCAAGTAGGGAGCTGCGTCAGCATGCGTAGGCTGCAAAGGAACAAGTAAAGGTTTATTCCACGCTGAAAAAGAAACACAACATTTTGGCTATGGAGCCTTCTTTGGGTGAGTCACATGAAGAAGGCTCCACAGCCGAAATGTTGTCTCTCATTTCTTCTCTTTTCAGCGTGGAATTAACCTTTACTTGTTCTTAAGTCCCGTCCAGCTGCATCTTCGTCACAGCTATCAGTCTCAAGGGACAGCGGGAAGCAGTCTCAGGTTGATTGGAATAAAGTGCAGGTAAGAGATGGAAGAGCAGAGGTTTTTTCTCATCCCTGGAATGAGCGTACCTGTTCTGTTTCTCCTCTCTTCTATTTTTCTCATTTTGTCGGCACCGATTTTTAGGATTTGTGTGGACACCCCGGCAGCGCGCACACTGATTGAGGGGGGCGGGTGGGATTCTGGCTGCAAAAAAGTTAGCTGTTGGAGAGAAGGAGAACACTCCATGTCGTGTAAATGACGCAAAGGACCGAGAATTAATTAATTTAACGCAGTCTCCAGTCCTACTCCTGGAAGGCTGGTGTGTCTGCAGGTATCTAAAGTCTCTTTAAAGTACACCAGCAGCGTGTGAAGAGATGGAAGTGAAACTGATTGATCTAGGCTTGACGTTGGCTTCGTCCGTCCTTCCATTTTCTCACAGTGGAGGGTTGCGGGGGAGCCAGAACCCATCAAGGCAGGGGACACTCTGAATGGGCAGCCAGTCATTGGCTGGCAAGACCAATCGACCTGCCTGGGACTGAGAGGAATATACAATAGCACCCCAGGTATGGTATTGAACCCAGGATCCCAGCACTGCAATGCCACCATGCCACCCAGGTTGGCTTAATACAGCATTTATAGCAGTTAGGAGAGCTGAAGCAGGTGACTGATGCAGAGCTGGTAGACAGAGGTAAAGTACTCTGAGGTGTTACAAGCTTTTCTGTGTGAACGGCGGAGCGTGTGTGTTGTTGCAGTGATTTCTGCCAGTCTGGCGCTGTGTCAGGTGTGTGGTCACGGGGAGTTGGCACACACTCCAGCCATAAGAGGGCTGAAACTCTCTTTATCAAGCCTAAGAGATAAGAGGCCTAGGGAGACAGCTCCAAGCCGGCAATCCCTCTGATTCTGCAGAGAGATGGAGCTGGTTATCAGAACACATCTTTACAGCTGTGTGTGTCTTGTCTGGGCTTCTTAAAGGAACCAGGACTGGGACTGTGCATTCCCCAGTGTCTGTTTATAAGAAAAGACTGACAGGATTCAGGAAGAACTTTAGATTGTGACTACAGAGCATATTTTTACTACCTCAGCAATGTGAACAATGTGTATTCCTACATTTTTTTTAAATAAAGGTGGACATGATAACAATCCTGAACTTCTTTTTTAAATCCTGAACAATCTTCCCAATAGAATGACACATTTAAGTAAGGACCTTTATTCACATCTCATTTTAAATACATTTTAATATTGGTCTGCAGCCTCTTTGTGAGTGGTCAAAATGGAGAAATTCATATTTGTGTTGTGTGCCTTATGTGCCATTTCATTTGTTGTACATGGGCGAGTTCGTTAATGCTGGCAAAGTAACTCCTTGTTTCTCAAAAGCAGAACGGTTTAACAACTGGGGAATCACATTACCAGCCTTGTGCTGATAAAGCAGAACTTGTACAGTAGCTGTTCCCAGATTTCTCCAGACAGAGGGATTTGTTTCAGACAGACACGACAAGTGTTAAGGGAGCATTTTGACTTTTGAGCGAAATGTGCATGCAGGCTTCTTACCCTGCTAAGGGAAAAACAACTTTAATTGTGGGGTGAAACAAGCACAAAAAGACAAGTTTGCATTCCTTTTCAGTTGTTGCACATTTTCCTGCTCCCCAGGCTGCAGCGTCAGTGGTTAACCGACAGTATCGGGGATGGAAAAGGCCAGCCTGTGTTCCTTCCTTTGAAAACAAGGACTGGTCAGCCGTCACCAGCAGCAGAGTCTGCGTCAGGCCGCGGCCCTTGTGTAACTCTTCCTGATGACGCTGCAAATTCACAGCTGCTCAGCCAATTGAAGGAGGCGCTGTTGCATGGCTTGCTCATGGCCACCTGCGCAGGAAAGTGCTTGGCTAAGTGTGCATCGGGACCACAAATTTCCTCTCTACTTTTACAAATCATTCTATGCAGTGATCAATGGTCCTGTTTTGAGTCCTGTGTACAGTTGTGGTTTTCATAGTGTATACTGGGTATGAAAAGAAACTTAACACTACTGCCTTTAGAAAACTAAAGAATGCGGATTTGGGTATTAACTAGATGTTTGGTCAGTTGATCATTCTGCGCTGACCGGACTGACTTGAATAGCTTTGATTGTTGCATAAACACCTCATTGGGTGGATTGAGAGGACTGATTGGGCACAAGTGACGAGGGATTCAACCCCTTGAATGTCAAGCCTGTTGAAGCAGAATTACAAAGAGGAACTGACATGCCCCACAGCCAGTGGTGGCCACACATGCTACTAGCCTGTGAATTTCATTAGAGTCCTGCCATGGACGATTGAGGTTAATCAGCACAGTGAAACTTCAGCGCCAGTAAAACTTCAACAAAATGTCTGTCTTCTACAGAAATGACTTTTTGCCGGTGATTTATCAGTTCTTTGCAGTTGTTAGTGACGTTTCTTTGATGCTCAGCATGCTGTCATCACCCTTGTAATTAGATAAAGTGATTAGAAAATAGATGATTGGAAGGACACACCATTAAAATGCTGCAAAAGAATACATTACATGGGCTAGCACAACCAGTAATGTTGCACGTGTTTATCTGCAATAAAACACAGAAACACTTAACAAGCTAAATATACCATGTGGCGGCAGATACAGATCAGAAAGCAATAAATATAGGCTCTTTATTTGGCTTGTTAGATGCTTAATTATTGGATCAGTGCAGGATTTGAAAAAATACATCTTTTTATACTTTAATTTTAAAGCCTTTTCCATATATTTACAAACATAACTTAACAGCAGGCCTGACCAGGCAGTCACGCACCCAGTCAGCGCCCAAAGCTGGAGGGGCTTGCCTTGGCGACGGGCCAGAGCGCTGGGACGCAGACTCGAGTCAGCTCGGAGGGCGCAGCTCCGCCCGAAACCTTGAGGGAATTCACAAGAGCTGAGTGTCTCTCCAGCTGGAAACTACTCCACCTTCTGTTTCTAGATGTTTCCCATCATTGCCGGCAGTTCCCAAGAAGTCGGACTTCTTGACCCATTTCGTTTCCGAACAGGCAGTGCCGAAGTGCCATTTGTCACATTATTATCCATGCAGATCAACATCTATGATAATCATTGTAGGTTTCTGACGTCTGCTCTTGCGTTCAAGTGGCAGAAAGCGTCATTGTTGCAGTTCTAGTTTCCTTCTGGACACAGCTTTTTACTTCTATGTTTGCCTAAACCAGGATCTCAGAAGTTCAGGATAATCCCAGGATAATCTTGCTGTGGAAATGAGAGGTTGGGCAGAATTTGCTCCTGTTGATTCAAGAGTCAAGAGTCATGGATACAGAATCCCCAGCTGTGTGGACAGAAAAAAATCCGCTGGATACGAGCAGTCTCCTTCAATGGTGACCAATCCTTATATTGGTACGTCAGTATATACAAAAAAAACCCAGATTGTCCCCGAAAGGTCCCTCGTTAGGGGTTAACGTGGCGAGCACAGAAACAAAGCATGATGAAGATTGTACGTCTGTCCATAATAAAGAAGTACAACAAGCAAAGCAATATAAATAAGAAAAAAAAACACGAGTTTGTGGGGCTCCAAGGAGGGAGAATTAATGAACAGGAATTACACCCCCAACAAAATCCCAGAGAACAGTGATCCCTTCTGGACTGTGAAGGCCGAGCCAGAGCTGTTGTCCACAAAGACAGACACATACTCCCCTGCCTGTAGAGAAAGAGACATTGAAAATTCAGAACTTATTATTAAATGGAATTTCTTAACTGAAGTGTGGGATGGGTAATGATAGACAAAGCCAATCTCACCCTAATGTGAGACTCAAATCACAGTCATTACTGACCTCCGTTATTTACTGTACATATCTCTTTTGCACAAACCTCGTCTTGCATTTTTGTTGTGTTCATACCTCCAACTCCACCTTTGCAGCCCCCCCCCCCCCTGGTCAATTCCTCTCTCTGAATGGGGTTCCAGCCTCCTCATCCTCCTTAACCACACGGGTTAAGCCAAAACTTGGTAAACTTCAATACCCAATTAATACACAAAGCATCTGATTCATGGCTGTTGTTATTCCTTGTGAACTCTGGGTTTGTTTACTGTCTTCTCCTTGCAAGCTCACAAGAACATGAGGCATGTTTTTGCACAAAAACATTGTGAGTGAATGGGAGAAACTACTCCTTCATATTATTGAAGCTGGAACCCTGGACTCTTTCAAGAAATGGCTGGATGAGACACTCAGATCATCTTAGATAGATTAGCTACTAACTATCAAACAGTTATGATGGGCCAAATGGCTTCTTCTTGTTTGTAACCTTTCGGCTGTAGCTGTGTTTTTTTTCCACTTTGTGTGTGCATTCCTTTGAGGTGGTTACTCATAGAGTAACTCTTTGATCACTTTGATGGGACAATCTTTGGAAATCTTAAATTGGATTGGAATGTGGATTGGAATTTCTTCCTGACGAAAACTCCTTGTTGAGATATCCCCTGTCACAGCCCTCAACTGTCAGTAAAGGTTTGCAGGCAGTGCTACAAAATTAATCGGTTACTATCAGGTGCTGTTACCCACTAGTGGAATCTCAGCTTAGAGGTCGAGGGCGAATAGAAATGTGATTATCAATGTGTGAATACCGCACCACAGTCATGTAGCATTTCCAGAACCCGATAGTAATGTGACAAAGCTCCTTTGACTCAAGCAACAAGAGATAACCAAAAAGACTTTGAAAGAAAGTACAGAAATGAAACAAGAAAAAAAAAATCAAAAACATTATCTAAGCAATTAGACAAAGTGAAGGAGTCGGTATTGTGCCTCTACATGCAAGATCACTGTCCTTTCTTCTGCATGAACTTATCAAAGCTGCTCTTCAGAAAAGTTCTCACAGGAATGGTACAGATAAGCAGGGTGTATTCTCATTCTGACCAGGGGACTCCCACAGAGAGCCAAATCCATGCTTGTTGCTGAAAGTCAGATGCAATCACCTGCATAGTCTAATGGGCTACTCTTTCAGTTATCAGAGGGATTGGCAGAGGATTAAGTAAATCCTGTTTGATTCAGAGGCTCCAAACAACAAAAAGTCTCATTTAGAGATCTGGAGAGCTGATGTTTTATGTGGTCTTCAAGGCAATCAAGACTAGCAGACTAGACATAATATTTTTAGTTTGCCCTAGCTCAAAATGTTAACTGTACTGAACTTGTACAGACAATACTACTACTTAGGAGAATGTTTAGCTTTTCCTATTTCTTTACACAGATAAAGATAATTTTAATATTTCTTAATTATGGATGATGCTACACATCAGACAAAATATCTATTAAAGACGAATTCCAGGAGAGGTCATAAACTGATGTTTTATTACATTCTTATCCTCAAGTCAGTAACTGAAGTGTCACCCTGTCTTTGCCGGTGCTGAAATGAGCATTCTGAAGGGGATATGTCACTGAATCAACACAACAAATCAGCTCCTTATTCAGTGAAACTCAGAACAGTTTTGGTTGACCAGACTGAGAGAAACTGTAAATAGCCAAACTCTTTTTCTAATATCATCAGCCTAACAGAAAGAGAGCAGTCCTAAATTCAAAACATTCTTATAAACCTGACAGTACAAAAGTACAACAAATCAAAGGCTAAAATGTGTCGATTGCATAAGTATTAACCACCAGACATATGCCACCACCAGTGAATTTTAGCTGTGAGTCTGTAGAATAGTTGTACACCTGAATAGTGCAATTTTATTTTTTTTAATCATTCTTCTTTCCAAACTGGCTCAGCCTCTGTCAGGGGACTGATGATAGGAAGTCATTTTCGAGCCTTGCCTCAGATTTTCGATCAGATTCAAGTGGGCACTTTGGCTGGGCCACTCAAAGACATTCACTTTCTTATTCTGTAGTCACTCTAGGTCTTTTATGTCTTTAGCCGAAAAAGATTTTCCTTGTATAAGACCTTATATAAGATCTTCCTCATATTTCCTTAGGACTGTATAACATTTGCTTACACTGTACTTTGCTCCATCTGTTTCCCCTCAATCTACAAACTTCATCCAAGACACAAATTACAGGAAGATGCTGCTGATGAGAAGCAGAACTACACATAATGAACTATAGTAGAAAAGAAATATACATAATGAACCATAGTAGAACAGAACTATACATAATGAACTATAGTAGAACAGAACTATACATAACGCTGCCACTGTGCTTTACAGTGTGGATGGTGTTGACTGGGTAATGTGCTGTGTTTTTTGCACTATACTTAAAATGATACATTTAGACTAAACTGTTCCTCCTCTGACCACAAAACAAAATTGACCATACTTGCAGTATCACTTCAGTGCTCCTCGCAGCTTTGTGTTGTAAACACATACAGTAGTCGAGGTCCACATATATTTGACCCGTGGACAATGTCTCTCCTCTCAGTCATTGATCTCTGTAGCTCTTGTCAGTGATGGCCTCACAGTTTCTTGAGACTGGCTGCTCAGTTTGGACACATAGCCTGATCTAGGCAGTGTCTGGGAGACACGATACACTTTCCAGCTAATAATTCATTTCACTGTGCTCAAAGGTGTATACAGTGTCTTTGAGCTTTTCTCATAATCTTCTCCTGATCTGTGCCTTTTACAACTTTATCACAGAGCTATTTGAAACTCCTTGGTCTTCTTGGTTGATTGAATCTTGTATTGAAAATCCCTTTCTGAGGCACCTTACAGAGACAGGCGAGTTTATTCCGAAATCATGTGAACTCGTATCACTACACACAGAGACCATTCAGTTATTTATTATTTATTTGACTTGTCAAAATAATTTTGTGCACCTGAACTAATCTAAGTTTGCAATACCAAAGGCTGTGAATACTTACTCAAACAATATATTTTAGTTTTTGAGTTTTCAGTTTAAAAATGTCTACACTATTTTTAATTCAATAAACATGGACATAGTTGGATAAGGGTTAATACTTTTGCAATGCATTGTCTATGCTAATGCTGAGCTAAATCTACAGAATGGAAATTCACTACAGAATACTGGATAAGAACTAATTTAATGCTCTTCTACCAAGTTGCATTGTATAACATGAGACTGTTCCAATAACCTCTGAGAGGCCAGTCTTTTCGTGTACAGTGGGATTGAGGCTTGTGCAAATGAGTTGCCTGGACATGGCAAATGAAATGAGAGTACATACTGTATACTTAGTGCTGTGACTCAGATCAGCGAAGCTAGTTTCTGAGACTTTGAAATCAAACTGTAGTTATACTCTCTTTTCTTGTTGAAATATCCCTGTCCTGTTGACTAAGATCCACATTTAAACAGCTGTACATTCTGTATAAACAGACTTCCCTACGGTCGGGAAGAGTGAGGGAGAAGCTCCTACCTGTAGATACAAGGTGCCTGTGACGAGCACAGAGAACGGGCTCCCTGCAGACCCCAGTCCTGCGACTGCTTCTAAGGACCTTCGCAAAGAAAAACTTTCATTAGAGGACTCTCTGGGCCTGAAAGGACTTCATTATTAAGCACTGCTTTTTCCCCCCCAAGATAAACCCAGGTGTATACTCAACAGGAAACAAACTGTTTAATGTGTGTGAAGCCCCTCCTGTTATAACTGTTTCCAATTTTAAAAAACAAAAGCACGTGCATCCATAAATGTTCTAACCATTTTATCCAATTCAAGGTCATGGGGGTGCCGGAGCCTATCCTGGCAAGCAACAGGCAAGATACACCCTGGGTGGGATGCCAGTCCATCACAGGGCAGACACACACACACATTCATGCCAGGGCCAATTTTCCCAGAAGCCGATTAACCTGCCAGTATGTTTTTGGACAGTGGGAGGAGACCCACACCAACACGAGGTGAACATTTAAACTTTCATTTGCTAAAAATAATGCACTGCCACCTTCTGCAAGTACTCTGTGTCACTTTAAGATGAATAAAGAGGCATTGTGCGTGCATCCAATCCAACTGCGAGGTACCAGCAGCACAGAATCAGAAAGTACCCAAGTGGAACGTGATTCACTTACTTAAGCAGATTAATGCACAGAAGTGGTAAAAAGGCAAATACAGCAGAATTCTTGAGTACAACGCAGGAATTGCAAGATATAAGTTTAGAGAGCTCATGTCAATATCATAAACAGGACCTGTCTGTTCCATGGTTTAGAGTCTTGAGGACAGAGTGAAAGAACTTAATCTTTTCCTCTGTTGGTAACTCTCTTCTGAGAGGGGATTTGACTGAATTGGGCATGTGTTTCTTTCAAATGCATGTCAGCGTGCAGGATTGGAGACATGACTGGGCACTAGTTAACAGTCAGATTCACACTGCTATTAGAAAGCACTTCACACAGAGGGTGATCAGTGATTGGAAAAGTTGGAAATGCTGGTATCCTTGTGAGTTTGACACAACAATAGAATCACTTAGTGCAGAGGAAAAGAACGTGAATGGACTGAATGGCCTGTTTTCTTCAAAATGTCCTTAATACTAATAAATTACATCATAATACTGCTCTTAGTACTCTTAAATGGAAATCTCTCTGTTGTCTAGTACTTATAATTATTACTTTCCAAATGTTTAAAGTTCTTGAATGCACAATTTACAAAGGAGCTGTGACAAATGGGACACAATGTATTTCAGTATTTTGTTATCAGTTAACCTTAGGAGTAAGAATTAAGGTCAGCAAAAGGCATTGTACCTCAATTAACCAGGGTCTGTAAGTCTCATTCAAACCTTGTCTGCTTTATACGGAGGAGAAAGAGGTTAAAAGTGATGTCATTAGATGAAATCAGTTGAATTAGCCAGGTCAGTAACTGGAGACCCAAGGTGGATTGAAAAGCTGCAGACATCAGTGGGACTCACATGTTGCTCTGGCACAGGGACTCAATGCAGATGGAGGCCCGGACGCTGTCCCGCGGCCTGGCCTGCGCCTTTCTCTGAGACTCGCTGGGCTCTGGGGAGAGACCGGACAGTCGTCAGGACTGACAATCCCAAATCCCTGCAAATCCTTTATCTATACAAACATTTGTCATCTTCATTTTAGCATATTATATATATATTAGCACATACATCTACATATAGCATATTATAGTGGCTGACGGTTTAGCTTGCCAGTCTGGAAATCATAATTAAATGAGTGTGTGGAGTTTGCAGGGTCAGTGAGATGAGTTTTGTCTATATGTGTGTACAGAGGAATTCTCAACGGCTCCAGAGCACAACTCTCTTACTGCTCCCTTCTTTTTCTTCTGAAAATAACATCACAAATCTAGCCAAAGACCATTAAGGTATTGAAAACAGGCAAAAGAACTGTTTTCGAGTTTGAGCTGACCTGTGTTTGGCGGGGGAGTAAGTGGGAGTCACGCGCTGGAAGGGAGGGGGTAGCCGTGAAAGCAGCAGGAGCAGTGGGCAGCTGCACTGCAATGCCAGCAGAAAGCATCGTCGTCCACAGCAGTGATCCGCTGAAGAGCCCCGCCCTTCAGGCCCACGCAGGGATACAGCACGGCTGGGCAAGGCTGTGACTCCCTGGAAAACCTAACTGGTGCACTGGGCGGGAATTCTCGGGAAAACGAGCCCACCCTGTTCCTCAGAACTGCGACACCCCTTATCTGAGAGACACACCCCAGCACAAGGACATGCAGCAACTGCCAGGCAACATTCCCACTGGGGATGGGAGAGCACTGGGCAGGGGTGATCCAACAGCTGGGAGGGCCAAACACAGGAGGGCACAGAGGCTGCTCTGTGCTTCTGGTATCTGCCTATTTCATGTATATTGTACCTGAGCACCACTCACATGCTCTAAGAGTTAGTTGTCCTATTTTGCACTACCTACTGTAGGGTTAATACATAGCCTTAATACACCAGCGACTGGAGTTGGATGTGTTTGTGTGTGCTCCGTTTTATGGTAGGTATTTTGCTGGTTTTGTTTTCCTGTAAGCGTGATGCACTACGTGAGACGCGCACAGCGTTCTGTAAAATGCCTCCACCTCTTAAGTAAATAGACGTTAAAGAAACGGAAAACGCTCTGCGGCAGGACATGAATGGCTTCCCAACGTGTTGCTCCGAAGAGCTGAGGTGAGAGAAAGAAAGACAACAAGATGGGAGCAGGGCTGAGGAGAGATGGGGTGAAGAAAACCCCATGGGGTGAAAGCACGGATGGGGGAGAAGACTGCTCACGAAGGGAATGACACAGAGCACCCGTGAGTCAAAGCGTGGGTCCGCCCTCGGAGCCAGAGTGTCGCCCGTGTCCGCCGCCGCGGGGCGTGCGAGGGAAAGGAAGAGGGCGCCGGGGTCCCCGTGACCGTACCTATGAGCAGGGTGGCAGTGAGCTGGTAGAACCCAGAGACGGGCGCGGTGTAGCGGCCTGTGCTGGCGTTGAATCCCTGCCCGCGCTGGAACTGACTCTCCTCATCGGGGGGCTGTGAGAGAGAAGGGCGCGTTCATCATGAACATGCTCAGGCCATGGAGGTTCACAAACGGTCTCTCAGGATGCTCTTCATATCCTTCTGGTTTGGCGTTTCTAACCTGGTGAGTTTAACGTCTTACAAAGGAAGGCTGAGGTTAATGTGCCTCAGTGTAGCAGAAAACAGTGTGCAATTAGATGACGTTGTGTAATTAGAGGTTAAGTGGATATTTTATAACTAGTGTTGAGGAAGTTACTTTTACAAAGTACAGTCAGAAGTTACTTGTGTAAGGAATTACTTTTTTATTTAATAATAATTTGGGGGGAATGGCTGGAAAGTGGTTAAGTGTCATTCTGTTGATGACTGTTTAAAATATATTTATGTGGATTCTTAAAAGTAACTTTCCACACTGCTGTCTATAATTCATCAGTTTACTAGGAACTGAGAATCTGTAGCATTCTACAAGAGCATCCTGAAATACTTGCTAGTGGTGAGATTAGGGGTTAGGTTATGGGTTATTATGAACCCTGTATCTATAGAGCTTAATTGACATTCCACACAATGTCAACATAGTAAAGCAATCATTGAAAGAATAAATAAACCACTTATTTACACAGCTTAATCTAAAGTGTTAAAGAAAACACTTTGTGGTTTGCTGGTAACTGATATGCATGTCAGAACTAACACAAAGCAAAGACAGCCAGTCTGCACTGCCAGCAGGGAGAAACAGAGAGAGTTTCTTTCTTTCCATTAGCTGCTGCACTGCACGAAACAGTCACGGATTGGACACACATTCTTCCTCAAAATAATGAATCTAATCCCAGAATTCCCACACCTGCCAAAATCGGAACAGCTATCAATCCTGGTAGGGGAGTAAATGGGGGAGGAATACATTGCAGCCCTATATGGGATCTCCTGTCACAGAGAGGGACAGAGAGAGCCTCTCAGGCTGAGTTTTGAGTGAGAAGCTGTATCAGCTTGAAGGGGGCTCAACAGCCACAACCTTGTGTTTCTAATTTCTACTGTTCTCCGTGGAATTAACCTTTACTTACTCTCAAATAATAGTAAGTTTTGTTCAAACTGCTAGTTAATGTCTCAGAACAGCAAGTGTGCGCTAATGGTTATTGCTTTGGCAACACTGTAATTCATCAGTGCCAATGAAGTGTTTTGAGTTTGGGAGTTTGAGAAGAGACGGGAAATTGGGACAGCTCATTTTGAAATGGGTATACGTAAACGACGAGGGGATGAGCATACTCTTTATCGTCACTGTTGGCACGGAGGCTGGTGTTTGTCCTGCCCAGCGGCCGGTAGGCATCACCCTGAGTGGCAGTGGTGTGGCAGAGCTCAGCCCACCCCACACTAAGGACAGGTCTTTGCGGTTTGTTGTCTCTGCGGGTGAAGGGTCCACTCACACTGGCGAACGGCTGCAGCTCCAGCAGGCTGCGGCGGCGCACGGGCAGGCTGCCCCGCAGGCGGCAGTGGAAGGCCGTGCCCACGCGCGGGTACGATTCTGCCAGGCTGGAGGACAGCCCCACCTGGGGGTCGCACAGGGGGCACCGCACGATCAGCTCCAGGGCACCGCGATTGGCAGCCGCTTCTGCTCAGGGAGAGAGAGAGAGAGGGAGTGAAAGAACAGTGAAAGAGGAAATGTGTGTGGTGTAGGGATAGATAACCTGGTCCTAGAATGCCATGTTTGTTTGTTTCTCATTTTCATCCCATCCCAGAACCGTACCAAGACATTGAACCAATTAAGTGGGTAAGACGTTGGTTGAGCTGTGCTTCATAGGTGTTCATACAAAGATGCCTTTAAAACCTTCAGGACCCTGGGACTCGTGAACCAGGGGTTCCTATCCCTGATCTAGTAAGAAGAGCAACAGAGATTATTGATAGTCCTCAGTGTTTGAGCTTGAGAACTCTCTGATAACCTTGTCATGTCAACTGGATTTCAGCTGTGGCTTCTCTTCTACCCTGTTGTTCATGTCTTCTGGTATGCTTGTCTTTTTTGCTCTTTCCTTTTAGAAACCAGTTTGCCTCGCACAGGAAAAAAAACGTTGGTGAAAAGGCTTTGCAAACTCAAACAAGGTGATAATATTATTTGCATTTCGATAGCATGTTTCATCTCAAAGTGCTTCACATACAGTATATGAGAGGGGGCCTATTTCGTCCTCCGCGGAGCTGCATGCAGGTGATTCCTGGCCTCCAATCTGCACCAGCAGCCCCGCTGCACAGATGGAATGCACCAGTGGAATGAAACGTTAGGAAGACCAGACTGTACAATCCCAAACCTGAATTTTGCCAGGATACTGGGGCTAACACCCCTTCCACACAGTTCTGTGGCATCTTTAATGGCCAAGTATTCATTGAATGTCTTTCTCATCCAAAAGACAGCATCTCCTCCAACTGCACAGTCTTCCCCAGACTGAGATGCTGGTTTAGAAAATCTGGCTACTGCAGAAGAGCACCACCTACTGGTTCACCAACTTTTTTACAGCAGCAACCTGCTTTTTGTCAGAGGTCTCCCATCCCCGTCCTGACCAGGCCCAGCCTCGCCTAGCTTCTGAAATCTGACAAGATCAGGCTCCCAAGTGGAAACACTGTTGGCAAAAAGGTAGTGAAGAAATTCGTCATTACACCAACAGCTCCTTTCTGTGAGGTCTTCAGCGAAGCGTTGAGCTAATTCAGCTCTTTCTTTCACATGGCCTGGTGGACTGCTTTGAGAAGCTATTTTTGGAAGAAGAGCTAGCTGGCGGTGTTTAAGAAGAAACATCGCCTTCCTCAGACTTCACATTGAGTGCAGCAAGAAAGGAGTGAAACCACATGAAATAGGTATAAGCTAGTGTACTACTTCAGCTTTAGGAGAACTTCACTTTCCCTGTCTCTCCTTAGCCCTACAGGCCCTTCTTGCTCCTCACCCTCTGCAATTGTATGTTCTTCCTGTGTCCTCTGTACCTGCCTACTGAAAAAAGCAAATGAAATATTTTAAGAACTTAACGCCACAAAACCCTATTCACTTTGGCTGCTAGTGTCACACCCAGGCCTTTGGGAAGGAAAAAGCAAGCAAATTAGCTTGCGGCTCCACCCAGCTCTGATACCATTCATCCTCCACTGAATAAGGGCCATTATGCGAATGTCAAAACACGCTGCTGCTCCTTGTGTCGGAGCACTAACACAAATATGTCAGGATTGTTTCACGGGTTTCCTTGCTCTCCCAGGTCTGCCTGCCTCCTTCCTCATGGAACAGCGCCAAGCCCTTCTCCAGAATCCCTCAGACCTCCACCTCCCCCCCAAACCACCCCGCCAACCACAAGAGCTCTGCACAGGAGGGGAAAAAGCCCGCAGGAGGAATCTGTGGAATTCCTTGGCAGAGCCAAGTCCCATCCAAGCTCCGGAAAATTACCCTTATTAAGGGATCAGCCCAGAGTGGGGGCTGCCAGCTTCTCTGCCGAGCCATCAAAAACATTCTTAGGCGCGTGGGGAGTGGGGGGCAACAGCACTCTGGCCCCGTCTCTCCGCGCTGGTGCCACGGAGGGGCAACACGCAGTTCCGATCCACACCGTCCTGCTGACAGGTCCAGAAAGAGAAGTCTAGAGCAGGCCGTTTCGGAGCTCCGGAGAGGGGAGCTAGAGGAGGGGCTGAGGGTGTTCTCATCCCCGGGGAAATCGGGATGGGAATCCGACCTGGAACGGCAAGCCCGGGAAACCTGAGAACACAGCGTTTGAGTGTTCTTTATTCCGGTGACAACTGGGGGGAGAGCGAGAGGGGCACGAAGCGCTTCAAGAGCTTGCAGTCACTGAAGAGCAGCGTCGGCGGGAGGGAACATGCTGGCCCGCTGGCTGGAGCGTTTTGGGGGTGGTCAGTACAGCGCCTCCGCACAGAGCGACGTGTTTTCACCTTTGCTGTAAGGCTGGCGCCCGGTTGTCTTGGACAGCGTGCCTGTGGAAGTGCTCAGATGGGGCGCCAGTCCTGCGCTTGCTTACCTTTCAGCATTAGCTTGAACTCCCGGAGCAGGTCCTCCTGGGCCAGGGGAGGCGCTGGAAGGCCGGGGGGCCCTGGGGGGCCAGGTGGCCCTGGGGGGCCGGGCAAACCATGCTGGGGAGGAAACAGATATGACAGCAGTTAGCTGCGAGCACAGTACACGCGCGCACACACACACACAACTGCACACCAGGCTCATAAACTCAGGTCCACTTACCAGTGAAACCAAGCACCTCCGAGCTAAGGGTTGTAATATTACAGTACATATAAATAACTCTGGGTATGTACTGTACAAAGCGGGGCCCTGGGTTCGTGTCCCACGTCAGGGCAACTCTGCCATAGGGGCCACAATTCAGTGGAATTGGAGAGGGTTGACCGGCAGAGTGCAGAAGCTGCCGGTTGTAAAAAAAACACGACTGAAATCTAATGCAATGTCACATTGGCGCTGCATTGGACACCAACGGAGTTGGAAACTCTATGGACAGTGATGATGATGATGATGATGATGATGATGAACAAAGCACTGTTTAATGTTTTTTTTTAAAAGTTCTGCTCTTCCAGATGTGAAAAGATAACAGGTTTTTATTGGCTTAAGAAAACGGAACTGTTCATAAGAAAGACACCACATTTCAGAGCATATGTGCTGTGCAGGGCCATCCATCCATTTTCTAACTGTTTATCCAATTCATGTCGGAGACTACCCCAGCAAGCACCAGGCACAAGGCCGGTTACAAACTGGATGGGACACCAGTCCATTGTGAGACACACAGACACACAATCACACCAGGAACAATTTTTTCAGCAGCCAGATGACCTACCAGTCTGTTTTTGTGTTTGTGGGAGGAAAGCAGAATACCTGGAGGAAACCCATGTGAATAACGGGAAGAACATAATAACTCCACACAGATAGCAGCCCAGGAACTGAACCGAGGGCCCCAGCGCTGTGAGGCGGCAATGCTAACTCCTGCGCCACTATGCTGCTCTTGCTCTCCATGTAACATATCCAGATATTAATTCAGACTGAGGATTTCTTTCTATTAAAAAGGTGACATCTGAGAGTTGATGATAAGGTCCCAGGAAAGCACAATCAGACAAGCTATTGGACCCTCCAGGGCAAGCCAAGGTATGGAATTGAAACACAACGATTGTTCTTGTTCTCAGAAACCTAGCTCTTTGATTCTATGAATATAAATTGGACAGTAAACATTTTGCCACTGCTTAGATCCTAACTTTAATTTACATTAGATTATTTGTGTAATTACTTTTATTTCCAAGGAAGCCTGCACAGGACTTTGGAAATACGAAGCCGTGCTTAATGTTTCTACTGCATGTTGGCTATAGTACACAGCAGGATTTCCATAGCCTGGTGCAGTGTGAGCATGGTGTGAAAACAAGGACAATAAAGACATAATGGTAAATCCATAGTAAAAACTACAGGGAGTGTGTGGTAAATGTATAAGGGTACCTCCAGCCCCTGGGGAAAGGAGATCGCTCTGGCTGTGAGCTCACCTTCAGTTTTCTCCTCTCAGTATGTCTCCCCTTCCCGTTTACCCCTTTGTCGGAGTTCTGCTTGAAGACCATCCAGGAGCTGCGTGGGTTGATGTAGCCCACCTCAGGGGACTCGGACTCCTGCAGCAGAAACAGTGGGTTAGAGAAACCAAATCCTCGTGCTTTCACTGCCATCAGGGTTCCTGCTCCAGTCCTGGTTCTGGAGGGACCTGTAGGTTTTCAGTCCAACTGGGCTCCTAACGGCCTGGATCCAGGTGGGTTTAGCAGCTTCTCCCAGCTAACAGGTGCTGGTGCCGTAAAGAGACCTGGAAAAGCTGCAGACAACAGCAGCCCCGCCCCAGGGCCAGACCAAACCTACACCCTCGGTCTTACCATTCAAGTCACCATTTAAGTTAAAAATCCTACACAGCATTGAAAGCTACCACTTACATCACTGCCCAAGAGTGAATGTGGTATGTCCCAGAACAGATGAAACTGCAGCTGTTTTTGAAAGCAGCACTAGATTTTGGCTTTTTATTGTACATGTACTAAAATCCCAAGTATTCTAACATGAGGGGATTTGTGTTTTGGTAAGTGTACCATGTTACAAGACTTTACCACGTTCTGATGTTGCGCTGTTGGTATAAAAACAGAATTTGCCATAGGGTTTTTCCTCAGAGAACTGCTGTTGCACACCTGGATCCCTACTCCATTAAGAAAGCCCCACTGCTTCGTACTGCAGCCCTCAATTACTGAGCTAACACAGGCCTGGAGCCATACCACCCCAGAGTGTGGGAGTCATCGGCCCGGTGTCAGCCCCGCGCGGCCTGCGCTTTTCAAACCAGAGCCCACAGGGAGAGCGCAACACCTCGCACACAGATGAACCGGCTAGGACTTTGCAAAATCTTTTTTTTTTTCATTTACTTGGAAAAATGCCATGCAATCTAGCTTCTGAAAGTGACTCTTTTTCAAAAGTCCTGTTCACCGCTCGCGTTAAATCGATGAGGACATGTTCATTCAAGTTCAAAACAGTACGCGGAGAGCTACAACATTTTTGTTACCAAACGGTGTGTAAGCTCCTTGGCTAATAATGTGCTTCTAAACATTTCATAATGTAATTTCATAGACTTGATCCGAGTCAAAACATGAGTGTCAGTACAGAAGCAAAACGTTATAGATGCATTAAAGTGAAAGTTTAGAGCTATCTTCTCTGTTAAAGTTCAGATGTTTTCTGATTTTGACAGATGGATGTGTGTCTTGCAGAGGTGTCTGTAAGTAAATTAAATGATCACGTGCAATTAATCTGATTTGTTTTGAAACCTGCTGTTGCATTTTCTGTTCGGAACAAGTCAAAGTCATTTATGCAATTGAAAACAAAGTCACAGGTTAACAGGACACTTTGAGAGCAGGGATGGCAGTCCAGAGATCCACCACATCAACATAAAAATGGATTTACAACCGGGAGAGAGGTCAGGATTCTCCCTCAGCACTTGACTGCATATTGCCATCCAGCCATAGTAATCAGAAATTGATGGAGTGGACCCATCCCCATGGAAGATAACATAACAAATATAAGAAAAGAAGAAAAGCCAACTGTATCTAACAATTTTTGCCAGTTAGTTGCTCTGAGGTCTCATATACTTGGCAATATGGCCAGGCATCGACCCTGGGCCAAACATGTTTATGCTGGGTTTAAGGCTTAATCCCTTCCCCACAGTACTGCGGTGTTTGATGATCAAAAGAGAGCTAGGAAACCTGCTGGGCTCCGGGACAGAGCTGGGGCTTCAGCCTAGCCTGTAATCCTTCAGAGATATCTTGCCTGATTACTACCGATCGTGCAGGTTCACAAACAAACAGGTTTCAATTTCTCGATGCGAGCATTCACGTTAGTTTTCAAAGGCATCGGGGAGACACCGATCAGCCTGGGGGCCTGAGATCATCCTGCCCTGGACGAGCTCTCTGCACGGCGCGTGCTTTGCTCTGACAGCTCGCGGTCCGCTTCCCGGGCTGTGAGTTATGAAAACAGGGAGCTGTCCCCGAGGCGTCAGAGGGAGGCAAGTGTTAGCAAGTCCGCAAGGCTTGGCTGCTTCCACACTTGTACCTTGAGCTCATGTGCTACGTTATTGCAGCCTAATCCATAAAGACTATATTTTCATTGAAAGAGAGGAGCAATGAAGAGCTTGAGAGCACTAAACTCCATTTCAGAAGAGAAATTCACAGACTCCAGGTTGGAATTGATGATTCTGGTGTGGGCACAGCAGAAAGAATTCACGTCTCATACCTTAAACAAGTTAATCCATTAGGAATCTCGGGTACTATAGACTGAGACGACATATTGTCATCTTAGTCTAAGTCAACAAACACAGTTATTACACCTACTGAGTATGATGGAGATGGAAGGCGCCGACACTTCTGACTGCATTATGTTCCACAATAAAATCTTATTTGTACAGTGCAGGAATATAAATGATAAATCTTCATTTTAATTTGCATAAACAATGTGGAGTGGAGGATTTTTCCCTTCTCCTTCCCTTCAGTAAACTCCCAGAAGGAGGATATAGAGCAGCTTTTCATGGAAAGGATTAATGTGCTAATACTGCCATCAATCCGCAAGCTGTTTAAGAACTAAAAGCCACTGGATTGGGCTCCTTTCATCACATCTTATTTGGCCCGAACTCCCTAAACAAACCCTACTCCTGCTGTTTACTTAGCAGGCCCCGCGGTTAGGAACATCTTCCTATCCAGGGTTCGTCATCTTAATCACTGATGGGTTAAACACCCTGTCTTCTCGTTTCATTGTGGGTCTGACCCTTAGGGTGAAAGAGCCTTTGGTTACCTATTCGAGCTTTCACAGCTGTCATCAAGCTAATCAACCACAGATCTGAGGGAAGGTGTGAAGTTTTGGCAGTGCTTTACAATACGTGTCAGTGTTTCCCAAACACTGTACATGCGTGCAGCTTTCCTACTGAGTGTAACTGCCCATATTTTCCTAGGAGACCAACCATCACCCCTCTTCTCTGATCACAGTGAAAGACATTTTAATGGACCGAATTTTGCTTTCGGTGCACATTTTGTAACCCCAGTTCAGGAAAAAACGACATCAAAATGAAAATCTGGGATGCAGTTATGACATGTAGCATAGCTGCAAGCACTTCTGAGCAAATAAAAAATGAATCAGGCACAGTCATAAAATTGCTGTATGATATGCCGGGAAATTTCTCTAAAATATACAGCCCCGTGATGGAGACCAGATGCCTACATTTTGCATCATCATAATGTCAGAATTAATTGCAAACAAAACTAAGGGTGCTCCCACTTCATCGTAGTTTGATCCACTCCTGTGTTTAGAAACAGGGTCTCCTGCAGGTCAGGACCAGATGCTGATTATGTTAAGCTTGCTGCATCAAACACAGTTAGCAGAAACAAAGACAGAAGTTGTGCTAATATATTTTGGCTTTTCTGCCCATTCAGTACGATTATTTCTCTATGCTGTTCATAACACCTGAAATGGATCAAAGTGCCATACATTGAGAGCATTATCTATTTTCCTGTAGTGCTATTCCAAAAAGTCAGAAAAAAAGTCTGCCTCTTCCTCACTCCTCCAAAACAGTGGAAGTATCCACTTTCTTCAGCTACAAAAGCAAGGACTTACACCATTTTAAAACATTTGAGCAGTTAAGCACTCTTACCTTTGTACCCTTACTTGTAGAGCATATTATATATATATAATAATCTAACTACATTCAGAATGACATCTTATAAGGTTGTTATTGACTCTTCATGCACTCATTTTCCATTCTGTTTGTTAGGTTAGACGAGCAACACAGCCTAGTGAAAATGACTTTTTAATTAACAACTGGAATGACAAATACAATCCGAATGCCCCCTTGGCTCATTATTTTAGTGCTTTCGACATAGAGTTAATTTAGCCAGTATGAATTCTTGCACATTTTCTTTCGGCTTCAATGGTAGAAGTGCCTTGTGGAGCTCACATGGACTGGTGATCTAAATCATTTAACTGAACAATTTCAGTCATCTTTACTTGAGTTAGAGAGCAGTCTTGTTTTTGACTTGGATGGATTTTTGAAACCCAGCAGATTAGCAGCTCTGCAGTGGGGCAGCCTGTTTCCTACTGGGCTGTACCCGCCAGATCCCTTCACAGATATTGAACTGGCAGCGCCAACGCCGAGCGGGCGCCTAATACTATCAGCACACCGTGTGGGCAAGAGACAATTAGCGGTGGAACATACCGGGCTGTTGAGGCTGATCTGGGTGGCGGTCTCTCCCAGCACCTCCTCAGTCGTCGCCCTCTCTGCCCGGCCCTCCGACAGCAGCAGGGCGCCGAGCAGGGGCAGCAGCAGCCAGCGGAGATGCCAGCAGTCCGGGGGCAGGGATCTGCGCTCTGCCCGTCCACACGTGCCCCACGCCGCTGCCCCTAGGGTGCCACGAAGGCGCACTCCCTGCATCTCCCAGGGAGACGGGTCCAGTCGAGCAGCTGGGCGCCGGGTCTCCGTCTGTCGCTGCGCGTCTGTGGATGAACCTCCTGCCCCTCTCTCTGTTTGTAACCCCCCACCCCTCCGTCGTCTAGATCCCCATTCCCATTCAAGAGATTCAATTACCCTCTTGGCTCTGGCTCTGCGGTCCTTTCCTTCTCCCACCTCTTCGGTTGTGCCTCACTGTCCTTCCCTCTCATTTCTCTGCAGAGCACCCAATCGCCCGGCCCCCCAGTCCCTCATCTTCTGCGTCAAGACGTGGAGATCTCTTCCCCCTCTTTCCAGATTCTGATTTATGGCCTTTCAGAGACCTCCCGCCCGCCTCTGGTTGTGAATCCTACAGGAAACGAGAGGGATCCCGATCAGTGAGACGCAAGATGGGAGGGAAGACCCTCAGGAATCCCCCGCATCTCATTCCTCTCCAGCTTTCTCTGTGTGTTTTTGTTTTCTTGCTGCCAGTCCTTGCTTGTTCACTGTAGCCAAATGTCCAGAGATGAAGCTGTAAAGACAGGGACTGTCCGCTGTCAGACTCCGGGCGCTGATCTCTCTCGACGTACCGCTGGCCAGTTGGGTAGACTGGATGTGAAGACTGCTGTCTCACTAACAGTTGCACTCAGGAGGCTCCAGTCTCTTTATGCTGGAATCTCTCTCCCTTGCTCTCGCCCTCCTCTCTCTCTGGTCTTTTCTTTATCTCTCGGAGTCATTTCATTGGCCACCCCCCCCCCCCACCCCACCCCCGCCCGCTTCTCCTTCCTCCTGTCTCTCCTGCTTTCTCTATCTCATTCCCAATCTTCAGCTGTCAGTCTCTGTCTCTCTCTGTCCCCCAGTACATCAGGACTGCTCAACTACTTCACTGTCTGTATGGCCTTTTTTTAAATAAAGAAACCGACCTGTTTTCAGCAGTCTGTGGTGACTGCTGGGTCCTACTGCCCTCCCTTCAAAAGCATCATCCCCAAACGTTACCAAAAGTTAAAATCATTATTTTTGTTTCAGTAGTGTTAATTGCTTTACACATCAGGGATCGTGGTTATTTGCGAATAATAGCAAGGAAAAAGCTGTATAGGGAGATTTATGAGTGTCAGAATGCATGTCTTGCAGTCCTTTATTTTCCTATTTACCATTTCATATGTTACAATTGTATAACAGTTTGTATGATGTACAGTACGTTCGATCTTTTGCAGTACGGACAGACATTTTAAAACGTTCTTGATTAACCGTGTAGCATTATGATGATAACATGCATGTAACGTGATGCAACTTTTGGGATACCCCAGTAAAAAAAAAAACATCGGCTGATGAAATTTGGCAAGTGAACATAGATGAAATAGCAAAAAAATATATAACCATATCCACCCTTCACGTTATCAGCAGGCATCCGCACTCCAGTTCAACCATCCACGTGTTTAGCAGTGTACTGAGGCAAACCGTGCGGTCAATTGCGCCTCCGCTGAACTCAGCAATTTCATGTTCGGTACTTTTGCAATACAAGCACCACTTGCAGCCAGGCATTAATTGGAAAAAGCGCTAATAGCGAAATTACAAAGGTCTAAGATCAACCTTATAAGAGAAATGTGTGCTGTTATTTTGTAAATATTGTCTAACTTCAGGCAAAAGTACTTATCGTTGTACTGCTACTCATTATCCGTTAAGTATTCAAGTTTAAGTATTCGTTAAGTCATGCATAAATAACTTACAGCTACCTTATATGCCTAAACAATAAAGCATTGCGGACAGTTCTCAACATGACAATAAAACAAAGTATTGATATGATATACAATATTTCAGGTAACAAAACAGATCTTTAAAAGAGAAACAGAACAGTCAAGACTTGTATCGAAAGATCAATTTAAATTTAAAGTGAGCAATACGTTCCGAATGCATCGTCTGAGGTCTGTCTTTGAAAATTCTGATCACGAGTGTAATTTGCTTTGTTGATGTTATAAACAGCTAGCGTTTTTAATTACAACCCTCACACACCCGAAAGTTACAGAGCTAAGGAAAGTACTTTTTTTTGCCTGAATAATTTATCATATCCGAGCTGTTATTGTAGATTTTTATACAGTAAAAGAGCAGACCATGAAGTTACTCGCTTGGCTATAGCGCCACCAAGCAGACAAGAATCGAAACTAATCAATGCAGTAATCTGTAGGAATCCCTGACAGTAACACATTCTAACAGTTATAGAAAAAAAAACATTTTCTTTCAAACTAAGAAAACATCAGAAACCTACAGTACAGTATTTGTAATCGAGCGTAAATTCGCTTGCGCGCAGTTTAACGCATTTGATGACTGTGGAATAAATGTTTATAATTACTTCATTTTTTTATAAAAAAATGAATGTCGTTTTCCAAGTCTATACATACGCCTGAGTGTGGAAGATGTACTAGTTTACAGTTGTGACTTCTGCTTTGTGTGTTACGAAAACAGTTTTTTCATTAAAGGTATATCATGCAAAAACCAAATGTGTCTTTTGTCGGGGTTCATACACCTGTGTACCCTCGCGCGTTCGTGTCATCGCTATGCGGAGCTGCTGTCCGCGACGCCGCAGTCTGAAGAACAAAGTTAAAACGCAGCCTTCAAGCCGTAATGTGAACGTGTCACGCAAACCAAGACTGTTACACGCCGTTACCCCCGGATGTTCTTTGAAGCAGTGGCATGAATAACAGGAAACAACTCCCATTCCCAGAGTAAAGTTGTTAGCAGTAGGTTGTGTTGTTGTACTAATTGGGCTTTCGGTAGGAGATAGAGATACTTTGAATCTATAGAAGTCGCAGGGGAGAGATCAGAGGTTTTTAATCGGTTATATTTCAGCTTTGTGTGTAGCAGGTGGCTTTACTTGCTCGTCTTTAAAAATGGATTTGCTGCTCGTCGGGGGACTCAGAAAATTTAAATGAAGCGGCTCAGTTGGGAACCTGGCAGATGTCGCTGTCGTGTTACAGGGTTTCACCGTGTTATACGAGTTCCTAGAATTTGCTAAATGATATACGATCGACTTACGTGCTGTATACGGACTCTTGAAATTGTTATGTGAAAACGAAGGATTTAAAAAAAATGTTCTGGCAGACTACGGGATAATTTAATCAGGATTGATAAATATTTTTAAATTACAGGTAATTACCGAGTTTAGTGCGGTTTTAAAATAATATTTTGGTTAATGACGTGTTGTGTAATTTGCGTTATGTTTAAAAGATGAATGTACTGGTTTCCAGTGTCGTACATTTACCACTATTCTCATGTTATGGGCTTGGCGTAACGTACGTACAGTATTATTGTAATGATTAATATTATGTGAATGCATAATTTAACATGATCGTGATATGAGTCTCAGGGAAGTGCTCGCTTCAGTTGCAGTAGTTATATCGGACAAGTAACGTCCGGTATTTGTATTAAGAACGGTATTACCCAAACATTAGTTCTTGAGTCGTGAAGTTTACAAAATGGATACGTTTCTGGATTTCGAAGAGTGCATCAAAGATTCGCCGACGTTCAGGTCAGTGAAAGAACATGCGATCATAGAATGACTTTTTGCGCTACGACGCCAGGATGGAGATATATCGATGATGTGATATTTTGTATTTTGAATTTATCTCTACACGCTTCTGCATTAAATCTAAACTGAGGTCACGGTGAAGACGAATGCCGTCAGCAGCGCGCTTGCTGTCAAGGTGCCGATGTGAGTGTCGCCCTTGACTGCTCTGCTCTCGTGTGCAGGAGGACGCTGGACCAGTGCGAGGACGAGGTGGCGGAGCTGGAGAGCCGTCTGGAGAAGGTGAGATGAAGCTCCCGTGCGTCGGACTGGGGCTGGTGATGTCAAGGATATCTCCCAGAGCAGGCAGTTGGAAAGAGCTACACCACCTTAGCGACGTCCATAAGACCCCACCCTGTCACATACTAGTCCGTGTGAGCGTCTTGAGGTGTGCGCTACAGTTTGGGAAACCTTACATTGCACGCTGTTATGGAGTATAATTTTTTTTTTTATCTCCACACTTTGTCAACGGCTTCAGTTCCTTGGCCTTGGCCTCCTGAGCTCCTTGGTGACAATTTAAGCATGACTGAAACAGTTGTTAAAGAGATGGGATGTGTCTAACATCAGGTTGGTGCTGGAAGTGGTATTGATGGGCCAGCAGGTGGCTGGTAATCTTCTCTCTGGACTAGACATACCAAATTGTTGCCTTCAGTAGAGTGGCAGGAAGTAGATGCAATGCTTTAAATGGTGGTTCCTTGTGCTGGGGGTACCACTATGACTTTTTTATTCCAGCTGAGTTCTTATTCACGGGCTAATTAATTTCAAATTTCTGTTTGCTATACATTTTAAAATTTGCTTTCTGCTCAGATTTGTAATTAGCATGAACCCTGTACCAGATTCTGAGGTTCAGAAGTCACTCAGGTATGCTGTGGGAAGTGTAACCTCTGCAGAACGGAACAATAAAACTTGCCGTGAGTGCGTCCGTTACAGCACCACCCCCCTACTCCATAATGTGAGCGTATCTGATGGTGCCATGCCCAAAGGGGGCTCTCTTCTGACAGTGCCACTCCCACTGTGGGCGTGTCTCATAGTGTCTTGCCCACCTGTGTCTGTTCATCACAAATCGATCACCTGTTAAAAGCTGTTTCGTCAGAAATAAGGCAAGCAAGATGGAAACAGTACCCCATTTGAATTGATGAAACTCAGGACTGAGTGCAGAAACAAGGTTAAACCAGCAAGGGGATCAATTCAAGTCATCAAGTTAGCACTGGAAGTTTAGGGTTCAGCTGGGGCAAAAGCCAGCTAATTTTAGCTTAAGTATTTTTTGCTAAAAAAAAAATTTTGGACAGGAGGAGGAAACCAGAGTGCCTGGAGGAAGCCCACACGAACATGGGGAGAACATACAAACTCCACACAGACAGCACCCCAGGGCCAAAACAACCTAGTGCCCAGGTGCTGTAAGGCAGCAGTGCTAACCACTGCGCCAGAGTGCTGTCCACATTCCAACATGGTTTAATTAACAAAAAGATCATTGTACTTTTATCATTTTCTTTAAATTATCCTGTCTCACTGTATTCCTTGAAATTCACCTACAGTACGTGTTGTTGATCATTTGTTGTGTAGCTTGGTGGATAAGATATGCATGGTGCATCCTTAATCTCGCTGTTTCTAGCCAGCCTTGTGCTTCGTCTTGAAGGCTGGAGACAGCACTGGTCATCCATTGGCCAAGAGAAGACAGTAAATTAATTGGCTTGCTCTTCTGACCAGGTCATGAAGCTGTGCAACAGGATGGTGGAAGCTGGGCAAGAATACAACTCTGCTAATGAGCTTTTCCTTGGAGCTGTGAAAGAGCTTTCCCAGTACCACCAAAAAGACAGCACTGTCACGGTGAGCTGAAGTCTGAGCGAGTGTGGAAGTGCGAGTTGTCACCTCTGTGCATCTATCGGTGATTGAATTGTCTCCCTCTCTCCCTTAGAACTGCCTGGGCCAGTTCACTCAGGGACTACAAGAAATGATCCATTTCCACACGGTGAGTCTGTGAAACAGTGAGCTGCTCTGTGGGTGTGGGAGATGTTTTGAGAGTTGACCAAGGTTTGCCCAGATCTTAGGTGCTCTTTCTGTAGTGGGCTGATGTGAAAACATTTGATGGTCGTCATTAAGATCTGCTAACATGGCTGTGGCTATCAGGACTTCTCTAGTTCACATGGAGAAATTAATGAGTGAACTATGTAGAAACATGTCCTGTCCAAATTTCCCATTGGCCTTTACCAATTGTGACATCCTAATAATCCCCATCTATGAATTGCCCCCCCCCACTGATAGCTGATGTGTGGTGAGCACACTGCTGCATCATCCAGGTGGGTGCTGCACATTGGTGGTGGTGGTGGAAGGGAGTCCACAATATCTGTAAAGTGCTTTGAATGGAAAGTCCAGAAAACTGCTATATAAGTGTAAGGATATTATTATTATAAACAACTTCTGCTATAATCCCACCACAGGACCTCTGTTTTACATCTTCTCCAAAGAACAGAGCACAAGTGTACTGTACATACTGTAGGTCTGCTTAACAGCAACTAACCAAAAGATAGTAGTATATTCAGGGTATAACGCTGCTGGTCTGTGCAACAGCTCAGGCTTGAACCTTGAACCTCCTGGTTACATGCCCTTCTTCTGTAGTACTAAGCCCTTAGCATCACTGAATTACAGCACAGTGCTTTTACAGTATAATGCAGTGTGCAGGAGCAGAACTAGGATCGGCACTTTATTGAGCAATGAATTTTGAATGACCTTTTGAAACTAATAGTATGGCTACAGTGCTTTAAGATTTGCAAATTAAATATTTTTGAGAACATAAAAATATGAAAGCATTCTATACCAAGCCACTACCACAAAACATATTTTTTATAGCTAAAAAACAGAAGATATTCAGTAAATTATTCTATGGTTAACACTTAGATGAAGTTTTATGACCCCAACATAGCAAACTAAATTTATCTTAAACTAAGCCATTGTCTTTAAAGCATGAATATCTTTCAACAGCATTTTGTACACAGCACAGATATTAATGTTGTAAAGTCTTTGCATCATATAATATTGCCATGGTTCATTTTGTTGTGTGTTTTTCACATCTGGCCTTGCAGCTACAAACCCTGCAACCGCACACGGGGGAGAATGAGGAAGTGGAGGGCAGACCCTTCTGACCCACCCATCCTAGAGTCATTCCCCTTTTTTCTCTTTATTTGTATTAATTTTCAACAAAGGTCCACTCCCCTTTTAACACAGCCCCAGCCGATATGCTCATCTCTGATTGGAGGCGAGGTACTGATGGTATCGAGCCACTCGGGAGCCTTCTGCAGCATGTTCAGAGCTCAGATGCTCAGAGTTGAACCAAAACCCCTGAGAGCATATATCTCCCATTTTAGCTTCCTTTCCCTGGCTTCCTATCGACGTCAGAATAACATTCAAGATACTGCTCACCTTTGAGAGCTTGGATGGTTTGGCTCCTGACTACATCAGCAAACTGTTAACCCCTCCATACACCTACATGTTGTTCTTGCTCTTCAGACTTTCGGTTCCCAGCACAAAGCTCTGAACAGTAGGAGACCCTGGGAGACAGAGCTTTCTGTTCTGTTGCTCTAAAACTGTAGAATGAACCCCCATCCCATATCTGATCGTGCAAGTCAAGTCAGCACATTCAAATCCCGTTCTAAACCCATTCGAATCTTCCTCACTTAGAATTGTGTTTACTGTCTGCTCTATTGCCGTCTGTCGTTTTTGCCCTTGACGTGTTTTACTGTAAAACGCATGACTTTGACATGACAAAGACTAAAGACTGTAAGGACAGGATTTTGCGCACGGCGCCATATAACACAGGGATTATTATCAAAGTGAATGTGTGGCTGTACAGTCTTGTTAACACATCCTTGGTTTCACCAGATGCTGTTTGACCAGGCGCGGAGATCCGTCACCCAGCAGCTGCAGAGCCTGCTTGTGCAGTACGTACGATCTCACGGTGGTCTGAGGGGACTTACTCACACCCCCAGCACTGACGATTGCACTTGAACCTATTCTATTCCATCCAGTCTGCACTAACTCCCTGCGGCACTCTATGCAATGCACATCTGCAAGTATGGCTTACTTCCAGCCTCGCATTGCCAGGTGGCTTCTTTCCTCCCCCACCCCCCTTAAATTACAAAAATAAATTGAAAATGAAGTTAAATCTAAATTATATTACAGGAGAAAAAATCCAACCTGGAATACAGTAGATGCTTTACTTTTGGGGTAGCACGAACCTTTCATATTTTACAGTGCCGCTGTGCTTTAAGAGCACAGTTAGCATTATCAGCTTGTTTGCTGCTCTGTCTTTGGATGTCTTCCCAAAATGATTTAAGTAGAAAGTTGTCTTGTGTATTATATAAGCTTGGTGTTCTGAAAAGAGGTAATGGTAGCGACAGGGAACAGCAGCAAGAGTCTTGAGAGGCCAGTGATGAATGAATAGAGAAGGAGCCACACGCTTGAGCACGTATACTGTATTAGTGAGAAAAGGTTCACTTGTGCTACGAAGAGAGGACTGTGTGAGTAGGGAGCTGCGTCAGCATGTGTGCACAGCAAAGAAACGGGTAAAGGTTTATTCCGAAACATTGTGTTTATTTTATATACCTTTCAGCGTGGAATGAACCTTTACCTGTTCCAGAAAGAGGTCTGTATATGTGTCTCTCCGTGTAGCTCTAAGCACAGTTCTTGGTTGACGAGGGCCGAGTGTGCCGTCGGCGGAGGGGACTGGATTGTCTGCGAATGCCATCGCGCTGCTCCTGCCCGTGCTGAGCTCCCCTTGTTGAGCATCTGCCCTCGGTGAGTGGCACGGGGGGCGGCCTAACGCTGACCGCTGCCGCCCTCTAGGGAGCTGCCCCAGCTGCGGGAGACGCGGCGGGACTTCGTGCGGATCGGGGAGGACCTGGAGACAGTGGGGGCGAAGAGCGCCCAGGCGTCCCGTCACAGAGCCCTGGACGCGGAGAAGGCGAGCCACCTGCTCCTGGCCACGCGCAAGTGCTTCCAGCACTTTGCCCTGGACTACTGCCTGCAGGTAGGCCCACTGTCCTGAATCTCGCCACCAGCCCGATCTTTAACGAGCCATCGTGAGCGCAGGAGAGGCACTGTGTGTGGCCGGCAGGGTTGTCTAGTAACCCACTGAAGCTCAGCAGTGTGAACCTGGTCAGTAACTGGATGGGAGACCTCCTGGGAAAGCTAGGGTGACAGGGAAACCATATGTAAAAAGTCCTTTGCTGTCCTTCAGATGAGACGTAAAACTGAGGTCCTGACTCTCTGGGGTCATTAAAAATCCCAGGGTGTCTCTTCAAAAGAGTAGTGGTGTTACCCCGGTTTCCTGGCCAAATTTCCTATTGGCCTTTACCAATCATGGCCTCCTAATAGTCCCCTTCTATGAATTGGATTCATCAATCTGTTCTCCTCCCCACTGACAGCTGATGTGTGGTGAGTGTACTGGCGCACTATGGCTGCTGTTACATGATCCAGTTGGGTGCTGCACATTGGTGGTGGTGGAGGAGAGTCCTCATTACCTGTAAAGCACTTTCAGTGGAGTGTCCAGAAAAGCACTATATAAGTATAAGGAGTTATTATTATTATTTTTGTCTGTTCTTGTGGAATAACATTTGAACCTTAAGAGTTGAAAGTACCGATACGTCCCTGCAGTTTGTGTCGTGTCGTATTGTGGTTTTCATTCCAGCCGGTCTCTAAATCACCAGAGCTACTAGGTGTTGGTGCTTGATCTCCTTGTTTGTTTGTTTTTGGTACTCAAGCCTTGGTTTCAAAGCTGAGGTACTACCAAATTCAGCATTCAGCACTTTATCCCATCTCTCTTCTAACATGCTAATTAAGAATTTGCTCAGTTATTTAAGAGCTCATACTGGGTGATCAGTAGACGATGAACAGAAACAAATGAGAATATACTGAGCACTCCCACACAGAGGGAGTACTCAGTTGTGTGGTATTCACACAAGAAAACTGTAGGTTAGGGAACGCAAGCCAACAGGATGTTAATGTTTGCTCTTGGATCATAGGTTTAATATCTTCTCAGCTCTGTCATATTTACTCTATTCCTGCAGATCAATATGGGCGTGTTCATGATTAATGTCACGAGCAAGATATTACATATAACAGCAAGTAAAAGTTATGTATTTGGCAAATACCTATTTGATATAGACTGTATATAATAATAACAACAATCAAAACAATAATTAGCAAACATTTAGCTTACAAAATTAAAAATATTGAAATACCCTGCAATTTAACAGGAGCGTTTTGTGAATTTTAGACAAAAGTGTGCTTGTGTTTTTGCTGTTTCCAAAGAGAATTGTGTTGCCTGTTCAGTTTATCTGGTGAACGTTTTCAGATGTATTCTATTAAAAGAAAATATTGGTAAATGTGTGTTTTGTGGCTTGTTTTTCTAGCTGAATAATTTTAAGACTCAACAGAAGGTGGATGTCTTGAATTCGGTGAGTATACTTTTCAAAGACATCTGTCCTGATGCACAAACAGCAGATGAAGGCTGTGAAGGAGTCACCAGCAGTCAGAGGCAAAAGAACAGTCTTGCAAAAGATAGGACACAAATGAGAGTAGGCTGTTCAGCCCATCCAGCCTCTAATTGGTTTTCGGAATCTTACATTTAATAGAGGTTTGAATTATATTAAAGGTCTAAAATTTCTTGGAATGGTTTTGTCGCCCTTCTTATGAATTGAGTGCTACATTACCTATTCTCTGATATATGGATTTACGTATCCTTGTCTTTCTAGAACCTGAAACACTTCTGCTTCTTCTTTGCTAAAAGTCTTGTCATAAGCTTTTTGCATTCCACGCATGGGGCTTATTGAAAGTTCTCTGCTGTTTCAGATCTTCTCCTATTTCCATGCCCAGTACACCTTTTTCCATCAAGGCTATGACCTCCTCAAAGACCTGGAGCCAGCCATGAAGAAGATGGCCACCCAGGTAAAAGAGTGCTTTGTTGCACTGCTATTAAAGCAATTCTTGTGATAAATATCAGCCGGAGAGAGAAGATGGGTACTTCTGTTGATTGGTTAATTGCTCATTCTGCATCGGTCAGAGCCCAATCCATAGCGAAAATACTTGTGCTTCTTTCACTTCTAGAGTCTTCATTAGCTTAACTTTTGACTATTGACTATTGTTTTATTTCACTTTCAATATGGTGAAAGAGAATGGAGCTTGTTCCAGTCCTCAGAGTATTTGAGAAGGAGCTGTATGCTATGAGGAGAGATTATTGTCTCCTATGGACTGTCCTGGGCTGACCAGGTGTGATAGGAGAGCTGTCTGACTAGGTTCCCTTTATGGTTTTGTGCTGACAGCTGGCCCAGCTCTCCGTGGACAGCACAGCCAAACGGAAGGAGATGGAGAACAACCATCTACTAGTTCAGCAAAGGGTGAGTCCCACACTTCCCACTGTACTTCCCATCTAGACTAGGGGGGAACTACTTTTGAGAGAAGAACTTCTGAAGGTTGGGACACCATTTCTCATCTTCAGAGCGGTTTCCCTGAGAAGCAGCTGACATGGTAAGAGATGGTTGTTGGAACCGAGAAAAGATAATAAGAATTTACCAGAAGAACTTTACTGTCCTAATGATTTACATTCCTTTTTTTACAAAATATCAATCCAGCCACTTTTGCAGACATTGCACTACTATATAATCTTGAAACTCAACCCAGGTGGGTGACATGCTTGAATTGATCAGCTAACAGCTAACAAGATGAGTCCAATGGCTCCCTTTTATTTCTAATAGTAACTGTGGGTATATACAATGTCTGTTTTCAACTGAAAAACTTTAAGGAATCATTGAACTGTCATTCTCATATCTTTTGCATGATTGAAAATAATTAATACTGTCAATTAAAGATGGTTTAATGGGGAGCTGCATCTGTGTGTGTTGGCAGCAAAGGAACATTTAAAGGTTAACTCCACCCTGCACACACCTGTAGAAGGCTCTATAGCCATGTTAAAAAATGTTCAAAACCCGTAGGGTCGTGGCTGTTCAAGAGTAGGAACACTGGTGAAGAGTTTCCCATGATGCCTTGACGTGCTTTTTGTTTCCCAGGATGCCTCAGGGGAGGCTGTGGTGGCCAGTAGCCCTGGGACTGGAGTGACCATAGAGGGCTACCTTTTCAAACGTTCCCGGAGAAAGAGTAAAACCTGGAAGAGGTAGGAACCGATTGATCAGTCTCCCACATTAATGCAACAAGGTATTTTGGATCTAAAGAACAATTTTGTGTAGTTATCAAAATGTGCGTTTGTTTTCCTTCTTTTTTCAGATGCTGGTTCTCCATAGAAAACAATCAGCTAGTTTACACAAAATCTCACAAGGTAAGACTTTCTTCCTGATCTGTTTCCTAGGTGAACAAAGTCTTGTAAGATTCCTTTGGTCAACAGATGTCTGAAGTTAACTTGCGAGTTAACTGTTAACCATCCATCTACCAACCACCCTATCCAATTCAGAGCTGTGGGGGAGCCGGAGCCTTTCCCAGCAAGCAGCGGGTGCAAGGCAGAATACAACCTGGACAGGACACCAGTCCATCGCAGGGCAGACAGACAAACACACACACACACACACACACACACACACACACACACACACACACACACACCAGGGCCAATGTTCCCAGAAGCCACTGTCTTTGGACCGTGGGAATAAATTAGAACATCTGGAGGAAACCCACACAAACGCATGGAGACCATACAAACTCCACACAGAACACAGCACCCCTGGAATTGAACCCAGGACCCTGGGTTGCTGCAAAGGCAGCAGTGCCAACCGCTTTGCCACCCTAAATGCCACACACCAAATAATAGTTGAAAAATATTTACATGGAATATTGCTCTATTTATTTCCAATTCCATCTTATCTGAACCTGCTGTGGTCGTAAACCTTGTAAAAGTAAAACCAGCTGTCTTCAGCTGGTTCCGGCCGGCAGAAGGGTTACTGCAGAATTTGCTCATGGTGATGCATCATTGTTGCTTCAGGAGGAAGCCATCGTCATGATGGAGGATTTGAGGCTGTGCACCGTGAAGTCGCTGGACAACATCGACAGGCGCTTCTGCTTTGAAGTCGTATCAGTTCACAAGTGAGTCCCGCTTAGAATTTCCTGTTTTTTCCTTCGACATGCAGTTATCTCAAACCCACCAAAACCCGTGGTCTAGAGCAGGGGTTTTCAGCCTTTTTGACATGGGCCCCCCAAGCCAAAACCCATTGAGAAAACAATGCGAACACCCTCGTCACGCTCACTAACACAACATAATTGATATTATGTATACATACATTCATTTCAGCACCTTTCATTAATTTGCTTTAACAGTTTCTCATTCACCGCTGTTGTTATTTTTAGCAGTAAGACACCAGTCCATTTTTAAGTTTGTAATCGTGGTATAATGCGAAGTCGCAATTCTGCTGTAGCCTTCGCCGGCGAGAATAGACGGCAGGCAGCCTGTTTAGCCAGTGACATGAGCCAGATTGCAGCACCCCCCTCTAGTGGATGAATAATGAATTGCTATTAACGACTGAAACAACATGTTCGCTGCAGTTGTTTCATTCTTTTTCATTTTACTTGCCTGTTTGCGCCAAAGTGTCTCGTAATCTCGTGCCCACCCTCGACAGGTGCGCGCCCCCCAGGTTGAAAACACGTGGTCTAGAGCACTGGTCATGTAGGCCGTCTGCATGTTTGTCCCCCAGGAGCTGTGCCCTGCAGGCGGACTCTGAAGAGCTGAGGCGGGCCTGGATCAGTGCCGTCCAGGGAAGCATTGACATGGCCTACCGCCAGAGAGCCGAGTCCGGTCACACACAGGTATGGCCGCACGCAATCAGAGATCACGCCCTGCCTAGCTGTTCGGCAGCGTGCTTGCCACTGTGCTGTTGGCATGTTTGTTTCCCTGATGTAAACCACAGAAACCCAGATTAATTAAAGGTTTGGTGAAGGTGATTGTATCAGTATTAAGTCAATAATTGAAGCTTAGGGAAAAAATATGACCTTATAGCCAAAAAAATCATATACGTAGGCCGTTTACATCTTTTTGATTTTGTTAGTATCTGTAGTTTGTTTTTCCAACACGCTTGACAGGAATGGTCACAGCCCCCTGTAGGCAGCTCTGTCGATCTGTCTCAAACTGGTGGAAACTGGAATTCACCGTGCCGTTGCTCCCTGTCCCGCTCTTCCTGTCCTGCTCTCCTGCTTCCAGGCGGCGCTGAGCCCCCCATCCCCCCAGATACGGCCCCAGCAGCAGGGCCAGGCTGCTCCGAGGCCTGCGGTCATGGGCGTCGCCCTGGAGGGTGCTGGGAATGGGCAGTGCTGTGACTGCGGCGAGCTCGAGCCACGCTGGGCCAGCGTCAATCTGGGCATCACGCTCTGCATCGAGTGTTCGGGCATTCACAGGTACCCCTTCTCCGACTCGGCACCTGCGGGGGTCATATTCTACCTGATATTTCAATATGAAGAGCTACTGTATAAGTGAATGGTCACCCCAGTTTTTAAATGGTGGGCTTTTTTCATGCTTGGGGGGGAACAGTGTTTTCATCCATTGATAACAGATGGGGTTGTGGGTGGAGAGGGCGGTTATCTAAAGAAAACCAAGTTAAAGTTTAATTTATTTCAACAGTAAAATATCAGCTGAAGGCTTACGAAGGTTTCCGCTTATTTTGGATATATCAGATGTTCTGTTTAGCCACCAAAAGATGAAGCACAAAACGTCATCTTTGCAAAGCAAATTGCAGTTCAGCGTTTTCAACCCTGAGAGAACCTGTCCCGTGAGGCTTGTCACTGGAAACTTGTTGCTTTTTTTTAGATAAAAAGAAACTGTAGTGTGCTCTATCTGCTCTCTACATATTTGGATGCTTGAAAACTGTTGCTGATGTCTCCTCTGCTAGACTCCTAGTCGGACACCTTGGGCTAATAATTAAAATTTATAACGGTGGCTGTCTCTTGTCACAGGAGCCTGGGGGTCCATCTATCCAAAGTGAGGTCACTAACTCTGGACACCTGGGAGCCTGAGCAGCTGAAGGTAATGGAGCTATTCATCTCAGCAGCCTTTAAGTAATTCATTTGTCTATTCATGAACACATTTCACAGTAATTGTAGGCTTTTTTCACTATCCATCAACCTTTATGAAAAATACAGGAGTCTGTAATAGTTAAGAAAGCAAAACTGACGTATTTCTTTAAGGCAATATTCCCAATACAGGCAATATTCCCAATGCATTTTGGGAAATAGGGACCAGAAATGTGGAATATATAGCAAACCAACATACAAAGGGGAGTTTATCCCTGTAAGAACAAAGTAAATATAAATAAATAACTTAAACTTTGCTCATGCGACTTAAAGAGAGAGGCTGTTCCGGTGTTAGATTGTGTTCTTCACAATATTTTTAATTTCTGGAAGAAAATAATCCACAAAGAACCTATGTTCCTGAGTTTCGGTGCCTTGAAAAATAGCGTGGAATTGATACGTTGAATTCCACAATTCATCAACAGTGTATAGCTGGGCAACTTATAACAGGGACTGCATGTATCTGTATTCGCCTTGGGGTTAAACAATGATAGTAACTCGTCCTTATTTTTCCTGAAGTAGGGATGAAAAAAACTAGACATAAGGTTGACCTCTAGGCATGAACTGGTTTAGAAATGGGCAAGTATCTCAGGTGAGAGTGTTGAAACTGGGATGTGGTGTGCTGAGTGCCCGTGTCCTGCTCTCTCTCTCCTCTCGTGCAGGTGGTTTGCGCCCTGGGCAACGACGCCATCAATCGGATCTACGAGTCGCGTCAGGAGGAGGAGGGGAGAGTGAAGCCCAGCTCCAGCAGCTCACGGTAAACAGCCGTCTGAAACTCAATTTAATTTATTTTATATAGCGCCTTTCACAACAAGGTGGCCCCAAGGTGCTTAACAAAGCCAGTGACCATCCATGTTGTAAATGCAGAACAGAAAAGACCAGAAGACAACGGAGGGGAGGAACCAAAAACTCCTTAGTAAGGAGAAAAAAAAACTCTAGGGGTCCGAGGTCAACTGGCTGCCCAACCCCTTTGGGCACGCTAACATTATACAATTAAAAACAAAGGGAATAAATGAATGAGGGTATTAATCCATCCATCATGTCTTCTGTATGTCAGTACTCCATGCAGAACTCTGTAGACCAGCAAAATCCTCCTAAACCATAGCTATATCCACGATGTCCCTCTTGGATCCATGGCAGTGATGCAGTATCCAAATCAGATGGTGCCCAGCCCGGGCACCATCCGGACATGTGGGGAGGAGAATAGGATAGTTTGGTCAGAACAGATGTATCTACCTGGTGGGCCAACACACAGACACACGGTGGCATGTACAGCTGCACCAGCAGCCATGGTTGCAGCAGGCTATGATGTAAGGAGTGAGTAGGCTAGGTTGAAGTAATAGGTTTACTGAAACTGCGCCACCCTCTGCACTGGCACAGCCCTGGGACGTCCTTGATTGATGAGAGAAATGAAGCAGTGGCCTTTGGTAACGTCACTTGTCAAACACCTCTGAGCAGTGTGATAGTGATGTTGAGTTTCGGTCATGGCCCAGTCAACACCAGGTTGTTTGACTCGTTTCCAGATGATGGTTTTAGAATTAAACTATGGTATGCCTAAGTTCCTTTGTATTCATGCTTTCAGATGTTTTGAGTGAGCAAGTATTACATTGTTTATGAGGTGCTTGTTGTCTCCAGTATAATAAGACATTTGGATATGTATTTCATTCAGTGTTTTTATTATTTTGCAAGTCTTTTCTTTGCAGGCCAGCAACATTTCAAAATGCTTTCCAGAGCCCGAGATGTTCAGGAGATTCAGAGTGTTGCTCTCTCTTTCAGGCAGGAGAAGGAGGCCTGGATCAAGGAGAAATATGTGGAGAAGCGGTTTGTCAGGAGAGCTGTTTCCGCAACCTCAGGTAGGTAAACATTGATGCTGTTTAGTTCATAAAGTCCTTACTTCATTTACAAATCTCATATTCTTTTCTGAAACTATTTAGGAAAAAGACAGTTTGCTTATCTGATGGGAGAAGATTTATATTACTTAGCCATGTTGTCTCTTGATAGAAGTGTACCAGAAACAGTGTTGCCACTTTGTAGCACACTCTCTTCAGATCTCAAAAGTTAAGCAGGGCAGAGCTGGTCAGTAGTGGCATGGGAGACCCCTAAGGAAAACCATGTTCCTGCTGTGAGTGGCATCAGTGGACCGGTAGGGGGTGCTCTTCCCCTTGACCAGAATTTCCCATCCAGTGACCCAGTCTTGGGGGGCAGGAGCACTGTGGTGTAGAGATTCTGTCCTATGGATAAGCCTTTGACTTGATCTGTTTAATCACTATAGATTTTGAGCCACTCTTTGTAAGATTATTGGTGCTATCCCTGATGGCCTGGTGAAATTCCACTCTGGCTTCTATATTTCCTCCCTAACATTCCCACTCAATTCAATTAATGATGTAAATTGTCACTTTTCCACCCGATCGCCTGAGTAGTGGGGCTGCTGGTACATTATGGCTGCTGTATTTTACCAGGTGGATGCTGAACTCCAGGTATAGGTCCAGTGGGTCCCCTCATGTATGTGGAGCCCTCTGAGATCCTTTGTGATGAAATGTGCTGTATACATGCAATTACGTTTTTGAAAAATGATGAGGGTGATGGTACTCCTCCTTTAATTGCTTTCACTGAAACAGCATTACACATGTTTGTTATTCTCTGGTTTCAACCGAGCCTTCTTCTGCTATACCCGAAAGCTCTGGAATTCTGCCCCTAGGGATATCAGAGAGTCAGCTTCCCTCAGTTCTTTCATATATAGACTCAAAACCTTCTTTTTTAGACGGGCTTTTATTTAACTGGTTCTGTGTCTGCCCCTTTGCTTTCCTTCTGTATTCCAAACCCTCACTGTAACTGTTTAATTCTCCTATCTCCTTTAACTGTACAGTATATCTTTTTTTTCTGTAAAGAGTTTGAGTAGCCACTTTTAAAGGAGCTATATGAAATGAAGTTTATTATTCTTAATTAAAATGGTATTTTTGAAAAGCTGTTTATACAGATTGATTATTTTTGGCCATCTTCACTCAATTCAAGTACAATAATGGAGAACCTGGCAATTTTTGTGTAACTTGAGCTCAGCATTGGGTTATCCCAAGGACCAGCACTAACCAGTGCTAGTGCAGTACACACTATCAACAAACACACCCATTCACTATGTAAAGTAATGTTATGTGTTTATGTGCGTTTTCATTTTGCATCAGTACTTAGTTTAAGTGATTCACCTACTGTCATTAATAATTCAGTCGTTCTCAGTCTCATCCTGTGATTGTTCCGATGAGCAATGCAACCGGATGCCTGTCTCTTAACTCTTCAACAGCTTTGTCATTAAATCATTAAATCCCTGCTGTGGGTGTGTTTGGTTGTCACCCAGCATGATGCTGTTGAGTTCACCAACTCAGGCTGCAGGCAGCAGTGCGGGTTTTGGGAAAAATGGATGCAAGGTTTGTCTAAAGCCTTTGGAAATAACGGTCTGAAGCGCAGGGGTTTGTTTGTCTGGCACAGAGATGGGCCAGTCGGAGCGCCCAGGTGAAGGCGAGAGGGAGAGAGTTGGGCTCATGCTGTACCAGGCCGCACAGCAGGGAGACCTGGTCACCATGGCGACAGCACTGGCCCAGGGGGCCGAGGTGAACTGGGCCAATCCAGAGGAGGACGGCAGGACGGCTCTGATTGCTGCCGCCTGTGGGGTGAGAGCACAAACATCTGGAGCGTTGTGTGATGGGGTGGGCTGCCAAGGCTTGGGTCGTTTCTTTATTTAGAGTTGCGGGGCTGAAGTGAAACAGGCATATGCTCAGTGCTAAGAGCAAGGCAGTAAGCTATCCCAGCAGCTGTTGTCAAACCATTTGTGTGCTGAAGCATGGGTAGGCTGGGCAAAGAGTACTGACAGTGTTAATAGTATGTTATTCTGCGTGGAGTGTTTTGAAACAGGCCAAATGGCCTCCTCTCGTTTAGAACTTTTCTTTTGTAATCTTATTCGTTGTTATCAAAGGTCTTGATAAAATAGTTATAGAATAGAAAGTACCAAGCGTCCTCAGCGTTGTCGCTGTCTGTGTGCTGGGCCTGAGCCTCCGCAGTGCTGTCCGGAGGAGCGCCACCATCATGCAGCTGCGCTGTCTCCCCAGGGCTCCCTGGTGGCGTGCGAGTTCCTGCTGCAGAACGGCGCGAACGTGAACCACAGGGACCAGCGGGGCCAGGGGGCTCTTCACGTCGCCACCTTCTGGGGCCACACTGGGTACGGTGCCGATTGTACACGCCTTGCAAAGTCCGGCCCACGTCGGCAAGACATCAACATCTCTGTGGGACGATTCATTGATGCGAACATTGTGCCAGTGCAAACAGGCTTGGGACATGTCTGCAGTGTCCTCCAAATGTGCTGGGACATGTAGCAGGTTCTGCCTTGAGGTAGTGTCACTACAAGGATTTGCGTACAGAAACCCGTAATAATTTTAACAGATGAGACCAGGATAAACCACTACTGAAGGGATGGGAAGTAAACTAGGAATGCCTTTCATCACTGGTGGTCAAAATGGACCCCTTTTACAATGTCCTGGCTTGTGGTCAAGTCAGGACATGGTCTTTATCAGGGAGGCCCAACTCAGACACATAGCTAAGGCCTAACACAGAGGAGCTGAGTTGTGCCAGGGTTACAGAACCCAGGCAACAGCAAGTCTTTCATAGTACTTAATTTTTAAAAGTAAAAATAAGCCTTTCTACTGCAGACGTATTTTACAGGATACTTTTTTGTGAAGTTACGGATTATCGAAGTGCTCCCGTAACCACAGCGGGTATGGTTCTAACTAGTGTAGCTAAGGAGTGTTACTGCTAAATCCAACATTACTGTTGTAAGGAACAGGAAACACTTTCTCTGTCTCTTGTGGAGCTGGTGTGTTTCTGAAATGCGTGTGAGCATTTTTGTCTGTGTGGGACTAAAAACCACAGTTTATAATTATGTCTGCCATTACAACAGAGGCTTTGTTCTTCATGTACAATAAAATAACAAAATATCACTTACCAGACTATGGACTAGAATTCCAAGTGAGTTTTGACAGTGGTTTGTCTTGAGTGGTGGGCAGGCATCCGTGAAATCTCCTTTCTCGGTTTTCCCCGTGTTTCCCTGCAGGCAGGTGTGTCTTTTTCTGAAGAAGGGAGCCAACCAGTACGCTGTAGATGAGAGAGGAAAGGATCCTCTCAGCATTGCCGTGGAAAACGCACAGGCAGACATTGTTACACTGTGAGTGATCTCTTCACTTCCTGTCGGAGGACACATGCGAAGATGGGAAATTTGGATTTTGTGAAAGTAAAATTGCTTTGTCACAGCCAGTTGTGGCAGTGTGCTGCTTTGCATGCATAAATTATTAGCAGATATTATGAGTTCTTTGAAAGTAGGTCATGTACAAATGTCTCAGATACCAGTTTTGTCAGATACTGTTGTAGTGAGTTCCACAATTATGAAACGGACAGACATGACCTGGAGCTGTGATTCAGACTAATGGAATATCCCTACATGACTTTATTACTTAAGCAGTGGCCTGTGGCATGCAAATGAAAAACGTACACTACCACAAATCTTTCTGCAAAGCTGGAGTTAATCATTATTGTCACTTTATTGGCATGTACTAAACTGCAAATTAGATGAGGTTTTAATTTTTTTCCTTGGAGATACTGATGTGTGTTTCTGTTTGTGTGGTACAGGCTTAGGATGGCTCGCATGAATGAAGAGATGAGAGATTCGGAAGGCTTCTATGGAGCCATGGGTATGAACTAGATTTAAGCTGTTAAATCTCTGACCATTATTTAAACTTTGAATCAATAATGCAACAGCACTTTCACCATTCTGTTCTGTTCCTACACTCTGACAAGGACACTTTTCAAGAAGCCTCTTTTCCTACTGTTTGTTTTTACTTCCAATATTCCTGCTAAGCTTCTGAAACTTTGGCCTGGAATGAATCACACCTGCAGCTCGAGCAAGCGCCTTACCTGGTTGAACCAGTCAGGAGCCCCTATAAAGCGTCTGAAAATAAAAATATGTACCTTTCAGTAGACCCGGCAGCACGGTGCCCTGCCACACAGTTAGTTTAGGGTAATACAGGGGTAGTCTTCCCAGACATGGTTTAGCGCTGTGCTGACTTCCACTGGTAACTTTGAAACATGATCATAATTAACCTAGAAACTGTGCTAGTCTAGTCTGGACAACCATTGCCTACAAGTCGCTCCTGTGATCTGCTTCCAGGTGACGATGAGACGTTTCAGGACATCTTCCGGGATTTCACCAACATGGCGTCCCATGACCCAGAGAAGCTGTCCCGTCGGACGTTTGGGAGAGAGAAAGAAGAGGAGGCCAGCGAGGGGCCGGGGCCTGGGCAGGGGCAGGGAGAGGGCTGAAGTCTGTTAGTGCCGTCTTCTGCACTCTGGAATGAAGAATGCAAGAGCACCCCCTCTAGATGGAACAGAGAAATATGTAGTCGCCAGTCCTTACTAAATTTCTCCCGCTGAGATATGAAGCAGCAAAGCTCCTGCTGCACATGGTCCATCACTATATACTGTATTAACCCTGATACATCAACTTGAAAAGATCAACATTTCAGTAGAAAACTATTTATTTTTTACCATGCAAAATACTGTAATGTCGATATAGACTGAAAACCACTAAATGTTGTTATTTTTTTAATGCTTAGAACTTTTTCTTATTATTACTTTCCTAAAAATATACTAATACAGTTTCTTTTTTAAAATAATGAAGAAGGCTGTTTTCTGGAAACACCTGTCCATTTTTAAGGATTTAACATATATAAAGGGAGACGACTAAGGAAAGCAGCAGGTTACTGATGACAGTAGAAGAGAGTGGGGATTGCTTCTTCTTGTGGCCAGTATTGACATTTAAGAGTCCTACTGAAATTAGCCAGATGTTCTGCATTCTGTGTAGGCTGTCAGGCTCTTAACTCTCTTGACAAGAAGCAATCTGCACTCTACTGTAAATGTCACAATAAAAATGCAGTGGATCACCAACTGAAGAGCAAATTGTACTGATGAAGAGAAAGCATGTTTTGAAACTCAAAGTTTTAATAAAAGTCTATTTTTCTAACATATTTACATTTCAGCATCTGAGAAGAAAAAACTACTTTTCCCTGTTAATGTGCGCCATCCTTCACAGAGCACTCAGGACGACAATAAACGATTCCTCTGGACTAGCGCAAAGATCTCTGTATTTACTGTATTTAGCTTGAAAATTAAATTAGCGGGGTGAGTCTATGTTTTTGCAGTGTCTCATTTACATAAAGACCCCAAGGGGAAACAGTAGGGCAACCATTACAGCGATTACAGGTCACAATAAACGAGACATTGACCAGAGCACTCTCTGATTTCAGTAAAAGAAAACAAAATCATGGCTTACCAGTCATAAGGCAACCAGAATGCATGAAAATGCATTTTCTCCCCATTTCTTTCTGTCATGTTGTTGTAGATTTTGATGTTGTCAGGACATCGATTAAATTAGTATAGAACAACTCGGAAACATAAAAGTACGTCTTTTTCAAGAGAATTTAACCATGCACAACTTGGCTCCAGCCACAACAGAGCTGTATGTGGATGTGGATTAAGTATGATAAGTGATGATTTCTATCAGGGTAGCGATGGGAAATGAGATCCACAGTCCAGTTGGTTTTCTAGTTTTCATTTATGTTTTAGTTGTTATACTCATGTGGGTGTGGTGGGGGGGAAGCAGGTAAATCTTGAGTTTTGTAGTTTGTTATCACGTCTATAGAGTTGTGAGACCTGCTGTCCTGTCTGAATTCCATTCTGCGCTACACAGTGTGGCCACCCTACAGTTTCCCCCTTAATTAAACTGGGAAAGCAGTTCATTCCTTCTCCTCCTGATCCACTCTGCACCGGAGCTGCGTCATGTGGGGGCAGCTTTTCACGTTTAAAAAATCCTGTGTCCCCCTATTATTGGTATCATTATAAGGACTTTTCTGTCGAAGAATGCCACATGACATACAATTGTCAATAATTCCTTGACATCCTTGACATCACAAGAGAATGGCGAATGTTTTCCAGATTTCAGGAACTCCTGTTTCTGGTTTTTATGTCATCAGTGCCTTTTGTTTCTGTATTGAGATAATGATCATTCAGAATTAATACTAATTAATTACTACATAAGTATTTTTCCATGTGCTCAATTTGGAATTAAAGGTAAATTGAAACCTGTGCAGCTGCTGATTTCCAGGACTGGACGTGGGCACTAGAGGCTTCTGAATGTTTCTTTTTGTTTCAGTGTTGTCAATATTAAAATATTGTAATATTAGACGGGGTCCCTATAGTCCGCTGTGCCCTGGCACACGCTTTTGTAATACACTGCAGGCTATTTACACTATTATTATTATATTATTCCATACACTTTAGCACTTTACACAGCTTGACAATGTAAATTTTGATTTATACAGTATGTCGACAGCTGAACTATATGTGAATAAGTTTTATGACAGAAAAGACTGCTTTGAAATAGGAACCAAAAATAAAGATATCATGCTATGCTGTTACCATACTAGCATTAACACAGAGCACAGTCGGCTTTTTCCAGACAAAACTAACTGAATTCCAGAAAACGCAAGGGTGTTGCATCCAAAGTTGCTTGCATGAATGTCAAGCCATGTCTGAATTAGGGCTGGAACTATATCTTATGGTCAGATAAAATCTTCTTGGACATACTCATGCTGCTGGAAGAGGTGTTAGTGGGGCCAGCAGGGGGCGCTCACCCTGCAGTCCATGTGGGTCCTAATGCCCCAGTATAGTGACGGGGACACTGTACTGTAAACAGGTGCCGTCCTTCAGATGAGACGTAAAACCGAGGTCCTGACTCTCTGTGGTCATTAAAAACCCAGGGCACTTCTTGAAAAGAGTAGGGGTGTAACCCCGGTGTCCTGGCCAGATTTCCCATTGGCCCTTACCAATCATGGCCTCCTAATAATCCCCCTCTATGAATTGGCTACATTACTCTGCTCTCCTCCCCACTGATAGCTGATGTGTGGTGAGCGTTCTGGTGCACTATGGCTGCCATCGCATCATCCAGGTGGATGCTGCACATTGGTGGTGGTGGAGGGGAGTCCCCATTACCTGTAAAGCGCTTTGAGTGGAGTGTCCAGAAAAGCGCTATATAAGTGTAAGCAATTATTATTATTATTATTCTCATGTGTTCAGTGTAAAAAAGGGTGAAAACACTCTGCCCACTTTGTGGGGATCTATTATGCTTTAGGGATGTTGTGCATCTACAGAGGCTAGATCTAGAAAGACCCCTTCATGAACTCTGACATGTATCAGGACATTTTGGTCAGACACATGGTTCTTTCTCCCAGTTCAAGCATGGCTAAAAATGGTCATTCCAGCATGACAACAATCTAAAACAAACTTCCAAATCAACAAACTGCACACAAAATTAATGTTCGCAGTTGGCTGTCTCGATCTTCATAATTTAATCTAATTAAACATTTTTGATAATATTAAACAAGGACCTAGGGACTGAAGGATCAATTCTGCCTGAAGGAATTCGATGGTCCCTCATCAGAAGTGCCAGAACATGATAGTAAATTACATTGTAATAAATGTCAGAGAAGAACATACATAATACAAGTTACAGCAGTATGAATGTATAAGCCCTTGTGTTTTCTGGACTTTCTGTATATGTTTTAAGCAAGAGACGTTATTGAGTCCATAACTCTTTCTGTTACATATGTGTTTTGTTCCTATTTCATGTATGGTGGTGAGGACTACTGTATACTACAATAAATTTCCTATACACTATGTATATCGGCAATTACTATATTAAACATGTTACTGTCCTGTGAAATGAACGAAATATACAGATTATACTTTACGTATTCTTATTAAAACCGAATTAAAAATTTGTTTTAATAGAAAAAGTAGGGCTCGTCCGGGATTTGAACCCGGGACCTCTCGCACCCTAAGCGAGAATCATACCCCTAGACCAACGAGCCATGCGAGACAAAACCCGAATTCAGTTCATCACATTTAAAAAAAAAACATGAAAATATTCATTTGGCATCAAGGATGTGTATTAGTGTATACATTGAATTGCTTGATAGTGACTACTAATTTCTTCGACAAAAAAAGCCATTGTTGGTGAACTGTTTCGTAAGTGCGAGAGCCTGGCAACAGATACCTTCGGTTTTGCGTCATCTTGAAGCGCGTCTTAAACAGTGCGCATGCGCACAAGGAGGTCAACATGACTCCATTTTGGAAAGAGCGAGCAAGGGAGGAAGTTTTTGTAGCCGGGGAAGACGACTTCTAGCTGGCGGGGGAAGGAAAACATTGGTGCTTTGCAATACTGAATCACGTTGCTGCCTGTAGCTGGATTTATTAGCTCACACCCGACGAGTGTGAATAACGGACCTGGAGTTTTTTCGAAATTATCGAGGGTGTTGAAGCCAGGCGGGCCGGAGCGGGACCTGCGTCTTTGCGAGGAGAAAACACGGCCCCGGAGCTGCTAGGAAAAGCCCCGCTGCCCTGTCGGTTTACTGTGCGACGGGAGCAAGGCGCAGTTTGGAGGCGACCCCCCGAATCCCAGACACCGTCTGGCCAGGACGGAGAGGGGACGGCGCAGCGCCGATCGAGGAGGCAGTGAACTAGACCGCGGACGCGATGGACGGAGAGGAGGACGAGTTCTTCTCCGGAAACCAGTCAGGTATCTGCCTGAACTATTGTTCACAGGGGGGGCTGGGGTGGGGGATCTGCACGCGGAGGCCACGGTTAGCTGTTGCCCGGGTCATAGCCGATCAAACTGCCTTACCGGGCGAGTAGAACTATCTCCGTTACTGGACATCTGTGAATGAATGTAATTGATTTTTTTTCTGAGCTTGGGGGTCTGCTGGTCTCGAAGACATAGGGGTTTCTTCTGAGTTTCATTCTAGTCTAGTTCGGTCTTAGCTTGCCTACTTAATGGAAAAGATGGACTTGGACTCTCGAAGAGCAGATCTGTGCTCTGATCGGTGCCTTACTAATGTCTCCTGAGCACATGAACTTTTTGCAAGGAACCGCAAGTATTGAATACAGTTCTCTTCTCAGTGGAGTGGCAGCTTCATCCGTTTTTAAGAAAAGCGAAAGACTGTGTGCATATAACATGTTCATTACAGGTTAAAGGCTATTTCATATTCCTTTTCTTCTCGCTGCACCTAGCTACATTGTTACAGTGGTGATGTTGTACCGTGGTTTGTACTTCTGAACAATACAGGCAGTAAACTAAGAAACTAGCAAATGAACTGCTCTTTATACAAGGCATTTGAGATGCATGTAGCGAGCTAGTTTCAGATAGCATTGTTTCATTTCTACAGTTAATGTAGTGGCTGTATTAATTTTCTTTTCAGCAGGAATCAACCTTTACCTCTTACTTTGCATGAGTTGTGCTCCAGTAAAATGGAGTAGTTGTATATCAAAGCCATTGAAGTCTTGACAAAATGAATCTTGTTTGCTAATGTAAAATTGGCCCATATTGCAGTTATGAGGAATAGGGAGGGATGATGGTTTTCTGCTTTTACAGTAAACAGTCTGCTAGCCTCCATCTCAGCAGGTCTGACGGTCAAGATGCCCGTACTTGGAGAATGTTTAGACAGGAGCTTTGAAAATCACCCCACAATCTGAAGTTTGCTGTTCTCCTGGAGTCTTCACTCCTGTTGCCCGATTGTAGCAGTGACAAAAAACATTCCTTTATTCTGCCCTTAGCTGTAACAGTGTATATACTGCGTACGCTGGCTTTTCAATCTGCTGTCTGGCTCTAGATGAAAAACTGTTTTATCTCCTTGCAGTATGAAAGTTAATGTATAGGTGAAGACTCTTTTCAGTTTATACTTCAAAGATCATTTGAGACCTAGACCTGAACATTCCTCCAAGTTAGCAACTGTGTTAGTCAGCTGCAGTAGGTGAACAGTTCGGGTGTATTTTTTTCAGGATTAAATGTTGGTTTCATTGACAAAAGCACTTTCAGGATAGCCTGAAATGATCAAAACACATGACAGGCCCTGGTCTGGCAGGTCTTTCAGTCTCCCTGACTCCAGGACCTAAGAATTGGTAATGGGTTTGGACCAGTGATTGATCTAGTAATTAGTTCAGTTAAATAGGGTTATCTGTGCTGAAATTGAATTTAGATCTTACTAGATCTTTCATTTGTTATTTGATATGTTTGTGGCCCACTGTCACTACACTCGTACTCTCTGGGGCCTGATAAATGCAGTCTTAAATGTAAGTTTTCATCTCTCCTTTTGAGTGACACCTTCATTTTAGAGAAATGTATCTGGACGTGTTTCACTCATGCTCTTAGTTGAAACTCTTTATGTTTGGTCTGCTTACTGTTGATTACATGCAGTTGTACTCCAATAACTTGAGTTTTAACCTAGCGTTGTGGAAATAATACAGGCTGAATTGTCATGATTAGGTTGGTCTGCGCCTGTCTTCTGCTAGATTGCATCAGAGGTTTCCCAGGGAACACAGGTCTCATGCTGCAGGATTGCATCTGCGGGTTTTCCCAGTGGACATATGCGAGATCAACTGGGCAGTGTTGTTAAGATGCCGTTCCTGTCCCCTCTCTAGACGATGGAGGTGCTACACCCGTACAGGACGAGCACCTGGGCTCAGATGGGGAGGAGGACGCCAAGGAGCACCGCTCTGGCTCGGAGGCGGACAGTGTGGGGCGGCACTCTGAGGTACCTGTCTGCGTGCTGTCACAGGAAATACCACTGTGTAACATAAATATAGCAAGAGATATAATGAAAACATTTGATTTGAAATTTTTCGAAAAAACACTTTTCCAAGTGGATGCTTCTCTCTTAAAAATAATGATGCTACAGTTCTCCGTAAATATCTGAGTTCTGTCCACACCCAGACCCATGATAACTTCATGAAAACCCTTTGTCCTGGGTTCTGACTTCATGACGGAGTTCATAGTGACATTTTTCTACAGCCTTAAAGCAAATGGGTCCTCCTTCCCTTTTATGTCTCTTACTTTGGATCCTTACTCTTTTTTTCCGGTGGACAGGCTGAGCCTAGTGATGCTGAAGGGGACGAGCCCCCTGGGCAGAGAAACGGCATTGCCAGCGATTCAGAAAACGAGGAAGTTCCCCGGCCAAGGGACAGCGATTCAGAAAAGGGCGATGAGTCCTCCTTGAGGCGAGGCAGCGACTCCGAACCGGACGAGCCCCCCAGGCACGTGGACAGCCACTCGGATGGAGAGGAATCTCCCAAGAACCGAGGCAACCATTCGGAAGACGAGGAGGAGCCGAAACGGCAAGGCGTTGACTCGGAGAATGAGGAGGAGCCAAAACGGGTGCGGGGCAGCGACTCTGAGAGCGAGGCGCCGGCGAAGCGCCAAAGCCGCGGTTCGGACGCCGAGGGGGCGTCCAGGGAGCAAGGCAGCGACTCGGAGAACGAGGCCCCGAGGCACAAGAGGAGGATCGAGTCCGACGACGAAGCAGACAGTGACAAAGAGAACGACAAGGCGCGCAAGACCGCGGTGCACTCGGACAGCGAAAACGATGAAGAGACAAAGGGAGCTGAGAAAGAGGAGGAAGAAGCTGAGGGTCACAAACGTCGCAAACTGGCGGACAGCGATGAGGAGGAAGACCAGGATAAACCAGGTACTCTCACCAACGCCCGGTTGTCGCTCCTGGGGCAAGAGATTATGGGAATTTCGCTAGGGGAATTGAGATGCAGTCTCTTTCCAAGCAAATGGTTTGGTTGGCATCTTTTCTGAAACACTGGTTGGATTGTAATTCATGCTCAAAGTGATGTGTTAAACTCCTACCTGTGTAAATACAGAATAGATCACAACTGACTTTTGTTATGTATCTCCTATTATTTGGTATCCCACATGGGAAAGTTGCCAAAGGGTTTATATCCTGGCCAGACTGCTAGTAGGAAGCCAAGCATATTTTTGTCCACACAGAGCCAAAGGATAGCTAGAAAAGGTGTTTTGCAGTAAAACACAAGTCCTTATTTTCTTCTTGTGCACACTGCCTATTAATTAGGTGGACAGGCTGGCTATATGTAAATGTGGGCCCATACTCTTTTAAATGAAATTATTGGCACACTTATACAATGACATTTTTAAGTGGTGGGATAAAGAACTATTAATGCTAATTTAAAATCATTGAAGTTAAAAATGAAATTGGTGAATTGATTATCACTTATTCCTCCTTTCCAAGTGGGTTCATTCATGTTGCTAACAGATTGTCTAGATGAGAGGATCTCTAGTTCCTGCAGGAACAGCCTTTCACGAGTGAGGACTCTGGCAGGCCTTGCAGTGAGAATTTAGTACAGGAAATGCTGGGAGTGTATTGCTTTCTTCTTTCTGTTCTACCTAGTGCACTAAAGTGCGTTTGTCATTTCAGTAAAGAGGAAGAAGGCCATCTTGTCGGACAGTGAAGACGAAGAGAAGGAAGAGTCATCTTGTAAGTAGTCCATGTGCTTTGCTATTGTTTGAGGACCTGTTCTTGTTCTCTAAAGGTCATGCTTCTCATATTTGTCATTTCGACATTGATGGAGGAAGGCATAAGTACTTTTTCTTTTGGGCCACTATGAAAGCGAAACTTAAGCAGACCAATGATGATTCTCCAGCTTTAAATATTGTATATAAAGTTAGAAGCAGATTTAAAAGCCTTAATACAAGGTTGGCCGAAATCCCAGAGGCAAAGAGCCTTGGAACCAGAGCCCCATGATATTTTGTACACTTTAAAACTTAAGATTGGTGTTGTATTAACATCATTCAAAGTGGATAGGCATCTAGTTAGACAAAATTGAAGTATTTACGTTATAACACTTAGTTCTAGTAAAGCAAAGTGTGCAAGTGCACAGAGGAGGTAATACAACAAAACAGTTCCTTGGCTGACATTGCAGGTTGAAGATTTTGTATACAGATCAATAATATGAATTAATTACTTTAACTTTCTGGCACCGGCAACATAGAATTGGTCCATCTTCAGGGACTGTCTGCAGTGAAAGGGTCAGTCAGAAATGTAATCTAAGGTCATTTCAACTGTTGATTTCAAGATCTTCTTGCAAAGCTCTGTTGAAGATCGTGAAACAGAGCTGAGTATCTTGGGGTGCTCAGTTGAACTGCGTGTGTCTGATGTTGACTTGAACAAGAGTTTGCCATTGAAGGAATGTGTCAGTTCTCCAGAGCAGTCTCTGACTCAGCTCAGCTTCAGTTTATGAACATGAAGACCCTTCACACAAGGTCAGGCAACCACAGGGGTTTCCCTTGTATATCCACACTGTTTAGCCAAGCGAAGCAGTGTATTTCCTAGGAAAGTCAAAGTGAGAACCCTATGTGGTTCTGACAGTTCAGGATACTCCAGGTGGTGTTATCCGTTTGAAGCTTCAGGGGATCCAATAGAAGACATGTGAGTGAGGGATTACCTGACGCCTCATTTGACACTGCAGATTTTAATTGTGACGTAGTGCATATGTAGAAATATTGTTATGAAAATGGTGAAAATCAGGATTTGACCACGTGGTTTAGTCAATAAGTGAAATAATTATTCATGACCCCCAACTTGTAAGTGATTTCTAGCAATATACCTGAGCAGCTGGTGTAACTAGAGGCAGGTGAATTCTTTATTCTCTGGCACAGCTTTGTTGAGAGGATAAATAATCCAGGCTCACTTGGTTAAACAAATATTTGTTAATGATCACAAACTACACTTCACAAAACAAAACATACAACCCACAAGTTACTCTTTATACAGTATTTACAAACAAGGCGTTTCAGAGGCGTAATATTCGGGTCACCCAAAACAACCCAGACTGCTACTAAGCATTACACTCTTAACACTTCCAGAGGCCACATAAGAGATAAGGTGCCTTCTAACTAAATACAAAGTAACCTGCAGTTAAATCTCTCTCTCTGCACCCCAGATGCTACAAAATAAATGGAAGCCTATATCCCTATCCATAAAAATGCACCCTAAGCTGGAAAGACGCTTCTAACTGAGGTATCTTTTACCCAGGTAACCCAAGTTTCCTAAAAACAAAGAACAGCACACTCTCTCTAACGTGGTTCAAATACTTAGCTCCAGTCAGGTTTGGTTTGGATGATCATAAAGTAGCAGCCTGGTGCAAGCTTGAAGTCCCAACTCTTCTGGACTCGTGTCTCTCCTCTCCTTATTCCCTGCTTCTTGTTTTTTGTTTTCCCTTTGTATGCTTAATGCCTTTGTGCTCTTAGTGTGATCTTATATTGTGTGTGTTTGTACTGCTCCTTGACAATCATTAACCCACAACTTACCTATGTATACTAAGTAGGGCTGGGCGATATGGCCAAAAACATTATCTCGATAAAAATGTTCATATCAGTCGATATCGATAATTATCACGATAAATGTAAAATCATTTTCTTTCAAGTTTAAAGGCAGATTTTTTTGTCCTGCGAGAAAGTTAATTGGTAAATTAAACAACTCTTTATTTTAAGAACACAACAAACACTTGCCAAACAGCAGAAACATTAAACAAATCTGAGGTAGAGAGTATTCAAGTCTTTTTTATGTCAAAATATGCATGTGTAAAATTTACAAAATAAATATCTTAATAGAAAAATTAAATACTGCCAAGTGATACAAAACACATAGAAGATGGCTCAGACAGACTGCAAAGTTTAAAGTGCTCTGTTTTATGTCTGATCGTAAAAAGCCAAAATATCTCCAAATTACCCATTATATCTCCATTTGCTTCAGTGTTGCTCATTTCTCCACTCTAACTACAATCCTGTCAGCCGCCACCGTGTGGGTAAACAACACTGCGTTAGCTGCCTGGTCTGCAACACGCACCCGCACTCGCGCGGTATTTTGTGCGCATGCGCATATCATGCGCAAAGCATAAACATATACATCGAACATTATCGAACTTTTGTTAAAATTATATAGAGGAAAATTACATCGCGATAATTATCGTTATCGAATTCTCACCCAGCACTAATACTAATGTAAACTTTATAATTGTTTCTGCTCAAGGGACCCCCCAGACCTCGGCAAACATCCTTGCTCCTTTGAAGTTTGAAGTGTTTACCCTTCCATGTGTCACAAACTTTATTAAAAATCGAAGAGACACTTCTCAGTCACCTAAAGCTGTAGCGATATATTTAAAATGGTTTTAGAAATTGGTCAGAATGTGATCTAAATTAAGTTATTTTGAAAATATCCCCTATCAATGAATAATAATGACAAGTTCAAAACTCAAGAGTCCCACTAACCTGTGTGTTGATTCTATCACGCATCAGGTCCTGTCCCTTGCAGTTGTTTTTTGGGATAGGAATTAATACATCTTTAATGTGCACACTCTTGTGCCTTGATATCCTGAAGTTCTCTTATCGCAGTCTGGTGAAACGATTCACACACACATACAGCCCACTGAGGCTTGTCTGGTACATTGCACAACTCGATCAGCAGGTGTTCACATTGCTAAAGATGTGATAACAGCTGTAGCTCAGTATCGCTGTTTTCATCAATGATTCTCAATTGTATTTTGTGGCGCGAGACCTGCAAATCTGTCCGCTGGTTCGGTTTTTAAATTTATTTTCCTCATTAGTGCCAAAGAAGAGCCGCGTTGTGTCCGAAGGGGAGCACTCTGACAGCGACTCCTCTACCAGAGCTGTTCCCAAGAAGCCCAAGACCCTGGGATCAGACAGTGAGGAAGAGGAGGGGGAGGGGAAGGAAGATGCAGGGAAAAAGGATGAGAAGGCGTTGTTCGGCAGTGACAGCGACTCCGACAACGAAGAGGAGTAAGTCTTGCTCTATCCGCTTGACCATTTCTGAGGGCATCCTTTATTTGTCGTTACTTAAGTAAAGACACTGGGAATAAATAAAGCGGAGACCTTTTCTATTATTATTGTAGTTTTAGGCTGCAGTATTTTGAATGGGTAATGTTTTAACCAATAAACTGACATGTTTCAGGTGAAAAGAGCATTGATTTGAAATGTGGAAGGATAACTAGACCAAAATGTTGTTCAGTAACACTTGTTCTCTTTTTCGTTAGGAAAATGATTGCTGATATTTTCGGTGAATCTGGAGATGAAGAAGAGGAGGAGTTCACAGTACGTAATTTTTTTTTAAATGAGCCGTCACCTTCTTTTAAGTCACGTGTGGCAATACGTGGGGGGCGTCCAGTGTGGAGCTGGTGCCCTGGTCATAGGTAGATGCCTCACCTTTGTAGTCCCAGCTGTTTGGGCTTCCAGCTGATGAGCCAGAACTGGGCGGGTCCTTTAAAGGCACACTGGACACCCTCTGACGGGACGAGCAGGGCCACCCCCCGGAAGGGGGGAGCTTTCACTGACAGTCCCGGAAGGGGATTGCAACCGCGTAAGGTTTTCTTTTTCTTTTCGTTTTTCTTTTTTTGCCTGTCCCATCACGCACTTTCACAGGGGCAGGCAAACACACGCTTCATGTCTTATTGACTGTACCGACTTTTCAAAATCTCGGTGTGCAACAGTGTGTTTTGTGGTTTGCTGCAGGGTTTTAACCAAGAGGATCTAGAAGGAGATAAGAGTCAGGCAGAAGGTTCTTCCAGGAAGAAGACGTCCACTGCTGACTCCGACTCTGATGACGACGTCGACAGAGGTGGCAAAGAGTAGGTACCCCGCTGAAGCCAAAGCCTCTTCTGTTTGCTTTGCCGCAGCATTTTAGTGTTCTTGTCTTTTCTTTTTGTAAACTACTAATAGAAGGTTAAAAACAAGACTCCCTATTTTAAACCAGCAGAGTCTACAAGTGAAAATTACAAGTGAAAACTATATACTTTCAGTCAAAATTTTTTGGATGGAAATGTTAATTATTTTCGTGCAAATGCATGCCCTTCCTGAGTTATCATCTTCCAAGTGTTGGCCCAGTCTTGATTTTTATACAAATCTTTTTTGATTTTGCTGGTTTTACGATATTTTGTGATCATCCTGTTTTGGTATTGTCTGCAAACCTGTCTTGCGTACTTAACAGTGTTCATGCTGGACTTGTCTAAGATGCCAGTTAATGGAGAGCAGAAGAAATGTAGACAGCTGGCAAAGCTGCATAAGAGATCTTAAGATCGTAAGAGATTGTAGTTGAAGTAGCCATAACTCAGGCACAGTCCTAGCTCGCGGTTACATTGCTTTCTCCTGCTGCAGCTCCAGCTTTGTGTCTGACTTTGACATGATGCTGGCGAAGAAGAAGGCACAGAGCGGCAAGCGGCGGCGGAACCGGGACGGCGGGACGTTCATCAGCGATGCCGATGACGTGGTCAGCGCCATGATCACCAAAATGACAGAGGCTGCAGAGGTGAGACTTGTATCCGTACCCTCTTCCCCTGGTTGATACCTGTTACTGTAAGGCTATAAAGGTAGCTTGTGCTCAAGGCTTTGTGCTCTTACAGAGTTTACGACCTTTTCTTTCAGGAGTTGTTTTTCTCCCTGGTACTTGAAACTCGTGGTTTGCTTCATTTCCTTTGTTAAGGGTGGAGAAGTCTTCGCTGCCAAGTTTTAATGTGACAAGTGAATCTTGGTTTTTTTGTAGTTGGATGTGTTAGTTTGTATGCTCCTTCTGAAGTGATCAAACTGAACTTTGCAAAACATGCTGAATGTGAGAGTGTCCGTGTGTTTGCAGGAGGATAGGACCCTCAACACCCAAAAGAAACCAGCTTTGAAGAAGCTGACTCTGCTACCCACTGTTGTCATGCACCTGAAGAAGTAAGATTCCCATTCTCTGTATGACCATTGCCATGTAGTTCCTTGCTTGTTGTGCTGCTGTTTTCACCCATAAATACCTCACAAGCATTGGATTTGTTAGAGGACATTTACTGAGTGTACCACTGAAGTGTCACTCCGTTAGAGGCTTATGTCTTCAGAAGCTCACTAGGATTAGCGAGGAATTGGTTTCACCAATTAAAGTGGGAGAGAAGATTCAGTAGCCTGGAGTGTGACTTTATCGTACATAGTGAAGGACAGTTCATCTGACCAGTGCATATTTGCAGTGCAGTTTCATTGCATTGGTGGAGTGAGTAGCCTGTGCTGTTTGAATCACTGGGCTCGCAAATGTGCACTACCAGCTGGTGAGCAGTTGGTGCACTGCAGCCCAACTATAGTATCACACTCTTAGCAGATTGGTTTTGATGAAACTGGCTGATCAGTTGATTTGCAGTTGCTCACCTGTTTTGCCTCGCAATTCGAATGCACAGATATCATAATACTGGAGGATGAGAGTATTGGAGCTCCAAAGCAACCCCATCAATCAACCTATTTCAAAGTCACACATGTCTCCTCTTCCAGTCCTGTTGGCCATAATTATAGGCAATCAGGCCTGTTCAACATTTTTATATAGGATGGATAGTATTTGGGATGTTACACAGGCAATTTTTTGAATTATGTAAAACTAATAATGTTAACTGATAAGTTGCTCTAATAGGCACTTGACCATGGGACCAGAGACTCTTGAGAGGTTGACCTCTCAAGATAAATCCCCAAACCCATAGCCACCAATCTAATGTGGCTATAACAGGGATTGGATCTCAACTAACAGTCTGATAAAACAGTGCACTGGGCACATGTCTTTTTTATGCATCATTTTGGAAACAATCCCAACTATGGAGAAATGGACCAGGTGCATTAATATTACAAATATTACAAGAAATCTGTTAAGAGACTTCTATTCTATGTTAATAACTTTACAATGTATTGATTATAGTTGTGTTTTATGAGGCTTTAATGGTGTTAAAAAAATCAATTTCCCAGAGTTTGGTTACACCTAAAGTGATAAAGGATTTTTGTAAAAGACAGTTGTTAATTTTGGAAACTGACACCTTTTGAATTGATTCTTCCTTTTCATTACACAACTGGATGTGAAGCCAGAAATATTCCAAGGTATAATAAGTATGCAGAGATTATCTTGACTTTAGATACATGAAGTAAGGGGAAATTGTCATTTTTTAGGCAGGATTTGAAGGAGACATTCATTGACAGTGGAGTAATGACAGCCATTAAAGAGTGGATCAGCCCTCTTCCAGATAAGAGCCTACCAGCACTGAGGATTAGAGAGGAGCTGCTGAAGATCCTACAAGAGGTGAGAAGGGCTAGTTGCTCTAGACCTGTCTTGGTTGTTTCAGCTCCCTCTAGACCAGAGCTTTTTGGTCCTTGTGACCTAAGTGTCTGTTGGTTGTTGTTTCAGATCGGCTTCTGATTTTTTCATGGGACTTTTGGTTTAACTAGTGAAGTACTATTCGGACATTTGCAGCTGTATGAGATGTTAAACTTTGTACTAATTTTAAAAATGCAGCTTTTGGGGGGCAGAAAAACACTTCTTTTGCTTTCTTCCTGCAATGTAGCAAACTGGGGTCCAGCTGGGTTGACATTGGGGTCACCAGGACCCCCCTTCAGGCATTATGTCTCTCACAAGTCTTTACTCACTATCTCACAGAGGCCCAGCCTCCATGAGTGGGCTGGCAGTAGGTCAGGACACATCTGCTTATCTGGTTGTGTTGCTGTTTGCTGTGTCCCTCAGCTACCCAGTGTGAGCCAGGAGACCCTCAAGCACAGTGGGATTGGCCGGGCAGTCATGTACCTCTACAAGCACCCCAAAGAGTCTCGTGCCAACAAGGATCTGGCCCTCAAGCTCATCAGTAAGAATCGCTTTAACTGGCAGTGGTGCTGTTTTTTTAGCGGTTCATGTAAATACAACATGGTTTTGTTTGTTTTCGGGTAGTCTTGGACAAGTTAAGCCTTGGGATGTATAGTCTTGAAAACTGGTTGCTCTAACAGAGAAACCAGTTCCGTTACAGTTAATTAGAGTGATGGTGGAAATTTCATGCGAGGTAGAGTGGTCTGTGCTGCTGCTCAGTTTGTCCCCTTGTGTCTTTGGCAGATGAGTGGTCAAGGCCTATCTTTGGCTTGACGTCTAACTACAAGGGTATGACTCGGGAGGAGAGGCAGCAGAGAGACCTGGATCAGCAGGTCCCGCCCCGGCGCCGGCTCAGGTGAGTGCGATGTTGCCACAAGGGCCTGGTTCCCTCTACACAGGCTGGCAGGATAGTCTAATTAAGGCCAACCTTCAGACTGAAGGGATGCCTTTCAGATTGTATGTGAAATGTGATTCACGGACAGTGCAAGTTCTGTTCTTTACACAAATCTCCATGATAGGTCAGCCTTTTATGAAATCTCTTCGTAAGTGACTGCGTGTGGTTATTTGATCATTATTTAGTCATGATGTCTGGTAGCTAGAGCTGGGTTAAAAAAGAAATGCAGATGTGTCAGAAAGATGTGGAAGAAAGCTGTAATCCAACTGCAGTGGGAGCTGCTTTTTCTGGACAGTGGAGCCAAAATGACTCCAGAGGCAGCAACAGTGAGTTGGTATAGTTTGTAATACCATAAAGTTCTGTTGTCAGATGGGAAAGAAGCTACCGGTTACATCATAGGATACAGTTTAGGGCTGCACATAAATCCTCTTATTGATTCCTTCCTTAGTATTCCCTGCTATTCTACGTTCGTCCTGCTCTTCTTTTTCATCTTTTTGACTCGCCCACCTACACTGTGTGTCCCTTGTCCTTACCTCTGCACTCTCTCCGTCGCCCCCACCCACCATTCCTCCTCCTCCTGCAAAGTGAGCAGCCGAAGGTCCCGAGATCAGAGGACCCTGATGTCTTCTCTCAGCCGGCCAGGTTGTTCTCTCTTGAGTGTGTTCTGTGCCTGCACTGCGGCACCGAGAGCAGAATGGCCTGGTTTCTTTGTGTGATGGATAGGAGCTTCAAGTCAGCTGTTAAGACCCTGTAGTCCCACCAATGATGAACCTCTGGACAAACAGTATTCCCAGGAGCTTTTTAATAGGAATGAGGTGTGCGGGAAAGTGATGGAAGTGTGTTCCCTGGTTCTCTAGCGGGCCATGGTAGCCACTGAGAGAGGAGAGAGTATTCATTAGAGTGGGGGTCCCTAAGATTCTGGTGTACTTTCGCAAACAGAATCAGCTGTAAGAAATAGCTAAAAAAGATATAAGTTGTGCTTCACATAAAACTTAGTCACAGCAACCGCCCTTGTATATGACTCATCAGTGTGTTGCGAAGTGGTTGTAGTAGTTTTCACTTGCATGTTTCCCAATAAAATTGGATGTTGTTTACTAAAACATATCAGCATTATATTTGGTTTATTCCTCTTCGTTTCCATTCATTTTTTAACTTCACATGTATCCCAGCACTTTTTGACTTTAATGCCCAATGAACGATACATGTCTACTTGAGACTTTCAGGCATAATGCAGCCCTTTGATAAAGTGTTTTATCTATGGGATATGAATTGTTAAACTAGTAAGAAGCTGAGTGTTAAACTATTAAAAAAGAATTGAAATTTTAAAAGGAGTTAGTGCACGTGGCAGAAAGGGAAGATAGTTTTTCTCCTCAGCAGTCATGTTGCATGGGGAAAGTATGCAGCTGTGTGAGCATGCACAGTGTGGAGCATGTATCTGTTCTGGAGTGAGTTTATGGTTGGGGTGTAGGAATCTTGAAGGGCAGTTCAGTGATTTCTACGTGCCTTGAGAGGGCGAGGAATACTCTGGAGGCTCTAGGAATAAGATTTCTCTGTTTGGATCCCTGGGTGTGACATCTCTTTCCCCTCTGTTCCCCCAGTTCAGGAGGGCAGACCCCACGCAGGGATCTGGAGAAGGTGCTGACCGGAGAAGAGAAGTAAGTTCCAGAGGTCATCACATCCCGCCATGTTAACATATCCCCTCTTGCTTCTTTTTTCCCCCAAAAAAGTTTTCTTTTATTTATTTTAACTTTTTCTTGAAATAAATGTGGTAATTGCGGCTGTATCAAGCTTAGAACATGAGAAAGGATACAAAACGAGGAGGGGCCATTTGGCCCATCTGTCTTGATTAATGGTTAGTAGTGAATTGATCCAAGAATCTTATCCAGCCATTTTGTGAAAGTAACCGGGGTATCAGGCTTCAACAGCAAGGCTGGGTAGCTTATTCCATGCTCCCACACCACTCTGGGTAAAGAAATGCTTTCTGTTCTAATTTTTAAATGTACTTAACATAGTTTCCACTTGTGCCCTATGATAAGATCATGAAAGTAAGGGATCATCTGGGATCTGAACCTATGACCTCTTGCTCCCTAAGTGAGAATCATACCCCTAGACCAACTAGCCACACATTTGATCTGGGATCTGAACCTATGACCTCTTGCTCCCTAAGTGAGAATCATACCCCTAGACCAACTAGCCACACATTTGATCTGGGATCTGAACCTATGACCTCTTGCTCCCTAAGTGAGAATCATACCCCTAGACCAACTAGCCACACATTTGAGGCTTGTCAAAAAAAAAAACTTATTGTCTTTAGTGAAATTTATAGGTAAACATAGTAGGATTCATAAGCTGGTGGTTCGCTCCATATTCCAGTGTCCCTTATCTAGAGCATTGATGAGTATTTACACAACATTCCCAAGTAAACCTAAAAGGAAAATTAAGATAATCAACTTCTTTCCATAATGAATTCAAATACGTTTTGGGGATTACCTATGACAGTGTGGTTGTGTTGTGCAGGCTCGTTCAGTTTTTAAAGGCACACGTGTTCTTGACTCTTTGCTTTCAGGGCATTGAGACCAGGAGACCCTGGGTTCTGTGCCCGTGCCAGAGTGCCCATGCCCTCCAACAAAGACTACGTCGTTCGACCTAAGTGGAATGTTGACGCAGAAACTAACAGGGTGAGTGTGAATTCGATACCCAGTCACTTGTTTGAAGAAGAATCTTTGCTGTTTTTTATGCTTGGAAAGTATGGAAAACAACATCTCTCTCTTCATTGCAAAAGGGACAGGCTTTATAGTCCTGGAAGGACCTGTGAAGAAACATTGCGTGGCTCCCCTGATCTCTGCTCCCAAGGCATTTCACATCTTTTTTGGTGCAGATTACATAGCCTTTTGCAAAATATTCAAACTTTCTTTATGGTTTGCTTCTTCCTTGCTGATTCTGTCCGGGGTTGAATTTGAAGTAAACTATAGTTTAATAGGCAAGAGATAGACCTTAAAGTATCAGCTATGTCCAAATGTTTTGGATCACCCAAATGTTTTGTCTGATTGACTTAGTAAACTGAATGATTCTAGTTCTTAATGAAAAAGTCTGAAGAGCCAGTAACTTACAGGAGCTGCTGATAAACTCTAAAATCCTGCTGGGCTTTCCCCCGCTGTGCCTATTCTGGGACTTCAAAGTAGGGAAAGCCATGACTGAGCTCGCCTTCACCCGACTCTGGCTTGGTTTCAATAGACAGGCTTTTCAAAGAAGGGGCTGAGCCGCTTGGAAAAGCACAAGAGACGCTTTGCAGAGCAGAAGAAGCTGCGAAGGCTGCAGGGAGCCGTAAAGATCAGTGTGGAGGGCAATCGGATGCCCCTGTAAGAGGCATATAAGGAAGGGAGTGTAAGTGGCACAAGTGGCATCTGACCCTACTGTGGTCACTGCTTGCAGTGTGGACGCTCCAGCCTTCATCTCTAACTCGTTCGGCTGTGGGTGCTCAACAGCTACTAATGTTTAGATATGTTGACATAATATTTGTGCCTTGTTCTGTGGTTGAGAGGTAGGATTTACGACTCCAGCTGTAATTAATCCTTTCCTGTTCTGCATAGCCCATTGCTGGGTTAGTTTTAGGATTATTAATTTAATCTACAAAACCATGAAGTTAGTCCACTGTACTGATGTATGTAGTTGATTGGTGTTCAGAGATCGATTAACTACTAAAACCCAACTGTGCTGAGAACTCCTGATTAATCTTGCACAGTTGTAAACTTTCTTTGGTTTCTCAAGAGCCAGGAGAGTGTTCTGGCTTAACTATGGTTAGCGTGGTGTCCTTTAGTTTGGTTACCTAGTCTGGAAGACTTGGAAAGGGCAGAAATTAAGTTGTTTAATGAAACCCAGGAGCATGGCTGACCCATTAAAGGATTTGTCACCAGCTGCATTGCCTCATAATGTGTAACAGTGGATGTACATAGAGAGGGGTCTGTCTTTGCAGAGCACAGTCTGAAAGCCTGACTCAGTAACTGCTGTGCAGTGTGAGATTGATAAGCATGTCCTTGACTGTGATCCTCAGTTGTATAGAGCCTTAGATTTGCCAATGGGGTTTTGCATCTTCTTGCATGCTAGCGCAAGAGTCTGCAGCAGAGTTTTTGCCTGTGTAATTTTTGTTGCAGCATGATTTGGAGGTCCGTCTTACTTATCCGAGCTGGATGTTTAACCTTACCAAGAAAAGTGCCCATGCCCCCAATCAAAACTTGCTTCTGTGTGGAGAAGCAATGATTCACGATCTTTCAGGCCTAGCTATCTTTGGCACACAAAATGTTACTATTATGTGACTGGGGTTTAGTAGAAATCCTCCTCTTGTTATAGGGGTTTTCTCACCTGTCCTCTCTCCTCTTAATCCACTGCACCTGATCTTCGCAGGGACCTGCTAAGAAAGGGCTTTCCCGGGTCGACAAGCAGATGCGTCGCTTCGCTGACATCAAGAGGCTGACCAAGACTGCCCATGCTGTGAAAATCAGTGTTGAAGGGAATAGGATGCCTTTGTGATATTTTTCCCCCTTTTTAAAAAATGGTTGTTTCCCATTAAATCCACTTGCCCCGTCCTCCTCCAGACTGACTTTCAGCTCTGCCACGTGGCCTGATGGCACTAAAGTAACAGCCTGCCTCTGGCTAGTTTGGATGTATAATAATGTTCAGCATCGCTGGTTTGTTGCCTTCTGAGAGCAGAGGCCCATTTATTGCTGTAAATTCCTATCTGTAAAGTCGCTTAGACAAATACTGGTTGTTTCACCTTTCTGATTAAACTGGAGATCCTTGTACAGAATCCGTTGCTTGTTTTTAATCCAGTGTTTAGGTGAGACGTTATATATGGGTAATGTTTTGCCATTTTTAAAAGAAATATTATTCCTTAACATTCAGTCAGCACATTAAGTAATCTTTAATACTGAAAGTAATGAATTGCCATTGTACTGTGCACTGCCTCTGAAATATTTTTCGCCGTTCAGGCACTGGCATTGCATTATCCTGAAAGGTTGTTTTGAGTGGTCTAGGTTTTCTACAAATACTTTAAAGAATCTGTGCTGAAAATTGTAATTGAATCTGTTTTTATTTTTTATTGAGGGAGTCCCACCTTGAATTTTTACTAGTTATGTTTTCTTAAGGATTAGTTCACATTTCTTTTTAAGTTAATTATCGAGTTTTAGAATATAGCCTGCAACTACAGCAACAACCAATATTGACATCTGGCTTTGTCTTACATGGTTATTCATTGTGCCGATTTCTACTCGAAATCTCAGGAATTTAAAGTATACACATGCTTTCATTTTTTCAAGAGCTGCCAACCTTTAAGCTGTAGAACAGATGGGTATGAAACATAGAACATATTTGTAGATGTATACAGAAGGAATTTACAGCCTGTGAATTAAAAAGTGAGTGCAGTAAACCTGTAACCATGTTTTACATTGTCTTCGTGTACTGGGCTCAAGCTGCCAGTTTTTACATTTAAATGTTTGTTATTGAAAGGGGTTAGCTGAGCTTGAGCAAGGCCATCTTATTTGCATTTCTAAGATGTGTTGCCCTATTCTGAATTTTTTATTTAGGCTTTATTTTGCTGTTGTTGGGCTTTGAGGCAAGTAAACAGTGCAAAAGAGTCCTAATTACGTCTGGTAAAACAAAGTAACTGTAAGATCATTTAAACATCTGTATTATAGAATAAAAATCCTTTTCTTGAAAAATTCTTCAACAGTGACCAGGCAATTCATAGTAAAGTATAGTATGCCAGTCTCGATAGGAATTGACTGTAGAATAAATACAGGAATAGTCTTTGCAGGAAAGAGTGAAGATAAAAAATAAGAACAGACAGGAAGAAGAATAGGTTACACAAAGTCACTGTTCAGTCTTTTAAACAACTTTGTTAAAGAATGAGTATACAACAGTGACCAGGTCATTCCTAGTGAAGTCATTAATCAACCCACTATAGGAATGGACATGCAGAAATGGGACAGAACAAAAAGTAAGAACTGACAGAAAGGACAGTCCTCATCTATGATCTTCATAACAAATGTGCTGTGAGAGTACCTCTTTCCAGTTTAACTAGAAACAAAATTGTCCTGTTCTTGTCTAAACTTTATTACATAAGTGAGAACCTGTGTCTTAATTATATAAAACCCATCTAGGCATCATTTGTCCATTTCTTTTAATACTAGCTTAATGACTTCACCAAGATTACCCTGGTCATTGTTAAATACTTATTCTTTAATATAGCTGCTTTAATGATTTAATAATGACTTTGTTTCACCAGAGTTAATTATTGGGACTACTTTTTGTCCTGATAAACAGGACAAAACAGTGCAAAAGACATGTGAACAGTGCAGAAGTTTTATGTGTTTTTTGAGACGTGTAAATGTTTAGCACTGTTTACGTGTCTCAAGGTCGAAGGACCGCAAAACACATTTTTTTCAAACCTGTAGAATAGGGGAATACATTTGAGAACTGGAAACAAGATTGCTTGTCTAAATCTGCTTCTCCCTTTCCCTAACTCTGTTATTCACCATTTATGAAATCATCCACTATATAATCTTCAGTCCAGTCATTTTCCTTTTATTTATTGTTTTGTGTAAAATGTTTGTTTTATGGTCAAATAAATGAAGTATATGGGAACTTTCTAAAGATTTGTTAGCCTATTTCAGATTGACTGCTCTTCCATTTAATATATGCTTCAAGGCCTTTTAACTTGGTATGCGTCACAGTCAGTAATACTGTGGATACCAAAGTCCTACAGAATTTAATTTATGAATTTTAAGTGCTATTTAAGTAATTTTTGGGTTACTGTAAATTTATTTAGGACCTTTGCTATTAATTTATATGAACGATTGAGGTTCTAATGTAATTAGGCAGGTATTAATTTTAATTAGCCAATCTACCGAAATCTAAATTCTGTAGATTAACAAAACTACAGACTTAAAAGTTCTAATCGAAGTATTCAAGCCCTCAAAGACATTGACAACCCAATGCCCTTCCTCATTGTTAACACTAAACTATGAATCAGAGGACATAAAGGGAAACTACAAGGAAGCTTATTTAAACTTGGAAAGAGAAGGTACTTTTCTATGCAAAGCGGTGGAGGGGTCTTGAACAAGCTACCATGCTGATTGTAGTTCAGGTGGGCAGCTGCGTCAGCATGCGTAGGCTACAAAGGAACAAGTAATCGTAATAATTCCATGCTGAAAAGAGAAGAAAGAAAACACAACATCACAGCCGAACACCTGAAGAAGGCTCCATGGCTGAAACGTTGTTTTCTTCTCTTTTCAGCATGGAATACACCTATTACTTGTTCCTTTCCTACCCAGCTGATAGTCCAGTTTCAACAACAAAAAGATCCTTGGATCAAATACAGTAGCTAGCCAAATGGGCTGAATGGCCTTTTTTTATATTGGTAACCTTCTTTTCTCCTCAGATGTGGTGCCGTAGATGTGCATGAGCATTTCAGCTTACAGTCAGTGATTTTGGATTCTCAGAGTGAAATTAACAAATTTGTGATATCGGTTCCCTTTTGTTTTTGTAAGAGGCTGGAAAGGTCTTCTGGGAAAATTGGCCCAGTTGTTAGTCTATGTGTGTCTATATCTGCTCTGCGATGGACTAATGTCATGTCCAGGATGTACCCTGTCTTGAGCCCATTGCTTGCCAAGATTGGCTCCATCTGCCCCGTGACCCTGAATTAGAAGGTGTTATTAGAAAACGGATGGGTTTATAAAAATGTAAATGCATTTATGTTATTTTAATCTAAATTCTGATAAGACATGCACTGATAGAACTCACCATTTATTTTTAATATAGGGGAAAAAAGTTTACAAATGGCATGTTATCACAAGCCTTTCTCCAGCTATCCCGTCTCAGGGTTTGTGTATAAGATGCATTGTATCTTATACAAAAGTGTATTGGATTTCTATTGCCAAACTTGAAGAAAAGTGGGGAAAAAATAGATGTATGTTGCTGTCTATGACAGGTTCTGGATGTTTAAATGTCAGACAGCTCATCTTTAACTACAATATATATATATACACAAAACAAAGGTCTATAACAGAATGATCGGTCCTGACTGCGGATTACCTTTATTTTAAAAATCGATGATACAAATATGGTCAATTGGACAACACACATTAATACTGTTCTGGGTATTTTGGCACATACAATGCTTGAACACAAGTTAGTTTTAAATCATGCTCCGTATTACGATGTAATCTTGACAAATTAGAAGAGTATTTTGTGCATCTCATGGGTCTTATTATTGACAGTCGTGAGGGTAGCAAGGCTGGTGGCATCTTGTGAAGGAATGATTGAACCTGGAAGGAATTGTACACGAAGTCCACCTTCCACTGGATTGGCAGAGGATTTGGCAGCATGGCACGATGGCTCCATACTGTGTCTTGAAAACCACTTAGACTGGAAGAGATCAAATAGGCCACAGATACCTCCATGGGCACCTCAGAATCCCGGCTTTGATGCCATCATACAGTATGTGCCTGGGAACTTGTGGAAATGCATTTAAGGCTGCAACGTCAGGGGGGGGTCTGTAGTTGAAAGGGACGGTAAGTGGTTTTCTCCACTGCATCAGACCCTTGTTCGGTTTCTTTTGGCCACGGTGTCTTGGATCCAGGGGAGGAAGTTGGCCAAACGGGTGTAGAAGCCATATTTGCCCTTGGCAGCGCACTCCTCCCCCCAGCTGACCACGCCTGTCAGGTACCAGGTGTTCCGGTAGAGGGAAGCAAAAGGGCCGCCGCTGTCCCCCTTGCAGGAGTCCTTGACCCCGTCCGGGTAGCCCGCGCAGAACATGTTGTCAGTCACCACTTGCGTGGTGGAGCTCATGCACTTCTGCTGGTCCACCACCGGTAAAGCCACCTTGCGCAGGAAGCGGGAGGACAGACCTAGGTACTTGGTGGCCCCCCAGCCGGTCGCGAGGCCTATTGCTCCCTCCTGCACCAAGAGCTTTGCCAGGTTGCTATTGGGGAGGCAGATGGGCGCCACAAAGGGCCCCAGAATCACCGGCTCGCCCAGGTAGACCAGCGCAATGTCGCTGTCGAAGGTGGCGTCGTGGAAGTGAGGATGTATCACCACTTCTCCTATCCCGATCTTCTGCTCATCCTGGTCCCGAAGGTACTTGTCAAAGTCCCCTGCGTGCAAGAATTGAATCGATGAATCAAATTAAAGCAAAAGGGCAACAGCACAGCCATTCTCTCAACTTTGCCGAGGTGTGTGTTGATCTTTTTAACTGAAAAGCCTTCAAAATCAAGGTGAGAATTGTCTAGTTTTATTTAGCACTGCAGTGGTAACAATGATGGCATATGATGGTGTAGCATAGGCAAAACCATAGTTCTCTCCTCTATGTTGGCAGAGCGATATAATACTTCAAGTTGCCTTAAAGACTTACAGAGATGGGTTGATGATTGAAGTCACAGCAGCATTTCCTCCTTAAAATGTGATCCCATCCGAGCTCAGAAGCTAAGCAGCCCTGGGCTGGCTGGAATTAGGATGAGGGGCTTTCACAAGGAAACCCAGATGGCTCCCGCAAATAGTATTGCTGGGCCAGTGAGCAGTGGCATAGGACTTGCCATCCTTTAAATGGGATGTTAAACCTAGGTCTTGTATATTTGAAGATCCCATGGCACTGTTCATAAGGCTAAATTTAACTAAATCTCCTTTGTTTATGGTGATCTAAACTCTCATTGATGTAGTCTGCCACATTGCAGGGATGCTGGTTTATAATGACTGGCAGCCGTCACCCAGGTGGATGTTGATAGTGAATGAAAGGGGTGTCCTCCTGCACGTACGGTGCTTTAACCCTAAAGGATTAAAGGTGCTATTCAAATAATTGTGGGTCATCAACATGTTAGTGTTCAACACCCTTACCCATGCTTTTCACCTCATGGGGGCAGGAACTTCTATGGACACATCTGTGGGTTTAATGTCACAGATGTTCCGCAGGGTTATCAGAAATGTGTTGCTGTACAGCTTTAATTACTGACTGATGAAAACTAGAGTAAATCCTGAGGCTCGACTTTCTGAAAGAGTTCCACAGTGCATGTCGGGTCCCTGCAGGCGGCAGGTCCCTGAACCCTGACCTCTTGTGCTCTCCTCTGTGATTGGTCACTCACCAATAGTGACGTAGTCAGGTTTTTCTTGGAAACAGTGAGCAGCACTGAGGACCCATCGCTCAGTGATCAATGATCCCCCACAGAACCCATAGCCATCTTTCCTGTGAATCAAGACCTAGCCAGCGGGAAAACAAAAGACCAGTAAAATCAAACTACATCAGCATAGTTATGGTTATGAGGAGAACTTTTCCAAATCTGTGTTTAGTAGATTAAAACCTTCCATTCAGATTACAAATCATAGCTGAAGAAGCAGCAGCTGTTCACCAGAACCTCAGTGTCCCTTTCCTTCTTTTGAAATATAAAACGGAGCAAGTCTTTTTCAATCTTTTTGTTACAGATGCTTGATGCCGTTAACCCTGAAGCCCGTTTTGTATTTGCTTACCCAATGCCCTCTCACAGCGGTAAAGACTCACCTGCCAAGGGCTTTGCCCCTGTTGCTGGAGCATTCCTCCCACGATGCGGGTATCTTCGTTGGCCTCCAGGACGCTCCCCTCTGGGCTGTCTGTGACGTTACCCTGCAAGCGTGTGTCATTGACCCAGGGAGAGCTGGTCGAAGCTGTGTTGTTTAGATCAAAGATGTCCGACTCATTGAGGAGAGAACGAGTGTAGCTGACATCCTTGTTTTTCCCGCAGGGGAATGGAACTGAGGAGAAAGTCAGTCTTGTAGATCACAGACACCAATCTCCTCTCTTCAAAACCTCTTCAAAAAGTATTACATTTGGAATAATTTTATTGAGAACCGCATTGGAATAGCCAGCTGTCTGGGGGCTCCTGTAAGACTGTCAGACTGTTCTGACACAGCCATCCATATCTGGACATGCTGCAAACTCCATGGTCAGAGTTTGTGCTGAAAGAAAGGGGTGGTGTGTTGCTCACTGACTTGACTGTAAGATCTTACTGTTTCTCTGAGAGAATGGTCAGAAATCAGAAAAATATAGACACAGGTTTAAGGAGAGAGACTCTTCAGGATAAAGAAAGAGAAACTGTAAAGAGGACAGGAATACAGGAATAGCGTGATGGCAGCTCTCTGGCAGATGGTGCTCCACAGTACCTGCTTCTGCACAGCTCTTCCCATCTTCCTCCAGCTTGTACCCCTGAGCACAGCTGCACTGCACACTAACCGTGCGGAACCTGTTTATGCAGTACTGCTGGCAGCCCCCATTCTTATACTGACACTCGAAGACTTCTGCAGACAAAAAAGTGATCAAGAGTCATTCCACTTCCATTAGACCCAGTCTGGTCAGGGTAAATAACCTGCAGGAGCACAAGCCCTTTGTACTTTCAGTTAGGCCTAATAAACAGCCAGCACACTATCTTAAACTATTGCCGTAAAAATGACAGTACTATAAACAAGGCACTGTCTAGTAAAATTCAAGACTGAGACACTGCCAAGAATGTTTTATTAATAGAATACTAAGCTTTAAACTGAGACAAGGTTACAACAGGAAGAGCTTTTGTAGATCCTCAATTAAAGAGATCTAAAACCATCTGGACTGTGACATTTAATATGTTCGGTTTCCAAATACACATTTCACTGCTGTGGAGATGGGAGAGCACTTGCACGTGTATGACTTTGTGTTCTGATTACAAAATACATTGCTTAGGTTAGGATGACGTGAAGTGTAACTTTCCAGCATTGTCCTGCAGACGTCCCAAGTAACGGGATATGGAGGTTAAGCCCCCTGATGATGAAGGAGAGGAATTGTGGTGGCTCTTGGGCTATACCGTATCTGCATCCGCACAGCTTTTCCCATCATCCTCCAGAATGGGGAATGGGGGCGCTGTTCATTAAACAACTGGCTGGTTACTGTGACCAGTAATCTTGACTACAGCTGTTTTGTGTTATCGTAGCCTTATGAGATGCTGAACATTCATGCGTCCTGATAAATGCTTCTGTGGCAGTGTTGGGAGAGTAGACCTTATGTCTGCACACCATGTGTCAGGTGCACGAGCTGGCGACTGGGCGATCTTTTACCTGTCTCACAGTTTTGCCCCTCATAGCGGGGGGGGCAGAGGCACAGGTAGCTGTAGCGCTCACTGGTGCAGATCCCTCCGTTTTGACAAGGGTTCTGTTTGCAGATGTTTAGGTCTGAAAAAGCCAGAAAAAAGTATTTATATCATTTTGGGCAAAAAAAGACACACAAGAAAATGAAAGGAGATCTTTTGGTCTTGCTCATTGTGTTGCTGGTGGTTTATAAAGAGATGAATTTCAACACTATTTTTTACAGGTTCCAGCGGGCTTTTCAGTGTTTCTTGTATTTCTCTTGACCTGAGAAGACCGCTTCCAGAAATCAAAGCCAGAAAAGCTCAACTTGTATTCAAGAAGGCACACAGAACATAAAAAAAGCATTTTTTCACAATACACACTTTGATACCACTCTTGTTCTTATGTGATTACTGCACTAGAGTATAGAGTCACGTAAGAATCAAAATCATTTAAAAAATCTAAAAGGTGAGATTTCTGCTTCATCCTAATGTGAAAATCTACCCCGAAGAGTGTTTACTGTTGACGGTGTTACTTACACAATGAAGTTCTCACAGATAGGCACAGTGCCACAATGCTGCCCTCTTGTGGAGCATTGACGTAGTGCTAACATCACAATAGTCCCACAGCAACGGAGGTTTGATCTCTGTTTAGTGTGTCACTGTGTTTTGGCACTGGAATCTTACTCATTTACCTCAATTTGGCTCCATATACCAAACCTTGTGTTTCTTTTCAGCATCGAATCAACTACTAGCAGTTTGTTTAGAGTCTGCATGGTGATGCAGCTCCCCAATTAGAATTTTTATGCCTTAGCCTGGGCTGTGGGTTTGCAGATCACTTATGTGATCATGCTTGGTGCTAGAGGCTGCACTGGTACTGTGCTCACGAAATCTGCTCCTGCAGATGTCAGTCGTGCTAAGAGTCTCTAACTGCTGAAGGCAGCAGCTACTCACCTTTGTAGTGGAACCAGAACTCCATCTGCAGGAAAGCAAAGACAGCTTTTGCTTTTAAAAAGACAGGGTTAGAACAAACATTATCATCAATATCGTGGTGGCTGTAACGTTTATCCTTTATATACAAATTTTTAAGCAGCATTTGGATTTTGACATTAATACCCATCTGGTGTGAAGTAGCCAATTGTTTTTGAAGTCTTGTTCTATGCAATGTCTCCCATACTAAACAGAGCGATTGAGGAAGAATAGATAAACAGTTCTGGCCTTTGACCCATTTCAGAGCCATTAGCCATCTGACCCCATTAAGCCCCACAGCACCTGGTGTCAGATTAGTGCTGACTGGAACAGTGAAGTGGCTCTCGCCAGTGCTGCTGTAAGCCCTCAGGGGGCACAGTTTTGCAGAGAGAGCCGTGGACTTCTAAACCCAGCCTAGCCTGGTGACATCCTCTGCACAGCATCACTCGAGGACTCCCAGTTACAGTCAGCTTGTGACGTGACTGCATGACATAAGCTAATTGTAACCCAAACTGGACCAAACTGGCAGCACCAGGATTCTAGAGGTCAGCCTGGGCTTGGAGTGAGCACCTTTACTGGCTGAGGTACTCTACACTCCCCAACCCCTTGTATAGAAATTGTGTCTGATGGGAAGCATCATAATTGCAATATTATAAAGAACAGCCACATTACACTTATGTTTAACTGGGATGAGCTAAGAGAGACATTAAACACTCTCCAACTGTTAAGATGGCAAACTCGTGCTTCATTTTATTATTTTCGCCACATGACTAAACAGTGGAATGCTTAAACTAGATGGAGAAGATCGTAGAGAGAAACAGAGAAAAATCTGAGTGAAATGCAGCAAAATCAAAAGATGTGCTACTGAGTTCTAAGTTTCAAGCATTTTTCAGAAAGACACCAAGATCTTTCTACCTGCTTTATCCAATCCAGGGTCACAAAGGAGCCAGTACCCATCCTGGCAAGCAATGGGCAAAAAACAGGATACCACCTGAATGGGATACCAGTCCTTTGCAGGACACAACATTTTCTTACTGTACAAGCACCCAGAGAAACCCCATGAGAACATACAGTACAAACTCCATGCAGGTAGCACCCCAGGTCTGGAATTGAACCCAGAACCCCACTGATACAAAGCACTAATACTTCCACTGCTCTGTCTAGAGAATAATATAATAAAATGTAAAATAATGAAATCAAAACAAAAGGAAATAACTTTATCATGGAATTCAAAAACACTTCTGGGGTGTAACCACGTATTTCTAGAATTCCACCCCAACATTCGCCTTCACTCTCTCGTGTGTGAGTCCCACCGTTTTCTCCCTGGTTTGGTAGATCTCTTTTGCTTCCTCAAAGGAGCACAACTCCTCGTAACACTCTCGTTCCAGGTTGCCTGGCCGAATTTCCTCCAGGAAGGAATTAGCCCTGGTCTTCCGGATTTTCAGAACCCTGTCAGCCTTCTTCCTGTCCAAAAACACTGGAGACACAAAACATACACTATCAAGCACAATCAGTCAGAAAGGTACACCTCTGGTAGAAACTGTATGTGCACAGAAGAGCCAGTTATTACACACAGGGAAACAATAATGGATAATGTAATGTACTGAAGATAGTATACTAGTGGAAGTCAAGAGTATCATCCACCAAATGTGTTTCACAAGTATTCTGTAACATGACACAGCACTTCCAAAAAGGAGGAGATTGGTTTTGAACTGATATACCACTGAATTTTCAACTGGCTGGGCAGATGAAGGTTCGATTTTATAGGTCAGGACTGATGTGATCTCATGAATCTCCAAGCAGTAGCGGAGAAATTAATCAGGGGGCTTCCATTACTCTCTAAAAAGGTGGCAGTAGTTTGTGCTTGCGTTGCCATACTAAGTTGAAAAAATCTTCCTCATCAGTGAAACTCTCCTGCAGTAGCTAGTTTAATAAAGGAATCTCTTTCACAGATTAATAATAATAATAATTGCTTACACTTATATAGCGCTTTTCTGGACACTCCACTCAAAGCGCTCTACAGGTAATGGGGACTCCCCTCCACCACCACCAATGTGCAGCATCCACCTGGATGATGCGACGGCAGCCATAGTGCGCCAGAACGCTCACCACACATCAGCTATCAGTGGGGAGGAGAGCAGAGTAATGTAGCCAATTCATAGAGGGGGATTATTAGGAGGCCATGATTAGTAAGGGCCAATTGGAAATTTGGCCAGGACACCGGGGTTACACCCCTACTCTTTTCGAGAAGCGCCCTGGGATTTTTAATGACCACAGAGAGTCAGGACCTCGGTTTTACGTCTCATCCGAAGGAAGGCGCCTGTTTACAGTATAGTGTCCCCGTCACTATACTGGGGCATTAGGACCCACATGGACCGCAGGGTGAGCGCCCCCCGCTGGCCCCACTAACACCTCTTCCAGCAGCAACCTTAGTTTTTCCCAGGAGGTCTCCCATCCAGGTACTGACCAGGCTCACACCTGCTTAGCTTCAGTGGGTTGCCAGTTGTGAGTTGCAGGGTGATATGAGAAAGGAACTTGGATTCCTGAAAGTCTATCCTTTGCTTAATGTAAAAGGATTCCTGTAGTGACCCTGATGTCCTGCAGTATACTCACCTGAACTGAAGGCTGTGTTCAGGCAGACCAGGGAGAGAAAGACAAGGAACAGGGAAGATGGTAGCATCCTTATGTTTCTTTTCTTCTGCAGAAGTAGAAGAAAAAACAAGATTGTGCTTTAGTGCTAAATTTAGCCCAACTTGCAGGACGCTAGGAAAACAAACAACAGAAAGAGAAAAAGAGCTTGGGAAAGAGTTCACAGGAAGAAGCCTTGGACATCTGTTTCCTTGCAAAGGAAGGTAGCATGGCGATCCTGTGATCTCTGGTATTATGCCGCTTCTCTGTAGAACACTAATTCTGCAGCTGAGAGGAGTAATCCACTTCTGTGTCCGCTAGTGGCACACCACTTAGTCCCTTAGTCACCACTCTTTTTTTTAGTTTTTAGTGACTTTCTTGAATCTCTTTTTTGTATTATGTTACTTCTCTGAGCTTCCCTTTTCCCTCCATTGTACTGCTGCCTGTATACAGAACTCAAATGTCTTACAATTTTGAAATCTCCCAGGAGTAACTTCTCCCAATTTGTAACCTCCCAATGTATTAATACTGCTAGTGCCCTGTGAACAGAACACACATTTTGACCAAATAATGTCTTCCAAAGGTAGAATAGTTTCCCCTCAAGGGTTGTATAAAAGTAATTTAGAATAAACTTTCCTGAAGGGACTAATGCTGAGGTGCCATCAGCAACATTCAGCATCATCAAAATTCAACATGGAATTGAACAAAAAATGAGTTCAGTATATACTGTAAGTTTCTTCAGTTACTGCCCCTGCACCAGCCTCCAGAATCGGAAGGTATGTGGATGAATGTTGCTAACAAATTTCTTTTAAGTCTGAAAATGTCCTGTGTAGGATGTTGCCAGTATGTTAATCTACCATGAACTGTTTGAAATCCCTTATAATATTCTACACGGGGGGTGGAAAAGGCTTGACACCATTAAGAGACTTTTCAGATGGTCTTAAAACAGTTAAAACTGCTAAAATATTGATTTGATAAGATGTAAAACAGGTTACAACTTTATAATAAGGCACTAAATACAGTTACATAAACCTAAATGTGCCTATATTAGAACTGAAAATGAAATTATGATGCTGAAAAAGATCCACTTTCGTGTATCATTTCTGTAATGTAGTTTCAAATATGACCATTCTATGCTGCTGAACTATAAAAAAAAGGAAACAGTACAGGAAAACATGAGTAAAAGTGCCCCCTGCCCCCCCCTAAAAAAACACCTTTGTTTGTTTGCAAGAACTGGTAGAAGTTCCAATTTTAAAATAATAATGGTACTAGTTAAAGGTCACATTAACATTCAAAGAACTTGAAGAAGTGTTTTATAATAAAACATTTTTGAGTGTTTTGCTCCAAGCTCCACAGAAAAAGCCTCTTGGCGCATTTTATCTTGACAATTTCTGACTTTTGATCAGAAACTATGAAATGAGAGGAAGTATAGGATCAACTAGACTAGAACAACACACTTCACTAGTTAGCCCAGAATTCAGTATGCTGGAATTGCACTGACACTAAATATTCCTTGCAGCTGAACCCTTCCAAAACAAACAATGGTAAAACAGGAAAACAGCAACCACTCAGCACTTCCCCACTGTCATTCCTCACAGCTGAGTCTGGCAAACAGGACTTTTCAGACACCCAAGCAGTCAGCCACCTGGTGTCTTGAAAGCCCCATCACTTTGTACCTACTCAGAGTACCCAAGGAAAAGGTTAAGAAAGTGCCAAGCGCAACTCACCATTATGTCCGTGTCTGACTGTCCAGAGGCAAGGGATCCCTGTGCATTTCCAGAGTTGACGATTAACCTCGTTTTAAATATTGACACAGGGAGAAGTTTCCAGTAAATAGTGAAGAGCAGAAATCTCTGAAATGGAGGATGAAGTCATTTTCATTCAGTGGACGTGGGGTCTTGCTTAGAAGGACATGAATAGGAATGAAAGGAAGAATTATTAGAATGTAGCTCTATTTTCTATATGAGGAATGAGGGGTCCCAGCCTGTAAAGTACAAAGGGAAGCAGGAAGGTCTAGATTTTGATAATAATGTTCCTCTAAACCAATTCTTATCCCAGGAACCTACACACCTTTGAGCACTCAAACCTTTAGCAGATTAGACCTAAAATACATTTAATTTCAATTATTTAATTATGTTCAGGTCCTAAACATGTAGGAAGTCATCTACTAACTGTTACTACATTAAATTATCTTAAATTGTTCAGCATCTGAGTAGAAAAATAAAGTTGCAAAGGCTGTAACCAGCAACGTGTTGGTTCAATTAAGGAATTGTGGAAGCAAAAACCAGCAACTGTGTAGGTCTCAAGGAGCAGGATGGGCACCCCTTATTTAGAATAACATTTAATCTGAAGATATTACAGTTTTGTTTCAGGATCTGCCAAAGGTGTTTGCCTATATCAAGAATCAGGCATGTCCACACAATCAGGCATCTTTAGACATTTCTGTAGAGGTATTGATGTTTAAAGCTAATTTAAACTTGGAGTCGAACCTAATACAAAATAGGGTCAGAAATAATTATGGAAACAACTAATTGTGCTTCTACAATTAAGAAAGCCAGTGTAAAACTTAAGCTATAAACCAATATTGCTATTAAACTCAGATTTTAAAACTTTGTGTGAGGGCTGTTTCTAAGTGGATGGAGCCATACATATGTCACCTAGTTTAAACACCGTGACCAGGCAGGCTTTCTGAGAGGCTGAATTGTTTCATGTGCTGCAGCTCTTTCATATTCCAGATCAGACCCCTAATTAACTAGCCAATAGAGTAGTTTTCTTCAGCTGAACACTTTGATTTTGGCAACACACAATCATCAATATATCACCAATATGATCAGTACTCTGAACAACAATTCAGCCTAACTCTTCTAAAGGAACAAGTAAAAGGTTATTCCATGCTGAAAAGAAAAGACAAGAAGCACAACGTTTCGGCTTCGGAGCCTTCTTTGGATGTGCTAACTACTTGAACTACTATGCTCTTGTATACAGACTGGGTTCACAATGGGCAGAGGCTCTTGAAAAGGCTATCAGTTATCACTATCATAACTTGTTCTTTCATGAGAAACCCTGGCAGAGGTGATACGGCATCTTATCTTATCTTATTAAGGCGGCACAGTGACACACTGGTTACCATTGCTGCCTCACAGTGCATGCTGGGGCACTGGGTTCAGTTCCTGAGATGTGTGGAGTTTGAATGTTCTCCATTGGGTTTTCTCCAGAATATTGGCCATGGTTCGAGTGTATGCATGTTTGTGTTTGTGTTGGTGTGTACCCTGCAAAGGACTGGTGTCCCATGTGGAGTGTTCCCTTGAGCCTGCTGCTTGCTGGGATAGGCTCTAGCTTTTTTGTCACCCTGAATTGGACAAAGCAGTTAGAAAATTGAAGAACTCTTTATAGGTATATACTGTAAATAAGGACACATAATGGATGCATTGTAGCTAGGAGCTAATTGGTTAAATCATCATCCTTGCCAAAAATCATCATATGAGGTATAATAAAAAACATAACTTAAGTTTTGACTGTGTGCCACAATGTGGCAGGTTAAATGTTGCTGTAGCATGGTGGCGCTGTACTTATTTTAGTGAAAGTGGAGCTTAAGCACTTCTTCCTTTGCTCAGTCAAATAGTAGTGGAATGTGAGTTGTGCTGTACATATTCACGGAAACATTCACCTTCTGTTTTTCATATTATTCACACAAACATTTTATGAGTTGCACAGCAACACGTCTTAATTGAAATACCAGTGGCTAAGCGAAGGGCAGCACCTGGTGACTAGTGGTATTACTTCACAGCTCTTGGGTCCTGGGTTTGATTCCAGATATAAGATGTCTTCTATACGAAACTTGCGCATTCTCCCTGTGTTATCTTAACCCTTACCAGTGCCTTCTTGATATTGCGCGTATGTACAGTACAGGTAAATTCACCAACGACTAGAGAAAAAAGAAAAGTCCCTTTGACTCTGTCTGCAGGGATTTGTCATCTTTATTGTTATGAAACCTAATGCATTTGCAAAACATTTCATTGCCAAACAGGGAAAAAACAACATACGACAGCACAAAGCTGCAATCTCAAAGTAAAACATGAAAATAAAATTGAGGACGCTTAAATGAAATTTTAAAAATTATAGTTACAGAATGATTTCAACCTGTCTAAATCCCTCGGGTTTTACAAGGCAAAAAAATCCATTAATTCCCACATAATGTAGCTTCTCAGAGGTAAAACCCCTTCCAGATGAGAGCACGTCGTCCTCAGGCGGTGCTCCCCTTGGCTCTCTGCACCTGTTGGACCCAGTCCAGGTAATTGGAGACTTTGGTGTATATGCCCAGCTTGTTTGTGCGTCCGCAGCCCTCCCCCCAGGACACCAGCCCCACCAGAAACCAGGTGCCCTTGTACCTGGTGACCATGGGCCCCCCGCTGTCCCCCTCACAGGCGTCTTTCATGACGCCCAGCTCCCCGGCGCACAGCATGTTCTCAGTGGGGGACTGGCTCATGACCTCGGCGCACTGGCTGAGCGGAGCCAGGGGGATGTCGATGAAGCGGAGGGCAGAGCTGAAGTTATTCGAGCCTTCCTTCTCCCGGCCCCAGCCGGACACCACCACGCGGGTGCCGTTGAGCAGCAAGACCCTCTCGGCCAGGTCCCTTGGGGGCAGGCAGGCGGGCACAATGTACCGGGAGTAGGACACGGGCCTGGACAGCCTCATGAGCGCGATGTCGTTGTCGAGTGTAAGCCGATTGTAGTGAGGATGAGTGATGAACTGGGAAATTTCCACTGTGACCTCTGTTTGTTCATCACGATAGCGTTCATAGTCTCCTGTAAAAAGACAATAAGATGACATAAAGGAACTCTACAAATAATGCGCCCTAGGCTATAAAGATTAAGAGTGTATTATATAACCTGACCTTGAAATAGTGGAAACAGCTGATGAAATTGCATGATGAATTGATGAAACTGAATAACATTGTTAGGATTCGGGTTTGGGCCATAAAATCAACAGCGTTTGCAGTTCACATTTTTTAAGTTCATGTCTTAGAAAACCTAAACAATGGGTGAGATTTCAGGCAGGCAAACACAAATGATCAAAAAGGATCCGGTGACCAGATCCTAGTTAAGAAATTTGAATCTTGTTATAGAGATCTTCACTGTTTATTTTATGAGATCCTAAATTTCCTTTATTGTGGAATCTTTAGCATACATAATCTCTCCTAATTTGCTGATATATCCTTAGAATAAGGAGATTGATTCCCATTCACTTTTGGGTATCCATGTGTTGCAAAGCGGGGGCTGGAAACATGGGTGAATTCCCCAGGGGAGGGGTCATCTCCTTTAGGAGAACCACATTCTTCAGATTCTCATGGGGGAATCACTCAACTGGCTGCACCTGGAGACTCTAGCTCCCTATAAAACCAGTTCCTAGGGCAGCCAGAGGATGTCTTTTCACAAACCCTCATGGTTTAGTAAGAGAGGAGGGTGAGAGGGTGAGAGGGTTTTTAACCAAATAAGGTTTAAGACTAATTGAATAAAGTTTTTTTTTTTTTAAGTTTGGGGCATAGCGAGTGCTCAGTTGAGCCTTTGTGGGTGGGTTTTGTAACAGCCATGGTGGCCAGCAGGGTTGGCATGTGCTATTACTTCTGTGTGAGAATGGTGCTGATGGTTTGGAGCAGGTGAATGATTTTATCATGGTTTGACTTTTCAAGGAAAGTGCTACAAACTGAGCTAGGGATCAAGGCATCGGATGTGAACTGTCTGATTGTTGCCTAGGGGACTGAGGTTTGACATCGGTTTCAAGTTGGCAAAGTTATTGGATTTCTGGGTTGCATGGATGTTTAAGGGGCACATTGACTTGGCTGTCCAAGATTTGCAACGTTAGGGGTGAACCTTTTGAAGGTTCCAGATAATGGATTTTCCATGCTCAAGTCCAGATACAGTGTACGAGGACAAGAATGTTCGAAGCCACCATACCCATTTTTTTGCTTTTTTTTTTAGGTGGGTTACAGGCTTTCTTTTTTTTTTTACCAAAGACAGCCCAAATTGTGCAGAAAATGTGGTGAACTACTTCATTTTGTAGAAGTGTATATGAAAGTGGTGTGGTAGATGCAGAGATTACTTGCACATACTGAGTGTAACCTGTGGATGTGAAGAAATAGAGGGGAAATGTAACTAGTGGTTTTACCTCCATCAATCCTATTTTCATGATATTCAACATGTCTTTAAATGTAAGGAGTATTTAGGTTTAAGAACAAGATTTATACCATCATACTTGGGTAATTTGACTGTTGCAAGAGTATGGGCTACCTTTCCAAAGTGGTTACGAAACTAGGGAAGAATTGTGGAAATTTGGCCCATCAATTTGGAGAGGGCTGAATGAACTCCGATCTGATGGGGCAGCAGTTTTAATTGAACATGAAAGGTAATACATGCTAGAAGAGTGTTAATAGTGGATTTGTCTGTTGCGAGGTCTGGAGGTACTGTTAAAACTGCACTTCATATGGATGATGCAAGTTTTTTTGTACTGACTATGAGGAGATTAAGGAATCTCTGAAGGTACGGAAACAAACCTGCTCTGCTGTGCATCTGGGGGTAGATTTAAATGGGAACAAATGTGAGCTAATGCACTTTAATGATAGTCTTAAAGAGGAAGATATAATATAATTCACAAAATAACTTTAAAGTAGGTTTTGTAACTAAGCAATTGGGAGATCATTGCACAGAGCCTGACTTACCCAATCGGACATGATATCTGGATCCCTTCTCCAGGCAGTGGGCAGCAGTGAGGACCCAGGAGTTGTCAATCAGAACTCCCCCGCAGTGGAATTTGCCCTGTGCGTTTATCAGCAGCACCTAGAGGGAGGGATAAAGGGCACATAAAGCATTCACTGTTGGGTATACACACCGAGAAGGCAACTAATCGGAGCAAAGGCACATTAGAACTGTGTAATGTAATAGATTTAAGTCCATCCCTTAAGCCTGTTCTTTGGGGAATCTCCAGGAAATGGCTGGATAAGAACCTCAGATCAACCCAACAAGCACCCTGTATCAGATGCTCTCCTCTCGTTTGTAGTCTCCTTCTGCACTTATGTTACCCAAACCAAACAGCAGCATGAAAACTTATTTCACAGATAAATGATCAGATATCTTCACTCATGTGTTAACTCCTTTTGCAGAGCTCAAAGGATTAAATCTTTCATTCAAAATTATCATTTGGTATTTATTTTCTTTAAGTTGTTCCTATGACTTATGTACTTCCCAGCTGTGTACTTAGCTACATCATTGTTGCAGTATGTGCATTAAACTACACATCCAGTTTATACTAGTTGTTTCTTCTACAAATGGCAAGATGCTAGATCAATTCAATAATGTATTTTGCATTTTGTGCAGTTTAAGATTTAGTCATTTTTCAGTCTGTGTGCACCTTTCTACTGTTTGATCTCAAAGCAGAATTCATGACTCTTGTTCTCTGCAAACTTTACTATCATTCCTGCTTGAATTTTAAGAAAATGTAGTTAACTGTATAATACTGCCTGTTCAGCTGTGCACCTGGAAAAACTGTACCTCTCAGCCATCTGCCACATTGGTAGTTACCTGGTGCCGCTTGTTACAGAGTAGCAGATGACAGCAGTAGTTCTAGAAACTGACAGATCACACAGCTGTGAGAACACATCAGACAAGGAAGAGCTGCCTAAGAGGGAGGAAGCTGCCTAAGAGGACTTGTATAGTAGTGTGGGTTTACTGTATGTCCTGGGAAATTAGGAAAACGGAACAACCCTCAGGCTTTAAATCAGTGACGTTATGTGTATTATTAGTACATTTCTGTTGTATTGCCAGTTGGTTTGTTTAATAAATATCAGGTCAGTGGATAACTGAAGGACAGAAGATACAGGTCTGTTTTTGTCACATGTTGAGATAGTTTAGTGACAGCTTGGTGTTATTAGTGGTTCAGTGTGTACTGTTCAATGGATGTGATTAACCCGGAGCACTATTCAGTGACTGAACTCCTCCCTAAAATGGGGAAATCATCCAAAGAGAATGAAAAGACTTAACATTTTTAAGGGGCTTTTCATTTTTGTTATGGAGTCATGCTCTGGAGTGAACAGTTGAAGTGGGACTTTCCTTAGTCCGGATGACTAGAGCTGTGCTGCACATAGAACAGCGCATGTTTAAATAAATACACCTGTGTAGAAACAGTTTAATTCCAAGCTGAACCACAGAAAGAAGAAATGTTTCTGTTGCTTAGGGCTCTTCAGGTGTGAATTACTCTCCCATGGTCTGTTCTTTCCAGTTTTCAGAATGAACCTGTATTTGTTCCTTTGCAGCCAGCACACACTGACGCAGCTCCAAGCTCAAACCACTATACTGTATACTGTATGTGCAGGCCTGTCATCACCATCCAACATCACTGTGGTTAATTACTTAATTAGTGCATTCATTAAGTAATTAATTACCGTTATTAATTAAGTCCTTACTGGTCTCGAGTTAATAATACAACATGTGGAATCAGCCATGTACATATCATATTTGTGGATGTAGAAGTGTTCTTTCTCTGCATGCTCACATACAGATCTCAAGGTAAAGGTCTCAGAGATTTGTTACTAAACCACACTTCTGGTCAACTTCTGATTTCCAAGAGCTGGTACCTGCCAGGGGCTGTGGCCCTTCTTCCCCTTCTCCCCTCCCACCACATAGGGCTTGAGGCCTGTCAGAAGCCTGTAGCCCCTTATGGCTGGGCTCTTGTCCACTGCGATCTTCCCACAGGCGAAGGGCACTGCAGGGAGATAACATACACTGCAGACATGCTGGGGACAAACACACAAAGGAGAGCAAAGACTTATGGAAGGCAGTTAGGTCATAAAGTGGGGAAAATGTACATTTAAAGCAGTTTGGTGTGACTACATACACACTCTGGGGGATGTTCAGTAGTGTTGGACTGTGCTATTGGCACTGTCCCAGCCTGGTGCTCAGCCTGCGCAGCAGCAGGGAGCAAGAGCTGTTGGAGGGAGCAGCTCAGGCCTGGGCTTCCCTGCAGCCTGAGTGAACTGGACCTGGAACAGCATGTGTTGGCTCAGACTAAACCTTGAATTCTTCATGCTATTTTTTCTATGCGATTTTGAAAATGACAGTACTTAAACATTTTAGAACTAAGTAGTCTGGTATAATATTTTATTCCCCCTAAAAACTTTCTTGAGACAAAACAACCAGGTATTGGGGCTCCTGGGCCTGCAAAAGGCTGCAGTTTTCTATTAAACAATTGATTTTATTTTGAGTGTTACAGTGCTGCAGGGAGCTCACAGGCAAAAAAGGCCTTTTTTTGAGTTGAGCTTCCAAGTTTCTATGTTGTTTTCTGAGTAAAACACTACATGGGTTCAAAATGTACGTTTAAAAACAAGTAAATGTTGTACACAATTATCTTTCAATGACTTGCTGTGGTAAGGAATGGGCAACTGTTATTTTGACAATCCTATCACCAGGCTATGAGCTCTTGTCTAAGGACTGATCTGGCTGTCAGTGCTGCTTTCGGTCTGGATGACAGGGTCCTCAGGCACAGGCAGACGGAGTAGGAGGGAGCCCTACCTGAGGGCTGGCAGCTCCTGCCGTCATCGGCCAGGGTGTACCCCGGCAAACACCCGCACCTGCGGCTCGTCCCGTTCCCACTCTCCTGGCAGGAGTGATCACAGCCACCGTTGTCCTCCGAGCAGCTAGTGGCAAACACCGCTGAACACAGCACAGGCATGGCTGTTACTTACAACACTTTGAGACTGAACCAACACCTGGACACTTGATCCTTAGTAGCTGAGAGGTCCTTTTCAGTGGGCTACATAGCTTCCGATGGGAACTGAGCCCTTCAGTTCCGTGTGACATGAGTCATTCCAACCACCAAGATGTACTTGTTCAGATCTGATACTGACGCTTCTGGATAACACCAACATCAGTTCTGAAAAGACACTGAAGCTAACTAAAATGAAACTAAAGGGGGAAGTATGTTCAAATGGGACACTAATGCATCTCCACATGCCAACATAAGTGGTCCACAACACAGATGTACTTCTCTGCACATTCATGTAAAGAATAGTATTTCTTAGAGAGGGTATTCTGTTACCTTGCATACCACACAAACAACGTAGAAGTGTGCAGTCCTCTTCATTACACACCAATTGGAGAGACTCAAAAGATCTAATGATGAGTCCGATAGACAAAGGGATGAATGTGCTGATCAGGTAAGGAGAGCAGAGGGGAGTGAAAGACCCAGCTCCACACTTACAGAAGTTACAGTGTCTCCCTTCAAAGCCAGGATGGCAGAGGCAGGTGTAGGAGCCAATCTGGTCGATACAGGTGCCGTTGACACAGTTGTTGGGAACGCACTGGTCTCCGTCTGAAAGGAAGTACGGATGGGCCAGCCAGTTACCTAACATCTACTCTCACAATCTGTTAGAATAAAACTGAACATTTGTTTTAACCATACAAATCTAATACGTTTGTTCTGAACCCTTTTAGTTACAACAGAGCGGGCCTGAAACAAGTAATCCTCATGGGTACTAAGTCAACCCAATGGTTTTCCTCAGAAACCACAGCCTGACAGCAATGCACCATTGATCAAGCCCTGGAGCTTCACTTGCTGCCCTTCCTACAGGACATCACGTCCTCACACTGCTGTAGTACTGCCCTTGTGAGGTGGGAGTGTGACAGCTGTGCACAGATCCCCTGCTTTCCAGAGTTGAGTCTCATTGTACAGTTGTGGGATGAACTGGGATGACATGGTATTCGGGTATATGCTTGCCCAGGCTGTATGAGAGGACTGGGACAGAATCCCACAACTGCTATCAAGTGGCCACACACACCCTCCGAGCCTGTGAGGCTTACAGTGGACACCCTGTTAATGACAAATGTTAGTCAGTGTAATGAATTTAGACATACAGTATGTAATGTCTAGTCAATAAAATGTTTGCACACATGCCACAAAGGAGAATTTGTCATTTTTATGATAACTTGTGAATGTGATGATTCTATAAATGAGAAGTTGCTTTTGATACAGTATGTGCATCTGTTGATTTATCAGTTTCACAAATCCATTGAAGCCCTTTTTAAAATGCATGGGTAAGTTAAAGAAAATGGGATGCTTGCATTCCCTGAGCACTCATCAGTGAAAGACAAGTTTAAAATGTTCTCACTTGCCCAGAGCTATACTCCTTATCCTCCAGTGTGGTTTTCAACTCAGGCACACAAATTTACACTTTAACATATGAAAATCTTACCCACATATTTCATCCAAAATGTTAGCTGCAAAAGAAGAGAAGATGGACAAAAATCAAATTATGTTTTCCATCATATGTCATCAAGAGCAGGAATGTGACAAGATTTTCTGGCCAAAGGCTTAACAGAATGAACTCCAATAATTCAGACTAAGATCTTTGATTCTGTATTCCAGCTTCTATTTGTGGTTCCCAAACCTGCTTCTGGAGCAACACCTTGGTGTCTGCTGGTTTTCACCCCAGCTGAGCTCTACATGTTCAGGGCCAATTGATGACTTAATTGATCTATTTACTTGTTTAATGTTTATTTAACTTGTTTCCACAGTCAGTCCTGAGTATGAAAAATGTTGTCTTTCAAGGGCACTGCTTTCAAAAAGGTCAACACACAGAGCTCTCCACAGCCTCTCCCCAACTTTCTTGCTGTTCTTTATCCATCCATTTTCTAACTGCTTCTTCCAATTGAGGGTCACAGGAGAAGCTGAAGCCTATTCCGGCAATATGAGCAAGGCAGGATATACCACTGTTTTTGCTGTCATTTCTGACCAAACTAGCTGACTTGCTAGTTTATCGTTACTTCATTGCCAATACACTGATGGATTACTACTAGAGGCCCAACTGGTTGCAGTTCTGGAACTCAAAAATAGGTGCAGGGTTCATTCCAATTAAAAATCCCAATTCTTAGTGAAATCCTACCTTTTAAGAGCTGAAAACAAATTTACTAATACAGTTGCTGCTGACAGAAAACTGGAATTAATGAGCCCGTGATTAAGAATTCAACTGGTGCAAAAAGACACAGAAGATAGTTATTTTCCTGTACCTGACTTGGGAACCACTGGCCTGTACTCTAGTAGTGAATAAGTACTTGTTGACCTGAAACTGTATTGTGTAGAATTTTGGATCTCAGTGAGCAATTAATGTACAGTATACCATGTGTGATATATGCTGTACAATTTAAGCAATAGCAATTTCATGTGATAGTGACTCCCAGATTAGGAAGATTTCTTCCCAGTTTATTGAAACAGCGCACAAGATGCCAGGACAGCAAGGAGCAGCTCCTCAGCTTATTGACAGGTGGTGTTGTACCACCATGCAGAGGAACAGGCAGCATTACTCACAGTGGCGTCATCTGCCTCGAAGATCTCACGGGCCTCCTCATAGTCACACGTCTCCTCCATGCACTCCCGTTCCAGATTGCCAGGCTTGATCTCCTCCAGGAAGCTGTTGGCTCGTTTCTGACGCAGGATCATGTGCGCCTGCTGGCTGCTGTAAAACACTGGGATAGAGGGAGCCGGTCATCAGGCTGAAGAGATGCATCATGTGCTGACCCAAGACCCAGCTTGACTGACCTGCTGTTTTTTTAAAAACAATGGGGGTCACTAATTAGGGGTCTTCTGATTGCTTCATCCAGAAAAAGAGCTTGTACTCTACTGTCAGATAAGCAAGGCTAGGCCTGATCAGTGCTGGGATGGGAGACATGTAAAACACTATGTGGGTGGGTGTAGCAGACCATCAATACAAAAAGTTGTAATTAAAGTTGACTTCCCACTAGAGGGCACTACGTGATCTCTAATCTTTCTAAATAGTCTCACATTGGTTGTTTAGATTACCATTGTTTAATGTAATCATAATGTTTAGATTAGCGTTGAAGACTGTATTGGCACATTCTCACATGGGTGTAATTAAGGTGTTTAAGGTCAGGTGTTTGGTATCTAAGGGGCATGCATGGAGCTATTGGGATCACAATTTTTTGAGTAATTATTTATTTTTTGGTTTATCCTAAAAAGCTGTAAACCACACCCTCTAGTAGCTTATTTTGTGAAGTAAGTGTAATTACTTTGGAATTTTCTCAAGCAAGTTGGATTGAGTTATCCTGATAACTGACTGCAGGCTTTCTGTGATTTCAAAACCGCAAACTCTGGTTTCAGTTGTCTGGTTAAAGCAAATCAGGTTTAAGAAACCGGACTAGTTCTCAAGTATTTTGGTAGGCAGGAGGATTCAGTATCGTGTCAGCAAAACCACAGCAAAAGAAAGTGTATCTTATTTCAGTGACCACGAATTACAGCTCCCTACATTGTGGTAACAGAAACTCTATGTTATGAACTTCTTAAATCTAGGAAATGGCCAGTGAAGGCACACACAATAAAAAAGATCTTTTGATAGAAATGGTATGGAAGTTTATACAGATCCCTGTCAGCATCCTGCCTGTGTCACAACCGCTGGGAGACACAGAGCCCACTCATAGCAATGACTTTGTAAACATGCAGTACACACGCCACATTGCAGTAACATTGTTGGCCAAACACAGCTTCAGAACCACATAGAGCAAACACCACTCACACACAGAGACATCAATATGCGCAGAGCTGTTAACACTGCAAACACAAGGAACTTGGCATTTACAGATGACCCATACACAATTCTCCTGTGTTGAATTATATATCAACAAATGGCACCAATGGCATCCTCTAGCTTCTAACTCTTTTCATATTCTTAGTATTGCTTAGTTGCCCTTCAAACTCCAGCCTGGACCTCCCCTCAGTCCCATCATCACTCCTCCCTTTAAAACTTTCAGTCCCAAGCTTAGCTGCCAAAAACCAAGGAACTTGGCAAAGTCTTTGTTTTTCCACGGTGAAGCTCCTGGCAAACTCACCCGAAGTGCCAGAGACTGCACTCAGGCAGCCGTGAGAGAGAAGAGTGAGCAGCAGCAGCATCATTGTGCCTTCTAGAGAGGAGAGAAAACAGCAGGTCAGGAGCTCAGCTCAGCCTTTCTCATGGTTATACTGAACCAGACCCGGCGCCACGGTGGGGAAAAGGGGGCCGTCGCCCCCTCAACTGAACTGTCCCGCCCCCTCAGTTTTGGACAAAAGGATTTTTTTAACACTATCGTTTACTTAACTTGCGCCCCAAAAAAATAGTTGTACTTTGTCAACGGTCAGATAACTACACCAACCCCGAATTCCCGGTTACTACATCGGACTGATGTGCAGGAGGGCTATCCGTCTAGGAACGGCACATATTACATAGCGTCTGCGTTATTGGGTGTCAACATTATTTCGATCTTGTTTGCTCAGGTGGACCGACTCCTTGCAGTTGTTTATCCTTATACTTACAATCGTTAAATAACTAGGACTGTAGTTATAGACGTTTGTGCTTCCTGTTGGGTTTACAACTATTTTTTAACGATTCAGAACCTCGTTACCGTCGAAGTAGCTGCAAAAATGAATGCATACGGTATTTTGTCGCTCCAGGCAATAATCGCGAGAGTGCTGATGAATGTGAAACTGTACTTCATTGCTAAATACCAGATTGCTCGTCGTTATCTTCTATCATGAAGCACTAAGCAATGGCATGGTTGCGAGATATCACTTGGGTAGTTGCAAAGGCTCCGTTTCAACCGAAATATCACCGCCCTACAGATTTGTTCCCTGGCGCCGGCCCTGCCCTGAATTAACACACCGCGAAACACGGCTGGAAAAAAGCACTGCTTGGGATTCATCCTCTGACTTAATAAGAGCTATAGAATTTGAGCTGTGTGGAAGGGCTCATTCTAAATTTGATCTTTGCACACTGAACAGTGAGACAGACACCTGTTGTGTGGAAAGTTCACAGAGAAAGTATGGAATTATTTGGAAAGAATGAGAGGAAAGGCATACATTGTCAATAAAAACCTTTAGGAAATCTTTGCGTGAGTTCCAATTCTCATGCAATGATCTCTCCTAAACATGACATTTATGGTAACTCCAGAGACTGACCTGCACTCAGATTATAAATATAGGAATGCAAAGCATTACAGGAAGGTGGACTTTATGTGTGTCTTTTACCAGAAAATTACCTTATTCGCAACAAATTAAAACCTAGTTCAAACCTTCGCTGAACTACACTGTGATGCCTTGCAACCCGGCAGAACTTTCATCCCTGCTGAGATGTGGGGCAGTGAGAGCAGCTGTGGAAAAGCACAGGAGTGTCTTTCCAACCCCTTTTGGCCAGGATTAATTCAGGAGACTACAAATGGTGATATTGGAATATCACTGTTGTCCACAGATGAGGTTTTGTGCTTGTCCAGCCTCGTGATGCCTGCTGATGTGGGCCACCGCCAGATTCTGAGCTGAAGTGCATTTTGAAACTCTTGCAACAAACAAATACTGTTACTTTTAAAGTCACTTGGCCAATTCAAATGGCCTTTAAAACTGTGCACCATGGAGCAGTGGAGTGTGGTACATACTGTATAGAAACTGCACCACAGAGAATAGTTCCGCAGACAATGACTGCACAAACCACAGGGTGAGATGCTGGCTTAATGTGGCCCACAGTATTGTGTTTCCACAATAGCCCGTTAACATGACACACTGCTGCACCATCCAGATCAGTATTCAGTGTTGCTGACTGAAGAAAATGTTGTCTTTGGGGACAAACAGTTACATTTCTCCACAGTACACACGTAGTTTTCATAACAAACACATCTTTGAACTGGCTGCTGGCTATACATGTGTTTTTTTTACCTACTGTGCATGGAAAAAAATCACTATCCCTCTTAAATTCAAATTTAAGGGTATGAGAATACCCAAAATCTTACAGGAAGTGGACAGATCGGCAAAACAGCAAACAACAGTGCAAACGCTGTCGTCTCTCTCAGCTCAGTGTGGCAAGCAAGGTTGAGGAGATCGTGGAGATTTGAAACATGCAGAGTGAAATAGAATCTTACCAGCCTGACCTCTTTAAGCCCGCCTACAAAAAATAGCCAAGGAAAAAGATTTAAAAGACGGAAAAATGTAACTCACCCCTATATTTGTTTCTTAAACTCCAAGTGGAGGGTTTTCCATTTGTGTAATAAGTTAGTGATTAACCGCCTTTTAAATATTGACACAGAGAGAAATTCTGGTCACAAGTGCTGAAAAAATCTCTGTAATGCAGAATAGCTTAACGTGAGATGCCTTGTTCTGGGACAGACTGGTTGAACATGGTACTGATGGAATCAAGAGTTATGAATGTGTTCTTGTTGTTAGTAGCATTAGTATTGATTTAATGTTAATTTAATGTTTCTTTATTAGCCCTATACAATTTCTTGCATTAGGAATGTGTCTTTTCGCATACCCCAGCTTTTTCTCCAGGGAGACACAGACACAGAGACAGGGAGAGAAGCTTGGGGTCAGAGTGCAGGGTCTGACATTGTACGGATTTGAACCGGCAACCTTCCGGTCACAGGCGCAGATCCTTAGCCACAGAGCCACCGCTCCGCCCCAATGAGGTGTAGCCTCAGTAGAATATCCTTGTGATATATGCACTATAAACAGTATACAGATATTCACAAGCAAATGGTGGCACAGTGGTTAGCATGACTGCTTCGCAGCGCTAGAACTCTTGGTTTAGTTCTGGACCTGGGGGGCAATCTGTGTGGAGTTTGTATGTTCTCCCTGTGTTTGCATGGGTTTCCTCCAGGTGCTCTGGTTTCCTCCCACAGTCCAAAGACATACTGGCAGATTAATTGGCTTCTGGGGAAACTGGCCCTGGTGTGAGTCTGTCTGCTCTGTGAGAAACTGGCATCCGGTGTACCCCACATTGCACTGAAAGCTTGCTGGCTCCCCTGTGACCCAGAATTGGATGAAGCAATTACAAATGGTTGCATAATTATACAAATCATTTTATTAGCACCTTAAATATTAAAGTTTATTCATTTTAGAGACAATTGAATTTTTATAGCTATCTGAAGCCCAAAGATCTTCCAGCTATTTCCTTATGCCTGTTGAAGTTGATGCTCTGGTTTCTTTCAAGAAATAGCTGGATGAGATCTTCCAGTCAGGACAGGAGATATGTCTTTATACAGAGATGTGTGGGAGCATGGAACAAGATGTCAGACCTTCCAGAAGCTGCGTTTCAGATGCCTGCTTTAAATGATCAGAAATAAATGGTACTCTGATCAGTCTTTTGGTACTTTCTTTCACTTATTAAGTACCTCGTAGATTTAGTTATTAAATGTTTTTGATTCTATATTTTAATTGCTGAAAAACTTTATTCAAACTTGCTGTCTGGCAGTGTGACAGTACATCTGACTGCCTCCCAGCTTCAGAGTCTTGTGTTTGATTCTGGATCAGTGATCCTTCCGTGCTGAGCTTGCATGTTTGCACTCTGTTCTGCATGTTTTGATTAAACCAATATGGGTTTTCTCCAGGTGGTCTGGTTTATGCTGGCAGGCTGGATTGTGTACTCCCTGTTGCCTTGTAATCAGCTAGTGTCCCTTGGGTCTGGGTCAGATGTAGGCTTGCCATGACCCCTGACATAATAATAGCTTTACTGATGGAGCGGTTTGAAAAAGGAAAGGTGTCTGTATCAGTCCTTCCACAGCAGGCTTGTGTCCAGAGACATTTTCTAGTTCTGAAAAGGAAAATAAAGATTGTCCTATGTTGTTAAGAAAGAGCCATGTCTGGCGAATGTAGGAATTTACCAATATTCAAAGACAGTAGTATTCCTGTAATCTGTGGGTTTCCTGGAGTCTCTAAACTACAAGAAAGCACCACTTGATGTTCACACAACACCCAGAGGTGCAAGGGTACAGATATCTTCCAGGACCCCAGCTCAGATCCTCAACACACAGGCAGTGAGTTGCCACACTCCACCAGTATGCCACCTTCCAACCAAGATATGCAAATACACTTGTGTAGTGCTTTAAATAAAAAGCAATTATTTAAATAAAACATCCATCCATTTTCTAACCACTTCATCCAGTTCAATTTCTCTGAGGAGCCAAAGCCTATCCCAGCAAGCACATATTGTGTAATTGTGAATGAAGGAACACAAAACACATTGTTTTTTTGTATTGTGTATCTTACAATGTAATACAGACACATGTAACGTTTAATATGAACTGGTACGTCAGTTGACTGTGGAAGATGACATATTTAACCAACAGATGGCGCTGTTTAACAGGATTACTGTGATTGTTTTTGACATGCAAATTTCTCCTTTAAAATAAAACTCTTTGAAACATCCAAGTAGAAATCTGGAAGGAAAACTGTTACTGGTCTGCTTTGGGTGAGAGTTGGGATTTCAGTTTGAGCTGGGGTCAGTTTTGGTGTGTGGAGATCTACTGAAACACCAGAATCTGAGGATGCTGCACAACACAGGGAAATCTTTCTAATCCAGCACAATCTACCCTTAACTTTACGAATGGTTTGTAAGGGTGCTTACATATTTTCCTCTTATAATTACCAGCTGAGACAGCCCACTTTCTTTCCTGCTGAAAAACTGCAGCTCAAACATCCCACAAGACTGGAGTTCAGAAAATTCACAAGGCAGAGCAAGAAATCCATCTGCAGAGATTCAAACCCGGCTCCCTGTGTTAATCTAATTTCTTACAATAAGACAATTGCCACTCTGGACAAGTGGGATCATTAGTGTTGGCGCTGTCTCTGTGTCTTGAGGGCGGTGGGGGGGGGGGTGCAGGGGGTGCTGACAGAGAGCCAGGCTGCAACACTGAAATTCCACAGCTGGAATCTCCATTTCCCTCTGGTCCCTGCCGGTTCATTCAGGAACCCCGTTCACACCTTTCACCGCCATTCCAGAAGGTCCAGTCCAGAGACTCCGTAACGTCTGCCTTATGGGGGGGTGTGTGTGTGTCAGGACAGCAGCTGGTCCTCGGAGATGGTTGTCAGTGTGGGTGGAGGGGAGTCTGTGTCCCGCAGTGGAGGGGTTCTGTTCTGCGGCAGTGCTGGCTGGGGCTCTGCCTTGTGCCTCTGTCGCAGCTCCTGCATGGGCTGCTCTGGCTCCTCAAGGTAAACCTTTTGGCCGAGAGACTGAAAAACCCACAGGGAGAAAGAAAAGCTGTTGTAGTGCACTCAGGCCACGTGATTTAGTGAAGAGCGCGGGTAAGGTGCCAAAACGGTCCCTCTGTCTCAGTGAAGTGCTGGCGTTTTATGTGTCCCAAAGCTCTGTTCTTCATCGGGAGATAGAAAGTGTTGATACCCATCTGTGCAGTTCACTGACATTCTTAAACCTTTTGTGTGCTTTGCTCTCAAGCTCTTTAAATATATTGCAGCATAAATATATATTCATATCTGTGGTGGGAAAACTAGGCGGGCACTGCAGCCTCACATCGCTGGGGCCCCAAGTTCAATTCCAGGGGTGTTGGGAGTTTGCTTACCCCATGTTCATGATGGGTTTCCTCGGGGTGATTAAGTTTCCTCCCACAGTCCAAAGACACGCTCGTAGGCTAATTGGCTTCTGGGAAAACTGGACTGAGTGTGAGCGTGTTCGCACAACGAAGCGCTGGAGCCCCATCCAGGGTGCATCCTGCCTTGCGCCCATTTCTTGCAGACACAGCCACAGACAAACACACATATCGCAGCAGGGCCAGTTTTCCCAGAAGCCTACTGTATTAACCTGCCTGCATGTTTCTAGACTGGAAGAGGAAACTCGAGAACCCCAAGGAAATGGACACAAAAACAGAGGGAGAACATAAACTCCACACAGATAGAGCTACAGTGCTGTGAGAATGCCTGTCCTGCCCTCTGTATATTACACTGTTCTAAAATCAGATGAAGCTGGGTAGTAGGTGTGGAGTTTGCAGTATGATGGGAGCTGGAGTGCACCGCAGCCAATACAGGGGATGTTGCGCTGGGAAGCAGGTGGGACTTACCTGGTTCTCTGCCAGGGCCTCCTTGGCCATGTAGTGCTCCCTCTTGATCTTTATTTCCACCTCCTCGGGAATGTCCGGCACCATCATGTCAATCATGCGCCCGATAAAGAACACGAAATGCTACAGAGAGACGGAGAGAGAGCCTGAGAGCGACGCGCAACACGGCACAGCGAGAAGCACTGACAATAACGGGAATAAGGGACCTGGCTCCTGGGCACTGTCTCTATCAGTCGTACTCATAAAGACACTGACAATGTCAAACCGCTTTCTACCATACGGTGTCGGGGGAAGCCAGAGCCTACCCGGCAAGCAACAAGCACAAGGCAGGGTACACCCTGGACAGGCTCAACCCTGCTTAGCTTCAGTAGGCAGCCAGGTGAGAGCTGCAGGGTGAAATGGCTGGTGGCACCCACATACAATGAATTTACTGTTGCATTCAGTAGCCTACTGAGTGATAATTCAGTGAGTGTGATTGTGCTGCACAGACACAGATCGGACTAATTGTTAAGCAATAAGAAATAGCATATTTTATTAAAAACTTCAGCTGTCATTTCATTCATTTTGAGCTGCACACATTTGACTGACACCTCAAATTCACCGTATCACTTTAAGACCCACGTCTCTGCCCAGGTGAACTTAAATAAGCATTCTTGAGAGCTAACAGTGTACTACTGATAGAAAAACACTTGTATAGAAGCGCATAAACAGAATCTCCTGGGAGTGTGCGTCTCTCTGTGGTTGTGCAAAAGAAAAGAAGGTTGAGTCTGCCTGCCTATTACACTTCCCCTCTCCAGCACAGAATTTTACATAAAAACTGTCTCAGAAGTTCATCATGTTTGGGTTGCAGGGCTATTGTCTCCTCCAAAACAACAGACACCACATGCACAATCATATTCATATTTCCGTGAATTCATGTTTTTTTTAAATACTTCTCTTTACTCTGTTCAAATCCTAGAGCCAATACAGAAAACACGAGCTGAGATCGTATTGCTGTACTTCCTGTGAACACCCCTCAGCTTGCAGAAAGGGAGGTGATGAGGTAATGACTCTGGCTAAGCCTTGTATTAAGCCTTGAGACATCAGAACCCACTGTACCTTCCCGGTGACTTTCAGGTGACCAGCCCCTGATGGCAATCTCTCAGGATTCAGCTGTTGCCTTCTCCTTCAGGAGACCGGAGGTACACCCTACTGTTTCTGTGTTGCTCCTCTGATTTTTCCAATCAGCCATACAGGACAAGAATAACAACTGTTGATCTTGAACAAGACTGGTGATCTATACTAGATCATAGAGGGGTTTGCCAGCAGCTTGCAGAGGGGGCTTTAATGCTGTAGCCCTTGAACACTAGAAGCCCTCAGTTAATCCCTGTTTCCCTGCCTTTGATACTTACAGGAGGTATTCTGCACAGTTTGAAGAGTTGAAACGGTGTCTATACATGTCCCCTAGATATCTGCCTAATGTGTACAAAGTGAAAATATATTCCCTTCCATCTGATCTATATAGATTGAGCTCCCAATCACACACGACACCCACAGAACCAGTGCGTATGCACAGCCCCATGTTATTCACTGTATCATGGCAGGTTAGGACATCATTCTTCTGGGTGATTTTATTTAGCTCAGGCTGCACGTGAGTCAGTGACAGAAGCAAGATTATTTTCAAGAATGAGGCTTACCTCAAAAATGATGACAAAACCCATGCGAATGGCAAGCAAATTGAAATATTCTGGTAAGTAGTGGCCCTTTTGGTCCCTAAATCCTCGATACCTGTTGATTTAAAATGGACATCCAAAGTTCTCATCAATAACAGACCAAGGCAAGCACACAACAAATGGGCCGTTTGATTAAATGTGCTCATCTGCTTCCCACAAGTAAGCAAGTAATATACTGTAATACTATTTAGTTGGTTTGGAAAAAAATACACTAAATACACTGCAGTGACATGACTAATGCTGAATGTGTACCATAGGTCTAATCAACCATGAAGTTACTGATTTGCATATGAATACATATTAGTGTATTATTTTTTACTACAGCAATTGGGGATTAAGGTTTTGGAAGAGATCCTCTTAGTTAATATAATAAATGCAGCCACAGGTGTCTGTGGCTCACCTCAGCTCATTACTATTTAATCAATAGCGTATGTCAAGTCATTTTACAGTCAATACTGGTGTTGAACCTCAACTGACCCTGGCAGAGTAATAGATTAGATCGGATAAATGAGGGCACTTAAGACCCAAAGTGAGAATGCTTATTCTCCTTCTATTTAAACCCCTCGGTTGCCGGCGCCAGTGGGCCACGCTGTACCTGCACATGGTGTTGTTCTGGGTGAAGCTCTCTGGTGCAAAGGACAGGGTGAAGTTGACGTAGCCCTTGAGGCTGCCCTCTGTGGTGTAGCGATAGTACAGCCGGGGCAGGAAGTCGGAAGTGAACGCAATCAGGAAGGCCTGCCATGGAGACAGGGGGCAGAGGCGTCATGGATTGCACTGCGCTCTCCTCAGAAAGAGCCCCACCTTCGACCCCTGGAGCGAGACCTCGTGAGAGTCAGCCCCGAGAGGGGTGTGCTGATCGGCCCACTCTTTCGGGTGCAGCCTGCAGGCTGTGTTTTCCACCGGGTCAGAGCCTGCACCTCCGCACCGATCTCACTCCTCGATCAGGACGGGCTTTGTTTTGCTGCTGTACATTCTAATCCAGTTTCGGTTTAGCAGTAGAAGCAGCAAAATGAAGTACATAAATAAAATATGTGCAATTCTCAAAATACTTAATCCATCCGTTTTCTAACCACATTTTCCTATTCAGGGACACGAGGGAGCCAGAGCCTATCCCATCAAGCAACGGGCACCAGGCAGGACACCCTGGACAGCCAGCCTATTGCAGGGCAGGCACAGACATGCACACACTCGCAGGGCTAACTTTCTCAGAAGACAATAAACCCATCAGTATATTTTTGGACTGTGGGAGGAAACCCACATGAACATGGGGGGAACATACAAACTCCACACAGACAGCACTTCAGGAAGAGCCAGGGCCCCATCACTGCAAGGCGGCAATGCTAACTGCTGCCCTACTGTCCTACCCTAAAGTATTTTTTGGAATACTTTATAAGGAAGAAACTGATTAATTAAATTTACACAATTTATGTCAAAGATTAAGTAGCCTAGGTGCTCCGTATGAAAATATGAACTTAAGTAACCAAGTGTAATCTGTACATAATTTGGTTAACAAAAAGTGAATCTACAGTCACTAACATAAATAAGCAGTTTTTCCATTTTACAAACCTCTTTCACTCTGAAGGTGCCTGAACTAGTGATTTGTTTAAAAAATCAAAGTATCTTATTCTAAAAAGTGTTCCTCCTGCTCCTCAGCTGCTATGTGTGAATTTGATTTTCAGCTGAGTCTCAAAACCTTCTTGTGGCCTTTGATAATAGGCCCTAAAGATACAAAATACACTTCCAAAGAAATGACATTTCTGAATGAAACATTATACAACATAATTCCCGATGATAATCCTCAGTCCTCAAATGTCGATGAAGTGAGAAATGGTAACGATCACAGCAGCGGTCACTACGGCTGTCGTCTTACATTGCTGACCACAGCCAGGTGAGTGATGACCTGCAGGATGTGGAACCAGATGCCGATGTCCTGGGCACGCTCCACCACGGGCCGCCGGTACTCGCACACGAACTTGTGGGCATCCAGCCGTACCTCCACCCAGTTATTGAGGAGGGCGAAGAGTGGCGCCAGGGGGCAGGCAGCCACGAAGATCGTGATGAAGCCGAACTGCAGCACTGCGGGTGGGGGGGAGGACCAGGAGCAGAGTTATCTACACACCCATGAACACTCCTACTCCGGGAATCCGGTCAACTGTAATCCTGACCCTGGTCTTCAGTTTTCGTTTCAACAGAACTCTGCATTACTTCTTTGCATCTTGTTTTTTCACTGCAAACAATAATTATCTCTCTGGTCTCTACCCATTGATTCCTGAAAGTTCCCTATTAAATCTGTATAGCTTTGACTGCCTAGAACCACAGTTGCTGACCCCTATTTTAAAGAGCACAGGGGCAATGCAGGGACCAGCAGAGATCGACTCACCCATCTCCAGATACTCATCAAACAGCCCCTCGCACACCAGCAGCTGGTAATCTGCCTCCCAGGGTGGGAGACACACATCCGACTTCCCCTGTGCCTCCTTATTGTGGAATTTCCTCTTCTGCCACCAGCTTCTCAGCTTCCTACAGACAGAACAGGGAGACAGAGGGAATAATACAGTTAGAAAGGAAGGGGTGGAGGTACAGGCAAGTCAGAGGGAAGCCCAGACAGAGCTGAGGAGGATGACAGAGAAAGAGGCAGTGAAGAAGGAGAAGAGACTGGAGAGGAGGGTAGGGGAAGAACCAAAAAGATGGAGACAGAGGGATATGGAAATGGATTGGGAGAAGAGGCACAGATGTGATGTCAGAAACTCACGGGCAGATAAACTCCTGGACGTTGTTGATGACCTGTTTCCCCACCATGATTACTAGAAGCTCCTGGGCCAGTTCAATCAGACAGCCCCCAGCGCCACACTGCCAGCAAAAGCACAGGAGTCAGTCCAGAGACAGAGCCTTGCCTTATAACAAGAGCATTACCTCTCCTGTCCATGCTCTTGTCTTCCTCTGCCAACTGCTTGTCTCCGCCTCACTCCTGTATGTATGCATTACTAATGAGCTCAGTAATGAAAAGGGCCAACCCCAGAATCTGTTTCAGTGGAAAATGTGTTGATTTACTGTATCTATCCAACTGTGAATGCCTTTAAGGGATATTCAAATAAGTAGGCAGAGATACTCAAAACTGTAATGACACACAGCACAGGGAGCAATGCACCACACACACAGTGAGTCTCTACCTGTCAGCAGTGGTATTGAGCACATGGTAACAGAGATGCCAATGATGATAATTCTGTTTATTAAATCCAATCGTACTACTTCGAAAACAAATGGAATAATTCTCAGTTACACAAAGAATTGCCTGAGTGGCAAAAGAAAAACACTCACATCCTCGTTCCGGATTCCCAGTAGGGTGTGGTAATTTCCAGGATACCCCACGAACCTGGGGAGACAGGGTCTGTAACAGTGCGCTTTGCTACAGGACGAGGTACGTGTTCTTGACGGATGACCAGATGAATTACCAGTATGGACCAGAGCAGACTCACCGGCCCTTGAAGAAGGCAATGTAGACAGGAGAGGAGTAGAAGTTGATGAACTGGAAGACGAAGACTTTCAGGATAAAGGCGTCCTCGTATTTTGTCTGGGTCCTGTGCATCTCTTCAGGGCAAGATAGGAAACATCATAGATATCAGGCCATACACAGAAAAATCATAAAGATTGCAGAACAGCAGAGAACCTCAGCCCCAAATAAAGAGGAAATGCAGGTGATCTGGGCTTTCGCATGAGTTTTTAGACATTGCCATTACTGTAGGGACAAAAACTGGAATGCACGTCATCACATTTCAGGAACGCGGGAAAATATATATATAGAATTCTGGACATATGAACAAGTTAAAGGTTTATTCCATGCTGAAAACAGAAGAAAGGAAACACAATGTTTCGAAGCGTGTTTCCTTTCTTCTCTTTTTGGCATGGAATAAACCTTTAACTTGTTCCTTTGCAGCCTGCGCATGCTGATGCAGCCACCTACTTGAGCTATTCTGGGCATATTACCATTTTCAAAGTTCCGGATTAATGATTAAACATCTCGTAAAAAAGGGTCAGTTTATTTTGTCTATTCGCATTCTTTGCTGAGGTTGGCTGGGGCAGGATGAGGAGTAACGGGTATAATTCGGGGGAGACAGGGGTCCACGCAGCGACAGGAGGTGCCAGGAGCAGTGTGTGCAGTGCAGTTGCGGGACACTCAGTCAGTCCTCACCCCAGCGAGTCAGGATGTGAGCCAGGAAGATGTAGGCCCGGGACAGCAGGAGGATGGCCAGCAGGTTCAGCACGGAGCCGGTCAGACTGGCAATCCGGCCTGCCTGCAGGGAGAGAGGGGGATGGGGTGGGGTCAGGGGAGTGTTAACATGGTTTACATTCAAATCAGCGGTTTAAAAGAAACAGGACATTTTGCAGCACTCAACTTGCTATAGCTCCGCCTAAGAGAGACAGCATTTTCAACTCTACCGCACCAGCTGAAGGAGAAAGTGCTTGATTAGCTCTACGGCGCCACCCGGAGGAGACAGCCCTCAGGACTACATGGAGGAATCAGTCTCCCTTGTAGACGTGCAGTTCTAAACCCTATTTGATTCAGTAAACGTGTGTCTGTGCGTGTGTAAATAGATCACAACTGCAACATCTATCACTAATTTTGGCAAGTTATCAGGCATTCCTTGGGGCATGTCTTTGGTACAAAATGATCATGCCTGATTTCACATGTGCAACAAGTTGATCACTGCCGGCTTTCAAACCCAGGTCTCAGTGAGGGCTGTGCGAGGCAGGGAGGAGCAGACTCACAGAGAAGATAAAGAAGGGGTTCTTCGACCTGTAGATGATGATGCTCAGGATGGTCCTGTACAGGATGATGGCAATCAGGAACATGAGGACAACCGTGATCTGCAAGGGGCAAAAATTCATAACATCTTTTAAAAGGCACAGTGACATCCAGCCAGGAGTGAGGAAATCATTGTTCTTCAGAATACATTAATGCGACTTGGAGATTTTATCAATCACTGTAAAAGGACAGGCACAGTAATATGAATGCAGTGGTTATACGTCTAAAACTGAGACACTGGTAACAGTGATGCAGCTGAGATGACGGCAATGTGATTATCTCAAGTTAATAAATCATAATACAGCAGATAACTTTGGAGAGTTGGAGTTGGTGGCCCAGAGGAACAAACAGAGTGTGCATTAGTCATCGGTGAATGGTGCAGTGTTAACACAGCCAGTGTCGGCTGTAATGCCCCACCATGATGATGATGACCATGCAGCCTGTCATAGTGCGGTTGAAGCGCAGGCTCTTAGGAAAGTAAGGCTCTTCTGCTCCAGTCACGGGGTTCCGCAGGGTCATCGGTGCCATTGCAGTGAACTCAGGCCTTGGCCGCTCCTGTAACATGGTCACAGGTGGAAATGAATGGATTCAAACCTGGGTTTGTGCAGTAACTGCCTACTAAAAAGGAGATCTGAGACCCACTTCTATCTCCTCGAACTCGGAGCAATCCCAGCGGTGGGAAAGGATGGCGGTGGTGCGTTTCCAGTATTCCAGGAAGGTGACGGCCCAAAGAGACATGAAGATACTGAAGAACACTGTTCCCCCATGGTCAAACAGCAGCCCTGCCTGTGGGATACACACACATGCGTTCACACCCCGTGTCCTGTAATGTTTTATAAATCTCTCTCCTTTCCTGTATCAGGTCATACCACAATAAGGAGTACTCTCTGCCGATGGGGTACCTTGTATGTGATACAGATGCTGGAGAGATTCCAGAAGGAGCAGATGTTGCAAAGAGGGCACATGACGAAGTTATCTGTGCCATCGCAGATCTCCCTCCTGTAAAAGAAAGAAATAATTTCTGTGAAACGCGACACATCATACAGCATGGTTAAGGTCCAAATTTGAATGATCATGTAACCTACTGTGAGGAGGATCATAAAGCACAAAGAGATTCCGCCGTAAACTGCCCAGAACTGCTCACATGCACAGATACACACTTGTAACAAACAGAAAGAGCAAATGTTTTAAGGGGAATTCTCTCTTAAAACTGATTTTGGTTTGGGCACTTTTGACGTTCCCTATAGGGTATGTCCAAATACACTATTTGCACATCTGTGTTTTTCTGCATTGGAAAAGGAGACTCTGATGCCAAGAAGCTGAGTGCCTGGGGCTGAGCTTTTGTTAGCTGTTTCTTAATGAAGATTCGTGTTTCTAATAAACCATGTTTGCATTACTCCAGATATACCTGAGGGTAAGGTCTGGAATTTCTACTTTATTGATGCAGCAGAAGCAGAACTGTGATCAGCCCTCTTCCACACTATGTGTGTGCAGTAATGTGTGTTTTCATACTTTTCCTCACTGTGCTAAATGATTTGAGAGCAAAGAGACACTGAAGGTATATAAAGTGAAGTTAACAATATGCTCTGTCTTGCAAGTCAGGTTTTGAGATTACGACTAATTGAAATTGTTAAGACTGCTGAACCTTGAACTTCTTACCTTTATTTTTGACATGAAAACGTTTTGAACTTTTTGATAAAAAGGGACTTTCTCTTTAGAAATCCCACTTTGCTTCCTTCATCTGTCTGCCCTTCAACCTGAATTGCACAGAAAAAGCACAAGGAGCCTTGAAACTGTTTCTGTGCAAGCTGATAAGAACAGTGCCCCCTTTGTGTGTTAATAGGATTGCCACCGGTTGCCCTCTTTGCACACAGGGAAAGCAGCGCTCACCCTCTCCCTCACGCGAACGGATCTTTAAAAGCAAACGCAAAAAGCAAGCAAGAGGATTGCTCCATCACATGCCTTATCCCTTAAGTGTCTACTTGCACCACATATCTCTTCATTGTTCTGCTCGCTGCACACCTGTCTCCCCTGGTATCTCACAGCAGCACACCACCCTGAAGGTAAACAGAGAGCCCGGGACAGCCGCCCCTCCTCCCAGCACCCAGGGCACAGGCACTTTAGATCTCGAGGAGAAGCATCAGATCACTCATACGGGCAATAAAGGACAGCAAGTGTGGGCATGACAAGTCTGGACCCATGATCAGGTGAACACAAATCTGCTACTGATTATACGACTTATAGTATGTACTGTATGAATTGATTTACAGATTTTTAGCAAACACCACAATGTTCAGGATGGGGTCACAAGGGTTCTGTGCTAGTCTGATGGGGGAGCGTTCAGTCTTGGTTACTCACGCAGGCACGTCTGTCATCATGAGCCAGATTCCAAAAACGAACACCAGGGTCCCCACGAAGGCCGCAGGCAGGAGCCAGCCTGTGTAGAATCCTGTAGAGACACAGGATGCTATGAATGGGTTGAGGCGAGTAGGCTGCAAAGGAACAAACACAACGTTTCGGTCATGGGGCCCTCTTCAGGTGTGAGCAACCTGAAGAAGGCCCCACGGCTGAAACGTTGCGTTTTCTTTCTTCTCTTTTCAGCATGGAATAAACCTATTACTTGTTCGGATGCTATGAATGCCTTTAGAAACCACTGCGTGGGCTTTATTTGCAATTATGACACAAAGCAGAAAATGTCAGCAGTTAAAAGCTACTTTGTTTCTCCCTTCTATTACTTCACCATCATCAAACATCACCAATGCAAAAATTAAAAATGTACTCCGCACTTCAACAAATGCAATACATTTACTGTCTCATCCAAACAACAGCACCTCCCACGATGTTACGAAAATGTGGCATTGGTGTGGAAATTCAGGTTGTGAGCGAATGTTGATGCCTACTAGCCCACCAGTGCCACTTACAGCTAGGTTTTCCTTAGAGCAGAGCTGCTAGGGCCTGATTCTGGAGGTATGCTTGTAGAGCTTTCTTCCAAAAGAGCTCCTAACATGCAAAATCAGCTGACTACTGGCTTCATTGAACCTATATAATAGCCTCTCCCAGATCTTCAGGTGCTGGTGCTTGAAAGAAAAGACCTGCAGACACACTGGCTTTCTGGGAAAAGGATTGGCCCAGTCCAATTCCCGATGCCAGTACTGACTAAAACTTGCTTAGCTTGGGAGATTGGATGGGATCAGAATACATGCCGCTAAATGTCTGTAAGGACACCCCACTTTGCGAGTGTTACAGTAATAGCAGCAGCAAGATTATCAGCACCAGCGATTATGAATCAGAAGCAACATTAACACCAGTGGCTGTGTCCTACCCAGCCAAGCAAAGTAGAGGGCAATCTTCTCTCCATAGTATTCCCGGATGTGGTCCAAGGGCTGGTATTTCTTCCAGCAGGCCCAGCGCGCCCAGTACTGGTACAGAATCTGACGGAGGCTCAGGGTCTCTGGGTGCACTTGACCAGTGGGGGGTTCAAACGATCCCTGGAAACGAACATCAGCCATTTTCACAATGACATTTTAACATGATTTGTGAACTGTCTTATCATTACTTTGTCTTGTTTTGGTCTGCCTGTCCTAATGTGAAGTGGATCTAGCATCTTACATACAGGAGCCTGCTTTTATGAAATATCTGTGCAAGAAATAACTGATTTGTTTCCAGCATAAACTCCATAACACACTTTTTCAGTGAGTTTGTCTGGCTCGTAGACACTGAGACTTCTCTAGCAACAGTGGCAGCGTGTTCACCTTAAATCCGCACAGCTTACTTTCTCCAGTCCATAAGCATTACAGACCAAAATTATACCACTACTACCTCATGCTTACAGACCAAAACTACACCACTTCTGCTTGAGTTACTCCACAAATACTCTACCCTGGGTTTGCATGATACTCCATCACTCCATAATGTTCAGCAAAGAGTTTGCGGTCCACACACTGTTTGAGCCCCACTGGGGCAGCTTTTTAGGACAGGAGGATGCTTACATCATGCAGGGGGTAAGCTGCTGTGAAAATGTTTTCGCTGACCAGGCGGTCAATCCCCACTTCTCCTCTCTTCATGGCTCCATATGGCATCCGGGCCAAAATCTCGTAGAGCTGGAAGGGAAGAAGGTGTGAGCAGGGCTGGAGGGAGACTGAGGGAATGCAGAGCAAACGGAGGCAGGTAAGATAAGCTAAGGAGAAAACGTAAAGACGGGGCACGCAGCACAACGCAAGAAATGAAGGAAAAGTACACTCTTTTAAATTTACAAGTAAATTCAACTGAGGGACCTCCAACCTCTAGCCCTGAAGAAACAGAGAGTGACTCCGAAATGTACTCACAATCTGGTGACGCTGGGTGTTCTTGAAGAAAGTGTCCTGATTGTCACTTCCAAGAAACCTGTGGATACATTGCACTGATTTGAAAAGCAGATGGTTTTATTTTCCAAGTTGGTGATAATAATTATAATTCCTTACAATTATATAGTGCTTTTCTGGACACTTCACTCAAAGCGCTTTACAGATAACGAGGACTCCCCTCCACCATAAGCAATGTACAGCACCCAACTGGATGATGCGGTGGCAGCCATAGTGCTCCTGTACACTCACCATTGGTTAAGGGCAATGGGAAATTTGGCCAGGGCACTGAGGTAACACCCCTACTTTTTTCAAGAAACACCCTGGGATTTTTAATGACCACAGAGAGTCTATTGTTTAATGTGTAATGTCTCAGCTGAAGAACAGCACCTTTTTAGAGTATAGTGTTCCCATTAATATACTGGGGCATTAGGACCCACACAGATTGCAAGACTCTCTATCAGTCCCACTAACACCTCTTCCAGCAGCAACCTTTCTCCCATCCAGGTACTGACCAGGCTCACACCTGCTTGCTTCCCTGGGTTGCCAGTTGTGAGTTAGATAGATAGATAGATAGATAGATACTTTATTGATCCCGTGAGGGAAATTGCAGTGCAACAGCAGCTTAACACACACAACACAGCCACAGTGTAACGAATTATATACTAATAGTACAATACATACAATACAATACAAGAGTTACTCACAGTCCGGACACACAAGAGGAAACTAGAACAGAACAGTACACAGAAAATCGTATCACACGTATGAATATAAATATAGATGTAACCATAGATATAAATATAAATATAAATGTATTGCACAGGTCCCTGGCATATATTGCACAAAAGTGGTTGTAAACTGGAAAAAGAAAAAGAAAAAGAAAAAGAAAGAGAACAGATGTAGCAGTATATGTGTATATGCGTTTAGTCCAGAAACAGGTCACTGTCGCTGTTGCCTCTGCCAAGACGCAAGGTGGATGCGTTGTACAGTCTTATGGCAGACGGCAAGAATGACCTCCTGTAGCGCTCCCTGTCGCACCGTGGGTGAATCAGTCTATTGCTGAACGTGCTCTTCATTCCTGCAAGCCTGTCATAGAGGGGATGGGAGAAGTTGTCCATGATGGCCTCCAGTTTGGACATCATTCTCCTCTCAGCCACTACCTCCAAGGGGTCCAGGTCAGACCCAATGACAGAGCTCGCTCTCCTGATGAGCTTGTTCAGCCTTTTGGAATCTACTGCTCTAATCCCAGAGCCCCAGCACACCACTGCGTAGAAAATGGCACTCGCTACCACCGACTGATAAAACATGTGTAGCATCTTACTACACACATTGAAGGACCTGAGCCTCCTCAAGAAGTAAAGTCGGCTCTGTCCGTTCTTATAGATGGCCTCGATGTTCTTAGACCATTCCAGTCTATCGTCGATGTGCACTCCCAGGTACTTGTACGAGTCCACCATCTCCACGCCACTCCCATGGATGTAGACAGGAGTAGGTTTGACCTTTTTCCTCCTGAAATCTACCACCAGTTCCTTTGTCTTTGTAACATTCAGTTCCAAGTGGTTCACCCCACACCACTCCACAAAGCTGCTGACCAGTCCTCTGTACTCCTCCTCCTGCTCACCCTTGATACATCCCACAATCGCAGAGTCATCTGAGAACTTTTGCAGGTGGCATGACTTTGAATTCAAGATGGCGCCATGTTAGTGGCAGCCTGCTACAGCAGCTCCGTGTCTTTTTGTTGTCTTTTTGTTTCTTTCAGTTAGTTAATGCTAGTGTGTTAGTGTTTTTTCTTCATACCTTTGCCGGCAACTAGATTTGCGATCACAACATGATGGATACTAGGAAGCTGAGAAACTTTTTCTTGTTTTTTCTGATACTCGGACCTCTGTGGCTATCGAGTTGCAATGCCGATAGCCACAGAGGCATTGTCTACACGCGGGACCAGCTGATCGCGCTAGCGCGTCCGCCTCTACTCACTGGAGAGAAGCCATCGGTGCCGGAGGAGCTGAGGAGGAGAAGCCGAGGCTGTAGGGCTGGTGCGACGCGAAAGGCGAAGAGAAGGAGATTTAAACCCTACCTTCCTTCGATCATCATGGGAAATGTGCGGTCCTTAGCGAACAAGATGGACGAACTGGGAGCATTGGTGAGAAGCCAGAGGGAGTATCGTGAATGCAGTATCATGTGTTTCACCGAGACGTGGCTGCAGGAACTTATTCCGGACTCGAACGTTACCATCGGCGGCTTTCAGACGGTGCGGGCGGACAGAAATACCGAAAGCGGTAAGAGGAAAGGAGGGGGGCTCGCGGTGCTTGTAAACAACAGATGGTGTAATCCTGGACATATTCATGTTAAGGAGCGCGTCTGTAACCCGGACATTGAACTGGTAGCCGTAGGTCTGCGTCCGTACTATCTGCCGCGGGAGTTTACATGCGCCATCTTTGTTGTTGTTTACATTCCACCTACGGCAAATGCAGAGGTAGCGTGTGACGTCATAAACACAGTCACAGCCAGGCTACAAACAAAGCACCCAAGCGCTTTTATAGCTATTTCAGGAGACTTTAACCACGTATCTATTTCCACCACTCTGCCTACTTTCCACCAGTTTGTTAAGTGCCCGACCAGGGAAAACAAAACACTGGACTTATTATATGCCAATGCTAAGGATGCATATAGTTCCTGACTTTTGCAGGTGGCATGAGTTGCAAGGTGATATACTGTAGTTGCTGACTATATAGATACACATGGAGGCTTTGAGGATGAATAACAGCAACTAAGATCTCCCTCACATCTGCTGCTCTAACACACGATGGTGCAAGCTGACACTTTCTGAAAAACTATAAATACCATAATAAGCCTCTCTCCGTTTCTCATATTTGTCTTTCTGCACCGTTCTTTCACCCCATCTCCACCTTTGCAGGACTCCCTTAGTTAATTTCTTCCTCTACTTGGGCGTCCAGACTTCCTCATCCTACAGCCATGTGTCTAATCCCCATCTAAAAGATTAAGCCAAATATTCTTGTGCCTGATTTATCTATAAATTTTCCTAATTACATTTTCTTGTTGGGAATTGTCATTCCTTGTGACGGTTCTTTTTATGTATTTAATAAATAATTGGAAAAAAAAATGAACCAGAGGACACAAGCAGATACATTGGGAAGTGCATGTTTACACAAAGGGTTGTAGGGGACTGCAGTTACTCATCCATGTTGTCAAAGCTGAAATCCTGACTTCTTTCAGGTCAAATAGCCACTACAAACCAACAAACTGGATGGACCAATTTGTCTCCTCTTCTTTGCAACTTTTCCGATCTCCGGTTGTCCATATATGCTTGATGATTTGTTTTAAAATTGGACTGAAATGAGGCTTCATAGAGGACTTTCCAGTCACAAGTAAATTTCATGTAACTTCAAGTGCAGATTTATTGAAACCAAGTTCATTATTTATGGATGATTTTTTAGTTGGTCAGATATGTTACTTAGACATGTAGCTTTAAATATGATATTTCTTTACAAAACAAAGTCCCCTTAAGTATTGTACAACAGTTTACTTACTCATTCTGAAATGGCTACAACAGTGAAACGCGTCAGTCTGTTTGCACGGAGTACAGGTCCTTGTAGACTCCGATTTCCTTAAACACACCTTTGTATAGTCAATGGGTCAAGCCCAATCTACTGCAGAGCAATAAAAGGACTTGCAAAACCACAATGCTTTTTCTCTCCTACAGCTTTGCATGTACAGTATATCAGCATCACACTTCACTTGCAAAACATTAGAAAGTTTCCAAGAAAGAAGCCATTTGGCTCATATACTGTAGCTTTCAAGGTTGCTAGCAAGCTATTCACTAGAGTGATTGAACCAAGAATCTAATCCTAAAGTGACACAAGGTATCAGCGTCAAGCGGCTGGGCTTTTTGTTCCAGACTCCCACAAAGCTCTTGTCCTTAGAGTTTGTTGGGTTATGCTAATTAAAGGGCTCATATACAGTAGATGCCATGAACTTTTACAAGAAGGTTATAGACTGGTCATTTGCTTTAATGTCACTATATTTTCATAATCACATCGTTTTCAATAACCGCTTATTCAGTTCAGGGTCAGGGTGGCCCAGAGCCTATCCTGGGAAGCACTGGATACAAGGTAGGATACGCCCTGGGTGGGACTCCAATCCATCGTAGTGCAGACACATAGACACTCACACTCAGGCTAATTTTACAGAAGCCAACTAACCTACCAGTATGTCTTTAGACTATGGGAAGAAACATAAAAACTCCACATAGACGGCACCCCAGGAACTGAACCCAGGTCCTTAGCGCTACAAAGCAAAAATGCTAACCACTGTACCACCATGCTACCCTATATTGCTGTACTTTGATTCCTAAATTGCATCCTGTGCAATTATTAATGCGAAAACCTGCAATTATTGAGCCATGCCTTTTGTCTTTTCACAGGTCTATGCCAAAGAGAAATGCTTAATTACTGTTTTTATTTCCAATTGCTATACTTAACTATGGAAGCCCGTTTCCGCCAGGGAGGAAAAAAAAAACGCGCTATGCTATCTCAGAATTCCGACTTAGTATCTCAGAATTGCGACTTAGTAAGTCAGAATTCCGACGTAGCAACTCAGAATTCCGACTTAGTATCTCAGAATTGCGACTTAGTAAGTCAGAATTCTGACTTAGTATCTCAGAATTCCGACTTAGCAAGTCAGAATTCCGACTTAGTAAGTCAGAATTCCGACTTTATATCTCACATTTGTGACTTCGAAATAGCCGTATTCCATTGTCTGTCCTTTTGTTATTGTAACGGATTCGGGTTCTAGGGATTGTGCCCTCGCCGCTCCCACCCTAGTTCGTGCCTCGCTGCATTGGCTCGAACCTGAGTCTTGCCAGCTGAGCTAAAGAAGACCTTTTTTAAGTAAAAAAGGACATACAATGGAAATACGTAAAAAGTATGTTTCAGCTTTTATAATTGTGAATTCTTCTGGATGTGAAGTGCCTATTTCTGTATCTTATTTCATATTCTGTCTACGTAAAATAAAAACTATTTTTAAAAAGCCCACCGTGCACTATTCCATCCGGGTACTATGGAAGCCTCACTGGCGGAAATGGGATTCTATAAAAATTAGTGTTATTAATTTGATTTTTATCAGGGCACTGTACAGGACAAGTCTTCAGGCTTATAGATCCTATGATCCTGTACGATTCATGAAAATAGTGTAACGGAACGGCCGACATACAGGTTGTACAATCTGGTTGCAGTACACCACCCTCCCCTGCGCATAACAGGGATGCTGGCCGCCGGGGTTAAAGAAAGTGAGCCAGTGCAGCGAGGCACGAACAAGGGTGGGAGCGGCGAGGGCACAAGCCCTAGAACCCGAATCCGTTACAATAACAAAAGGACAGACAATGAAATATGGCTATTTCGAAGTCACAAATGTGAGAGTTGCTAAGTCGCAATTCTGAGATACTAAGTCGGAATTCTGAGTTGCTAAGTCGCAATTCTGACTTACTAAGTCGCAATTCTGAGATACTAAGTCGCAATTCTGAGTTGCTAAGTCGCAATTCTGAGATACTAAGTCGGAATTCTGACTTACTAAGTCGCAATTCTGAGATACTAAGTCGGAATTCTGAGTTGCTAAGTCGCAATTCTGAGATACTAAGTCGGAATTCTGACTTACTAAGTCGGAATTCTGACTTACTAAGTCGGAATTCTGAAATGCTAAGTCGCAATTCTGAGATACTAAGTCGGAATTCTGAGATACCATAGCGTGTTTTTTTTTTCCTCCCTGGCGGAAACGGGCTTCCATACTTAACACAGCTTTCTTTACTGTTCTTCTATTCTTAAGGTTTTGGAAAAGCAAAACCCTTACCGTTTTTGATATCTGATTGCAGTTCCCTGGCTTTTCATTCAGTAAAGTTTTTTTTTCTCTTGATTTTCTTGTTGATAAAACTATTAAACCAGTTGGGCCACCTGTTGCTTGATCTTTGTTATTCACTGGAAACAAATTATTCATTTGTGACAGGAGTGTTGGGTTACGTTTGAGAGCTGGCCATTTGGCCCAACCAGCTCATTTCGTTGCTATTAAGAATCACAACACAGCTGGGGAGCTTGTACCAGACCCCTACCACTATTTGTGTAAAGAATCAAAACTGCCCATAGTAAACTGCCTCACTTTTTCATAGTCCTATTCTCTGAATTGTGCTGTCATTTTCAAATCTACCTGTAATGCAACTCTACTATCCTCCAAACTTTGCATATTTGAGTTGTTTCATGTTAGGTTCCTGCTGGAGGTGTCATTTTTATCAATGTGCAGGTTAGCAACATGAGTGTGTGCATAGTCGGCACAGTGTCAGCCGCATGTGAGAGTAAAAGGTGATACTGGGACTCCCACGGTAATGTCTGCAGGAACAAAGTCAGCCCTTGTCAGTGTTCCAGCCTCGCTGTACCTCTCCAGCTTATTGTTCCTGAACTGGCAGGTGTAGAAGTCAGGCGGGGGGTTGGGCACATCTTGCTGCATGACATTGGGGATCCCCAATTTCTGCAGCACCTCCTCCGACCAGTTGGACATCTTGTGAGGCACTACCTACACACACGAGGAAAGGATTAATCTCCCAAACTCCCTGCTGTCCTGTGCATACAGTATAAAACATCATTGCATATAAAACACACACTCCACATAGCATATGTACTGTAAATGTCAAAATCTGTCCTGCGAAAACTGCTTTTTAAAGAGGTCACGCTTCTGTATGCCTCTCAGGAACTTGCGTGTGTTTTATTGTGGCAGAGTGCTCTGGTGTCCCTGTGGCTCCAGGCTCTTGATGCAGAGTGAAGCTGAGGTAGGGGGACACACTGACCTGCAGGGGGACACGCAGGCTGATCTCCTCCGCGTAGTAACACAACACGCTCCAGGGGGCATTGAGGAGCACGTAGGTGATCCGCGTCTTCTCTCGGATTTCAACTTTCTGGAAAGACAGGCGAAGAGACAAACCCTACAGGTCCGCAATCACCCAAAACATACAGCTTGCTGTGTACTTTATATGAGCATGAGATTGCACAGATGCTCTTAGCTTGTTTGCACTTAAACTTTGCCCAGGGCTGCTCTGTATTTTTCAACTTAAGGAGTGTAGAATCGCTGACCCGTGACAATAGCACAATAGAGTGGGGCTGCTGTGTGTTGCCCAGGGGGATGCAATCCCCTGGTGGACAAAGGAGCTTCATCTGTCTGGTAGAACACAGAGACATTCACATCCATTGATCCCACTCACATGTGAATAATAATAATAATTCCTTACACTTTCTGGACACTGCCCTCAAAGCGCTTTACAGGTAATGGGGACTCCCCTCCACCACCACCAATGTGCAGCCCCACCTGGATGATGTGACGGCAGCCATAGTGCACCTGTACACTCACCACACCAGCTATCAGTGGGGAGGAGAGCAGAGTGATGAAGCCAATTCATAGATGGGGGTTATTAGGAGGCCATGATTGGTAAACACCTACTCTTTTTGAGAAATACCCTGGGATTTTTAACGACCACAAAGATTCAGGACCTCAGTTTTACATCTCATCTGAAGGACAGCGCCTTTTTACAGTATAGTGTCCCCGCCACTATACTGGGGCTTTAGGATCCACATAGACCCCAGGTGAGCGAATGAATGTGAAGTTCTTTGGGATCCCTCAGCATGACTGAAGCACTGTATAAGTACGAAGAGTGTTATCCATTTTTGCTCCTCCAATGTGTACAGCCTCTAAGACATCACTGCATGGCAGAGGTGTGCCGAAAAAGTTCTCCCAGACAATCGATGCGGCTGTGTGACACTCGCTCACAGGAAGTGGGCCACTCTGATAATGTAAACTCCAAACCGGCTGATAAGCTGCTATTTGCTCACTTTGAATATATTTGTTCCTATTTGAGTAGGCAAGACTACTAGCTGAAAGGTTAGATTTACTTCTATTCTGTTAAATCAAAATTGTACATTTTGTTCTTACCAGAGGAAATTCTTTTGGTTTATGGTGAAAATAGTGCCTGCCTGGTGTACTGGTCACAGTCACGATCTGGCCTTACAGTGCGTTATAGTGTCTCTCTGATCCAGCTTACAGATACTGTCAATCCAGAGAGGTGAAGAGATGTGACCGCTCACACAGTGACCGTAAAGTAATGCCCACGCCTGTTTGCTCCCTTGCCCCCTCCTCCCATGTCAGAAAACCGGGAAGGGTCCTCTACCTCGTCCATCTGGATGCCAACTTTCTGCAGCCTGCTCAGGAACCTCTTCCTGTATTTCTGGTGCATGTCCTGGGATGTTCCAGCTGCCTTCCCATCTGGCTCTGTCGCTTTGGGATTCTCCCTTACCTCTTCCTCCCACACTAGGACAAAGTCTGGACACAAGGAATAACACACATAGTCAAAGGCAAGCACATATACGATAGCGCCTGTGCACGTCCAGTACAGGATTTGTGTTGTCCCTGATATACATTGCAGGCAGTACACAATCACTATCGCACAATTACAGCAGCACGTGTCATTTTATTTGTGTAGCTATGAAGCAGGCATTGTAAAAAAATGCAGTAGAAAGAGCAGACAGATGAAATGCAGGTGTTTTTTACACCTGCATTGGGCTTCTTCTTAAATTTTAAAGTTTTACATCTCTTATGGCTCTGTAAGCAGGAAATGAGGGTTTGTGATGATCCTGCCCTGGTCATGCACTCTGTCAACAACTGGCCTTTACTCACATTTTCACGCAAGGGCAAATTCAACGGTAAGGCTAAGCCAGAAGAGGATACTTAAAAAATATGGACACACAAAGTGCAAACATTAACAAGATACTGTAAATACACACCAGCTAAGGACACACTGTGTGTAGAGCAAACAAACCAAATACAAATACACACCAAAACTGACCAACACCTTCAACGCATACAATACAGACACATTATTGCATGGCAAAAAGACAGAGATGCACAAGCACACGTACTTACACTCGGGGCATGCACACAGTTCCACAAGCAGTGCAGCTGCACGCGAGCAGGAAATCTAACACTTCTCAGTTTCTAGATTTGCATAGTTAGTGCAGGGAAATAATTCCTGCACTTGTGTTATCTCACTCCATAGAGGGAGTGGCAGGAATTTTCTAAGAGTGTGAGAGAGATCAAACCAGTGGTATTTCATACAGTTGATCAGCTGATTCAAATTGGAAAATTTGTTTCAGATTGGACAGGGGCTCTGTAGCTCAAGTTAAAGCGTTTTTCGCAAATAACAGTGCAATTAATAATACAGGCTGAATAGGTAGGGTGTTCTGTGTGCTGAGTATAGGAAAACCCTAGAAATGCTACATGCATTTTAGGATCTATATCATCTCATTTTGCTGTTCTGGGTCCAGCAGTTCTCACCAATCCTGGTGACGCCATCGCTGAACACATTCTTGTCCCGTGGCCTGGCCTCTCCCTCCTCGGCCTGGACATTTGCCAGCATGGGTAGACAGAGAACGAGAGAGAGAGAAAGTGAGCGAAAGGAAGAGGGGTGGGTTTAGTTTGTTTTTTGTTCTTCTGCACGAAAGACACACCATGGGCAGACCAGCCCTGTAACTTCAAATCCCTTTTCAACAAAGTTGCGCTTCAAAAAATGGGATGATGCCTCTCAAAGCTCATGCCCATGAGACATGGATATTCGGAGCCCCAGAACAAGAAGAGGAGCACGTCACAGGCAAGACCACGCCATCCTTTGTGGACAGAATTAGACTGAAATTGTATCTATCTTACAGCAGAGCTCATACTATCATAGGAACACAGGACCCTGCCCTCTTACTGATAATGAAATTGTAGTCGATGCCTTTAATCACCAGCAGCCATGTGAATTCCAAAAGAAGCTGAAGAAGCTGACCCTAAAATAAGCACTGATTTGAACACATTCTTGATATACCCACTTAAGAGCTCTCAGGAATGTTCACTGCCTTCCCCCTGTGCTAGTCACAGATCCAGCACACAAAACACTGATATCACCTGTCCAGGGACGCATTTCTTTCTTCTCTAGCTGTCTGTGGAACACAACAAGCTGAGGAGCTATAAAAATGGAAAGTGGGAACACTTGAGAGGCAGTTTTTTAGTGCTGTGGTCACTCCTGGAAACCTTTTAGGCAGGAACACAGCTGTCTAATTTACCTCAAGGTGGGCTGTCTACTTCTAGGGTTTTGACTCCTTCAGTTAGCTCAGCCTGAACAGCCAGTACAGGGGAAGGAAGCCCTTGGCTTGGCCCTCCATCTCAGACTGTCATCACCCTGCCCACTTCCCCCTTCAGTAATCACCACCTCTCCTGATTACCCAGCTCCCAGCCCATCCCACCAAGACCTAGACAGGAAACCAGCCCCGGCCCACCACAAAGACAGAGGAGGAAAATCCGGATCCTCCAGAGAGCTTCCAGTCCTCACTTTGTTGTGCCTTTTAAAAAGCGTTTTGCATAAACACTCTCAAAGCTTTCTTGTCCTTATCAGACTAGTCCACACACACAAACACACATAAGTAGAAAAAACAAAAGCACACAATCCCTGGCCCCATTTGACTGTAGTGGTGCACACAAATATATTACTAACACCTCTCCATCAATGACCATGACTACAAATGCAGATTAAAAGCAACAGATTCAGACTGGGTGCTACACATCCATTTTCTAAATGCTTTATCCAGCACAGGGTCACGGGGGTGTCAGATCCTGTCCCTGCAAGCTACAGGAACAAGGCATGGAACATCCTGGACAGGATGCCAGTCCTTCACAGGGCAGACACACAGACACGCACTCGGACCAGAGCCAATGTTTCCCAGAAGCCAATTAACCTGCCACTATGTCTTTGGATGGTGGGAGGAAACCGGAGCACCTGGAGGAAAACCACAAGAACATGGGGAGAGCATACAAAATGGTAACTAATTAGCCCAGAAATTGGAATGCTTTTTGTAAGATCTGGCCACGTTTAGCGCTTGTGTTTTGATTTATTTATTTAAGTACATGAACAGGAGCCCAACCTGTGTTTTCTCAGTCTTGTCGCTGTCCAAACTGCCATAGTACCTCTCAGGGTCATCTCCCAAGGCAATGAGAGTGGCATTGTCGTCCTCCGCTGGCCTCTTCCTCAACATGGCCGCCAGTCTGTGCACTGCTGGTCACCCCTGTACCATACACCCCCCTGTGATGAGGACACAACGGCTCTCTTCCTCCCCTCCGCACCACCGACTGACCCCGCAGGCCCACTCCAGAAATCTTCTCTTCAGCTGTTGTTGGTTTTGGGAAATGTCGGTATGCAACTGGATTTCAGTTGGGTCCTTATTGGAAAAACTTTCTAGACTGCCAGACCCAGCAGGCCCAGGAATAGCGACAGTACAATATGTCTGGGGGGAGAAAAGAGAGTATTTTCAGAAATATGAATTTGTTGTCGTGCCAGGGCTTTGGATGTTATACAACATTGTGGTTTTTCTAGGAAGAACATGTCCTTCCAGCTTCTTATCTCATAGTGACACACAATTTCCCATGAGCCATAAAAAGTTAAGCATGAAGAAAAAGTTAATTGAATGATTATTATTTTAATTTATTTAATCACCGTGCCCTTCACAACAGTCTGCTCCAAAGTACTGCTGATTGCTATAGTTATTCACAACTATTAAACTAACAAGAATATAATAATGTCCATAATTTTCCAATTCACGGTTGCAGGAGAGCTGGAGCCTATCCCAGACTGCAACAGGCACAAGGCAGGGCAGACATGCAGACACACACGGGGGGCCAAGTTTCCTAGAAGCAAGTAATCCTACCAATATTGTTTTAGGGCAGTGGGAGGAAACTGGAGCACCTGGAGGAAAACCACGCAAACAGAGGGAGAACTCCACATAGAGAGCATCCCGAGTCAGACAAAGAGCCCGGGGCCCCAGCAATGCGAGTCAGCATAGTTAACCACTGCACCACCAACGAGTATAATCATACTGTCCAATTCAAGACAAGAATCTACGCATGATAAAAAATGTCTCATAGTACAAAACTGAAAGCAAACAAGGATCGTCAAGAGCCATTTCAGCGTTGAAACTATTCCAAATAACTCAGTCCAAACCCAAACTTTATTTTCAGGGATTTACTGGCAACACGGTTCTGACTGCCCATGGAATAACACACCATAAAACAGGTGTGAAATATTTACCAGCTAATCATAGCACAACTAGAGGCAAAATTAGAAGCCAGACTTCAAAACCATGTCAACATTTTCTTGCATTCTATGTCATTCCATATAGAAAACAGTACAATATAATAAAGAACAGCCCTTTTGTAAATAATTGCAAAAGTGTTATCTGTAAAGTCAGCAAAATGCATCTATGAAGTATTTCACAAAGGAAAAGAGCAGTGTGATGTCTCATTTCCCTGTGAGACATCCTGGTATATGCCCTGTGGAGCAGACAGAACAGGTGTACATACCTCAAAACACAGAGCCTGGTGATTCCTCAAGTGCGGCTGTGCCAGTCTAGTCTAGGGTGGGGTGGTCCCAGCCCTGTGTTTTGGGTCTTGGGGCTGTCTGCCCTCTCTGTCAAGACCAACCTCACACACCTCTACAGTATGGTGGCTGACTGTAGGAGAATTCCAGACCTACAGAATACCGACTCTCCACACATTTCAGACTGCATCAGTGCCACCTCACTGACGTTGGGCGTGGTTTATTTTTTTGCCAAGGCCAATCAGAAGCAAGCATGTCTGGCAGGAACTAGGCTCTCATTTGCCTATTCAAATGCACACATTCCACATCCTTTGAATAATACCTAGGTACTGTTTCATTGCAGCGGTTTAAGACAAACTGCTTGTCTAACAGTCTTAGTGGTACCCAGGGCTCCAGTCCAGATTTGATTGTCCAGAGGTGGTTTACTAATAGGCATGACAGAAGAATTATTGTGATCCTTAAAAATCTACCCAGTCAAACTGTCAAAGATGATAGCCTACAGTCTTTCAAGAAACAACTGGATGAAATGTTCACATCATTTAGCTACTAACAACTAAGTAAGCTATATGGCTTGCTGTCTATTTTAAATTAAACTAACTCCAAAAATGTTGATTAATGTGTATTGCAATAAGTATAGATTTCTAAGAATTATAGTTTGAAGAACCTGAATGAAGATCTCTGTCCACTCAAAAGATATAGTCAAAGAAGGCAACTGTATTGGGTGCATCTTCTTCTTTTGCCTGAAAAGCACTATTCTCGTCCTTTCTGTAAGTGATATATACACTCCTCCCCCTTGGAGATCTCCCAAGTTATTGACAAACTTAAAAGAACAAACTTCTGAATCGGCAGGGAAACACCTAACTCCAGTCTAACCCACAGAGAAGTGCATTCAAAACTGAGAAGAAGCATTGCTTCAAGTAAGGGGTTGTAGAAGGCTGCCATGTTGTTGAAGCCGATATCCTGGCATCCTTCAAGAAACAGCAGGATGAGACTCTTGGATTAATTAGCTATTAGCAACTGAGCATCCAGATGAGCCTAATGGCTTCCTCTTGGTTGTAACCTTTCTTATATTTCAGTTTTGGTCAACCGTTTCTGTATGGACAAACCAAACAACAGGATAAGCTGAAAGATGAGATCCTAACCTATTAACTTGAGCAGGTAAAGAACATTCCCAAGACACATCTATGATCATGCAGCAGGTGGAGAAATGAGACTTTGGCCAGCCTGACCTGAGTCTGTATGGTATGATTTGTTGTGCTGATTCTGTAATAAAATACTGGCTATTTAATTTAAACAGGTTATTTTCATATAGTTATATACCTGTTTACCAGCACAAAATGAGAACTCTTTGCAAGTTAAAACATATTCTTCACCTTTTACAACTACCACAGCTATGGTGTATTAATGCTTGATAACAAAATGATTTTCAGGAAACGCAAGCATTCAGTAGCAACACCTTAATCATCCTGATTTTTCAAAAGGCCTAATAGATGTCTCTCTTTATGTTAGGCTAAGTGAAATGAATTAAATTACTCACAACTCACAATAACCCCCAAGAGCTATAAATTAGGTCTTCAGATGGAAAAGATCCCTAAACTGTGGTCAGACTAAGAAAGCAATGTTTTAAAGTCACTTTAAACACATCAGAATTTGTTGCATAATTTGTGTGCAGCAATATATAAGCGTTAAAATATATGAAGTCCATTAACAAGCTATAGTAACCTAAATATGGCATCTGACTTACTAGTTGATCTTTAACCTAAGTTTAGACAGAACCAGGACAGTTTTCTTCATTTCACCAACCTAAAAACATTGGGAACATTTTACAGGGTTGATTCAGCCAAAAAAAAAAGTTTCAGCAATATCCTTTACTGCAGATTGATGGCAAAAGTAATCTTTCAATAAGTTAAGTCTTTTCTTGGCTCCGCCCAGTTACCTTTTATGTTGGACTTCAGCTCCACAACATCGCAGGGTTCTTGGCAAACGTGTGCAAAGAAATGAAACAAGAATTTCCAGAATTTCCTCGTTGAACCTGATTCCCAGGGGACGCAGATGGAGCTATTGGTCCTGCAGTTTATTCAGGAAACTGGAAGAAAGGAAAAAGACACAAAATCCTTTTCCTCACCAGCTGTCTAAACTACTCTACCCTTGTTTCCTTGGTTGCTGTGATAATGGAGCCATCTACCCTGTCATTTCCTCGCTCCCCTTTCAAATTTTGCCATTTCATCCTCTCTGTCGATCTCCCTCTGGCTCTCTCACCCTGTGCCTGTGTCCCTCCTTCTCTGTTCGGTTACTCAGTCGCAGACACTCCCAGTGGAAGCCAGCTCATAACAGGAGCTGTGAAAGTAAACAGGAACAGGCTGCTGGTACATCCTGCAGAGGCATTAGAGCAGGGATTCCACACTCCTCTCCTCAAGAGTCTGCTAGTTGTTACTCTAATTGCTAAAACACAACTGTTTTTTTGTGCCTAGTACATGCATACTCTCTAGCTGCCAGACTTACAGAAGTTCAAGGCTTGCTGCATAGTGTTAAAATTAATGATCATAAGAAAGGTTACAAATGAGCAGAGCTGTTTAGCTGCTCACAGCTTCAAGGATCTCATTCAGTTGTTACTTGAAAGCCAGGGTATCAACATGCTTTGGAAGCTTGTGTGTCTGTGGACTTCTGTATCCTTTGCTTCTTGCAATACTAAAATGTGTTTTGTTTTATTCAGCTCTTCATTCCTAACTCAGCTTTCACATGGCAGAAGTGGTCTCGGAAAATGGTTTCTCGCTGCCCCCTGCTGGAAGTGGAGTTGAAGCAGGTGCGCTTCCAATCGGGAGAAAACCGGATGTCTTGACCAAACACATCAGTAATTGTTCACTTAGATAGACTAAGTAAGTGTAAGATAAGATCATGTCGTCTATGCTGCCCCAATGGGCACCATTTTCAGCTCTTACTATTGAACACAGATACCCAGATCGAGCTGGGACTATAAGAAAACTGCAGGTGATAAACTAAATCAACTGATCTCACTTTTGATATTATTGATAACAGGTAGTAGATCCCTTGAAACAGAACTGTTTTTAAATGATAATTAGTGCTTCATACTGCAGATTAACACCACACACACTGACATTCTTCCGGGCGGTTGACAGAAAACCTTGGTTTTCTCTAGTGTTAAAGAGCTTAAAAACACCTCACTGTACTTTATCATCCCTCATGACGTGATTTGCTTAGAGTCAGAGACACTGAAGTGCTGTCAGCCATGAATGATCAATTCAGCCTAATGATACCAAAAACATGTCACCAATATCCAAAATCTGTAAACTTTATTTTTCTAAAAACATGCATAGAATATGCTTCTTTCAATACTCATAACTTACATGTGGAGATACGTCATCTCCAGCCATCCCCATCATTTTTTTCTTCTAGACCAAGAAGCACTTGAAAGCAGGCTGTTTGAAACGAATGCTACATTTTTGCACAGTCCAGTGATATTTTTTTTTGCCCTGTATATATATATATCATCCCAATATCCTCAGCTCTGACCAAAAGGGATCACTTTTCATTTGTTCTTCATTTATTATATAATACATTCAGTTTTAAAACAATCAAGCATTTGTAAAACTTACTAAAAACAAGCGACAATCAAAAGAAAGTAAAGCACATCACGTGCCCTCCGCACTTCAGAGCTTCAGTCTTTGCTGAAAGCACATTGTGTGGAGTATGCAGCATGTGAACTAGTTTCTTTCAGTGCCAATAAAAATAGGTCTAAAAGTGCAGCTCAGCCTTCAAATGCATATGGAGGAACAAAGCACAAAACGTAGCAGTCCGCCTAGTGTTTATTATTAAAAATGGAAAAGAAAGATAATAAAAAGAAGATACTGCACCCCCCCCCACACACACACACACACCTTACTTGGCTTGGGTTTTCTTATTCTAGATTTAAAATGCCTTTTTACACAGCTTTTCAGCTTAGTGTGGAAAAAACGGTTCACCCAGGTACACACAAGATTGCTCTTCACTTCCTCCAACAGAAACTGGGAATGCCACTCCCCAAAATGAAGCGATCCAGACCCTTGTTAGAACTACCTATTTACTCTATTAGACCTTTTCGAAAAATCATTTTGAGGTCCTACAAAATTGCCATATTAAAAAACATTTGTGTAGCTCACCTAAGACATTTTAGATACTGAAATGATCAAACAGAGTTAATTCTATATACAGAATAGAATTCAGGAAAGTTAGGAAAGATTATTCAGGAAACAGACACAAACATTGTGGCATCAGGCCAGGAAACTTGTCTCAGTGAGGGACGAGTGTTTTACAGCACCCCAACTCAAATGCAAAAACAGAGGGAATTAAGTTATGTTACAGTGGCAAAGAACTAACCAGTCCAGGACTTTATTCCACCCCATGAACACTTGGAGCTCAATTATCCCATTTTTCTCTGCTCTTTCTGTCCACTTTCCAGACTAACGAATGACTGACAAAGCCTTTTAATGGAACTAAATAGCCTCCCACACTTTGGTTGGTGTATAGAGGGTAGAAGAAAATAGTCTGGCAGGTCTTGACAGACCCCGTGAATCTCCTAAATGACAGGAAACCAACCTATCCCCTCTAATAAAGTACTTCTGTCGTACTGCTGCTGTTGCAGAAGAAACAGAATAATGAATATTGAAATCTACTACTAAATAAGGGCAGGGAAGCAGTCATCCAGGGATCTCCAGCACCTAGCTGGAGAACACCAGCCTTTGGGGATATGGAAGTTAATTCATGAAGCGGGTAAAGATCATGTTAATCTTGACAGCCTAAGGTCTGCTGAAATGAAAACCGTGTGATCCTGTAGCTCCCCTGACAGTGACTGTACAACCTAAAACAGACACACCAGCACCGTGTGTGCACAGGCATTAAATCTGGGCTCCGCATAGGAAGCTCTCGGGACCCCTGCCAACAGGGTATGTATGCTTTTGTGAACGCAGATATGTGTACGCACACTGGGGTAAGTGCAGTGTCATGCCTGTGTGTGAGCTCACAGCCATCAGAAAAACTGAACAAGCTGAAGAATATTTCTGTTTATTCTGAAAAAACTAAAAATCTTAAGACTGAAAAGCTTTTTTGTGCCCGTTTTTTCTCCCTCCTTTCAGATACCTATTATTACATATCCATGTGCCACTGCTTCATTGCTGAGCAGCTGTGTAAACTGTCCCGGGATGCCAACAAGCGCAAGAGACAAATTGAAATCCCATCTCCTGGGAAACGGGATTTCAGCTCCTTGCTTGACAGCTAGAGCATCTCTGGGTTCAGCGTCCCACAGACACTAACAGCACAGCGTCTCTCCTGCTGCTGTTTACTGTAACAAAGAAGAGCCAGGCACCAGCTGTGCACCTGACATCCTCACCTGTGGATCAGGAGGACACCTGTCTTTTGTATGGTGAAAGTCAACTTGAAGGTAGATCAATCTGGTGAAACCCCAGGAAACAAGGGTTCATTTTTTTAGGGCAGGTAATCAAGTCACACACTGTACTACCTCTCTGAAAGCTGTGATGGAACAAACACTGAAAGACCATGCAGGAGCAGAAAGCTCAAGAGTGAGAGTCTCTAGCGTGGAGATAAAGACGCTCCTGCTGCTTTCCAGTGTGTGAACCATCGGCAGGCTCTTGTACGGGAGAAATAGGAAAAAAACACAAACACGAACTGAACGTTTTAGTGACATGTGTCAGTCTGTGCAAATAAAATTAAGGTAGCCACTGTGAGCCCCCCACCCCACCCCAGACCTGACTGGCATTCATGTAAAAGCTTGCAGTTTGTAAAACCTGCAGCAGCTGAAAAAGGAAGTCTAGATATGTCTGCGGTTAGTATTTCTCAGGAGGGAGTCTGCACGGGCTCTCAGTGGCCTGTGTCTGACAGTGGAGGGTAGGAGGTCGGGGGGTTGTGGGGGTCGTGGGGCGAGAGGTACGGGGGGGTCAGGATGGCAGGGGTGGGCGTCAGAAGCGGATGAATGTGGCGTCTATCTGCCGCACGCTGGGCAGGGCCAGCATGATCTTGCGGCGGTACTGGGGATCCTTCTGTAGCGGGTTGCGCTCCAGGTACACCGTCTCCAGCCCCCGGGCGTTCTTCAGCTCGTCCAGGTCCCCCCAGTTCTCGATCTGGTTGTCGTTCATCTGCCATCGTCACAGACAAGAGGAAGGGTCAGGGGGCGCAGCGAAAGAGGACACACCACCCACAACCCCCATGAGGAACTCGGGGAAGACACAACAATCCTCACCCTGGCTCAGGTATTGCCAGACAGACATACACCCAACAGCATGCAAGCACTCCCAGAAATTCCAGAATGAGGATCATTACTGCTTGCCTTTGTATAGTGATTACATCTGTAATCACCCCCCCAAAAACCCAAAGCACCTTAGACATTGTAGGAGTCCCCACCTGGGTGACGCACTCTACACCAGCAGATCAGGTGGAGAGGTGGAAAACACTTCCAGAATTGTTAGGAATGTTATGTATCTTATAGCAGGGGTTTTCAACCTTTTTTACATGCGCCCCCTCGTTTGTCTAAATTTGAACTTGCGCCCCCCCCCAAGCCAAAACCCATTGAGAAAACAATGCGAACACCCTCATCACCCTCACTCTTCTTCTTCTTCTTCTTTTTCACAGCCTTAGTCCCAGACTGTCCTGGGGCCAGCTGCTTTGGTTGCTCTTCTCCACTCATCACACTCACTCACACAACATAATTGATATTATGTGTACATGCGTGCATTTCAGCACCTTTCATTCATTTGCTTTAACAGTTTCTCGTTCACCGCTGTTGTTATTTTTAGCAGTAAGACACCGGTCCACTTTTAAGTTTGTAATTGTGGTATAATGCGAAGTCGCAATTCTGCTGTAGCCTTCGCCAGCGAGAATAGACGGCAGGCAGCCTGGTTAGCCAGGGACATGAGACAGATTGCAACACCCCCCTCTAGTGGATGAATAATGAATTGCTATTAACGACTGAAACAACATGTTTGCTGCAGTTGTTTTGTTCTTTTTCATTGTACTTGCGTGTTTGCGCCTAAATGTCTCGTAATCTCGGGCCCCCCTTGACAGGTGCTCGTGAACCCCTCGGAGGCACGCCCCACTGGTTGAAAACCCCTGTCCTAGAGGACGCCAGACCAGAGTAGACTTGGAGGACAATTGCCACATTAAGGCAGGACTCCTGGGTTAACAGACACCCCTACTCTAACGGTCAGTGCCAAAGGATTTCCAATGAGCAAGTAATATGGACAAGAACCGAAGAAAGGCTACAAATGAGAGGAGGCTATTTGGCCCATCTAGTGCCTTTGGTAGTTAGTAGATAATAGGTCCATGGATCACATCCTGCCATCTTGCAAGGAGGATCTTGGTTTAACATCTCACCTGAAAATCAGCCACTCCTACAGCACAATGAGCACAGCAGTCATCATAATTTCCACTGAAATTCTAGGCAGAAGACCAGCCAGCTACTGGTCCACTAACACCACTTACGGCAGCTAGCTGGTGTTCTTGGAGGTCTCCCATCTCAGTACTGACTGGCCAAATCTTGTGGACTAGATCAATCTACAAAGCAGTAATGCTGCTGTGAACTATATTAACCTTCCTGAAATTTAACCCCCAGGAACATGACGGCTTTGTGGCTAGTTCACCCAGGAGCTGTAAAAAACACCTGTGTCCCTTTAAGGCACCGATACGGCACAGAGAATCTACATCCTGTTAATCCTCTCTTGCTTCCATCAGAGGATAGATTTGGCCAGAATTTGTATTCCATAATTAAGACAATACTGATGCAAAATGCAATATCTTGTCAAACAGATGTTTGCTTCTTTTATTACTGGCTATCAATAGGATTAATTGACCTCCATAGTACTTGTTCAGCAACTACATCACAGGCAGAGGAATGGAACAGAGGAACATGTATGTTAACCTCTCTTTCCCCTACAAATGGAATACCTTAGTTTATGCACATGACAGACAGACTGGACAAGTGCACTTGTACCCAATCCTGATCCCAGAGGCCCACATACCTGCTGGGATTTGTTCCTCCCAGCTGATGCTCACAGCTACACAACGTATACTGAACTGATTTAATAATATTCATTTTAATTGTTTCTTTTCTCAGCTCTTAAATATGTTGGAGGTTGCCTTTTAGCTATCGAAGTTCAGAAGCAACATAAAATTCCAAACTCTGGAGTAGAATATATCTTCCCACTATTCCAATCAAGCAACTTGTTTGTTCAATGAAGGCATCAATTAAGTGATTAAGCTTGGATGGTGAGAAAACCAGCAGGTGTATGGGTCTCTAGGACCAGGATTGTGGGTATTCCATCAGACCGAACAAGCGTGCCCAACAAGTAGATCCTGCTGGGACACTGACGTCAGCATGACCACTCACCCAAAACTCCTGCAGCTCTGTTAGGTGGCTGATGTTCTCAATCTTCTTTATCCTGTTGGCTGCGACATCCAGAGTGGTCAGCTTTTTCTAACGGAGGAAACAAGAGCAGAGGTTTCAGTGTGGGAGAGACGACGATATACCATGGCAAACCCACAGTGCACTGCTCTCCAGATTTCAAAGCGGACAGAATACTAGATGCAGCTTTCAAACTATGGTTTACAGAGAGCTAAGTCAACACACCACCCATACGACAGGAAAATTATTCCAAAAGCTGAGAAACACAGAAAAAAATAACTATGAGGACTAAAGCATTTTAACATTGCTGTAGACTAGGCCGTGAAGTTCAGGCAGCTGCTGTTCTTCACTTGCTGCATATAGGGCAGCAAAGAATAAGAATGCTCTGACACTTGCGGTACTTTAGATGCTGGACGCAACTCTCTGGAGACTTCCAGCTGGGGTACAGTAATAAGGTGTCTGCCGTGGTCACTCACATTGTTCTCCAGCCCCTCGATCACCTCGATGCCGTTGTGGCTGAGGTACAGCTCCCGCAGGTTCACGAGGCTCTGCAGGCCCTCCATCTTGGTAATCCGGTTACTCTGATTGGGTACACAGCACCAGGACAACCGTCAGCACAGACGCACACACACCTTTTCACTCTCGGGCACTGTTCCCCTTCCTGGAAGTACTGCAGTGACACGAGGTCGACTGTGCTACACTGTCCCACCGTATTCTGCCGCAATGTTTTATTCTGCAATGTATCAGATATTGAGGATACAAACTGTACTGAGTCAGACTGCATTCCCCTTCTGTACATATTCTGCATTGTAGTGCTAGCCTGTATGGTACTGCATTGTCTGCATATTCTGTTGAAGTGTTACCTTTCATTGTAGTGCAGGAGTACTGCACTGCGTCACACTCACGTACTTCACCATTTTACTATAGTGTACTGTGTTTTACAGTGGCAGTGTTCCATGTTGTATCATTTGCAGGTAGCAATAGCACAGGCAAGGCCGCACCTGAATGCTGAGGACAGTGAGGTTGTGGAGGCCGTCCAGATTCTGCAGTCTGGTGATCTTGTTGGTGCCCAGGAACAGGCTGTCTAGCTGGGAGAGAGCATCCAAATTCTCAATGACCTGCAGAAGATAATACATGGTCAGTCCGAGTCTAAATCAGTGCTAAATCAGAAAAAAAAAACATGTATATGGCAGAGCCTGAAATAGTGAAGAGGATAAAGAGTAAATTGGTATATACATTTGGGCTCTCTGCACTAGGTAGTGCTTAGTGCCGCTCACCCGGATTCGGTTGGAGCCCAGTTCCAGCATCTCTAGGTTGCTTAGATGGCCCACATTATCAATGCGACTGATCTTGTTGTGCAGCAGGAAGAGTTTGCGCAGGCGGGTCAGGCGCTCCAAGCCCTCGATTTTCCTCAGGACGTTGAAGGACACATCCAGGACCCTAATGACAGGGAGGAAAAAAGATAAAACTCAAGACGGACACAAAGGCGATAACCAAGAACGAAGAAAATCTGATCCACAAACAACGAAGACGCTCGTTCAGACCCTTTGATTTAGATCTCGGGTTTCTTCTTCCAGGGGAGAAGGAATAAGATGGAGGGTTTATTGTGCACATGAAAGAGAAACTGGGTACAAGCACAGATGTGAGCCCTGGGGCTCAGGTGATGCTCTCAAGCTTATATGTGCTGAGCTCAACCGAGTTTCCACAGGAGTGAACTGTTTTCTCAGAAGAGCAAGATTTGACCAAAGTAGCACCTGGAATGTGATTTTAGGCGACTGCCCTCACCAAGGAAGCTCAGAGCCCAGCTGCTCAACATCCTGTTTCTACCCAGCACCTTGTTTCTTCTTCCAAGGTGACTAAAACAGCCTCCACCTCTGTCTACAGCATCAAATTACAGCCTGGGTGCTCCCTAAGAAGTGACTGGGAACAATTAAACAATCGGATAATTAAGCTTATAATTTGTTTTTATGATAGCATTGACTCTGTCTGTGCACATAATTCATTCGGAAAGGGAGAGTATGAAAGATAGATTGTTGCAGAAACCCTCAACGTGCACATGCCTGTGTCTTTACTATGTACATTCAAACGTCTCTTTTGAATTAACCTTTTCTCCAGGTTAGGTCCAAATCTTTTTGCTCTTATTTAGTATTACTTGCTCTTTATGCTCTCTCAATCTTACTCATCCCAGCAAAAAAAAAAAACCACTAATAATTTAATGCATTGCTATACAATGATACCAACTTTAACCACAAAAACAAATCTCAGCAATCCAGGCTCTAAGATTACACTGGCTTTGCCCCCCGAGAATCCAAATGGGAGAAAGACTCTTTTTCTCTGCCTTACATAACTAAATGACTGTCCGCCCAAAGCAAGACAGCACTGCGTTGTGACTCCCGTGTGGCGCTCACACCCATTCACAAGGACATCACAGGGATGCTTACTCCATCTCTGTGAGAGCCTGCAGGTTCTCCAGCTTGTAAATCTGGTTGTCGTACAGGTCCAGCTCCCTGAGTCCACTCAGAGACTCCAGGTTCTCAATCTGCTTGATGAGGTTTTGCCGCAGGCTGATGGTCTGGTGGGACAGCAGGTGAGAGCGCACACACAATACGGGAAAACAAGACACTCGTTTTTTAATTTCAAACAAATTCATGCAAGAAGCATGGGGAGAGGCTGCCACCAGGCTGCCAATATTTCACACCCTGCGTAATACATGCCATACGTCAGGCAAACTGTCCTTGCAAAGCTCCAACACATTAATTTGTATATTTATGCCAGTCAGTTTTTTCCTTTCCTTTATGTTATTAGATAGGTCACTGCCAACGCTGACCTGCACATCTACTTATATAGAACAGGGCGCACTACTAGTGTAATGTGAGCTGTGTCTTGCTCAAGGGCACAACACCACAATGCCTCCCTCTTAGGTTGATGCATAGACCCATTACATTTCCAATCAAGTTTGTACAAGGTAAAAAAAAAATTGACAACTACCAGATCCTCAGAATTTGGACAGGAAACTAATATCCTGAGAACTGAATGCACCGAATGAGAGCTCAGAGAACGCTGTCAGCTCAAGACAGCAATAAAAATTAGGCTTAAGTGTGAGCTATTCCAGGTAGCTGTAGATGTTTCAGAAGTCGTTGCAGTGCTAAAGCCGAGAGCTGAAGCTTTAATGGATGTTTTGATTGTAATGAAACATTTGCAATGTCTCTAAAGAACTGAGAAAGACACTCCTGTCTACTGAGACTGTGGTTATTAGACTGACCTTGGCTTTCTTTAGGATCTCCAAGCCCTCGATCTTCCCAATCCGACAGTGAACCAAATCAACATCCTATTGGGAAAGAACAAGAAAGAGAGGGAGAAAGACAAGGGGGAGACAGAGGAAAAAGTGAGGAATGGAAAAACAGTGTGTCCTGCGGGTCACTTCAACTTGCAGTTGTGCTAAAAACCCACCTCTACATGTAAATAACAAATCCCAATCCATTCTGACTTAACTACTGAACGTAGTACCTCGCTACCTAAAGACATTGAAGAGCACAAATGAAAACTGTAACTGGGGGGTTGGGGTATTGATGACAGAAGCACAGATCTTGTAAGGCACTTAACTCTATGTTTGTTCTACGTAACTTTGAATCTGGCTTTGAAACATGCATTGATTTACTAGAAAGCAAGTCTCTATTATGATCTGTGTATTTCTATAAGAAAACAAAGTATTAATATCAACACTTCTATAAATGTAACAATGACTAAGTTCTATGAAAATACAAGTCAATCGATAGTTTCACTGTTATTGTCCCAATTACTTTATCAGAGTTGGAAAAGAGAAATGCTGTTTCGCTGATATTAATTCTATGTGTTCTGAGTGTTTCTTGCTCTGTACTACCCGTTGTATGTTGTTCTGCTAAGTTGTGCATGATGGCCGGCTGTGACTGCCATCATTTATTCATTACAGTTTTGTAATGTACTGTGCACTTATGTGAAGGTGTTGTCTACTGTACTGTGCATGAAAGAACAGCGTAAGTAAGTACATGTACATATGGCAAATAAACTCTCTCTCACTTTATAAAAATATCTCACATCTGTAAAACCATTTGAAAGATCATCGGTTTAAGAGGGAGTGAAAACAGATTTCAATTCAAAACGAATTGGAAAGGGGTGTAAAGTGAAATAGAACTGTCTGGTGGGATTCCTTCCATTTTTTAAGTTTACTAGTCCCACTGAAGACTGTGACTGCTAGCACTTAAAAAACCATCTTTCATGCTGGTGAACTTCCACTTTTAGCGATTTATTTTAAAGAATCCCAAAAAGACAAAAACACAATGTAAAACCGGCAACAACACTGGCGGGAGTGAGCAATCGTCTCAAATTTCACAAATTCTCAAGATCATTACAAAAGAACGTGGATGAAGAAACTACATGTCATGGCGCTCTGGGCCATCGACACCTTACCAACGAACGTGACGGAAAAGAAGTGAGAAAATAAAAACAGAAGGAAGAGTAACACTGGCACGCCCCCAAACCTCACACACAGGACCTTGTGCAACTTTAATTTTTATATGCTGGCTGTTTTACAGTCCATATTAATATCTAGCCAACGAGGACCAAGGCCAAAGTGCACAAACATGATAAAGTTTCGAATACACTACACTAATGAAGTACTGCACACTCCGATTCATGCTTACACCACTAAAAGGCACAGATGTGCTACTTGCAGGCTGTCTAAATCACGAATAGCTATTTGAAGTACAATCCTATTGCATAGCTCTCTCAGGACCACTTCAACATCAGGAAATCACTTTTATGTTTAGAATATTACCATCAGCTAACAGTGTTACTTATAGACAAGAAATGGAAAGCATGGTAATGTTTCTAATCTTCAGTATCTTTTTTTATCACTATTACCAAACAACTTTAAATAATTCTGAGATACGGCAAACCCTTTAAGGCACAATTCTCCTAATGGTATCCTTGGCACTCGCTGGAATGGAAACTTTTTTATCTCAAGAAACAGAGCACAGTACACTGTGCGTTTGCCCTGACAAGAACTGCTCCTCTGTGCATCCTGTTGGCCGGCAGTCACTCAAACAGCAAAACACCCTCCGGAGTAAGCGTCTCTGTCAGGCCCTGCTGGACGCCCATGGCTAACCTAATAGGCTTCGGGGATGCTAGTGTGTCATATATTATGGGGCACTGCACAAGCCTATAGTGAACGCAACCAGCACTACTGCAAAAGTGTGGGAACAACACAGAACCCCTCCCCACATTACCACTCACTGACCTCCTCCTCAGGGTCAAGGGTTATTGTGTCCATGTCAACGGGGGACTCCTCCTTCTCTGCGGGTGGAGAAAGACAGAAAGGTGAAAACTGAGAGAAAATTCTGAAGACGACAAACCCCTCCAAGCAGGTTTTCTGGTTGTTTCAAAAGGCCGAATCGGTAAGGGGGCACCCTCAGAGTCTGGGCCCCCAGGATAATAACGGCCCTGCCTCAAGCCCTCTTATTACCAAACGATGACCTGGACACACAGCAGAGCGCAATCGGCACAGCGCTGCTGGGATAGGTTAGCCGCCCGTCACCCGATGTCCCCTCTGCCTCTGGAGAATGGCGAGTGCTGAGACCCGCGACAAACCCGCAGGCTTAAGGCGGCATCAACAAGACACGGCGCTGCTCCAGTCGGCAGCCACGCTCCTGGGACGGACGAGCTGCTTGCAGGGTGCATCTGTGCGAGCGAGAGTTTGACAGCTCACCGGGCAGAGCAGGCTGTAGGGGCTCTGATTCTCCGTTGAGGCCCTTCTTCTTCCCCTCGTCATCCCCCGACTCCTCCGACTCTCCCCGCCTGTCAACTGAACACAGCGGGTCAGAGAGCAGCAGCAGCCAGCATACACCCGCACCCCCCCGACAATGAATACCGCAATACCGAAACAGCACCAGGCGCAATAGTACAGCAGTATGCCCACATAACATAAATAGTAAGAGTGTAAACCCATACTCAGCTACACACACAAGACTCACAGCCGTGACTCACTGAAGGAAACCACTGTAGAACAGTACTACGACACAAACTGTGTACACACCCTGAGCAACACAACCCGCGTATCTGTAACACAAACGGAGAAGAGAAGACCCTATATATAAGCATTCATCTGTCTTTCACACACTCTGCTCTTCTATTCTCACCACATTGACGATGGGGTGTGGTAATCATAGTCGGCAACAGAAAGACCGGCGGATGCTGTAGCATCCAGAGTTACACAGTTTTCCGGAGAGACGGGAATTTTTTTTCCGCCACCAGCGTGACAGAGCTATAACTTCGTCGGCGTGCGTTTCAGAGTTGCTGTCGTTAAAAATGAGACTCCACACGTCCTGGATAAGAGCACAGCACAACTCTGGTCTCCCTCGCCGCCCTTAGGACTGGTACCACACAGGCGTGTCGCGAAGGTGCTCCTGCACAGCTCCGATACGCTCGTTAGCACAGCTGTGCTCAAGGCAGAGTTGCGTTAACGTCAATAAGTGTGCGATACTGGTGCGGGCTTACTGTTTCCATGGTGGATGTGACGCAGCACAAATAATTAAAAAATGCATACTCTGTAGTTAAAAAAATGGACAGTAAAGCATCTTTCCTCAACAACAGAGATTCACGAAATGATCTTTAATATTCAACGTGCAGCTGTAATAGTTAGCCTGGGTAGCCAAAGATCGCTGCAGTGCTGATGCTTTAACAGTCGAACAGTGTAACATACAGCTCTGAAACACGGTTGAGATTTTCAAAACAAACATTAAAAAACGAGACAGCTGGCTGCAATTGAATGGCAATAGCGAAAAGCAGATAACTCTGAGTCGGTATTTGCACTGGTGCTTCTTTTCTCCCCAGAACGAATTAGATTCACTTTATTAAACAGCGGTTTAGAACAGGACTGATTAGTTTTAATGCCGATATTATTCAATTCTTTGACAGTTTACGCTCACCTTCCATATCTTGCAGCTCGCCTACAGTCACAGAAGCCATTTTTCTCAGGTTCCGCCCTCCAGGATTAATATTGACAACACCCTCAACCAATCGGACTCAAGATGTGTGGGTGGGGATAAAATGTGGGAAACCAATGACATAACAAGAAATATTTCAAGGCATCATGGGAACGGTAGTTTGTAAAAATTCGAGGAACGTGGTGACTTGAGGTAAATGCCAGTTGCCCTGGTGAAGAGTCTGCCCTGTCCTGCAGTATATTTATACAGCAGTACTGCCTCCTGCCTCTGTTTTGCATCTGGACTTTACATTTTTTTCCTAGTCACCCCCTTTCAGAACTTGGTAATTTGAAAAAGGATCTCAACCAGAAGTATGCAAACATAACATCTACATATTAAGCTCACAACTGAAGAAGGCTCCACAGCTGAAACGTTGTGCTTTTTTCTTCTCTTTTCAGCATGGAATAAACCTATGACTTGTTCCTTTGTGGCCTATGAAGCTAAGCAGGTGTGAGCCTGGTCAGTACCTGGATGGGAGACCTCCTGGGGAAAACTAAGGTTGCTGCTGGAAGAGGTGTTATTGGGCCAACAGGGGGCCCTCACCCTGCAGTCCATGTGGGTCCTAATGCCCCAGTATAGTGATGGGGACACTATACTGTAAACAGGCGCCGTCCTTCGGATGAGACGTAAAACCGAGGTCCTGACTCTCTGTGGTCATTAAAAATCCCAGGGCATTTCTTGAAAAGAGTAGGGGTGTAACCCCTGCGTCCTGGTAACCATTGGACTTTACCAATCATGGCCTCCTAATAATCTCCATCTATGAATTGGCTTCATTACTCTGCTCTCCTCAACACTGATAGCTGCTGTGTGGGGTGAGTCATGAGTCTGCTTAGGGGGCGTCAAAGAGCCCCAGTCAGGACAGACCTCAGGACTTTTGCAGAAGGAAAGATTGCAAGAGAGAGATTGCAGTGGTTGGACCCAGGAGAGGACTCAACTCTGAGACCAGGGACTGGCAACAGCAGAGGCAGGCCCCAGCATCGCCCGCCTACCCCCTCTAAGCAAAAGCAGACTTAGAAACAAACAGGGTAGAGGGGAGAGACACCAGGAACACATTGTTCAGGACACCTGGGACTGAGGAGGATCCCTCACACTTCTGTTTCTTTGTTGTGACAAGGTTTCTGACAAAGGTTACCAACTTGAGCTGGTTCTGGAGAACAGAAATGCCAGACTGTTTGTCTGGGACAGTTGGTTCTGGTATCTGGTGTCCTTGGACTGCTCTAAGAGTAAGTCATGTGATGTGTTCTGTACATTGGGTGGGCAGTCATAGGAATGGCTGTGTTACGAGGTTACTTGTATATAATGGAAAGATTTAAACTGTAATAAAATGGGATGTTATACATGATAATGTCTTGTCTGGTCTGTGGATACACTGGAGGTTCTGGGAGATAAAATAACTTGTGACAAGGGAGGGTTCTAGTAACCTTTATAATTGTATAATTGTTATCAGCAGCATAGCAAGGTAGTACCTGCATTTAGGGGCTACCCAAACTGTGACACACTGCTACTCTATTTTTGATTAAGATACATCTCAGAGATTATGCTAATGAAAATACACAGGTACAGACTTTTAATTTAATAATAAGAGTGACCAAGCCTTTCAGAAATTGAGTTCAAAGAGAATCACCCCCGCATAGGGTCTGGAAACAACTGTCCGTTACACGTGGTGGGTTATTTGGCTACTGGGAACATTGTTCTCGGTCTGAGTGTGTGTATGTCTATCTGCCCTGTGATGGACTAGCATCCTGTCTACCCTGCCTTGCATTGAATGCTTCCCAGGATAGCCTCAGAGCCACCCTGACCCTGAATTGGAAGAAGCAGTTAGCAAACGGATGGGTGGCCTTGTGGTAGAAGAAGCTGCAGTTGTTTCTTATTATCAATTGCAATAAGTTAATTAATGATCTTGAGTCGCGGAGCACAAAGGCAAAGATGTTCAGTCACACTAAAGTTGGTTTTCTGGATTGTAGGAAGAAACACAAGAGGCTGAATTTATTATCAAACCTTGGGTGATTTATTGAAGGCTCTCAAGCTTTTGTTCAAGTTTGTAGTGATGGCAAAATCTGACCAAAACCCCTTCATTAATAAAGCAAACGTATGGATAAGGGTGAAATGGTGATGTGGTGGTCTGCATCGTTGCCTCGCAGTGCTGGAGTCCATTCCTGTCCATTACTGGGGCGCTATCTGTGTGGAGCTTGTTCTCCCTGTGTTTGCTTGGGTTTCATCCGGGTGTGTCTCTCCCACAGTCCAAAGACATGGTGGTTGGTTATTTGGCTTCTGTAAACATTGGTGTGAGCATGTGTGTGTTTGTGTCTGGTCAGGCTCCGGCTTCCCAGCGACCCTGTACTGAGTGAAGAGGATTAGAAAACTGATGGATGGATGAATCTGGATATAATTTACATCAACTTTGTAAAGCCAATCATTTCAAATTCTTAAACTATTTCATGTGCCTTGGTAAATTCATCTGCGAACAATTAGAAAATAATACAACATTATACAATATTAATTTCACCAACCAGTAAGTGATTTTATTTATAGTAACTGTAACATCAGCTTTCTGTTTTCTGAGAAATAATTGTTACAGGAACATTCAGATGATGCAAGATGTTATACATTTTGCTGGGATCTAACTTTTAAAGTCTGAAAAGATTAATTCCAATTTCTTCCAAGTGAGACGCAGCATTGAAACATTAATGGAACAAAGAAATTGGATCAGGATGCGTTCTTCCTTGTAATCACAGCCCTGTGTAATTTCATCTCTCTCCGCGGAATCCTGGATGGTGAAGATTGTATCCAACTTCCTATTACATTTTGCTGAAGTTATGGCTCAAAAATGACTTTTGTGTACAGAGTGCTGAGGTCTATAGTCTGAGAGGCCAAATATGTGCTCCTGAGAGCTACTAACACCACATCTGGCTGAGGATCTCAAACAGAGCAAAATGCGAAGTAGAGTCCTAGAGCGACTATAATGTACAATTACAGTTAGAGAAGCCCCCTCCAATAATTGAACGTGCTCATTGAAGCAGGAGGTAAGCTCTATGATCATGGGTTTGATTCTAAGTAATTTCACTCACTGACTGTGGCCAGAATTCCCCAAGAAATTGGCTGAGCACTTCTAAGCATAGAGTTGGGCCAATCTGACAGGGTCTCTTGGATCTCATAAACATGACTCCTGTGGTTTTCCAGACAGCTCCAGGCCTGCATTTGCTGTTGGCGAAGCACGTGCCTGTCCGCCAGTCAGCACTGATCCTCCGGTATCTGTCACGCTCTCTGCAGCCAGAGGGCGCTCCTACTCTGTCCTGTCCCTAGTTTCCTGTGCTTTGCTGTCCTTCCGGTGTCTCTCTCTCTGGGGCTACATATTTCTGGGTCACTCATTCACCTTCACTCAGCATTGACGTTCGGATGTCCTGAGACCCGCCTAGTACCAGGTCGCCCCACGTCTGCTGCCTGAGGTTTCTATACAACTCCTGAACTGCTGAATCCCCCGTTCTGCCGCTACGCATATGGGTCTTTGACACCCTCCTGCCTCTCCACGATTCGTCCCTTCTGACATCCGTGACAGTATCCAGCTGTGTTGCCTGCTGCATGTTAAAAGACAGGTGGATTGAAAGTGGACATGTCAGAGAAGCCAGCCTATATTTTCACAGTCTCCCCTGAATGCAGTCTTGGGGTTCATTGGCAAAGCTTTACTTTTCAAGATGCCCTAGAATGTTTTCAAATACAGTGGTGAGAAATTATATGAAATTATTTAATAGGAAATTAAAGGAAATTGCAGGATTTTAACAATTGAGTGAAAAACTGAATTTTAAAATGAGTGTAAGTTGAATAAGTACAGTATGAATAAGAGAGACTGCAGAACAGCTATATCTTTAACAAGTTTTAGATATACAGTATGGAGATGATAGGCAAATCTGAATTGCATTGGACTTTGCTTTGCAAAGATAGAAGGAATGTGCTCAAATAAGACAATACTCTTAATTATCATCTAACAGATAAGTCCACTGTCCTCTTCCCAAAATGCTGAGGAACAGGTCATGAAGTGAAATACATTGTACTTATATTAGCACATGTTTCGGGCATTGTAACTTTGAAATTAGGGTCTGAAATCTATGAACAATGCAGTAGAAACTTGTGTTTCTTCTGCAGATGCAAAGGAGGCTTCTTATACAGACAAGAGGCACTTTTTACACACAATTGAAAATTCTCAGCCTTGTTGTTGAAGGTGCCACCCCATGATACTTCAGGAAATGAGTGGATGAGACCCTCAGAACAATTACCTGCTTGCAACCTGAACTAAAGCCATTTTACCTTGGAATATTCAATGAACAGCCCCAGATAACTTGATTTACTGTTGGTCATTTTATTTGCAATATCTTGCAGTGCATGGAAAGTGAGGAAGAGCAGGAACAATGCCAAAGGACCACTCTTGGCTTTCTAAACTGCCACCCCTGACAGCCCACAAGCAAACTGTGGCTCCGTGTACGGTCCTGGTACTCATTCAGTCTGGATGATGGAACTCAAGCTCAGGTGAACAGTAACCTCTTTCAGGTGCTGTTCTGACTGGGGTTGCAACAGTACTGCTATCCACACACTGGCATTTTTTCATGGAGTCAGGCATAAAATCTGAATAACATGACACTCTCAAGAAATCCCAGTATGGAGTGATCTTTTTTCAAAAAATAAGCATTTAGATTTTCTTTATTTATCTTAGTTTAGAAGATTCTGTCTATAGAAACGTGGGTGCTTTATGCACTAAAGGAAGAAATATTGATCCTTTTGATTTTAATTGCCTGCTGACCTCAAGGGAGGAATCCTTTGAAGGAGTAGAGACAAGTGGGCTGGTTGTACATACATCTGTTCATCACTTTGGAAAGAAATTATCAGGCTGTCAGTCAGAGATCCATTTTCTAAAAGGAATCCTTTATGAAAGAGCCTAAAAGGTTTATGTTCTCCCTTGTTAATTTATTTAACCGGGTAAATAATTACTCATAGTATTTCTTCTTGGCACAATAAGCTCCCAGAGCACTATGACAGCCATAATCATAAGGTGCTGCGCTTCAAAACTGATTCAGGATTGTGGGAGGGTTTGCAGTCTGGAGTGTCATCAGTCTGGAGTGTGGGAGTCATTCTAGTCATCAGTCTAAAAAGAGAGAGTATTCTAGATACTTATTTCTGGAGTGTGGGAGTGTTCTAAAGACATCAGTCTGGAGTGTGGGAGCATTCTCAACTCCATCAGTCTGGAGTGTGGGAGTGTTCTAAACTACATCAGTCTAGAGTGTGGGAATGTTCTACAGCCATCAGTCTAGAGAGTGAGAGCATTACAGATAATTTAGAGTGAGAGTGCCACTCTAAATGAAAGACACCAACCTGGAGTGTGGGAGTATGCTAACCACTTTTGTTTGGAGTGTGGAAGTGTTCTAAAGCCTCAGTGTGGAAAGTGAGAGTATTCTAGATACTTTAATCTGGAGTGTGGGAATATTATCTAAAGCCATCTAGAAAGCAAAACCGGTCTAGATAATTTATTCTGGAGTGTAGGAGTGTTGTAAAGATAGAGATCACAGGAGTTTACTAAAGACATCATTCTACAGTGTGAGAGGGTTCTACAGCCATCAGCTTAGAAGGAGATAGTATTCCAGATACTTTAATCTGGAGTGTGGGAATGTTCTAAAGAAAACATTCTGGAGTGTGGGAGTGTTCTAAAGTCATCAGTGTAGAAAACAAGAGTATTCTAGACACCTTAGTCTGGAGTGTGGGAATGTTCTAAAGACATCAGTCTGGAAAACGAGAGTATTCTAGATACTTTAGACTGGAGTGTGGGAATATTCTAAAGAAATCAGTCAGGAGTGTGGGAGTATTCAAAAGGCATTAGTCAGTGCTGTTAGCGTGCTCTAAAGCCATAAATCAGGAGTGTGTGAGTGTTTTAGAGGCATCAATTTGGAATGTTTTGAAGATATCAATCTGGAGTGTGGTATTTTTTTTAACCCATCAATCAAGACTGGGAATGTATAAATGTCATCTTTCCGGAGACTGGATGCATTATGAAACCATCCGTCTGGAGTATGGAAATGTTCTAGAGACATCGGTCTGGAGTTTGAAAGTGTTCTAAGGACAACAGTCTGGAGTGTGGCAATGTTGTAAAGACATCAGTCAGGCATGTATAGGAGACTTTAGCTGTCGTTGATGTTGGGGGTGCAGGGCTCAGCACCTTTCTTCTGATAGGCACAGAGGTGCAAAACACCTAGGGACAGTAATGAGAATAATTAATAATCATTGAAATGGAGGAAAGTGTAAGGACAGTGTAGGAAGGCAACAGAAGACTGAGAATGAACACAGATAGTCAGACAAACTAAGATACATAAAATTAGAAATCCAGCCTGTTGTTTGCAGAATAAAGGATTGACAGACTGACATACACATGCAGAAAACACACAGATGAACTGACTCACATGCACTGTAACACAGACCGAGACAGACTGAAACACAGGGACAGAGACAGCGGGACAGGAAGAGACATGTTGTTTACCGGCTGCAAAGGCAAGGAGGATGGCCACCCAGCCTAATATGTAGGACCAGGAGAAGCGCCAGTCCAGGTACCGCTTCCCAAAGAAATGGACTGTGACCCCAGTGTAGATAGACAGAGCCAGCAGAGCCAGGAAAGCTGGGGTAGAGAGAGGAAGAGGTAGAGAGGATGAGTGTGATAGAGAAGGAGGAATGGGCAAGGGGACAGTGGAGAGGGTGCAGAGGTAAAGGTGGGAGAGAACATGAGAAAAATGGAGGGAGGGTGAGAGTAGTCTGAGTAAAAAAAAGACAAATGTCAGTACAGGCGAAGGGAAGGACAAAAGTCTTTTCCTGTCAGAAATCTGTCTGCATTTAATGGAGACAAAGCACGAGGCCCCCTGCTTTTCTTGTACTTCTCTCTTTGTGCTGTGCTCCTGTCCTGCCTCTCTGCCCTGCCTGCTATGGTCAATTCTTTTCTAAAAGCCCCAGCCCTCAGACTCTCTTCCACTTCTTCATTCCCACCCTCCTTTCCTGCTCCCTTTCCCTCTCAGCCCCTCGGTTCTGGTCTCTTCCTGCTGCGTCCTGTGCCCTTTCCCCCCTCACCTGACAGCAGCAGGGCGATGCCCCCGATGCGGATGCGTCTGCTCTTGGCTCCATTAGTAAAGGCGCTGAGACCAAGTACAATGCCCGCAAAGCAGCTCAGCACAGCTAGCAGCATGAATGCCCGTGTTGCGTCCCAGAAGGCTTTAAAGGGAGACAGACAGAATTCAATCTTCACCAGCCAATCAAGAATATACTTACTGCACAGGTAAGTTGTCCTAGGATATGTGGACTTTCGCTAACTCAAGCTTTCAGATCTTTCATTTCACTTATGTGTGTTACCTGTCTAATTCGTTGACTGTTAACTTATAATACAGTGATCACTAATGATAAAGAATAAGCAGGTATTTACAGCACAGTAAATTCCCCATAATAACTCCTGCATCACAGTTAATAGACTGCTGAACTGACAGACATATGGACAGCTCTCTGCCTTGACTCACCCACTGAAATGGTGTGGGAGTGGCATTTCCGATTTATGCAGAACCTCCAAAGGCCCTGATTGGCTGCGCTTCCAGAGTACCGATATTGCATCCAGAAGTCTGTTGCTGTGGAAACAATGAGCAGCACCAGGGCAGCTACACCACAGAGTGTGCCCCCGCCTGCCAAAGTGTACAGCATCAAGGTGCAGCGTGGGATAGCACAGTCCTCCCGTTCTCACTGCAACTCACACAGAGAGAATGTCTATGAGACAGGCAAGATGGACAGGAGCTTTAACAAAACATCAACACAAACCGCAACCACAAAAGTAATCAGGTTGATTTAAAACTTTTTTTCTTTTACAAATTTTTATTTTTAGTTTTTCTTTTTATTTTCTATAAGAATGCAAAGGGAATTGTAGGGAGAATGCTCATGGAGCCAGGACATGAGTTAGGAAGGAAAGTGGAGGAGCACAGGAGTGAAGAGGAGATATAGGGAGTCATGCAGAAATTCAGACTCTCATTCCTACATTCCTATGATCCTATTGATTTATTGACAGCCCCACCTGGGAGGAAGAGTCAGGCTTCCTTGCAGGAGAAAGGTGCTCCCAGAAAATTAACAACAGTCAAGTCCATCTGCTGGGTGTGAGCTCTCTTCAGCTGATTTAAACACGTGTTTAATACTCTGGATGAGACCGTAAGCTATAGGACCTAGTCAGGACATCAGGTAATTGGTACGTTGGCTTGGTTAGCCACCTGGTACACACACACCTGCTCCTCTGATTCTGATCATTCTTGTGTTCACTTGTTTTTCATTTTGTGTTTCTGACCCATCTTGGGATAGCAGGAACACTGAAAATGACTGGTTCTTCACCATTTCCCCTCCCCCAATGCCCTGTTGTTCAAAAGCATCTGCAAGAACTAAGATGGCTGCCCTGTGGAAATCACAAGGGATCAGCATCTGCAGCCCGTAAAAATGAGAGATGGGCTTATCTCTCGGATAAGGATCTTTCCCAGGACAGTCCAGATCCATTGTCAACACCCCTTAAAGATGGATGTCCACTGCTTGTGCCAGGTTGTCTGGCAGTGGGATAGGCACATCTGGAGATAATCCCAAAAGTCACAGGAAAAGGTCACTCATCCAGCAAGATGACCAATCAATTAGGTTGACTGCAGGATGTGGGTAGCTTCATGATTAATCACCACTTTTTCCCCAGTTAAGAATCAGTGCATCACCCCTAACTGCGTCCCCCTCTCTCTGCAGAATCTACTTGACTCACCGACAGGAGGACCACGTGCCAGCTGCACCTGCTGTCAAAACGTTGGGATTTAAACTTTTTCCCGAAGCGCAGCATGTAAAACCAGAATTCTGACCGAGGTCTAGCCTGCAGCAGGACCGTGCGCCCGCTTGATCGCCGGAGCAATATGGTCGGACTTTTAGTTGACACGCCTGAATAGAGCGTTATTGAGCAGCAGCGAGCAGCCGCTCCGCCGGGAGCAAACCGAGTTTCTCCCCTTTTACTGTGTCTCGCCCCGACTCGACCCGACTGAGCAGTGATGTGCACAGACATTGTCCCAGTTCATCTCAGCGCTATCCCTCAATCCATATGAGGAAATCGACTGTCAGCGCGATTCTAGAGCAGCTCCCCCTTTCCAGAACTGCCTGGATTAGTACTGGATTGGCGCTGAGCCAAAAAGCACAGCTTGAACGGCGCTGCGACGGACCCAGTCAGCTGTTATCCATCCTTCTGCACGAATTAACATTCCATGTGGATGAATATAAGTGAATATTCACCCTCTCGAGAATAAAATGCTTATATGAATGTGTTAACATCAATTAAATCAATGTAAGTAGCTGTAGCTACTTAAGAGCGTCTGAATGTTGATTATGTTAGTGAGATTGATAAGGAATTTAGTGTAATCAACGTTATACTGTACTAAACGTAGTATCCTTGTTTTAATGTACCTCTTCGCTTTCACCTTGATATTATGAATACTTTTAAGTACACATTGTTTTTATGTATTGATAAATGTATTCCGTGAGTTGTTCAACTTTATGAAGACTCCTTGTTCTGCCGATTGATTCCTAACAGCCAAATTAAACTCGCGCGATTTACTGTTACAACTAAATATTGTGCCAGTACATTCACAAATTCCCTAGAGCTCACGGATAACTGTGATGGGTGTGCATTCAAGCGTTCGGATATCTAGACATGGTGTTGGTGAGCACAGGGGGGAAAAAAAGTTTAAAATCCTTATATTATGAAAAGGGAGTCTGGAATGCAAGTGCACAGCTCATCAATGTTTAACTTAAAAATATTGAAAATATTAATATTAATATTAAAAATATTAATATTACAAATATTTATATAAAAATAAACAGAGTTTAACGACAGGAAATTGTTTTTTTCAGATGGAAGTGAGTGTGATGATCCAGCATGACTCTTAAAATCACCACTCCTTACAGCGATTCCTACAAACACCCTGGCCCGGCAGGACATAAGCATTGAAGAGGCGCACAGAATACATGCTAGGGGCCAAGACAGGACCTGAAGAATTGCCGGGAGAGACTCAGCAACCCTGCATTGGATAAAGTGGTTAGGAAATGGATGGACTGTCAGGCAGCTCCCCTGAAAGAAACAGTCAAGCTAGTCCCTGCTTGCAACGAACAGACAAGCTAAAAGAACTGAACCTCTGTAGCCTAGGGATAATGGAACAGGTGTACTCCTATTCAAAATCTTGAGTGGTGTTGCCAAATGGACCAATAGCACCACTTTCAAGTCATTAATGAAACAAGGATTCGAGATACTGAAAAAAAATAAGAGAAGGAATATTTAACATTGAGAACAGCTACTGTAGGACATTTCTAAACAGAGCCTTGACCAAACTAGGGCAAGCCACAGAGCCATGCTATTGAAGCTCAGGGCTGAATCAACAAGCTTGGAAAAAGAAAAGCTTCTCTAAAGACTCAGAGACACGTGTTGGTCAATAGTGACTTTCACTAGTTTGGAAAATGCTTAAGGTTTTAAACACCACTGAGTCCACTAATTGTGGTAACTTTAGGTGCCTGAATCCAAAGCAGTTACTACGGTCACTTCAAAGTCTGAACCAATGAAGGAAGGAATGAAGTCGTCACAGGTCTGTGTCTCAAACCTCTCCTCAGTTGGCATCTCCAGCTGCTAGAATTGCACTGGAATTGTGAAAAGACAGACAGACAAGCACACAGAGTGTAATGGGCATACCTTTTCCCCTCTCTTTGATCGCCGTCTTGCACTACAGTCGTTATCAGCCAGCCTGCCCAGCTCTATCTATCCTTTTTAAGCCCTGGATCGGGGGCCTTCATTGTTCTGCCGACAATAGTGGGAATGATCGAGCGCACCATGTGAGAGAAGATAATCCCTCTCTTCGCTCCTCTGGTGCTGTCACACCCCTTTCGCCCTGCTTTTCTTCCCTTTTCCGTGCCCTCTCTTCCCCTGCAGTCTCGGACAGTTTTCTCCCATCTTGCTCTGCCAGGAGGGGGGTCTCTCTCCGCACAGCGTGGCTCCCTCTCTCCTGCGCCCCCCTTTCTTCGTGTCTTCGGGCTCCCATTTCCCTCGTCCGCCTCGCAGCCCTGCGCTGGGAGAAACTCGCTGATCAGCCCTGGCATCGCTCGACATCATGGGACTGGCGCTTTTGTGTGAAAGGGCACAACCCCGGGGCGATCACATCAACACCACAGCATCGAGATTATTGCAGCACCTGCCATTCCTGCACCCTGCCTGCGGCCTAACCCCTCGCTTTCTGTCAGCACTTTCATGACATGACATTTAGCAGCCAGCGATCTTTGTACTGCATATTGTGAAGTCATGATGATGACTAAACAGGCTTCGGGGTAGCGGAGACTCACGGCGATTGTGACCATTTTTAATGTTTATGTTTTTTTTTTAAACCTTGCATTTGAAAGGGGTTTCAAAATCATCTTCCTGAGATCCACTGCAACTGATGGAATTGAGACATGGCCCACGATTTCACCAGCAAAACAAGTTGCTCCAATCATTTTTACACCCACTTTGCAAAATATGGTCTGTGACGCCAAGCTCCTTAAAATGTAATGGCCAATCACTTCCAGCCTTGATAGATCTAATTCTAGCATCAAAAGAGCTTCTATGTAAACATAGATGGACACAATTTCTTGTTGTTGTTGACAGGCGTCCCAGAACACGACAGGCGTGTTCATAACCTGATTACTAACTCCAGACTTAGTAAGAATCACTTGTGAGCACTCCATTAATAAATGGCGGAATTCTGTACAGCAAAAATGGGACTTTTGCATGCAGCTGGATTCAAACAACTGCCTTCAAACAACAAGCTGAAGTGGAACTTGACAGGTTTCATCTGTACTCAAAATATGCTTCAAGACTTGCAGCTTACAGGATACAACTAACTCTTTTCAAAGTCTTTCCAGGCCATTAAGAAACACATCCCCTAATACAAACTGCTGAAAATACAGTGAAATGATTGTATAGGCTCCTATGCAAACCATGACAGGCACAGACCACCACTGGTCATTTGTGCTCTTGTATCTGCAAAGTTCAGACCTATAGCTGATCCCTGTGTAAAATGACAGGTACCACCCAAGTGCCTTCTATTTGACATGTGACAATAATATTGCTGTCCAATACACATCACCTACCATCTACCAAGATAATGGACTGAGCTGCATTGTTGAAAAGCCTTTTTTAAATTCAACTTAAACTGATTGACTTGAAACTTGACAAATATCAGAAGCTTCCCCATATGCTTCACTCCGGCTCAACATCAGACTCTCTGACGTTGATACCAAAATGTTGGCATTGCTCCTGTTCAAATCCAGAATAGCCAATTGAACTAAAAATTGATCTTTATCACCTTGTGGTCACTTTAAATTGTTCCGAAAGGGTATCTCTGCATAAACCAAAAAGGCAGACAAGTCTTAAGAATTAAGAATCCCTTTGTTAAATAACACAGTGAACTCCAGCTTTTCCAACCCTCATCTGAGCACCATGGGGTTCAAAGTTTCGAAAATGGTGTTGCATTTTAAGAACTGACAACATGGAAATTGATCAGATTAGGTTATCCTAGAACTGTGGCTTAACTCCAAATCCAGGCCAAGGTGTAACCCCATCATCCTTTCCCCCTGGCCTTTACCAATCATGGCCTCCTAATAATCCCCATCTATGAACTGGCTTCCTCCCTACTGTCCTCCTCCCTTTACAATTTTTTAAATGTGTAAAAATTCTGTTTCTGTAATCTTCACCTCCTATGATTACTCATACTGATGTCTTCTGTGATAGTATCATGAGCATTTCAGTATTAATTTCATGAATCACTGCTTCCCTCTTGTGGTTGTCATTAAATTGAAACAAAGCAGGTTCTCTAAAATACAATAAGTGTTTTTCTGACCTTGTAATCCTGTAGTTCATTGGAACTGATCAAATATTCAATTAAGCTTATTGAAAACGTGAACAACTTGGTTGATTTTTAACAGTTTTCTTTACTCAGAGCTTAGTAGTAGCATCTTGTTTGTGTGTGTCATAGTGAGTAGAACTATAATAGCGCATATGTCATAGCCAGCAGCTATATCACCCTGCAACTCACAACTGGCAACCCACTGAAGCTAAGCAGGTGTGAGCCTGGTCAGTACCTGGATGGGAGACCTCCTGGGAAAAACTAAGGTTGCTGCTGGAAGAGGTGTTAGTGGGGCCAGCGGGGGGCGCTCACCCTGCGGTCCATGTGGGTCCTAATGCCCCAGTATAGTGACGGGGACACTATACTGTAAACAGGCGCCTTCCTTCGGATGAGATGTAAAACCGAGGTCCTGACTCTCTGTGGTCATTAAAAATCCCAGGGCGCTTCTCGAAAAGAGTAGGGGTGTAACCCCGGTGTCCTGGCCAAATTTCCAATTGGCCCTTACTAATCATGGCCTCCTAATAATCCCCCTTTATGAATTGGCTTCATCACCCTGCTCTCCTGCATGTTGATGCATTTTGTTCTGGTGCACTATGAGACTGCTGCTGTTGCATCATCCAGGTGGGGCTGTACATTGGTGGTGGTGGAGGGGAGTCCCCATTACCTGTAAAGTGCTTTGAGTGGAGTATCCAGAAAAGTGCTATATAAGTGTAATCAATTATAATTATTATCTGTTTCAACTTGGTTTAAAAAAGCTTGTTTCACTAAAGCTTTTTAAACAACTCTTAATATTTGTCAATTAATGATGTGCAGATACTGATGGAAAGGACCCTGCCAAACATCTTGTTCTTAGTGCTTCAAGCTCCCATTCAAGGAATTAGCCAAAGAAACTGTTAAGCCGTACAGTATGTCTAACGCCTAGTCGAAAATTCTTTTTTTAAGTTCATCGGCAGTCTTTTGATGACGACAACATGCGTGACGTAGAATAGAGGCGCAGTAAGTGCACGTGTTGTTTTCCTTCGGTGGTGGATTGTCGGCTGAGAGTCTGTTGTAGTTCGTAGAAATTTCGGACTAGAATATATTTATTTGTCTCTTTAACGCCCCTTCACCGGTGGAGCAATGGGAAAGAAACTTAAAGTCGGAAAGACCAGGAAAGATAAATTCTACCACTTGGCTAAAGAGACGGGTGAGTATGTTTCTGTCTTGTCGGTGGAGGCCGGCAAGACGAGTGTGGCCTCTTTAAGACCGGGTTGTCAGGAGAAGTCGGCTGGTCTGTAATGTATCATGCGAACCGGGCTCTTCTTTAAAATGCCCATCGAATGGCCGTACATTGCGTTTTTCATATATTAAAACAGAAGATAGCATAACCACTGTCTACAAATAACGCACTATCTTCCTAATCCTTAGGAAGCTGTTCTGAAATTCTACAGACACCTAAAATAAACAGTTTTCTGTGATCCAGCAGTCTCCGGGAACTATCCGTGCTCCAAATCATTAGTATCAGTATTACTGTGATTAAGTGCTCATTTGCCTAGGGTTTGATTTTGGGATCATTTAGCTAAGGCGACGAGAGCTGCTGTCTCGCAGGTAAACAGAGATTAGACTGCGTCGCATGCTGTTCTGATGATCTGTCCATGCTGCTGCTGTGTCTGTGTCTGTGTCGTGTGCCCCGTCGGTGTTCCCTCAGAGTCTTAATCTGTGCTGTTACTTCCAGGTTACCGCTCTCGCTCCTCTTTCAAGCTCATCCAGCTGAACCGCAAGTTCCAGTTCCTGCAGAAAGCTCGGGCGCTGCTGGACCTGTGTGCCGCGCCGGGCGGCTGGTGAGTGTAGCGTGTAACTGGCTCACTTGTGCGCTTAAATGTTGAATGTGAATATATTACGAACTAAATGCTCTTGTGCAACATGACAAACCCATGCGCATTTACACAGCAGCTCAGACTTCAGCTTCAGCTTCAGCGTGCCAGGGAGTAGGGAAGTGTGCAGTACCTCTCTAACCTGTCCCATAAAACAAGCCTACACTCGGTGTTTCCTGCTTCAGCTTCTTCACGTGCTGTGTGTGAGGAGATATTGGTGAAGTGGTTGCCTAGTTACATGTCTATTATACATGAGAAATTTCACTGTATACATTTCTGATGGTGTGGTAATCTCCCAATGAAAAATGTGCTTTCACAGTTCACTTTCACAGTTTGCACTTTTAAGACATTAATTCTGAAGTAAGTTTAGGGTACTGTACTTGTATTGAATGTGATGTCATTAATTGCCTATAGTCCCTGGAGCAATGCCCAGTGTTGCTTCCCTTCAGCAGTGATAGTTATCCCTGTGTTCCTGCAGGGTTTATGGGTGATTTATAATCCTCAGTGAGTGAAGACATGGAAACAGCAGTAATCATAGGCTGGTTGAGTGGACTACTGATTATAATGAAGTCATTTAGTGTCCAAGATGGAATGCAGTAGGATTTGCGAATGCATTGCATTATGCGTCTGTGGCGTTGTGTTTTTCCGCTTCTCTCATCTTGTTTCTCTCTGTAGGCTGCAGGTGGCGTCCAAATTCATGCCAGTGTCCAGCCTCATTATTGGTGAGTTCAGATCTGTTTCTGTGTCTACAAGTGTTGTTTATATGTGTGTTTCTATTCAACAGGATTCATATGCTACCTGCATTTTAACATAATCCAGTCCTGGGATATACTAGAAAAACTGGCATGGTATTATTGGGTTATTGAATGTCATCCATTTTTATTAACTTGTTCCACATTGTACAAGTGTGCATGTATGACCTCACGTGAGTCACACTGTTTCTGGTTTTCAGTTGGCTCAAAGCCCTGTTACTCAAACATATTCTTGTGCAGGTTGTACTTTATAGCTTTTGTAAAATTTGGAAAAAAAAAGGCATCTCACATTTTCTTACGGAATGGAGACTTAATATAACTTATAACTTAAGCACTTATCATGTTCAGTTAAGAGAACTGTGATCTTTATGGGTTGAGAGGTACTAGGATTGGTCTCAAGTAATCTATAATTTAAACTACCTACTCACTTGATCACATTGCTCTGAGTGTTCAGAGATTGACAATTTAATGGTGATCTATAAAACCTGCTGCATTGGGGCTTTGCAGGACCAGCGCTGGAGAGTCCTGTGTTAATTATTGCTGTAAGCTCATGCACAGCAGCATATGCTGTAGGGCTAATGCTCTGTGGAAGAACCACTGTGAGTGTGTCTCCTCCTCTGCCTGACATACTCTTTTCTCTGCTTCTCTTCCTTTCTGCCTCTTGCACTCCAGGTGTGGACTTGGTGCCCATTAAGCCCATCCCCAACGTGGTCACTCTGCAAGAGGATATCACCACTGAGAAATGCCGGCAGGTAGGGAGAGCTTAAAAGAAATGAAACCCAATGTGACATGACCCTGTGATGTCCGCTGTGCCAGAGGGTGTGTTGGCTAATAAATTCATTCGTAGTTAAGCAAGTGATTGGGGTGTGGTTCGTGCAGTTTGTCCATCAGCTGTGACGAGAAATGCCTTTTAAATCTGGAAACTAGCCCAGCGAGGGAGAGAATTTATCTGCCCTGTGGGGGTGTTGGCAGTGTCGTTAATAAAATACTGGCTACTTGTAATGTTAAGTCCCTGAAATTAAAGTTTTAGAAAGTGAGGTGTCCCAACACATGACATTGAATTAGGATTGACAAGAGAGTGCTCTTATACCACATTTTACTTAGTCAGATTTTCAGCCTTTTAAGGTTTTGATTTCAGGCAGTTAACACAGTAGAACTGCTATTTTTTTTAGCTTACTACATTGCTAACAGCCTAATCACCCAAGAACCACATATTTGGATCTATTTTACATAACAGAGAAAAACATCTCCTTGCAGGGTTTTAAGGTCCATTAGCAGACTTGATCTGTAGATCTTAGCCATTATGTTGTATGGTGAGATTAATATTAAATAAGAATAACTGTTTAACTGGGGAGGTCAGTTGAGAACAAAGTCCAATAAAGACCCAGCCAAGAGGCTCCCAGAAGACAAAGTGACAGAAAGAAAAGAAAGATCAAGATGTGGCCTTAACAAGTGCAGGTGTCAGGCAGGAGAGATTCAGTCCTGCAGAGAAGAAGCTCTCGGGTGTGGCAACCTCCTCTCACTGACATCAGGTGGCTCAGCAAGAGTGCTTTCTTGTCAGCCTTTGTTCGGCACCTTTATGCATTTAAACCTTTATGCTGAAGTAAGGAAAATAAACATAATGTGAATGTCTGCGTCATCTCCTGAGAACCCAGGGCGGGGATCCCTGGGGGTTTCCCCTGGCTGCAAGGCTGTCTTCCTCACTGCGGTGTGTCTGCCTGCTAGGCTATCAGGAAGGAGCTCCAGACCTGGAAGGTGGATGTGGTTCTGAACGATGGAGCCCCCAACGTGGGAGCCAACTGGCAACATGATGCCTACTCACAAGGTCAGCGGACTGGCATCGGCACTATTGGTTCTCCGAACACCAGACAAACACACCTGACGCACAGAGACTCGCACCAAAACAGGTGCACAAGCAGACTTGGCATAAAGCTGTCAGTAGAACCAGCATACATGCACACTGTCTTCTTAAGTAATGATAATAAAAAACTTTATTTTATATAGGGCCTTTAAAGGTGGCTTCACAAAGCACTTTACAGAATGACAACAACAATATATTAAAACAATACACAAGATAAAACACAATTACAATATACGGAGGAGACCGTAGATGGTGGTACTAAGAAACGTAGAAGCAGAGGGGTAAAAACTGGAACCAGTTAAGTAAAGGCTCTTCTAAAGAAGAAGGTTTTGAATTTAGAGAAGGTGACTCTCTGATATCCTTGGGCCACTGTGCCACTGTTGCCTTCCCTCTCTGTGACCACCCGATTGTACTCAGGTGTAACTTAGATTTCTCGCTCGCTGTCTTTCCTGCAATCCGTCACTCCCTTCGGTCTTCTGCCCCCGACCTCCCTGACTGACTCGCTCCCCCTCTTCCCCCCCAGCCCACCTGACCCTCATGGCTCTGAAGCTGGCGTGTGAGTTCCTGACCAAGGGAGGCTGCTTCATCACGAAGGTGTTCCGTTCCCGGGACTACCAGCCGCTGCTCTGGATTTTCCAGCAGTTCTTCCGGCGCGTGCAGGCCACCAAGCCGCAGGCCTCGCGAAACGAGTCCGCCGAGATCTTCGTCGTCTGCCAGGGTAGGATCCGCCTCCGGCCCCCCCGCCGCACGGGCGCCTGGCCTTTCCCGGGGTCTTCCCTGCCGGACGGCTGTCAGTCCCTTCTGTCTGATTGTTCGAACTCCATCAGGTTTTGATATCGGTGTTCAGTCTGTTTTGGTAAAAGCATCATGATATTTGTGCCCTGCCATGGACTGGCATCCCGCCCAGGGTGTATCCCGCCTTGTGTCCATTGATTGCCTGGATAGGCTCTGGCTCCTGAATTAGAAGAGGTGGTTAGAAAATAGATAGTTGGATAGATCATGGTATTTGTATCATTGCTGATGATGTCTGATGTTGTATATTTCACTTATTTGGGGATTTAAGCATGTCCTAACCTGATTTTGAAATGCTCTGAATGTTTTTACCACAAAAAAAAACATGAAATAGCAATTGATGTGAAAGCTGAAGTCTCAAAATTATCATTAAAAACAAGCCATTTGAAATCTACAATGTGTAAAAAATGCCAGAGCTAGTTTTAGATTGTCTCCAAATGAAGAGCACCATCCTGACAGTAAAAGCAAGAAATATAACCAAATTGCATTGATCTACACCTGGGGTTGTAAATTTATTTCACTTATGATGTGACTCAGTGTTCCCTGAATGCCGTATCTGCTTATAGAGGAACTGATACCTGAATAAGGAAATATTATAGTTTAAAAATGAGGTCTAAGATGGTGTTTCCTGCTAGTTTTACCATAAGATAGCATAACATGCTGGATTAGAGAACATGTAATGCTACCTTGGATGGGACCCAACCAGATGCCTGGGAATGACCAGACCCAAATCAGAATTAAGCTTGTAAGATAAGCAGGACACCAACCCAGAGGTACAAAAGATGACAGATAACGCTGAATGAGTACACAACAGCAGTTGAAGGTGTGTGAATTTGTAGTGTTTAAGTTAACTAAAGGAAATAGCTTATAACATCCTGCTAGCCTGCATTTTTTTATTTGCATTTTTGTGAGAAAAAAAAAGCATTTGGGATTTATGTCTTACTGTGACAATAGGAAGTCATGATGTGGTGCGTAACTTTGGTATTTTCAGCAGTATTTCTTCAGAAAAAAATTTTTAAAAGCTCTCAGTTCAGGTGCTCATGGCTGTTTTTGTGCTCTTTGTCCAGGTTACCAGGCACCCGATAAAATTGACAACAAGTTTTTTGACCCCAAACATGCCTTCAAAGAAGTGGAGGTTCAGGCCAAGACTGTGAAGGAACTGGTGCCAGTCAAGAAGCCCAAGGTGTGTCCCTGTGTGTTTGTGTCAGGCTGTGTGTATGGCAGAATCTCTGTGTCAGTGTGCGGGTTGCTGATTGTACTCGATTGCAGGCAGAAGGGTATGCAGATGGAGACCTGACACTATACCACCGCTTCTCTGTGACGGAGTTCGTCCGGGCTGAGAATTCTGTGGACTTCCTGAGCAAGGCCAACGAGGTGAGAAGGCTGGGGGTGGAGGAGGCCCGATTGAGGGAATGGACTGTACTGTACTGCCACTGTTCCCCATCTCTCGTCACTGCTCACTGCTCACTGCTCTCTGCTCTCTTCTCCTCCTAGATCACCTTCGACAGCCCTGAGCTGGAGTTTCACTCATCCACGACCCCGGAGATCAGGGAGTGCTGCCGCGACATCAAAGTCCTGGGGCGTAAGGACCTGCGGTAAGAACTATGCTCACACTTTGTTTAAACACCCTGCACAGTCCCTCTGCGTCCTATAGACACGCCCCACACCCCCAATACTCTCAGACTCTGCTCATTCCCTACGGATCCTGTACTCCTGCCCCACACCCCCAATACTCTCAGACTGCTCATTCCCTAGGGATCCTGTACTCCTGCCCCACTCCCACAATACTCTCAGACTCTGCTCCTTCCCGATGGATCCTGTACTCCTGCCCCACTCCCACAAAACTCTCAGACTCTGCTCATTCTCTACTCTGTACTCCTGCCCCACACTTTCAGTTATACTGACACTCCATAGACACAGTATGCTCACACCCCACATCCACGGTTATATTCCTACTGTTTCCTCAGGGCTCTGCTGGCTTGGCGAGGCAAGCTGCGCCGGTTCTTGGCAAGACAGCTGAAGGAACAGGCCAAGCAGCTGCACCATGAGATCAGGTATCTGTGTTTGCTTCTTAGATTCCTGTTTTTAGCAAATAGTATTTTATCAATGAATTTTGTTGGAATCACAGCGATGTTTGTTAGTCTAACTCCCACAAACACCTCTTTCTCTTGATCAGTCTGAGCTCCAGCGAATGTGAGAGTGAGTCAGAGGAGAAGAAGAGGACAAAAAAAGGTACAGAGCAGATGGATGAAGAAGAGGCGGAGGACGAAGAGATGGAAAAGCAGCTTGCAGAGGTCAAGGCTGACGAGGTGGCCGAGCTGCGCCGGTAAGTTTTGCTTGTGTGTCTTGTCAAGTTTGTGCCTGACTAGTCTTGTCAACTTGTACTGTGCCTGTTTTTGAGCATGCTGAAATCCTGTATATGTTGACACTGTGTTTACTGACACAGCGATGTTAACATTGTCTGTTTGATTGTTGACATATTATTTGTATGGATGTTGACATGATCAGTGTGCCTGTGGTGATGCGGCCTGCGTGCGTGGTGCCCATGGACCCGTGGTGATGCGGCCTGCGTGCGTGGTGTGCGTGCCCGTGGTGACGCAGTGTGATGTGCGTGCCCGTGGTGACGCAGTGTGATGTGCGTGCCCGTGGTGACGCGGCCTGCGTGCGTGGTGCCCATGGACCCGTGGTGACGCGGCCTGCGTGCGTGATGTGTGCCCCGTGGTGACGCGGTGTGATGTGCGTGCCCGTGGTGACGCGGCCTGCGTGCGTGGTGCCCATGGACCCATGGTGACTCGGCCTGCGTGCGTGGTGCCCATGGACCCTTGGTGACACGGCCTGCCTGCGTGGTGTGTGCGTGTGTGGTGCCCATGGACCCGTGCGTGATGTGTGCGCCCGTGTGTGATGTGTGCGCCCGTGGTGACGCGGCCTGCGTGCGTGATGTGTGCGCCCGTGGTGACGCGGCCTGCGTGCGTGATGTGTGCGCCCGTGGTGACGCGGTCTGCGTGCGTGATGTGTGCGCCCGTGGTGACGCGGCCTGCGTGCGTGATGTGTGCGCCCGTGGTGACGCGGCCTGCGTGCGTGATAGTCGCGCCCGTGGTGACGCGGTGTGATGTGCATTGTGTGTGCGCCTGAGATGACGCGGTAGGATGTGCGTTGTGTGTGCGCCCGAGGTGACGCGGCCTGCGTGCGTGATGTGTGACCCCGTGGTGACACGGTGTGATGTGTGAGCCCGTGGTGACGCGGCCTGCGTGTGTGATGTGTGAGCCCGTGGTGACGCGGCCTGCGTGTGTGATGTGCGCGCCCGTGGTGACGCGGTGTGATGTGCGTGCCCGTGATGACGCGGCCTGCGTGTGTGCTGACACAGGAAGAAGAAGAAGTTGCTGCGAGAGCGGCGCAAGCAGCGGGAGAGAGTGGAGCTGAAGATGGACCTGCCGGGGGTCTCTATTGCTGACGACAACGACTCCAGCCTCTTCTCTCTGAGCACCATCAAAAAAGGAAAGGTACAGACTCCCTGGGGCGCTGGGGCTGGACACACACACTGCCGCTGGCACTGGCGCTGTGACACAGACACACTGCCACCCCGGGGCGCTAGGGCTGGACACACACACAGAGACACTGCAACACTCTGACAAGACATACGAAGTCACTGACTGACGCACACATTGAGATGCTAACATGCTCGTGTGAAATTGCTTGCCAGCTATGTGATCTGTGGGTTGCAGTACATTCTTTCTCTCTCGTCCTCTCAGGCTCTTGGCGAGATTTCCAAGGGGGACATGCAGGGTGCTGATGCAATCTTGCAGGGGAGAGAGGAAAATGAAGAGGACATGTACCTCTCCGACCCCGAGAGTGATGCCGTCTCACTGGCCTCTGACCTTGACCCTGAAGACCTGAAGGAGGTGGAGCAAAGACAGAAACAGCTGCAGCAGAAGAAAGCACCTCCTAAAAAGTACAAAAACCACTGTCAGTCCTTCACAGCTGCAATCGTGGCACTGTAGATAACGATTTGAAAATGAACAGTGGCCTCTGTGTTTGTTTTCCAGAGTATCGTTCAGGGATGAAGAGGAGGAGGATGAAGGCAAAGGAAACGAGCTGCTGGTTGACCTGGAGAGTCAGAGCGAGAGGAGGGAACGTGAGACCGCCCTGTGGTTCAGTAAGGTGTGTCACACAGGGATTAACACACAACACTGCTTATAATAATAACCTTTGGAGGAAGGCGCAGGTTGTGAAAGAAACCTTGCCTTAGCAAGTTTCCAGGAATCCTTCTGAACCCTCTTTAGTACGTATTGTGATTGTATTCGGGTCTGACCTTTTTGTTTAGATTTCCTGACCGCCCTCTCTCACCTCCCTCTGCAGGATGCTTTCTCAGAGCTGGACCTGGAGGCCGATGCCGAGACGGAGATCAGGCAGACAGAGCAGCTGCGTGACCAGCAGTTCAAAGGTCGGTTTCTGTGATTGACTGCAGGGGGACATGGTATACTCGGGGTGGGGGATCGACTGCAGGAGCGGTGTATCGGCACCGCGCTATGTTCTGCATGAGCTCAGCTGACAGAGGTTTGCTGTTCAGAGCAGTGAGATCAGATCGCTTGCTGAACAATGTGAAGTCATCAGCTTGGCTTTGCGATTTTCCTCTCTTCGCATGTGGGAAGTGTGAGTTAGTGTATAATTCATGAGTGGTCTGCAGATTGGGTAGGGCGTTGTTAAGAGGAGCATCAGAGAAATGGAGGGGAATAAGTCTGACCACTCACCCCCCCACATGCACCTCAGGATGATTTATTTGTGTTCGAAATTGCATTGACCAAATTTGTATGTCATTAGGAAGAAAGGAAGTAAGCAGACTGCTCGTCATGTCTAATGCCTCTCAAGTGGAGGATTATGGCTGTACATCACACTGTATAAAATGGGTGTAAATATTAGTCTTCTGCATGACCGTCTGCATCTGGCCCTGCAGGAGGGACTAGGCCAAGCTGCTGGGTTCCAATATTTTGCACCTGGCGTTGTGATCATTTGAGTTTGGCAGAGCTCCTTGATCATGTGTGCTGATTCTCAATTCAGGAAAGGGAGGAAAGAAGAAGGGCCAAGAAAAACAGGCACCTGCCGAGCAGGGAGAGGATGGCCCTGCACAGGGAACACTGGAGCAGGTCAAGGATGAACATGTGGAGGACGAGGGCAACAGCGACTCTGATGATGACACCAGCAGCAGTGATGATGAGAGGTTGGGAGTCATTTCCAAAATGCTTTGAACTGCACTCAGAGTTGTGTCTGAGTGGATTGCTGCTGGCACAGCTGGTGCTGTATTCAGCAAAGAATGAACCTTTATGTGTAGGGTGTGCAGTGTCCCAGTCTGTTGAATGTGTAGTGTGTTAGAACATAGGGGTGTGTGTTTTTTAGGGTGTCACTCTGTAGAGGGTGTGTGCTCTGTAGGATGTCTGTAGAGGCTGTGGTAATGTAGTCTCTCTGCACAGGGAGATTGCCCAGATGAAGAGCCATGGTGGAGCAGGGCAGTCTGGCCAGGGAGCTGCGGAAGATGAAGATGGGGAGTTTGAGGTGGTCCCCGTTGAGAGCACAAGTGAGTGACCGTGCAGGACCCCTGAGGGTATGGATACTAGTATTTCATTGACATTACTAATGCTTGGAAGAGAACTTAGAGGTTAGAGCTTATGGTAACAAAGAATCACTTTGAGTCTGACTGGGCATTGCCGTGAACAAGGCCTTGGTGCTACTGAAGATCGACAAGCGGTTTCTTTCTCTGAGAGCCTGTCTGTCTTTTCTTTAGGTAAGCGTGCTCGTATCCTGGACCCTGAAGGACTGGCTCTGGGCACACTGATTTCCACATCAAAGAAAAGACGCAGAGACCTCGTGGACAGCTCCTTCAGCAGGTAAAAACAGGCTACTGTAAATAAGATATTGAAGCTTAAACACATCAACACTTGAGACGTGGCTCACTGTCATTAAAATATACCACCACTGAGACTCGCTGTCAGTAAAATATACCAACACTGAGGCTCACTGGCACTGAGACTTGCTGTCATTAAAATATACCAACACTGAGGCTTACTGGCACAGAGACTTGCTGTCAGTAAAATATACCAACACTGAGGCTTACTGGCACTGAGACTTGCTGTCAGTAAAATATGCCAACACTGAGGCTTACTGGCACTGAGACTTGCTGTCAGTAAAATATATCAACACTGAGGCTTACTGGCACTGAGATTCGCTGTCAGTAAAATTACCAACACTGAGACTCGCTGTCAGTAAAATATACCAACACTGAGGCTCACTGGCAGTGAGAGTTACTGTCAGTAAAATATACCAACACTGAGGCTTACTGGCACCGAGACTCGCTGTTGGTAAAATATACCAACACTGAGACTCGCTGGCACTAAAAGAAACTAATTTAATTTGTGGAAGACAAAGTATTTTGGCCGGCATGGCCACCACAGTGGTGTAGTATATAGCATTGCTGCCTTGCAGTGCAGGACCCTGTGTTCAATTCTGGACCTGGGGTGCTATCTGCATGGAGTTTGTATGTTCTCCCTGTGTTCGCATGGGTTTCCTCCCATAGTCCAAAGACATGCTGGTAGGTTAATAGGCTTCTGAGTATACTGACACTGTTGTGAGTGTGTACATGTCTGTGTGCTCTGCAGTGAACTTGCACCCCTTCCAGGGTGTGGATCTCCTGCGCCCCAGAATTGGAAGAAGCCATTAGGAAATGGATGGATTGAAAAGTATTGATTCCAGCTCCATAATTCCTTGCCCTACATAGGATGGCAATAATGTGCATTTAGTAAACTCAGTCACTTTTAATAAAATACAAATTGTGTTTTTTGAGGAACAGGGCATGAGCATTGTACTTTTCTCTGTGTGTTTTTGGGCACAGTGACAGTTCCAGTGCACTAAGGAGCTGGGTTTTGCTCCACTCACCTCATCCAGTCAGACTTTCTCAGTGAGCGGATTTAGATTCAGGACTTGTCAATACATATCCAGGGACTCTCTTGCCCTTTTTTTGTCACTTCCCACTACATGAGGTTATTGATTAGTCCACATAACATCCTTTCCATAGGTCAGTACTTCCTAGCCTCCTCGAACCCATGGCGAGATGGCATGAACATAAAAAATCTGTGGCGCGCTCCTCCCCTCACTGCACAAAACAAACAGGTCTAAACGAATTTGTTCACTGGGCAAATTCACATTGGCCTCTTAATTACCTTGTCCTGGCAGGAAGTGATGACATGAAACTAGGATCTCTTGCTCATCCGCTCTCGTGTGTTCTTGGTTTTTATGTCCGTCCGACTGGAAAACATCGACTCGCTTGACATGAACAGTCTTAGAGCATGGCCTCTGCCCCATGTAAATACACTGAACACATAACATGTTATTTTACAACCTTTATTATACAAAATTAATTTATATAAACAGTCATTTCATTTTTTATTATGTTCTCCAAATGCTGCATGCCCGTTCGTGTCTGAAGGCACGAGAACTACTGCGATAGCTTACTTCAGGTTGATGGCCTTCGGTTTGGTGTTTATAATGTTCCTTCCCCAATGCAGTTCTTTGCTTTGTATTATTTTTTCAGTGTCTTGAATGTTTCAGTCAGGGGTCCCAAGTCTTTGCATTTCCACTACGGCTTCTAAAACACGTGCAGCCACACCTGCTCTGAGTTTTCTGGGTTACCAATGAACAAGCCTGCTGCCACCCGCGCCACTGTCTGGAGGTCGCTGTGGGGCCAGGGGGCAGGCGCGAGGGCGTGCGGCGGTGTCGGGTGGTCTGTAGCGGTGTCTGTCCCCGCCCAGGCATGCCTTCTCGGAGGAGGTGGACGAGGTACCGGAGTGGTTCCTGGAGGACGAGCGCAAGCACCGGCGCCGGACCGTCCCGGTCACCCGGGAGATGGTGGAGGAGTACCGGCAGCGCTGGAGAGAGATCAACGCCCGGCCCATCAAGAAGGTGGCCGAGGCCAAGGCCCGGAAGAAGAGGAGGGTGAGGAACGGAGGGGCGGGCCAAGGGGGGGGAGGAGGAGGAGGAGGAGGCGGGTGGGGGGAAGCGTTCCGCTTGGGGGTGCTCTGCTGGTGGCCGTCTGTAAGCAAGCTCTGTCTCTCCGCATCAGGTGTTAAAGAAGATGGAGCAGGCGAAGAAGAAGGCGGAGGCCGTGGTGAACACTGTGGATATCTCCGAAAGAGAGAAGATGGCCCAGCTCAAGAGGTAACCCAGCCCTTACCCTAGCACAGATCGCCATCTCCGCAGCCGAGCCAGACAGCAGTAGGGCACACCTCAACAGTATGAAAGCCACGCAGCTTTGAGCTCACTTTAAAATAACAGCACACAGACACTTTCAGCTGACTCATTGCCCCCAATACTCTTGTTCTCTTTGAGTGCTGTCTTTAACTGCCCCATCGCCATCTCCTCTCCCCTCTAGTATCTACAAGAAGGCCGGGCTGGGGAAGGAGAAGAGGGAGGTGACATACGTGGTGGCCAAGCGCGGGGCAGGGCGCAAGGTGCGCCGTCCGGCGGGGGTGAAGGGCGTGTTCAAGGTGGTGGACTCCCGGATGAAGAAGGACATGAGGGCGCTGAAGAAGAAGGAGCAGAGAGAGGGGGGCAGGCGCCAGCACCAGCGCCGGCGCCGGCAGTAACCGCTGTCCTGACCCTCCTCGGCCACTTCCTTCTGGACTGTCATCTGTCAGCCTTTTTCCACAGAATGAGGCGCGAGTTTTCAGGCAGACTTACTCTGCATCTGTTTAATTCACTCACCATTTCAGGCCCCGCTCTCGTTGCCTGGACTGAGACCCAAAGTCTCAGCCTAGGAGCCCAACGAAGGCTTTCCAGTCCACAAGATGTAGTGCAGATTCAACTCACCAAAGTCCTGTGTCACACATTTTCTGAAATCCAGATGTTTTGGACTGTTGTCGGGGATGATTTTGGTGACGTATCCTGATCAGAATGTCTGATTCAACACAGGATGCAAAATTGTGATTGAATTAACTGAGGCTACTGTAAAAACTGCAGTGAGTTCAGACTAAATACAGACCCCCTTCTTGGCTGCACAGCACAAGCAATACCTGCTGCTGTGAGAGCTGGAGCACACACTGTCCCTGGAGGTGACCCTTCCCCTGCAGACTGACACCACAACCCAAGGCAGGAGGTGTGGGGGACTAGAGGTGAGCTCTGCTTAGGTTCTGTTGTAGTGTTGCTCAATCAAGTGTACTCTGTCTCCCTCTTGAGGAGAAATCAGTGCAGTGCAGCCAAAGGATCAAGCAGTAGGCCTTTTCCCTGTGAGTAGTATACATATATTTATGAGAACAAGTAATAGGTTTATTCCATGCGGGAAAAAAAGAAAAAACACAACGTTTCGGCCGTGGAGCCTTCTTCAGGTGTCTCACATGCATTTCAGCATGGAATAAACCTATTACTTGTTCCTTTGCAGCCTACGCATGCTGACGCAGCTACCCACCTGAACTACATCTGTGTATGCCAGCTGGACTTTGATACTCTATGTAAATAAGTTTACAGCAACAATTACAAAAAATAAAATCTTATTAGTAGACATTGATACTATGGTTTGCTGTTAAGAGGTTTCTTTGTGGAGTGTCTTTATTTTCTTCCAGTGAGGGTTGTATGAAGTGTTTTAAACTGTTTTTATAGTGTTTTTTTATATAAAAAAGTTCTGTTTTTATCCTGTTAATTTCCTTCTTGAAGGAGGATGTGCATAAACCAGCCACTCGTTGGTTTGTATAATACAGTGTGATATTGATGTGTGACTTCCCATTCAGTAAATAACTCCCTACTGCAGCTCTCCCGGGCCCTTGAAAGAGCTGGGGGAAGCTGTTAAACTGGTCCAATTAACCACGTAACTCAGTCATTTAACTTAAGAGCTGAGTTAGAATGGAAATTTGCAGACCCAGGAGCACTGGACTATAAGGGAACTCGATGCAGTTTTTGCAGGAACTGAAAGCTTTGGATAAAGTCAACCCAGGGGTCTTTAGGAAAAAGAACTAAACTAAGAGTATGTGTATCTGCAAGTTAAGACATGAGGCATGTTGTGCCGCACAAAGGGCAGCATGTGTAGGGGGAGCTGGGTAATTCTGTTGTTGAAGCTCTATGGTAGGGATAAAAAAAATGGGTGATCGAGGATATTGGATCAATCAGCTACTAACAACCAGTTGAAGAAGATTGACAGAGTGCCCTGCTCTCATTTCTAACCGTCCTTGCAATCTTACATTCCAGTGGCGCCAGAGTAAGGGAACCCCTACCACAGTGCTCATGAATAATCAGAAAAAACTGAACTTTTGCTTCACGCATCAGAGAATTTCTCACTTCATCATTGAATTAATCATCCTCACCTACAAGGAGAAGACCAAGCTTGGACTTGGAGACCACTTTGTTTCCGTTATTTAGGGATTCCAACATCCTCCCCATCATAAATGGTAAATAGTTTGGATTCATGGACCAAATGCCCACCTATGAATTAAAAATTGAGTTGAGTGATTGATTTTTGTCTATTTCATCAAACTCTATAGGTGTTGCAATGATTACATGAAAAGCCTAAAATGACAGTTTTCAAATGTTTAAAATATTAATAATAAAGGAATTGATTTAAATTTGTCGCAATGTGATTATATTGAGTACGGTGTTCGGTGGACGTGTAAATGCATGCAGTGAATGGGGCAGTGTTTGAAAATGGTCTTCGATTTAAAAGCTGTTTTGTCTCTGTCTGGGTTATTGATGTTCTTAACAAGTACACTACTAGCTTTATCTTGCAAACGGGCAGAATCCTGCAGACTGTCGCATGTTAACACGGTACTTGAGCAGTGGGAAACTAGTTACTCCAGAACAAGACCCAGCAGTTCTCGGCTGACCGTATGCGCCCGAAACCTACGCCGCCGAGCACGAGCGGAAATGACGTCTCGGACGCGAGTGCTTTAGCGGGTATTCCAATATGGCGGCGTTGTGTAATTGGTAAGGTAGTACAGAAAGCCCCTTTCAGATAAAAAAGTACGTAAAGCCTTTTTTACTCATGTTATTAGAAATTTCAGATATTTCTTTTCGTATCAAGTCATTCATATCCCTCTGACTGAGTGTTATGGGTTGAAGTATTTCCGTGTCTAAACTGCTCCAAGATTTTGTGTGTTGTAAACATTGTGAGTGGTGTTTTTGCAAAGCTGTGATCCGCGAGAAACAACCTGGGGTGAAGACAAATATCGTGGAAAGGCGTCTCTTTGATTCACTGAATACATTCGTAACTAGTATCGCGAAGTTTTCGACTTGGCAGATACGACGGAAAGGTATGACCACTGCACCGTCTTTGGCTCTCTCAAATTGAACTCTAGAACTTGCATGATGGCGATGATACAAAAATGTCAGAATATTAAAACTACTACAGAATAATTTACTTAAAAGAATATTGAAATAAAGACTCAGTCAATGTCCTTGTTTTGAACATGAACAATTGGTGTGCACGCTGACATACAGTACGTATCACGTGTACACGTACATAAGTATAAAAATAACACTTAAAAATAAAAAAAAACTACTGATATTTGTACAGGTTTGTAACCTTACTAGTTCCATTTTTACAGCAAAATAAAAACGTCTATAAAATCAAATAATCCAAACTGGATTCAGGGGATTCTGACTAGGTGTGGAGTCTGCGGGTCCTCTTACTGTGCAGGATGAAAATTCAGCAAATACTGTATAAGCGACATATTGAGTGCCTTGTCTACTACTAAATATGTATTCTTTTTTAAGGTTTTTTTTCCTTGGAAGGAGGAAATCTCTGGAGGACTCTCTGAGACTGAATGGAGGGCCCTGCAGGGCGATGAACGGGCTGATCTCTTTCACCCGAGCCCAGGAGGAGGGAGTGGGCTGGCTGGGGGTCAGGGAGGGTTCTGGGGGGGCAGCGAGCCAAAAAGAGGGGGCGCTGAGCGGAGCGGAGGCCCGACTTTTCTACGAGAGTCTTCTGGAAAGTGGCGAAAGAAAGAGCGGAGCAGAGAGCAGGAGGGGCGCCCAGAAGGAGAGGCGTCAGGACAGAGGGAGAGAGGGGCGCAGGCCGCCCCCTCGTGCGGCAGCAGCCCCGACGGCTTTCCGGACGTCGGAGAGGGACGGACACCGGCTGCTGAAAAGCGCGCAAGACGGGGACCTGCCTGGCCTGCAGGAGCTGCTGGAGAAGCGCGGCTGTGACGTCAACTTCCAGGACAGCTACTACTGGACCGCCATCATGTGTGCCGCCTACGCCGGACAGCGGGGGTCAGTGCGGTACCTCCTCCAGCAGGGGGCAGCCTGGGTGGGCGTCGTGGACACGCAGGGCCGTGATGCCAAGGACTTGGCGGAAGAGGCTGGGCATGGCGAGGTGGTGAGGGAGCTGGAAGAGTACCGGGCACAGCCAGAGCCTCCGGCACACCCACAAAGGTCTGTACCTCAGATGCAATAACACACTTACTCACCATTGTTGCCTGACAGAGCTGGGGTAATTCCCAGGGTGCTGTCTGTGTGGAGTCTGTATGTTCTCCCCATGTTCACCTGGGTTTCCTCCGGGTGCTCTGGTCTCCTCCCACAGTCCAAAGACATAATTAAACGGCTTGTGGGAAAAATCAGCTCTGGCCTGGTGTGAGTGTGTGAGCCCTGCGATGGACAGGCGTCCCGTCCAGCCAGGGTGTACCCTGCCTTGTGGCTGTTGCGTGCTGGGATAGGCTCCGGCTCCCCGCAACCCTGAATTGGATGAAGTGGTTTAGAAAAAGAATGGATGGTCATTAAATGCTTTGGCATTGAAGGCTCTGCCAAAGGAATAGATGTCAATGTAGCCCGTGTGGAATTCATGTTTTTAGCCATTCTGCCTTTGCTCATAAAATCTTAAAGTGCTCCTAATACTCCACATAGCAGCCATGTTTCCTCTTCAATCCCACACTCCCGTGCAGGGAGGTAAACAAGAGATCAGAAGGCTCTGACAGAGGAGTTCTCTTGTGGAAGCTTTCATTTGTAAAAACTAAGGCAACAGCTTTCTTAACAGGAGACTTTTTCAAGATGAATTTGATGTTCATTTTCACTTTGTCCACAGCCTAGCATTTAGACAGGCTGTTTGTCCAGATATTTGGAGTCTTGTAGACTGTGCTATTGGAGTAATGTGTAATGCTAATGTAAATTATGCATTTGTCTCATAAACTCTGACTTGCACATAAATCACTTTGTAAGGTCCGTTAAATGGTATGATCTGAACTTTTGTTTGCTTAGCTGTACTCAGGACTCTTAAGTCTTATTTACTGACTTGACGTATGCACAGGCAGAGTGAGACATCTCTGGACACACCCCCGGGATCCCGCGTTTGGGTTGTTTAGAGTAGATGTGAGAAGAGAGACGCGGCTGATTGGTGATCTCTGTGCTTCCCTGCAGCCCGCCAGCCTCGGAGCCGCTGTGGTGTGCGGTGTGTCAGAGCCAGTACCACGAGGGGGAGGAGACGCATTGCAGCTCCACCCTGCACCAGTTCAGCCTGCGCCGACCCCCCCCCACCCCTCACTACTGCCTGCCCCCCAGCAGCGTGGGCTTCCGGCTCATGGTGCGCGAGGGCTGGGACCCCAGGTCGGGGCTGGGGCCGCAGGGCGTGGGGCGCAAGGATCCCATCAGCACGGTGCTGAAGAGAGATCACGGCGGGCTGGGCTACGGCCCGGCGCCAACGCCTAGGGTCACGCACTTCAGGCCACACGACAAGCAAGCCGTGCAGAGGCCCCCTGCCGCTCGCGTGGAAAGAGGAGCCACGCTGACGCGGAGGGCACAGAGGAGACGAGAGGAGAGGGAGAGGGCCTGGGAGCGCAACCTGCGCACGTACATCAGTCTTTGAGCTCGCGGCAGCCCCAGTGGACAGTAACGTCAGCTCTGCTGCACAGGCTCTGAGGTTCCATGCCTTTCCAATGTCTGTATCAAATAAGAATTAAGAATTGAATCTGGCTATTTTAATATTGTTTTGAATTTAGAGTTGCCGTTTTTCCCAACATAAGAAAGGTTACAAATGAGAGGCGGTCTTTCAGCCCCTCAAACTCCTTTATTTGCAAACAGTGAAGTGGTCCTGGGATCTCATCCTGCCATTTTGTTTTTGGAAGAAGACAGAATACTGCCTGCAACAGCATAACTAGGGATCTTTTTCCAGACTTTTGCAGCCTTTCACTTAAAGTAGAGCCTTCTGTTCTCAGATTTAAAAACACTTTCCCATTGTTAGAGTGCTTGTGTTCTCTGCTTTGTGTTTCTTTGTTGATACTGGAAAAGCCCACAGGATTGAATTGTCAAAATTGTTGTGGATTTCAAGCCCTGTACAAGACAACAGATCAGTCACAGTTAGACTAGTGAGATTGCCCAGAGAGCCACTCTAAATCTTACGTTTACAGGATTTTAAGATACTACCTTTTCATTCATGCCAAAAATGTTGCACATTAAATATTTTTAACTCTTTATAATATGCTGCACTTGGCTGATTTATTTCAATTTCTGATCTATCCTGACCTCTGTTTTACATGATTGTCATTCTGTAGTAAGGGTATTTTTTTAAATAAAGGACTAGAAAAACACTTACTATGTGGGGAAAATGAGAAAGAGATGCATTGAGTCTTAAAGACGTAAGGCTGGAAACATAAGTGGGAGAGATATTTCATTGATTTTGTTTCCTTTTTATTGCAAAAAAAACAACAACCAAGGTGATTCTATATACAATTATTTTTTTAAAAACATTTAATGGTTTTAAAAATTAGCAAAGCAGTGCCACTGTAAAAATGTTCAGCTCTACCAACCTGCTCAGCTGCACAGCTCTGGAGGACAGGGATCCTGAGAACTGAGCACTGTCGCTTTTACACTTCACAGCAGCTCCTGTTCCCAATGCCTTCTGGGAATTTTTCCAGGGCCTTGGCCACAGGGGATTCTGGAGCCTCAGGCTGCACGGGACCTGGGGCTCAGAAGGGCCTCTGACGGGAGCGACTGTGAACCATTCCCAGCATGGAGAAGGCACTTGCAGCTGCCGTCACGAAACTGATAGCACCGATTGCACGGGACGCCTGAGGGCAAGGGGGAGAGAGAGAGTTAAAAGGAGGAGGGCAAAGATATGAAGAGTGAAGGTGGGTTTTAGGTGGGGAGAGGAGGTGGTTGATGGTAAGTGGAAGCACGGCATAACTAAAGCCGTGAGAGGACTGGGCTCACCTGGTCCGACACACCCTCCCCATACCGCAGCAGGGTCACAAAGTGCTCACAGTTGTTGCCCAGCAGATCATATGACACCTCTTGGCCAATGAGGAACTGCGCGCGGTCGATGATGTCACAGATGGGGAGGGGTGTGTACTTGTCGTCATATTTGTTGTTAATACGGTAGGAGTCCCCGCCCACGACCTCCTTCAGCAGCTGCATTCGCACCACTGCCTTCCTGCTGAACACGGACTTTGCGCTGGAGAGCGCTGCTGCCGGGCTGTCATCTGTCAGCAGAGGCATTGTAATCAGAACTGTGTCGGCACTGTAGCATTTGCTGGGCTTGCAGTGGAAACACGCACCAACACTTCACAATCAGCCCTGGTACTCACCCACAGGTGTGAGGTTGATGATATAACCGTCACCCAGGTACAGTGCCCAGTGCTGATAGGCTGGCCTGAAGATCTCAATCAGGTCACCAGGCTGTGGGGTTGGGGAACTCTCTTCAGGAAAAGAATCATTAGATGCCATCTGCAAAGAGTGGGTTTATAGGTCACACAGAGACAGACTGTCGGACAGAGAAATACAGTCTGATACCTTACGTCTTGACTATGTCTGTAACAGCTTTTTCCTTGGTCCCATTCTGACCCGGATCTGCTGTGCTGCTTTTGTCTCCTAGTTTAAATCTTCAAAGTTGTTTACAAGTTGTCTTATTTCCTAACAAATGACCTGGCTATTGTATTGATGGCAGCTTATTCACCCAGGACTTCCCTTGTCTTCCTCACGGGATGAAGGAGACCAAGAGCCTCCTAGTTAGGTGAGCCCAGGAAAGACACCAGGGAGTGTTCGTACCATAGTGGAAGTACAGTCTTCTTTCTTCTCTTGCGCTGCCCAGGATAAATATAACCCTACACTGACATGCTTGTGCTGCATTCCTCACCCACTGCCTAGGTCTTAAAGGGACCAGTGAGGCCTGGGCTAGAGAACAGACTATGTAGTGCATGCAGCACAAAACAAGGCAGTTTGTAGCAGGCACAGTCCAGAAACCATAGGAATGGTTGAGTACTTGGCAGATTCACTTCAGCACAAGGAAGCATGGAGCAGTATTTGTCAGATTTACACAAGCACATGAGGAAGGCAAAGGGATCTACTACATGCACGTAAAACATGGAACTAAAAAATATAGTAACCTTACATCAGCACAAGCACAGTATATAAAAGTGTCTGTCTGTCTGTCCGTCTATCCGTCTGTCCTGAAACCACAAAACGCCTTCACAAGGATATTAGTATTTAAAAAATTGGAGGCTGGCTGTCAGACTCACCATAAATATTGTTCTGTCTCTCCAGTCATATAAAGGTCTTCTTAGTCCTGCACATCAGTCTGCAACAGCAGAAGCAACCTGGTTTTAACCCTGTACAATCAGTGGGGTGGGCAGCAAAATGTTAAATTGTGTACACATACTTCTCAGTGTGTCTAATGTGTGCGTGTCTTGTGGTACAGTGAATCACAGTAGAGGCCAGGATACTCATTACCTCCTAGCACTGGTTGCTGTTGCACTACAGAGCAGCAGTTTCTGATGCTTCATTTCATGCAGCTCTCAGACCAGCTTGAGTCTTCAAAGCGTCAACTGCTCCTGTTAGGAGTCAACTAGCTAGTTTGAATTTTTCTCTGATTCGGACTGCACAAACAAGGGAGTTGTTGAACTTGATCTTGTGGTCCCACTTGTGCAAGTGCAACCGGACTCCTTTGTGACGGGCTGCTGTGGAGCTGGGCCCAGAACGAAGACTAGCTGTGAGAATGTGACCTTCTCTGAGCTGCTGTTGCGAGAGGGGAGACAGAGCCAGAGAGCACTGGAGAGAGCTCACAATGGCAGCCTTTCTGTGTGTGTGATGTCCTGCAGAACAAACCAGGAATGGTCAATGCAATAAAGACAGAAATGAACAATATAGTCAGCCCTGTGTAGCACAGACTCAATAGCACCTACAGAGAATAGAGAAGCAGACAGAATGTGCCCCTGCCTGCTCTGTTATCCTTGTCACACTTTTTGACACCTAGCTTGCTTGTTTTCCTGATGTCTGAAAGTCACTTTCTAATGGTTCTTGAGATAAAAAAAGGAAGACAATTGCCCGAAAGCACCCAAAACCACCCACCCACAAACAGAAAAAGAAACACATCTGACCATAGGGCAAGATATAAAATATGTTTTTTTCTCTGACAACGATTCAGGGATAGAGTTTATTTTTTGTACATGTGGAAAATATCTCTATTGATAGGATTTTACCATTTAAAATGTTAAGGCATAGCGTAACACCGCCACTACTACTACTACTACTACTACTAATACTTACAGATGAACAACCAGCTTTTCTGCCTCCCCATTTCCCAATTCTTGACGCGATGTGATCCACAGGTCTCTGTAATCACTGAGTCTGCCTACCGATGATGGAAGAAACCGAAACGATTCCAAAAGGAGAGGAAAACGTGGAAAACTCCTCCTTGCCTTCCGTACACTCGATACCAGTGCTTAAATGGCAGGTGCGAGAATGATGTTGTACACGGCGACCTTCCTCAGCGCTACTGCAATCAGCATCACCACCAGAAAATCCGTTCCATCAGTGTTTCGTTTCCAAGGCAACGGAAACAGTTGCCGTAGAAACTGGGTCGACTGTACCCACGCCTGGTGTCCCGAACGCTTATTTAAAACGCGCCCCTGAATCGTTACAGTCCCTGAACCACAGGGCTGGTGCTGGAGTCTTCTGGTTTCAGGACAATATACAGACCGATAGACGCCGCTTCTTTTTAACGGACTTCCCTTTGGGGTCGTCACCAAACGAGAGACATTTGCAAACAGGCTCTTCAGCTGTACAGTAGTTTCATAGTTTAGAAAATTAATTATTATAATTAGTATTGCTATCTTGCGGTTGTTAAAGATTTGTTAGGTTTGATAGTGGCTACATTTTTTAAAACAAGTTCGTAATTAACAGTGTGAATTTGGATTTACTGTTTTGTACTGTATGTATAGTTATGTAACGGATTGGGGTTCTAGGGCTTGTACCCTCGCCACTCCCGCCCCAGGTCGTCCTTCTACAGGATGGGCGCGAAACCGGCTCTCCGGCGTTTCTCAACAGGAATATTGCCGGCTGAGTTAAAGAAGACCTTCATAGCCCGGGTGGCCAACATCCCTGTAATGCGCAGAGGCGTATTTGTTACACTTATTTATCCAGGTGGATGCTGCACATTGGTCGTGGTGGAGGGGTCCCCCATTACCTGTAAAGCGCTTTGAGTGGAGTGTCCAGAAAAGCGCTATATAAGTGTAAGCAATTATTAATTAAACAGTGTTTTTTAATATTACTAATGCAGTAGTCAAAATAAATTATTAATAATAACAGCAATTTATTTTGTCTGCTGCTTTTTTCCCAGGCTATTAAAATTAACCGCACAAACATTTTACGTGGTGAAATAAATTGAACCTTTGATGCTCACAAATGTGCTCACATTATGTAATAACAACAAATAAATATTGCTTTTTCAAAAGCAATCATCTCAGATTGCATTCACAAACATTCACATCAATCCAGAATATCAAACAATGCTTAGGCACTTCATGGAACTTGGAAATCTTTACAGCTACAATAACAAGATTTTGGTTTAAAACTAAGAACAAAATATAGGAGTAATAATTATCAAAGTAGTCTAAATTAAATTACTTCCAGATTTTTTACAATCTTGCGTTAAAATAAATCACGTGTCATTAACATTACACATATTTTGTTAGTTTTTTTAATTGCTTTAATTGTCCGGACATAATGTGCAAATAATCAGAGTATCGTACAGTATCGTCTTCAATCACATTTGCTTCACTTCTCGGCTGCCGTACATATACGCATCACCGTCTCCATGGACACGGTGCTCGAATTATTTTTTATTTATTTATGCTTAACAAAAGAACAAAAATTACAATACAAACAAGAGTACATATGTCAATTCAAAACAAGAATAACGTCAGGGGTACATACTACTACATAAAATTCAAGTTATGAAAAAAGATTAAACAAATTAAATACAAATAATGCCCGCACCGCTTTCATATTTTTGCATTTCGAAATAGTCTGCAAATACCCCTTTACTTCCAATTTAAAATACTCAAACACAGGGTATCTCCCAGACCATTTCATTTTATGTATGTGATAACGTGCCAGTATAATAATTAAATTTATTACAAACGAAATTTTATATTGTTTTCACTGGGGCTGAAACTTAACAAATATCAATATTGGTCTCTTTTTTAATATAATTCTGCAACTTAGTCCAGAACATTTTTACCCTGAGACATAACCAAAACAAATGCTGAATAGTTTCAGGGCTATTGTCACAAAAAACACATTTGTCATCTATATTAATTTTAAATCTCGGTACTCGAAATTGAAACATCCGTTCTGTTGGTCCATGATTCCGGAAGTAGTAAGTGTGACGTTCAGACTGAGGGTCAGAGGTTGGAGGTTGAGCATGCTGTGAATCCGCGCGTTGCGATTCTGTACTGATGAATTAGAAGTTTTCGCAGACAAAAAAAAAACTTGGATTGATTTATTTGTTAGACTGCCAACTGGTGTGAATTAAACAGCTTATTGTGGCTCGTAGCACCGAGGGAGACAGAGTAAGTGCAACTGTTTTCATTGAATCGAGTGAAGTAGTAATTGAGTAGTCTCTATAACTCAATAGTTGTTCATGTTCATTCAATCATGTTATTACCGTGCGTTAAAAGTCTGTACGTAATATCCGATTCGCTTCTCCGATAGCGGTTTGCTCGGAGGACGGACTCTGTATCTAGAATCTGTAGTTTGATCTTGTTTTGCCTTAGTTCCAGGATGCAACTGATATGAGCCACCTTCTTCTCGATCTTGTTAACAGGCTGAAATACTGACAGAAGTGAAACGGTATTCATTTATGTATTTGTGTAAGAACAGGAAGAGAAGATAACGAAAATAACAGGTCCGGTAGTGGTCATTTTTCTTATACACTAAGATAGGGCTGCACAAGCTGCGACCTTTGCAATTCACTCCAATTACATCCTTTGACACCATCTCCATAATTGTTATATCGTCAATTCAGTACTTAAGCAGTCTTTTGTGGACAAATTGTACAGTGAGGAGGAATTGAAGGGCTGCGCAGTGACCAGCTCTGAATTAAGTGCTTTTGTTTCAAAGGCCTAGGTTAGCCTGTTAGGATTACAGAAATTGTTTAAAAATTAAGTAGTTTAATGCTCACCAATGACTGTGGAACCACTAGTCAGTTGTGAACATTCAGCACTGATAATCTCCCAGTGGTCCTGTCTTCAGAAAGCATCCTTGTAGCCCATTCCAAACTTGAGGAAGGTGTGTAAAGAATGTTTTCTAGTACAGTTCTTTCTAAGCCGGGCATCACATGAACCCCCGTGCCCATTTGACTTTTATCCGGGTTCCAGTTGTTTCCCCCTGTTCTGTTCACTGAGCGTTACAGGAAATAGCTGTTGGGATGGATGCATTTTGCATGTGTGTAGCAGGGACATTTCCAATGGAACACACTGAATCTGCAAAATTGCTAGGGATAGTACTTTCTAGATTGAATTGCTGTAGACAGTCAGTGTGGTTTGCTTCTCTGACATCCAAAAGTCATTAACCCTACTTTGTAATATAACTGTACTTGTAGGCCTAGTTGTTCCTGTATTTTGTTAATACATTACACGGGTCATTCCACATGAAACCAATCAAGAAAGACAATTTACTTCACCTTCTTTGATTTCAATTGTATTTTGCATGTATTCGGTGTTGGGTGAAATGGTTACAATGGAAGTATTAGGTATGAGTGATGTGCTGTTCATGACTTATATACTTTACATAGTCAAGGCTACCTCTGTTATTGGCACAGAAACAGGGTTTTGGTGTCATTTTAAAACTCTGAGGTGGGCCTGTTTCATAATGTCTTAAAATGTACAAAAAAGATTGATTATGTAACTTTTGACCTCACTCTCTAAGTAATCTTGGATTTGTTTCAGTTTTTGGGATACTGTAGCTTGAACTTGTACAGGTTTTGCACACTCATAAGTAGCAGATCTTTATGGTTTGTAAAAAGAGTATATCTTTGTTGTAAAGCATGTAGTTATGCCCACTGCGTTGTATAGTTCATAGAATGTCACTGTGCCACACGGGGTGGAGAGGATAATATCACTGTGCTGTGCTCTCCAATTTGTACTTTTCTAAATCACCTCCGTGTCACCAGGTGGGACATGTCGGGAATCCTGTTTGAGGACATATTCGATGTGAAGGACATTGACCCAGATGGGAAGAAATTTGACAGAGGTGAGAGAGACTGATTGGGGTGAGGTACGGTGTCCCATATGAAGAGTCTGAAAGGCAGATGACGCTAAACTTGTTTCTGTATTTGTGGAGCAGCAGACCTTTGAGGTCTCCTTGGTTAAAAACATCAGCAGATTCAATAAATTAAAAACAGGGCTGGCGTGACTGTGTTTGTCTCTGAAAGATGCAGTTTTCACGAGTGCTGTTGTCTTCTTCTTAGTGTCTCGACTGCACTGTGAGAGCGAGTCTTTCAAGATGGACCTCATCCTGGACGTCAACATCCAGATCTACCCCGTGGACCTCGGTGAGGCGCACTGACACTCTGACACACTCGGGGAGGGTGGAGCAGCTGTATATTGCAGTACATTGATATTGACTTAGAGAATGAAACAACATTGGGGTGGGAATTGCTTACTTACCCAGGAGAAATGGAGAGAATCAGAAATGTCTCCTTTGGTCTGTAATCTAGTATAAATAAAAAGTAAAGTACAGATGTGATTCAGGGCACAATGGGTGTTCTGTAATTTTGAGGTGGGCATTATCTGTTTAAATCCCCTGTCGTCTGAGCACACCTTTATTTTTTCCTTTTCTTTCATCCCTGCTCTTTCACTCTACAGGCGATAAGTTCAGGCTGGTGATTGCTAGTACTCTCTATGAGGATGGGACACCGGATGATGGCGAGTACAACCCCACAGATGATCGGCCTTCCAGGTAACGGTGCCCCCCGCTGGCTTGGTTGAATACCAAACGCTGTATCAAGTATATCCTCACGACTATTCAATGCTGCTTCAGAATATTCACCCTCATTAAAAATTGTCCTGCTGCTGTTTATCACTTCACAACTTTAAAGGACTAAGCTGTTGGTAAGTGCGACTCGTGCAATTAGTATTTTTACTTTTTCTCATCTCTGTCCTGTATAAGGTTTTCTTTTGCACATGGTAAATGTTTTGGTCTGATTTGTATTGCTATACCCTCTCCTGCTACCTCTGCTCTGTTTTGCCTGTAAACCTGTTCTTGAAGTGTGTTCAAGCAGGAGGTCTTATACTGTCTAACGCTGTGCTCATGCAGGAGGAATGCCCTCCTCTGTCTAGTGCTTCTCGTACTGTTTCTGAGTGCCGTGCTCTGCCATGGTACTCTGGTACTGATACCCTTGTCCTTGTAGGGCGGACCAGTTTGACTACGTGATGTACGGGAAGGTGTACAAGATCGAGGGCGATGAGACTTCCACTGAGGCTGCCACACGCCTGTGAGTGTCCCAGATCTGCTTCCTCTCCCACCCCCCTCCTTCCCCCCCGCCGTCATTTTCGTTCATCTCCTCTCTCTCACTCCACTCCCCGCCTCCACCCCCTGCATTTCTGAAATAATAATAATAATAATAATCATTGCTTACACTTATATAGCGCTTTTCTGGACACTCCACTCAAAGCGCTTTACAGGTAATGGGGACTCCCCTCCACCACCACCAATGTGCAGCATCCACCTGGATGATGCGACGGCAGCCATAGTGCACCAGAACGCTCACCTCACATCAGCTATTAGTGGGGAGGAGAGCAGAGTAATGTAGCCAATTCATAGATGGGGATTATTAGGAGGCCATGATTGGTAAAGGCCAATGGGGAAATGTGGCCAGGACGCCGGGGTTACACCCCTACTCTTTTCGAGAAATGCCCTGGGATTTTTTTAATGACCACAGAGGGTCAGGACCTTGGTTTTACGTCTCATCCGAAGGACATCGCCTGTTTACAGTATAGTGTCCCCGTCACTATTCTGGGGCATTAGGACCCACATGGACCGCAGGGTGAGCGCCCCCTGCTGGCCCCACTAACACCTCTTCCAGCAGCAACCTTAGTTTTTCCCAGGAGGTCTCCCATCCAGGTACTGACCAGGCTCACACCTGCTTAGATTCAGTGGGTTGCCAGTTGTGAGTTGCAGGGTGATATGGCTGCTGTCTTCACCTTTCTACCTTTCTACCTTTCTCCCCTGTCTCATACGTCTCCCTGCCCCTCTCTCTTCCCAGCTCGGCCTACGTCTCCTATGGCGGTCTGTTGATGCGACTGCAGGGTGATGCCAACAATCTGCACGGATTTGAAGTGGACTCACGGGTTTACCTGCTTATGAAGAAACTGGCTTTCTGAGGCTCCGACCCCGAGTGCTCTATCTCTCAGCTGTGGGATCACAGGCAGGGCTCGCTGCCCTTTCCTCTTCCAGAACAACAGACAGATCTAACAAAAGAGAGGACCCAGCCAGTAGCAGTGCAGGGAAAACAGTGTGTACCACTGGACTGGCTACATGATGCGACTAGGAAATGGATGGTAGAGTCACAGTGCTGATATCTGCTGATATTATGATGTAAATAAAAAATCTTTTTTATGTAAAGGAATTTTTTGTAAGCATCCAGGTTACAGCATGAACAGATTCATTCTGTCGAAGTGATAACGTCACACAATTTGCTGCTATTTTTATCCACACATTACAAGCCGTAATATGGTCACTTTTACTTTGAACTGAAGTTCAGAGTTGTTAATGAGACCAAGCTAAAACTATAAGACAGGTTAATTATGAGCTGCGGTTTAACACGCTGTTTGTGACAACAGCCCGGCACTCTGGGCGTACAGAACAGGCATGCAGGAAGGTTACACTGTTGTGAACACCTAGTGCTGGCCTGGCTGTTGGGACAGCTGTGTTCAGTGGCATCAGAAGACAAGGAACAGACCTTATTAATGTGAAGCAACTACCGCAAACTGAGCTCCAGTAAAGAAGAAGACAGGAAGTGATATTGGATTCCGTGAGACATTTGGCTACATAAGCAATTAACACACCTTAGATTATAACGTAATCTTTGCAGCCAATTGCAGATGTTGGCTTTGATAAGATAGTCGTAATGTAAAACTTGATGTTAACTTCATTCCTGTATGCAGCAGCAGTCTTCCACTCTTACACCACAAATCCTTCTACTATGAGGCTATTTGATTGATTTTATTGCCCATCCAGACCTCACTGGGGTGTTTTATTTGGTTACCCTCCCCACACACACTTCCCCAAAGGGGATCATTCCACTGACAGCACCAGTCGATTTAATCTTGTCACCTGGTCCCACACTCAGTCTGTACTTCAGGCAAACTGTAGACTGGTTCCAGCACCTTCAGAATACAGAATGATCCTCAAGTTTAGTCGCTTATTTATATCTAATCGGCTCTTAACAGGTGATTGATTTATGATGAACAGACATAGGTCAGAAGATAGTGCATCGTACACTCCCACGATGAGTGTTTTTCTTTCTTCTAATGGTCCGTGAGCTAACACTCCTGCATGTGGGGCAAACTAGCTGTGAAATGGGAATTGGTAGAGGGCAGAAATGCGTTATAGATTTATTCGAGTAGAGAGTGACAATCAATTAATCTGTGATTAAGGAACTCTGGAGCTAAAATCAGAAGAGATAGGAGTGCCCCCAGGGTCAGACCTGGGTACCACTGATATATCAGCCTTTCCAGGTCCCAGGTGTAACCTGTGGTGAGCACTGAAAATCATGTAATTTTAATTTATTGGGTATACCAGGAAAGACAAACAGAATGATCATCCATATTCATCCATATTTGAAACGAGTGCCTTCTGAACTACAGAAACAACCTGTGCATTTCCTGTGGTTTGGCCAGCAGCCATATCACTACAACTCCCAACTGGCAACCCACTGAAGCTTAGAGGTGTGAGCCTGTCAGTACCGGGGTGGGAAACCTCCTGGGAAAAACTAAGGTTGGTGCTGGAAGAGGTGTTAGTGGGGCCAGCAGGGGGTGCTCACCCCGCAGTCCATGTGGGTCCTAATGCCCCAGTATCGTAACGGTGACACTATGCTGTAATTTAGGCACTGTCTTTTGGATAAGACTTAAAACTGAGGTCCTGTGGTCATTAAAAATCCCAGAGTGTCTCTCGAAAAGAGTAGGGGTGTAACCCTGGCATCCTGGCCAAATTTCCCATTGGCCTTTACCAATCATGGCCTCCTAATAATCCCCATCTATGCGTTGGCTTCATCACTCTGTTCTCCTCCCCCCTGATAGCTGATGTGTGGTGAGCGTTCTGGTGCACTATGGCTGCTGTCGCATCATCCAGGTAGGGGCTACACATTGGTGGTGGAGGGGAGTCCCTATTACCTGTAAAGTGCTTTGAGTGGAGTGTAAGCAATTATTATTTTACCACCTAAAGTCACTGTACTTATCTTTTACCATGACTATGAATGAAAATATCAGCATCGGCCAGAATGTAAAATTGGTGCACTTTTTCAGAAGCTGCAGTCACTGGTTTAAATAATTTCACGTAGTTTGGAATCTTGCATGTAAAATAAAACTACAACTTCCGTGAACCTGCGAATTTTATGTAGTTTGGAGGCTTGCATGTAAAATAAAACTACAACTTCCGTGAACCTGCGAGAATTGACACATGCGCAAGGAGGCGCGCTTTGGTTGGCGGCGCTGGAAGCGGGTCAGTTTGAGGAGAGGAAGCTAGAGGACCGGTCTCCATGGAAACCGCGCACTCAGGAAGTGAATCTTGAAATGCGCCGAGATTTATAAGGTGAGAATTTTAAGGGCGGACAAAAGTTTGCGTGGATGTATAAAATTAATACAGCTGAAATATAAAATGCCATGGCTTGATAGTGATTTAACAGCGAGGACAATAGCTATGCCTTATTTAATTTACTTCGGTATTATCATTGCAAGATTCCTGTAAATCTGTTATCACTCTCATTGTTAACCTATCAGATATACAGTATCAATTTGCGATACTTTCTTAAATTACATTTACGATGCAAGTGCATTTTTGCAGGCACTCTGTGGCTGCAGACGCAAACGTCAGCCAGATAGACCAGGATTTTCATTCTTGAACTCTTGCGGCTGTTCAAAGTGAAGTAAAGCGTTTCGGACAAACCGCGTTAGAAGCTGAGCTTGCGGTTTGTTCAACTGAAATAGATCAAGGTGCCATGCGGTGGAAATCTCACGAGTTATGCTCTAAACATATTCTTTTTTATGGTTTTGTTTGAAGCATGTGGTATGTGAACATGAGAAGTGTAATTAATTAATAAATCCCCACTCCTTATTTGCTGACAGCTTTCCAGCATTAGGATGCAAGAGGCCTGGGGAAACAGGAATCTTCCATGAAGATGCACGTTTGGAATTAACAACCGAGGTGTAGTAAACCCAAAGGTACCAATGGTTCTGTTTGTACGCTGCAGGAAATGGGACTGCGGGGGACCTCGTTCCCCGCTGTCCCGTACCCAGCGTCCCTCTGTCTCCCCGCAGGGCAGTGCTGGGATGTCCCGAGCAGTGATCGCACCCCTGCAGGTGGGAGCCACCGCCCCAGAGGCCCTCTTGGTGCTGCAGCAGCGTCTGCAGGCTGCAGAGGACCAGGCGGAGGCCCTGATCAAGGATGTGGGCTCCCTGGGGGTGCCCCGCGAGCAGCTCCTGGCCCCCTCCGAGCCGCCGCCGCGGCCGCCCCTCAGCCCCCTCCAGGCCCGGGCCGCGTTCGGCGGGGGCGGCGCCATGCTGTGGCGCAGCTACGAGGACCTGGTGAGCCGCGCGTGCCGCATGGAGAGCCTCCTCCAGACGCTGAAGCTCACCGTCTTCCGGCTGGAGACCGACCGCCAGCTCAATCCCGCGCACTCCGGTGAGCAACAGGCCTAGACACCAGTCTCTTTTCGGGGCTCAGCGGCAGCACTTCAGCCATTTACACTAGCAGTTCTCTAGCACCATGTACAGACGTGCTGACCAAGGCCTCCCAGAGACAGGTATTTAACCTGAACTCTTGTGAAACACCCGAATTGCACAGGGTTGGGCTCCATTCAACTAATTATATGACTCTTCAAGGCATTGGTTAAACCAGGGCCTATCAGGTGTGTCATAGCAAAGGAGGACAATGCTCATGCAATCTGCTATTTTCTGTTTTATATTTATAATTAACGTCGGAGGATCTGTAGATTTTTGTTTTCACTTTGGACATTATAGAGTGCGCTGTGTTGATTGCTGGCAAAGAAATCCCAATTAAACAACATTATGACTCCGTATTGGAACAAACTACAATTGGAAGAAGTCCCAAGGTGGAGTGAATATATCTGATGGCCACTGTACATGTTAAGTTGATTTATATGTGTACCACATTTGATTGCTTCACAGTGTACAGTTTTGATGATAGTTGTTTATGGTTGACCGTCTAACTAGAAATCATTGTACTGACTGAGCTTATTTACATATACTGTATAAAGTAAAAAAAGTTGGCAGAGAAGAGGAGATCTTCTGACCCTTTCAGCTCATTTGGCTGCTAGTAGCTAATTAATCCAAGGATCTCATCTAGTGTATTTATGCTGCTTGTGCCCTTCCCTGAGTAAAAGGTGTAGAAGCAAGTAAGAGAATGTCACAATGTGGCATTGGGCCTACAGTTAGACATGTAGGTCCAGGCATATAAAGAACATATTACCAGATCTTTTGAGATCACAGTAGGGTCTGGTCTTCAGTGTCATGTAGTACTTTTAGGAGACCTGATTAAACCTAATCACTTTACACAGAACGTTGATAGTTTGAGTCTAACCCCCTCAGTAGCGTATTGCATCTCTTCCCAGTCCTTTTAAACATGCTCTCTGTGTCTGGGTTTTGTGTGGGGATGGACCTGACTGTATGCGGACCTGATAATGGACGTGTGCGACTGATTCGTTATCGCAACTGTCTGCATTACGCAGCTGGGCGGGGACACTTGTACACTTGTAGAGGGTACATTTGATGAAAGTGGAATGAATCTAGCATTTCGATTTATAATCTTTCCAGTTATGTTAACTCAGTATTATAGAATGTATCACCAGTGTATTTTTTAATGTTATTTGAGGAAATATTGGTGTGTAATCCAGATGGGATACAATAATGTTTTGATTTTCCACTTAGTAGGGATTTGGGGTGGCACAGCGTAGTGGGTGAACCTTCGGTCTCACGACTGACCGGTTGTGGGTCCTCACTGCAGACACCGCTGTCGTACCTGGGCTGAGGCACTTTACCCCAGTGGCTCCAGTCCACCCAGCTGTGTAAGTGGGTTGCAGTAATCCCTGTGATAGACCAGAGTCCCACAGTCCCGTCCAGGGGGACGTACGCGCAGCCAGGGTGAGCGTGGGCCCGAAGAGCCGCGGTGGTGTGGGTGTAGACGTGTCCTTTACCTGGTAGGAGACTAGGGCAGCTCCTTAACGGGGCTGAGCTGCCATTCCTGACTGGGGCCTGTGCGGGGCTCCCAGCCCACCTTGCAGAGCAGCTGGCCGCGCTGCAGCAGGAGCAGGCCGAGGAGCGGCGGGCAGCACGGCGGGAGGTGGTGCGGGTCAGGGAGCAGCTGCGCCAGGCCCGCCAGGACCGGGAGGCCACTCTGGAGGAGGCCCGCAGGCTGGGGGATGCCCTGGAGGTTGCCACGGCCACCAAGGTACCCGCAGTGACGGATGGGCACAGGCTGCTAGCTCCGCGGGGTTCTCGTATAGTCACTGGCGCGGTCCACGGGGAAGACAAAGAGACAGCCATTGCGCAGCAGTTTGATCCAGTTCAGGTTTTAAGAGCTTCTATTCTTGAATACACTCCAGCACCAGTTACTGGATTTTTATGTTTTTTAATATTGGGATGAATTTGAACAGATAGAAATGGAGTTAAAGGAACATAAAAAAATCAGCACAAATAGATTTTCGACTAATGTTAGGAAGTACCACTTCAAACAAGATAAGTAACTTAATCTCGTGTCTTTACTTGAAATAAGTCATTTATAATTAATTTACATTTACTAGTTCCTTACATTCTCCTCTGCCTCAGTAGTACAATTTATTAATAACTATATTGTAATTCCTGATTGTGTCTAAGACTGATTTTTTCCTCAAATTGACATCGTATTTAAGCACAATGACAAATATGCTGCTGCGTTTCTTGTGAAAAAGCTATAAGAATTAAAATTAAGATTTTTTTCCTAAAACCTGCAATTAGAATTTGAGAAGGCCTTTGTGACTATAAATCCTGTCCTCGTGGTGATGGTGACGAGCCTTAGGCGTAGCACTGCTCTTCCTCACTGTGCTCGGCTGCTGTGCCTAGATGGATGTTGCCCTTGCCGCTGAGGAGCTGAAGGAGATCAAGGCACAGATGAGCGAGAGACTGCTGGAGGTGAGGGCCGCAGTGCAGGGTAGGAGTGCATCGCTGTTTTGTGCTGAACGTGCACTGCGGAGAGCTGCCCGAGCTCTCACTGTCCCTTTCTCTCTCTCTGTCAGTGCCTGTGTTGAACTACGTTGTGTATCAGATGCACTTTCTCTGTTATCTCACACCAGGGTCAAACGTTCCCAGAAGCTAATGAACCTGATGGTATGTCTTTGAACTGTGGGAGGAAACCAGAGCACCTGGAGGAAACGCACACACACACAAGGAGAAATCCAAACTCCACACTGATAGCACCCCAGGTCCGGAATTGAAATCTGGGGGTCCCAGTGCTGCGAGGCAGCAGTGCTAAGCACCGCTCCACCCTGCCACCCAAACCTATGGATATATTAATAATAATAAACTTTATTTTATATAGCGCCTTTAAAGGTGGCTTCTCAAAGCGCTTTACAGGATGACAACAACAATAAATAAAAAGAATACACAAGATGATATGCAATATAATTTACATTGATTGGAAACCTCCATATTAAAAAAAAATCTTCCATCCTCTTTCTCTCATATCAGTTCAATGGCTATCGAATGGGTGACTCCAATTCTCACGTCTTTCTTTATCTCTGCCATACCTCGCCTTGCTCAGCTGAAGGAGGAGCTCTCACGGGAGGTGTCCCTGCGCACTGCTATGGAGGAATCTCATGGTGCGTTGCTGCAGAGAGTGCAGGGGATGGAGAAGGTGGTGGAGGTGGAGAGAGCCCAGGTAAGAGTGAGGGAGAGACAGGAAGGAGACAGGAGGTGGGTAGTGTACAGAGCGGCATGTGTTGTTCTAGCCCATGATGCTCTTGCTTCCTCCCGGCCTGCAGGTGGAGGTGCTGCAGCAGGACTGCCGCGCGCTGCAGACAGATGTGCAGGAAGCCAGGCAGCAGCTGGAGAAGGAAGCAGGCCGAGCTCAGGAGCTGGAGGGACAGTGCCAGAGTCTCAGGGATCAGGCAGGTCAGACGCACAGCACTCTGGGAGGCCAGGAAAAAACCTTCTTGTCCAACATACTTGTTTCACATATAAGTTTTAAAATGTTTTTTTTTTTTAATTAACAATATATTAAGTTGAACTTGCTTTTCCAGTGACAGACTTAATCTGTCACGAAAGTCTGTGAAAACTGGTAGTTTGTGGCTGGTCTTAAGTTATTTATCTGCATTCAACACTTGAAAGACTCTAAAACTTGATTAACTCTGGAAGGTTGAGCTCAAATATCTACCTAGTTTTAGGTAAAGTGTAGATCACAAGGTGGAGTTGTGATAAATACTGTATTTTCAGTAAACTAAGATGGAGATTGCTAAAATGATATTAAACATTATCAAGGAGCATTCAGCTCAAGCAAACTAAAAATGCTGCAGAAGATTATTTCTATCATAAAGCCTTTGGATGTTTTGCTACTAATAGATCTCTTCTGACATGATCTGCCATATCCTCATTCAGGCTCAGAGATGGAAAATAAATATTTATATACATATGTCTTTTTTTATTTCAGCTGCCAAAGAATTACTTGTTACAGAAATGACCGAAGACCTCAAAGTAAGTACAGTCAGACCAAGTGCTGCACAAGTACTTTTTTGTTTAAAAAAACATGTTGGTTGTATTGACATAAAAAAGTAATATAAATCTTGACCTTGCCCAGTCCACTGTCATGCAAGTTACCTGTTGCCTGCCTGCATGTGTTTGCGTATGTCTGTCTCCATACTTGTGTGTGTATATACTGTATATACTTGTTGTCCAGAGTACCCGCCTGGCTCTGCAGAAACAGCAGGAGGAGAACAGTCACCTTCAGCAGGAGAGAAGCAGTCTGAGGAGTGCCGCAAACAGAGTGCAGGTCAGGACGGGTCTATACTGACTGCAGTGCACTGTATCTTAATGTGCTTTATTCCACTTTGATCACATTACTGTATCACACTGTAGTGTGGAGAACAACACTGCTTTCCTGTGCAGTATATAGGTACTGCTATATTCTTCTAGTGTTGACCTACAGTATACTTTAATACAAATCTATATGATTATGTAGAGAACTGTACTGTTAAAGTGCTTTGCTTTGCTTATTTAAATATGCTGTATATTATAAATGTGTTTACTGCCTTCCATTGTACAGTTTTACATTGCATTATGTGTCCTTTGCTTTTTTTTTAAAAAAAAAGTCCTCTTATCAAAAAAAAAAGGGGCAGAGCGGTGGCACTGTGGCTAAGGATGCGCCTGTGGCTGGAAGGTTGCTGGTTCATATCCCACAGCCGGCACAGGAATCCTGCTCTGTCGGGCCCCTGAGCAAGGGCCTGAACCCCAACTGCTCCAGGGGCACGTATAAATGGCTGACCCTGCGCTCTGACCCCAAGCTTCTCTCCCTGTCTGTGTGTCTCATGGAAAAAAATTGTATATGGCCAATAAAGTGATCTTATCTTATCTTATCTCTTTGTGGTCTTTATTGTATTGTAGTATATATTTTTTCCTCACAGGATTTGGTTTGGTTTTAATCTGCCGTCTCCCATCTCTCTCTGTTCTGTATCTTTTTGCCCTTCCTCTCTCCCCAGTCTCTGAATGAGCAGCTGGAGTGCCAGTGTGCAGAACTCGGTGCAGCCCTGCGCTCGCTCACAGTAGAGAACGCCCGGCTCATCACTGAGCATCAGGCCAGTTTGCAGGTCAGCCATCTGCCCTCTGGCACGCGGGGTCTGACCCCATGAGAGCACGCATGCAGATTGGAACTTCGAACTCAGCATTCCTCATTGTCCCACAGCATCCTGTGATAGTTTCTAATGAATACTCTTCTGTGTCACCAGTGCTGCGCGACGCCCTTTTAGTGCTCTTATTGCTGGAGGCTGACGTGTGTTTCCCTTGGTGTCCACAAGGTGGAGAAGGAGCGTATGGCCCAGAAGCTGCAGGAGCAGGACTTACTGCTGGATGCGGCCCGACGAAACATCCAGGGCGAGCTGCAGGCGGCGCTCTCTGACAGGCTGCGGCTACAGAAAGAGCTGTGAGTCCAGCTCTGTCGCTTGGCTCTCCTGAGTCTGGGAAATAAACCGCTTTGTTTCCGAATGGTGGCTCTGATCTCACAAAACAGTCTCTAAAGTCTTTGCATAGAACAGTATAGCTGTATATGCTGTGTCTGTCCGTGCAAAGACTTTTAGAGACTCACTCCAGACAGCAATAACAAAAACAATTAGCAAGATTCACGCTACTATCTCTCAGCACACCTTTCGTTGACAGTGTTGGGTTTAAGAAAATAAGCAAAGTGGAATTTTCAGTTTTGGCTGCAAGAGGACTTTTGATATTTTAAAACTTTACGTATAAACTCATGGTCTAGTATGACAGTACAATACTTTTTGCCTTATCAGAACATTGTGGCCACAATTGTGGGTACATGTTTGGATTGTGGGCAAGAAACATATTTTATTTGTTAGAAAAGAAAGGAGTTCTTGATATTTTCTTGGTTTTCCTTATTTACTTATTTAAGTCACTTAGAAAAGTGATTTTGATTTGACTGCTTAATTGGAATGAATCTGGCAATCGGTACATACAGTACTGTATAGAGAACAAAGCATGAACTCTTCTCTGTTGGTCAGTTTATACTCTGGCAAATGTCGCATCAAGTATGATGTGTGTATGGCTCTGTGGCCGTTCTTTAATACTAATCGCTTATTTAAAATGGTTTATACTGCTAGAGAAAGTACTAAACATGCACAGAAACCGAAGAAGTGTTCTGTGTTCATGAAGCATGTTTGGAATTGCCTAGCAAAACAGAAGCTGGTTTGGCCACATTATGTTTAAACATAAGAAAGTTCTCTGTTCAGTGTAATATCTACTTTTAATATATTGTTTCTTCTTGTTAACATGTACAATAGCATAGACAAGCTATTTAATTTTGATTGCTAGCAATAACATTTAGATGTGATGAAAATTTTAAAAAATAAATATAATTTTGTTTAGTTATCTTTGAAATATTCAAAATAGTCAAATAAACAGGCTTGTTTTATTATTTCTTAACGCACAAGGAACATTTGTTTTTAAAAGCATGAGGAAGTGTGCGGGATTACAGGATGTGTTGAGGTTTAGTAAAAATACAGGCTCTGCTGAGGCAGTGCTTTCTAAAGGGCAGCATCAATGAGCGCTTCCCTGGAGGATGTCTCTGGGGTCCTTCTGTGTCCTGCCAGTGCCTTTGAGCCTTGAATGCCCTGTCCCACAGCGAGGCTCTGCGCGCAGACCATGCCAAGCTCCAGCAGAGTTCCACTGTCGCCCAGGAGACAGCTGTCACTCAGAAGGAGCTGCTGGATCGTACCGTTGAAAGGCTGCGGGGGGAGCTGGGCACAACCATTCAGGAAAGAGACGCAGCCAGGAAAGAGATGAACAGTGTACAGACTGAGGTAAGTTGGGAGGGGGTGAATTGAGCATTCCTATGACCTGCCTGCAGGATATACTGAGCTCACTTTAAAATAGATGTAGTGTGTGTATTGTTCACAATTCTTTTAGTACTGTTTATTACTTTTAGTACTTTTTACAAGTGTCAGCATGCATAGGCTGCAAAGCAACATGTAAAGGTCTATTCCATGCTGAAAAGAAACAACGTTTCGGGTCTGGAGCCTTCTTCGGGTGTAAAGGCCACAGCTGAAGAAGGCTCCACAGCTGAAATGTTGTGTTTTTCTTCTCTTTTCAGCATGGAATAAACCTTTACTCGTTCCTTTCACCTTTTACACTAAATATTACTTGCTTGAAGTTGTTAGACTCATGTAGCAGTCTGCATCCCCTGTCCTGGAGAGCTGCATCCCTTCAGATATAATTTCTACAGCCAGTGCTAAGAATGATTTTAATTCTGACTAAGACAAAGTTATTTATTCAGTGAAGTAACTGAGCATTCAGATGGATTGATAGACCTAGAGCCTGGAGCCCTGCTGCTTGCTGCGGTGTGATGTTGCGGTGTGTCTGTGACAGCTGCAGAGTGCCATGAGGAGGCTGGAGGAGGAGAAGGCCTCTTTGGAGACGGAGCTGACGGAGACCAAGGTACCATCCTTCCTTGTGCCCCCACACACCCTCATCCTACACACTCCAGCTCTTTCTCCCCAACAGCACCCTGCAGAGTCCCAGGACTGCTCTGCACATTACTCACACAACACCCAATAACAGCAACACGTGCAAAAGTAATCTGAAAAACCTATCTGAAATGCTCTAATCTAGGGGGTCTGCTTTGACACTTGATGAAAAACAGTATTTTTTTATCCGTTGTTGTTTGGTCGAGCCCTTTAGCCCCTTACACTTTACAAACTTGAATAATTCTAAATGCAGAAGGAGTCATCGTGATTAAAAATTAGCATGAAGATACAGAAAAGCTGACTGACACTCTGTGTCCTGTGCTGTGCTTGGACAGCTTGAGGTGGGGTCTCTAAGCTCTGCCTTGCAGAAACAGGAAGAGGAGAACCAGAGCCTCATGGGAAGGCTGGTGGCCATGGAACACCAGCAGGTAAGAAATCAGACGCTGGAGGTAAAGCAAACAAAACAGAGCACCACAGACCTATCTGGTAGTACTCCTACTACCCTCTCTGTTCCTGGGACTCAGTATAGTGGTTTCATTCTTTTCTAGGTATAGCTTGTGTGTCTCAAACTAAAGCAGTACTCTGCTCTGGCCTTCTGTCATCTGTGTTGTTTGGGAGTCTCCTGAACCTCAAAGAATAACAGAATAACAATTGCTTACATTTATGTATTGCTTTTCAACCAAGAGGATTCAACCACAGCCTTCTTATATAGTCTCTGGATAATGGATTAGCCTGGCAATATGTTTTATACGGGGATAGCATTCTGTATGTAATGAATAAGGAACAGGAGATGGGTCTCAGAGTTTAGCTGGAGCCTCACTCTCCCTTCATTTTGTCTTCTCTCAGCATGCTCAGCAGCAGGTGGAGCAGATGCTGGCAGAACTGACGGACAGCAAGAACAAGTTGGCCTATGACAAGGGCAAGCTGCAGGTAAGGAGCGTACTGACAGTCAATTAGAATTACAAGAAATGGTGCTCATGTAATGCTCAGTAAACACACTGATCTGTCCTGGAAGCCAGCGTTTAACTGAGTCACAACTTTTATTTAAAGATTCTTTATTTTTATTGATGCACATGTTCATAGGAACTGTTGACAGGAATACCTCTGTACCATCCACCATTTGTTAATAGCTCTCGAGTAAAAGCTCTCGACTTTTGGGTGTATCAGAATCAAGCATGCCTGCTCTGAGAGAACTCTGTCCCTGTTCCAGGCTTCTAATAGCCAGCTTATACTGTTCTGTGTACCAGGCCAGGGTGGAGCAACTGCAGGAAGAACTGCTAGCAGTGGGGAATGCCAAGGCAGACTGTGCCCATCAACGCAAGCTGTGCACTGCGCTGGAGAACAAGTACAGTCAGGTGCAGTGCTTGAGACACATTTACACAATGCTATATTGTCATTTGAATAACTTCCAGCAAGTACACTCAGATGCTGATGACCAGTTGCACATGTCTGTACATATATTCCTCTGTAATTTAAAAATGCCAGGGATAACAAAGTATATTACTGCTCACGGTGCTGGAAATTATCAACAACATGTAACTAGTTACAGTAAAGGACTCAGTTTAGTGACTTCTAGTTATAATCATTACCTAAATGAAATATGGTAACATTTTTTGAGGAAGTATATATTGCTCCTCATTGTGGTGTAATAATAAACTAGGTTAAATGAATGAATAGCCGAACGCAGATCATTAATTCAAGCAAAATCAATTAACACTTACAGTAGCCAAGTATTTATTCAGATTATCTAATGCCCCAAAGAAGAACTTCTGTGGAATGGTAAATTGGAAGACTGTAAAAGTATAAGATAAACTGATGATGGATGAAACCTTCCTGAAGCAGTGAAAGTGGCAAAGTGGCTCCGGTCTCAAGAACTAAAAAGTTGCTGGTTCACATTCCAGGTGGGCCACTGGTCTTGTACCTATGAGCAAGGTCCTTCAATCTGATGGGTCCAGTAAAATGCAAGGTCTTGTACATAGACACAGATATGAGTTGCTTTGATTAAAAGTGTCAGCTAATCTAAAGCAAATAAAATAATAATATTGTATACTCCTCCATTGGCCAATTCCTCAAGTTCTGCATTCTGGTGTTCACAATGTCAAATTTGTATACATTTAGCCTTTTCATTTCAAGGTTAATATGTTGTGATGTGGCCAACATTATGATTGATGACTGGAAACCATTTGTATCTCTTGAAATGTTTTTCCAAACGACGGTCAGCTCCCCGTGCAGGTCTGGAAGACTCTGTGGTGGGCTCACTAGGCTGTGAAGACGGTGGTCTGTGGCTCGCCCCACACATTATTTATCCGAGATTGATCTAGTGAATTAACCAGCTATGGAAGGAATCTAATCTTTTATTGCACTAATATGTGCAGTGTGAGGGGGGGCATTATCATGTTGTGGTACAGCACCTGGGCCATGATGACTGGATTCACAGTGTTATCCCTATTCCATTGCAGCTGACCAGGCATCAGTGACCACTGTTTTTTTTACCGTAGTTCTTCCATTAACCATTACTGCTGTTTGCATTAACTGTTAAAGATTGTGTGATTACTGTGCATACATTGTGTGAATCAGAAATCTACTTAATGATATATTTAGAATTTCCCATTTCTGTCAACAGGAGAATTGAATCCTAATACTGCACCTTACTGGTAATGCATGTACAGTACACCACATCCAGTTCATGCCTGGAAAACTGTCATCTGTCCTGTGTTGACCAATGTAGATTATGCATGTATTTGTTCTCAAGTCAACAGGTCCAAGCAGAACATCCGCCTTTGGTGTTCCTCTCTGTATGCATTTACATGCATTTAACAGTAATTCACAGTGATGCGCACTTTCTCTAAAATTAACATCATGCAATCATGATTGTTTTTTATGAACTTGACAGGTTATGTGAAAGTTTACAGCTTTCAGAAAAAAAACAGGAAGCATACCAAAGAAGTGCTGGTGTGAAGGATAAGGAAGTGCTGTAAAACCACTTTGATATCTAGGTATTATTTATCTCTGGCAGGTCACCAATGAGCTGAACTCCTTGAAGATCAGCTATCAGAGGCTAGAGGCCCAGCTCACTCAGGTACTAAAGTTCTGCTGTGATAATAATGTCTTTAAGAAGTCTACATTGTAGCAGGGAGGTGGAGCAGCTCTTGAGTGTAGATTCAAATGCTGTATCTGTTCTCTTAGATCTCACTGCAGCACTTGACAATGTGTAACATACCTTTCTAGATGTTTTAAAGCATGAAAGGACCTATCTGCAGTTCTTCTGGACTGGTTTAGAAGCTTTTTGAAGTTGCACATTTGAAATAATTGAGAATATACCTTTTCACTTTCATTCTCATCTCTGAGTCTTATGTGGAGGTGCTTGGGGAAGTTGAAACGAAATAAAGACTTGAGCCCGTTGTTTATTTAATTCCTGCATATTACAAATGCAAACAGTCTTGTTGCAAACTGTTGGCTGTTTGGTATAACTCACAGCTTTCAGAGAAACATTTTTAAGAAACCACACTGAGAAGCAATTGACAAAACGTTTTGATGGCATTGTTGGTTTTGTGTCACTGGCAATTCAAGTGCATTTAGACATTTAGACCATTTCAGGTATGAATAGAAAATAGCATCAGTATTATCCTTGTTATTAGTATCCTGAATAGAAAGAGTGTAGTATCATTCCAAGAGCAACTTTTCCCTCTTGGAATAATCCCTCAAGATCTGCCATCTGGATATTTTTTCCATGGAGGTTATCAGTGCATAGGTAGACTAGATTAATCAAATAAGGATTTTTTTAGTAGGAGGTTATATTGGAGAAGTTTGCAGAATACCTGTGACACTTTTGATTAGTCTGACTTAACCCGTACTTGATTTAACATTTCACCTCTATGTACTCTAAATATATTGACTTAGAACAGCCCAGTATCTTTTTGAATCAAAAGGTAGACCTGCCTTTGTTTTTTTTTAGCACTAATATGAAGACTTTTATGTGACCCCAGTCAGGGTTGTCACTGATTGCATCATTAAACTGTGTCACAATGTGTCTCTCATGTAGTCCATCAGGTTCAGTCCATCAGTCCATTGCTATATTAGGACAGTCAGAAATGTTTATAATCATGCTATTTGCATGTGTGAGCTTAACTACATGAAGTCTGTGAGCCATTAAGCTCACCAGCCTCTTTGCGTAATCCTTTGAGATGCTTTGCCATGTTTGCTACAACAACAGGCATGTTCAATGGGATTTAAACCTGGATGATACCTTTTCAAGTCTTAGGTTTTCTGCTTTTTTCCCCAATGTTTTCCTCCTTGGCTCTATGTTTTGGGTCCTTGTAATACTGCATGGTGAAGCACCATCCAATCAGTGAAGCAGCAATTTCTTCAGTTCATTCTGCTGCAACAGTCACTAGTAGTTGTACGTGATCAATAAAGAAAGGTGAGCCAGTTCAAGAAGCGATCATGCATGCCTAGACTATATTACCTCCACCATGCTTCAGAATTTGCTTGGAAGTACGAAGATGTGCCAGGAGAGCTTTGCAACAAAGATTTATGGGCAGTTGAGATCAAGATAAACGTCTACCAAAGAGAAAAAAGGATTAAAGTGTGGAAAAGGAACACAATTCTTTATGAGTGGAGGGTATGGTGTGTGTACAGCCTGTGTGTGATAGTATGTTCCTCAGTTTCAGTTTTTTGTATGCGTGCCTGTATATTAGTGCATATCTGTGGGAGGAGTCTCAGAAGCTCTTTTCTCTACAGCATTCTCTCTCTTGGTGATCTTGCCTTGTTTGTGACCTTTCTGGTGTTATTCAATCTGTGTGCTGTGCAGGCTCATGCAGCTCTGGAGAGGAAGGAGTCCGATTTTGCCCTGGCAATCTCTGTGCGGGACGAGGCTTTGCAAGATGCCCAGGCACTGCGGGGACAGCTGGAGGAGCTGGAGGAGCAGCACAGGAACAGGGTGAGCTGGGAGGGGAGCAGGAGAGTGGCTGAGGGCAAGGTAGTGTTGGGGTTACAGAAGAAATATTATAACTGGAATTTAAAAGAATGTTCATACAATATCATTTCATGTGCTGCAAACAACAATAGTGGAAATGTTGTTAGGTGATGTTTTATTGATATTGCGAAGAAACTAAATTCCTTTTGCAAGCTAGCTTCATTTACTTCGAGGATTAGGAGTTGCAGGCTTCTGTATAAGCCAGCCTTGGGTACTTTATAATTTTGGCTAGTTGTGCATTGACTGAGATATGATGAGTAATATTAAATATATTAGTTCTTCTGCTTCACTGGTACAATGTTTACATGACCCTTCGGCTTATAATATTTGTAAGTGGTTACCTGCTGTGCAAAGGGAGTACGATCTTTTTAATAAAGATTTATTAGTATCGATTTTCATTACTCAGCCAGTGAATAGCTATTTTTTAAATTCTTAATCGTTCTGACAATTTTAACTTTAATGAAATACTGAGTAATCTGCACCAGGTGTGTAAGAAATCACCTGACTAGGGCTCAGAATTGTATCTCGAGGAAAAATGAAAAACCATCAACAAACCTATCTGCTCACTTTTGAAAAGGGAGGCAACATGATACATGTGCCCAATGCAACAATCAATTCAAGTGAAGGGTTCAGCAAACCTTTAATGAGTAAGAAAGGCAAGGAACACGGGGTGACTTGAGAACCAGGGCTGAAAAACCGTTTGTTTCTGCAACTAAGGATTCTGTGTAGAAAGCATCTAATTACGAATTATCCATGGATAAGAGCTTAGTTACAACTCGGAGCAGAAGGCGCAGAGTGTCTCGAGGGCTGGCGTTGTGCAACACTGCTTCGGAATGGCTCGTGAGTCGTTACTCTGCAGAGCTTGCTCCCGCTGTGACTCGGGCGAAGCTCTGCCAGGCCTTCAGCGGTGACGGACAGTGCCGTGTCGTGCTCTAGGTGGGGCTGCTGGAGAGGCAGCTGGGGGCGTGCCGGCAGGACGGGGGCAGGGTGGCAGAGACGCTGGAGAACATGCTGGCCTCCCACGCCCGGCTGCAGCAGAGTGCCGAGACGCTGCAGACCGAGCTGGGCAGTCGCGATGCAGAACTCACGGCACTGCGGGCGGAGAGGTACTGGACACAGAGCTGCACACTGTCGGACACAGACAGACGTACTGACACGCACATCAAACTCCCAGCCAGGGGGAAACCGACACGGACAGTGACCACACACAGAGAGGTTGTGTGGCTTGTGATCTGGTGTAACAGACTGTGTCAAGTACTGTCAGTAGTTGCAAAGCTTTAAATCATGATTTTGTCAAATATCATTAGCTACAATTTTTAAGCTTATGGTTTTGCTTCCTTTATTGTTAAGAAAAGTATAAAGTAGTAAAGAACATAAGTAAAAAAACAGCTACAACTTCATGAAATCCTTGAAAAGCAGATATATATATATAATAATACAGAAAATCGGGGGACTCTGTACATTAGCATTAGCTGTATATTTTGAATGTTTTATTGGTCTGTATTGCAGGGTACAGGGACAGCAGGAGCTCCAGTGGCTTCAGGAGGAAGTGGAGCGGCTCCAGGGTAGACTGGCCACAGCAAAGGCACAGCAGCATGGCACCAAGGTCAGAGGTCATAGGTACAATATTGAGGTCAGGGGTTACAGCTCAGAGACAGCAGGACACTGATTTCAGGGGTGGATATGGAGGGGTGATTGCTTTCAGTTGTTTTGTTACCTATCACAGTTGATCTGTCTGTATGATCGTGATGCTACAGATACTGTAAATTCAAACTAGAATTTAAGGCATTGCTCTTCTATGAAAAAAATCAGGAGTGTTTTGTATTAATATGCACTTTAGCAAACTTAGTATTTTCTGGATTTACAAGTATATTTGAGCTCATTTATTGTTACTTTAAGAGAATGATATTGTATAGGTTAGCCTCTAAATTTGGTGGAGGGTTATGGTTCTGTTTCCAGGTAGAACCACTGTGTAAGGCTCTGGAGGTGGCCAGAGGGGACAACAAGAAGCTCGCACAGAGTTTGGAACAGGCTCTGCAGGTCAAGAGCACCTTGCAGGACAAGCTGAGCCGAGCCTTGGAACAGCTGAAGAGCACAGAGACACAACATCAAGATCTGCTCACAAAGAGGTGATGATATGTGCATATGTGTGTGTGTGTGACTGTCTGTGTGTATGGTTGTGTCACGCTGTTTTCGCTGTGCAGGGAGGAGGAGCTGAGACAGTGCCGTGAGAAGGTGTGTCGGCTCACAGACAGTGTGGACTCTCTGAAACAGCAACTGAAGAAGGAGAGAGAGGCGGGCAGGAGGGCTGGGCAGAAAGATGCTGCTGAGGTACCACAACCTGGCTTGAGATATGGACACTCTTTGCCTCTCTGTCTCTCTCTGTGTCTTTTACACCAACACTCATTCCCATTCTCAAACTCTAGTTAGTGAGGAGCAGGATAGACGTTTTCATGGGTCTGTACAGGCACAAGAATCCATAACCTGATCAGAACCTGCTCGAGGGGTTCTGGGCATGAAATAATTATATGCAACCTGGATCATGTCTTAGGGTCTGTATTGAATTATGTACAAAATGTTTTTTTTTCTTTGAAGGTAAAATTGTGTTTCTGTTAAGAATTCAAAAGAGAATCCAAAAGCTCTCATTAGTATTTGGGTTGTGTGTCGATATACTGTAACTTGTATTATTTCGGTTTGGATCAGCTCATGAAGTTGATTAAGTTGGTCCTGAGAACATGGGATATGCTCTACAGTGTAGGACAGCCCTGCTTTAGTCCTAGTGATGAAGGTCTAACTGAATGTGTATGCTGAAGGCATGACTTTTCCACTCCACTCACTGTTCCATTCCACTGCCCCCAGCTGAAGAAGGCTCTAGAAGAGGCATCTTCCTGGTCAGCAGATCTGTCCCTTGCCAATCGGGAGCTGAGAGAGAGGGTGAATGAGTTGGAGAAAGTGGTGGCTAATCAGAAGGCCAAAATCAAAGGTCAGAGGGCACAGGTGAAGAAGCACATGGAGAGCCAAGCCAACAGCACACAGAGAGTGAAGGTAGACTCACTACATGATGACTGTTTTTCTCACACAACTTGTCCCTGACTCACTGAACACACTCTCACCCTGCAGTGTCTCATATCCACTCAACACTGGTGCACACTGTCCTGCTCTCTGTGCTAAGTGTCTCTCTGTCATTCTGTACTCCACAGGAAATGGCAAGCGAGCTGAGAGAACTGCAGAGCATGAAGGAGGAGTACCAAAAGAAAAATTATGAGCAGGTTGCCACCCTTCTTCTCCTTTCCTCTTTTTCTTGCTTTTTGTTTTCTGCTTCTCTCACCTCAACAATGGTCTTTTAAGGACCCATTCTTTCTCCTCTTCTGCTGCCTTTACACACTTTCCCTCCCATCACCTACCACTCCGTCTAATACTCACTCTTTCCCCCTTGTGTCACTACTCATCGCCTCACCCTGTCATTCTCCCTGACTCCTTCTCCCCACCTCTCTGTCTCAGGGTCAGTTGGTTCAACAGTTCTGGACAGAGACGGCCTCGCTCCAGCAGGAGCTGCGGTGTCTGTCCTCCGGCCAGCAGGAGGCAGTGCGCTTGGGGGAGGAGCTGGAGAGAGAGCGGGAGCTGCGGCAGAAGCTGGAGGATCGCTGCGAGGTGAGAGAAGCTGGGCAAGCTCAGTTGCAGGCCCTGTCAGAACGCTATGGTGAGAATGGGGGGATCACTGTTCTCATTCCAGCATCCAGCAGCTGGTTCAGGTGCTGAGTTGTGGAGCACTGCAGAAGTAAACAGTTAGTCAACAATTTGTGTTGACTATAAACTGGTTGTTTCTCAGGTCTAAGTTATGCAAGATACTTCATATTTAAAAATGGCCAGTCTAACCTTGCTGTCACTGATTTCATTTTTCATTTTTGTACAGAAGATACTTTGGATTATTCTGAATTCAAGCTTTATTCTTCCCACATTTGTTCTTAAGTCCCATCTCCAGACATCTTCCTTTACCTTTTTACTTTGACTTTTGCCCCGAGTCTGGGTAGTGGTTGAAGATGTGACATTCTGTAAGGGCAATTCTGTAGTGGTTCATTTCTTCCTTCTGTGTTTTGTGCTATGCGTTCTATTCTCTGTCATGCTTTGCACCTGTTCCTGTGTGAATGTTTTTATCTAATTATTGTGTGTGTAAGTGAGAGATGCCTGGCCCTGTGTTGCAGAGGCTGGAGCAGAGAGTGAGGCAGCTGAAGCAGGCCAGGGAGACAGCAGAGCAAAGACTGAAGGATGCCAGCCTGGAGTCACAGCAAGTGAGACATCCCTTCTGCTAAGTGTGTGACTCTCTCCTACCTTGCTTTTCTCTTAACTGTTCTCCATCTCTGTTTGCTTTCCCTTATATCTCTACCTTTCATCTTCTTTCCTGCTCTTTTGCTCTCTTTTCATGTCTAAACTTCTCTGTTTTCTTTCTCCCTTACACCTGTTGATTACGGACAAGCCTTTCCAGTCTCTTACATTTTTACCTGCTCTCTGCTCCCATCTCTGTCTCTGGTCTCAGATTTCTGACAACCTGGAGGAGGCTCACTGCTGGTTCCAGTCAAAGTTTGAGAGTCTGCAGAGGGAACTGGACAGGGGGGAATCATTGTCTAGTGATCAGTGTTCCCAGGGGAGGACTAAAAAGAGTGTTCAAAAGAGTGTTCCCACACCATGTAGACAGACTACAAAGGTACTTTTATTTGAGTTTGTATATATATGTGTGTATGTGTTGTGTAATTCTAATTTAGGTTATCAAGGTTGGCCATTTCTATGAATTCAGAAGCCTTTGGCTGTTTAAGTAAGACACTAAATGGTGGTTTACAGCCCTGGAGCAAACAGGGCATATACCTGTATGTGTGTGTTATATTCTGCTAGAGGTCTTAATAATTATTTGCTAAAATTGAACATGTTCAGTTTCGCTTCCAGATTTTATAGACATTGTGATTTAAAGAGACCTATAAAATTGTGCAACACAGCAGCCCACCAAGGTCGAGGCTGCCCAGCAATGACAAGACAGACCTGACTGTGTGTCTCGGCGTGTTGTCTCTCCTGGCTGGTGTCTTGGTTTCCCAGGCTCAGAGACAGAAGCCTGATCCAGTGAGGATGGATCAGGAGAGAATCAAGCTACAGAGCTGGGAGACCAAACTGCAGCGTGCTCAGCTGAGCTAGCAGTGCAGACAGACAGACTGACAGGGACAGTCACAACATACAGACACAAAGACGCAGGATTAGTTTCAGGAAACATGACTGAAAAACACTGGAACACACACGTGTGTAGAACATGGATTCTATTTGGTCAACCAAGAGGCAAGAGGGATGCATTAATCCATTATCCTTTTAAAAATTAAAAAGAAGGTAGTTTTCTGAATAATCCTCCTCTCTGGTCCTAAACAATGAATATAAAATTCAATTTTTTTGATTAGGAAAAACAACAAAAAAATGCATGTTCTACATAAAGTACATTCATTTTCATGTTTTGAATTGGAGAACTGCTAAAACATTGCATTAGAGCGGATACGAGTAAATTTCACAGGCAGCTGTGCAAAGGGAATAAGATTTTCCTGAAGAGCTCTTTCTCAAGCTGCTTGAGAAGAATTAAAAAAGAAAACAATGCAAGAACCCAACACCAAGAACACCACCATTAACACAGAATTCTATTAAACAGACAAAAGATTGCATTTCACACAAATTGTACATACAGCCATGCTTTTCCTTGTTTTTCTAGGTGCACACCAACACCAGATCTATGGGCAAGCCTGGAGTCCGTAGTGCTGATTCTGTATAGCTCTCAGAAGGCCAGCAGCACAACCAAATGTGCTCTTGCCAGACAGATAAAGAAGAGGTTGAGCTAATCGGAAGGAGGCAAGACCCAGGAGACAATCCACTGTGTCTGAAGCCTGTCGTCATGAGAATGAGATTTGTAACATCAGAGCACATGCTGTTATTGCAATATCTGAACGATTTAACTTCTCCTTATACTGTATATATATATATTGACACAGCAAAACTAGTTTTTGTAAGAGTGATCATTTATATAAAAGTATTTTAATAAATGTTTGATTTGGATATTTAAGAGGACTTCTCATTAAAAGGGTTATTTACCGCATATACAGACACACAGTCATGTTTTGCACACTTATTGCTGAATAAAACTAATATTACATAATGTTTTAATCTATGAAGGCTTTTACAGTTACAGACCTCAACGATAATTAACACTGCTGTTAATAATGCTCTTGAACATCAAAACACAGTAAATGAAAAACAGGTCCATAACATTTTCTTCCATTTGAATTTTACTATATTAATACTATATACCATGACTGTATGTATGCATATACCTTTGATTGTTTTGGTAATAATATTTGTTGATAAATAAGCACACACAGTAATGTCTCTTATAGAGGGATGCAAAACATTGACAGTGGTTTCTTGAAATGCATGAAAATACAACTTTAAGAAACAAATTTTGGGTAATACAAAAAAGGGTCTTATACAAATTACATTCAGGCTTTTTTTGTGTTTTCCTGGACTCCTTCTCAGGAACAGTAAACATCATTTTTATTCCCATGTTGTAACTGTGGCTGTGCTTTTCTGGGGAAGAGACAATGAGCTGGACTCCCTTTTTTCCTTAGAGCATGCCTGTCCACTCCAGAAAAGTGCTATATACTGTAAGTGTCAGGAATCAATTAAGGAATTATATCCCAGATAGCTCCCTGGAATAGTTTTTTTCACATAATTGAAGTTTGTTTTGTTGCAGCTGTTAAAGTACTAATTACATTTTGTAAACAGGCATTACTCTTTCACGTAGTAAAAAACCATCATCCCTTTTATTTATTAGAGATTTCAGTTGGCAGAATTGACACATATCCATTATGTGCTAGTCACCGCCAAGTGTCCCTCCTCTGCTGACAAGAAGTGTCACTCCAGTCTCTTTCTGCTGTGTCTAAGATAGAATTTCATACAAAACCCCATAGACATGAGTGATTTCCCACACAATAAATCACTTAACAGTCTTTTGGTGTGGTCCCTGGGGAGACATTCTGAAGTCATGGATAATCAAACATGTAAAATGTAACTCCCAAGTACTAGCAAATGTATCTGTACTGTCACTTTGCATACATATAGGGACAGGCTATGGTGTCTGCTATTGCAGTAGGTGATTGCAAGAATTGGTCCTTTTAGATAGTTTTTTTAAATTCATGGGTTCTAGATTCAAGGCCTTAGTGGGGAACTAAGACAAAGTTCACCTTTGTCACCACATTTCTTCTGTACCTTGACATGTATGTAAAGTATATGCCATCTTTATGGAATCAGCCCACAAACAACAGAGTACGTTATTCTTCTGTCGTGGTTCAGAGGCACTCCTAGAAAGTTGTGTTGACAGGGTTACAAGGCTGAAGTCTTCCTCTGTAGTCCAGCTCCAGTCCAGCATGGCTCAGAAACCCACAGGTACGCTCTCCCCTTCACAGTGGAGTTTGTCATCACTGCTTGGTGCTTTGTTATTCTTTGTCCTCAACTCTTCCACCGTGTTAACTGGCCTGTCCTCAAGGCAACGTCTTGTCCGTACTGGTCTGTTCTGCTTCTTCACCGTGGCTCAGTTTGTACTGGGATCCTCTCACTCGCCTTGAGATCTGTATCTGGGAAACCTGAGCCAGAAGCCAGCCCATCTCTCTGTCCTGTCCATTCAGCACATTTATACTACCTCGCTCGCCACTGTGCACTGACCTGTGCACCCCTGTTACTGCAGCTCCATGCAAATGAGACTTTCTTCATGGGGTTTCGCATTAAAAGGAAATATAATGAAAATTAAATTTCTACCTAATAAGATGGTTAAAAAAACAACAGTACTTAAAAGAAGGGTACGCATGAAAGGACACTGCTCCACTGTAAGAACATGTGACTTGACTAGAATATTGACTGCAGGTTGGGTGAGTTTGATGTTGGTGTTTGTCATCTGTGCTGTTCAGAGTGTTTTATAATACAGAAGAGGCCAGCAGAATCTCGGCTAGAATACTGTCTCAAGCTGTACTGAGAGAAGAGAGAGGGACAGCCAGAACTGTTAATACCTGTTAACACGAGTCAACTGAAATCAAAGAAAAAAGCTGAGGATTGCTACAAAGATCTTCAGCGGAAGATCTCCTGAAAAAGACTCCATGTAAGAATGCAGAATCAGGAAGCGTTGGTGAACAGCAAGGTCAGCATGTCCTGAAGGTTCCTGGTTGGCAGAAGGTTGAGGGGTCAGACATCAGACGTGAGGGGGTCACCAGACAGAGCACTTGTTGTTGGGGTGCATTGGGGAGCCCTTGGGACAGTGGAATACTCGGCCAAACTCATCAAACTGGGACACGCTGCCAATAACTCTATGGACATGAAGAAGAAAAGAGAGAGAGAATTAAGAGCCATGCAAAAACTTTACTAAAATTATTTTTTTATTGGGGATCTGCCCGTTAGATATGAAATTATTTGTATTATAATGACATTTTGGCTAGTTCTGCCTCGTGCTCTGTGTTTCCAATACCACAATCCTCACTAGGATTAAACCACTTTCTAACTACAGGAAGTTCTTGTTAACTAGCAGTGCTGATTGATTTTGAGGGAAGCTGTCCCAGACGGTGCTCCTGGAGCCTGGTGTTTGTGAGCTCTGGTTTCCTTGAGCACAGCGAGAGAACCCACATCAGTCTGGAATGTATGTGTTAAGAGTGTGAGCACCTGTAATGTTCGGGAGCGTGTTTGTCAGTCAGGAGCTGTAGATAGATGGACTGGGACCGCCTCTTCATACACCAGTTCTGTTGAGAGAGAGGAGGAGAGACTTGTCACTTAAGGATGAGGAGATCTGTGATTAGTCAATGCCCTATTATCCCCAACCTTTCTTTAAATAGTGTAGTGTGCTGGTCTGCGGTCAGTGAGAGAACAAGAGAGAGTTCAAATCTCCAGAGTAAACTGGTTTTTGTGAAGTTCTGGGTTCAAGTACATGGACTGCAGAGCCTTTGGGCCGGTGCGGTGGTTCTGTGGCTAAGGATCTGCGCCTGTGGCTGGAAGGTTGCCAGTTCGTCTCCCGCAGCTGGCAGAGGAATCCTATTGGGCCCCTGAGCAAGACCTTCAACCCCAGGGGTGCCATATAAATGGCTGACCCTGCGCTCTGACCCCCAGCTTCTCTCCTTGTCTGTGTGTCTCATGGAGGGGAAGTTGAGGTATGTGAAAAAAGACAAATACTATACAACCTAAAGTTCAAAGAACCAAATATTGCACATGTATTAATTTAACACAAGTGTTCTTTAATTGAAATATGAAGACTGAGCTTTGTGCCACTGGTCCTTGTCAAGCTGTTATGCATTATTGAGCCTTGACTCTGTCACTGGTAACTGTGTCTTTTTTTGTAATGCTGTAATTGGTGGCACCATCATTCTGTTTAACACAGTAACTGTTTAAGACTTTCACTGTGTGACAATGTCACTTAGCTCTTAACACTGTCATTTGAACAATTTCACTCTGTTTATGCCTTAATGTTTCATGGTTCTTAAATGTCACTTAGTTTCACAGTTTCACAGTGTCACAGGGTCATTTTAACACTGTTACTGTTTTGCCAAGCTTAACTCAGCATATGACAGTCTCTCTTGTACCGTTCCAGATTTAAATTGATGTATGCTTTTCTCTTGGTGATGCCATGAGAGCTGAAAATAATTAGAGGGGTGAAAACGACAGTAAATGTATCTACAAGTGTCACTGTCTAGGTAAATGGCCTCCAACCCAGGTCCCCCATTGTCGTTAGTGAGTGACCAAAGATCATGGCGATCTTGACTACTTAAGCCAAGTGTCCAGATAAAGAGAGCCTCTCTGTAATTAGCGCTGTGCACTAGTTTGGGGTTCAGTTCATGATGGAGGTCAGAGAGCATGGTGAAAGGCAGGACCTTTATATATTGTATATACCTTTATAGCTACCAGCCATATCACCCTGCAACTCACAACTGGCAACCCAGTGAAGGTCAGCAGGTGTGAGCCTGGCCAATACCTGGGTGGGAGACCACCTAGGGAACTGTCACTCAGTTTCTTAGCTAAGGTTGCTGCCGGAACAGATATTAGAGGGGCCAGTAGGCCATCTGTGTGGGTCCTAATGCCCCAGTATACTGATGAGGAGACATGGCTGTAAAAAAGGCACCGTCCTTTGGATGAGACATGCAACTGAGGTCCTAATTCTACGTGGTCATTAAAAATCCCAAGGCATTTCTCGAAAAGAGTTGGGGTGTTACCCCGGTGGTCTGGCCAAATCTCCCATTGGCCCTTACCAATCACGGCCTCCTATTAATCCCCATCTATGAAGTGGCTCCATCACTCTATAGCTGATGTATGGTGAGAGTACTAGAGCACTATGGCTGCTGTTGCATCATCCAGGTGTTGGTGGAGGAGAATCTATATTACCTGTAAAGAGCTTTGAGTGGATGTACAGAAAAGCGCTAGATAAGCGTAAGGAATTATTATTATTGTTACCTGTGCAAAGGCGATGAACAGAAGCTGTTCGTGGGTGTACTTCAGCCCAGGGAGAGGTCTCTCCGGGCCGTGTATCCTGACCCAGTTCTGGTAGGCCTGTTGCAGACAGAGAGAGGGGTGTAGGAGATGTGGCCATGAGCACTGTTTCGTATTGAAAGGCGTGTGTATTGAGGCCCCAATGCAGACATGGTGAAAACCAATGAGAGGGCCAAAAAGCAGTGAAATTCACAAGCATTTATGATTTTTAAATGTGTAATCACTGCAGAACTTTGCCCATCTTAATTTTTCACCGATATTATTAGTAGACGTTTTAATCAAATAATCTTTTGCTCACTTTCCTAAAAAAAATTAGCTGTTCTCACCTTAATGTTCCATTTACTCTGTTTACTCTTATTAACACAAAAAGCGGTCTTAAAGGTTTTTTTCCCTCATCCTCTCTTTGCTTGTACTTTTACTTAGGAATTCCTACCTTGACATCGTTGCAACAGCAATTTATAAGTAGTTTGTTTAAAAAACCATCCAATATACTGTATGCATATGTTGTATATGTACTTGTTGTATGCAGATATTCAGACAGATTTCTTTTTGTAAAATTTGCGCCAAAAAGTGCCAAAAGGGAATTAAACTGCATTGCAGTTTAAGGTATATAAAAGTTGCAGGTATGATGGTGTTTAGTGTGTAAGAGCTCGTGTAGAAGGTGAAAAGGAGACTTTTACTGTACAGAGATAAGAAACTGTAGAAATAAAATGATCAGGAAAATAATAATTCTAAATTGTATACTAGAGACTTCCTAACAAACATTGGTACCAACAGCTTATTACATAATGGGATACAGAAGTTATTTAGGGAAGTTGAAGAAAAAAATCAGCTTGCCACACATAAATGCAAAATGCAAATGCATTTTCTCTTAAAAAATTTTTTAAGGCGCGCTACTTAAGATGGACTGATCTTCTCCATAGGTGTTAGAGGTGCCATCACTCAAGGACCCTCAATTTCCTACTCAGTGGTTATAGTGTCCATTCTGAGTGTTTGAAATTAACAAACATTAGCAAATGAACAAAGATATGCTAGTGGTTAATGAACATGCTAGGAGACAAGCTGTTTGAACGATGTGGTCACAATTTACTGTCATGTCACCATGTTACAAGTCTGTTTAGTGAACTTTAGCAGAGTAAAATGTGAAATTCACTAAATGCAAAAAAAAGTGTATTCTCTGTTTAGCAATAGGGCATTTTAACACAGTGATAGAGTAAATGGTAATACAGTGCTGGTGTTAAAGGTAGTGGCATACTGATGGTGTTAAACAGTAAAAGTAACAGTGTTTAATACAGTGACACAGTAGCAGCGTTAAAGTTGCATGGTGACTTACATAATAAGACAGCTTTAGGCCCCCCATGTCAGCGATATTCTCTCCCAGTGTCAGCCTGCCATTGACCTGCAAAACACACAAACAAAATAGAGGTGTATCTATTCCTACAGTAGTTCTGCAGAGTGCAGTTGTGTGCATTAACGTTGGCATGTGTATTTACCCTCTGGTTGTAGACAGTGAAGTTGTCGTAGAGTTTGACAATGCACTCGGCTTTCTTCTGGAATTTGCGGTAGGACTCCTCTGTCCACCACTGCCTCAGGTTTCCATAGCGATCGTACTGCCCACCTGTAGTCAGAAAAAACTGTTACATCAATGTGGAGGCTGAGGGAATGCACCACAGGTCTTGTGGTTAGCTTCAGTGTTTTGACGCTACTACTCTAGTTCACCCTACAAGGGGGACTGAGTAACGTTGTAGTGGCATTACCGGCTTAACACCGGCTGAGTGTTCATAATCTGCTGGGTTTTAAAACCTTGACTGTACTACAGAGTTGCTCAATGTAAAGTTCATTATCCGGAATGGAGACGAGAACACAGAGGGGCAGGATGAGAAAAAAGGTACAGGTAGAGTGAATGCACAAGGCAGAAGGGGATTATATTTCATAGAAAATATTATCAAAGAAAATATTTTTAGAAAAGACACTCTTGAAAAAAACCAAACATGTATAGTAATAGCATTTATGATGTGTTTTTGGACACGTAACAGTTTAAGTACAAACTATGTTGTGATGGATTTGATACCATTTTTATGTACTGGATGTGATTAAAAGCAAAGTCCCAAACAGTTGTACAGAAGTTTTATGCTGTATCTGTAATACAATATACTTCGTAATTAACCAAGTTTATACATATGTGAGCAATGCACAATGCAGCTGATGTTTTACTTCAGATTTCTGCTGTGTATGTTGGCATGGGTTTCCTCTGGGTGCTCCAGTTTCGTCACACAGTCCAAACACTTGACTTTATGGTCATACTGTACTTTCAAATATGCAATTTGCAGAGCACCCCAGTGACACAGTGGTTGGCACTGTGACCTAACAACGCTGGGGCCCTGGGTTCAATTCCTGGGGTGTGTGTTTTTCATCTCACAGTGCAAAAACATACTGGTAGGTTAATTGGCTTCTGGGAAAATCGGCCCTGGTGTGAGTGTATGTGTTTGTGTCTTTGGGTGTCTGTGTATCTGTCCTGTGTTGGACTGGCTTCCCGTCCAAGTCGTGCCCTGTCTTGTGACCACTGCTCCCTGGGATTCTGCTTCCCCCACTATCTTGAATTGGAAGAAGCTGTTAGAAAGTGAATGAAAGATAACAGTTCTTACCTCTCTTACATGTTTTTCTGACATAAAGGCATAGTTAGACTTGTAAATCAAAACCAAAAGTGTTCTATATATATGGAAAACCAGATACTGCAAGGAAGGGACAAATGCTCGGGGCTGTAGAGTTACATTGCATCAAAAGAGGCAGAAAACAACCTCTGATTAAATAGGTTCATTGTCCAAAACTGGGATACCATTTCTAGGAAAGGATGATTTTTATGAAATGGGGTAGATGGGAAAATCAAAAATTCCCTGTAACTATGGCCAGAAGAGATAGCTTTCAAGAAAAGATGTAATCTTGCCAATAACCCAAAGATTCCTTGACACTCTGCATAGGATACCCATTACATTCACCTGATACGGCAGATATAAAGCTCTCTGGTAGGGGACATGTATGTTCAAATTCAATGCTGAGATGTTTTATCCCAATTTGAGGAAGCTTGAACATTCACATACTGTAGATTTGCAGTGGAACCCGGGAGCAGGAATCAATGGCACTAAAACTACTGACAATGTTAACACAGAGCTCATTGCAATGCAAAAGAATTACTAGAGATCAATACCTCGTTTGTCGTCTGGTAGAATGGAATCTGGCCTTTAATGGAAATACAGATCCTTGTAATAGAATCCTTCTTGAGCAAGTTAAATTAAACTGCTAGCAGTTTGGTCCCATAATGAATGAACATCTGAGGCAAACTGAGAGAAGATGAATTGTAAATCATTACCTCAAGAAAAACATTCAGGAGAAATTGATCGGCCAAGTGGGAAAAGCACAGGATTGCAGTCAGCAGACGTCGGCTACACAGCCACTGGGAGCGATTCCGTGCACTGTTAATAGTCAGCGCTCAGTAGTGCCTCGATTGTAGATGTACGTTTTACTGGATTTCAGGTTGTTAAGGTGTCCACTCTAGAGATTTTATGTGACACCTTAATAGGCCACCTCCTGAACCTACAGTTTAATACTGATAACCGCAGAACATGGTTATGACAAGGAGCACAATACAAAGAGCAAAAGGTAGGCCCTATTCTGTCCCAGGGCGAGATTGGTTGTCATGGATGATTTGCTAAATTACCAGTGCAGTACATGATTCTTTTGGGGGAGTTACAGTGTATTTTCATTATAAGCAGTTCCTCTGTTCATATATTGTAAGATTCACCACAGAAGAAATGTCAGACATTGGGAAAGCCATATGTAAAGTACACAAGAAAGGTTACAAAAAAGAGGAAGCCCTTTAGACCATCCAGCTGTTTCTTGAACGAAATCAGGACCTCAACTTAAAAACGAGTGGGTAGCTATGTACTTATCAGGAGCCAGAGTTCAAAGTTCATGGGAAGAGCTTAAGCCCGAATTCTTCTTTCAACCTGTGAATGCAAACTTAACCAGTCCAAAGCAAAGGTTTTTTTCTGCTAAATCAACTTTCTAGAGCTTGTCTGGCTTTCTTTCTAGAATCGGACAAATGGGGAAAGCCACACGCGTCAACACTGTAAATGAGAATTACAAACGCTGGCCTCCAAAATTGGGTGATCTAACTGCTGACAAATTCACTGCTGACAGCTTGTGATAATGTGTTAGATGCACAAGAGGAAATACTCAAATGCGGCAGGTGTACACTGAAATCTGAGCACTGAGCATGGCATCACGAATCCTTCCCAGTGTATCAGGAGTGGCTGTGGCTGTGGTATCAAGAGAGAGAAAGTAAAAAACTATCTTTAACTGTCTTGTGTGTAACAGAGGTGTGGGTGTCTTGGTCCACATGTCATTGTATATGAGAAAGGCTTCCTGATTATTATTACTACTCACAGACAATTAAGCTTTTAGTTCATCTCAACAGACTAGTTGAAAAAGCTGTCCAACATGATATTTACCAAAAGATTTTTCTAAATCAGCTTAGGACTTCAAAAGCAGCAGATTTCATGATTCTCATTACAAGCAATTTATTTCTACTTTGCACCCTGTTTTTTTAATTGCTTCCACCTTTATTCAAGGCAGGTTATGGTGGGTGGTGGAGTAGTTAGGAAACTACCATGACACCAGCCTCTGCCCTGGGTTTTCATCCATCTAAAGCCAAGCCTGCCCTGATGAACACTTGGTAGCTTTTAACAGAAAGGAAGATGTGTTCATGAAGCATCGTGCCCATCAGTAATTAACATTTAAAATGAGAGAGGCTTGATAGCCACATCTCTAATATTAGCCTGCACAGGAGATCCTGGAAGAGCACATTTCTTGTAATGCATAGGTCAGAGTTCAAAGACATTCAGTTCTTTACTAGGGTCCTTAATAACACAGACCTCTGGGAGCTGACAGGGGTCGTGTCTCACACAGTGCACATAGCGGTGTAGGTATTAAAATGCATGAGTGGGTGCATTTAGAGCTACAGAGGAACAGTAGGACGTTTGGGAAACACTTAAGGTAACATGGGTCATTTATTTGGCTGTAGCTTTTATCCAAAGCAATTTACACGTGCGCCCATTAATATTGCTGGGCTTTTTACAGGAGCAGTCAAGTATCTGGAGGAGGGGGATGTAGGAAGGGCAGGAATGTGGTGAGTGGAGGAGGAGGTGCCCAGTGAAGGAGGGTGAAGGGCAGTGAGTCTCACCCCAGTCATCGTAGCCATGTGTCAGCTCGTGCCCGATGATGGCGCCGATCCCCCCGTAGTTCAGCGACCTGCAGGGAAACAGGAAACATGGCAACAGTCCTCACAAGACGAGCAGGCAGCGCTCCTGCCTAATCTGGACAATTCTGTTTTCTTGGACTGTTGAGGTCTTGGTGTACTAGTTCCATCATCACAGCACTGCTCATAGATCACAACTGAATTGATGAGACAACCCATTTTTAACTGCAGAAATGACCTACAAAACCAACCTGGAATGATCTTGTTGACCAAAGGTCAGGTTTCTATGAAAGACCAGCTCAATCTTTAGAGAAGAATAAACAGAATCCACAAACACCCTCTTTCAATAATGGTTTCCTGATAGGGGTTACTAGAGATTCGTGTGAATCTGCAGACTGAAGTCACTGGGACACAAGGTGGCGATGAAAAGCTGCACATCAGAGTTAATTTGATTCAGTCACTGAGGAGCTGCAGGAACAAAGTGAGTCTGGCAGCATTTATAATACAGCAAAACAGATGTGTAACTTATACTGTAAGATATAAGATGCCAAGCTCTCTGTGTTATGGCAAAAAAGCAGAAGCAGGTCAAAAGGATGCATTCTTGATTTGCATACTTTAAAAACAGTTCTCTGTAAATACCAACATCTCTACACACTGCCCCTGAGTCTAACCCTGCAGGATGAGATGCCTTGGTTGTGCCTGGCTTTTATCACTCAAAACTAATTAAAACTACATTCAGCAAATCCTTTCAAAGCACTTTGGTCTTGCCTTCAAGTCTGATGGTGTTACTACAGTTGTCCCATAGTCTGGGACCGATACTCACTGGGGAAATTCAGGGTCATACAGGGTGGGCTGCAGGATTCCCGCTGGAAAAACTGTAGGGAGAAAGGGAATAAGACAGGAATGTTGTGATGGATATCAGGGTAATGCAGAACGGGTCTCTTCTTTACCCACTACGCGTCATCTGTGTCTGATATGTACTGCTGCCGAAACTGCGGCTCTGAATGGATTCTGAATGCAGATGGAATTGAGGTAAGGAGTGGAAGTGTGGACACAGCATGTACTGTAGATCTCTAAGAGCACTCCTCAGACATGCAGTCTACACTTCTTCATGGATAATGCCCCAGATTGTGAGCATTCTCTTCACAAGAAAAGAGAAGAGCATGAGTGTACGGAGAATTACCTCAGGCAGTGAAACCCCTTTCTCCCTCATGCAGAGCCAAAGTGTGTGTGTATAGAGATGTGTGTGTACAGGTGCTGTACTCACCCATCTGGTTCTTGTTGGGCAGGTAATAGGCATTGAGTGCCTGAGGGGGCAGAAGCCACCTGCAAAGACACACAGACACACCCTCCAAATTAACTCACTCATTCCTACACCACAGTGTACACACACCCACACTACAGTACAGAAACTCACTTCTACAGTACATACGTATTCCTACACTACAGTACACTCAATCCTACAGTATGCTCTCTCTTATGCTACAGTACACACTCATTCCTGTTGTATACACACCTTCCTACACAACAGTACAGACACTCAGTCCTACTGTACACACATCCTACGCAACAGTACACACTTAATGGCACCTACACTAAAGTAGACCCACACTAACTCCTACACTACAGTACACTTACACATTCACTCCAACACTACATTACACACAAACTCAGTCGCTCCTATAGTACACAAACACTTGCTCACAACTTACAGTACACCAAAAGATACCTACTCATCCCGACATTACAGTGCACAGATATACACAGTCATGCCCCACAGTACCAATTCACACACAAATACAGACACTCGCACTCCATCACACACAGTACACACTCCACTCTTTAACTATTCAGACAAGTTATTTTTGACCTTTTCTGCTCGCCAGTTTAGATAAGCCAATTACTCAGATCAACCCACTGCTGGGAGAGAGGGTCTGGAGACACACAAGGCATTAATTTGGCTGCAGGGTTCGTTAGGGATAGAGATGCTCAGGCTCCATAAGGCTCAGTGAGATATCTTCAGAGGAATTCAAAGTGTTTGAAGATAATGAAGACTTAATGACCAAGACAGAGGGTAGTAATTCAGAGGAGGTTTTTGTATTTTATTTTTAATGTCATGGCCAGGTCAGACAGCGGGAGGAGGGGTGGGAAATGTCTTCAGAGAGGAGAGGGGATAATGGATTCTCTTTCCCTCTGTAGGGACACCCAGGGAGCTTCCGCTAAGAATCCACCCATGCCCTCTCTCTCCTCTGGTCTGTACTGTCACTCACGCTGTCTTGTCCACCTCCTTGTGAATCTTCTTCACCGACAGCTTGATGTTGAACCTGATGCTGTTCAGGATGTTGCGGAAGTAGGTCTTCTCATCCACCTCAAACTGACAGACGACAGCACCGGAGGAAAGGAGGCAGAGAGGGAGGAGACAAGGAAAGTTGAGAAGGAGAGAGGACCATACAGGTGTCGGTCAGCATGGAAGTACTGGCCCCTGTGTTAGTTTTGCTGCCTCACAGCACTAGGGCCCTGGGTTCACTTTGTGACCTGGGTTGCTATCTGCATGGAGTTTTTATTTTCTCTCTGACTTCACATTTGTTCCCTTCCAAGTGCTCTGGTTTCCTCCCACAGACCAGTAACACACTGGTAGGTCAATCGGCTACTGGGAAAATTGACCCTGGTGTGAGTGTGTGCGTGTCTGTGTATCTGCCCTGTGATGGACTGGCATCCCGTCCAGGGTGTAGCCGGCAGTACTGCATTCTCTGCAGTACGTTGACTTTTATGAAACGTTAAATCCAAGACAATTTAAATTCTGGATCCAGTACGATTATTTGTCAACACTGCAATGGCAACTCTGTAAAGATTCTTCAAGGCTTCACATTGTAAGTCTGGCACGTAACATGACAGTCACACAAGTAAAAGTGGTATATTTCATAAAAAACAGCCACTGGAGGAAACAACAGGACAAGTCCCCTCAGCACCATACCCTCAGTCTTACCCCATACTCCTGGTCTATGGCCTCAGGGTTCAAGAGGAATTCTGGGTACCCAGTCATCACCATCATGTGTCGCAGCTGAGAGGCACAGACAAGGAGAGAAAGAAAGGGAGAGGAAGCCTGCTTAATGTTTAAACTACTGTGGTAGTCAAATATGCAACAAATCAAAACTAATTAGAAGCAGTCCTAGGAAAATATACAGACAAGAGAGAAGGAGGACCACTGGGAGGAACAAGAGGAAAATGAAAAGGGCACTTAGTCAAACCAATGGACTCCCTGAGCATAAACAGTGAACTCTAATCCAGAGGACAGCAGAGGTAACCAAGGAGAAATGCATTTAAAATGGCTATCAGGAGGCACGTCTTCACACAGAGGGCTGTGGGAGTGTAAAACAAACTGCCCAGTCATTCTGAAGCCGATACCCTAGCTTCATTCGAGAAACGGCTGGATAAAATTCTTGGATCACTTAACAACCATCCAGCAAGCGAGCTACTGTAGATAGGTTGATGAGTGGAATAAAGGGAATGAATAGCAAAAGGAAGAGAAAGAGGCCAGGGGTGAAGAAGGAAGGAAGTGCAGTGTTATCAAGAGGGAAACAAAAGAGGAAGATGAAGAGGAAGAGTTGCCTCCTGGGACAGCACCCCTCCTCCACCTGGCACTATACCTTTTTTTGAGCTGCCCCTTTTGTCTCTTCGTCCATCCAGTCCAGCTCCATCAGCCGGCGGTACAGGGCAAGCTTAACGTCCTCCACCAGCTCCTGCACCTGAGAGAGAGGGGCAGAGGGGGGGGGGGGTGTGTGGTGAGGAGACAGACCTAGATAGGTGCCAAGGGTTGTGGGGAAATGGGGGAAAGAGATACGGGCTTTGTAACACAGTGGTGATGAGGTTAAGGAGTCAAGGTGTGGACTCCTGGGGAACAGCAGTCTGGACCCTTTCTGCATGACATCTGTCAATGCAGACATACAGTATTTGAAATAACAGTACCAGCTTTGGATACCCAGAGCCACTTACAGTACAAGCCTGTAGGTGGATCAATCTGCTGTTCGGCAGGGGGCGTTTCCCTGTTATAGCGTTCAGTGTCTGTGCCCTGGTGTGCTGTACCTTCGCCTTGCTGTCGGAGGAGAAGTACTCCTGGACAAAGAGCGCCCCCAGCGCCATGCCAAAGTGCTTGTTGGCCTGCGCGAGGCACAGCTGGCTCAGCTCCAGCTGCCTCTCCGTGCCGTCAATCTCCCGCGAGAACTCGTGGATGGTGCTGCGGAACGCCGTCGACAGGTGCTCGCTCAGCGATGCCACGACCCGCCACAGCATGTAGTTGTGCAGGACTCTGCGGAGGAAGACGGAGCCGGGAAGGTGGGGGTGGGAGAGTCAGAGACAAAAGAGAAAACGTGGGGAGAAATATAGTGACGCAGAGAGAAAGACACGGGGACCTCCAGACAAACACAGGGCCACAGAAAGAGAAAGAGACTCCAGGACAAGGAAGCAGAGAGAGGGACATACAGTTATAGCAAAGCAGGACACGCCTGGCATCATCACAGTGCCCTGAGAAAGATGTGTACACTGTCCAGATGTCCAGTGACCTCCTTAACCCAAAACAGAATTTCTGAAGGACTAAAGCAACAGAGAGCTCGGGGAGGCCTCTAAAAAGCCAGATCGGTGTGGTACCCATCCACCTGGACCTTGTCCCCCATTATTGCAGAACGATCCCGAGACAGAGAATCAGCAAGTGCTAAGCGTCAAATCAGTCAAGGCCGAAACGAACTTTTATCACAGAAACCCTTCAGGTTCTCTCTCTCCTCCCCCCCCATCCCACTGAAGCAAGATGCTCTGTCTCAATCTGGAGGAAGGGACTACAGGAAAGGGAGCTCCCCCACAGCTGAGGCAGCCAGGCGCAGAAACGCACACGTCGTTAATACTGCAAATGAGCTGCGGTGCCGCAGGGAGGTCGGCAAATTTAAATGCAATCAGAGGAAACAGCAACAATCCTGTTCTCCAGTGGAGAGCAGCGGACGTAACCTTTGATTAAACGGAGCTAATGAATACAGCAGGAAGCCGGGGCCTTGCGGGAGCCCCAGAGGGAGGCAGAAGACGACGGAGCCTGGGGACTTGCTGTGAGGAATCGGAGGGAGATCTCCAGTGAGCCACATGCTGGGAGGAGAAGAGACACCGTCTGTAGAGCTGAGGTTTTAAACCAGTGACGAGGGAAAGTTACTGGGTCCTGGCCTTTTTTCTGAACCTTTTCTTATGAGTAGAAAAAAACCTCATGTTTTACTGTAGGGGAGCGGCTTTTATTTTGAAATTCATCTTTACATGGATGTTAATTTCTATAGAATGAGCCTTCGTCTAAGTGGTCTCCGTGCCAGGCTCACCCCCTGTTGTGCCTGTATCCCACAGAGAAGCGCGCAGCAGGACTCTGAAGGATCCGGCTGTACTGCGGGCTGCGCTCTGCGCTCAGTGGAACTGGGAATTTCTGATGGATGGAAATGTAGATAAAGAATGATAAAAGAGTTCAGGAAAACAGGAGGGGAAGGGAAATTTTTTAAAAAATGAGCAAAGACCAAGAAGGATGGTAAAACAAGAGTGCAGTGTGTGTGAGCTGTAGAGTTACAGCACTGCAGTTTTTAAGATGGTTTTCCGATCTTCCTCCTCCCCTGCATGAGGGAGGAATCCCAGTGCTTTCACTGTCTTTTACTTCACTTGAGAACAGAGGAGATCAACAGCAGGAGCCCTCGATATACAGTACAGTGCGATACACCTCTCCGTGGATTCCATTCCTGTCCGGTCATCATATTGCACATCCAGACCCACTGCAGCCTTCCATGTATCCCAGCTAGGAAGCACGAAAGCTAGTGGTGCTTCCAGGTTTTCAAAAGCAGTCAACAGCTTGAACCCATAATGTCCAACATATCCTGCCCTTATGCCCTCCTTCTGAACTCCTATCACCCGTACTCCACTCCCCCCCACCACCTCACCTCTTGGAGGTGGTCTTGATGAGGTCGGACACCTTCTGCATGTAATCAGTGGCCAGGACTACAATCCCCTCGTCTTCAGAGAAGTTGTCATTGAAAATCCTGTCCAGCAGACGCTTCCAGTGGAGCTGGGAGGGCAGGGAAGAGGAAAGAGAGCTCAGTGACACATTGTCCAATGCTCTTCACACCCTGCACAGCCACACAGCCCAAACAATCACACAGTAGCCTATGCTGTATGCACCTACAGCAGCAGCACTGGAGTCTTACACGCGTTTTAACCTTCAATTACAGACTGGCTATGAGACTTAATCCTCAGCTCTGCTTTAATCAGTAGCTGCACCTTGTTCGTTCTGGCCTCTGAGTCTTGTCCCAGTGATCCTGAACTCTATCTTTCTAGCTGCACTTCTGCTGAGCGTAATGGTGGGGGTAACTGAACTGTACTGGTTTCACTGGGAGGATTGAGTTCCGGGGATCGTTCAGGCCAGGCAAGGTGATGGAAGTCAATGCACAGGGCTGGTTTCCCAGGAGTCAGCTGAGTAAACCTTATAGTTACTCTGTGGTATTTGTGTCAGCTTACTAGATTGGCTGATGTACAGTTTGTCGGTGCTGCTGTATAGACAAGTCCCAGGATAATCAGGTGTACTTTCCAAATGTGGGCATCTAAAATCAAGTGTCTCACTCTTTCTATATATATATGAGCACACTGGTACTTATATTTTGTCATCACAGATAAGGAAGAGCACGAAGACTCCCTGCGTGCTGGCCCTCTCGCCTGAGAATCATTGAACTCAGCACTATTAAAACGCACTCAATCCCATCACCCCCCCCGTGGCGCTTCACGCCAACAGCCCCCCGAGGAACCGCAGAGACAGGGAGAGAGGGGTGCAGCCACTTACGCTGGGCGCGATCCGCTGGAGCTGCCGCAGGGTGATCCTGTTGTACATGGTGCTGATGTCTTTCCTTTGTTCGTCAAACTCGGAAACGGTTATCTGAGCGCACATGAAAAAGCGGCAGTTATCGGCAGGGAAACAGGCGGGGGTGCTTACTGCGAGAGACTCCAGACGGGCGCTGGACTGGCTGAGAGGCCGGTATCTGCAGGACTGCACAAAGTCACTGACACGCAAGAACACACGCGCACAGGACACACACACACACATTGCTTTGCAATCACATTTCCAATGATCTGAATAACCAGACTGTGAAAATTAGGGATTTCATAATAATTATATCCGATAATTTTAATTCCTTGTGGTTAGCCTCCACTCACAAAATCTGCATGTGCAGCAAGATATTGAATTAATTCATCGAGCCCTGGGACTTCATTTTCAAAACCTTTTAGATCAAGCTTCCATCTCAACACAGGAACAATGTTGACAAAGCTGAATAATCCTGTTACTAAACTGGCTTGTAGCAAATGTGCAAGCCATAGCAATGTGTATTTATATATCTATAAAACTTATAAATAACAGAAAACACAATCGAGCCATCAGCATTTCATTTCCAGTTGTTGTCCCTCAGAAGAAAGAAATCAAGCCATTTGTGATGCTTTCTTTTTCACTCACGTTGGCCAGGCGTGTCTCGAGCTGTAGGATCTCCTGTGCCTTCTGTGTGGCATTGTGTGCTCCAAGCATGCTCAGTAGCCTCTCCATCAGAGCCTTATAGGCAGCCAAGATCTGAAAGGGGACAACCACACCCATGAAGAGACACTTTCTATAAACACCTGCAGAAAGGTGTCTACGTGGCCCCAGACAGAAGAGACTATCCTCATCACACACCATCTATGAGGGGTTAAAGTTAAGAGGAGGAAACGCATACTCACTTAGATGTTTCATCCGATTGGACGCAATTGGTGGGGTGTAGATAAACAGTCAAAAAAGGTGTGATGAACACGAGAGCTATTCTGCAGTTACAGGAGTTGTCATGCAGATTAAAGAGCAGCCTGAATGAGAGTGTTCCACCAGGACAGGAAGTCTGGTGTATAAGCAGAGGGCTTACAGGAGTGCTGTAACCAGGTGTATAAGCAGAGACACATATGCAGGACTGTGTCAGTTAGGCACTGTAGATAAGGCAATACTGTACCTTCACACTGTCTTCATCCTGTCCAAGGTACAGGGTCCTCTCTGGTAAAGTGAGTCCTTCCTGGTCAATCTAAACAAGCAAGCAAGCATATGGCCAGGCACTTAGAAACCAATGCCGGATTCCTACTTAGATACCTACAGTACATTTCTCTGTGAAATTTTAAGTTTCTCACTCGCACACTGGAGCAGTAGATGTTGTGTCACTAAGAAAGGCACATTAAATATGGATCTCCAAAATAAAATGCCGTGATTGTTGGTTGCTGTACAGCCTGTATATAAATGTCTTCCAGTATTACTGGGAGGCTAACTTGTCATGGACTGGTATCCCACCCAGAAGTCTCTCAGCCCACTTAATGTTACCAGTACCTGACCCTGTGAAACACAAGGCTCTTAAAGAATCAATAAATCCCAGAACTGACGTACAGCTAGTGATACAATATAATGTGTAATAAATAATTGTTTCAAATTTTAGAAATATTCAAAAGTCTTAGACATAAGTATTTGCTGATGTTTTTTATCCAAAGCAATTTATTATACATTTACAATAATACCTGTTCCAGGTATTTTCCTGGAACATTCTGATGATGTATCTTGCTCAAGAGTACAACAGCAGTGTTTCACCTGGGATTTGAATTTACCTCCTTCCAGTTACCATTCTAAAAACCCTAGCCTCTGCTCCACATAGATATCTTGAATATCACAGGAAAATCAATATTTACAATATAGGTGGATTATAAACATCATTCATTTACTCAAAGCTAGCCTTTCCTATTGTTTTGATGTTGACAGTAAGTAGTAAGTAAGTAGCTTTATTTGGTTGAGAAGAAGCCAAGCTTGTCATTCAGCAATCTCTTAATCACATGGATAAAAAGAACTTTCAAAATCCTGATCACAATAACTAAAATTACACCTCACCCTACAGACAAGCAGCCAATATGAAGTGCTGGAGTTAACCCATCACATTTACCAATCAATTGCAATTGACTCATTGTCGGGTGTTCCTCATGATTTACATCCTTTGCTCTTCTCTAAACATCCATTAAGCCAAAAGGCTGCAATCTGTTCTGCAAAACACACATTTGTCTGTATTAACTATTAGCTGAAAGCCAGATGGATTACATTTCAGGGGACAGTCTTCATAGAGTTGTGCTTCTGCATGAAGAAGGAAAAGCACTGAGCGAAAAGAGCTGGACAATGAGAGAAGTCAAAAACAGAGTAGAAATAACACAGCTGGGGAGTCTCCTCCCCCAAGTCTTGGGATTCTGCTGCCTGTAACCTGCTGTCCTACAACATGGCTCTGAGATTCTGAAACCTGATGACCTGTCATCATAGATATTTAAAATGCATAGGTACCCACAAACTGAATACAAGTTAGGAATACAGTCTATGGCTGTTTTAAAGTACTTTATTGCTTCAATTAAAGCTAAATAACTTAGAAGACTAGACCCTACACATACACTTATAAAAACTCTTTATAGTTTACTAGGTCACACTTACATTACACATTAGTACTTATGTAGCCTGCAATACCTTTGTAATACCCTTTTAGAGGATGTATAACATGTAAACCAATTATCTAGCCACTAAGTAAGTGCTATAAAGCCTATTTCCATATCAATCAAGACTGTTTCAAGATTCTCAGATCAATATGCGACTAACACAATAAATGTCTGAGATGGGACTGATGTCCTCATCTTGTCATTAGCCTGTTTTCCTTGTGCTTCTCCCTGTTCAAATATTAGAGAATTAGGAGTCACCAGCACATCTCTGTACATCTACCATGTGCAGAATGAAAATTTGCAACACGCTGCAGTTCTAATCATTACCAGAGGTGGACAGACCCTTTGTTGGAGACCAATCCCTATTCTAACCACTTCTTCCAGTTCATGGTTACAGGGGAGCTGAACCCTTTCCTAGCAACCAATAGGTGCAAGGCAGGGTACACCCTGTACGTGACACCAATCCACTGCAGGCAGACACAGACACACAAACACTCACACCTAGGGCCAATTTTCCCAGAAGCCAATTAACCTGCCAATATGTTTTTGGACTGCAGAAGTCCAAACATGAGAAACATGAGTACCTGGAAGAAACCTATGTGAACACAGTAACTCCACGCAGATAACACCCCAGGTCCAGAACTTAATGAGGACAATGCTAACTACTGTACCATTGTGCTACACTTTCATATTTAGGCAGGTTTTTCATAATCAAATCAAGTCAGTAGCAGCTCTGCAATCTGCAGTCTCTGAGTACTCTGCCAGTCTAAGTGCAGATGTGTTGCTGTCCCAGCTGCGGTGAGGGTGGGAGAAGTGTCAGCCCACTTTGGTGTCACTTTGAAAGTTGTGGGATAGAAGGACAGAGGCTGGGTGATAATGATGAAGTCCTTCCTCCCCCCCTGCTCCCAGCCCATCAATCAGCTGTGTTTTCCCAGACTCTCAGTCTCCAGCCGCCTGCTGTCACACCCCATTATTCCCAAAGATGCTTGACTCTAGCTGTGCTGTTTCACTGGTGTGGGTCTGTTTATCATCGCTCATCCCTGGAGTGGTAAGCAATCAACCAGGACACTGCTACTCATGACAACAGACACACACAGTATCCTTTCCACATGCGCATCTGTGCACATAGTACACGCACAGATTGCATATTTTTATACTGGCATCAAAATCTGTGAGAGCGCATGGGTCTGAGTCTGTAGAGGTGTGTTATCTGTGAGTGAGAGAATGTCAGGAGATGTGCTGTGAGGCACATCTGTGGGTGCGCGTGTGACTGTGTCGGCAGAATGGTGTTATCTGTTAGTGACTGTGTCGGTATTGCTGTGCTATCTGTGTGACTGTGTCAGTATTGCTATGCTATCTGAGTGACTGTGTCAGTATTGCTGTGCTATCTGTGAGTGACTGTGTCAGTGCTGCTATGCTATCTGTGTGTGACTGTGTCAGTATTGCTGTGGTATCTGTGTGACTATGTCAGTATTGCTGTGCAATCTGTGAGTGACTGTGTCAGTATTGCTGTGCAATCTGTGAGTGACTGTGTCAGTATTGCTGTGCTATCTGTGTGACTGTGTCAGTACTGGTGTGCTATCTGAGTGACTGTGTCAGTATTGCTGTGCTATCTGTGAGTGACTGTGTCAGTGCTGCTATGCTATCTGTGTGTGACTGTGTCAGTATTGCTGTGCTATCTGTGTGACTGTGTCAGTACTGGTGTGCTATCTGTGTGTGACTGTGTCAGTATTGGTGTGCTATCTGTAAGTGATTGTGTCAGTATTGCTGTGCTATCTGTGAGTGTCAGTATTGTTGTGCTATCTGTGAGTGAAGAAGAGGTCAGAAGAGGGGTGTTATCTGTGAGTGCAGGTGTGGCGAGGATACAATACGTTTAGAAGCTTGACTCAACAATGCTGCAATATTGGTAGTTTCTTTGAAGTTTTCACATATTGGTCTTTCTGCTTTGATCTGTAGAATAAGCCATTCCATCTATAAGTCTAACACTACATGAAAATCTTCATGTGTAGCTAACCAAGGGAATACATTTCAGCACTGGATTCCCATATTCTATTGGTCTGTCTCACAGCTTGAAATGGGCAAACTGAATACAAAAGTGCAGGAGATGCTTCTTTAAAGATGCAGCAAAATAAAGTTATAAGATATAGTAAAAATAGATGTTAGCTACTTTTCAATTAATGGCTATGTCTGTTCAATCTGAAACTCCCTTCTCCAGCCACTAGTCATTCAGCCACTTCAACACTCCTCTTTCAGCTCCTAACATCATGATACATCCTTCATATAACATGCCCTTTTACCTAACAGCGCTGGAAAATGTAAGATTGCAAAAGGTTTCATTCATTTTTAACTTGTGAAACATTAAGAACAAACTAAAATGACTGCATCAGCATCAACACTTCAAGACACCAGTATCCTCCCCATCAGAATCATGGACATAAAAACATACAACAATGTGCTCCTTTCTGATAATATTACAATGGAAAAGAGTCAAAGGAAATCATACAAATAATACAGAAAACATTTTCAAGGTCGAGAACATGTATTTTGAAATATTAATAACTTAAGAAATTCTAAATTATAATGTAGAAACTAATTAATATTTTGATCAGAGGCCTTTATGCAACTTTTAGCTGTAAACAGAAAATCTGTTGTTCCTTCACTCTGTATGCAGTCTAAGAAACAATCTCAATATCTCAAAGTGAGTGATGCGTGGAAAGCAAGCAGCAAACTAAAATTTGCTTTTCAGACTGCTTTTGATGTTGTTTTAAATTCAGTTTCTCTTTGACCACTACATCTGGAAAGCAATTCCATGGTGTGGATCAGAAAAGCAAACAAGCATTTCAGTACACGTGATGGCAAACCTGTAGTGCCGTAAATAAACTGATGACAAATAAGAGCCCTAACCAGTACACTGTATAAGCCAGGACACTGAAATATAGTATCTGAATTAGCTTTATTGCCAGCATATTTGTCCGAAAATCATTCTGATTACGAAAGCCAACAGAGTAGCATAGCACGGCCATTGACAGGGCATACATACTGTATCAGACAGTTTTTCTTTAACCATCATTTAAACATAATCAGTGAAAGAGCAGGGCAGTACGGTGGCTCAGTGGTTATTCAGTGGTACTGCATTGCTGCATTACAGTGCTGGGAGCCTGGGTTCAGTTCCTGGGGTACTACACGTGTTTAGTGTGTGTGTTTGTGGCTATGTCAAGGGCACGGGGGTCTATCCCAGCAAGCAACAGGCACAAGGTAGGATACACCCTGGAACACCAGACCACTGCAGAGCAGACACAGACATACACTCACACCAGAGTCAATTCTTCCAGAAGCCACTTAACCTACCTGTGTCTTTGGGTAGAGTTGGGGGTGGGTTTTTGTCGATAAACCAATAAAGTAGAGGTAATGATTCCACCTTGTGGTCATCCTGGGTAGTGTCTTATTTGTGAGGACATATTTCATTTTCACTGCACCAGTATGTCTTTGGACTGTTGGAGAAACCAGAGCACCCGGAGGAAACCCACACAAACACAGGGAGAGCACAGGAACTCCATACAGATAGCATCCCAGGAATTGAACCGAGGGGCTCAGCATTAAATTGCCCCCCTGGAGATGAATAAAATATTTTGAATTATGGGGCAGCAATGCTAACCACTATGCCACAGTGCTGCCCTCTATACACATTTCTGTGAATTGCCTATCTTCTATAATTTAAGACTTAATCTTTATCAAAAGCCTTCTGAAAATCCAAACACACTATACCATACACTCTGTGTGTATCTAATTCTGGTGTTGCTTGTTATTCTTCCCTAAGATATTATTTCCATATAGATGAGCCTCCAGTTAAGTTCTAATAATTGGTTCTATAACCTTACATGTAATAGAAATCAAGCTTACTGGTCTATAATTACTTGGTTCAGTTTTTTCACCCTTCTTATGGACGGGCACTACATTAGCTATTCTCTAGTCCCCGGGAAAGTCTCTCAACTTGAGTGAATGTTGGAAGAGCAGTGTCAATGGATCTGACACTGACAATGACAAATGTTACCCGGCACTATGAATTTACATCTGTTCCATAAAATGTCAGTGCGCTCACTACAAAAGAGCAACTTTTCTTGATAATTCGTGACTCCATCGCATATATGATAGGTTTCTTGTGACCCTCAGTAGATATCTAAAATATCTTGATTAATAGCATTTCTTTATACAAATAAATTGAAGCCTTGAGTTCCGTTTTCAGGATTATAACTTAACACACCTTCCATTTTCTGAAATCATTTCAGAAATTGAAAAGAAACGAAGAGCAGCTAATTGTATTTTGCAGCAAGCATATTATCAACAAGTATGGCCTCCTCGCAAACGGTATCTGTCAGGTCAAGCGGTGTTCAAGGAGGGGATATTATCTTCTGATTGCCCTGCCACAGCCCATGCGATACCTCTGTGAAAGCACTCATTTAGTACTTCTTTGAATGAAACCTCATAGGAGTGTGTTTCTGGGTCTTTGTGCTTAAGTGGCACACTGTTAATTGCATTGTTTTGGAGGTTCTGAGTGAATTCATCCCTGCAAAGACTGTAATATATAAACATCACCTAACATCTGCTTATGGAGCTCTGGAATAGGGCTGTAATTAACGCTCTGTGACAGTGCAGCAGTTACTCCATGGCTTTAGGATCTGTGGTAGGTGATTTTTCTGAAGCTCCTCTCTCTGCTTTGTGACATACATACATATAGGATAACTGTAGAGTTGGGTGTACTGTAACACGTCCAGCAGTCTGCGACGTCTCCATGTTGTATTCTTGCGTTTAAGCCTGAAATGGATGCTTTAAAAGGTGTCATCTTATTCAGAGTGAATTTAAGGGAGTTTAGCTCACAGAACAACAACAGTATTTGCCTGGAAATGATAAAACAGCTGTGTAATGAGAGTCTGATTTTCACACACAGAATCTAGGGCAAGGGTCTCCAGCCCTGGTCCTGGAATGCCTCATTCCACAGATTGTACAATTGATATGCTAAATTAAATAATTCAGAGATCATTTTGAATAAAAATCATATGATCTGTCATCTCAGGGGCCAGATTTCCCTTGACGTGTTTTAAGAGGACGTATGAAATGAGCTGGATGGGGACTCTCTAGGACCAGGGCTGGGGCCAGGCTGCTCCAGGGAGAGGGTGGACATGTGAAGACGGCTCCTTCTCCCCGGGCAGCAGGGGTAGCCAGCACTCACCCGGATGGCGTTGCGGGAGGAGTTCTTGTCGTCCACATTGACGGTTAGTGAGAAGAAGGCGGCCGTGCTGTACACCCCCTGGGTGCGATACAGGAGCTCGTTAAAATCGGGGCGCGGCCCGGTGCCCCAGCCGGCCCCTCCGCCTCCCCCGCCTCCCCCGGCCAGGTCCCAGCCCCCGCAGCTCTCGATGACCTCGATCATGGGCTGGGCGCCCAGCCGGTCGATCTCGGCCAGGTCCACGCAGGAGCGGTAGAAGGCCTTGACCTTGCGCTCGGCGGAGTCGCGGCCTGGGCGCTTCGCGGGCTGCAGAAGCAGGCGCCGCAGCTTCTCCTCGTTGTGCTCCCCGATGGCGGTGATGATGCCGTAGCTGAGCTTGTCCTCCGGGATCCCGTGCCGGCGCAGCCAGCCCCCGCAGGCGAAGGAATAGAAGTCGGAGCAGGGGTCGATAGTGGGATCAATGTTGCCCGAGATGAAGCGGGAGGCCTTCAGCAGAGTCTTCTTGTGCTCGCAGTCCTCCAGGCAGGTCCACTCCTGCTCCAGCGAGAGGTACTTGAGCACCAGCATGCTGCCCAGGATGATGCAGAGCCCGGCGGCGAACACCAGGCCCGACAGCAGGCAGATCTCCCGCCGGCTCCAGCGCGGCAGGCCCCCCGGCTCCCCCCCGCCCCGCCCGGGCCGCTGCTTCGCCCCCGGCAGGGGCAGGTTGAGCCCGTTGCTCAGGGTGCCGCTGTTGAACTTGCTGACATACTTGACCTCCTGGAATTCGTCGTAGTGCGCGGTCAGCGAGTAGGTCTTCTCCATTGTGGTCTGGCTCCAGGAAATAATCCTCTTGGAAAAAAAAGGCTAAATGAAAAGCACCCCCAAATCCCTGTTCCACGCTTTCCACACTTCCTAGACAATCCCAGCCTTCTGCTCCCGGCTTGTCACATGCCCAACACAGTAGTACTGATTCACGTTTTGTGTGGTCATGCTAAAACAAGATTCCTCTGAATAAATGCCAGATCTTGAGTCTCTGTATATGTGTATGATTGAGTCCCAGACCGCTTGCGTTTCTCTCCTCCTTCTTCTTCTGCTGCTCTTCGTCAGGACAGGCTTCTAAATACAGAAATGGTGGGGGGGGGGGTTGACACAGAGGAAAACAGAGATGATTCTTTAATGCACTAAAACGTCAGGATTTATTTTGAACATCTTTCCTCTTACACGCTAAAATTGTTTGGATTGATTTGCGACACTCATCTGTCAGAGAGGATGATGGTGCCGATGACTCATGAGCTCTATTGATCTGGAGGGTGGGTTGCCCATTGACAGCACACACCCACATGGAGTTCCAGGGGGAGAACAGCACTGGAGCTTAAAATCCCTCAGTAAAACAACGAGGAAGACAATGGAAGCACCTTCTCTTCCCCCACCCAGTGCAGTACAGGGTGGAAATATCAGCCGTCTGCATGAGCATCTGCACTGGGTCCTATACTAAAAGCAATGTCATGCTGGGAGGCAGAACTGGGTATCTATGAGCTCCTTGGTTATTTCTGGTGCTGGCTGAGTGGCCCCAGATCTCCTGTGGACGTCTAGTGAAATCAGTACCATGATATGTAGCAGCTATAATCAGCACTGGAGGAGGACCAGCCTGCTGCCAGGTGTGTTCTCTAATTTTCTGATACAGCTGTGTATTATAGGACAATCCCAGTACATTAACTTGTTCTTCAGGGAGCCCAAACAGAGCGCCAAAGCAATCATTAGAAGTTGGCAAAAGCTTTCGATCATCCCTTCTCTTTTTACATAAAAATGGTGGAGTTCAAGGGCAGCAGCCCCCCCAGCCTAAAACTGAATGAGAAAGCTGAGCTCCCCCACAGAATCCCACAATCCTCACGCTGGCAGTGCCAGCACTGTCCGTTGAGCCCTGTCTCATGAAAGCAAGAGGCAGCCTAATAAATGGTAACTGTCCAATTTGTTTTCCACAAGCACATCTTCACAGCCAGTGGCATAAACATGCACATGATGGTCAGTGTGAGTCATGACCAGGCCCAGCCTGGCTCTGCTCCTGACTGCTGGTAAAATCAGATTTCCAGGTGGAAGAGGGGCAAAGTGCTAATTTGGACAGCGAGCTTTGTGTCCTGCTTTTCCACTTTCCTTCTGCTTGAGACAAGGGATTGAGGTTTGACAAGGTTCCCCCTGGTCTGGTTGTGTAAGCCTGGGATATTTGCACTGCCTTGGGTTGGAAGGAGAGGGAGAGAGTACATGTTTGGGGTGGTTGTTCAGAGTTATACAGTTCCTTCTTGCCAAGGCTAATGTCACTGGTGTCTGGACTAGCGATTGGCTAGAACGTTTTCTCGTTTTGACTTTCTTTCCGATAGCGCGCCACGATCAAGCTTCTGAGAAAACCTGTGCTTGTGCATCTACTCTGTGTTGTTTCAGACACATGAAATTCCCACTCAGGATTTTGGTAAATAACCCTGCTTCCACTAGGGCAATCCCCATAACTAGGGATAATCTAGCATTATCTAGTACTGTTTGGCACAGGGTGGAATCGGACACCCTTTGTCCTTCCATACACCAACACATGAGATAGGATTTTAGTCATGAAAGGCTCATTGGCCCAGCATGCTCTTTCAATTTCCAACAGCCTATCAATTTCCTAACCTCCTGTAACCTAACCTCTGGTTTCGCAATGTCTACCACCAAATCACCCCACCACTCAGCTTAGTGGCTTGACAGCATGTCTGGGAGCCTCTATTGCTGATGGATAAACTGATCATGCCTAATCTACGGCTGTCAAGATCAGACTGAAGTCAGACAAGCCGTGTACAGGCTGACAGGCTGAACTAAGGGGTGCATGCTCGATGTCAGTAGGAAGGAAGCCCCCCTTCTTGTTTGAACTGCTAATGATGAGGTGAAATGGATATTCAGGTCTTTTAGCAGAATTAACAAAAAGCTTGATGCCTTTTCCAGATTTCCTGCTCTGATTTGTGTAAGAGCTCAAGAGTGTGATATTGAGTTGGCCTCCCCTACATCTGAGTATTTCAATCTGTGACACACAGTGAGGTAAACATTGCACGTCTTAGGAAAACAGTTATCATTCTATCATACTGATCATAACTCACTTGTATTTAAACCACTAATATTGAAAGTCTGTCTCTCCCATGGGACTTTTAAAATAGTTTCCTGTCATTTGCTTGATGATTATGTTTTTCCTGAAATAGAATTGGATTTAAGGGCAGGTTTAGATCTGGGGTTGAGTGCATGCATATAAAATTTAATTAAAATTTAACTAACTTATTTAATTGATGAGACTTACATGAGTGGCCATGAGAAATATGTTGATTGCAGTGTTTACATTTTCTAACTACAAAATAAAGTTTTATGGGAAAAAGACATCAGGACAAAAATATAAGTCAGTGACAATGTTCAAAATAAGCCGTAGCTCATCACAATAATATCTAAAGTTATACTACATTACTTCTGCCACAGAAGAACAGATGTGGTGTTAAAGAAAAATGAAGAGAGAGAAATTCAAGGCTACAGCCAAACTGGCTAAAACAGAGATGTTCTTCCAGCCTGCAGCTGATGAAGAGTTTGAGCATGAAGTCTTTATTAACTGTAGCTTACTGCTTGCCAGCAGAGCACTGTGCTGTGAGACTGGGGAGGAAAGAGACAGAGTGATGATGAGGAATTCACTTCCCCAGCGACCTCCAGCAACACCATAGCAGTGAACTTGAGTCAGGTGATGTCTATTGGACCGACAGACGGCATTTTGCTGAAAATATAACAGATGCACAAGTAAAGCAGTATGTCATATCAAAGGGCTCTACAGAGGGATTGTAGATGACTCGGCGGAGTGTCAGGCTCAGAGGAAGAAATTCAAATGAGTGAGTAGGCTACTTTATTTTATTATGGTGCTGTTAATGTGTGATGTCAGGGGGAGATGGGGGCCATATAAATATCTGCCCTGTCAAATTCTGCCCTTGTGAATGTGCGTATGTGTATTGTTATGTGTGTTTGTCTGTGACAGAGACTTAGTTTCCATTTCTATGTCTGTGTGCAATTAGAGCCAGAGGGAAACAGAGCTGCCATTGTGTTCCAGAGACACATGGCTTCACTGAACACATGTAGGCCTGGTTTCCTGTACTCAGACATGAGGATGAAAGCTAAAGTCAAAAAACATTACATTCCAGGAGAAAGTGCTGGTCCAAAAATCAGTCTCGTTAGCCTTGGCAAGAAGCCACCTAAGTAGCTCTGAATAACCACCCTGCACACATTCTCTCACACCCTCCTCCCAGTGTGACTGGTCCCAGAAAAAGAGTTAAAAAAAACCCATGGGGAAGTCAAAACCTCAATCAGCTGTCTTGGACAGAAAGCATGTGAAGAAACGGAGACAACCCTCAATACCCACATTGACTTCATTCCACCCCCATCCTAAAGTCTGATCTAGCCATATCTCAGAAGCCGAGCCAGGATGGGCTTGATCAGTACCATGACAGGAGACCTCCAATGAAAACACGTTGCTTCTTATAGGCCAGCAGGTGATGCTCTTCCCTCTGGACCAGAAACCCTATATCGATGGCAGAGTATGATGACACTGCGGGGGCACTGTGCTGTTGATAGTGCCATCTCTCAGATAAGATGTCAATCTCATGTCCTACTTGAGTTGTGGAAATTACAGAGGCTCCAGCAACAGCAAATGATATTAGCCTCAGTGTTAGAAAGGCAGTTCAAGAACAGACTGCTGTGTCTGTCCTGTACAGATCCCTTTCCACATTAATGTGGGTGACTGTCCATTATCTTCCTCATTCCCATCACCCCCGTCTCCCAGGAGAAAGAGGTTTTGATGTCAATGGCAATAACTAACCACGTTCATCAAAAAAATTACAATGCCAATATTAAGTGGTGGAGTGTATGAGCATGCTGAGCAATTCTAACATACCCCACATCTGTTTTCATTTACGTTCCATCAGATTGTATCCTAAGTTAAAAAAAATGTGAACAGTACTGGAAATCAAAGTCTCATACACAAATGTGGGGAGAGACCAGAACGTGAGGTTACTGCCTGAAAAACGGTAGGTGGACAAGTGTCACTTGTTCTGTGAACACACAGGTGTGGTGTTCCATTTTAGAATGGAATAGTGAACACAAAGGTACAGCGTTTTAGAATTCAGTGAACACAGAGGAACAGCATTCGAGAATTTGGCGACCGCACAGGTATGGCATTCCCCTCAAGAATTTGGCAAACGTGCAGGTGTGGCATTCTGTTTTAGAATTCTGTGAACACAGAGGTACAGCGTTCCTTTTGAGAATTCAGTAAACGCACAGGTGTGGCATTTAGTCTGAGAGGTCAGTGAATGCACAGGTCTGGTGTTTAGCCCGAGAGGTCAGTGAACGCACAGGTGTGACGTTTAGCACGAGAGGTCAGTGAACGCACAGGTGTGACGTTTAGCACGAGATGTCAGTGAACGCACAGGTGTGGCGTTTAGCCCGAGAGGTCAGTGAACGCACAGGTGTGGTGTTTAGCCCGAGAGGTCAGTGAACGCACAGGTGTGGTGTTTAGCCCGAGGGACCAGTGATGATGCTGAAGACCCTGCTTGCTACATGGTCTGAAGCATCAGTTGTCGAGGGAGACAGTTGGACGGGCGTGCCATATTGGGGTCTCCCTCTGGACTGACACATCTGGGCTCGGCGGTTTGGCCATCCCATGTGGCAGTGCATGAGGAAACAGGAGACACACTTCACTGCCTGTGCGGGTCCTGTAGTTCGCAAAAGAGACTGATGGTCTCCCTCCCTGCGTATGGCCCTGTGTGCTCGGCTTTGTTCCTTCTGGCTCTTTTTTCGTGAGGGAATGCCTTGGCAGATTCGGAGCTCCGTCAGGATGATGTGAGCTGACGTGTGTCGTACCGGTTCCTGCCATCGTCCATGCACTGAAATATCCATCACACTCCTGGTCGGCCTAGCAAAACAGTTTCCCCTCTCACCCCTCACAGATCACACACAAACACTGACACGATCACAGCATCCCTGTTCCCCGACACCCCAGTCCAGGGGGGCTGACGGCATCTCCATGACTTCCTCCCCAGTATGTATTCAGAATTAGCTGAATCATAAAAAAATGTAATTCAGTACTGTACATTTTTCCACAGCGTAAGACATGATACAGCCTCGCCAGCCTTTCTTCTCCAGTCATAAAGAATAAGAGTTGAAATATTACAATTACTTCTGTGATCCCAGTACAGCGCAGCCTGACAGCAGCGTGCACCTTGAATACAGATATTAATCGACTGTGCTTATTTCCTCCACCTACAACACATTTAAAAACTGAGTCCACTGGGTTCTTCCTTTAAGACGTACACTGGGTGCTTGACTAAATACAACATACACACTGGGAAATATACATACAAGCACGTTATTTTACAGTCTTGCTTCCCCAACGGACTGTGTAAGGACAGCTTTTCAAAGAAGAGAGTGTGTCTTTTCCCTTCATACACGCACACACATCCAATCCAGAAGCTCTATTCCAGCGCGTTAAAGAGGTTTATTACTCCTTAATCAAAGTGATCACAGACCCTGACTGATGAAATTTTTACTCTGACACTTCGGAGTTAAGGGGTCTCCTAACACTACAGGCTATATATTACACACCCAGCTCCTCCGCTCTCGCAATCGCTGCAAGGCACCCTGGTGTAGCGGATTCGGCCAGCTCTTATCCACAAACGGATAACGCCACACTAGGAGTGTTACACATAAAGGTTTTAACGCGTAATCCGGTTAAAATGCAAACGAACATTCCACAGTGTATGAATCCAGAGTCTTTGAGCATTCACCCTCATCGATAATAACACCAGAGTAGGACATCGCAATGGATAGGGAGATTCGTTTATTATTATTGTTGCAGTCATAATGACTTTTTCAGATTATTTTGCACACTCACCGACTTTTGAAAAATACTACAAAGGAATGGCAGTGTTGGAACATCTAGTGAACACTGTTTTATGAAAACTTAAAAATAAACAGTTACACCTTTTTTTTAATTCACTTCAGACTTCATCTCATATATATAGTTGATAAGACGCGTACTGTATATTTTAATATTATTGCTCCTGTCCGGAGAAAGGCCAGCTGTAAACGAAAAACATGTTGCAAGGATTTGCGCTAAATTGCCGCGGGACTTGAAGGATGTTTCCGTCTTCCTCGGGTCGCTACAGTGCAGCAGGTGTCGGCTAGGAGGATTGTTCCTCATTAACATCCTGGGATAAGCGGAGCCTGTATTGCTAGGGTTCGGGCGCACCGTGCAACCCCTCCCGCTCTGAGCCTTGCATACTGTACCTAGTCCGGCTGTTTCAGTTTTAACAAGACCAAACCCATCAAACACACGTGTAGAAGAAAGCCAACAGCTCTATGCAACATACTCTTTTTAAATAACACGCACACGAATACACTTCCCAAATCACTTGACGGAGATGTCAGTAGAAATTCATCGCGTTTGTTACGATATGGGAAAAAAAAAGTTTATTTTTTAAATGACACGGTATTTTAGCCTAAGAAGGTTGCAGCTCTACGGCTATTGCTTTATCAGAAAAGATAAGAAAGAGTAGTTAAAAAGCCGACACTTACCGTTGTTCGCTAGGCGCACAGATGAACTGTAAAGCCCGATTAGAGAAAGCGATCTCGGTGCATTGATTCTACAAGGCTGGGGAGAGCGAATGAGTAAGGGAGAGCTCGGAGGGGGGGATGTTTAGGGCGGGGGGCGGCGGCCGTGATGCTCGCTACGTTTCCAACCCTTTCCACCTGAAATTAAAGAGCGGCGTGTGCTGATGGAAAATGTCTTCGCTTTTGGGGGAAATATATAACGTCCTGCACGAAGATTGTGCTGCGCGGGGTGTCACTCAGATGGAGCTGCCACTGTTGTAACATTAAATATACAATTATTATGCAAATGAGTCAACTCATTGCTCGTGCCATTAAATCTTACCTCATAGCCTGTTTACTGGAATCAGGAGCGCCCGCACAGTGTATATGGCAACTTGAAATAAAAGTGGCACTCTGGCTCAAGAGGGTTAAATCATCAGCTTGATTACTCCAGGAGAGACAGAACTTACGAGGTCGTTGCATTTGAGAAACCACGGGATAGAGTCACAAAACCGACGCCAAAGCTAATATTGTCGCAGCATCGCTTAATTACCTCACTGCCACCACCGCCACCATCATCATAAGCGCAAGTACGTGCACTCTCGTCCCGAGTTCCTTCCTCCCCCGGGGGTCGAGTTTTATTACACAATAGCCCCAGAAAATGCAAAGGAACCCGCGTAAATCTTGTCTTAGCTGTTGGGACCGCGAAATGGCGAGCGGGTTTGGTGGGTGTCACGCAGAGACTAGAAGCGCTTTAACTGTGCGCCCGGCTAGCGTGCGGAATCCGGGGTGGTTTCCCTGAACCCCACCCTTCTTCACACCGATAAATCACTCGTGGTACAAACTGTCCGTTGGTTTTTAGCCGCCGATTTATTCTACGTCAGAGCATAACGACGGGCACAGGGCCAGACCACACCCTGGCGTCAGTCCATCGCAGAACACCCACACACACGAGCCGGTTTGGGGACGACCGGTAATCTGGACCACAGTTATCAAGTATTTGTTTCTGATCAAAAACACATGTGAACAGTGTTTGTTTTTTTAAATTTAATTTCGGGAAGCTTGGACTGTTGCCTTTTTGGAACAAGACTAAATATACTTTGACATTTTGTATTACTGAACACTGGGCAAAAGGGTTAACGTCACACAGACATACAGTACAGCAGTGTTCCGAAATAGATAAAACCAGGTAACGCACGTTGAACAGTGAAAACTTGCGGGCAACAGATGGGGCTTTTCCAAACACCGCTGCCGCTCCTGTTTGAACGGACTGCTCCCGGGGTCAGTGTGTGGGTGATCTGTGACAGGACTGCATAGCCGTCGAGTGATTTACTCAGTCCCAGTTCAGGTGCACACTGTTCCTCTAAGACCAGGGTCCCCCCACAGAACGTCTCCTTCCGCCGCACAGTCTGTCTTCAATTCCGTGCTCACAAAGACCACGGACTGACAGGGAGTTTCAGTATCATACAGAGCAGAAACAAATTTACCGATGTGAAATATTCGTATTCGCAGATGTAAGAAACATGAGCAGGACAGAACGCAGTACTTTGGTGCACATTGAGAAACCACTTGCCCTGCTGCTGTACTAGAGGCTATTTCCGCTGTCCTAATTGGCGAAGTGTTACTGACTGAAGCCCGGAGGCTTGCGTTTGTTCACAGTGCCCGGAGGTGTACAGGTATTCTGTGCTCTTCTTGTGATGTTCCATCATATAACCCCCTCGGGGCCAGGAATAAGTACTATTTGCAATAAGGGACTGACGAGTTCCTATGAACTGCTTTTCCTCTCTCTGGCGCTAAAAACGATTAATGAAAGTCAGTCCCGTTAATTAAAGACTAGGTTCCCGGGTCTCTGCTACGCGGTGGCCGCAAAGGGAGTAGCAGAAGGAAGACAATGTAGTAAAAGTTTGTTCTCTATTGTCACACCTCCTCCTATCCCCACAGCCTGTGACAAATGGGAACTGAAAAAGGCAATTTATATTCCCTAGGCTTCCTGCCGGTGCCCGCCGGACCACCAGCTGGGAGCGGAGCAGTATGTACATTACGGTTTAAGATGTACAGTATCTGTGCGGTTGAGTTCTATGTTACGACCTTAAAATATGTCTAGGGTTTGACCAAAAGCCGTAACATAAAAGGAACACCCGAGAGATCGGATTCCCCTGGGAAAACAAATCAATTTTATCGCCACAAATCCAGGGAACCAGGAGTCAACGTTCGTATTGAAATCGGGAGGGGAAAGACAAAACTTAAAAAAAAACTCAAGCAAAGCTAACCGACTATAAAATAAAAAAACTATATGGACTAGAACCGGGGAAAAAGAGGTGGTCGTGCCTAAACAATAAAGCCGTACCAAAAAAAAAAAAAAGTCTTCCGCATTCTACACCTATCTACACTAACCAAACTGAGAACAAAAAGAAATATACTCCATCCCAAAAACCACACACCACTCAACTATCTCCGTTCCCCATATCCAATCTCTCAGCCTCCCTCCACTCTCGTCTTCCTTTTTTAAATGCTCCCGCTTCATCTACTTAATTAATTAATTGGAAACATCTAGAAAAAGAGGAAAAGGAATTAGAAAAAAAAATAACGCTCCGATCAAGAGTCGTAACAGTATATACTGTACGTACATGTAAAACATAAAAAAAATCTGAAAGTACAGGTCTGGACATAAGTGCTAGCAGCTTCAAGTCTTATAAATGAACAGTCTGTAGATCATTAATTAGTTATTGAACGGTTAATTATCCGACTTTTTTCTTTGAATGAAGTAAAAGAAAGTAAAATAATTCGTTCAGTGCACGAATAAATATAAGACACTGGTGTAGATGGTTACTAGGAGCACTGAATGTACAGAGCCCTGCCATCATAAAATGATCCCATTCAAATAAAGAGTTAAACTCTGGACTTCTCGCAGTTGTGTCCACAGTAAAAATATAATCTGTCTGCATGAGACACAAGGCAAGCAACTCCAGGAGCTGCTATAGCATACACATAATGCAACACCAAGCATTCAACAGCACATGGTGTCTGTGGCTTAATGCTTGGTGTTGTATTATGTGTATGCTATCTCAATTTCAAGGCTTTGTAGTTTACTTCAGGACTCTTCCTATGCTATACTGTATGTATATATCATAACATGTAATGCCTGAAAACAGCAACAATCAACGGATTTGTTTCCCCAGGCGATCCCCAAAGCAGGGATGCCGAAATCCTGTGACCACCATTAAAACCAGTAAAGCCATGAAGGCAGTCCCTGGGGAACAGAGGGAGTGAGGGAGAGGGAGTAGGAGGGGCAGGAAGCAGAAGGGAGAGTAGGGCTGTACTTGGAGGGGCGATGAAGAAGGAAGAGTAAGAGCGGATGAAGAAGAGGGAGGAAGGAGGAGCTAACGTTGGAAGGGGGAAGAAGCAGAGGGAGAGGACAGGAAAAGTGTGCGAGAGGAAAGTGAGGGAAAGGCAGAGCAGAAGGGAGAGAAGGAGAGAAGAGAGAATGACAACGAGCAGAGAGGAGTGCCCCTCTGCTGTTGTGAACAACTGCTCCAATCCTGTTACTGAGCTCAGCCGCTGGGGCTACTTGTAAAGAATGGCACACTGGATTCTGGGGGAGTCACTGTTATTCCTGGTGATGTACTGCCTTTGGCCTTTTCTCTGCGGAGTGGTTAACATTTTCAGTCCTCGAAAGTGCTGGCGGTCCTCAGCCATGTGGTTGATCAATAGACAGTTCTTTCTGAAATGGGAAAGGCGGGAGTCTGAGAAGTACGTCCATATTATATTTTACCCAGTGTGCTGCCTGATATTAACATATTTCACCCTGTCTGCTTTGCTTTTTAAATGAAATTAGGCTTCAGTGATATCTGTAGGTGTTTGCTGTGGTGACCAGCACAAACCTCTGGAATAAATCAAGACTGCAGTAAATATGGAAAATGTGGCTTGACACCCCTCGCTATTTATTAGAGAAATACGTCACTGGGGGCTGGAGGGATGGATGGTGGCACATGGGGCTTTCCAGTTAATTAAAGAACTGATGAGCATAATCACTGCAACAGCTATTCCTATGATTCGCCTTTTTCTGATGCAGTCCAGCCACTTGCTATCATAAAGTAAACTGGGGGTGTCCTAAACTGTACATTAGTGCAGCCAGCAGCCATATCACTCTGCAGCTCACAACTGGCAGCCCACTGAAGCTAAGCAGGTGTGAGCCTGGTCAGTACCTGGATGGGAGACCTCCTGGGGAAAAAGGTTGCTGCTGGAAGAGGTGTTAGTGGGGCCAGCAGGGGGCGCTCACCCTGGGGTCCATGTGGGTCCTAATGCCCCAGTATAGTGATGGTGACGCTGCACTGTAAACAGGCGCCGTACTTCGGATGAGATGTAAAACCGAAGTCCTCGCTCTCTGTGGTCATTAAAAATCCCACGGTGTTTCTCGAAAAGAGTAGGGGTGTAACCTCACTCAGTGTGTAACCGCGGCATCCTTACCAATCATTGGCTTCATTCTGCTCTCCTGATGATGTATGGTGAGAGTTCTTGTGCACTATTGCTGCTGTCACATCATCCAGCTAGGTCTGCACATTGATGGTGTGGAGGGGAGTTCCCATTACCTGTAAAGTGCTTTGAGGGGAGTGTCCAGAAAAGCGCTATATAAGTGTAAGCAATTATTAATTATTACCCTGAGGGAGCCCCAAGTGTGATCCTCCAGGGTAACAGTCCAGCAGTCTTTGTAGGACTTCTTAAATCATCCAAAAATGATCTAATTTCCAGGAAGGTTAAATTGGTCTAATGAAGCCTTAATTGCACTAAGGTACCCAACTTCCTGAGGTCCTGGGGTGCCCTGGAGTCAGCATTACTGTAATATCCATTCTATAAATATGCTAAAAATGTTTTATGCTTATATGCTTTTTTTGTTTTTTTGTCAAGAGATATGCAGCTGTACTTTGAATGAGCTGAATTATGGTTATAGTGTGGTTACTGTATATGTGTTTCAGTGTCCTCTGGTGAAACAAATAATTTCTGAAACAGAGAAAATGTACTCTAGACATATGTTTTACATGTGAATCAAATGAGAGTTCTAGGTGAAACAACATGCACAAATACAAAAGTACATACAGTACAGTAGTGTGGAATTTGGGCTGAACCTACAAATCATCTATGTTTAGATCAGAAAGTCCAACGTTATTTTTCCTAATACTAAAACCACTGGGCTTTTTTTCTTGTTTTAAAATGACAAAATTGTTCATCTGATTTTGGATATCAGTTAGGCAGGAGGATAGATTATTTATGACTGAAGGGACAAAAAGAGCTGTGCGTCATCAGCATAACAGTGACAATTTACATTATATTTCCTGATGATGTTCCCTAGTGGGAAATATATACAGGGAAAACAGCATAGCTCCATTAATGCAGCTTTGTGGAAATCCTCATTTAACTTGGGATAGAGATGAACATGTGTCATTTGTCAGATTGTACACAGAACTTTACAGGTACGATGTGAACCAAGACAGCAAACAGCTAGAGAGGCCGACCAAGGTTTCTAAAGAATTAGTACTTGATGGTAGGTGGTGTTAAATGCTCCTCTTAGGTCCAGAAGGACAAGAATGCTGACATTATTACTGTCCAAACACAGAAGCACATCATAGGCTTATTGCTGGTGGGAAGTAGCAACAAGTCATGAGGAGCAGACTGGGAGAGCCCAGAATTATCCACCACCCTCAAGGAAGACCAGTGCTAAAGGTCTTATTAGGATAATCAAAAACATGACAATGAAATCAACACTCACAGCAACATTCACTTCAACTTGGAGATTTCTGTATGCCTCCATGACAGTATTTCACCTACAGTATAGGGTAGAGTTCGCAGCTGTGTTAGCTCAGACGGCAAAGGTGTCTAGCTCCTGACCAGAAGGTCCTGGGTTCAATCCCAGGTAGGGGCAAGTGCTGTAGCTTGTGCTCATTCCTTCCAAACAGCTCACAGGTCCACTCAGCCTCCTTTCCAAATCAGTACTGGGGGTTAATCCTTCTGGGGTAATAGACTGTCCGGAGTGTGATGCTGACCACATCACCTCCACCTCCAGTGTTGGATGGTCGAGAAAAATGGTGGCCCTTGCCCCCCCCCATTCCCCATGGGCCTTTATGGCCTATAAACAGGCTGACCTACCTATATGGTACAGTTTAGTGAATTCCTATCTATGTTAACATTCTTATACTGGGTGAGATTAGCATGTATGTTGATGAAGAAAATAACCTCATTGGTAAGAGCTTCCTACCTGTTTTGAGGCTGTAGGTTTCACTCAGCATGACTTAAGTCCTAAACCCTCTCATAATCATAAACTTGACCTAGACAATACATGTGGCATTATTATTCAGCTACTGTTTTGCCTCCAAACCTACTTGTCAGATTATTATCCAATTAGGTGTGGATTTCAACAGTCCTGTTTGCCTAACAATCAAGTAAAATACAGAAGTACACATCACTTCAATAGAGATACTGTCTCTTGGTTTGCTAGCCCCTTTGCTACCCTTGAATTTACTAACAGGTTCAGTAGATCAGCTCCTACACACATTCAATATGACATTAGGTTACTTTCGAGATTCATTACCACCCTTAAAAACAACAAAAGTTACATTAATGACATGACACATAGATTCAGACTGCCAATGATTTCAACATAAATGGAGAGCAACCAAGTTAGAAGCTTTTAAAATTGCTCAAAGTGACAGCATCATGAAGTATCATCATGAAGTCTAAACAGGCCTTATTTTTAACTCACTCAGTTTACCACTCAAACTTGACAATCTTGCAAAAAAAGTAATCTGTTTTCTACTAAATACTACAACTAAACGTAAAGATGAATGCTATCACTTCAGATATTTGTTCTAATAATTTTATGGACTGTTTAAATGAACAAATTTCAATATTAGGAAGCAAATAGAAACAGAAAGTACTGCACCCAACATGAGAATCATGACTTGTTGCTACTTCCCACCAGCAATAAGCCTATGATGTGCTTCTGTGTTTGGACAGTAATAATGTCAGCATTCTTGTCCTTCTGGACCTAAGAGGAGCATTTAACACCACCTACCATCAAGTACTAATTCTTTAGAAACCTTGGTCGGCCTCTCTAGCTGTTTGCTGTCTTGGTTCACATCGTACCTGTAAAGTTCTGTGTACAATCTGACAAATGACACATGTTCATCTCTATCCCAAGTTAAATGAGGATTTCCACAAAGCTGCATTAATGGAGCTATGCTGTTTTCCCTGTATATATTTCCCACTAGGGAACATCATCAGGAAATATAATGTAAATTGTCACTGTTATGCTGATGACGCACAGCTCTTTTTGTCCCTTCAGTCATAAATAATCTATCCTCCTGCCTAACTGATATCCAAAATCAGATGAACAATTTTGTCATTTTAAAACAAGAAAAAAAGCCCAGTGGTTTTAGTATTAGGAAAAATAACATTAGACTTTCTGATCTAAACATAGATGATTTGTAGGCTCAGCCCAAATTCCACACTACTGTATGTACTTTTGTATTTGTGCATGTTGTTTCACCTAGAACTCTCATTTGATTCACATGTAAAACATATGTCTAGAGTACATTTTCTCTGTTTCAGAAATTATTTGTTTCACCAGAGGACACTGAAACACATATACAGTAACCACACTATAACCATAATTCAGCTCATTCAAAGTACAGCTGCATATCTCTTGACAAAAAAACAAAAAAAGCATATAGCTCCAATTTTAGCATATTTATAGAATGGATATTACAGTAATGGTTTTAACCGAAAGCATTAAATGGTCTAGCCCCGCTTAAACCACTGGAGGAAGAGTCTTTAGCTACTGGGCCCCTAAAGTGTAGAATGACCTCTAAAACATATGAGAGATGATGGATTTAGCCTTTAAAACAAGTCTGAAGACATATTTCTTTAGTCTGTTTATCTCAGCCTATAGTCTCATTGTCTGGCTGGTGTTCAGTGCGTTACATAATTAAATCACTTCACACTGTGGCCTTCTGCCAAGTCACTGTAACACACTTTCTGATCTTTTTATTTTCCCACTGCCTGGATCTGGGTGCTAAGTTCTGATGCCAAACATCATCGGGACCGACGGATTGCTCGACCCAGAACTCAGCAAACCACAGCTAATTCACTCTGACAAGAGACCCGAGACAGTGGGACCCCAGCTCCTGATATTGCAGAGACTGTCCAAGATCAACATTGAATGGGGGGGGAGGTGAGGTAACCATTGAGCCAGGGACCCCCAGAGTTTTTTTTTCCTACTGAGGCTTTTGGTTTTCCTCTCCTTTGTGTTCACATGGTCAACTGTGTACTACAATCCAATAATATTAAGTGCTGTATAATTCTGTAAAATGCCCTGTAGCTGACTGTTGCAAAGGGTGCTGTAGTAAATACATAGGTTGATTGAGTGTGTGTGTAAATTGCTCTACCAAGCCCAAGCTTCAGATTACAGACCTTACTCTGTAAAGGGATGAAAAAGAGTTCTAAAGTATGAGGTGGTGCATTAAACACTGGTACAGGCCATCACACAGTTCTGTCTGGGCTTTGTAACTTGTCCCAGCTGTGTGAATAGCAGAATATATATGTAAGACATTAGTCATGGATCAAATGCTGTAGGAAGCACACAGACCTGTGTTACATGTGTCTGTACCTACTGTAGTAGTCAGAGTAAGAAAGTCTCGTTGTGATCAGACCTGTGTTTGGTCAGCAATTTGTGTTTGAAGACATTGGGCCGAGAAACTACAGTCCTGAATGGTCATCCTGGAGTAAATGTGGAACTCTAACGCTAGATCTTGGAAATGCAGAGATATAGTGGGAGTGGTGATTGGCAGTCTTGTTCACTGTATGCACACCGTGTGACTCCAAATGGCAATGCAAGATGTGCTGAACACTCTGCACTGTGTAATTACACATGTGCACTGCTCCTGCTGTGGCAGTAAAATCACTGAGGTGTCTTCTCTCACTTCAGCTAAACAGCTTTTATAACCCATGGGTAGTGGCAGTTTCACAGCACAGATCTATATAAAGCTTTTGAAAAATTGTACTGCATCTTCAATAAGACTTACAAAAGACAATGCCTCTCTGGTTTAAATCCAGACAAGACAGACTTTTGACTTGGCCATTGCTCTCTGCAATATAAATAATCAGTAAGAACCAGCAAAAAACTGCCCACAATTCTTCTTAACTTCATTTCTCAGATCACTGCCAGTGATATGTCTGACTATTAATTGCCACCTGATTTTTAACTTTTAAGCAGTGAAAAAATTTTTCCCCTTGAGTAACAGTGGCCAAGATGCAAGTAGAAGTAAAGATCAAATATTAATATTTTCTCCTCTTTTCTTGGTAGCATTATAAACTGTGCATGAGTCATTTCTTGTATCTTCAGTCACCTTCAAATCATTGACATTGACACACCATGTATATCTTCTAGATATGTGGTGAAGCAAACAAAAATAACAAAATGTTAGGATGCATAGTTAAAATTGAATTGAAATCAAGAGATGTTCAAGGCGCATTAGTGTATTGTGTATAATATTGGTTACCATCTTACAGACAATACATTATAGCTCTGGAATTTTTAGATTCAGAGAAGAGCCACCAGATACATTCTAAGGCTTACTGTTTGAAGGCTTAAGAGGATGCCCTACTCTCACAGGCTGAAGGAAAGGAATCAGTCTTGAACAGAGAATATAACAAGGGCTATCTGATGCAAGTATTCAAAATCCTCAAGGGGACTGACAAAGTAACCCTGCAAACTTCTTCAGAATGAACTCTGAACATGAACCTGAATACACAAATGGAAACTATGTGCACGTGCATTGAAAACTACTACTCCGCACTAGTGCCCTGACTACCTAGACTCTAATATAATGTTACATTCTGCTGATTTGGACTGATATGCATTGTTATGGACTGATTACTTCATGCTGGCTATTTATGTCATTTTAAACATACACCTTGCACCACCATTGCCAGATAATACCAGCAGAAATGAAAAATAACTGTAGACAGCAAAATGCCTCAGGACAGAAATCCTACCCCACTTTTTACACCACCCGTTGGCCACAGAGAAAAGGTCAGCTGAAAGTCACCTGTGAGCAATTCTTATTAAAGAACATTTTCAGATGGGGAATTAAAACAGAGGCAATTAAAATCAACCTGTTCTCTACTTGGTGTTCCAGCTCATAATTTTTATTCAATATAATTAAAGTGTTATGGCAGAGACGCGGGGCTTTGATAAGGGATGGGGAGATGATTGATGAGCGGGGCGAATCACCAAGAAAGATTAGCTTGCTGGGCTTTTTCAGGTCCCCCCATACTGACTGTACCACCCAGCTCTTAAATTAGGGGACACAAATGCAAGAAAAAAACTGAATCAAACTGAAAATGACCACAAGTTCAGTGCTTCCTAGGCAATCTAGATTTCTAGACCAAATCAGCTCATTTCATCAATCTCTGATTCTAAACCTATTGCTTGTCTTCATTTTCTGTCTGCTACAAGCAGTACAAGCTTCTGTCCAAATTCCACTGCTTGGAAATCCAGCATTAACCTAGCATTTTCTGCATTTTGCTGCTTCTGGACTTTTAGTTGAATTGAACTGCTTTCTTAATGGGCAGCAATGTGGAGCTATGGCTGGCATTGCACCCTAAAGTGCTGGGTCCCTGGGTTCAATTCTAGACCTGGGGTGCCATCTGTGTGCAGTGTGTGTGTTTGCCCTATGTTTGTGTGGGTTTCCTCTGGGTGTTCTGGATTCCTCCCACAGTCCAAAGACATAATGGTAGGTTAATTGGCTTCTGGGAAAATTGGCCCTGAAGTGTTTGTGTCTATATGTGAACTGTGATGGACTGGTGTCCTGTCATGGATGTACCCCTCCTTGTGCCTGTTGCTTGCCAGGTTAGGCCCTTCCTCCCCTGTGACCCTGAATTGAATGAAGCAGTTGGAAAATACATGGATGGATGTTTTCTCAATTATGAGATGATCTTTCATTACCGGATCCTGGGCTTAGCCTTTGCTTTCTGAAATACCTTTGTCTAGATTCATAATTCCCAAAACACTTAGCAAGCAAGATTTGTTTTCTTCTGTTGTCAACATGATAATAAGTTACTATTGCCTATCACAAATATTCTGAACTCCGCATAAGCCTGAACATTGAAACAATGGGCTAAAACAAGGGGAGTTCTGAAATATAACACTTTATAATTTATAATACTGTCCCAGGTTTTTAAGAGCTGAAGTCTAATCAAGCAAATAGTTCAATTAAAGGGTTCAATTCTGAGACGAGCTGTAAGGAAAATCAAAACACACAAGGCGTGAATTGCAATTTACCACTTTAACTGGTCTAACTGAAGTTGAAACCTGAAAATGAGTCAATAAAAAAACAGTGTTATGAGCTCAGTTACAATTTATCAGCTAAGGTGGGGAAAGGCTGTTTTAATTCTAGTATGCCGGCAGTGATTTCTTTGAAACCTATTCAGTAGTTTATCCTAGACCAGGGATGTGCAATCCCAGTTCCTGAAGGTCAGAGTTCTGCAGATTTTACAGGTAGTTTTCAACTGATTACTGATTAGCACCATCTGAACACCAGGTGTCTACTTCCAAAGACAGCTATATTGCACTTATTAGGACTCATCCGTGTGACGTAGCTGACTTTGACCAGTGAGATAGGTTTTAAAAAATGTACATTTCAAGAAATACCTTTTAGGCTTATGGCGTCTTTTAAGAGCAAGTAGTGGTGAAGAATTACTAGAATATGGGTATTAAACAGTTCTGGCCATTCCACAATATGAGAAAGCAGAACTGTTTGATCCAGATACTCATTCCACTTTACATTTTTAAAGTCAAAGACACCCCAACCATGAAAAGCATGTTGGCAGCTCAACAAAAACAAAACTAAAACCATGTAGATTTAATGCTTAAAACATTAAAATTAATAACATAAACCAATGCATTAGTAATCAATGCCATTTATTTTATTTCCTTATTGCCCTTGGCGATCCATACTTTGATATAATTAGTACACCCGTCAGATGTACACAAGATGCGAATATAAGCAGAAATGCAAGAAGTGAAATGTAGCAGAAACAACACATTTTACCAGAGAACAAAATTCAGGTCTGAGCAGACACCTCACAAATGCAGTTCAGTTTTCTTAATTGTAAGTACTGTATTACACAAAGGAAACAAGCACCTGCATTTCAAATATCAAACTGGTGATGTGCACCTGTAATGTAGGAGAAAGCCATGTTAAAATTGTATAACACATTAGCTTGACATTGCTCGGAATGTGGGTTGGTTTGGTTATCAAGGCAGAAGTTGTTGTAATAATAATAATAATAATAATAATAATAATAATAATAATAATAATAATTGCTTACACTTATATAGCGCTTTTTCTGGACACTCCACTCAAAGCACTTTACAGGTAATGGGGACTCCCCTCCACCTCCACCAATGTGCAGCATCCACCTGGATGATGCGACGGCAGCCATAGTGCGCCAGAACGCTCACCACACATCAGCTATCAGTGGGGAGGAGAGCAGAGTAATGTAGCCAATTCATTGTTGTACCGGGGGCAGTGTAAAAGACAGTGAGCAGATTAATTCTTGGGTCAAAGGGAATGTCACACTTCAACGTAGGGAATTGAATCTCATCATCCTGAAACAAAGAAGATCATGTCTTGGACTTAATCCAGGTGTTCAAAGTCATGAAAGGCATTGATTTAATCAACCTGGGGGAGTTTTCAAAACCAGCAGCAATACAAAGACAGGCAGACACAAGATTAGGAGCATTCAGGACAGAAATCAAGACACGTCTTACACAGGGCTGGAGTTTGGTGTCTGTAGGCCCTAGGTACTTTCACTCCGAAAAGTGCAAAAGGAGGGTTAAATGCCAGTTGGATTACATTGATTGACATGATCCACTTTAAACTATTCTAATGCTAAACCACGTGATTGATGGAGCGAGTCAAGTGACGATCACTTCAATACTTCTAGTTTCTAGAACAGCCGCTAGATAGCATATGATTATTGATTTGGAGCACGTAGAGTTGATCGCAAGCATGTTGTTTCAGCTCGTTTTTCATTAGTCACTAGTGTTTCTATACTTTGTAGGCCCTAGGAGCCTGATGGGAAATCTGGCACTGGTCTTACACAGAGGATTGTGGGAATCTGAACCTGTTCTTCAGATCCATGATTGATATTTATTCCACAGGGCCCTTAAAGACAGGCGTTCCCCACCCTGCTCCTGGAGAACCATAGCATCTTCTGGTTTCTGCTGCACTCGAGTTTTTGTTGTTTTTAATTTTCTACATGAAACCTATTTTTTAAGCATGCATCATCACTTAAAAATGAAATGTGGTTTATAATGGGTGTCAATTCTGTACTATTTTGAGAGTTTCTGAACTCCTCTCATTCAGGTGCGTCTCCTGACACGAGGCTAACTGGTTTTGTGCAGAAGGAAAGACACTCACTGTGGGAGTGATTTGCAGATTGCCATTTCCACCTGTGTCTGCTCATCATGAGCTAATCATGCGCAAAGTGCTGTTTAGACAGAAATAAGGACACAACCTCTAACAAGCTGGGGAAACACAGCACAAAGCCTTGTATGCTGAGGTTGTGAGAACAATTCAAATGAGCAAGAGAGACCGAATGGCATCTTCTCATGTGTAATTTGTCCTCTATTTTCAAGTTCTTAAAATTCCTTCCCTTTGCCTTTCATATAATAGACATGTATATAGACAAATGTGATAAAGAACAACAGTTGTGCTCTAATCCCATTGTAAAGCTCATACCTCACAGTGACACAGGCTGGTGATATAAGTCTCCAAGCTCAGGAAATTAAACCTAATGGAGCCAATGTGGAGGGACTGCACTGTCCATAGCTAGTCTCTTTAGTCAGTGCAGGAGCTGTGTACCTACTGACTTATCCCTTGCCAGCGCTGAGCTGACACACTGTGCCAGGATCAATAAGAAGATTACACAGGTCGATTTGTGTTCAGGAGTGTGAATTTCAGCTCTGGTCTCTGATTGTGTTTCCTGAGACAGAGAGTGTTTCCAGTGATTATACCCCCATGGAGAGTATATGAGCAGAGAGAGACTTGCACTGCTTGCAGACTCCTGCTGCTCGCTAAAAGCCTCTTCATACGGCCAGCTCTCAGGAAAAGAGCAAACTGATACTGAAATACCGAAAAAAGCACATGCACACTGTAACACTTACTCGTTGCAACAAACAGGCCTTAACACACACTCGCACGAACACACCACACTAACAAACACTGCAAAGTGCACATTCACACATTTTATCATTGTGAATCCCACACACGCAATTGTTTCTAACCACTCCATTACTCACATATTTCAGTGCACACACTCACAAATGCACACACACTGCGGCACGCACAGTCCCATACTTCAACACACACATGCTCACACAGACACCCATTGCAACACACCTACTCAAAGAAGAATCACAATCCTGCGCACTCTGCAGCATAGAAACAATCTCTGACTAACTCACTCCTTCCCCACTCTGTGGGAAACATGGTTGGCGGGTTCATATGTGGGTCCTAAGCAAATTGAAAAGCTGTTTCATATTCAAACAGTTATTCTCACTTGATTGCACAAAGTTTAATAACCTGACAACTAAAACACCAGGAGGCCAACACATAAACCCTCCACAGTCAATCATTTCAAACTATTCCCAGTAAACTCAATCAGGGTAATTGATTAATTCATTTTCTGCAGCTCTAGTTCCTGCATGAGTAACTACTTCCTTACAGACCTGTTCCTCTCTGCGCCAAATCCTGGCAAAATCCTCGTTGTTTTATTTTGGTCAGGACTAATGTAAAGATAGCAAGATCTCTGCATAACGGGGCTCTCCTGGGCCCGATGATGCCAGAAGTGTATGGTCTGACCAGTGCTTCCCTCCCCCTCTCCTTCTCGCTGTCCTCTTCTGTCTTTCTCTGCCAATTTGAGTTGCTTTATTGGCAGGACCGCCCAGAGAGATGCCACTATTTTGAGAAACAAGAAAAATGAAACAAACCAAAACCAGACATTCCTACAAATCACAGTGTGAAAAAAGCAATACTAGCAATCGCCGTAGGTTTTTAGGGTACGTGGCAGGATGGAATAGAGCTCAGGACTGCTGTATACCTGGACTGTGCTGTAAAGGTGCAGTAGCCTCTCTGAGGAGGATACCCAGTGAGTAGCCATTTGTCACAGCCTCAGGGACACTGTACCATGTCTTCTCTCCAGGCATGACCCTTCTCTTCAGTGATCCTGACTTGGCTGTGAATTCAGGAACATGGCTTTCTACTCTTGGGAGAAACCTCCAGGATGTCTTTATATTTGTCACAGCACTGCAGAATGACCAGCATTGTCTGTAACTCTCCCTGCAAAGCCAGTCTGGACAGTCAGATCTGCCCGTATCTCCCTGGTTCTCCCTCCTGCTCTTACAGACGCTGGGTTTCATCAGGGTCTCCCTCTGCTTACTGTCTATCACCCTGGTCAGACTGTATGATTGTTTTAGCCTGGAAGCTCTTTTCTCTTTCCTGGGTTTGTCCCAATGTATGTGTTAGAACTTGGCTTCCTCTGATTTTTGGTGTTATCCCTCTCTCTCTTTCTCCCTGCTCTCTCCAACTCAGTATTCATTTTCTCAATCATAACATGGTTGAGACACACAGCAGGGGGTCAGTCCAGGGTCAGCTCGCTGTTTTCTTGCTTTATTTCTCTGTTATTTCATTTTTCTTTGTAAAAACATAAATACCAGCTTCCATTACACAGGCTGATGGAGCATGTGGCTGAGGAGATATTGTATTACCACAGATGCGTATGTGACTCACTGTGTGTGCGTGACTCGCTGTGTTTATGCCATTTGTATTATGTTTCATTTCTGCTTCTGTTTAACAATGATAATTGTTATGAACACTTATATGGCTCATTTTTTACAAAACAAATCTCAAAGTGCTGTAGAGAAAAAGGTCATCAAGAATGAAGGACACTTAAATACTGTACATGAAACCCCTATGCGTGAAGATTTAGGGGCAGCACTGTGGATAGTAGATAGGGCTATGATAGTGTAGGGCCACGATCCCCGGTTTTGCATTGGAACACTACTGTTGTCCCCTTGACTGAGGTACTGTACCCAGAGTTTCCAGTTAAAAGTCTTGCTGCGTTAATTAATAATTAAGTCTCATTGTTGTCCACGTGTACGTGCTCTCATCTGGCTTATCTGATTAAGCCAATTATTAAATTTTCTCCAAAACCAAATACAGGAAACCTGTTAAGTAAATTTACCCTCAATGTTAGGCTACACACTAACATTTAAAGAGGTAGTTTATAAAAGAAAAATTAGAAACAGATTGTGTCTGACTAAGTGTCACGGATGTCTGAAGGGACGAACCGTGGAATGGCAGGAGAGCGAAAAAGACCCTATGCGTAGCAGCGAGACGGGGGTTAGCCCGGGCTCAGCTGTTCAGGAAAAGCCGTATAGAAACCTATGCCCTCAGGTAGCGGAGGTGAGGTGACCTGGTGCTAGGGGGGTTTCAGGACACCTGAACCTCAATGCTGAGCTAGGAGCAGAGTAGAAGCAGGAAGTAAATGGGCTACACAACAAGACACACCAGAAAGACATGAATAATCACAGGGAACTAGGAACAGGAGAGAAGCAGAGCGGCCTCTAGAGGTACTGGGTGTGACACTAAGGTAGCCCTGATTCCAGTCATAAACTGCAACTAATTCTGTAATTTTAATTAAAGTAAAGAAAGAAGAAAAATGTTGACCTTTATAAGTGTAAACCACTTGAGTAAAGATACTTGAGGTGTAAGAGTGTAAAATATATATATTATGCATAAATTGCACATACTGTACACCTACTTTAGCCATTTACATGTGCCCTTTTATATTATTCTTATTCTTCTAATACTTATTTTTCTTCTTATAATTTCTAAAATATCATCTTTTAGTATTTTGTTTTCTTTAGTTTAATGAAAATATATTGGCATCTGGCACAAGCCAAGATGTTCAGTGTATTCTGGGTCTGAGTTTGCTCCGTTATGAGGTTGGCAAACTATCACAGCTGTATTATCTCTATTCTCTCACGACTGGTCTGGCAAACACTGAATGCAAGTGAAGGTTAAAGTGTTGTAGACATTAAATCAAAATCAATGTACTTGCTGGGTTTGTATGGAGAAGCTGTGTAAATATTAACATACATGAGAAGGTGCATGTGGATCCAACACTGACCTGGTGAAGTTACCCAGGCCAGACCTGAATAACAGAGGTCATACTGTCATTACTGAGCAGTCATTGCCAGGGCTAATACTCATTGTCCTGCTAGAGTGGAGGGGGTCTGATTCATGATAATGTCCTCGCCCGTAATTCTCATCAACCATCCATTTTCTAACCGCTTCTTTCACATGTATCCCAGTGAGCACTGGGGTAATTGTCATCAGTCCATGACATTTCCTGAGTGACGCAGAGTGGGACTAAGATCACAGACAGCAATAAGCAGGAATTCATCTTGATTGTTTTTTTCGTTTTAATCCTCCCAGCCTTAAGTGCTGCTAATAAACAGAACTTGAGGTGTGTGCTTGACAGGCAACATCTCTCAGACACACAAATGTTCCCATTTATCTAATTCTTCAATTAGGAGGGCAATTTGCAGGATTAATTAGTTCCTTTCTCAACCATTCTGTCAGTAGAAAATCTGCTAAACCCCTTATTGGGATTCGCCAAAAACGACTACAACTTTTTAATTAAACAACAACAGTTATATTGTTGTATTTAAATGAAAGTCTATTTGAACGGCCTGTTATTAATGGGAAAGTCTTCCCACTGCCATCCAATACTTATTTTCAATTACCTATTTAGACTTTACAGGCACCCTGTCAACTAACTGGTCATTTCAACACTGCAGACCTCATCGTCATCGAGAGAAAAAGCGACAGCGGGTGTGCGGTCATTGTTAAACGACCAAATTTCCCATTTTAATGTTTTGCAAGATGCAGGGTTCCTGAGCGACAAAATGATGCTGATGATAGCTGTTACACTATGGCTGTTTGCCTTGCTTTCTCTTTTGGCGGAAAAGCAGAATGATTTTCCTTTAGGTGGGGCAGAATTGGAAGGGGGTACAGTGCAGGAGTCCAGTCACCAGCACAGCCATGTGCAGTAGTGAGAACAGCTTTACAGGAGCAGTTTTCAGCACGAGTTTGCTAATGGAGTGGATCTGTTAATGGTCTCAGAATTAGGCCGTTAGTGAATGAATAACAAAAAACAACACTGAAAGGAAAATGAATTGTCGCAGGTCAGGAATATCTCTTCTTGTCCCGATAACCATGTGAAAATAATAAGTTAATCAAATCACGTGCTGGCGAAATCAAGAACGGGTCACTTCACTTACAGTACATCACTTACAGTACAAGTCATGGAAAGCGCTCTTTTAAAAGAAAGGGATACACCCGTAAAACAATACACTAGTAGCATTAACACCATCTGTAAAATCCATTTAGCCAGCTCTAATGTCTTCTTCTTTCTTTTAATAATCTTTGACATTGTAAAGTAATATGGCAACAAAAGGATCTCTGAACTGCATGTAAAATAAGTTTAGAACTTTTATTAACACAGCTTAGACCTTTCTCAGAAACAGAAACAAGTTTGATGCTATTTTGACTCGTTATATTTTGAACGTTTCACTTTTTATTTTTTTAACTTACTTCTGATTTCTGATTATTATCATTACTATTAGTATTTACAAGAAAAAATAAATAAAATCATTGCTTTTAGATTGAATGCCTTTCCAAAATTAAAAACAAATCCAGAAAAGATCCACACCATGCAAGGTTCCTGCTCTCAAATAAATGTTTCGGGTGAAAAGCATTTTTTAACACTCCAGACAACTGCAGAGGCCAAAAGGCCAACTAATGATCTTGCCGCACCAAACAGGTTATTGAAAAGCAATGATCCACAAAGATATTACAGAGAAAAAATACCTAATCCAACTTCCAAATTTACGTCAGAAATAATATACGCAACTCATTAAATATATCCTTACCCAGGCAAACTGACAGAACTGACACAGAGGAACAACATAACAGTAATCAACAGTACAAAAATCAACCTACACCATCCCCTCCCAGGGGCAAAATCTGGCAGTTTAGTAACACTTGAATTACCTCATTTAGCTACATATAGATCTTGGCTTCTAGTTCACTACAGTAATATACAGTACATGTACTGCATGTAATATGCATACATATATATCCATATTTTCTTTTTCTCCTTATAATTCAGGGTTGTGGGCGAGCCAGAGCCTATCCCAGCAAGCAACGGTTACAAGACAGGGAACACCCTGGTCAGGACACCAGTCCATCGCAGGGCAGATAGACACAAACACAAACATGCGCACACCCACACCAAGCCAATTAACCTACCAGTATGTCTTTGGACTGTGGGAAGAAAGCTTTGGGAACACATGATGATGATGTTATCTAGTCAGTCGGATCTGACTCTCAGCGATTCTATAGGGCATCTCTCGCCACGCTTTCCGGTCTTGGACTTTCTCTTTCAGCTGTTCTATAACTAAGCCAGTGTCCGTTTTGATGGCGTCGAGCCACCGCGTTCTTTGGCGGCCTCGTCTTCTCGTTCCACTGACCATTCCAAGCATCATTGCTTTCTCCAATTAATCTGATCGCATCACGTGACCAAAATAAGTGAGCCGGAGTCTGGTGATCTTTTCCTCAAGCGAAATTTCTGGCTTGATGCGCTCCAGAACCTCTTTATTGGTGACCCTTGCTGTCCATGGTATCCGTAACAGTCTTCTTCAGCACCATAGCTCGAAAGCATCCATCCTCTTTCGGTCAGCTTTTTTCAGGGTCCAGCTTTCACACCCATACATTGATATGGGGAACACAATAGCATGGACCATTCTGCATTTGGTTGTGAGGCTGATGTCTTTGCTCTTCCAGATTTGGTGCATGCTCAGCATCGCAATACAGCCTAACGCAATTCGTCGCCTGATTTCAGGGCAGCAGTCTCCAGTTCGGTCGATCATGGATCCCAGGAAGCAGAAAACTTTGACGCATTCGATCTCTTCATTATTGATGGTTAGTTTGACTCCTCCATTTCCAGCTGTTGTCATGATCTTCATCTTTTTGATGTTGAGGTGGAGACCCATCTTTTCACTTTCCTTTTTGATTCTTAAAATGAGGTATTTCAGGCCATCTTCCATTTCCGCCAGTAATGTTGTATCATCAGCATAGCGGAGATTATTAATATTTCTGCCTCCAATCTTCACACCGATTTCCGATTCTTCCAGATCTAATTTCCACATGATCATTTCTGCGTAAAGATTGAAAAGAAAAGGAGACAGAATACAGCCTTGTCGCACACCTTTCTCGATTTTGAACCATTCGGTGTCTCCATGTTGTGTTCGAACAGTTGCTTCTTGATCTTTATAAAAGGATCTTATCAGCTGGATCAAGTGTGCTGGCACTCCCAGTTCTTGCAGGGCCTTCCATAGCTTATCGTGTTCGATGCAGTTGAATGCCTTACTGTAGTCGATGTAGCAAATGTAGATGTTTTTCTGATGTTCATGACATTTCTCCATAATCCACTGCAGATTTGTGATATGGTCACGGGTACCACGACCTCGTTTGAACCCAGCTTGCGAGTCAGGTAGTTTTGCTTCAATGATTGGGTGCAGATGCTGCTGTATGATCTTCAGAAAGACTTTGGGAACACATACAGTTTACTAAAACTGGACTGTGGGAAGAAACCGGAGAACATGGAGGAAACCCACACAAACAGGAGGAGAAGATACAGTACAAACCCAATGCAGACAGCAGCTCAGGTCCAGAATTCAACCCAGGACCCCTGTGTCACGAGGCAGCAATGCTAACCACTGCATCACCTAGCAGCTTATACACAAATACATAAATTATAAACATACAAGTAATAGGTTTATTCCATGCTGAAAAAAGAAGAAAGAAAATACAAAGTTTCGGCCGTGGAGCCTTCTCACACCTTTCTTTCTTCTTTTTTCAGCATGGAATAAACCTATTACTTGTTCCTTTGCAGCCTACGCATGCTGACGTAGCTACCCACCCCAATAATAAAAATATTCTCTTTTCTGAAGTTCATAAAATTAAAAAGTCACAGAAAACAGGCAAGATAGATCGGCTAGACAATATAATTGTTGCTGTGCTCACCCTGTCGTTGTGATAGCACAGCAACTCTGCAAGGCATACACAGGTCCAGACTGGTGACAGACAGCAGGGGCAGCACTTCACCATCATCATCACCAGCCCCATCGCCACTGCTGCTTGCAAAGGTACAGACATGTCTGTGTGTGTTCTCTGATCACCGAATCCATGATTCAAGGAAAGCATTGTAAATCAGAGACATTTTTAATACCTTTTTAAATATAATGCAGAAATCGGGTGACAGTGCCAGTGCTGCTGATTGAGCAGGGAAAGAGGTATTATTCCAATCTGGCCATAAAGTGTCACAGTCCAGCCGGTATTATAAGGATACGAATCAGTATCTACTTCAGTCCTTAGTAAAGTGAATCCAGTTAGTCCCGCTAATTAAGCTACTTGTTCAATTTCCTAAGAAAGAGACTGGGCGGAAACCAGAAGACCCCGAGGAACAGAGAACTAGATTTGAATTCCGTTCCTTAGTTCTCTCTCAGCTATTCGCTTCTCTGCCAGGAATACACACTGAGCTTTTATTATTGAATAAAATAAAGACCTACAGGAGAGCTCAACAAAAACTCACTGTTTAAACTATTGCATATGATATTGGCAATGATTGCAATGTAAATTAGCCAATTTAGGAACCCTGCGAGCTTCAAAGCCTCAAGTATTCTGGCCTTTCAATGAGATGCCATTAAAAATAGCCAATAGATGAAAGATAAGCTTTTCATGCTCCTGTCATGAGTTAGCAAGGTGGGCTTTACCACTTATTAGGTATGTGATGTATCAAATTAACCCAAATGCATTGGTTGTTGGTAGGTCAACGTGATTAAATAGACTCTAGCCTTTCCATGTCACAGTTAGTCATCTGGTTGTCCTTCTCTCTGTCATGTATCCTGTACCTCTCTCAGGGCACATATCAGAATGTTCGACAGAATGGTTCACAATTTGCTCTCTTTAGAACAGGTTGACAGGGATGTTTGAGGCATTTATAGCACTTGATCTGACATGGTGACATTACTTTCCATAGTGACTATTTCTTTCCAAGGAAGACATAGTGCTGGCTTTAGTTATTGGATTGATCAGGATCATTGGTGGATGTACTATATGTTAAACAATACAGACACCAACACACTGCCTTGCAGGAGGTCATTTTTCAACTAATGCCAGATGCTGAATATCCCATCTAATTGAACTAAAAGCAGTTCTCCGATACTATTCGGGTGACTCTCGCCTCTCTGGTCGTGTCCAGCAGGAGAATAGATTTTAACATCACATACACTTGGGAGATCTACAAAATCTAGTTCCTGATGGTATTAAGTCTATGTTTTGTGCATTATTTCCATGCTCGTGTGACTGGTGCGGTTCTGCTCTGCCTGCCTCTGCCAGGATTGGACCACCGTCACTTACCGTAGAGAGTGGGAAACTCCACTATGCCACAAGACTGTCTTCCATTGTGGCGTATTGTACACTGCCCAGGTTTTGGGGGAATGACATCACTTCTGTCACAGCTCTGTGCCACTGTTACGCTTGATTAAACCCTCATCAATGTACAGTGTAATGGAATTCAATGTTCAGTGAATACATTTCAAGTACCACCTGGTCAGCTGACAACCATCAATCAGTCATCAGATGTGAAATGTTTCCTATAGTATGTTACAAAATGGTTGCTATGGGGTGCTTGTTACCACCTTTTAGAAGTGATTGCGTTCCAAGTGAAAGAGTTCCAGGAGAGCTGGGCATCCCTCACAAAGTAGAGGGAGAAAGCTCTGAGCAGACAGCAGAGGTTAAGAAATGTCTGCAGGGATGACCTGGTGCAGTGTGTGCGAGTGGTTGGATTTGATGCAAAGAGAAACTAGCCTTAATGATACCGTAAGGACTGGGACATTGAGCACAGCAGTGAATGCCACAAGCATGGAGCAAGTTCATTAACTCTTGCGTGCACAGAAAAAGATGTGAGTTGGGGGTGTTGCAAAAGATCAACATATTAATGCATTGTTCCCCTTTTTCATCTTAACGGACATCTCAGACCTAGGAACACATGAAGCACAAGGATATATAGAGTTCATGATTATCTACCAAGATAGATCTGAAATTATGTAGACAACTATATCCGGTGTTAAACCCTTAAGAACTCATGTTAAACATGCACTTGCTTTGTATACTTTTTCAAAATGGCAATCACCTATTTATCTGAATTTAGAGTCTCTATACCCTCTGTCATGGGTTGCATATTTAAGGGCTGTAGTAAGAATGTGGCTGCAATGATTTTACATAATACTAGTTCTGATTACTTAATTATGCAATTAAATTGACTTTCATGTTTTAATTGTGCAAATGTCCCCAAATTAGTTTGAGGTAGAGAATTTCCAAGCCTCCAGATTTACCACACACAATGAACTAAACACTCCTAGTACGCAGCCGCCACCTTTCAGACCTGTTTGATGTGTAATATGCTGCCTTACATGAGAGTAAGCACAGTCCATCTCTCTCTGATATCACAGCAGGCTCCTAGGCCCCTGCAGGGCTGCAGGTGTGCTAGAAAACTGATAAAACCCTGATTGCCTCAGACTCTCCAAGCCCCAGTATCACACTTGGAGTACAGGATCTAATCCATACACGTACGTCACAATAAGAGTTGTCATGCAGAATAAAAGTATTCGCGGCATAAGAAAATAGGAATTGATCTTGATCTGAACTGAGGTATACTTTCAAGCGAGATCAAATAACCTTATTTATTTCCACTTAACTGGCATTGCATTAATAACACATAAACACGACATGCATTCACAACATGCACAGACATTAAACGTTCAACATCCTTAAAGAAGTAGGGACAAACAGAGAATGCCAAAGATTGAAAGCCTTGTTCTGGGGTAAGGAAACCAAACCGTTTATTTATGAAACCAACCGGTTTAGAAATGATCTGTCTTTTTCCTTGCATACTACTTGTTAAAATCGTTTCGATTTTCCTTCACACACACAAAGTCCAGAGTTCCACTGTCTTGCTTCTTTTATTCACTCTCTTATTCAGCATATTTTCATTACACCATTGAGACCACTAAAACAGGTTAGATCTCAAAAGGTACTGTAAGTCTTTGTGTTGATGAAGTATTGAAGACTGCAGGCCTGGTTGATTGACATTCAACTCTTCCTATTTACATGAGAAGAGCATGTGCTGCTGACATATTTTTAACAGGAATGTGCTGTTTGCACCAATGGTTTACAATCTGTGCCTTTGTAATCCTGTGGTTCTTACTCATATTCCTCTACTCTTCCTACCCACTGATCGTAAATAATGAGGTAATTCTTTGTTTTGCTCTCTGAAAATCAATCGCCAAATCTGTGGTCTTCGGCACACTTAAGGTCAAAAGATTATCACCACATCACTGAGCAAAGTTTTGACATCTGCTGACATCTGCCCTTTGAAATGTATCCTCCGAATTAGATGTGTCTATGAATGATAGGTCATCAGAGTATTTTATGATCAGACTGTCAGGGTTAGTACTTCTACAGGGATCCATGCGTAGTGTGAATGGAACATCGGAGGATACTGATCCTGAGGACAGTAGAGATGACCTCAGCCCTTTTAGATTATATACTTTGAACTTGTCCCTATACTGTATGGAAGCTGAAATGGGTCATCAAATCTCTCATCCTGCGTGTGTAGGTGAACAATGACAGACTGATCAACATATTACAGCACAATAGATGTCAAGTTGCTGGACGAAGATAATTAGCAGCTGAATACCTTTTTTCAGGCACTGGAGACATGATAGATGACTTCCACTTGCTATAGAACCCTGCTAATAAGTTAAGGGGAAATAGTTTAATTGCTCTTAATACTGTAAGCTCATGCAGACAATATAGCTCACTGGAGAGATAACACACCTACGCAAAGTGAATGACTTGAGCTTTTTGGAGCATAAGCAGAGTTCCTCACAGGCCGTGAACAATTAGAGTTGGGACAGGAACAGATTAAAAGCCAGCAGACAGACATTGTGAAGTGCCACAGTGAGCTCTCTTAGAGCACAGCATCCTGACAGTATTGTGTGGAGGGCAGCTGCAGCTGACAATTCTGACACGCAGAACATGGGCTGCACTCAGAGGGGAACACATTTTTTTTTTCTCAGTGGCCAGGACAACAGTCTAGCATTTTTGCACAAGCAATCTGTGACAGAGAAAACCTGAATATGTACAGTATATAGTTTCTAGAAACTCTTTAATTCTTGAAGGAGACAAAAAGAAAAAAAACTTTCATGCAATCCACCTTTGCCTGTATTTTACACTGGCCTTTTTATTGTCTGATTTTGAACAATACCACATTATTTCGCCATCCAGCCTGCCCATTTCTTAAAAGAACCAGGCAGCTTTCTGATAAGTGGCATTGTGGCAGAGCTCCGTCTTCCCCTCAAGGTTAAGAACAAGCTGAGCTCTTTTGCTAATAACCCCTAGCATTAATCCAAAGTCAATTTAGAGTCCATTAGTTGAACCGCTGGGAATGAGTTACCAAATTAGAAGTATCTACTTGAGTGAGTTTTTAATTAAAAGAACATCATCCAGTTAGGGCACCTGAAGATAGTTTCTCTGTGGTTTCAGGGGCTTTCTGCAGCTCCCCCTGACCCGTATCGGACGCAGAAACAGACACCCTTTATCCATGTCACCCCGGGATAGCAGGACAATGCCCTTTTCCTACATACAGTGTGTACCTCTCAACATTTCTCCAGATGCTGTTGCTGAACTCACAGTAGCTTACTAATAAGAGAGAGAGCGGTAATAATGATACATCTAGGAGGTACTTTCAACCAAAGGTGCGTACATAGACTAGAAGCTCCTGCACAATTGCTTGGAATCGGACAGTGGTTGTATAGCTCACCTGAAAAATGAGGACACTGGTGTTCATTAACTTGCTCAGATGCTACACAGAGTGTGTCAGTGGCAGTGGCAGGGAATCTCCTGCTAGCAAGCCCTTCTGCTGAGCCACCTAATCTTCTTCTATTACTAGAACTATTCCTGCTCCTGCACTCCTGCTTCCTTTCTCCATTTCTCATTCTTGTTTACCAGCAGATTTCACTTAACTGTTCTATGCCAGCCTTGCAAGAAATGTGCAGTTTTCCTGTCACTGCTTTAATCACCTTCTTCCACTGATGCACACAACAACTGCCTGTTTGAAAAATAAAGAATTATCCTCTGACTGACTAATATAACTGGTACTGCTACTGCTGAAACAGATACTATGACTACCACCCCAACTGCTATAGGAATGTCTAAAACTACCGTTTCTATGCCTTCTGCTGTAACTGTAAAAATACAAGCATTGCTCCTACTACTACATCTGGTGCATCAACAATTGATAATACTGCTGTAAGTACTACTGTTATGGCACCGATTATATTATAAACTATTACTATGAGCAGTATGGGGCTATAATAACAACTGCCATTGCTATCACCACATGTTTGGGTTGGGTAATGGTGCTGTTGGGGTTGTATTAATGTTGTGGTGCTTATATATATATTCCTATTTACTTGCATATTAATGATGGTGACAATGACAGGCAAACACTGCTGCTTCCATGACAACTGAGGCCACAAATGCTGCTTGTGTAACTTCTGCTTATTTATCCCATGTTGGTAAAACAAAGATTAAGCTTAGAAGGAGGTTTCCTGAAAAACAAAATAGAATACAAGTTTGTTCTCTTTAAAATGTGCTACTGTAGGTTCTATCCTTCACTTAAGTTTGACTTGCATATTCCCACCCTGGGGTGGAAATGGGCGACAGCCCATCGAAACTTCACCCTCAAAGTGAAAATATGATTATTATTTGATTTATTATTATTTTCAGAGCAATAAAAATTCTCATGAATTCAGATTCAATGCACTGGACACTGTAAGTGCGCTGTTGCTATCTTTCAGTTAAGGAAACATGACTCTCAGTGACAGTTTATCTGAGCCAATCACTCACTGTTGCAGCTGTTGGACTCCTCCCGCCCCCTAGAGAGAAGTTATCCTGATTAGCTCGCCAGCATGTCATTTTCATGCTTGCATCTCCTTCCTTAACATATGTTTACGTATATGCTTTTTCCCCCTTAACACCCTGCAAAACACAAAAACAGGCTAAATTCCCAACAGCTGAACTCTGTGTGAATATACTATATTAACTCTAGGATTTTACTTAAATGTAATCTTATTTCTCAAGCTACATTTCAAAATACCAAGACTGCTGATTATCCATTATCTTAGATAATATTATATACTGTACCTTGGTTTTTCCATTGAGCTTTGGAAATGAATATGTCTTGTTATAGCAATTATTTGTGAATATTGTATTCAGTGAAAATTGTCATTCTTGGTCCAACATGCTGGGGGTTGACTACTATCCTGCTATGCATTTAGGGTTAAAAACATGATATTGGAAAAAGAAAGCAACCCAGAATTAAACCACCGACGATGTGTTCAGCCAAAGGTTAAAAAGTGGACTAGACACTACAGCAAGCGAACAAAACCTACGTCTGCAAAAACAAACTGCACGAGCGCAGCTATAAAAAGTGCACAGACACATGGTAAGACAATACACCTCTGGCTGTATTGATTTAGACTTCACATGGACTGGCAAAGTAGATGAATTAAGGCCTCCGTGAGATGGCCAACGCAGTGGCAGCAGCCTGAAAACCCCCAGAGTCATCTGAAGACAAATCAGGCTGATTACAAAGATAAACCTCCTGAATGTTCTCAGAGCAATCTGAAGGGATGTGCTGTCATCCCTAGGCAGGGAAGAAAGTTGCATTTCTCATGTGTGGAGAGAATGGCGAAACAGCTACATTGTGTGCCTCTTTGTAATGACACTGTCAGAATTCAGGCTTCACGCAGCTGGGAGTCAGGAGGAAAAAGTATGGACAACAGGAAGTGTTTTGCATTGAAATGAGATTGAATAACACTACGCATTTTCTTGTGCGCTTCTGGTGAAAGTGGGATGAGACAGTACTGGAAGATAGTTTGTCATTCAGTCACAAGAACATAAGCCACTGCACAGCTTTTCCAGTTAGTAGATGAGTTTGTGAAGGAACATGGTATTGATTGGTGGTGTTGCGTTTGAGTATTGACTGACAGTGCATGAACAATAATAGTAAAGGCTCTTATCTGTGAAGCAGCTCCTAATGGCACATGGGTGTACTATAACGTTCACCAAGAAACACTGGCTTTCAAGGTGTTGTGGACTATGCTGCGAAAGATAAAAGATGTATGAATTCTCATATTATTTGTGAGCTGGCTCAACTGTGCAGTGAAATGTGTATTGTACAAAAGTACAACAGTTTTTTTAAACTACTGTACATTCAGTCCTACAGACATTTCTACTGTCCATTTCAATTCACAAGTTGTTTTGAAGATTTATCCTGTTTGTCAGGATAGACTTACCTCTCTGATGTATTCATACTGTAGGCCTACAATGTAGGCAATGCAAGACACCTCACGCTTTTGATAGTTACACAGGATAGTTACATATTTTCAGGTTTTGAGTCTGAAAATGAGCTGGTTCTTGACAAAAATGAAAGATGACATCGAAGAACATCTTGTTGTTCTTAAGCAATAGTTGGAAAATTAGTTTCTAGTAAACATTGAAACAAATAAGTTGACGTAATTATTTCAGAATTAAAATCAGTGAACTTCCCTCTGGATTGTCATATAAGGGACAAGAGTCTTTCTTGTGATGAAATGTTATAGTCACAATTTAAATGACACTCTCTCATTGAGATTTGGATTTGGATTCATGGAACTGCAGAGCACCCAGAAATTGCAGTGTTTTCTGATACCATTTGGTACTACAGTACATATCTATGTGAGACAAGATTTCCATCACTTTCTGCCCTCAAGTCCGAATACAGGAGCAGGATAAATGCTGAGCCTGACCTAAAGCTAAAACTAACAAGTGTTGCATCTGATTTTTAGAGAGCTTTTCTTGAAAAAGCCAACATCCTTTGCATTAGAAAGCTACAAATACAGGTATTGATATGAGATGTATTCTTTTATTTATAAAACAAAAACTGTTATTAATTTTTTTTAAATTAGATTACAATAGTTAGGTAATGGTACAATTGGAATTAGGATCAAAACGGAAGATAATTAACAGGCTCACCAACACCCTCAGCAATTTTCAAGTGGTCTGCAAAAAGCAGATTGAGAACCATTATGCTAGAAAAAAAATAATCATTTGCTTTAGTTATGTAGACTTCTCAATCAGTTGTAGTGAGAAATGAGAAAAAAACCAACAAGTGTTCACACTCAATATTTTTTATTCCCAAGGAGTTTTTTTTCATAAAAACATAAAAAATACAGATACTCTAAATCAACATTTAAAACTCAAAGCGTCTTCAACAAAATGGTTATTTTCATCAAATAGTTTTTTTAAACACAGGGGGACATGTGGAAGAGCTCAGTTCAATCACGATGAAAGAATTTATGTACAGATTTACGTACTGCAATTGGCCGAGCACCACAGTATGGTATAAGCACAGTGAAACCATTGAAAATCCCTTAGACTTACTCTGCCATTCAGCATGATACACAAGGATCACCTGTAACTTGAACTTTTATAAGTCCATCTGTGCCCCTCCCTGAAGATCTCAGCGTAGACTTGAAGAAAGCTGGACACACATGAACACGCAGGGCAGCCTCAACACACCGACTCTGCACTGCTGGATGGGGAGGCAGAGAGAGGGGGAATTTCGCACACGCCCCAGAGACTGTGAAGAGAGAATATCTATGGAAATCAGACGAGGCTCAGTGAGTGAAAGTGCATACATTTCACTGTTAGCGAGGGCTGAGAATTAGCTTCACGGTTAGTCGAGTGTGAGGCTTTAAGATACCCATTATACACATGAGCAAGACTGCAGCATCTCACACTGTTACATATTGTGGTCTGGAGAGAGGGAGAGTGACACACACACTCACAGACCCTTGGATCAAATACAAAATCCACAAACAGCTGAAAAGACCCATGCTCACATCTTCTCAAACAAACACTGGCAGACATGTACCCTACACATTATCACACAGATACACTCATATGCGTCCAAAACACACACCAGCACATACACAATAAAGCACAGGCACACACACAAGCAAACACAATCAGCACCCAGCGGAGCTCCACTCTGGATAAAATACACAGAAATACTGATCTACTGTAGCATTGAAACAGATGTGTCACAGCCTTCCTTTGAAAAAAAGATCTTGACAGCTCAAAAACACAAAATGATATATGTTAAAAACATGGAAATTTCGGAAGCTATTACTTAGCCAGATAATGGGATATTATACTGGGTACCAGGCAGCTAATGACTTTAAAACACTGGCACATTCCTACAGCTCTTTCTCCATTATCCTGAATAGCCCTGTTCAATAGAGACCACTGGCTACCCACAGGCCTGGAAACTGCTAAATCCTTTTAGTCACAATCACTGATTTTAGTACAAAATACCTCACATACAGTAGTCTCACTGCAGTAAGAAACGTTAAAGTGTTATGAAAAATGCAGATGCTGAGAGCTTCCCCCCTTAATTCAGTCAAAAACAGTTTCTCCTTTTTCCTCCTGATTTTCTGCCTGCGAAGGTGACACGTCACCTAGATCAGGGTAGACAGACACCCCCCATCTAGGAGGGGGTATCTAGGAGGGGGCAAAAAAGGGGCATTTTTTTAATGGATCACCCCACACCCTCTACCCAATGCTCTCCCCAGTAGACACCTTCTCTTTCACTGCTCAACAGTCACACCTCAGAATTATTACTGCTGCAAGGAACAGTGCAGTAACAGGCAAAAAGTTTTAATATAATGAGAAATTATTATCTTCTGGAATACACTCCAGAATTAATGTTCTCAACTGAACAAGATGCACCCAGCAGTCTCCTGTCTTGTCTAATAACCAGGTATATGCACACAGTATGCAACTACTGTGCGTACGTCGGATTCTTTCCATTCTTCCTGCTGATGACCACAGCTGCAGCCTTTTCATTTCTCTGTGCTCTGCCTTAAGAGTGTTCAAAGTTTCTGGAAGGTCACTGATTTTTCTACGTAAGGTAAAAATGTCAGAACATCAAGTGTTGGCTACCAGTGAAAGAAGCTTTCTTTACACACCGTGCTTATTGTGTTCTGTTCTTTATAGTTTTATAATGCGTACAGGTTGTGCTGGAAATAACCTTACTGCCCTGTCCCAGGTATGTAAATGAGCAATTACCAGTCAAACCTCACTTGTATGTCTGTTGCAGATATCCCACGCAAACACAAGGAAAACAAAAAGGACCCCTCATTCAGAGTAGAGCAGAGCTTGGGCCTGACATAGATAAGATCAGGGGAAAGTAAAACTATTTCTGCACTCAAAGTAAGAGGGATGAGTTGTATGATGAGGGTCTGCTCTGTTTTGTGCTTGGTGTTCTACATTTTCCAGTTTCTCTGTGACAGCGGCATGTTTTATTATGGCCGACCTCCTGGTAGATTCAGGAAGAAATTAATTTTGGACTAAGAGATCAGCACAATGAAGGAGTTGTGGATGTATGTGAAGAAGATCATCGAAGCAGGAAAGATATGAAGAGATGGAAACAGAAGACAGTCTCTGTACAGGAGAGCATTTACTCTACTTTAGAATGACAGCAGCTGAGTGTGGAAAAGAAAGCCTGTGAATGACAGAGAGAAAGAGATAGTCAGGAAGAGGGCTAGAGAAAAGAGAAAGGAACAAAACAATGCTGAAGAAGAGAGGCAGAGAATGATGACAGAATAATAGAAAAGAGAGAGAGAAACAGCAGTATAGGACATAGGGTAGTATATCCTAGTGAGATTGGACAGAGGGAAAAAGAGTCAAGAAGAAAAGAGACCACAGAGAGATTGTAGGTTGCTTCAAGATCATGTCTAAATGCAACTCTGCGATCACTCTGCTGCTATGAAACGAGATGAGGACTAAGGCGCCAAACCTTGCTGTAGATAATAACTATTCCCGCCCACTCATGCTGCTAATACCACAATTACATGGCTTTTAGTTGCTGTGGCTGCAGACAGGCTTCTCCTAAATCCCCTGAGCCTGTCATTCTCTCCTCACTATACCTCCTGTCTCAGGTTCTCCTCTTTCACTTTATCTTTTTTTTCCTTTCATCTCTCTTGCTCTCTTTTTTGTTCCTGTCCTCCCTTTCTCTCATTCTCTCCTTCCTCCTTAAACTTACAGCAGCTCTTCCCATCACCCTTTCCCTCTCGCTCTCAGCAATCCCTCTCCTGTCCTCTCTGCCTGCCTGTTTCTTTACTTCACCCTCCATCGTCCCTCTCTCTGCCCATCTGGCTCCCTGTCTTTTAGCCCTTTACCTTGGTTGTGCTCTGATTGCAGATGGGAGCATATGGCTGTCTGTGCCCAGTGGGTCACTAACACCATGGGCACACTCCCACCCACCCCCAAGCCCAAGCCCTTCACGCTTCCCTGTCTTTCAGATTGCCCGAACGTCAAGGTCCTACATCTCTTTCAGACACTTCAGCCCTTAGTCTCTGCGAGTCATTTGCTTGAAGTGCTGGCTGAATGACTTACTTCATTGCCGTTATTAAGGTGATGAAAGGGAGACCCCCAGACCCCCCCTGTCCACTCTGTGGACTTTACATCCATGTCCCGTAACCTGAATTACCTGAAGCAAATTAAACAAGTATTGTCTTTGGATTATGGGAGGAACCCGGAGTACTCAGGGCACATACAAACTCCACACAGATAGCACTCCAGGTCCAGAATGGAACCCAGTTAACATTTGCCTAAGGCAGCAATGTTAACCACTGCGAGACCGTGCTGCCCTGTTATTATTGTACTATTTTATTAAAATCAATGGGCTGTCATTTCAAGAGCAACTCTTCCTATGCCTTTGTTGAGTTCCAAGTGCTATAGAAAACTATCACCATGTGTGTATAATACAGCGCTTGCCAACTCTCACTGACTGACAAGTCCCGGTAATTTTGAACTCTTCACGCAGTTATTTCTAAGAATTTAAAGTTTTATTGTTGGCAGCATTTATTTACTTGTCTGAGCTCTTATTTGAGACATATCACAGACGGAATTTAAAACCTTTTACTTATAAACAATAATAAGAAGGGATTTCAGCTGATAAATTTGTCTATGCAGGCCAATGTCACAGCTCTGTGATGTTCAACTCAAAGACTCCCCCATGTCACAAGATCACTTTTGACAAGTATACAGCACAGCTAGAGCAAATTACAGGACAGTAAGAATAATTACAGGACAGCACCCGCGGTTTGAAGCAGGGCGTACTGGAGTACAGAATGAAACCTGGTGATGGCAGCTCTAAACACTGATGGCATTCACTTCACTTGAGCTGCAAATTCTTGTTCAAATTTCACCGTTGACACCGACAAGAAAATTCAGCTCTTTTCTAATGCAGAATTGTACAAAGGCATAATGGGATCGACAGGCACAGATGGCAACTGATATGAAAGTATTATTATCAACACATTATTTCTAATAGCTACCTACTGAACGTTTCACAGCTTTGTGCTCACTTCTTACATTGGTCACTGAACAGTTTGATTTTAACATTACTGCCTACCTTGCATGTCTATTTGTGCTCATTTACTAAACACAAGATACAGAACTGTAGTGCTGTTGCAGGCATGACCAGGTGTGTGTTGCACAACATGGCTAATGTGGCTGTCCGAGTCAGGGTTTCTCTAGGGAGTGACATGGATGGCATGTGTATGGGTCAAGGTAGAAGAAGTGTTGTCTTGATTTGTTGAGCAAGCAAAGACATTGTAGGAATTTTATTTGTTGATTTTTCCTCTGCTTTCAATATAATACAACCATGCTTGCAGCACAGAAACTCTCAAATTCAACAGCAACTCGATAAGATGGGTTTTAAGATTTCTGCAGAAGCAGGTCTCAGACAGATCAAAATGCTGAAATGGTTACAGTATCTGATATTCACTACATCTCTAGTGGGCTGTGTCTAGCCCCCCTTATTGCACAGTACATATTGTGCACTAGTGATTGTAAAAGCAAACACAGATCTCTCTCTAGGTTTGGTGATGATCCCTGGCCACCTTGTTAAAAGTCAGAGAAATTCATCATGGGCCCATTCTAAACGATTTTACTAAATGGTGTGATGAGTTCTCTTTGATGTTAAGTATTTTGAAAACAAAAGAGCTGATAATTGATTTTAGGAAAGATGCAATGCCTGTCCAAACTACCGTAATTTAATATTTAGACTCTAGAGGTTGTCAATCACTAAAAGTATCTGTGACTGGTCATAGACAAAAACATAGGATGTGACAAATGTTGTGACACCATTTACACTGTATGAAGGGCCAACAGACACAGACTTTAAGGAAGGTTTAGAAAGAGGAAACTTTAAGGTAGACAGAGCTATTCATCACTTTTCTACAAATCATTTATTGGAAGTGTTTTTCCTTACTGTCTCATTGGTTGATTTGGCAACATCAGTGTCGTTCGTTGTAACAGGCCGGGAAAATTAGTGAGGATAAGCAGTAAAATTATTGGGGTAGATGTCATCGGCCCACAGTAAATGCCCTCTACAAACAGAGGGCTCTGAAAAAGGCTGAGAGCATTATGGAGTGTGTGGCTCACCCCTTCCACTCTGAACACTTGTGTGTCCCCGGGTTTAATGATAATAGACACAGGAAATCTTGAGTCTATTAATAGACACAGGAAATGCTGTACTGTTTCTTTGTTGGTGATGTTTGTCTGTTTTTTTTTTTGTAAAAGTCATTTTGTCCAGGGAATAATACAATTTGGATTGAAAAAATAACCCAAAATTAACAAAAAAAACTGGTTGGCACTTCCAGATTTCTATACAAGAATCTGTAGTTTGTACATTGTGAACCGCTGTGCATGGGAGTCTGCTTCCACATTACCTGAACACAGGAGTGCTCAGTTCATTGGTTACAGCATTGCACAGCACACATTCACTCTACTGCAGCACAGTACAAAGTGGCTGTTCTACAAGGACACACCTCAGGGAGCTGCAGCCTGTGTGCCAGCCACGAGTCTGCCCTGACGCGGGGCAGAGTGTGTCAAACAAGTCACATGAACTCCCCTGACTTTGAGAAAAATCAGCTAACTTACTGTAGAGGCACAGAGCCCATTTAATGTGATCTAATAACTTTGCATTAAAAAAAACGTTTTTACCATCTCTGCAGTAGCTATAACTTTAAAAGGCTTATACCTGCATGCTGGCTAAATGACTGCAATTTTGCACATATGCCGCTGCTTAAAATCTCATTTGGCATTTTGACTGTGACCTGCGGATAGACTGACAAGAGAAATTGAGTGAAATCAGACTGGAAGGAAACCTGTGGAGGAGAGCTCCTTCACGCATGAGTCTCAATTCATGACAAGGCAGGAGGGAGAGAGAGGGAGATGGAAGAATTAGGGGAGAGGAAGAAAGAAGAGATGGAAGGAGAAAGATGTTTTACGTAACAGCAGAAAGAGAAGATAAGTAACCAGATATACTGAGGCAGAGAGAAAGTCCCATCGTACGGTTACAAAACTTCTGAGGCGATCTTTTATATAAGGCTTTAGAAAGGCTTTAGAAAACAGCATAATCTCGTGGTTACAATACTCATTTGGCCTCATTTCCAATTTCTTCATGCACAAAAAGTAACCTTTCTTAAATTGAAAATTGAGAGTGGAGGAATATACGGTATGAGCTTTGCCAGAAAAAGAATGAAAGGAAGGAACATGACACATTATAAAGAAGAGAACAGCTGGCCCGTTTAGCTTGTTTGATAGTAACTAGATGATCTGAAGATCTCATCGAGTCATTTTGTAAATGAAACCAGAGGACTGGCTTTAACAATATGGAGGAGTGGCTGGTTCCACACTCCCACAACCCTTTGTGAAAAGATGCTTCCTGTCCTCAGTTTTAAATGCACTTCCTGTTAGTTTCCACTTCAGTGACCTGGTTTGTGTATAACTATTGATTGATGGTCCAGTGGGCTGACTTCGTCAGGGATTTTGAAGATTTTGAACACTTGACAGAGACAGACAGTTTTCAGACCATCTGAGAGGGAGAGGCAGATAAAGAGAAGAGAATGAATTCCAGACCACCTTCCCTCCTCTGCTGTAATTCTCTGAGATCCACAGAAGATGAACAGCCTGGCTCGCTGAGGCTGAAGTGGCTCTCTCCGATTCGAGCCCAGACTGGGGCAGTGATTTGCAATGGTAATGATGCCCGCTTACAGTGAATTACACACACTGGCTTGTGGCTTAAGTGTGCATAAATAATCATTTATTCTCCAGTAGATAATGGATCTTTAGTTAACAAAGTTACAGAGCTCTCTTGCAAGGAGATGAACAAAACAATCCACTTCATAAAGCTACCCATTTTACAAAACGAGAGGGGGATTTTCGCAGTGATGATGTTCGTTATTAAATGCCATTTAGTACTGAAGTGAGGGGTCAGTGACTGGGCATTGGACATCAAAAGATGTGTCACTTTGATATGTCTCATATCAAAAGATATGAGACTTTGTGGACATGAATTCTGTGCCGTAAATGTGCGTAGCACTGTTCACACCCTGCTTTGGGCCAGTTAAAAAAAGTGTTATCAAGACGCAAATTCACCCCCAAACACCTGCTTCAACACGTAGCTCAGAAGAGAGTGAGATAGACAGAGATGAAAGAAAAGAAGGAGCTTGAATGAATCAGAGCAAAAGGGAGGGGAAGAGGGGAAGTGAACAACTGGAAAGAGAGGAGCAGAGAGACTGGGAGAAGAGGGAAAGGGTCACAGGCATTCATTAAACAGCCTTGACATGAGATGGATGACTAAATGCCAGACCTTCATTACTGAATTAATTAAGGCTTTGTAAATCCACACCAACATCTTGGTTAACGAAGAGGATTGATGGTTGTTTGCTGTTGTTTGTTATTGTGCTGGGTAATATTACTCCATGGAGAGAAAATGATGGAATGACCCAAAAGTATCCCCTTGCCTGGAGGTGCAGTAGGGAGGGAGGATTAGATGATGAAATGGAGGACATTTGTACATGATACACCAGATCCAGTGCCTCTGTCTCTCCAATGGAGTCTTCAGAGCTCTGTGTTAGTCAGCCTGCCTGCCTGCGAGGCTATCATTACTCGGAAAAGACTGATCAAGCACTAACCGGGGCAATAGCAACTGAGGCAAAGATGGACTTAATAGCAGCAGTGGGTACATTTTGATCTAATTAAATATTGCAGATATTCCTGGGAATCACCTCTGATCTGTCCCCACCTATCCTTTCCCTTTCTCTGTCCGCTCTTCTGTCCCTCCCCTCTCCCTTGTTTTCTATACTTCTCTCTCTTTCCTCTCTGTCCTTCTCCTTTTCCCTTTTGTCCCCTCTCCACCATACTCTTCTGGCATTCCTCTCTTATCATCCCAACTCAGATCTCCTCTCCTCTCCCTGCTTCTCCTACTGCATCTGCTCTCCGTTCCCGTCCGCCCATCTTGAATCCCAGACAGCACTGGGAATCCGCTTTACAACACACGACCGCACCAGAGAAACACAATTTCGCACAGCCCTCAGCACACCTGACAAACTGCCAGATGCTGTAAATTCTGTAGCCACAGGCAGTCAAATATTAAAGTAAAATGACTCATATGTAAAGTAGCCTAAAATACAGTATTTACCACTTCCACCCAGCCATCCCTTTATTTTGTAACTGCTTCATTCAGGTTGGACAAGATTCAGAGTGTAGTAGACGTTGCACTGATTTAGCAGATTGATATCTGCTTGTGCAAATGTAATCTAAATAAAGTTAAAAATGGAGCATGAAATGTCCAGCACAGAGTGCTTGTGTGGATTAAGCCGTTAGATGATTCATTATTCACTGAGACTTTCAAACATTATACTTTATATACAGTTACAGTATATGACTTATACTGTTAACTGTAAATCATCTTGGAAGACGTGACATAGTTATAACACAAGAGCCTGCAACTTGTGTATCCTGCAATGACAAACTTCTGGGAATTGTTCACTCCAAAGGAAACACGAGATACTCCCGTGTTGTCATGTAATTCCATCTCAGCTGAAGACTTTTGGCCGAAGTCTTTGTAGCACTTCTTCTCTGTGCTGATGGACTGGGATTATCCCCATGGATCGTCTGCGAGTGTGGAGTTCAGTGTGGTGGGAACTAATATCCCCCAGCTATCCGTGCCTAATTGTCCCATGGCACTTACAGAGACAGCGTTAGCAAGGCAGGCGCATATACCGAGAGCAGTGATTTATTGGACAATTTTGTATCAGTACCTCTGGTAATTGGACAGGATAAATGGCTGACCCCCGTTTGACTGGGAATGCTTCAGAGGAGTCATGCCAGCAGCAGTGGTGCGACTTTATGCTTCAGTTGCAGCCGAAACCAAATTACAATGCCTGTTTCTCACAGCAGCTCCCTGACCACGCTAGGTCGTTACCCGCCCGTGCTGTAAGAGCAGAGCAGGGCCTGGAGGAAAGTAGGGCTTCAGGTGTGTGTGTGTGTGTGTGTGTGTGTGTGTGTGTGTGTGTGTGTGTGTGTGTGTGTAAGAGAGGGAGGCAAGCTGGAGACTGTCCCTCTTCAGCAGTCCGTGAATGTTCAAGGAGAGAGAGAGGGCAGAGAAGAGACAAACAGGAGAGAGTAGAAAACAGACAGCGTGGGAGATATCGATATACTGGTAGAGAAGAGGCAATAGAAGGAGGTAGGAAGAGGAACAGGAAGAGAGAAAGGGAGCAATAAAGTACATTATCACATCACACAGCTGTCTCTGTGCAGTATGGAAAATGCTGTTTTACTTGATGTTCAGTGATAAGGCACCAGGAAGAAATGACAGTCAGGTTACCTGCACTGATAGTCAGAGAAAAGCAACGAAAGCACGGAGGTTTCAGACTGACTTTCCACTGAACCCCATTTCCAGTGCCTTTCCAGCGGCAGACGGAAAGCTGTGTGTATTAAAGATACCAGACCTGCTTTCTGATCTAATTCCTAAATCCACCAAAGATTTCGCTTCTAAGCCAGCTTGGGTCACGAATGAAAAGTGTCTGGCTGCCTTTGATTAAAAGAAATGTTCACTTTTGCCAAAGAAGGCAGACGCATAATGACGAACTGAGCCCTGAGGTGTCCATTGCCAGCACAGTGAAAGCTGTGCCTCAGGGAGTCACTGCCCGGAGGAGTGTGAGAGACAAAGGCTGAAAGTCTCACTGGTACTCAGCCAGATTCCCCAAAAAATCAATAGCATCCCTGTCCGTGATGTCTACAAGGTCTAAGACAATCTATCAATTGATCAGTCAAATTCTTTCTCTAAGCACTGCAGAAATAGACAGCTTTTATGCCCACAGACATATGACAACCCCATAAATCCAATTTGTTTCTTTTAGGATTTAATTTAACTCCCCCCCCCCCGTCCCATTAGTCACGGAATCTGATTCATTCTCTCTGGGAAACGACTTTAGTGCCGAAACCTCACTGGAACTCGAGTCCCCTCAGATAACTGAGCCACACACAGTGGGAGGCAGGTGGGTCCACATCTGTCCAAGGTGTCTCCAGGATCCCTCATGAAGGCACCCTCTGTGGCCCCAGGAACCTGCAGGTCTCAAATGTCATCTGCTAGACTCTTTTCTCTGCCAATTTTGTGAACTAATGCGGGGTCTTTCTTCTGATATGATGCACATGGAATGAATATTACACTTTTGTGTTCTATGACTCTGGGTCTGCAACATTGCCAAAGAAGACATCCCTTCCTTGCCAGCTATTCCAGCCAACATCTAATCCACACCAAGGTACTCCTTCACTCTGAGCTAGCATCCCTGCCAGCACCTTCTGCCCACTCCAGTTTACCCAGAAACCAGCCTGCTCATTTCCTTCCCTCGTTCCTCAGGGGTGGAATGCCCTTCCCTCAGAAATCAGGAATCTGAAAATCGCTATAATGGCCCTGGCAGCTTCTGTTCTCAAGACCCGATTATAGATGGCACCTGGGACCTCTGAGGCTTCAGCTATGTCCTTCAGTAAATCTTACTACATGATAAGATTCGGTCATAGTAATAGTTTGCTAACTGAATTTATTTTAGCCAAAATATGGAGGCCTACTGTATACTTTATGTTCTATTTGCACTGCATTCTTGTTGCTCATCCAGTTTGTGCCAGTCTTGTTATTTTGATTTCATTTACCTTTTTATCCCTGCATAATTGGGCCTACACTCTACAGTATGCAGATGTTCTACACTGGAAATCACGCTGTGACTACTAACCAAACAAATAATTATAAGAATAAGGTAAGTGTGCTTTATCCCATGGTAATGAAGTGTACATGCAAGTAAATGCATCCTACTGTACATGCTTTTCCTCTTACTTTGTCAGCTGCTTTGTTATCTCATCAGATTTAAGATGCTAAGCAAGGCTGGGCTGGTCCGCAATGGGAAGGGAGAAACCCAATAAAAACCAGGTTACAGCTGCAGATGGTGTGTTGGTGGTACAGTCGGTAGCATTCTGGTCCTAAACTTGCAAACCAGTGTCCTAGCATGGTCAGTGGGGATAATCATATAGGAGGTGCCATCCTCTGAATGAGACATTAAACCGACCGTATATCCTTACTACTTGGCTATTAAAGCTCTCACTGTCTGTTTTCAAAAGACTGCTTGTAAGAGTAGAGGTGTTAATGCTGGTGTCTTGGCTAAATTCCATGCTGGCATTGTAAATCCAGCTTCCCTGAAGTCCCCCTTAATTCACAGGGTGAAGCACTTTCTTTCTTCTTTTCCTGAACTGCTGTGTAATAAGACTGCTTGGCACAGAATGACTCCTGCTCATTTCGTAGGTAAGCAATGCACTTCAGTGGTGAATGAAGTTAGTTCCTTTCTACAGTACATGGGAAATGCTTTGGGAGCTTTTGTGATAAAAGGGACTGTACAAATTGAAGGAATTAATTATTTTTATTATCACCATCCAGCTGAATCCTTAGGTACCTTTTGTCACTGCTGATCCAGAAGTAGCTGGTGGGTTTAACTTGCGAGCAGAATTCTGAACATGAATCCCTCTCAGTCACCCCTGTTCATGATGGAACTGTTTCCTTTTCCCCATTTCTGCAACCTTTCTCAGCACAGAATTGATCATACTCTGCCTGGCTTGTCCATTTAGACTGGGAGAAAACGGAGACGGAGTGTGTGAGCTCTCGGTAAAGAGGTGATCACCATTAATGACCTTGTTTCTCTTCAGAGCGGCGAGATGTGCATCAGTCTCGCTGCGCCGCATTCCCCATCTCTGCCAGAGAGCAGCGCAGTCACCTACTGCAGCACAGCCCCCCACAGCTCAGACATGAGCTATTATCTCGAACAGATAAGAGCCTGGGGAACAGCTACTGTGAATTGTAGATAATCAATTAAAGAGTTAAGAATGTTTAAGCAGCGAGAACTTAATTTTAGAAAAGGAAAAAAGGAAAATTAGGAATTGTAATTACCGAGACAAAATACTCAGTTGTTGAACTTCACTAGAAAAATTAGGCAGTATTGGGCTGGCATCGTATTTATACTATATATCAATTTCTTTATAGAGTTATAAATGAGGCATCTCATTACTGGAATGCAAATATATTTGTGAATTTAGAGATTAAAGTGAAGAAGAATGCACAGTATTGTTTTCTGCTCCAGCCCTACCTTTACATGAGGTTTTACTATAATCCCCTAAAGTAATATACAGTACCTGTGCTACTCCACTTTTGTTATTACTGTCTATTGTGACTCTTCTTTCACTATTACTCTCTACAGAAATATGATTATTGAACCAAACTCTTAATAAACCCCTAGTGCAACATGTCTGTCTTACAATACTTATCACTGTACACCCATCAATCCCTTCATTTTTTAACCCCTTCATCCTGGGTTGTGTTGAGGAGCCATAGCCTATCCCAGCAAACAGCAGGCATGCCAGTCCATTGCAGGGCACACACAGACACAAACATGGACACAGACATGCATTCACTCACGCCTAGAGCGAGTTTTCCCCAGAAGCCAACTACCCTATCAGGATACAGCTCCAACAATCCTACTATACCAGCAACAAGGCTGGAAAGCCAAGCACAGACTATAAAACAGGGAGTAAATTGTTGATCTGTTGGGGATGAGGAAGGCTCACAGTAAGAACAGAGTCTGACTGAAAGAGAGCGGCTTGCTGGGATAGGCTTCATCTCCCCTCTACCCTGTATTGGATAAAGGGGTTAGAAAATGGATGGATGAAAGAGAGTGAGGGTGGAAACGCCTGCTGGGAAGTTGAAAGTAGGATAGTTTAACCCGGTGCCGGCCAGAGGAGGATAGGCTCCCCCTCTCGAGCCTTGGTTCCACTAAAGGTTTCTTCCTACTTTAGTCTAGGGAGTTTTAGTCTCAGGCTTGCTCAATGGGGGATTAGGCCTGCAAATCTGTAAAGCAGCTTTGTGACAATGTCCATTGTAAAAAGCGCTCTACAAATAGAACTGAATTGAATTGAAGAGAAATGGAAACACCTCATTGAGAGGAGAAAATCACAAATGGAGAGAGAATGATCAGTCGATCTAGGTGAGAAGACTGAAGAGTCATCCTTGATTGTTTTGATGAAGATTAAAGAGTATTTGATTGTTTCATTGGCAAGCAGGTTTTGCTGCCTGGCAATTAGAAAGAAAGTTGAGCAAAAATGCAGTGGGAGCCTTAGGAGCTTGGCTTTTGTTTCTGTTTGTTTCTGAGAGTGAATTAGAAATTGCACAGGGGAAAAAAGATTTAGGGCTTGTGGCAGATTCATCATTGTCAGCATCTAGGAAATGCACAGAAGCAATAAAAAAAAAATTTCGCAAAAAGATGTAGAATGGAAGTCAGAAAAAAGTTTACGGAAATGTGGCCATGCCCAGGTTAGGCCACAGCTGGAATAATGCACGGGAGCTTTTTGTCAAATGGAAATGTTTTAGAGAAAGATCCAACAACAGCAGCAAGAATCATTCCAGGGAATCCTGACAATGTAATATATACAGTTTAACAAGGATCTAACTGGGCATTTTTTAGTCAGTTCTACTCTGATGATGGAAAACATGTTTGCGCACAGAAAATTATAAATGCCTGGGAGCCATTGACAAAACGTAATACAGAGCTGGAGGCACATCACAAATTAACCTTGGTCTCCAAGTAGTCAACTGTTAAATGTGCTTATTGAGGTCACAAAGAGTGTCATATACTTGTAGTGCCTCTATCATCTTTCTTGACTGGGATTCCCCAAAGACCATTGTACATTGCCACTGGATCAGTTGAGTTTCAGTTTGTCCCAGACTCCTGTAGGGTGACCCGTCAGCTTTCTCCAAGCCTTGCTGGACACCCATGAGCTTGTAGTGTTTTAATAAAGAGTCCTTTCAGGCCTGCATTTGAAATGCAGTCCCCTGCATGCTGTGTGGGCTTTACTGTGAGACAAAAGACAGGTTTCCCAACCATAAACCATGTAGGAAAGTATATGTCTCCATGTCTCTCCTGAGGTCTGTAAGCATTGTGAAAAATACTCTGCACAGCCCGTTATTGTCACAGTTTGTCTCATGTTCATATCTGTATTCTGCTACTATAATTACTTAATCATTTGAATGCATGCCTTTGTTGAAAGGTGACAAAACATATTACGGAGTTATTGCAAATTAAAATCTGCTGTAGAGCAATTTGAGGAAGAGCAATACAGGAGTTGCTACAGTGAGGGATAAGTGTCAATGAAGGAGAATTAATGAAGTACAAAATAATACATTCTAATACACATATAGAGTGAAATGCAATTATGGTAAATGCAGATCAGTGAAGTATTCAGTCAGTGCAAGGCAGAGGGGTGGATTGTAGCATTTACTACTGCACTTCCAATGCCACTGCCTCTCTCAGGTCTGCCTGGCTCCTTGTAGTGTTTAAATGCAAGGGAGTCAGGGATGGAACAATGCCAATGTACTGTAGCAGTGATTTGTTGCAATCCTTATTGAAGTATTAATCTACCATGTAGTCTCTCAGACTCGGACACACTAAGACTACCTACAAAATCAGAAAGGCTCTTGCTCAAGCAATTCTAATACTGCAGATTGTTCTTTGCTTCACATGTGCTCTCTGGCATTTCATTACCCGAGTCATTTCTCTTTCTCAGAGTAACATTTGGATCAGGCGTTTTAAAATCATATCTCCTCTATTAAAAGACTTATGTCACAGATCTTTGAGTTCAAGCCAGTATAATAATAATAATCATTGCTTACACTTATATAGCGCTTTTCTGGACACTCCCCTCAAAGCGCTTTACAAGTAATGGGGACTCCCCTCCATCACCACCAATGTGCAGCATCCACCTGGATGATGCGATGGCAGCCATAGTGCGCAAGAACGCTCACCACACATCAGCTATCGGTGGGGAGGAGAACAGAGTGATGAAGCCAGTTCATATTGGGGATTATTAGGAGGCAAGATTGGTCAAGGCCAGTTGGAAATTTGACCAGGACGCCGGGGTTACACCCCTACTCTGGGATTTTAAATGACCACAGAGAGTCAGGACCTCGGTTTTACGTCTCATCCGAAGGACGGCGCCTTTTTATGGTATAGTGTCCCCGTCACTATACTGGGGCATTAGGACTTACACAGACTGCAGGGTCAGCATCCCCTGCTGGACCCATTAACACCTCTTTCAGCAGCAACCTTAGTTTTTCCCAAGAGGTCTCCCATCCAGGTACTGACCAGGCTCATACCAGCTGAGCTCCAGTGGGTTGCCAGTTGTGAGTTGCAGGGTGATATGGCTGCTGGCATAAATTCAGTATCATTCAGTATCCACTGAATGATCTACAATGATGCCCTTCATAGCATTACTGATGGTAAAACTAAGTTAGAATAAAATGTGAAGTAACATTGTAGTGCAGGTATTGCCCCAACTGTTATAAATGCTATAGTGTCGCTATGTGTTTTCTCAGCAGATCAGGTAACTCACAAACAGTAACAAAAATACATGTAAATGCATATCTTGCCAAACAGCGATAAACAGTCAAAAAGTGGAGAATTATTTTCTCTTCACTTTAAGAAGGCAAAACCTACAGTAAAGAATAGAATAAATAGCATAAACACAAATTCTGTATGAGAAAAATATCTGAATGATGGAACATGATTGGGTTTAGCACTGTGGGATGTGTGTGATGGAGAATGAGGAAGGCAATCTAACATACTCCTTTCAATTCCTAATACAGTCTGGGAATATCCCAGACACTTCAACACAACACAACACAACACAACACAACACAACACAACACAACACAACACAACACAACACAACAACACAACACAACACTTCAAGGGCAGACTGGGTAATCTGTGATCACAATGAGTAGCAAAACTATAGTCCGCAACACATTACAAATTGACCCCAAAATTGCTAAATTCATCAGCTTCAAAGATTAGGACCAGGTGTTCTAAAATTGGCCCAAGAAAAACGAAACCCATCTTAGGAATGCTAAAAAATAATGCTGTTTCCAGACTTGAGTGTTCAACTGAAAAAACAAAAGGAAACAATCTAACCGTGTCCAAATCAGACCCCTGGACCTAGGTTTTAAATACAGAATGCTGTATCTTGCCAAACTAGGGGTCAGAGTACATGGGAAATCAGATTTTTTTTTCCGAACCATGCAGAGGAGTTCCTGCTAGATCTCTTCAAAGCACAGTGTGGGAGATGGCCGCCCCCTGATGACTGTATTGTGTCCGAATGGAACTGTTGAAAGAAGAAAATGTGAACTGGATGCTGTTTATCTATCATATTCACCTGGACTTTCTTCTTCTCCCAGTCTAAAATTAAAATCGAAAATGTGTGCAATGATACTCTAGTTGTGTGATACAGACTCATTCCCACATTTTCACCTTTACACTATTACTGATATGGTTCTGTTATTTTAGTATATTTTACAAAACAAGAATACAGTATGTACAAATGTAGGGTCTCAAATTTATGCTCCTTTTGTCTATAAGAAAAGCATAAGAAAGGGAGACGTTGCATCTCCACCAAAAGAGAATATTCATATAATTGCTCACAATTCCTTCACTCACATACACTCTGAATCAAGCTGAACGCACACAGTACTTAGACATTTTCTACGCTTAGTGCTGGATTTTGGGTCCCAAGAGAAGTTTGTTTCTTTTGTTTCTGACACTTCCAGCTGCCTGTCTGTACATTGCAGCGTTCAGGAATTGTATTCCAAAATTGAGGCAGATCAAAAGTTGTAAGAAACCCTGCTCTACTTGGTACACTCTCTTAATTTTGTCGTTTAAAATCAATCTAGATGTATAATTGGAGTCAACATTTGGTTTTTAGTGTAACCTAAACCCTACACTGGCCTGAATGCCCGCTCATTTCAATATTCTTTTTACAGCATTTTTACACTGATTGAAAATTTGCCTTGAAGACGATCAGTCTTGAAGAGCTTTCGTCAATGGTTTTGATTGTTTTAGCTCATACCACTTGGTTTTGAGGTCCATTTTTTGAATTCTGATGACAGGTGAGCTTCAGAGACAGATTGCAGGATTGCTCCTCCGACACCCCAGCTAGGGTTAGGGTTAGCATTCCCACACAACTGTACATAATGTCATGTTAGATCGAACTTCATTAATACTAGGTAGCATTTTCTCTTGCACACAAGTCACCTCAAAAGCAGATCTGTATTTTTACATTGTAGATTAATCCAGATTCAAAATTACAGAATGTACACCTGTAGAGGACACTTAAAATGTACAGTAGTTACTAAACGTGCATTTAATAGAGACTGATGTTAATCTGGTACTGCTGGAACTTCTAGAGGATCTGTTCTAGACAAGAAGCTTTTTATACCTTTCTCTGAAATTAAACCAGAGCACTGTACTTGTCAAAATTGTGCTTATTGATATTACTTTCAACACTTTTTCATTGCAGTATGTTATTCAAAACTTATTTTTCATTTTTATTTGATGGATTTATTTGATTGGGTTTTATTTCTACCTTTAAAACGTATAAGAAAGTATAGATTTTTTTAATTGCTGATAATTTGTGATGCTGCACACAGCCATGCAGTGCAGGGTGAAGTTTTATACAAGTGATCTCTTCCTTATCCTTGCGGAGCTCTCAGACAGCATTGTAACACCTGTCTCACAGTGACCAGGGCTGCTAGACTCATCTCAGCCAGGTTCACAATGTTAACTCGACACCACACAAACAGACATTCAGAACTACATTTCCTGGTATAGCACTGAATCAATTAGGAAAAGCACTCTTTACAGAATTTAAAGATTTACCACAAGCTGATAAAATGTGTGAGCGTGTTTTTGTCCATATGTATGTGTGCTGTGCCTACAGACATACACTAGTTGCTGAGCAGCACTAAAAGCAGGCTGATCAGCCACACCCTGTTCTCTCTGTCTCTCATCCCCCCCTCTCCTCTGCCTCCGGCCCCGAGTGGCATTTAGCAGATAGCTAGCGCACCATCCCAAACATTTCTCATTGTTATTAAATGAATACAATTAGTGACTTAATGGTGCTATCGGCAAATAAGCGCAATTTAATGGCCTTTCATAATGAGAGCGATATTCTCATGAGTGATGATGCAGTAAGCCAGTGCCACTATTACCGAGAACAAACTGTGCAGCTCCCTGAACCAGGGAACGTGCACGCTGTGAGAGTTCTTCAGAGGTTCAAGTGAGTCAGGGCTTTCAGCTCGGGCAGAAGCTGCTCTACAAATTGGCTGCGGTTTTATTGCAAGGAAAAAATAGAATGCAGGGCTTTATAGTCCATGTGTACAGTGACCAGAAAAAGCCTGTGAACCCCCAATATAAATGAGAATTGCATATCTCACCGTGATACCTTAGTTTAATCAAAACTTGCCTTGCTTAAATAACCCGAAAGGTTTATTTTGACCAATAAAATTAAAGTTTTTTTGAGGGGCAATCTTGTATGAAGTACACCAATGAGTAATTAAAAAATGAATAAAATATCTGTGTTTGTAAAATAATAAGCGAACCCCTAGTTTATTTAGCACAATTATTGGGGTAATTAGAATCAGGTGGGTAACAAGTAAATGGAGACTGCGTTCAGGCATCCTTGTCCTAGATAATGGTCTTCAACATACAGGCTAGTGGAAACATGCAACTTTCAGAAGATTTCCAAGGACCTCTGGGAAAGGGTAGTTGATGTTCAATATTTCTAAACTTTTGGCAATCCAACTACTCGCTCTCAGACAGGTAGTCTATAAATTGGAAATATTCAAAACCATAGTGAATCTATCCAGGACCATACTGTCACCAAACATTTCCCAAAAGCAACCAGGACAGTCATCCAGGAAGTTACAAAATACAAGGGTAACATCGACAGGTCTCTTTCCCCGATTCTAATGTCAGTGTTCATGCTGCAACCATCAGGGAAAGGCTGAATAGTAATGGTTTTCACACATTCAAATGCTATGTCAGGGCCAATTTCAATCCCACAAATGAACCTAAAATATGTAATGAATTTTGTAAGGAAGTATGCGTCAAATTCCTAAAGGAATGCCTAAAAGCCAACGCGAGCCGTTCACCCAAGGATATTTATTGTTAGATAATTTTATTAATTAATCCATGTATATCTTACGTCTGAGTGTTTAAACAAGTTATTATAATCTTTTATTGGGACCTTCATGAAGATCAAATTACTTAAACTTAATTCTAGTGTAAAATATATGAGAATACAGACCAACTGTGTGGTGGTGGGGGGTTGTATGTATACATTTGAACACAATGTTGTGTTTGTAGTTAGTGGGCTGTGTTGCTCTGTTTAGCTGAAAGCATTGTTATCTACAGTATATGGACAATGGTCAAGTAAAACTAACATGAGGTGAAACTAAGATGTAAAACTCACAAATATACGATGCCACTCTGCAAATGCCAGCTGTCACAGTCACACTGAAAGCTGCATGACAGAAAGGCAAGACTGGTACAGTAATACACTGAACACTAAATTACAGGATCATCTGTATGGCAGTAGGGGTTAAATGTGGTGGTTTGTGAATTAGATATAGGAGGCCTGCTGAGAGGTGGAGGAACAATCAATTTCTAGACTGAACCCTGATTGAATTTTTATTCTAATGACTGAGATCAGGACAGTTCTGACAGCCATTAAAGGTTAGGTACAGTACATACCTCTTTTGAATTGGGCAGCTTGTTTAGTTGTGCATGCATGGATTTCATTGAACACAGCTCAGCTAACCTACCTAGTATGCAGTATTTATAGTCGGTCATCATAGTCACGTGGGAAATACTGGTCATACTGAAGCGTTTACAGAAAATTGTAGCAGTTCTCAGGCCAGTAAGCAGGATAAATCCCAGAAATTGATTTGTGGATAAAGTGGGAGAATTGCATAGGAGTCTACAGCAACTGGATACACATCTGCAAAGAAAATGGAGTGCAGATGTCTCTTCAACACAAAACAGTCCAGATATTAAAAGATGTGACCCAGTATTGATTTGAACTGGTGAACAAGTAATGTCCCATACAATGCAGCGGTGGCTAAAAGAAGCTTAAAGCCTCCTGTATCATTTGGAAAACAAATCTCACTGATTTCAAGGATAGACCTCCCATGTTTTTCAATGCTAACTGAATGAGCGACAAAAGAAAGTTAATAATGCTCATGCAAAAATTAAGGTACTAGACTTCAAATCGCAGGGAAGTTTCACACTACTGGGGAAGAGCTTATTCTTCTTGCAGGTAAAGAACTTGAATTCTGCATAAGATGATGTCAACTGAAAGAGGCACATAATCTAACTGTGTATCTGTCTTCTTCCCACACGATATAAATGCAGCGTATGACAGCTAATGTTAAAGATATTCATGTGAACAACAGTAGTTATTTTGCATTGAATTTAAATGAAACGACAGGTAACACTGCCATTGCAAATCCTGTGGGAACAAAATTGGCTATTTTGTCATTCAGTCACAAGAAAAAAATCACTGCACAGCTTTCCAGTTATGAGATGAGTTTGAGAAGGATACTGCTCTTGATTGGTGAAGCCTGGTGAGTTGAGGCTGACAGAGAGAGCCTGGCAAGGCTGGCTGTTTTCCTACAGTAGACTATGCTCTGGGGAACTCAATGTCAGAGCGCTGATCCAGTGTGGGCTGTAGTGTTTCTTGGGGGGCTGATTGTATGATTGGACACCTGATTGGAAGGCAGACATGCGGCCCGACAAAATCATCACAGGCTCAGGAGCCCCTCCCAGCCCTGGCGTGACAATACATCGGAACAGGTAAAGGTTTATTCCACGCTGAAGGGAAAACAAAGAAGGCTCAACAGCTGAAACATTGGGTCTCTTTTTTCCCCTTTCCTAGCAACATAGAATAAACCTTTACCTGTTCCTTTGCAGCCTACGCATGCTAGCACAGCTACAGTACCTACTTCAACATCTTCATGACCATACATCTATGGATTCTCACATTCTTCATGAGCTGTGTCAACTGTGCAGTGAAATGTGTAGTGCTCATGCACAACTTCATACAAAAACACAATAGTTTGACTTGTTTTTCAAAACTACTGTACATTCAGACGTGAAGCCGTTTCTACCTTCCATTTCAACTCACAAGATTCTTCCTGTTTCTTGGGGTTGGCTTACCTCTCTGATATATTTACAGGTCTAAATGAGTTAAACACTGTGCTGCAGGGAATTTCAGTGTCTTTATTGGATTTGCAGGATAAAATCAATACAAAAAACCTCACTTGTTGGATAGTCACAAAGAAAGGGTATTTTCAAATTTTGTCTCTGAAAATGAACTGGTTCTTGACATAAAAATTAAAGATGAAATTGAAGAACATCTAGGTGTCCTGAAGTAACAGTATAAAGATTTAAAATACAGTCCTTAACTGAGAATCATGGAACTGCAGAGCACCCAGAAGTTGCAGTGTTTTCCGATGCCATTTGGTACTACAGTACACACCTGTGTGAGACAAGATTTTCATCACTTTCTGCCCTCAAGTCCAAATACAGAAGCAGAATTAATGCTGAACCTGACCTTAACCTCGAAGAGACCCATATTGCATTTTATTTCTCAGAAACTTTCTTGAAAATGAACACTGATCAATTACATTAGATAACTAAGAATACATGTATGAAATTGAGCTGTGGGCTTTTATTTGTAGAAAAAAACATTTTTAGTGAAACCACTTTACAGGATTTACTGTAGGTAACAGTGGTTCTCAAACTTTGCCAACCACGTAAAAATTGCTGAGGATCTCATCCTGCCAAGGAGTTCAATCAACATAAGGATCAACAGAGAATTATTTTTAGTGGGTAATGTATATTTACAAAAGGAGGTCAGACTAGTGGAGCTTTTTGAAGTTTGAACACGAAACAGCAGTGAAAGATAACATAACATATGCTATATTTAGGGTTTCATGAGAATTTGCTTTTAAATCCACATCAAAGGTCAATTCTTCGAATGAAGGACAGGTTAGAGGTAGACAGGTTGGAGAGAACTCATGTGAGCACCACAAGACACTCAAGACTCCACTCAAGACTCCAGAATCACAGCCAAATGTTACAAGTTGTAAGACGGAAACTCTAACCATCTTGCCAACCTAAAGCAGTGCTTGAATTGGGCTGTTACTGTCCAGCCTGCAGTACTGCTATGTCAGAGTTTTTTACTTTTGCATACCATCATGTTGAGTCCCAAGACTTTAAGATGGTTAGCAGAACTCAATGAATTCCCTAACAACTCTGGCAGTTACTACTTTAATTATGTTAGATTCAAAATCCGACTGATTGTAATCTGTAACTCTGAACACTCTCCATTTTAATCTTGTCTGGCGGCCCCAGATGACATTACAACATTATTATATGGGAACGTGCACTGCAAAATTCAGACTATGATTTGTGCAATTAAAAGATCAACATATTTTACATTTTTAATTAAAGTTAAATATTGATACAGTCTGCTAGTTATATGGATAAGCCTTTTCATCCTGTGTGCTAATACTTTGAGTTGAAATAATACATTTCCTGTCCAATTATTTAAAGTTCACAAGACAAATATGGAGCCCCTCTTCAAGTATGTTTTCTCAGTTTATAAGGATAGATCCACAAGAAAGTGAGTCAACTTTCTAGCTTTAAGCCTGTAGTCAAAGATAGGGCTTCTCAGTAGTGTTATTTTTATTTTGCATTAAACTAATAAACAGACCTGTGCATTTCTTTTTCTCCACTTCAAGCACTGACTTAATCAGATGTTATATAAAAAATTGTATAATGCACTTGTAAGATCACATTCAAACACAGTATACAATTGTAGTCACCAAAGTATAAATAAGAAATATTGCTGATCTGGACTGTGTCCAGAGAAATGTGACCAGGTGCATTCAAAGGCTTAAAAGAATTCCCTTCACTGACAGGCTAAAAGAGATAAGTTTTTTTTTTCTTCTTGAACAGACAAGACTGGGGGAGGGGGTATGTGATGTAACTATTCATAATCATTAAAGACATTGACAATCAATTCAATTTTCTTCTTCGGGATCCACAGGAAAACACAAATCAGATGAAACAAGTGGAAGTGGTGGGGAAGAGCAGTGAGAAAAGGACAAGTTTTTACTCGGATAGTTGTCAGAGTCCAGGAATCCGACAATTTGATTTCTTTTAAGATGAAAAATGGCCTCCTTTCATTGTAAATTTATGTTCTTACATGATAGCATTGAGGTAGATGATAACAGTTAGGTAAAGGAATTGTTCCACAGAAACTCATTCCCCATCTTCAAAAATCATCCAGGATCAGATAATTAAATGTTTAACTTTCAGAATTTCTGATTTACACTGCTTGGCAGTCTGTCCAGTAAAATGACAAGAATCAGAAATCATCTCCCAAGGCTTTTTCTGCAACTTAAAGAAAGCATGAGCCATACAAAAACAGCCAATGAGCAACAGTCTCTCAACAAGGTCCCATCATCACCACTTATGATGTGGCACGGCTTTCTCATGTCTGCTGTGGAAACTTGTCTTGTGCAGGGCAAATATCCCAAGTGTTAGAGTACCTGCACACGTTCCAGAAGGACTGTTATACTAAAATGAATGAATCCTGAGGGAGGAGAGCTAACAGGGGGGCATGATTCCAAGACTGGGGAGAGGCAGTGTCTGGCAGTGCAAAGAGTGCTTGTTACTGCTGGACGAGCCAGAGCTCACAGCCTCCTGTCCCCACAGCAGCTGGCCGCATTCACATGCGGAGCCAAACACCTTCCGTTGCCGTGAAAACCCGTTCAGGCTAGCTGTCCATGCTACCTGCCCCCACTTAATGGGTAATTAGCTGATCGGCTCCAGGTTACTTAAACCCTGCTCTACCCACAGTCAGGCTCTCTGTCATTGAGATTCCTACCAAATTAGGGAAGTGTTCTGAGCATTAACCAGCCCACCAGAATAAGAGTATTCTGCCTGATTCAGCCCATGTGCCAGATACCAAGATGGAACCACATGGCCAGCTGGACCCTGTCTGCTTTGTACTCTCTACAGCTTCACAGCACAAACCAATTGTCCAGACTTGCTTGGCCGTGCAGCTTCCCTGCTCTGCTCAGCTGCACCTTATGGCTCCTGTTCTTTTCAGCCCGGCTGCACAGATCCCTCCCTCTTTTATCCATCCTCCATCTGCCTGCACAGCGAGACCCCAAGCTCCTCCATTTGCCTTCACTGGGACCACATTAGTACAGTAGATTCCTCAGCCTGTCCTACAAATGCCACATTGTAACTCTGCTGAAAAGTGTTGACAGACTGTTTGCCACTGCAATCTACAGTGTTTTCACGTAGAAATATGTAACGCTTCCTTTATGCACAAGAGTTGTGATACAGTACTCACATAGCAGTGGTTTACACTATTTTCTCCATCTCCAGCTTCTGTGAGAGATCCCAGCACCAAATCTTTACAGACACATGCAGTCACACTCTCAGAAAAACTCAAACACACCCTTACGTATTCCTATATTTTATATTTCTATTTATTGCAAACATCTCACTGGGTAGAAAGAAGTATTCTAGCACTTTTTAGGTACGAAAGTTATTTGATTTATGAAAAGCCCATTTCCCTTGTTGGGATTTTCCGGCAATGCATACACATACAACCCGCACTCATTGCTATCCTAACTGATTGCCTCTGTCAGGTAAACGAGCAATTGTTTAAAAAGCTTCTTTCCATCCAAGGCTCTTGGCTGCAGTCCAGCAATCTAAGCTCCATTTCTGATTTCTTTAATTATGTATTTGTTTTTTTGTGTGTACTTCAGCTGATGTCCACATTCTTAACTGCATTAGGGTTTGTGGTCTGGCCCATCACTGTGCCTTAGTGTACCCAGACACTGTGTGTAACTCTGGCGCACACACTGGACTCATCCTTTCAGTTCTGTCACTTAACTGATTGGAATTAATCTCCGAGCTGCACAGCCTGGTGAAATGCTTTTCTTAATAAGATATCTGGCAAAGTCGCAACATGGATATTTCAGGGATCTTCTCATCCATATACAACCCAGCCACTCATTTTAAGGCAATAATGAACCTGAATCAGTCACACATGTGGTCAATACATCAGGACACATGGACATGGTGATGGATTTTTCAGATCACTGTTTCTTTCAAGTCTGATGCCTAGGTTTAGAAAAAACAGTGAAACGGTGATGAAAAAAGTGTCATTTTCTTGTTTGCTTACACGAATCCTGTTCGCCTGTGCTTTTATCCACATTACAAAGAGCTATTCTAACAGGTTTACAACGAAGGAAACTGGTCTAACACTACAGACCTCCTCATAGCCTGTCCAGAGGAGAGTGAACAGGGCAGCTGAAGTTATTTTCACACATGCTGCTGATTATAACAGGTCCTGGGAGAGATCTCCAGGTGCAAACAGGGCTCCTGTTTACCAGGTTACAGCCATACTTCAGCTAAAGTTGACTTCCTGCAACAGTTATTTGCTTTTTCTATGAAGCATAATGCATAATGCAGATGTTTTGAGTTCACACAGTGCTTTAATTATGAACGAAAAGCACCAGATATGCACAATGAGGTATAAATCTGATATATAATGACATCACATCAGACATCTACCTGGAATGTATTTCCATGTTAGGATCAACTAACTGGGGTACGGTCTATATCATTCCAGAATGAGGACAACACATACTGTATTGGTCAGGTACACTGCCAGGACTTCAGATTCTTTCCACAGCCCACAGAACATCAGTGGCAGCATGATAGCAGCTTCCACTGATAATTATGCGGACGCACAGCTGCTCAGCAAGCCCTTGGCATGCTTGTGACACTGCAAGCGATGGAAACCCGAATCCATTTTGAATCTAGCTACAGTAAGTGTTGGCAAGCAGCTCAGCCAAGACTAGAATCAGCAAACTCAGGTCAGTACAAACCCCCAATCCAAGCACAGGACATTAATAGCTGCTCAAAAGTCCAAAATTACAACAATAATTTGTTTTTGATTACTTGGTATTGATTCTGCATATATCAGACTTCACTTCATTACTCCATAGGGTTACTCACTCAGCCCTTGTTGAACTCCTCTTTGTCCTACAAGCTTCCTGATCCCATATCTTGCATTGCCTACCCTTATTTACCATTTTTTGGCTATATTTTTGCTTCACATCAAGGCTCAAAGTGCACCAGGGTCAGCAGCCTGGCAACTGATGCCTGTTTTCTCATTGTATTACACTGTAACCAGGCACAGTGCTGCCATGGTTAGCACTGCTACCTTGCAGTGCTGGTGCACTGGGGTCAAATTGCACCTGGTGTGCCATCTGGGTGGAGCTTCTGTGTTCTCCTCTGGTTTGTGTGGGTTTCCTCCCACAGTCCAAAAACATACTGGTAGATTAATTGACTTCTGGGAAAATTGGTCCTAGGCTTAAGTGTGTCTCTGTCTGTGATGTGATGGACTGGCATCCCATTCAGGGTGAACCCTGCATTGCACCCAAGTGCTTGTTGGAATAGGCTCTGGCTGCCACCCAACCCCGAACTGAAGATTATACTGTAACCTAGGTGTTAAGCCTGTCTACTAATAGAATAGTATTGATATGTAAGATTTTTAATGTTATCATGATGTTGCCTTGAATATGAATAACAAAATAAATAAACAAATTAGTAGTCAAGTTTATTTAATCTTGCTAAAAATATCCCCAGAACCCTAAGTGGCCTTTTGATCTAGATTGGTGCAGCAATTATAATTTTAATTAGATTTGACCCCAGCTCAGTTCTTACTGAGCTTTCTTGCACTAGTTCTGTCAGTGTTGAGTCCCACTATGCCCAAGGGGATCCCAGTAATTATATCCCATCCCCCTTCGCCCTTGCCCCCAGGTCACAGCACTGCCACTAATTGACTAATTTCTTGCTGCAGTACGCTGTGTTAGTAGGCCGTCACGGGGATTTACAGTACCTCTCCAGGCTGGAGCTGGGTGACTGCTGGACTGTGCAAGCACCAGAGCACAGCCAGACCTGGTGCTCTCTCTCTGGACATACACATTCACAGTAACAGGGACTTGCAGTCACACCTGCACACAGCCACACCCCTTCAAACACACATGACACCCAGCTGTGTGCCACAACAGCAGGAGGTCCAAAACTTCACGGGAGTTTTTATAATGCTGAAATCTCCTTTGATCAGCTGTTAAGTCAAAATCACACAGTACTACCTGTATGTAGTGGAATCATACAATGTGACATTTGATTTACAATAGCGTAGATAGAGAGTTGTGTGCAAACCTTTCGGGAGACATTCTGTCGAGAGGAGCCAGCCTATGAAGGGAGTCAGAACAAGGAGCTGCTTGAATTCCACACCTTTAGGTAAAACACAAAGGGTATTTCGAAGGAGTGCTCCCCTTCAGCTTAAACTTACGCCATCTTGTTTATTCTTTAGTTTCTCCCTTTCCTATTATCCTTGCCCCTTCCCCGTTTTTTGCATACCTGAGGACAGAACCACAGCAGCCAAGTTGGAAATTTTAAGTTCAAGGATGGAATTGACCTCTTCTTGTTCCAAAATAAAGGGGTCTCATAAATACACATTAAAGAAAATGACACAAACACAAGCCTACATTCTTATAGTCTCCAAGCACCCATTCATATACAGTATATTAATAAAATCATGACACCAGCACTCTCACATGAGTTAGACAGGCCAAGTAGCCTCCTCTTATCTGGTTATAATCATCTCAATGACCCTATAATCTTTGCACGCGTTCTTAAACAAACCCAGGAGTAATGCAGCTCACCTCTTACTAGTTGTGCTGTGCTATACCTGAGTAAATAGTTCTGTGATATTCCTGTTCATGGCCTTGTCACTATTTGCTTACACCCGGGGTTCCCAAAGTCCCTGGACTGTGAACCCCTCAACTTTTCCCAAGTCCCTTTAAACCAAGAACAGTTACCAAGACAAAAGTTCAGCCTAAGTTCAGAGTAAGGAAACCTGCTTAATTGTGATCTTTGAGAAACGGGACAGTGGTACATCTCTGCACATGTGGACCTTACATCTTACATCTCTGCACCTAGACCTTGCTTTCAATGTCCTATCTCTTGTTGTACTGCATCTGGGATTTTAAAATGAGTTGAAGGACTCCTTGATTACACTGCATTCCCTACTGTATCTTCCTAAATGGAGATCTAAACCATTTTTTAGAAATACCTAGACAGGGGTTTAGACATATTGAACGGAAAATGTTTTTCTGATTGTCCCCAACTTGCTTATCAAAATGTGCGAATACAGCTGGGCAAAGAGCTCTTAGCAGGAGACTGTTTAATGATGCACACAGAACGGTGATCATTACACTGTGTCAGACACCGCAGAGTGTAATGATCACCATTCTCTGAGTCTTTTTTATTTTGCAAACAGTTAGTACTGCATTAGTCTAAGTGCTAAGTCTACACACCTGATCAAAGAAACAGCCCTGAGGAAAAATAAGGGAGTTTTAAAACGAAGCAGCTGGTGAAGAGTCCATGCAAATTTCTAATCCTATTCAATGGTTTAAGAAATGAGTGCAGTTCCAAAGGTCCAATTAAGCAAATAGAGGGTTCAATCAGCCTAAGTACAGTAAATAAGGACTCTGAAGACACAAAGACACAGTCCCAGGGCTAGACACTGGAAAGCCGGGGGGGTCTAATATACTGTATTTTTGTTTGGATGTAATAGCTACAGATACAGGTTTTCTATAGTTACTCTAGCTCAATAATAGGCTTCTGAATGCATTTATTAAGTCAATAAAACTCTTATATATATACTTATAATATATTTATATTGATTTATTTAATTGAACATTAGCCAGAATTTGGTTTCCTTAGTTGCTCCCTGCAGAGAGTAGTTAATCGTCTGTTCAGTGTCGCTAGAAGCGTCCATCCATTTTCAAACCGCTTTATCCAATACAGGGTCACAGAGGAGCTGGAGCCCAGCTTATAAACATGTTCTATCTAAAGAAATCTGTTTCTGTTGGAGTGAGAAAACACAGCTGTGAAAACGTTACAGGAACAGATTCCAGGTGTTGCTCCAGAGAGGCTGGGGTGTCTGAGCTCGTTGTGTCTGGATATTGGGCCATTGGGCTGGTTTCAGTGACGGTGAGGAAATAGCTTTCCAGACGGCTCAAATTATATCCTCTTCATACTGTAACCCAGTCAGGGAGACAGGGGTCTCTTGGATCTGTGAAGGGGTCTCAGGTTCCCCATTTTATTTGATTTTCATGAAATGCAGTGGCATCCAGCCAAATTCTGATTAGGTGCTGATGTGAACATTGCGTCAGGAGCAGGTTCTCTGTAGTCTGCTCTGGAAACCAAGCTCGACAAACCACGCACGATACTCTTCGGAGAGCTGTCCCCTGGCACAGATTCGGAAGTGAACAGTTAACACAAAGCCCACTGCATGGCTTCTGTGAAACGACTGGATGAGGACTTCGGAATTCTAGCCCAGAGTCCATGGTTACATTCTATATGTACGGAGCCCTCTCCCCCCGCCAAAAAAAAAATATCTCGCTGTGCAAAACGGATCTGCTGGAAGCCTTGTGAACAGGACTTATTGTACATCTGGCTCATCGCCCCCTCCCCGTGACCAGCCTCTCCTCGTTCCAGCGCAGCACTGAGGTCGTCCTCCTTAACGCTCGAGCGGATGCGCTTTTGCAAATCACTTCTTTTATTTATGCGCTTAATGCACAAGACAACATATTGGCTTCTGTTAAGACGGGTCATGATCTGCCGTTTAAAAACAGCATTATCCTTTCAATAACCTTCGCACGATTAGATTTTCTAAAAAGGCTGCTAATGGAGGCTTGAAAGCTCTTCACCGGGGTGCAACGTCGAAGCCGCTCTCCCCCACGACAGAAGTCACGCCATTACTACTGCTGTCCCCACACCGTGAGCCTCCTCAAGTAGTAATCTGTGCACTTACTGCTGAATACTGGACGTAGAGGGCTCCCTAGGCTAAAAGCTTCACTCGCAGACGGATTTTCAAAGTTTTTTGTTTCCTTGGTCAGTAGAAGAAAACTATAGATTTATCTCTATTGAACTTGCAGGAACAAAGAGGCAATGCGAATTCGGAAAAAAAAAAGTTGCGCTATTTTGAAGACGCAGCCAGGTTTGTGTCTGCCAGTTTAGGAAAAGTAGAGCAGGTTTTACACTAGTACAAAGACCTTTGAAAGCCCTGCTTTCAGTCGTCCATTCGAGCGAACCTCTGTTTTTATTGATGTGAATGGACTCATGCCAAATGGAATATTGAGTATACATAAGCTATAAAATCTCCATGGAAACACTAACTCCAGCCAACAGCCCTTCAGTACTGTTAGGTGCAAGAAAAAGGGGTCAAAGTGTTTTTGCTGTGAAAAATTGGGAATAACTTGTTATGTTTACATGTCCATGTCTGGCCTAGCCAATTGAGTCTCTGTGCTTGTGAGCCTTGTGATCTCACACAAGGAAGAAAGAGCAGACAGCTCCGACCCACACACTTTTGCATGCTGGCGAGAGCCATTACTGGTTGAGCTTCTCTGCGGGCTCTTTTCATTTCTGAAAATGGTTGTGTGACTCAAATGAGATAAATGTGTGCAATTGCAAAAGGTGTGATTTCTTTGAAAGTACAGATTGGCATAGAATATATAATGTGATTCTGTGTAGGGACATGCCTCACGAGGCATGGCCACCCCTCAGGCTTCTGTCTTTTTCAAAGCTTCCACCTGGAAGCATCACCATGATGGTGGTGTGTGGGTCACAGGTGATTGGACAGGCCCAGCAATCACTGGAGCAGGATCGGCTGCATATCTTGTTCCAGACAGGAACAATAGAGCGCTGAGCAGAAAAGAAGATGGTGATGATCAAGGAACAGAGGCTAAGGAAAAACTCTGCTGGATTGATCCAGCATCTGCCCTGGAAAGGCAGAATCTATGACCTGGCCGAAGGCTGCCTATGTTATCCAGTGTGAGAGCTGGAAAACCACCTTGCTTGCTGAAGCAACAGAAGCTTATTGCCTGGCTGGGCAGTTGGAAGAGCCATAGTGTGCCACAGGGAAAAGCTGCTAGCTTCCTGGGTTACGATTGTACTGTTTCTTGACTAGAACCTGGAAGGGCTGTTTATTTTCCCCAGAATCCATCTAGAAAAGCACTTTTTCCTGACATGGTGCAGGGCTGTTTACTTTCTTTTTCCCTTCAGCATTCTGCTGTAAGAGCCATATTTTTCACAGCACAAGGCTGTTTGTAATTTCCCAGTGTTTGGCTGGAACAGCCTCATTTTTGGATATGGAAAACTATATTTAATACAAAGCTTTAAGCCTTTAGGTCTTGTGTGTCTGTGGTCGGGGCCCACCTAGAACCTGTGCCCCTATTGCGGGGCTGCCCTACTGTACGCTGCATTACAATGAGAACATCAAGGCAGAAATGTGGGGTATCTTGTGAAATCCCTAGGCTGACATTACTATAAACACACACTGTACACCTAATGTTTTAATGATGTAATTACTCCTTATTCTAAATGGGATACAGACTTAGGTGGCATGGTGGCAGAGTGATTAGCTTGCTCCTTGCTGCGCTGGGGCCCTGGGTTCAATTCTAAACCTGGGATGCGATCTGGGTGGACTTTGTATCGTCTCCCTGTGTTTACTTGGGTTTCATTGTGTGCTTCGATTTCCTCCCATGGTCTAAAGAATTGAAGATTATACTTAAACCAATGTGCTGAGCCCGTCTACTTAATTGTCCCTGGTGTTAGTGTGAGCCTGTGTGTGACCTGTGATGGACTAGTGTCCCATCCACGGTGTACTCTGCCTTGTGCGCATTCCCTGCTGGGACAGTCTCTGGCTCCCCTGTGACCCTGAATTGGATGAAGCAGTTAGAAAATGGATAGATGGGATACAGACGTCAATTCCATATTCTGCCTATGGCTGTCTAGACCCCCCAGTTAAAACAAGGATAGAATCTGACTAACAGCCACTCATCTTTAATATCTCAGCAGTGCAGATGCAATAAAACTTTTATTTGAAGGAGTATCTATTGCATTTCCTTTATAAATTGATTGTTAATTGAGCGTTATAGTAATTTCTTTGATAATTATTGGATAGGGTTTATTCTGAGTTAAAAATTGTGTAAAAAGTTAATCTAATAATTTAGTGGTAAGAAAAGTAACCTGCTGTAGAATTCACCATTCTATGAAATGTAGCCCACAAAAGGCCTTTTTTGTACTATGGTCCTTTACTGCAGTTACAAACCACACCTTCAGAACAAATGGAACATTTTATTGGTCTGATAGTGGCTGACTGACACATGGTAACGAAGAAGATCTCTTAATTGACAACAGTTAACCATGCAAATACCAACCAAATCGAAATTTGCTGCAGCATAAGGGGAACTAGAATCATTTCAGATTTATGGTTAGTACCTACTTCCTTCAAACAGAGGTGTTTCCTACATTTCTCACTCCTCATCGTATGGTGTTATACTGTATCTGGTGAGCTTTCTTTTAAGGAAAGCAAACATCACACATACAGTACGTCTGTTGACATTTGTACAATATACTCAAGCCAACAGACACCATGACAGTTCATTTATTTTCCCGTTCCTCCAACACGGAGTCAGTGTTTTAATACTGAGGCATCTTTATCAGGGTTAAGACATTTGCACTGTGAATGTGTTCCTCATGACTGTTTTTCACTTTAGGGAGTGTGGAACAAACCATTCAGCCCTCTTATTAACATGATACCTTGGCTTCTTTGAAGAAACAGCTGGATGAAATCCTTGGACCAGTTGGCTACCATCTACCAAAGATCTACTGTAGATGTACTGTACCAAATGGCCTCCTCTTGTTAGTTTTTATGTGGCACCAAGACACCAAGACAGTGCGGCATTTCTGCTGGCTCCAGGTGCTTCTGCTGGTGCCTGGTGTTTTGTCATGCACAGACATGGACTGCAGGGTGCTCATCTGATGATGTATGATAGAGGCTGTCTAAATCTCAAGCATTATGAAGGACCACCAAGCAGAAGGCATCTCTTGCTCTGCCCACAAAGGCACGCTGCTAATAGAATGGCAGTCTCTCCCTGCCTACACCTTGAGGAAGCAGGACCCCTCCGTTTAATCCTGATTTGGATGGACTGTAAATCTATTAATGCTCTCTTTGGCAGCCAGCCGCAATAAGACCCGTTAATAAAATAAAGCACACACATTGAGACACACAAACACACACACAAAGAGAATCCATTACTGTGCCGCATGCTATATTTTTTGTCTCTCAAGGACATTGATGTAATGAGGGCAAACTTTGCCAGGCTTTTTAGGAAAGGATGAGAGCAGCGTTGTATTTCATTGGTAATTAGCAGGTGCTTGTCAGGTCTAACAGGGCTGAATACAAATCAGAGCAGAACCAGTGACAGCACTGATGTTGAACACAGGGGTAGGTCCTCTGAATCTACCACAGGAGGCTGGGGGGTGGAGTAGCACTTCACACCACAGCCCCAGCCTCCAGACTGGGTACCGTCACCATGGTGCTAATTGACACTGCTCCAGCGAGGGGAGAAGCTGAAATCGTCCACCTGTTCAACAGCCATTGAGCTAGGTGAAAAAAACCTCTACCTACCACTTGTACAGCGAATTACAGAAACTAGGGAGGCCATAGTTTCTTTTCTATTACAGAGCTCGTGAGGCTAAGCATCATACTGCACGATTTGTAAACTTCCATCATTCGGAAAGTCACTTATTCCTTTTAAGCAAGCACAGGGCACAAAGCAGGATTACACCATGGTATGGGATGCCAGTCCTTCACAGGGCACACACCCAGCACAATCTAGAGATGCCAGTGATCCTAGCCAGTATGCCTTCCTGTAGCAGGGGGAAACGGGAGCTCCAGGCCAGAGGGAGAAACTTCCACTTCAGAAAAGCAGAGCTAATATCAAAATAGGACAGGATAGCTATAGCTAGATACCATCTGGAAAACGGTACCGGAGTATTCAGGCCCAGACTACCAGACTCAGAGACAGTTTTTACCCCCACACTATCAAACTATTAAACTCCCAGCCTCTCTCACTCTCACCTCACCTCTCACCTACGATCTGAACCTCACAGTGCCTTCTTTCTTTCCAAAAACTCACACATTGAAATCTACCTCTACCTAACATGTCAAAAAGCTCACTCCCCATAATTTCTATCCCTTTATTTCATTCTGTTGATGCATGTTTTTGCAAATCTGATGTTGTTTTTGCACATTACCTGTTACCTTTTTGTTGTTTTGCACATTGCCTGTTGTTGTTTTTTGCACATTGCCTGTTGTCTCTGTCTTTCTTTTATTATACAATTGTATTGTTGTTTTTTTTGTACTACGTATCGTCTGAGAGCTAGCTAAATAGCATTTCGTTATACCATATACCTGTATATGAGTATAATGACAATAAACTTGAACTTGAACTTGAACTATGGACTCAGCTGAAAGTGGATGGCAAGAGTTTAAAGTTTCTGCTTGAAGTGAAATACTGATAGATTCTCATGAGTATGTCAATGAAAGTCAGGACATCAGTGGCCTAAGTGGTTAGGCAATGAAGAATCATAAGGAGAATGAAAGCACATTATGAAGTTTAAAGAAAACAGGATCTTATTAAGTATAATAAAATGCAGTTACACTTTGCTCAAATTTGAACTACATCAGAAAAGCATACACAAGGTACTCTAAGGTCAGAGAAAGTTCTTAAACATTTGGAGATGAGACAGGGCAGAAACCCGGGGAACAAATACATCAATTACAGGGTTATCAAATAATTGATTCAAGCTCCAACAAATATCATACTGAAAATAAAATCTCCTAATTCCCTCTCCAATGCCCCCAAAGAATTACTGTAGATCCCTCTTTTGCAGTAGATAGGCTTGCTTTTCAAGCAACAGTCTTGTCTTTCTAAAATAGCACCAGGAATGGATAAAAAAAAAGAAAAACAGTAGTTGACGAAAAAGATGCTTTGGTGCTTTCAGGTCCAGACTGAAGTCTCAATGACTTCCTACTACCAGGAATTTTAGATTGTAACAATCCAAAATGTAGCTAAAAAGCTGTCTGGGATGGAACGGCTTTCATTTTTTCACCAGTTTGAATAATATAAAATGAAAGGACGTCTGAAGTTTTTCTTCAAGTCTAGGTCCCCTGTAATATAAAACATGTTGCTCTACCAAACAGAAGTCCAAAAGTCCTGGAGAACAAAGGACTCTCCCTTTTAAAGGGGTGGGGTGATTGCCTCTTAAGGGAGCAGCTTTAAATTAAAGGAATAGTGAGCAAGAAGTTGTGAACTAAGCTAATAAAATGTATTATATTGGATTTTTCTGGCCAGGCTTACAGTTGTGCAGTTAAACACGGCAGAGTACACTTCTTGCGCTGTTGAAGCATGGCTGTTGCTAAGAAAGAAAAAGTAATGTTAGATGGACAAAGAGGAAAAAGACAGAAAGCAATTTGTAATTCCTAGGCTAAAACCAACCATAAAAAAGTATTTTTCAGAACTACAACTGTAAAAGAATAGTAAAGGATGAAGGCAAGACTCTCAATAATTGATGACAGAGAAATGATTGGTACATTAAATAAATATTTCACTCAGGTGTTTACCAAGGAAGGAACAGACAACATGCCTAAGGCTGAGCAAACACAAAGTCGTCTATTACATAATATTAGCATAGGAAAAGTAGAAGTGTTCAGCTACTAAAGGTACTTAAGAAAGAAATCTCCAGGGTCCAATGGTATTCTACCATTGGTACTTAAGGAAACACAATGTTATTCATAGACCATTTACAAAACTTTCCCCAGTCTCCCGAGATTATATCCACTGACTAAAAAATTGCTAATGCAGGGTCTATCTTAAAGTGCTGCACAACCAAACCATTTAATCATGCATCATGACGTTCTACTTCTATAACATGTAGGATTATGGAGGAATATTTAGAACTCAACTGTAGGATTTATCCATATAGCAAAAATATTTTATGGGTTAGTCTAAACAGATTGCAAGTTATGTGGACAAGTAAGAGCTGATCAAGTTAACCATGAAAGATTAATTCAGCGTATTTCCCCGATTTATATCGGTGATCAAGATGTTGGTATGGTATTATGGTAGGTATAGCAAAATAGCCAGGGGTGTAGATAAACTAAGAGGTGCAACACTGTAGTGTTGGTTTTGTAGTGTTAATATTGAGTACTGAGGTTATTATCAGACACAACTAAAATTCAGATCCAGTGTAGGACACCCCCAAGGAAAAAACAATCTACAGTCTTGACGGGGTTCTCAAACACAGAACAAACATTTTAACGTAGTTCCTTTAACAGATTCCAAATGTCAAGCACAGCACGGAAGAAAAATAAATAAATCATAGGCACTACAGGTACTTACTCCCCAGTCGACCTTGCACATAGCACTAAATTCCCACACAAATCTGCTCCCAAGACTACATTCCTCACATAACTTATAGTCACTCCCACACCTGCTACACACAGCACAGGACTAACTAATTTCACCAACCAATTACCTCGTTAACAAACGCCAACAATCAATTTACTGAGTTCAACAATTGACAAGAAGACCAACCAAAAAAGGGAACTCGTTGCCACACCCCTCTGTAGTTCTCCTCAGAGACCAGTGGTGGTTATGGGACTAATCATGCATGTACTGTAGTCCACTGTGCTTCTTGTCCAAGTTCTGGACACTATTTGAGCAATGCTACAGGGTAGTATATAAATAAGGTGCAGTTAGACTGTATGACATAAAAAATCTCAGGATGATGCAGCTGGCATGTAGTTGTGGGCTGTGCTTCATTGGCTCTGAGTGCCATTTTCATAACATCTATATCTTGACAGAAACAATGGAACTCACTGTGACCCTGCAGACCACAAGAGCTCTATCATTCCTGAAAACCTGCGCAAAACACAAAGAATTTGAAGACAACTGTTTCTGAGATGCAAAATGCAGACTCCCAGCCATACTAAGGATCCTAGAAGCTCTCAATGAAGCAGTTTGACAGATGTCTACATCGGCACCCTTCAAAGAGCCTGTTGTGCGCAGACCGCCGTTTATCAGCCCTAACACATTGTGTGGATTTCTCTCCCTGGCAGTTCCTCAAAGGATCCAGGCGGTCTATGTGAGCCACTGTGCTAGTGTGAGCAACTGAAAACCGGAGAGGGAGAAATTCAATCAAATGGCCCAAGTGCAGAGCCCCGCTCTCTGAACGTCAGCAAATCCAATTCAAGTGACTGGAAAGCTGAGCCAAGTGCGGAGAGCCAAGACAATGTCTCTTAACAGCTTCCCAACAGCCACTGTGGGCCCAGAAAACAATGCTGTTCGCCTTTCGTACTGTTCCACACTTGTGACCAGAAATGTTTCAGTCTGTAGAAAAATGTTAAATCATTATGTTCAGCCCTGAGTTATGTAAGGTACCATAGAAGCAACAGCTTTATGAGTAATAACACGAAATCAAGGTGCAAAAGGTGATCATTTTAAATGAGTTTCAATAACAGTCGCTAATGGATCCAAGATCACTTTACAATTTTCTATGGACTACTGTATGTTCTTGCTGTATTAGACTGGAAGTTTAGTTTGACTGTGAGCTGTTTTTCAGACCCTAACTCTCCTTCCTTTCCCTTTATATTCGCCAGAGAGGGAGGGAGGGAGGAAGGGAAGGAGACAGTGGGGGAAGGAGGAAGGCTGATGTTAAACATATGGCATCATTCATCACAAAAAAATGAGTTAAAGGCACATAAACTAAATCCGCATTTAATCGTTCCCCCATCTCGCACCATGTCGGCAGCCACCCTCTCTCTGCCCTCCTCCCTTGCCCGTTTACATTTTTTTTATGAAAGCTGAAATTAACTGGGGCGAACTGTGATGGGCTCCCAGATTGTGAAGCAAGTGTAAATCTGTCAATAGGGTGGCGCTGGCAGCTAACAGGAGAAGGATGAAAGAACAAGAAGGCTGTGAGGTGAGAAAAGTCCCAGAGAGGAGTGTATATGTGTCTGTGGGAACTCGGGCAGAGACACAAGGTGCGAGTGAGTTGTACCCCCAGAGTTGTACCCCTCTTCACTTCTATCAGTCCCTGCTAATCTATTGACCATTGTAGCCTTTACACAGCTCTTCTCTGGAAGCAGGGAAAGGGCAGTGGCCTGTTCCTGAGTTTAATTTCATGGTCATTTCCTTACTGAAAATCACTTCCAGTTGATGGTCCAAGAGGGTTGGTGAAATATCCTATATGAATCCTGGCTACAACTGCATACTGTAAGCCCCCAGGAGTTTCCTGTATAGAAACAAATACCAGGTATCACACTTGTCATATTGGCTGTGTTATTTTATTATATGTCATATCTTCACATCCCCAGCGCTCTTCCACAGATGTCTTCTTCATCCTCAGCTTTCCTCACCAAACCTGCTTCTGCAGACTCAATGCTTCCTCTTGCTTGCTTATTTTGAGTTTTGGATTTATCCCTGATGATTTATTTTTTTAACAATCATTGGATCTTTTTCTGTGTCCAGCCCACTGCCATTTCAGTCTCTTCTCCATTACAGTGATGTCGTATTGTTTGTGCTCTAACACATTCATTTCTTTTCTGTCTCTTCTTGTTATCCTGAGAATACATCTTTCCATGGTTCTCTGAGTATTCTGTCCTAGGTTCTAGATAATTCTGTATTCAGAGTCCATATGTTACTGCAGTCTGAACATGATAGTCAAAAGACCATCTTTTTATGCACAATTTCCAGAAAATTTCCAATTTATTGTCATTCTTTGGACTTCAAAAGTCCCCCAACCCATTTCTGTTCTTATTTTGATTGAATGGTGCTGATGAACCTTTTTATAAACATCTTAAACTGATTTTATGTTACCAAGTTAATTGTTTTTTCAATTTTCCAGAGCCCCTTGTTGTACCTAAAACTAAATCGTGCAATTGAAATGAGGGGAAGTCTTGTTAAAATGTTGTAGTTGGATCTCACTTAGAATATTGTTTTTAGTGTTGGCCACCTCACTGCAAGACAGATGGCCAATGATGATGATTTTGGATGTTGATTTAAATTTCAAAACCTCAGAAAGGTAGTGACAGTATAATCTCATGACATCTCCAAGTTTAGCAACACTACAAAGCCCTATCACATGTAGAAACAGAGCACAGCTCCATTCAGAATAGAAGACAGGTGATAAGTCTTTACTCAGACAGTTGTGAGAGACTGGAGAAAACTAGTCTTGCTTGTTGCCTAGCTATGGGGATACTTTTGGAAGTGGCTTAATGGATTTCTTGTATCAAGAAGATGTTTGTAAATGGGTCTTTCTCCTATTCTTATGTCAATGGTGATGAGTTGAATTCTGAAACTGGGGTGCTCTTTCATACATGTGTGAATGTATACAGTATGTGTCATGGACCAGGAGCCGTGGTGCCACAATATAGATTTTTAGGTAGGAGAGCATAAGGAAGTAGACTCACGGAAACATTCGTAATGTAAATTCAGCACTCCTTTATTCACAGCGCGTTCTAAATTCAATACAAAAACACTTGGGTTCCAGTCAGTGGTTATTTTTGGAGTTTATTTAATATGCGCTGCAGATATCACAAACTCAGGTGCCAGAATCCTCAGTAGGAGTCCCATTTCTCTGTGTTCTGAAATGGAGTTCTCTCGAATGGGGTTCTTTCCACGAACTTGGTTTTTTTTAATAGTCTTTATTGCTTTCTCCCACATGCTGTTTGAGGATTCTCTTGGGGTCTCCCCATGCACAGCTCTGTGTATGTTCATTTTGTTGCGATTCAGAGGTATGGGGTCCATGGGGGAAGACACAAGTCTGCTATTGGTGTCCATTTTGCAGATTATTGTTTGTTATTCACTTATTTGTCATGCATCTCATACTGAAGATTCCTGTTTCTGTTTATTCAACAGTGCATGCTTCTTGTTTTCGGTTTGGTGCAGCTGGCTTGATTTTATGTTTGGTGTGCCCATAGATTTCCAGATGCCTTTTTAGTTTGTTTATGCCTTCATGTCTGCAGTTAGGACTGGAGACATTGCAGATTTTGCTGTGGGTCCACTTGCCTTACTTTCATATAGTGAGAGAGAGTGTAGACCTGAACAGCATACATGTCTGTCTCTTCAGGGTAGACCTGTTGTGTCTGGGAAGGGTGAATCTTTGTGGGTTTCTATTTTGTATGTGAAAATATTGGTGCCTGTAAATATGTTATCGAAATTGTAAATGGTTTCATGAATGTTTGTTTTTTTGGTGATCCTAAAGATGGCCTCAGCACATCTCCAGAGAGGATAAGTCCAATGGGACTCTCTCCTACATTGAGAGAATGCAACATCCGCAACATTTTACACTGTAGGTGAAAACGGTCTATGACAAAGATCAACATTTATCTGGGCAAAAAGGCCAAAAAGGCCTCTGTGTGCTGAGCAGTGTACACAGTGTCCAGTCTATAGATTACACCAGCTGCTGAAAAACCATGGTAGGCATTTCCATATGCTAAAGCTGTTAGTGATCAAATTGTTGTCCTTCCCAAGTATAATCGGGGGATTCCCTCAGAGAGGTGACAGAACGTCTTTATTGTTAACATCCCTCCTTCTCACCCCCTCCCCTTCTGAACTTTAAAAGTCCTGGAGATAATTCTGACCCCTTCACAGAGTAGTTAGAGGTGAAGCTTACAAGAAACTGCAGAAACTTTCTCACTGCAGAAAGTTCAACATAAATCTCTCACCGTGTTTACACATCTTCACCCTGTGCATTTGAAGATTACATGATCTGATGCTGTCTCATGCCTACTGATTGCAAGCAGCCTGCCTGCTGCACTGCATGTACAGTACATTTTGCTGTATATGTGTTACTCTCCATTTCTACACCTACATTGTACATTTTTTGCACTGTAGCATTACCATGCAAAAACAGTTTGCCTTTGTATTTAGAGCACATCATAGTACCATATTGCTGCCTTTATAAGAGGTAGTATTTCTCTTTAGGTGAGAGTGTCAAAAACACTAATTAATAACAATAAATAATCCAGCCCCAGTCAGGAAATGAATGTACCCTGATAGTAATTTAATATGTGCCTTTGTTATTTCTGTTGACTGCAGGAACTTACAGACTCAGTCACTGACAGGAAGTCACCTCATTCCTAGTTCCCTCTGTTTTTCCTAATCTTTACTAACAAGGTGATGACAAGCTCTGTTTCTATAGGTAAAATGTTGTACATCTCAATATTGATGTACGAAGACCCCAATGAGTCCAAGAATGCATGTCCAGTCCATGACCTTTAGGGACAAACCTGCACAGAATGTAACTGTAGAAGAAACCATGACTGGCTATAAGATTCATTTCAGACCAAGGATCTGTCTGGTTTGTACTGACTCTAGAGCAGCAATTTCTTATGGAGTGGTGTTACTCAGAAATCAAATTATGAATAAGATATAACTACTGCATTGCATGTTTTGAATAATACTTAATATTATTTGAGGAAAAAATATGTTCTTTGGTTCTTTTAAAACATCTGCTGTGTTCTCCCAAAATGTTATAAATCTCTGTATCTCTCCTTTTATAAAGTGCAAAATATAAAGAATCATTTCCTAGACCTACTGTGCAATCCTTCATTCGTTTTGATTTTTTTTTGTCAGATCTTGATTGTAGAATGTAATCTTTGGGAGAAATACAGACAGGGCAGTTTGCAAGCTACAGTAGTCTAGGTTGGGCAACTGTAGTTAAGATTGGTAGCAGTAGTTAAAATTAGTATCCAGAAAGTATATAGATCAAACCTACTGTTTGAAGAGATGTTACTCTTATGTAGCTAAGGTCTGTAAACTTTGTCCATTCAACTTTATAGCCATTACTGAATCACAGTGATTTCACAGCCTATTGAATTGCCATGAGGTTGACATTGATACTGCTGAAAGTGTTGCCTTTACTGGGGGTACCAAATGTCAGTAGGTTGTAGCTACGATAGAGGTTCTTGCCTTTCTAATTCCTTTCTTTCAGTGGCATCCTGCTCTCTTACCCATTACCAGTTTTCAGGAGCTCCAAGTCCATAGTTGATGGGGTCAGCCATACTGAATGTACACGCAGGCTGTTTCCTGAAGAACATGCTTTGTGTTTTGCATATACAGTACATGTATTGCAAAACTACTTAATTAAGATTATGCAAGTGTTGATAACCTGAAATAGTTGGAAATTGAATCTGTTTAATTTTACCTTCCTATGAGTTTGTAATTCTCCATTTTTTACCATATGGTCAAACGTTCAATTGGTCCCACTTTATTGCTGTTGTTGATACACGGCTCAGCTTTCAGAATCCCCTGGGGAACAGGGCCTTTTTTTCCTCTGTCTCGGCACAATCGCTACCCTGCAGAGCGAGTGCGCGAGCTGCCACACACTCTTTTGCTGGATCAGTTTCACCCACTGCACAGAAAGCAGGAACTGGTCTTATCTCAATCTTTAACGGTCTCCTCTGGTGCTTCAGTTAGCTGTCCTCGGTGTCTTGTGTTTCCAATGGCAGCAGCGATGTCACTTGGAAAAGACTTTCATCTGAAACAGTACCAGTGTTTGAATTTTATTTATTAATTTGCTCCTATAAGATTACTCAACTAAGGGCATCAACACTCCTTCCCTACCACAACAGCATGAAATGTGTCTTAGTCCCAAGCCTTCAAAAGAGGACAGGCCCTGTCTTCTAGGGTCACACAAAGAATGTCAGGATCAGGAATTGCAAAGGCTGGACTGAAGAGCCAGACACTGCTCCTTGCTCAGATCCTTCTTACTGACACCAGGCATCCAGAGACGCTGAGGTGCAAGGATTTCTGTATGCAGCCAGGATGGTTTAATTTTAATTTTTAATTTCAGTTTTCCTATAGGATCACTCCAAAAATGTAAGACAAAATAACATATTACAGGTCTGTGTCACAGAAAATGCCTTTCAACTTTTTTTGTTGGCACTTTTCCTCTATATTACCAGAGGAACTTGTTGTTTTGTTAAGAGACTCTGGGGAAAGACTAGGATTATGCAGCTCTTCCCATTGGCGCTGATGCAGGACCTTGCTAAAACAAACCCCATCCTCTGACTTAATTTTTGTCTCTCATTAGCTTAATTAATATTTAATTGAGACTTAATTATGCTGCCTCACCTTTAATTGAGCTAATTATTTTCCTTAACCATAGTGGCTCCCTGTTCTAATAATGAATGACACATTTGAAATTATTTCTGTCTTTGTTTATGTGTAACTCCCCGCCCCAAATTCATTGATAATTGAAGTGAAGTTTTGTGAGTGAAAGAACCTCATAAAGAGACTTTATTTAAGGTTTAATTCACCTATGGTAAAAAAAACAACCTTTCAGAATTTTAATTATCTTTGGGTCTCCTAAAGCCCAAAAGCAAGCATTGAGACTGATAAGGCAAGATATCTTTTTCAAAGCCCCTTTCAGAGTGTGGAATGGCAGTTTGTGCAAATAAATCAAAATGGAAAACACTGCAGAGATATGATAATCAATTAAAACAGTTAGCATGAATAGCTTTATTGTGTACTGTCATTATGATCCTTTTTAACTGAACCAGTCTATACTGTGTGTACATAGTCTATACTAGGTTGTACATACTATACACATTTTAAAGCATGTAACACTTATCTGATTGAAGCCTCTTGAATAAGATTCTTAACAGAGTTCTGCCTCTTGGCAAAAGGTGATTTTTTTGGCAAATCATTAAAGCCTTGCAAATATAATTCTGGGCTTTTCTATGTGATGATAATGGGTAATTCGACAACGTGATAAGCAACAGCTTAGGATGGGCAGTGCCCAAGCAGTGGTTGAGGGAGATACTGCAGGGCACAAATAATAGGAATGAACAGCAGAGGATGGGAAAATGACAGTGGGCCCAAGTCAGTGAGAGCCGGGTTCCTGGGGCAGAGGCTGCAGAGCTTAGTAGTATGTGTCCCCCTAACTGCTTTCTAGACAGATAGATCCTGCTTTCCCCGTGCTTGGAATCCTGAGTCCAAATAATAATGGAATAAACTCTGTGCTGCCTGCTGCTATTTATTATTACTGATCCCTAGAAAACATTACAATATTCAGATTTTAGTGGAGCTGACAGCACCACTGAAGTGTGGAGTAACACTGGGAAGCTCTCCAGTCCCCTGTGGTGCCACTACAGACCTGCTGCGCTACATGACTAAAAATGCGACCTTCCCCCGTGCCTCAGGATTGAAGACTATTCCATTAAAAACTCCACACTCATTAGAAAGTAAAATCGCAGCTAAAAAACAGCTAAAGTTTAGGACAAGCAGAGAGAGACATGTGAGAGACATGGGAACTTCTGCTCAGAGTCAGATCCATACACTGGGGGCTTAACACGAGGTCAAAGGGCTGTCTCAGCACTGTCGTGCTACCTGACACTGATGCCCTCCCATAGACTCAGAGTTACACACGTTAACAGCTGTGAACTCTGCCACAGCACTCCCTAATTCATTAATGAAAGAGTGTCATTCCCTGGTTTTTTTCTCAGAAATGTCAGTTGTATTTGCAGGGGAACTTTATATACTGTAGTCAGTGAGTTCTTTTCCATTGTTATGTGTGCTGTTTTGTAACATCAAAAGTAAGTTTCTGCTCTGTCCTACAGTCCCAGAATTGTCCAGGGAGACTGTCTCACATTTTTTCAAGTTTGACAACCTCAGACAGCTGTTTCAGTATCGGCCACACAAAGTTTTATTAGTGTGGTGTAGTTGAGTATTGACTGATGAAACTGACTTTGTGGAATGGTCATTGTGAGAAAGTTTTGAGTGTATCAAAATTTGACTGTTTCTAAGAAATTAAAATAGTCACTATAATAATTCCTAATATCGACCTATCTGTTTTTAAAGCAATTTTTAGGGGATGGAAACTACAATTTAAAACACAAGTCTATGACTGTGGTCCTGGAGAGCCCTATCTAGTATTCTTACAGGTCACTCTAAATCACTTGTTATTTACTGATAAGGAACACATGTTTAAGCAGTAAATCAATTAACCTAGTAACTTTTCAAAGAAGGGAACACTGATCCTTGAGAGCTGTGGAATGTTCCAATTTTCATCTCTAAATGCTTGATTGAACACACCACCTGTTTAATGGATCATAGTTGAATTGTTTCAGGCCTATAGAAGTGGATGATTAGGGACCCCTGGTCTATGATTTGATGTGTTTTTGAATAAAATAATACATACATAAAGCTGTAGATCCACTTCATATTCTGAAGTGCCATTTCCACAATATCCTGACCTCCAAACGCATTTCTTTCAGATGAGAAGTGAAGGTGTAGAACTAGCCTTTGTCAAGCCGTGACACTGACGGATGGGCTGGGGGGAGAGAGACGAAGACATGTCGCTGTCACATCACGGGGAGAACAGAGCTCGCTCACCGCGATACCCAGTAACGACAACTCAACAGAAAAGAAAAACAGCAGTTTCCCGATGCCCTGATTTATCTCAATGACACGCCTGAAGGGACTCAATCAGAGCCCGAGCTTCAGCTTTTCTTAGGCTGAGGTTTTATTTATTTTCGCTCAGCTGAATTGTTCTGTGAGAGCGTCGGGCTGCTTACAGGCTCACAGCAGTGGAGAAGAGGAGACAGGCAGGACTGCGGAGTTATGCACCCATCCTGACACACGAGAACAAACACTGTGCACACAAGCACACAGTGCTAACACACAGGTGTTTACATACACACATCTATTGGAATATTTGTGAGGCTGAAACATAAACCAGCTCTGCCAGCTGTGTGTGGAGGGTGTTCTGAATGACTTTATTATTGAGGTGTGAGCATATTGTGCCGTAAGCGCATGATGGCTCCACATGCATGTTGTGACTTTAAATGTTGTGAGGTGTTGTGTTTTTGTGTGCATTTATACTAGATGTGCAATAACCGATGACGACAGCCTATGAGTCACCACCATTAATGCAGTCAGATAACATAATATGGAAATGCATTTAAAAACGGAGAACAGGGAGCTTTTTGTTACAAAGGGTTGTGGGAGTGTGGCGCAAGATACCCAGCCATGTTGTTAAACTTGATACCCTGTCTTCTTCTCTCAAGAAACAACAGCACGAGGTCCTTGGATCAATTCGCTACTAGCAGGCAAATGGGCCCAGATGGGCCATATAGCCTTCTCCATTTGTAAGTTTTCTTAAGTTTCTGTCATTAAGTATTGCATTTTGATATTACATCATTACCCTTTGTCTCCACCACATGCAGCAGGGGAATATACTCTGCCTGCCAGTTTGCTTGTTGTTTTAATGCATGTTCTGTTAAACAATTATTAAACAATTAGTGCAAAGAACATTTTCACACTTGGGGGGGGGGGTTCTGAATGTGTGTTCTCCCCTTAATGTTGTTCTGTTCCTGATTTATTTGGCTAGCTAATGCATATGGAACGTGTTTCAAGATCCCTGATCCCTGAATAGTCTTTCCTTACTGTAGAGTCACTGGCATCTTTCCCCTTGTGGTACCTGGGTATTTGAGGCTGGTTTTCAGGCAGTCTTTAACAATGATGCTTAATTGCTTGCATTTGCATAGCAGTTTTTTTTCCAGGATAATCTTATTGCTTGATATGTAAGAGGGGGCCCCTTCATCCACCATGCCGAAGAGCTGCACCCACCTGGGTGCCACGCAGCGGCCGTTTGGCTCCCACGTCTCTATACTTCAGGTTTAAGTGTGTCACGGGCCCTTGCACCACTGTGTGAGTTACAGCCCCCTCTCTCTCTCGCCGTGCAGGGACGCCAGCAGTGAAATACAGTTGGTGTCTGCTCACACTGATTGGACAGCCAGGAGATTTATCAACCCCGAGTCTCACAGCTGTGTACAACACGGCTGGAACCTAGCACTCTGCACACTGGCGGCCAGACCTCATAAATTCCCCCACCTCCCACTTTCCGCCCCCCGCAGAAGAGCGAAAGAGAGAGCGCTCCAGAGGAAATAGCCTTTCACACAAACTGACAGCCCTATGAAAAAAAAAATGAAATACAAAGCCTATACAATACAGGGACTCTCAGGCTGCACTAAACATGGAATACGAGCCACAGCCTGCTCCTGTTTAACACGCAGTGTGCCTACATTCATAAATCTTTCTGTTTATTGCAGTGTATTGAAAAGGAAAAACAAGCTCTTAATTTTGCGAACTAATGAACGTAACACCATCAAAAGGTTTATGAGCTTTTATGGCGTCTTTAAGGTCAAGCAGCAAGGTCTTGAGAAATACTGCATGTTATTTCCCCTTGAGCTGCTACAACTGTTGAAGAAGGAAGGAACACAATGGTAATTTTCCTTAGAATTCATTTGTAGAGTCCACATGTACTGTATCTCACTTTGTGTTCGAGGCGCCCTGTTTCTCCTTTAGTAGAAAGGGAATAACAGTCGCCTGAGAGACTTTAACTGGCTCCAGCGGGGCAGTGCCAGGTGGGCAGATGTGTGGTCATTTACTGCATGTTGTTCAAATAAAACCTGTACTGGATAAATAGACAACAAATAACTGGAATGAAGAAACACCTACTCCCTCCTGATCATTTTCCTATTAGTCTCTCTAGTCATAGTCAAGGAATGGGATGGTTTTTCATAGCTGGAAGTGAGGTACCAGCTGACAGTGTGCATGGGCAATTTGGGGATGTGTCTGTAATCTGACACATGCCAATCAATCAAGGTCGTGAGACTGTGAAGTCTTGTTTGCAAGCCCCCAGAAGAGTAGTTACTGAGATATATAGTCATCAGTGATAGCACTGTGCACTCACAGTAGGTCACAGGGGTTGTTATTGTATAGGTTGTGTTGTATATTGTACGGGTTGTACAGCAAGCCTAAGATCCCATCCCTGGCGACTAATTGTGGTACGTTTTGGGGATTCTCAGTCACGGCTGTCAACCAGAATTTAACTGGCAGTGTCTAAACTATAGTGTTTAATCCACTTATGCTAGACAAGCAATTCCAGATAGCCTAAAAACCAAAACATTTTTTTCTTCAAATCAGCAAAGGCATGTGAACAACGAGTGGGGCAAATTTAATTTTTTTGCACACAAAACAAAGCTTCTTGAAAAGGTTAAGGATGACACGAGAATACAACAGATTCTGCCGTGTTGCTCTTGTTAAGATTCTGTGATGTGCACAGAAGTCTGAGGACAAGCACTGAACTTCTTCACAGCCATTCATTTCAGATGCCAATGTTTCTCTCCCTGTCTTGTACACTAAATTAGGGTCCTGTCAGGGATCCGGCAGGTAGTTCTCCGAGGATCCTTTGCAACTATGCGTGATGTAGAGGCAAACAATCTTAAATTGTAATCCAGAAGCAAGGTCAACAGGAGAAACTGGACATCAGTAACCCAGAAAGAGCTGAGACAAACCAAGAAGACAATCCAAAAGGCGAAATCCAAGAGACGAGATCGAAAGGGAAAAGTTAAGTCCAAAAACCAGGAAATCCAACAAGAAAACAACGTGCACTAGAAAACTCTGAAGGAGGCTTTTCAGTGTGAGGGAACTTAAAGAGAGAGGGACGTGGCTGGAGAATTGGTTCAGGAGTGAGAATCTGTGGAATCTGGTGCCTGTGAGAATGTGATGGGTTCAGTTAGGAATGAGATCGTGAAACAGTGGGTTTCAGTGCTGGGCGTGACATGTCCAGGTTTGGTCCAGGCTTCACAGCTCTCTGGACTTTTTTCATTCTGCTTACAGTAAGTAGGCTGCAAGAACCCTGCTAGAGGGAGTTCATGTATGTACTGTAGGTCCTTCTATGTCATGCTACTGGTTAAGGGAGACATGGTCACAGACCAGGAGGATGTTCTCCTCATCATTTTCTATGTTGGCAGTGAAACAGGAACATTGAACTGCATTTCTACAAAACAAGTGTTATTGAAGCCATCAGTATACACAAAGTGTCGCAGTTGCAGAGCACTCTCTACTGGTAATGCAGAAAGGCACAGTGTCCAACCTGCACCATCCATAACCTCGCCAAATTCACTTATTTATTGATAAGTATTAATTGATACTTATTAATTGATAAGTACTTATTTATTTATATTTATTTATGTATATCCCATGATATCCCACATCACATCAAATCACTTTGCATGTTTCTTCACAAATCTTATATGCTACCAGCTAGAAAGAATAACATTGAAATTTCATCTGATTAATAATTTTTAAACTATTTATCGTATGTGAACTCGTGTGTATGTTTTTTACAGATAAATTTATCAACTGTATATTGGATCACCACATATCATATTAACACCATATTGTAGTTAAGGATAGGAATAGTGTGGTTCTTGATCACAGCACAGTTTGGCTTCAGGTATGGACATTCTTTCATTTAATTCATGCTGGTAAAACTGTTGGAACAGAAATTCATTACAAATCCACTCAGACAGACACAGAAGCATATAGTTACACAGGCACATGTCAAACAAGGCTGCACACAGGTCATCTCAGAGTGTTCTCAGTGCAGACACCAGTAAACAAAGACAGTAGCATTGGTACATTTCATCATGTTCTCAGGCTAACTACTTGGTGATTTAGACGTGATTGCAGAGCAGTTGTAGTGAAATTAAGGATTGGGCAAATGCTCAGCACTGTCTGTTGAGGAAGAGCAAATAAAAGCAGCTACCAAGTAAGTAAAGATCTCTTCACAGACCAACGACGGCGTTGTTTAATGCCTAATTCGTTAATGAAGTCATTAGTTGACTGAGATTTTGATACTTCAAGGCTGGCACACCACTGGCTGGTTGATGCCAGGCTAGAAGGGTTAGAACAACATGCCCTTCTTGGGCACCTGTAGGCCTGCAGAGTTATTGATGGGAGCTGTACCAATCCACTGACTGACTCAGACCCACATCCCACTATCTGCACTGTGAGGCGAGTGGTTGGTTGCACCAAGAAGATGGTGGCGTGGTGGCACACATTTCTGAGGACATTTTTACACCTCTCCCACCCTCAGATCAACAACTGACAGTCTGTAAAGTCAGGAAGGAAAAATAAAGAATTGCTGCTTTTGGAAAAAAAAGCATGCAAATCATCTTTGTGGGGGAAAGCAAGGCTGGCAGAAGCAGACGATCTCAACAGAGGGAAAAGCTGTGATCCAGCAGGGTACAGATCCCACTCAGAGTAGTGGCTCTCTGAAGGTGTCCAAGGCCTGAAACCTTGTGCCTCCTCACGCTGGGCTGAGTAGACTTCTGGGTGCTTGCAGTACCTCTGATGAAGTTTGCCTGTGGGAGGTGAGGGGTTGGACTGTGCAGGGCTGGGATTCACTCCTGGTGTTCTTTATTGTTGTACAGTGCACTTCACAGTTCCTTACAGCAGGGAAATGCAAGCTCGATTTGTTATTTGACTGGAGCCTTTATGGTTTAGCATCTTAATTTCACTCAGCAAATGATAAATATTCTTCTAAACTTTGGACTTCTTTTTCACAGAGAAAGATGTTGGTCCCTGTGGCATGAGCAATTGCTTCTCAGCAATTTGTTTTTAATTCATCTTGCACAAGTAAACACTTCTCATCAGGCTAAACCTCTGGTTAATTTCTTACTTTTCTTTCTGAAATGCACAAATGAAAATTAAATAAACCCTCTACACACTGTCAGGAGACAAAATATGCACGTACAGTATATTGACCTCATGGCCAGTTAAATGTCTTTTCAAAAGTGCTTGCAATTTTGTCATACTAAATATTTCATGAAATTATATATTTTTTTGGGTAGCACCATGGTGCAGTGGTTAACATTGCTGGCTTACAGGGGTGGGGCCCTGGTTTCAACTCCCAGACCTGGAGTGCAGTCTGTGTGGAGACTGTGTGGTCTAGTTTCCTCCCACAGTCCAAAGACATACTGGTAGGTTAATTGACTTCTGGGAAAATTGGCCTGGTGTGAGTGTGTCTACAATTGCCCTGTGATGGACTGATGTCATGTCCAGGGTGTACTCTTTCTTATGCCTGTTGCCTGCCAGGACCCTGAATTGGTGAAAGTGGTTTGAAATTGAAATGGATATTTTGCGATGAAGAAGTGCACTTTGGCTGCTCTCTTTTAGCAAAACTTGTGTCCAGTTTTGGGACCTCACATGCAGCCCTTTCCACAAGCTTATCCTGATGTGACAACATTTCAGTAGGACAACACACATTCACATGCGGCTCGCGCAACAATGGTCTTCTTGTGAGAGTTATGCTGTGGATGTCCCACTGGGTAGGCTTGAGCTCCATTGAACAATTGAGACAACCCATCATCCACGGTTCAGAAGCCAGTGAACAGGCACATGCTTGTCTAGCCTCTATGAGAGAAATGGAACAGAATCCCACTAGACAGCATCTGCAAAAAGGGACAAAGCATGTATTGCAGAATTACAGTTGGAACTGATTCCTCTGATGACCATACACTATTATGCTGAAGGTTACAGTAGAAATCCTGTTGATAGGGTGGCATGGTTGGGCAGTGGTTAGAATTGTTGCCTCACAATGCTGGGGCCCTGGGTTCACATCAATTACGTGTGGCATTTGTATGTTTTCCTGCGGTTACATGGGTCTTCTGGTGCTCCAATTTCCTCCCACAGTCCAAATAGACACATGGGGTTAATATGCTTGCAGGAAGACTGCCCCTGGTGTGAATGTGTGTGCATTCATGTTCGTGTCCATGTATGTGCCTTGTGGTGGACTGGTGTCCCATCCAGAGTGTAGTCCACTTGTGCCCGTTGTTTGCAGGGATAGAATCCGGCTCCCCTGTTGCTCTGAATTGGAAGGTTATAACATAGATGGATGGATAAATATCCTGTTGATGACAAATGGTAATCACCATAACAGATTAACAAGTGTCTTTTCAGAAAGGTCTCAGTGCATGTGCTACAAAAATAGCTTTTCCCCCCCTATATCTTTCCTTTGATATTGAGTGAATACATTCCAATGCTTAAAGACATTTTATTTCTTATGATGACCAATACAATGTTAAAAATTTCACATTAATCTTTCATGGATCTTTTTCAGTTTAATTTGTGACTCACCCTAACAGCATCACCAGTTTTGAGAGCAGTGGTAATGATCTCCTCATTGACTTTGCGAATGACCAACATTGTCTGGTCTGCTGCACAGCAGGGCTGTTTTTCAGGGTTTATTAAAAATTAACAATGTTCATTGGAAGTGCAGGAAAAACAAATCTGCTATTACTGTCATTTTTCTGGTTCCCCGACACACAGCCAGTGCACTGGTTCAAAATGTCATATTAGTAAAGAAATAATAGTTTTATTTACTCCCTGCTGATTAATAGTTTGTACTGTATATACAGTATGGAGTATATACACAGTAAATCTGCAGTATATACCACATATGTACATACAGTATACACACATGCTTCTTTTCACAATCCATAAGGTTTCCACCAGGCTTGCCAAGTCTCAGCACCAGACAATCAGTCAGTATTACAATCAACTCATGTACAAGCCAGGCTGAAAAAAAAAGACCTGAACTTCAACTGTTAAATGTCAGCCCAGGGCATTCCTTCTGTTTAAAACAGTTATATAAATCACATTAGGAACACTGGGCATTATAGGTCAGAATATGTATTTAGGTCCTGGCTGTGCACATTTGACTGAAAGGCTAATTGAATTTCAAGACAAAGATGGAAAGTAGAGTAAATGGAAAAACAACTGAAGACTAAAATGAAAAAGTAAATAGAAAGGGAGACCAAGAGACAATTTCTTGGGGGAAGAAAGAGAGAAAGAACTTGTGTAAGAGGGAAGGACAGATTGTACTGAGGTACCGTAAGACCTACTTAACATTTCCCCTGGGTCATTATACACAGTGGGAAGAGCATCATTTCAGAAACCTGTCAGCTGCAGAGCCACAGCTACCCCCCTCCTCCACCCCACTGTATGTACAATGGCTTGGAGACTAATCAAAGAGAGTGCTTTCACCCAGAGCTCTGCACTGGGACAGTCTCTCCCGAGAGACTGCGTTTAGTGTTCGGACTTCACCGCCACTTACACAGAGCAGAGCTTATGAATGTACGAGGCGCCTTAACAGCACCGTTGCTACACCCGCCCCAAAAGGAGCTTCCAGTCAGAGCAGACCCAAACCCAGTGGCACCCGCTGCCTTGGCCTTGAAGGGTCTGGTACAGTACAGGTGCTTGGGGAAGAGGCTGACATTTATGCAAAGGCATGTTGGAAAATGGCACTTTTCTGTATATCCTGAAACTGTTGGATTTAGTTTTTGGATGTAGTTTTTTTATCATTATCATTGTAAAATTTTATCGATCAGTTTTGGAAGGGGATCATATTGTATCTTTTTTTAGTGTTTTTTTTTCCGGTTGCAGGGTTAAATAAGGCCTAGAGCAAACTCTTCTGGTTTCCTTTGGTTGCTAGCAGCTTTTGCTAAAAGGAGGCCTGGGAATGCTTCAACAAAAAATGGCAGGGCAGTTTGTTCTAGAAACCCTTTGTGAAAAGGTGCACCTTCTCTCTAAAATGAAAACCCCTTTTCAGTTTCTACTGAATCCTGGACAGTCTGGTAAATTAACTTAATTAAATTTTAGGACTTTAAGTCCTCGACCAGCCTCCAGTTCTTGTGTGAAGAACACACTCGATATAGACTGGGAAGTGAAGAGGGCTTTTCAATGAATTGATCCTGCATGGAAATGACAGGTGTGTGTGTGTGACCGAGGGAAAAGACCATAACCGAGAAGCATTGCTGTCGACTCCTACTTAAAGATGTACTCAAGGAATACAACTTTTACAGAATCCGTTTATTTCGTTTAAAAAAAAAATGTAAGCTGTGTTACAACTTTTTCATACTTTGTACAAAATAAAACATACTGTACCAATATTAGAATACATATATCTTTGGAGTCTGTTCCATTCTTCATCTGAGATAAATTAGAATGCTAATCTCTGTAGGCGCAGAGGAATTCAGCATTCACAAATGGCACAATAAGAGACATGACCAGTTTTGCACATTGCTTCTACGCTGAAAGAAAAAAAGAAATCCTGCAAAACCGCAAAAACAAGTATAAAACATGTGGCAGATGACCTTTATTTTATAGTGGATTTTTCTGCAGGTCAGCTGCAAAGGGACCTGTAAGAACAGCACTCATCACACTTATTATGATCAGATTTCCACTTGCCAAAATGTGCATGGATCCATGCTGTAAGTATTGTAAATGTTGTTGTTTTATTGTAATCAGCCTTGCGTTTCGATGCAATTTTAAAGTATTTCAATTCATGTTTTCATTTATTTCAGTTTAGAGGCCAACTTGAAACAAAAAAAAAAAAACTTTCCCATTTCAGTGTGGTGAATCTGTGGGCTGGCTGCCATCCTAGTTGTGCAGTAACCCAACACAACCAGCAGGAGGCAGCACTCCCGGCACACACAGAACCACCACTCTTTCAAGACAATGGAATGCAATTTGCATCTGCTGTTTGTAGACAAACCAGAGACCCAAACAAAAATGTACCGTTTTTTTTTTTTTACCTTTACACCATCACACCTTTACACTTAACAGCATGAGTAAAAAAAATGAAACGACACAAACTATATAGGATCACACTTTCAGGTACAATTTCTGTTGGAAATACAGCACGTATACTGGCACAATCCTAGTTAGAGCATGGTTTACCAGCAACACAACTGAAGCAAGAGGCTGAATACACCCCAGCAGGCGTCCGGGAGTTACATGGAAGCTGCCAATATCCTGGGCCCTGTCGCTGTACATAAGAACCATCAGTTTCAGGCATTTAAACGCAAAAAGACTTTCAACACACTACAAAGAAAACCAGCTGGTGTGTGAAGCCAAGGACAAAAAGTGCAGGTGAAAAAGAAATTATACAGTCATTTGGCAAATACTTGTATTCAAAGTGATGTAGAGAGAATGAGGTGAAGCATACATCAGAAACTGCTGCTGCAGTAACACTGCAACAGGCCTCTCAGCTGAAGGACAAAGCACAAGGACTTCAGTCAGCCAGGCTGATGTACAATGAGCTAGAGGCTTGAACCTCCAACCACCCGGCACAAGGGCCAGTACCTTAACCACTGTGCCAGCTAGCCTGCAAGAGGGAGGACACACAGGCACGTACAGTACATGAGGCTGAAACAACATGATCGTGATAAATATTGCTGCAATCATTTTTGATAGCTCAAACGCCTTTGTACCAGTACTGGTGGGTCACTGATCTGTTCTAGATTTCCTATTTGTTTTTACTTTAAAAATGTGCTTTTCAAAATGTGCCTTAGAGGCATTTCAAAAATAATACTCGGGTCCCTTTAAAATGACAGGCTGCAAGGCTCACTGAGAAATAGAGGCTCTCTCCAATACCCATGCAAACTGCAAGCTATACTGTAATAAGAGACCAGAACTGTTTACATCAAAGATAAAACACAAGCAATATGGCTGAAGGAAAAAAAAAAATCAATATCTGGATTGGTGCTAATAGTTCCCAGATTTACATTGCGTCCTCATTATAAATGAAAATACAATACATGGAATGTCCAACTGCCAGTCTAAGGACATAATTTTGTCCTGTAAAACTGCAATATTTGCGCGAACTTTAGTAAACCTTCTTTCAGCAAGTTTGGGATCAATTAATCTGATTTTCTAATTTCTCAAAGCTCTTTTCAACAACATTAAAACCTTGTTTTTTCTCTACTTATTGAAAGATGCCAGCTATTCTGCAGGTACAGCAGAAGTATCATCAGATGTCTGTGATGAATTCAGACAGTAAGAAGCAGTGAGCGGAGAGAGATGTCTGGGCCATTAGATCTTTATTACCAGGGGCTGAACAGTGGTATACTAGGAGTTGCATGATAGGTGTCTGGGGCAATATACTACTACAATAACAGCATGGACACAGACGCCAGCCAAGTTCTTACCAACCTGTAACCTCCTGGGTTAGCACTTTACAGTAAACATTACTGTTGTGCTTCTCAAACAGGGACCACAATAAGACGCTAAATGTATAGCAGCCTCAGCCACTACATGTAATCCCACCTGTGGGATGTTGCGTTAAATCCAGCACAAGGAGCCACGGTTTTGTGTTAGCTACCTTATGTTGAGCATATCTGCATAAGGCATGCACAGAGATGATAGAGGCACAGAAATATGCATGGGACCAGCACTGTTAACAAACTGATCTCAACGGCAGGCTCTTAATGAGAGCTTAAGAGATTCCCAAGATACATCTGATCTTTTGATTTGCAGAAATCACTAAATAAAAGGTGGGATATCTGGGGGAAAATGATTAAGGAAAAGGGCTTGGTCTGCAGACATCAAGTTGCATTTTGTCTATAATAACATTTTATAGAGCTTCTGGACAAAGTGTAGTGTGAAAGCAGACATGTATATAGTGTAAAAGACTTGCAGGAGAACTTTCAGCTTATAATGCAACTCATTTGCTCCCATTCGACAGCTGTAAACTGTATTCAAAACCAGGTGGGAAAAAGCAGTACCATACAGTCTGGCCATTTCACTCTGAACATCTGCCTGAACAGCTGGAATATTTTGGTCCGTAGAGAAGGAGTTCCTGTCTGCAGTATAGCCCATCTGTCCAGACTTTACCTCTCAGTCTACCATTCTGTTCTTGATTGATGACTCTTGCTTCTGCCTCTGACCACACATACTATATAAACGATGCTACTGCCATCCAATCACAACTTTCTCAACCTGTATAACCCAAATACTGTAGCTTGCCACAGAGGCATCTGAACATGAATACCGTCTCAGAGCATGCACAAAAAAAGCCCTGTATTTTCATCACAAGCATGAAGACACTTGTACATAATGCACAAAATGTATGTGGTCTCCTCCAGCCTTCACCAACAAACAGCCTTCAAGCTACAAGTTTATCCCTTCAAGCAGGGGCAGGTAACTCCAGTCTACCCGGGACAGGTTCCTGAGTTTCAAGAAGCACTTTTCACTTACACCAATAATGAAGACCTGGAAAACAGCTGATGTGGCTTCATACTGCAGCTACTGAATTAGTTCAATGAAGTCTTTAAGGGCCGAGACAGAATGAAAACCAGAAACGGACGCCTGGACTGAAGTTACCTCTCCCTGCTTTAGGATCCCAGGAAGCAGAAGAAATTGAAGCGGGCAAATTCAAGAACGCAGAACTGAAGATTTTGGAGAGAGAAGCTCAGTCTGAAGCCTTTATACAAGCTCAAACAGAATTTGATGGGGGAAAAGGAGCTAGTCTCAAAATACTTCAGCACACGCAGTGCAGCTCTGATAAGGGCATGGTGACCACGCTTGGATATTAAAGTGTCAGATGCAGCCCTCAACACAGACACACGCTCTACCTGACTGGCTGGTAGAGAGCCGGCCTAAAGAACCAGGCAGGTCAGCAAAACCTTGCCTACAGAGCGGCAGACAGCTTCTCCCGTTAGAGCCTGACCTCACAGAGCGCTACAGCTACCAGGCCTCCTCTCTATCAGTCACCCTGACACCGCTCATCTTGCATTCAGCAGTACAAGAGCGGCAGGTGTGACTCTTTTCTTATTTTGTGCACAGCTTGTGGAGTTTGGATGAAAGAGAAAACTGTCTCACTGCTGAGCTGCTCCAAAAAGATTTTCTCAAAGCGCTTCTTTTAACGGGCATCTTTAAAATTCAAACAGATTTCAGCGTTTGAATCGCATGGTTCAGTGCTGGTGTGGCAATCATCCCTCTACGGTCAGTCATTCATCCTGTGTGTGGTGGGATTTTAAAACTGAAACTAGTCAGTGGAGGAGGCTGGCGAGTGTGGTAGTTTGAAAGATTTTAACAGTTTCTAAAAGGGAAGAAGGCAGGAGATAAGACACAACGGGACCTATGTGAGCAATTAAAAGACTATAAAAGAAATCTAATGTTCTAGCACTAAGACATTTCACAGTTGTGCTTATCCTCATCTCCCACGGCTAGAAATTAAATGAATAAAGACAGGTTAACTTCTGCATTTCCAAAAATTCAATCAAAAACACAAACCTTTAAAATTTAACCTGTTTTGAAACACTGCAAGCAAAACTGATGTTATTGTGCATTACAGCACAGAGCACTGCCCAGAGCCAGCACAGAATACCACTTAGAGAGGCCCAGAGCCAGCACAGAGCACTGCCAGGGAGGCCCAGGGCCAGCACCAAGTACCACATAGAGAGGCCCAGGGCCAGCACAGAGCACTGCCCGGGAGGCCCAGGGCAACACAGAGTACCACTTAGAGAGGCCCAGGGCCAGCACAGAGCACTGCCCAGAGAGGCCCAAGACCAGCACAGAGTACCAGTTAGAGAGGCCCAGGGCAACACAGAGCACAGCCCAGAGAGGCCCAGCACAAAGTACCACTTAGAGAGGCCCAGGCCAACACAGAGTACCACTTAAAGGGGCCCGGGCCACCGTCTGGGACAGAGGACATGAGTAGAGTGCTCATGCAAAGTAATGTCAATGAAGGGGAAGGAGAGTATTAAACTGCAAAGATGCTTTCAAACCAGCACAAGGCACACCAGGCTTTTCAGCTACGTGATTAACAAAAAATGAAACTAATTACAAAATAGAAGAGCTCTGGTTCTAAAAGAGCTGATCTTTAATAAACCCCCTTACTGAATGCCCTTGCTCTTCACTGTAGGAGTACTCACACAGTCTGGACACTGGAGTTACAGGAGGGAGTACTGTATATGTTTTAGTAAGGACTGGAATGACTGAGATGTAAAAGGCCACTGGCTTGCCGCCAAGCTAAAGCAGTATAGTCTTGGGACTGCCTGTCTCTCGGTTCATTAATTAGCATAAATTGTATTAATTTCTTATTTTATATTTTGTTAAATAGGCAGGAGGAGCTCTTACCTATTAATGCAATTCAGGCTTGGTGATAGCCGGTTATTGAAATAACGTTTTTTTTTAAATCTCAATTTTCTTCTGTGCACTAGAGATTGGATGAAGCATTATGTTCCTCTTTAAATATTCTATAGGGAACAGAGTCATTACTCTCCTCTGTGGAGATTTCAGTTCAGCATGCTCCCTACAGAAATCCCCACTGTTATAGGGGCTAGGGTGAAATTAGGCGTTTTTGTACGATCTCACTTCTTTTGTCACATAAGTGAGGTTTGGGGGGACAAAATTTCCTGTGCCTCAACAGACACACAGACCTGTGCCATGCTGTCACCTGGTGCTTAGAGCTACACAGAGCAAGTGGGGAGAGGTGTGCCTGTTTGGAACACAAATGGTGCCAATTACTGTAAGTGTTCTGGCTCAGCGCTCGCATTTAAGAAAACGAGCCGCTAACAGTACAAGTGGTCTGTTGTGTCCTTCGCTTTCAAAGCTGAACGTCATGAAAAACTGACGCGAGGAAATGATTTTGCTGTTTAAATTAAAAAAAGAAAAGGAAAATCAAATCAAATGCTCAATATATATAAAGGGACGCTGTTTATGCAGGCGCCCAAAATGTAATTGTTCCACAGGGCTATTACATTCTATGACAAATGTGACATTTTCACATGCTAAATAGGTTAATTAAAACAGTTGTAAGGAAGCGGATTGCCTGATTATTGCTTTAATATGATCAGGCTGATTGAAACGCAAGTTATTCCAGCTGGCAGGCTCTGCAGCACGTTCACTCCTGTGACTCCCACCTTAGGATCTCTGTGCTGTTTTGCAGTGCAAAGCCGTTGACTTGGTTTTCTAGATTTTTACCATTTCTGTACACAGCTGCCTTTAAAAAAAGTGACACCGTAAAGGCAAACCGCCTCTTGTTATTGTTGGGGTCAAATTTTCTATTGCTTATTAAGTGGAACCCGGTTTTCCATGGCATATGGGATATAAACGTACGAACAAAGAGGAAAGTAATGACACGCCCGCTGTGTCACTCCCTCTAATTGAAAGCTTAAGCTTACCACATGAACAGGGTATTTCTTTATTACTGTATATCTGATCGGCTGCGATACTGCTTTCATAGACAATGAAAAATTTGTTGGTTTTAAATGGCTATGCTGCCATTTTTCTTCCCCAAATCCTGAGCAGAGTGCTCTCCGACTAAGTAATTCCTTGGTGTCTTCACATGCTGGGGCATACAGTACATATGACGTACAAGATCTTTTTTTTGCAGAAAGTATTAAAGTCACAGTAGCTCATCTTTCTTAAGCTTGTGCGGTTTCCTCTCCTTGGTGTGAGACAGCAACATGCTGACACATTCTGGGGGTTTAAACTTTGGAAACAAGCCATCTTTTCTCCAGATTTCGCCTGTCTTTCCCAGTTCTGTGAGAGATGTCTTACGGCTTCCCGTCTCCTTGATATAGTGTTGTGCTCGGTAGGAGATTCAGTCCCTCTTTTCTCTCTTCAAGTAGAAGTCAACTCAAACCACTCCAATTCAAAATCCTCAACCAGTCCAGACCTGAAGTTTCCATCTCTCTATTCTGACTTCATACAGAAACAGGATTCCACATCTCTCAACAGTGAGGCAAGGCCTTTTGTCACCTCAAAGCAGACCAACAAAATAGTGTACCTATAAAAACGTGACTGTTACTTCCAATTTGGCACAAAAGATTGATTACTATAAAAAAAGTTCTGTCCCTCACAAAGCTCAGGTACAGAAAGGGGCGTCTGGGCTCTGCGTTCCATGAAAAGGTCATTTAAACACATATGTGCAGTGAAGTGGTTTAACTAACTGGCATCTACTGTATGCCACGTGACGTGCTAAAGTGCAGCGCAGTGGAGGACCGGAACAGTGTAAACTTTATCGTACCCTTTGACCGAGTCACCAGCGCGTCAGCAGTGCGTTCCCCGCACTACAGTAAAACTTGTAGATAATGTTGTAAGTAAGGCGTCGCATTTGTCAGTAAGAGCTCGTCGTGATAAAAAAAACAACATTCAAGCCAAACCGCAGAAAAGGGCAACTATCTTGACCAGGGGTTTGCACCTCCTGAACTCAATACCCGGCCCAGGCCTCCAGCAGCCCTAGATTCATGAGTGCTGGCTGGGACTGCCAGGACAAGTGCAAAGAGCCCGTATTGACACTATACTGCACGCTCGCCTCCACACCCAGGAGCACAGGAGAGTGCAAGCCAGCTGCCTGGGAGGATTTCCCAGTGGGAGAAGGGCAGGAGCAGAGGCTGTGGTGGGGCTGACTCAGCACCAGAAAGCGCCGGATACACCCTGGTGCCGACACCCACAGTCCTCCCCTATAACGACACAGGCACTTCCCAAGATTATCTACAATGATGGCAGTGAGAAAGTAAGCAAGAACAAGAAAATGAAGCGTAAGTCCTGTAAAAAAAGGAACAGATGGCATATAATCTTTCTCATTCCCCCTTTCACCTCTCTCTGTATGTAAGTGCTGAGGGTGACGCTGGGCTCACTTGAAATGCAACACGCCAGTCTGTGCCGTGGCCCAGTCGGGGGTCAGAGGTCAGTGCTAGTGACGGGGGTGACCCCGTGGATGAGCAGCGTGGGCCCCAGATCCCGGGTCAGCATGTCCAGCTGGTGCAGGTAGGTTTGGTACAGGCGGGTGTCGGCGGGGGGGCGGGGCAGGTACAGGAAGCGCACGGCCGGAGGGGGGAAGGCCTGCTCCAGCACCAGGCGGTTGGCGGCGCGGAGGTACTCATCCGAGAGGCGGGTGGCATTGCTGGGGAAGCTGTTAACGAAGTCGCCTTCCTCCTCCAGCCCCTCTCTCCCGGCTTTCTGCACGCCCGTCTCTCGGGTTTCTCCGTCTTGTTTGTGCCAGTGCAGCGCCACCACGGAGTCCCAGGGCACCGTGTGGATGGCGGCCTTGATGCGCAGCTTGTGAAGCAGCTGGCCCAGCTTCTCCTCCGGCCCGCGCGTGCTGTGCCCCGACTCCACGCACAGGAACAGGCGCAGCTGGGCCTTGCGCCAGGCCCGCACCATATTGAGCACGCAGGCCAGCTGGAGCAGGAAGAGGCTGCAGGTGTCCACGTAGCTGCTGCTGTCGGGCCTCATCAGGTTGAGAGGCCAGACGTCCACGAAGAGCCCGCCTCGCCGCCCCAGCACCTCCGCCCGGTCAAAGCGGCAGAAGTACCGCGCCAGGGCCACGTTCTTCAGCATCTTCACGGCGTCGGCGATCACCGCTACATACTCCTCCGCCAACAGCACTTTGGCCTGCCCATCTCCCTCGCTGCTGCCCCGCAGTGCAGGGAAGTTGAACTGCGTCACTTCTTCGGGGTCCATCCCAGAGGAGAGGATGTCCAACGAGCTGCCTGATAAAGTCTGTCTCTCCAGGAGCTGGTCCTTAGGTGGGCAGTCGTCATAGAAACCCAAGACCAGGGTGTTGGGCCTCATCCCACCTTTGGAGACAAAAGAAATGGAGGGGAAGGAAAAAGTGAAAAGGGGAGAAAGAGAGAGGGCTAGAGAACACGAGAGTATTGCAGTATACGGTGAACGAGAAACTGTGAGGGATGATTTACCCAGGCCTGAGATGAAGAGGAGGTGCTGCACGCCGTGCCTGACGGAGTCGGCCAGCGTGAGGTTGACAAAGGCCTTGATGTTGAGCCGGTCGACCAGAGACAGCCAGGAGTCATAGCGGGACTGCAGGGGATCTGAAGGCAGCGTCTCTGGTGGGGAGAAAACACAAAGACACCCATGAGCACATCATTGACGGATAGAATACAGACACACTGCAGAAACACTGACATCAGGAAATGCATTATAGTGATAAGAAAACTTCACATGATCCTCCTGCAGATCCAGCATCAGGAGGGACTTCCAGTCCTGGACAGACGGTAAGAATATCAAACGCACTGTTTCACAGAGAAACCCTCCAACACAGAGAACCAGTGCCACTCTGCCTTACCCAGGTCCCCCAGCTCCACATGGCCCAGCACGTACAGGCCGCTCTTCTTGATGTCATTGATGAAGGAGATGAGGTGGGTGCTGCTGCGAGGGTTGGCCACCATCAGCAGGATCTGCGGCCGCCAGAACTTCACATGATCCTTCCGCACGTCCAGCATCAGGAGGTACTTCCGCACCTGGACACACAGCGGGAACCAGGGTTTCTTTTTGAAAAACCTAAGTGACCTCACCATTTTCCACAAAGTGGAGAGATGCAACAAGTATAAATTAATCTGTAAGGATACTAATCTCCCTGGCTGTTTATTACAAGCTTTTTACCTGTGATTGAAATGACCTGTGCAATTAGCACTACACTGTTAGTGTCTACCATCTTCAGAGAGAAAAACACATGGCACGTCTCTGCCTAGTGTCACACAAGCAATGCACAACGTGGACACACACAATACAGACTTGCAGTACAGGGAGACATGCAGATCCAACATACACAGGAAGACACATAACACCAACATCACACACTGAGACTTAATACACAATAGACACCCAGAACAAACAACATACAATGCATATACAGTACACAGAGAAACACAAACACTGCACAGAAAAGACAAATGCATAGACAAACCAAAAATAACAGAAAATAGACGCACAGATTAGACTTTGTCACAATGAACAGTGGTGCTGGATTAGAGTTTTTGCTTTCCATTACTGAAACGATGTTAAAATATTCCATAAGTCTGTGGCATCTGACAACATAATTGTTTGTTTTTTTTATCCTGTGTTTTGTCAAACATATCTGTAATACAGACGCATGTGTGTGTAAGTGTCTGCATCATCACCAATGCACAAACTTATCATTGTAAAGATTCTGGGATCAATTAGCTACTAACTAATCGAATGGGCTGAACTGACTGACTCCATTGATTTATTACCTTTCTTATGGTTTAGATCTGAAAAACACGATGCTTAGCACCAGCCATGACTAAACTGCCCTGTGGAACGGCTTCATTACCCTGCTCTCCTCCCCACTGATAGCTGATGTGTGCTGAGCGTTCTTGCGCTCTACGGCAGCCATCGCATCATCCAGGTGGATGCTGCACATTGGTGGTGGTGGAGGTGAGTCCCCATTACCTGTAAAGCGCTTTGAGTGGTGTGTCCAGAAAAGTGCTATATAAGTGTAATTATTCTTCTTCTGTAACAGTCTTAGTACACTGAGCCCTCTTCCACAATGTCAAGCTGGTGAACTGGTTCAACAAGCGTAACCTGGTTCCAAACAGGGCTACTGACCTCACAAATACCATAGAGCTGGAAAGGGTGCAATGTACATTACCTGTAAAGTGCTTTGTGTTTGTGTAGAGTGTCCAGAAAAGCGCTATATAAGTGTAAGCAATTAATATTAAATATGCTCACATCAGAGCTGCAGCTGGGTTTGTGAGGGGGTGAAAGCAAAGGCATGAGAACTTTCCAATGGGCACAAGTTTCCCAGACCGCAGAGGAGTGCCCAACCTGACATTAATCACCATGAACCTCTAGTGCCACCGTGACATTTTAACGCAGAGGAAGACACTGCTGGTAATTTATGTATCAGTTATGGACACGCAGCTACGAGAAGACCCCCATGCCTCCCTTCTTGTAAGCAAACCGAGCTGTAATCTGAAAGAATTCTCCAGGGTGTGAAATTATTTCAGAGGTGACCGGAGGACAGGCAGGCAGCGAGACTTCAAGTGTGTGGCCAGATTAGGTTAAATATTCAGCTCTCAAATCCTATTAGAATCACCCAGATTGCATTATAACTGCATCAAGATCAATCAGACCTCTGCTTCAATAAAAACCCACATCAGTGGAATTTATTCATATGTCTGGGGACGTTTGCAAGGCTGATGTTAAGGGCAGAGGATCCAGCCCCGGCACACACAGAAGGAGCTTTACAGTGTTAATGAGGGCTGTGGTAGCGCATCGTGTCAGACAGCCTGGGGCACCACTACGGGACACAAACGTCTCCCGCTCACTGCTGGCCCTTCTTTCAGAAAATCGTGTTCAATTAAATCTGCAGCTTGTTCTGCCCGGGACACCTGAAAAGCCAGTAGAGACAAACACAAGACTGGGCATAAATTTCTCAAACTAATCTCTGGATTTTATTTTTTTTTTTACAAGGGAGAATTAAAGCTAAAATCTCAATTAATTAAAGCCTCCTAAGCAGCTCCCGAACTGAGCCAGAAGTGGAGACGGCAGCCCCCGCAGTAATGTTTTCAGCACAATTTTTAGAAAAAAACAGAGATGTTAAACAAGATGATTAGGTGCTCCTCAGGCACCGCACATTCCCACAGAGGACTCCTGCTTGGGTGAACCAGTGGCCGTGAGGTCTTGGGCAGAGTCCATCTCCCCTTGCATAAGAACAGTTACAAATGAGAAGAGCGTGTCTGGCTTGTCTAGCCTGTTGGGTAGCTCGTACCTAATTGATCCAGGGATCTCATCCAGGTGTTGGCTGAAAAAAAAGCCAGCCTTCCTGCACAAACTAATTTAAAATAACGAAGAAACCTGAAACTTCCCCCATGTTTAAGTTTTGGAAAAGGACACATAGATCTTTGCTGCAGCTCTCCCTGTGGCAAGCTAAACGTTTCCCAGGTTGCGGCTGTTGGGTATTTCGCCGTCGAACCCAATGACTTGAGCGACTGAAACGGCTGGACACATGGGAGACGAGGTGGTAAGTGCTGCTGCCTCACAGCCCCAGGGTCTGAGCTGCACTTGCGGATGTCTGTGTGGAACTTGTATGTTTCCCCCATATTCATCTGAGACTCCGCCAGGAATTACCATGCCCTCCCAGGCCTTGGGGACACGCCGACAGCTCTATTATCACATATTTCCCTGCAGCTCACTCCTGCCTCGTGCTCTCTGCTTTCGGGCCAGGTCTCTGTAATGGAGACGCTAGACTAAACTGAACACCTACTGTATAACATAAGATGGGCACTCCACCTCGGGTAGCGGCATGCTGACCACATAGGCCAAAGATCCTGTTTATAAAAAACCGCTGGGGTGACACTATTCTAATAAAGGAGCCATGGTCTGTATAACCAGGAATCTGAGAAACTCTTGACTGCAGCTCAGTTCAATACAAAGCACTGCAGGCACTGTTTACTGTCAGACTGGTGCACAACTTACCACTGCCCACCCGATTAAGCCATTCAAAGAGGGACTTCAGCTAAGCTGCGTCAGGCTTATCTCTGACCACCCAGGCCACCCGTTATATTTACCAATTTATTTATTTTCACACTCGATTGCGTTACAAATGTCCTCTAAGATTTTGCTTTATTTTTCCCCAATACACTATTGTCTTCAGGACAGACCAGCTTAATAGCTTAAGTGCCGCTAAGAAGGCTTTTGGAAAGGGCTGGCGTTTGACTGCATGCCACGCAGCCACCTGGCATCCGGCCCCCTGGCAGAGCATCTCGGAAGAAAGATGCCAGAGATGGAGGGCACTGGGGACAGAGCCACACGCGCAGAGCTGCACGCGCGCACACACACGCTGGCCGGCAGAACACCACTGCCCGCCTCACAGACCGATGCACTGTTCTGAACCCGACGCGATTCCCAAGTACAGCACATACAGTTTTAAACAGATGCGTCTGCCACTGCCATTTTCCAGCAACCTAGCTGAGATACCACATGGGGAGACACAGGGCCTGTTCCACACTGCTGAGAGGCGTACAGTGCCCTGCGGGTGAGCTGGCTGCACGTCGCTCAGCAACATCACTGCAATCTCATAGGAGCCCAGTGGGTTCTGCGCCGGAGTAGTCTGTACTGCGCAGGAGGCCAAGGAAACAAGGGCCTCTGCTTTAAAACACCTGATGCTGACAGGCAGCGTTTTAAAACTACAGGATCTGCTGCTTTCCATTATTTCAAATTGGATAAAGTGTTGATACCACTGCATTCTGCAACTGGATTTGAAGAGAACCCGGAGGATTTGGAGGTACTGTACAGTACGGCCCAGACTCCTGCAAAGGGCTCTCACGGGGGGAGGGAGATGTCATTTCTGACATTTCTGTCATTTCTGATGGCCAGCAGTTCAATCGCCCTTCAACTCGCATCTGGAAACCCACTGAAGCTCAGCAGGTGTGAACCTGGCCAGTTCCTGGATGGGAGACCTCCTGGGAAAGCTAAGGTTGCTGCTGGAAGAGGTATTATAAGGGCACCACACATACTGGGGAGCCATATACTGTAAAAAAGGCACCATCCTTCATCCTTCGGATGAGACCTAAAACTGAGGTCCAGACTCTCTGAGGTCATTAAAAAATCCCAGGGTGTTTCTCGAAAAGAGTAACGGTGTAACCCCAGTGCCCTGGCCAAATTTTCCATTGGTTTTTAACAATCATGGCCTCCTGAATCCTAAATATGAATTGGCTTCATCACTCTGTTTTCCTCCCCACTGATAGCCAATGTGTGGGGAGCGTTCTGGCGCACTATGGCTGCTGTCACATCATCCAGGTGGGGCCACACATTGGTGGTGGTGGTGGTGGAGGGGAGTCCCGGTTCCAAACAGGGCTACTGACCTCGCAAATACCGTGCAGCTGGAAAGGGTGCAATGTACTTCGGTAGAGATAAGCGGACAGCTGTATTACAGGTAATTGACCAGGTACCTGGTGGAAGATGAGGGCCTGGCTGATGTAGCCCCAGCTGCTGTTGGGGGACAGGTAGTGGATGACCAGGAGCAGCAGGAGCATGAAGGCGATACTGGCGGAGGCGTAGATCGGGTTGATGAGGAACATCATCACCATGCAGCCCACGATGCCCAGAACACAGGTGTACCAGGTGAAGTATCGGAAGGTAGGCCTGTGGGAGAGCAGAGGGAGAAGGAGAGTTCAAACTGGAATAGCAGGAGAAGCTGTCTTTGTGTAGCTGGCTGTTTTTATGCACAGGAGATTTAAAGAGGCATGAAGGGTTCAAATGTTAGAGACACCACATTCAGAGAGAAGGAAAAGGAAATACAGTATTTTTCATTATTTTATCAGATTGGAGCACATTTAACGGCCAAAGGTTCAGTGATCAGCAACAAAAAATCAGAAGAGTGCTCCTTGCAGCTCTCAGGGATGCATGTTTAGGAACTCACCAAGCCACTTCTTAAAATAAACTAGGGCAATGGCTTTAATAAAACGACTGAACAGCTTATTCCAGACTCCCACAGCCCTGTGGGTAAAGATGGTCTCCTTGTTTCAGAGAAAGCTGGGCTTGTCTTGGACTACACTGTGCTGGTGAAGATGCCAAACATCTGGAGAGAGATTGAACTGAGGTCCTGGCTACTTGGCCGTTAAAGGTCCCATGACACTGCTAGTCAGAGCATGGGTGTTAATGTCCTGGATACATTTCTCTAGGGGCTGGCCTTCATAAATCTCCTCTTACATTCAACTGGTGTAGCAATTTCTCATTCCTCTATCTCATCTGCTGTGCGGTGTCACATTTCAGGAGTAGATGAAGTAGATCCCCATCATATACAGTATATGTGAAGCTCTTTAGAATCCTCTGGGGGCGGTGAAAGGAGCTATATACCTGTACATGTAAGGAATGAGTAATTGTGAAGCACATGGAGATACCTAAAACTGCAGTTCTCAGTACACTGCAGCTCACTGTTCAAGGTTCAGCTGTGTCTCTCTGTACATCAGCTCTACTGCGCCTTCACAAGTAACCAATACCAGTCAATTCCACAGGATCAAAAAACAAACAAGAAAGATTGCAAAGACTAGGGAACGTGATTACAGGGTTATAAATGGGATAGAGGTTGGAATAGGTGCTGTGACAGTCTGTGAGAGAGTGACAGAGAAAGAGAATTAGTGAAAAACGTGTGGGCGGTCAGCACACCAGAAAGAAGAAAGGCTAAAACAGCAATCAAAAATATCACTTAACACAACTTAATCTCTTAGGCCCTTAGTAGATACTCTCGGACCGTAATGGACAAGCAATCAACAAACAAGCACTGTCAAAAAAAAAAAAGAAAAAACACCCTGAGAGAGAAAACTAAAAATAATAGCAGTCATAATAATCATAATTAAAAGTGATGGAAAAAAAAACATAATGAAGTGAGAAGGAATGCGGACGGAGTCACAAAATTACACGTCTGAGTTGTCCTGGTCATTAGTGCAGGGTCATCAATCACAAAACGACCCCAATTTTCTGCAATAATAGAACTTAATGATAAACATCCATTAAGCGTGTTCCTGGCTATTGTAATTACCATTTAAATGAGTCGTCTCTATCATTAATGCACCCAGCTGGGAAAATTACGCGCTAAAGAAAAATAAAAGCCTTGCGCATCTGATGAAGACCTCGGTGGCACCTCCCCCTCCCCCACCTTTGCAAAACGAAGGGTGAGGAATGTGCCGAGCTTAAAATACCACAGCACGCCCCTCCGCTGCGACTGCAAATTGCTTTGACTTCTTCCCATTTTCTTGTCCCTTTCCCTTTACTTCCCGCCGTGTCGATCACGGGCCCTGCCAGCGCCCTCTTCCACGACCTCTCGGACTCCCGCAGGCGCGTCTCTCCTGAGCCTAGCGTTCCGTCTCCCCGTGAGCGCTGCGTGTTTCAATATGGCCGCAGCCTGAGTGTGTTCATCTTCTTCTCTCCATCCGCCTGCACTCCTCAGCCCACCAGGCTGGGGGCTCTCAGGCAATTATCTTAAAAGCTGGTCTGAGCTGCTGCCATCCCGATCACTCTCTCCCATTTTTAATCTCTCTGCAAGTGACAGGGCGCTGCGGGCACACCAACGATAGTCGTGGTAAAGCCCCCGCATCTCGGCTGCAGACTCCGCTGGCGTGGGTCTGCCACTCAGAAGAGCTCCCAGCAGCATTGCTGCTTCTGTATGGCTCGCAGCTACACTGCAGAGCTAAACCAAGGCCTCGACAACCCCGGCACTAAGCGATTTCCTAAGGATCCGACGGTCCCTTAGGAAAGCTCCAACACTGACTGCAGCTCTTGGACGGCAAGCTGCGGAAATCCTGAGCAGCCCGAGCTTACCCAGTCCCAGTGTCTTTGGTGATTCCTATTGGTGAGTGAGTGTGTGTGTGGGGGGGGGGGGGTCACAATTTGGCATAAGACCACATGTGGAAACTAAGAGGAAGTGTGAGGGACAGGAATAAATGGACCCAGCCCATGATGGTGGAGCTGAATCCCTTGGGATTCTTTAAGGACCTGGATGAGATCCTGGACCTTCAAGCTCCTGAAGCTTCTAGCAACCAAATAAGCAAGGTGGACTACAGCTACACCTCTTTGTAATCTTTCCTCAGGAGATGGTCCAAACCAAGGACTACAGAGCTCAGAGGACAGGCTGAGCAAGTGGCTTGTACTGTTTGGGCTATTGAGCTGCCCCCCTGAAATTTTCATTTAATCCTATAATTAGTAGTAGTACAAACCTTCTAGTACAGAGGTTTGAGAACACTAGCACGTACTTTTCATGTCAGAGAATTACCTGATGTACTACAGAGTTTTTCCCAACAGCTAATTGCCCTGACAGGTGCAGCCAATTAACGAAGATTGATTAACAAGTTGGAGGATGATTCAGTGATCACAAAGAGGGTCTTGTTTGTTACCTTTCCTGGCTGCATTTAGTCAGTTTCTTTTCTGCCTCTTACAGAGCACTGCACTGTTCTCTTTAACTATAGAAGAAAAAGTCTTCAGTGCCAAATTTAGGAAGAGGCAAACTTTTCTGCTAAATTAAACTAATTACAGCTCGTTCCTCTGAGGACATCTTTTTGCCTCAAAAGGCAATGCACAACAATAGCAACAAATTACAAAAATAAAAAAAACAAAGTGAACAGAACCTGTTAAGTTTCTCTTAAAGATGCACTGGTAGGAACAAGCTCTTTCAAGATGGAGAGAGCCCAAACCTGTGTACTGTACTTCAATGCATGCAATAGGGAATGTTCCCAATTCCCTCTGTGCTAATCTACTCTCAGCGCTGAGTGATGCAGCAGAGGTCAAGGGCCCAGTGTGTCTGGGGATGCCCACAGACTCATGGGGCTATAGTGCAAACAAGCGAGCAACATACTGTACTTCAATCCCTCTAGAGCTGTCCATTGACCTTCCTGAACTTACTGCCTAGATCTACAGTAGATGGAGAGAACTTGCAATCGTACCTCTGATTTGTATGACACCCTCCAGGTCACAGTGATGGCCCTGGACTGGCACTGTCTCCCCCCCACTCACACAGAGCAAGGAAAGCATAACCTTAACTCCCTCTGACTTCACTGTTCATTATTCCCCGGCGATACAGCCAGTTAATTAACACTGTAGTGCCATCCCATTCACAGTAGAGCCCTGATTGTGGTGCACCGCGCACCTAAAGAAAACTTCTCGCTTATAATATCATAAAAAAAACAAAATTGAACTAAAAGCCACCTCAACATAAGACACGGGTGTTATGACATCCGATATTCTCACAGAGGTGAAGTAATGGCACAAGATGTACTTTCATGTCATAAGAGACAGGACCTGGAAAAGGAGTGTGGGTGTGGTACTGTGCTATTAACCCTGGCACAGGGGGCTCCTGAAGGCTAGGGCAGAGTCGATGACAACTACAGCTGCTCTGAGACTTCAGCTGGGTTATAACCCAGCCTTGATCTACTTTTCATTCCTTATGTTCAGTTACAAGAAATGTTCGGGAGTATGAGAGGCTGAAAGAGAAGAGACAGGGGAAAAAGGTGTGTGCAGTACCAGTAATTGAGCCATGTTAGGAGGTGGATGCCCGCTTTTCCTGTAATTTCATTATGTCCAGAGGCGTATGTGTGCTGTACATTACCTATACCCAAGACAGGCGAAGCCACGAAGAAGGTACCTGAAGTTGGGAGCAGATGCCCACTCCAGTGCCAGGCAGGCCAGGTCAACAGCAGCATACACCAGCAGGAAGAAGATGGTGACAATGCCTGCAATGGTATTGAGCTTCCCTGCAAACAGCACCATCTGAAGGGACAGAGACAGCAGCTTTACTATTGTGTACCCCACGAACACCGTGACCTGAAAAGAACTATAGCAATCTTTTATCAAACGTGAAGTACTTTGCTTACAGTAAGTGCCTCTCCCAACCGCTACAGTATGTGGACAATGTGAGTCACCAAGATAACTGAAAATCTCAAGTTTATTGTTGAATGACAGGTGTGTCACATAAAACATCAGCACGCACAGGAGCCAAAAGCACTGGTAAAGAAAAGACGCCCACACTTTAATACTGATGGCAATGTGTTCAGTTGCTTTATGGAACATTTCAAATAATTAAGGAACAGTAAGGGAAAAATATTTCTTTTACGCAACTGGTCACAGGCCTTTAACGAGTCTGGCCTTCCAATCCCCGATTCTAACTTAACAGAACCAATTCACTCATTCGCTCAATTGGACATTTTTAAAAATCTTCTGTGGATAACAATTTCAAAAGATGCACTTCAACCAAGTTAGGATTAAATACTTCTCTTTGGGCTCCAGATTTTCATGTATTGAAATGTTACACAATTAATCAAAGAATTAAATCAATTAAGTTAATTTAGCAAATGCTCTAGCACAATGCAGAGCCACCCAGGAGCAGAGTGTGATTTATACATTTAAACTGGTGTTGTGGAAACTCATCTTTCTACTATATGAGGGATGTTAAATTGTCCTGGCTTAATTCCACTCTGGACTGGATCTGGCCTCTAAAGTAAATATTTAAAAAAAAACAAGGAATTATTATTAGCTTCTTAATACCCTCTGCCGTCTCTGCAAAGGCCATAATCTGCAGTTTTATCTTGGAGTCATTCTAAACAGTGCATTTACTAGTAATTAATCTGGGGGAAGGGACATGACTTTCGATACACTAAACAGCAAGCTTGACTGAGCTGGGATTTAGCATCAATTATATTAAGCACCAGCATTAGGTTCATGTTACATTCACACACACAAAAGTTTTTCTGTATTAATGTCCATCAACAAATGAAAATGAAATCAGGCTAATACTATCCTTAATACAACACACTCTCTCTAGACCATTCAAATAACGGATAACAGATCAGGATAGAGGGACTGAATGGCCTCTTCTTGTTTATACAGTACATGTTATTTTCTTAAATAGGCCACAAATAAGCCCACTGGCATTGAGAACTTGTGCTGAAAATCAGATACAGGCAGAAGGGCCAGGAGAGAAAAAGAGCTACAGCTTTTCAAAAAATAGTCTGTTCCCTTTCTGTATACCCATCTACTGTGTCATAAGATGTTTTTGTAGCATATTATAGTTAATTGACATAATGAGAAAATTATGCTGTTTTGTGAATGCTGTCACCAAATCTGTAACACCACAGTTTTGCAAAGATTAACTTCACCAGATTTTGAAAATATTTTTTTTCAAGCCTAGTTCAGTGAATAGAAAAGGCAGAGCTAAATATATACAGTTACAATATACAGTATACTATTCATTGGTAAAAGCAAAGTTTTAGTTACATTTCCACTTTGTCTGCAAATTTACTTATGTAGAAAGTAACCCATAAGGGACACAAAATGCTTAGGGGTGAAAGCTCAGATTGGGGAGGGTAATGTAAATTACTGGTGTACTACAGGGATCTGTATTAGGACCACTGCAATTACCAATTATTGCAATTTACTAGATTATGGAGTAGTAAAAGCTGGTCAGACTTGCAAATGAACCGAAAACAGGATGATCAGCAAACTCTGTTGAAGATGCAAAGTAAATGTAAAAATATATACACAAATTTCAAAGTTAGCAATGTAGACAAGTGTGAAGTGTTACATAGCAGCAGCAGAAACATAAGTGTAAAAGATGGGGAAATACAGAGTTTGAAGAAGCTACTTATCAAAACTACTTTGGGTCTATATAACACCAGTACTCAATATTCACATTTTCTAGAGAATATGGGGAAGCAATAAAAAAAAAGTTGGAATATTTTGTCAAAATAGTAGATTTTAAACCAAGGAATGTTATCTTAAATTGCACAACACTAACACTAACTAGCACTGGAATCAGGAGTAGAGTAATCAAACATTCCCAGACTAAAAGCTTTGTCCAGCACTGACGGGACTAAAGAACAATGTCAAAACAAAAAAAAAGACCCAATTCAAGTATCCTCAAGGGCACAAATAAAATCAGTCTGTTGCACTTCAGAATCAACAGCAAAACACTTTTCACTTGTAACTACAGCACATGTAAAACTGAGAACAGAAGGCCCTTCTTTACATAGGGATTCAAGAGCCTGGACAAGCTACCCGGTCATGCTGCGGAAGCAGATATCCTGACTAAGTTCAAGAAACAACTGGATGGGAACCTTGGATCACTGAGCTACTAGCAACCAAACAAGTTTGATTAGCCAAATGCTCTAGACCAGTGGTTCTCAAACTGTGCCCGCAGGGGTTCTGTGAGCTCTCACATAGGCTACAAGAAAAATAAAACTTCAACTATCAATAAAAAAAAAGTGAGTTACGATGGCTTTGCTCCAAGAAGTCAGAAAAATTAGGCATTTCTTCTGAAACATCATCTTCAAATTTCACTCTCTGAATAAATTTCTGTACTTTCGCTGCTAGAGCCAGAAGGTACCTCAAAGGTGTCGGATGAAATTTCCTCTTCCATCTTGCGTGGAGATAAAAATGTTTGCCATTTTGCCACCCGGCAAATCTCTTAAACTCGCAATGATAGAAATAGCGTGTTATTAGGTAGAAAGATCGCTTAGAAATTACTGCACGAGTACAACCACGAGAGGAAAAAAAGAAAAAGTGAAAAATAAAAAAAAAACTTTGAGACTTCACGTCACAAGAATGAGAAGTTCATTGACCTGACTTCAGACTCTTCCTTACAAACAGCTTTTAATGAAGTGCAGTTGGCAGAGTTTTGGTGCAGCACCAAAAACGAATATGCAGTATTATCAGAGAAAGCTCTTTCTGTTCTTCTCCCATTTGTGACCACCTATCTGTGGTAAACTGGATTTTCGTCGTACGAGTCCACAAAAACGAAGTATCGCAACAGATTGGATGCAGAGTCCAACATGAGACTGCAACTCACATCCATAACTCCAAATATAAAAAAAATTGTAAAAGAGGCAAACTCGTTCATCAAACTGAGATTGTTCCATTTCTGCTGGTTTGAATTAAAAGTTGATTAAAAACCCTTCTGGTTTTCTTCCAAGTTGGTTGAACCAGCGATTAGAACTTTGATTCTTTTATTCTCTATGAGTATTTCAGTGATTAAGCTGTATTGAACTGTAGGGATGCTAATCGTAGACAAGTTATCATGCAATTTATCCATCCATTTTCACTTCCGCTTTTCCTGGTGAGAGTCGCGGTGAAGCCAGAGCCTACCCGGCAAGCAACAAGCGCAAAGCAGGGTACACCCTGGACGGGGCGCCAGTCCATCACAGGGCAAGTGCAAGCCAGTCATACATGGGGACATTTTGGAGGCCGCAGTAAGGGTTGACGGGGGAAATTTGGCCCAGACACTGGGATAACTCCCTTATCAAGAAATGCCCGGGGATCTTTGAGGACCACTGAGTAAGGACCTCGGTTTAACGTCTCATCCGAAAGACAGCACCCACTACAGAATAGTGTCCCCACCACTATACTGGTGCATTAGGACCCACACATACCGCAAGGTGGGCACCCCCGCTGGTCCCACTAGCACCACTTTCAGCAGCAACCAGACGTCTTCCAACCAGGAACTGAGCAGGCTCACATCTGCTAAGCTTCAGTGGGTTGCCAGTTGCAAGTTGCAAGGTGATATGGCTGCTAACCTCATGTGATTAATAAAGACTGAAAAACTCAATGGGCTCATATAATGCTTACAATTAAAACAAAAGCAATCAATAGTTTCTTCCTTAATAATTGCCTAAACTGCCTCTGAATAGCAGTGCTAGAATGCTTTTTGCAGAACACCGTTATAGCTAATCCTGAAAAGAAAAAAGGTTGATGGGGATCCGCGACATTAGCTTCAACAGAAAAGGGTTCCGTCATCAAAAGTTTGAGAACCACTGCTCTAGACTCTAGACAGGATTGAGAACTGATAAGCAAAGCACTGAGAGCCTACTGTTGTTTTCAGTGCTTCAACACCAATAGTTCTGAACAGCTAGAAAAATCCTCTCTTATGTGGGAAAAAAAGAACAGAAAAGCTCTAAATGTTGTGTGAACAGCCTAAATCACTACATTTACCAGGATACAACCAAAATTCGAATTATATATTATGATTTTTTTAATTAATAGTTTTGGGTTTAATTCCCCCCATCTACAAACACTATTATAGCTTTTTATCCATAACAGGAGTTTTTTGGAAAGTTTCAACATTTGATTCAACAGGCAGATAACACTCTGCTTTTGCTACTGCATGTCTGTACAATCTATTGGAAACAATTCAATGACCACAGTATGACAGAGCAGAAGAAACATGGCAAATGAAAGAAGTCCACTTGGCCCATGGAATGAGTTTGATTGCTAGAGGCATTGATCTGTGAATCTCAGATATTCTGAAGAAAGCCATGATACTGGCTTCAACAACATGACTGGGTAGCTTGTTCCACACTCTGTACTGACCCTGTCTGGACTATAGGCTATGCTGCAAACAGTTAAAGACCGAAAAGTATTACCATTTTTATTACTGTTGTGTTTTTATTACAGTAATAAAATACAATTTGGGGAACAGGTTTGTAATTTAGAAAACAAAGTATATATCTGGGGAAAAAAAACACAGCAATTTCTGGAGAACACTAACCCTGATACTACTAATGAGTCATCTAGCAGATATTTTCAATCTAAACACACATGACGCAAATCGCTCATCTTCAAAGCTCATTTGTCTCCAAATCGACCATTAGGCTTCACAGATGATGAGGACATTCATCTCAGTTTTTTTTTTCCCCATGCAGAGGATTTTGTTTTTAATTGTTCATTTAACCATTAAAGGCATTGGTAACGGGAGCACGTCCACAGTGTGAAGAAGGGAGGAAGACTGACAGACCTGGAGCCAGGTTAAAAAACGCAGGCAGGTATTTTGTGTCCTGCAGTGGGGCAACAAGCTCTGCACACCACAAGTGGATACCCAGCCCCTCTGACAAAGATGACATTTCATCCTTGCAGAAACCAAAGCAAAAAAAAAAAGGCAAAGCAAAGCAAAATGTTTCTCCTGGTTCGAGCAACTGTAAGTGTGCTGCTTGCTTTGGCTAATAACACAGTACTTTAACAGAAGCAGGGAGACAGGAAGCATGACAACAGACTGGAAACCACAAATTTTTGTAACTCCTCTCAACTTTGACTTATACTTTCTTGAATTTATATACATTCCCAAGAGCTTCACACACGTGTATATACTGTATATATGGAACCTGCTTTATCCGCCACTGAAAAGCAGCACCATCGTTGGTAACACAGACATTCAACACCTGAAAACCCAACTGTTTCTGCAGTTCGGGTACAGAAGTGAATATCTGTGGAGTAAAGGAGAAATTTAATGAAAACAGGATTGTACTGTACAAGCCCAGTGTAGAATTTAGCTTCGACAATACCTATATATATAATTATTTTATGAATTATTAACGCCCTTACTCTGTCAAAAAGTGCATTGGGATCTTCAATGACCAATTAGTTAGGATCTAGGTTTAATGCTGGAACAAAAAGTTACAAACCTGAGGGGGGCCATTTGGCACATCTAGCTCATCTGATCACCACACTGGGGCACTTGGCTCGGAAATTCTGGTCCAGATTGAACGGGAACCCGATTTCCATCCTGGCACTGAGCAGGCCCAGCTTTATCATACAAGTAGTGATAACAGTGATGGCAAGGCTTTGAAAAATTTCAGTTCCTAATATTACGGCCACAGAGCGAATGATTAAAACATATCGATTTTCAGCAGCCCCAGGGGAGAACAGCGACGGGTCAAGGTGAATAACAGGGAAGAGGCGAGAGAACAAGCATCGCTAAGCAGGGAGCCACTCAGCCCTTGTCTGAAGGAGACCTGCAGGGATGGCTGATTGCTGTGGTGTAGGTGTGCAAATATTTAATTATTGTGAAAGCTGACGAATTTTAATTAAAGCTGCGTTCCAAAAGGCCACTCCAATTACCTGAATCAAGGAGAACAAAGTTAGTAATTGGAGTAACAATTTACCTGAATTTGATTAAGTCTCCGGCAGGGTCATGTGGTGAGAAGCTGACAATGTACTGTATGGAAATCAGACAGTTTTCGTTTAACTCTTGTTTCATTTCTAAATGGGGGGGGGGGGGGGGGAGATAAGTATTGCAGAATGTTCCCACAAATACAATACTGAGGGCAGAAAATCACCGTCACTATGTGAACCTTTTTTGTTATAAAGAGTCGCAGCATCCCTGTCTCCACTGTGAGACCCTATTTGAAATTTAGAACAGGAAGCACTTCTTTACACAAAGGGCTATGGGATTCTGAACAAGCTATCAAGCCGAGTTCCTTGGCTTTTTTCAAGAAACAGCTGGAAGACATCCTTAGATAACTGAGCTGCTAGCAAACTTACAAGCTAGATGATTCGAATGGCATCACCACATTTCTAAATCCTGCTTGGCTTAAGAACAAGTCCTGCTTAAGTCCAAGCTACAAATCCGGTGGACAAAGACAAGGGTCGTTAAAATTAAAAATCCATTTATTTTTCTAGGGAATCAAGAGTTTGCGCAAGTGAGGGGGAAAACCTCAAAACTTGCAGAGCCAGGAGATCTGAGCTTCTCAGTACCTGCAGCACAGCAACAGCACTCGAGGAAGATCACTGGCACTTGCCACAAGCACAAGCAGGGCCCATGAGTTCCAGGCCAGTTAAAGGACCTCCTAAAAACCACTGACCACACAAATTCACTCGACCCCAGCAGAGACTCACTGGCTGTGGGCTGCCGCAAATACGGTAGACTAATGACACTGCTGAGATCCGAGCCAGTGGATTCTGACCCTCAGCACTTCAAATGGGTACCTTCACAGAAGGTTAAAAAGTTCCATAAAGAAAAGGAATAAGGGTTATGCTACTTAAAGAGCTGTAATGTGAAATGATGCAGAACACAATTTTACAGACCCTTGCCTCTTAGGGAAACCACAATTCCCTATGCTGAAAACAGGAAATGTTTTCAGTGCTTAGTTTAGTTTACTTTGCTCTCAAACATAATTCAAGCACAGGCCCTAGCATCTACAGGCTTTATGTTTATTTTTATGTCAGTATCAGTTCAATTCTTGGATTATATTAAGATTTTTTTTTTAAATTTACGCCACACAGATTTAAGCGCTTTAAACAGAAGAAACTGAAATTTTTAATATATAGTCTCGCATGTCAGTATCCTAGTTACTGGTAGATTCAAGAGAAGAAAACAGCTAGCCCGTTTTTTACCTATCTTGTTTCTTAAACAATGGTATTTTTCGGAAAGTGTGCTGGTCTTCCAGCAATCTGTTGCAAAGATGCGATACGATTGAGCATTTATCTTTTCCCCTCTCCCACGAGACTGCCTCTGTGAGTTAAGGCTCGTGTGAGGGAGAACAGCTTACAGTGTTCTGCCCCGCAAAGACCTTTGTGACAAGAGAAGAATTTAAAGTTGGCCTTAATCTGAAAGAAAAGGGGTGTCAGGTCAGCTTTACACTTATAAAGAGTAGTACTGCTTATTACACAGTGGAGCCTGACCATACTGTACGAGTTTGGTTGAGATTTGGTACAAGTTGTTTAACAAATAATTTTATAACTCATTTTTTTCTCTGACAGATGTGCATCTAGGAAACATTGTGGATTGTACCTTTCAGCATGGAATAACCTTTCCTTACCCCCTGTTTTAAAAGATTCCTTGCATTTCCTACAATTTCATGATGTATAAAGTAGTATCAATTTTCGGGGACTCTCCTACATCATAGCAGTACCCCACGATAACCAGCGCCTTCACGCAGATCAGTGGTAGGAATAATGAACAGCATTAATAATGACGAGCATCACTTATTTCTTCTTGCTAAATGGACATCCACAGCATCAATTTAGCCAAGGCGGATCCCCATATTTACATTTTAATTTCTTTCAGTACAAGGGCAACATTTGAAATGCTGTGCTGTCCAAATGTCCCTGTAATTATGGAGCCAGATGGCCACAATGCATTGAGGCAAGTCATCTAGGGAAAAAGAAATTTTCATTGATTTAGTATAAATGTAATTAGTTTTGTTTTAATGTACATTTTTTAAAATCATTGCAGGGACAGAGACTAATCATCAGTTGGCAGGACAAAATGAGAGCAGTGCCCACTTGTGCTAATAGAGTCTGGAGTTTTAGGAGGAGAATTAAAAAGAGAAACATCCTGGTCACAACAGGACAGTGGGTCACCTTAGTGCCAGTGCCTCTATGAGGTCGCAATGATGTACCTTACATTTACCAGAGTATATGAGCACTAAGGGAAAAGCCTACATTTAAGAGTTTTCACAGTTTAAAACCAGGACAGAGGACAAAAAAAAAAAGTGAACTGTTGCTGGGTGGGGCTACAATTCAGGAATATCCCTAGTATCTGCAAGATCAAAGTTTATTTTTATAGTAGTAGCAGGTGCTTTCTTGGAGTATATATGTATGTACATCTGAAAAAGTTAAGATTGACACCAGATTCAAATTTGGACTTCAATGGAAGGAACAAATTGTTCTCTATAGTAGCTCAAGCCAGTAATATACAGTTACTGGTAGTTTCAAGGGAAGTAAATTACTCTCTGGTTCCTTACCGATCTTGTTTTTTTAAACAATGTTGTTCTTCAGAGGGTGTTCTTAAAGCTGACTTTAGACTTTGTATGAAAGGCTGTTATGGAGCTCTGGAGACGGAGAGGTGGGAGAATGGGACACTGACGGGTATAATGTGAGAGAGGAACTGGTGACCAAATAACAATCGGAGTGAGAGATAAAGAGGGAGAGCTGGAGAGGTGCTGTAATTAGTGTTAATTACCCCTGCTGACACGCAGGAACAGCTGGTCTGCCGTGTTCATTAGCAGAGCTGCCTGTCGATCACAGACCCTGGATCGTTATTCCAGGGCTGAAGCCCTGACAATAACAAATCAGTGGACACGGCACGACCGTTAATCAAACACGGCCAGATGCTGTTTTAAGCGTATTGATTCCCGTCATTGGGGCTCCTGCAGCTGCAAAGACAAACGATCAGCGTTGCCACCCCAGCGCCACGCTACCAGCTGGACAGACAACGCTGCGCTGATGCCAGGGCACGAGCCACGCGAGCGCCTCGCACCTCGCCAGGAGAAACATCACACCAGCGCCACATCTCCGCACTAGACCTGTGTGCCAAACTTGAAGTTTAGCTTAAATGTACCAGTGAAGCTCAGCTTAAAATTGATCGACATCTCAACCATGGTTCTTCAGACATGCCTGCTGTACTTTCCTAATTATGTCTCCTCTGTGGATAAGTATCATATATAATTTTCTGGAAAAGTTTTCTTCCATGCTTGTCTTTGAAATGAACATTGTGCTGCAAGATTCTGGTCGTTAATCAATATTACATCAAAGTTAAATAAGGACATTTTCTTTCTTGTTCACAATTGCTAATAACCACTGTAAATTAGAAAATGACACAAAAAACTATACTAATGACACATTAGTCAGTATGACTTTCCATGGAGCACAACTGATTTCCTGATCTCTTCTTGATCTCCTTGAGTCTTGTCTCTAAGTTTGACAGAAGCAGCTATCTGCCAGCCCCAGGACTGCAGGAAGTATTTTATCTTTTAGTGCCTCTTCTATGTGCCTTCTTAGTCACCAGCAGTGCAGAGCACCACACTAGGGAAGATCACATCACAAGGTCTTCATAATAACCAGCAATGCACAGCTCCAGAGTTTGCAATGCGAAAGATTATCAGTTGACTCTGCTGTTTAGTTAGTTGCCCAGTCATTTGTTTTACTACCCAGTGGACCACTGGACACCCCCAGGTGAACATGACCTGATCTCAGCATTTCTGTGCTTGTTCCCGTTTACTGCATGTCGGAAAACTAGAGTGGCCTGCGCCTCCTTGTGCATCGTCTTAATGGGCAAAACAATCTCCAGACAACAGGCTGCCTGCCAACAATTCCCTTCGACTGACTCATGTCCCCTCATTCCCCTCCCTCCATCCACAGTGAGCAGCCATTTCAAAAGACCGGAGGGACGAATTACAAAGGAAGACGGCTTTGTAAATTAAGGAGACAGCTGCTCTCTCACAGGTTAATTCTGCTGCCACTTTTCTAACAGCCACTCTGGGTATAGGCTGTCTCTCTGTGGTTAGGATTCGTCCTCTTCTCAGTTAAACAGTCTCATGCGCAGGTTTGGAGATTATGAGCTAGTATTATATATTATATATTATATATTATATATAATTATCAGCTCCTTGCAAACATAAAAGTATGATCTTTCATTTGGTCTATTGATCTGTGTCTGTGGTTTGCAGTTAATTTCTGAAGCCTAATGATTACATCTCCCTTCTTACTTTTGCCACAGTCTCCTGCGGCACCTTAACTTTCAGTAGTACGTTTACTGTAAACCCCTGATTTAACATGAACGGTCTCCACTGCACTTTTGCTGTAATAAAAAGGAGGACTTCCCTGTAACTTCACACTATGACTGTAACAGCATTATTCTGCTGCACTAATAATATTGCCCCCTATTGGAAAGTAACCAGCAGAGTCTGTTTGTAACAGGCCTAGCCTGCTCTTGTCACAACCCCACAGTAAAAGTGAGGACTTTCTCTTGCTGGTAACACTGAAAACTCATGACTGCAAAGTCATGCCAACCACAAGGGACACTTTAAAGTCACAGAAACCCAGGTTAGCCTTAATCCTACACAACCCTGGACGGCGTGCCATCCCTCGAAAAATCCCAGCTACAGTAATCCAACAACAGTAATACAGCCCCAAGATGTGATTCATAACCATCCTTTGATTGCTGAGCCAGTAGGGAAATTATTTTTTTTATAATACCTATGGGAACTCTATTGTTGCGGGAAAGATTATAAACATAAAACACATTTTAATAGCTTTTGAAAAATTAATGTGCATACCATTTATATGCCTCTATCCATCACCGTGCCCTTTTTTGGAAGATGGAGAAACCCACACGAACATGTAGACTCCACACAGGAGGTGCTCCAGTCCAGAACTGTACCCAGAGTCCAAGAGCTTGAGGTGTGGTATCCAATTTATACATCGAATATCCCCTTTTCAATGATGGGAGGTTTGAAATGCAGAGGGGGGTTTCTAATGACAGCGAGATCTCACCTGAACCAGAAACCAGGAGATCAGCACAGCCACCCAGGGATTGCCACTGCGAGAGGTCCTTTTCGCCGGGGATAACACCCGCCCTGGAGGGCAAGAGAGCCAGACACACAGAGAGAGAGAGGAAGGAATACAGAAGAGACAGAAACAGGGAAAAAAAAAAAAGAAAAAGTTGAAAAAATTGATTATACAGCATCCGGGGCAGAGACATATGGTGCCTGAAACAGAAGCTTTAAATAACCGAGTCAGCGTGAGAGCAAGTCAGTCGGGGAGGGATGGCAGAGGGCAGCCTGGACGATCCATCAGCCGGCAGGGAGCGCGCGCTGCCAAGGTCACCCCGCGTGTGCCCGGGCAGGTCCGCAGAGATAGCCCCACCCCTGGCCAACCCTGGCAGGAGCACCACGGGGACCAGCTGAGCCTGACCTCCCTGCCCCCAGCTCCACCGCCGAAGAGCAGCCCGCTCACCTCTGACAGCGCTGGCTTTTAATTCCATTACTCGCGTCCGGCTCGGAGCAAAATCAATCGCCTGGTTAGACACTGATTTTTATACACAGGGCACAACCCTTTAAAAGGCAGGAGTAAATGAAATTCTAGTGCTTTAAATAGAGTCCAGGGTCACGACTCTTCTACACAACAATGCTAACTCCCTATCAGAAAGACTCAAACATTTTTAACGGAGGACAAAAAAAATGTTCCACATGCATCTTGAGATTTCATTCCCAAGTTCAAAATCTTGACAAAGCCAACCAAACAGATGGCTTATGGTTAAAAACAAGCAACTGAACTCATGAGAGGAATGGTTTTGGGAGTCTTCACACTGTGATTGGTTGGGGGTCTGGGGTCTAAAGACAAGCACTGAACACACACACACTGGCACTCCTGATACACCCTGCCCATCAAAGACGGAGAGCTCAGGTAAAACTCTCGCGTGGCTCTAGCAGTGACGTCAGCTGACGTCTCTTGAATTAACAGTGTCCAAGTGCAGCTCTTAACACGCATGCTTAAAATGCAATTACCCCCTAGGACACAATTAGCACAAATTAATTAGTACATGCAAATGACGCACATGGAAACTGCAAGAATTAATATTTCAAATGAGCTAGAGGGAACAAATGGCCTGCTCTTGTTTGTAAATGTTCTTAAGCTCTTAAAAAATAACTACACATTTCTGAGTGTCAGTTTCATAATTGGCATAAATGAAAAAAAGTTTATTTGAAAGTAGTTACCAAAACACGATAGATGGACCAAATAGCTGCCTCTTACCTGTACCATTTCTTATCATCAATGTTCTTAAATCAAATCATGATGCTTGACTTGAGTTTCAGAAGCAGACTGAAATGAGTTATCAATGATTTTCCTGCCACAAGAGAGTTTCATGTCCCTTCAAATGCAGCCTTTCTGTAACCAATTTCTTTACATATTGGACATTTTTAAAGTTGGTCAGAAATGTTGCTTGCACAAGTAGCATAAAATAGGTCATTAAAACAAACTTTTTCTTACTCATCCTAAAATGATTAGAACAGTGAAACACCGTCCGTCTGTTGGCACAGAGTACAGATCCTTGTAGACTTCGATTTCCGCAAAGTCAATGGGTCAAGCCGGATCTACTGCAGAGCAATAAAAGGACTTGCAAAACTACAGTGCTTTTTCTCCCCTACAGCTTTGCAAACTGACTTGCCAGCTGCAAGCATTCCTACACCAACCTTCTCTCACGGGCTCGATTCGGCTCTTGCCCTCTGCACCAACGCTACAGGAGAGGAGAGTGGTGGGCTCACCAAAGAGGTCGTCCCGGGCCAGGGCGTACAGGATACGCGACGCCCCGATGAGGTTGCTCATGGCGGCAGAGAGGGTGGAGGAGTAGATCCCGATGGTGACAAAGGGGTGCCATAAGTTGATGTCCCTCAGGAAACTGTAGTCCTTCTGCAGGAGGAGGCTGGGGGATGGAGAGAGGAAAGAAGGGTTTGGAGAGCAGAGATGTGGCAGAGGAAGAGGGAGAGGCAAGAGAAACGGGAAGACAGGAGGAGGAGGAAAATGCAAAAGGGAGAAAAGAAAACAGAGAAGTCCACTTGAGCACAAGCAGAACAGTATAAGAGAAAGAAGAAAGACAGACTGAGGAGGGAGAAGAGAATAAAGGAGGTGAGAAATTGGACAGCAATAATTAAAAAGGAACATGAGCGAACAGCCTGGACAAGTGGCTGTGTAGAAACCTGAACTACGTTCTGCTCTTCTTACGGGAAAGCCCAGACCTCAGCTAGACCCCGACACTGCAGATCACATCTAAATCCTGCAATCCCATTTAATCACCATGGCCGGCACAAAACAAAAGGAAACTATATATATACACACACACACTATAAGCTTTTCAATTTGATCCGATACCCAGGCATTGGTAACTGAGATGGCAGGGAAGGCAGGGTGTGGATGTTTCCCACAGGCAAGTGCAGTGCCAACACTATCGAACGGCAGAATGAGGTGTTTCCACCCAGAGAAGGGGAGTGAAACATGGCTACAGTCTGGGTGCCACCATGTTAGATATCCATGTCCACCAGCTGGCCAGATCTGGAACAGTCCCTGGGGCCTGGACTCTTCCTTGACCACACACAGATGAAGAGGCGGCCACCGCCTACCGCCTTGTTCCAATTTCAATTGGAAAACGATCAAGAATGCCCGATTGAGGCTCCCGTTTCATCAGGGCCCGAAGCTTGCACAGGAAGAGTTTATCAGGACCTCTCCCATCTCTCCATCTCAGGACCAGGGGTGCGAAATGATAGCAGGAACAGAAGGGTGGGGGGGGGGGGGGGGGTTCAGTTTTCTCTAGACCCTCTTTTGTGAACTGACATTCCCGATTGAGTCTGCCAAGGGTGACTCCTCAGGGATTTAAACCCTGCGCAATCTCCTCCTGCTACGCATTATTGGCACCCTCCAGTCTCTGGAGCTGGGTTATAATGACAAGCGTTCAGGCAGTGAACAACGGCCCAGAGAGAAGTGCAGCTGTACAACAGCAGCCGTAGGGACAGGGTAGTGGCCCTGTGGCTATTCGTTCACTGATCACCGCAACAGCGAAGTGACACCATAGGCGGATAACTCCATTACCAGTGGACCTCCAATTTCTCCTTTTGGCACAATAAACACCGTTCCAGCGAGCGGGAAAATTTAAACCCATCCCAAACCTGTCCTCTTTAAAAACACAGCATTCTGAACTGGCCAGCATGGGCTTGTGCACTTTTGTATAGATTCTCAGTGGTCACTAGCAAGTCCAAAAGTATATTCAAATGCATCACCACTTACAGTAAGCTCTGCCAAATATCACATAGCGTACCCCTGGGGGAAAAGCTGTTATCTTTTTGTCACTAGCAAGAGCTAAAGACAGGAAGGGAATCTCTTCATCTTCATTCACACTTTCTGTATCAATCGCTACAGTTTTTGGAATAGTGCCTTTTGTGACCTGTGTTTGACAAGCGGCAATCACAGCCTTTTAGCCAGTCCAATACGGCTCCAGTCTCCTCACATTGAGAAGCAAGGAGCCAAACAGGCAGAGCACTGCCAGCCTCAGACTCTCTGCAACTGTTTCTTTACAAATTCACAACAAAATCTCTGTTCCACTACCTCCCCCCCCACACCACAAACTCGTTCAAGCATGCTGGGTGACAATCTTGAGTGCAAGTTGGGTAAAGAAAGGCAGTACTGAAGATGTACAGTACTGCCATTTCCCTTACATACCTCGGTAACGGAAATAGCTAATTCCAGAATAAATAAAGAGCAATAAACCTGTTCTGCTGTAATGCAGCAGTTCCTGGACAAATGGAGAGCGCGCGACCTATTAAAAACTACTGAATTCAAGACCTGTGGGCTCTTTAATCTAAAGCGGTGTGGTCATCGTTGATGTGGAGGCAGCAGCAGCTCTGCACACACACAGACAATTCTCCCCGTGTGCATTATTACTGGATGTAGTCATTTCTTTTATCCAGAGGAAATCACGGTTCGGTTCAAAGACCGTGCAATCCGGCAAACCACCTCACACAACAAAACAAACGCGCGGCACAGAAACATTTCATTAACATTATTTCCAGTCGCGTGGCACTGGTAATTGCAGAGGGGGAAAAAAAAAACTCGTTAACTACGGACGCGTTTGTGTCTCGTTCCGCCTGTGTGAATTTGCCAGCTTTGAGGCGCAGATGATGCGCCGGCACAGCAAACACAGAGCACAAAGTGGAGCCCACACAAACACAGCTGGGTCTAACAGGCTAGTCTTGCATATCTCCCCTGAGCTGGGTCTGGGTACTTCTTTACAGCCGGGCTTTGGACTCAAATCCTATTACCCGTGCCTATTCGTGGTTGACCTGTATGTGAATTAACTTCGCGCACCCTAACAACACACCCCTCCCTCCCCATGCTGTTTACACTGCACCCCTCCCCCCTGCCTGTTTATTTAATTTCCCTGCCGTCTGATCAGCCTCACATTAATGTGATGGAGGGAGAATAGCAGCGCGCCGCACTAAAGCATTTCAATCTGTGTGAGCGATGACCTCTCTACAGTGCCGGAGCACGCTGGCCGCAGCCAGCCTGAATAATGACTGTGCATTAAGGTATTAGAACATGACAGGAGAAATTCCAAACGCGCCTTCGCTATTAATCAAACCGACCCGCACCCCTTCGCCTCCTCTCCGTGCGCACTCCCTTCCCTCAGCCCACGCCACCGCTGCTCCTGGTTTTCCTTCTTCCTGTTCTTTTTATGTTGCTCCAACCTTCTTCCTTCCTTCCCGTCCTCTCAACAAGATGGCACATCACATCTAAAAGTCATTTGCGGAGGGTCGTTTTCGTTTCTTGCCATAACGCGTAGCCAGTGCGACATAAGCAACACTTCTCCCGCAGAAGGGACCGCAGGGCAGTGCTCAGGACACGCCAGTCCACACAGGACAGTGCCCAGGGCCCAGAGAGAGACGCTGTCAACCTGAGCAGGACAGTGCTCAGCAATGGGACAGAGGTTTGTGAGTATTTAAGCACACTGTATTCTTTATATAGATTAGTGTTTGCTGTGGATCCAAACACATTATAATGAAACCTTCTTGAGCAATGCTGGGCCTACAGGGTAGAACTCATAACTGGCCAGTACTTTTTAGTCTTTTGAAAGGGATAGTCCCAAGCAGGGAATAATATTCAGCCCCGCGTTATACACGCAAGTCACCTCATTTTTGCTGTCTATCCACAAAAGCAAGTCTTTTAGTCTGCAAGTGAATGAACCAGCAGCAAGATTACTACAAAACTGTTCGGTTCCGAATACTAACATTCTACTATTAAAGATACTGTATTACAGTAACAAGTAAACATACGTCTATGCAAGAAGTCCAGTTTTAGATTGAATACGGGGAGCTAACAGTGCCCTGCTTTAGCCCTGTTTATTAGAATCTTTATTTTTACCACGTTTTGCAGCTCAATATTTAACGGTTTGGAATTACTCAATTACCTGCCTCTTGGAGAGCTGCTTTCCAGATTGTTGGGTTTTATTTTGTTTCATCTCGGGATTAAAGGAGATGTTAATTCAACTCTGCAGGGTCGGCATTTTACGTCACTCAATCACAGGCCTGAAGGTGTGAACGAGCTTTTTTCATTTTGTGGTAAATCTCCCTCAAAATATATACCGTACATACATCATGCACTATATGCGGGTGTTCCAAAAGGCATTTTAGCCAGCTATAAAAAACTGCCGTGCTATTTTCCTCCAAGTTATTTTTTTCAAGGAGCCAGATCTATCCACTGTCTGTCTTCCCCAAATCAGGAAATATTTCCTATGCGTATAGTTTAATAAATGACTTTCAGTAGCCAAAAAACAACACACGGTCCCTTTTATTGTGGATATACAGTTACTGTAGATATATCTTAATTCATTGCAAGTGTAAAAAAAGAACTTGGCTGAGAAGCACATGGCCCTAATGTGGTCTCTCTGCTCAGGCCCCGGTAGCCCGACTCACGCTGGCTATTTTCTCCAAGCTGGGAACTACAAGGAAGGCTTGCACAGTGTTTTCAGTATACAGTACAGTTGCACAGCACTGAAACAGCACCCTAAGGTTCAGTGACCATGCATGAGCACAAACTGCACTGAGCTACAGGCAGTGAATCAGCAATACGATACTTCCATTTCGCCCAAGATGACACAATGTACAGAAATTAATCGCATCTAAAATATTTTTCCCCATCACATCCGTAAATGCTGGCAAAACAGATTGTAAGTCTGGGGGTTTAAGCTACAGCAACACAAAAGACATACACGAGACGCACTTAAACGATCACTCCTTCTCCAGCGTCTGCCTCGAAGATGGGGGCGAGACGCCACTTGGGGGGCCGCCAGACTGGGAAATCGCAGTGCGAATCCATGGAAATGACAGTTGGAGCTAGCTCTCGCCGTCTCACTCGCACCGTCTCTTTAATTAAGAATCTCATCACGTTTGTTTCAGGTTGAGCAGTTTTAATCCTTATCATCACAAACCTATTAAGTATTGTTAGGTCGATACAATGATTTGAACACAATTATTCCATGCAAAAGATAAAAAAAAAGAAAAACCAAGCAGCAGTGCAGTAAAATCCGTGGAGATAATGGAGATTGTTCTACCCCCACTCCTGCCCATCGCCACCCCAGCGAGGCCAGACGGAGAGGCCCCGAAGAGTCGCACTGCTCTCTCAAATTCCCGTTAGTCATAAGGGGACATAAAAAAGAGCTATGCTTTGTTAAATCACTGATCAATACAAACATTGCCCACCCTCCTGCATTCCCACACCTCTCATCTCACACCAGCGCCAATTAACCTACCAGCATGTCTTGGGACTGTGGGAGGAAACTGAAGCATCTGGATGAGACCCCTGCGAACACAGGGAGAACATACAAACTCCACACAGACAGCATCCCAGGTCCAGAACTGAACCCATGCTAACCACTGCGCCACCCAGTATCCAACATGCATCTCCAAATTGGCAGCCATCACCCATCCACCCATTTTCTTATCGCTGTGTCCAATACAGGGCCGTTGGGGAGCAGGAGCTGAATTACAAGACAATTGAGCTGAAAAGGATTTTTTTTTTTATTCCACTGAAACGAGACTCTGGCTGTAGGGTGAAACCGTGAAATTATCTAGTATTGCTTCTGCTGTGGTCCACATGGAACAATACACCCTGGATGGGACATCAATCCATCGCAAAGCATTTACTGTACAGGCACACAAACTAAGTTTGAACATGCAAACATCCCAGTTTGGGATCCCTGGACACAAACACTGGGAGTGCAGGCTGTAGATCTTTTATTCCCACCAATCTGAGATTCAAAAACTTGATACACTCTACAACCTCCATAGCAGCACTAAGACCAAGAAAAGCTGCAAATACACCTTCATTCCAGCAGCGACCCCTGCAAACCACAGCCTGCAGCCTGCACAGGTAAGCTCCAGACCTGCACAGACAGCTCTGGCAGGTAGATGTTCACTGGAAGTGAAGGGAATCATACACCAAGTTTCTGCTTACATGAAGATCTGCTGAAGATCACACCCCGATTTCTTTGTGGAAATGGTTTCGTTCAGCCTGTGGGGTTTAGAGGTTCTCTGAGAGCTGCAAGAAAGGCACTCAGGAGAGTGCAATTACCCAGGCCGACTCCACTCCCACTCCACCTGGTCACTGAGCCCACAGAGGAATTGCACCCACCTTCGACACGGTCCTGAGCAGAACCAGTGATCCCTGCGCAACAGGCCTCAAAACTGCAGTTGCTCGTTTAATACTCTTAATTACAGTCCACCCTCTAACTGGTGTTATGATTATAGCCTTAAATGAATAAAAAAAATGTTTTTAGAATCCAGGAGAGCTGTTCTTTTATTTGCAAAAGGTGGGCAAGACCGACAAATGACTGAAGATAACAGGAAGTGAGTGGGGTGGGGTGGGGGGGGTTGTAATAAGGCTGTGGTCAATATCAAGCATTAAAGTTTGGGTATTAATTCCCCCCCAGGAGGCTGGCTGCTTGGAGAATAAATCTGAACACGTTTGACATTTTCAACCACCGCTCTGGAAAACAAAGACATCATAAAATATATGACAGTGCCTTTTAATGAAGGGGTTGTATGAGAATGAGAGAGAGAGGGAACGAGGGAGAAATAAATAAAAAAATATTTTAAAAAAGCCCTGCAGTTAAGATGCGGAGTTCAAATTACAGCACGGAGCCCTGCCTGACACAACCTTTCACAGCAGAGATTAATGATACGCCACAGCCTGGAGTTTATGACGGGGGTGGAACAGAGCGAGCCCAGGGAGGGAGGATAAGAGGCTGAAGGGATAGATGGAGAGCGAGGGAGAAGTGAACGGAGGAGAGGTGGAGGGAGAGTGACAAGGCACGAGATGGGGAGATACTGTAGTAGTGACTGACTGTGAGGACTGGAGTAACCACCCCTGATACTGTATACAGCCCCAGTTTGTTTTCTTTGTCTAGATGAGTGAAATTTGTTATATTTCTTTTACTCGCATCAAAGTCACTCACAATGTTGGGATGATGTCATTAGCGGAGTACCGCAGGGATCTGTATTAGGAATTCTGCTCTTCCCGATTTCTATCAATGAGCTAGATTCTGGTATACTTAATCACCCAAAGAATTCTGAAGAAGATTCCACAATAGGAGGATTAGCAAACACCGCAGAAGCTGCAAGGGAAATGCATAAAAGACACTGAGAAAGTCTAGGAAAAAACATAGAAGATGCCATTTAAATGTAGACAAGTGCACAGTGTTACATGCAGGAAGAAAAAATAAACTAAGTCTAAAATAAGGACAATGAGGGTCAAGAGTTATTACAAAGATATTTGTCATCTTTCAAACAATTAAGCACATAAAATGCAGAAATTAGAATATAAAAGTCTGGAATTTAATTATTCGGATGGTAAAAATGTACATCACTCAAGTTAGGAAACAAGTAAACAACGTTGGTTTTTCTTTCTTCTCTTTTCAGCATGGAATAAATTACTTGTTGCTTTGCAGCCTATGCAAGCTGACATACAGTAGCTACCCACCTGAACGATCACACAAGTTAGATGTTAAACTTAGAATATTGTATGTTTAACAAAACCACATTACAAAATATATATTGTGGTTTTGGCACAAGTACACTGAGGTAGCAATGCGTCTGGTTTCTCTTCTGAACTGCACTGACAGGGTTCAGTACCTGTATCTTTTTAGCCTTGAACAGAGGAGAGCTGGTCAAGTATTCAAAACCCTCAAAAGGTACCGCCAGTCAACCCAATGGCCTTCAGAATCAACAGTGAAACACAGCAGAAGCTCAGTGATCATCAGAGCTTTCTCTACTAAGCAAGCAAACTAAGCGAAATAAACCCAATTTCCTTGACGCCTCCGTAACCTTGGAGTCGTACGAGTGGGGGGGAAGAAAGTGAAGGAAATGAGTGCAAGATGGAATGATACATTAGTGCATAACTGAGAAGCAATCTGAACCGCTGCAAATTTTGAATTCAGGCACTGCGAGTGAGAGAATACTTTGAATTCAGCCCTCATGAACGTGGAATTGAAGACGGCTACTGTCAGCCGAGCTGACTCACTCATCTCTAGCTAACAGCACACAACAAGGAAATTGCACATCCCAGGGTGCAGCCGTAGTGTGTACAAGGTGAACCTCAATCACTCTTTCTCTCATAAAGAGTCCTGCTGTCAGAGTTGGAGACGGTACTTGTCTGGTCTGCGCTCATGGGGAGACGGAAATGGGTGCCCACCGGCAGCTGGACTCAAGTCCCCATGTCGCCCGGGGGTTTCGAGCTCGGGCTCCCCCGCAGATTTCTGTTAATTTAAACAAACAGATTTTCTGCGGCGTTGAGTAAATTTCCCTTTTTTCTTTTCCCTGCACGTCTCGGGCCGCAAGTGGGCCACCGTCCAGTGGGGTCTGCAAGAGATCCTGGAGGGCACGCTGCTGGCAAGCAAGAGTCCATGAGGATGGGGGTGACCCCGGGCAGCCTACCGGCTTCAGAGTGTAGGGACACCCTTCACTGCAGCTCCCGAGACAGCTGCACTTCTATACTTGTTCGAGGTTAAAAATTTGCATGGAGCATAAACTTGAAAATGAACTGGACACTCGTGCAAAGCCAAACGTTCGGATGATTTCTCAATAGGTCCACCATTTGACTTTCAGGTAAGCAACTCACTCTGGACAAAGGAACCTCAACACCCTTTCAGGAGGAGAGCTGGTCACTCCCGATTCACACAGGGAAAAACCGCATAAGTCACAAACGTGTTGCAAGCATTTTTAAAACTGACCATGTAAGTGTGACCTACGAATGAACAGGAACTACCAAATCTGAACACTTGTGCCCCCTGCTGGAGGGAATTCGAACAAATGGGCATACAGCGCCGTACAATGGCAGACCCTGCTCTCTGACCCCAAGCTTCTCTCCCTGTCTGTGTCTCCATGGAGAAAAGCTGGGGTATGCGAAAAAGACGAATTCCTAATGCAAGAAATTGTATAGGGCTAATAAAGAAACATTAGGATTAGGATTACATTCAACTAGGAATGCGTACTGTAGGAGAGTTTCATACAGACCAATTCTTTCCCGCATCTTTCATCATTAATAATATATGTTGCCTACTAGCAGTCATTGAGCTATACAGGAGAAATAAGTTGCAACCAGAGAGATTTTATAAGCCTCGGCAACATGTTTCAACACCTACAAACCAAACTCATTTCTGAAGCCAAGGACCAAGCCATAGAAAATGGTAAAAAAAAAGCTAAATTAAGGAAACGGGCCAGCCTAAGGAATTAAGAGCTCTGATGAGTGCAGAACTGAGGCAAGAGAAAAACAGCTCGTGGAGGATTGATGTGGTGGAAGCCCAGCTTCAGGAACCAGACAGGAGTAGGGGGAAGCGCCGTCTGTATTGGCCTGGATCAAGTGAGCACTGGGCACAACTTGGAGCAGATCCCAACAAGGCAAGTAAACAGCAACCTGGTCTCATGCACCCTGATCCAGACGGTCATGAAGGCATCATGAAGATGGCCAATATCTGTGGAAGCGTTATGACAATTCTACATTCCTCAGCACATTTTAAAATGGCAGTGCTTCGCAGGATCCACTCTCCAGCTGGTTCCCAAGATCCGCTCATGCACAGCTGTTCAATGCTGGGCTGTTACACAGGCCACCACACAGAGAGGACTTGCTCTACAAAAGCACTGCAGTTTGCAGAACAGCTACCAGAACAACTCGAAGAGAAGCAAAAGGCTGCAAAGTTAAATGAAACTCAGTGAAGACTTTGGGGAGAGACTCGTTTAGGAACTCCTTTAAGAATCCTTGACAACATATGCTGAAATAAATACAGCAGCTGTCTGAACCTCAGCAAGGAACCAGGGAATGCTAATGAAGTGCAAAAACAGAAAAACAGGAGGTACTGTACTTCTTTAAATGTCTTTATATAGCCATCTGCATTTCCGAACAACCTCACAGTTTATGACCCTTAACATTCCAGGTTCATGTGTGCCATTTCTGGCTCTGGATTGCCAAAGCAATAATCATACTTATGAATACTGTATATATTTGGAAATACTACTGCTAGAATCTACAGATCAGAAGACAACCAGACATTTTCCAACTGGCAGTGCCGGAGACCAAGCGAAGTTGATGTAGCAGCCAGCCATACACTAACAGGGCAGAAGAAAGATCACCCATCCATACTATATCAGAATTCTGCTTGATTCTGGAAAATGTCAGGGAAACCTGGAGCCTATCCCAGGAGCACAAAGTGCAGAGCTGGACTACACTCAGGATAGGACACACACAATACAGGGATAATTTCCCTAGCCAGCAGGTCTTTGAAAGGAGGGATGAAACCAGAACACCTGAAGAATACCCAAGCAGAATAAGGAGAACATGCAAACTCCACACAGAAGGTACACCACTATGGAATCAAACTCAGGACCTGTGAGTGAGAGATAGAGTGCTAACACCCCAGCCCAGGGGAAACAACCGGTCATACTGCAATCGGCCCTTTGGAAGAGAAAGAAACTCTTCGAAACAGAAGGAAATCACTGGGAAATAAGGAAAGATGGAAGGACTAGAAAACAACACTAACGAAAGGGGCACTCATGCGAACAGCAGTCGGCAGGGAAGACGTTGCTCACTGGCAAACCAAGCCTTAACAGAAGAGAGAGTGGCAATTATTAATGACTCAGAGTTCATTTCTGCAAACAGCAGTCCAAGCCAACGCCCAGTCAAGGTCGATCAGAGACCTCTGGGAAGGGGGCAGCAGTGCTGACAGAGGCAAGGATATGCTCGGCCTGTATGGTACAAACGCTGAACACAAAGCCAAGCTCCAAGCGCAGCCCTCTTCATGCCCACTGTAGAGACACAGGACACAGCGCAGGGCGGGCATCACACTCGCCACACCCATTTCAGAGCCATTCAGTGTTACCTGCTGCAGGTGCTTGTGTAGAGCCTGTCATCTCTGGCCAAGACGCAATTTTGAGTCCATTTTCACAGGTAGAATTTGAGTTGTTAAACATAACCGACATGCCTTGCTGCTTCAGTTGCTACAGCATCCTGCTAAAACCCGAAAGACTCAGAATCTTATTTCCGGCTCAGAACGATCCATCTGCAGGCGCTGCCCAGTGTCTCTTGCCAGCAATTGCTCGCAGTACATAAATGGGGAGGTCAAGTACTGATCACCAGAATATTTGAAGAGATGGGGGGTATAGGGTGGAGGGAGGAGAACGCATTCTTTTTTAAATGCAGCTCAGTGAGAAAGAGCACCCATACTCCAACCACAGTGACACATTCCCCCTAAGAACTAAAACCGAGCCTCAGTATATTAATCTTCATATAGGCTTCATCCTATTGAGCTGATTGAGAAAGTAGAGGTCAATAAGTATTATGATGTCATATATCGTGTGGGCTTAATTCATTAGGCTGTGCTCTGATGAAGCTGGGGGATTAAGGCAGCTGTCAGGGCTGACAGATGTAACTGTGCCCCAGACAGGGTCGGGCTGTGATTGATACCCCACACTGCCTGCACCTCATTATCACCTCCCGTCAGCGTCGCCATGAGCTCCACGCCATCCCAAAATGTGCCCCAATTAAAAACCTTTTGTGGGAATCTGATGACCAACTCCTCAGTTGAGACCACGGCCACAGAAGCAGAAAGGCCATTTCCAGCACATCATGGCCGACAGAGGGGACCCCAAAACCTCCTGACCCTCCCTCCCACCCTGAAGAAGAGGCAGGACTCACTGGAGGTCCCCAAGTCACACGAGTCCCTGTTGACTGACAGTCCAGCTCCACTGGCTTTGGATCAATGAAATCCAGTATGTGGCAAAAAGGTCCTTGTTTGTCTGTGTAATTTAGTTCAAGAAAAGGTCAAATTCCAGCACTAGAGAACATATTTATACAGCCAAAGCAGATTCACTAATGAGTCAATCATTAATAAGATTCTGGATGAATAAGTCTGAATAATATAGTTATATTTTGATCAATGCTTATTGACAGAGGATTCTGGATTGCTTTTTTTATGGTTAATCAAACCTTGAAAGCATTCACAAAAATCGACTTTTCAGTTGGGGGGTAGATGGGCATTTTGGAATATTGATCCTTCTACGTCCAAAGCAAGCTCCATATCATAAAGGATCAATCAAGGAAATTTAGAATACACAGGTAGTTAAATATGAATATGACTATAATCTTATTAAATTATGAATTTGTCATTCCTCCCACAGTCCAAAGTCATACTGGTAGGCTAATCGGCGTCTGGGAAAATTGGCCCTGGTGTGTCCTGCGATTGCGTATATCCAGGGTGTATCCTCTTTTGCACCTGCTACTGGTCAAGATAGGCTCCTGGACTGGATAAAGGATTTATAAAATAGACGGATGGATTTCGCAGTGGTCCAATTTATATTTTTACATTTAAAATTGCCAATCGGTTAGTTACAGTAGACCCAAACCCACAGTAGACCCACACCTGAAGAAGGCTCCATGGACGAAACGTTGCGTTTTCTTTCTTTTCAGCATGGAATAAACCTATTACTTGTTCCTACAGTAGACCCATGCCACCTGATTTGGAAAAGCCATGAACCTTGTGACCGCACACAGGGGAGACTGTGGAGAAGTAGGCAGACTCCTCCAATACATACTGTACATCTTTCAACCAACTGTCTTTGAACAACCCTGTGTCACCTGGAGGACAGGTGTGTCACTCACAGACAATAGTGCATTCCTGCAGGTGCCCTAGAGAAGAGCCCTGGCCGATTAGTTCCACCCTACACTCAACACTGCTCAGTCACGGGTCAGCTAGTGACATCACTCGGGCTCGACCCTGCGAACCCAGAGCCCATTGAGGGGTTTGGCAAGTAACCCTAACCCTGAAACACACACTTGAGGTCCCATGCTAGAGTCAGAAAAACGAAACAACAAATGTGTTGCAATTCTGGTTTAAATCGGAATGTTTTATAGCCACTGCGCTTCAAATCAGATGCATTTTATATAATCAAAGCTAACAGACCACGGAGAAAAACAAAATGTATAGCTCAAGCAGATATTGCATACATTAACTGACAAAAACTTTCAAATGATACACACGAGTGCCTGCTGCCCCCAGAAATCTGGTCTCGCACTGCTGTGGGTCATATGGGATAAACTACACAGCTGAACATGTAGATGGTTTTTGTTGGTAGAATCCCCAGCTCCCAGTATAAAGACCGATATCATGACAACCGCCAGTTCAAACACCTGTGGCCTGTTTAACTTTGTTTTTCATAACAGAGTGGTACGTTTGTGCTACAAAAATAACCCAGGAAGAACTGTAGGGTTATATTTAAAAGTTCTCTGACTGTAGTCATCACCTCCTCCTAACAGAAAGGAGAGCAGTGCACCGCTCACAGAGCACAAGCAGGGTTCTGCACGGGTCACAGACGGTTTAATCTGTACCAATAATGTAGTAAATCCACAGCCCAAAACGTATAATCAAGCCAGGAGCAAAGTTTCAGAAATCAATTACGTGAAGTTAACGAACCGTAGCAGCAGGACTTCGTGCAGAGATCCTGGCGCAGGGAGGCTGCTGCAGCACCTTCCTGGCCTGTGCACCCACAGTGCTGCGCTATGCTGCCGTGGGCCAGCAGATGGCGCTTCCACGGAGCAAATGGGGAATCCTGGGCTCTCGAACACCAGGCGGCCCCTCCACCGCTATAGAGCAGCCCAGCAGAAGAATGGTGGGAATCCTGAAAGCAGGGATGGGCAAGGGGAATGCTCCAGCTCTGCGTTGGGCTCATTATTAATAAAAAAAAAGAGAAGCCAGCCCTGGGATGTGTTGGAAGCAGCACAGCTCTGCCAGTCAGTTGAAGGGGAAGTTATGGGGAAGTGGGAGATAACCAGGAAGTCTGGTGCTGCTGCTTGTCAGAAGCTTCTGCTTTTGTGGCAAGAAGGTGGCAGGTTTCAGAAACAGAAGTCAGAAGCCAGAGCTACCTTGGCAGCTAGAGTATTTTAACACAGGCCAGAATACAGTATGACAGAGCTGGTGTATTTAACTTTCTGATAGCCGGCTTAAACGCACGGACAATTACGGCAGCTTTCCGACTAGAGTCCCCGCAATTTCTGGAAAATTTTTTTAAAAAAACAACTGTAATTCAGCCATTCAGACCCTTTCCAATCGGCTTTACAGCTGAGCAATGGGAGCTCGGAGGTTTAATGTGGAATTAGCTTGGCATTAACACACATGATCTGCTTTCAGCCACACAGGCTGGTCTGCCCTAGAAGTGTCTGACGTCAGCCTGCCTGACAGTGTGTGCAGCCTCTCCTGTTTTTACACTCCAGCTCTATCTGCATCTGTAAAATAGACACACATTTTATGTATTTTAATATACTGTACATGCATAACTAAGTTCTATAACCTTCCAGCTGTGAAGGCAGTGAATTACCCACTACTCTATGCTGCCCCCTTGTTATATTTTAAAAGAGGAATATGTGAAAATGTCAACTGCTATTACTCACCTTTTTATACTGTACGTAAATTCAGAAATGTTTGCAAGATACTAAGCAGTCAATTTTAGATGCAATTTACTGAAGTCTGCAAAAGACGGAAGCATTTTCGTTATACAGACTTATTTGTAACGGTTGCAGATACAAAGCTTTTATGAAAAACTAAGCAAGTTCTGCAATGTTTGAAGGAACCTGGATGTCCTCCAAAAAAAATGTAGATGTTCCATCTACAGGGGAGGGCCATTCAGCACACCCACTCCATTGGGTAGTTAGTACTGTAGGTAATCTCTTTTTGTTTAAAAGATACACAAAGGTAAAGTACTAGACAATCATCTGGCAAAATTTTATACCCAAGTAGCGAATGGACTTCACCCATCCAGATTTTCCCTTAAGCATTCACAGCAATGTCACTGCCATGTCTATAGGACCCTTTAACCATGCACTGATTTTGTAGAAAGACTCCAACAGACTCATCTATAACACCTGGCAACTAGTTATCACTCCAGAGTGCTCATGTCAGAGCTTTCTCCCCACAACGTATAACACCCCCAATTGTAGGGTCAGCGTTTCTCTGCCTTTCGGCACATTTGAAGTGCAGCGTTCACTGCTCGTTCAGGGTTTTATCCTCGCCACAAATGAAGCCAGTCACTCTGGGATTCACAGTCTGTCACACCTGGCGGGTGGAGATCCGTGATTAAGGACCTCTGAAGACCATGGTTTACTCTCCTCTTCCACAAGCCTGACTCAGAATCCTGCTGCTCAGATTTTAACAACAACAGAAGCACATAACCTTGTTTCAGCAGATTAAGCTGAACTTCCCTAGTTACCGGTGAGATTTTGAACCAATGTAAAAACATTGTTGCTCACAGGTATAACATTTTTATACCACTGACCTCCTCAGGCTACATTTTTTGAAGCCATTCTATGAGCTGATCTCAAATCCAGACTGTGATCAAACTCCCCGTTTTTACACCCTTGGCCTAGTGGGCTACAGTTCATTAGACACTCACATGCTGCTGAAATGCAGCAACCCCATTACAAACACACTATTTATCTACTTTCTTTTTCCATCCTTCTCTATTCTTACTGCTACAAGGTACAAGGTTTCGGGGGAGCTGGAGCCTATCCACGAAAGGCAGGGTACACTCTACACTGTGATGGGCTGGCATCCAGACCAGACACACCGACACAGACGCAAACCAGAGACAGTTTTCCCAGAAGCCAAATAACCTACCAGTTAACTTACCGAGACTACGGAAGGAATCTGGTTTTCATGGCTTTATTCAAAGGTTTTTAGAAAGAAAATCAGGTCACTGAAGCAGAAGATGGAACAGATTTTCATAAGGGAGGAAACCCACATGAACAAGAGAACATACAAACCCCACGCAGATAACACCCCAGGAAATGAACCCAGGGCCCCGGCACTGTGAGACAGCAATGCTAGCCACTGTACCTCCAAGCTGCCCTTCATTTTCTCTTTATTCAACAATTTCTTAAAGCTGCATTTTGGTTTTCCTCCAATTATGTTAACAGTTTTAAGCAGTTACAAAGCCTTAGAGAGGTGCTACATACAAATCCCAGGGAAGAGCCCAGAGCATTGGGCACCGAGGGGGGTCAGATACTGACACGTGAACACTCCCTGGCAGCTCCCACCCTGTTTGTGTTTGTCACCAAGATCAATACTGCTCCGTCAGTAGCGACATTGACGGATTCTGTTACTTGTGCTTATTTTTCCATTTTTTTTCCCCGTGTGGCTGAAGACTAGCATGGAGAGCAATGGAGCCTGGCTGAGTTAACCCCTTCTTCCCCACAGCACTTACAGGCGAGAATTTTGTTAACTGCTTTGCCAAGCAGCCTCTCAGCAAAATACTGGGAGGAATAAGAAACGACATGTGCTGTTCTTTACAAAAACACTGGCTGACATCCCCCCCCCACCCCCGCCACCACTTCACGGGCAGAAGAGAGCAGTACTGCCACTTCACTTCGGCAGATAACATGCACACACACCAGCCATCCGCCATACCAGGGGAGCAAAACATTATAGAGATTACAGCGAGACTGAAAGAAGTATCAAGTGATACAAGAGACAAGGGCAGAGAGAGAGAGAGAGAGAGAGAGAGAGAGAGAGAGAGAGAGAGAGAAGCACACATTTAATCTAAGTGCTCCCTAGGGAAATGCCAAAGCCGAGGATTATTAAACTGGATCAATAGCTAACAAGCTGAGTGGAGTTCCCTGCCCCCTCCCCATCTCTGGCTGTGCGGTTTCAGAACTGTGCAACTGTTGTAGCTTTGCAGTGTACAGTCCTTGCAATGGGACTGAAGAGGTCGGAGCTACATCAACAAGGTAACCGATCAATTTCCGGGACCATTCCCGTCCAACTGTCTGCCGCCTCACTTCATTCCTCCACGGCAACCGGAGCCTGGAACGAAACCCCGAGCACGACCAGGCTGCCCTTGCGAGTTTTCCAAGACGGCTGCGAGCCACACAAAGGGAGAGCGAGGAGGAGATGGAGAGAGAGAAAACAGGGAACGCGATCCCCCCCCTGCTGTGGTCCAGAGATAGCGGATGTAGAGAATGAGAGACGGCGTGTTCCGGTATCGTGGACGTTAACATCTGGCTTCAGTTCAGCCTGGACGTGCTTGTTTAGACGAGCAGAAAAGATAAAACGAGATTTGGGAAAAGAACACCCAAGCTAGCTGTGTATGAGAGATAGCAGAACAAAAGGAGGATAAGAGATTTTAATTAATGTAATTATACAGGCGATAATTAATATGCAAGCTCCAAGGCCACATTGGTTTTATCCAGGGTTCACCATGGGGCATCCCATGATGCACAGCGCGGGGTAGAGCGCAAACTGATTCGGGAGCACCACACAGCAGGATGAGCAATTCCACACTAACTTAGCTTCAGTGTGTGTCTGCGGGTTCTCTTGATCTCTTTAAAGCAGGAACACCTGAATCTATCAGACCGATTCAATCAAGACAATAAATCAGTCGATTTAGGCCTTTTCAAGCTTAGCAGGACTGAAAACCTGTAGACACACCAGCCATCCAGGACCAGGGCAGGTGTCAGAAAGTCACAAGAACCTTTCTCCCCCTAGAGCTGAAAATCACAGCAGGTCCTATTACACTTTTCAAACGCAACACCCAGACAGCCCCTTTCTCTCAGGCATGGGGGCAGCAACATTGAAGGGGCACATTCATTTACTTCTCAGACACCTGGTACATCGAACGGCTGAAGCTATTGACAACCCGGACACTCCCCTCCTCTGCACGTTTGCACAGAGTAGCAGATACAACAACCAAACCCCTCTCAACTACCACACCAGTCTATTCAGCACAGGACCAAAACATACCTATAGCCCATTACCCATCACCACCACTGGCGCACTGCTGCCCAGTTCAACAGCAGCAGCCGGAGAGACAATCCTGTTGGTACAGGCAAGTCTGCAAGGTGCCCGTTTGCCACATTACAAATAAAAAAAAAAAGTGGCAGAAGTGCTGACAGACTGCACGAGGGGTAGGAGTCACCAGTGACAGGAAGAGCAACACATTAAGAGAGAGAAAGCAAGAGAGTAAGAGGAGTGAAGACAGATGACTCAATAAGCAGTTTCAGGACAAGTCTGCTGAAAGGAACAGTTTCTCTTCTGGACGGTCATGCAATCGTAGGACAGGAATGACTGTGTGCAGCTGGAGCCAGAGACTGTGCACTACCAGGGCCCCCTGCTGGTTACACAGGGAAATATTCTTGAAAGGCTACTGAGCAGCACATCAAAAACATTTAAACTCCTGTGAGGCGGAGTGAGGCCTTCCCAAGTGATGTCAGACTCGGTGTTGGCGCAGAGCCCCACTTGAGACTGGAATCATTTTTACAGGCAAAACAAATATGCCTTTATTCACCTGAAACCCTTAAGTGTTATCTCGTCTTTGTTTTCAAACATAGCAGAATAGTAACCGGGGATTTTGAAAACACTGTTATCGGGAGGTCTGGGGCCCTGCAGTGATGCGTTATGGGGAAACTCGAGGCATGCCCAGGCCTCCATTGCAGCACTTCCCAAAATATGAGCCTGACCCTGCACGGTGCTTGACCAGAATGGACCTTTTAAGAAAGAGACAGTTTGGCTCAAGTACTGCATGCTCAATTTAATAATACTCCAATCAACTCCGCAGCACTAACAACGCTTTTGAGTGACGACCTGAGGTCCTCCAAAGATTTCTTCTCAAAGGCACTTCAAATTGGAGTTTAATAAAAACACCTTGTTAACTTAAGAGGGAAGGACATCTGACTTGTTAAAAACTAACTGAAGTACACAAAGGAAACGCTATTAATAATGTAATCCCACTGAAAACGAATGTATACAGTCGCGTATATACAATAAATTACACAGGTACAATTTTTAATTGTATTTTTTTTTAACTGTACAATTTTTAATTTAAGAGGCACAGACGCACTGTTCCAGTAGACATCTGACAGAGTATAATTTTCACCCACACTGGAACACCACTGGAAGGTCCTCTTACAGCCAGGCTGTACAGCCCTGGTTCTGCTCATGATTCAGCTGGTTACTGGCTTAACTGGACCAATTGAAGAGCTTCTCCCAGGTCTTAGTGGTCAAGGGAACCTTCAGACACACTGACCCCCCGGGACCAACACTGGTGATCCAAGCAGCAGAGGTGCTCATTCAAGAGTGCCCCACATTTCAAGCCCAATCCCACCATTCCTGACGTTGGAAACTGCTGTGCTGAGGCAAGATTCCTTCCCCTCAACAGAACACTAGTTCATGGACACTACATGCTCTGTCACCAGCAAGAAAAGCTTCTTACTCTCCAGTGAGGCACTGCGGAGACCACCGGGGGTCAAGAAACAAGACCAGCACCAACAGCCAAGCGCATCACAGCAGCACCTGCTCAAACACTTCTATTGGAGGGGTAAAAAAAAAAATACTCAAAATTAAAACCGCTAGATATGCTATGGTCGTGGAACTTGATCTACAAATGGTTGTCCCTGATCTACAACCGAGACACTGACTTGACGACGTTCAGATCAGTAATCGAAACTACTGGTCCCGGAGTTACAGGTCTTCTGGTATCCTTTCCACCTGAACACTTAACTAGTTACCTGAATCACTTACCGGCCAATACATGAACAAGGGTTAATAATATTATAAAATAATAATTCCGCTTCCTGAAAAGCTTACAGCTTTGGTTCTGTAGGTCCAGGATTGTGGATCTCTGCTTTAAGTGCTCAACCCTCGCTTAGCAACAATGCCCCATTTGCACCTTCTCTCCCACATCTCGGAGAAGCACATCGCTCTCCGCGGTTCCGAGGAAGATTATCCTGGGTCCAGAGGTGTGCGGATAAATGAAAGGCCGTCATCTCTCAGAGCAGAGAGGCTAATCATGTGCTGGAGCCCTCAGATAAGAAATCTATTAACCCACGACAGGTTCAGCGCTGAAGACAGATGGCCTAGAGCTACACTTTTGTGGCCTCTCACCCTCCATACTTATGGGTAAACTAAAAATCCAATACACATTCACACGCTTTCTTTTTGTCTCCACCCCCCCACTCCTTCTGCTTTTAATCCCCCTTTTCTCCTTTCTTCACAGAGGCAGAGTGACCTTTTGAGTATGGAAGAGCATTTTGTCTTAGTTTATTGGGCTGAGCAATAGGGAATTAAGTCAGTGATGTTCAAGCAGGGGAGCAATGAACACTGTAAGGCCAATACAGATTAAAAACTCAATATGGACATAAAACCAGATATAAATATCTTCACACAGCAATGCCCCGACACAAGTCGAGCTGCCGTTTTCCAAATTATTCACCCTGTTATAAAGTGCCATATCAGTCTCTGAGGGATGCTTGCAAACAGGACCAGCAAGGAACGCATGTTGGAAAATCTGGATATCTTCCATCCTTTTTTAAAAAAAATATACCATCACTATTGTCTCTCTGACACAGGTCTGGAAATCAAGGGCATTATGGGCTTGACTACGACAACAGTGGCAAAGGTATCAAACACACTGAAATAAAAGTAGTTATCTCCAGCTCTACAGACGTTTTAGGTGTTTGTGCTGCTACAGACAGATAGGAGAGGTTACTGTTCCCATGCTGCCTGACTTGCAAAAGACTGCCACCTGGTGGAAGCTAAGGTAATTTACTAATTATATACAGCTTAAGCAGAAAAAATGTTTTCACCACGTCATATGAACTAGGTACTTCAATTTCTAAAACCTGAGGCTCCAGCACCAAAATCATGCGTAGTAGATTCCACATAACTATATATTAGATTATGTCACCATACACAATGTGCCTGGAACTTTCCATTGTTCAAAATAACAACGAGCCACCAACTTCACTGAACTCAGTTTCAGCACGTCAGCTCCTATCTGAGCAGCAGGTATGTGTCCTTGAGTCAGCTCTCTCCTTAAAAGCACAAGATGATGGCAAATACAATGTTTTTGGAAACCCAATTCATTGAGCTTCAGAAGATCAAACTTTTTTTTTTTTAAAAAGAGAAAAACTCGTATGGAAATACGAGAGAAGTGCACCAGGTTTCAGTTCGCTCTCCTCCCTTCCCTGAAACAGCTATGTTCCTCATATCTTGTAAATACAGCAACACCATTTGTCACAGAACCGTGCTTCAAGTCAGGCCTCATTCCTACACATCATGATATCTTGAGGTTATAATGCAGCTTCTCTTACAAAACACATTTGAAAGCAGCGATAGCTGTAAACCTAAAAATACTTGTAGGCTTACATCCGTTCAGAGAACAGAGGGCACTTCTTTAGGCTCGAGGGTTGTGGGAGTCTGGAACAAGCTGTTCAACCATGCTGTTAAAGCTAACATGCTGGCTTTTCAACACACAGCTTAACAACATCCACAGACCTCTAAGCTACTAAAAACCCAAACACTCTTGAGAAGCTGAACTGCTTTGCTCATCTGCAATCTTTATTCTAAACTCTCAAGAGGGTGTGCTTTTGGTACAGCAAACACCACCATGTAGGCTAGTGCAGGATGTAAAAAAATTGAGGGGGAAATTACTGCCTTCACAAAGCATTGCATTGTGTTTAAGGGACTATTTGCCTGTGCTATTTTTTCCCCCTCTTTAAAAGAGATTGCACAAAAGATTAAAACAACCACCGCAATAGAAATACTCAATTGCTATTTCATTATCTAAGAAACCTTTGGAATATTCACTGAATTACAAAAAAACCCATCATTATCAGAAAGTGATGTCTCTCTGGTGAGAAGCAACCGGGAGTCTATAGGGGAAGGACAGGGCACAAGCTGAGACTACGCCCTGGAAGGACTGCCAGTCCCTTGCTGGGCATGCACACAATATTTAGACATGCCAAAGAACCCGGACAGCACCTCTTTATATCACGGGAAGAACAATGCTGTAAAAGACATCAAAAGAATGTAGCGCAGAACATGCAAACTCCACACAGAAGGCACCCCAGGCCAGAACCTGGAACCCAGGAGCAGTGAGGCACCGGTGAGAAGTGCCATGCTGACCAAGGAAAATTTGTTACCTTAGTGAAATTCAAAAGGTGTGAATCTCCGCTGCCTCTTGCCTAGTGCCTGTTAAAGGCCATTACCTGCTGTGATCAGGATATGCCTCAGTGAATGAGAGAAACAACGGCTCTAAACATTGATTAACCCTGGTGAGTGAATTAAGAAAAGTACCGTGCTTTTTATTTCTACCGTGCGGTTTTTAAGTTTGCTTTCCATTGCAGCACTGTTTACTGTATAGTCTCTCCTAATTAAGTGTGCACTCAAGACTACTCATGCAGCTGTCTGCTTTATACAATGTGCAGCAAGGTTTTCAAAGCAATTTAAAGCATAATAAGAGAAACTGTCGATTTTAAATGTTACAATGGGGCTTCATGGTTATGTCCCCCCATTCTAAAAGGTTTCCAACTACAACACGTCAGCATTTAACAATCCAGACCTACAATGTTTATCTGCTACAACCTTTATAGCTCAAAACTCAACGCACTCAAAACCTTCCATTTAAATATATTTTTCAAAAAACAAATGATCAGTTTAATAATCGCTGCCCTTACCTTTTCTTTGCTGGGATACAGGCAGGATTGTGAAAATGTGCCTCTTTTCCAGTGTGACTAAAGACCCCAAAGACCCTAACTGATTACCAGTGTCACTACACTTAACAGAACCCTTATTACTATTGCTACTCACAGCTGACAACCCCACTGAAGCTCAGCAGGCGTGAGCCTGGTCAGTACCTGGATGGGAGAGCTCCTGGGAAAAACTAAGGTTGCTGCTGGAAGAGGTGTTAGTGGGGCCAGCAGGGGGCGCTCACCCTGTGGTCCATGTGGGTCCTAATGCCCCAGTATAGTGATGGGGACACTATACTGTAAAAAGGTGCCGTCCTTCAGATAAAACTGAGGTCTGACTCTCCGTGGTCATTAAAATTCCCAGGGTGTTCCTCAAAAAGAGTAGGGGTGTCACCCTTGCATCCTGGACAACTTTCCCATTAGTCTTAACCAATCATGGCCTCCTAATAATCTTCATCTGGGAATTAGCTTATTACTCTTTTCTGGACACTCCACTCAAAGTGCTTTACAGGTAATGGGGACTCCCCTCCACCTCCACCAGTGTGCTGCCCCATCTGGATGATGCGACAGCAGCCATTGTGCACCAGTACACTCGCCACACCAGCCATCAGTGCAGAAGAGAACAGAATGATGGTGCATTTTTACACTATAGTGCAGGGTGAGTGCCCCGTACTGGCCCCATTAACACCACTTCCAGCAGCAGCCTCAGCTTTCCCAAGAGGTCTCCCATCCAGGTACTAACCAGGCTCACACCTGCTTAGCTTCAGTGGTTTGGTGTCTGTATGGATTCAGTTTGAAGGTTACACCTTCAGGAGTCAGGACTCTGAATTTCTGATAAGGGCTGCAGGTTCAAATCCCAAGTGGGACACAGGTGTTGCACCATTGAGCAAGATGCTTTAACTCTAACACTAGCCCAGAACGCTCCTGCAAACCCAGATCTACTGTCAGGCACCAAGATTTGTATGCAAACCAAACAGGTACCTGTAACTGTAATCTCTATAAATTGTTTTGGATTTTAAAAAAAATCAGCCACATCCAAACACAAGTATACCTCTAGCACTTGCACAGATGAGACTCACACTGGAAGCATGAAATAACAGATGAATGTCCCTTGACTGAACTCAGCTAATCAACCTGGAATTATATATTAATATTCGCTAGCTCAAATCTGTGCTCAAAACAAAAAGTAAGGATTGACAATAAGAAGTCTAATGAAAGCTTAAAAGAAATGAAACTGTGATGATTAAAATTCTCAGTACCAAAGCAAATGCAGGTTTGAATAACATTCTGAAAAAAAGGGTGTTTGAGCACATGAACACACTGACGCCTAGTCTTTCACTTTCAGCACCAGACTCGCAGCCTCTCAGCTGCGGTTCTTCTTGTGCAAAATCACGAGGCTCCACACAGCATCTCTCACAAGTCTGCAACCCAGAGTGGTGAGAGGAGGCGAGGCAAGGGACTGACTAAGGTTTTTGGTGTTTCCCAGGCTGTGACCACGGCGCTGTGTCACACAACACGCAGATTGCACAAGAGGCAGCCAGTAGCACAGCAAAGCAACACCTGCGTTCTTGAGCTGCTGAGCAGCACGGGCAGAGGACAACACTGTCGTAACAGAGAAATAAGTTCTGTATCCCGAGATGAAGTTTAAACAACCGAGTTTATTGCATGCAAGGGACAATAAGATCAAACTATTGTTCGGAATATAGGTACAAAACTTCAAGTTCATATAGCAAACTTCAGCCATTTCTGACGCAAATTGTTACCATAACGGGGGGAGAACACCTGTATTTGGACATTTCCAAGACCCTGACCACTTTGAATGACCGGTTTTACGTTTCCTTAGTTAGGGAGTCTCTATCTTGCACTTGGAATCTCTTATCAGTTAATTCCCATCCCAGCCATAACTCAAAAGTTCTTAAGCATGGAATGCCTTGTGTCACAAGAAGTCTTTGTGCAGAAAGAAATCAGTTAACCCCTTTTTCACATCTTAGATCTTTTCTTCAACACTACCTCTGCAAGACTATGGTACACAGCACTGCAACACAGCTGGTGCACAGGACACTCCAAGATTGACACACAGACAGACTAAGAGAGGGGGAGGCTGCGTTAATTCATCACAACCTGGGTTTTTCAGAGATCTTGAGGTTAACTGCCCTGAAGCATCGGCAAGCTGCCTCTAGACATCTACAAAAATCAGCAGCTGCGTTTTATGTATGTATATTAATCAAAGAAAGAAAAAAAGTGTGCAAAAGAAGCTTGGCAGTGAAATGAGAAGGAGAGAAAAAAAAAACAGCAGGCACAGAGGCGCAGGCAGAGAGGGTCTGGGACTTACAAATCGCAGGTACAGGCCACCAGCACGTTGAGCAGGTTGTAGATGATGAAGGTGAAGATGACGGCGGTGATGGTGCCTCGCGGGATGGAGTAGCTGGGGTTCTTCAGGTCACCTGAGGGAAACAGAAGGGCCAGCCGCTCAGTTCAGCTCACACACAGTCATCGCCAACAAAAACCAGCAGGGTGGATGTGGGAGCTGCACCTTTGTGAAAAGTCAAAACTATTTAACAAGGCCTCACTGAGCAGTCAGGCAGCCTTGAACAAAACTAGGGAAAAGGACACTGAGGGCTCCCTCTAGAGCTTTATACAGAGAATAATAGAACAGCAGAAGGAAACTGTGACCCACTGACAGTACACGTCTCAAACTCCACTCCTGGAGGCCTCCTAGTTTTTGTTCCAGCCTTAGTAGCTAATTAAACACTAATTATGTTTTTTCTTCTGGTCTTTCACAGCCGATTGCTCAAAGGAGTCTCCTCATTAAAGGTACTGTTACTCATAAAAACCTGGGAGCCTGTTTAGACGTATAATATTTATGCAGTTAGTCAGAATAACTACTGTATATAACTCAGGAAGAACAAAGACTGAAACTAAGGGCCAGTACCCATCTCTGCCTGGTCACACTGGGCTTAAACAGTACCAAATGCATGTTTGAGCTCAGCATGCTGTCCCGATTATCCAAACTAGCTGGGAAGTGCAACACAGAAGCTCTCATCTTACTGCAGAAGGATGTTGTATTTGGATTTTGCTCATCAGTAAAGAATCACCCCTGAATTAGTGGATGAAATTAGCTGCAACACAGCAGGCATTAATCTATGCTACAAACGCACAAACCCCTTGCACAAACGTGCTCTTGTGTTGCCTGGTAACTGGGCGCTGTGGGCAATCACATGCATGTGGAATCATTGTCAGACGGGTGTCAGCACTTTACGTTTTCAGTGCCCAGCAAGGCCTGGATTAGTGCGATGTTTGAATATACTGGAAAGCTGTGCAACTTTAGCCAGAAAAAAATTCAAACAATCACAACTTCAGGAGCAAAGGACATTACCGGAGTGCGGGCCTGTTCCTGTAGCCTGCCTGCCTTAATACAGCTGCAACCTCAAGTGAGCGAATAAGAGCAAATCGATATTCCAGCATGCAGGCAAGAACAAAGACTCAACAGAAAAGTCCTAAATCGAGAAGTGACATACGGTACTTGTTTGCAGCTCCGAGCCCTCACCTGACATGTTGGATCCAGCCATGATTCCTGTGCAGCCGTTGAACATGACCGCGAATACGGTGGCGAAGGTCATTTGGGTGCCAGTGGTGTAATCCACAGTGTACTTGGCTGCAGAGAAACACCGGCATACTGAGGCAGAAACAGGGCTCAGCTCCACCCCCAGATCTACAGCACCACCCCCTTTACCGTGTGCATGCAGAGCTCATCTCTCTGCATCTCTCCAGACGTCTGCCTCCCTCCTGACTCCCATTATGGCTCCAAATGTCCCCCGGCCTCTTGACTTGACTTTCTCTGCATCCCTTTGTCCCTGGGCCCATCTGATCTGTGTACACCCATTGATGGCCACAGACAGAGGCAGGCAAACACTGCAGGCACTTGCCTAACACTGCAGAAATAACTGCTCATCCAGCAGTTTAAATCGACTACAAAGCTTAACTATCACTCGCAAAAATGAATGCAAGTACCCTAAAAAGATTTGGCGAATTGTCAAATCAGTTAAATAACATTTCTAACAACAAATAAGTGAATAACTGAGATGCCACGAATTCTGCAGCTTATGGCTTTGATGTAGCTGCCTATCCAGTCTGCCTACAGCGTCTACCTTCCAGTCTGCCTGTGTGCTGGTCAGACAGCCGGCTGTGTGGTACTCACGTCCCAGGTTTCCCTGCAGCGTGCTGAGCTTGAAGCCCGTGAAGTTGGCGTAGGAAATGGAGGTGTTGGCGTGGGTCTGGGGGAGGGGCACAGCACGCGGCCCCACTGCGAAGAAACTGATGAAGATGGTGGCCAGCACCACAATGACGATGAGGAAGATGAGGAAGGTGGCCTTGGCGTAGATGTGGGCGCCCACCAGGCAGACCAGCAGGCACAGCAGGAGGATGCCTGTTCCGTATAGCAGCGCCCACCAGTACGAGCTGGGCAGGACACGCACCCCACCAACCCCTGCCGTGTCTGGGAGAAGGGAGTGCCAGGCAGGGTCACAAGGTCACAGAAACAGACACAGAGCAAGCCAGAAAGAAGCATTATTAGGTTACTTGATGAGAAAGGGGCGTAAAAAAGTTGCTTCTCTTATTTTGGATCGTTTTACAGGCACAGCCAGATTGCCGAGTATCAGGATAGTTGCAAAACCTGCTTTGCCACAAATCAAACACGTAAATCTTGGCAAATGTGCAAGATTCCTTCGTGTGAAACAAGGAACAGACAAATGCCTTACACAAGATTGCATAAATGAAATCAAAAACATGTCTACTTTGTTCAGAAATAAATCAACAACACTTGAACAATAAGGGTGTTTACACACCTGTACAGGCAGTACTTAACTGAATGTTATCCTCCAATTTATAGGTGTAAAAATACATTGATACAGAGGTCATTCTTCCGTATAAGTGGCAGCAAATCTACAGATGTATTGGTACCATAAATTGAGATAATCCTCTAGTTTATCTATAAAAAGAGACATCATTCCTACATGTCAAATTTTACAATGTCAATTACACTTAAAAGATTAGTGACACTTCCTTCGTTTCAGATCAACGGGCTGACCGACTCTCCTGGACAGAGGCAAGACACGAGATGGCGCACACTGAGCACGAACTGCTCCTCCGTACCTGCTTGTATGCCGAAGGTGTCGATGATGGCCTCTACCAGCCCCAGCACAAAGAGGGCGCTGCCGCACACGTTGGCGAAGAAGAACATGATCCCGATGCTGCCCCCAAACTCTGGCCCCATGGCTCGGCTGATCATGTCTGAGAGGGCGGGGAGGGTCAAGGAGCGGGTGCGTGAAGCTGGCCATTCCGACGCAGAAGAGGACGGAGAAACCAGAAGACCGAGGAAGTGGCAGACAGGCCTACAGAGATGGCACTCACACACAGCAAAGGAAACACATGCAATCCCTTAGACGCCCATACACACACCAGCAGAGCTACACTTGCTGGGCATGGAACCAATATCATGACTCCTCTTACTCAAAAAAGCGAAACTATTTGTCAATCAGCTAGTGCATTGTTTTCTTATGTATGCAGAATCGCAGTAGCCTGACAACCTAGTCAAATGAAAATGACTATGACCCAGCAGTTTTTAGGTGGTTCACACCAATGAAAAGAAACCATAAACACTTACAGGAACAGCAATTTTATTCCCTCACCAAACAAATCATTTCCTTCTTTTCTCTCACTGAGAGCTGCTTGATCAACACATTGAGACCAGCTGATCTCAGGTTTCAAGCTTTAACCACCTTAGTCAGTAAGCAAAATCATCCCTGTCAGAGAACACCGTCTGCATTATTCAGATACTCTTGTGCAATTCTAATCCACACACAAAAGAACGTCGATCTCTCACACGCTTCAACCCATGATCCTGCTCATCCAGTGCAGGATGAACACTGTGGTCTAGATGTCAATGCTCCTAACCTAGGTCACTAGCAGATTGTGAAGGGATTCCCCCACCAGCAGCACACAACTGACATACCACCACTGGGACAGGATAGACATTAGTCATGGATTGTCTTCTAATGATGTGGTGACTCCTACAATTTGCAAAGACATCATCGAGAGAGATGCTGCTCCTCCAATCAGCATCAACTCTCCTGTCGGGCACCACAGAGCTGCCAGCATCTCACAACATGAACGTCTCTGACAAGGGAGTCAGAGGAGCACGTTCACAGGTCCTCGCTTTACATGTGCAACACAGCAGCAGTTACAGATTGACTCAAACACAAGGCCAGCACTTAAGAAACAAAAATGGCCATTTCAAATTTCAGAAGCTTAAATATAATAAGCTTATGTCTATTAGTGAAACAGAAGCAGACACTTCTGTACTATTCAAACAATATCTGTGACACACACTCACACATATATGGAGTCTGGGACACGCGTAGGAAAGGACTTTTCTGAAATAATCCTAATCACACTTGCCTATATGAAAGCATGTAGACAAACAAGCATGAACTCCTAGACAAGGCATATCGTGTGTGTTCATAAAAGTCCCAAACCTGAGCTGGAAAGCCACTGCACAGTTGAGACAGACGTACTTCCCTTTCTCACACACAGAGCCCTGTCAGCAAAGCCACTGTTTGAATGTACTGTACACACAGGCTCCCTGGAGTATGGGGGGGTGCTGGAGTACACAAACCTGGATTAGCTGGAAACTCAGACAAAAAGGGAAACGGACCAGCTCAGTCATCTATACTGTACCTCCCACTAGCCTCACATATTTCTGACAAGTGTAACAGTCAGAAACGTAGCCCACTTTCTGAACTTCTGATTTGAAGCATTTTAAAACTAAAAAAAAAAACTACAGAATTTGGGCTAAAATGGTTCAGAAATATGTATTATAAATGTTCTATTACTTAAAGTTTGATTGCTTAGGAATCAGATTTTTGAACAGTGAGGTAAATCACAATAATTTATATAATTCAGTAGTTTTCTCTAACTCTGCAGCACATGCTTGTCAACATACAGTACAAAGATTTTAGATAGCAACTGCAGGCAGCCAATATTTAGTGACTTAACAAAAGAGGAAGATCAGCTCTGGAGAAGAACCATAGGCTGGATTTAAAACGGGTACAGACGGGAGAAACTGGAGTGAGTTACAGAAGTAGGGAGGAGAGAATAAAAAAGCCCAATTTTAAGCAGGACTCCAGACATGGTCAGAAACCTGAGAACTTGGAGAACATGCAGACTAACAGGGTAAAGGCAATAAATAGATGCAAAGACAAAGCCTTTGGATAACAAATCGAAAAAGAAAATTATTCAAAGGTATTTATAGACAGAGGAAGAAGTTAGTGTGCTTAAACTAGCTGACTGACTGACCCCCACAAAGCCCAAACAATTCTCACATCTGGTCTGCCCAGAGTCAGAGGGGAAAAAAACAAAAAACAGAATGCCAGCCAAATCAGATTTGTGTAATGTTTTGGAAAGCTACCCTGTGATGTTAAAGGTACAGACATTCTGCATTGGTTTGCTCTTCACCCAGTGTTCACCTCTTAATGCAGAAATAATCCTACTATGATGCTTGAAATTGTAGACATTTTCTTTCAATGAAGTTGAGCCTAACAGATCTGTATTACACTGTAAAGATCTGGCCCTTAACTGCATGGATGTGTTAAAAAAAGAACAGTTTGATTCTCTGTGTGTCCTGCGATGGACTGGTGTCCCCTCCAGGGTGTATCCTGCCTTTTGCCCACTGCTTGCTGAGATAGGCTCTGGCTCTCTCACAACCCTGTATGGAATAAAGCAGTTTAGAAAATGGATGATTGATAAATGTAATGGATAAGCTGCTACAGCAATTCTTACTGGAAGCTCATGGTATAGTTCACCTTGAATTGTCATGACAAGGTTTGTGAAGGTGCTGATCAGTGTAGACTGAAGATAACCGAATGTCAAGCTTGGTTTATTCTCAAGTCATGTTAGGAACAGTCAAATAAAACACTCAAAAAGGAGGCTTTAAGTGACTTCTAGATGCTTATAATATACATGTATCACAATTACTTATTGTGGAGGAGAGTATTTGGCATATTTTTGAAACAGCAGTCCACTGCAAACAAGTTAAAAAGCAAAGAATGGAAAATCTAAATATTAATCAAAAGGTACTGTAAAAATTATATTGAATTTGTGTTCAAAGGCTAAATTACAGCACAATGCATCAAGAGCTGCAGTGTATTATCTTCACTCCTATATAAATGTCAGAAAAGCACTTGAAAATTAGGTATTGCAGAAACTGGAGGGATTGTACAATGACATTTGGAGCAAAGCTGTACCGGGAAGCTCCAGAGCACACCCAGGTGCAAGGCCAGCTCTGCACGGCTGTGCGACCACCTGGTGTCCAGGCAACAGAGGATACAGTAGGCTCCGCCGGCGTCCAGCGCTCCGTTGGTAGAGATGGCGCACACCGATAGCACTGTCATGCTGATGATGAGGTACGCCACCAAGAACATGGCAATAGCCTGGTACAGCCCAGCTTGGCCCACCACGAACCCTGCGGGCACACACATACACACACACAAGATCCCATCAGACACTACAGGGACAGAATCGGTCCCCCAACTCAACAGTTCAGCTAAGCCAGAGCTAGATTCAGAACCTTGCATGTAAAACCAACTTAGTTACAACACAGAATACAATTCCTGGAAAACTAACCAAGCTACGACTAGTCTTCAATATGAGAAGTTTTTAAGAGATGAAAGATTTTTGAAAAACTGATGCCCCAGAACCCAACCCAACACAACAGATAACCTTCAACACAGGTATCACACAGCGTGTTCAAAAATAATGATGAGATTCAATGAGAACTCTTTTATACACAGAAGTCTTTCTACCGAGTTTGAAGCTTGAGATATGCAAACAGCCTTCAGAAGCTCAGTTCCCCTCTGCCCATGCCAGAGACCTACCTGGGCTGCCCATGACAACTGATCTCAATCCATGAGATCATTCTTCTACAGGGACAGCTGGGTGATTAAGACAGGAGAAAAATACGAGTCTGATCGGTCAAAACCCTGCTGCCTTGTTCTCTCGAGGTTTGTTTGCGCCACTAGTGCTGATAAGATCCGTGATATGCCACCTTCCTCATTGCACGTGCACGCACGGTTCCGAACTCCTATCCAAAATCTGAGCCAGAAGCAATACAGAGCTGGGAAAGCACATCAGGATCATCTGAGGCAAGAAGTGTAACCTAAAGATCATATTATTGTGTCGTGAAAACGATCATTTTAATCCGTAGCACAAACAACTTCAGCACAGCGTCAATGTGGCAGCATGATGGCCAACATAAGGCAGACACCTCAATCTGTCCTGCAGGACCCCAGACTCTCCTGGGTTATGTTTCCAGCTCTTAACCCATTAGGTGGGCAAACACCTTATTTTATAACTATGAGGAAGTAATATAAGGGGACAGTAAATCGTGTTGACCTGCCCCCATACAGGTGTGTTGAATTTAATCAATTAGACATTTACAGTACACAGCACCTTCTGGCTGGAGCGTCTGATACCATGTGAACATCACTAATGGGGTCACCTGTTAGGATGTATTCCAGCATTAATAAGGGGGAGACCTCTTAATATGCAAAACAGAGAGCAAACGGCAACAAACCTACTGAAAAGTATTTTGGAAACGGGTTATGAAGATAAATCAAGCAGGGTGTTCAATTACTGATATAAAATATTCTGGGTGACTAAGAGCTCAGTTGAAAATAAAAAAGTCAGTATCTAACAAGGATCTCTCCGTCGACCAGAAGCACAAACCACTAGAACAGAAACTTAATCTGTTCCGGCGTTTATGAGCTGCAAGTCTGAACAAGCCATCTGTTTGGAGTCTATTTACACGGAGGTGTAATGCTTAAGTAATAAAAGAAGCTAGGTTTGACACGACCCGCAGAAGAGTTTCAGTTGGCGAAACCCAGAATGGCTCAAACTGCGGTGAAAATTGAGTTTTTATTTTTCGCAGAATCGTTGTACTACAGGCTGATCGAGAGTCGGGAGAGGCATGTGTAGAGAACGGGGAAATCCACCGATAACGTTCACGCAAGGAGAAGACTTGGGAAGGGGAGATTCGCCGGTTTTGGATTAAATGTAAACTCCTGAAACTTCATCAACTCATCACCGTTGCCGGTATGCAAAGATGAAGGCGTTTCCTAAAAGCATCAGATCGTTTGGGCTGTTGATGGATGTTTTGTAGTGCCTCCTCGGACTTCTTCACCTCTGGTGCCCCGGGAATTCCCAGTCTGTTCCGGGACTATCTCACATGGACGCGCCGGTAGGGAGAGGGCGAGTAGTCAATTTAATTCAAGTTTACAGGACAGCCATGTAACCAGCAGTGGTGGGACAATAAATCAGTACATTTAAATGTGTCCGAGACCTTTTTCTTCTCTCGTGCGGTTTCAGCGTTACGAATTGCATGGAACACATACCCGCTTTTCTAAATTAAAATGTGGTATTTGCTACGGAAACGTCAACTATCAAGAGGGTGATACCAACCAGAACAGGTACGAACGCAGCTGAAAAAAAAAGGCTAAAAAAACACACACCGATAAACTCACCTATTCTGAGGAACACGACCACGCTGAACATGGACAGCAGGGTGGGGATGACCACGCCGAAGAAGGTGGTCAGTTTCTGCGGCTGGGCGCTCTGTCTCCGGCGTGAGGGGCCGGGGGCCGCCGGACCGGCGGCGGCGCCGCGCTCCTGCACGACGCGCTGGGGGTCCGACTCGTTGACACTGGCCGAGAGCCGATAGTGGAGGAGCGGCGTCCTTTCAGACATCGTGTCCGTGGATCTACTCCGCTAGCTTGCCAATAGTAAAACTTCAGCTGAAGAACAAGGAAGCGTCAGTTCAGATCATTCCGCATCCAAGCTGCAGCCGGTAAGAATACTCCTTAACCATTCCCGTTTGCCACAATGCTGTGTATTTCAGAGCAGAGAGATGAAAAATGCTAAAGGAGAAGCCGTCTGCCGAATGACACGCCGACAAAACAAAATATCACGCGAACGAAATCATTAGCACCAAACTTTTAATGTCGCAAACAAAAAGGTGCAATCTCGGACAGCATAGCCCTGTCACCGCACTCTCCTGTGATTTTAGCTGCCAGCGGCGGTCATGTGACAGAGGCTCGCCGCCGCGGCTCATCATATGACCCCGTATCTTCGCTCCGATTGCTGGCTCTTCTCTGCCCTGTTCAACCAACCGGTGGAAAAAAAAAATTAGAGCTGTCAAAGATTTTGATTCACGATTCAGAGTTTTATGCTTTTAAAGGCACGAACTTCCGCAACTTTGTCTTCCCGTTTTAATTTTACTCTTGTGAAAATGTTGTGTGCCTTTTACACATACAGCTGCTAACTGGCTGGACGTTTGCATTGTCTTAACTAAAATAGATGTAATACCGTGCTCATTTATGTGTTTAAAACGTCTTTTGTTTTAGTGTCGAGATAGCATGGATCAGGGTTTCTTAACCTTTTATATGTAGAAAAAACACATATAGAAAAGCTTATATATCTAACTTACACTGTATATACCGTATGTATTAACTGGAGAAAATGAAGCACTAGGCACAATATTCTATACTGAAGCATGGTTTAACACAAATTCGCTATTTCACATGAGGAATCAGATTTAAACAAATGAAATCTTAATAGGAGCAAATTACAGCGTCTGCAGTTAATCTTAGATATCCCGTGAGCGAGAAAGTCGTTCTACTGTCCTTTTGATGTTAAGCCATCAGAAAGATCAAGGATTTTGTAGAAAAAGCTTTGTGAATATTGCAAAGGCCAAATTCATCATGTCCCCATTTCTGTAGTAGTCTTTTTTCTCTTTTCATGAAATCAGGTGTACAAGACCTTAATTAGAGCTGCGGGTTCATTGGATCTGTTAAACAGAATAATTAGTCCATCCACGTGATGTAGGTAGCTTGTGTGGACTAAAATACAAAATATTTTTTTTTACTTAAAACTTCACAGAATAATCTGTGGTACTGTGTAGTGCAAATACATTAAGGCAGCCTTTACATTATGTAGTGTAACGCATACGGCCACCATTGCAGGTTGTTCGAATGCGTTACAGTACGTTAAAATAGCTGTGTAATGGATGACAACCAGTGTAGTTGGGGGTGTTTAGTGAATACAGTTTCGAAAAATCTTACAACTAGTTCAAGTTGGGTTTTTTTTATTGCCGTACACGTCTGGCTTAAAAACTGAAACTAAACTCCCCCGGCCTTCGCCGAGTCCACAGATGTCACGTGACAGGAGCTCTGGTCTGCTGGGCTGGGAAGTTGCAATGAAAGGGTGGATTCCCAGCACACACAAGGACCGACAGAGGGCTGTTCATTACTCATAAGTAATACTCTATAAGCGTAATAGGGCAAGTTCCTGTTACAGAGGGCGACAATACCTCATTGAAACCCTGAGCATCACATTGCTGAGGTTGTCTGGAAGGAGAAGGATAAGTGGTGGGCAGCCGAAGAAGAAGAAGTTCGGTCAGTTTCAAATGATGTGCTTCAGTATTGCAGAATTTGTACACTTACGGAATGATGTAGCACAAACATCCAATGTTTAGGGATGATTTCTATACTGATGCAATGTACATGGTCATGGAATGGTGAAATTAATTTAAAAAGTCACTATGTGTCTTCTTTGAAGACAGAAATTAAGCATATACACAATGTTAAGCATCAAGGAAATTCATTTGAACACTTACATGTATTTTTTCATGTTTATTTGCATATTTTTAGTTGTTTATATGTATTGTGTATATATGTATTTATATGTTTGTATATATAAAGATGGGAGTTAATAACTTATATTCTGTATGGTTTGTCTGTAATGTTCCATCCTGTGTAAAAGTGTTTCCGATGAGACAATTTGAGAGGCATTGTATTGGCCACATAGCAGGCCCTGATGTTAGTGATGAGCACCTGGTGGTAGCCTGAGAACAATCATGTGATAGAAGAGTTAAACGCGGACTACAGCAATGTTCCTCCTTTCGATCTGTAAGCTGAACGCCAGATCAGCAGTGTTATTTGCCAGTGAATGACAGGAGTGTAGGTGTTTCCCAAGCAAGATCCTTAGGCTGTTAAGGTCTGACAATCCAGCACTGATCTCAGATTGAAGCAAAAAGTCTGGAGTGGCCCTGCTGTGTGGGGCTGAGCATTATCGTGTTACAAGATAAAGAGATGTTGTAATCAGAAAGTCGTGTGGAGAGATTATCAAGGACAATAACAACATTAACTCCACAAGCATAAGTGACCGTCCACGCTGTCAGAATGTACACTTAGCCACTGATGAGCTTTTTGATTCAATCCAGGTCATTAATTCATTATTAAAAGTAAAATACTCAATCGGTATGCTGACAAATCTAGATTTCTCACACAGTAACAGGGTTCAAAGTCTTCTGTGCCCTGAAAAAACGGAAGTTACTTTTTAACTGAAGAACTATGTTACCCGGCTAAACTATGTTGTTTAATGTAAAAAGATGTAATGTAAAACATTACATAGTAGTAACACTTCTCAATAAATGATTATCTGTATTTATATGTAATGAACACCTCATCAATACTCTTTTTCTATATTAGAATAGTTAACTTTAAGTATAACAACGAAGTATCAACAGAAGTGATGTATTTCTAAAAGGTCATTTGAAATGTTTCCAAATTTGAAACCTTACCAATTTAGAGTTCCTTGTTTATACACTCTACATATGTTTGTACTTACAGTATATAAAGTATATATAATGTATATATAGTGATATATACAGTAGTATGCAGTATACTGTATCTCACTAATAACCTGGACTACAATAAACACAGCTCCACTAGGAGCCCACACAAATGAAATTAAAAAGCTGATTCAGAGTTTTGTTTGTTTGTCAGTAATGAAAAGGTCTGCGTTCTTTTTTTAGAGGCGGACAGTGCTACAGCGAACTCTGTTGAAAGAGGTTTCCAAGTCATGGAGGGATGAGCTGTAAATCACACATCACTGTCACTGGCCTGCGTAGAAGAGCAGACCTACAGGTGTTTATTACATCATAGAATCCTATCTGTCAATACTGGGGCAATGTTACTTTGCAGGAATGATGTCCAAAGTGAGGGAAATCATATTGTTCTCTCCCTGAGAGAAGCTGAAAGCAACAAAGTGGCCTGTGACTCACTCGTCCAACCCTCAGAATCACATGGCTCACTCAACAGAAGTCAAACAGTGTTTTTTGTTGGTGCTATGAGGGTCAGGTACTCATTAGGTTCCTGGGAGGGCTTCAATCCATAAGACGCAGGACTGGGCATAGCAGGATCTGTGTAAGACTGTTGTTACATTTTGTATGAAACTGTTATCCATGCAGTTTCTACACCCCCAAACCATGTTTTAGGATGGGATTACAGCCACGCTAAAGAGGAGATTCACATTTATACAGCCTCATAGCGGTCTTACCACATTCTGAACACGCCTCGACAGTTTAATACTCCTCCAAATTAGTTACCCTTAAAGTTTAAAAAAAAAAGAATTATTTTAAAAGAACATTCCTTGTGCAGGGAGTTATAATTTAAACCTGAGCTAAAAACGTTCTGGAAGTATTGATTTATTTTGCATGGCATTTTAGCACACGAGAAGGGTGTTTTACAATCCTTGTCCTCATATGTTTTTGTTCTTGGGAGCTTTGCCCACACACTTCCTTTGAGTGCAGGCTCATATGTGGGATGAGGGCTCAGTTAGTGAAGCCTAAATCAGAGGCCAAAAGACAACAGGACCTGGCGAATTGCTTTGTTGGGGTCTGTAAACTGTTGCTCCCCGAACACATAAAATGCTTGATTTTCTCTCAGTGTATTTTCTAACTGCTTCTTCCAATTCCGGGACACAGAGGAGCCAGAGCCTATCCCATTATGCAGTTGGCTCAAGGCAGGGTACACCCTGGATGGTTGACATCAGGGCCAATTTTCCCAGAAGCCAATTAGCCTACCAGTATGTTTTTGGACGGAGCCAGGACATCCACGCAAACAAAGGAAGAATACACAAACTCCACAGAGATAGCACCCCAGCTCTGGATTTGAACCCGGGCCCCTTACCCCTGGGAGGAAGTAATGCTAACCACTGTGCTGATTTAGATTTGATTTTCTTGCTGCAAAATGCTTTTTATAGAATAATGCAGTGTTGCTCAGTGCACCATTTTAGTTGGAGTTTGCCCCATGATCTTTATTAATGATTTATCAGTGGGTAAACAGATCTTTTCAAAACCTCCATGAGAACAGTATGTGAATACCCTTAATTCCCACAGTGTCTGGGCACGTCCTGCACTTGAGGGTAGGAGCAGGGCTGGGATTATGTGTAGAGAGGTCTGGGTATCTGTGGGGAGTCTTAAGTGGACAAGGGATGCACAGCGCTACTTGGTCCATCTCTTCCTATGGTTTTCCCCCCAATTCCATTGTTTTCCTTTCACATCTGCCACACAAAAGCCAGTAATTCTCAAAAGGTAATTTAGATGGAATTTGTAAAATAAAAAAAAAGAAGTGAGTATCATTAGTAAAAACTGAATATGTGCTCCTCAGCTCTGTTCCTTTAAACTCATAAGAACCAGAGCTAAGGGGCACAGTCAGAAAAGGTTTGGATCTGGTTACAAGGTCATACACATCCAAAAGGAGGAAGGGTTTTAAATAAAGGGCTGGATATGGAGCTGGAGGTGAAAGCTCTAGGACTGACCCAGTCCTGTTCTCACCTAGTCTTAACCATCAGTCCGGCAGCAGTGTTACAACTTTCCAAGTGTTACAACTATTAATTCAGTCTGTCAAAGAAGACTAGAGAACCAAGGTCAAAGGCCCTTTTTGTAAAAGAAACATAAGGAGTTCAAAGAAGAGCACCCGGAATAATTCCTGGTCAAAAGCCATACTGTCCTCAGACGTTTTCAAGAAGTGAATCACTATTGTCATAAACCAAGATGACTGCAGGGGAATTTCAGAAAAAATTCAAATTCCCTCATAGCAAAGAAAACAAAGGTAATTCAAACTCAAAGAAGTAACAGTAATGTGGGCTACCTAAAAGAACCAATAGGAGATGCAGTACATATAGAATTGGTAGAAGGAAGCACTTCTTTAGACAGATGATTGGATGAGTGCAGGCAGCCAGAGAAGCTAGGATTGACAAAATGTTCTCACTTGTATTTTTTTGTCAGCCATAAAATAAAGCAGCATATCTTAGCAGTTACCCAAGTTTGGATCGGGATCAAGGGCCAGACTGGCACGACGGAAGTTTACTGATCCAACTGTGATATACTGTAACAAGTGTTGGATATGTGAGGAATCTACCATCTTGGCTTAAAACCCAAGCCCAATGGTGTAGCCTTGAGCCAAGCTGAATGACTGTTGATTGAGAAAAGCTGCAGAGTTTGGCACAGCTTGTCATGAGTGAGGCTGGCACTCACAGGGAGCGGGATACCACATGAGGGAAGTGAGCTGGCGCGATAGGCTCTGTGTGTAATTAGCCACTCCTCCGGGGCTAATTAAGAGGCTTAAAAGCTCCAGCAGGGAAGCTCCAATGGGGAGCTGGGCTGCTTAGAGGCCTGTGAGACTCTGTGGTCTACAAGGTAGCTTGAGGAAGATACAGCCTTGGCTGTAGTGAGGGCTATTACAGGTTCTGGACAGGAGGGCTGCGTAGTGGCTAGTTTGCCAAGCCCAATGGGGATTAAGTGTTAAGCTGGCTGAGCAAGGGCTGACTGCAGGCATTAGGAGCTCGAGGAGTCGGACATCACTTGGCATACTGGCGTGCATATCATGTCTCCACAGAAGAGAGCGGGGAGTGTAGATGGTACAGGCTGAGACCTGATTCTTTCCTGTGCCTTAACAGCAGCAGAGGGCCATTTGGGCATTCTCTGACAAAGGGAAAAACGCAAACTGGCCTCTGCTGAGTTAAGGACACACGTGCTTGTTATAGACAGGCAAAACTGGCCAAATAGAAGAGTTAGTACCGAGTAAAAATGAGAAAGAGGTTTGCAGTGAGTCAGAAGAGAAGGGTCAGAGACGAGTCAAGGAAGAGAGAGTGTCGAGTGTAGTGAAGAGCAAGAGGGCGTAAAAAAAAAGAGATGAACAATAAGGAAGAGGAAAGAATGTATATGAATACCCCAGTGCCTGGCAGTGATAAGTTAGCGCTAAGACCAAGTGAGATTGACAAGTAGCAATCGAACCAAGTGTATGAAAAGAGATGTGGGACATAAGGAGTCCATTCAGTCTTTCCTGAGATTAGAACAATGTGAGGGAAGAGAATATGAGATACCGGGAAGGCCTTGAAACAGGCCGCTTAACATACCATGAAGGTGGAATGTTGGAATTTGGGGATGTAAAGACTGGAGTCATACTGCTAATAAAAACCTGCACTCCCAGGCAGCCCTTACTACTGGAAGTTAAGCAATCCCTACCCAGACAACGGTCTATTGCATCAACCTCTGCAGGAAGCAGCTATGCCAGCAGCTGAGAGTGACTTCAAGCACTACCTCTGTACAAATACAATCTGATATCTTCCTAATTTATGTCTGATGTGTACAGTATACCAGATCAAAACATAGTGTGTATGACAGTATCAGATTCATGCAGAAATAATTGTTTTCTGCCATTTTCTGGAGATGTGGTGATTGCTGAGGTGAAAGCCCAGGGTTACAAGGAGCTGGAAGAGGACATGGAGGATAACTAATGGATGGGTTCAGAGGTGTTCTATTAGACCACATAATGCACAGGGAGTGAATGGACATTGTCCAGATGGTTCTCAGCAAGAGAGATGAAAGGAGAAGTCTAAGGAACCCCTCTACTCAATGTACATACCCTACTTCAGGAGGCAGAGACAGTAACTTCCGGTTAGATAGATCTAACAGAGACTGGATCACTGGATCTATCGCTGTGGCTAAGGTCACTTCAGAGGTAGAGTCCAGTCGTGCTAGTAAGGTAGCAGAGGAGGAGATTTACCCAGAGATGTTGAAAGCAGTGGACAAATGACAAATGGTGTTGGTGATGCCCTAGCTTAAGAAAGGGCACATGAGATAGTGTAGGGAAATCACACTCTTCAGCTTTCCTAGTACAACCAGACTGCTGGAGAAGAGACTCTATTAGTTGAAACTTCCATTCCATGGGAAAATGCTGATTCAATCCTAGTTAAGGAACAATAAACAAGCTCTTTGCTCTCTCACATACAGTATATTGGAACAGTCTTTGATAGTCCTTTCTACCTCTATTCTGTAAGCCAGGTGAAGGTATATGACTTACAGTAAATCCTCAAGAAGTCTTAATGGAGATTGTAGGAGTTTAGAAGTGTCATCTCTGCTATTTGCCAATAAAGGTGTCCTTCGTGCCACATCTGACGCCGACAGGCACTCAAAAGGTTTGCTGAGAAAAGTTGAGTGTATTTGGAATAAGAGTCAGAATCTCCAAATCAATAGGCATGTTCCTCTCCCAGAAAAAAGTTAATTGCTCACTCCATCTGAAGGGGGAGCAGCTACCCTCAGTGGAAAAGTAAAAGCATCTTGGGAAGTTATTCACAACTGAAGAGGGTATACAATGCCAACCTGTGGACTGGTGTGTTGTCTACAGTGTTGTGGGCACAGAATCAGCAGTGGATTAGTGGGAGTTCTGTTCCCAGATGAAGATTTTGGTTTCCACATCTCTCTTTATTCCCATCCTCTGCATCCTATGACTACAGGTACAAGCCGCAGAGATGGGTTTCCTTTGCAATGTTTTAGGGGCTTAATATCCTTCAGAAATCCAGCTACAGTATCTGAGAGAGATTTGGAGTTGAATTGTTACTCCTCCTGATTGAGATCACGTGAAGTGATTCAGACCACTGACAAGAATCCCCAGAGGCTTTCTGAGGAGCTCTGCCTGGTACGTCCCACTATGTGGAGACCCCGAGGCTGAGGCAGGATATACTGGAGGGACTATGTCTCTCAGCTTGCCTGGATAGATTGGGGAGTCACCCAGGAGCTAGAGTCTGTTTCAGAGATAAATAGGATGTCTGGTCCTCCTTACTCAGTATGCTGCAGCAGTGACCTTCACCAAGACTAGAGGACAGATGGGTAGATATTACAGCTGTATGATGGCAGGTGTTAAGAGTTTAAGGTCTGTACAGAATACAGTTAATTCCTAATTCTTCCACTTTTCTAGCATGAAGCAATGCTCTTCTGAATGGCCCCACTGCTATGCTTTTCAGCTGTACAGATCTTCTGCCTGCAAATTGTTTCTAGTATGTGGCCCTAGTTCAGGAAAGTTATGGGATGACATAATGAAGTAGTTCATTATTTATTGTTCTAAATTGGTAGTGTTGATGTACTTGTAACCAAAGCTAATATTACCAGAATGTGAAGGGCTGTTTCATTTAATCCCAGCCCCATGCAACTTTAATGGTGTTGCAATGGTTTATAGCTTTAAGAAACATGACAAAGATTACATTGAGTCCACAAGGGCAAGTGGAAAAAAGCATATGATAATAGTGTGACCATCACTGCCTTCCTCCAGCAAAATTCCACAGTCCAGCAGCTTGTTCCAAGTTAACTTTTCACTAGGTTTGTCCCCTTAAGTGTTTGTGAAGGAGTATTCACAAAGGAAATGAACATTGCGAGGTCAGTGGCAAAGTTCAGGGTGAAAGAACTTATATTTATTTAACATTCAATGCTTAAGATGTTTTGTGCAGCTCTTTTGCTGCTACACCTAGTTATACAGTATGTAATTTAATAGTGTCATGTGTTACATTTAATTTCTAAATTTCACACAATTGTACACAGTTGTAACATTTTATTAGATATATTTTACAAATATGTATGTAGGAGGGGGGAAGTGTGTGAAAACAATTCACATATTAAATAAGGCATACAAATATTTCCAAAACACATATATACATATGTACACAATATTCATGGAATCACACTTATAAAAAGCTTTACTGTATTTACAAGGCTTTCACTCCTTTTATACAACAGACTTCTTTCTGTGCTTTTCAGACAAACATGGACTGCAGGAAGCATTTTTCGCTCTTCAGATTCACTCTGCAAAGATGAGCTAAAAATCATTGATCACCGGGTGTTTTGACTTTAATTTTTGAATGTTAGTTTTGAAGTTATTTTAGCTATGAAATGAAGTAAAATGTACACTCACTGGCCAAATTATTAGCCATTCCTAGTCCAATAAACAGGCTTTCAGCAGTGGGCAATAAACAATTTTAGGAGCCCAAGATAAATTTCCATCACTGTCCATGGCCTGAGCAGTCCCCAGATCTCAGTCCTATCAAAACAAAAAAAGAGGTACATGCTAATCCTACACAGGATTTCAACTCACTGCTGAGGAAAATCCTGCTAGAAAATGGCATGAGATTGGGCTGCAGCTATTCCATATCTGTGGAACAGATCACACATCCAGAGCAAGCTGGTAGTACTGCCCATGTCGGCCCAACACATTGTTCAGTAGTCTTTCACAATATTTTGCCTAATAGGTAAATCCTATTGTGTACAGGGCGTTGCTTTGCCCTCCACACCAGTGAACCAGTTCATTTCTCCTCATATAGAGTTAAATAACAAATGCAGGCTCTTTCAGCTGTTGACAGTTTCATGCAGTCATCACCTCAGGTTAATTCTACCTTTCATTGTTTTATGCAATGTTCTTCAGAGGGACACCTCCAAATTCTATATCCCAGGCCCAGCCCAATGCCATTTTCCCTGAGCGCTGTCTGCTGCAGGTTCCTGTTGTTCTTCTAATTCACAGGCAGAGGGCGTCATTTTGTCATGAATGAAGCAAGCTAATCCTCGGTCAACTGCTCCAAGCTGTTTGCTTCTTAATCTCTGAAAAGACACGCATACAGCTGGCTTGGCGAAGGTACAGGACTGGGTCGCTGCACTCGTCCTCAGGGTCTAAGTCACACGAGCCTGAGTGTCAGCGTGTCAGTTAGGAGGATCATCTGTTCTGTCCTCGCAGATGTCCTCGGCCAGCTCTTCAACAAACCTCTCCATCTTCCCCCTGACAAGCCAGCTGTATTGTGTGAGGACGTCCTGCAGGTCCTGGGTCATCCTGATGCAAGCCCCTCCGTCCTGCTGCACTGTTTCAACCTGTGGTCAAACAAAACCATTAATATCCGTGTTACAGCACATCGTGTTGTCCAGCTCAAAGCCACTACTATGTATCCAAGTACGTTTCGGAGTTGTTCTTATTGCTAATTGTTAAGGGTTAGTTTGATGGTTGAAACCCTGCAACTATAATCCTTAGATATGCTCTGATAAGCCTGAACTACATAGTAGTTTAACCAAAAGGACTGTGGGATGTTAACTTAGTTCACTTTCAAAAGATTTAGTCGTACCCAAGACAAGGAAATGGTCTGTAACTTCAGTATAAACTTAACGGTGTTGACTCGAGTCAGACCTAGCTGAGTTGATAGAAATCACCCAGCTGTGGGTCAGCAGACTTTAAGCTTTGTTTTCTCTGTTGATTTCCACGTTGTTGGTAGAGCAAGGTCCGAGCACTGAGGAGCAGGAGGGCAAAGGGTAAGAGGAGCAAGTCTTTATGCACTTCTTATGCACTTCTTAAAGACAAGAGAGTGTAACAAGCAGGGAGAAGACACGTAAAAGTATAAAAACTGGGGTAGACAGATGATGAAAGGGAGGGGAAGCTGGGGTAAAGGGGTGGAAGAGTGCTGGCAATGGCACTGAAACACTGTAAAGCTCCCCTGTATTATCGCTGCTTGAATGTGAACATGATCAGGAGTGGAACCCACATGCAGGGCAGAGCAAGAAAGCAGCAGGTTGGAGTAGCAAACAGAAAGCACTATCCAGAGTCATGGTCAGAAACAAAGCAAAGTTTGTACCAAGTAGATCGCTGTTCAAAGCGCGAAGGGGAAAATCCGGGAGGCGAGTTAAGAACAAAACAAGGTCAAGATTTCAGAAAGCTACCCGAAGCAGAGAACTCGAGGCTGGAGACTAGGACTTTGAGGTTCGAAGCAAGACTTTAAAACACAGATCAGTAAACTGTCAAGGCAGATCTTAAATAGTCTGTTCCTTATGAGAGGAACATGGTTGCAAAGTGAGCAAAGGTGGAACGGACTTCCTGTCTGAGCCTGTAGTCACGGCAACCAGCTGATAAACAGGTGAGTAGTGGCTACGCCAGTTGCCATGGTAATGCTAGCACATTGAGCGCTGAACTCCTGAAAGTACAGTCAGTGGGTATTCACTTGTTGCTGGTAGTCTGCCAGACAGGACAGAGGCCAAAAAATCCAACAGCAAAATAACTGAAATAAATCATTTACAGTTTGGTAAAACCAATTCCTAGAGTCTCCCAGAGGAAGGCAGCACTTTGCTTACAGGCTTAATGTGATGTGTTCAGAGAGATTCTATGCTTTATCTCCCTTTTTGCTATTTATACACTTTTCTGCACATTTTTTTAAATCTCAGCTGGTAGAAAAAAATACTTGGCAACAGGTTGATTCAGACTACTGGTATGTTCTGTTTTAGTTATTTTGTTGTGAATTCTACCGGAAAAGGTGGTGCCAAATATTTCTTTATAATCGAAGGCACTGAGACACTGATGCTTTCATTATGCAAAAGTGAGCATATTCTTGCTCACTGTTGCCATAGACTCTCTGATTATAAAGACGCTGTGATAAGTGCTTGTTTTCTCTGTGTGTGCGACTGCACTGGTGACTTCAGGTCCTCTCTGTCTGTTGTCTGCGAGCGAGCATCCTGTTATGCTGCTGTCAAGCAGGAACAGCCAAGTGTGGTCAGGAGATAAGAAAGGGATCCTTGCAGGGTCACAGCTGGAATAGTGGAACAGGAAGTGGGGTACTCCACAGCAATGGGCCCATGGCTCTGTGGATACAGCAGTGTGTGTAGAGCTACACAGCAGAGGGAATGTGTACTGTATTTCAGGGCTCCAATGTGTTTGAGGGTACCAGTGTATTTGAGTCTGGCAGCATGTTTATGATTGTTCCAGTGTGTAAATGAGTGTGACAGGTTTTCTTTGTATTTTTGAGTGCGACAGTGTGTATGACAGTGTAACAGTGTGTACGACAGTGTGACAGTTTGATAGTGTGGGTCAGTGTGACAGTGTGTATGACAGTGTGACAGTATGTACGACAGTGTAACAGTGTGGGTCAGTGTGACAGTGTGTATGACAGTGTAACAGTGTGTGGGTCAGTGTAACAGTGTGTCGGTCAGTGTGACAGTGTGTATGACAGAGTGACAGTGTGTATGACAGTATAACAGTGTGTGGGTCAGTGTGCCAGTGTGTAGGTCAGTGTGACAGTGTGTGGGTCAGTGTAACAGTGCGTATGACAGTGTGACAGTGTGTGGGTCAGTGTAACAGTGTGTGGGTCAGTGTGACAGTGTGTATGACTGTGTAACAGTGTGTAGGTCAGTGTGACAGTGTGTATAACAGTGTAACAGTGTGGGTCAGTGCAATAATGTGTGAGTCAGTGTGACAGTGTTGATGTGCTTGTGAGTGTGGGTGAGATTGAGAGTAGGGTGAGGGTGAGATTGAGAGTGCATGTACTGGCGCACTGGTTTTGCCTTGGTGTCGCCGGCATGAGGACTCAGGGCGCAGAGTGGCAATGAAGGAGGCATGCGTATCGAGACGAGTGATTTTGAGCCCTCACCGGCACCTGCAGAGTTTTCAGGATAAGGAGGTGGTTGGTGATGCTGTGAGAGAGCCTCTGCAGCAGGGAGGACAGGCAGTCAGACTGGGTGTCATTCTGCGCCTTCCTCATGGCCTCTAACAGCACGGCCAGCGCAGAAACAATCTCGCTCCTCTTCACCTGCTTCTGCAAGCACAAACAACACACACCAGATTAACCCCCATGAGGAGTCTGGGTATTTCTCAAACAGTTACTTATTTCTGCTTCTGGGGCCCAATGACTTTACCCTGGCTGAACAGACCAACAAAAATCCTGAGATTTTTCCTGTCCTGTGGCAATGTGACAGTTTATGGGGGTAGTATGGTGGTTCTAGCTGAAGAAACTAATAGTAGAATTACATTTAAATAATTGCTCCTTGTAATAGGTGCTGAGTTATTACTATTTTTATAAGGTGGTAATAGTAGGGTATATGGCCAAATTATACCTGGGTCTTTTATTATGTCTTAAACCAAACCAAAAAAATGTTTGAAAGCACATCATCTCTTCAGAGGAGAAAGAGAGGGTGATTTGATTCACCACCACAATGTTGTTTTAATTTATTCGCTTTTTTTTTTGTACTGTGTCCTTTTACTTTTCAAATCTTAAAGGTCCAGTGCATAAACAGTCAGTTTTGTTCCAGCTCTGTATGTCTGGTGAGAATTTAGAGACTATATGAGATTTTAAGTGTAAGGCGATAAGCCTGGCTTTCCCCAGTACAATCAAGAGGATACAGATTCATAGGTCAGAGATTTGGTGTAAAGGGTTTGCCTGGACTGTGGAGGTTGGGTGGAAGTAGGAGGTCTGGACTGGGGCCATTCAGACTCTAGACGGAGAGAGGACTGAGCCTCTGTCCATTCCTGTTCCTCTATTCCTCTATCCAATGAAGAATAAGGAAAAATAAAAATGATGCACATGCTAAAACATGGAGTACTTTTATTTTAGAACTTTAAAGAGAATTTTCATTAAACTTATATTTCAATTGATGCGTATTGACAGAGGGCTGCTCTGCCCAAATCTTTAACAACGGATGTGTGAAACAAAACCAGCCATGTTTTGCTGCTGTACACCTTTAACCTTAGACCTATGATGGTACCCGTTCCCCCTCATTATAAAAACCCACCTTTCTTTGTCTCCTTGTGTCTTCTGTATTTCAAACACTGGCGATCAGATTCTGTGAATTGTTAAATGATTTAGTGTTCTGGGTACGTGACACTGATACAGTATATCTGAAGATGAAGATAAGTGACGCTCATTTTTCACGGTAGAGCCAAAGCAGTGGAGTATTGTTATGCCATTATTGAACCAAACGGGGATCATCAATTTGGTTTGGCACATTGCACCAAATATTGACCCAGAAAACAGTTAAAACATTCAATCTCTCATTATACCACCTTTAAACTATGGGAAGATCTCGTTTGAATTTTTGTCTCCTTCTAGAATTCATTGCTATTCAGAGCCTATTGATTTGGAATAAGGCAAGTCTGTGTAGGGCAGGAAGACTGAATTATTTCAGTGTTGTCAGCTCTGACGCCCTTTCTCCACAATGCCTTGCCTAGTTCTGGGGAGCTCATAGAACTTACTGTTTTCTTCTTCCAGGCTTCCATGTTGAGTCCCACAAAAGGCAGGCAGACCTGACTGGGCAGGAGAGCCGAGCCACTGCATCCACTCTGCGTAAACGACACACCAGCAGAGAATCAGCACACCAGCCGAACCAGCCGACACAGATATAGTGTAAGAAAAAAAGCAAAAGGCACTTGTATATGGTACATTTTTACTGTTTTTATTAAATTAATTATTTTTTTTCAGTTTCCTGATTAATATGTGACCCAAATATGCAGATTCTTTCCCTAAAGTAGTATTGGTCAGTGATTCACATGCTAAATTTGAAGAAGTTAATCATTCATTTTATTTCATGGTCCACACAGTATGTGAAACCCTGTGAGCACATTGGGTCAGTGGTTAGCATTGCTGCCTCTCAGTGCTGGGGCTTGGGTCCAATTCTTCAGGTATTATCTGTGTGGAGTTTTGTATGTTCTCTCTGTGTTTGTGTGGGTTTAGTTTAGTTTAGGTTAATTGGCTTCTGAGAAAATTGTCCCTGATGCTAGTGTGGGTGTGTTTGTGTCTGTGGTCCTGCCAGGACTGGCATCTTGTCTAGGGTGTATCCTGCCTTGTGTCCAATGTGTGAGGTAGTCTCTGGCTCCTCTGTGACCCTGCACTGGATTAAGCAGTCAAAAAATGGATGGATGTATGAAACTCCCATTGTCTTTCAGGATCTAGATTCCTACAGACAGACCACTCACACTAACAGACATTTGCCTACATTCTCTTATCCACTTCCATTCTTACAGATGAATACTTGGCCCTGTCCTCAGCTCCAACAACAAGGGCAACGGTGAGACCTACACAGGTGTCAGTCCAAGAGACACATGTGGTGGTACTAAGATGGCGTGCTGGCATACTATGCACAAATAAGGCTGTATTGACCCTTGTTAGCACACAGTGGGAAACCCCAAGTGTATTCCATCAACCACGGGAAACTGTCAAAAACTACAGTGAAGACCTAGAAAGTAAATAAGAGGTAGTAGACATTGCTACAGTACGTGAATTAGAAACTCGAACATTGAGTAATGATCAAGTTAAGGCATTACCAAAGGGCCAGTTATGGTTTCCTAGGAATTGACTCAAAAAGAACTGATCAAGAAGAGCTTTTAACAGATTTAGTATCTCCCTCAGAAACAGTCCCTTGCTTTCTGATGTAACTAGGTAATGATTCATAAAGACAAATATCCTGCACCATGTAAAGACAAAGCTCTTTCTCACCAATTCAAGATGAGTTGAAGAAAAAAGTCCAGCATCACATTAGCAATATTGGATGATGTTCTGTGGTTTCAAAGAAAGCAAATATACAGAAGTACCACTTTGTTCAATCAATGAGGCCTAGTACACTTCATACTGTGAAATATGATCACTGATTAATATATCAATCTACACCTAGAAAGTAACATATGTTTCAGTATTTGTGGAGGAATATAGCAGACCCGTAGATCTTTATATAGCAGTAGAGGGCTATCCAGTTAATTGGATCGACTGATCTGATTAGAAAGTAACTAGACCGTGACCTTTGAACTCCCCTTAGGGTCAAATGCAAGATTGCCATTAAATACTTAGAGAGTGCAGATAGTTACTATATGGCATAAGAACCCATAAACACGCTCTCTGCGTATTTATTTTATGAAGCCTGCAAAGGGACAGTATTAAAAACATTTTCAGATGCAGGGTATTTAGGTATTTATTCTTGAACAAAGACTAAAGGAGACCATGTGTGGGCTTGATTCCAATACTCAAAGGTAATGATGCATTGATGCAAAATGACAATACAATGGACTTCTACAAGATTAACAGTGAAAAATGAACCAGAGAAAACAGGAGGGGACTATTTAAAGGCACTATTATAGACTATTGTTTGTCATCATTCGTGAGTTCTTAGAATATTTCACATAGAAACCGACCAATAACTGTGCCAGACTGGATTACAAAGGCCATTATAAGACTAATGCAAACCAGTAAGGGTGTTTCCAGATGAGCCAGTCTTGAGCCAACTGCTAGTCAATTCAGACGGCCATTGCTGGAATCATCCAAAATGCAGATGATGCCTCTCCACCCTTGGCAGGAAGTTAAACTGATTCAGTCAAATAGGCCCACCAGCCGTGTCTCAGTAGTGGTCTGCTGGTATGTCAACACTGGCTCCGTATTGCCCCATTCCAGACTTGTTGACAGGGAAATTGACAAATGTTAAACTAAGCCATGTGTTTTTTCAATACAGTATTAAAACTTTAGAATTGGTTTTCATTCTTACTGGGTAGTTCAGTGTAATAATCTCCATTGATTTATTTCAGTGACAAGTAGGCAGAACAATTTTAGAATTTAGCTCAAATAGAGAAATAAGCATCTTACATAACTGGTAAGTTTTAAGCTTAAAATATCTGAAACATTGTTATTTACTCATTGTATTCTGTTAATATATACTATTCATTAAACTATACTTCCTTATTAAGCACAAATCCATTTTCCAGGTCTAGGGTGGCAGGGGAGCTGAATCCTATCTTGCAATGGGCACAATGCAGGCTACACTCTAGACAGGAGGTATCCTGCCCATTGCAGAGTGGACACACAGACACACACAGCAGGGCCAATTTTCCCAGAAGCCTAACCTACCAGTAAGTCTGTGGAGAAACCAGAGCACCCAGCAAAAACGCACACAAACAAGAGAGAACACACAAACAGCACCCCAGGTCTGGAACTGAACCAGGGGCCCAGAGCTGGGAAACAGCAGTGCTAACCACTGCACCACCATGCCACCCACCTTATCAATCATATCGGGACACTTATTCAGTACCAATTCTTTCCAGGACATAGTAAAACATCTGGCTCAATTGACCGAGCTCAGGCAGGGGATGCCAAAATTTATGTTGGATTTTTAAGCAGGTCCAATTTGCTATATTCCAACTGAGATATTTTTCTATTACTTTTTTGGTTTACCTCAAGCAGAACTATAGAATTACTATTCCTTTAACCTCCTACTGCAACATGCCTGTACCTATGTTAGTATTATGTTAAACTATGATTCCCGTTCCAGCAAAACACATTGTACCTCAAGGTGGCTGTTGTCTAAGAGCAGAAAATTAAAACAAAATGACCAATTGGCAGATAACAGACATCTCAGCTCACAGCACTGACGGACCCAGTGTGCCCTCCTTACCATATCCCTTCTGATGTCGTTCAGCTTCTGAAACAGCTGCTGTCGTGCCTGATCGCTGCACACAAAGTTAATGGGGCTGGTCTGTATGTCTCGCACTTCGACAGCAATCACACAGAGTAACGGGAGCAGGAATCCTGCGGGAAAACAGAACCACTCAGTGTTCAGAAGTCAAAAAGCAAAACCCCTTGCATAGACACTCCAGAAAACTGTTGAAGACCCTGACATGGGATGTGGATTTGTGTGGATGTGGATTGACAGCAGGCCTTTCCTTCAGAATCCCTGGGCACTGAAACTTGTATGTAATTAGGTGTCTGAGTGCTTTTGTTCTGCTGGAAATGTTATTGGAAAATAAAGCCCTTCAATGAATACTCAGTGAATAATGACTGGTAATTGTTGCAATGAAGACTAATTGAGTCAGCAATAATTGAGCTACTGGGCCCCTAAATTGTGGAATGACCTCCCAAAACATTTAAGAGATGTCCCTATGGTCTCATTAAATCAAGGCTCAAGAACTGATTCTTTAGTCTGTTTTTCTTAGCCTAAAATTTAATAGGGTTATTGATGTTCAGAGCTTTGTGCCTGTAAGCACGAGGCTTGTTATCTGTCACTGACACAAGAACTGAAATTGTGATTTATCTAAACCACAGGGTCTGTTTTTCTAAAGTTCTTAAAAACTTTCACTGAGTAGAATCATATTTTATTGCAAAAAGTTTCTTCATTTTTTTTCTACGGACGATGACAACTTTTGAAAGAATATAAAATAGGGGGAAAGGTTTCAAAGAAAGGTACTTAACATTCAATTAACAGGTGTATAACGGACTTTCAACTCGCCTTGCTTATTTGGTTATAATAGGTTTCTTAATCCACAGACTTCAGTTTGAAACAGTATGGGGAGGCCTTTTGGAAATACTAAATGAAGTTAGTAAGTTATACAGCAGGTAATGCAGCAGGGAGTGTATAAAAGCCAGGTGGCAATCTTCTCACTATTAAAAATGTAAAGATCAAGGCGCTATTAAGACAAAATGTAAATCACTGCAATTTTATCGAGCAGTTTTGTCTTGTGAGACGTTTTCAATCAATCATATTAAGACAAGAAACAACAAAGACTGTAGTGTATGCTCGGTTTAAGCAATAGATGGATTTAAATTTGTCATAGATAAATCAACTGCCCTGTCATCACACAGAGAACTGTTCTAACACCCAGTGAAGTGTCCTATTACTGCCCAATGAACTACTCTGTCATCACCCAGTGACCTGTCCTGTTTGCCCAGTGAGCAGTCCTGTCATCACTCGGTGAACTGTCCTGTTATCACTCTTTGTAAACCTTACAGCTTTACTCAAAGTTAGGATACTCCAACATATAGCAAATTGTTCTTATGTGACTCATGAGTTTCAAACCATGCGTAAACCCTCCTTTTCCTAACTAAAGGCTAAAACGACATGGTTACATTCTGACTTTCCTTTATCCAAATGTAGGCTTTGTTCACATGCAGTCCTGTTCAGATACAACTAGGAACATATGAGTTATTATTTTATATGATGGTTATAGCTTTGACTGCCGGTTCACTGTAAAGCTGCTGCCTGAGGTTCTGTACTGACGGCCACTGCCATGTTTGACTAACTCATAACAGGTCAGGCTTCCAGCGCGGCTGTTTTGATTCCATCAGTCACACAGAAATACGCCTGTGACCTTCAGTTTTTTCTTGACAGCGTGGGAGGAGGTGAACTGCACTTTTGCTTCTGTGCATCGGTACAAAGTTTTCCACGTCCAGCTAAAATCCTTATTTAAAATCCAAACTTGAATATGCCATGGACAATTCTCTTTCCCACACCTGCTTTAGGAACATGGCTCATTCACTACAGATGGTAAAGTTTCCATATTAGCAGCTGGTAGGAGGCCACAGTACACGAAACAACACAGGATTTGGAATTAGCTGAGGTGAGCGAGCAAGAGTTACACTGTTGCTGGTCAGCAAAAACATCTGTGAAACTGCAGCCCATGTGTAGGGTTTCTCTTTTCATTTTGGTTAACAAAAATAGATATTGATGACTCGGATGGATTTAATGCCTGATGTACAGGTTCACAGCTAGTTCTCCTGAACAACCAGTTTTTCCTTTCCTTTTTTGAAAGCAGCTGAGGCATGTAGTGGAAACACAAGGGCTCTGATCTCCTAGTGTGGAATAGAAATTTGACCTTTAAAACTAAAAAAGTAAGAGGAGACTCTAGAGGCAAGTAAAGGGTTTCAGAATTGTAACCACAAGTTTTTCCCTGTTTTTGTTATACGGAGTGTCAGGCTGGGTTATATGTTTTTATTTTCCTCTTCTGTATATGGTATGGGCCAAAGGAAGCACCAGTAAGCAAAGATTCTCCTACTTTTTGTGTAACAGGCTGTCAGCTACTACTTGCCTGAGAGGCCTCAGCTGCCAGTTACGACCCTGATAAGTGATAAGTGGCAGCTGCTGGTTTCTCAATATAAATATACTGCTCTCTTTAGTAGTTGTGTGAGGATCAAGCTACTAGAAGGATGCACATTGGGTCTTTATGGGAGAGCCCACAGTGGTGAATGCTGACCACTTTGGAAGATAACAGACTCACTGGAAGATAGCTCTGATGAGTCAGAAGAAAAGGAAGACAAACAAACCTGCTAAAAAGGCACAAACTTCCAGATTCAGAGACAGCTTCTTCCCACAAGATGTCAGTTTACTGAACTCTACCACGACCACTGGCTCACACTGATGTTTTAAGTTGTATGTTATTTAACTTGTTGTCGAAGCCGCTGCTGTTCTGTTGATGTTTTTGGTGATTTCTTTGATGTCTTTGTATTGAGGCATTCATACATTTCATTGAACTTGTTTATATGACAATAAACTAAACTGGACCGAACTGAAGTAAAAGAAGCCTTGTGGAGGAACAGCTCAAGAAAGACATTTTAGTTTACAATTTTAGTTTATAACTATGAAAGGGCACCATAGCACAGATTCTTTGACTAAGCCCAATGTATGCTGTACCCCCTCACATTCCGATCTTTCAAACCTAAAGGATTCAATTTTAACTAACCATTCACGTTACCCGAGGAGCAGAATAACATTTTAACAAGACAGGGTGGAACAGGGCAGGATGTGTTATTAAAGAATCTAAAATACTTAACATACTTAACACACTTCAAATCAGTTATTATACACTTCCTGCCATTCTGCCTTGTGTTTAAATTCCTCAATGCATTTACCACATGATAAAGATCTCACACTGCAGAAGCTGGGTTAAACCTAGTTCACTAATTCATTCTAGTCAGTAGATGTAAAGGTACCAGCAGTTTATCAGTTGCTTCCTAGGAACGGTGTAACAAAGCATAGCTCCTACTGTAGGTATTTGAGTTCTATATTATGCAATATTTCATAAACATGTTTATCTTTTGGAAATGACTTGAAAAATGTGAGATTGTTCTTTTACATCATATTATGTAATTACTGGAAAGCTAGAAAACATGCTTTGATCTGATTTTAAGATCTCTGAATAGCATGGTTATATATACAGTACTGATGCACAGTGAAAACAGATACTGTACATACTGTAGTTCAGAACCCAAAGCACTGCTCCACACTTCTGCTAGACACGTTTGGGCTGTGACAATGCCAGCACGAAGACAAGGAATAGGAGAAGACAAGGATAGCGTGATTTCCCCATAACTATCACTGCTAGTATGTCACCTGTTTTTGTAAAATAAAATACGTTTTAAGTGAACTGTCTTTCAAAGCCCCTCCATGATCCTAGCTCTTTTTTCCCCCTCTCAGCGAAGGATGCCAATCCTCTTCCTAGATTATAATAATAATAATAATAATAATAATAATTGTTTACACTTATATAGCGCCTTTCTGGACACTCCACTCAAAGCGCTTTACAGGTAATGGGGACTCCCCTCCACCACCACCAATGTGCAGCATCCACCTGGATGATGCGACGGCAGCCATAGTGCGCCAGAACGCTCACCACACATCAGCGATCAGTGGGGAGGAGAGCAGAGTAATGTAGCCAATTCATAGAGGGGGATTATTAGGAGGCCATGATTGGTAAGGGCCAATTGGAAATTTGGCCAGGACACCGGGGTTACACCCCTACTCTTTTCGAGAAGCGCCCTGGGATTTTTAATGACCACAGAGAGTCAGGACCTCGGTTTTACGTCTCATCCGAAGGACGGCGCCTGTTTACAGTATAGTGTCCCCATCACTATACTGGGGCATTAGGACCCACATGGACCGCAGGGTGAGCGCCCCCTGCTGGCCCCACTTACACCTCTTCCAGCAGCAACCTTAGTTTTTTTTCCCAGGAGGTCTCTCATCCAGGTACTGACCAGGCTCAGACCTGCTTAGCTTCAGTGGGTTGCCAGTTGTGAGTTGCAGGGTGATATGGCTGCTGGATTGCTCTTCACTTTGTCCTACTCACAAATCCCTAGATCACTGTATTCACTAGAATATAGAAATGCAACCCAATTAACTCAGGGTCACCTAAAACTTCATGTTTACTGGTCACTGTTCTTTTAAACCAGGAACCAGCATAGACATTAGCAGTTACTCTTCACAACCAGTAACACAACTCGACACTATTCCAGCTGGTCCTTTTTGCCAACAGATACATCTTTTACCAACACAGCAGTCAGTTTGTTGTTCTCTCTCACATCTATGAGACAAAGAGCCTGGTGATGAGGCCCAGGGAGTGCACGGGACTTAACCTGTACCACCTAAACTCCTCTCCTAGCTGTGGGAGAAGATAAGATACTACCTTGCTAAACAATGTCTTACAACTCAACATATTAATTCCTCCAGTCAGCTCCATGACATCAACAGCACACTTCAACACCTGAACCTGAACAACAAACCACACCCTGGGAACATAAGACACTACTACATTTCCCCCTCAATTATACTGCACTGATCAAATGAGCTGACATGTACATACATGTCTTTTGATCATGCTATAGATCCAGGTATTCATAATTGTCATTGAAAGATTAAAATTACATTGGGGGTTTGTATTAGAGTTTTATTACTAACATCTAATTAATCTACAGCAGAGTATGGTTGTCACATTTATGTCACTAAATTAACACATTTTAAACAGATTTTGCATTCAATTCATTGACATTATGTATATAATTTAGGCTGTTGCCAATTTTGTATTAAATTATTTTATTTACAATAGAAACAGTCTCATGCCCGATAAAAGACCTTAAGAGTCAGTGGTGACATGAACATGGCCTGAGAACACATAGCTGCAGAAAAGGACTCAATTGCACATTCACGTATAGTACTTTCACCACATCTTCATAGGGTCATCGCTGCATTTAGAATCACATGATGTCCCTTGGCCAGTGAGCCATTCCTTCACTTTCTGCTGATCATGGATTCCATTACTGAAATTCCTCGTTTAAGGATCATTCTTCTTTTGGCCAACCAGATGAAAATCTGATAATGCAAGACCAGGAACAGACCAGCTTTTCACCCTTTCAACAGTCACGTGCACTGTTTTCAGGAAGAATCTCATGAATCACATGAAGACAGCACAAAACATGACAGGAATCTCCAGCTCTGTTCCCAGAGAGCCTGGTGGCATTGGGTTTTAGATGTAACCTAGGTTTTAAAAATCTGGAACCATTTTTAATGTGATTAATTAAAATGGAGATTTGAAAACTAAGTAATCTAGAAATCATTTCGCTTTTAGGAATCCACGATTTAGGGAAACCTACAAGACTAACTAGGTAGGTGTCACGGATGTCGGAAGGGACGAACCGTGGAATGGCAGGAGAGCGAAAAAGACCCTATCCATAGCGGCGAGACGGGGGTTAGCCCGGGCTCAGCTGTTCAGGAAATGCCGTATAGAAACCTATGCCCTCAGGCCATGGACAGGAGCGACCTGGTGCTAGGCGGGTCTCAGGACATCCGAACCTCAATGGTGAGTGAGGAGCAGAAACTGGTAGTAAATAGGCTACACAACAAGACACAGCAGAAAGACATGAATAATCACAGGGAATTAGGAACAGGACAGCAGTAAAGCGCCCTCTAGGTGTACTGGGCGTGACAGTAGGAGTTCCCCAGGTGTTTTTGTTCTCTAGTGTGATTGCCTTAGCTACGCTGAGAAAAGAGGACCTTATGGGACACACATGACAACATGTCCAAATCGGCCCACCCAACAGAGCTGATGGAAGATCATAGTTTTGATGCTTGTGGTGCCTGCTTGGTGAATGCACTGATGCTGGTCCATCCCTCCTCCCACCTAAGATGTAAAACTTTGTGCAAATGGCATTGGTAATGCAATTTCCAGACCTCTAAATTGTATTGTGTGTGCCGTCCATGTTTCAGCCTCATGCAGGAAGGAAGGATGTCTATAGAGCAGACCATCAGTTTGGGTTTACTTTTGATGTCCATTTCCTCCAAACGCCAGGCTCCTCAGGTGGCAAAAGGCTACAGATTTCAGGCAATGCTGGATTTTTTTGCCAATATCAACCTTCAATGACAGATAGCTCCTGAGGTATGGAAAATGCTCTCATACTTTAGACAACCATTATGAATCTGAATAGTTGGCATTTGTAGTTTGCTGATAAATAGTAAATCCCATCTTTTCCTAAGTCTCAATAAAAATGATGGCAATTGTATGGAGATGCAGATTTAAATCCAGGTAAAGGTCCACTTCTTGTCTTCTGTCAAAGCACATTCTGCAGTCTCATTAGCATACTGGAGTTCAATGGCTACATTCAGGGTGGTTTTACTTTTGGAGCTGAGTCATAGGAGATTGAATAATTTAACATCCATTTGACGAGAAAACTGAATTCAGGCACAGGGCTTGTCTGCAATCTAATAGACCATGGCAATCAGAAACATTAAAAGTAGAACTGTAGAATATCTTTTTTGACTCCTATCCAGACTTCAAAGGACTCTATAAAAGATCCATTAGTGAAAATTACTGCATGGATGTCAACGAAGCTGGTGAATAATGCAAATACATTTTGAATGACATGCGCATTTCAGAGGATCTTCCAGAGTGCATCATGATCCATCATGAGAAGTCTTGTAATGATCTTGTCCAGGATGGGACAGGAGAGAGACCCTTTTCTTTTTAGAAACCTCTCAGGTCAATTAGCTACAAGCAGACAATTGAGCTACCTGGGATGAACAACCGCCTTCTATGTTTTACTGGTACAACATTGCCAATGCATCTAATAATTATAGCCTGCCACTTCTTAATGATCAACTTCATTGTGCTCAAGAGGATATCCAGTTTTTCAAATTTTCATACATTTTTCCTGATCTCTGCTTTCCTACAACTTTATCCCTGAGTTGCTTTGAAAGCTTCAAGGTCTTAATGGTGGAATCTTTGCTTAAAATTAATTCAATTCAATTTTATTGCACACAGAGACCACTCAACTCATCAATAAAGGCTCACTGATGCAATTTTGTGCACAAAAATCTTACCACAGCAAAGGGTTTGAAAACTTATGTAATCATGACTCTAACTTTATTGTTTTATATAAACTATTTCTTTGTTCTGTTTTGTTTTGGGTTTTTTTTGCTGTGAACACGTGAAGTAGGTTGTGTATGTAAGAAATGAAAATAATAATAAATTATGTAGCGTACTTTAAAGGGTATGTCACAGAGTAGCATTAGTTAAAAGTGTAATGTATGTTTTAGGTTTTCAGGAAAGTAGTTGGAATGCTTGAAATATGTAGGTTGTTTTAGTAGTTAAAATACCATGCTCTTTAACTTCAATGTGCCTCTGCAGAAAGTTCCAGGGATTCTTGTCTGGAGAACACAAAGGCTAGCTGTTACCCAAGTGTCCTGTTAAACAACTGGAAATCACTAGCGCATACAGTATGCAACCTGCCCCATTCTTTTCCCTGAGGAATTACATTCATTTGGGAAGCAGTCGGTAATGGTATGAATGTTCGGACAGTTTTCATTAGGAGGTGCAGATCTAGGGAAACAAAAGGTGTCTGTCTCTTGCTCCCCATTCCAAGCCCCACTGTGCCTGGCATTGAGAAAATCTGTTCTTTTGATTATATGAGTCTTTTCTTCTTTGATCTACTTTATTAAACAAAAAAGGTTTGCAGTTTCAGTCAGTGTTTGGGGCTACCTCACTCACAATAATGTTTAAATCAATCCTACTTGTTTGCTCTTTGGGGTAAAGGACTCTGTCTGTTCAGTAACTGGAGTGAAAGGATTCCATAGAGGCAACCACAAGTGCAATCCCCAGTGTGAATCCTTCTAGTCACAAGCCCCCAATCTCCTCTTTCACTCATTTTCTCTTTTTACTTGTCTTGATTTCTTAACTAGTGATTGTGGCTTGCTTGTCCAGTCCCTCTTATGTGGCTACTGGAGTGCTCTGGGAAGAGCCTGACTGGATGACAGTGCAGAACAGTGCAGCCTTACATACTGTATAAGAGGAGAGTCACTTCTTCAACTACTGCTGCAGGCATCTGAGCGACATGTGGACCTTGTTCTGCACAGCAAGTCAGGAAGCAGAGAGAAACTGCTTCACCAGCAGAAGTAAGGGAAAACTTAAGGGGCTTTAGGGAATCAGAATGCACAAACCCACGTGCAGTTCTATGTACCCATGCCCTTATGAAAAAAAATTAAAAACATCCTCTGCAGCATTTTCTTTTGATCTTCCTGTCCTTGATGCATTGCAGTGAAATTGTTCAGGTGACTCTATAACTTTGACCTATGTGTGTGCATCTATATAGTTCAAGGGTATTATCATCTTTTTTTTAATTTAATGCAGTTTACTTATTTAAAAAAAATGTTGTGTTTTAAACTGTGTCTAGATGTCGATGTCACCTTTTCAGCGCTTACTATATACTGATTCAATTTAGCCAGCAATATTAAAGAATAACCAATATTCATCCGAGATCCCGTTATTAAGATTTTTTCGGAACTGTTCTTATTATTACACTGTTAACCAATGCAGTGTGCTTACATTAACCACCGCCACCTCGCGCCGGTCTCGCCTAAATCCTGCGTGTGAAACCATTCCTGCGTGCTTTCACTTTCAGCTCCTTCATTGCTGTAATTACACTTTACTATAAATCATCACATTACTTGTAGAAATCCGTGTGACTCAAGGGACTTCGGGTATTATGTACTAGCCTACTTTTACCCCGAGAAACTATAGAAAGTAATAGCGGAGAAGCAAAAGAGGTCCGGTACTCACTGCTTAACTCCATAACCCGTCCTCTCGCGCAAGGGGTATGCTCACAGTGGCTTGGTGCCCATCTTCTCCTCGATTGTCGTCCATTTAAACCTCCGGGGACGCGTAAAAAGAAATCCAGTCCAGAGTGCTGAGCGCGATTCGTCCAGACTTGCCTGTATCTTGTATCTGATGTTTTTCACCGGCTGGTCATCCTCGTCATTGACGTGTCTGCTGCCTTTCTTGAGATTGTTAACGAAGAGGAAAAGGACGCAGCGATCTTATCGATGCGCAAATTAAGCCTCAACTTTCCTGTTGTGTGACATTCCCTCGTAGCTCCGAGACCTACCTGCACTGACGACCGGAGGTGTGATGATAATGAAAATCATTGTTTTATGAGTGGCAGGCGAGTAGCTGACTTTTAATTCATTGGCCTAAATAAAGAACTGCAGGCTACAGCAGCTCATGGATCCGATTTCACTTGTTGGAGAGGAAAAAAAACGGACTTTTTTCCCAGGTTAATATTTTACTTTTTAAACCTGTAAACGTGCGTTTTAAAGTAGGATTAATCGATCGAGTGGAGGTGTTCTGTCCAAACCTCTTTGCTGATTGGGGTACACAGGGAGCTATGGCCGGCCCTTTTTTATATATTAGCATTTGACAAGTAGTATATCCCGTTCAATCTGTTTAATCACGCCCACGACTATATTCTGGCTCTATTTAAGCTTTGACTAACAATTAAAAAAATATTAGTGAAACTGTATTTCAGGTTAAACTGACATATGTATATAACTTAAGGAAAACACAAAAATAAAATTAAAAAAATAGTTCACCACCTTACTGTCCAAAACTGATATTCGTTTTCCTTTTGTTGGTCCAAGAGTTTTAAGACAAATCAGTTCAACAGCTTCTCCCAGCTGCTGCTTTGAAGAGATCTAGGAACCCTACAGACACCCTGTCCTTCAGAAACAGGCTGCAATTCCATCCATGCAATTCCACATGAACTGGGTTCCACATCAGGAGGTTGCTGATCTCAAGGATGATGGCTGTAGGCCAGATGTGTGGATTGTCTTCAACACAGGTTCTACAGCTCAGGCAATTCTTGCCAATCTGCCCTTTCCTCAAATCTGCCAATGCTACAAGGTCTTGTGTTTCTATACTCTATACTCTGTTTCTCATGGATCATTGATGGTACCATAAAGTTTCTCCAGCTGTTCGGAAGACAAGGGGAGTCACGCTTGGCCACTCTGTATGTAAATACCATGAGCTCCTCTGCTCCAGGATCTGAGCATCACAGCCCTCTTGCCTGCTTCTACATTTGAACAAGGAATATTTGCAAAGCTGATACCTTGTCTTTTCTCGGTAATTGGCTGTATGATATTTTTGGATCAATTAGTTGATATGGCAGCAAACAAGCTAGATGGACTGAAGGGAACCTTTTCTGAAGGGCTTATGTTCTTTTTAATCAGCAAGCAATTTGTTCACAACAGAATACAAAATATCATAACCTGTTGGTGACCCCTTCTCAAATTTGTTAAACGTTTCTCTGCTGTTTTGTTTGTCCATTTGATAAAAACCTCCTCAATGTGAGAATCTAACTTTCAATCCTTCAGTATACATTGAAATGCATGTACATTGAAATGTGTTGAAAACATCACAATGCAGTGTTCAGAGACCACACATTTCCATATCAAAAACAACCAATAATCACACTGGGCTCTTTACTTAACTAATCGTTGAACTAAACTAACATTTTGCATAATTGGAACTTGTGCAATTTTTCTTACTCAGGCAATGGTGATTTTAAGTTACCTCTGAAATGCAAACACTCTCTAACAATCTAATCCCATTATTAGGACAATTAAGGTATCAGAGGTCAAATAAGAGTTATATGACAATAAGGAATGTGGTCCACAACTAGTGTTGGGAACTAATTATATAGACATTCCCATATGTTGCAGTTTTAATAACCATCAAAGGTGGACAAACTCACTATTACTACAACTCCTATAGTTTAATTCTGCATATATTCTTACTGGTGCAATGGTATTGTTAACTATAAGTCAACCTGGGTAGAAGCATGGGCTAAACAATATCTAATTAAGGTGTTATCTAATTAAGGTCTGGAGTAATTGAAAATATTGAGCCACCTGCCAGATAATAACTATAAATCATTACCATTACAACAAACAGATGGAAGCTTCCTGTTTACCACAAGCAACTTATGTTAAAACAGGTACCAGCTTTGTAATTTCTTTTTAACAGGTGACTGATTTAATACACTCTGATGTTTTTTATATCTAAGACCAAATGTTGACAATACAAGCAATACCTTTTTGCTTTAGCTACCAAAACCAGTTTGTCTGAGACTCCTTCTGCTTAGTTGTGAAATGATTTAATGCGAAAGTGTAATCTGAGCATTCAGAGTTACCAAAAGCTGGCTTTACATATCTGTTAACCTCAGTAAGGACTTGCTTTGCAGACTAGGAAATACAGAACATGCATACAATTATCTGACACCTGCTCCAGCATGTTCAAAGCTTTTGTCCATATTCCCTGGAATGATAACAAATTAGAACAGTAAACTGAGAGAGTACTTTTAAGGCCAATATGAATCAGTGTAATAAAAGAAGATTATAGATGATCTGGCTTGATAAAAATGCCAGGTCTCTTACTCAGATATTACAGTCATGTTATTAACAACCTTGTGATTTAAATCTCATATAATCACTTGTTGAGTGACTAGTTGTGTCTCGTATAATCACTTCAGCCTTCATACCATCAGAGACGTGCAAATATTTAATCACTGAACTAAATTTAATCAAACCAGTGTTTGGAGTAATATAGACTTACAGCACCTGGCAGCTGGGATGCAGGTGTGCAAGAAGGGGAATGGTCAGGTGCTACAAAATAGGAAAGCACAGCAAACAGAACTGGAAACGATCACCATTGGACAGCAATCTAAAAGAGGCATAAGCAAACTGCATTTGCAGGGTTCTGCAAGCCAGGCTCTAAAGAGCTGTGGACCTGCAGGGTTATTATTTCACTTTAAATTGTGCAATGGAAGATGCCTCAGTGACATACCAGTTTGTAATAATTATGATGATGGACAAAATACACTAGTTGAGGCCTTTTACTGGAGGGTCATGGGGCCACGTCCCTCATGTGATTTCTTCTCTTGTGTCCTTGAGTAAGGTAATACAGTTACAGAGCATGTGGAGGTCCCGGGACTGGGATCAGTCTACAGGATGCCCCCAAGTTCTCCAAACACAGACGGGGGAAATATCCTGGTAATCTCACTGATCTAGCCTTGTACCTCCAGTTCACCTCTCTGTACACTGTGTTCCCTGGTAATGATAGCACCATTTCCTCCAAGGAATGCTTACTCTTCCTTAGCAGGATATACAGTAGATTGAGAGGAAATATGCCTCTTTTGTTACTCTGTGACTCACTTGCTAGAGCAAACTTCTTTCTCGAGAAAACAGAATGCATTCAGTTTTATATTGTGATCCTTTTAAATGATGTTGAGAACCTTGTATTGTGGATTTTCCTTGCGATTTGTTTCGTAACTCCTGCGTTCTTCTGAAACAGCTCAAAATAACCGTACATCACTAAGAGAAAGTGCTCATCTGGGGAGGAGTGTATTGATTAGTGTTTAAAGAGCAGAGAGGCAACAGAAAAGAGGAAATGGTTAAGAGTGATTGTGCTTGTAATGTAGAAAGCATCTGTTTCAGCAGTGTAACTCCACTGGGCTTCACACTAATGAAGAGTGCCTGAGAGTTCCAGGTCCCTGAGTCAGGAGGCAGCCTCTTGGCGATGCAGGAGCACACAGCTCAGGTGTCTGACATCCCACCACACACAGTGCGCCATGGCATGTATAAACACAATGGTGCCAGCTGTAGAGAGGGGGGGAGCTACAGTGCTGAAAATGAATAATGAGATTGAAAACAAAAGCCACAAGCAAGACAGACTGATTACTTCTATCAGAGTGTCTCCAGTGGGTGATACTGAAATCAAATGAAATACCATCAATTCAATTATTATATGAGCCAAAAAGTGAAACCTGAAGACTAGGAGCTATATAAATAAGAGGCATGGAAGACACAGATCACACAAATGTTTAATCCATAACAGGTTTTTGTGTTGTCAAATGTTGTTTTATGTTGTTGAACAGTGTTTTGTGGATGTAGAATGTTGTTTCGTGTTTTGGTATTGTATTGTTATTATGTTATTGTATTGTATTATTGTATTATGTTATTGTTGAATATGTTTTTGAACTTTTTGATGTGCAAGACAGCATCCCTAGGAGCAATATAGTGTAATTCAATTCAATTTAAGGTCTTATTAGCCACAGACTGTTCTGATGAAGCAGAAAAACATTATATTTTGCATTTTTTATCTCCACATTTTCAGTGCAAATACAGTGGAAAAGAAGATACCTAGTATTAAATTTACAGTGTCTTTCAGTGTCCTGTATGCCCGCCAGCACCTTGGAAAGCCAAAGAAGTGGGAGTCTGACCTTTTGCCCTGGATTAGTGTGAAACCTGCTCATACACATGCTTTACTGACCCTCTGCACTGGTTGTGAAACAACATGTTTGATCAGATGGGGCTCGCAGATTATCTGAGGATGCAGAAATACAGAATGCCGGTCTCCTTAGAGCCCAGCCTTAGTGCTGGGTCTGTAAAACTATAACTAGGCTCTCCTGTGTTCTCCTCTAGTTCAGGATGTGTAAATAGTAAATTGAAAGTGACATCACTTCTGGGATTTTTGATAATGCATGGAGATAGGAACTACGTCATTTAGTACTGAAACAAAATGAAAACAGGATATCAGAGCTAGAAACCCTTTTCTGCTTCATGGCAACTGGGTAGGGTTAGCAAAGGTGCTGAGCAGCAGAGAACTGAAAGAGCAGGTGTCAAAATGAGTTTTGATTCTTTAAACATGTTACCAGCGCAATGTTGTGACCACAGCTCTGCTGGTCGTCAGAGGTCTGTAGTGTGTAGATTAGTTGTCTTTAGCTTTTGATTTCTTCTGGATTCTTAGGCGGTTTCCTCTTTCTCCTTCTGACATATATTCACAGGTATATTTTAGATAAATATTGTATCCCAGCTGTTCCCCAACAATATTCAATATTCATCCCAGTCAGTGGATATTGGCAGCTCATTATCATTAGTACTCTATGTTTTGTGCTGTAAGCAGCTATATTCTGGGCTAAACATAGTTCTGATTATAGTGTGCTTATGACTAGTTTGTGTATGGAGGGCTGTTAGAACGTAACAGGTAAGTTTCTGGACTCATGGCTGGCAGGTTGTGGGACTGAGTCCCCTCTGCTGACACGGCTCTTGTGTTGCGGACTGGCCCTGATGGAGATCTTTTTCTAGGATTGCTCCATGTTACCCAGCTGGATGCATGGAGACCAGCATCAACATTAGCCAGAGGCAACCTCTGCTTCCAGGAGGAGAGCTACCAGAACTGGGCTGGTAGAGGAACCGGGGGTTGGCGTGGTCCAGGTGAACAGTCCAAAAGGGAGTCCATAGGGATGTCCAGTGCAGGCGAAGGTCCAGAGCTGGGTGATAAATCCAAGACGAACAAAAAAAGTTAAAAACCGGAGCGGAATCTGGCGAGGGATTGGGGGGGGGGGGAAAGGGGGAATGGAACCAGGCACTCCAGGCGCTCCAGGTCCCGGACTCGGCTGGTTCAGGAAACCAATGCAGAGCCCGGAACAGAGTGATCATCTGGCTTTTGCAGGGAGGCAGGAACAGGGAGCAGGTGCACAAAATCAACTAAAAAGTGAACGAGCCGGAGCGCCCTTAAGGGGGAGGGACTACAATCGTGACAGCTACTGTATGTGTTCTCTGTCCACTTAACGCCACAGAGCGACAAGCTCTAGCCCAGTGAACCGCTGTGGCTTGAAGAAGACCTACCTACCTCTTGTCAATAGGAAGTATTGTTCTGCATGTCTTAAAACAAAATGGACAGGTGAAAAGGTCACACAGAGCTGTTACTGTTTGTATGACTAGAATGTCAGGGACATGATATGGAACAAATTTAGGATCCCTGTTGCCTCCTGATATACACTGCCCCTCTCCTGTTGGACACAGCTTTGTTGTTTGTGGATGACAATAGTGAGGCTTAGTTAATGTTACAAGATGATTTGTAACACTTTGTATTCTCAATTCCCATGCAATGCACATAAAGATATACAGCTTATGTTAAGGAAAAAAGCACATTTACATGAACATAAACAGAAAAAAAGAACATAAACAGATAGACTATTGGTAATATATTATTTACTCAGCAAAAGCAGCAATGTGCAAATGAGTATAATGTTTTACTAACCAGTACAAATGTTTTGAAATATGTAATCCAGGCTATAACAAATAATTTAGACTTTCACATTTTGTTTTCCAACCATCTGATTTTTCATGCCTTGTCTTATCTTTATTTGAATCAGTGGAAGAGTTTATGCAAGATACAGGTATCCATGTACCTTGATAGTGTTTCAGTTTCAATCTATATTCTACTCTCATCTCTTGTATTAATATTTATACTTTCTTTCTCTTGTCACTGTCATAGTATGTGTTCTTGTAAGAACCCTTCTGTCCCTTTAACAGATTGGTTTGCTTTCAAGTCCTGATGCCTGTGTTCTTGATGCATTACTTTGTTCACTACCTCAGAATTTCTGTATATAATTGTTAATGATTCCTGCCCATTTAAGCAACATAAATAACGCTGTATTACTCTGTGCTGTACTATTGTCATTTAAATTCAAGAAGATCAACTGTATATTTAAATTCAGCCCCTCTCTTTCCTCTGAGTATAGTTATCAAAGATTAAAACATCTATATAGTTTTCCATCCATCTATCCATTTTCTAACATTTTAATCTGATACAGGGTCAGGAACCTATTCCAGCAAGCAATGAGTGTGAGGTAGGATTCATCCTGGACAGAATGCCAGTCCATTAATATTTATAGTTGTATGTTGTGTAAAACTCTGCAGTGGCAATACAAAATCCTTTTTGGAATGATTGTGGATTCTGATGGCCTCATCTTTCCAACCAGATTTATTCGCTCAGCCAAACAGGCTTAAGCCAAATCAAGTAGTGCACAATAGCCCGTGCACTAAATCGCTCAATACAAGTCTAGGAGTAAATTGGAGATAATAAACAACAAAGGATAATCCTCTGCCACACCCTGGTATACATAATCGTTCCTTCCAACCTGCTATGGGATTCCTGGTTGTTTTTTTGTTTTTTCTAACTCAGGTACAATTTTTCATGCCTTGTCATGTCATGTCCTGTCATTTGCCAAACTGCTTTCTACCATACGGTGTCGCGGGAAGCCAGAGCCTACCCGGCAAGCAACAAGCGCAAGGCAGGGTACACTCTGGACGGAGCGCCAGTCCATAACAGGGCAAGTGCAAGCCAATCATACATGGGGACAATTTGGAGGCCACCGTAATGGCAGAGGAGGAAATTTATCCCAGACACCGGGATAACTCCCTACTCATATCGAGAAATGCCCGGGGATCTTTACTGACCACTGAGAGTTTAACATCTCATCCGAAAGACAGCACCCACTACAGTACAGTGTCTCCGCCACTACACCGGGGCATTAGGACCCACACAGACTGCAGGTTGGGCACCCCCTGCTGGTCCCACCAACACCACTTCCACCAGCAACCATAGCGTCCAGGAGCTCTCCCATCCAGGTACTGACCAGGCTCAACCCTGCTTAGCTTCCGGGGGTAGCCAGGTGAGAGCTGCAGAGTGCCTTGTGTTATCTTTATTTGAATCAGTGGAAAGGTTTATGCAACATTCAGGTAAAAGCTGTACCTTGATGGTTCATGTCGTCCAAAATCTAAAGTACAGGCTCTTTATTTTTTGTGTTTTTTGTGAAAAAATAATGTTGATTTGCAGTAAAAAGCAATACTTGCAGTAAAGACCAATAGAACTAAAATTGATCATAATAGGAAATCGCAGACACTTTCATCCCAAATTAACCAGTTAATTGTAGGAATTCAATATGATGAAAAATATAAGCAAAGGCAGGGATGGCCTGCATACAATGGTCCTGGAAAATGATGGTATAGCATATTGTTTACAGTACAGCAGGTCTTACAGTCACTTCCTAAATCTGCAACTTGTAAAGACTTCAATAGTTTGGGATTATAGACAAAGGTAGATCTGCAAAAAGAGATGGGACACTATGCAATAAATGCTTGAGAACACATTTGAAGTCATGGTGGCAATACAGGTTTTAAAACAGAAGACAAATGTAACATTTAACTTCAGTACAGCACACCTGATGTAACCCCAACCCTGACGATACCTTGACAATTATACTAATGCACAGAAAACGCAGACATTGATGAGGTGATGGGAGAGATTGTGCTAAACTAAATTTCCCATTACATGTAAATCTGGTTGCAGTTACACCGTGGTGACAATGTGGCTGGTATACTGCTTTGACTTACAGTATAAGAGGTGAGTTTTGACAGGTACGGGCAGAGAGCAGATAGGGTATGCTTTATAATCCTGGAGGGGAAGTCTCTCCATCAGAAAAAAGGGATGTTTATGAAGCTTTTCCTCTGAAGAGATTGAGCATTGTTGGCAGGTGGAAACACAGTTGATCTGAGTTCTTTAGAAAAATGTTTACCTCAACATACTCAATAATAGACTTAATATAGCCAAGACTTTATTGCAACAACGTGGGGAACATTGCCTTTAGATAAAGAATTCTTACAATAAGCAATATGACTAAGACTCATCTGTGCCACTGAAATGTTTAACAAAAAACAACTTTGTGTTTGTGTGCCCTGGTTTTCTCGGTACATTATAGATGTTTTTACAAATAAAACCATATGTATTACAATAGCTTGAAAAAAAATTCTGTATATCTAAGAGTGCAGTATATCAGTATACACCATAGTGCAGTCCATTCTTGACAGATATTTTTAACAGGCTAATGTTAAATAGTCGGCTCTTGTTTGTAAACTTTCTAAGTTTTTTAGAAGGGTGTGTTTGAAGTAGGTAACTTTCATTTCAGAGTATAGGGAGGAACAAATTATGCCTCTAATATCTGTCATTTTTACATAAGTGAGACATCCGTAACTTCATTGAAGATCCCACAGACATTTATTGATACGAGTAGGGTTAGTCCTGGTTGCGCTCATGTTTTATGTCAGTTCTCTCTGTTTGGTTTCTTTTTAATATTCTGTAACCCCCAGAGCATAACTTCACAAATGTCAGTCATCCCATTGTGTTTGAATGCCAGACCTTCTCACTTTGCCAAGAAATAACTGATTATCCTTTCTTAAACCCACAATGATGGAGCTTTTTATCAACAGATAAGCAATACTTCAGTTTTTTGTCTTGTCTTATTATTCTAATCTTAAGCTGTAATGTTCAAGCACAATGACATGAAAAGTGTATATATGAGGTTATGCAATTATTTAATTTGAGAGGAAGAATAACAATATCCAAGAATTAGATGCTTTTTCGAACATTTATTCAGTACATAAATGCCAGCAACCATATCACTCTGCAACTCACAACTGGCAGCCCACTGAAGCTAAGCAGGTGTGAGCCTGGTCAGTACCTGGATGGGATGACCTCCTGATGACCTCCTGGGAAAAACTAAGGTTGCTGCTGGAAGCGGTGTTAGTGGGGCCAGCAGGGGGTGCTCACCCTTTGATCCATGTCTTAATGCCCCAGTATAGTGACAGGGACACTACACTGTAAACAGGCGCTATCCTTCGGATGAGACGTAAAACCGAGGTCCTGACTCTCTGTGGTCATTAAAAATCCCAGGGTGTTTCTTGAAAAGAGTAGGGGTGTAACCCTGGTGTCCTGGCCAAATTTCCTATTGGCCTTTACCAATCATGGCCCCCTAATAATCCCCCTCTATGAATTGGCTTCATTACTCTGCTCTCCTCCCACTGATAGCTTGAGTGTACTGGCGCACTATGGCTGCTGTCACATCATCCAGGTGGATGCTGCACATTGGTGGTGGTGGAGTGGAGTCCTCATTACCTGTAAAGCACTTTGAGTGGAGTGTCCAGAAAAGCACTATATAAGAGCAAGCTATTATCATTATAATTTATTATTATTATAAACTAAATTTTGGCGTAATCTGCTTGGATAAGAGGTAGCCTCCTGGACATAGGCTTAGGAGGCTCGAACCCCATTCAGAGAGACAAGTTTTCCAAAGGGTAGCTGCAAAGGGGGAGATAAGTTTGAGGCAAGATGAATGTGACAAAAATGCAAGAAGAAGTGTGTGCAAAAGTTACTCATATAGTGAAAGACGGCAATGATAGTGATTTAAAACATCTATGTGAGATTGGCTTATCGGTCATTATCCCTCCCACACGTCAGTTAAGAATTTCCATATCTTGAAAGGCAGCTGTGCTTGCACATAACGTCTGCATAAGTGAGAGGAGAGGAGTGTGTTTCTTGATTTAATTTTCTTTGGAAGGTGCTCCTGTCAAAGGGCGTGATCACACCATTACAGGGACAGGTGCTGCATGCCTCCAGTCACAGTCAGTAGAACTCCCATCACAGCAGGACTCTGGGGTGCTGTCTGCTTTGGGCTGGCCTGCTGATGGGACTTTGACATCCCCCCTAAGAGTGAGTCATCTTTACTAGGCAGCTCTCTCCATGACAACAGCCAGTAATGAGTGGACCATAAAAACAGCTTTCTCTTCTCATTCCCATCCCTGACTCAACATGGGATCTTGAGGTAATAAAAAGCAGGGAGAGAGGGAAACAGAGGGAGAGCAAAAAGACAGCAGGACTCAGAGTCACCGTCTGAAGGAATGCCTCCAGTCTTTCACTCTGAAGGAACGGGATCTTCTGTGCTGTTAAAAAGCCAAGGAAGTGAAAAGGTAAGCAAAAGTGACGTTTCTTCCGTGCTGTAACTAAATACTTTGGTGGGAAGATAACATTTGTTTCCCGGAGTGGTTGAGTGGTGTTGTGCCAAGTTTAGAGAAGAGTAAATGAACCTGTTTGCTAAACAAAGAGCAGAGGGCAACTCGGAACAGACAGCTGAGTAAAGTGAAAAATACAACAGCTCATCTGGAAATAGGGTTAGAAAATATCTTTGACAATCATGTTAGACAGTGGATTTAGTCCTTTCACACTCAAGCACATATACAGCATATGCTCGGTGATATTGCATCTCAGGATAGAATGAAGATTGTTCTTTTTCTCTGGTTTTATCAGAAGAAATAAAGTTTCTCACTCCCCAGCTTTTAATTGTTCTTATTTGGAACAATTCCCCTACGTACAGCGTTTTGTTATAAGTTGCTACTTTCTGGTCCCTAACCCTGAAGTGTATTGGGAACCCCCTCTAATAACCATAGTTATTAAAGTTATATATATATTATATATCATAGTATTTGACTCCATACAGCAGAGTGTGTGTAGTATAGAAATACAGGAAAGTTGTGTAAAGTTGTTTGTTAAGCACATCCTCTCCAATGCTGAATTAGCACCATGCATATAGTATACGTCTGCCCAGTATTGCTGAAATAATGGAATATTTGGTTGTATCTGATTGTTGGGTGTCTTGAAAGGTCCAGGGCTGAGCTGTTCTGATTTAAAGTGCAGCCCAGAAGAGGAGACCTGGCAGGGAGACCTGGACATAGAAGCACATGGACGTCTCTGAAAAACTGACCACTTCTTGTCAACAGACCATGGGATTCAGGGACTGCCATGTGTTTTCAGGACTAGGAATTGAAGAGTGAAAATTCTTGGTTTATACAAAGAAAAGTAGCAGTTGTGCTGGTTGATTAGCACTATATACAAACAATGGCATGGATATATATAATGTAGCTCTACTGCATAAGTATGACAGATGTTACAAACTACTACAATATACATCTTGTAAATACAATACACAAATAAATAAAATACACATACTACAACATTGACCAAGCTAAAACTATATAAAAACACAAGAAGGGGAAAGAGAAAATCAGAATCTGAGCAACTTGATCTCCTCAAGGGTAGCTGATGGACAGCTGATTAACAGTACATGTCCTCCAGTCTTGAAGATGTGAGAAACCAGGAGATGGACAGAAAATGTCATCGGAAGTACGCCAATCCTTTGTGGCACGCCAACATGTCAGAGAACTTCACGAAGACAAAGAAGAGGAGGAAGGGGAAGAAGAGTCAGACGACTGGTGTTCCTGTCTCACGCCGTGCCCCCTCTGCCCATCCTGCGGGCAACCTTTTGACCTCCCGCTGCTCCTGCCCTGTTCTCACAGCCTGTGTCGGGGCTGCGTGTTCAGAGCCGGCCAGGCTGCGGCTGGCCGCTCCTCCACAGCCCTCTGGAGCTGCGCACTGCTGTGCCCAGGCTGCCACTTCCCCGTGGAGCTGCCCAGTTTGGGTTGGACTGGCGCTGCTGACTGCCTGCCTGTAAACCCTGCCCTGCAGGGGACAGGGCCACTGGCACAGGGGTGGCCTAGGGGAGGGGGTGCGGGCCATGGCAGGAAGCAGAGGCCGTTCGTCTGGGAGAGGAGCCGGGTACGGACGGGCCCTGCAGGCCTGCTGGAGGACGAGAGCGGTGTCGCTGTGGAAGACTCCTGCTCGGGTCATCAGGTGATGTCTCCTGGTAGTCTTGAGAGAACCTGGACGGTCAGAGTTTGTTAGGATATGCTCGCAGCAGTGTCTTTCCTTACGACACAGCCCCACAATGGGCATGCACATCTTCTAAGAGCGCTCTTGCAAAAACGGTTTTGAAAGGGTATTTCTGATTCAGTCATGTCTGAAAGAGAGTGGGAAACTCAGGGGTGGTGGAACACACTTCAGAAATGCAGGCCTGTCGGTATTGTCAGGTGCTTTTCATCCTTTGTCGAGGCCTGATTAAATTCTCCCATTGAAGCTGACAATGTAGTATCCTCTGAAGAATGACTTGATGGAATATTTTTATAATTATCTCCTATTGACCAAATGAGAAATATGGGCTTTCTCTTATATGGTATATGTTATTAGCTAGCAACAAATAAATTGTGCTAGTGTAGCACAGGATAACCGAAAATGTATCTTAAGCCATTGTATCATCCAGCCCTCAATGCTGTGTTTTAGGCTATGCGGGTGGTGCATGCTGACCCTCTAACCTTTGATAATTTATACTTTTATCTTTCTCCTTCCCCAGCAACAGCAGAGAGAGCTAGGAGGACTAGCACAGGCACAGGAGGAGACCGTGCTTCTGAAAACTGAGACAGGAGAGCAAGAGCCCACGACACTACAGGTACACGTGTGAGAAAGCTGTTTCGACCACAGTCGAGATGTCATAGTCCTTTCCTACTATAGAGCCCCATGAGCAGTGATCAGACAGCATTTGAACTGCAGATGTTCACTGCATGGATAAAAAATATTTTAAACTTTAACACTGCCTTGAAAAAGCATGCAGACCCTTCTTGTGGTTTTTTACCATTTTGTTTTTTACCACAAAATTTCACCATTTTGTGAAATTACAAAGTGATGCATAATCATTTTTTTAAACTTCTCAAACTGAAGTCTTTAGTTATCCTGTACGATGACTTACAATTAATGCAAAGCAAGAACTAAAGACAAAAATCTGCAACATGTGTACTGCTTCAGAATTAAGCTCTAAATTTGTTGGCAGCACCAGTGGCAGGTATTACAGCTGCAAGTTTTTTGCTAAGATGAACAGGGAATGCTTATCCTGTTTTTTGATCTTTAGAAAACTGAAACAGATTTTCCTCTAAGATTTATCAATATGTTTCTCCTTCCATTTTGCCCTCAGTCTTAATAAGCTTGTCGGTCCTTGTTGATGAGAAGCAGCCCCATAAAACCAACTGTAATTCTGCCATCATCCTGATCATAGGAAGTAGTAGTGGTGACTGGGTGATGAGTTCATCTGACCACAAAACAGAATTTTGCTACAATCACTTAAATACTTTGTTGTAAACATCTTGCAGAATGTGAGGTCTTTTTTCAGAAAGGCCTTCCTTTTTACCACTCTGCCATATAGACAGATTTGACTCAAGGACATTTTCTTTCACCTCAGCCATTGAACTCTTTAGTTTTTTATTTTAAATCTCCAAATCGTCTTCACAGTGGCCTCCCACACCAGTTTCCTCCTTGCCTGCTTTGTTTGGAGGGGCTGCCTGCTCAAGGCAGTGTCTGGATAGTACCATACACCTTCCACTTCTTAATGATGGACTTCTCTGTGCTCAAAGATAGATTAGTCTTTGAAATTTGTTTCTTCCTTTCCCTTGGTTTATGCTTTTCTACAGCTCCTACAGCTTGAGTTGTTGTGAAAACTCCTAAGTTTTCATGATGTAATATTTGCTTGAAATTCACTAGCTGACTGGAGCACCTTACTGAGATAGATTCTCTATAGTCACATATTGTACTTTCCCTGCACATTTCTAAAATCAAGTAAACCCCTATTATTGTACACAGAGGCCACTCGGATAATTGCATGGCTCGATCACGACATTTTGTGCACCATAATTTATGTTGGTTTGCTGCAGAAATGTGTGATTGCAATTTTTCTTTCATATTAATCTGTTTACTACTTTCTTTTTGATTTTTGCTTAGAAAGTGTGGATTAAGTAGTGTATATAATGAAGATTAAATGTTATGTTAAAGTTTTATGGTTAAAACCTTTAAAGCAGCACCATGTGAAAGCTGTGCAGATTACATTTCTCTGGTGCACAGGTGCAACAGAGTGGTCAGATGCCTTTTATCATTTTTATCATCTTCAGGGCTTGTTGAATCAGACTAGTTTTCCAACAGTTACAGTAGTCTTTTATACCTGTTCCCATTTCTTGTGTTTTTTTACTATTGTAGCTTCTATGTTTGTTCTTAAAATGAACAACATATTTTTTCATAGAAGAAAATAATGAGAATGGGTTTAATATGATTTTGTCTTGGTTTGATGAAAGTGGAAATAATTTTGTCAAAGTGCAGAAAAGACATTTTCATTTTCTGTGTACTTTGTGATAATTTGAATAATTGTTTGCTATAAAACTGAATAGCTACGTTAATTAATCTTTTTCACAGAACAATTTGAAATTGTAAAGATCACTTTCTTCATGCTTTTTGTTTTGAATCCACTTCAATGGTGTAAAAAGCAGGCTCCTGTTTCATTACATCGGCCAACATATTTCATGTTTTGTTCCACATGATCACTTTTGAATAGGTCAAGGAGAACTAAGCAGGTCAGAGGGACGGAGTCAAACACAGGTGTTTGGGTTGGAGGATGAACTAGTGGCAAAGCTGATGTGTTCAGAGATGGAGTCCTAGCCCTCTGCTGGTTGGATATGACACTAATAGAGTTTTAAAAGTTTGAAAATGAAGGCTTAAGGACAAAAGATAACCCACAACTCAAACTGCTGATCCAATTTCCTTCCCTTGTAAATATGGGCCACTAATTCTTCTTTTCCAGCTTTCATCACATCATATCATATCATAGTCCCTTCTTCCACCTCTCTCTTCGTGCAGGATTTGAAGTGCCTTATCTTCGTGGCTGCTGTTCATTTTTGTCCCATGCCAGGTGGATTCACACACGGAATTTCTATTATTTCTATTTGTGACCACATAGACACTGGTTGGCGTCACAGTAAACAGACGTTAGTCACTATACAGTTCAGGCAAACATACTTGTTGATTGACTTTGGCAGGAAGACCTGTTGCTTGACTGGCTAATAGCAGCTTAGGTGTTAAGTGTCATGCCCGACATCCCTCCCTAGAGGGCGCTCCACTGCTCTCATTATTGTTCGTGTGATTTAGTTCTCCAGGTGTACCCTTTTAGTGTTATTATTTAAAGACCAGCTCCTCCAGTCCTCGGGGCTCATCATTAGGGTAAGATGTCGCGAGGCCCGCCTAGCATCAGGAAACCCTACGTCCGTCTCCTGAGGGCATAGGCCTCATCCCCGACACCTCCTGCTTCCTGAGCCTGGGGTCTGGAGGATCTCGCCCCGTCACCCTTGGACCTCCATGTTTTGTTTGTCCGTGTGCTCCCCCCTCCCAGGGATTTTAACTTTGTCGCGTCCCAGGATGGATTTCTAGTTTTTGGACTCTTGGACTGTGCTTTGACCTCCCCTTGGACCCGTTTGGATTTGGATGCCGTTTTGTCTTCCCCTGTACACTGTCTCACGGACTGTCACTATTATTTTGTGCACTATTAAACCCCTGTGTGCTCCTTTTTACCACGCCTCCTCTTTTCTCCAGCTCTTACCGCATCGCATAGGGTCTTCTATAAGATCTGACACGGATTCCAGTCCGTGTCCTTGACATTAAGTTGACTCTGTGATTTTCTCAGACAGCTCGACATTGGAATATGCATTCTGTGATTGGTGATACACCATGTATGCGTATATGCCCTTTTACGTTCTGTTGTTAAATATATATTTTCGCTTTATCTTGACATTCATGGTAACTAAAGAGGTTGGCCAGGGCTGTATTATAATTAGAACAAGGCTTTATTATAACAAAGAGGGCAGGTCAATCTTGCATCGCAGTGCTAATCCATGTGCTGTACTCTTCTGGGTTTCAAGGCTTTCTTGTAGCCTTCTGAGACAATCATCCAATGAATTTATAGTGTTTATTTCAAAGTCTGTGCACATCTGTAGACTTGAGATGGATGAAAATAAGCAATTTGAAAGTACTTACAGTGTACCAAAATCTAAATGTTTAGCTCTTTTGATGGGTGAATTTAAGCAACACATGTTCTAGGATTTAAAAAGTCAACATTTATAGACATTTAAAACAGCAATGAAAGACCTTGAAGGACAGTCTACTCCCTGGGTGGCAGACATATGTAACCCTAAAAACACACCAGTCTCAAGCCAGGAGTAAGAAGTTACCATATTCTGTATTCATCATCAATCTGATGAAATGTTCTGTCTTCTCACAACAATAACAGGAAGAGTGAGCTCCCAAATAAACAGTTGACAATAAGCAGTACAAATGCAATTGAAAAAGCCTGAATAAAATTAGAATTATACAGAGCAGCTAAGAGAAATGTCATGAACTTTACTGTCAGAGTAAAAACAAAAAAAGCTCTGCTTTTGTGGTTTTGAACCAAGATTTAAAACCCCAAAGAAGTCCAAAATAGGGTGACCCCTAAACAAAAGTGTTCTAATGCTTCATAATACACCTCCAAATGTACTATAAAGTAGAACATCGTAGCAAATCCACCCCTCCAGAATAGCAGAGCAATTCAACATCTCACTGACACCAATCTGCTGTCCAAGCATGGTCTAGAACCACAGCATTATCTACAAAAGAAAGAACAGAGAAGAACATAATCAACTGCAGTGTTTAACAATGAAGCAATGAGTGTAGTTGTGGGGTAGTCAGAGGTGGCTTCAATGAAAAGACACCTATTGAAGAGACAATCCACACCAAAAATGAGATAAACGCGGCTAATTGGACAATTGGCACCCAAAGGGAGTGAGATTCCACATGAGGAAAGGAGCAGATCATATAGACTCTGTGCGGAATTGACCCCTCCCATAGACCGCTGGAAAAGTTTCTAAGAGCAGCCAGGGTGAAGAGGCTTTCGGTCTGTGTCTAGACTCTGCCATGAGAGGAGAGAGAGTTAGCGCTCTTCAGGGAGGTCTCTGGAGCAACAGGTGGAGCTGGCTTGTGTGGCTCAGAGAGCGAAGGATGTTTGAAGATCTAGCTTTGGCTGTACTAGTGGATATCTCATATGCTGGACAGGTAGGCTCTGTGGTAGTGTGTTTGCCAGTACCAATGGGATTGCAGTATGCTGCCAGGGAGCAAGGCTAGAAAGCTGAACCAGGGCTGTTGGCAGGCAGTAGCACCTGGAGGAGTAGGGCAGCGTCTGGCATGGTAGTGATGCCTCTGCTCCCCACAGATAAAACAGAAGGAGTGTAGACTGGAGCACTCCTGTTCTACACCACCAGCAGACAGGTCTGTGGTCTGAAAGAATGAGTCTCCGAGAGTGTCTTTGTGTATGAAAGAAGAAACTGGCTGCTGCTGTGCCAGGGGTGAAAGTAATGAAGACTTTTGATTGACCACTTTGCCAGGTTCTGAGTTTGACTGGGTAACGTTAAATACTCCCTGCTGGAATTTTTGTCCCTGAAGAAAAAACAGTAAAACCATTTCAAGAGGTAGCATCAAATGTTTGGCTGTCTGAAGAATGAGCGGTCTATCCATATAGTTCATCTTTAAACGTTAACTTTCGAGCCTTATCTCTCCATGCACCAGAAACAAATCTTGTGATCTCATGACTTGAGTGGTGAATGAGTGTAGCTGATTTTGGTAAAAATGTTTGTAAGAATAGTAGACAATATGTGTTAGATGGGGAGCTTGTGTCCTCCAATTTACTTTAATGGAGATATAAGCAAAGCTATATCCTTCTCCAATTCTCTGATGCTGTTATCGTTTAGAATGAATGGATAGCCTCTCATTATATTTAATATAAAATGTACACCTATGATGAGTGTTTGAGTTGGCACTATTTTGTGAGCCTGACTGCCCCAGATAGCTGTTCCACTCTGACGTGGACCAATAGCGACCCAAGCAGCCATCAGAATTCACTCCTCTGTGCCATTGTTTGTCTCTCTCCTAGGTTGTCTTGGCATGCGCAGGGGAATCTGCGACTGAGAAATGGGAGGCGCTGTGCGGTGAGTTAGCTCAGTTGTGGTAATCACATTACAGATTGCACAATGTTATTTCAGAAACGGCTCAGAGAAGAACGACCCCTGGTCTAAAACATTGTGATTGGACATAAGAAACGAAAACAGGCCAATCAGTCTATCAGGTCTTGTCATTTTCCTGCGTGCTGAATGAATCTGTCTCACCATCAGGCCTAGACCTAAAAGTTCGTACTGTCTTCAAGTCCAATTGCAGAAGTTCACCTTTGTGAATCAGAGCTGTAGGCAGGAAGTCCAAGTCTCCTCTGCTGCACCTATCAGGAGAATATGTACTGCTGCATAATAGTTCCACGCCTGGCCCCCTGAGGATCCCTTACAGAGATATTCCTACCAAAGTCACTTATTTCATTTCCCACTATTTTTCCCCAAACTTTAAAATGCTATATTTGTCGTACTTTTTGCACAGAAGTAACAAAAATATTTGCCATCCTGCTGGTGCCCTATTAGCCAAGCTCTGCTATACACATTTCTTGATTGCTGGTATTAAAAATTAAATTATTTTCTATTATTTTCTGCTTATATGGTCTTCAGACTCTCAAAAGAATGTAACAGGTTAAAATCAGAAAAATAAACTATCACACATGCATGCTCAGTTGACCACTTAAAATTATTATCATCTTTCTATTCTCCTTATCAGGTTATCCAAAGGTGCCACCAGGGGGCTGTGTAGCGCTACTGGAGGAGGACATGGAGAAATCAGTGAGAGGTAAGGAGTCATCCAAACGCTCCATAATCAGATCAACATGTGGTGGTTTTTACAGTAGCCTACAGATACATAGAGACACATGAGTAATGCAGCAGATGCATTATGACACACAAGGGATAGAGAGCTAAATTACATTTGATTAAATAATATTGGAATATCAGTGGTTATTCTGTGGTTGAAGTATCTTGGAAGAAACTTTAGAGACTAAGGGCTAAACTATGTATGTACTATGAACCAAGATGTATAAAATGCATTGCCGTGAGCAATGTGGCCTTCCCTGCGCTATGTATCACATGGGAGGAGCACAAGGATGTTTATAGATTACTGTAGGGTAGGGTTAAGGAGACACTGGGGCTGCCAACTGGCCCCAGATCAACTGGATACCTACAGCCAGCACATGTTTTCCAACTTGAATTTAAATGAAAATGCTTGAGTTGATCAACAGTTTGCTGAATGAAAGATTAATCTAGGCAATATTTAATCAAATAGCTTTCTGGCTTATGATTGATAGGAGGTGTGTTTAGGTCCTCAGCACAGATATTACTGTTGTAAGTAAGTGAAATGCTTTCGAGAGAAATGTTTGTTTGTGTTTCCACTTTCTTATTTTTATTGCTCTTATTCTGCAGTTGCTCATATTGAAAATTTGGTGGTTGCTCTCTATCAATTCACACATATTCTTCATCTGCAAGACAGTAACAGATATCAGCTGTTCTGACTATCTGATCGGCTGTGTCTTCGGATGACAAAAGAGAATAAACCTAAACAATGCACAACTTGTTATAATAAGGTCTATGAAGAAGAATAGTAGAATAATCACTTAATAATGGGGAAGTTCTAGTAAAATTACAGTAGAACAATTCATTTTCCAGTAGAGGATTATGATAACCCAACAGTAGAATAATTGTGTTATAATTCTCTTAAAGTCTACTTAAATGAGAAATGTATTATTATTGGTGCTTACATAAAGCTGTAGTAAAGCAACAGAGCTCTAGGAAAACTGTGGAAGAGCTTAAAAAAGGTAACTTTTGCATGGTGACCTGGACCTGATATACTCACAGAAAAAGCATCGTTCTGAACTAAGTCATATGAATCTAAGAGAAGAGAAGATTAAATATGAACTTTCCGTGTCACTTCAACACAACCACAGGTCTGGAGTTCACTCTGGACCCCCAGACTGCCCCCCCGCCTCTCAAGGTCTCACCTTCGGGCCTGACGGTGACGTTCCTGCAGACCCCAGTGGACCCCCGTTACTATGACAGCCAGATAGCGCCGTCTGTGGTGTCATTGAGGAGTGGAAGAGAGGAGCTCCATCCTTTCCCAAGGGTCTCTGCGGGGCAGTGCATTGCCAGAGGCCAGTTCTACTGGGAGGTGGATGTGTGCAACAGCACCTCCTACAGGATAGGTGAGCACAGGGGGGCACAAGGGGGCCAAGGACTCACATGCACAGAGAAAGACTTTCAATTATTTTGCGTGCCCTATTGTTATAATTCATGCACTTGTTTCTCAACTGACCGGAGGTAAGGGGAGGCGCAATGTTTGTTGGACTGTAATATTTTGATTTGCAATGGAGATGTAGAGCGCACCCTTGTATGTTGCCAGCAGCCATATCACTCTGCAACTCCCAATTGGCAACCCACTGAAGCTAAGAAGGTGTGGTCAGTACCTGGATGGAAGACCTCCTGGGAAAAACTAAGATTGCTGCTGGAAGAGGTGTTTGTGGGGCCAGCAGAGGGCGCTCACCCTGCGGTCCATGTGGGTCCTAATGCCCCAGTATAGTGACGGGACACTATACTGTAAACAGGCGTTGTCCTTTGGATGAGATGTAAAACCGAGGTCCTTTGGATGAGATGTAAAATCCCAGGGTGTTTCTTGAAAGGAGCAGGGGTGTAACCCCGACATCCTGGCCAAATTTCCCATTGGCCTTTACCAATCATGGCCTCCTAATAATCCCCCTCTATGAATTGGCTACATCACTCTGCTCTCCTCCCCACTGATAGCTGATGTGTGGTGAGTGTACTGGTACACTATGGCTGCTGTCGCATCATCCAGGTGGATGCTGCACATTGGTGGTGGTTGAGGGGAGTCCCCATTACCTGTAAAGTGCTTTGAGTGGAGTGTCCAGAAAAGCGCTATATAAGTGAAAGCAATTATTATTATTATTATTATTATTAAGGGCATTTTACTGGAGCAATCTAAGGGAAGCACCAAGGCTGTGAAGGCTGTGCCCCATAAAGGATTAAAACCTGCAGCCTTCTAGCTATGAGACCAGAGCCCTAACTGCTACAACGTTATTCTTAAATTAAGCATAAAAAAGTGCTTGGCTTACTAGGCTTGGTCTGTTTGAAGGCTGTATGAAGTCCAGAAGAAATTCAATGGAATGATGAGGAGTCTGAGAAGAACAGACGGCAGCAAAGTCAACAGGCTGAGCTCTCACTCCGTACATGTGCTCTTAATATGAACAATGTCCAATCACATTGTCCGAGCTACTGTACGTGACGTGAAAATATCACAATAACTTTGTTTGCAAATCACAATAATTAATAGGTAAGTGAGGTAAGAGCACAATTTAATGTACAAGAGAGTTGGACCACAAAGAGTTCTGCCATTGAATCTTACCATTATAACTGATTACCATATCAGATGATTTATTTGACTGACAGCCTTCAAAAAACTGTCAGCAGTACCCGTCTGTACTGAGACCAGGCAGTTGTGGTTTTCGTGGTTTCTGTTCTTAACCATTTATTCACCAGAGCTGACGGAGCCATGTGACAGATCAGTGTGCTGCCTGGATGCTGCCGGGACCCTGTTGCTCGGAGTAGCTGTCTATGCTGACACTTGGGTTGCCAGCCGGTTGCTAGAGTGCTGTCAGAAGGTCGCTGGGTGTGTGACACGGGGCAAACTGAGCTGGATATAGTGGCTCTGGTGCCATGTTTCACCTCTGCAGCCAGATGAACTCGCACACACATCTGTTGCATCTTTACCTTTTTCTCCAGGTTCAGTTCCTAACAATTCAATCTGCAGTATACAGCGACATCTAGTGGACAAAATAAATGTCACGGCCTGATCAATGTACTTTTACCTATCTTTGGCCACCGTGACTGGGTACACTTGCCCTTATTTCTCACGAGTCTCATACTTCTCCCTTTCACCCGTATTGTAAAGCTACACAACTGGAAATGCACATTCCAGTGCAAACAAAAAGGACTCTACCTGATAAAGAACCATCTGTCTTTGGTTTGATATCTTATGAGTTACAAGAGATTCCAGCGGCCAGAACTCTTGTCAGTGTCAGATATCTGAGCTTATCACTGCCAGGGTGTCTTATTTTAAGATGTTCTGTTGAGCTGACAGTTATAGTATAAGACGTTTGAAGATGAAGAGGGAGGAACAGGTCAGCCCAGCTGGGATTTGAGAGGCTTAATGCTTGATCCTGAATTACAAATGACTTCACTTAGGAGATGACAGCTGGAGGTTTCTTCAGAAACGCAGATGACAGAGAAAATTAATGAGCTGGTTCCTAGGCGCCAAAATTGCTTACAAACACCAAACCTTGCCAAGCACTTTTTGTTTCTGGTTTTAAATAAGGTCTTTGCTTTTTTTGTGTGACTGCTATTAGACATATACATATTAAGACATTATATTGACGACACACTTTAAAATTACGAAGATATGTTCCATTTGATGGTCATTACTTTCGTTTTAATTTTTTTTGGGGGGGCTGACAGAAAAGGTGGAGTGAATACCTTTACAGTTAGGGCTGGTTAACAGAGAATGAGGAAAGAAAAAGAGAGGGAGAGAGAAATGGAGGTAGAGGAAAGGAGCACTTAGCTTACTACTCAGTAGGCCTCGCTTTAACTTTCTATATCTCTTGCACAATATGACATCTAGAATCTTTTTAGTGACTAGTCACTTGCTGTTGTGTAGATTTAGTCTTTAGCTTAGCTTCACGGAGGTGGCTCCTCTACAGAATCACGGACTCTGGCCTGGCTTTCTGCCTCACAGACAGTCTCTACACTCCTCCACTCGGCCTGAAAAGTCACCTTTCTGTCTGCAAGCTTGGGTCTGTACGTTCTAGCTGCCATTCTGTTGATCTCTCAGCTGCATGGACCATACCACTCTCTGACCCCTTTCATGATCCACTGATCCTTCCTGCTCTTTACTAGGCTGTTACTGGCCTGAGCCAGGCTGGATGAACTACAGTAGAATTTTCTGACGTCAATCCTATTGAAAACCTGTGGAACTGGTGGGAAATACATCTCAATCCCATACTCCTCTACCCCTTATCAACAAAGGGTGACCCTACTGAACCAATGCGACTGGGATGGCAGATGTTGAACTGTTTAAGAAGCTGCCACATGCCACAGCATGTCCCAGTTGTTGCTGGTGCTCACAGAGCCCCAGTATGCTGGGTGGTAGAGGTCCTGATGTTTAGCAAGCAGCTGTAATAAAGATCAATGTGGATGGGACCCATGTGCATATTAGGCATGGCAGTAAAGAAATTAGGCACTTAAACAAGGATTATGAGAAACATGGATGTAAAGACACACCAGAGGGTATTCACATCACAGGTATGTACTGGAGGACACAAATACAGTAAGCCATCATGGACAGACGTGAAGATGACAATGTGCTGATCTAACACCTTCAGCTCTGTCACTGTCCAAGAAACTGTGCTCCCTGTCCATGCATTTCTATGTGTGACAGATGTCATTGCTATACTATACAGTTCATATTTAACATTCTAGTATTTTAAAGTTATAAGGCAGTAAGAGTAAAGAGAGACAGGTCTGTATTCTGATTTTGGCAGGAGTGTGCTCAGCGGATGGAACTCGCGGCTGGTGGCTGGAGAGGCAGGGCTCCTTATTCTCTCTGCTGTATGACGGGTCCCAGGAGCAGCTGCGCTCCATCCCTCCCCACGTGAAGACAGTGGGGGTGTTCCTGAACCTAGGAGGGGGGGCTCTGAGTTTCCATAACGTGCTGGTGCAGGAGCACCTGGCCACCCTGCCCACGCGGTTCGGGGGGCCGGTGCGTCCCGCGCTGTGCCTGGGCCAGGGCAGGCTGAGGCTGCACTGCGGGCTCCCGCCGCCCCCCCACGTCTTTGCCAACTGCCTCTCTGCCTACCGGGGCCCCCGCGGAGCTGGGGCAGGGCGCTGGCGTCGGGACGTCCCCTTCCAGTCCGTGCGCTCCGTCATCCAGAAGTTTGAGGAGCTCTCCGTGTCCGACTCCGACTCGGGGCTGGTTTCTAACTTCGGCTCCTGCTCCACCCTCAGCTCGTTCTCCGGCGGCTGCCCTCCTGGAAGCCGAGACTGAGCCGTGGAGAAGCCAGTTCACCCTGACAGCCCCACACTCCCTCAAGAACAGCCCTCTCCCTTCGCAGTGGAACACGGAAGGAAACAGAGGCTGGCTTTTCTCAGGCGGAGACATCACAGGACACTCAGCTGAGGGGTTAGCGAAATGCAAAGATGAAATTCCAGCCTCATGTGAATGATTCTTTAATATAAAAAATACAAGTGTTCGTAAGTCACCATCTTCGTTTATGCTTAAGGCTGTGGAGAATATGAAGTGGCATCTTCCTGTCTTAAGACTATTAATTCTAGTGTAGAATGTCAGAGGGAGGAGAAATTGTGCTGTGACAGGTCTGGCTGGAATAAGTGTGTGGTTGGAAGACAAATGGAAGACAGTGGAATTCCAAGAAATTCCAAGATTCCAAGAAAGTGGAATTGCTCGACTCCACAGGTGCGACGGACCCTTTTGTAGAATAAAATAACTTAAAATGCAACCTCCTGAGCAATATTTTTTGTTTATATTCCTGGAATTAAATAAAATGCAACAATTTTATTTTATGTTGGTATTCCAAGAAAGCAAAAATCAGAAGTCTCTCATACCATCCTAAACATGGAACTGCCTGTGACTTCCACAAACGTGCATGTATTAGATGCGCTGGACTTTCACCTGATACCCGATGAAAACAAAACTTCATCTGAACTCCAGTTCTGCTAAACAATGCTCATGGAACCAAAAAAAAGTGCGCAGAAGTATACTTATGTGTAGTCTAAGGGCTGGGATTAGGAGTTCCGTTAGGATTGGGATACTTTAGTGTATTCAGATATACTTGAGAACATAGTCATAGTCAACCAGAAAATAGTTCTAGTTTTGCAGAACATTTCTGTCAGGAAACATACCGTTGGAGTCAAATCAGGCTGAATAAGGATAAGGATGGTTCAGTTTATTTTATAGCTACTAATCTGGATATCCAATTGGCAATTGCACATCCTGCAGTTTTATTAAAGTGCGGTGGGCTCTGGCTTTAAAAGTTGTGAAGTTTGTGCTCCTCAAGAATGAATTCCCAGCATTTACAGACAACATATTCTACAAATCTCTTATCTTCATTTTGGGCTCTGATAGTGGCTTCTGTGCTTCTTCTGTTCTGGAGATGTACAAGATACCTAGACAGGTTATACGAGGTTGTGCCAGAAGAAAAATGTTTTGTTGTCCTACAATATAGATTTGTTTTGTTTTACCAGTCAGTGCACAAGCCAACCAGACATCTGAGACAGAGTACCTGTTTGAGTTTATATTTATCTGTATTTCACTGTGTTTTTTACAGTAATTCTCTGTCAGTTATCGTTATTCTAACTTCACTACATATAACTCCAAAGCAAAACACAAGAAAGATCAGCTTGCCTCAGTAGTGCTTTGAGCTGGGGTCTGAGAAGGGCTGCTTACTGTACGTTACTATCCAGATCGTGGATCCACAGGCAGCATTAATCAGATTTGCTATCATACACTTGGAGCCACATTCCAAACATACAGCTTCCTGCACAGGAAGGCACTGCTGCTCCTTCTCGGCTGCACAGAGCACCACCTTAAGTCCATCTTAACCTGCACAAGTGTGGGTACTACTTTCTGACTCCTTGAGTTTGCATTATTGTGTTGGTGGGATTGGAAAATGAAAAAGAAATACATATTATATTTACTTCCTGTACTGCACAGTTGCTTTGCTCGTGCCATAGCTGTGAGCCACTAGCACCTTACAAAACTGTCCCCTCCCCCACCAACTTCAAGGCAAAGAGTATTGCAAAAGGTTGGGCGGACACAGGTTTGAAAGACATGTGGCTCATCAGAATGCACTGTGGGGTGAGCCCATTGATCTTTGACTGTGAGGTGTGTATGCTAGAGAGCAGAGCTCTGCTACAGGAGATCCTAGTGATTGAAATCCCTTTCAATGAAATTTAAACTTTAAACGGGATCAAAAGTCCAAGAGACAGAGATGGACTCTCCTGTGTTAGAGGATGTTATTATCTTATGTTATCCAAAGTCTGCTTAGCAAAGCGCAATGCAAAGGCCCCCAGCCAGGTGCACCTCAGGGGTCTGCAGCTGCAGGTGGAGGACACCTGCAGAGATGTCACCCTCCGTCAGAGGAGCCCAGCCAGATTAGCGTTAATATGATTTGCTTCCCTCTTTGCCAGTTTCTCTCAACCTCCCTTTCCCGTCAATTAGCCTGCCTCTCTGGGCACACGGTGTGGCTTCCTGTCAAACAGCAATCAGAGAAGGGGGAGGAGGTGGAGAGTGTTGACGCAGGGCAGTAGCAGCTGGGGGACGTACGTTTTTCCCAGGGGAGGGGCGGGCAGGCAGAGCGGCTGTGTGCACCGGGCCCTGGGCAGGGAGCCCTTTGAAGCCCACAAGAGCCTAACGAGATCGCAAGAGATGGAGGAGGGAAGAGGGAATGATGGGCAGAGAGAGGGATAGAGAAAAAAGAGCAGGGGAGGGGCTGTAGGCTCACGTGCTTCCCTCTGCAATGCGCTCTGTGGATTCGTGAAAACTGTCTTGACGATAGTGCTTATTATACTTCAGTGGGCCGACACCTTTGTTACAATTCACAAGGCTCGTGATGATTCAAATCTGATATAAATCAGAGGTCACAAGGTTCAGTGGCTTGCACTTCATTTGATCTTCATTACCTAATTGCAATTAATTATTTGGATAAGCAGCTGAATCTCCTGATTTTGAGGTCTTCATCATCGTCTAATTGGAGTGTCTCTGTAAAACCTGCAGGAGAAGACCATAGAGTGCTCTGTAAGATTTGTTGCTGAGTGCCGTTGGCCTCGGGTGCTATCCTGTATAACGTTAGGTAACAGTCTGATGGGCTGTCTTGGTGGCCGTGCCAAAGCGATAAAAGAGCTAATTAGTTTGCTTGACAGGTTACCGTGATGCTAAAAATATGATGAATCTGACGTTGTGGTAGTTAATTGGCCATCATTTCACCTTGGTCCATAAAAGCCTTTTGAATGAATTAATGATTGCACTTACAGTACATAATGCTTTACATCCAAAGGATACCAAATATATAAAGGGATCCAGCACTGAAGTGCAGCATCCCTATTACACAGCAGATCAGGTGCTCAGGTGGTGAAGAGAGAAATTGCTTCAGCATCTGAATTAAGGAAGATTTTATTCAATCGGGTTGGCCCCGATTGTAAAAGCCCCCAGAGTTTATCAGAACTCTAGGGTAACAACCCTACTCTTACAAACAACCCCAGTGTATATTGTTTTTCATTCCAACTGAACTCTGTATCAGTTTGGCTAATCGGTCTCCAGATGACCATTATGATCTTTTCAGTGACTAAGAATCTGGACGGTGTTTGTAATTAGCATCATGCTTGAAAGAGGTTTCAGATTTCAGGTGTGAGGAACGTATTTCATTGTAAGGTTCTGATTCTCTGTCATTCCCACCTATGCCCGGACATTACAAATTGACCACCTGTTCAGAGCTTCTCAGACGGAATTAAGGCAGGAAAACCACTAAGTAAGCAAGCTGCGGACAGAATAGATGGGGTTCTTTGCTACCTGCTGTATATCTTTAACAGTGCTCCAGCAGTGTAGTGCTTTTGACACTAAGGATTGAGTACAGAAACAGGTTAAAAAGGTCTTTTCAAGTAAATGGTTTAGTTTCTGGGCCTAATTAAACCTCAGTGATTAATTGCTCAATTGGAATGAATTCAAGGAGACATACAGAAGGGAGGAATCACTGCTCCTGTCTATGAACCATTTCACATGCAGTTCTGGCAATAACAACCATGAAAGAGTCTGCTTGCTATGTACTTTTTTAATAATGGTTACAAAATTCTTCACATTGAAATAGAACTGTTCATCCCAAAGGATCTAAAACACTTTAGTCATAGGAGAGAACCCACCACATCCATCCCTGAAGCACTGCACTCATCTTCGTGATGCATAGGAGTCCATTACACGCCAGCAGCCCAATTAAAAAGCAGAACTGGAGGAGATGTGAGAAACGGCAGGCAAGTCCTGCAAGTCGGAATGAGCACATTCAGAGTGGAACTCAGCCAGCACAGCCAGGTAAACACCAGCACTCTTACAAAAGCTCTGGAAACTTTAACGGCCAGGTAGTGAGGACCTTGGTTTATTGTCTGATCTGAAGAATGGCGCCTCCTACAGTACACTATCCCTAGTCACCACACTGGGGCATTCGTTTTGGTGATTGTGCTGCAGACTGAAGAGCTGCCACTACTGGTTCAACAACAGCAGCCTTTTTTTTTTTTAGAGGTCTCCCAGGCTGAAAATAACAGACAGATGCATGATGATAAAAACAATTCAGATTTAAAGATACTGGGGAACCATGAGAAAATACCTTCCATTACGTAAGTGTCTTTTACTTGTGCAGGATTATTCTTCAGATTAGAAACTTTAACTGTGTGAAATTGCAACTCTTGGTTTCTGTTTGTCTGTTGTTTTGGAAAGAAAATAGTGCAGACCACCCAACTTCAACTGGAAATTCCAATGCATTATTAAACAAAAAAAAATCAGAAGTGTCAAGGGTAATTTTTCATTTAAAAAGAAAAAAAGAAAAGTTTGAAGATCAGACCTGGATATTAGTTAAATATGCACAATTATGTTCCAGACCCCTGGCATTGTGCCCTCTCTGCACTGTGTGCTTACGTTTCCTGCCCAAATACAAAAGCCTTTGTTTTTTTAAAGAAAAAATATTAGTTGTGGCTTGAATGATTAAACCCTGCTTCACAATGAATGAGACTACAAAAAACATTTGTGACCCCTATCAGTAATGCAGTCAGATATTGCACAAACTGACAAGCAACACACGGGTACCATACGTGAATTAGCAACAGTTGTGTCAGAACTGATTGCTAAGGCACAACACTGAGCACAAAGAAGAGGCACAAACACCACAATACCTGAACAGTCTGTCTTGTGTGTGATATTTAGCCTGAAGCAAATGATGTGTTGGGTTGCTCCACTAAAATAACAGTCATGCAACTCCACAGTGTTAGGCATGTGGTTTATAAAAAAAGACCTTGTCAACAATTGGTTAACATAGTGGAAAATACAGAAAACACAGCATTATCCAGACAGCAATAAACACACAGTCCATGCTCACACTTTGAGCACTACAGAACCTGTCCTGCCAGCACAATTTATTTTTGTATTATTGTTTGTTATTGTATTTATTAGTTATTAATTAGTTTCTTGGCCACATCTATGTATTATACAAAAGAAATACTGAAAAAAGACAGCAAAATAAAGGTATGTAGCAACTGGAGTTAATTTAACACTTTAAGTCCTTTATTGAACCAGATAAACTAATTCTAATTTACACGGACTACCTAGAAATTGACAGCTTACACAGCAGGCCATGTACTGAAGAAATCTAGTGGAAATACCTTGCTCATAGATAAAACAGCATCAACCCACTCCGGATTTGTAACCCTGCAGTGGGTAGTCAAGCCCAAACCACTTCTGCACAGCGCTGCCCTTTGGTGGATACCTCTACCACTAGCAGTGTGAACAGAAGTGAAAGTAAAGCTGAAACGCAGTACATGATCTTATTAAAAAATGACTCAAACTACATTTCTTTTTTTTTATCAATATTAGACCAACCAGTGCTTTTAAACATTTTAAAACCTTTTCTGTTGAAATCATTCTAAAGATATTAATTCACCAGTGTGCAAATAATTGTACCTGAATGATACTAATTCTTTATACCTGTAATGCTTGAAGTAAAAAAAAAAACAGTCACTTTTTTAAAGTGAAATCACACAGCAGTAAATAATGGCAGTGCTTTATACGACCACAGTTAAATGATTCAGCTCTATGACAGATTTCTCCACACACGTCACCTGCAATAAAAGGCAGCAGTGCTTATACTGTATCTGCAGCTACTACCAGTACTGCTTCTAGTCCATCCATGCTCTAACCACCAACCACTTTCTAACCATTTCCTCCAACTCATTGTCATGGGGGAGCCATAGCCTATCCCAGCAAGCAACGGGCAGAGGGCAGGATACACCCTGGACAAGAAGCTAGTTCATCACCGGCCACACACACAGACACAGACACTCTCACACTACAGCCAATTCTCCCAGAAATCAGTTAACCTGCCAGCTATCTTTGGACTATGGGAGGAAACTAGAGCAATTGGAGGAAACCCATGGGAACACAGGGAGAACATAAAAACTCCACACAGACAGCACCCCAGTTCCAGAATCGAACACGGTGACCCAGCACTGAGAGACAGCCCACTGCTCCAATGTGCCGCCCACTACATCTAGTAATAAATAAAATTACAAAATCATCGAACAGTTTTCAAGTACTTTTATATTAAAGAAGGGTGCTTGAGTTGTCTGCCAGCCTTTCTCGTGACTGGCAGTACAATCAACACCGTGCACGCCAGAACAAGTGTGGAAATAATTTAACCTCATGCATAAAAGGAAGAAGTGTTTGGGGATAATTCGACAAAATTAGGGAGTTGGTTCCTTGCAGGGTATAGCTTAATTTTCTGCATGACGTTGAAGAAACGGAATAGGGGAACTGTCGGTAGAGGCAGAATTACTAGCCCTTCTACTCGTGAACGAAACGAGGAATTCAGTCCCTGTGTATATTTATTAAGCCAAAAAAAGCAGAGATGCTGGCATTTCGTCGTCACCGTAACGATTTTTTTTCTTAATTTGGTGAATATACCGAAAAGTAATAGTTGCCTATCCAATAATGATCGCGTCTGCGCACAGAGTTTTAACTAGGTTGCCTCAAGTAACTAACAGTAGCAAACGTTATTTAAGAGATGGAGCTAATTATTCAGTGGAACTCCTGTGAATGTATATTCAAGCAATGTAATACACAGAACCAAAGTTGACACTTCTCACGAGCCTCCTCGCCATGTATGAGGGCTGCCGGGGAGCGCTAGTAACACCGAAAAAAAAACATTTACTGTCGTTCTCTCGGGGAGATGACAGGCTCAACAGCCGAGCTCGGAAATGAGCTCTGTGGATCAAGAGCGGTGCGTGTTTACACCTCTTATTGACAGACTGCCCTCTCTCTGCATCCTTCTTTAGCATTTGCGAATTGATACTAAACATTAATTACATGAATAAACAGCAGAGCACACGAGCCAATTAGCATGCTGATTGGGTGCAGTTTTACTTCACTTTGTCTCCTAAACACTCACCTGTCAACTTTCACGATGCTGTTACTGATTATATCGTTGCTGTTATGTAGATACATAATTGCAATAAAGATACAATTGCCAACAATGATGTTGTGTATTGTTAGAATTATTTGTTTTGTTAATGGGAAAATAGCTATTTTGTCTCATTTACAGGTGAACGGGTTTTATTTAAAGATGATTTTCATTTAAAGAGAGGCATAAAACTGGAGTTGTCAATCTTGCTCCTGATGCCTCACACACCTGCTTGTTTTCATTCCATGACTTTCATTTCATGGTTTTCATTAAGTGTAATTAACTAGTTGTAGCCTTAATGGAACTTCAAGTTCCTTGATTTGAACATCTGCAGGATTTTATTTCTGCAAGTTTTTTTTTTCTATTCAAAGATTGGAATTTTATTTTCCCTATGAAATGCAATAGGTAAAATACAACATCCAACATGTTTAAGATGGGATTAGTATTCATTCAAATGAATAAATGGTATATAAATATGCACGTTTATGAAAAAGCCTATTCAGGGTTCAATAAGGGGGGTGCTGTGCTGTGTGAGCTCTGTGGGTCTTCAGGATTGGGATTGGGAACCCCCATCTTAAAAAACCCATAGATCCTTGTTCTAACCACTTCTTCCAGTTCAGAGTTACGGGGGAGCCAGAGCCTGTCCTGACAAACAAGGGGTGCAAGGCAAGGTATACCCTGGATGGGACACCAGTCCATCGCAGGGCACACACAGACACAGAAACACGCAAACCCACACAAGGGCCTATTTTCCCAGGAGCCACTTTCAGCTACCAGTATGTTTTTGGACTTCTGGCGGAAAATAGAGCACACAGAGCAAACCAATGTGAACCCGGACAGTACACACAGACACAAAAAATACACGAACACACTCACGGCAGGGCCATTTCTCACAGAAGTCAGTCACCCTGCCAGTTACTGTGGGAGGAAACATCCCGACCACAGGGAGAGCATACAAACTCCACACAGATAGCCCCCCAGGAAGTGAACCCAGGGCCGTTCAAATACAACCTCAAAAAACTCATTACAAACGTTGAACAGGTCAAGGTGGGGTTTTTTTCCTAAACACATACCGGCGTTTGTTTTCTAAACTCAATAAATTAAAACACCTTGCTGTGCGTCCAAACATGTACGGAACAGCATTTAATTATATTACAGTGTGTTCCAAAGCTTTAACACTTGAAATCACAATCCAGCCAAGACGCTTTACCCCAGTGGCTTACAAGCCTGGAGGAACATAGTGTCTTTTGGTTTTTGCTCCAGCAGAGTTTTTAATTACGGACTTAATTGATTTCAGTTTTCTCTCTGGAGAAGATTTGTAAATTTGCTTTCAGCTCTTAAAGGTCAAATGCATTTTGAGATTGAAATCAACCCTGTACCAATTTCAGAGCTTCAAATTTGCGCTCTTTCAGGGGAGCTGCCTGAAACGTAACCAGCTGGACCTCCGCAGAAAGAAAAATACGCTCAGTGTCGGTGTTTCTGATACACCGTCAATTGATCATCTAATAAACTGTGGAGAGCGTCGCGTTCTGTCTGCTAAAGATGTTGGAAACAGGGTTCTTGAAGTAAAGTATTTTGACACTCGGGGTTGACCGAAGAAAAAAGTTAAATAAAAGTCTAAACAAATACGCAGATCAAAAAAGTCGTCAATTAGCACAGGAGATGCAGAGCCCAGCTGGAGTGAAAACCCCAGATACAGTGTTACTTCAGGACCACGGCTGGGAACTACCGATCTTGGATAAACTCAAGTTTGCGGAGAAGATGACACCTGTAATCTCCGGGGAGATAATCTGAGCCCCGCAGGGAGCATCCGAAAGCGATGGACTGTCGTTTTGTGCATAATGACTATTTCCATGTATGAAAGTGCACACGTTATTTCTTTTTTAGTAATCTATATATAATATTGTCGGTGGCTATATTACGATATACACTTTTGCCAGAAAAAAAATATGGAAGATGTCAGGAAGTAAAAAACGAATCAGAATATATTTTTTTTCTGGCACGGAAATCTTCTGCGGAATCTGCTCTACAGGATTTCTGAACCTCGGAGAATGTATTTTCTTCCTCGAATGGCTGTAGTTGAAGAATTGTTAGTTGGATGATCTTTCCAATAAAATGGGCGAATGAGAGCCAGGTCATAAAATGCTTTTAAGACGAATTTAAGTAACTAACTTATTTGCTTCATCTTAAAAATAGGAAAAGAAATGTTTTATCCAAATCTCTGAGCTACCAATTAGTTTCTGTTTTGAAAATGGTGCTGTAGATTACAACAGGGAACTTTAGATGGTATCCAGGTTGTCTCACAGCCTTCAATGTGTGTACTGACATCTTCTTTTGAGTCGCGCCGCGGAGAGCATCTTGGATTCCAGTCAGTTGAAATATTGCAAGAAGACACAATTGTTTGCACAGCTTAAGCCGTTCGTGACTGCAAAGCGCTCCAAGGGTTGCTCTTGAGCCATCATTCATTTCTGTACTGTGAACTTCACACCACCGCCAACGTGTTTGCTATTCACTCGAATCCCTCGGTACAAATGTAGCCATTACCATGTTCAAATATCTTACATACTCCAGTTGCTCAATATCATGCAGTTGCAAACTGTAAATCTTTATTGTTATTCATACAGACGTATCCTAACAGACTGAATCACTGGGGAGTATTCTAGGTGGGAAAAAAACTTATACGTTATACTTTAATACAGTGGAATGCATGAAGGGCGTGGTTTAGCCCACGACAGCTTTCATTTTAGCCCATTTATCGCATTGTTATAACGGTTTCTTCTTACCTGCGATACCGTTATTAGTAGAAAATACTAAAACTGAAGACAGGGAATTTAGTATAGATAGGCGACAGGCTGCCTAAACCACTATATTTAGGTCTGACCAGGCGTACTGCACGCTAGTTGTTCCTGCTTCATTTAGTTCTTTTGAATTCGTGAGAAATAAGCGCAAATGAATGAATTCATTCCACACTTACTCATGCTTCTGACGCCGCTATTAATAAGGTTCCTACAATGAACCTATTAGTCTCCATCACTCGTGTGCGTCAAATTCCAAAGATGTCTAGCCACGATAGGACAGAACTTGAAACACCACGGCCGCGGGATGGCTATTGGAAATAGGAATGAAATCTGTTTTCTTTGGGTTTTCGCGCTGGTTTTCCACTGACTTTGGGGAAAGGGTGATAACCCCTTGTGTTATTGAAGTGTTTCATGCGTATCCCCGTATTTCAGGGAACGTGAGTAATGCATGTTGCTGTTGGTGAGGCGAACACAACGTAATTCGGACGTTGTTCAGATTGAAAAACCTAAGCACGTCCCTTGTTTCGAAAATGCAGCGGAGTTTCAAGCTGCATTCTGTCACTCGAGACGTTCTGAATCTGATACCTGATAACTTCCAGAACGCCAGGATAATTATAAAGGCTTACGATAAAAACACTGGAATTCTGCTCAATTACTGTACATGTCTCCATTCCTGGATATGTCGGTTGCTCAGAAACTTCTGTTTATTGTGATATGTCGATGTCCCAACATACAGTTCATTCCAAGGCACCCAGAATAAAATGACTCGGTTGTTATAAAAAAAGGTCGGGAACTGCTGTATCTGTCTGACAGTCACATTGGTAAAAGCAAAAGCAGGGGTTAAGGGAATTCCCAGAGAAAGATACTGACACAAGGTCTTATTATCAGACTGGGTGTAAACTCTTAAAATACAAATGTGAGATGATTGTGTCCGTCTGAACACAGAGATTTTCTTCCTGTCTTGCCAGACTAGAGTCGCGTGGCGCACAGTGTAAGGAATACGAAGAGCTAAAGAACACCTGAAGAGTACAAAGTTCCGTGGTATTTTGTTATTGTAGTTTCTCTACTGAGATGTATTGAGGGTGCATTTACGGGGCATAGCTCATCTGGTGGGTTGTTCAGCCTATTTCCCGCGAATTTAATTCACGCTTAAATAGAACTAGTCCATATTGAATTGTATTAACTACATCCGATAAACCTAAAATGTATACTTGTGCAGGTGATCTTTTACAATGGAAGACCACCCCACAACTGCATATATCAGTTGTTGTTTTTTTGCTCTGATCAGCACGGTGATCCTGCTACGGACTGTTAGATATTTGTTCCGCATCACATCCAGGTCTGCAGACTCTCTTAGGTGCTGAACCTTAACCCCAGCCAGCAAGATCCTCCGTACCCCCGCTATCTTCTCGGGCTCGTCGTTTGCACCTCCGGGACAGACACGCCAATAAACAGGATCTACCTGCCAGACTAGGGCGAAAACACAACGAAACCCACCTAGCCTTTACAGAACCTCAGACACCGAACTTCCTTACGCATCGTTTCATTTTATAGGCACTGTATGTACTGTAGGGATTTTCACTGCGCCCTGTCTACATACTAACTCGAGTCAGTGATTTATACAGCAATGGTCTAGTTAAAACTCTGAAGCCATGAAATAATTATAGAAAAATAGGCCCAAAAGGAATTGCAAAGAGATGTCCCGAGACCTGTGATATTTTTTCAACAAGCAATTAAAACACGCTTCGCTGAAGTAGTCCGCTAGCATTCAAGTGTCTGGAACTTATTAGGTCCTGTATTGTTGGTCCGCTTGACAACAGTTTATTAAAACCATCAAATAATTTGCCTTCAAAAATTCTCTCAGAAAATACATCTCATTTTGTTGGGTACTTATTTTATATTTATGGGTTTAGTTCAGTGCTTTGGAAACATCTGTGAAAAGCGAAAAACACAGCCAGTCAACTAATTCCCCGAAGGAGGCCAAATCCTTTGCTATGAACCTCATAAATCTGCGCAGACATTAACAATTAAAAGTTACAAATGTATCTTGTTTAAATTTACATTCTTTAAAAGGTGTGCGGCCTTATCTTAACGCATCTCCAACGCCCAAAACTGGTCACAGATAATCGATTTTACGAGAATGTAATGTTTTGGCACATTAAAAATGACTTCAATCGCATTTTGTTTCTGCTTAATTTAAAACACTCTTTCTGTTGCACTAGAGGCGTAAGGAAATTATTGTTAAACCCCCGCAGTATTTCAGATCGTGTGATCTGAGTAACTGGCATCCTGTCCTGCAATCCTTGTTCTCCTCTGAGTGCTGACACCATCAGCTATATCCAAGAACCTTCACACGCTACCGCCATCCACACATCCTAACAGAAAACCTTCCACAGTCCGTGGTATACTGACTAATTGCATTCTGAGTGCGCAAGAATGTTCTATGTGATACACGCTCCGAACAAAGAATTATTCAAATACACAGCAACACGATCAACTTCCGCCATACAATTTATTGCACCGCTGAAGTACAACACACCGTCCTAACTCTAAGATATACATAGTCTCCAAACCTTTTCAAAATAAGATAGAGGGAAATTGCAGAATGGGGGCACCTGTAAGGTGTTGATCTGTTAACCACGTAATCTGTTCAGTTAAGAGGAATATAGACCATGGAAGCTGAAATTTGTTCAAATTCATTCGATTTTATTAAATTATTTAACAAATCACTCGCTTAATCGATAAAAGCGAAAATGTTCCAAATCTTTAGAAGTTGGTGATTTAATAAGATGTATAAAGCCTCCTGGTTTTGAAGCATTTTCGAACTATTCAGCTTCTGTCTGCATTTCAGTCATGAAAAGGAAGAATACACATTTCGGCTCATTGTATTATGTGCGACTTGCGTTATTTAAATCTTTGCATTATCTTCAACAGGCGATTTGTTTTCCATGAATGGAAAACACCTAATGAATGCCTTCCCTAATGTATTAAATGAAACCAATAGTTATCACTTAATGATTAAATGCAAACAAACTATCATCGATGCTATTCACTTCCCAACGTGACACAAATGACGCACAGGTGCAAATTTTCTCGGTGACAACTTAACGCACTGTATGGGCACATGCGTAAAAACTGACACTTAACAATCACACGAACGAGCAAATTAACAATAGCCTGTGCTCATATTTGTCTAAATTACTTTACATACAGGATATACATACATACAAATATTGCCTATCTAGAGCTATGAAAATATCACTTTCAACCTTACAGGCGCAAACGTCTTTGTTTTCAATGTAAATGGCGCTTTGTCATTTCAAATTGCAGACAAGCTGCCGTTTGCGTCTTGACCTTCAGACAGGTCAATAACCAAACCAAAGGAGTTCTATACACAAGCTCGAAGTATCCAAGTACCCAATCACGTTTGTGTGAATGTTCTGCTTTGTGCAGATAGCTGAATTCAATGTTAAATTTGATAAGCTCGTCTCAGCTGTTCTCGAGCGGATCTTTCCTTAAAATAACACCTGGTCTTCAAATAGGAACAAAGTGATTAATGCTGTCGCCCGCACGAACTTCCCAATCACTAACACTGACAAGTTCCAAACGTTACATCCTTCTGTTTCTTTTTTATTCCATAAACCTTAGTTGCATTTATATTGTGCTTTTAAACCATTAAAGTGTCCCCCGTAATAAAAGTCAACAGATAGCTGTTGAAACATGATTCGCTGTAGCTATTACTCTATTATTAATTACTAATGGTAAAAGACATGTGGATTGAAAAACTGAAGACGCAAGAACACCATCATAAAAATATGAAAATTAACTGTAAAAATGGTAAAATGGTAAGGAGCACTGGTCATTCCTCTGGTGCGATTGTGAGATATGTGTTTAAGGGAAAGGTGTCGGCTCCAAACGACAGCTGAGCAGGGTTTCTTCTGCGCTTTTCGCGGCTGTAGCTTGTAAAGGACAAGCATACCGGAACCGGAGAGCCCTCTGTCTGTTTGTGGTGCCTTATCTTTATTGAGCAAACCGCTCTGGGTGTTTTGCATTGGGATGGCGAAGGAATAAATGAATATCCGGCGTTTATGAGTCTGCCCTGCTCGGGAGGCACCGGACTCGATGATATATTACATACATGCTCACTCAGCGCAATTCCAAATCCGGGTACACATTTTACGTCATTTTTTCTTTATTCTTTATTATTCTTTGGTGTGGTTTGAATTGGAAAACGGACAGTGTAACCAAAGAACGGAATGCAAGGCACAAAACGGCTTCAGTCTTGCTGAAAAGTGACATTTCGCGGTGAACGGTTGATGAAGAGCTTGACACGAAGCGAGCACCTAACACAAAAAGTGACTATGGTGATAGTAATGATGAGATAGTGAGATCGCAGCTGAACTTTCCAAGAGCGATCAGTCAAGTCCCCCCCGGCCCAAACTTCCTGCGAAAATAAATCACGTCGCGCAGTTTATATGAACTTGAACCGCAGGATGTCGAAGCGGCTTCTGGTAGAAAGCCAGGCGCTAAGCACACGTGTTGGCGTGGAAGTTCTTCCCGGATTGTCTGTTCAGACCGATAGGTGCCATAACTCAAAGACAGATAAAAAGATACGTTGAAATTCCCGGTCTGTGTTCTTGCACTATAAATTAATGGGATGTGGTGGAAGGGGCGTCCATCAAAGCAACGATAATCGTGATTACCATAGGAATAACGTTACGTATTTATTAATAAGGGCCGTTGCAACACAGTTTGCATTTATTGAGCAATCAAGTTTCTGTCTGCAGAAAGCAGACCGCCTCTCGCAAGGGTGAACGGGATAATGAAAAGACGCTGAAAATAATTACGTACTCTGAGAAAAAATGCGTTTTAAAAGTTCTTTATTTGGAAGGGGTGCTCAGTGTAAGGTATGGCCCCGTGGGTACTCCGGGACTCGATTCACCCCGTGAATTGCCGACACTTCTCTCGTGGTACGGGGTGAGGTCAGAGTCCCTGCTGCGCTTGGTTTCGGGAGGTCCATCACCCCCAGACTCTCACACACTCACACACACCGGCTCTCTCTCTCTTCGCCACCTCCCCGCCTAACCCCCCCCCCCCTAGTTGTGGGCACTTGTGTTGATTTTGTGGAGTTAGGCGGTCAGGACGGTATAAAACGGAAAGACACCCTCACTGACTCTTCAGAGGCAGGTTTCAGCAACCAGGCACACACGATCCGCCCACAATACCAGTCTAGTCTGCGGCTTCGTTTCTAACATCGTTTTTCTTTCATTTTTTGATATTTGTCTGGATAGGTTCTGGTTTTGCTTCCACTGTTTATCTTAAATTCCGTCTGCAAAATAAGCGCTTTCTGGACGTTTTATTCCAGCACCTCGCTAACAGGGTTTTTGAACAGAGTAAGGTAACCCGAGACTGGGATTTTTTTTTTCTCTACTTATTCATTTCTTTTTGCATGGTGTAAGTAGGATCAACTCCACTCGTCGACCTCCACACTGCGTCTTGCTTAAACGGACCTTCTGCTGAATGGTTTTACCCGGGTCACCTCTGGATGCAGCTGTAGCCGCAGGGATGCGGACTTGCTGGTCGGTCGTTGTCCTGTGTCTCCTGAGCTGCGCGTGGCTGGAATCCGCACGCGCTTCCCGACTCAAGTCCCCTGCGCTGCCCATCCAATCGGAGAGGGAACCTCTACCTTCAAAAGGCATCGCAGGTATCGTGTCTCCTGTCCTCCGTAACCGCAATGTTCGCTGCATTCATCACCTTTGAGCCCAGACATCGTAGGCCAGAATCCCACTGTTTTTCTTTAGCTGTAATCACTAAATCTGGAAAACAGGAAATACTCTTCGAAAGCTGTTTATTCCAAATTCCATTTATTCAAAATGGAAACCGCATTCACAAAGGGCTTTAGTTACTATTCATGTTGAATTGTTCTGCGAGTCCAAATATTTATTTTGATATAAGCTGCGTGTTTTTTTCTAGATCTCATCTAGCACTGCCAAAGAAGACAGTATGTCCGTTTTGTTTAAACGTGTAGTTGTAAACCACTCGATACTCTTTAAAAGTGAGAGAGGGAGTTGGGGATGATGTGGGAAAGATTTACAAACCATTGCTTGAGGTGGGGGAACTGTTGCTTGTTTTTAGACGCCAAAGATAACAGTTCAAACTCTATGTGTTAGTGCTTCGGGGATACTAGTACTTTCCTTCAAGTGTTTATCATTTACATTACGTGTTTGAAGTTTGTCCTTTGTATTAAGGCATAAAGCAATAGTACAATCGTATCTTATTTAAGCTCTGATGGATTCCAGGTCTACATTAATGAGAAAATAATTAATTGTAGCTTCCGTGTTCTGTTCTTCGTATTGTCATCCTCATCCTTATCATTAGAAGCAGCAACAGTCAACAAAGTCTTACAGTCATTTCACATTATACTGTACATTTTCTATCATTAAAACATGACTAAATAACGTTACAAAGCCAACCAAAACTGGTAACGGTGCTATGCGGCGTATTAGTCAACATTTAGAAACCTTCCTTGATCCTGGAAACCTTAATCAATAGAATTTCCATTACAGTCACTATGATTCCTTCAGGAGTCACGGGGCTGCAGCGCTGCCAAGCAGTGATTTATTTCAAATGTTTGTAGCAGGAATATTGTCTTCAGCCTCCGTCTGACTCGACTTGACCGTTTGAAGTAGGCACTTAATGAAAGAATAATGGGAACCAGCTTGTTAGCAGCTACGGCAACCGCATAATATTCGCGTCAACAGTTGTGAACCCCGAGCCTCGGCGGCAAACCCGGAGCCCGCGCGCTGCGAGTGGTGCCAGCTGAAGCCCGGCGGGCTGGAAAGGCGAGACCGCCGGCGTGACCCGTGTCAGCTGGGTCCGGCACCTCTGGCTTCGCTTTGCTAACCACACTGTCTTGGTCTGCAGTTGCTGTTCTGTTTTCCGTTTTTTTCCTACCGAGAAAAAAACATGCATCCAGGGAATTCGGGAAAATTGCACACAGACAACTCAATGCCCCGAGGCCCCATAAAACACTGAATTCTATAGGAAGATTCCTTCATGTAGCTATTATTAGTTTTCTGAGTCCCTTATCTTTTCCCTGGACAGTCGTCTACTACAAAGCTGAGATTTATCAGAAACGTTGAAGAAACCTTTGAGCATTAGAGTATCTCTGAGACTTAGTCCTTAACTTGAAAAAAATAATAATTCACTAAAATGAATCCAGGCCTTGCGTTGTCTGCGACGCATCCGCCGATACAAGCCAAATTCTTCGTCATTCAGTCTGACGCCAATCTACGAATTTGCACCACTAGTCTTACGCTTTGGTCCAGCATTGTTAACACGGTTTGTATTTATGGGGAAAGATCGCAAAGCACGGCTGCAGCCTCCTTCCATTGGCCCGCTGTGCCCTAAGGTTTTCCGTGTTGCACTTGATGCCTCGATACAGGGAGGTCGGTAGATCGCGTGTTATACGTCGGCCCCTTTTCTTCCGAGGGCAGGTCAGTCTTTCAACATTACACCTGCCGTCAGTTCCAGGTACGGAAAATAACAGCCGATGCTGCGTACATGGAAATACACTGTAGCTCATAGTGATGATAGACGAACAAACAAAAAAGCGCAGGTCAATTTAAACACACAGAGTGCACTCAGAAGTAGTTTTCTGTTCGTCAAAAAAAAGGTACGCTGTTGTTGCAAAGACTATACGACTAGTGTTGGGTTTGGAAAAGCACTTCTCAACAAAGACCAGACTACGAAAGAGGCTGGCCTGTGTCAGTTGAAATGTTTAGATAACATGTGAAAGGTGTCTTGCTTAAAGCGTGTACCCCATTAACCCAGCTACAACTTCGTGGTCTCTGTATAGTGCACGTTCTCCCATTACGGATTCCTTTCCAGGCCTCCTTCACATCTCCCCTGCTGTGATAAATCGTCCTGGATTCCAGTGTTCCGACGGGCTCAGGAGGAACTTCTCAGTAACTGAGCGCGCCTCGATCCTGCTCTCTGATTCGCTCATGTGTCGTTTCAGGCTGTTCGTTCGGAGGGCGGTTCTATGAGCTGGAGGACACTTGGCATCCGGATCTGGGGGAGCCCTTCGGGGTGATGCACTGCGTTATCTGCTACTGCGAACCAGTAAGCACAGCGGCGTAGTGTTCAAGCAGTTTTAACTGAAGCTGTATAGTGTTTTCCGAGTGTTTCCTATTCTGGGGGAAAGCAATGAGTCAATGGGTGCAAAAGATTCACGCTTTACTTTATATAAACTAAATAAAGAACCCTTTATAGTTGTCTCTTCTTCATTATTTTGGACTATATTTCATAATAATGAAATATAGTTTCATTAATATAGTTTCACTATATTTTTATAGTGTGTGTAGCGATGTTGCAAAATCTCGATGCATTATGAAATGCAGATGTTTTATTAAATAATTTATACTTTAGCAATTTGCTGTTTGCAATTATTTGTATTCTTGGCAGGGGGCACTTGCTGTCATAGACGGGGTAAAAAAAAAGTTTCCGTGAAGAAAAGTAGAGACTAATCTGTTTTCTTTTGAAGCGGTGCTGTTAAAGGCAAGTTGTACGATAGGATTAACAAACCAAATGACCTTCATTTTCCACTTCAATGAGCCATTTCACTCCATCAATGCGGGCGAGCAGGCGGGGAAGGGGGAGGCCGTTTCTCAAATTAGTCTTCAGAGGCCGCGGTGATGAGCTTTGTTCTGCTTTGACACTCTCTCTTACCGGGCTGCTGTGCGGCACAATGCACAGCTCGGAGTGTCATTAGCGAATTAATACAACCTCCCCGCTCAGTAACTGCTCTGTAATTTGACGTCAATATTGACCAGAACTCGATTGCCTAAATAACCATTAGTTAAGATATATTAGGTCTACTCAAAGAATGCAATGTCGGAAATCGGACGTTACAACCCGACTCCTAGTGATTTAAGTTTATTCTTGAAATAATATAAGATCGCTTTTTCTTATCATAATGTCCAGCAGCTGTCTCCGTTTTTAGAAGCGGTAAATTGATATTTTACATAATAGGGTACAATATGGTGCTGATAATGAATATATTTTTTACATTCACATGTTGCCTCAGGAACCTCTAAGAATGACTTTTTCGCTGTTGTACAAAACAGGAAGATTCGATAGTGATGGAGGTTCTCTGTGCTTTGATGGCGGAGTGGAAGGTCGTTTAGTCTGATAATCCGTTGTTAAGAGCAGATGAAGATGATACAGGTGGTGCTTCAAATAAACCTGTGCGATTTGTTTTAACCCAGTTGTTGTTTTCCAATACAGCAAAGAAACAGACGGAAAGTGTTTGGGAAGGTGACCTGTAAAAACATCAAGCAGGACTGTCCGGAACCGAACTGTGACGAGCCCGTCCTCCTGCCGGGAAACTGTTGCAGGACCTGCCCCAAAGGTAAGGCCCCGGCGTGGGGATCGCAGCGGGGAGAGAGTTTCTTAAATTTTGGTCCTTTTTTTCTTTGCACTGACTTGGTCCGTCATTCCTATAATGCGCTTTATGTGAAAATTTTAAAAAGCAGTTAATAATTTATAGACTTGAAGTTGTCTACCATGATAATGTGAAAAAAAGAGACCTTGACGTCTCGTCTTTATCGTACCCCTCATGTTTTGGAAGAAAACCAAACCATTTATTTACTACATTTTATTCATTTGGAGACCGTGTTAAAACGTTGCTTGCAAGGAAATTGTACCGGAATATTTCGGGGGGTGGATTTCTCGGGTACACGTGGTGTCGTTGTAGTGAACACGTACGTATCGTAGTCATTCTGCATATTGTAATGCTGGTGTGTTTGTTTTGAAACTTTAAATCTAAATTTTACTTATTTATTGTAGTTTATTTTTAATTCCGTGTTTATTGACTTGTCCACAAAACCACGTTCGCTTATGAAGGTTTCCAGGGTGTAGTCCCACCTAGTGCATTGGGCTTCTTGGATAGGCCGAGAGAATAAGCGGTTTTCCCGTAGTCGACCAGTCGATGAATGATTAGATAGATAAAAAGCCGTAAATTGTGACATTTCAGTTTTGCGTATCACTGAGAGGCATTAAAGTGTGCACATTTCATCATAACACAACGGAATGTAAAACAGCGCACCTTTGTTCCCGTTTAATGCACGTGTCAGCAACAATTTAACGCGTAGGGCATGGAAAGAAACAAACTTTGTTATAGAAACCAGAGCAGAGCCAAGTCCTCAAGTGGGATTGAATTGAAAGCGACAGGCTCTCCCCGCCTTGATGCTTTATATGGTGATGGCTGTTCTGCAGGATTTGGGAACTGTTATTTCAAACGCAGGACATCTGCACAGTCAGCCTTTTCAAGCCATTTGGCTTCAATATGGGACAGTGACAATCCCCCATCTCCTGGACAGTCACTGGTTACTCTGATACCTATCCCACCCTTACTTCATTACTGGACTTGTCCAGACCCACAAGACCAGATATTTAACTGACACAATGAAATGTATCATGCCAATGTAAAGAGAATGTCCATACACAGGAACAAAGTTTGACTTTCATATCTGGGAGAATAGTATTAAATTGGATGTGTAAAAGATATTTCTTTAATGCTTAATCAAATGTCACAATTTACTAGGTTTGCAACCTATTTGAAACTAAATGCTTATTCACCTGATATATCATGATTAGTTTCTTAAATATTTCAGCTGTTAATAGAAATACAATCATTTAAAAAAGGTAAATTCTCATGTAATTATTTCCAGATGCATTTACTTTGCCTTAACATTGAAAGGACGTAGTTGTCATTATTGGTTTATGTGGACATCTGCTGGGCTCTGTCTGATTAGGAGATGAGATGTACAAAAACACTATTATCTCCCATTGTTGAACACAACAAGTCTTGTGCTCAACTCTTTCCAGAAAAGCTCATTTTCAAGTGTGGATCTCCCAGTCAGAGATAAAAGACTGAGTCTGTAGCAGTATTTTGCTGTAAAGATTTTTGGATACTTAATCTTGAAACCACTGAAAAGTAGTATAGCTCCTTAGGATATTTTTGATGCACTGTCTTTCTAAGTGGTAATGTCTTGTGTGATGCTAACCACAAATGATGTCGGATTTTGGAGAAGGAAACGTTCACTCATAGTTGTAAAGAGCAGGAATGCGGAAAATGCTTATGAGAGATTTGTATGATGGATCCTAGATATTCTTACTGCATGCAAGACTTACATTTGCATGTTAGTGCAGTGACACTTTATAGCCTTGCTTCATCTGATCTTAGAAGGTACTGTATGTGAGGTTGGTGCAGGTCAGTACTAGGACGGGAGACCTCTAAGGAAAACCACGTCACTGCTATGAGTAGTGTCAGTAGACCAATAGGTGCTGATCTTACCTTTGGACCAGAATGTCCAAACCTGTGCCTCAGTATGGTGACTGGAGACACTGTGCTGTAAGAGATGAGATGTTACACTGAGTTCCCGACTGCTTGATCTGTGGCACTGTTCATCAGTCCAGGGGTTAATGCAGGTGGCCTGGCTAAATTTCCCTTTGCTTCACAGGCTGAACTAAGGGTGAACTTTAGGGAGGCTTGTTTGTACAAGCCCAGCTTTTCACTTTTCTACTTGACTGGCTGTGGCATGTCACCCAGTGGGGGCTGCACGTCAGATGAAGTGTGTCCCTTCCTACAGTATGTGTGAAGGTCTTCTGGAACCTTTGAAATGAAAAGCGTTGTACAAATCTAAGGAATTATTATGAGTGGCTTGATGAGTGTTTGGGGAGCCAATGCACACCCTTGCCCACCTCCTGGTTGCTGATGTTTTAATTTTGTCCAGGCTGAAGTTTTTTTTTCAAGCTCTTTCGTTATTGTTATATTCCCAGCCATAAAAAAAAACCCTAATCAGTTCTCTGACATTTTGAAGTGAAGAGGTGTGTGATTGTCAATGCCTGATCAATGGAATAGTTACCTAAAGCTTCATACATTTAAATCAAATGAGAATTTATATAGGTCCCTGACTTATTTATTTAATTGCTTAATTTGCCCAATCGCAATTAATCATTGTCGGAGTTTTAACCAGTTGGCAGTAATGGAGAACTGATTTTTAATCTGATACTGAGTATGATACTGAGTGAAGGTGGTCACCCCTGTAAATGAAAGACGGTGTATTTACACTGTAGAACTCCACTGGTACACGTTGCCTGTAACTCAGCCCCTGTTGCTGCTGGTTACCTCTCCTTGCAGAGCCAGAGAAGAAGGTGGTGGACATGATATTTGACGGGTACGAATACTACCAGGAGAAAGATGATGATCTCCAAAAGACGTACAATGACCGCTCCTACCTGAGCTCAGAAGATGTCTCCCCGGGAGAGAGCAGGACAGGTGAGGCCCTGCCTGCCACCCCTTTTCCACCTCCTCTTTCTCATTTCTTCTCCGTCCTCATCCTATCCTTGTCCCTCTTCTTCCCCACTCCCTGCAAACTTAAACTTGTCAATTTGAAATGCCTTGCATGTCCTGATCGGTAATTGCGTCTTTGTTCCTCATGCCATGTGAATGTTATTTCCCTATAAATGACAACGTCCCAGTATTGCCCTGAATTGCTTGTTGTGCAAACCTTCTTGTGGGTTGTATTATGTTCCACATGTGTCCCTGAGTGCTAATTATTCTTGCCCTTTTTCCTTCTTCAAGACTTTGTTGCTCTCCTAACCAGTACTGTGAGCTCCCGGTCACCCATTTCCAGCGGAGTTGCCCGTGCAAGGTTCACTCTGTCCAGGACCAGCCTGGTCTTCTCCATCACATTTGAGAGGTACTGTTCACTGTTCTGCTGTCTGCCTCTCTGTGGAGCTGATTTTTATGAGTGAAGCATTACCGCCATTCATCATGAAGTTGAAAAAGTTGCCTTCCCTGTTTCAGAGTGGCCCGTCCGAGCAAAGTGCACTTCCTTGATGGAGATGGCAACGTGGTCTTTGAATTTCGAGTGCCAAAGACCGCGTCTCCAGAGAGCAATATGGTAAGTGCAGTTACAGATACAGATGTGCTACAAATGTGCTGGTCAGTGCCACGGTGCAGAGACCCTTACAAAGTAACACACTAGGAGAAGTGAGATCAAGTACAGTCTAACAGACCTATCCTTCAACGCACTAGTCAGACGCCCTTAGCCTTAGCTCCACTGCATAGTCAGTGCCACATATTTCATTCTGAAACAATGAACACTTGGGTTCTGTATCTAGCAAAGCATGCAAAGGACAGAGGAAGTAAAAACCGCAGTAATTAAAACAACCCAACACATGACACTAATAAAGAAAAACACTGTAACTGCATGCATATAACGTAAGGAATCATTTTACTGGTAGCTCATAATCACATAAAGTTTTTGGTGGTGTCAACTGTTTTAGTTTGCTGTGGGAAGTAAGTTAAGTGAAGAAAATTGTGAATGTGATATAAAAAGTCCCAAAAATGTTGCTTACACCCTGTAATACATTTTATGTCCTCATATTGAGAAGTTATCATTTTGGTTGATGTGTTTTTATCGTTTTAACCTTGCATTACATTTTCAAAACTTTGTCATGGCTGAGGGCAGGAGAAGGGAGCAGCTGACCACCTGTGAGAGTGCAGTATGATAAATGAGGTTTGAGGCTGAAGTGCTTTTTAATGCTGACATTCTTCAAAAGCACTGCACTTTTATCAGGGAACAAGAGCTTTAAGTGAAACAATTTGATTGGGTATGCTTCAGAATGTTTGTCTTTGGAAGAACAGAGGTTCAGTCTTTGATGCTGTTGAGGATGTCTTGTTCTATAATGGATTGATGGAGATACATTTCAGTTACATTTCCCACCAGCATGAATTGTGCTCTGAATCTGTTTCAGTAGGTAGGTGGCCTCACTAACTGCTCTTTGGTACTGTATAGGGTTTTCCTCTCACCTGAACATGACCTCAGAATTTGGTTTAATGGGCTGGAATGCCAAAATACCAAGACAACAATGTAATTTTTTAAATTCTTATGAGCATACAGTATTAGTGCACTACACAGCAAAACACAAAGTAAACAGAGATGTACTCATTCAAGCTAAAATGTATTTAATAGGGATTACTGCATCATAAGAAACTGTCATGGCTCTAATACCATTTTGGCCACAAAATGACCACAAATGGCATCAAATTACACAATAATCCTGTAGAAAATTCCACTGTGATGCATTCATGGGTCTCTAAATGCAGCCAAGAAATGTCAGTCTTTTTAAGAAATGTGGTTCCATCTCATAATGTACTTATATTAGTCAAATACTATTTTCTTTAAGATTAAGATTTTATTTAGTTTTGTGAAATTAATTTGAAAATGAACAATTAAAAGAAAATGTGCCTATGAGTTGTGCAACACACTAGTGCTGTATATTATTATGTATTCACCATAAATACACATACAGATGCAAACAAAAGTATTGGCATGTGTGAATTTGCCATAGCATCTTAACTGTCACATGCGGAGATGAGTGAGCATTGAGCAATGCATTCAGAACAGCTATCAAGGGTAAAGAAGTATAGTGTAAAATATTTATGTATAATTAACATCCCTAACCCTTCTCCAGCTGTCTCATGGCTTGATGTTTTTCATCTTCAGTCCAGATGTGCAAACGCTACTTTTCCCTGGTGTTTAACCCTTGGTCTGCCTGCTCAGTTTGAAGGCTGACGCATGCACACCACAGGGTGTCATTACTTTGTGCAAGAGAATCCAAACCCCCGCTTTCCTCAGCTTGTGTTCACTGACGTGGCAGCTGAAGGAACCTGCAGTTTCTGTTGGAAGCTGTGTATTTATTTGACAGACAGTTAAAGGGTTCAATTGAAAACTAATAATCTGGAGCTACTCTCCTCTGAGCTGGGATTTTCTCTTTTTTACGAGACCACATTACCTAACTGGCTTTTGTTCTGCTGACAACATGAAGTATGAAGGGCAGGTTTTCCAATCCATCTACTTAAAAACACTCTAGTCATATCTGCCTCTCCTAATTTTGTTTCAGATTCCTTCCCATTTTCTTAATTGTCTTTTAATCATCTTGGCTTGTTTTCTCCTGTCCCACAATGGAGTAAATATACTAGTTCTGATGCTTAGGTAGACTCTCACATACTAGCTCCTGGTAAATGAGACCATTAAGTGTGACTGCTGCTGCCTCCAAAGCAGTGGTCCTCTCAGACAGCAAGCCCTGTCACCTGGTGTCCAGTTGTGTCCAGCCAGACCATGCCTCCTGAAACTGACCTGGCAGAACCATTAACCTGCTCCCACCCCACAGGCTGCCCATTTTCACGTCTTTCGCCATGTGTGGCTGGGTTTTTAGACATGTAGGCAGTAGTCTTTGGGAGAGGCATCTCAGAGGAGGTGATATTAATTTGCGGTGAAGATTTTCCAAAGACCAGAGCTACAGCAGTGTCATAACGTTATTACGTGTGGTTATCAGTGAAGAACTAAAATCGTGCCTTTTCCCTTCAGATCTGCGGAATCTGGAAGAGTTTGTCTAAATCGTACATCCGGCTGCTCAGGTCGGAACAGCTGCATGTCACCATGGTAACACTGAACAGCCAGAGGGAAGAGATCCAAGGCAAAATCATCAAGCACAGAGCACTGTTTGCAGGTGTTGTTTTGTCAGTCCTGTTTTAAGCATTCTGTGTATGTGTATATAAATCATACTGAATACTTTCTACCATCAAAATCCATTATAAGAATTATTAATGGTTTCAGCAGACTTAATTGTCATTTAATTGGACTAATTACATAATTAAAAGTGAAAAAGAGCTTTTATGTAAAGTCCTTTAAGCTTCTTTGAAGGCTTAGAATTGATATTGCTCAGTCCATTCTGAGAGAGATGCAGTTCTGTAGAGTTTGTAGGTGCTTTGGAATCACAAGTCAGACTAAATACCTCAAAGTAAAAGCAATGCAGGCCAGCTTAATCCAGTTTGAATTTAAATGTGAGGTTTAAGAGCATATAGTAAAAACAAGAAAGCCATTACTTTTCTGGGACAGAAACAGAATGCAGAAGATGGAAAGATTTGGAATATCCTTGTGGGTGTGAAATTGCTCAGAAACTGGCATCTGCTTGTGAAATGTGAGCCAAAGCACATTTTTACTTGCCTTTTTTTTACTGCCATACCAGAAACCTTCAGTTCTACCCTGACGTCAGAGGCAGAGCACTCTGGGATGGGAGGGATTGCCATGTTGACGCTGAGCGACACAGAGAATAACCTTCACTTCATCCTGCTGTTCCAGGGGCTCCTGGAGAGGAGAGAGGCAGGTGAGAGAGACAATATGAGCATCCAACATTCAGACTGCGGCAATTCCCTGCATTTGCCTGTTTTAAAATTCAGGAGGACCCTTGGAACTTGGCATATCCACAGATCTTTAAACTCAATCTGTAACCTTGCACGCAGCGCTAAACCAATTCCTTAGAGCAGGACCTTCTGATGCACCAGGAACAGAACAACACCTTTCCAGACTGTGTCTCTCAAAAGGCCTGAGGATCCTAAAGGTCATTGTAGTATTTCACAGTAGTTCTGAAGTAATGACCACAGACATGTCAGGGGCCGGTTGTCTTGGGTTGCGGCTATTCCTCACATCACTGCAGCCAGAGGAAAGAAGCAAAGACAAGCTGACACTGAGTCTGTACACAAGCCACTCTTGAATACCGAATTATCCGAATGTGATGGCAGCCCACTCCATTTCATCGTTCCAGTCAGCTGTGTGTTTAATTGGCAGATCTACTGTGTGCTGAAGGGAATCCTGGGACTACAGAAGCATAGACTCAATATCCCTAGACTTTGCCATTTCAATTACTCGTACTGAGAGAATGTCCCTGTATAACAGAAATCAAAAGTTTTATATGCTTAAAACCTGTAGATGTAAGCCCTGTGAGAAATGTGGCTCTAAGATGTAGGTGACCTTACTGCATGGCAGTGCCCATGTGTTTGAGGGCATGTATTACACTGATGGAAAGGTGGGCTTTCTGGTGGTCAGCAGACACAGATCCCTGCTGAGCCTCTTGTTGATGATGGTGCTTTGTGTTGTTCCGACAGCACACCCCCTGGTGCCCATCCGCGTGCAGCTACAGTACCGCCAACACGTGCTGAGGGAGATCCGGGCCAACGTCACCGCCCATGTGAGTATCGCTGTGCCCCCCACACACCCCCGGCCACTGCCAGCTCGGCCCGGAGCCTCAGGGACGCGTGGCACAGCTCAGGATACTTCCATCTGTAAAAGAGAGCTGATGTCCGAGAGCTCCTTGTTTTACTTATTTTGTGATTCATTTATGATTACTGCAGGGAGATCCAGGCAGCACGGTGGCGCAGTGGTTAGCATTGCTGCCTTGCAGTGCTGGAGCCCTGGGTTCAATTCTGGATCTTTGCTTGCTGTCTGTGTGGAGTGTGTATGTTCTCCCCGTGCTCATGTGGGTTTCCTCTAGGTGCTCAGGTTACATACAGACATAGTGGTAGGTCAATTGGCTTCTGGGAGAGTTGGCCCTGGTTGAAAGTACGTCAGTGTCGGTGTTTGCCCTGTGATGGACTAGCGTCCCATCCGGGATGTATCCCTCCTTGCGCCTGTTACTCCCTCATGACCCTGAATTGGATGAAGTGGTTAGAAAATGGATGGATGGATGGCTATGAGTTCCACTACCTCACCATATAGATGGAAATTTGAACAGTTTGCACACCTTTGCCAATGAAAAGATGCAAAAAAAACTTTCCAGGCAGGGGAAGAAATGTCGTCATGTTGTCCGCAGAGATCCAATTAGGAAAGGAAATGTGTTTTGAGCAGAAGTTGCATTTTCATCATGTGGTAATTGTTATCAAACTAATCCTTATTAATGGGCGCCTTAAGAAGCTTGAATGGACAGAGCTGAGGTGTTGGGGCTGATTGACACTCACTAAATTGAAAGGGAGCATGTCTGCTGAGATTTTAGATCAGGGCTGTGGATACGATCCATCCACCTTCCTCCTGCTGGCACTGACGTGGGGCTCTTGATGGTTTCATTACGGGATGCTGTAAATTCCCAGAGTGATGCCATGCATGTGGTTCAGCTGGTGTTACAGCATCCCTTGAAGCCAGCAAAAGCTAAAGACTGAAGAAAAGTGCTGAGTCAGTAATTACTTTAATTATCTAGTTAAAAGCTTGGATTGGACCAAATACAGGAGAGATCTGTGACTCTTAAGGAGCATGGTGCCTGTCTACCATGTAGTGTGTCAGATGCAGTGGTTGCATTGAAGAACACAATTCAGCAGCTGAGAGGATACTTCCTAGTTCAGCTTACTTCTGCACAGCTGCTTGAGAGCATTACTGTGAAGTTAAGTGGCAGCAGATCTTTTTCGATGACTGGAAAGCTCCTGTGGCTCTCGCAGTTGAGAGAGAGAGAGAGGTGCTGTGCGTGAGCAGCCAGTGTAGGTGGTCCGAACTGAGCTGCTCAGATGAACACTCCTAAGCCATCAGGGCTCTATATTATCCTTGCGTTGATGGCGCCATTTATTAAGAATCCTAGGCATTTTGTTAATTAACAGGATTACCGCACATAGCTGTGGGCACTGGGTTTGATTAGCTGCCGTGCTTAAAAAAACGGAAGAAAAAAAAGGCCACTCAGTTACTCGGTTCTCTTCTGTTCTCTGGCGGTCGTGTCGGTTCATTTCCTCTAGTGTACACCCGCACTCGAGATTTATGGACTGCAACAACTATTGTTTTTACTGCTCAGAAAGATGGCTCTGCTAACGCACTCCAAACACATGTCAATGGTTATTAGGCCGGGCTGTAAATCTGCACAGCAATCTGAGTTACAGGAGATCTGGTTTCAATCTGCTGGGATTTATGTGCAGAACAAGAGAGATGCTGCCTTACTGTGCTCTGGTTAGCTGTGTGGAGGACAGATAGCAGTGGTATGCACAAACAAAGAGCCCCAGATCGAATCTGGGGCAGCTGAGGGCTCAGAGGAAAGCTCTTTTCATTCTAGTTTTCTTGTCCTAGAACAGGTAGGGGCATTTTTTGACCTCCACACTACTGCTTGAGGGATCATGACCCTCTTTTTCTATGCTTTCAGTGGGATGGCTTTTCAGATAATTCTTCTCCCTCTTCTGTGCTGAAGTTCTTTCACACAGAAAGTGGTTCTTTTGCACACTTTCAATGATGCCCAACAACAAAAATGTCTTCTGGCTACAAAAGCCGTTATTCAGTGACATTTCCATCACAGCTTCCAGCAGGGGATTTGCGCTCTTCTCCTGGCAGAGCTGTTCCATTTCTCATTCCTGCAAACCGAGAGCTCTTTCTTCCTTCTGAAGCCTTCAAAGAAGCTTAAAGGAATAAACAAATTGAGGACGGCTTCTGCGCCAGCTCTTTAAATAGAACCTGACAACATAAATGGAAGCGATGGAACAGCGTATCTAGAATTGCTGTCAAGAAGTAGACATTCACTCGTTTTGGTGAAAAGATTACTCAACCCAAGGTCTGAGGTTGAAAACTACGAGTTTGTCTTGGAAGGGCTGCAGTCACATTCTCCAGATTGTTAAAAAAAAATCTGCTATAAAACTCAGGGCTTGTGTGAATGTATCTACTAATCCAAATTAACATAATTAGTGCTGCCATTCCAGTCCACTGCATTTGTTCCAAGATACCACTTTATTACTTAACTGGTATGTAGAAGGTTCCTTACAGAAATTAAAGGCAGGCACACTGGTCCAGTGCCTTGCAGAGTTGGGGCTCCAGGTTCAAATCTGGACCTGGGGCGCTAACTGCTTGGAGTTTGCATGTTTTCACCGTTTTTGTTGGGTTTCCCTGTTGCTCCAGTTTCCTCCCACCGTCCAAAGACATGCTGGAAGGTTAGTTGGTTTCTGGGAATAACTGACCTGGGATTGAGAGTGTGTGTTTGTGTCTATGTGTGCCATGCGATGGACTGGCGTGCTGACCAGGGTGTACCCTGCCTTGCGCCCGTTACTTGCTGGGATGGGCAGTGGCTTCCCAGTGACCCTTTGTTGGATAAAGCATTTAGAAAATGGACGGACTGTAGAGATTAAGGGATTGGTTATATCAAAGTACTGAAATGGACTATATTGGAAGGGCCACAGACTGAGTAGCCTTGATCTAACTTCATGACAACTCAACATCTTGTCTTCGTCCTCACATTTTAGAAGTGGAAACAGGCTATACCAGGTGTGATTTTCTGACTCAAAGGGCTTCACGGTTTAAGATGCCCACCAGGGGGTTTCAGATTGAATACCGTTCTTTGTCTCTTTGTCGTCTTTTCCCACCGGGACCCCCAGGACCCTGATTTTGCCGAGGTTCTGACCGACCTCAACAGCCGCGAGCTCTTCTGGCTGTCGCGGGGTCAGCTGGAGATCGCCGTGGAGACGGAAGGGACCAACACACGGCGGATTTCGGGGTTCATCTCCGGGAGGAAGTCCTGCGACAGTAAGTGGGCAGAATGTCGCTTTCACCGGCCTCTGTAACACTCGTGCGTTCATGCATGACCGTGAAGCAAAGAGGCTGTTTGGGGGGGGGGGGGGACTTTGTCTGGACTGGTCATGACTGGGAAGAAGTATTATTTTTGTCATCATCTGCTTTAGAAGATCATGAAGGAATAAACCAGTGTGACCATGTTGAGCCATGAGCGGGTGGATGAGGCGAGATGAGACGGTGACCTGGGGTGTCCTGTAAAGGGAGCAGTCAGCCCTGTCCCGGAGGGCTGTGGACACTGCTGGGTGTGACAGGGCTCCTGGTCAAATTCTCTCTCATGGGGGATTACAGCTCTAGGGTGGAGCTAGGCACGAAAAATTGCAGGGAAATAAAAGGGCCATCTGCTCAGATTGCAGTTCTGGTAAAAGATAACTGCATGAGATCATATTGTCTTTTACTTTAAATCGGCAGTGTTGATCTGAAAATGAAGCTTGCTTAGATGTGGTGAACTTTCTGTTCTTCATCACAAATACACTCCTTGCAGGCAGTTGTGTAGGGAAGGTTCTCCTAAACCTTAGACAGCAGATTTATTTTCAGTTGCATCACTCATTGGTAGCTTAAGTGTTAAAGTAGAAGGAAATGATACTGCATCCTGTGGTTTTAGCTTTGCAAAGTTAAAGGGATCCTTAATTATGGCAATTAGGCTATTGTACAAACATTTTGGTGGTTTGCTTTTGGTAATTAGTCCTCCAGCTATTGCTGCGGGATTGAAGTCCAGCAGACACATGTTCCACCTTGTCTTCTCCCCTCACTGCGCTGCCAGGCTCTCTGCCTGCTGGACTGCTGCTTTTCTTTGCTCACTCTCCAGGTTTATGATTAATTGTGTGACGCTATGAATGAAGAATTCTGTTCGGCGACCAAGCTTTCCTCTAGCTCGGGGTTGACATCATTCTAAAGTCACAGCTAAAGATTTAACGTGGGATGCAGATTTCAGCTGACTCCTAACACGAAGCACAAGTAGCTAGGTCTCGTGGACGTGAAGCAACACCTCTGTCCCCTGTAGCAGAAATGCCTCTCTAAATGTGAGCAATACAATATTTTCCATTTTTAGTCAAATGCAATTCCAATTTCTAGATTAAGAGGGTGGTTTTGCCTCTTTATTACCCAAATGTCCATGCATGAGGAGAGAAATGAGTCTCAATTTCTGAAACAGGCTGACCGTGACATATTTCTGTCTGTTACTCTAAGTTATCATGAGGGTTCTGGCTCACTGGATAGGTGATAGCACTCTCTCACACTGATCCTCAGGGCCTTTCAGAGAATCAAAGAGGCCAGAGTCACTTCGAATCAGGAGGCTGTAACCCACATGCATACACATCATACGTTTAGTTAATGCAAAGGATTCAAGACATAGAAGCAAGACGGGTATAACTGTCCAGTATAACTGACAACATCAGCACTAAAAGGATAAAAATCAAGATTTAATTTGTCAAAAATCAAAATGTAATTTTCTCACAAGTCTTTGCCGTAAAAGTGTTTATTTTATAAATGCTTTCCTGGCCTTAGTGTGTGCAGACGTTTTCATGCTATGCTGTTGTTGATGTTACGCCTGGCCAGCCCATTCAGATGTTCCTGCCCTGTTGTACAGCAGTGATAGTCCTGTATTTGCTTTAATATGCTGTATCACGCTCACGTGAAGCCACTGACGCAGGCAGACTGACAAAACATGTAATGCAATTGTAAGATTAGGAAACACAGAAGAAAGTCCAAGTTCCAGGATTTCTTGGAGGAGTGCTTTTGGCCTGCAATCTGAGTTTGTGGAATATATCCACTTGAGGAAGGCCAGCTCATCAGCTATGTCTGCTGAGATTTCGTTCTTGTACTTCTCCTGAAACTGGGGAGCTGCTGATTGCTGATCTTCACTGCTTAATTCTCTGCATTGGCAGAGGAACCCAAAAGAGGCACAAATCTCAAATTGGCGTGTAAAACCCAAACTGATGGAGCTAATCATACCTAAAGCTAATAATCATATCGAAAGCTGATTGCTAAATTGCTAGGCTTGAAAATTGTGGGGGAAATCGGTATTTAACAACAAATAAATAATATTTTTTGTTTCAAATCTGAGGCCCCTCTTCTGTGTCAGGCCTAGACCCCTCCCAGCCTCTGGGAGGCCCTGCTGATCCTGTTGATTTTCCTGAACACACTTGTGTCTGTTAAATAAACTGCACATTGTAAATGTTCATTAACAATATTATTGTGCTGATGGTTATACCTTCTGTTGCTTAAGCCATAAGTGCATCCAGTTGGCATGAAAAGAGGAAGTAGTCAGCACAGGGGCAATGTGACAATGCTGAGTGCTGGAGAAGAGGAATTGACAGTAAGGACTAAAAATGCAGGGCAAGCCTTTTTACCACATTACAACCAACTTGGCATGTTCCCCAGCTCAGTGTAATTTTTGCAGTAACCCACCTGTGAACAGAATCTTGCCATTCTAAAGATCTTTATTAGTTTTGTTCTTTGATACTATGATTAATTCATGAAATGGGTTATTTTTGGCTACGGCCAAGCTGCAGTACTTGTGTTGTTTTTTTTTCCAGCACTGAACTTGTGACTCTAATTACCATCATTGCTCCAGGTGTTTCCGTCATCAGTCGGGGAAAAGCATAAACTGATGTTTTGCCCAGATTACAATGTTGTAGTGATGTGTTACACGTTGTTACCGTGTCTTACGCGGTCCAGTCTTGCCTGTCCCCCTCAGTCCTGTCCCCTCTTGTTGCCCACAGCTATCCAGAGTGTGCTGTCCAGTGGAGACGCTCTGACTCCTGGCAAGACAGGTGCAGTGGGCTCCGCTGTCTTCAACCTCCATGACAACGGCACTCTGGACTACCAGGTACTAAAAACCTGCCCACGATTTTGAACTTGACGCGAGTTCAGGAAATGGCAGACCACTTCTGGGTGAAGTCCTTTGTCTTTTGTTTTGTGGGAACCTTGAGGCATTACCCAAAAATGAGAGACGGAGAGAGGCAGCCAAAAAAGAAAAGGCTACACAATGGAATTAAGAGAGAGATGGTTAAAAAAATTAAAATGGTGGAATTTTGGTATTTTCGCAAATACTGCAATCATTCTTTTGCAATAATGTCGCCTCAGACTACACCATCACTATTGTTATAACATAATGGGGCTTTCAAGGCATATGTCATGCACGGTGATGGATAGAATGTCTTATTTTGGCACTTCAAGATAAAGTGATAGGATGAATACAATTGTGGGTGGGGGTGAGAGAGAGGGAGGAGAGGCAGAGGGAATGGATGAGTGCCCTAACCACCCTGCCATGTGTCCAGGTGCAAGTGGTGGGCGTGTCCAGCAAAGTGGTTGGCGTGACGATCGAGACCAAGCCCCGGCGCAGGAGCAAGCGCACCGTGCTGTATGACCTGAGTGCGGAGTACAGGGAGGGCCGGGCGGTGGGGGCCTGGAGTCGCCTGGAGGCTCGGCACATCCACATGCTGCTGCAGAACGAGCTCTTCATCAATGTGGCTACGCTTGACCACCAGGAGGGGGAGCTCCGAGGACAGATCCGCTCCCTGCTGTACAACGGACTGGAGACCAGGAGACTCGGTGAGATACCTTGCCCTTTATCCATTCAGCCTTTCAAAGTTGATATGTTCAAAGTATTGCAGAGGAGTAGATTGGAAAAACCATATATTTTGTAGCGTTAATTGTAATCTGTATATTAAACATTGCTGTGCTGAAAAGCTGCCTCTGCGTTTCTCTGCTCATCCTGATCTGTGTCTCCACAGAGCTCCCAGTCCCTCTGGCTGGCCAGATTGTGTCCCCTCCTGTGCAGACCAGTGCAGGTGGCCATGCCTGGGTATCTGTGGACGATCAGTGTCACCTGCATTATGAAATCGTGGTGGCTGGGCTCAGCAAGAGCGAAGACGTCACCATCAATGTTCATCTCCACGGCTTTGCAGAGATTGGCGAGCTGGATGACAACAGCTCCACACATAAAAGGCTCCTCATGGGCTTCTATGGCTCCCAGGTATGCAAAAACATAAAGACAGAGACCACAGCAGAAATCAGATCAGTGCACACTACATGTGTATAGTACTCAGACAGACAACACAATGGCAATCATATCAGTATACACTGCATGTGTATAGCATCTGAAAACATAGTGAGAATCACAACCGTGCACAATGATAAATTGGCAGTGACCCGCACAGAACTTTGATCATGTTTAGTAGAAGTGATTTGTTTCTTATGAAGGTGCTCTATATCTGTGTCATATTATGCTTTCCATAAATGTAATTACTAGTCTTTCCAGTAACTCCTTGCACATTTAGGTAGGATAAAATAAATAAATAAAAGATTACATAGTACATAGAATATTTGGCCATTCTTGCTGTTGTTGCTCTTCATTTCACAAGTGTGATTGGTAAAATCTATGCACGTTTCTGCACACTGCCTGCTTATCTTGGAAGACTCCGCAAATTGCTGTGGGTGTGTGGAGAACCCAGCCAGTCATGATTTCATTCCTGAGTCAGAGGGGGACATTAAAGAGCAATCCCAACGGGCTTCTGGGATCACAGAACTACTGAGAACTGGATAAGCAAAATGGGCCAAACATCTGGCCCTCATCTGTAACCTTTCTTGCATTCTCCTGCCTCTGGAAAATGACCTGTGTCCCTGCCCGTGCGCCATATTTGTCTGTCCCTAGGCTCAGGGTGTGCTCAAAGACCTCAGCATGGAGCTCCTCCGCCACCTGGACAGAGGGACGGCCTTCATCCAGGTCAGCACCAAGCTGAACCCCAAGGGAGAGATCCGAGGACGGGTAAGTCAACAGCATACACAGTGACAACGGAGACCAGCACTTGGGGTCTTGGGGCATTTCCAGATGACATTTTCAAGAGTCATCAAGTCATGTGATATTGACCCAGTCTGGTTAAGGACCTAGGGAGTGGGCCTTGTGGAAATCCAGTCAAGGGGACTTTTATACTCGAGCTTTGACACAACCGTGTCTGTACAATAGGGGTTGCAGGTGGGGTTAAAGCTGCAGATAGTCTGTTTAATCTGATTTTACTGATATGCTAAGCAAATTGAAACTCAAATAACTGTAAAGGAAGGTGTCTTGGTTCTAACATGCTCTCATAGAAAAACCAGCATCTTTTATTTCTTCTCAGATTCTGTCACTGCACCCAGCATAGGACCAGTAACATAGATCTGATAAGGAAATAAGGAAACCTATGGAATAGTCATTGTTTAGAAAAAGTAGGTCTGGCCCAACCAACATGTTAGATCTTGACCAAGCAACAACAGTATTGGGTATACACAGAGCAAATTATGTTGTATGTTTAGATTTTCAGAAGGCTTTTGAAAATCATGAACTATAAGTACAAATTGGAAAACCGAGCTTGAGAAGGCTATCTATTAAAAGGACTTGCTTCTTTCTAGAAGAAGCTGGATGAGATGTTGGATGAATTATCTGCAAAGTACTAAATGAGCTAGATGGGTGGAATGGTTTCCTCTCATTTGTAGCTTCTTGTAGCCCAGGCACCCTGCTGTTGCCTTAATGTCACTGAAATGGAACAAGGTTGTGGGAATCTGAGGAAAAGGAATATGAGGTCGAAAATTGATCTAATTCAATCGCCATAATATTCAATTTATTACCTCCTGGGTGCTTCCTGTGAGACCGCCAGTGAATAGTTTGTCCGCGTCATCCTTTCTGTGAAACTGATCCTCACAGATTCTGTGGGTGTAGACTGGAGTTTTTGTATTAGTCAACTGGATGGGATAGCTGGGCTTTTTTTTATTAGAGTCAAGGGTGCAGCCCTTCCGCTGGGCATTTGCAGGGCCTCAGTCATCAGCCACGGGAGATATCCTGTTGAAAAACAAGCTCAGCAGGAGCTCAGAAACCATGGGTTGCCGGTATAGCAGCCCCCAGCACTGCGCTGGTCTCTTCCAAGCCTCAGAGGAGGGAAACAAGGAGCGGTAGGCAGGCAGCAGGGACACAGCAACGGCTGGAATCCAATAAAAAGAATATTTTATAGCTGCAGCTAAACGTTCCCCCTTCTCAGAAACCCAATGTGTTGAGTAAGTTGCTGAAGGAGACAGCTGGCTCTGCTCCACCAGGACGGGGGTGAGGTGGGGCGCATGGATCAGGGCGTGGGGTTGGAGAGTGGCGAAAGAGTAGGCTGAAGTAAATTTGAAAACGCGCAAGAAAACAGGGAAAGGCGCATTTGTATCTTCTAAAGAAAACATATTTCAAAAAAAGAAAAAAAAATGGATTAGAAAAACATTCTTAAGGATTTGGGAGAGAAAGGCATTTATTTCCTTGACTCCAGCCAAGACGTTTGCGTGGAATATTGGTCTGTGGAGCTGCCAGCAGACAAGACATCCTAAACAATCCAGCCGCCTCAGGATGAGTCCCTGCTTCCTGGAGCCTGTTATCTCTCGGGCTCTTGTGGAGTACTGTACCTCTAGGTGATACAGATTCAAAAGACAGAACTGTAACCGTTTCTCAAGAAGTGTCAGAACCATTACTTACATCTCAGTTTCCTTGATTACATTTCATGTTCTCTCTCATCTCTTTGCCTAATGTGCTGGGATGTGATTAATCTTTTTCTGATGTCCCTGTCTAGAGATCTTTAGTGCATATCGATCGGCCTTTGGCACAAGATGTTAACCACCTCACCCTTTTTTTGCTCTGACCCTGTGAATGTGTGCCAGTGTGGAATATTACTAAACCTGCTTTTATACGTTCAGAAAAGACTTCAAGCACTTAAGGCTTGTAGACAGTTGCTCTTTATCTGTGTGTGTGTTGACATTAATAGGTGGGTGTGGGTGCTCTGTATAGTGACCTAAGGAACACCTAAATCACACACCGCTGTTCGTCCTCTCTCTCTCCACAGGTGCACGTGCCCAACAGATGTGAGGCAGGACCTGCTCTGGACCTGAGTGACAAAGAGCTTGAGGACCCTCTCTCACAGCAGTTGCGGCGAGACCCCGAGGAGATGAAGAAAGACCCCAACACATGCTTCTTTGAGGGGTACTACCGAGCTCACGGCTCCCGCTGGACCCCTGACTATAATAACTGCTTCACCTGCAGCTGCCAGGTACTGTACCCACCACAGGGAGGCACTCTGAACAGGGGGGTAGCACCCTGTACGATGATGCTTTTTAAGACCAATAAAATACTTTGAAATGATGCTCAAGGCAGAACGCTGCTATACGTAACAAAAATGGACGGCTTTGATGAAATGATCTCTTTTTGATTGATTTTAAGTTGCATTGCTTTGCAAATCTTTTGATTAAACTCGGTACTTCCTGTATTGCTCTCATTCTGTTCACGTAGCATGTCCTGTAGTAACTTGAATCTGGAGAGTGCGTTGAAAGTATATACTTCATCATTTGAGATCAGGACCTGGCTTTGGTCTTATGTCCTGATTAGGTCAACGTTTAATTTATCCAGTTTTTCTAAACATATAAATATTACATTAACATCCAAATTGTAAGCTGTAAACAAAATATTTAAAGAGCAGTTTTGTTTAGTGCTGTGTACTAATCCATGCTTGTCAGAGAGTTTGTGATCTCATTGTCCTCTCTTTTGCTTCTGCAGAAACGCACTGTTATTTGCGACCCTGTCATCTGTCCCGTCCTGACCTGCAAGCAGACTGTCCAGCCAGAGGATAAGTGCTGTCCTGTGTGTGAGGGTAAGGCCACTCCTTCTCCCTCTGCATCCCCCCCCCCCACTCCCCCATCTGCTTTGGAAGCATCTTCCACAGTCAGAGATCCTAAACTGAAACAGCTGCTGCGATTGGGAGTAATGAGCAGAAATTTCAGAACTAGTTTGTTTATTTCAGACGGGAATCAACACATACAATGTGAGGACAAGATCTGAAACTTACAGCAGATTCGGCATCGATATTGAAAAAATACTTTTACAGAGTGAATGAATTCTTTGGGCAGCTGGGTGGCATGATGATTTGTGCTGCTGCCTCAGTGCTCTTGGGTCTTGGGTTCTGTTCCTGGCTCAGGGTGCTTCTCTGGGGAGTTCGCTCTTTTTCCTATGTCCACATTCATAATCTCTAGGGTCTCCAGTTTCCTCCCACATTCCAAAGACATGCTGGCTAGGTCATATGGTGTCTCCAAATCGTGTGTGAACTGTGATGGACTCATGTCCCATCTGGGCTGTGGTACTGCATTGGGAAAGGGTAACACGAGGGTCTGGATAGGATACAATTCTGTTTCCAGGATTCCACAGCTGTTCACAGGTCTTACCGATGAAGGATGCATTGATGGAGTTCATAACACATGATTTCATGCAGAAAATAATACTCTGGGATGTTTGAAGAGCTTTCCAGAGCTGATGATAGAAAGTGTCAAGCTCTGAGGAGCTGAATGGCCTGTTGTCATTTAAAGGCAGATTTCTTGGTTCCTATATTCCTCTTTCAGTCTGTATTCCCCTTTGAATGCACAAAAATGAATCCTGAAAACCTTCAAGAGGGGAACATATAATCTTGGAAAGCTCAAGAGAATGGTAATAGCAGGGTGATCATAGTCTTAACCAAAGCTAGATTGTAATTGAATGCAGGATCATACTGTATGTTGAAATACCACATATTCTCCATTTCACCTTTTCTCTCCCTCTCCTTCCTACAGAAACGAGAGAATCCAAAGATATCAAAAGTTCAGAGAAGTCAGAAGAACACCCTGAAGGTGAGCTCGCTGCCTGTGCAGGAATTTTCTGTTGTACCATCAGTGGAGTTGAGTCTGTTGAGTCTGGAATAGACACACTTGCAGGAAGCCCCTGCAGACGTCGGGAAAATGACTGGAGCCAGACCTTCGGCTGAAGAAGCTAAATGGGCCAGATGGCGTCCCTGTCATTTGCGAGTTTTCCTCTTGCCCCCAGGGCAGCTGGTCCCACTCTGAAATAAGCTCATTGTGGTTCATGTATCTTTCTCCATTACAGGTTGCTATTTTGAAGGGGATCAGAAGATGCACGCCCCTGGTACCACCTGGCACCCCTTCGTCCCACCGTTCGGGTACATCAAGTGTGCCATTTGTACTTGCAAGGTGAGTCTTTTGTTCCATTGGACTTTTGTATTTGTTGCTACTTTGAAGGTGGGTTAGATAGAAAAGTAGCAGGGATTGTAGTTGCTAAATGAAACAGAAGTTGAGAACTGGGCCCAAAAACATCCAATCCTAACCATCAGTCAAATATTTTTGTTTCACCTGGGTAAATGTAGGGACTTGCATTTACCACTACAGGCTACCGATTTAAGACGCTGACAAAATAAAAGTGAACAGATCACAAAACCACAGACCTCTGTGTGCATGAATACATCTTTTGAAGATGGCACTGGGAATGAGGCTTGTTCCAGTACCATGCCCTGCCTTCACTGTCCATCTGCTTTCCCTAGGGTGCCACCGGAGAGGTACACTGCGAGAAAGTCACCTGTCCGCCGCTCACCTGCAGTAAACCGATCAGACGTAACCTGTCCGACTGCTGCAAAGAGTGTCCAGGTACAGAGCCACTCTGCTATGTTTTCACATGCTTCACACATGGGAATTGCTCATGACGCATCTGCAGTCCATTCTTATAGATCATAACACAGAGTTTATGAGCGTCTTCATTGGAAAACGTCTCTTCATGGATTTCACATCGAGCCCTATACTCAGGGGTTTGTGTGCAGCTGCCCAGCAGTGACCACAACATTAGCAGGGCGTGTTTGAAGTTGGCCAATCTTTTCTTGACTTGTCACAGCACTATGACCCCCTGTCACGGTGGTTGACTGGGTTTGAAGTGTTTCATCAGCGAGAACTGCAATCTGGTGGCTTGTGGTCACCGTTTCCATCACTGGGCTCTCGATATGAAAAGACCTTGACAGTGCACACTCAAACACACACTCACATTGTGTCTTCAGCTCTCCTGGGCTGCTATGTTGTAGAGCATTTGAGAGATAGGTTTGTTAAGAGCCAGTGTTTCCAATATGGTGTGAAAAATAATTGGTTTAAAAAAAAACTTTTTTGAAAAAGTCTACAGTAGAGTATGCAGCTGAAATGTCCTTGAGTCATCTATAAGAAGCAGAGACTACGCAAGGTTCATATATAAGTTACATGAGCTAACATACCTTTTTCTTCTTATGGAAGCCTCCCAAGACACCTAAGCTTTCACTCAGGAATATAGACATCCCCTGACAAGTCTTATTCAATAATTGTACCCCCTCATGTTTGAAGGGGTATAAAGAAGGAGTATTCAGTGCTCTGCAACTTTGCCTTAATAACATGTACAGCCTTAGAACAGAGACAAAACACCAAAAGATCTCAAAAGAGAGCTGACTGGAGACCCCCTTTACCTGGTGGCTTGGGATTCATGCTTCATGGGACAGCTGGTGCAGATACTCATGCCCAGTGGGGGTATTAATACCACAGGGCACCGCAGGACCATGTGAAACCTGGACACTGCTTTGATGGATTCTCAGTTTTCTGTGGCAGGGCTCTGGAACAACATCATGTAGTTTCTGCAAAAAACACGATGTAGCGTAGCAGGCAGTTTTGAGGCTGCAAGGTCGTGGCTCTGCCTGAGACTCTCTGCTTCTCTTCTTCACTACACAGAGGAGGCGAAGGACTCCCTGGAGCACACGGAGATGATGCAGGCTGACGGGACACGCCACTGCAAATTTGGGAAGAATTATTACCAGGACAGCGACAACTGGCACCCACATGTTCCGCTCTTGGGGGAAATGAAATGCATCACCTGCTGGTGTGACGTGAGTATCCGAAAGTCCTGCCTCACATGGTTGTGAGGTGTCAAGCTCTTGCTGAATTCCCTGCTTGTAATGAATAATGTTCTCCCCCGTTGCTGATAAATCTGATTCTTTCTCCATTCTCAGCACGGGGTTACCAAGTGCCAGAGGAAGCAGTGCCCTGTATTGACCTGCAGTAATATAGTGAAGAGAGAGAACTCATGCTGCCCAGAATGCCAAGGTAAGGACCCCAGAGACACTGCCCTTCAGCACCTGGAGGTGTTGAAGTCTGGACCACTTTAACAACAGGGACTGAACCCAGCTCTGGATCACAGTCCAAGATTGCCTAGAGTTAACACATCTCCTTTTCGCCTCGGTTTTGCTCATCTGCACTGTCATTTATCTTTCTTTTTAGTGGCAAAGAATGGTGTCTTTCCCTTAAATCCATCTAGTTTTCCTTCTCTAAGGTCCCAGATTCATTCATTTTGTGGTACTTATATTCTTTGGGACTGCAGAGGAGGTTTTAACCTCAGAGTTTCTCCAAATATTTGCCAATATGGAACTTAAATTGCTTAAAACAGAGAGGGAAGAGTGTTAATTACATGACAGGATGTAGTACTGTGGGCAACCTGACAGCTAGAATTAGATAAATGTCAGAGCTAGATGCTTGCACATATGGCAAGAAATACTGTACTTCCTTATAATAGTTTAATATGATTAGAAATGAAATGTGATTTTACATTATTATGTAAAATACATTATATTATATCCTGAGACCCATACTGTTTATACTATCCATAGCCATACTCATATATATCCATATGTGAGTTTATAAATATTTGCATGTGACACAGACGTTTCACTTGTAGAAAGAAGTAAGCCACTATGAAGATCACCACTGACTAATCAAGGTCTCCAAAAAGTGCCTCTTTCATTAATATTGGTGGTCATAGAAAAAGTGCTTTGATTGAACATTAAAATAAAGGATGGATAAGCTCAATGCACCTTGAGAGTCATATCACACCTCTAACCACAAGCACAACAAGAAATAGTAGATTCATCATAATTCTTCAGGCATTTCAGTGTCTTCTTATGACTGAAATCTTTTGGAAACAGTAAGATGCATATATCTTATTATAGTTTGGAAATATCTGTGGGTTCATGATCTATGTCCCCATGGGCTATATTACCCCGCTCAACTTTAAAGAACTTTTGCAGGTGCATTAGATATCAGGGGGATATCAGGATTCTTTTTAATTTGAAATGTTTTTTTTTCGTACATAGACGCTAACTCAAAAGAAGAGAAGGCACAGCTGACACTACGAGAGAAAAGGCGAAGCTGGAGATATTAAGCACATACAACCTCTCTCTCTATCATCCTGGACTGGTCATTAACTGGCACCCCCGCAGAGTGGACAGTGGTAAAACACTGAGTGACATACAGAGAGAGAGCAGGAAGGAGACAATGCACAGCTCTGGAATGGCAAAGAAGGGACTGGGCAGCCAAACTGTTTGGACTACGTTATCGAAACTGGAAGGATTTAATTTCTGAACACGAAGAAGAAAGTGGACAATGCCTATTGCCTTAATAGCTTTTATTTATTTTTCTTTCCTTTTGTTTGTTTTTTTAAATCATTACCAAAGACGTCATCAACCACTTACACGAAGATTAATTGCTGCCCGGCAATCTGATGATAAGAGATGATGAGAATGAAAGTCGCTGCCTTCAGCCAGATCGGTTGGGAAAGACTTGCTGTACTCTCTGTTCTTCAGAAGCATAGCCTCTTGAGCACAAGATCTTTATCCGACAAGATAGTTTAAAGAGCTTTTCAAAAACAGAAGATGGTTCATTACATTTATATTTTTGTATAACCTCCCTTCACCAGCCACAGTCTTTGTGTCTTATAGAACTTAAGTGCTGACATTCAGACACGCTTTACACTTGAAGATCAAAATCCCATTCAATTGCTGTTCATATTGCTTGGACCTCAAGGATTTCTCAACTCATCAGGCTGTTGCACACTCCAGAGACGATTCACAGAAAGGAGAAAGGAATTGCAACTGCCAGTTTAGAGGGGAGTGGATCATTTTCAGCCAATTGCTTGTAATGAACTCCCAGGATATAGATCCGAATTGTAGGATGCTGGTAATGCCAGATTAGGTGCAATCAACTCTACGAACTGATTCAGGCGGTGGCAGTGGACCTTTTGTGTGAATTGGCTGCCTGGAACCCGCAGAGTGCAACGCACATGGGTACAGAGCTGGGAATGAGGGGTAATGATGACGGGCGCAGAGAGTAGTTACAGGGCTGCAGGGTTCCAGGCTGAGCTACAGACAGAGGAGAAACAGTTGCCTAGCTTAATGTCATTTACCTTCCAAAGAACAGAATCTTTACACCCAGCAATCAAGTCAGTTTAATCAAATACTCAAGACAGACAAATCCAGATCGCTATGACCTTGGTTATTTTGTACGTCTTTATAAAAAAAAATGTGATAATTGCAGAAAGTTGTTCTGAGGGGAGATCAGTACTAGACTTAACCGAATGCGGTTCTGTTTCATACACCCCTACACATGCCAAAGAGGTTAGTCATGGGTGCCTCTAGTTTTGCAATCAATCCATTTCTCTGTCATCAAAAGACACTTGGCATAACATCAGTTCGTTGCATCGTAAATATTTGGGGAAAAAAGTTGTTTATCATCCCTTGCGCAAAAACCACACTGTTCTGCGTTCTGTGCTTCCGAGTTAAAAAAAAAAACAGATCTTTAAAAGGTCTTAAACTGGTAATGATAAAAGGGGACCTGTTGAAGTGCAAATGAGCCTTAATGCTTTCTCAGTGTTATTGTGGTGCTAATGGAGAAAGCAGGCGAGCTGCCGAAAAAGCTGCCGCAAAGATAGAAAACAGACAGCGAGGTCTTTTTAGAAGACAATCTGGAAACCATTTGGCTCACGTTTGCCCTGCTCCCACCTTCACTGTAAAAACAAGACACGCAGCTTGTTTGAGCCGAGGAAGAAGTGAAAAAAAAAAAGTTCATCAGAGAGAAATGTCGGGCTTCGATTTTCGTTTTTCAAATGATTTTTGTTATGCACAGTACTCCGCTTGAAGCCATTTAACGTGATGCTTCTTCAGGGGAGGTGTCGTGCTCTGGGGTGCAGGCGGGGGGCTCGGTGCGTGGAGGAGAGGGGAGGGAGCCCGTGGAGTAAGACACGCTGCAGGCAGGGTTCGCACCTGGGCTGTGCAGCCGGCCAGAGCTCTCTCGGCGCGCTGCAGTCTGTGCGGGTCTCTCCAGCCGCCGGGCCGTGGGAAGGGAAGAGGAACTGACAGCACACTCTGGAGAGCAGGGGGGAAGGAAGGCGAGAGGGCGCGGGGCTGGGGGTGGGTAATTGATTCCACAGGGCTGTGTGCACGTGGCGTTCCTGGGTGGCTTCAGAGAGTATTGCTGCCGTGGTAATCGATTGACCCCCCTCCTCCTTCTCCTCCTCCAGGAGGGGGTTACTGGTGGTCTTTGTGTCTCACAGTAAACAAATTGCCCATGCTGTGCTGTAATTATCCAGGGACATTCTGAGGCCCACCAGTAAGGAGTTTGTGTGTGCCGTTGAATGCCTTTGTAATGCATTCATTTCCACCCATCCATGTAATCCCCTATGAAAGTCTACCTTGGTGAATTTGCCAAAGAACTGTTGCCTGTTTTCACCAATCTTAACTATGCTGGACCATAGGAATGGCATGGCGCACTATAGTCATGGTTTATTGGGGGATTTGTGTGGTCTAGTCCAAACAAATGAACAAGGTAATATTTATAAGGATCTATGTCACATGAGACCATCTTACATTAAAGTAGATGTTATTGCTTTATAAAGGCATTAGAGGGGAAATACCAGATCCTGCATTCCAGCATACCTGCTAGAGAGGGTGTTCAGGAGACAAGATCAGAGATGCCTGGGCACTGAGCAGCTTGTCAGTCCTGTGGGAGGGAAGCCCTTCTGTAAGGACAGCATGTAGCCTCTCCTGGTTGTCACTACCTGCCCTGTATTCACCTGCAGCCTTACCACTATTGTATCATTGTGGTTATTGTTATATTGTAATTATTATAATTTTTATTTTTGTTTTTCATTTTTTGTATTTATTGAATGTAATGAGGTGGAAAAAATAAAATTGCAAATGAATTTAAAGAAGACTACCAGTAATACTTTTCAGACAAGACAAGCATGCAAACACACAGGGACAAACTTTGACCTTCCCAGCCAACATCTCCCTCGTGTTTATTTTTCCAAATAAATGTTGTTGCCTGACTGCTGGGGTGGAGTTAGAAAATTGCAATACAAACTTTTTGTCTTTGACATATTACTTCAACAACATCTTCTAAGTATTAAATTAAGAATTAAAAGGAAAAGTACTGAGGAGACACTTTATACACTTTCCATGTGTTACACACTCTCCCTCTGTCACACACACTCACTCTAAAACACACTCTCACTCCAACACACTCTCCCTCTGTCAACACTCTCCCTCTGCCACACACTCTCACTCCAAAACACACTCTCACTCCAACACACTCTCCCTCTGTCAACACTCTCCCTCTGCCACACACACTCACTCCAAAACACACTCTCCCTCTGTTACACACTCACACTCCAACAAACTTTCCCTGTTACACACCACTCCAACACACTTTCCCTCTGTTACACACACTCACTCCAATACACACTCCTCTGTCACACACTCATTCCAGCACATTCTCCCTCTAAAACACTCTCCCTCTGTCACACACTCACACTTCAACACACTCTCCCTCTGTCACACACTCACACTTCAACACACTCTCCCTCTGCCACACACTCACTCCAACACACTCTCCCTCTGTCACACACTCTCACTCCAATACACACTCTCCCTCTGCCACACAGTCTCACTCCAACACACTCTCCCTGTCACACACTCACACTCCAACACACTCTCCCTCTGCCACACAGTCTCACTCCAACACACTCTCCCTGTCACACACTCACACTCCAACACACTCTCCCTCTGTCACACACATTCACTCCAACACACACTCTCCCTCTGTCACACACTCTCCGAAACACACACCTTCCCCTGTCCTGCAGTGCTCGTTACGCGGTGACCTGCTCGGCAGTGCTCTCTTGGCAGCAGCTCAGTGAGCAACGCCAGCCTCCCGAGTCCTTCTAGTCTCTCTGTTCCGTCTGGAATTCTGGGAATGAGTTCCATATTGGGGAAATGTCACAAACAGACATGGCATCACGCAAAACAGCACGCACCCGCCTACCCGCCCCAAGGGCCTCCACGTCCACAGCATGGAGGAAATCCCAGCTCTGCACTGTATCAAATTGTCTCCTCTGTGAGGTTCTGAAATATTCTGTGACTGTCGAAGTTGTACATTTGCACAAAAAGGTATAAGGAAAATGGAGATGAAGCCTGAATGAATCAGGACCACTCTTTACATGTCTTTCAGAAATTACACTGTATTTAAATATCAGGTACTGTTTTTAAATATAACGCAACAGGGTTTTAAAAATATGCTGTTAAATTTCCCCTTGCATGACTCCAGCTGTTTAAAGAAAAATGCCTGTAATTTTTTTTTCCACAGTTCGGGTCTTGACTTTCTTTTTCCAACTAGAAAGTTTAAATCATTCTCTCACCGTTTTCAAGATGTGCCCTTTGAACTTTCCAGAAGGACGGCAAAGGAAAAATTGCAACAAGTGCTGTGGCTGATTATTATTGCTCACAGCCCTGAACGTGGGGGACAGCAAAACAGCTCGTGAAGAACTGGGAAACAGAGAAGGACAAAGCACGTTGTGTTTTCTCAAGTGTTTTTCTGGAGGGGAGAGACACACTCCCTCTGTACCACAAACACAGTGCACAACAGAAGGCATCATGGGATGACAGTGAGACTAACTCCAACCATTCAGTGTAAGAATGTTTAGCACGCCAGCTATGCAGAGGTACAATACAGGGCCTTGATGGAGCAGCTTTTGTAGTCCATGCAGATACTTGCTGATTAATGGCAATAAACGTACATGTCTGAGTTACGGTAGGAACCAAAAGGTCTCAACATACAGCAAAATGACATACAAAAGGGGGAATTGTTCCCCATAAGAAGAAGGTACATACTGTAAGACCCATAAGACTGAAACTTTGCACATGTGTCTTAAAGCACGGGGGCTTCTTCCATGAGGATCATTGAAATACAGTAGAGTTAGGGACCATGAGTTAGATTAAATGTGTTTCACTTGTAGCTAAGTAAATACAGTACAGTACATCACTATGCATGTTTACATAATTTAATCTTATCTACTTCACATTTTTATCTTGACTTGCACATCATTTTAGCCTACACCATTTTAAACCTGCCTCACAGTGCAGGGACCCTGGGTCCTATTTCTGGGGTGTAATCTACACAAAGCTTGAATATTCTCCCATTTTCACTTGGGTTTCCTCTGGGTGCTCCAGTTTCATTCTACAATCCAAAAACATATTGATAGATTATTTGGCTTCTGGGAAAATTGTCCCTGCTTGTATGTGTTCGTGCCTGTGTGTCTGACAGACGTCCCATCCAGGGTGTACCCTGCCTTGCTTTTATTGTTCGCTGGGATAGGTTCCAGCTCACCCACTACCCTGAATTGGCAGAAGTGGTTAGAAAATGGATGGATGGACTAACACTGGACTCATGGGTAGGATGCATTTACTTATTTTAATATTACTTGAGTTTTTCCAGCTGATTGAGCCGAGGTGAGTTTTTGTCTGTGATTTGGTCTTTGCCTCTGACTTTTCACAAAGGCAGCCAACAGTTAGAGCAAACACAAACAGCGTGTTTTGAAGATGTAACATCAATTAACAGTAATGTAAATATCTGTCTGCTCACATTCTGAGCCCTGGAGATGTAGTGTTACGAAATGTCATGATTTGAAGACTTTCATAATATACAAAATCATTTAGCAGGAATAAAAATCTATAGGAGAGCCTGTTCCTTTAAAACAGGACTTCCCAGTCCTGGTCCTAGGAACCCACATACCTACTTATTTTCCTTGTAGCTGAGCTCTTTATTTGCATTAATCCTTAAGTGAATCAACATGTTGCTTGGTTGGGCCCTTTACAGGTTTTTTATGGAAAACAGTCTTTTGATGAAGATCTTAGGTTACTTAAGAAACACAGTAGTTAAAAGCTGACCTCCTTTTAACCTTTTAGACTGAAATCAATAAAAGAGTTCAAATAAACTCATGATTGGGTCTAACTATTTAATTAAGTGCTCAGGTAGAACAAAACCCAGCAGGTGTGTGGGTTCCCAGGACCAGGATTGGGAACCCTTGCTTTAAAACACTCAGCACTGTGTGGGAGTGATTCCCAAAATGGTGCATTGTTTTTTCAGATGACTAGTTAGTCATTGAATGCATGAAACTCCTACCATGCAGGCAATTTCTAATTGTTTGCTTGGTTCTTATTAAATATCTTATTCACAATCATAAATGTTTTCCATCTCCCGTGCAAACTTAAGACACTTGAGAGCTGTGACACCAAGCTCTTGTTAAATTAAATTAGTGTAATTCAGCAAATTGAGCACCTCCTGCTGTTGAAGTTAGGTAAGGAGAAGGCCAGCATACAATACAGGTTCAACCTGCAGCCTGGTTGAGTGTCTTTTGCTGACAGTGTTGTTCTGGAACTCTGAAGGTTTAATGTTCAGGTCTTCACTTTCAGCAGTGTCTGACATTTAGGGATATCTCCTGCAAACATCTTTTGTTCATATGTCCATTTCTGCAGAAATACACGGTGGGGAATCTGAGATGAGCTGTGCTGAGCTATTTCTGAGCTATTTTGCCTATTTCTGGCTAACATTTGCAGCTGAACTCAGGAAACACATTAAAAGTTTATTTGTATTATTTTTTTAAACATGGAATTAATGAACCAAAATTCTTTTTTGAACAATTGGATCACTACACTTTACTATTTCAAAGGGCCAAGAGGCTACCAGTGGATAGTTTTGAAGGATTCATAAAGGTGCAATTGAATTGATCATTACAGCATTGTGACTGCAGGTGTTAAAACAGTGAATTGGGGGTTTTGTCAGACGTGCTCTTCTGAAGGCAGAGATCAGTTACATGGGCTTGGAGTCCCTTACAGGACAATCAGCCTGTGCTATAAAATACAGGAATACTCCTCCATCCTTGAAGTGCTGTCACTCACCCATCCACTGCAAGCTGTATTAAAAAGGCTCTGAAGGAGAAGCCAGCCTAATGTAACAGAGTCTGAGCTCCACTAGATTCAGAATGGGTCAGACTGAGGAGGAGCCAGGGACCAGTGAAAGGCAGGCAGGAGACAGGGTCAGAAACAATCACTTGATCCAACACCACAGGTGCCACTCAGCACATCACTGAGGCCTTTCACTCACATTCCTAAGGGTGGTTTGATGTTTGGTCACTTCAAGCAAGTACTTGCCAAGCCAAGTCCTTTTTTTCTAATCTTTCATTCAGGCGCTGTCTATATTGCTGGTAAATGCTATGTTATTGTCAGATTACTTAGCCGGCCATAGAAGTACAGTAGGTTCTCAGTTCTAGGGCTTGGCCAACAGCTGAAAAGAAATGGGCACCATAATAATAAAGAATGTATTTCATGTCAATATCAGTAACTTCTGCAGTTGTCTTGGCAATATGGCGAGAGCTTTGGCCACTGTGTTACACCAGGCAGTTGGCCCACAAACAGCTATTGCTAGTAACAGCTAGTAAAGCTTGCTAACAGTAGCCAAGTGAAATCCAATCCAACAGCACTCTGCACCAGAGCTCCATTTGCACAGCGGCTATAGATCTGCTCTTTCCAATGATAAACTCCCAGGGCACATAGTGAGAGAATCCTGATCCACTTTAATTTAAATATATATATACTTGGATTCCCTGTGGAACTAAAAGCCCGTGCCTGCTCAGTTTGTATCCATGTAGATCTGAACAAATTCAAGTGCTGTGAAACCTCAAATGAAATGTATGTAGGCATTAACAGGAGGAGCTGTTCCCTAGGGGGGTGTCAAAATTTAATTTCAGGCTATTTGTCTTTCTCAGCCCTGGGATCCCGCGGGCAGGATGTGCCTGTAAACGAGATTGAAGCATCTTCAAACAGATGAAAAAGAAGGAAAGAAAGCGGAGAAAAGGGCCTGGCTCTTTGCGCGTGAGGAAACATCAGGGCTCTGAGAGATCTCCCTCACAGAGGGGTTCTTGTAAAACAATGGGAGCAGCTGTTCAAATCACTCTCGTTGTTTTATCACTCAACACCCAACAGCTACTGCTGCCCTGGGGAGGCCGCGGCGCCCGGGCGCGCGCACACCAGCTTCTCGTTAGCGCCCGCTCCCTCGCTGATTCTGACGCGCGCGTGGGAAACTAGCCTCAGCCAGAACACAGCTAAACAAATCCCCAGCCCTGTGTACACTTACCTTGTAGCCCTCCAGCCACGTACTCTCTGAAGTACATTCACTGTATACACTGATGAGGAGCTTACACCAGGCAGGACAAAATTAATTCCAGATTTAATCCCAAAATGTTAAGTCTCTAACAACTTTTGGGCCTGTTTTACAGCTGTGACAGAAATATGAGTAACGTTTCTCTCCAGTAACAGAAATAGTTCAAATATAGTTCAAATATGTATTTTTCACACAACTAGAAAACTAGAAATACACATTCTACACCCATTAGACAAGCATTATATCTGGTTACAGTTCAGCTTGTACAGCTACAAATCTGGTAGTAGAAATTTCTACTGTGAGCTTCCTTACTCCTTTGAAATTTGATTTAACTGTTAGGTTTGAGATGTATAGGAAGTAAGAGCAGATACTCAGATACTAAAAATACTTGGCTCTTTCACTGTGGTAACAACCTTGTCAGAAGCTCAGAGGAATTAAACTCCGAGTACCAAGAAGTAGGAAGAATGGCATAGCATAGTGGGTGAGGCTCTGGACTCACCACTGGCAGGTTTTGGGTTCAAGTCCCCTCTGCAGACACTGCAGTTGTACCTTCAGTGAGGAACTTCACCCCAGTAGCTCCAGTCCACCCAGCTGTATAAGTGTACACCAGCATTGCTGTGAGGGCAATCCCTGTGAAGGACCAGTGTCATGACCAGGAAGGAGTCATGTGCTCCTGGCCTGTTCAACACTCCAGTAACCAGGGCCAGCTCTGGCCCAGTGAACCACTGTGCTCTAATATGGGCTTTGCTTGGGCGTTCCTTAAGACAGGCTCCTCAGTTTTTCATTTTCCAGCCTGTTAGTGTGCGAAGGTTTACGGATTATGAGGATGCTGGCAAGCGACTAGGATCACACATGGCGTACTGTGAAGTGGATGCCTGATATTTCTCAACAGGCCTGGAAGCCCTTCTTAAGATATGTGACACTTCAGCAGAAGAATGTAAGCAAGGCAGCGAATGACTGGAGGTGACCCATCATTGCTCATTACCCATTTGGTAGTTTAGTAGTTAGGCAAAATAAAAATTTCAGCCAGACACTCCAGAATTTGTCTGGAGTTTGAACCACGGCCCCCTCTGCTTGAAATACATTTCCTACTCTCTGTCTTGAAAGGACTCCCTTTTTGTTTCCATTTGTTACCCTGCATCTCTGTTTCAGTAATGAGTCCTGGTTTTGCTGCTGTTTTTAGTGAACTGTAATGTTTAAACTCCTGACACATTCATAGAAGAGAAATATATGCTCCTTAGCCTGTCCAATATCCACAGATTCCTCCCTCCAAGATACTTTCAAGCTCAGCTCCAATGGACTAAGCACACATCTCCTGGAATTCGATGGGTTTCTCAGGCGAGTCCCATTTGAAATCCCAGTACAGTACTACAGTACATAGCAGGGGTATCCAGGCCTGGTCCTGCAGACCCCCAGTCCAGCAGCTTTTAGGGGTAACCTTTAATTCATCAATTTCTAAATGCTTGGAAAAATTTGACTAAGATCAGTTGAATGGGGTGTGTGGTCAATAAAGTAATTTAGAGGTCATTCGAAGAAAAACCAGAATATCCTTCACCAGTCAAGGACCAGTGTTCCCTTCATTTACAGTTTCCTTGCTTAATTGATCAGTTTGTAGCGTACCCGACCGTTAACTAGGAGGTGGTTTAGAGTGCCTATGAGATTGACTGGACAGGGACTCTCCAGGATCCATAGAGTTTTATATGCAATGTGCAGCAATGAAGATAATACAATGCATGTTAAGTGGCTGGGGTAGGGTCTGGAGACCCAGGGTGCTCATGGAAGACAGTGGTCCGAGGACCCCAGCAGACTGTGTTTGATCATACTCACTCTTGGCTTTGGGAAAATGAAAGGATAAAGTCCTTTAGAAGTCTAAGGGGCTCAGAGGGCCTGTTTTCGGGACGCTTAGTGAATTGAGAGGATAATATTGCCCCTGGTAGCACGCTAGTCCATTACATATTAACACTGCCTTAGTCAAGAATACAACAGCTGTGTCGGAACATGGGACTTGAGCTCAGCTTTAGCATTGTCCCTAATTGTAACCAAAACCCTAACTTTAGAGTTAGGCTGTTGGGTCTATTTAATACTACACTTAACGATGGTACCATTGGTATTGACTTAAATAAGTTACAAAGTGCTGTGAGAGTGAATTGCCCTTTAACTTCAGGAGCACTGAAGGGGAAACAACTGTTTAATGAAAAGGACCACTGAGCCTCAACCCCACTGCCACTTCAAAAATGCCACATCACTGCAGTTCAGGAGGCACAGACAAACATTCAATGAAGTCAAACATTTGAGACTTTTATTAAATGATTCCAGGGTTGTTTAGTCATGGTTTGGCTCTAGCCTGCTTGGCGTGAGGGACAGCAGCCTGGCTGTGAGGACAGTGGAGGCAGATAACTCATATTGTGGGACAGGCCGGTTGGCGGCTGTCAGGGTGGGGATGATGGGAGTGATGGGGCTGCTGGCAGTGACTGCTGGGAAGGTATGTCTTATAGTTCTACAGGAGTGTGTGATACTGATTAGGAGGGGTTGGATTTGCCTTCCTCCTCAACTTTGGTCACAACTAAGCTCTCAAAACTGTGTTGTGGGTATGAATAAAAACTTGACATATTTTATTTATTTCTCCACCAAAAGAAGCTGGTTAAGAATTTGAGACTGCACAGATCCCAGCGTGTGTTTGGGAACTCGCCTACATACGTTTTCTAAATAGAATAAAGACGCATTTAAAATCCAACACTACCCGTCTAGCACCGACTCGGAAAGTCTGTCCCGTTTGAAGCAGGAGGATTTCCGTTCTACAAAAAACAAAGTATTGCTGACACCTAGTGGAAAGCCGGTGATACTGCAACAGTTCGAATCTCAATGAGGACGTTTATCTTCCTGCATTTGGCTTCTATGCAGCTAAAACTAAAGAGAGCTCTGGGGAAAACTAGTTCAATTTGGAAAATTATAGAAACAGAATCTGTTGCATTTCCTAAAACCTCAGGTGAAATGAAAACATAAACGTTCTGTTTACCTAATGGAAAATAAAAGTTCATCGCCATCACACACTTTGACGAGGCAAGCTTTTAAATTGGCCCCTACAGTGACTTAAATTGCTGTGAAAAACTGGCAAGTTTAGCTAAACTGTTACTGTTACTACTGAGAGAGAGAACATATATATATATGAGAGAACAAAAATATTTAAAAAACATGCTGAATATTCCCTACTGTAATTATAAGAGTCAGTGACTATTGAAATATTAACAGATGATGAAAAAAGGTATTAAACTGCAGAATTAAAAATAGTTCAAATACAGAAAAAGGTAAAGTTAATTACACAGAAAAACATTGGCACTTTTAGCTACTTTTAAAACCTCATGTATGTTTTTTCTTATTATCCAAGCTGCAGCTTTAAGACATTGTCCTTTTTGAAGTTAAAGAGAGGGGGACAGTGGTCTGGTCTCTGCTGTGTAAGTGTTGCACTGATCTTCCATCAGCTCTCCTCCTACTCAGTACTGCTTATTCCTGGGAAGAATCAGAGCAACCTGGAATCCAACCTAGAAACATGGGGCTTAAGGTCAAACTACACACTGAACAGGGTGTCTGTCCATCACAGAAAACACAAGGACAGGAGACAGGACCATACCAACCTGAGCACAGGGGAAGCATGCAGAGTTCATGCAGGAGATTCACCATGTCTTTGAACCCAGACCTGGGGAGCCCCAGACCTGTTGTACTGTAGAGCAAAATCCTTCACCTGCATTGCCCCAGTAAAATACACAGCTGTGCAAATGGAGGCACTTATAAATTGCTTTGGATAAAAGCATCATTCAAATAAGTTAATATGATTTATACCACTGAGCCAAAAACTACATTCATTTATCAGTGTCACAGGAATGCCTGAATTCCCTGGCTGGAATATGCAGGAGACTGAAGTTTGTTGCAAGTTTGCAGTATTGAGTAAAATAATGAAAGTCTTAGACTCCATAAAACCACAAAGAGTGTTTTTAGGGTGTAATTGATATTTCAGCCACTCACTACAATACCTGCACATAAAGGACCTTATGCAAGGTATTATTGCTCTGTCAGTTTTGAAGGCTCCATGGCTGAAACGTGTTTTGTTTCTTCTTTTTTTCCAGCATGGAATAAACCTATTACTTATTCCTTTGAGGTCTACACATGCTGACGCAGCTACCCACCTGAACATATAAAATAAGTAGTCCAGGGAAATGGATGAGGAGATGAAGTGGTGTGAATTATGTCTATATCCCACTATGTCCTACAGGAAAAGAGCAAAAAGCACTTCTATGTGCACGTAAGCAGGGCAGAAGCACGGCGCTGACCTTTTTCGTCTTCGCTTCGACCCCTTTTCACCTGGGTGATGAAGACCAGGTGCGTACGGTCCTCCTACGCAGCAGCGATATAAACCCGCGATGATGAGTTGATGTGTTAGGGCTTTTTTTTTATTCTGCTGGTGAAATCTGTTTCCTCTCCGCAGACTGGGAATATTATATTTAGTTTGCCGTGGCGCTGATTTTCACCACGACACCCGAGATACGAAAGGCTCCAGGTGGCCATAGGCCAGCAACATTTCAATTTAGAATCGCGAAATTTGCAGGTCAACCATGCTGTGTGGTTTAAAACAAAGAGCGACAGTCATTCCGCTTCACAGCAACACACTCCTCTGCACTGACGTAACACTATCCACAGGCAAATGATTTTTTATCATATTCACACCTTTTAAAATTAGTAAGAGCGGTGTCTGAGGGAGGAGGTATTATGGAAGGATAATAAGTATAGTTAAAATAAGATTTCGGGATGAAAGATAGAGATTTCACATAAGAGATTGTCGGGGCAAGGACACAGTTTGACAGTACTGCAAAAGGATAGGCAGTCCCAGACAACCCGTTTTCCCCAGGGCGCAATAGTAAGAGTCTATATACTCCAACTGCCGCGAATTAATGCATCCTGAGCCTGAGCTGAAATCGGTGCGGAGCGAAATCCACAGAACTGTTGCAGCTACGGAGCCCGCATTGCAACACAGAATCGATGCTCTCCAGCTCAGCTGCCGGGTTTTGCTCTGGCTGGCGCTGTGGCGTTCACACACGAGATACAAGCCGGACCCGCCCGCTACACTGCCCGGACCCCGCCGATTTTAATATGGTGAGGGGGCGATACGTGCCGAAAGGGGATGTGAAGTTGAAGGAAGAAGCTGAATAATGCACAGCAGTATCATGAGCTATCATCAGGAAAAGCGAGCACCGGTGGGGACAGCAACAGGGGAGAAGCAATAGTAAGGATTTGGTGATAAAACACGAACATGGTTCAGGTTTAATGAGACTCAATTCTGGGATGATGGAGAGGGGAAATGTGAACTGAAGTCGATTATATGCTACGGATTCCTGTCTTCCTGTGTGTCTGCTTGTAGACATTGTGTGGGTTTCTTCTTCGTCTTCCTCCTGTGGAGATGATGTGCTGCGGACCCGACTGAAGAACCTTTCCTGGGGTTGGTTGTCCAGAGAAAGCACAAACGGAGACGCAACAGCAAGAAAATGTAAGTAGATTATGCCAGAGGTTCATCCTACACACACTTCAAGCCGAAGTGTTCAGTTCACCTTTCTCCTGAGTGCCAAAATGTGAAAAGGCAGGACTCATCTCGGGTTGAAAAGCACGTATATGTAATAATACAATTATTATTAACTGTTCATAACAGATGTTCTGTCTTTTAACAGTTTTCCGTTTTGCATTTATTGCGTTCAAGAACGAAAATAAAACAGCTGCCCACATATAACAAATAACCACCCTTGGTCGATTTCAATTCCAATACATAAAAGGTCAAAGGATAAATGTTGGGATGCAACAATGAAGCCTCCACGGATCTCAATGGCGGGGGTACTCAATGTCAAAAGCTTTTCACGGAGGCCACTTGGTCACGCGTGGAACGGCAGCTGATGTAGATTGAAGGGAGAAGGATGCTGGATGATATGCTTATTCTAAAATGGGCTGCTTGGCTGGTAAAACTTTTTCCCCTTCTATTCAAACTCCCGCTTACGAATTTGACTCAGGGGTGTTTGACTAACACTGCGTTGGAAAATCGTTAGAAGTTCAAGAAGTAAACGGGTATCGGGTAACATGCGTTACAAACGCAGTTAAGCATAGCGTTTATTTTGCGTGTGAAGAAACGGGCTGTACAAAAACAGGAGATCTTAAGGAACTGGTTTTTATTCAACCCCTCAGTTCCTTGATTGAACTATTTATAGGCTATATATATAACGTGATCTTTAGCCGCTGACAGAGATCTATTAAACCATGTACCAGAGGAGCTCTTAAGTTCTTGGGAAGACTTGAGATAAAAGACACCACCTCTTCACAACCGCTCCACAGAAAGATTCCTCTGTGTGCAGTACATGGTAGAAGTGCCCAATCGGTGGCTTTTGAATCTCCCCCTTCTCAAGAACAAGGAAAGGCATCGGATTGTCCAATTAAACAAATAATTATTTGTATGACAGGTGTTGTTCACCCCTGGTATTCGATGAGCGAGTCTTTTATCCTTGAACATTGTGGAACAGTATGGAGTTCATGCAAGTCTCTGAAAGTCAATGCATTATGAGTTAATGTTTGAAGGGAAGAATAGTCATTTCATAGGCTGCTGGTGCTCCTTTTTCCCATGCTGTTTCTGCACAGCCTGTTCTGTCAGTGTGAGAAGTATTAGTCAGACGGTCGTGTGCCTGCTTGCCAGAGACTTGGGGGTTTGTGATTGTGATGACATCCTCTTTAGATCGTATAGACTAGGTGTCTTCACCCTGAGATAACATGTGTTTAAATAAGACGCATTGAGAGAAATGCATAAATCTATTACTATATACAGTATACACAGAGATGAAGTCAGAACACAATAAATGAGTCTTGGAACCAGAAACATTTGTTGTGTTTTTAACATAATTGTCTTGTCAGGAAGAATATCTTGGTTTATACTTCACATTTGAGTGCTTATATGCCTTAGTAATCTGAACAAACGAGGTCTCAGTACTTGATAAGCTGGAATCACATTGTATAATGATCTTTGACAAAATGCAACATCTGTCATGTTCAATTCAAGTATTTACACATGAATAATAATACCTCCACAGCACAGTATGTGGTGCTGTCAAGGACTTAATGGAAATTGATAACAGGTCTGTTTTAGCAGGAGTTTTGCACAATAGCAATTTGTATACAATTACAGAAACTAACACAATTTGTATCTGGAGTCTTTTTGTTCCATCCACTGATTATATAACACGTTTATGTTCATTCTTCATGTTTCATGTGTTTGTTGTTTTTATTTCCACTAAATTCTCAATAAAATAAGCTGTTAATCAGTATTTAATTGTATAATACCAGCATATGTGTGACTGTCCCTAAACGGGACAGTATCCCTTCTTGTCATCCTGAGCAGCTCTTCAAGTCTCTCCCAGCTTAGGTTTCCTGATGGAGCCCATGATGTGTGTCCAGAACTGAACACAGTATCCTAGGTTGCTTCATACAGTGTAATTTGGGCAACAATCTGATTTTGTCACTCTTTCTATAGATGGGTGCTGTGTTAACAATTTGCCAGTCACTGATGTATGACTCCCATCTTGAGAGTTGGAGAATGTCATTTGTTTCCTTTGTGACCGTTGAAACAACATCAAGACATTTATGTGCTTCTAGTACTGGTCAAATATATGTATTTTCTGTGCTAATGTTGATTAACACACAGCTCTGTCTTTGCACAACCTGAAGCACATTGCCAATTACTTGAGTCACGACCTGAGTGAAATAGTCTTTTAATACATTAGCCATACAAAGCATATGTGTAGTTTCAATTTTGTTATTTGATTACGGGGAAACACATTCTCCATGTCTGCTTACTGTATGTAGACCTCAGTTATGATTGGCCGTCTGCACACTCCAAAAATCTGCAACACGTTTCCCAATGCTGCTTATGTTCAATTAGTAACAACAGCGTTCCAAGATAAAAATCCATACATAACATCCCCTAGATTTTGCTAATGCAAAATTTTTTACTGGTTTAACACAAACGTGTTTTGATTTTTATAACAAAGGATGTGACATTTTTGCCAGTGTGTGATTGCCTGTGCAATGAGTTAAAAGAGTTCTGGAACCATTTTGCCATTTGGCACATATGTTCAGCTCCGGGAGGACCTGGTGCCTTCCAGTTTTTATTCTTACCTGAGCAGTCAATTTAACAATGAGCTCAAATAATATATTTATTATTCATATATGTGCCTTTTTTCAACACAATTCTACTAGAATTGATCATTCAAAACATTGACTTAAAGGTGCCATTACCTATAAACAGAGCTGCTCGGGAGCTCCAAATCTTTACTAAATTAAATACGAATTATACTTAATTGCCATGCAGGGCCCATCTACCTGTTATTTGTATCCATTCGTCTTTAAAAAGCTGCCATTACATGCCTTCATACTTTTGTCCATAGCTGCACAGTCCGGTGATCCTGTATGCACTGTTCCCCTCACGGAGGAACTCCTTAGATTTGCAGTTGGTGCAAAATATACTTGAAAAAGGAAAATAATTACTCCAGATACATTTTATCTTTTTGAATTCATAGACGATTATCTGGACCCAAGCATTCATTAAGTAGCAATATCATTCTAGCATATGGTTTTATACTTTGTTCAGTTTCAAGACGGCTTTAAAATCTTGCCCTGTCTCTGAATTATGGGTCCGAGTGGTAACCCTACCTATATCAAAGCCTCGTTAGGTAATAATTTAATTAAACAATTAGACTGTGTAATTGAGAGCTTGGCTAAAACAGACTAGAAGACACCAGGCCCAGCAGGAACTGACTCTGCAACCCTCAACCTAAGCCTAAAGCAGAAAAATAAAAAATGATCTAAATTTACTGACACATCAAGTCTTTACTTATCATTATCATATCAACCAATGAAATAAGTGAACAAAATCACATGACATTAACATTCTGCTTCAGTACTCTTTATATATATATGGAGTTAATGTTTGATTATAGTATTGTTACATTTGGCATCGTTTGGATTTGGTTTTCGTTGTATGTGTAGTTTACTTACAAACCCCAGAACCACCCATCTCCAGTAATTCTGTGGCACAGAGAAGGGGAGCTCCACTTCTCCCCCTGCTGGTCCCCAGGCAGTTGTAGTCCAACTTAATAGACCTCAGAGCCACCAGTGGGGGAGGGAGTGACAAAGCCTTTTTCTTATTGGCACTCTCTGGTTATATTTAGGTTGCTGAAGCCCAAGTGCATTTAACTCCCTGCATCCAGCTTCTAGTTAATCAAATGGGTTTCATTAAGAAACTACACGATGTCTGAGTTCAGGGATCAATAGCACTCTTCACTGGGAGCAATAATAACAGTGGTAGAAGTGACAGAATCTCTTAGAAAATGCATTGCACACAACACCTGATATTTTTGCCAATATTTTGCCTATATCATTTGAAATGTTTTGCATAAGGCCAGGCCTGGGGCTGTTTCATGTGACCTGAGCCAGATCTTCATCTTCAAGAAGAGGTGATTTTTTCCCCCCTCTTTTTTAACCACGACTTCTTTGATGTTCTGTGACTAATTTTCCCAGACAGGCATTATTGAGTGGTGGGAGGCAATGTTATTTCCAAGCAGTGTAAACAACTGCCAGTATTACTTTACTTGTTCTCTTTTCATTTCCAGCAATCGGCTGTTGAGAAATCACTGCCATGCAGAGTATTAGTGGATGTGTCATAGTTTGTAGGCAAATTGTAGGCCTTTGCACTCTCCCACACCCCCTACACACACAGACACACATACTCATGCTTACGGATATATACTGTGTGCATATGTCTTAAGCTGCTTTTTACAGTTCCGGTAGTTGTGCAAGTTGCTTTGTGTTCCCAGAAAAAAAATCGGGAGAATCTCAATATCCACATTGATGAATATTGATCCTGGAATCAATAGAAAGATCAAGTGTGTTTCAGGTCTAGGCTAATAGATTGGATCAGGGTTGAGATTAAATTTGGATTTAGGGGTACAGGAGGATATGGAATTATAGGTATAAGAAACGGCCAGGACTGGCATTGAAGATGTGTGTTAGGTTGTACAGGAGCTGCAGTTTGTAAGTCAGTAAATCCAGAATGTTCTGTGGTTGTCTGTCTAGATCTTCCAATGCCAGCATTAGTAAGACATCCAAATTGCCCTGTTTGAGAGGCAGAAGGTAGCAATGGGCAGCCTAGACCGCACACATACACCTGTACATGCACATACAAATATAGCTCAAGATGAATGCTGACTCAGCAGGATCCTTGGACAATTGCTCAGTGAGGTTTGTGGATCAATGAGCTAATACCAGCCAAATGATACACCGGGTAAGTGTAACCGTTCTTTTCCTCTTGAAAATACAGATGTGGAGGTTCACCTCTGCACACTCTCAGACTCGCACTGATAGGTTGAAAAATAAAAGTAGCCCATTGGCCCATCTTATCCAACTGTAGTTAGTAGCTAAGTGATGCAAGGATGTCATCCAGCTGTGTCTTGAAAGAAGTCAGGGTATTGTCTTCGACAACATGGCTGGGTAGCTCCTTCCATACTCTCCAGCCCTCTGTGTGAAGACGTGATGCCTGTTCTCAGTTTTAGATAGTACTTTCCACTGTGTTCTCCTGTTCATGTTTCGCGGGGTTTGACTTTGTCATTGTCTTTACAGATTCTGAATATTTGAATCCCTTCCCTTTTTCTGTTCAAGGCTGAAAGTGAGCTTTTCTTTCAGCCTGTCAATGCAGAACATTCTCTTCAAACCCAGAATGGATCTATTTGCTCTTCTAATTCCAGGGCAGCAAATCTTTTCTATAAGGTGGTACACCTTATTAACACTGTACACAAAATTCTAAATATGGCTATACTAGTTTTACATAATTTATACAAAATATATTTTATTATTTTTTATGTCTTTATGGTTTCAATAACCATGGTGTATTATGAATTCAATCCAGATTCTATACATGTATTAAATTCCAAAGTTTTTATTTAGAAAAACAGGGCTGAGAAAATGTTTGTGAAATTCTCAGTATAATTATGGAAATTACAATTTCCTATTAGCCTTGTTTAATCAAACTGGTATTGTCTTAAATAACTAAACGCTTATATTTACTATTTCAATGTTTCTGAGACGCAATAGTGTATAAAGAAGAAAAAATGAATAATTAAGGAACATTATGTGAAATAGTGATTGAACACCATTAGTTTACTTAGCGCAATTAAGTGGTTAATTAGAATAATTGGGTTTCAATCTAACAAGGATTTAGTTTGGGCAACCCTGTCTTATATATTGGTCAGAAGCTCTAGGAGTTTGGTCTTCACTGTACAGGCTAGTGGAAACACCAAAATCAAGAGAGAATCAGAGGACCTCAGAAAAGCAATAGCTGATGCTCATCAGTCTGAAATGGGTTACAAAACCTTTTTCTATACATTTGGAGCTCCATCCATCCACTGCCCAACAGTCTAGAAACATATTCAAGACCATGGTGGCTCTACACAGTACCAGGAACCCCAGAGTAACATTTAAGGATCGGTAGGCCTCTCTCACAGTGCTAATGTCAATATGCATACCTCAACCATGAGGATACATTTGAATGGGAATGATTTTCATTACAAGATCGCTAGGAATGTACAACTTCTCTATAAACAGAACACTGCTACTTATGTCTTACATTTGCCAAAACACACAAGAGCACTGCAAGAATTTTCTCTGAGAAGATGAGCCAAAAGTTAAACATTTTGGCTAAAATGAGAGGTGTTTTATATGGTGAAAACCAAACACCGTCTCCCAGTTGAAGAGCCTTATCCCAGCTGTCAACCATGGTAGTGGAAGAATCATGGATTGGGTGCTTTGCTGCCTCAGGAACCAGATGGCTTGTCATGATTTACAGAACCATGGATCAGGACTTGTATCGGCAAACTCTGGAGGAGAATTTCAGACCATCAATTCATCAGCTGGAGCTGAATTGGAAAGAAAGGTCATGCACCAAGATAATGATCCTAAACATAAAAGTAAACATAGAGTACAATAGATCGTTTGAAGAAAAACATGCATATTTAAATGGCCAAGTCTACCACACTGAAATGTTATTGCACGATCTGAAGTGAGCTGTTCATTCAAGGAAGCTCTCAAATGTCACAAACATGAAGCAGTTCTATAAGGAACAATGGGGTAAAATTCCTTCAAGCTGATGTGAGAGACTGATAAAGACAGTTACAGGAAATGTCTAGTTGAAGTCACCGCTGCTGAAGAAGTGCCACCAGTTATTGAATCTAAAGGCTCACATGTTTATTCACACAAGGATATTTACTGTTTAATTTGTTCTTGTTAATTTATCCAAATATGCCTTACGTCTTTGTGTTAATTGTTTAATCAAGTCATCAACATCTTTTAATAAAACATTCATGATGATCTAATTGTGTTTTTTAAGTCTAAAATATATGAGAATACAGATTAAGCTGTGGGGAACACATTTTTTGTTCTCGGTACGCTAAGATAAATGGTGAAATGTACATTCAGTATGTTGTACAGTATCTGCAGTGAAACAGGACAGGGCCAGTAGTAAATCCAGCAGCAGGCAGGTGCAGGTTGTAGGATCTGAAGTACCCTACCCCCATCCAAAAGGGGAAAGCGGTCTCCACTGTGCTGGATCTGTCTGAATTCTCCCTTTGGGCCATTAGACTGCAACCTTTTTAAGGAAAGGTTTCAATACATGTTTTGATATTGTAGCCACACTTCCCTTCAGCTGCTCAATACTAGTTTGTTTTTGATAGTGTGGCTCTAGAAGGGCAAAGTTTCTTTTTCAGTCAGTGAGTTTTGATGTGTGCTAAATTTCCAGCTAGCATTTGAAACTCTGTTGTGATCTGCAGTGTCAAACTGCAGTTGTGCAGTCTTCTCCACAAAATGTGGGCTGGGCAGGCTTTGAGAATCCAATCATTTTTAAGTAGGGTGGCCGACTGGCTCCTTATGCTCTGAATGAGGACAAGCTTTAAAAGTTTACTCGTGATATGTGTCAGTTTTAAAGATAACCTAAAAAAAAACATAGTGCCTAAATGATTCTGATTAATCTGGGGCCAGCAGGTCCTATCCCCACATTAATGTACCCCTATACACAGAAGGAGAAATATGATTTATTTGATTAGCAAACACCCTCTTCTAGGCCAACATGCATAGTTAACAACATACAACACACACCAGTGCAATAATTATACAACAATTCAATGTTAACACAAACAAAATCAAAAACATATACCTGAAAGCATTCAAAACACAAATGTCAAGAAAACAAGGAGACCTATAATTAGGTAAGAAAGGTAGGAAAGTTTACAGAAAAGGCCACTCAACTCTTTTGGCTCATTCTGAATGCTAGTAGCTTATTGATATGACAATCTCATCCAGTGTTTCTTGAAAGAATTCTGGGTATTGAGGTAAGGTTAATCCCCATCTTCAGACTATTAAAACATTTTTCACTTACCTGTAATATAGTTACAAGTATGAGGGATTATTTAAAACCACAGCCTGCGGTCATTTGAAAAAAAAATCATCACCACAGATCCAAAACTATAGGAAAACACATATTTCATTTTTAACAAAAGATGGATACAAGCTCTGTTTGCCCAGAAAAAGTGTAACTTCATTTGCCATATATTCAGTAATAGGCATCACATTACTCCACTCATCAAATATTAGCCTAAGGGGTTTTTCCCTTAAAGTAAAAATGGATCTACAGTACTCACTAAGTATGCCAAGGGCATTCTTTTCACCTTTCAGGAATATTCTTTCATGTATTGCTAAATTTATTGTACAACATTTTTGTATGTGTTTTATGTTACTTTCTTTATTTACTGTTATTTCCAGCCATTACTCTTCTAAATAGGCTGATTCTGGGATGGGAGAGCGCAGGCTGGGTAGTGGGAATAATAATAATAATAATAATTGCTTACATTTATATAGCGCTTTTCTGGACACTCCACTCAAAGCGCTTTACAGGCAATGGGGACTCCCCTCCACCACCACCAATGTGCAGCATCCACCTGGATGATGCGACGGCAGCCATAGTGCGCCAGAACGCTCACCACACATCAGCGATCAGTGGGGAGGAGAGCAGAGTAATTAAGCCAATTTATAGAATCTCTGGTCTGGACCTGGACAGGCCTTGTCTGGCTGGTTTGGTAAGGAGTCATGAAGCATCTGTGTCTAAAGACCTAGACTAATTTCACTGTGATAACTCGCAAATTGCTATAAAGCTAGGATAGGTTAAGACCCCCGTCTTATAGCAGTATTGCCTTTATCCTGACAACATTGCAGTGGGGTTGTAAAACAAAACGATTAATTAAAAGACATAAGCACAATTTAATACACCTACAATACTTGTTAGAGTACTTAATTAGTCTAATCATCTTATTGTATGAAGTGAATAAACGTAATACTCCCCACAGGAATGTCCTATAGTCACCGTCATAACACATCTTTTAAGCTATGAACTTTAAAAAGGGACGAAACATTCATAAATTATGATCCGACAAAAAAATCTGTGTGCTACACACAAAAAAAATCAGGTTTAAAGAACATAATTGGGTAATTAGTTTCTCTTGGGTACATTTTGATTAAAAAAAAAAACAAAGTATTTTTCTTCCGTGTACTGTAAATGGATCTGTGACTTGTAGTTGGTGGGAAATTTACATTAAAGATAGCAAAAGCAGTCCAACTCTAACGATTTTGGACACGTGCAAAATGGCAATCAAGTTATCTTGTGACACCTCTGGTGACATAACGTTTGCTTATGGGAAGATTTACGATTACGGTGTGACCACCTCAATATAAGATAGTACGTTCGCGTTCCGAGTTGTCTACGCGGCAAATTAACCACATCTCCGGTTCTACATCAGTTTGCTGAAGATCCCGTCTCGCACGCTTGTACCTTTTGGGTTAGACTGGCAATATCTCACCGCGTCCAACTACGGAAGACGCGCTTAATGAAACGAAGGAACAGATACATTAGGAATGAGACCCTCTGCTGTCACAGAAAGCTATTTAGAAATTTAGCTGTATACGCAAGATCCGTCAGTCGACTTTAATGACGTTTAAACATGTAATAAAATGTATTAATTATTATCACTGCGCCTTTATTGATCTCCATTAAAATATCCACTTTTCTAATGGATGTCTTTGCTCTTGGTGGCTTTTAAATACCGGGAGCGCGTTTCTCGATTGCAGTATTTCATGGCTGTGTCTTGCGATCTCAGCAGAGGGCGATATCTGCCCCTGTGCCTTCCTATCGTAGTCCTGCAGAAACTGACACTCACTAGACGTGTGACGTCCCGAAGGCAGTGACCGTGTTCACCAGCTTAATTAACAACTGAGGTACAGTAGTTCAGATTGCAGGAGCTGCTGAAGACCAGAGGATGTTTTACTTATAAAGGTGTACTACGCGAAAAGCAGAATGAAGTGCAGTAGAACAGTGAAAGCACATCACAAGCATAGTAAATCGCAAGTAACTATAGCGAGAGAGTTCTACAATCAATGGGAAGTGGTAGAAAAACACAATTAATTTGTGCTCTGTCCATGATGTGAATGCAATAATGTGTATTCACCCTAGATTTGTACAGTAAATGTCTCTGCAAGCCAGCGTGAGGTGACCCTAGTCTACCCATTTTGTATTTAGGCAAATAAAAAAATCTGAGGGTATTGTGGTTATCACTAGACCTCAGTTCATCTTCCATCCATCCATTTTCTAAGTGAGTCTTCCAATTCAGGGTCACGGGAAAGCTGTAATCTATCCTGGCAAGCAATGGATGCAAGGCAGGCTACGCTCTGGATGGGACGCCAGTCCATCGCAGGGCAGATACAAACACAGATACCCACACCCACACACAAAGGGCCAAGAAGCAAATTGACCTACCCGTATGTTTGTGTTGAATGGGGGCATAGCTGGACAGTGAACAGAACTTATTTTCCAGACTTTGGGAAATCTCCTTCCTCTTAGCAACATTAGTCAAATGCGTTTCACCTGCAAATGGAGCTTTCCCAGTAACTTCTATCAAGGCGATTGTGATCCCATTTTAGAAAGACCAAACAAAGAACAAGGGAGCCCAGAACAATTATTAACAGTCTTCCAAACTCTGTTATTAGAACAAGGATTAGCGCTGCTCTTCAATGGCTTAGCTCTGGATTTTCCCCTAATGAATTGCAGAGGAGTGGAATGTAATTGGAGAGCATTCAATAGGAGGTGTTGGAAGAGAGTGGCACAACAAATGCCACTCATACACATCATTTACAGGTGTCTGGAGCATTCTCATGGGAGAGGCTGGTCACACCTGAGCAAAGGGCTGAGAACTGTCTTTTTACTGGCCTGGTTTTCCTTTCCGAGGACAGATGCTCTATTCGGAGAAAAACGGCAGTTCTGAGAAAAGAGATCAAACCTTGCGCCTGTTTACTCAAATAACATCTCATAAATCCTTCAAAGTTGAACATTAAACAGCTCTAATGCACAAAGGTTCAAGTGGTTTCAAGTAAGATAAAATAAATAATGAACGGATTTATTGGTCATGCCAATGCGATACAAAATTGTAAAAGAAAGTGCCCTTAGTTTGACCTTCATTGCCAGAGCTTATTACTGTAGATCAGTCTGCTCGTTCACTTGAAATGAGTGATTGCAACCATGAGTCAGCAGGTTTCCAGGACGAGATTTTCAATTTTTTCACTTTTTTTACTGTCTTTAAGAATTTCACCTAAAACCCTTTTCTGGAACTTGCACGCATTAAAAAACATTACAGCGTAGCACTTACCTGAGGGCCACATCCACTCTGTTTAAGGTTTCCTGATGAATCATTTCCTTGTGAAAAAAGACATGCCAGGTTTTGGTGTAAGGTCATGTTATGAAACACACAGGCAAGTGTATAGGTCTTTTTTGTGCTTTCAGTTGAAACGAACACATACTTTTCAATGTGTAATCCCTGGTTTTCAAACTGTTGCTCGTTAATGAGCCTGCCTCTCTCCTTCAAGCTGTATGTCAGTGCAGGAGAAGTGCAAGACAACTTGTGTCCTGTGGGTTTTGTGAATCAGGCCATGTAAGCCCCACCACACATTGTAAAGTCTCTCACTGATACCTCTGCACGCACATCCACTTCCCCAAAAGATTCTTACCCTTTTACTTACTTTACCATCATTCTTTTGTACCCTTTCACTGTCTTTACCACAGTTCTCCTGTGGATTAACCTGCCTCTGATTGTGCTTTGCTGCCCTGGACTATGGGAAGACTACAGTGTACTAAACCTTTAGAAACATGAACCATGATATACTGTAGTATTCCCATGGTCTAGTGTAGTAAGACATGGAGAAGGAATGTGATGAACATAATAAAACTATATAAACAATGAAAATACTATGCTTAATTTAACAAGTTGCTTACATATATACTGTACACAGTTACCCAAGAAGTTGTTGTGCAGAAAATCACTGCAGCCTCTACAGACACAGATCCACAGTGTTCAGCTGCCTGTACACCCTTCATAGCCCATATTACAACCAGTAACCTCTGACCTGTGAGGACCAGTGTGCTGGGAGCCACTCAAGGGTTGTGCTGATTAAAGCTTGGTGCTTCAGTAGGAGTGTTGTGGGATCACTCTGTGGTGCAATGCTTCAAATCACTCAATGAACTATTCACTTTACATTTGATATTCCCCAAAACATAGAAACTCTGACCTCACACTAAACAAGTTCCATTTTGCCAGTGGTGCAGCATTGACCTTGAAGAGCACACAGCTGGGGTCTGGAAAATAGGTGGTCTGCAGCGGTTGAAATTACCAGGACCTGAATTCTTCTTATGATTAAATATCCTGACTATTTATACTTCAAACCAGGTGATGTCCCTCTCTCTGTGTTGAAAGGTGTCTCCTCCTAAGCACATTGTCTTTTTCAAAAGGGGTGCAGTTAGCACTTTGTATCCCATCAGAGCAGGGGTGCCCAACTCTGGTCCTCAAGCGCCAGTGTCCAGCAGGTGTTATAGATCTTTTAAAATCTTTATAAGAACAAGGAAAGATTTAATTGGATATTTTAATGGCTTAAGTGCAAAGAAAAACAGAAATCATCCGGCCTTTTAGGACTGGAGTTGTGCACCCCTGATTTATAGGATTATACTGGGGGACCCCACTTAATATCTCTCTGCTTTTACACCATTGATTTTTGGGACCATGGTTCTAAAAATTCCCTGGCTTTACATCCAAAGGACCTAAACTACACCCTAAAAATGTCCAGAGAGAAAAAACAGCAAATGTATAGTAAAACCATTGCAAACTTGCTTAATTATAAAAACAATATAGGTGTATTACTGCATTATTTTGAACTGTCTTTTCTCTACCTTGACTTTGTGTCCTCTGACCACAAAGCACCCTAACCGAGAAGTTCAGAGAAACGGCGAGAAGCGCAAGACTACGTTTGATTGATCGGATCAAATGTAATGTAATCATTCAGGTGGGGCTGTACACTGGTGGTGGTGGAGGGGAGTCCCCATTACCTGTAAAGCGCTTTGAGTTGAGTGTCCAGAAAAGCACTATATAAGTGTAAGCAATTATTATTGTTATTAATTAATGTTGCTAGAGCTGAAGTAATTTTACTCTATACAGGGTTAGGTGTCCTTATTGGGTTTCTGTGTGTACTGTACGAAGGTGAAGCGCTATGCCTTGCTTTGTGTCAATAGCATCCTGCCCCTCCCACTGCCTTGTCTCTTAGTGTCATGTGTGGTTCCACACACACACAAAAGTGAATGTTCTGTTGATACACAGAAAATGCAATGTGCGCTACTCTAGACATGACCTGGTGCCTATTACTGTTGAATACATTGAGAAATATGTCGCACTAAATGTCCTCCGGGGAATATTCATATCCTCCCAGTTCCCATTAGCCCCTATCTGTATATTCCCTGATTAATGTCACTATTTTATGGTCCCTATTAAGGATGTTATATAGGGACCCCCCTGTGAAAACCATCAAACTGGAGCCACAGCTCAGGACACAAGAGAACACAAGAATGATTACAAATGAGAGGAATCCATTTGGCCTCTGGAGCCAACTCTGGTACTGTGGACAGTATTTTATTGACCAAGGATCTCATCCAGCTGCTTCTTGAAGCAAGCAAAGACATCAACAGCATGGTTGAGTAACTTGTTCCATACGCCAACAACCCTTTGTGTGAAGCTGTTATCAGTTATAAACAGATGTACAGTGCTTCTTAATTTGTGTGTGCAGGCACTTTAGTGTTCAGTTTCAGTGTTGGCTCTAAAGCAGTCCTTTCAGGATTTTGAACACTAGTATCAAGTCCCTGTGTAGTGTACTGCAGTCTTTTCTATTCAAGTCTATTAAATTCCTTTATCTGTGACCTTCCTTAAAGGCAAGGAATTAATCTTGTTGCTCTTCTTTGAACTGGTTCCAGAGTACCAATGGCCTTTTAGTAAGTAGTGATCAAACTTGCAGACGGTATTCTAAGTCAGAATATTGCATATAATATATTGTTTTGCTTTCAAAGAATTAAATCTTATTCAGGCACATATTTTATTCTTGTTAATCTTGTTAATCTCTTAATTTCCTTTGCAATTTAGAAGCGGGTTGGGTGTAGGGTTTATATTTTTAGGCTCATATTTTTTATTGTTAATCTTTTTGTTAATTTCTTTCACAATTTGAAAGGAGGTTGGGAGTAGGGTGTAGGGGTTTGTACATCCTTCCCTGGTAAATATCGTGCACAAGATCCTGCAAGATCTCATGGGATACTGTGTGCATCCTGGTCAATATCCTAACAGGAAATGGATTCTAGTTAAAATCTTGTATTGAATTATTGGATGATTCTACCAACAATCCTATGAGGAATACAGTACAATCAAAATACAATCCAGAATATGAATCCAGCATTTGTGTATTTTAGGGGTTTTAATTTGAAATGCACTTGTCTGGAATATGAACAAAATAATAGATTAAGATCCTTATATATCAAGATAAAGCACTTCATAAAAGTACTTTGGGAAAATTAATATGTGACTCATGTTAAACATCCAGGCAGTTTACAGTGTGATTCAAGTATAATATACAAGCACGGCAGCTGAGTTTAATGTCCAGCAATCCATCCCTCAATTCAGCACCTTCCACATTGTTGGCATGGAGAGATTTATCACCCAGGTGGGAGGCACTAATCTGCAATCCTACTGATCTTGGACGACATGGGAATATTAACCTGCAAAGGGCCTGATTAATATTGTCAGATCAGTTTTTTTACAGATCACAAAATATAGGTGCAGCACAAAGTTCTGCTTGAGCCAAATTTGCTGATGAGAGCAGAAGAGCTGTGATTTTATTTCTCTGGAAAGAGAATGGGTAAGTCCTTCAGTGCAACTTATACTGTTTATATAATAATAACAAAAACATAGCACTTTTCTGGACACCCACTCAAAGCGCTTTACAGATAATGGGGACTCTTCTCCACCAATACCAGTGTGTATAACCCACCTGGATGATGTGACGGCAGCCATAGTGCACCAGTATGCTCCCCACGCATCAGCTATCAGTGGGGAGGAGAGCAGGGTAATGAAGCCAGTTCATAGATGGGGATTATTAGGAGGCCATGATTGGTAAAGGCAAGGAGGACTTCAGGACACCAGGGTAACACCCATACTCTTTTCGAGAAGCATGCTGGGATTTTTAATGGCCCAATGAGAGAGTCAAGATCTCAGTTTTACATCACATCAGTGTAGTGTCCATCATATAGTGTCCACGTCACTATCCTGAGGCATTAGGACACACGCAGTCCATGGGATGAGCACTCCCTACTGGCCCCGCTAACACCTCTTCCAGCAGCAACCCTAGATTTCACAGGAGGTCTTCCATCCAGGGACTGACCAGGCTCACACCTGTTGAGCTTCAGTGGGTTACCAGTTGTGTGTTGTATGTCGATATAGCTGCTGGCACAAAAAAAGATGTCATTAAAAATTGCTAACATTGTATCGCCTGTAAACATTTATGACCATTAATAACATTTTTTGGATAGAAAACTGTGCAATCTTCTGTTGAGCAGAACCTTTGGTTGTTTGTTGGCATTCAGTATGTGTGTAGCTGAGTCTGGGGAGGCTATAAACTCACATGATCTGATCAGTTGAGCAGTATGCCAGTATCAAAGCCACTATTATTACTGCTATTGCTAGAACTAACATTCCACACCCTGAAAAGACAGAAAAGGCAAAGAACTGAAACAGTGAAACAAGTCTGACAGTGACTTATGAGCACGCTCTGCGCTCAACACACTTATCACCACACAGTCATTTACCAAAGCAGAAGTGCCAGTTCCAACGACACAATAATAAGGCCAAGTTTTAAGTTTGGTTGTTGGTTTGACTTGTTTTCAGAGGGAGCCAATCAGCGGAGTAAGAGCATACCTGACATGCAGGCAGGTCCAGCCTATATATGGCTGGTGGAAAGATGCTGTAAGTAAATGGAATGACTTTGCGCTGTGCCTTCGCGTATCTACCTGGAGCTGTACAGTCGACATGCAGCCCTCACAGACCAGGAGCTCTGAGGATCACGTAAGTCTGCTGCACAGGGCAAACCCTCCTGGACACAGAGAAAAGTATTTTTTTTATTATACATATTTTATTTTTAGGGTAACTAGTAATAATACTGATAATAGCATTATTATTAGTAGTTTAAATACGGTCTAAAGAATTAATCTTGTTTCCCTTTTTTTAAACTGATTCTTGACTGCCAATGTCTGTTTAGTAAGTGGTGCTTAAATTTGCACACAGTGAGAATATTGTATATTTTAGTAAGTAGCTTTCGTTTCCATACACTGACTTTTATGCAGGCTCTTATTTTTGTTAATCTCTTTGTTCATTTACTTCACAGTTTGAAAGAGGCTTTTAGTATTTTATTTCTGCAAAGTCAATGAAGCCCCCCCCCAAAAAAAAAAAAACTGATCACAAGTAGTTTCAAGTTATTATCAGTGGCAAATCAGATTTAGCCCCCTGTTTTAGTTGTTGGTGTGGATTCCGCTCCTGTTTTTGCTAGTGAAGGGGTTTGATTGCTTGAGCACTGATGGGGAAGTGTGAACGACCCCAGATTCTTTTTAAATGTAATAATATGTACTCCATTTAATGAACTCTGCAAAATTGTGTTTACTTTGGGAAAACAAAACGCACATTGACTATTTTTAAAGGTCACGTACAGATAACAGTCACGAAAGTCATGCAGAAGATACAATGCCTCACAGCTCTTGGGTCCTGTAGTCAGTCCCAGCTCGGGGGGAGCCATCGGTGTGGCGTTTGCAGACTGTTTTCGTATCTGGCGGGTTTTATGCTGCTGTTTTTTCCCCTAACACATGCAACTCTAACATGCTTCCCGTACGCATCTGTGCCTGTGCGCACCTTGCTATGGACTGGCGCCTAATTCAGGGTGTGGTGCTCTTTGCGCCCTGTACTTTCGGGGTTAACACGGATCGTTAGGATCGGGTTTACCGCGATCCTATAAGGGTAAAGAGTTACCGAGACTGTAAAGAGCGATAATTACCAACCGCATCAGACTAAATGACTAGTATTTTTAGACTGTTTGACTGCTCTTGTGCTGGGAATGACCACTTAATGATCCACTGAAAGCAGGCAGATTCAGCTCTGCCAAAATGGTTATTTGTGTATCGGTGTCAATACTGTACCTTTCTCCAGACGCACAGAGCTGGCGCCTGCGCTTAGTCAGTGTCTGCTATAACACGAACCGCATCTGCCAAATGCTCTATTCACTTCAGACGTTCTGCTTTCTATTAACATTTACTGGTACTTTTTGGAATAACCGGGGTTCAATTTCCAAGAACAGCTGTTGTAATAAAACAAACTCGCCACGGTCTTAATGCTGCAGTTGTTTGTGCATTTTGGCAGGCGAGAGAGAGACGGTGCGAAGGAAACGAACAAAAAAGAACTTCATTCAATTCGTGCTGTCTCGATCCGAACGTTTTGTCGGTGTCACAGCTTCGTCAGACGTTTCTTATTTGAATGCAATAATTATGACTAAAACATGTCTTTATTAAAAAGGATAAGGTCTTTTAATCCACAAGGATGGTAATACAGTTCAGCCTGCAACTAACCTGAACTGGGACTCCACAGCAGATCGCTTTTTAAACATTTGATTTTAGGAATGTGTGTCTTTTCCTTTGTCTTTTTATTGGAACCGCTGCAGAGCACGCATTTAAGACCCAGCCTATAGGTGTATTCCCTGATATGCCAAAGATGTTGTGTAATGCATAATAAAACGTAACACACATGCTGTAGCACGTAAGGTGTTCGCCCTGCTGCCCCACATAGCAAGTGAGAAACCTGTAACTCGAACGTTTCCAGTGATGCGAGAGCACGCTAATCAAATATTTTCTTTGAAATCCCAGCCAGAACAAAGGAGCTGTTAAAAGTTGTCAGAATCACGCTCATATGATCACCCTCTCTTTTTCTTGCACAAACTTTTTTCTTTATGTAGTAGACTCATGCTGAACTCTGCTCCTTAGAAGACGAGCCGACTGTACCACTTACACAGCCTGGGAAGGGGAGGGCCGTTCGCACAACACCCACAAGTCCCGCCTCGGAATGCACCCCGTAGAAATTTAGGAACTAAAAAAGAGCAACCGATGGGAATTCTTCGTTGTCGTGCAAGGGTTGCGTTATAAAACACCTTCCAACTGGTGTCCGTTATTTAGGAATTTGTGACACTCACACCCAGTCCGGTTTTCTGTTTTCCTTGGCGTCTGAGACTCATTTCTTTCCCCGTACTGGCATTACAGCCGGCAGTGTCGGTGGTGTGCAGTCATGGCTGGGGACGGGAGCGAGCTGCGAGCGCTGCAGTATGAGCAAACTTTGGTAAGTTCACTTCTGCAGTTTAGCAGTCGCTGTAGCCCCCTTGCTGGCTTACTAGGTGTTTGTAGAGTGCTGTGCAGTGCTAGCAAACTCAACCTGCTTGCTGGCAGGAATCGTAGTCTTGAATAAACAAAGCGACAATGTAACTGTAAAGCATGTTGTCTTCTAACCTAAAAATACAAGTTTATTTTCCTGGAATTTCTGTAATGAGCTACGTGTTTAGATTCTTGTTCCGCTGGATTTCTGGAAAGCACTTTGTTTACGTGTGCTAATGATTCAAAACGGTATTCCTGCATCTTAAATGGAATTAACATAATTAACGCAAAACGTTGGACTTTGTGAAACAATTCAGATCTGCCTGTCGCAGTAATGGAATAGACGGAAAGGGTTTTAGAACATCCGTTTTGTTTTTGAGTTCAATATAAACTAAATTCGTACATTAGCTGGAATCTCAGCGCGTTTAAGCAACTAAGTTTTTTTTTATCGCTGATGCACAGCGATCCGGAAAGAGATTCTCCCCAGGAAAGTAGATGCAAATTTACAAAACGCAATAGTTTGAGCAGCACCGGTGTGTTTTCTCAACATGCTGTGAGCGTGCATCAGCCTGCGGAGTTCCGAGCCCGGGAGCAGGCACTCAGGGTCCTGCAAACAGCTGGCTGGGGGTCGCGGTCGCGTATCTCGCACTATTGCCACGCTTTGTATCGGTGCAGTTTCATTTTGAGCCCGGCACATTGACATTAACTGCAGTGGTTTGCGTACAGTTGACAGCTGCTTCGTGTAGCCTCTCAGTGCGGGATGAGTGTTGTAGTACCGCTCGACATCAGCCCGCTTCCCCTGATGTTGAAGGATCTAATACTTCCTCTGATGCGTGAGCTATTTGAAGTTGAGCGGCACAGACGACTGCTGCAGACTTTGCTGTGTGGCACGCCGTGATGTTGTTGTTGGTACTTAAGACATCTGTTCACTCTACATTCGACACTAGTTTGCTGGAATTTATTTAGGAATTTTACCTTGCGTGTCCCATTATAGGTATCTTATTTGGACAAAATGCAAAAGAAACCAGTGTTAAACACTTTCTTCCACCACTCATGTTTTTGGACACCCCATCTCTTCTTTTTGTATCCTGACCATGCTCGGTTATTAAATGTATGTTGTGGGGTACATACTGTTAAGCTTCATGTAAGCTGAAGTATTCAAGCACTTCGAATCGAGAGATCCTCAATCCTGTCGAGTAAAAGTATTGATGCTTCAATGCCGTCATAGTAATCGTTTTCCCATTATTACTCGTTTTATTCGTGCGTCCGTTGCATGACTTCGTAAAGCGCTTAAAGATCTACCAGTGTAAAAATACATCTCTGCGTCTTTTTGGGCATAAAGAAGAGCATTGTAGCGAGTCAAAGACTCGGTTCGGTCTACTCTGGCGACCGTCACATCACAACTTCAGTTTACAGCAGATTTGTGTGTGCGGAAACGTAAATATCTCTTAGACCCTAGTTCGTGTTGTGCAGGTTGGGTATAAAAAAGAGCATATGACCTTCGGAGTTTTTCTAAGGAATTTTGCCATGTGTTTCCCCTTGAACACAAGAACACCTAGTTATTGTTAGTTCATACTGAATTCGTTTTTATTACGATTTTTACCAGTTTATTTCAAATGACAGTTTTTTTACCAGAATGTTTGCGTTGTGAGCAATTCATTTGTTGGAAACAAAACGTGCTCAAGTTAAAATCAAGTCAAGTGCTAGTTTGTGCACGCGTCCGAAACTCTTAATTTCCCTCTCAGGGCTCATGTCATCATAGGAAATCTCGGGAATACTGGCGAGTTGTCTGTTGAGTGCTGAGGGTCTCTAACACACCTGAGGGTCGCTGATCAAGTTATTGATTTAAGGGTGTGGATACAAGAGCCGTCTCCCTGTGCTTTACAGCACTGGTGTCTATGGTTCAATCTTCAGCATGGCAGCTGTTTCTTTGAAGTATAAATCATATTTATGAAGCTAAATGAATCCCTGAATACAATGGTTTTGAATGGAAGAGTGCCAGTTCTTTGGTATCCACAGTCTAACCAAATTAACCCCCCAAGTCTTTGGCATCCCCTTTCTCCCTATGTGTACCCAGCATTTGCCTATTTGCCAGCAGCCATATCACCCTGCAACTCCCAACTGGCAGCCCACTGAAGCTAAGCAGGTGTGAGCCTGGTCAGTACCTGGTCAGTACCTGGATGGGAGACCTCCTGGGAAAAACTAAGGTTGCTGCTGGAAGAGGTGTTAGTGGGGCCAACAGGGGGCGCTCACCCTGCGGTCCAAGTGGGTCCTAATGCCCTAGTATAGTGACGGGGACACTATACTGTGAACAGGCGCCGTCCTTCGGATGAGACGTAAAACCGAGGTCCTGACTCTCTGTGGTCATTACAAGTCCCAGGGCATTTCTCGAAAAGAGTAGGGTCATAATGTAGTCCCGGAACTCATTATGGTCCCGGACTGTCTTCCCAGGGCCAAGGCTGGTGTGTGTAACCCTGGCCAAATTTTCCATTGGCCCTTACCAATCATGGCCTCCTAATAATCCCTATCTATGAATTGGCTTCATTACTCTGCTCTCCTCCCCACTGATAGCTGATGTGTGGTGAGTGTTCTGGCGGACTATGGGTGCTGTCGCATCATCCAAGTGGATGCTGCACATTGGTGGAGGCCCCATTACCTGTAAAGCGCTTTGAGTGGAGTGTCCAGAAAAGCGCTATATAAGTGTAAGCAATTATTATTATTACCCCTACCTCTTGCTCTCTCTCTTCCCTGGCGCTCCTAAGCTTCAGACCTGCTGGTTGGTGATGGGAAGAGTGGAACGTCATTAGTAACCTAATTGCAATCATCCTGCTTAAATATTGGGATTCAGTTGGATTACTTTGTGTCCTGAGGTCCTGCCTCTCTCATTTTATACTGCCGTTGGAAGTTTTTCTTCATTATGATTTTTTTAGTGGTGACAGAGGGCTGTGTGCTTGTGAATCACTAGCAGATCTACATTATGCACGTGCCATTGAACAGCAATATAAGCACTCTTCTGTGCAGCGTCATCTATTGATAGTATCCCCCAGTAGTGACAGAGCATTGTCAGATTTAATTTAATGAAGTTTCTCCTAGCAGCTATCATAATGCAGGCATTTGCTGGTATTCTAATGGGATTGTCAGACTGTTTTGTTTTTCAGGTTGTGCTGCGGTGTAAAACATGTGGAGAGCACCATTCATCTGGTCAGATAAGAACAAGCAAGACCATAAGAGGAATTATGAAAGCAATAAAACAGACTTGTGGGCTTGCTTTTCTTCACTCTGCTGAAGGGCAGAGTCAGTTCTTTATTGACTTCGCTGTGGCAGTGTGACTTGGGTAAATTATAGAGCACATGAGCTAAGGCGCATACAGTATCAGGTGTTCAAGCACAAAGCCTTTTCTGCTCTTGGGGGGAGTGAGATGCCAAGGCACTGCACACACAAGGGGGAGTTAGAAATCACCCCTTAATTCTTCCATTTCTTAGCCCTCTGCGTAGTTTCTTTCTGGCTACTGAAGCAATTCCTTGTTTCTCCATTAACTGCTTTAGAGATCATTTGATATGAAAACCTCAAAACCCTGTAGCTCTCAAGAACCACAGCTGGCCATTTAACTTGGGGGGGGAAGTCCCATTCACATAAAAACTCATTATGGTCCCGGACTGTCTTCCCAGGGCCAAGGCTGGTATGTACAATCATTGATTAAACTGTTTCATGGAGCCACAGTTGTCCAAGCCCTCTCCAGTGCATAGTGTAGGCGGTACAGACCGCTCTCTGCTCACTCGCCATGTCTGTGTGGTCACGTGAAGGGATTACAGCATTCCTGGACTTGAATCCCCTTTGCCAGAAGTAAGAACCTCGGAGCGAGGAGGTCAGTGCCCCCTTGTGTGGAGTGAGCGGAGGGGTTTCTGCAAAAGCAGTGCTTGGGGTGGCGGTGGCGTGAAGCACTGAATGCTGGCATGGATTACTGGTCTGTGTTCATATGGGGGCAAGATGTTCCATCTATAGGATGATCTTGCATTTTTCCATTCTGCCTAACATTTATTGAACGCTTAGAATCATATGAATCTCTCTTGTATTTGATATATTTTCAATTTTAGAAAAAATGTACATGTCCATTTAGGTGTGCTAGTTAAAACGAGAGAGGGCATCTTCCAGCTATTGTCGGTAGACACTCTGCCTTAAAGGCAGGTGCTTCGAAAGGTAAGTGTGTGTACAGAAACATACTGCACATTGATGCACAATCTAACACTTAAGCACGAGACAGACCAAGCAAGTGACGGTGTCTAACTGTGTAGATTGGTGCTCCCTTACACCCATGACTGACACTTCTGCTGTGGAAAATAGGAAATAGGAGAACATTTAACTTTTTTGGGATGGTACTTGTTTTCTTATGGCAGGATTCTGCTAGCTGGTAGCAGGTGTTCTCTTCGGGCTGCGGGTGGAGGAAAAGTAACCAGGTTGTAGGCAAGAGGTGATTTGGTTCACAGCTCTGAGAGCTGGGAAGGCAGTTGCTGACAGTGTGCTGGACTTAATGAGAAAGCAAACTTTTGCTCTGCTGTTCAGTGTCACTAAGCTGATGTCCTGCTTCTGTGGGCGAATAGAGCAGGGTGTGCTTGACAAAGTAACCACTTGTGTCCCAGATAGTTTCCCCCTCCTTAAATGACATCCATTGTTCTTAAGAGATCTTCAGCAGGTGTTTTTTCATTTCCTTTGCAAATAGCAAGTTACCAATCTGTCTTAGGTTAATTATTAGTTTTAGGAACAAAGAAAAACAACAAAAACCCTGGAGCCTATGAAAAGCAAATGTGACAGGATAAATAATTATTTTGAACCGTTATTTGCAAAAAATCTTAAGGAAACAATGGATTCTATAGAACATCAAAGGTCTATTCTGTTTGAAAGTCACTTTCTCTCAGATAAAAAACAGTGCCTGTTGACAAGCAAGTGTGTTTGTGTGTGTCTATATACATGAACCTTGTTTTATTAAGAGTTCGACCTCTTCTGTGGTGGCCAGGATTGAAGTGGCTTGTTCAGTTCTACAGAAGAGCAGGCTGTTCAACCTGCCTTGTTTGCTTAGTTGCTCAAGAAGCTCATTGATTCCGGAATACCATCAAGGTGCTCCCTAGATTTATTGTCAATAGATCTCTAAAGCAGGGTAATGCACTTTGATTGAAATGCTCTCTACGTTGGCACTTTTTTTCCAGTTTTAGATAGGCTTTTCTCCATGTTATGACAACTATTCTTGTGTTCCTTTTTTGAGTTTTAAACTTTTCATTGGGCTGGCATTGTCTGTTATGTTCAAGATTTCCATCCATCCACTTTCTTACTGCTTCATCCTATTCAGGGTCATGAGGGAGCCGGAGCCTATCCCAGCAAGCAGTGGGCGCAAAGCAGGATACACCCTGGATAGGATGTCAGGTCATCACGGGACACACACAGACAGACACAACGCACACACTCTCATCGGGGACAATTTTTCCTAGAAGCCCATTAACCTACCAGGATGTCTTTGGGTTGTGGGAGAAATCCAAGCTTCTAGAGCTTGCAAACTCCACACAGATAGAGCCCCTGGAATTGAACCTAGGGCCCCAGTGGTATAAGGCAGCAATGCTAACCACTGTGCCATATTTTTAATTTTAAAACTCTTCTCAGAGCAGTGGTACTCTTAGTCTGGTGTTATCCCAAACAGTTTGTTTCCCATTACAACCATGTCTAGTAGGCAACTGAGATTCAGTGTTCCAGTTCTGGACTGCCTTTTTCCAAAACCCCTTTTCAGAATCCATCCTCTCTGTGCTTTCTCTCCTAGCTGACCAGTTCTGCTTTCTTTCAGGGTAAATCGTCAGTCTCTTAAACTGAGTCACCTAAAGTTCAGCTACCTACATGGTGTTATGTGCAGTTGGAAGACAGCAGTTTGCATCACTTCTGTATTGCCTCAGTCCGGGTCAATAACTAAAGTTTTCTGTCACTGCCAGAGTGGTTCGGAGTGGGATTGAGACTGCTCAGCTTCTGTTTCCGTACAACTTTGTGCTTGAATGCAGTTTTTAAGATGTGCTACATTTGCATGTTCAGTAACCCTGCATAACTGCTGGCATTTTGCAAAGTAAACAATATGTGGGAATTCAAGGCAAATATCAAAACATACATAGGAATAGTTTACGTTTTTCATTAGGTTGGAAATGTCAATTTTAGTTAAGCTGTGCAGTCCTGGACAAGCACTGGAGTGTAGGTTGCCCAGAATTTTGCTGGAATGGTAGTGTGGGAAACCTGGGGGCTCCCAGTTTATTCCTCCCTGGGCATGTGAGTGTTACATTACTAATCGTCCTGTTCATCTTCCTTTCATGTTTTCAAAGTGTCAGCTTTGCATAGTTAGCATTATGACATACAGACATAATAGGTGCTATTATTATTCCTATTTCTTTAGTCTGCTTTGTTTAAGGCCCATTTGTTGGCTATCTAGGCATTTAGCTGGAGCACTCTGAGCACCCTCATGGGATTTAATCCTGTAATTTTCTACTAATGTGTTCAGAATCCTGACCACAACTTCATGTTATTCTCACTTTAAACTACCAGCTTGGATAGTACAGTTATACATAGTATAGCTTGCATAGTACAATTATCATCTTTATCTAGAGAGAACTCACTCGCCTCCACCTTACAGAGGTTGCCATTAGCAAACAACGTTAGTTCTACAATAGGCTATGTAAACTTTAGTAAGGGAACAAAAGAATTCCTTTTTATATTTCCAAAACCTCCTCTCTGAAGCCAGAGCCTGTCGGTGCTTTCTCTTCTAGCTGACCAGTCGCAAGTTATGGTGATTGTCTTCACAGCAGTAGAAGCTGGCAACAGCCTTTTTCCTATTAATGACACTAAGATTCTGCAGTCTTTTTATTTCTGTTTCTTAATGATCCCTTATTGGATGTGTTTCAGCTGTTATATCATATCATTTAGAAAGGTATTCAGCCTTAAGTGAAAAGCTGATGAATAGTTGAGCGATTGCTGTGCAAGGCAGGAAAGACCCAGCCTGGAGCTGGGCAGTGTGGTGACGAGATCCTTCAGTGCACAGTGGAGCAGGCTGCTGCAGACTGGGACTGGGAGTCATGTGCTCCTCTGTCACTCTCATGGGGGTGGAGAGCTGTTGTACCAGGTTACTTATTGCTTCATGAGGAGACCCCTTGTACTGGGGGGGCTGTGTTGGGCTTGCCTTTACTCTACCTTTTTTCAGCTTACCGTTTTCAGTTGGCTGAAGCAAGTCTGGTTTAAATGATCACCCCCTGTCGGGGGGAAGTGTGATTGAATTGGATCAGTTAAATACTTAGTTGAGATAGGCCTGTAGTCCTATTGTATTCTGAAATATTGACAAACCTATTATGTTCAATGAATACTGCTTTGGCATGATTCATAGGATGTTTAAGTCCAGTGTTTCTCAGCCTATTCCATTGTAAGGCAGCCCTACATACATAAAACAAGTGGCACACCTCTCCCCTCTCCCCTCTCCCCACGCACATTTATGTCACCAGCCCGAGTGCATTATTATTAATGTTCTAAACTTGACTTATTTCTTGGTTTAATCCATGTTTGCCATATTAGTTCTCTGGAACAGATGCCGGTGAAACTCAGAACTCTTGTTGAGTCTCTTTCAGATGTTATCTCTTTTTTTTTTTTGCATCTGTCAAGCTTGAAAAACTGAGCATGTCCAGCCCTCGCTTCCCATATTAAGTCTTGGAGTGCGGCCTTGTTATACCGGATGTGCAACACAACAGTTTACTTCCTCCAGAAATCTGATATGTAACAATTATTTTTTCCTACTGTACATGCGTGAATTTTTCAGGAATCCCCAACGTACCTGTTACTGTCTGAAGGCACGCTGGGTTAGAAGCACTATTCTAGTCCAGTGGTGGAAAATTGGTTTTCAGCACCTGGGTCAGTCAAGCTGTTAAGGCATCAACTCAATCATTAACCAAGTGGAAGATTCAAAGTTCGTTAGTGGCAGAGACTGGACAAACCAGGGCTGGCCACCCCTGTTTAATCTGCATACTGAGTTTTACCTCAGGTCGGCCAGTATTAAGACCAGGTGTGTGACATACCTGTGTTCAGTGTCTATGAAGATGATGAAGTTAGTTGATTAATCGGCTGGTCAGATAGGAACTAAAAAGCAGAAGACGGCACGTATTCCAGGAACTCTCTGACACCCTAGTTTCAATAGCATAGAGAAAAGCAAAATGCTTTGAATGTCTTGAAGGTTGTAGAGCCACTAAGAGCTCAGCAGTTTGCTTGCTGCAGGCTAACCTTCAGGCCTTCAGAAGAAACTGCAGTGTTTGTAATATAAAGCAGAAGATTGTCATTTCTCTTCCTAGCAGGCTGGGGATCTTGTGCAGCTCTTGAATACAAGGCTGGCTGACTCCTTTTTCAGTGATGAGTGGGTGAAATGCCGTTGAGTAGTTGTTTGGTAGCCATCACGAGTCTTGATGAAATTATTCTGGGTGACCTCAGTCATAGTCATGGTTTCTGAAATGTGTTCAGTACTGTTTAACCTATTTTTTCAATTATCAGTGTTTTCCTCTTTAAATTAAGAGGTTGATTACACCAGTGACTGATTGTAGTGTAAAGGAAGAATAATCAAACCTAGATGCTGAAAGAAAAGCCCTGCTAGATGTCAATTACTGAAATGCTTCCTGGCTTCAGTTCCTGTTAAATGGGGGACATGTTTTTGATGTCTTCTAGAGGTCATCACAGGAACTGCAGTAAGAGGTATTATACTTGGGGTACAGCAGAACCTTATCCCTCCAGGTGTATTCTTTTTTTTGTTGTTTCTGTTTTTCCACTCAAGCTCTTGATTGCTTAACCATTAATATAACTAGCAAGCTGCTAAATAGGCCCTTCTCATCATGTTTTGTATGTGCATCAGGATCATATTTATAGGTACATTACAATCTGGCTTTTAGCTGCTGACAGCAACTGGAAAAACGTCTAATTAGTAAAATGGTCTAATCCCATCCAGTGGATTAAGAAAAGGAGAGAGGTCATTAGCAAAGGGTAGGGAGGCTGTGGACACAGTATGAAGTGGAAATGGAACTGTTGCCTCTGGATATATTTTTCTGTTTTATAATTCTAGTCATGTGGATTCTTCCCCAGCACAGCTTATTGACATGCTGGTGCTGAACTGCTTTCCTCGCTTGCCGACATCCCCTTAATGCAGATTTTCAACAATGGACTCCTGGATTAGGAAGTTTGTTGTTTTTGGCAGTTATGAATATCCCAGTCCCATCTGTCTTGTCTGATCCTTATAGGAACAATCTGTATGTACAGACCTCTGTCCTTTGATTGGTGCTCTGAGTCTCCAACCACAGTGTTTGCAACTGAAACTGAAAATGTAAGGCAGTGTTTTTAGAGCCCCGATTCTTTGCACTTCTTCTGGACCACTGTGGTGATGGAACTTGTCCTTATGAGTCTGCCACAGCAGGGAGACCACATGACCCGGGCTTTACTCTGATGCACACCTGGCTGGACAAGCGCTGTCTCAGCTCTTTGTTTTTCGGATTCTGCAAGAGTCAGTTTTTCCATCACGCAGTCTAGTTTTTTTATTTCGAAACGCTGTGTAAGAGAAGAATACCAAGGAGAGACCACAAATGGGGAAGTTGCATGAATTTACATGAAATGATTTCCTTTGCTTTTTGCAGACGCTTGTTTGTTTGGGAAGCGGGTGTTGCAACCTGATACAGGAAAGCATGATTGACCTGGTTTGTACTCTGCAATCTGGGAGAAACGTAGTTGAATAACTGTGAGGTGATAAAGTACCAAATTCAAGAAATAAAAAGGATGAACTGCAATTTGGAGTCTGTTATTCCACCCAGGTTAAGAACAGTAAATCTACAGAGACATCACAAGCATATTTCATGAGCTGCCTCGCTGATTGAGTCAGACCTGCTTACATTTTCCTATTACCCCATGAACACAATAAAATCTCACTATAACATCTGTCTCATCTCAATATAGGTATAAGGGTTTTGAGCAATCCTGTCACTGTGTGAGACAGAGGTACACTAGCTCATTGGTGTGGCGGATTCCTGCTAAATACTGATTTTGAGTTTCAGGAAATGTTTATAATCATGGGTAGGGGAGTAAAACAGTACTCTGATAGCACGGTAAGGTGGAATTGAGAGAAAAAGTGATTGAACCCTTTTCTAGGAAAATCTATGTCTTGGCTGTGTCTTGTTATCTATAGTGCAAGGAGAGAGACTTTATTGCTTTCATCGGAATTGCTGTTATATTGTTCAGACTGTTGAGACTAAAAGAGAATAGCTCTCGCCATCATTAATGCTTTTGCTTCCGTTGTCTTTTACAAGACTGCCCTTTAACATTATGCTTCTGTTAGTGACTTTTGGCCCGTGCTTTATTTAACAAACAGCTATTAAGAGAAACTTTGTGTCACTTAAAATACTACGACAAACAAACAAGTCAGCTCTTTTGGTCCTGCCTATAGCTAATCTACGTACCTTCCACATCTATGCAGTTTATTGGACAGCTACTCTGTACTTGGCTGCTCTGACTTCTTGGTGTGGGTTATCTGAAGGGTGCAGCTGCCAGGGAGAACAAGCCATTATTGCTTGGTGCTCCTGGTGTAGCTGAAGGGTCCTTTGGGTTTCAGCTTGGAGGAGGGGACCAATGATGGCAGGGGTAGAGGAGAATGTTGGAGTTTTGTTCTACTTTATAATTTGACTAATAAAAACCGCTTCAGAAACATAACCTCTACTGACTTGCTCTTGTTAATCTTCTCATTCTGACAGGCCTGCTCTGTTCTTGTTTCTCCTAGATTTGACCTTTCTACACTTTTGCAACTTAACGCTTGCTTGCTTCCCACTGAGAATTATTATTACATCGCTGTTGTGGTTTTCAAAGATATCCCATAGGTGTTTTGACAGTAATTTAGATGTACAGTCTTGCCATAATACAGGGAGGAAGTTTTGAAATAGTGATGACGCTCATTATACCAGACTTTGACTAAACACTTCACACAAAATGGAGGAGGTACAAACATATATGTAATGGTTAAATGAGTCGCACAAACAGTAGATATTGATACCATAGGTGAAAACATGCTGGCAGATAAATGGGGCCCCTCCTGCTCTTCTGTGCATTGCAATATTGCAGCGCTGTGTAACGCAGTGTTACAGCTAAAATGGTGAAATGCTGGAAAGATGTCAAGCCTCAGAGCCCAAGGCTTGCCAAAGTAAAGGGATCCAGTGATCACCACAGGTTCTTCACTGTAACCGCATCATTCCTGTGGAACAATGAGGCTTTAGATAAAGAAATTGCCTCAAACCATAGGATTCACATCCATGTTGCAGTGGTCTAGCCAAATAAGAGCCCATGAAATTTCGGTCTAGAGTATTCATGTTTTATAGCTCTCTTTTTTTTATTTCCAGCGGAGGCAAACCGTTTATTGCCTTGCCGTTAAGTAAAAGTGTTTTCTACAGAACGTACTGAGTTTAAACAAATTCCCACTTATTACTCAGAAGACTGCATTGCATGTGAGCAGATTACCAACCGTACTGCGCTGGCTTGCTTCCAGTGTTGGCCTATCAATCTCCTGCAACCTCCTGATTCCCACTTGATGAATTGAGGCTCCATTGGAAATGAACAGAGTGGCTCAGTCAGATTCCTTGGTTACCAGATAATTCTGCATGTGAAGTTATTTTTGGAGGGGGAGGTTTTTAAAACCCCTTTTCCTATCATGGTGAAATGGTATCCTCATTTGTGGCCCTCTGTTGACACATCCATCTTAACTTTTGCCTACAGGCCATAGCTTGTGTGTGTTGATATTTACTGTATAACACCCATCTGCAGTTTAAATTAATGTGTGCGGGGTTTCTTTCAAGACCTGTGGGAAAATCGGTGCAGTGTCGTGGCCCTTGAAACCCATTTGTTTCCCATCTGTGAAATGAGAGCTCCCAGTCTCTCTCATACGGATAGGCTGATTTTGTTTGTAAGTCTGGCTTGTGAAATTCTTTGTCTCTAACATCCCATTATTTATTGCTTGGGACTTGTTCATTTAAAACAATGAAGGCTGTAGGACTGTGGCACCGAGGCCACTATATTACTCTTCCTCGGTGCGGGTATCATGGAAAAGCGACTGCCGTTTTGCCCAATTCTTGCTCCGCCAAGGGTATCTGTCCTGTGTACGTATGAGAAGTGCCGTGACTTTTTGAGTAAGCCCATACTAAGATGACGGCTCGGGGTGATATTTCATCACAGTTTGCCTTTGCTGGTAAGTGGCAAAAGTGCTAACAGACTACACCTTTTGGTACTTTAGGTTTCTTGAACGTGTTTTTCATCCCCTCTGCTGAGCAGGTATGCTTCTCGATTGCATACCCTGTAGCTCGTTGGTGTCCAGTCCTGGTCTTAGATAGCCCTGATCCCACATGTTTGGTGGCTCATCGGACTGGCTAAACTTCTCATGATTAGGGAAACTAAGACCCAGCGGTCATTGAGTATCAGGCTCGGATACCCCAGGCTTGCACTTTGGACTCTGGGAGGGTACTTATAGACCGAGCAGGAAATCTAGGTACTTTCAACCTATTAGCATGATTTCCTTCCCTTCCAGCTTAAATGAAGTGACCCTTTCTTGGCTCTGCGGCTGATGATCAAGTAAATAATTACACAAATGTCGACATGAAGACTTGTGATGTAACACAATCATTAGATTGTAAAATTAGAGCAGAAGGTGTCAAGGTTTTGTCTTTTTGCATCTTGTCTTGTTTGCCAGGAAAATCTAAATAAGAACTGCACTCCATGAGAAAGAATTGGTAAAATACTGGCAAGGATTTGGAACTTGCTTGTTTAAAATGCACAGATTGTGCTATTGCCTTATCTGTGACTGGGATAGAAGAAGAAGCCCTGTCAATCCAAGTCAAGGTAGAATTAGCCCAGATACCAATACACTCAAGCAGAGTGCAGATAATGTTGAGTCCATGTGTAGTGTTTTAAGTGCTTTTAGAGAGTACACTTTGCACCAGGGATTTGGTATTTTCTTATTGAAGACATTAGCTCCTTGGTTTAGCATGGCCAGCACAGGGCTTCAGTAAGACCCGAGGCAGCGGCAGTGGGCACCAAGGTCTTTAGCGCCAGAAAGATGAGGCGTGAGCAGCCGTCTGCTGGAAAAGCCAGCTGAACTTGGGGGGATGGCTGAGTGGAAGGCAGGAGGTGGAATTGCAGGAATCAGAGGTAGAGCTTTTGCAGTGATTAGGATAAGGTTGGGAGTTACTCATAGAATGATGATGCAGATCTGCAGGCCAGCGTTGTGCTGTCGGAGGAGCACAGGTTAGTTTGTCTAGATGAACGGAAGGGACATTTTGTAACCTTTCTTATAGTGTAGGTGAAAGTTCCATTTTATTTGTTTTGCCTTTCACTTCCCGGTCTTAACTTGATATGACAAATCATACTCTTACCATGTAATGGAAAAAGAGAGCATTCTCCCCCTTCTCCTCTCCAGTGTTTAAATGATACATGTTGCATAACAGGTTTATGGAATACAGGTTATGATTTTAATTATGTGTTATTGAAGAAAACCTGACAAAAACAATGTGTCAAGAACATTTTTTTTAGGAAAACATCAATTATAGTGTAAAATTGTAATGCCTCTCGGTAATTAAAGATGTCATGCCCTGTCATTACAGCACAGTGGAAATTTGAGCACAATGGTCCATGTTCCACTTGTTGTCTCCCTGAAAATTCCCACATTCTCCATGTTCTGGAATGGGATGAAACTGTCTAACAGTCCCCAGTTTGGTAATTTCACGAAGAAGCCTGATTCAGGAGCTTGTTGTTTTCGGGCAGAAATGCATCATGATTTTAATTTTAGTGTTTTTTAAAGACTGTTTTCTTTCCTCACAATTCCACTAGCCTCCCTATTTAACAAAAGTGTCTCTGTGTACTGAAATAAACGTCTGAAATAGTGGTCGGGATAGACGCAATAAATGGTGAAAGCATTTCACAAGTAATTTATATTCTACATTCCACACCCAGAAACAATGGGAAAACTGGAAAGAAAAGTCTGTGTGATTCCCTTTATAAAAAGTCTGATTACTCAATCTGTTGTGAAATTTTCAATATTTCATCAGATTAAACCACAACAATAAGGACAAAGCTGTATTCTTTACTGAATTAAATTACCACCCCCCCTAGAGACAAAGGAGTTGTTCACCTGACTGGCAGTGATATCTGACATTCCTAGAGTATTAGTGTGGGTTAAACTAAGCCCTTCAACTCCAGATGTAAAAATGAATTTGCTAGAATTCACAAAAGAGAACTTGCTGTACATGCTTCTGATATTACACTGTAACTACGATTCCAATAAGTTTGTGTTTACAGTATTGTGTTGCACGTACACGTTCACGATGTGTATGGTATAAAAGTAGTGAACATGTCATGAATTCTGTATATCTCCTTTCATATTGAGAGCTTATGGTCATCGTGAGCAAGATACGCCCAGCTTCTAAGTGGCAACTCTTCAGTACCACTCACCTGTTGTTCTTGTGAGGGAATCATCAGTGTTCTTTAGTCCCACTGTGGCAAGCCTGAGTGGAGAATATTGCCTAGCCTTTGGGCCCAGGATGTAAAGGATTAACTTGCAACAATCTGTTTATTGACACTGCGGGAAAATTGAGCTTTTCAGGTAAAACAAACTTGCTGATTTACTGTATAAACATAACAGGCTGACATCCTGGATCAACATTGACAGCAACTAGTGGTTTCTCACCCCATAATTATCACTAATCCTGGTCTACCTAGTGTTAAATTACATAAGCAGATGTGGGAGTATTGCTAATCCTGGTCTAGAAAGCTACCCCGTTGGGCAGTAACTGCACTTCTGATCCAGGAGATTCACAGCACGCTGCTCCTGCAAATATTTTCTCTTTACCTGGGCTATCCAAGGATTTCATTGAATGGAGTTTATTCACTAAGTTTGGTCTTGTCTCTTTTTCCATCTTTTTAGCCACTGGAGGAATAAACGTCCATACCAGAGCCATAGCTCAGCAATCTTCCTGACTCCTGTAGTGAGAGTACCCCATTGAAAGAGTCTCTGGTCCATTCCAGGGATTAATCTCCCAGAAATGCTGGTCCCCACTTATACAGCAGAGTACTCTGGAGTGCTGTAGTTCTTCCCTCAAGGATACAACAGCAGTGTCTTCAGTGGGGATGTGAACCTACATGCCTATAGTTCTCAGTTTAAAAGGCTTACCCACTATGTATTGTCTCTCCAGCCACCGAGAGGAGTTCCCCCTCAACCCTCCAGGGCTGAGGGCTGTTGGTACAGAACAGGCATCAAATCTGCTTGGTTTGAGTTCCAACCTTGTTAATTTGTTAAACTGTGTAATGTCTTCTTGGAGTTTGTGAAGTGCTACAATGAGACTTGGTGTGCTGTTTGAGACCGGACCAAATCACCAGCAAAAGGCTCTCCTCTTCATTGAATTCTTCATTGAATAGAAAAAGTACCTCTTTGGAATGTTGAAGGACTACTGAAGTAGCCCTCTATTGTCTTTATTTTTACATTAGTTTTCAGTGTCAGGTTTTGCCTTGTTTGCTACTTCTGCCTAAAATACAGCAGCTGACTCTCAGCATAGTGTGACATTCTTGCAGAGAAAAGTGTTTAATCTTTAAGTGCTGGTACAGCTTGGATAGGTCTTCATTTGTACTGAGTTTTATAGTTTGCACACACGCATTATTGTGTCCATTTGAGGTACTTTAAATGTTGTCATTTGGCTATGGAAATGTTTCAGGCTTAGCTTGATTAACTAGTTTATTGCTCCCGAAATGCCTCTGCTTAGGAGCTGCTGTAGACGGGGAGCTTGCAGTACTTGGGCCCAGTGCTGTGTGAGTACTAGCCCTGGGTATTCTCTGTGTTGCTCAGCTCTCACAGGTGTACTTTCTTTCATCTGCTGAAGGGAGAGAGATTATATGTGGGAAGTGATTCTTTGTAATCTTGAGACTTGGGTTTTTTATAACAGATACAGTCTTTCCCACTGGATGTTTTAAGAATAGCTTTGCGGTTGGTAGTCTCTTTGATTGCTTGTTTGAGAGATGCTCATTTGTGTACACTTCAGGATTTCATGGAGAGAGAACTGATTATTTAAACCTGCCTGTGATCTCAAGATTTTCATTTTTGTCTAAAATATATCGGCTGGCTTTAAACCCTCTGTTTGACTGCTGTCTTGATTTGAGTAGCTTGACACAAGAGCCTGCTCAGCGTCCTTTGAAACATTGCAAAGTGGAGAAGATTGTTAAAAATGCAGAAAAAAACATTAAAAAAACAAATGGCTGTCTTTTGGGGAAAAATCATTATTTTATTCTCTATTTTTAGATAAGCTGTGTTTGGGAAAAAATGTGTGGGCAAGTGGAGAAATCTGGAAGGTTTTATTGAAATGCAAGCATTTCTGTCTCTAAAACTACAAATGCATATCTGCTTGACTGATTCAGTAGCAGGCTTGGGTCTTGATCTGGTCTCTTCTGAAGCACTAATCTGGCACTGACTTGCTGACTGTGCAGGCCAGGACGTTAGTAGTGTCTCACTGATGTTTTTGCTTAGTGTAGTGCCTTTGCAGTTCTCAAGTATGAGCTTACAAATCCTCCAAATCCGCTATTTAAACTTACCAGTTTTGCAGAGTGATGCAGGCTGTAAAAGCACACCTTGAAATGTGTATGGTTTTGGTATTTAAACATTTGTTTTTTACCACTTTGACCATTTACTTACTGGTCATTTACTTAGTCTGATTGTGGTATGAACTAATCAGAAAGAAAAGCAGACTAGCTGCTGAGTTGGTAATGAATTAGAAAATCTACCCCCTCCCCCTTCCCCCCCATTGAACTGGAAATTTTCCCCTTGTTTTTTTTTTTAAAACTAGAATCGCCAGTTACTTTAATTGTACCCATCCAGTTTGGAATAGTCAGTTGTTTTTCATATCTCAGTTCACAGCTTATGAGTTCTGTGACAAGCACACTGGAGAGAATGAGGAAGTGTAAGCAGCCTCCTCTAATCCACACACTTTCATTTGTCTATGAACTCCTTCACTGGGAAGGTCCAGTCCTTTGTGTTTTTATAATTGCATGATCAAGAAATACTGTTTATAGAGGTTTGTTGTCCTATCTCCCAACTAAAACAAACCGAGACTGTTACTGACATGCGTTAAATGGAGCTTTTTAGCTTATTTCACTTTTGCATAATTAGGGGGATATTAAAGGTGTAACTGCCTGACTCAGGTGTGGAAAACCACTGGATTGCGGCCTGTCTCAGTCTGATGTCTGTGTTGTCTGACTGGATTCAGTGGGCTGTTTCTGATTTCTCAGTGATCATGAAAAACAGTTCAGATCATCTCTAGTCTGCAGAGCTGGTCTTGCAAGGGTGCAGCTTTTTAGTGGTAGTATGTAGAGAGCAGGTTTAAATTAAGTTAACAAATGAAAAAATTTCAACTTCTTCTTTGAATCATAGTTTACAGAGGATTTATGGAGGATTGTGAAACGTGCACAATCCTGAAGCTTGAGCTAAATTGTAATGTAACTCCATGGGCATTTGTGCAGTCAACAGCTTGGGTGCGTTAATAGTGTTGGTGCTGACCTGGAGGACAGGACAGCACTGAGCTCACTATGTGGAATCTAGCCTGCCTTACTGCTCCTTCAGATTTCCACCCCTTTTGCTTCAGGTCACCACCCTGCTTTCTCTAGCATGGTCACGGGGATAGGGTTTGGGGAGCGATACACAGGGAGGGGTAGGAGGTGCAGTATTGGGGAACAAGCATCCTGCTGCCTGCCAGGGAGATGGATCCCCGCTTACAGGGGGCCCCTGTGGATGGGCTTGGTGCCAGAGAGGGCCCCTGTACTCCATCAACTGGGGGCTGGCGTAGAGGGAGGGAAGAGATGTGGCTGAGTACTGAAGGCCCAGAAAACATGATGTTCCCCCTCTGCTGTTTTCCATCATTTTAAGCTCCTTACAGGTATTTCCTCTATCTTCACTTTTGAGTGACAAAGGGATTCATTTTATACCAGATAGTTTTAGTGAGGAGGGACTTTGGTAGTGCTTAGTTTTTAAATCACAAGGTGCTGAGTTCAATGTGAGAAGGCGTTTTTAGGGGCAGTGATATTGGGACACCTATCTGTGACATACATGTAACATAAATTAAATTAAATTTCTATGCATTTTCAAAGTATCACTGTTGATAACATCCTGACAATGGAATTAAAACTTTTTTTTAATTAGTAATTTCAAATACTGGCCATATAATAACAGTCATGCACTATTAGGCCTACTCGACCTTTTAAAGCATGCCCATTCTGAAGGACCCATCATCAGATCTGTAGATTTAGGAATCTGACTGAATGGTCTCCCATTAGCCTTGGCTGTATGTCGCAGGACTCACTGCAGTGAACATGTTACAGTTGTGACATCACTCCCTTGAAATCTAGAAGGTATCAAAGAGTTTTTGGCTCAAAGCGTTTGCTACAGCCTACAGAGTAGTGCTGTGTCTGCTCTGTGCCTGTGGTCAACTGTGAGTATTTTTATATTGTGAATGCCAGTGCTAACATTTTTCTTTCGCAAGAAAGTGCCAGAATGAGGACAACCTCAAACTGAGAGGCGCTGGAGCTGAGATCTGTAAACTACATAATAATAATAATAATAATAATAATAATAATTGCTTACAGTTATATAGCACTTTTCTGGACACTCCACTCAAAGCGCTTAACAGGTAATGGGACTCCCCTCCACCACCACCAATGTGCAACCCCACCTGGATGATGTGATGGCAGCCATAGTGCGCCAGAATACTCAACACACATCAGCTTTCAGTGGGGAGGAGAACAGAGTGATGAAGCCAATTCATAGAGGGGGATTATTAGGAGGCCATGATTGGTAAAGGCCAATGGGAAATTCGGCCTGGATGCTGGGGTAACACCCCTACTCTTTTCAAGAAACAAGCTGGGATTTTTAATGACCACAGAGAGTCAGGACCTCGGTTTTACTCCTCATCTGAAGGACCGCACCTTTTTTTTAACAGTATACTATTCCTATCACTATGCTGGGGCATTAGGACCCACATGGTCGGCAGGGCGAGCACCCCGTGCTGGCCCCACTAACACCTCTTCCAGCAGCATCCTTAGTTTTTCCCAGGAGGTCTCCCATCCAGGTACTGACCAGGCTCACACCAGCTGAGCTTCAGTGGGCCGCCAGTTCTGAGTTGCAGGGCGATATGGCTGTTGAAAGCAGGTCTTTGCTCATTCTAGGACCTGGGATCCCTGTATCATCTTTCCTTTTAACTCGCACCTCTGCTCCACAATGACATCATCTGGAAATGTTCTTTGTTTTAATTTCTTGGAGGTCTTGGAGGTTTCAGACAGACTCGTAAGTGGTTCGATTGTGATTTGAAATATGGATTTGAACGTTGCAGATGAATCTGTTTCTTGGGATGAAATACATTTATGTTCCAAAAAACATAACCATCAACTATTCACCTTGTACTGTATATGGAATGTACCTGATCCTTCATATATACTGTTATGTGAACCTAATCCTTAGAGTATGTTTTGTGCAGTGGGTGTTGTGGGCAAATCCCACTTGTTTGGGCATGTGGAGACGTGATGGAGGTTTCAAAATAAATTCCTTCTTTGTCCATTGTTCTAGACAAGGTATATTTCTTGCTTTCCCAATGTTTGTTAAATAAGAAACATATTTGTTTGGTCTTACCACAGTTAAACACATGTTACTTTGGGAGCTCCTACATTTGCCTCCATTGAAATTGGTGAATCCTCAGCTATCTTCATAGTGTTTGTCTGGAGTTTTCTCCTGCTCAGATCCCTGATTCCAAGTGTGTAGGTGGGACAGGGAGAGCTCCAGCTGACACAGCCCCTCTTCCTGAGGGTGTCCTTTGGACTGAAACGGAGTGGTAATGCCAGCCGATGGCAGGGGGGTGGGGGAAAAATATTGTATTTTGACAAAGAATATAAAACTATTAGAAACTGAACTGTGCTTTTTTTTCCCTTTCAATGACCAACTGTTTTTAGTGGTAAACTGCCCATGGAGTACTTTTTGTTGTATTGGGCTGTTCACTATGAATGTTTTCTGTCTTGCTAAATCCATTTGGGTGGTACCGATCCCCTTACAGATCAGGTTGTGGGTTCCGCTTGTGCACTCTTTAGTGATTCTGAAGACCTTTTCCATCTCCATTAACCAGGTGTGACTCGATTGAATTTCTCATGTGTGATTGGTGCTGTACTTCTCCTGCAGGATTCCAGGAGACTTGGTGGTACAGTGCATTTAGGTTTTATTGGCTGCACAAGGTGGCCCAGTGCCCTATTAAGTGACTTTTTATACTGGTGTTTCTGCATACGTACTATCTACGCACTTTAATAGGTGTCCATTAAATCCTGTTAACGGACTGGACCTCCCCCTGTTAGTCTGTTATATTATAGGTGCTTCTCTGTTATAGTTACAGATCAATCCAGTTTGAGAAATTAAAACAATGGGCTGATCTAAAAAGCTGGACTTTGTCCAGGCCCATGGAAAAGCACTGGTGACACAAATGCATGTTAGTACTTCATGTTCTGAACACCCAACCCTTTCCAAATCTGAAGAAATTGTAACCATTGCAGCACTGTACTACTTATGTGTTTTATTGGGTTGAAAGGTTACACTATATTTATCACCTTGATAACATGAAGGCTAAATATTTCTTGTGACAACTATCTAGTAAAAGAATCAGAAGGTCATTACAGCCAGAGGGATTATTACAGAGGCCCTGGCTGCTGCCTGAAATGGAACGCTTGTGGTCCAGTACTATGTGCGCAGCTGTTTTTCTTACAAGTGGATTAGTCTTTTGGAAGTCAGGAGCTCTGCAGTGTTAAATTGGGGGTAATATGTACAGAGCACAATGCCAAGCAGAAAACTAACCCTTGTTGTTGGTATGAGCCATGTGCTACTGTTCGTATTACAGGCTGGCGGTGTGAGAGCTTTGAGAGGCAAGCTGGGGGAACTGGCATTATATCATGAACCTCCTCTACAATCAGTTTGGAACCTCAGTTTGTATTGATCTTACTTCCCATCTGCAATTCCAGAAAAGCGCTATATAAGTGTAAGCTATTATTATTATTATTATTATTATTATTATTATTATTATTATTATTATTATTATTTATCCTCAAAACCTGAGGGGTCACTGCTTTAAGACAAAACGACTCTTAACTCTGAACCCCTCTTGACTTTGAACCCACTCCCATACCCACCTCACTATGACTGCCAACTGCATGCTTCCTTCCTGGTCAGTAGGCTAATCAAATAGCTTAGATTGAAACCAGGGATGACTACACTGCAGGTCATCCTGCACTCTGTGGTGCTGATTTTAAAAGGGCAGAGCTCTATCTGTCCCAAGGGGAAAAACACGTGATATAACGCACATAGTTTTCCTTCCAGTTCTTGTAATCATGGTATCAGCTGAAAAGTGGAGGAGGCGTTTGGAGGGGAGAATTTCCTTTGCTCAGGAACATTGCTCAGGGCTGATTCTATAGCTTTCAGGAGAATCTGAACTTAGGTCTGTCTGATGGATGTGCCAGTAAAATTCTGATTTGTTCTAGGAAGCTTATTCTAGTCTAGCATAGAAGATGCCAACATTCCAGAAACCCAAAGCCTGTGCTAGCTGCATGCTGATCCGCTTCCGAGTAAAACTGCTTTACTCTGGTGGAGAACGTTGCTACACTCCCTCTTGGATGCATTGACCCAGAAGGCTAGGTGATCCAGTGGTTAAGGTAAAGGGCTTGTGACTCACCGTGTCGCCCAGCGCAGGATACCGAACAACTGTTTGCTTTGTCTTGAAGATCTGAATTCAAAATCCTGTTTTTAATGATTCTACATCAGGGGCTGTTAGTGTGCTGGTTGCCTCTGTAAGCTGCTTTTGATAACAGTTTGCTAAATCAGGGATTCTCAACCAGAGGTTCTTGGTGACAAATCAAAGCTGGTTGGTCAGGAGGCTGGAATTTAACCAGAAGCAGACATGGAGTGCTGAGAGTCCTCTGCTGCCCAGGACTATCCCAGGCAGTGGTGAGAGAGCAGGGGTTTTTAGAATGCAGGACGATCAGGAGTGGTATCTTGAGAAAATGATCTGCCATCTGCCTCTGTCTTCTCCGTATAGATGTCAGACACTTCCTAGTTAATCAACTAAATTAATTTACTATTTATTTTGTTGTAGATTGAATTATATCCTATTATTTTGTAGTCATAGCTTTCAATTTGAAAATGAATGACTCCATTAATTTATCTGCTGTTGAGGTTGATTCCTTGGGCTCCTTTAAAATGGCAAGAAATCCTTGGATCCGTGAGCAACTAGTGACCAAATGACCAAGACTAGACGACAGCCTCTTGTTGTTTCTTGTGTTTATGAGAGTGTGGGCTCTGTGCCCACGTTTAGGGTCATCTGTTTGTCGAAATAAATTGAGCTTTAAAGTAGACTCTTCTGGCTGGGGCTCCACAGTTTCTTTTTGGCATTTTAAAAAAATGAGCTACTAGAGAACTAGAGGAGCAGCCATATCCTGGTTGTCTTATGTGTGACTTTTAGGATGTTCAGCTGCACCTGTATTCATTTTTATTTACCAGTTAATGCAGAACATGACTACATTTAGTTTGTTCACTCCTTAATGAGTTAGTGTAAGCTTCAGCTTCATATTACAGTGGAAAATAATTCAAGTCTAAAATGCTAAAGATGGCTTCTTTTTATATTTTTAAGTTTGTAATTTTGTAACTCCACCTCATAGCAATTCAATTAAGTGTTAAATAGCTGCGCTTGCAAGGCAACTTTAACAGTGTGTCCTCAGCTAACTTTTACTGGCAACCCTACTGGGCTCCATCCGTAAATATAACTCGGCTACCCACATCATGGAGAAGCCTCTCATTTGCTGAAGTGTGGTTGATTTTCCCAAACCACAGTTTAATTAATTTCAGTCTTTGTTGAAGCTCTTACAGCAGGTACAGAAAAAGACTTGCCATGTTGGTTTGTAGAAAACTGTTCCTGAATCTTTCAAACGTGCAAGTTCACTTCAAGAACAGTCTGGTTTCGACATTGTGTTGCTATGAAGCAGAGTTCTTCCTTAATGCCTTATTGCGATGGTATGAGTTGCACATGGCAGAAGAAAGCCTCCTAGAAATTTCTCTGCTAGATCCAGCCCATCTGTGTTTTTTTCAAAAAACTACTTGGAACATTCATAAAGAACCAAAGAGAGGTAAAACAACCAGTCTTTTCTTTAAGACCTTACCTTGCAGCATGATGCATAAAAACAATATTCACTCTCAGTCCCAAATAGTCTCTTTTCCTCTTTGTAGGAATGCCTTTGGCTCCCGAGCTTGTCATGGGATGCCCAAGATGGCAGCATGCTGTCATGTTAAAGGACGTGTGTTGCAGGAGTTTGGGGTGACAGGCAAAGCGTGTGCACTGGAGAAAACCAGGAAGTTGTGAAGGGTTTCAGGGGTGTTTAGGGGTGTTCAGGGGTGTTGTCTACAGCAAAAAGCCAGAGAAAGAGGTTGGGCACCAGCCTGATACTTGCTTTCTTGGAGCTTGGCACAGTGAAAACCTTTCCCCGATGAGACTACTGCTCTCTGGAAGAAGAGCGGGAGAGAGAAAAGCACAGAGTGAGAGGAGTTTTCTAGGATAAGAATCTCCTCTTGGATATTATTTTTGAGAGCACATTCACTTTTTAAAAATCCCTCACCTCTAATCTCATGTTTTTTTTTACCTTAACCACAAAGTACTGCTTTCATTAATACACCTCTTCCCCATAACTTACTAGTTTATATTCTCCCTGGCCTTGGCCACATTTCCTGCCTTAGTGCATTTTGCTTTAGAATACATTAACTGTTGATCTTATTTATTGAGCAATGAGGGAGGAGTTGGGGCTGATGTGATCTTCCCTATAGCCTTTCCTAGCAGTAATTTATATATCCAACAAGATTATAGGTTTATGTTTTGGAGGAAGGGCAGCTGATGTTAACAGGCAGGCTCGCTGGGAGGAGATGAAATGACTGCATGTAGTAATACTGGGCTGTGGAGGTCCGATCAGCAGCAGCGGTGGTGGTGGGTGGGGAGAGCACAGCTGTTTGCAACCAGGCTGTGTGTTCTGGACCATCATCTCCCTTTTACAGCTGCAAGTCAAAGGCTTGACAGGAACCCGCTGGTAGTTAATGAATATGGAAAAACCTGCTAAGTACCTCTGTCGCAATCTTGCGTTAACGAAAAAAAAAGAGTCTCAACCAATTTCTTTTTTCCTTGAGTTATTGATTTTTCCATATTTTTTAGGTGGGCTGGCTCCAAGGCACATGCAGGGAGTCCAGTGTAGGTCGCGTCTTTAATCTTGCTTCAATCAGAGCCTCGCTCAGCTTCCATCTCTGCCTCCCGGGTCGCTCTGCATGACAATCTTCAGAGCTGCGGCAGGGGGTGGTTAAGCAATTGTTGGCTGCTAATCTAATCTGGCTAACTATTTCTCTGATGTTTGAGCTGTAAAAGCCTTATTATGTGGCAGTTTGTTTTCTTTCTGATAACCGTGGAAGTTAATAATAGCGAAGTGAAGAGAGCTCAATGGGTCCCTTTCAGCTCTTTCACGCAGCTGTGATAGCAATGGGGGCAAAGGCAAGAGTTTGTGGGGTGGTGATTGCACAGATGCTTCCTGACACGAGCTGCTTGTGTCAGGTTTCGTCATTGTCATTTGTGTGACTCTTCATGACCTGTCCCAGTCTAGGTCCCAGACCTGTCCCAGTCTAGGGGCTGGATTCTTTTTGATTCAGTATGGCATTCTCCATACCCAGTTTTGTGGGACAGATGGTGTCCTTTTATCATTCCAGGTATTGCAAGACTTCTAACCAAAGTGATTTTTGAAGTGATCGTTGTGTCAACTGTTCATTTGGCTGCAGTATTTAATGCGAGATCTTTGTTTTACATCTCAACTGAAAGATACAGCACAAACGGTTTTAGTGAACTGACATAGCTGGTGCCAGGGGAGGCTTGGACCTTATGTTAACAAGCCCTGTATTGTAACCACTGCACCTCCTCACCAGAGCTTTTCAATATTAGCTCCAGTGAACCAGTGTAACCTGCTGGGGTGTTGTGCTTTGTGTGTTGATGTACAGTTTGGTGCTGCACTTCCAGGCCAGTCCAGTGCTGGTCTTGGGTACAACCTGCTCTTAGGTTGACAGACACCTCGCATCTACTAATCATGCAAATAATGAGCCAGCTGTGCCACAACATTAATGGAGCCAATCGCAAAGCACAGTACAGGACTGACTGTGGGGATGTTAATGAGAGAGCACACTACAGCAAAGGAGAAAGTTCTTGGCTTGGAGAAGAGCAAAGGTTAAGTCTTTCAGTCTTCATCCATACCCAGTGGTGTCTTGTCTGGTAAGGTGAGGCATGGTTTGCTTAATTGGAATTTCCAAATATTCCTTCCATTTATACCAGGTTTAACCTAAAACAAAATCTCACTTCTGAGTTTCAAGAGAAAAATCCCTTACAAGAGGCTCTTACCTTTACCTTTTGCTTTCAGTCAATACATTGATCTGATCACCAGGTGCTGATAACAGGAGAGTTGTTTTCTGCAAGTTGCAGTCATAGACTTACCAGAAGGAAGTCTGTTAGTCTTTAGGCTGCTTCTTGTTAACTTGCTGTATACCAAGTCATTTACTCCACAATAACATAACATGGCCACGGATAAAGAATCAGTAAAGTGATTAAGCTATTGAAGATGTGCTGTTTGTTGTTAAAGGATGCTAGCCTCCTTATCAGCGTAGGAACCTGAGCCACAAGATTGACTGGAAAGGCAGGAGGGAACATCATCTTGCAGTTTTAACAAGTTTTGTTGCAATTAACAGCTGACCTGCCAGAATATTTTTAAAGGAGAGAATAATTGAGAATCTTCTTATGATAAGGTGTGCCTCTTGAGCTGGCTGCTGCACTCGGCTAGCAGTGAATCATGTCTGTTTCTATTTTTGGGCTAGATTTTCTTTTCCAGATTCTCAAAGTGCTGTCAGTCCAGCTAACGACAGATCTGTTAAGTAGCAGAAAGGCATCACCCTAAAAGATTTGTGCAGAGAGCCCTGTCTCAGTCCAGACTTGATTATTTCTTCCTTATAATGCTTCGGTTTTATTTTCTTTAACAGTTCATTTTAGATACACAGCCGCTAGAGCCCAAGGAGACTGCTGGGTCAGTGCAGACATATGGTGAGTGTTAGGTCCACACTGCTGTAGTTCAGGCTGAACTCTTAAAAACGTCTTTGGAGTTTTAGTGCTTGACACAGAACGTACTGACCAAGGCCATATCCCCTCCAGCGATATAATTCATTGATATACTGTATCAACAGCACTTGTACACCCTTTCTGTAAGTATCAGCCTATTATACCTTGGGGTTATATTCGATTCTGGCTTAACATTCGACCCACATGTACAGCATACTGTCAAAACATCTTTTTTTCACCTTAGAAATATCGCAAGACTACGCCCTATGCTATCATTAACTGTGGCTGAAAAGCTGATCAACATATTTGTATTCTCTCGAATTGACTACTGCAATGCTCTGCTCCCTGGGGTATCTAAATCTACTCTGAACAAGCTGCAGTATGTCCAAAATTCAGCAGCCAGAATCCTGACCAGATCTAGTGCAAGTGTTCACATTACTCCTATCCTGGAGTCCTTGCACTGGCTTCCGGTCGAATTCCGCGTAGACTTTAAAATCCTCATGCTCACCTACAAGGCTTTACATGGCTTGGCACCTCAATACCTGTCTGAACTTTTATCGCCCTACTCCCCACCTCGCAACCTCCGCTCTTCAAATTCTGCCCTCCTTACTGTCCCCCAAGCCCGTCTACATTGTATGGGCGACAGGGCCTTCTCCTGCTATGCCCCCAAGCTCTGGAACTCCTTGCCCAAGGATATTAGAGAGTCACCTTCTCTAAACTCCTTCAAATCCAGACTCAAAACCCTCCTTTTCAGAAAAGCCTTTACTTAACTGGTTCCATTCTTCACCCCTCTGCTCTTCTTAATACCATCTTCCACGGTCTCTCCTCTATTGTTATTGTTGTATTGTTGTAATTATAATTGTGTCCTGTCTTGTGAAATTTTCTTATTTATTGTTGTAGTCTTCTTATTTATTGTTATTGTCATCCTGTAAAGCGCTTTGAGAAGCCACCTTTAAAGGCGCTATATAAAATAAAGTTTATTATTATTATTATTATTATTATTATTATTATTATTATTATTATGTGGGAGACATACAAGTAATCAAAACCTCAAAGCCACTGACAAAGTCAACCAAGCAGACTTCTTCAGAATGAACAGTGAAACACCACCCAGTTTACACAAGTGAGTTTAAACCCAGGTTTAGGGGGCAGTTCTTTATCCAAAGTGTTATGGAATCTAAAAGAAGCTACAAAGCCATGCTGTTGCCATACCCTGGCTTCTAACAAGAAATGCCCAGTTTGATCCTTGGATCAATTCGCTAATATACTACCAAGCAGGCCTGATGAGCCAACTCTCATTTGTGACCTTTCTTATGTCCTTACAAAAAAACGCACTGTTGTGTTCCAGATTGTACAGGGAGTTGTGCCACAGCGGTGCTGTCTTTATATCCTGCTGCTTACTTTAATGTGACAGAGCTGCATGTGATGCAGAGCTGGAGAACAATGTGAGAAAAGGAAAAATAAAACAGCCTCTACAGAACAGCGGTCTGTAAGGCATCAAACAGAATAACCAGGCTGGAAGGCTGAATAAAAAGTCATGCTCACTCTTATCTCTAATCCTTTGGGACGTTGGAATTCTTGTTTTTCCTCTTGGGCTGTTTCTGGGCATTTTCTGTCTCTGGGTGTCTGTGCTTTTATTTTCTCTAGTTCATTAAAAGTACAATCAAACATGTTATCAGTTGGTCTGTGATATTTTTATGAGCTGCTTGTTTATTATGCTGGAGATAATTTATATGGAAGTGTACATTGTAAAAGTACATTGCTTTATTTTGGGTAAGGAGCACATACAGCCACAGTTGTGAAATGTCTTTGAAGAAATGCAATATATCCTTATGGTAGCAGACCATACAAGAGGATTTTTGATAGTTATATTTAACCCTTCACTTTAAGTCAAGCATAGGATGCAAATATCCTGACCGCATACTTCCTAAACCTGTTATAAGACGGACAAAAGCAATCCGGTCCCTTTTAGGTTTTGGGCACTGAAAACTCCTGTGCAGTTGTGCTGGTGAAGCAGAAAACATTATTAAATACTTTTTAAACTCTGGATATGTAGTTCTGAAGATTTATACCAAATTCCATAAGAAAGGAACAATCAGCAAAGACATTAAGCTGATTGCATCTGGTGTTGGTCTTTATTAAAACCTACAGCTTGTAATCCTTGAAATGATAAAACAACTATTGCACAGAAATGTGAACCAGCTTCCCAGATACAGTGGATACCACACGTTGAATGAAATTTTAGTTGATTTTATCTGGATCCTCAGTGCTTGTAATCAGTGAAATAACTGAACAAGCAAAACTCCACTGGGCACTGGCTAGTCCTCTAATCAGAGGCTGTTATAGAATTATGTAATAACAGAGCAACAGTGTGTGTATAATTTTGTTCACATTAATACCTTCGACATCCGCGCACCCTCTAGAAGAGATGTTGTCTTTCACTCAATGCACTACCTCAGCCTCCACATCCCAGTGCAGGGCCTGCAGTGTCAGGAGTTACAAGATGAAAATATGAATAAGACGGAAACTGAAGGCAAAATTGAATCTTCATGAAGGCCTGAAACACACGAGTCAGCATCCTCAACCCCATTTTAGATTTATTCATGTGAACCCATGCTTCTGTGTGCAAGAAGCAAACTTTTCTGCTTTTGTTCTCTCGTGGGAGGCCTTTGAAGAATTATGGTAACAGATGGATTTATTCGGTGTGTTGTTGGCTGTATTTTTCCATGGAGTGCTTCAATAATAATAATAATTGCTTACACTTATATAGCGCTTTTCTGGACACTCCACTTAAAGCGGTTTGCAGGTAATGGGGACTCCCCTCCACCAATGTGCAGCCCCACCTGGATGATGCGACGGCAGCCATAGTGCGCCAGAACACTCACCACACATCAGCTATCAGTGGGGAGGAGAGCAGAGTGATGAAGCCAATTCACAAATGGGGATTATTAGGAGGCCATGATTGGTAAAGGCCAATGGGAAATTTGGCAAGGGCGCCAGGGTTACACCCCTACTCTTTTTCAAGAGACACCCTGGGATTTTAAATAACCACAGACAGTCAAGACCTGGGTTTTACATCTCATCTGATGGACGGCGCCTATTTACAGTATAGTAAAGTGTCCCCGTCACTATACTGGGGCATTAGGATCCACATGGACTGCAGGGTGAGCACCTCCTGCTGGCCCCACTAACACCTCTGGTACTGACCAGGCTCACACCTGCTGAGCTTTGGTGGGCTGCCAGGTGTGAGTTGCAGGGTGACTTGGCTGAGGCAGTAGCAGGTGGTTAAAAGTCCTCAATGAACAATTCCATCGGGGAGTAGTGGGATCTAGAAGCAGCAGTCACAGTGGAAGTGGAAGTTGAGTTTGGAGATGGCAACATGGAGCGGCTAAAAATAAATAATTCGAAACAAAGGTGACTGAGAAAGGAAAAAAAAGGTAGTTTAAAACAGAACAATGAAAACTGGTGAGAGGAGGTGCAATCAAATAAGCCAGCGTTCCCTCTCAGCTAGAACCGGAAGAATGATGTTTTCTGAAGGCTACAGCCAAGGCTCTTAAAGCACACGGGAGGCTTTTCTGCTAGACTCCTGCCTGTGACTGCAGGCTGGACAGAAGAACAGAAGGCTGCTGGATGCTTCACAGCTGCACTCCTGAATGGACACAGGCAGGCTTTACAGTGCATTTGCCTTGAAATCTGCGACTGACTCAGACATTGCCTCGGTCACCCCACTAACCAGCAGGAGCACTCCCTGGTCCAGTGGAGCTGGGGATGGGTGGGACCTGTCGGAGAGCGAAACTGCAATCTCTTGTTACCTTCTGCAGGCTTGCGATGAGGTCTGTGAGGGACAGGCCTTTCCTCTGGTCACGGCTGAACCTCCTGTGTGACTTGAGCTCACAGTGCCTGCAGATGAAGGGCTCAAGGGCTGGGGACTGAAGACCCCCATGTCCTTCTTAATTTTCCCCTGATGAGTTGCAGGGGTTCTCACTGTGAACCAAGGAGTAAAGATAAATGTGACGACTCCAAATGAGGTTGACAGGCCTTAAAAAATGGACAGTTCTAAGTTTTAAAACCTCCCTCCTCCTAGAGCTTGTGAAACAGGTGCAGCTCAGCTCCTGTAAAGCTACGCAGGGGAAACTGGAGAAAAACCAAAAGTCATGTGGCCATCACAGTCTGGGGTCTGTAGTGGATTATGCATAACACAGGGGCAGCTGTGTGTCAGCAGAGTTTATTTCGCAGACAAGTGAGGTACAGTGACATCCAGTGAATATTCAGAAACAAGATATTAAGGATCAAGTAGTGGGCTTCTGAAAAGTATGGTGTCACATTTTGCCACCTGTTGCTATACATACTGTCACTATTCTCTTTATGTGCAGTAGAAGGCTGAAATCTATTTGACTTTGTTTTCAAAGCGCTATCAGTATGACTGCCATGATGCCTGTGCCTAAGCACAGTTTAAGAACAGGGCACCCAACCTATCAGTCCTCATCACTTCCTCTCCACCAGCTACAGCATCAAGCCTGGAATTTGTTTCCCGGCATCTCTGACTCCAGTGTGCAGCTTAGCAAATCAGGTGGCTCTCTCCTGAAGATAGATTTTACCTACCACCTGTACCAGCTAACACGGCAGTAATGTCTCATGGAGGGCCTGGAAGTACCAGTTTCTCTTATTTGCAAGTCTAGAAGTGGTCAGAGGGTAAATAGGTGCATAAGAAAAGCTAAGTGAAGACTATAAACTTCTAATGGAAAAAAGGAATGACTCCTATGGTATTTTACCAGCACTTGCAGCTCCTGTATAAAGCTCACTGTATGTTTTTGCAGCCTTGTTCACTCTTTAAACATGTGAATATGTGCTTGCATGTTTTGCATATCCTTTGTTTGCTTTTAGGTTTGCTGTTTTGCTTAAAAAATAAGTTTCCCCACTTGCTCCTCTTGTTTAAAAGTTTTAAGAGGGATAAGCCGTCTGTCATTTCTTCTGCACTGTGTGGTAAACAGCAGCATCCTGCCTCAGATACGGTGCTGCAGGTCTTGAAAATGTAAAAGTGTTGTGAGAGATGGATTGATAATGTGGGTGAGCCTGTATTTATAATTCCTTTGGCTTAAGAATGGTGATAGCTGGTATTGTGTGGGTGAAGATATATTATAGCGAGTAATTCCTTGTGGTTTCTTCTGTCTGTAGAACTTGTTTTTATCAGCAGTGAAGAAATGGATCCCCCCCTCCTTATTGGGTGTCCTTGACAAAGGGAATACTCTAATCTTGGAGTGGGAAATTTATGAGCAAACAGCGATGATAGTCCTGAAGTGTGTTCCAATTTCCCTTAAAGCAGGATCTTTTATTGCACAGTTTTCCCACCATATCTCCAAAGCAGGAATGCAAATATTGGCTTTTTCTGAGCCTCTTCCTCATAAGCAAGCTTCCAGTGATGTATTGGTTTGTGTTCTGTTTTCTTCTTGGTGGTTTACTGCAGACATATTGTGTGTACTCTGTGACAATATAAAAACACTGCTATATTTATATTACCACTGGAGTGAGGATAGACGGTTAAGTTCCCCTCTTTTTGGGAAAAAAAACTTTTAGGAATACAGCTGTTGTAGAGGAACTCCCACAGTCATGCTATGAGAGAGGACTGCTTTGTGGTTCAACCTGAATGTACAAAGACAAACATGAATAGTTTTGTAGTTTAGGTTGAGAGGCGAATGTCTGACTGTTTTCTCTTAATACCAGTGAGTTTTCTCTCCTGGTAACTGTGCTGATCTGTCTGAGTTATCTAACACCTTTTGACATAAAAGCAATGGGCCTTTCTGGGTTAAAATGAGTAGCCTTGATATCGGCATTCAGTATTGCGACTGCAGAAAACAACGTGCTCACAGAAGCACATCCACAATCTGGTAGCCTTATGCTTTGTGCAGGGCCTGATGCAGATGCTCTGGCTGTAGGCCTGTATTTCTACAACATTGATGCAGTTGTTTGAAGAAAAACTGGACATTCAAGATGTGTGGGTGCTTATTTTACTGAGGTGAGGATCTGTGCAATGTGGTGGAGTGACCCCTGCGTGACTCCATAAAAGTTTACTCATGCCTTCTAATGCTTGCACTGCTCTGTGGTGTGGTTGTTTCTTGCATTACTCCAGAGCTTTCTGCAGCCATGAGCCGAGTGTTTTAATAGAGATCATTATTTATTTCTGTAAAATGATTGGCAATATCTTGCAAGTGTTCTGTATCACAGATTTATTTGTTTGGCAGATATCTTGGACCACGGTGACTTGAAATATAATGTCTTAAAAAGACAAGGTAGAAGAACCTGTGTCCTGGAAGACTGGCAGTTTCCTTAGTGTGTTAATACAGTTTGCAAAGTGCAGGAAGCAATGTACAAATACAACAGAGCAATGTCATAAATATCACATAGGAATGAAAACCGCAGGAGAGCCACAGGACAGCCAAGAGCTGTAATGTAGGTTTTACCATTGAACCTAGAGATGCATCAGAGCCATATTCATTGGGTAAAACAAGATATTGCTTTTCCCTGAGCTGGACAGATTTAGGTGAATCAGCACAGTGAACTGGCAAATATGGAGCTCTTCTGCTGGAGTCCTGGCAAAATACACGGGGCCTGTTGGTACAGACTGCTGGGATTGTTTATAGAGGTGCAGGAAATAGTTTGTTAATGTAAGCAGTGCCATTAAAAGGTGCTAGAACTGGTCTTCACTGGGGTTGTAACCTTGAGCTTGACCAATGAAGGAACTTGCTCAGAGCTCTTACTGAACCCTACAATCCAGATGTTATGGGTTTGAGCCTGATTTTTTTAAGTGTCTGAGCTCTGCTGTGGTTAACCCATTAAATGGAAGAAGTGGTACTTTCACGTTAAATAAATGTGCTTTAACTAGTTGGAAGCAGTGAAAGAATAGTGCTTCATATGGCCCTGGAGAAGAAAGGGATTCTCTTTTAACTGCTGACCCTAATGCATCATAGACATTTTAATCCACATCCCAGTTTTGACTATACTGTATAATTTGAGTAATGATACCAATACTCCATAAAATCAATATACCAACCTTCCCTCAACAAGTCATTGGCTTATTCAGTGACAGTCTGAATATCCAAGAAGTTTCATGCAGTTCTTACAGTGTTACTGATTGGTGACAAGTAAATCTGTCTTTCTTTTGCATTAACGAGGCAGGCTGGGGGCATGGCACAAATCGAGAGTAAGATTACGCTACTGGCCTGCTTAATGCTTTGAGATCTAAGGTTACACTAGGCAGCAGTGGGTTTTGTTTTGGAGAGGCAAAGAGTAAGCTGAGGAACTTTTTTGCGTTACAAGAAGAGTCCTTTCACTTCACTGTTTGCTACTGAACATTCCCGACATCGAGGGCTTTAGCTGAACAGCTTGCCCAGCCGTGTCTAAAATAGTCAAGGCAAGGAGAGAAGTTTCTTTGGACAGATTCCTTGGCAGATACATTGGCTGTCCGCAAGTCCTTGTCAGGAGCCTGCTGCAAGACTGGAGCCGCCCTGGGCCAGACTGCAGTTAACATTGGTGCACACAGCTGAGGCCCAGCTGAGACATCCCAGCCTTGGCTGGTACCTGGTGCGGCGGTGGGCAGCGGATGGTGAGTGCAGAATGGAGTCACTGGGCAGAGGGAGTCTGCGTTCGATTGGAGGTGAAGGCAAGGAGTGCTGTCTGTTGTTTTTCACCCGATGACCTTTCAGGTCGGCCCTGGGCTCAGAAATCTAATCTTTTCACCCAGCAGAAAGGGGGGTGGGAAGGCCCTTACTTTAACGATACAGTATTTCAGAGTAGCTGATTACAACCCTTTCGTGTTGAGAGCTGAAGGACCCAGGCACTCTCTGCCTCCGCAGTATGACTATGTTGTCTGTCCTGTGTGCTCACAGTGATTCATGCAATTGAATTTTTTTGTCCAGGTTTATGTAGAATCTTCTACCCAGATTCTAATGATCTGTGCTCTGTAATTTTTTGTTTCTGACCTGTCAGTGAGCTGACTTGATAATTATCTCTGCTTCATTGGCTGTTTAAAACCCCGCAGGATTATGGCTGTCTGGGACCATGGTTACTTCTGTTGTGGGACAACGAGCATGTATTCATGACTGAAATACAGGTGTAGAAGCTTAAAAACAACAGCACTGTGTACTGTATATAAATACTATTGTGAAGAAGCCAGGGAATTAAAGGGGAGGAAAAGCTCTGTTCAACAGCCCTGGTGGAGGTGTGACTTTCTCAGGCATTTGTTTCAGTCTGTGTGTTTTCACTTGTAAAAACAGCTGGCTGTTCTGCTCCAGCTGTGTGTGGTTCTGGCTATCTTGACATGAAGATGCACTGAAGGTGTGTTCAGGTATCAATGAGTCACTGCTTGAGAGAGGCCATGTGAAGTTGAGGTTCAGTGCAGCATAGTTTGCCTGTACAGATACTCCTGTGAGGAGAAAGTCAGCAGGTACAGTAAGTGAGAAATGCCTACCTAGAGCAAGGTGTGGCTGAGAGGGCTTGTGTCATTTGTAAGCATGGCGCATGTCAGTAGAGAGGTCATGCTCAGAGGCAACACTTGTTCTGCAGGGTTGGTTTGCAGTGATCTGCTTCCTTGGCACAGTCAGAGGTTGCCATGCATATAATTTCTCTGAAAACTGATGCCTGGAGTGTCAAACTATGCATGGTGTGTGAAATCACAATCAAAGAGTCACGTCAAACATTTCTACCCCACCGGAAGCCATTGAGCTTTTAATTTAGGACTGTATTGAGGAATAATGGTATTTGCTTTATTTTGTGTTCAATAATTTACATATACACAGTATTCCAAAGTGATAGGAGCTAATTGAATGCTTCAGGAGATTAAATTGTTACTTTTTGAAAGTCAGGTAATTTGTGAGTCCTCATGAATGTGGTCTTTTTTCTTTTTTGGATGTTCTGCTGTGTATTGCTTTTCCTTAGGAACAGAGGAGCCTTTGGGCGATTTCTAAAGGGTTTGCGGCTAGGAGGTGATTTTCCAAAGTTTTCCCTCCCCTCTAGCTGTGCCAGCAGGTGCTGGATGTCACTGTGTGGAGAGGCGCAGGCAAAGCGAGAGGGATCTTTGCGTTCCTGCCGTGTCCTCGGGGTTCTCTGCGAGCCGAGACTCTCGCAGAACGTGACACTCATCTCAATTTCCAGACGGCTCACGCTTGGCAGGCCTGAGCATGTTTGTTTTCAGCGAGGTTCGGCCGGGCCAGGGCTTTTGGCTGCAGCCTGGAAAGTTGTCAATGAGCGTCTGTGTGTGGATCAGTCTTTCGGCACTCAAAGAGATGAGGGAAGCACACTGCCTTGGTATGCAATGTAGCAAGCGGCAGTAAATTAAAGCACCTTCAGGGAATTGCAGAGAGATCTCCTGGATGTCACACCACTAAATCTAGCTCGATAGCACTTCAACAAAAGGAGAGAGGGATTCATTTTTTTTATCCACTGGAATAACTGACTGGATTTGACACTGCTCTGTATCTGCTTTGTGAGGGGAGTTAGGTGCTGTCTTGTGCGCTAGAACTGTCTCTACAGCACCTGTAAGCTTTATAAGGACTGTGTGAAAACAGCCCAGTGGACCTGAAAGAATCACAGGGTAGGAGCTTTCACCCTGCTTCTGATCTCTGCTAGAGAAGTGGGAGGCTGTGCTGGTTGTGTTGGACAGAGCCCAGGCTTGTTAGTATGAGCAGCCACAGAGCACAGAGGGAGCCTGGGCAATTTCATGATCTTTCAGTGGGGGCTGTTGCTTTTTTCTACATGATGCTGTAGCAAAGAACATCTCCAGAAAGGATGTGGGGCTCATGCTTCCAAGATCAGAAAAGCAGTGGCTTTTGATGCAAGATATTGTAAATGCATGAATCCAATTTTTATTTTGTGCAACAGAACTGCAGTGAGTGTCCTCATTAATGTTATGGGGTGTTTGAATGTCATCCCTGCATCCAATTTCATTTAAATTGCTCACCTTTTCTGGAAATTCAGTTGACACTGAGGATTTGTCCATAGAGAAGCAGCAGGCTGCAAAAATAATTGGAAAAGGATGCCAAGCTGCACAAGAACTGTGTGCAGGTATGAAACTAAGCACTGCATGTGCATTTGATATCTCCTGGTTTACTACCTCTGGAAACTGTGGAGCCCATTACTTATTCGTAATATGTGGCTAATACATCTGAATTCTTTTTCTTGGCTCTTGCTGTCACTGTGGGTGGTAAGTGCTAGTGAACTGTTGTGTGGCTTTTTGAACCTGACATTTATCCTATAGCACTAACTGCTTAATACTGTTAGCAGAGCTTTGTTCGTGATGTATGGGCTGACTTCCAGGTGACTGTTGTTAAAATTGGTTATTCTAAGACTTCTTCTGCCAAGACGGGAAACAGATATGAATCTGGCCCAAGTCCTCAGGGGGAGAGGGAGCAAGGTGATGGAGGGTGTGCCCAGCTGTCCCGTGCAGTGAGTGAGAATGGGGAGTTAATCAACAGGGAAGTGTGTAATGTAGTGCTGATTTACCTCAGAGACACAAGGCATCAGCCAGAGAGACTCCCACTGACAGGAAATCAATGAGGAGTTGGTCACAAGGGAAAGGTCTGCGCACATAAGCTGGGAAATGTGAGAGCTGCTCTCTCTTCCTGACTCCTTTATTTCTCACACTGTCCATGTGTTTGTTCTCGGTGAAGTCTAAACTGGGATTTTCACTTTGATTAGTTCTTCTGGAAACAAAAAAACAACATCCCTGATGAGCACAATCCCAAGTTTTATTTTTAATAGTCAATTCAGTTCTTCCATTTTGGGTCAATTAAACAAAGGGGAATGAACTTAATTATGAAGTTTTAGAACAGCTGGCTGACAGGTGTCTCTTGCTGGTCAGGTGTCTGGTGTTGGGTAACTAGACTCATAAGTGGCCTCTGAACTATCAATCTGTCTTGCGTTTACTTCAGTGTTTGGAACATGTAGACGACCCATAACACAGAAATTGGGACTATCAAAATTGGGAACAGCAATATGGAATATACAGTACTTCTCAAGGAAAACCCGAGAGTCTGTTCTTGCATGAACTTGGGGAACACTTGCGAGCAGAAGGCTGAATTTAAAAGGGGGCCTGTGTGGTGTGGAGTCTCAGCCAGAGTGATCTACAGTACAGCAATTTCAGAAAAACGCAGAATGAGTGAAAAATTGCATAATAGTAACCATTGATACAATGGGAATGGAGTGGTAAGGGGGTTTGGGGTCATCATCATGGTTGTAATCTTTATCTATAATTTGTCATACTATTTTTATGTTGTAATTTTGCATAATAACAATGTTAATGAGGAAAAAGTTGCAAAATACAGTATAGATCATTTTTCATCCCTAAGCGATTACACATTTTCCAGTGGAGGAGGGTGCGGCAATCTTTTGTAAGAATATTTAAAAAACAATATATATGAAATATTTTAACTTACCACAAACAATAGCATTTACATTTACTGTATATAGGTTTCTAAAATATTTAACTCTCCCCTAGAAGATAAAATGAATGCCATTCATTGTTACAATATAGTATTTTAAGTCAATAGTATTTCATATAGAACAATATAATAAATCAAGCACAGATATACCATGCTTAATGTGTGTGCAGGCTGGCCAAAGACTGCCAGCATTTCTTGTGTGTGCTGCTACTATACATTGAGGCTGCCACAGGACTGCTCCTCACTCTGCAGGTGTGACTGGGTCCTGTGTACTCAGTCTTGTTATATCCAACATTCCACAGTATTATGACATTTTATGTATTATGTTTTCTAATACGTTTTTCACATTGTAACCAATTCATGCAATTAAAAACCGGTGTTCAAAGATACCATGACTGTTCTGTAAATCGTTGGCATATAATCTGTGTATCCGAGACCCAAGAGCTACAGCTGCAGGGCTGACAATCACCTTACCTTCGGATAAAGTATAATTAATTGAATGATTGCCATGATCACTTGCAGTTATTTGTAGAACTTTTTGTCCCAAAGAATCCCACAGGGCGTTATAGGATAAGGACAGTAAAGGAGGGTACCCACTGCCATTCTCTATTAAAGTGCACGACCCACCTAGCAACCCTCTTTTTTCTCCACAGTTTGTTCCACTTCTTTGGGAATCTCCCTGAAAGTTATCCTGTTCTCACAGCAAGATAAGTCATTTAAAAAAAAACTATTTTGAATGAGCTGCTAGAATTGTGGGGTGTTTTGTCATGGAGGTGATGATTCAGAATAGGTGGCAAGTGAGATTATTTTGAAAGGTTTTTGAATACATTAGCCTGGTCACCATATTGGTTGAAACAGACCCAATTTTTTTGTCGGAAATGTAATAGCTTATCTAGCGCAGTATATCTTACTGGGAGAAAGGTGCCCACCTTCCCAGTCTCCAACCATGAGCAGGTTCTGAAATGGGAAGAAAACATAATCCTTTGCTACTGGTATAGGATTCCCCTGCTTGAAAGTGTACATCTAACTCAAGTCCTCAAGCTTGATTTAGTCCACTGGCTTGTCTGGAATGGAAAAATGAAGAGGCACAGGAGACTCTGTGGAACAGGAGTAGGAAACTTTTCAGTGTCAATTGATTTTTGTGTCCTGAGTGGAGTAGTGGTGGTGTGTGGTGTAGTGTTGACCCTTATGTATAGCCCTGAAAAGCTCTTCTCTAAGTTTTGTTAACTTGCTTTTAGAGAGCTCCCATCCAGCAAGTTTAAGAGGTATCTCTTAAATCATCAGTTTCCTAGGACCTGGAAACTACCAGGATCAGTTGCACTGGTGAATTATGAAATGAAGTGCTAGAATTAAAATCTGAATATCTTTCAGCCTTCAACAACAAGAGCGTCATACATTGAACAAATTACTGGATTAATTTACCAATAATGTAGAGATGCTCCCATCCTTTAAAAAAAAAAAACAAGTGATTTAGAGTGAGCTATAGAAATACCTGGATTGTGGTATGGGTTGGACTGGGAGACTCCACCAGCACATCCAGACACCTGCTCAACAGGGAGTACTCTGCAATCCCCTGGGGACAGATTATAACATCATGCTGTGGTCTTACAATCTTATTGCTTCATGTTACAGAGGAAGTTAAATTAGGGGGTTTGCTGAAGGAATGGAGGACAAGGTCAGCATAGGGAACAACCATGGTAAGATGTTTAAGACGGCAATAAGAGTTTTTTTGAGACCAACAGCTGGACGGTTATGGTAGTCTGTAACATTTTTTTGTTACAAACTAATTTGGAATTTGTTTTAATGTGTTCTTCAACACGTTGCTCTGTAAATTTCAACAGTGGTCAAGTAGAAACGGACTGTAATCTTGGGTATAAAATGGGCCTGTGTTGCAGCTCAGAGTTTGTGGGTGTAAGGACTGCATTTTGAAGGTACACGTGAAGAGCCCTGTAAAGTAACAACTAGTGATCTCCCTACAGTAGTGTGAGGGGAGCATGCAGTGTGTAACGCAGTAAATAAGCTGCTGATTGTTCTATACAAAAGCTCTGAGCCACCTACTGCCTGCACTCTCTCCTCTGTCTCCCATCCTGATGTCACAATTGCCTTTTGTTTCAACGAATTCTTGTGTCCCACACATGGTGTTTGTACCCTGGCAGATGCAAAAAAAACAGTTTTTTTTTAAGATAGGAAAGCACAGAGACCCAGACTTAATCGAACTCCATTGATTTTGCATATAGAAAGGTTCACCCTCCCCCCCCCACCTTTAATAAAAGGAATTGATCGCCAGACATGTTGCTTTAAATTAAATGGAAAGGAGTAAGTGCACACGCACACTCACTTGTACATGAAAGAACATGTGAAAGGTATTAAAGATTGTGCTTTCCCTCTGTGAGAGGTTTTCTTTGCATAGCATAGTCAACTTCTTACAATAAGGTCATAGAAGAAATTGGGCTCTCCTTTGCTCTGCGACATTAGACTAATTTGGATAATAACCAATGATCATCAAAAGCAGTGTAGCGCAAAATGGCACATGAAAGAATAGATTTTAGCGAGACTTCGACCTTTTTATTCGTGAAGATGACAGTTTAATAAAACCTTTATTTAATTTTGCCACTGTTCATTACAGAATGTTTACTGTGCAAAACAATATTCCACAAAACAAGCAAAAACAAGTTAAACAGCAGTCGCAATATATGCAAAGACCAAAAGGTGTGTATTTCAGAAAACAGCCCTGTGGTCATTGGAATTATTTTTCATTACTATGGAATCTTGTTTCATTACTGCAGTGGGTTTTGCTTGTTTGCCTTTCATTTCCCGTTGAAATTGGCAGTTTTTTGGTGCAGTGTGTGGATATGAATCAGCTCACACATACACCGGCAGTTGAAGTTGATACTGATCCAGACTTCAAAGGCGTGCCAGCAGCCCTGGGCTCTGAACAGCGTATGTGGCATCGCAGTCTGTCGGGGAGCCCTGTTCTGGCTTGACTGCATGGACTGGCCTGTACTTCGCTGTGTGCCAGGCCTGATGTGTCTCAATGACACATGCTCTTGTCACTTAGCCAGAGATTCTATCAGTGGTCCTGTTTCTGACCCTGATGATCCCCGCATTCATCCAGGGAGCACAGATGAATGCGCTCTTCAGTCTGTGAGCAGCAATGAGTGTCATATGGGAGTGTTAAACTGTGGGGGCAGGGGGCAGTGGTGCCTTTTAGTGCCCATTCCACCTCCAGCTTGGTTTACACCATTAATCTGATTATTGGCTCAACATGGTGTATGTAATTAGTACTGTATATGTAATAGTTTTAAGGTCCTTTGAAGTTTAGGATTTAAAACGGTGACTCTGACTCTGACCTGCCAGGTGTACCCTGCCTTGCGCCTGTTGCTTGCCCCTATGACCCCGAATATTAGGAAGCGGTTAGAAAATTAATGGACGGACATTTGATTCAAGCAGTGGTAACCTGCTTCTTAGTTTTGCTTAAAACTTTGGCCTTACTACAAATTTGTTTTTTATTTCCTCTTCTCAGAAATGTGGAGTTCTAGAATTTAAATTTGAATGGCCTTTAGGGATGAGGGCTCAGATGAACTGAAAGCCCGAAGACCCTGCAGCTCAGCAGGAAATAGAATCTGAACACCTGCTTTAACATAACCTGACAGGGTGGTAATATTGGACCAAGTGAGTTCTCGATTAAATGTGGCCAAGTTCAAATTATGATTATAGATCCACTGTTTATGGGACACCTGGAAATACTCTATCTGGGCCAAGGAGAAACTTACATTTTGTTTTATCTCTCCATTTTCTCAGTGTCTCGCTTAACACTGGCCAGGGTTTCTTTTTTTTGCTTTGTTCCCTCGGGGCCTGAACCGAGACCAGCCCTTTCAACAGTGTTCTTTTTCCGCAGACGAAATGACCAGTTTGTCGCCGGAGCTTTCATTGCAGTCTTTCGAAAGCCTTGATGCTTTGCCAGGGCCACAAGCTGGTTACATTCAGGCATTCCTCCGTTGTTTCAGTGCTTGCAGAGTTCAAAGCCAGGCTCCGTGGGGTAACAGCACTGGTTCTGAATGCCTAGGTGTTATGTTGGCTTTTTTTTTTGTAAGGTGGGTGAGAATGAGCATGATTTGGTTCGAGTGCCAGTGACTTTACAGAATGGCGTCTTAAAATTGGTTAAGAAATAAAAGGGTGCCCTTCAAGATCAAGTGGTTACACCCGTGGTAAAAGCTTTAATATTAAGACAACGAGAAAGGTTACTAATGGGGAGAGTAATAAATAAATAAATTACATTTATTGTAATTGATAATAGTTAATTGATCTGAGTTTCTCATTTGGCTGTTTCCCACAGGAAGAAAGGGTGTCAGGTTCAATGGCTAGATAGCTTATTCCAGACTCTCACAGTACTTTGTGTAATAAAGTACCTCCTCTTCTGAGTCTTAAATGTACTTTGCTTTATTGTCCTCTTGTCTTGGTTCATGTTTCAGTGTTGATCCTGAAAATGCCCATTTTTGCTTTGCTTATTACTACCTTAGAGGATTTTGACCGTTTGAGTCAAGACTCATCTACAGTAATTCTTCCACAGGTCTTTGTCTTGTATCGTTTTGGCATATTATTTTAAGCACTAGTTTTGAAAGATTTCTAAATGCATGCATCTGTTCGCTAGTCATGGTAAGTTTCATTCCAGAAACGTTGTTCTTCAGCCTCTGTGTCTGTATTCATTGAAGGATGACATCCTCATGACCTCTTTGGACTGGCCAGTTAGTGGAAAGTCATGCTTGCAGCACATTAAACTGTTCATGCTGTAAATACATCAGAAATTGAATCTGAATATAGGCTGACATGCTAAGCATTACTGTTGAAACCTTTTTGTTGAGTAGCTGTTTGACTGTTTTGGGAGCCACTTAGTTGACGCTAAGATGAAAATGCAATTTGTTTTGGAGCCTAAAATGAGTCATGGACTCAATCGTCTTGCATTTGATGTTTTTTCACAGCAATCCCCATCTGTAATTGCTCCATTTAATAGTACCGTGGTCAATTAATGGTTGGTCCAGTTGTTTGCTGATATCTAATTAACCTACTGTACCTACTGTTTTTCGAATTTAGAATCATCAGTTATTTTGTTATATTTGTATTTTATTGAGAATAGCCAGTTGCTTTTCACATTTTGGCTCATGGTTTTGAACCCCATGATCACACACAGCAGAGCATGAACAAGTGTGGACAGACTCCTCTGGCTCACCCATGTCTGTAACGCTTGTCTGTAAGTGCCCAGGAGGCTGCAATGTTCACTGTCGTTGACAGACTAATCACTGGCCGAGTCCCACTGCTTGACAGATCCCAGTCACAGTTGGCTAGTAACATGATCCAGACTCGAACCCTCAATTATGTAGCCCAAGCCAATTTGGAGATACCTTAGCACATATCTGCAATTTGTAAATCTCGCTTGCTCATCTGTAAAACCCCCAGAGTATCTCAATAAGGAGATAGCACACATACAGTACAGTCATTTGAAAAAGAAAGTACACCCTATTTCAGTTCTACGGTTTAATATATCAGGACATAAAAAATAATCTGGTCCTTACCCAGGTCCTAAAATTAGGTAGCTCTATCCTCAGGTGACAAACAACACATAACAGATTCTACTATGTCATTATTTATTTAACAAAAAATAAGTCAACATGCAGAAGCCATGTGTGAAAAACTAAATGCACCCATGATTCAATAGCTTGTAGAACAACCTTTAGCAGCAATAACAATAGCCATGTGCCTTGCTATGCTTGTGGGTTCTTGTGGGTTTTGGACATTTTCCTTCTTCATGTTTTTAGAAGCAAAAATTCAACTTTTTCATCTGTTGTAAGAACGTTTGTTGTCTGTTACCTTATTCACCCATTTATCCATGGCTAAGAGGCTCCCATAAGAGCCACTTCATTAGGCTTTATTAAGCTTCTGAACACAACTAGCCCTTGAACAGATCAATGTTAATGGAAAACTTTACATTTTGTTTACACACCGTTGTGCATACTTTCATAAATACATAATAATGTGCGCATTATTGAAACTTTAAAACAGACAATTATGCATTTGTCTTGTAGTAGGTACTGTGTATCGTGTTTCTTATTATTACTGTGTAATGTAATCTGGTAATTTGTGTAAAGTACAGTACAGCCATCTGTATTCTTCAAAATATATGTTCTACAAATTATATTCTTCATATAGTCCTAAATCTGTACACCTCATTAAATAAGGACTGTGTGTTATTGAGTTTGACAATGTCTGCTTGCTTATCATTTACTCGATTTCCAGGTTCTTCCCTTTTCTTTTTGAGATTGGAATTGAATCGTTTCCTGTAGCCAATTCCTCTTACTGAGCAGTATTAATTAATAAATTAAATGAGTGGATCATCTGGGGACTTGTAAATCAATTAATGTGATTCACTGAAACAATTTGTTGAAAAAGAATGAATTGCTCAGGAACTGAACAGCTGTTTTGCATGATCTATGGTTAAGTGAAGCTGTTACTTCCCGAATTGCTGCACTGCCTAGAATGTTTTGTGGCTGGACCTTCAAGGTTACTGCATGTCTGCAGCTTACAGGCAAGACATGTCTGGAGTCCAGAGCCACAACTTTTAAAACCCTGTCATGTATTATTCCTTGTTTTGTCAGCAATTGTACAGGAGGTCCAGGTGTTAGTACAGCAAACCAAAACAAACATGTCCACACTGTGGAGTCAGCTAATGATTCCATAACTCTGAAGCTGGGGATGCACTAGGAAAATCAATGTCTTCTTGGTCTTTTTTGTCGTCTTTCCTTGTGAAATCTGGACTCCTTGTGATGGAGGCTGAGGGTGCTATTAGGAGGGATCTTGACGTTGAGGACTGGGTTACAGGATGAGAGATTCTTGCCTGGTTTGAGGTCATCACCTGACCTTGTGTTCTGCGCTGGCACATTTGCAGGAATCACAAAGCACTGCAACAATGGGGCTTAGCTTGGAAATAGGAGTACTGGCTTAATCAGGTCAGCATGTTCAGAGCATTGTGAATTGGCTGAGCTTGCCAACCAGAGAGCATTTCTATTAGTAGGAGCAATGATGGGCTCAATCGGATTAATTTGGCAGTTGTTTTTTTAATTTGTTGTGTTGCAAGTTTAGATTGGCAAGGGGAAAGTGAAATGGATTAGGCAGTGCACTGCTGCTGATTCAGAGTTAGTAAGGAGCAGACTACATTTTGGTGCAATAGTAGACACTGGGCTATACCATCAACACACACACTCATTGATGCAGACATACTGTAACTGTGTGTATTTATGAAAACATTCAGTATTCCATGTGATGATTTTTTATAGGTATTGTACCCATTTTATATTGGAGATATTTCACCTGAATCTTTCTAGTCTTAAATGGAGAAGATGACAAGCATGCTACCGTGCTGACTGAGAGCTGTTCAGGTGCTCCGTTTACTGTTGTGGTGGTGTGCTGCACCAGCCAAATTCTGCTGGAGGTCAGGGAAGGTCTGGCCCCTGAAACACAGAACTCATGGCAGTTTAGAAAGATTAGTCTTTTGATTTGGGAAATCGTAACATGCATCAGGCGTAAAAGGAGCAGTCAAGAACTGTGGAACCTGGAAGTCTGTCCTGTAGTACTGTGCAAAGCCTCAAGTAAAGTTTACCATTGTCAATTTCATTAGATTTTTGCTACGTTTTGATGGATTTACCCTTATACCCTACATTTATTTCTCTTTGCCATGTATTTTACATTGTTTCATGTTTTTATTATGCCACTCTACATTATACTACACTTTTATAGTGCTTCCAGTGAGCTTTAGTATATCCAGTTTGCTCTACCTGACCATGTTGTGTCACAGTAAATTTTTCTAACGGGGCAACTCCTTTATCTTCATTCTTTTAATCTTTGATTGCAGTTCACATTAAGCCAATTCAACATTTGCTAACATTTTTAGAGTAACTTTTTAAGTTCCAAGAGAGAACATTATAACAGTCAGAGAATAAGCAAATATTATATTTCCCCATGCTTATTTAATTAAGGTGCATTAATTTATGCACCTTAAATAATTTAGGTTTGCTATTGCAAAGGGCTTGATACAATCAACATTTTTCTTTGGATTTTGCTTTGATCTTTCTGCTGACAGTTAACACCCGTATGAGTTTTGATTAAGTATTTACTTACAGTAAGTGTACAGTATACGTGTGTAATTCACAGGATGAATTTATTTCCAAGGCAGTGTGCACAAATAGTTTTTTAAGCTGTGCTCTAAGTTTTGTTTTATTTTAAGGGGGGTTACAGTAGCACTGTGTAGTACTTGGAACAAGTGGTAGCTGGAAGATGAAATGGCCTATCACACAAAAAGAGACAGGGCTCCTGTGTTTGTACTGTCAGCTGCTTATCAATCTTCACTGGCTTCTCAGCAGTTCCAGGCACTGTGTCTTATTTCCAGACAGCAACATGCAGGAGATAGGTCTTATCTCCCTTACTGCCAAGATTAAATGAGTTGTCTGTGGCAGAGTTGTGAAATTATTCTCAATGCTGGCAGTCTGTTGGCAGTCTGCAACGAGCAGACAAGCAGTAGTCTCTCCTGTTGTTTCCCAGGGTCGTAGGTTTTTCCAGATTTGCTGTTTATTTGGTTCCTTCGCACACTCCTGAGAACATTAGGCTTTGACTAATGTTAGATCTTTTCAAATCAGGGGTGTGCGTGATGTTTTGAGCTTAGTGTTTTGCTGTTCCATGGCAACACGTCACGTGTGTTGTTGTTTATTTTCTGTAAAAAAACGTGCAGCCATCACCTACGGTCAACAAACACTCTTGGATCTGAGATTTAGAGCTACCATATAGCCTTGCGCACCCTTTTCAGCTCACTGCATTGCCTCAGAATTCAATGCAACTGTTCACTCTGCAGTTTTGACTATGGCTCCCAGATACCTATTGTTCTGTTTATTTGTTGTCTGTATGTCACTATTTAGTATTTACTGTTTTGAAATGTACCGTCTACCTTGTGTTGAACTGTGTAAGTCCTGAGAGAACGGCACAAATAAGAATTCCGTTATAGATATACATACGATAGATAAATTCCTCTATCAAAAAAGTCTTCTTTGAGGTACTCATGTTCCAGGCTTTCTGGTCTTCTGCAGGACTCTGTTCTTTCACTGTTTAATTAAGTTGATGAACTTAAAAGAACTTGGAAGATTTTAGGAATGACTTGCGTTCGAATAGCCTGTAATTTCAAAAGCAACACTGTTCCTGGTTACTTTTCAGATCCAATTTTTTTTAGCGGCGATGCTGGCAGTAGGCTGCTTATGATTAAGATCAGACATTTCCCTTGTATGACTGCTGCTGTATCTTGGACTCTACTGTACAAGGTGTTCTGCAAGTACACCTTTCTTTCCTCTTTATCACTGGAGCTTTAAGAGTGAACTTCAAACTTCCTGCAGTCCTGCCATTTTGATAAAGCCCTCTGAAGTAGCTGGAATTTAACCAAAACAATCGCCAGAACTGTATACAGTTCTCAAATCTTATTCATCAGACGCTGAGCTTGACCTGACAAGTTAAAATGTCTGCAGCCCTTGACTAGCCAGTGGAGTTTGGTCTTCTACTTGAGGAAAGCTGGCTCTTAACACAGGGCTCCAGATCTAACAGTTCAAGAGAAGGGATGTCTACATTGATCCAGGGAACTTGTTTCTTATTTTGTGGAAAAAATCCTCGTTTATGGTACTCTCATATTTCCAATAAATACAGAATGTTTTTGAATTCTGTGGGAAGGGGATTTTTAGTTAGAATGACCAGTGATTTAATGGCGAAGATTTACCCATTAAATCATGTCCTTTTGAATTATTACTATTCTAAACCTTTTCCATTCCACTTGAGTAGCATCAACATTGCATTGGTTCTTTGACAAAATGTCACTACAGTATGTCAAATCATCAAGATTTTGCATTCTTGGCAATTCTAACCACTGCTTTACCGTGCCGACCTCATGAGTCAAATGAGACAAAAAATTGTTAATTTTTTAGTACTCTGATATACAGTGTACAGTATAGCAGTAGTTTGTGTTTTTTAACAGTTATTTTCAATTCACTTAATTTGGGCAGCTTGGTCGACAGCTGCAGGTCTTGTAAAGTTTTGATGGTGCCCTTTGATCTTTAGCCAGCAGTCACGGCCCTGTCAAACTGATCTCAGCATTTTGTTGGTTTTGATTTGATACTTGTAGTCCCATGCGAAGGAAGATCACAATTACTAGAAAAAAACCTGTCAGAATAGTAAAAAAAGATTACTCCACTTTTACAAATAGTAAAAAAAAGATTAGGACCACTTAATTATTTAATTGTTTTAACCATGTATATCTTGGTTAATTTTCTGTAAAAACTAAAAGTGCTCATGTATTGTAAGAATATCTCCTTTTATAGAGAAATAATTTAGTTTACATTACTGTACAGTAATATTTTAAGGCAGAGGGCTTACAGTCCCAACAGGTTTCTCTGCACTTTTGTTGAGTCTTCTGATGTTAGTGTGTTGTTAAATTATTTTCTTACATGGTGTATGCATATTGTTTTATTTGATAAATATTTAAAGTTCAGTTTTATATTCAACTACACATAATGACTCTTTTGACATAACTGTGCTCTCCCTCTGGGCTAGAAGGTTTTCATACAGGCATGGTTTTCTTCACGAATTTTCACAGAAATAAAACGTAAATTTGAATGACATCAACAAAGAAGGGTGTAGGTAGAAAACCATGAAATGCAGGTCAACTACTAGCAGGGACTGCAGCCTCATGATGATGAGACATCACAGAAATGTTTTACATTGTAAAGCAAAAGGCCTCAGAGGATGTGCACACCCAAGAAAGCTTGTGGCGAAGCTGATGTTGCAGCATGATCAAACACTTTCTTTTTATGTGATTTTTCATTTGCACGTTTTACATTGTAACTGTTTATTTTTTAAATAAGGTACTACTTTTAATAACAAAAATGTACACTAATATGGTAATACATAATGCAGGACAAAACAGTATAATGAGTCAATCGACAGATAAGCAAAACAACAAATGCCAGGGAGATGAACAGTATAGCCTGTAGATCTGTTCCACCTGTGACATTTTGCAGCGTGTTATGTGCTGTAAGTCTTTCTGTTGGTCTAGTGCTATGAGGCTGTTGTGTTGATCAAAGAGAAAATTTGCGTTTAAAGCCTGTGCTCTGTGTAACAGAAGGTAGCAGACTGGCTGTTTGATTGATGGTCTATTTAAATGAAAACATCCACATGCTGCATTTTATACATCCACTGAATTTAGGCTAGGAAGACAAAGTAGCATTTCTAAAAGTTATTCATGAAGTTCCTGTATTATCTCATCAATGATACCTATGACTGTTTATTGTGTGCTTCATTACAGCTTTGCCCTCTCTGCTTTAAGCAGTGTTTTTATTGCATGCCTGAGTTATTACATTAACAGGGTTATCCACAGAGCTAGCAATCAAGTGAATTACCCAAAAGAAATAACCAGGAGGACTGAATATCAAAACTGTCAATAAAAGGGTCTTCTTAACAAAAAACCTTAGCAGCTCATTCACACCAAAACATTTTCTTATGCTTGCAGGATGTTTTTGTTTCCTAATGTCATTTTCATGTTTCACAGGTCTGTAAAACATTACTAAATTATATTTCAGATATAATACAGTATATTGTAAGCAGCCCAGAATCCCTCACATCCAGATATGTTTGTGCTTTTTCAGTATCTCAGGAAAATTCACTCACTGTCCTTGATAGTTAAAACCGTGCTCTTAAATAAATCAACTCTTTAGCCCACACACCAACCTCAAATTCCACTTGCTTCGCCTCATGCTGAATCGATTTGATTCTGAACTGGTTGGCCTATAATTAGGCCAGGCCCAAACTTAGATGACCAAAGACAACCTAACCCCGAATTCTTCTAATTACTTTAATTCATTAGCTTGGACCACACTGTCAACAGTCCTGTGCTGAGCCCTGCATATCCCCAAGACCAATAATGCAATATCTATACCAGTGAAGTTTAAGAGCCCGTGTTCTGCAGAGCCACAGCCTTCCAGGTTTGTTGAAAATGTTGGAAATAATATTTTGGATCCAGTTGTTATTGTAATAGTAGACTGCATGCAGAAATACTGTACGTGAACTAAATGTCTCAACACACAATTAAAGCCAGCTGCAAAGGGAACCAGCAGACACCCCAAGGCCAGGGTTGGAACCCACTGATGTAGACGACAGCCTTCAGTACACCTTGAGTGTGCCACATACTGAAAACAGATGAGGCATCTCTTATGAATGATTGAGAGGCTTTGCCATTTGCAGTGCCAGGAAGGCAGATAATGATAATTAAAGATAGTTTTGTCAGCACAGGCAAAGTAGAATTGTTAACGACCTTGTAAAGGCACAGGTGAGAGCTATTGCATGAGTGGAGGAATCTGTACTGTTTTCAGTTAAACAAGAGCCAGTTTGCCCCTGTTCTTTCCAGGAAAGTGTTTGTAGAGAAACATGACTGGGTACTGCACTTGTGCGTCTATTCACCTTAAGCAGGCTGTTTCTCGCCAATGAAGGGGCAATTACATCAGCTTATCTGAGGTGGTCAAAGTGTAAATAAGCAGAAACACCGATATCATGCTTGAGTGCTTAAGCAATCCCGTTCTGCGCCATGTTGCGCAACTTTTTGTCCGAGGTGAGGTATTTATAGAAACCTGGAGCATGTGAAAGAACTACAACAGCCGCACCGTCTGCCCGTAAGAGAAGATGCACAAGATTACGAGCGGCTAGAGTGCAGAAAAAGTTTTGCAGAGATAGGAGGTTCCTGCTAATGTGTCTGATCTTTAGCGATGTAAAATCTGAGCACAATCCCAGATGCCTAGAGTATTTGTGTACTGTACCTCTGCTTTGGGAGTCTTGTAGATGTTGTGAAGTAAAACCTGATTCTGTCGTGGTTTCGCTCTGGTCCGTTAGCATGATATTGTAAAGCAGTGTGTGCTGCACTGTGGACAGTGGGCTCTGAAGACCCAGTCATGGATTGAACTCTTGGCTGTGGGCGCAGTGTCATGGGAAGTAGGCCAGGATGTGAAGGTGCGGATTGGCTGGGACTTGGCTGGAGTTCAATTTTTTTTGTTATTTTAGCCCCCAAGTGCTGCTAATTTGCTCATTAGCAATGAAAAAAAAGAAGCAAAATAATAGAACCGGTAGTGGAGATGTGCAATTTGGCTTTTAGAAATTTGATGGAAATCAAAATGTGATAGACACAGAACCTGACGTCTTCGTGCTTGGCTAGAATACTTAGTTACGCGGTTAATTAAATAATTGTGCCAATTATGTAATTGAGATCTCATTTGAAACAAAAGCAGAAGACACGTGGTGGTTTGATCAGTAATGTATTGCGTATTAGTATGAGGACATCTTTACTGTTGGGGGGTAACAATTCAATTCAATTAAGTTGCATGCAACAGTAATGTCTACAGGAAGAATAATTTTTAATGTTATATTGTGCTACTCGCAATATTTTTTCATTTCTGGATCACAGTTCATGAACCTCCTGCGTTGCTGGCTTTTGTTACTTTGAAAAATGACTAAGAGAGAAGGTTTGAATTCCTCAGTTTATTCCTGATGTCGGTGCAAAAAGTTGTATAACATGGCAACTTATAATGAGGGCCCCCTGTATTCTTATTGTACAGTACTACATTATTATTATTAGGCTTTTTAATGTTTAGGGGTACACCATTGTTAATGAGGTAAATGAACAGGCTGACATTTTTACTTTTTTGCTCTGGTCTTCGTTTCTCCAGGTTTTCTAAAAGTGCTGATAGATTTTAAAGCTGCAGGTCTAGTGTGAGACAATGTAAGTTAAAAAAAAAAGATAAGTTAGTTGTTGCTCTTATCTCCACTTAATCTCTGTGTCCTTGGAAGCTGGATTTTATGCCCAGATGAGATGGAATGAAGAAGGTTTTGAACCTTGAAACAGCCTGTATTAAGCTCCTGTTATTTGTACACACATTAGAAAGTGAGACTTTCTTCCTGTGTTATTGTTGCATCCATCCCCGTGTGAGAGTTTATCGCCTTCCCAGAGGACACCTGGCACTCCTAATACCTCTGTGCCTGTCTGGTGTAGCAGGGTGGCAAGCAGCCAAGGCTGTTTTGCAATGAAACTTGCAGCCAGTCGATGTACAAAGAGAGGTCTGTAGGAAACCCATTCTACTTGGCAGGACGCATTGTTTAGGACATTTCTGAGATCAGGGCTATCAAGCTCTGTTTTTGGAGGCCTCTTTACCTTTTGTTTTCCAACTCCAGCTCTCAGACAATTATAAGTTATTGGCCCAGCTGGCTAGTATTCCTGATGTTTTTAATGTCCTCTTAAAGGTGTCGAATTGAATCGAGCCCTCAGTTCAGTTAAAGCTACTTTGTCCCAGATGGGATATTTGCTTTGCAGGCGAGTAAAAGACACAACACTATACACAATACATTTAACACAACATGTTAAGAGACATATATGTATGATGAAAAAGAAAATATAGAGAAATAAAGTAAATAATATGCAGCTACATAAATGTACTGTCAAGTTTAGAAAGAGACTTTGTTAGACCAGTGAGGTATACTGTAGGTCATGAGTGCCCCATTGTCTAACCAGATGTTTTGACTGGGTTAAACTCTGCTTTGTCAGAATAAAAGGGTTCCTTATTATCATATCTGTTTTTTACATCAGTGGGATTATTCTCCCATAGAGAGTGTTTTATTGCGCTCCAAATATCTTATGCTTTTGAATCGCTTTTCTTGAAACTCGCCCAAGTGTCTCTGTCTTGTTTGGTTGTCTAAGAGGAGCATGTTGTGGTCTTACATTTCTGGAATATGTGAGCATATGATGTTCCTAACATCACGATTTAGAACCATTATGTGTCTCTTTGTGTCTCTGCTTTGCACTTTTAATTCAATTAACGCAATCTTAAATGCCATGGGTTTGCAGCAGATATAGCTGGTTAAGCTGGTTAATTGCATCTGTTCTTCATCCGACTGATCTTGCCATTTTGCAGCCCAAGGGTATATCTCCCTCTGAAGACCCTGAGGCTCACTGTTAAGACTCCAGGTTCATGTTCATGTCAGGGAGAGGATTTGTTCTCATCAGCCCAGAGAGACGTTGTCTGGACTGCGTGCCCAGAGCAGGGGGTCTTGGAGTGTGCTGTCTGTGTTCTGCTCTGACCTGCAGCCCAGCACTCTGTCCATTGTCCCAGGCCACAGTAATTTATCCACGTATACAAAGGGTGATACTTTATTCTCCATTTGACCTCTGCACTTAGGAAATCAGATTATAGTCTGCATGCAGTCAGGCTAATTATCTCTAGGAAGGAAGGACTTAGGGAGGAGGGAGTTTTTTTGGAGGTGGGGGGGGTCTTTTGTTTTGTGCTGGAGTTTGTTCATTTGTCAGAGCGGAAAAAAAGAAGTGATCTAATTAATCAAAGTCAGAGACCCCATTCAACCATTCATGCAGTATTTTGGATATGTGTGCTTGCTTGTACACACCCAAACACAAGAGAAAAATGGTAAAAGAGAGATAACCTTTTTGAGGACGCAGCGGTAAATATCAACGTGCAGGCCAAACCCTTTGTGTCTGAAATTTGGCAATTCTGCAGGGAGCCATTCTGGTTGTTTATCAGGCCCGTGCTGTAGCTGCAGCTGCTAAGCCTGGAGGTCAGGAGAGGAACAGGGGGAGGTAGGGTTGGCTGTGCAGGATAGCAGCCAGGGCTAGGAACAAGGACACCCGTGCTGATGAAGTCCTCTTCCAGGGCACTGCCCTCTTATGCCAGCAGGACAGATGGTGGGCAGCCCCTGAGCCCTGGCAATTAAAGGCATTGTTGACCTGGTGAGAGTAACTGGCGCCTCATCCACCATCCATGTTTCATACAATGTAGGAAAGCTATAAAATGGGCAAATAGCTTTAGGATATACATATACTATAGGTATGGTATATATTTCAGAGAAGAGCAACCAGATACACTCTCAAACTTAAAGGAATAACCTGCAGTGACACGCGAAAGATGTCTCATTAGGCTTGAAAAGAGAATACCATAATGGGACTTCAAGTATTCAAGATCCACAAGGCACCTCATCCCATTGGACATCTGCTGAGTTAACAGTGAAACACAAACCAGAGGGCACAAATTGAGCCTAAGGGGAAGTTTAAAACTTATTCAGGAGGGCTTACTTCATTAGTTTATTATCATCAGTTAAGTTGTTGAAGCTGATGCCTTAGCTTCTCTGAAGGAGCAGCTGGAAGAGATTCTTGGATCAGCTGCTAGTAACTTAAGCTAGAATAGATGATTGTTTTTATTTTAACTTTTCTCATTTTTTATACTTCAAGGTATGAATCAGACTGAGTACAATTAGATGTAGAGAGTCAGGGCCTTGTTTTCTTCTGTGGAGAAACTGCCTGTCCTATAGTAAATCAATTCGTGGATGGGCTGTTTACCTACAGTGGATATTCAACTCATTGGACTCATCCAGGAATGGCATGTTTTTTACTTGTATGATCTGGAACAAATATTGTGCAAATACTACTAAAGCACAGAACAGCACAAGAGCAGTAGTTCTACTGCAAAAATGTTTCTGTTTTTGCTCCAGCTTAATTACTAGATAATTGATGATCATGCCGTACTTTTTAGTCTTGTGCCACGTACAGTACAGTACCTAAAATGTCTTGACTGACAGTCTCTGAGAAAAGCTTGGAACATTTTGTTTACATCACTCTCTAATCTGTTCCACAGTTTCCCAGCATGCCCCTGGCTGCCAAAGATGCTGTCATGCTACAGTATTTTAATAATATCCTTACCTTTAAGGGGGCAGCTGTGATAGGGTGGGGTATAGCTCCAACTCATATTTACCTTGCACATGTCTGTTTTTGCTCCCCATTTAACATCCCTCTATTGCCACCTTACCTACCACAATTACCCCTGGACATTTCTGCATTGTGCCCAGCAGCTGTGTTGTACAGTACCCTACCTTGGCAACTTTGGCCAGCCTGCCAACCTCAGGTGTTCAACCATGGCTCTGTTGCCTTTGTTGCTCCAGGAAAGTGAGAGGGGTAGCATGCTGCTGCAGAATATATTATAAATACGCAGGTAAAAGGGTAGTGTCTGAAAGAAAGTAGCAATTGCCTGAGTCAGCACAGTGACTGAGGAAACCCACCTAGCTCAGCAGTTTGCATGTGATGCTGGCACTGACCTGCCACTCCTGCTTCCTACAGGCTCTGGAGGAACGCCGGGGGGGGTTGTGCGTGAGTGGCTGGGCTCAGTGTTGAAGGGACGTGTCCGCATGTCAGAGACCACTGCTTACTGTCATAAACGCTTAGGTCACTCATCAGACTGCACGCTCCCACTTCCTGTTTTTCTGTTCAGCAGCAGGATTGACATCTGACAGTGAATCGAACACAAGGACAAGCTCTATCTCAAGGGCCACAGTCCCAACAGTAGTTAGTACAAAAACTGTCTGTTTCATCTGTTTCCAAATGTAATTTAGAGTCACTGCTGTCTGCGGAAAATGTTTTGACTGAAATGTCCAGATTTGCATCTATTTGATGGCCTTATGTTCCTGTGCGCCGGTGTTGGCTTACTTTTATTGGTACACCTCTGTGATTTATTGAGATTTCCATAATCTTTTCACTTAGCAGACTTTTCAGCACCACGCAAACTCCTGTGTACCACATGCTGCATTGTCTCCACTTTTCTATACTTCTCAAAACACTGCCTGCTTGTTTTCCATCCTCTGTCCTGCTCAGGACCCCCTCCTTCATGTTGCCCAGTGCTATGTTCACTGACCATGAGTGGGTGCGACTGTTGATGATTGTAGCACAGTTGACTGTGATCCCTGGTCTTCTCAGTGAAGTGAACAAGTGTGGGTGGTCATCCATACATTTCTAAGGACAGATGTGTCCAAATATCTTAATGTTGGTTCAATGTTGAGGTGTTTTGTGTCGCTGACTTTTACCCTTGTGTGTATCCAGGGCAGAGTAGAACATGAGATTGTTCAAATGATGAATTTGGAGGAGTATTGTTTGCTTGGTTTTTCTTTGTCCTTCTTTGCTGCTGTTGTCCTCTCTCCCAGCAAGCTGCCCCACTGTCTTATCTCTATACTGGCTCCTTTACTAGCATGGCTTTACGTTGTTACTTCTGGAGAATAAAGGACTCCAGGCAGTAGCCCTTATTCAAACAGGCATCACAGGTGTGTTTTATTTATGGTGATTAACACTTTGGCTGTGTTGTGAAATGAGTCAGAGCTGTATCTGTGACCACCTGGAAAGTGCAGATGTCCAACAGTGACACAAATGTGTTCCTCGTTGTTTCATCAGTGTAGAACACAACAAATCTTGTCCTTCTCAGTATAGTTTTTACAATATGGTGGTCTGAATGTAACCCATAAGGTATCTTGTACCTAATAGGAAGAAGCTAAGGTTCTCAAAAATCTCCTAAGGTTAATGAGACAAGTAAGCCATCGGGAAGGGGCCATGAACTACAAGAAGAAGCAGCTGAAAGTCCTGTATGCCGTGTGTTCGCAATGGAAGATGAGTGAATTCACACCTGCTGAGTGCATGCTTATGTATGCAAATGATGTGGCAACACAGGAGCATTGAGGCAGGGATTATGGGATTTACAAAAATATGCCAAGTACAAGGTCTGTCTGAGGTGTGAGTGGCGTACTGTATCTAAATTTAGAGGCAATCTTTCCAAGATTAGTTAACACGGGGGAGAGGAAGAAGAATAGTCCAGGGCTAAGACAGTGCTACCTACAATTTTTTTAAAGACTTATTTTTAAAATAAAGATTTTATGTTCTCCAAAGCAATTGCTTTCACACATGGCCTGCCAGGTGCCATTACATTTGGCCCATTCAGGCGCTCCTTCTGGATAATAAGGATGATTTGCCATCAATTTTGGGTCTTTAAAGGTGGCTTCTCAAAGTGTTTTACAGAACTAGAAATATCTAGGAAATCTAAACTTTCCCATGCACAAAAAATGAGAACAGTGGTCCTAATGATAATCACAGGTTGTTGGTCTTAAGTCTTCTTACTTCAGGTGGAGCAAGAGATGCAGATTGGAAGGAGTGATGTAGTTGCCAGGCAACTCTATTCAGAGCTGCCGTAGGAGGCCGGGTGTGGCTGACGGGGTGGAACTGCTTGAATTGGAGCAGTGAGGTAGTGAGAGGAGGCACAGAGCTTTAATCTTGCTGTAAGGGTCTGACTTTTCTTCACTTCATTCCTGTACACTCCAACTGTACACTCCTGCTGTCTGAAGCTACATGCACTATGAAGTAGTTCAGGTGGGTAGCTGTGTCAGCATTCGTAGGCTTCCACACCTGAAGAAGGCTCCACGGCCGAAACGTCGTGTTTTCTTTCTTCTCTTTTCAGCATGGAATAAACCTATCACTTGTTCCTTTACATGCACGATGGTTCAACTGCACGGAATCTACACAGTGGCTTTTGTTAAACCATGTGGTTGTGTAGTAAGATAATTGCATTAACCATAATTGTTTTCACAGTATCAGAATAATCTTTCATTATCCCTCAGGCAGCTGGGGGTCTTTAGAACTTGGAGCTTCAGTCATGTCCAATAAAGCTTTTTTGTCAAGCACAGCTGTGGAGATGAAATTAAGTTGTTAAAGCATTTAAATCAAATCTATTCAATATCTTCTGCTGTTCACATGCATTTATTTTCAAAATAAGACTGCCACTGTGTTCTCAAGGTTTCTTTTCTGTGTATATTAGATTACTCTCTGATTATACAGTATGAAGATCACAGTGATGAACTAAGGTTTTTTCTCTGTTTTACCGTTTCATGGGGACACTGTGGGGTGCTGTATAGTACAGTATACCTGTTTACGTACAGTACTTTGCCGCCTGCCTGCTCTTATAATGAAGGTTGACAAAACAACATGTCCTCACATATACTGTATATACATAGGTCTTCTCAGAGTACTAAGGAACTCTTGGGTTTTTTAGATTCTTCCTTAAACTGAAGCTCCTTCATATACTCCTACATACACTAAAAAGCATAAGTATTGGGGCATTGAAGTGAAATATATTTTTGCTGTGTACCATCAAGTTATGTATTTTGGATAAAGATAAATAGAATAAAAATGATGGAAATGTCAGCTTTTATTTCTGGACTTTTTTGTGCATATGTGATATAACCATGTTAGAACAATTTTTTTGTGTTCAGTCCCTCCCCCGAATTTCAGAGAAGCATGAGTATTGGGGAAAATGGTACTAAAACAAAGATTAGTGTAAAGTTAGTATTTGGTTGTATACACCTTAAATGTACTGTAAATGGCTGATTAAAAAAATATGTCAGTTACAACATAAGCACAAGATATTTCCAGATAATAATAATTAATACTATAAATATTGATGATGCTACCAAAACGCTGCCAACAGAAGCCTTGAAAAGCCAAGGTGAGCCTAAAGGGACAAATAACCCAGTACATTAACACCTCTTAGCACTGTGGGAGGGAGTCCTTAGTGCCAGCCCTCCCTGTGTAGCACCCAGTGGTATGAATATCTGGAGTAAAGCACAGAATGCTTGCTGGGAAGACTTTATTATCCTGCTTTGTTCTTTTTCAGGGATTTTTAGTCTCTTGTCTTCATGTTCTTCTTAAATGCTCATCTCCTCTAATCTCTTTTGAAACACTGAAATACAATCCAGCAAAGTGCCTGAGTTCTTGTTTTTCAGAGACCATAGTGTTTCTTTGGATTGGGGTTCAAAAGATTTTGCCTCTCTTGATTTCTCTTAGGACTATCAGTTCTGCTGTGGGTTGTTGTCTGGCTCTTGTGGTACAAACATCAGGAGTTATATCTTTGCCTCAGAGACCCAAAAATGACTTCAATCTGTTTTTATCACTTTCCAGAATTTGCTTTCTGGAGGGTTCTTGTAAAAGATCTATAAATGAAAGCACGCGCCTGTCATTTCACAAAACAAACTTGATCTTCTTGAAAGGAACAAATGCGTCACAGGACATGGCTTGGTGATCACTTACACAGATGCAACCAATCTAATTATACGACCATTTAGAAAACTATGCATGCTGAATAAAGAGCACTAATGACAAAGCAGAGTACTGATCTGTGCACACATGTTGATGGAATGGCAAGTTTTCTGCTTGCCTTTTCAATTTGCTTGAAGTCATATTTAAGTTGTGTCCCATGATGCTTCTAAGCTTTTCTCAAAGATCAAGTGAGTGTGGAAGGAAAAAGGAAAGAAATAACAGTAAGTCAAACAGTATTAAATACTTCAGCAAACTGATAAAAATGCACGTGGCATTGGATTCCTTCTAGTATTACATTTAAAAACATTAGCTCTTCCACTCTCGGCTTGGGTAGAAAAAGTCTACACAAAGCACTATACAAAGGCAAAGTCAGTGTCTTTATCAAGGTGATATTTTTAACTTTTAAGAAAGCTTTCATTATTGTGAGAAAGAAGTGCAAGTGGTTATGGCTGAAGAATGCTCTTGGGCGTTTGTCCTGCAGGTACTAGTAGTCATGGAAAGCAGAAAGGTCAGTTAGGAGCAGTGATGGCTACATTCCGAGCCACAGCACAGGCAGTAGTGTATGTCTGCAAATAAGCTCCTTGATTCTATCTGGATGAGCTACTATATGAAGCTCGGCGCTGAGAGGAGCAGTCTTTCTTTGACTCCTTACTTCTGGCCCAGTTATCTTAAACCTTTGTTGACCTTTTATGTTTCTATAAAGTTTTTGCATTGATTTCTTTTTTTACTCTCGGTGTAAGCGCTGAGGAGCCCAGTTGGTAGGATTCCCTCTGTGGAGGGCTGTGTTATGGGTCAGCTCTGACTGGCCAGGTTGATGGTTGAACCTACCAAGTTCTACCAAGAGAGCTGTTTTAGTGGGGTTTTGTGGGGCTCACAGTGTTTGCACAAGGCAGACAGCTTGACACCTTATATCAGAGCACCTTATGCTCATCTCTGCTTGTTCAAAGATTGTTAGGGTGAGTCGCGTTTGTCAAAAAAAGAATTGGTGGTTCTCTATCAGTGGGTCACAAGGAAATATCTAGGAAACCTAAACTTTCCCATGCACAAAAAATGAGAATAGTGGTCCTAATGATAATCACAAGTTGTTGGTCTTAAGTCTTCTTACTTCAGGTGAAGCAAGAGATGCAGATTGGAAGGAGTGATGTAGTTGCCTGGCAACTCTATTCAGAGCTGCCGTAGGAGGCGGGCGTGGCTGACGGGGTGGAACTGCTTGAATTGGAGCAGTGAGGAAGTGAGAGGAGGCACAGAGCTTTAATCTTGCTGTTAGCGTTTGACTTTTCTTCACTTCATTCCTTAACTGTACACTCCTTTTGCTGTCTGAAGCTACATGCACTATGAAGTATTTCAGGTGGGTAGCTGCATCAGCATGCGTAGGCTTCCACACCTGAAGAAGGCTCCACGGCCGAAACGTTGTGTTTTCTTTCTTCTCTTTTCAGCATGGAATAAACCTATCACTTGTTCCTTTACATGCACGATCGTTCAACTGCACGGAATCTACACAGTGGCTTTTGTTAAACCATGTGGTTGTGTAGTAAGATAATTGCATTAACCATAATTGTTTTCACAGTATCGGAATAATCTTTCATTATCCCTCAGGCAGCTGGGGGTCTTTAGAACTTGGAGCTTTAGTCATGTCCAATAAAGCTGTTTTGTCAAGCACAGCTGTGGAGAGGAATTAAGTTGTTAAAGTGTTTAAATCAAATCTATTCAATATCTTCTGCTGGACAAGACTGCCACGGTGTTCTCAAGGTTTCTTTTCTGTGTATATTAGATTACTCTCTGTTTATACAGTATGAACATTGCAGTGATGGACTAAGGTTTTTTCTCTGTTGTGCCGTTTCATGGGGACACTGTCAAAGCCCAGTTTCAAAGTCAAATTGCTGTGTGGTACAATATACCTGTTTACATACAGTAGTTTGCCGCCCACCTGCTCTTATAATGAAGGTTGACAAAACCACATGTCCTCACGTATACTGTACATACATACTTCTTCTGGAGTATTCAGAAACTCCTGGGTTTTTTAGATTCTTCCTTAAACTGAAGCTCCTTCATATTCTCCTACATACACTGAAAAGCATAAGTATTGGGGCATTGAAGTGAAATATATTTTTGCTGTGTACCATCAAAATATGTATTTTAGATAAAGATAAATAGAAGAAAAATAATGGAAATGTCAGCTTTTATTTCTGGACTTTTTTGTGCATATGTGATATAACCATGTTAGAACAATTGTTTTGTGTTCAGTCCCACCCCCGAATTTCAGAGAAGCATGAGTATTGGGGAAAATGGTACTAAAAGAAATATTAGTGTAAAGTTAGTATTTGGTTGTATACACCTTAAATGTACTGTAAATGGCTGATTCAATCAGTGATCCATCGGCATCACCAGACTCTTTATGTGTTCCTTTGAGGTGCCTTTCAGTTGTTGCTTCTTTGTGGGGTTTTATGACTTTAGTTTCCCCTCCAACAAGTAAAATGCTGCTCAATAGGATCAGTCAGAGGTCAGAAGATTGACTTGGCGAGTTCAGGAATTTCCACTTCTTCTGCTTTTTCTCCTTGTGTTAAGTGTGCAGTATGTGTTGGGTCATTGTCTTAAGAGGGTGAATTCTCACTGACTTTGTAAGCGTTTTTCTGGACACAGGCAGAGTAGATGTTTCTCTTAAGGTTTTTGTTTGAGCGGGAAGTTGTACTTACATGGAAATCTTCTTGATTGAAAGGGAAACTATAGTAAAAATAAGAAACAAATGTGATGGTACTTTTAAATCTGAAAAGTGGTGCTATTTGACTTGTCAAAAAAACCTGTCAGTTACAGTGTCCCCACACTTTTTCAGGAGATACTGCCTTAGTGAGAAAATTTGATAGTAACACTTGACTTCACAGATGTACTTACATACAGCTTATTTAAGGAATGCTGCTGCTTTCACCTGTCTCTCTAGACAATATGTAGAGTACAGTATTTATTAAGCCATCAGTGCTTATCTGGTTGTCATTCTTTACCAATTCTGCTCTCTTTATTCTGTATTACACCCTGATACAGTCTCTGTATCAGTGCAGAGCTCTTCATATCAATTTGCAATATTTCTGTAGGGAGGATGGGCCATTTGATTTACGCTGCCCTGATATAAATCAGGTTTAGCAGCTGGTCCCAGGTCTCAACAGAGCTTTATTTCTGACAAGGGATCTTGACAACTGTTGTAGAGTTTCCTGTCACCACGTACCTATGTTGTGCTCAAGGCAGCTGGCTTGTGGCTTCCCCAGAGATGACTGGGGAAAGGGAGACCAAGTTTTGACTTACGGCAGTCTGAGTTTATGGAGTTGACTGCTGCAGCGAGTGAGAACGGAAGGTGACTGTTTTAAATCGGGAATCAAAATATACCATTTGTCCATGAACCATGTGTTGGGAATCTTAAGTGATCCTATTTTCATACATTTTAAACGATGAACTAATCTGTCAAGCACAGAAGAGCTCATGGCATGATTGCAGTTCATATTTCTTTTCTGCTCTGGTATTTGACTGATATGTGTCACTCTTTCGTTTTGTTCCTGTGGGTTCTGGCATTGCTTAATGGGATTGTGTAATAGTATAGCACTGTGCAAAATATGCCCCATCATTAAAGAATTCCAGACCTTAGTATGAGTGGAGTCTTGGAAGCAGATTAACTGCTGTCCTGCATTCCTCTACCAGCACACACCTCCCCTTGGACTGGGTTTCCCTGTCTGCTTGTGCCATGGGCAATGCTAATAATTATAATTAATACTATAAATATTGATGATGCTACCAAAACGCTGCCAACAGAAGCCTTGAAAAGCCAAGGTGAGTCTAAAGGGACAAATAACCCAGTGCATTAACAACTCTTAGCACTGTAGGAGGGAGTCCTGAGTGCCAGCCCTCCCTGTGTAGCACCCAGTGGTATGAATATCTGGAGTAACGCACAGAATGCTTGCTGGGAAGACTATTATCCTGCTTTTTCCTTTTTTCAGGGATTTTTAATCTCTTGTCTTCATGTTCTTCTTAAACGCTCATCTCCTCTAATCACATTTGAAACACTGAAATACAATCCAGCAAAGTGCCTGAGTTCTTGTTTTTCAGAGACCATAGTAAGTGTTTCTTTGGATTGGGGTTCAAAAGATTTTGCCTCTCTTGATTTCTCTTGGGCCTATCAGTTCTGCTGTGGGTTGTTGTCTGGGCGCTTGTGGTACAAACATCAGGAGTTATATCTTTGCCTCAGAGACCCAAAAATGACCTCAATCTGTTTTTATCACTTTCCAGAATTTGCTTTCTGGAGGGTTCTTGTAAAAGATCTATAAATGAAAGTACGCGCCTGTCATTTCACAAAACAAACTTGATCTTCTTGAAAAGAACAAATGCGTCACAGGACATGACTTGGTGATCACTTACACAGATGCAACCAATCTAATTATACGACCATTTAGAAAACTATGCATGCTGAATAAAGAGCACTAATGACAAAGCAGAGTACCGATCTGTGCACACATGTTGATGGAATGGCAAGTTTTCTGCTTGCCTTTTCAGTTTGCTTGAAGTCATATTTAAGTTGTGTCCCATGATGCTCCTAAGCTTTTCTCAAAGATCAAGTGAGTGTGTATAGCCTAGAAAATAAAATGTTTGCTTTTAATTGCATGAAATTTCGCTCCTAGAATTCCTAGTGTGAAGTCGTTAAAGAGCTGTTACTCTTTAAAGGGACCCTGCCCACTGAGGCAGACAGGTGGAGAAAAGGTTTTCAGTGGCATGTTAGAAAATTGTCCAAGAACAATGGTACAGAATTCCAGAAAAGGCTTTTCTTTTTTTTATCTGAGTCTTAGGAAGCCGACGTGGTCTTTTCCTCCCTGCTCCGGCCTGCTCTCCGGGGGGCCTGTCGGCAGTGTGCGAGGGCGGTCTCTGATCCAGACGCGTGTGTAAACAGTAGAGACAATGGGCATTGAGTGGTGCACAGACACAGCCCGGTGCCTGTCACAGCCCACCCCCACTCTCTCTCTTCCTGGGTCTGACTGGTCTTCTTGTGCCCCTTCCTTCTTCTCGGGCCTGATTCTCCTCTGATCCCTCCTGCAGACGCCTAGCTCCAGAGAGAGGTTATTGATTTGCTGTTAGTTCCTGTGTCAGAGAGGGCTACTGTATGTGCTCAACAGGGACTGTTTTAACCTCTGCCCTGCTCCCTCTTTAAGGAGATCCCCATTCACCTTTCTGTAATATGTAGCTCTCCTTGGAGCCATTACAGTAAATCTTTTATGTTGCTACTGTCCACTCCTGTCGCCTTACATTTTTTACTGCACTGAGTAAGTGGAGCCAAATCAAGCATTTCTATAATGTATGTGTGTGTGTGTGTGTGTGTGTGTGTGTGTGTGTGTGTGTGTGTGTGTGTGTTGTAGTGCATCTTACTGTGCCACATATGTTTGCAGAGAGCCCATATTCATAGCCCTGGAGCCTGGAGTCTTCCAGTAGTACAGCTGAATGAAGTTGGGAATTGTCATTGCTTGGGATAAAACGGTGAAAGGCATCAATATTTTAGCTAAACTAACTCGGCTTGTGCACTTGCACTGTGATAAAAGCAGGGAGAAGAATGACAATATGATAATAAATGCACAGTTAATAATTCACATCTAGGATAAATAAAATCCTGGTAAAATACAAAAAGCCTTTTGCAAAAATATGGTTCACTGTCGAAACACTTAAAAAGAGCACAAGTCTTGCTTCCTGTCTGTGATAAAACAGGATAATAATCTAGTTTCAGCACCGGCATGGAGTCCAAATTCTCCATTCTAAAATTACATCTTGATCCCACAAGAAAAGAAAACAAAAATATTTTTCCAAGTTAGTCTTTTCTCCCCAAGTCCTCGTCAATATTTATTTTTGCCCCTTAACTCCTTTCAATATCAAAGCTAAGGGTTTTTGATGCTTTGTGATTTCCCTGGGGTGCAGTTTGTTCTTTTTCTCTGCTGGAGGTTGGGGTGGAGGCTATGTTCTGTGCAGAGGGAGTATGTTAGCAGAGGAGAGACTGGGACTTTTCCCTGTGCTATAGCCCTTGCTGGTGTGCCGTGAGAGGAGAGGTATTGTCTTTGGTGACAGTACAGCTCATTCCGTACTATAGCTGTGATGAACAGGGTTACATCACTCGAGGCCTCTCGACTGTTCTTGTGTGCCCATTGCTATAGTCATTTCCACTGCCTGGTCCTGTTTAAACTATCTGTACGATCCTTGGCATGTTCATGATTAACATTGTATGTGAGAAAATGTAAAAAAAATTGATTCTCTTAAATGGATTCGATGGACCTCCTCTGCTGCACTCTGAGGAATCCGTAAGTGTTCTCAGCTACTGGACAAATCTTGGATGTTTCCATGCCCATAAACATATCAGTGATGCCGTTTTAGGGCTCTTGACTACTTTAGAGTTCAGTTCTGTTGCAGAGTGTGGGATCCTCTAGAGTCCTTACAGCATTGTGTCACAATAATTATACTGTAGGACTGAAATAATCATCAAAGTACCGAGCTGATGATCAAGCTCATTGAACCAGTTGTTTGTCCAGGAGAGCACTGGGACCTTCTGCTCCTAATGACTCAGTTGAGTTATTGACTTAATCAATTCAAATGAGCAGTGTATTCCAGCATTTAAGCACTTTGAATGTTCTGTTCCCAATAAAGCCTACAGGCCTGTGTCTCATGGACCGACATTGAGGATCCCTGGACTGGAAGTGGACCAGTTCTTCCCTGCCCCTCCTGCAGCAGAGTGCTGTGGGCCTCTTGTCTTTCATTCCCCATCTTCCCTTCCTGACGGCTGCTCTTGGTTGATGTGCCCACAGATGTATGGCAGGTATACCCAGGAGCTGGGGGTATACGCCAAGGAGGAGGCTGCGCGGCTGCGAGAGGAGAGCAGTATCCGGAGGGTGTCCAGCGAGCGGAGCCGGTCAGCAGAGCTGCTGGAGTATGATAAAGGGCGCTGCGCCAAGTGTCGGAGTGAGTCACCCCGTGCCAGGGTGGGATAGGGGGTTAGTGACCATACCCTAGGGAGAGGGGCGGGGCGTGTGGGAATGACCACATGCCAGTGGCTGGGATACAGGAGTGACCACACATTGGGGGCGGTGGTGAGACGTGACTGGACCACATGCCAGTAAGCGATTGTGGGAAGTGTGGAACAAGGAAAGGGTTTGAGGATAGCAGGGGGGTTTTCTTTTTGGAAAAACCAACACTTGATATGATAAGCACACAAAGAAGACATGTTGAAAGAATGAAGCAATGCTGCATTGTGACTTTTTAGTAAATTAAGTGATTTTGCTGATGATCAATACGTCAGTTTGGCCCAGATGCTCAGCTACTGTCTGTGCACGAGTGGCTTGAATCACCTCTGGAATCTGCCTGGGGGCATAGTGTGCAGGAAAACCTTTCAGAGACCTTCCCAGAGACACGCTTGTATGCCACAATTTCCATATCTTGTCATTTAAGATGAGGAACTGTGTTCTACCTTTAGAACTTCCTAAGATGAAGAAAGTGGGCAGCACTCCAGTTGTTTTACTCTGTCAGTGACTAATTTACAGTAGCTGACTGAAAGTGTGACTGTCTTAGACCAGCAAACATCAGAATATGCAATAAATTATTTTTAAAATATCTGTGTACTATGTCTGTTCTTTCTGTGTTTAAGTATAAGTTCTGTCCTTGTCTTGACATTTATGGTAACTCAAGAAGTTAACCACGGCTGTGAGTGGTTTTGTCAAAATCTCACAAAATGATTTTATTTTAGCGTAATTCTGCTCTCTGGACTGTGATCTGAATAAACTTTCAAAATTTGACTGAATTGCACTAAAGAGACCTTACAAAGGTGTGATGATCGAATGATCTCCTTGACAATGATGTCTATTTCGTTTGTCTGACCCAGATGACAATGTGAAGCATGTGAGTGTGGGTGAGGAGGTATGTATTCCTGTCAAAATTGTCCACAAAAATCTCCACGATGCCAGTAACCTGTTGTAATGAACTAAAAGGCATCTTCTTTCAAATCTGCAAGATTGTGGACTAAATAAAACTACAGTAGAACACAAATGTGTGTGTGTTAGAAGGGGTGGTGGCTTTTCATGCGAGGGGGTTTTGTTTTGTATCTCCAAAGGAATGTAAACACCTCAACGTCTTAATTATATAAGGTAAATGCAATGTGATTATTATTAATGATAAGGGATAAGGAAGTCCTTTCCCTAAAGCTGAAGGTTGAATTCAGGACAGTGTGCATGCTGATTAAAAAGCTACATGAGAATATTAAGAGGGTGTTTCTTTCCTGTCTGCACACACACACTGCCTGGAGACCCCCTGCTGTCCTGGCCAGGAAACCTAGGGCTCCCTAATCTCCTGCGTCTCACTGCACATTGTTACCACCATAGAGGAAACCAATTGAGGGCCTTTTGTACAAACAGAGAGCTTCCTATTGGAGCTCAAGCAGTCAAAACGGTAACTTGCTAAGCGCGGGCCGCCAGTCTGGCTTTCCAGGGAGAAGGCAAAGCAGAAGTGCGAACCATCCATACTCTGTTATGTGTAAATCGCTGGTCCCATTGAGGGTACAGAGTGCAACGGAGAGCGCATACTGTAACTGCTCTCCACCCCGACAGGACGCCAGTCCATCACAGTGCCATGGAAGAAGGAGCGCTTTTGAACAGCCAATTCAAACTAGCCAGCATGTCTCTGGGAGATGGAATGAAGCTGGAGAAACCAGAGAAAATCCATCTGATCATGGAGATACAGGGAAACTCCACACAAAAGGCACACCAGGGGAGAATTTACCCAGGACCCCAGAGATGTGAGGCATCACTAACTGCTAAACCACTATGCCACTGATCTAATATTGGTCAAAGCTGAATGGTCATTGTTTAGTCTGTCAAGCCATTTTTTTTCCAGTGCCATAATGATGCCTCTCTTGTTTTAACCAGTTAGTTTCTGACCTGCTGGTCTTTGTGGTTAAGAGCACTAAATACTTTTAAACGTATTTGCCAAACAGGCTCATGGGTATAATGTGGATTGTAGGGTTTATTTCCCAGGCTGGATCTAAGTTGTATTTTGAATATATTCCCTTCCACAGAGCAGGGAATTGTATTATAGGTTTTTGTCAATGTACAATGTATCAATGCAAACGTATTGCTGCATCCGTTCATTTTTATGGAGAATATGCCTACGATCAAGTATATGTGGCTCTCCAGATGATGAAAATAGTAGTAAATGGACAGACTGGAGACAGAAGCACATGTGATTTCAGCCTACAACCTTCCCGTGAGGAGTCCATGGTTTTAAACTCTGCACACTGCTGCCAGTCTTTATCTTAAAGGGTATTAATCCCGTTATTAATTGCAATATGGGATAATCTGCTTTGAGACGGGAAAAACTGAAAGTGAGTTTCAATTCATTTTGTTTTTGTTGATATTACATTTGTAATGTTTTCTTTCTAAGATCTGTAAGGCTTGATGTAGATTTGTAGAAAACAGAGATTCTCAGTAACGAAAGAAACACTACATGAGTGCCTAGTGAGATGGACAGTAATAACATCTTTGGGCACTAGGAGGGGCTGCTGGATAAATTATTTTATTCTAACATGGAAAGATATTTTCAGGTTTCTGGAATTTTTATTAGCATAGTGGCTTCAGTAGAAAGAGAGAAGGAGTGATTTTTGGGGAGACAGGAAAGATTTTTGTTTAACAGATAGAAAACCGAGGCTGTTTCATTTGACAGCATGAAGTTTTCAAGTTTATGCTCAATGTCAGGAGACATCAACAGCAAAATAATCTTTATTTGACATTACTCTATTAATGCCACCTGAAGGTGGACATAGAGTTGAAACATAAATGCAGCACCCAGCTCTTGATGTAAGTTCAATGTTATTTCTTCCTATTGATCATAAATACTTTCTGTGCTGAACCAGAGCTTATTTAATACATTAGCGAATATCTTGGCAGTCTCATGTTGCCTTTTAATAGGAGAGCAATGTTTGGATGGAACAGCTGGGAGTGTGCTTAGCTTTCAGCTAAAAGCTGAAAACAGAGATTTTTGTGCATTCTGATATTGCCTCATGGTGACGTTTTGTGTAGTCAGTTATAAAGAGCTAGGTAATGTGGACACCATTGCAGTGTGAGATTCTGTTCCCATTTACCTCCGTTTTTTCCTCTTTGCCCCTCACTGGTGAGCTGTAGCTGCGTATTGTGAAATCCAGCATTGTTGTACAGTATATCTAGGTCTTGTATTAGTGCTGCTGCTAGTGTAGGGATAGAGCGCCATCTACTGTTTTCCATCTAGTACACACATGGTGTTTCCTTGAATCTATGCACTCTGGTCTCTTGAATGCCTTTGGATTTTTCCTTCTCCTGTCTTCATGGTTCACAGTTACAGCTGGGTGTTTATGTGGTCTGGGACAGCCTCTTGCCATCTTTTAAACTGCAGTTTAGAACTCTCTGCTAGTCAGCTGTTGCACTTCTTGCTGAACAGATGAAATCACTTTGGTACTTTTTCCCCCAAAGCCAAGGCTGTATTTATCTCAATTTAAATCACTTTCTCTCAGCGAGTATATAATGAGCTGGTTGTGTGGGTTAAAGGCAGCAATTTCAGCTTTTATTGTATTCCTTGTATTAAAAGAAAGAATGGAGTGCTTATTGTGACAGATGGCGTTTGAGTGTCATGTCAAGTGCTTTCTCACTTTTATTGTAAAATTGGTTTTCTGTGCAGTTTAAATGGTGGTAAACGTGAAAATATATAGTACTGTATGTTCTCTTTATTTCGAGACTATTACAAGACGCAGACATCATTGCATACATATTGAAAAGGATATGTGTAGAATAATAAATAGTATTAAAACCTTGAAGCCTGATCTCAGAAGCAAACCGAGTTAGGGCCTGGTCAGTGCTGGGATGGGAGACCTCCAAGGAAAACCGTGTTGCTATTGGAAGTGGTGATGGTGGACTAGATGACACTCTGTCCTCTGGACCAGGATGTCCACATCATTGCCTCAGTGTGATGATGAAGGTTACTGTGATGTAGGAGGTGACATCTTTCAGATGTCATTAAGCTGAGGTCTACAGTACGTAGTCATTAATAGCACTTTTTCTAAGGAGTAGGAGCGTTAAACCTAGTGTCCTACCTAAATACAGGCTTTGAGCCTGTAGAATCTAGCCTTCATAATGTTCTCCCTTCATTCAGCTGTGTAGAATACTTATGGCATGTAAGGGCTGCCTCACATCACCAAGGTGGCACATTACAGAGCCTGGCGAAGGGGCTACATTGCTACATGTAAAACTCTTTGGGAACCTTTGGATATAAAGCTCTATTTAAATATACTTAATTCAATTTCAGTTATTAAACATTAATGATGTTGAAAGAATGAAGGCTCAGCCACTTGTTTGAGAGTGGCTCACAGCCTGAAGCCTAAATGCAAAGGGTCCTGTATTCAAAAATATTTACTTCCTACAACTCACAACTAGAAATCCACTGAAGTTGAGCAGGTGTGAGCCTGGCCAGTACCTGGATGGGAGACCTCCTGGGAAGGCTAAGATTGCTGCTGGAAGAGGTGTTACTGGAACCAGTAGGGGGAGCTCACCCTGTGGTCTGGGTCCTAAAGCGAACATATAAGTGGACAAGTGCTTTCTAGGGCCAGAGATGGTTAACGGAGGCTTTGAGACCTTCGGAAAACAGGGTGATAAAAATCTAATCATTAAAACACTACCTGCTGCAGTTTGTCCATGGGTTTGTATGGCAGTCCCTATTAGCATCACTCAGGTCCTTACAGCTGCTTTGCTTTTAGCAGCAGGTGGTGTCAGTGGCACAGTATGGGTGTAAGATTAGCATGGAAGAAGTGTTTTGAGTTCCTTGGGACTCTGAGATCAGTGTATGTGTTTTTACACGCCAACCAAGTCCTCTTGTCCTGGTGAGGGTCACAGCTCTTCACCTTCACCTTCATCACCCCTCCCCTTCCCAATTTAGAACCACTGATTGTAAGAGATTTTCTCAACTTTAAACCCTGCACTAGTATGCGGAGGGAAAATGAGGACTGTGCCCACTTTCCTGCAAAACATCTACTGTCTTAGACATATGCCATTTAACACACTGTATGATTCATAATATCCCACAGGAGAGCTTGCACCTGCAGAAGAAACAATACCTCACCAGTACCTGGCCTGCTGGAGGAGTGTGCTGTCGAGGAAACTCTGACTGAATCAAGCTCGCCTAAACCAAGTGCTGTTTAGCCAGTTGTGTACACGTGGGGTAAAATCTTGGTCAAAGGTGAGCAGTGATGTGGACCAGGTTCGAACCAGTGATGTGTGAACTACAGGGGTCAGGCTGAACTCCAAGCGAGATCCCTTGGCTGGTTGACCCAATTAGAAATCATTATAGCAAAACAAATTGAACACACTATTGTGGTAACCCATTCAAAGCTACTGTACTCATTTGTTTGCAGTGTTTCGCTGCTGGGTTTCTTTGCAGTTTGGAAACCTGTCCAGATTCAGTGGTTTAAAACAGTACCATTAATGCCTTTTGCTGTCTTGATGGGTTTGATGGATGTATCTTAAAATGAGCTCGAAATGTGGTTGGCTCTTCCATCCCCTTTCTGATAAGTTAAATCCTAGGCCAGGGGGATGCTTTCCACGCTACCAGCTGTAATTACTGTGAAGTGCCTTGGGTACGATAAGTACTCTGTCCTTTTCTAATCCTACAGCAGATCGCTGTGATATCTCGTTAATGTAGAGACACTTATCACAACACTTCTAATTAACTTTTCCTATCTTGTTTTGGAATCAGCCTGTGTGAGTCCTGCTAATTCCAGGACATCTTTGAGCGGAAGATGGCTTTGATCTTCCCTGCGTCTGGACTAAAAGCATCCACCTTCTTTGAGTTCATAACTGAAGTTTTAGTTTCATCCGGGAGGCGGGAGGCGGCTGGTGGCAAGCAGACTGAGAAAATCAGAAAAATATGGTATTTGCTAAAATGTTGAGCGAAAACAATATAGAAACCCCGTGGGCTTGTCCTTTTAATGGCTTCATGAGTGTTTGTGTAGAGATTTTGAAGGGTTTTATTTAGTTGTCTTCATGACAAGAGGAAGCCTCCTACATCTGACTCATGAATTTGGAGATGCTCAAAGTCAGAGTAATTAACACAATCATACTCAAACCACACTCTGTTATTGCTCAAGTGCTGCACAGTTCATATGATCATAGATCTATTGCAAAATAGGGGATGACAAGTACTAGTACAAGAGAGAGGGGTTTGTTTTTGTTTCATCCAAATGACTCACAAAAGAGTGATTGACTAATATTCAGGAAAGAGAGAGAGAAAAGTTTTGACCAGTTTATTTTTCAGCACCTACGTACCTTTCATAAACTGTCACAGAACACCAGCAACCTTTGTGCTGAAGGAACAGATCCCATCTAAGAAAATTCAGGGCCTTTTTCTTACTGATGGTTCAGATGTGACTCAAGCTGTGATTAGCTCTTCTTCAGAGCTCAGTGGCACTACATCTCTCCAGAACAACTACATCAGAACACGTCCAGGCAAGTGTCTCAATTGTGATGGGTGCAAATCAGTGGTGCAGTGATTAATCAGTGCTTCAATTATTGATGTATCCTAAAATCTCCCAAGTTTCGATTACGTTTTGGTGAACATACCCCACTAAAACTCTACTGCGGCCAGTTTGCATTAAAGCCGTGGAAGTGAGAGAATGCATATCTTTTAGCGCTAGTAGAATAGATAACACAATCGCATTTCTAGCATACACACTTTTGGCCTGGTTCATACATTCCACAAAACATGTCATTGGCAGCCATGTAGTTTGTCTTGTTTTTTTTCACAGTATTTGGATTATTAGGTGCTATAATAAGGGAGATTATTTTTTATATTAGATATATTGGCCTGGATTCTGAGTTTTGGGAATTTTGAATTTTGGAATTTTATATTTTGGAAGTGGAATTGCTTGAATGTAAATTATTTCGCTGACACTTTATATTAAGTCATTTTATATTGACAAATGGCTATATGATAATTGAGCATTAAATTAGGTTTTCGATTGCACCACTTGCTCAGCTCGCCTTCTTTAAATTACTTGTCTTTTAATGTATGCCTCACTGCAACTTCAAAAAATGCACATCCTTTTTCTCGCAAACAATACAAAACTGGTATTCTGCTCAAATTCAGAAGCAATCCAGGAGCAACACACACAGTGTGTCAGGAAAGAAAGGAAGTGTCCACTGAGTCACTCTTCTGCAGTAGTGTATGAAAAGAGCACATTATTTTATTCATGTTAATTAATAGTTTGCATTTTTTTTAATTAAGCCATACATCTCAGTGTTGAGATATACTTTTCATTCTCCCTTTTTCATGGCTTTATCTGTATGTCTGTCTTAAGACTTAAGATGTTAATTGTCGCCTACCAGGTGTTGCTTGACTTTGATGTTGGTTTATTATTATGGTGCGCCATTATACCGTTGTCAAGTACCCGAGATACATTGGTGTAATTACAAGTCTAAATTACATTCCAGTCAGGGAAAAAGAGGCCCCAACCTCCTCTTTTTCCAATAAATCAACCCTAATAACCCAGGTCCAGCGCTAAACTGTGGGATAATAGTGTGCGAGCTGCACTGTGGCTCTCTGACATAACATCCATACAAAGCTGGGGATGAGAGTCGGCAGTGCTATTTGCCCTCAATCCCAAAGCCCTCCACCCCCATCCCAGGTACAGCTGGGAACAAATATGGATTTTGCGGTGCGTGTCAGGGAGCATAAAGAAGAGTGATAGGACCTTACGTCTGAGGTGAGGCTAATTCTTGCACAAGACACGCACTCCCAAAACGCCCTTAGACTGGCTGCTGCCTTATTGCTTGAGATGCAGCAGCCAATACTCATTTGGATACTGTTAAACTGAATCCTTCATGCTGCCTTTACAGACAGATGAGAAGTTGGGCTGCGCTTCGTCCTGTGTCCTAGTGTAATTGTGCTTGTATAAAAGCCAAGTCATGCATATGCAGACTTGATGTGCACTATTTGCTTTCAGTACATTATTAATATACAGTATCTACAGTGGATATTCATGCTTATGGAAGATGACTTACTGTAGGACCAAACTGCATTACTTTCAGAGGTGTGTGTCTTTTGCAGGAAAGCCTCTGTTGTACTAAATCAATAAATGACTGACATTCCATTTATGTGCTACAGAATTACGTAATAGCCCCAAAACATTTGGATGACATTTAAGTACGTCTGTTCTGACTAGATGCCTGCTCGACTTTCAGAGAATGATTTGTGGATTTTTGGAATGTGACTAATGTACAGTCCAAGCAAGGACATGAAGTGCAAATCCACACATTTGCAACAGTGCTCAACACAGAGAAGCACAACAGATTCCACAGTGCAGGGCAGTTTGAGAAGAGAATGTTAAGGAGTGAAGTGCAAAATATGTGATCAAGTGGGCTGGTGCAATTGAGCGAGGAAGCAGCAGTGCAGAGCACACTGTCTCGTCTGTGAGTGAGGCTAAGAGATGGGCAGTTGGTAGGATCAACAAGCGCAGGCGCTGAACTCCCAGCCAGACCCGAACAAACTTCTTTAATGTATTTGGTATTTTCTATTGTTACTACGGGATTATCGTTTCCTAAATTTCTGTAAAGAATGGCATTCCTGGATGGATTAAACAGTGGAAGAACTACTGCTAGGTTCTTTCATTGAAAAAAAAACAGAAGGGGGCACCATCTCTTTTGTGCATTCCTTTCTCGTACTCGGCCAGAGAGAGATCCTCGGGAGCACTGTCGATAAGCACAGGTTCCCCTTAGCAGATGCTGTTGCTTGTCTCTCTCACCCTCAAGTTGCCTAATGAATTTTAAGTAGGGGGAACTCTTTCATCTCCGTCACAGCAAGGGCGTTCGGGAGGACCGTGGAGCCAGTCATGCTCGGAGGTGTGCGTTTTTCACCCTCAGCCTTGGTTATCACACTGGCAGCCCAGTACTTGCCCCAGGGTAGCACTTTCATACCAAGATTACATTTTAAGAAAAGATAACCAACCAGCAATCGCACCAGGAGCAAAGTTAAGAAAACCTTTTCATCAGTTCTGAAGGGTAGTTAAAATCTGTTTTCTTTTTCCGCATACTGTAATTCACTATTGTGTCCTGGTACCAGTAGACTTATGGAACTTGTATAAGAAACAAAATGACCCAATTTTAAAAGTTATATTTCTCATGAAATTGAAGAAGATGTACAGTATAAATATGAAGTAAGGCTTTTTCACGTGAATATTGTAATGACGTGCTGCTGTGGTGGGATTGGCAGTGGATCTATAAGGCGCAGAGTGAACCCAAGTGCAGGAAACCTGCCGACAGCAGAAGGGGGGGCTGCACAGCCTGTAGCCAGCTCGGGGGTCAGAGAAGCTCAGCAGTGGGTGCAGACAGACGTCATGCTGAGGCAAGACGGACAACTTAGAAATGAGCACAATTCAAGATCGTGGTCAAGCAGATGGAGAAATGCAAAACTAAGCACAGTCCAAAGCACATCAGTACACATCGTCAAAGGTTTAATTTCCATCTGCTTCCTCTGTGATCACTTTTTCTTCTCTCTTGCACCCTCTTACCTAGCTCACATCTGTCAGCAGATGAGGTGGGTATCCGCCTATAAGACGATGGATTTAGGAATGTGTAATAGGGCGGCCAGATTTGGCTGATGAAAAGAGGGCGGAGCTGCCAGAGGGTGGCAATGAGACTTTCTCTATGCTACATTCGCGCAAGAAAATTAAGGAAGCAGCTGCTCCTGTGAATAGCCAATAAATGTCATATGGAAAGGAAGGGTGTTGTCTAATCAGCCCCCGAAATCTTCCTGATGGTTTTTCCTAATATTCTTGATGTCTTACTATTATACAGTAAGTTAGCTAGTGGTTTCAGCCATTGGTGAAACAAAGACTTGTAGTTGGGTTCAGCCGAGCGAGAACATTTTCCACTGTTGCTCTGAGGTTAAAATGGGGAGTTACTGTAGGTGTGCCATCTCTGGGACTCCCATCAGAGGGGAATTTGGTACAGAATGTTTGTAGAGCCGTTAGGCATGAGAAGATGTGGCTTAACCACATCTTATCCACATTGATGAGGGACAAAGACCTGACCATGAGCCAAGGAAGTTAGGATGCCCCTTCAGAGTGAGAAGTTAACTCGCAGGTTGCTGTAAAGGTGGAGATGTGATGGCGAAGCAGGAAGGTGAATGCAAGCAAGATACAGAGGCTTACGATGGTATTTATACTATTTTAAGGAAGTAATGTTATTATGGAGAATTACTAGTTAGGGCAGCAGAGGCGAGGGGCGTATTTTGCTGTCATCCTTCCCAAACTTTAATTAAAAACTCTGTTTAGATGCATCAAGTTTTACTCTATTTTTAACACAGTATCTCGTAATAACACATCTTGCTGGAGGAAGCATAAAAAAAATGTGTCTACACAAGTGCTTTTGCTGTTGTTATTGCATCCCTCCTGACTGGCTCATAGTGGCACCTTGTATCTTCTACAGTACATTCCAAAATAATTAGGTATCCCCTGTCAAATGTGTATATGGTCAGTGGCAGACAGTCTTGCATTGCATTTCCATTCCACTTGTAAGCAAATGATACCTGTGGGACAATACAGTTCAGTCCCTCATAACATAAGAATAAAATTTCATTACTCTCCTTCCAGCCTCAAGAGTCCAGCAGTCCTGCCTGAAGAATGAGTCAGGATTAGTATTTTATAGGCTTGTGTGATACGGAATGGAATTTGGTGGGGTTTCCTAATATTTTTACAAGGAGCTGCATATGTTTACTTGTATATGAATAGCTTGGATTCTAACAGGAGGGTCTTTGTCCACATGCTGACACACAGATCTGTGCCGACACCCACACTGGGGCAGTCGAGTGTACAGCTATTGGCCCAAGCCAGCCGAGCCCAGTGAGATGTCAGGGTTTTTACAGGTCATTAGCAGGCCTGTAAATGCAGAGAGCATCCTTCTCTTTAGCAAGCTCATAAAAGATCCTGGGCAATTAACACTGGCTAATAGAGCACCACATTATTACGCAGTACTAATAACGCGGGGATCTGATCGTGGCACTGAGAGGGCTGTGCTCGAAAACGGAACTAAACCTTCCTGTAATTAAGCGTGGAGGATGCCAGCTCCCACCCCTGCCAGCAGTCTGCTTCCAAATAAACTCTTTCAGAATGAGACGGACCCTGCATGTTTAATTATGGATTGTAAGAGCTATCTTTATGCCAGACACAATCACTATTCAAAATCTGTATATTTTTTTCTAAAAACATACAGTACACGTGTGCATACTTTATTGCTCAGTATGTATGCAGTCATATCTTTCTTCATGTACTGGAAAACTAGTGTTCCAAGACCCCAGCTCTTTAGCTGACTTGCCTCTTTTCTCAAAGAAACTCCTTGTTTGAGATTTACGGTCTCCAAACTTTCTCACATATTCTACCTTAATTCTGTTAAAAAAGATGGTCCTTGGGCTTGGAAAAGATGGCACAAGTGCACATTCTCAAGTGTTTGCTGTGGTCAGGAGAGTAATGGATGCGCTTTTTTTATTTTAGAAATGATCAGGTGGTGTGTGGGCGATAACTGTGGCTAGGAGCCATCAGAAAGTAAGGAGTGGGGGTGCTACTGAAAAGTCTCATACTTGTTTTCCTCTGTGAGAACAAAGAAATAATCAAAAAAAGCAGCATCCTTTTTATCTGTGCTTCAGTGCTTAAATTAGATTAAATTAACTTAAACTGGTGTATATATAACTGAGTACAGGTGTGACTAACTAATTGTAAAAGAGCCTTTGAAAGAGCTTGTCTAATAAATGAGTTTTAGAGAGATTTCCTTTCTAAAGTCAGACCAAAGATTTTGCCCTGCTGCCTCCTGGCTGAACAGCGTGTCATAGGGCCTGCTGTGACTGTTGTGCAATTGCACTATAAACAGATTTGTATGCCAGGTTTAAGCAACTTGATTGAGTGGAAACCCATTATTGCGTGGTCATACTGTACAAAGTCATCATTAAAAAGCAGGGGATTATGGATCGCTGTAACGATCATTGGTTTAGTGAAATGCAGTTAATTTTGAATACACTTCGGTTGTTGTCAGATCCCATGAATGATCCCTATTCTGGCTGCATAGTATCATTTGCCTGTGAAGTTCTGTTTTATGCCAGACATCTGTTTTATGCTCACACATATGTGAGGTAAGTCTTCACATGAGTGCTGTTTGAGCTGTTCTGCTTCTGCTTCCTTTGCAAGCTGATAATTCACTGAAGCTGCTGTGCACTACCCTCATGTTTCAGTAGAGGGCAAAGCCAGACTTCTTAACGAGAAGAAGCAACAGGATGGCAAAGTCTTATTTGCAGTCTTAATTGAGTGTGACAAACCAGTGTGATGCACTCAGCGTGCTGTGTTCAAATCTTGACAAGTCTAATCCACTTACAGATGACAATTTAGGTAAACAAATGTTTGGGAGTAGATTTGGAACTAAAACTAGAAATCTGTGAATTAAAATTATCAAGAAACAAGCCTCTCTCCGATTCTGACTGTTGGTCTCCCTGGTTCTTTCATTCTTTCCCTCATTCTCTGCCTCTTGGGCCTGTTTTTCCACTGTCACAGTGTCCAGCAGTCTGGCTTGCGATTGACACGGAAGAAAAATAGTTTTGCTTAGTATGCTATATCAGCTGAATGCTGGTTTTTATAAAGAGTCTCTCTACGGTTAGTACTTGACCATATTGAAAGGATGAAATTGTGAAGCACTGATAGGATACACAAGACACGTCTGTAGTTCTTGGATTATTTAGCTGATAATACTCTACCTGCAAGAACCGATTAGGTATTAAACTCACACATCTGCACTGCTTCTCATTAGGTGACTGTCACAGAGACAAGTCAAAGAATGTGTCTGTATCCTTCCAATATTCAGGATGCAGTTTATGAGGTTTCCAGATAATCACTTGCAAGAGTGCTCATGAATTTCAGTACCTTGTGATGCAGTGCCATAATCCAATAACCTTCATACTGTCTTGTCAGAAGTATAGCAGGAAGGAACTGTCAAGAAATTGTAAAGATTGTATTGTGGCAAAACAAGAACAAGGTTGCTGCTGTAATTCTTCCAAGGTGCCTTCTGTCCAGCTTGTTCACAATTCAGCTGTTTGCCTGGTCTTTTCTCTGCCTTGTTTCCTTCATGCCATGCTTTGGCCCATCCACTGCCTATTGCATGCTGCATGCATCTCTTTCAAAATGTGTTCTGCTCCAGTCCATGTCTTCCAGGACCCTCTCCCAAACTCTCCATTGTTCCTACTCTGTCTGACAGTGACTGTTTTCCCCTCCAGGACTCTTTTCTTATCACCCTTTAGACAGCACCTGTGATGTTTCTCACACTGCTGAGAACTTTTACTACCAACATATGACTGACGTTTCCCTCATCTCAATGGCAACCTTCCTTTACTGTAACTATTAATCCCTTACCCACACATTGCTTCTCAACTCATAGGCCCCAGTAGGAAACGAGAGAGTGAAATCATTGTAATATGTGCATTTATATACTTTGAGCCCTGTCACACACCAGTGAAAAGCAGTGTGACAGAATATGCATTTTGTTCTTATCATGGCATGAAGTAAGGACTTCGCATTGACAAGTGGGGGAGTGATTTGAGGTTTTGCCTTCCTCTAAGCTGTCATAGTTTAGGACACCTGCCTGGCTGTTGAAGTGTACCTGAAAAGAACACTGAGGCTTCACTGAGGAACAGAATGCAGTACTGCAGAGAGTGACCTATAGCCCTGGCCTTGCAGAGCCCTCTCTTTAAATACAGCTGCCCCCCTGCAGTCCCGTTGCGTGATTTACCCCCTGCAGAAATCTCTGTAGTATCAACAGCAGCCTTCTGCAACGGCATCAGTTTAGACCGGGTTCTATTTTCTGCTTGCCATTGCTTGATGCGAACTATGTGGATACTCTGTGCTCACCACAGTAATGTCAAACTTCGTTAAAGAATCACCCCTGTGAGTTGATTCACAAAGGTGAAACTATCTGCCGTACTGTGGTTCAGGCTTGAAGGCTGTGAAAGCATAGTTAGGGGTAATATGAAATGCATTAACACACTACAGGCCAAAGTAATTTCCAGGAATGCACCGAGTGCGTAGGAAACAGTGGATAACAGGGTAAGCCTCAGTAATCCGAGCTCTCTCAGAGAGAACAGAGGGGCACAGCAGTTGCCGTGCCTCCTACACATTGGAAATAGTCTCCCAGAAAGATGAATGGAAAAAATACTCCCCTTTTCAAAATGAGTTGTAAGGTGGGTTGTGCTGAAGTTTGGGGTTCACTCCATATTGGCTGAATTCTCCCACCGGTTGCAGCAAAAAAAAAAAATCTGTTAAACTTTGTAGAAACAAAAACAAAATGAAAATAAATAAATAAAATGAAATCCCACTGGTCTACATTTTAGCCAAGACTTTTTCTCTATTCTTTCATCTAAACCCAAGACCGTGCATGCTATAAATCTGAATTGCATAGTGTCACGGTAAAAAGACAGTAACCTGCTGCCCTGCTTCTGATGATTCGCTCATGTTACATCCCGAAATGCTCCTCAAGCAGAGCGTAAGAAATAAGCAATTTAAAGTGTGGATGTGCAATGGATTATTCTGTAATGAAATTTGTTAGTGCTACTCACCCATGATGGATACATGAAATATTTAAGCCTACAAGCTGTATCAGTTTTGTACCAGTTTACAACTTAGAATAAAATCTGTATTTATTGGAAAAGAAAAGTATTAGTTTTACTTGAGGTAATGGCATGTGGTATATGGAGCGCAAGGGGAAATGTGTGCTGGGAATTCCAAAACTCGCATATGATGCTGAAGTGCAGCTGGCAGAGTTATCACTAAGGAGCAGCTAGATGAAATGGAACGCAGATCCCTGGAGGACTTCTGAAGAGAGTAATGGTTTGTTCTGGGAGGGGGGTGAGGAAAAGGGGATTTGTGTGTTTTTGTGGACGTGAATGACACTCAGCCTTGCTGGAGTTTTCAGGCAGGCTCCAGTCACACATGGCTAGATTTCTGGGATACAGGGAAATGACTGATTTATTCAGTTTGTGAACTAAAGTCAGTAAAGAAGTACAAAATTTAGCTTATTCTAGCTGACAACAGTATGGGACTACCGATCTGTTATATACAACAGGGAAAGAGGTTATGTATATTTGAGTGATGTGAATTTATAGACACTTTCAGCAAATTTATAATATGGATAACTGTACAAGTAATTATTATGAATTACTGCATGTTAGAGTGATTGGTTTTTTATTTCATGTGGGATTATTTAATGTTATTCCTACCTTGTGACCATAATGTCAGTTCAGAATGGCAGCTGTTCAAAGAGGAATTCATGTGTTTGCTTTCAAATATGTTGAAACTTTTTGCTTTGATCACTTCAATGGTAATTTGTTTAGAGACCTTGTGTATCATCACAGACCTTCGAATTGCAGTTTGGACATTCCTATGCAATGAATTGTTCAGATGGCAGATTTTGGAGCTAAATGTCATAAGGAATAAGGCCCAATAAGAAAAACACATTATTGAAAAGTAAAGCAGAGGAAAATGAGAGTCTACCACCTGGCTGTAGGATGAGGAAGTAAGGACCCCCATGCTTGCGTGACGAGTTAACCAAGAAGTCCCCGCACAGGTGGAGATTTGGTGGAGGAGAGATGCAAAACAACAGATGCAACAATGATGTTTATAGCTGTTTGTGAGATTTCGTACCCTTTCATATTTCCTGCCAGAGGGACAGGGAATCGTAAAATTAAACATCAAGGTGTTAGTAGGGTAGAGGAGAATGGCTTTGTAGAGGGATAAGTCCTTAGTGAGGAGAACTGCAATAGAAGCATTGTAAACATCAATTCTCAAGATACAGGTGGCAGGTATTTATGGAAACGCAAGTGTTTGGATTGGGGATTGGTTGCTAAATAAAACACAATGCTGATAGAGTGAATGTCCAAAGTGGGATGATGTAATTACTGGAGAACAACAGGGATCCATGTTAGGATCACTACTCTCCTTAGCTTATGTTAATGTCTAGATTATATATTAAACTCGTCAAATTTACTGATGCTACCAAATTAGGAAGATTGGCAAACACTTAAAAAGCAGCATATCTATATATGAGAAGATAAAAGTCCTGACTTGGAAAAAAACATTTAGATGCCATTAAATATAGACAAGTATGGGGTTTGCATGCAGGTAGCAAAAACATAAACTACAAATACAAAATGGGAAACACTGAGATAGAAGGGGCTGCTCAGAGGTAAGATGTAGGAATTTACTGTATGATACTGTATAACTGATGTGGCAACTTTTAAACAATGTACGGAAGCAATAATACAAAATATCAGGTTAAATACTAATTAAAGACTTAGACCTTTCGATAGCTTTGAGTGAAAGTCCTACACTGACAGGCTGAAGGAACTGAAGTTTTTTTGTCTGGATCAGAGAATATTGTTAGGGGAGTTGATATAAGTATTTAGAACCCTCAACATCATTGATATAGTCATCCTGGTAAAGCTCTTCAGAATGAACTATGAAGAATGAACTGGAGATGCAAATGGAATCTATGAGCAAGTGAGAACAGCAGGCAATTCTTTACTCCAATTTTAGTGTTTCAAGCAAACTAGCCCCGCTGTTGAAGCCATTATACTGGCTTCTTTCTCATAATGGAAAACATCCTTGTATCCTTTAGCTATTAACAGTATAGATTGCCTCCCCTCATTTATAGCTGTTCTTGTGTTCTTACACGTAAATGGGCTGCCTGTCATGAATTTTCAAGCTATTCACAGAAAATTGAAACAGATACATCCTGACAGAATTGCAAGTAATCACTCTTGTCGACAGTGTCCATTGAACCATGTTGTACACCAGAGGCCAGTGAAGAGCAGAAGTTGTAGGACACCTGCTGACTGAGCTGAGATTCGGACGCTGGGCAGACCTGGGACTGAGGGCGTCACAGGCATGAAAGATGACATAGGGCCAGGGAGGGCACTGGAGACCATGTCAGGATTGATATCTGAAGTCCGCTTTAGTAAAAGGAAAGGGGGTTTACCTGTGGCCTGAGACTCATAGGCCAATTGAAGGTTTGGAAAGGGGATGTCGGGGGTTGAACGGAACCAGAGGGAGCAAGTATGGGAAGAGCACAGGGCAGATTAGACAAATCGGCAAAGAAATCATTTGTATTTGATTGTACGGAAGGAGAAGGAGCTTGAGAGAAGAGGAAACTAACAGGATGACAAAGTGGACAAGCGTACGACAGAAACCCTGGGAGGCAGCCACGCTGGCAGCGAGCGGCGTGATCGATTACATCATCACCAAATGCCAGTGGAGGTTGGGAGACTGCAGCTTGTCTAATGTGCTTCTTACATCAATAGAAGTGTTCTTCCGTTGGGGCATTTCTTTGAAAATAAATACCTTGCTTATGGACGGTCTGTTGGAGCTTGGCTACTGTCCAGAAGTGAAGACAGTGGAAGAGCATGAAGAGTGGAGGGCACAGAAGAAGACAAAGGGTCTTGAAGATGTTAGCTGGAGCAAGGCAGAGAAGTTCTCTTGAAGGTTGACCCAGCAGAGATGCTGGTGGAAACTGAGAAGCTGATGATGAATGAGGAGCGTGAAGTGGAAGGCTGGTCATCTGGAGCTGGAAAATGTTACCTGGACAAACTCATATACTGTACCTCTTTATATCTGGGAAAAGAAAACCCCGGGAGTGCGGGTGTTGTAAATACATGAATGAGTTCCAATTTAAGAGATAATTCAGGTCTTGATACCAGCTTGAATGCAAACAATTATTAAAAGTTACATAATTATGAATTAAGCAATTATTAGTTACATAATCGCACACTCCTGCTGTCAGGGAAAACTGAGCAGGGTCACATTAGCTTTGTTCTTCTTGAAAGATTTCATGGTACTGAAATAAATTAGCTGGTACTAGCTTAGGACTGTGTTTATTAGCAATTACACCTGCAAGACACAAACACAAATTACTACTAATTTAATAATTGTAATGTTTATAATTATTTCCAGCAGAAGGAAGCCTCAAAGCCAAAGCAGGATACTGTATATTCTAAGCTCCTTCACTTGATCCCATTATTTCACTCACAGCTGGGCATACTAGAACAATTTAGGTTACCAGGACCTTTTAAAAAAAAATGCCCCAAATTTACTCCACAGGTGCCTTACTGTACAACTGATGTTAAACAAGAGACACATATTCAACCCAGTGAAAGAAGAGACTCTGCCTTGAGGATTTTAAGAAGGATATAGAATATGCTGTTGAAAATACATTACAATTACATCTCAAATTTTGGTTGGCCAAGGAGAAATTCAGCCATGAATTCACTCACACTGGCCTCTCACATGGCTTTCTGCTGTTTGAATTTAAAGCCTGGAAATCTGCACAAATTCCAACACCCTCATGAATCTGTATCCCAAAAATACTGGTGTTGGGGGCATTCTTTTATCATATACAGAATAATCTATTCAATACAGGCCTTTCCTTAAAATAAACCTTACTAGCATTATTTTTGTAGTGCCCCCGGCACACAGCAGTATGTGTCTGTGAGTCTCAGACTGTTTCACTTGTGCCTTCCAGCTATGTTTTTATCTGTTTCTGTTTGCTGTCTTAACTGAAGAGGTAAGAAATCGGATGGCACGGTTTTGGTTTGTAATCTGTTCAGTCCATGTGCCACATGATCAATGAGCACGTTTATCGCAGCCAGTTAGTCCTTTGCAAAGTCTTCAGAGGAGGGCTGTCCTTATCTGGGGTATCCATTGAAAGACTGTAAAGAGAGGGAGCTGTGTACCCCATGGTGCCCAAGGCTGCAGGCGCAGATGGGACTGCAGTGGCAGGTGTGATGTCATTAAGTACGCCACATGGCATCCAGGGTCACCATGGATACAGGGCAACCAGATGCTACTTTTCTCTCTCTCTTTCCCTCCCATCATAATCTTTCTCATTTTTCTTTCTACCTCTTTCTCCCTCCCTCTCCCTCTCAAGGTGATGGCGGTGGCTGTTGGTCGCAAACGGGGTAGCGGGGGCATGAGGCAGACAAATTAGTCGTCATGGAAACGGCAAGAGCCGAGAGATGACAAGATTTAGCTGGTGTCTCTTCTTGTACAGCTCACGTCGCAATTTACAGAGCATATCAGATGAGGCAGACGAGGCTGATCTTTGTCTTTTGTTTGGAAACTGGATTAAACAGAGTAACACTGTACCATGCCACCCCTGTGGCTTTGATTCTCCTGGCTTTTGTTCCTTGTCTTTTTATGTTACAGTTTTACCCACATTTATTGTCAGCGTAATGGAGAGCCCTGCCATAGTAAAGAATGCAGAGTTCGTTCACATACCATCCTGAGTGTTATATATTTATGTATAATGCAAGTTTGCATGGTTAAAAGTATCTGCATAGCATTATGCAAATATATATTAGCCAAACCCAACACAACATAGAGCAGACATGAGAACAGAAAGATCTGATTGTCGGCCCTTCTAGTTCATGCAGGGCCTGACATGGGAATCGGGAATCTTTTAATGCCAAGGGGGAAAACGTGCTGTGTGCCTGGGAAGTTGTAGGGTTCCACCCTTTGACATGGAATGAACACTACTTTGGCTCTTGTAGCAGCCCAGCAGGGAAACAAACAACACTCAACACTTGTCTGGGATCCACTCAGAGGTCTGAAGGGTCACGCACATTTCTACAGATAGGCTGGAATATTTCATGCATCCACTTTTTCTTTAGCTGAAAACCCTGTTGCTCATTGCAAAGTCCTGGTAATATTATTTGCTTACGTGGGCCAAATGGCCTCCTCTTAATTGTACCTTTGCAAATAAGCACTTACGTTTTCTTTAACAACACTTGTGTAAGAAAAAGCATTTCTGACCTTTAAAACTAAAAACAGTTTCTGTATGTGTAGAGTACTTAATTCTGTTTGAGATACAGCTGGTGACAGTTGAACACTGTGGTCAGTTCAGATTGCTGCATCCTGCTTATTTGAGAACATTGAACAGGTTTCCATTTACATTTTTGCTCTAGTCAACATTCATGACATTGGTTTATTCACTGGAAATGACAAATGTAACAAGAAGAGCAAAATTGGAACAGAGAAGTTATTTTACGTAAGTAAACATTAATTTACAGTATGAAACACTTTAATGGACAGCCAGCATTGTGCCAACTATTATATTACTATATTAGAAAATGAGAGCAAATGGCCAACTTTTATCTCTTGCAAAATGTCAGTACAGCAGGGCATGTGAAGTTTAGAAGTCTTTGATTCTCCCAGTTCTCTTTAACTCTAGGAGCAATACTAATTGACACAATTACCAAAGCTGCTCAGCAAAGTACTATTACTAGGCTTAACTGCTGATTTTTCCCCCCCTCTGTGCCATCTCTGTGTAATGTTAACATGCAGCTGTATTCCCTGAAATACATATTGAAGATATTTGGAATTTTGGCTTTTGAAGAATTTAGAATATAAATTATTTCAGTTACTTTGTCAATTCTTAATTAAGAAATTAAAATATAAGTAGTGTTGTTACATTACTGCATACTGGATGATGCTGGAGTAATACTTTTTAAAGAAATAGCATTAAAGTATCCCCTGAGTGTTTTCAATATGATATTTCATATGATATACAGTAGTATGATTTCAATTCTTTTACTGTTGCATTGCTGTTCTTAGAATCTTGTTTGCAGTAATTGCCTCAGCTGCAAAATTGGTAACACTGTTCAAATGATGTGATCAGAGGGAAAAATGGTAACCACGATCATGATTATGTGGTTGCTGTACGTTACTGTAACAGGGTCCCAGCTTGTCTCTCGTGTGAACGCCATGGCAACCTTCCACCTGTTACAGTCTGCAGCTCGCAGTTTCCATACTACATGATTTTTAATTCTGGTGTTTTAGCTGACCTGGGGCTGGATTTCATTTTTACCTCCTTGGGCTTCGTTGCTCTGGGAGACTGTAACCCAAAGTCAACACACACAAGTACAGAGTCTCGCTACCTGCAGGTCTTCCGGGACCAGACATTCAGTCTTTGGCTACACCCCCAGCTTCTGGATCCTAGACAAGAGGAGCCACTCATGCTCTCACATCAAAACCACAATCAGGTTCACTTTCTGTAACCATGAAGCTCTGTTTTCTGTGTGTTACACTCCCTTCTTGGGTTATAGTGTTAACCCTACTGGGTACATTTCCATCAATGCTGCTACTGAGAGGGCTTCTCTCCCCGAGCCGCCAATCACCCGGCCACTGCTTCCCTGCAACCTGAGGGTTATCCGCCAGAGGGTTCATCAGATGCAGCTTCCCTTTGACTCTGTGGACCTGCACTGACTAGAATCCCCTGTGTCTTCCTCTGTTAAAAAAGTGTGGATTATTAAAGGAGCACTTCAAGGTTTATTCCATGCTGAAAAGAGAAGAAAAGAAACACAACATTATGGCTGTGGAGCCTTCTTCAGGTGCAAATGTGGATTTACACCAGGTGCACACTTTCCTCATCTGGCCCTCGGATCTGCATGCTCCATAGTCTTAACCCCCTCTGGGATTAAGCTAACTGATTGTGTTTGGCCAGGGACACAGCTGGGTATGCTAGTTCTTTCCCTAGCGTACTGACAGTACTGATGTGATTCCTTCTGCTCAACTTGGCTGCAGACATGACTCCTACCCAAGAGCCCTAACTCCTAACTATTGGGCTTAAGGAGAAATTAAACTGAGCACTTCCTCTCACTATCCAGTGTGTTCTCCAAAAGCAAGAGACTGCTTTCATCCCTGATCTACCCGTCCTAAATGGGATCTCGGAGATGTGTAATCTGTCCGTTATACAAAGTGGCATTTATTGGAAATTAGCTACACAAATAACTATTACAGAAATAAATCGGACTGTCACTGCACAGCAGCTTGATCAGTTTCTGACTGCTTTGCAGTGCATATTAATAATATTATGTACTTTCATTCCTAACTTCGATTTTCCGGGATCTACATAAACCAACAAAACAAATTAAAATCAGATTTGCTTTCTGTGATCAAAGAGGGCAAGCCATCACTCAAAGCTTTGTTTTTGTTTCTCGTTTTGGACTGAAGCGATTTTCCTTCTGCGAGTGTCTGCAGTGTATTTAGGTAACGGTCAGCTGCCTCAGCCGTCTTCGCAGAGCTCCCTCCTGGCTGCCTGGCGATGCGATACAAGCTGAAGGGCCGGCGATGGCAGACGCTAAATTGGAGATGACAGCCCACTAGATGTCTGCAAGCCATTTCCTGCGCCACGTTACACAACATCTGGGCTTTAACTGTTTGACGGGTCCGGCGCTTTCTAGAACATGGCTGTGGACAGTGGCCTGTTTGAATATACCCCCTTCCTTTCTTTTTCCTTCTGACCATTCATTATCAGGAAGCCGTTGACTCCTGGCCAAGGTAGTGGCAACTCAAAACCTAGGCTAAGAAGCACAAGGAGCAAGGCTGATGCACACACTAGGAGGGACCTAGTGTCCTAGCTCTTCCAATCCTTTCCATTTCTTTGTTTTTTTTTCTGTCATCTGCTGCCTGCTGTGCTGGCACGCTATGGGAGCAAGACCCAACAGGCTCGTCTTTTCCAATCGCATTATACCACCTCACTGCGCAGTAAGCTGCTCAACGTCCTGTCTAAACGCACAACATCCTTATTTCTCAAACTCCAGTGAATTCACTGGGGTCCTCTGGGTCTCTGAATTAAACACGGTGCTGCTGGGTGCTGTTCTCACTCATTTCCTACATGTTCAATTTCTGTCTTTACCAAGGTGAATAATGCACCTCAGGCTCTAAAAACATTCACAATCATTGTATCAGTCAATGTATTGGATATCAGCACAGCTTTAAAAATATTCTAAATATCTTATTTTGGTGCTTAAGTGCACCCCATCTGAAAGCACTTATGAGGCCATGATTGGTAAAGGCTAGGGGGAAATTAGGCCAGGACACTGGGTAACACCCCTAGCCTTCTCGAGAAATGTCCTAGGATTTTAAATTACCACCAGTTGTCAACACCTTGGCTTTGTGTCTCATCCAAAGGACAGCACCTTTTTTACAGTATAGTGTCCCCATCATATACTGGGGCATTAGGACCCACACAGACTGCAGAGTGAGCTCCCCCTTCTGGTCTCACTAACACATCTTCCAGCAGCAACCTTCCATCCAGGTACTGGCGAGGATCATACCTGCTTAGCTTCATTGTGTTGCCAGTTGTGAGATGCAGAGTGATGTACTGTAGCTTCTGGCATTTACTGTAGCTAGACTTAGCACTTCTTTGATTATCTTCTTTGTATTACTACTGCTGCTTAGATTACCTTGTTTTGGTCCAAGACAATAGACTGACATCATAATTGAGAATGTTTTAAACCATCGTGATTTACAAATCAACTTTGTTCGATATGGTTTAGTGTGAAAGTAACAACACTGAGTCAGATCTGGAATAGGAAAGTGTGGTCTGAAAGACAGAAAACAAAGCTAATGAATGGATATTCTGTAGTAGGATAAACCAGCAGAATAGACTTAGGAAAACAAAAGTCTCTAGTCCACTGAGGCCAATACGTGACAGGAGTACAGGAGATTATGGAGAGTGAATAGGATGCATTCTGTTAGTGGGCACAGAGTGTTCAGTTGAGGCAGGCAAGACCAGAGGTGATGGTATAGCAGTTTACATCAAAAATGATTTTGAAGCAGAAACATTTAAAAATAGTGTGATTTGTCTCTGAATTATTATGGATCAAACTGGAGAATAAAACTTCTAGAGTTGTAGCAACAGGATTATTCTACTGATCACCCAGCTCAGAGTGTCGGTGTGATGTTTCAGTATGCACTGCAGTTGCATGATCTTCCAAGGTGTAAACCATATTATTTTGGGGCATTAGATTTCTTCATATGGACTGGAATAACCCATTGGATCATATGTCCTAAATTTGAGAAATGATAGTTTTCTTACTGTGAGCACCCTCAGTAGAAATTGATCTTGTCTATTCAAGAGACCAAGACAGAGTGAGGGAAGAAGTATTGGGAAACTGTGACCACTGTGTAATCACTTTTGAGGGATATTTGAAGACTCCACAGGTGTTGTCGAAAAAGGACATTTTAAAAGCAGACTTTCTGAAAGGGAATGAGATCACTTAAGAGAAAAGGCTAAGGGGTGAATTAGGCAAATATTGAATGTATACTTAATGTACATTTCAGAAAGGGAAGTACAGTATAAAGGCATAGAAATGATTCTGCTATAGGTTTATAAATACTAAAGGTTAATAAATTAAAGTCTAGGAGATAGAGGCCTAAATGGTTTAATAGATCACTAAAGAAAAACAAAAGGAAATAAAAAGCTTCATGGAGAATATAAAATGGATCCAAAGGAGGCAATGAGCTGCAAACAAAAACCCTGAAAGATATTAGAAGAGCCCAAGAGAGTGATAGAAAGATAATAGAACAGTGGGACCTAAAATGAGCTCCAAGTTTTTCTTTTACAATATCACAATAAAAGATCGGTAATGAAATAAATGTCTCAGATATACAGTACAAATGGTTCTGTTGTAGAAGACAAAGTGGCGATGGCAGAATTTCTCAATGTTTATTTCATAGAATTGTTCAAAGAGGAGGAAACTAATGACATGCCACAGGTTAACAGACAGTTGCACTCAATTCAAAACCATTTCAGTGTATTAGCCATAAAAGATAGTCCCTTTAACTGATAAATTTGACCAAATCACCTAGACCAGTAGTATCTACCCAATGGCACACAAAGAAATGAGGAGAATTATTCATAGACCACTACCAAGGTTATTTTGAATGCTTCTTAAAAAAACAGGGATTTTTGCCTATTGACCGAATATCACAAATTAAAAACGTTGTGTGGGGGGTGCAGAGGCAGGTAATTAGAGATCAGTCCGTTTGTCTCTGTTAAATGTACAGGTAAATTCAGAAAAATGGTAGAACCAAATTGAATAGCATCTATGTTAAAAAAGTAGTGATTTGGAAAGGTATAACATCATGCTTAACTCCTAGATTTAGATTAAGTACTGCAGTGACTTTGGGATATGTGACAATATCTGATGGAGGTTCATGAAGTTTTTGATTAAATGCAAGATGAAAGATTTATCCTCAAGATTTACTTTCATGTCCCTGGTAATCTGTGCACATAACCAAATGTTTAAAGTTAATAAGGAGAGGGCACCAACCTGTGTAAGGGCATCAGTGGATAACACAGCGGTTAGTTTTAGGATGGCTGCTGGTCTTCATTTGCATCAAAGATCTACACATTGACCTAGTCAACAGATGTATCAAGTTCACAGATACAAGAATAGGTTCAGTACTCCAAATGTTTGAATACGAGCTATTACACGCATGAAGCAGGAAGGTGTATTTCAAATATCAAAAGTGTGACAATTTGAAAAAAAAATGGGAATTTCATGTTTTGAGAATACAGTATACTGTATGATCTAGGAGTTTGTTGACTCATTACTTTCTTTAACCAGACAGATATATTTTATTGTCCACTACTGTGGAAATTTGTCTTTGGCTTCATCTAGAAAAGTACAAAATACAGAAGCAACACATAACACTCATGTTAAATTACTGTACATGAAATCACAACAGTATGTAACACATAAATAAATTGATAAATAAATAGGTAGTGGGAGGTTTACTATTCTCATTTATTGATCAGTTTTATTGCAGAGGGGACAAAGGACTTCTTATAAATGTTTTTATTTGAATTTGGTCCCCTATACTATCTCCTTGATGGGAGAATTATGAATTGAGAATGGAAAGGATGGGTGGAATCCTTCTGAGAACTGTGTTTTCCTGCACTTTTCACAGTCCTGGACAGCGCAGAGATGAGATGATGAAGGCCATTTACATTCTTAGCTAAATTAAAAATGTGATAATAATAATAATAATTGCTTACACTTATATAGCGCTTTTCTGGACATTCCACTCAAAGCGCTGTACAGGTAATGGGGACTCCCCTCCACCACCACCAATGGTGATATGAAATCAAGCCATCTTACTAGTGTTCTATAGGTTATTTCAAGATAAGTAACATTAAAGTCATGTAGTGCATTATCTAGACCTCACTTGAAATACATTGTTGTTTTTTTTATAAAAGTACCAGAGCAATATTGGTGCTCTGGAAGAACTGAGCAGCTAGACTCATTTGGGTGCTGTCACTGTTGGATGTGTCACCTTTGTTGAGACCCATAATCTTTTTTCTAAAGATACAGCTCTGCAGATTGTTTTCACAGATACATTCTTTGTATATCTGAGCTCATCAGTGTTAATGTCTTGGTTATTATGAAGTTGTAAGTGAAAGTGCTTCCTGCAGAATTGTTGTTCTGAACTTGCGCACGTGTTCTTCAGGGCACGCTGCTGTGCTCTCACTCCTGCGATGGGCTTGGAGGCATTCATGCTCTGCGCTGCAGTATGTAATGTGAGAAGCTAGATGCGCAGACACTTGCTGACTTGGTTTCTAGCACGCCTCTGTACCTGCTCTGTGTGAAACGTTTCTCGTGCTCCTCCTGCAGTGCAGCAATCAGTGAAAACTGCTGAGGACTCAGAAATGGCTGTGCTAGGCAATTATACTTTAATCTGTTTCCTTCCCTTTCACAGTACAGGGGCATGTGGCTTTGTGCACTATGCACATTCCCTGCTGGGACAGAAGGATGGTGGTAGTCTGCATTCATTGCATTGCTTTGAGAAGAAACATTTTTTGACCAGATTCTCTGTTTACTTCCCCCATTACAATCATGCGCTGTGCTTTTTTTACTCACCCCTTGTCCTTTATGTGGATCTCAAAGGCACAGGCTGGCAAAGTACATATCAATGACTATTTTTTTGAGAGCCTTGGTCATGGCTCAGCATGGGTTAAGTACATTGTAAATGCGTCTCTGAATGCCGGTGGACAAAAAAAAAAGAAGTGGAGAGATATGACGTGGGAGGGTTGAAGGGTCAGTGCTGTGATTGATTTTGACATATTGTCATCCTCCCTGCCACGGGCTCCATGTGGTCAGTCGCTGTCCTGTCAGGGAAAGGGGAGGGGGGAGAGAGGGACTGAGGAAAAAAGGGATGGGGAGGGGATTGAGGACAGCAGCAGAGGGAAAGGGAGATGGATAAGAAGAAGGGCCTTGGGCATTAAATCATGAGCTTGACTCCCCTATCTGTAAAAAGGTCATTGGCAATTACAGGCAAGCATTTCGTGCCAGTAAACTTTGCTGTGGTCCATCAGGTATTCAGAATGGCTTTTGTTTTTACTTCTCCACCTTTCCTCAAGCTGGATACTGAGGCCAGGCTATAGTTCTGTGGATGTGGCGATGCTCCATTACCGTAATCACAAAAAACAAGTTGACCAACTGCTCTTCCAGCTGTGTGCTGTACCTGTTTGCTGTGTCCCATGGTTCGGGAATAAGAGTGCAGCCCTACCATGTTTAATAATAATAATAATAATTGCTTACACTTATATAGCGCTTTTCTGGACACTCCACTCAAAGCGCTTTACAGGTAATGGGGACTCCCCTCCACCACCACCAATGTTTCACAGATTGAAACGGCACACGGCAGGAAACCTGTAAGTGTAACTTTAAAAAAAGCTTTCTCATCCATGACATGCATGTCGGGAATCCTGCTTCACCGTCTGTAGATTCTACAATGTCTCCATTGACATCTAAAGGGAACATCCAATGATTTATATTGTTAAGTCCCACAGTGACCTTTTTTCAGTGTTGTTTTACCTTTTGTGATGTTCATAGCAGGGCTATTTTCTGTTGGACTTAGCAGGTGTGTAAAATGGCAGATACCATTTATTATAAATTGTGTGCACCTACCTGCACTATCCATGAGTATCCATGACTTTTTCCAGAGTTTTTTGTTTTAGTCCAGTTAATATGATTCCAGTTGTATTTTAGTATTGTAGAATATCCCCCTTCACTTTTATTTCTGCTGTGCTTTTTAATGCTACTTTGTCTTCTATTCTACTCCCATCTCCATCTTTTCCTTTCCGTTTTCTCTTTCTTCTTCTTAAATTGAAACAGAACTGAACACTCTGCTTGTCTCCTGTAGTCAGTCTGAGCTGTGATTTGTCACCTTTTCCTTCCTCTAAAATATTTACAGTGTGATGGTCATTTTCTGGGAAGTCCGCTGGTTATCTGTTGGTCCCATGATAGAGAGAATGGGAGTATTTTTATAGCATGTTTTGATGTACTGCATTTTTTTTCTTTTGAGGCTGCTTTAGGGCCTTCTTAACTGCAGTTTTATAAACATCTGTCATACCTGGCTTATGTTGGCCAAGCCCTCCTCAGAGAGTTACTCCCTGGTCATGTCTGTATTCCTGCGGCATTCACAGGAGTCACAAACAAAAGATGCTTAAGTAAATTCTTTAGCTTAAAAATGTGAAATGTACTGTCTGTATGGCCATTATTGTTTTGTCTGTTTATTCTTCATAAATGCAGTCTTGCAGTCAAACCATTTATACTGTAGATGTTTCCAGTTTACTGGTTAATAATTGGGTTTAGTTGGACAATGGGGTGCATACTGTATACCACATAGGATGCAATATTCCATCTGCAAGGAAGTTGAATTTTTAACCTGGCCTACAAGTAAAATGTTATAAAATGTAAAGGAATAAAATATAAGAAAACAATTTTGGCCCCAAAGTGTGCTGTAAACAAGTAGCTCTGCAGTTTGACTTAGATTACATCTTTAGTGCGCAGTGCTTCTGTGTCATTGCATTGCATTGGTAACTGCTTCCCTGATGGGGATACCCATGTCAGAAATTGACAGTAAGGCATGGAATCTGGATTCCATGATGTCATTATTGCTTATAATTCTAAATCGTATCTAATGCACTGCATTCTGTGATAAAGCAAACCACAGAATGGGTTGTTATGCATAATTCTGGACTAGATTCTGCAACAGTGGGGCTATATATTGATGAGGATTAGCAGATCTAATAAATAATAACCTTAGACCTTAGGAGGTTTAAATGTCTTGATAACTTTGGTAGTGGTGTTTTACTGGTGGGACAGCTGTTATATGCAGAATTACCTGAAAATTAAGGTTCCCTTAACATACTGTATATTGTGTTTTGCGCCCTGCTGTCTAACAAATGGAACTCAAGACCCATTGCAGAAAGCAATAGCAGTCTGTTGTACAGTCCGTACAGTCCTGGTGCGGTATGAAACACAGCTTGTGTGGATGAAGGTGTATTGTTGTGGACAAAAGGATTGGCCTAATTATTGGAGCTCCAGCCATGCCTTTTTCTCCCACAGCCGTCTCTTCCCAGCCTGTTTGTTCCTCAGGCTGTGCTGTGGCCCAAGCTGCATGGGTGTGAGAGGATGCAGAGCAGGGGGTCTCAGGGCGCTTGCTCACCTTGACAGAAAATGGCTCATCAGAGTTGGCCACAGTAGATGGGTATTGTGGGTGAATGGTCATCAGTTCCCATATTTAATATCGCCTCCCCTCCCCAACAGTCACCCATTCACTGGTCTCCGTAATCCAGTGTGCACATTCCTCATGCTAATGGCTTTCTTTGTAAGAACCACCTCAGTTCATGTAGGCCTTGAGTTTAAATTGCTTTTTATTAATTAATGTATTTTATGTGGTTTTTTTTTTTTTACTTTGCTACACGGACTGCCAGACTGTGCATTACTGCTGATTGAACCCCGCCCCCACTGATAGCTGAATCATTCCCTAATTTTCAGAAACGCTCTTGTTGAACGCTCGGCCAGCTTTCTTATTTGAAAGGCTCTTGGGAAAGCTGCCCGTCTTGCTAAAACCAAAGGCCAGCATGGGATGTATGGTGCACTGAGACCCTCATTTCTAATGGAAATGGTAATGTGAAGGTTTCTTCCGGCCTCTCATCCTGCATGTAAAAGGTGCTGATTTATCGACTGTGACCCCAGGTCATAATGGGAAGGATACTTAGAGATTCAGATTGTAGTGCAGCAGGACCATACTGCCAACTTGGGATAGTCAATACTCCATTCAGGAAAAGTGAAGTTTACACTTTTCTGGCTTTCTTTGGAAAGAATACAAATAGTCAGAGCTTTGGCAGAAAAGCTGTTTTTCCTGTGTCCAAGTTTACAACTCTTTCTTTTTCATTTCAGCTAAAACTTTCAATTAACATTCACTTATTAAGAATATAAATGCATTGGATATGTTTTTCCTTTCTCAGGGTGTTTTATAATGCATGATTAAAGAAACACTTGATTCAAGATACAGTGATGTAAAATATTACATGACCTATAAACTAATGCATCTGCCCATTTAATTTAAGTAATGAAATGAGCTGAGAGCTTGGTGCAAGAGTCTTGAAGATCCAGTAGCACTCCAGCAGTGTTTGCCCATCTGTCTTACAGAAAAATGTGCATCAACTCCAGAACATACTGTAGGAGCTGGATGCCCTTTGTTGGGCTCTACAGGACACTTACAGTACATTTGGTGTTTGCACTGTAGCTTTTCATCTGGGCTAAGATGTAAGAGGCTTCTTACACCTGTTTAGTCAAAAGCCACGGATAGCATTGGGCATAATTTTGAAATTATACATAACCTTAACCTCCAGAAAAATTAATGTTAATCATGTTAAATTTAAAAACATTTTAGTACAGTATGTCATTGTGTAGTATTGTAATATACTGTGTATATTACACGGTAATAGTCGCTGTGGAAACAGTTGATGAATCTCAGCTGGTGCAGCATACACTGGTAACCTGTGTGCCAACAGCAGGCTGTAACTATCTTTGCAAAAAGTTCCTTACTCCGTGTATGATAAATAATTGGGTTCTTTTATTTTGCACTGATGCAAAGTTCTCCAGATCCAGTTTTGACTTGGCTTCTGGCATTCAGTGTGTGTTATTAGTCTCCTTTCCCTTTTTCTCCGAATGTCTGCAGTACAGCGGGGGGGGGATAGCATTGATGTATGAGCTCCAGCAGACTCTGTGACATCCTGTGTGATTGCTGTAGTGGAGAGAGCTTTGCTATGGCCATTGCTTTGAGCAGCTTGATCAGCTCACGCAGGGAGCTCAGCCGGAGCTCACTTCTTCCTCATCCCTCACCCTGAACCTTTTATTTAATTACTGTTTGAAGAAGAATTGCTTTGCCAGAATTAAAGCACAGGCTTTCTTTAGTAAGGAATGTAAGCAAATATTACCTGTCTTCTTGACTACTAATGTGAGTATGATGATGAAAGAATTCTTAGGGAAAGGGGGAGTCAAAAGTGGCACCTTCAGAACCATTCCAGCGCAGGTCTGTGGTACAGTTGGATCCTGGGCTATCGTGTTTGAGTGAATTCATTCTCATTTAAGCTGCCAGTTAAATAGCTTTGGCTTTGTCAGAATCCTGGTGGAATGGCCTCGCAGGCAGGCCTTTCCCTGTCCATAAAGAGTTCTTATCTGGTTCCTGGATTCCTGCAGGCCTTGTGTGCCAGTCTTCGCGGGTGGCAGGACTCCGTTGAAGTTGACAGGGTGTAATCTAACTAGGACACATGGCTTTCACACTTTGAGAAGGATTCAGGACATTCTCATACTGCTCTTCCCATAAATAACTCGGAGTGTGTTAGTAAAAACTATGAATTCACGGCTTTGTTCCAAGCGCAGGTTGCAAGCCTAGTTGACAGCTTGAGCTTCTCCTCCATAAACTTCTATCACTGTAAATTTGCCTGGCATTTTGTCAGGTTTGTTATTTAAACCATTTATTTACTGTGTTTTGTCCATGGCTTGTGTCATGTTTTCCTATCTGCCCTTGCTTTTTGTATATTTGACTCCTGGAAAGTTTTGAGAGTGACACAAGTATTATCTTCTTGCTACCTTGTGCTTTTCTGCTTCATTCTGTACTCCTGCTGCACAGGAAGAGAACTGCAGCCTTTGTGGGCTGGTGTCACCATGAGAAGAAGGTCTCAGTGAGACAAGACACCAGTGTCTGGAATCCTGCACGTGTTCCTCACAGCACAGTGGACACTTCCCTGTGACCAGCCCGTGCCCTGCTTTCCCTAAAGAGATTAGAGATCTCCAGGGGGCAGTGTAAAGGCTGTGCAGGCTGGTGTCATTAGGCTAATACTCGGATTACAGGAGGGATTAAGGCTAGTAGACCACTGCTGTTAACTCAAGCTAATTTCACAAGAGCCTAGGGGAGAGTAATCCACCAGTGGTTAAGTTTTAGTAGGACTGCTTCAAATATCCACATGCACATCCCCTCTTACTGTGGTGTGGTGACTTGACAGGGAACATTTTGAAGCATTGAGTCCACTGGACCCCTAGTTTAGGATTACAATATCTTATTTGAATGTACAGTATATCATCTGAAAGGATCCCAAAGCTCTTTAAATACAGGAGGAGACCCACATCATCCATCAAGAGCAGCTCCCACCTAGTTGACATGCAGCATCAATTACTATATGTGCCAGCAGCAGCCTTTCTCATCAGGTCAGGGGGAGAAATGAGAAGTTGCATCAGCGTCTGAATGAAGAATCCTGTAAACAGGTAACAGCAACTCCTTGGTCTTAGATGATGCCACAGTTTTAGACATACTGTACATATTGGTATCATTTGTCTAAAAAGGGTTAATCTGGTATAAAACCTAAATTAAATGTCCACTATACCATTTGGAAGTTTTTAGGTTATTATATAATACTGTATGTTGTGTGATCCAATGTACGCTCAAAATGCCACAGTCCCATGTAAAAAATCAGTTCCTTATCAGGAGACTGCAATAAAAAAACTGGTGACATGCCATTATAAAGATGCCTTGGAATGCACAATTATTTACAATACTCGTTATCTGTTTCAGCCAACGTTTCCGCCTTAAGTTGATTCACTTGGACATTTTAGCCACCTGTTTTTACATAAACTGCTAAGGCATGTCACTGGCAACTGAGCCTACTTCAAGCAATATTTGGTTTGTGTAAGTAAGCCAGAGTGTATTCTGCATCTGCTGTGCATAGGGGACAGATGGATGTCCAGGATATGTTTCCCTTTCCAGAGCAGTTTGCTCCACTTCATGATTTTACTAAATGCAGGGGGCCTTAGTGCTGATGTCATGCAAAAGTATGACATTGGATTTAATATTGCAGTCAGTGTGGGTGCGCTGTTAGAAAGGTATCAAGTGCAGCTTGATCTACAGATCTGCACGTAAAACCTGAACTGGATGAAACTGCTGTGCATTGTGAACTTCTCTGTTTGCTTGGCTAACACTGGAATGGAGATTTAAGAATCTCTTACCCAATCAGACTTGCACAAATTGAATAGACAAAGCTGTTATTCTGGCTCCATACATCTCTGTGTGGAAAGTGCTGCAAGTGAGGTTAGCAGCATGGAATGTCCTCGGCCCAGTGTTGACTTGTATTCCTAAGCCCTAAAGTGTTGAAAAAACTGAAGGGGATGCAACAGTTATGTAATAAGAATGTTGTCTCCATTCCTGGATGTGAGCTGACGCTGCTCTAACTGCGCTGTTGTTATCTGTCCCCAGGGTATCCATACTCCCTGGACCCTCCACCTCAAGACTTTCTTTCTGGTAAACTGTTTTGTTGAATAAGTACATGTTTCAAACTATTAATCGCCTAATAAAACTCCAGTACTTGTTTTGTTTTTACCCATAGCAGCTCCAGTAACATCAGCGTCATTAATAACGAGCAGTGTCATCCAGCAACATGCTCTGCTTTGAGCCTGTGGCTGTGCCTGTTAGTAGCTCTTAAGACTCCATTCACATTCATTCCCTTGTTCCCTTGCTTGTCTGAGATCCCTTTACCTGTGAGTCTGGTGCACCCCTCCTGACAATCAAGCATGTCTTCACCTGAATTGGCATCTCTTGCTTATTTAGTAACAGACAAATGTAAATCCACCCCCTCAAGGAGGTGGCTTAATGCTGGAGGCAGCAGCCTAATTTTTCAGAGGTGAGTCTATCAACTAACAATGTGCCATATGTATTAAGTGCACTCATCAACGCTTTTTTATTTTATCTTCATTTCCTTCATTGAGTGTGTGGCGTGTGTGAAGAAGCAAAATGTGCATTTACAGACACCCCTGACAAGTTATGCTTTCCAATCACTGCAAGATATAGGGAGAATGAAACAGCACACTGGAGCCTCTTGAAAATATGATCTTTAATGTTACCTTTTACAAAAGGCAGAAAATCAATCACTCTTTAGCATGTTATCCGCCTGTCCTGGCTAGGGGATTTATTCATTACTCCTGGATCACTGTGTGATTAGACCAGTCGGCCAGCTGCCCAGTTACTCCATCAATAATGAGGTTATAATGCTCAATCCCAGTTCAGACCTGCAGTTTCTGCCCTGCTCCAGTGCTGGAGTTTCAGGCCTTTCTCAGATTTGCATCTGAGTTGAGAGAAAATGTCCGATGCATTGGAGAGCTGGTACTGGAGTTTGGATAATTGGCTCATGATTCTTCCTACAGTATGTTGCAAACAGCTATAGTAACACCCTGGCTGTTTTTGACCAGTGAAAGTTTGAGGTGTTTCCGTTTTCAACGCCATCTTTGGCACGGAGGGCGTGGCATGCACCACCCAAAGAGCCACTGCAGAAATAATTTTTCTTCCAACAAGACCTTTTAAGGGCGCTACATAAAATGTTGTTATTCAGTGCCCACCTTGGTGGTATTATTGTCACACATTGCAGAGCCAGTCATATAGCAGTGATGCCCCAAGACCTTATAGTAACCACTTTCTGAAGTTATCTAGCACAGCTGAAGTAACGCATTTTCCCCCCCTCTACCTTGTACCACCAACAGTCCCAAACAAGGGGAGGCCAGTCGACGCGTTTATATCATGTTTTTGCTTGTGCAGTAGTTGGTTTAACAGAGGATGTATTCCATCTGCTTTGTAATGTTTTCTTTGCCTCCCACATGGTTTTTGCTTGTGTTATCTTCTTCGTGGTATGCTCTTGCCTCTAAAATATTCTTTTTGCCTTGACTTTGTCAGTGCCTTTGAGGATTTGATGCTGATGTGAAATCTTGAAATCAGAATGCTGGCTTGAAAAATGTAAAATCGTGTGTCACTGAGACCTCAGCAGCAGGGAGTGCTGGTGCTTTCCAGTGGCAGGTGTCCTGTGTGTGAGCAGGGCCTGTCTGACAACACTGTTTGGAAAGCATGGCTTTTCGTTCTTCATTTGCAGGTCATCTGTCTTCTTGATGAAAGCGATAAGGAACGAGCTGATGAGGCAGTATGTTTAATTGCCTGCTGTACCTTTTCTGCTGATTGTTAATTTGCCCGGTTGCTACTGCGGAATTTAGATTAAGATCCGACATTCATATAGTAAAAAATGAAGTGGAATTGTAGTTTTAGATTTAACATGGTGGCCTGATCACAAAAGATCGCCAATAATCTCGATCTCAGATGATCAAGAACGATCACGACAGAAAACATTCTCTTCATAGCAGAGTTCAGCTTTCTTTGCTACATGTAGTTTTGACCAGGGGCACAGTCCATGAATGCATTAATCTTTCATAAGCAATACATTAATCTATAAATAATACAAGATGAAGGTTTGATTAAAATGTTATAAGTGTGCACTGACAAGAGTGATCAATGTTGGCAGAGTAAATCAAGACATCATATTTTATAACTCAGACAAGCACATTCAACACTGTTAAATGCCTAAAGTTTATTAATGTTCTGATTAAGGTTTATTATTGATTTAAAAAATGATGGCTCATTTGGTACTGTATGTTCTTCTTAAATTCATTGAATCCCTGTGTGAGAGGAGAAGAAGCAGAATAACAATGAACTGACATGGTTTTTGGAAGAGTGGCATATATTACAGTTTCCGACATTTTGAAACAGCTCTCATTGCCTTTCCTCAAAATATTTGAACATATTTCTTTTTCTGAGGTCCAATGAGCATAAATATGTGTTACTATAAATTAGAAGAAGTAAGGCAGACTGAGCTTAGACAAAAAGATGATTTGTGGATCTGCAGTGCATTTAGGGAGCTCAGTGATTAATAATTGATGTGGTTCTTTCATTGATTGATTGATCAGTCTTTTGTAGTACTGCAGCACAGTAATGCCATCAGCTAGATGCTTTGAAGAACTGTAGCTGTATGTTAACAGCTGACATCCCACATGAAATCTGATTTCAGTACTGCTCTTTCACATTGTAGGGGGAACTCAAAACACTGCCAAAACCCTGAGCTTAGGCCCTGTCCCTTGAAAATATAACAGTTGCTACAGATATAGACATGCAGTTCCTAACACATTGTATCAACTGTATATGGCCATAAACTGCATGTCATAGTATTTATGGGGTTGGGATAACCTGTGGGTGTCAGCCTCCCCTGTTGCTTCTTGTTTTACAACACACTTTGCTTACATGCATAGCTAGTTAAATACTGTATTTATCTTGTGCCACAACTTTAAATTGTCTTTTCTGCAATAGTCTGTTTCCGTACAGTGGCCATCCATGTGCATTAGGAAATCTTTCTTCTGACAATCTAACATGCCAAATTTCAGTGGTTCTTAAATTGGCTAATAGCTGCTTAGGTACTGTATTCATTAAGGCGTGTGTTTATAATAAAGTAGATTTAAAACAACTCTTCGGATTACTTGAAATGATGTCAGTTATATACTATATAGAATACATTCAAGTAGTACCTGCAAATATTTCATATCTTAAATCTATTTTTGTGTCATCTATCCTCCTTAATAAACATGGCAATTGACTGAAAGGTTGATTTTGTTTGCTCTCAATATTATTCTTATTCAGTTAAATAGTCCTAAACATCCATTCACCATCAGAAAACAGCTTATTCCTGGTAGCCCAGAGCCAGAGGTTTGGGTCCACTGTAGAGGACATGTCCAGGGCTGTTGCAAGCTGGATGAAACTCGAGCATCTGATGAAAACCTAGCTTCTGGCTTAACAATATTAAAAGTCTATCTAGGCAAGTTGCTGTCTCTCTGGAGTCACAGCAGGATATGTTGGGAGTTCCCAGTATAAATCAAGTGATATCATACAGTACATTGAGAACAGGTGCAGTGGGGACTGAACACTGTTGATGCATGGTGGAGTTTACCTCTCTGGTAAAAACAAAGTTTGCATGGGGTCTAAATATTCCACCTGTACACAGTGTATCTATGGTCGCCATCCTGTTATTTAAAAATGAAATGAAAAAAATGCTTGAGTCCTTCTGACTACATTTTCCTGAAGAAATAGGAGGCAGCCGGTTGACATATCCAGATTCAGATCAAGCCCCAGAGCTATATTAATTTCAGTAGAGTATGAGCCATTTCGCTCTAAAGAATCTGTCAACAACAGTATAAAAACCAAAAATATAAATGGGGAACTATCACCTCTTTACTGGAATCTGTTCTTCATAAGGCAAACACTGCCAGTTCCAATTTACAAAAGAACCGAGATAAGGAAAACCAAATAATGAAACAAATAAAATAGCTTTCAGCTTACCTAAAGTTTATTCTTAGAATTACGCACTTATTTTAGGAGTTGTGACTTGTCAGTTCTCTCTGTGTCTACCTGCGAAGTCTTGAAGATTTTCCCAGCATCCCTTTCTGTCTTCTGCACACTTGGACCATTTGTGAATAAGAAACACATGTACGCCAAGAGAAAATCCCATAACTGATGGGTTCCCCTTACAGCTTTCCTCCTGAGTTGGCACCTTGGCACTTGCTGTGCAGTTGTCCCTTGTGTTTTCCTGCATTTGTAGCAAGGAGCCAGCATATGAGAGAGTCTGCTAGGGCCTCCATCCGTGTCCTCTCAAAACGCCTTCTTAAATCTTCATCAGTCAGACTCCCTCCCCAGGTCGTGAGCTCATTTACCTGTGTGGTGATTTGCTCTAGATGTCCTTGCTGCCAGGGTGCTGTAATAAAGGGACATTAACAGATGACTGGGAAGGCAGCCCTCGTGCTAATGACTTCTAAAAACACTGCAAAATTGAGAAAAATGTCCCAGCAGCCTCATTTTTCATACGTCCATTATTGTCTGTACATACTATATTGCGCTTAAAACTTGGAGCTGTGTTCTCATTAAACACCTTAAGCGATAAATGCCTTCACAGATAAATATGACCATTTGCAAATTTCACGTGTATCTCCAGTTTTTGCTTGTTTTTGTCCATTTTAAATAATTTGTTGTAGAAGGTGAATTTCACCAGCAGTGTAAGATGAAACTGAGCTCCCTGCCTTTGTTGCAGACCATCTTTCACACTGAATAGACACTGAACACAGCAGGGTTACTTTGCTGCTCAATCAGACAACCGCGCTTTTATTCTCATGTCCTCTTTGAAGAAAAAAACAGTCTATGGGAAACAAAACTAGAAATAAAATAAACCATATTTCATGCATTATTACAGTGCACTTCTTTTTCACAGTTCGGTTCGTTGAACATGAAAATAAACCTGTAAATTGTTATTTTCAGTAGACAATAGAAATCAGGGCTCTTTATTTTGACTCACAAAATTCTAGAACTGCAAATACCAAGATACTTTAAAAAATGTATTTTGGGCAAGAAAGGCAATACCAAAATAAGCTGGATATGGTACAGTATTAGGATTAGTGACTCATCAGGGGAGTCGTGCATTATCTGTCTGTCGAGCAGGTGTGTCACAGTCTGCCTCATCTCCAGGTCACTTCTCTCCAGCTCCCAGACCGCAGCTGCAGGACAGCAGTACGCCCAATAGTGAAACCTGCAAAGAGGAGGAAGACAAATAAGATGCAGATAACTCTGCTTTGCGTCCTGTGTTACTTTCCCACCAAGAAGTGTCACTCTTGGTGTCCCATAGATCTGACAAATTGGCTCTATGATCTTCCATAACCTTGACTTTTTGTTTCATGTTGCTGTATCTGACCTTTATTTCTCTCAGTTCTTACCACTGGTGAGCATGGGCTCTTGATGGGGAAGGATTTAAGTGTCACGTACTGCCACAGACGTGTGCTGGGTCATTTGTTTGGAGTGGTGTACCTGGACCAGTGGATCCCCTCCTATAGTTGTGGTGCTTTGGAATCCTTTGGGATGAAAACTGTAATCTGAATGCAAACAATTATTATTGAGTATTATTCATAGGTTAGGCTGTGTGTTCTCAATGAACTGCTGTAGTCATGTGCTCCTTCATCACAGCAGTTGTCAGAGATTCTGAATTGGATGTACTGTAGCTTGAAATGAACTTTTAAAGCAAAAAAGCAGTCTTTTTCCAGTCAAAGGATCTCAAAGCTCTTCAGAAGCAGGGAGAATCGCTTCACCCCCTTAAGTGCAGCTGCCTCAGGAGGCTAGTGGACCATCCTGTACCACTAGGTCAACCCTCTGTCATTTTCTTGCACAGCAATCGTTCATCCTTTTCTCCTTCTCTCCCTGACCATATTCCTTCTCCACTCTGCCTTCTCCTTCTGTCTGGCTCGACGTAGTGAAGGGAAGCAGTGCTGCTCTTTTGTCTCCTCTGTTTGGAGATTGATATTAGAATTTTATACTTGAGTTATCAAAGCATTTGTCTTTCATTTGTTAAATTGGCTCAAATTAGAAACTTTGCTTCTATTTCATTCAGTAGAGTTCTAGTGATAACCTGCATTTTCTCCTTCTCCTCCTGTGTTCTGGATTGTGGTACCCTGTCTCTCAGCTGCTCTCTGGCTGACAGCCTGATTTCAGCTTTGCAGGGGCATTTCTGTTTTTGCACTGCATATTTTCGCGGCTGATTTAATAAGGTCATAATCTTGTGTTATTGTTTTGACAGCATTATGCAGTATAATAATAAGAGGTCTTGGAACATTGAACACGCTTTTAGCAATGTTATTATTACTCTTACTGCTTTTTTCTGTTTACTTTTCTTGTGCTATGACCGATATCATTAGGGAAAATAATACTGTATGTAATTCAGCATTTTGCTTCTGGAACACATGCAGCCCTTCTTCCCAGAAATGCAGGTTGGGGGTAACTTGGCTCAATAGATTATCTGTTGAAAAACCGCTCTGCTTACGGCTGATCAGGAATGGAACAGGGCCGGGAGGTGACAGAGGCTCTGTGAGTGATTGCTTCATGTCACACCGTGCAGATTGGCTAGGGTGGATGCAGTTCTTTCAGTGGTCTGTACATCTTGTTCCCATAACAGTCCATTTGCTAACATTTCATTGCCGTCAAAGACCTGAATGCCTTGGAGCTACTCAAATGCAACCAAGCAGGGTCTTACAGTTTGGATTTGGTTATGGTGATCCCTTGTTGTCTGCTGCCCAGAGGAGCACGTCAGGCTGCTCCCGCACTGTACGATCTTCTTTCAGACCAGGCAGACCAGTGCGTGCAGTTCTTCAGAGTGTGCTTGTGTGCTGGGCTTGATGCATTAGTTCAGTAGTACTGTACGTCATGTCAGTCAGTCAGAAAATTAGCAATCCTCATGTGCCTGATTTGAATTTGTCCATCCATCCCTCTAATTTTCAGTCCACTTATCCTGTTGAGGTTCATATTACTGTACTGTATTCGTGAACAAATAGATTTTCAGAAGTCCAGTTTGTTATGGGGTGAACATCTGCAGTTAGCAGGTTAGCACATTGAACTGCTTGTAGCCCTTGTGTGATTGTATGACTGTGAAGCACATTGACCTGTATTATGCAGGTCTGTCAGGTCTTTTCTAGTAATTCTTTAGTAATTTAGTAATGTCTGTGTCTACTATGATGATGCAGCAGTCCGACTTCTATCCAATCTGCAGATTCTGTTAGATGGCCCTGGTGTGGGCTGTGTTGGCCCTTCTGGCTGCTGTCCTGATCACCAATTACAGCACAGCATGCACACCCCTACACACACGTACCCAAATGCCCATCAGAAACAAGAGGCAACAGATGTTTTGTCCTTTGAGTGAGATGTGATAAAGCAGCAGAACAAATCAAACTCCTCTTGCAGTGTAGTTTGATCCATTCTGAGTTGTACAAGCTGTGGGCTATTAAATATTAAAAAACAGCACCAAGTTAGTTCAAACTTTTTTCCTTAATTTGGCAATGTTTGTACAGAAAGATAGTGAAGTAAATCTAATATTAAAGTACCTTTTTATCTGCATTGTATACACCTTGAACAAGAGCCCTGTGGCTCATAAACAGAACTTGATCACTTTTCTGCTTTGTGATTCTGATCTGTTTCAGTTCAGGAAGTTAGCAGGATGTTTCATTATAAAATGTCAGTCTACCAGCCTAGTGGAGACTCACCCCAGATGACTGCGGTGTAGTTGCACTTGCCTACAGGGGAAAGATGCCATGTGTCAGAGGAAATTTTGCCAACCCACGTAGATGTAGTGCCTAGTAGAAAGCTTTTCTGTTTCATTTGGGCGATATGAAAGTTCTGCTTTATAAATTAAAAAAAAAAGTGTTCTTTATAACTTTGGATTAGATTAGTAACTTTAATCAACACCGTTCTGAAAAAGCAGACAATCTGACATATGTTGCTGATACAACTAAAAGGTATTTAGGAACCAAGGTGGAAGCTGGTGTGCTAAAATTGTCTGATTGACCTCCACAGAGCCCTGAAATGAGTCCATTAAGTCTATATGGAATATGTAAATATGGAAATTCCACAGTCTGAAAAAAAGAGCTGTAACTAAATTAAACTTGTGAAACGTCTTTTGGAATTAATAAATAGCAGAAATACTCCAGTCCTGCACTGGAGTAATCCATAAAGGCTAATTTATATAAATGTATGACATACTAAAGTCTTAAAAATACAAAAAATACATTTTTGAAGTAATCCTTACCTTTAAATGTTACTTTTTAAAAATGAAATGTCAGTGTTTCCCTTAGGATTTCTGTGTACTGTTGTGTAGTTTGTATTTGTGCGTACTGTATGTCTGCTTCAGGGCTTGCATGGACAGGCAAGCAGACACATGTGGTCTGTGTTTGGTGTTGGGTGCGTCTCTGTTGGCTTGTTGTCACATGGGATGGCTCTGTCCCAATGGGCACTCGTCAGCTCTCTGCGGTCCCTGCTGCTTCCCAGGGAGTCAATCTGGGCACTGTGGGAATGACGGAGCTGGAAGAGTCCTCTGTGTGAACAGATTGCAGTGGCACGCTGTGGCTCGAGCTGGCCTGGGCAGTCACCAGTGCCCTAAAAGTCAACATGCTGACGCAGAGGCGGGGCAGGCTGTTGCTTTGGGGGAGCTGGAAGTCTTTTCATGGTCTGCTGGCTACCGTTTCATTTCTTACTTTTTTTTTCTATCCCCTCATTTAAAATGTGACTTCAAAGCAGCCATAAGGAATTCCTGATTTCTGCTTTCAGTGTGACCTTGAAATACAAACCGAAAACAAAAATTACAAAACACTGCTAACCAAGGCATCTCGGTCCTTGCCAACCACTAGATGAGCATCCATATGGTTTGAATTGTGTACAGTATGTGTGTGTCTCTGGTATGAATCTCTGTTTGAGCGACTACTTCGAGACAGAGAAGTACTGCACATACAGTATGCATCCTTTTATGTTGATGAGGGTGAGTGTATGCATTGAATCCATCACTGAAGTGCAGCACTGGCTGATGTGCAGCTGAGCACTACAGAACAGGTCAAGAGGGAGAAGAAAGACACTGCTTTGTACCCTAAGTTGAGTAAAACGGTGAACTTTACTGAGGCCTGAATTGAATGTACAAACCCAGAGTGGAAGTTAGCCAAGGCACAGGCATTATTACCTCCTGCTCTTATAAATAGTGCCATAAGATTATTATTGACCTAGCAGTCAGGACACATTTAATGTCTCATCTGAAGGTGGACAAATAGTTCAGTATGCTAGAGCTCTTTGTTTAAAAATTCAGGTGACACCTGTATCTGGAGATGTGAAAGATTAACATTTCTAATAATTGTGAGAAAACATCAGTGTCTGAAGAGGGGGGGATTACAATATCTCTAAGTACCTGACTGGTCCCTTCATTCACCTCGCAGCCTGATTAAAAGCACATGTGATTCTCCAGGGGGCAGCAGCCTTCCACACGCACAGGTGTGTATACTGTAAGTATCCACGGGACAGAAACTTTAGACTGGCTCAAGTGTCCCTTTGGGGGAGGGTTGTTTATGCTGGAGATGTCATTGAGTTGTGTAATTAAGGCTTGCCCTCAGAAATAAAGTGTGAACAAAACCTCATGGTGACTTGTGGTGCTGGTGGTGACCAGGAGGTGTGAAGAAACTGCTGTTGTGAATCTACTATAATTCCAACACAGAAATGTAAAAGAGGCCATCTTAGTTTGAATCTATCAGAGTGAAACCTTCTCTTTAGACTAGATGTTCCTTAGGTTGTTCTCCTTTGTACTCAAGATTAGCAGTATTTTTCTTGCACTCTGGTACAAATCAAACATACAGTCCCAAACAAGGTCTAACTAACATAACGTAGAGCAATCACTGTGTTGGCAAAGCTAAACTACCTTTATTTTTAACACCCCAAACAGGACATAATTGTTAACAAGGAGTTATGCGTCTTATTTAACTTGTTTATTTCATGTCTAACTTAAAAGTCTTCTACCTTCTGCTTGAGAGAAAGGCATAATCGGTCAGGAATTTACAGTGAAAGAAGGAAATGATAACAGAATTATGTAAGTTGGAGAAGTGCTGATCACAGGGTGTTGTTCAGAAGGTAGCAGACATCTTGTGTGCATCCAGGGAGAAATAGCATCCTTGCCCAAACTCCAGACACTCTCCGGCCTGGCACAGTTCCAACAGCACACAAGGGTCCGTTTCCGTCTGGCCTCTCCAACGAGCAGAACTAGGGCAGAAGAGTTCTGGATGAACTTCCTTTTCTGCCCTGCTCCAGGCCTGGCACTGCCTCTGTCCATCCAGCTGGCACTGGGAGTCTGGCCAGCCAGGACTCCCTGCAGCCTGATAGCAAGAGCAGGGGAGTTGGGTGTCTCACACAATCAGCACCATGAAAAGCACTGTATTGCTCCTTCGTCTACTGCACAGCACCTGCAGAGGATCTGCAATATGCAAGAGAACAAAAATGATAATTGCCAAACCTTTTGTTTTTTCAATAGATCCCGCATAGTTGACATCACTGTTTTGTAGTTGTCTAAGTGAAAATTTGTTTCAGCGTTGACAAAGCTTTGCTGTGCTTGCATTACACTAATGCTGGCTTGCATAATTTTCTTCCTGGAGCCTTTGTTTTGAGGTTTCACAGTTCTATAGGGCACTACCCATGCCTTTTCTCTCTCCTACTTTCTTACTTAACCTTATCACACTTGCTCCAGTAAAAACACAGGTCATGGTTGCAAGTGAGAATGTTCTCAACTGACTTACCTGCTTAGATAAAGGGACTACATTTTTAAATGCTCCTACTGTGTTTCTGGTCTTGCAGTACTAATAGAGTGCTGCACTGCTTCCACTCTATCATTGCATTCTTCCTGCTTCTTAATGGGCTTCACCACCCTGCCCAATCCTCTCACTGTATTGCGGTAGCTTGACACATGTCCATAGATTTCTTTTTCTGTAAGCATGTGAAGCACAGATGGTCATTTGGGTGGTAGGGTGTCCAGACCAGCCAAGCAATCTGTTGTCTGAGATATTGGAGGGAAGCGGGGGAATGTGGTGGGAAGGATTACATGGTCCGTACATGACATCCAACTCCAAATCATGCCAGAAGCAGTCTAATTGAAAACTTGAGTGTTAGAAAATTGAGGTTAATGTATGTGAGATTATCTTTAATGTCTAAAGGGAATGCTGTACTGTTTGTTATTGCTTCCTTTTCAATTATAGATCTTTATCAGATACCCTTTTAGTTTAATAATTTATTACTTCTTTAAAACATCATGGCTGGTGTACACTATGTCAACGTGTATGCTTCCAGGTGCATTCTGGGAATTTGATTTGTTTGTAATCTAGCTTTGGAACAGCTGTGCCATCTTTCTCCATTGTCCTATTTGTAAATTAAAAATGACTTTATGGAAAGTGATACTGATGGACCACCTTCTGGGTTATAAAATAGAATTTATTTTTGATTAATGATGTTTATCTTATTTGCCCCAAATATCTGATTCTCTGGTTCAAGAAGATCTGGAAGATCAGCACCAATGACCTTTGGACATATTTTCACAAGTCTGTCCAGTTTTTTCTTTGGTCTCAGATTCAGGTTGCCAAACCAGCAGATCAGGGTAAATGTTAGAACAGATTCAAGACAGGCCCCTTAGAACAAAATCAACAATGAATCATCGACCTTACTGTTCTACCTGAGGCTCCTGTAATGAAGAGAGATGTCGAGCAGTGGGCTAGTAGAATAAAACACATAAGTTCTTATTGCCTCTGCTGGAATGATTTATTATAAATTCTACCCAAATTTTATGCCTAAGGCAATTTGGACACACACAAGTAGTTGGAAAGGGCAGCTGAACATGTTTGAAATCAACAGCTCAGTTAGGAGAAATGTGATCCATACGTTGCTTAATTCTTGAGGGTGTTTATGCAGCCATCCTATTTAGATGATGTTTTACTAATGCTAAAGTTTAAATTGTGCAGTTTGAACATGCTTTGAAAACATACTGGCCTACATAGTATTAATCAAGAGCTGCTATTCTTACTATGCTGCTTTTGTGGTTACTCTTTATTTTCTTTCTTTACACAGAATGTAGTGCAAATGGCAATTTTCTTCAACAGTACTGATGCCTGTTCCTATCTGGCTGATGCCCCAATTCCAGGTACAGGTAAATGCCAAAAAAGAGATGTACAGTACCAATGGAAAGTCAATTAATACAACATTGAGACACCATGTGCTGTCAGTATATCCTGTATGCGATGTGGCCTGGAGTTTGACAGTTTCTGCAATTCAGCAGGAGGGATATGCACCATTCTTCCACAAGACAAGTCGATCAACAGGCTTTCCTGTATGGTAGATATAGTACAGATGGAAAATGCTGTCTAAATTCTTTCTTTTAGGAAATATTCCTTAAATGCTTATTTGGATTCTGATGTGGTGACTGAGAATGCCATGACAAATTAATAATACCATATACATGCTCTGTGGATAGAGGTGATGTTATCGTGGCGTGACAACCTTCCCAACAGAAAAGAAATGCTGTAACATGAGGTTAAGATGTTCACTCAGTACCATTGACAAGTGATTAGCATTAACCTGGCCTTTCACTGAAATGGCTGTCATACGTCTGACTGCTTCTCCTCTGTACTGTACTTAGTATATCAGTGTCTAAGAGCTGGCCAGTGAGGCCATGATGGTACTGTACATGATGAGTGCAGATTGTATCGCAAGGTCCCAGCCTCCGCATGGAATCCAGCGGGGTCAATATTGGCCCAGTGTTTCTAATTGCATGCCAGATGTGTGGCATGTTTGGATTGAATTCAGACCGTCTGCTCTGATTAATGAATTAAAAAGAATTCAGGGCGCTCTGATTGCTGCAGCCAACCCCCTTGGACTTTTGCTTTAATTGCAGCTCCGGAAGGATTTCATTGGCAAATCCAAGTCTCTGTGTGCTACACAGCCGGACTCGCATCAGGGCCCTAGGATTAACTCCATTGATTGTAATTCCATAGCTCACAGAATCTCATAGCTCTTTTCTTTCTTAAAGATTGTGTTTGATATGATTCTGCTTTAAAGGTCTTGCGGGATGAGGTAGTGTAATGACAGACATGCACTGTGCAGCTGTCATCCTTTATTAAAAGCGAGGGCGTGGGTGAGAGAGAAATAGATCCGTGCCAGATAATTGGAAGACTACTTCACATAATTGAATCCTGAGTTTGGGCCATAGAAATTCTGCAATAAACATACCGTCTTGAGAGATAAAAGGGCAGTTTCCTGGTCTTTAAAGCATTGTACAATTGGTGCTCTGTGATCTTAGTCTGCTCATGCCTGTGTCTTGTACCTGGATCGATCTGGATTGCACAGCAGGCTAGTGCCACCCGAGCTCCACTGTACTGAGAGTCGTGTCGGTCAGTGATGTCATTTAGCCACATACAGTGTAAGACACATGTGAGGCAGCAAAGGAACAAGTAATAGGTTTATTCCATGCTGAAAAAGAGAAGAAAGAAAACACAACGTTTCAGCCATGGAGCCTTCTTCGGGTGTGAGGCATGTGAGGCAGGACCAGGAGTGTCTTATACTACTGAAAGAACAGTTGTCCTGAAATAAAGCTCATCCTAAACCCACATTACGTGTATATACTGTATATATATATTGTTTTCCCTTAGAACACTAAATATAATAAGGCTACAGACTTGCAAAACCTGAATAGATCCATCTTTTGCAGTGCAATAGGAGTACCTTTTAAAACCTCTCAGAGGAATCTTCCTGATTCATTGCTCTCCTGCCACACTCACTGTGCCGCCTACAGTATAGTCCTTTGCCTAGTACTATCTCCCTATCCCAAGCCGAACTAGAAGAGCACAACCCTGACTGGCTTCCTGCAGTGCCCTCCCTTTGGATTGTGCACTGTGGTCAGGGTGGTGTGCCCAGGTCTGTTTTGAACAGTGGTGAGGGTTCATGTGCTGAAAGGTTGTCTCCATGGCAACAGAAGGTGGTTGCCAGGGGCGAGTGGCATGTTCCCGAGGAGCTGATGATGAGGTATGTGTGTGTCTGTGTCTGCGTGTCAGGAAAAGAGTGCAGGGGATATTTAAAAACAAATGAGAATCCTATTGATGATGGGAAGTGATGGCGGCATTTAAAATAAGAAAAGGGTACATTGGGAATAAAGAAGTAGATTTGATGATTTGAGGTTGTTTCCACTGTGGCTGACCATAAACACTTTAACAGAGACTCTATATTGTATTTGTGTTGTTCTTTTGCTCTTTCATGCCCCTGAAAGAAATAATTAATTTCTGTTTTAGGTTTTATGTTGCTGTTCTTGATTAGAAAATTTGATTTTTAAAGTGATTTGCTTACTGGGAGTACTGGGTGCTGTTATTCCTGTATTGGAAAGTAATTGAAGAAGTAGTACCTAATGGTGTACAAATATTAGAACTGACAGTCGAGTTAGAATTTCTAGGTAATGATCAGGTAGATGGCTTCATGGATTCTCTAGATAGATACAGCAGATATGTTGTAAGTGTGGTGTGATAAGTTATAGCCTAATTCTTGAAAATGTGCAGTTTGTCTTAAAGACAGACAGTGGTCCAGAGCAAGAAAAGACAGTGCTGATGAGGTGAGATGAGGGCAGCACCGTTGTGCCCATGTTCCAGCTGTTGGCTAGTCTGGCCGTGCCACCCCTGCAGGTGCTGTGTGTTCATCTGACCTGACAAGGCTACATTTCAGGCTCCCGGCCTGTCAGCTCTTCCCATGTGTCTCTGTCTGCCTGCTGCTTGCCCACTATGTTCCACCACTCCTGGGGCCTGCACACGCTGTATGTGTATGGTCTGAACAGATCATGAGGGAATGCGTTCCCCTTTTATCCAGGCTCTTGGGTGCCCTCTGAGGACTGCCTGCTGATGGGGCTGTTTGAGTCCTGAGACAGAAAAGATAGAAAAATTGCCACAGATGTACGTGGGCTGATCTTCTAAGGCTAGGTAAAGGAATTTTCCCAGTTGGAGCTCTGGCTGTGCCGTTGACTTGTGTCCTGTGGTTGAGTAATTAAACTCAGGTCCTAAATCTGCAGAATCAGAGGACATCAAGCTCTCCATTCACTTTAAATACAAGTAGCTTGTGAATTAATTTATTATTTGGGTAACTTCTGCTTGTTTTTTCTTCTCCAACACTGTTAACAGTCCAAGGAGACTCTGTTTTCTTCCCTTTCATATGCTGTGAACCCGCTATTGGATGTGACTGATAGATCGTGATTAAACAAGATGGACTTTAATGATGTGTCAGGGTTTTTGTCTTGCTTAAACGTCTGTACAAATAGATTTGACATGCTGCCCATCTGTGCAAGATGTTTGTATTCAGAGTGATAAAAAGGTGCCGGGGTCTTCAGATGTTTGATTCTGTCATTCAGACTCCTTATTGATCAGTTGGGATCTTTTTGTTCTCCAGCTCCTGTCTTTTCCTCCTTTTCTTTTCCTCCTGCTGTATCTTCTTTTCCTGCTCCCGGTTCTGATTATGAGCTGTTCTCTAACCCTGCTTACCTGTATATTCCAAGTTATCTTGCTAGCAAACTCTGAAAGAGGGATTTAAAGGAGCCATAGCTGACTGTATCTATCTTTCTCACATTTGCCAGAAATGTCCATATAAATCTCAGATCATAAACTCTGACAATGAGCCTGGTTTTGGGAGAGCAAGTTTAAAGCTATTTGTAAAAAGTCAGAAAGTACACAATAAATGTAATCATTCTGCTTCAGTCAGGCAGCAGATGAATTCCTTCTTGTTAAATTAAAGATAAAAATGACAGGTTGAAAAGCTGCCAGACCACTTTTGTAATTTAATAAAGTGCAAGGCTCTTTTGCCAGGCCTGAGTTAGTTTTGGAAGATGTCATATATGCATACCACAACATTCGATTTTCATATTTTTAGCTTTAGAAATGCAAAATCATTCCATTCAACCTAATAAAATGTAATGCACTCAAGGGAGGCCATGCAGAACTCGGTTCCAGATTTTGTTCTCTTTGATCATGTTGCTTGATTTTCATTGCAACACAAAACCCAGAACAGAATATCAGATTTATTACAAAGGAAAGAACATTAAGAAAAGAATTAAGCAGAATTCAAAACTCTCCTGCAGTCAGACTGTCTCTCCCAAAGTCTCTGCAAAGCTCTCTGTGCAGTAGTGTGAGTCCTGGAAATTCAGCGTTGCTGAACGCGCTAAAAAAGTTACAGAGGTGTTGTCGCCCCCTTCTGAGATCTTGATAGTGTAAGACCCTGCTGCGACAGAGGACGTGGTCTTGTATCGCTGTGGAATTCACCACTTCCACTCTGTCTAGAGAGTGGTGCAGGATGGCTCTGGGCCTACTAGCAGCTGTGATTGAATCCTGGCAGGTACAGAGTACAGCTGTACTTGTCACTGGTACCATGTAGCATTCTTCTGCGGCACAGAGCCCAGCCTATTGTCACGGCAGAGTCGTCCTCAGTCTAGGAAGTAGAACTCGGAGCTCGCAAACCACCAGGATCAAATCAGGCGAGGGCAGGGAGACACTGGTGCTGGATGTCTCATGCTGATGTCTGTCAGTCTCTGAGATGGCTGTGAAAGAGAAGGAGGAATTTAGAGGGGAAGAGAGTAACAATAATCAATAATGTCAAGAAAGTTAAAGATGTGACATCACGCCCCTCTGAAATCCAGACGATGCAAAACTTGTCATGGCCTTTTACCAGACGTTTGTTGTGGCAGAGTCGTCTACTGTCTGCAGAGTGGTACTATGCTTGTTTGGAACTCAGCAAGATTGAAACCTTGCTCAGGCAGATATAGCAGCAATTGTCACATTAATCTAAGCCTCCATGCCAAATTCCCTTTTCTTACCAGGGATTTCCTTACCAAGTCACAGATGTAGCTCCCAGATACAGTATAAATTATATACTATAAGTTATGAGTCACCTTGAATACGGGTGTCTGTTAAGTTTGACTAATAACATCTATGCTCACATGAGTGCACCTTCAATGACACTGGAATGTCTTCCGAGTGACAGTGGGCTTATAGACTACAAAAGAAAACCAATGACATTACCCTGAGGAAAATAAAATAGTTACTGAAATGTACCCTCTCAAATACATTTTAACTTTTCACAGAGAGTGCAGTCTGGTGAAGTCTCTGGTGGCTGGTTCTATTGATACGGACATTAAACTGAACAGTGGCAGAGCATGGAGTAAGCTGTTGTTGTGACGCGTTATCTGTGTCCATCAGTGACAGGAGGTGGACTGCAGGTCTCAGAGCTCTGCAATCAGTGTGTTGACAGCTCCAGGAAACTGGGCTTTGCTCTGCTTGTATCTGGGACTCCGACGCAGTACACTCTCAGTGAGGGGCACTTTAAATTTTTCAGGCTGCGGTCAGCTAGCAGTACATCATAGTGCACGGTAAAGGACACAGTAATCCCTCCATATCAACACAGCCGAGTACAAAATTACTGATGTGATACATACTTATGGAAATGTTTTTACAAAAAAAAGGGTATTTTAAAAGTGATGAATAATATAGTTATATGATTTTATGATTTGCACTGGGTGTCACGGTGGAGCACCTGTCAGCATTGATGCCTCTCAGAGCTGAGGCCCTGGGTTCAGTTCGGACCTGAGGTGCTGTCTGTGGAGTTTGTATGTTCTCCCCAGGTTTGCATTGTTTGCTCCAGGTGCTCCAGTTTCCTCCCACTGTCCAAAGACAAGCTGGTAAATGAATTGGCTTCTGGGAAAACTGTCTCTGGTGTGAGTGTGTGTCTGTGTATCTGCCCTGCGATAGACAGGTGTCCCGATCAGGGTGTCTCCTGGCGTGTGTCTGTTGCTTGCCGGATAGGCTCCAGCCCCCCCAGAGCACTGAATTGGATGAAACGGTTAGAAAATAGATGGATGGGTAATTTATATTTATATAACTGCATATTCTGTTATATAAGACATGTGATTGCTGTGTTTTGTAGAGGTCCTGGAGCTGCTTCTGTCTTTCTAAATTTTCCTCCCAGAACATTTCAGACTGTCAACACAACCCTTTGTCAGCTGTTTTGTAGGGAAATGTACCAAAATGTCCTGGAAGGAAAGTCTCTCTGAGCAGATTTCAGGGATGAGCAAAATGCATCCTGTCATGTACACCCAAGCTATCATTTGACTGTCTTCCAAAAATATTTTTGAACCTGTCTATACCTGTAATGAGAATAGCTCTATACCAATCTTATAGTCCTATAGAGAAGGAATCCCTGCTGAATATCCTCAATTTTCCTTAGGGATCAATAAAGTCTTATCGTCTCTTATCATTTCAGTACCAGCTGAACTGCTTCTCTCTGTTCTTTAAGACTGTCTTTAAAAAACATTGAGAAAACCCGTGAGCACACAGCAGCCCTTCAACAGCCCAGCTTCGTACAAGAGTGGGGAGATGTTCGTTTTTCAGTGCCCACATTCCTGCAATGAGCCAGAGTGGCACTAGAGGGCAATGTGGAGTCACTTCTCTCTACAGGTCCGTTTAAACTGTTTGTTTTGCAGAACCCCGATGAGTCTGCTACAGACTGTAAGCAGGCTTGGGCTCACCCAGCCTGAGCTTTGACAAAGCTGATTATACTGAATGATAACTGGTTGATTGATTATTCTGTTCAAGCTGAGAAATTGTACAGTATGTAAAGTGCAACATGGATGACTGAAGTAGTTTTTAAGTAAATGTGTATGGTCATCTTTTGAAGTAATTCTTTGACATTTGAGTTACGTAGGCTACCCAAGAGCAATAAGAAAACTCACTATAGAAAAAGTAGAAAATGGAAGTTTTTGTTATCTGTCATAATGTTACGATAATTTAATTTTTCTTTAGACAACTATAATGTAAAAATTGAATTTATATAGTGCTTTTCATACCAAGGTACCTAAAGTGCTTTGAGTATACAGTACAAGGGGACTCTGCTTCATTCCCCACTGAAGAGCAGCACTGACATGGTTCAAGTGCAGCGACCATTAAGCACATGAAACCCCATGACACAGCAGGACAGCTGTGAGAAATTGCATCATCAGCTAATTCAAGTTAAAAGTTTAGGGAGGCCTGGTTGCACAAGACCCCTTGTACTTGGCAGAATACTAGATTGCCAGATTGCATTTGGCAGAAGTTCCACTCCACTGAACGACTGCAATTATAAATAGTGCTCTGGGTCTGGAATGACCAATTTGTTTGACCCTTGGTTTAACACCTCACCTAAAGGTTTTCACCTCCTACAAGAAAGGCATTCTCTGTAACAAATACTGGAGCATTGGTTTGGAATTGGTTGAGTCCACTAGCATCTCTCACATGCATGCTGGTTTTCCTCTGAGGTCTCAAATCTCGTGCGCCAGTACAGACCAGGTCCAGCCCGCTTTTGCCCAGTTTCTGAGATCTGATCTGATCAGATCAGACTACAATTTGCGTATGCTGCTTCATCACAAAGCTTCACATTCCCCTTGTCGTCCTCTCTCATTAAAAGGCAGTTCCTCTTTTCTGCAGGCAGTGATCCTTGTGAGTCAGTCTTCCTGATAGACAGCTGCCCTGGAAAACTGTTTCCAGTGTTAGTTTTTCTTTTAGCATTATGGACTCCCACTACGCAGTCCTGAAAGCAAATTAGAGGCAAAGGGATAAATGGGCACTCCTCTTGTTTCCATTTTTTCTTCTGCGGTTTCCTAGTTTAACACGTATAGTATGGCTGTGGTTGGGACCTGAGAGGCTAAAAAAAATTCCCCACTGACTCCCCTCCCTCTCCCCCAAAAGAAAAGAATCTCCAGTGGGTTGACTTGATGGCTCCTTGTGATTGGCAGTTCTAGTGATTGATTTGTTAGGGGTCCCTGAAGGACTAAGGAAGAAACGACTTCTCATCCATTTTAGACTGACAACAAGCCCCTGGGCCCATGTCGCAGCACAAGTATATATCATCTCCATGCTCTTGTTCCCTAGGAGGAGGCTGGGCAAGTGATCACATTGCAGTGAGAATGCTGTTCATCTGTCACAAGGCAGGAAGATTTATTTGAGTATTTGTGTTACCTGTAATATTTCACGTGTGTTGAAGGTCTGTTCTCACTTGCCACTCATTGTCTTACCTGGTGCTTGGCTGGAGCTGGTTGCACATCCACAATCTTCAGTTCAGGTCCTCCTGGACCTGAATAGTCACAGGGTATCACTTGAGCACCCTTCATCCCACTTCTTCCGGGACCCGGATGTTCTCCTGTGTGTTATTTCCTCCGAGCTCTTAATTAGGGAATTGAATTATTTTTTTCTCAGGTGTAAATGAGGTAATGAGTTGAAACCCAGAATATATTCTGTATTTTCACCTTTAAGCATCAGAACTGAAGTGTACAGTCACACAGATTCTGCTGTTGTCTTTGATTTTATACTCCTGTACCAGAGAACAGTGTGGTCTCACTGTACTGTCCTATTAGCCTTTCAAGCCTTATTTTTCTGAACTCGGTACCCAAGATGAATTTAAGACATTGTTGGTACTGGTATAGTTTCCTTAAGATCAGCCAAGGAACAGCCTTAGAGACTGTTTCTAGTACCTGTCTTCTATGCTAATACTACAGGCCAACACATAGGTAATTGAGGATACCAAGTATGCAAGCATACAGCATTGTGGTGAATGCATTGGTTATACAAATAACATCCCAACATGCTTAGGGTCATATAAAATGTAGCACAGGCCCGGTTACCTAGAATTACGCCCAGTACAGCTGTAGGAGGAGACTACAGACACTTTGAAAGAGGAGTGATTGTTGGGCTGCATTCAGTAACTGATGTTTTAACCTGATAAGTACATCATACAACAGCTTCTTAAATCTGAGTGGTCTACCAAATCAGATGCTCGAAAACCGTATGGCCAAATTTATTAAGTTATTGCATGTAATTTCCTCGGTTTGTTTCTTATTTGTTGCACTCACACAAACACCTGCAGATGATTTGGGGTGGAGTTGAACAGCTAATATAAATGCTTTTTTCGATGACTGCTGTCTGTCATTTTACAGTGCTAATTGGGCATGTCACGAGAGCCAGAGTTCCTTCTCCCTCGTGGGGAGACCTGGACACTGTGCTGTGAGACACACCATGTTGTTGTGAATTTCTACTAGAGTGAACCACAGGGAGGAGATCTTCGCGTGGAAATTATGCTGTGATTTTTACATGAGTGTAGTTTTCTTGCACATTCAGTGATATCAATAAATTTGCTCGGCTAGGTCCTAATTTGCTTTGTGGCTTAACCATGGACAAATGGTCTACAGTACTTCATAGCAGAAAAGTTAGATTTACTGTACTAATACAGTAAGTTTCCCATTCCCAGGGATTTTTTTTATACATGAACAATGGCATGTCTGGATTGATAAACATGTACACATAAAAACCTTGTTAAATAAATTAATAATAATTACGTTTGCTCAAACACCCAGTTTTATTCTGCATGTTCTCAGGTCTGTGCGATAACACTGTCAGAACCGTTTAGTACTTTAATTGCAGTTGTATCTTGTAAGCTCTCTCTGAAATCCAGCACCTTATGGAATAGGTTTCCCTTACAAGTTCAGAACACTATCAATTTTAATTTAGCAGCAGCATCTCTTTTGGGTGCCCTGGGAAGACACCTTGTAGAAGAAAGGCACACATGCGTAGAAGTATTGTATGAGTTCCTCGAAGGAGGGAGGTGATTAAAAAGTCATCACTTACTCATCCGCTGACAGCTTGATTGGGCGCAGAATCTCATTTTCTTATTCAGGGAAAAAGTGGAAAAAAAATGTTTGGACACTTGAAGCTGTGTTGGTTTGACACCTTCATTTGTCTCCAGGAGATGCTGCCTCTAAATTATTAAGATTTTGCTGAATAAAGATGAGTTAGAGCTAATTCCTCTCTATGGTGAACATACTGCAAGTCTCAGTTTCCCTGGACAAAACCATTTTTTTGTGTCTTGACTCCAGTCAGGCTGTTTTATTTCAGAGTGGCTTTGTAGCAGAGTTGTCTCAAAGCACTTTGCGTAGTCATACTGAAGCACTGCAGAAGTACTGAAATGTACAGTACAGAAGTACTGCAGTAGACATTAAAGAGGTTCAAGAAAAAAATCTCAAATGAAGTATCACAATTTAATAGGCGACTTTTAGTGTAGTTAAATTAGTGCCACAGGTTGAGTGATGGCAGTGTTATATCATAACATACTGAAAGAAGATTGACCCAGTGAAGTGATGAGGAGCTGCATTTGAACCAAATGGGGAGTATACTCGGACGGTGTCCTGAGTGCAAGGGATTCAAGATGAGGGCATACGATGGGCTCATGATATGGGAGGGCAGTCAGCCAGTTTGTCCCACTCACTCTTGTCACATTTTCTCCCTATTGCGTTGGGGAGACTGTGGCTGTGGAATTCTCAGGGAAGGGGTGATATGTGATAGGATGGCAAGTTCAGACAATATAGCAACTTTTTCTAGATTTCTGTGAGTTTTGTAAAGAGTTATGGAGCTCATGTGCTCGCCTGTTTACAGATAGAGTGACTGATAGATTAAGTTATGCTACAGCACAAATATGAGCTGGGGTTTGGTTATTTGTTTTGGGTTTGGTGTTTTCTTGTAGTACAGTATTTAATAATAGACCCTGTTTTTACCTTAGTCATATTTGTGTTTCTGTTTTAGACTGATTTTAGGGTTGTTAGACCAACCAATATAAAGATACCTGCAGTGACATGTTGCCTCTAGGTGTGTCACAGAAGCAAAAGGAAGGTTAAACAGAAACATAACAAAATTGAGGAATGCAATGTAGTGATTTTCATTAGTCAGTGACACACTGTAGTTACTGAGCAGATTTGAGTCTGCCTTTTCATTATTATTGAATTGATTGTTGCAGGTGTCCATTTGTCAACCAAACTGCTAAAACACAGACTCATGTGCACAACTGGACAAATATTTAGTCATTTAATAAAACATAACAGTAAGATACAGCATCCTTCTCACACAGTAAGCCGTGCAATGAGGTTAAAACAGGAAAAGATACAGTGATTATACTACTGTATGAATTGTGCTGTAATACAGTACCATACATTTAGGGGAAAAAAAGCAAAGTTCAATAACAGGAGCTTCTCATCTGAGCTCACTTGTGATTTTCTGTACAGGGCAAGCCTATCGCCACAAACTCCGGTCTCAGATGTAAAATGTTGATAATTTCCTTGTAGTCTTTCTTTTCTAGTGTTACCTTTCTTATTGGTCAAGTGGAAGTGATGAAATTCAGGCGTAATGTAGGGACTGGAGAGACTGCAGATAACACCCCAGGGGAAACCCAAGCTGAGAGCCTGTCTCTGACTGATTTAATTTCTGCAGCTCATGGAAAAACTGCTCTGCACGATCCCTTTTGCAGCAATTTGCTTGCGTTTTAAAAATTAATCGCTTATTAGCGTGTTGAAATAAACAGAGATTGGCAGGTGATTGGATCTCAGCACCTCACACTCAATGTCGTGTGAAACAAGCCAGCACGTACAGGGGCCCAGCTGTGAAACACTGAAACAAAAAAACAATACAGCATGAGAATAAATGGACAAAAGAAATGGTTGGTAACAGGCCTTATCAATTTAAACCCAATCTCTTTCTATTTAGATGAAACAAAGACACAAATGAATGTTTAATGTGCTCATTTCCTGCTCAGACAGAGTATGATTGCATGAGTGTTGGTTCAGAAGTGAGTCTGTATGCATGGTCATGTTCAGTCACCTGGGACTTGCAGATTGGAGCTGCTAATTGAGCTCTTAAACTGCCAATACATATCGTTGGCCAATCCAAGGGTTCAATATCAACCCTGGATGTACTGTAGGCTTTTTACGCTACAGTACACCTTGTGATTACTGTACAAGGGGCAGCAATGAATCATATTTAGGGTTCTGTGTTCCCAACAGTAACCCCATTGCAGACATTGCTCTTGATTTCTTGAGTAAAGAGCTTTACCCTGATTGCTCCAGTTCACCCTTGTGTATAATTAGGTACCAGCAATCTTGTAGTCTTCCTGGTACTCTGCTGAAACCTGAACAAGACCTGCTGTGACTAGTCTGTGAGCTTGAGTGTGGATTTTTACTTAAACTGGGCAGATATTAATATCTAGCATGTTTCCTTTATTAAAAAAAAAACAGCTGGTACGAATTATCCATCTGATTTGGAATTATGAGCTGAGAAAGAACAGATAAGCTTCTTCAAGTAGCTTAACGTCTGAGCTGTTCATCTTTTGACACATTTTATGAGCTCTGTGGCGATGAACAAAGCGTTTTGCACTGACCTGGGGAGAGGTGTGTCCCTGACTGATGTCACAGCAAATTTGCAGGCTCTTGGGAAGTTGCAGAGGTTGCTGTTTGATTGGCAGAGGCAAACCCTATGCTTGGGAGTCCTGAGCCAATTAGACACCACTTCTTGGGGAATAACAGACACTGCCAGCTAGTGACATGACTAGGTTAAAACTGGCGGGTTATAGAACTCAACCTAATCTCAGAGTGCCTTTGCTTAGCATTTCATTTTGGTTTAATGAGCAATTTGTAGGGCTCTACAAATACCGTTATGCCATTGTGCTTCACCATGCATCGCTACAACTGTCACGTTTCTGTCTGTAATTTACCTACTGTACAGTATATGATCCCTAACAGCCAGTGTGATCTAACAGCCTTCCCAATTGAACTAAGGTTGAGCAAGGATAAACTGTAATTCAGTCATGACATCAAAGTTATCAATCCTTCATTTATGAAGAGTCCAATGGACTTTGTTCAAAGACTCATCCTGAAAGCCAGCACCTCCTACAGCACAGTTTTGAAATTTCTAGTCCTGAGCAGCGAGTGCCACCTGTTGGTTCATTAACACCACTTCCAAAAGCAACTTGACTTTCTCTAGAGGTAAGGCTTCATGGATTTATAGGTACTGACTAAACATAACTGTGTACAGTAAAGCACTATGAGATGGAACCCACTATAGAAAGGTATGATGTAAGAAGGAATCCAATTAATCTGTAAATGTATGTTTATGCAGTATAAGGTGGCACATCACCACTGTATCTTTTTGTGTCAAAGCAGGGCAAAATATTGACAATTAGCTTCTTCAGGAAGTTCACAGAACCTTTGATAGTTCAGGTCTTTTAGCCTTAAGTAGCCAACATTATTTTGTTGATACATTGCACAAGCATAGAGATCGTTTCCAAGATCTTGGGTGGAAATGTGTTCACCAAGTGCTTCTTTATGGAACAGAACAGTACAGTAAAATATCACATTTTGATCTGATGTGTTCTGCAACAGCATTCAGAAACCCGTTGCATGCTATCTGGGTTTGTTCACTGTCCTACACTGTTGAACTTTCTGCTTCAGCTCCTCAGTTTCCGTTGTACTTTAAATTTCCAATTGGGTGTCAATGAAGCCTGGTGTTTGAGAGTTATGGTTGTTGCTGTAATCTATGGCTTTCAAAATTGATTTTTAATTTTAAAAATTAATTTGTGGATTAGATTGCCTTTAAAAGGTAAATCTACAGTGCCTTGCGAAAGTATTCGGCCCCCTTGAACTTTTCAACCTTTTGCCACATTTCAGGCTTCAAACATAAAGATATAAATTTTTTATTTTATGTGAAGAATCACCAACAAGTGGGACACAATTGTGAAGTGGAACGAAATCTATTGGATTTTTGAAACTTTTTTAACTAATAAAAAAATGAAAAGTGGGGCGTGCAAAATTATTCGGCCCCTTTACTTTCAGTGCAGCAAACTCACTCCAGAAGTTCAGCGAGGATCTCTGAATGATCCAATGTTGTCCTAAATGACTGATGGTGATAAATAGAATCCACCTGTGTGTAATCAAGTCTCTGTATAAATGCACCTGCTCTGTGATAGTCTCAAGGTTCTGTTGAAAGCGCAGAGAGCATCATGAAGACCAAGGAACACACCAGGCAGGTCCGTAATACTGTTGTGGAGAAGTTTAAAGCCGGATTTGGATACAAAAAGATTTCCCAAGCTTCAAACATCCCAAGGAGCACTGTGCAAGCGATCATCTTGAAATGGAAGGAGTATCAGACCACTGCAAATCTACCAAGACCTGGCCGTCCCTCTAAACTTTCAGCTCAGACAAGGAGAAGACTGATCAGAGATGCAGCCAAGAGGCCCATGATCACTCTGGATGAACTGCAGAGAACTACAGCTGAGGTGGGAGAGTCTGTCCATAGGACAACAATCAGTCTTACACTGCACAAATCTGGCCTTTATGGAAGAGTGGCAAGAAGAAAGCCATTTCTCAAAGATATCCATAAAAAGTCTCGTCTAAAGTTTGCCACAAGCCACCTGGGAGACACCCCAAACATGTGGAAGAAGGTGCTCTGGTCAGATGAAACCAAAATCGAACTTTTTGGCCACAATGCAAAACGATATGTTTGGCGTAAAAGCAACACAGCTCATCACCCTCAACACACCATCCCCACTGTCAAACATGGTGGTGGCAGCATCATGGTTTGGGCCTGCTTTTCTTCAGCAGGGACAGGGAAGATGGTTAAAATTGAGGGGAAGATGGATGCAGCCAAATACAGGACCATTCTGGATGAAAACCTGTTGGAGTCTGCAAAAGACCTGAAACTGGGACGGAGATTTATCTTCCAACAAGACAATGATCCCAAACATACAGCAAAATCTACAAAGGAATGGTTCACAAATAAACGTATCCAGGTGTTTGAATGGCCAAGTCAAAGTCCAGACCTGAATCCAATCGAGAATCTGTGGAAAGAGCTGAAAACTGCTGTTCACAAACGCTCTCCATCCAACCTCACTGAGCTCGAGCTGTTTTGCAAGGAAGAATGGGCAAGAATTTCAGTCTCTCGATGTGCAAAACTGATAGAGACATACCCCAAGCGACTTGCAGCTGTAATCGCAGCAAAAGGTGGCTCTACAAAGTATTAACGCAAGGGGGCCGAATAATTTTGCACGCCCCACTTTTCATTTTTTTATTAGTTAAAAAAGTTTCAAAAATCCAATAGATTTCGTTCCACTTCACAATTGTGTCCCACTTGTTGGTGATTCTTCACATAAAATAAAAAATTTATATCTTTATGTTTGAAGCCTGAAATGTGGCAAAAGGTTGAAAAGTTCAAGGGGGCCGAATACTTTCGCAAGGCACTGTACATATGAATTCTGATGTTATGTTTTATATTAAATTTATATATATATTATTACATCTCAGAACATTGGTTTCTGACCCCTGATTTTGGTTATTTTTTCCACATAAATTATCCGTATCTGTGCTCTGTGATTAACTGTCCCATTCAGGGTGTGTTTCCACCTTTTGTCATGTGCTACCACAATAAATTCTAGGTTTTCCTGTAGTGGTCTATATAAAGACTGACATAAAGTACATACAGTTCTTCATATACAGTAGGGTCTCAACATTCGTGAGGACTCAATGCAAAGAACTGTTGAGAACAGTCAAATTCCCATACGGTATAAGTCCACCCCTATAATGTAGCATAATTTACAACAGTATCTAGTATGTATGGTTAAGACATAAGTGAGCATTCCTTATATGATAAAATATTAACATTAGCTTTAAGTTATTGAAAATTACATTATTTCAGGGGATCAGTGATCACAAACATAGAGTAGTCGGAATAGGAAACACAAATCCTTCTTCTGCATCTAACAGATGCCCGCACATTCTTTCTGTCTTTGATAAGCACGCCCCTTTGTAATGGAAACTGCCTGCGAGCCTACAAAGTTGTCTTCAGCCTGTCATTCCCCGCACTGCTGACGCAGAACCTGGAGCGTTCGTGACAATATGAAAACAGCACCACGTAGAGATATGAATGCTGGGTCATGGGTGCTTGGGCAGTGGCAGGGAGAGGCTCAATTCCTCTCGCGATCCTAGTCTGCGGTGCAGTTAATTTGAAAGTGGCGCCTAACAACCTTCAGCCTGATTTCATCCCGCTCTGCTCTTCTTCCATCCAAGGGCCTGTGAGCCCATACTGGATTAAGAATAAGAATAAGCAAGTTAGAGTGTTAAATTTGCAGATGTCGACACGCTACTTTATATGCCAAACCAACAAATAAGTTGGCAAAATACAGTACTTGCCACATGGTTAATGTTTTTTTACAGGAGAGGAAATCCATATTCGATTGCTTGTCTGCGCCTTCACACACCCTCACTCCTGTGCTTCTTTGTTACAATGCAGGAAAGCTGATTGCCCACACAGCACACTGCAGGGGAGCTCTGCACGATGTTATATAATGCTGGGAGCCTGGGAGCAAAAGAATGTCTTTTCATGTTTGCTGCTAAAGTGTGATACTGTATGCAGTAGGATCTATTTTATTAATAAAGGGCCCTCTCGTTGTTGGTTAAACTTTTTTTATGCAGCCTTAAATCCCGCTGTTTGCAATAAAAACACTTGTCAGGTGTCTGGCTAGTTGACAGTATTTGCATATGTCCTTCAGAATGGCATTTTAAATTGTGAATGGAAGCACATCTGTGCACATATCTCTGGTTAGATCTTATTTGAACTATTTAATTGAATGAACCTTTTATTGTTGATCAGCACTTCAAAATGCTACAACCGTCCAAGCATTTTAGATAGTTTTGGAAGTGCTGTAAGCTTGGCAGTAAAAACTACAGTTGATCTGTGGTTGAGCCTTGTATCTTCAATGCCAATACCAGGTATCATGTACCTGAGTGTGATCTTGCTGTATCTGCACTTTGATTACACTGTAACTGTGTTGTTCACTTTCAGTCTGCTGAATACATTTGTCACTGTAGCAGATCTAATCATAGGGCAGGATTGCTGCCTGCTGCACATAATCTTGTTTTTTTGCAATATATCTGTTTCCTTTATCGTATTTATTAGAAAGACGTTATTTGAACACATGTTGAGTGCTGCCCATAATGGTCTTCATCAGATTTCAGGATGGACTGCTGTAAATACAGTAATATGTCAATAAAGTGATAACAAAACCTGTACTTACAGATTGGATTCCAGTGTCTCTCCAGAAGTTTGGAATTTAGATACTTGCTGTCAAGCAAGCAGAATAGGCAAAGTAGCCTCCTTGTTTCTAAACCTCTTGGCCTTGTCGTCACAGATCACCTAAAACAAGACAATAGGAATCAATTACTGCCACAGTTTTAAAAATGCTAATGCTCCCACATGCATAGGTACATGAGTGATTGAAGTGCTGACATGAGCATATGGGAGCTCGGCTGGAGAAGGCTAATGCCTTTCAGCTGGGAAGGGAAGATATGAAACATTCTAAATTACCAGATTAATGGTGTCAAGATGTTTCCACAAACAGGCATTACCTGAACTCCAGGCATAAAAGTATCAACCTCTGGCTTAGCTTAAGTATTGCAGTAGTAGTAGAGTGATCTTAGTGCAGTGAAAAGTAGGGCAGATGCTGTGGAAAGGTCTTTCTTCGGGAGGTTCCTCAGGCACGGGGGTCATGTGACTTCTGCATCTGTCTTTTACAGTGCGTTTATTGCATTTGAAATCAGACTGGAACAAGTCTGTTTTTTTTTCTCTTTGTGCCCTTGTGTCTTATATTGGTTCCCATTCTTTTTCAAGAAATAAACAGTACGAGCAGTAAAGCCCTATCTGTTAGACTTGGGTATCTAGTATAAAACTGCAAAAAAGAATGTGGACTTGTGCTGGAGACCCCTGCAACCGGGACAGAGAATCACGGTTAAGGATCTGGCGTAAAGAAGCAGTGACATTGCAGGCCTGACTTTGACCTTCTCCCATTCCTCGGCAGTCTGCATGGTTCGCTGTCAGAAGTTCCTGATCTCCAGGGTGGGCGAGGACTGGATCTTTCTAATCCTCCTGGGGCTTCTCATGGCACTGGTCAGCTGGGTGGTCGACTTCGCCATCGCCATCTGTTTACAAGGTGAGAGAGGGTGTGATGGGAGGAAGGGGGAGGGAAAAGGAGAGGGGAGTGAGAGGCCCCTGCCTCTCAGGGAAAGGGAGCAGATTGGAAGAGTGTGAAATGGGTTTGCAGTATGTTGAACCTGATTCCTCTGTTTTTTCCAGGAAAGCACTGGATGAAAATGTTGGATCAATTAGCTGCTCACTACCAGAGAGGATAGATGTTGTTGTTTTTTTTTATTTCGATACTGGAGAGGAGGAAAGTATCAGGTAGGGCAAGACCAGAAATGACAGGTGGCAGGAAGAGAGAGGGAATAAAGTAGTTAATGAAGGAAGAAAAGACTGAGAGTCTTACGTGGCGGGGACTTAAGTGGTGCCTTCTTCTTTAAAATAGTTTATTATTGAGGATCCATGGGCAGAATGCATAGATTCATCGAGTGTGGTAAGGTAATGCAATGAGATCATCAGCTCTCTGTGGTCATTAAAAATCTCAGGGTGTTTTTCTAAAAGAGTAGGGGTGTTACCCTGGTGGTCTGGCCAAATTTTTTCATTGGCCTGTACCAATCATGGCCTCCTAATCCCGTCTGTGAATTGGCTTCATCACTGTTCTCCTCCTCACTGATAGATGTGTGGTGACCGTACTGTATACAGTATGTCTGCTGTCACATCATCCAGGTGGGGCTGCACATTGGTAGTGGTGGAGGGGAGTCTCCATAACCTGTAGAGCCTGTAGAGTGTCCAGAAAAGCACTATATAAGTGTAAGAAATTATTATTACACACCTTTGTCAACTTTGGGAACCATGCAACAGCCATGTGGCAGAAGCTTTTCCTTGACCTGATTAGGCAGAGTGCTTTGCTGATTGAAGTCATGCCCTCATTAACACACATCCAAACACATTAGGAGAGCTGTCAAGTCTGTTGCGCACAGTGACCTTGCCTTGGCTCTCCCTGGTCCCTACCAAAGGCATGTTTTTATTCCTAATGCTACATGGCTGAAAATAAGATTGTATTTGCAAAGCAATCTGAGTGATTTCACATTATACCTGAAGAGTCTCCTGTGTAACGTAACCCAAAATGTTAATTTTTTTTATTTGCTTATTTTGAGTAAACATGAGCATTCTGTATATATTTTACGATGGGAGACGTGTTGGGTTGTCATCAAAATTACACAGCTTCTCATTAGCTCTCTGCAGTGTATTATAGAGCAAGATAAACATTTCTCTTGAGATATTAGTAAATCCATTGATTACATCCAAGAAAAATGAACAAGCCTGATTTTTGGTCTTTAGCTACAAACATCAGAGGCCCTTTGGTCTCATGAACAATGAAAAATATCTTCATGTTCTTCATTGTTTCGGTGTGATTCTGGACTGAAGTTACAGGGGTATTGCCAAGTGTACTGTACTTGGATTTGTATGATCTGATTTTGTCTATGTGAACTCTGATCTGTCCAGAATTGAGAAGGCATCTAGCATCTACAGTAATACATCTGATTATTCAAACAGTTTTCACGTCTGTGGTCTTTCTTACACTCACAATGAATACCACGTTTGCTTTGGTGCCACATAACCAGATCCTTCTAGGGGACAGTGCTTTGATTCTGTTTTCTCTCGGGGCTCAGAAATTAAAAACTGACCTAGAGAGGGTGACGACTGCTATACAGTGAGACTTGATTACCACTGCACAGACCGGTCCCTTCCCTCGAGTAGAAAACTGCAGTCTTGGTTGCTTGGTAACTCATGGCTGCCTTCAGGAGAAGAACTTGTGCATTGTGAAAGGTGGCACTGTGTGTGTCGAAAAATTACCTCTTAATAGGCAGTGAGGTCTCTTTCATTGGCATATCTCAAGACAAAGATGTTTACAGTAGAAAACTGAATACCCAAAATTACAGTTCTGGGAGCAGAGTACTGTGAAAACTTTTGTGACGGGGGCAGTATCTGTGTAAGCTTACTGCTTTTTTGCTGTTTTTAATATCTTGAAAATAGAGCCCTGGGAGGAGGAGGGGGGGCTCTATCCATTATTTATCATCCGGGTGGTTCTGCTCAGCTCTGAGGAAAGCTTTTATAATTAAAGCTGTAGGCTACATTAATAGGCTTCTGCAGTTTTGGTTGTCTTCCTCGCCTTGACTTCTTTTTTGAAACGTTAACAGGGCCCGAGATCAAACAGACTTTCCAAGAGTTATGGGTTTCAAGGGGAAAGTTTTTATGAGTGTGGCGAAATTATAGTTTCTGAGTTAATTTGTTCTAAGTCTTTAATTTTTTGGGGAGGCCGATGCTTATAATGAGAATTGTGGCCTAGAACAGTATAATTTCAATGTTTTTAATAGATCTTTACTGTTGAGTGTTGGATAGCCACTGAGGGAAGTTTTAATATGAATAATAAACCTACAGCATAGGGGAAAAAAGTAATTGTATCAGTATATTACATGAGATGTGAAGTTATTTTAAGTGGAAAAATGATTCTTTAGGGCAGAGAGGTACCAGAAACTTTACATATTAATTCAGTGTGATTTAATTTGTTGTGCACTGAGCGCCAAGTTTATTTAATAGTAATTCAGAATAGATAAAGAATAGATTTCACCTAAAAGTCACTTCGTACTGCTTTTTTAAGTTGCCATTTTTGTAGTCTGTTTTTTACTATTAATTCTCTTCTTAATCAAGGGAAATGCTCGCTCAGTGGAGCTCAGACACTGTGGAATGTCTGTAAGTGTTTTATCAGTAATACACGTCCCACAACATAACTGAGTGTTTTCTGACAGTAACAAGAGTCCAGGGTCTCTATGGAGGTCACCTTTAATGAACAGAACTCTATTCAGACTGGGCTCACCTAACTCTTACTGCTTCCCTATGTCTACCTCAAAAACATGTGAATGCCTGTGAATTACTGAGATACACATATAAATTGGAATTACATTGTGTTGACCACTCCCAGAATAGATCTGTACCGGCCCCATCACTTCAGTTCCAGAAACCTAATCATTGAATTGGTTGATTTACCGTACTGTACATGAGGCAAGTTGTGAACCCAAACCTTCTGCAGGGTTAGTAAGAAATAATAATAAATCATCTCAAGTATTTTAGGAACTGAGAATAGCAAAATTGAGTCATGCGATCTGTTATACTAGGCCACACTGGAGAAGTGGTTAGGGATCTGGAATGTGGAACAGGACAGTTGTGGGTTCAATTCACAGGAGGGACCCTGCTGTTATGCTCAGTTCTCTCAGATTGTGCAGTAAAAAGGCCCGGGTTTATACAGGGCTACATCCATAAGAGGCTTTGGGCAAAGGCATCATATGAATAAATGAATAAAACTGTGGTTCTTCCGAAGGGAAAACCTTCAAGACAATCGCACGGGCCGGCTCTTGTGTTTTACAGCACAGAAGTGGATGTACGGGGGTCTGGACAGTAACGTGTTCCTGCAGTACTTGGCCTGGGTCACCTATCCCGTGGTTCTCATCACCTTCTCAGCGGGATTCACACAGATCCTCTCTCCGCAGGCTGTCGGTGAGTTCGCCGGCTGGCTTCCAACCTGGACCTGCTAGTACCCAAAACTACTGTCAGGGGCTGAGCCCTCTTTAAGGAGCGCTGCAAAGTAGCTCACACCTACCTTTTTTAATCTTAGTCTTAGACTGTCTATTACTTTTGAAATAATTAAATTTTCCAGTGAAACTTGTGAAAAATGTTAGTTGTTTTTCTAGACATTTAGGCGCAAGAGTATAAAGAAAGAAGATCTAGAAGGGCGTTCCTCAACGTTCCTGGTCTTTGGTGAACCAAACTTAAGTCTAGATTGAGTTAAAGAAAATGTCTATGTTCATCTTCAATTTCTTGTATTTCAAACATTCTTTAAACTGTCTTTTTCAAAACATTTGACTACACGTTCTTGCTTATTTGTCCTCCTCCATGGGTTTTGTTTGAGGTGTTTGCCTAGCTGTAGGAGGGCTGAACGACCAGTAAGTACAGATGATCAAAGGGAGTTTTCTGGTTTGCCTAGAAACCACTTTGATAACTAACTTTATCAAAAAGTTAACGGTGTTCAAACCTGTAAAGTTAACTTTAGACTTCTGAACACAGAAACAGCATAAAAAGACAAAAAGGAACAAGAAGGAAAGTAGGAGTGGAAAAGAACAAAATGAAATACAGTACACAGAAGAACCCTTTTCTTCTTTCTTGTAGGAAGATTTAGTCTTGGGTCATATTTTTTTCTTTTGGTCACAGGACTTGTTTGAACAGAGGCCTCTGAGACACATCCAGTAATATTGTATATACTGTATGTGTTCTTAATGTTTTGTGTTATTGTGTATTGTAAAAAGATATTTATTTGGGCAATATTCTCCGACTTTGTTTTTCTCTATTTCTCTATTTTTCCCAATCCTCTGTCCTGTAATATTAACTTACAAGCAAAGTCAATAGTTTGTACAACGTGCTGGAAACCTGTAAATGTAATCATTATTAAATTGCAAGGGGAATGGTGTAGAACAGGCTGTGAACCAGACCACTAGGAGGCACTGTGCTGTCAAAGGTGCTGTATTTCACGTTACAGCTCTGAAATCTGTTGAAATTGTCCGTTTAGCATTCAGGTTAATTATTGAATTGAGGTTGACTGTATGCCTTTCAGCAATGCAAGGACTCCGGCATTTTTTTCCAGGCTTTTTTCCAGTCCACACTTAAATGTGTTAACGGATGCCAAAAATCTCAGTGCGCAATTTAATCTGATTGAATATTAGAAAATAATCTTTCTCTCCTTTCTTCTTTCTCACTTCTCTTCTGCTCCCTTTTCTCTTTCTACCACATCCCCCTTTCCTCTCTCTCCCCTCTCTCTATTCCCACTATTCCCCCTCCCTCTCTGTGTTCTTCCATCTCTTCTCCTCTCTTTTTCAAAATCCCATCTCCGTCCCTCTTCCTCCCCGCTCCCCCTTTCTTCCCCTCTCACTTTTTCTGCCCCTCCCTCAGGCTCGGGAATCCCAGAAATGAAGACGATCCTGCGAGGGGTGGTCCTGAAAGAATACCTCACTTTCAAAACCTTTGTGGCCAAAGTGATCGGCCTGACCTGCGCGCTGGGCAGTGGCATGCCCCTGGGCAAGGAGGTAGGAGAACCCTCGTGCACCGGTCTGAAACGGCTCTCACTGACAGGAGACAGAATTTGAACTTGTCGTTCTTGTTTAAAGGGTGGCATGCGGGGTTGGGGACATTTTTGTTTTCCCAGTTTTTATCCGTGCCTGCGCCCCAATTGTCTTTCAGAAGCCAGCTGGAAACGCTCCTGGAGCTGGGAGAGTGGCAGCCAAGAACGGGTGGCGACAGGTGTCCTCTCCTTGCTCTTGGCGTTTCTCGTTCCTGGATGCTCCTAAAATCAAATCCACCCCCCACCCCTCCCGCCAAGGCCAGGCCTCCTCTTCTCAGCAGCCTTCCTGTCTGTGCGGAGGTGCTGAGGTTATTCTGGGCCCATTGCATTCCACTCAGCCTCCCACTTGCCCTCTCAAACGCCCAATCAGAGCCTTATTTCTGAGTCTCCCTGTCAGGCTGTCGCAAGCCCACATGCGCTGCTCATGCCAGTTTCGCAGCAGTCGAGAAAATACTAAACTGGTACTTTTTTCAAAGCCATCGGCTTAAATTCGGCACCTAGTATGCCAAAACAAATTCAGAATCCCAATTCCTTTTTTTTAATCCAAACATTTGTTTTTCATTTAAATATCCAATAGGGTTTATGGTAACCCATTCTATGTTCCTTAAAACAAAATGATGTACTGTATGAATTAGACAATCAGTTAAATAGTTTGATCTTGAGGGCTCAGTTTGGAAGGCTCCACTGTATACAGTATAAAGATCAGAAACTTTGTGAGTTTGGTCTTCTCCAGAGAGGTGTATAGGTGCAAGTCATGCCACAATCTTTGAGGACCTATAAAAAAGAGTTACTGATCACGTATGTTCAGGACTGGCCTATCAGAAAATGCATAGCATCAAGCATAGCATGAAAGAAGGATACCACGGAGAAAACCATGATGCTATCTATGCATCAGTTTTCTAACCGCTTCTTCCTGCTGAGGGTTGCGAAGAAGCCGGGGCATCTCAGCAAGCAACAGGGGCAAGGAAGGATACAACCTGGATGAGACGCCAGTCCATCACAGGGTACACACAGACACACACAGTTTTCCCTGACTCCAGCCTACCAATGTGTTTTTGAACTGAGGGGGGAAATGGGAGAATCCGGCTGAAAACCATCCAAACTAGGGAGGAACATGCATACTCCACACAGATAGCACCCAGGAATTGAACTCAGGAGCCCGGCATTGAAAGTCAGCAGTGCTCACCACTCCGCCTCTGTACCTCCAAGTAGATACCTACACTGCTCTCCAAAAAGAACATTGCTCCGTGTCTGAAGTTAACAAAGAGCACATACTGTAGATGATCCAGTGCTGGAGCCCTGGTATCATTTCCTCCTGGCTGTACTGGAGTCAATACCACATTGTGCATAGGACATCAGTGTAGAACACCTGCTGGTCCAGCACCCACATAAACTATTCATTTTTGCTCTGTTAACCTTCTAAATGAACTGTATTCTCCAAATTCTTTATCTCATCTGGCTATATTTAACACTTTTGCAAAGTCTTCAGCAGTCGATGACAAAACGCATGCATGCTATACATACTGTACATAGACGTCGCTCTGGTTTACATGTCTTTATTGATCCTTATGAAGTCATTATTATTAAAATGACATGCTCTGCCTGAAAGAGAACATTAAACCAACAAGAACAACCAATAATGTGTTAAAATAGTGGAAATGAGCCAAATTTCTGCCAGCGCAAGAAACAAAGATCTTCAATGAAGAATAAAAAGGATTTGAAGACGTTTTTCAGTGTTTTGATTCATCCTCCTTTATTGGGTAATTGCATGTGCGTGTGTGTGCTTCTGAGTTCTGCCGGCATCTTGATGGGTCTCTCTCTGGCAAACAGCTCTGTTGAGCTGATGGATGAGTCAGAGCTCTAACAGATAATAAGAGCAGTAGATTTGCATTATTATCATTTCACGAGGAGTAAGAGCCTGGCTCTCTTCCACCCACACAGCTCCACTAATCAGCTGAACTCCGCCCGTCTCTCAGCAGATCCTCTGTGCCCGCTGAGAAGGGCAGTGGGCAGTGCGGTCAGCTACAAGGCAAAATCAAGAGTGTGTAGCGACCCCCTCCTCTGGCACAAACACATGTTCTTACTTCTTCTGAGATTAAAAAAAAAGTCTCTGATGACAGCAAAGTAGTTAATGCTGAGATCAAGAGACCTTTCTCAAGCCTTGTTTGTTCAGAGGGATTTACCTCTGTTCAAAATCCCTACACAGGTTTCTACATGGGGTGTCACTCAATTTCTGAGAATTGTGTTCCTGGATCCTTCCATCTTTGTTGATGTTGAAGGGGACTCTAGGGTTGGCTTTGTCCGTGCCTGAAAGTCCAGAAAATGTTGAATACCTGAATCAAGTGTACTGTACAGGAGTTTTATAGCTGTAAAAATGAATGTCAGTGTAATTGTAGTACAGTAACTGCCACTTTAGAAAGGGTCAGTGTAAAATTTAAGTAATAAGAATGATCTTTTCATTCTTTGCATTTTTTTTTGCTGTTCGGTCATACTGTAATATGTGGGCAAAAGTGCAACACTACAATCGTTGCTATTTGTTAGTGCAGGTCTTTTGTGAAATTAATTATTGTAGCTTAATGATGTCCTAGAGCTTTTTGGTTCTAGAACCTATGGTATAGACAGAGTGGAATTTGCATCTTATGATGGAAACAATATACAGCATAGGTTGGATCCGAATTGCAGATCACTTGAGTTTTATGCCTTTTTTTTCATTAAAATATTATTTTCACCTGAAGGCCTTCTTTACCCCAGAGGTGGGACTCCACAATTTAGAGATGGCTGCTTTCTTTATGGAATGGCACCATGCTGTGACTCGGAATCTCCGAGTGTTCTTCAGAAAACTGTCTGTGCCTGGTCAGGGTCCAGTGTGGATCTAGCTGGGCAGGGTTTGGTTTGCCCAAGGGTATGTTGACTCCTATGACAGGCCCTGTGCCTGTGGGCTCACAGTTCTTTGTTAAAGCATTGTGCTTTGAGATCACAGTAAGAAAATGGGTGCTGGGGTGGGCTTTGCGATGACCGTTATGTGTAGCTCTTGTGTTGCTTTGATGGTTGTAGCATTTTACAACTGGCAAACCCTCACTGAGGAAGCACAAAAAGAATATATTCAGTTATGCTGGGATTTATGATGTATGAACTGTCTCGCAGAATGATCTGTTCACAAAAAAAGGGCAACTTCAGCCTGCTCCTAACGAGACGCACCCAGAACCGAATTAGAAGTAGGGATTCACATCGCATTTCCTTTCCATCTGCTCTCCGAAAAGAGGTCAAAATGTGAACGTGTCTGTGCCTGCCGTTCAGAGAGACGGAGCAGCTGGTGACGGGGGGCCTGCTGTAATGGGAGTCTGGCATGAATCGGCTCGAGAGAAGTGTGCCATTGAGCTGCAGTGGCCCAGAGCAGCTTTGGGATCAGAAGCTGAATCTTTTCCCCCTAGTTCTAAACCTGTTTTCACTGGTGGGGTTGAGTGCTGTGCAAGAGCAGTGGAGTTAATATTGATTTACAGAAGGGAACAGGCTTAATATAGAGGCAAGTGACGCACTGTCTGGGTGGCAGGGGGGCAGACGGTGAAAATGAGAATGCTGTTTTTCGGAATGAGAGATGGGCAGAGAGTTCCTGTCTCTGCCTGGTTTGTCTACAGAGTGGGGAGGGCAGCTGTGGCAAATCATAACTCCCTACTGTCATTTATTGCTTTTTATTTGTTGAAGGTTATCCCTGTGCTAGAACCTGTTAGTCACCAGAGTCTGCTGAATCCGAGTTTGCTAAAGAAATTCATTGGACAGAAACTTTCTGCTGTCAGACCTGTTTCAATGGAAATCTCTTTTCCCTATTTGTTTGCTCTTAAGCTCCATTTTTACATTTTAAGATTTATAACCAATTTATGTATCACCCTGCAACTCATAGCTGGCTGTCCACTGAAGCTAAGGAGGTGTGAGCCTGGCCAGTACCTGGAGGGGAGAGCTTTTCCCTTCTTAGGGAAATGAAAGGTTGCTGTTAGAGTTAGTGGGATCAGTAGGTAGTGCTCACCCTGTGGTACTGTATGTGTGGGTCCTAATGCCCCATTATAGTTATGGAGATACTATCCTGTAAAAAGATGCTGTCCTTCTGATGAGACGTAAAACGGAGGTCCTGACTCTCTGTGGTCATCAAAAATCCCAGGGTGTTTCTCAAAAGGAGTAGAGGTGTTACACAAGCATCCTGGCCAAATTTCCCATTGGCCTTTACCAGTCATGGCCTCCTAATAATCCCTATCTACTGTATGAATTGGCTTCATTACTCTGTTCTCCTCCCCACTGATAGCTGATGTGTGCTGAGTGTACTGGAGCACTAAGAGTTATTCATTCATTTATTAATTTATATTACTATTTTTGAATTTATTAATTGGTATAAATTAATAATGGATCAAGTGTTTTGAATCACATCTTGCGTCACAGTGCTGGAACACCCTCTAGAATAAGAGCTGATGCATATTTCAAATGGTTGATCTTTAATAGCAAAACAGTAGGAAGGGTTGAAGAAGCACATTAAGTAGACTGAACCAGACTGGCTTGGATATACCTGACAAAAAGCAGTAGAATTGGCTCACTGTTGTGCTCTCCTCCTTTAATGTGTATCTCTTTTTTTATCCGTTTTGAGCTACAGACTAATGACGGTACTTTTGCCTTATTTGGTTCTGCACCACCTCATTACACATTTCAGTGCTAATTCCAAGCAGAAATTCAATAAATGCTTGTCGTGGCTGAATCTGTTGTGCTGATGACAGAAGGTGTTAAGCTGTGCATGTTTGAACTGTAGAGCTCTTCCTCTATAAAGAGTTGGTGTTAATCACACACAGCGCACCGACTCCGGGGCAATGATTAAGTAGTACTGTTCTCCGGTCGCTCTGCACTGACAGGGGACTGCTGTGCTGTGCTGACCCCCCCATCCCCGCTGGGATGCGTGTGCCGTAGTAATTAGATCACGCTTCCCAGCTCTTTTGTCGGCGGTGTTTTAAACAAGGTGTTTGCACAACAGCGTGGCACGGCCCTGGAGAGAGCTGCGAATGAATTAATAAGCAGGTACACTGGAAACAGGCTCTCGTTTCAGAATTAAAGGAGCGCGGCGGCTTTTGTTACACGTTCAAGCACAGAGTGTCGGGGTCTTTTGTTATGGATGCGGGGCCCGTGAAACGTTAGCCCAGCTGCCGCGGCCCCGTGGGGTCTCACAGCGAACCGGAGTGGAGAAGCACCTCGGAAACTAGGTCACTGTGATGCTTCTCAACATGGCCTTGACACAACATGACATTGACACAAGGGAGGGCACCCACAGCATTACAGATCTAACCTGTCCAGTAATATTGCATGTGGTCGTCTCGTGAGGGCGTTATTATTCAAGTGACACCAGCAATTGTGTCCAGTAACAGAATTAATCTTACTCCCCCCCCCCCCCCCCCCCCATCTTTAAAACAGGACAACTTAAGCTCAGAGTCAGAAATTGAAGGCAGTTTCCCTTAAAGGCAGTGGAAAAATAAGTTTAAAGTTACTAACTGAGCAAGTATCAGCTTTGAGGGAACAGTACCATGGGTAACTGATTCAACTGGCTGTTTAACTTGATTCCCATTGCTATCTCCTCAGCACAGTTGCACTGTCCATTGCAGTCTTTCAAGGGCGTGAAAAAACTTCTAGACCTTGCACGTGGGATCAGTTATGTATTAAAGGCTTAAAAGTTCATTTTTAATGCTTTTGACTACCAACTGACCTCAGAAACTTCAGGACACTTTCAGACAGGGTTTAAATTAAACCTCTTAAAAACTGATTAATGCATAATCTGAGCAATAAATCTTTGCATAATTATTACCTATAATTATAGGTAAATATTAGTAACTTCACTGACAGAATTAAAAATGGAAGTCTTGTAAAAATTTCCCAGTCATTATTAATTTTTGCGTGTTTCACAGTAACCCATAAATTAAAGTTGCTGTTGATCTTCAGCTAACACCATTGTACTGTGCATGCCCTTTAGTATAGTTTCAAGGATGCCCGCAGCAGTCGTTCACTGCTTTGACAGATGGGCTGGGCCTTTTGGCAATGCAGTAACGAGCTGCCTGAAGTGCCAGTGCAGGGTTCAATCCCCAGACTACCTTCTCCAGCATTATAATTCTCTATCCTGAGAGATATTCCATATCCATTGACTATGCATGTACAGTAAGTATGGTTACACTAACTAACTGCTCTTAACTGTTCCTGCCACCTGTCAGACTGTGAGAGTAGCACTTCAATGTTACTAGATTGGAAAGTGTTTGCAATTTAGGCTTGTAGCCTTGCAGTATTTCTGGCTATACATACATTATTTCTGTTAAAATAATTGGAAAACAGTATGTCCCATAAGAGGGGAGCATCCTGTCTAAAGTTGTGGGTACAGCCCAGAACATTCCTACTGAATATCCTATCATTGCCGAGGACTGTAAAGAAGTAGCAGGACAGGCATTTTCATGAATGCTGATGAAAACTACCATCAGGATGTGCTATCCAAACCAAAAGAAGCTTCTGAATCTTCTTCACCTGCTTCTAGTTCAGAGCTGCCTCAGCTGCTGTTGGCTCTATGGTCTCATACAGTATCTGCACAGACATCAGTGGTCATCTAGTGGAATCAGCTGCTGTAATGGAAAAAGTGAAAGCTTAAAATAAAAGTCAAGAAAGTACAATTTAAAGCCTAAGTCTTTTTATTGTTGTGGCCTACTGTTGTATTGTCATGCTGCGATTACTGTAATTAAGAACATCATCAATTTTACAAAGATTTAACACAAAGGTAGCTTATACAGTAGCTTAAAGGTCAGGTGCAGTATTGAAAGCCTGTCCAAGATTTTGTGGCTATTATGAGCAGAGTTAGTAAGACTGTTAGTAACATGGTCAAAGCAAGTTCAAAGTGAAAATATTAAGTCATTCTAGTTACTCATGATTAAAAACCAAAATCTTACAAACGGCCTCTGTCTGTGATGCATATATTCTACACTACAAGGACCCAGGAGTGTACTACTGTATATGAAAGTTTTTGCTGACGTGTGTTTTTAAGCACATGCTTGCTGCAGACCAGTGAATAGCAGTGCTGTTTCCGTGGTGCAGGACCATAAATGTTTGTGAAGGAGGAATGCTAGGCTTTTATTATTGAAAATATTGTGGGTGGGCTGTGCCAGCAGGACTGCAGTGGTCTACATATAAAATAATGGGCCATACTGCTAGAATATGAAGACAAGAGTTACCAGATATTGAAAGCAACATGCTTTTTTATTTCACTATTTCAAACTACAATATTGTGGTTCAATGTCTGCTTGTAAAAACATTTTTACAAGAAAATTACAGAAACATCATTCACAACAAATACATTATAACTTATTTTTTAAATAAAAAATCTATTTAGTATCACAGCTAAAAATAAAAGAGCTTTAAAATGGGCTTTATCATTCCAGAGCATTTTTTTTTGCCTTGACCGATTTCAGTGTTGTGCAAAATCTGTCTGTATTGCTTAATCAGCCCACAGTGTAGCCTTTGACTTCCAGCTTGTCTCCTTTCCTTAAATGCATTTTTCTCTATGGGCTAGATGACATCTCTTGCCCAGCAGTGTGAGTCATTTCAGGTTTTACCAGCTGTAGAATCCTGTGTTTAAGCCAACACCAACTGTTGGAATCATCAAGCTTGTACAGTATGGAGAGTAATGTTATGTAGACATGTGAAATAACTGTGCCTCAGGTGCCGATCCTCAGATCCTGTCACAGTAAAGGCTGAAATGGATGACAATGCCATGCAGTTGGAGTCTTTTTACAACCTTGTGGTGTAGTGAATGTCGCAGTGTTTCTGTATAATGACTACACTGCAATGCCCTGGAACTGACTGTAGCAGAAGTTTGCACAACTTTTCATTCTAAAGGCTCACAAGGGGCCTTACATACTGTGTAGGAGAAGACACTACAGAGTATCAGCAGTGGTTTACATGCATTATAGAAAATGTGCAGTACAAAACTTGTACAGCTGCTAGTGACATGACCCAGGCTCGAACCTGGGATACTTGGATCACCGAGCTGAACCTAAGCTCCAGTGAGCATGCTTTAGTAGTTGAGCAGCTTAGGACACCCAACAACTGGGCTTAAACAATGGTGTATAGGCAGTAAGCACTCGAGCGGTGGCGCACAGTGTCCGAGGCTATCCCAACAGAATAGTAGAAATAGTCATTGTGTTTCACATAATGTGTAAAGGATTCCCCTTCTGTTCATGTTCATTCCCTCATTTCTCTCTCTTAACAGGGCCCGTTTGTGCACATCGCCAGCCTGTGTGCTGCTCTCCTGAGCAAGTTTATGTCCCTCTTTGGGGGAATCTATGAGGTAAGAAACACGAGGTTGTGGGTTTAGTCTTTGGAAAGTTAATGGAAACTTGGTTGGTAGTTTGGGGGTACATTTTGGCTAATTTACAGCTTTGTTTTTTCTGCCAAAGAAGAATGCAGATGATTGAACCTAATAAGCTTTACTTACAGATAGGCTACAGACTGGAAGATTAAATTATGTTTTAAGTAAATTGTCTAATAACCTAACCAGTGTCTGTGAATAGGTCTGTTCGTGCCATATCTATGATTATGGTGTTTCAACAAGAGCTCCAGGTGTTGCTGTGGGATGTAACCATTCTGCAGGTACATTACAAACTGCACAGTGACTCTTCACTCACACAGAAGGGATAACAACATATCCTCATAACTTTTTTAATTTATTGAAAATAAATACCCAGGATAACATTCCAGCCCAATTAGTAGTTCTATAAATAAACACTTCTTTGGTTTTTAATTGGTCAGTGTTCTATTTTAAAAAAGGCCTTAATAGTTAAGAGGGACAATGCCTTTGAAAAGATCAATCTTCTAAACGAGAGGTTGACACTTCAGTTTCTTGTTGACAAAATCAGTGATTTGTGTCATAGCTGGTGTACTGACATTTTTCTGTGATCTGTCATCAGGTACTACATTGTAGGGTATCTGATATAATGCCATTACGTCAGTGAATGAGATGGTGATTCTTGACACTGTGTAACAGAGAAACCGTCACTAGGCCGGTTGTGATGTGTTTGAATAGTGTGCCCTGTGTTGTTGAGCTTTAAGCCAAGCATAATTAACAGTAGAAAGGTATTGTACCAGTATGCAAAGCATTTTCTGTTTCAATAAAAGAACTTAAAAGCTTTTGGTACTTTCAAATTACTGAGTAAAGATAGAAATCTGGCTTTTAATACAATAGTTCCTGTTGCACTTACCATCCATGGAAGACTGGCGTAGGGATATTCAGTTACTTTAGGCTTGCTGGAACTTCATTTGTGATGTCATAACAGGATACTGTCAGGTTCTATTCCCAAACTTACCAATTGGAGACCAGGGATTGTTCTGTTTTGCACTTTTTTCAATAATCATTAACGTATCCAAAATTGTTGAACACTGCATTTTAATGTTGTGTTTAATTGGTCTGACCTTATGATCAAATTAAATTCAGAATCAATACAGATGCTTATGAAATCAATTGTTTTTAGCAAGGTTGAACCTGCAAATTGACATCTTAAAAAAGTATTTCATTATATACTATATGCCTGTCAATAATATAAATAATAGATTGAGTGATGATTAATCTAGTCTTAAGTCTGTGAATTCTACAGTTCTGCTTATGCCTTCAAAACAGATAATAATTATGTCAATATTATTGCATTCCAAAAGATTTTTTGCACACGTTTCTAGCATCCTGCTTGCTCTTTGATCCCCTCTCTGTACCTCCTTAAAAATCAGGGTACTAATATGATTCTTGCCTGTTCACTGCACACGTTTCTGTTATCTGCATTTTGTGAGTGAAGCTCTACAATAATGTTGAACAATTCAAGTTTCCAATTGTACATAAACAGATGCACAATTATTTCATGTTCATACATACAGTATATATATGTGTGTGATGGGATATTTTGAGTTCAAAATGACAGCTAATTGTATGAGAGAAGTGCCCTCTGACAATGAGGAAGATAAAGTATTTCTGCTTGAAGGAGGGGCTTTCTCCCATCCTAAAATACACAGTTCTGGCTTCAGTCAAAGCTGAAAATAGAGAAAAACTGATTTAAAGAAATGCGTGTGTACTAATATGTACAGTATGTGTGTTTTTTTATATATTTTTCAACTTCCGTCAGGGTTTAACAGTTAGAAAATGCAGATTGCTAGCTCTATGCTATAGTTGAGGCAGCGTAGAGTTGTGCTTACACCGCACTTTATCAAATATTCATGCATGAAGCATGGGGCCCAGTACCGCAATGATGCAAAGCTTTGCTCACTGAGTTAGTGAGGTGTTGAAGCCCAGATACAGGGAATATCAATAGCACAATCACAATCTCTCTCAGTCTCTGTTTCTCTTACTCTCGCTCTCTCGGCTTATTCCCTCAGTCTGTGTCTCTGCAGCCAGTGAAGTTTTATTGAACTTCTTATACTGTTGCTGTTAACCCTGGGCTTGAGAGAATTGCAGATATATATGCAGGGCTCTTCACTTTGAAATCCAAATTGCAACCTTCATTGGAGTGTCTGTAGCTTTTGCAGTATGGACATCCCTATGCATAACTCAAACCCTAACAGTAATTCTAATCCAAACCCCTAGCTTCAACACTGACTTCTCTGACTCTTAATTGTGAAACTCCCCATCACTGTACTGTACAGTACATCCACTCCTGACAACTTTAACTATAGACATTCAGATACAACATGGAGAAATTGTTGGGTGGATCAGCACGGTTTTCTGGAAAGGCTGAGGAAAAGTCATACCTGAACTGGTCACCCTTGTTGGAGCTTACCCTTTATTATAGGTGGACAGTGCTGGGTACTGTAGCTCTGAATGAGGTGTGTAGTTGACATTCCTCTGAAGAGTGTTGTTCCAGACGGTTGGTAATTTCTCAGTCTTGTCAGGTAGGAAAGTCGCACTCTGGTTACTGATAAGAGACATGAATTTTACTTTTAAAGGTTAAGTGTGTGCCCAATTAACCAGGTCTAAACTGAAGTATGTACAGTAAATGTGTTATACGTATATCCTGTTGCGAAATGTTGTGTTCAATGCCACAATGTTTGAAGGATTCATAACAGCATGCACTGTTCCTATGTGTCTCTGTTGCATGTCTGAAATGACATTTTCTGAGCCAACACAGGCCAGAGCAGATGATGCCAGTAGCTCTTCTGTATTCCTGTGCATTTCTTATTGCTTCAGACAGTGCAACCTGGTGAAAATATTTTGTGGAAGGGATTTGAAAGGGTACATAGAAACGGGCAGGTAAACATGCATTTTAAGGAGAATCTACCCATTCACTGATGATGGTGGCTTTTTTAATGGAGGACATCAAGGGAAGGCCTTCTTGTTAAGTCAGAAGCTTTACAGTTTTATTTTTCTCTGGCCCATGTGCTATCACAGGAGGCGAGCTTTGATGGACATAAGGTAAGGAAGCCGAGCAGCTCTTTGCGAACCCTACTATTCTGACATCGTCATGTGGTTAAATAAGCTGTGAACCAATAAGAGAGTAATGGAGTCAGTTCTAAGTAGATTTTTCCTTTCCTTGGATTTGGGATTGCTCATTGATTTTACAATTGAATTGGTAGAGCAGAGCAGAAAGCAGAATCGGCCATAATCCTGTTCACAGCTGTTAAAGGGCATCATGAGCCCTTCTGACCAGTTTAAGGACTGAAACCATTGGGACCTCCATGGTGGCAGTCCAGTTGTGTTCAGAGAGATTATGATGTGTTAGATCAGAATTGTAACTGTTACTACACCAGGAATAAGGAGCAGACCTCATTGAATAAAATAAATGACCAGGCAAAATACTATATCAGGCTCCTGATCAAATTTGATTTAGTCAATGTGTAAATGTACTGTAAATGTAGTTATTTTTAACTGATAAGATTTTCCATCACATTACCACTATTTACTTTACACCTATTGAAAACCAAGACATTAAAATCTCAAGGTCTGACAGAGTTTCTGAAATGTTTAGGGATTTGTTTGTATTATACCCACCCAGTTTGGAATGTCCCAATTGTTTCATTTGCACCTTGGCTCAGAGCAAGAATCCCTGTTCCGCATATGAAGAGAGTCAGACTGTGAAGGGTTCTTTCTAAAAAAAAAATCAGATTTTCCAAAAATCTGCCATGAGCGTATTACATTTTATGAACATAGTCACATGTGTAATCACTCTTAGATGCATACCTTGGGCAATTGAAAAATGCTAATCAATCTGAACAGCATGTCATTGGGCTGCGGGAGGAACATTTGATACTTCCAGCATGTTTTCTGCAAATCATAAGCCAGCAGTCGTGACCCTTCATTGATGATAAAGGATGGCTGTTGAAGCAGCCCGCAGCAGAGGCATCCAGATTAAGATAATTATACAGTACTTAAAGACAGAGGTCCTAAATTAATCTGAACACAGAATGTGTATTAATTTATGTGATCGGAGGTCAGTTTCTGTGATGTGGTGTGACACCAGAGAATGTGTCGCTATAAGTGTGTTCTTTCTTGTCCGAGTTCCTGAAGAGGCTATGCTGAGAGGATGAGGTTTTGAGATTTGTGGTATGGCACTAGATGTTTTGAATGTATTAGATGGTGATGTACAGTAATACATTCTGAGCTGCGGTTCAAATGGTTTGGTTTTGTTTCATGCGGGGTTTCTCCTTATTATGGGCCTGCTGCTGAAGACCACTTCTTTATCCCCTGGCTGGAAAGCTTCAAGGCAAATATACTGTAGTTCCCCACTCCCCCTCAGCCTAAGTGAGAAGGCATTCAGTGGTTTTATCATGAACTGCCGGGTTTTTACAGAACCAGCAGTGGAGGAAACTGGGTGAAATCTAACAAAAGATTTGGAGACATCCCAAAGCAGACAAGGAATCGCAAATGAAAACGGTATTTTGTCAGACACTGTGCTGTTGAATATCTACTCTATTTGTTATCTGTTTATTCGATACTTTAAATTGTGGAATTTTCCTTTTAATAAAGAACCCTATTTTTACGACCTTTCAACACCCTGTGTTGTGTCTGGGCTATTCTTTTGTGTTATATAGTATTTTTACTGCACTTTCACTATAGCCTCCATTGTAACAGTGCAAAGGTGTGGTAACAAAACACACATCTTATCTTCTTATTAAATAAGCCAAGTTTCCTACAGTAACCATTCCTTCTAGTTTTCTAGTACACCAGTTTCAGAATTGTTTCCATGATGGTTAACTTTAATTTTTTATTGTTCCTGTTACTTCATTATAGGTATTCGTAATTCTAGTATAGTTTTATAGGTATACTGTAGATTGTATTGTTTTCACTAGTAGCACATGGCTTCATAGTGCGTTTATAGATTAAGCATGTATTCACATTATTGATTTCCTCACTTTGCCTCTTTATTGCACCATGAATTAAGTCCATAGAATGGCTGTCCTCTCTCCTCTCTCTGTTTTTGGAAGATAATATAACGTAAAGAGAACATGGGGAATTCATATCTCATTAGCATGCGAGAAGCTGTGGGACATTGGCCTGGATGTTTGGTCAATCTTGGCAGAAATGCCTGTGCTTCTTGTTGAGCTGCAGCATGGGTTACCTGGCCCTTCTAACAGGGGAAAATCACCAGTGTGACAGCCAGCTCTGGCCCCGATAGGTCAGGCGGGTAGGCTTACGCTCGCCTGTCTTGCAGAACGAGTCGCGGAACATCGAGATGCTGGCTGCCGCCTGCGCAGTGGGGGTGGGCTGCTGCTTTGCCGCGCCTATCGGAGGTGAGTGCCACTGCCTGCCCACTCAGGGACACGGGTGTGTGGGGGTCTGATCTCCAGCTAGGCTCTGTCGTCCACACTTCTGTGACCGTCACCTAAGCCTGTTATTTTGTTTTTAAATCTATGAAATTTGTATCTCTTTAGGTGCTACTCTGTAGCTTTCTTTTCTGTGTTTAATTTGAGTTAAGCTTGCTTTAATAAATAACATACCAACCTATCCGCCAATTTATCTTTCTAATACATATATATTTGACCTATTTTGAAGTAATGTGGAGTGGTACGTTTGCTTTGATGAAGCAGCTCGCTGGCCCCTCTGACTGTGTGCTGTGTGGTTTCACTCCCAGGCGTCCTCTTCAGTATAGAAGTAACCTCAACATTCTTCGCTGTCAGGAACTACTGGAGAGGATTCTTTGCTGCCACCTTCAGTGCCTTTATCTTCAGAGTACTGGCTGTGTGGAACAGGGATGAGGGTGAGTGTGCATCTCCGTGTGTGTATGAGGACTCAGGTGTGCCAGTGTGCTTGTGCACGTCAGCTGGTACTTGTTTCTCAGAGGGGCCCTCATAGTTCCTGAGCTCCAGGTCTTCCTTCCAGCTGGGCTCACACAATGACTTCATTTCCACAATTAACTGCTGATTTTCTGGTTAGGACTTCTCCGCTTTGAAACCGCTGGGGACTTCAAGTTTCTGAGTGACGACAAGTGTTCTAGGAGCCTAAAACCTCTTAATGGAACCTTTAATATGGCATAAATGCGTGAGCACACTGTAGCACTCAGGAAGCACAGGTCATGACTCCAGTGTTAATTGAGCTAACTAACTGACTAAGTTGATTAAACTGTTACACATATTCCAGGTCTTTACAAAATTGCTGATTTATATGGATGAACTATGATTTGCTGGATCGCCTGCTGGAATATGGCTCTGCTGGGACACTTTTGGCAAGTCTTGAATTACAACCAGGAAATTATCATTCCAGTTCAGTTCAGAGGTAAATTGGGATGAAAATCAGAGGCTCTGAATCTTAGGAACAGGAAGTGGGAAGTGTGTTCCGCATGCTTCATCTCCCTGCACGTTCAAAGACACAAGTGAAGCAGCAGCTAATATGGTGGAAATACAGTTCTAACGCCTGTGCTGGACATCCTTATTTAACTAACATTTAACAAATTTTAATTTTCTGTTGCTGGATGATCAATTATTCTTCTGTAGGCAGTGGCGCTGGCCTCCATCTTTGCATCCATGTTGTGACTGTGCTCCCGATACCCTTGCTGCCCATCGTGTCTTTAGTATTTTCACAAGAGAAGATCTTTGTCTTTAGCACAGCGCCATTCCGCTGCCTGGCTTGGACTTGGTTGATTAACAATGAAGTCTCTGAATGAGTCACAGGTGATGAAGCACTAAGCCTGTCAGTCTGCTTCTTTTGTGTCTTTTATCTCTGACTCATTGTGTGTCTTATTTATTAACCAGCTATTTTTTGTTTAACCTGAATCTGAATCTGATGGAGACTGAAGAATCTCATTTTACTGCTGTTGGGTGTATGTGTATGTGCACGTTTTCTTCATTAATTTTGTTGATGTCTTTGTTTTTTTTCTTAAGTAAAAGTACAGCCAGCATGCTCTGATGTTTTTTTTTCTCTTTTCACGCTGCTTATCTGACTTGTTTTTTTAATGTATTATGTTATTTAACTTGTTTGTTGACGCTGCTGCTGTTCTTATGCTGTGTTTATGCTTTTGGTGAATCCAAATAAATGTCTTTGTCTTTGTATTGGAGCACACATGCAAATAAGCATTTCACTGAACAAACCTTCAGTTCATCTTTATTTGTCATTATACTTACATGGGTGCATAGTATAGTGAAAAGTGTTTCTCATTAGCCTCTCAGGTGCAGTATATAAATAGAACAGAAGACGACAATAATTTAATAATAATAATAATTGCTTACACTTATATAGCGCTTTTCTGGAACTCCACTCAAAGCGCTTTACAGGTAATGGGGACTCCCCTCCACCATCACCAATGTGCAGCATCCACAGTAACACAATAACAATAATAAGTGTAATCCAAAACTGCGCAAAAAACGCAGAGAGAAAAGTATACAACAGGACAAAAGAAGTGCAAAAGTAATTCGGGGAACAGTGCAAAAATAATACAGTGATTAATAAATATTACAACTAGCAACAGTTTTAAGTACAATTTCGGCTTACAGTTGTCATGTATGTAGTGGTGTTGGAGTACAGTCAATGTGGGTACAGGAAGAATTGAGAAAAGATCATAGTGTGATGGGAAGGAGTGGGGGCGTCACCAGCTTGACGGCTCTGGGGAAGAACATATTGCACTTGTGCATATGAAAACTAAATTCAACTGAGTTACTCAAGTGCAGTTTTACAAAGGGGAACTGTGTGTGTGTTTATGTCTCTATTCAGTGGGCTGGAAGTCACTGATAGCCCACGCTCAAGTTACTTAGGCATCTCAGCAGTATGACCCTGTCAGCTGGTCTTTAATAAGCTGTCAGATCCTGCAACAGAGATTACCTCACACAGTGAAAGAGACAGTATAGTAGTGTGACCATGATCACTGATTGAAATGCGCGGAGAGTTATTGAAGGCAATGAAGATCCAACAAAAAGATCAGAGAGATTCCACTGAAAATGTGTATCGATAGCCCAACAGAAACGATGCCTTAGTTCGAACTCCAAGGTGTAGTTATAAAGCCTTTTTGTTAATTTTCCTAAATTGTTCATTTAGTTGGCTCGGAATAATGTACAGCCAGTGACCTTAAAATATTTGCACAAAAGGCAGAATGTAGAGTGCGATAAAAGTAGTTTATCATAGCCTGAAAAGTGCAATTCAAATTCTGAGCCACACAGTCTACAGGAGGAGAACCAGTAATTTTAGAGGATGTGTATAAATGCCATCAGAGATGGTCAAAACACTCCTAATGCTTTTTCTGTGTATCTGGATTCAATGCAGGGATTCCAGAAAAGGATGCAACAGGCACTTTATTTGGATTTTCCAGTTGCTATATAGGAAATCTGCCCCACAATTGTTCATATTCTCTTATTTGTGTTAACTGAATCTTAAACTTTCAGGTGGCTTCTCCAATCCAGATTTTCAGTGATCTATTCAGGTCATGTTCTTAATATCCATAATAAACTGCTCTGTAGCATCCCACCTAACGTCAGTTGTGCAGTTGTGATGCACCACTGAGCTGTAGAGATCCAACTTTGTTGTCCACATCGGTGGGTCATCGTGCAAGTAAGCAGCTAATCTGTGCCAGAGCAAGGGTGGATTCATTCAGACAAAAGCATGTGTGTGTTATGATTAGTGAAGTTCTCATCAGCTCTCTTTTCACAGATTGTTTTGTAGCATTGTTAAATAATTGATGATTCAGGTCTCATCTGCGAGTCAGAGGACTCATCAAAGTCTCTGCTTTCTCCCCAGAGACCATCACTGCACTATTCAAAACCCGTTTCCGCCTGGACTTCCCCTTTGACCTCCAGGAGCTTCCAGCCTTTGCAGTGATTGGGTAAGACTGGCAGCGAATGTGTCTGGGGATGGGGTGGGTCAGTGGAGTGGGTGAGGAGGGAGATTTGGCTGGAGAGGATGGTGAAGTTTGGTCAGTTTCAGTAGTTTTTTTTTTAAAAGCCCCGTAAACCAGGTCTTGTTGTGTCACATGTTGTCTCTTCACAATGTGGAGCAGGGATTCAGCAGGGCTCAAACACTCAGTGGTACAGGTCACAGTGGTGCTTGTCTGGGCTGTGGTGGACAGGTGACTGGAGATGTGAAGCTAGGGTGCATTGTCACACTTCACATCTGTATGAGTGGCAACACTACTGTCCTGAGCCAATAAAAAATAATGCTCCTACAGTACATCAACACCTGTGACATCTGCTTCAATGCCAGAAATCTTGTTCCCATGTCCTACCAGACAAGTGCTGCTGGGAGCACACTTTTAGGCAGAAATTACTTTAAGATCTGAAGAGCTGAGTTTCATCTCCTGCCCCTGAATTATAAAAGAAGTGATGGGGGTAGCAGAACAGCTATTCACAACTGACAGAGACTGGACTGGTAAACACAATATAGTATTATACTACAGTGGTGCATATTGGTTAACCCTGAAACATTGTTAACTTGTACATAAAAGAAGATATTCACCACCAACAGGATCGGGTTAGTATATCTGTGGGAGTGGTTTTGCTGTAAGGAAAAGCGTCAGTTTCAATTCAATGCTGTGGGTAATAGATTAAATGCCTTTCAAAGACACTTCTCAAAGCACAATTCTTAGTTCAGGCACCTTGCTAGTTTTAAAATAAGCATGCAGGTGTTTCATCTGTAATTAATCCATTGATGAGATAATGAGATGACAACTGTTTACACAGGGGTCTCATTAACTCAAACTGTTTACTCATCTTGGAAGTTTTATGCTCATCAGCCACATATAAAAAATCATAATTTTCTTAACCGTAAGATTTTCCACATGACAGTTTACAGATGTTAAAAATGAAAACATTTCTGTAGAATACAGTAGCTGTTTGTGAAAGATGAAGAAAGATGTGTTTTGTCATTCTTCTACAACTGATTGAATAGAAAGTCAACAGGTGGAAGAAAATCTATTGTTTGTGCAAATGAATGCAGAACATATGAGGTGAGGGCTTTTTGTATCTCGTTTTGAGGTCAAAGTTCACAGCATTGCAGCTCAAGTCATGGAGTCATGAGGAAGTTTATCTTATCAATCACGGGGACAAGGGGATCTGTATGCATAAAGATTTAGTATTGTAGGCATGATTTTGCTTCTTAGTTGATGGTTTTAGAATGAATCTTAATTTATAAACATGGAAAATTGTTTTAGAACAAACAATTGCTGTTCTAAAGCAAGTTCCAATTTTTTAAGCATAACAAAAATTTGTAAACATACACCTAAATACATGTGTGTTGTTAGTATGAAGCCAATACATTAAGCGGCACGTTGGTGTCACGTGGCACAAAGTGTGTTTTCTTTCTATTTTTTGTTTCTATTCAGGTGTGGTTTTGTTTGTGTGTATGCATTATGTTTTTTCCACAAGAGCATTGTCTGGAGTCTACTTTCCCACTGGCAACCTGATAGCCAGTGGCTCTAAGGAAGATGGAGTGAGGATTCAAAATCTCAAAGAACTGTCAAAGAACTCCTTTTTCATCCATTTACCTTGCATTACCTTTATGAATCTGCCTCACAGTGTTACTTCTGTGGGGTCAGGTGCTTCCGTGCTGTGATCGGATTCACACCTCAGGTGTACAGGGGGCACCTCTGAAGAGACAGCTGTTAACTCTGTTCAGGTTAAGCCAGTTATGGCCCGTTGAGCTCATCCAGGTCAGAGCACTGGCCGTCTAGCTGCGGTTTTATTTTTTTATATTCCGTTGGGAATTTCACTGTGGTACATTAAAAAAAAAATGAAACTTTCGACAGCTGAGCATTTTTTCTTGTTGAAATGGGCTGTTTTCTGTTTCATTTTGCAGTGGCATAATGTACAGAAAGCCTTCATAATTGACCTGTCATTGCTGTAGAAGAATGTCAAAGAATGTCTCTCTCTACGCTTGATGGCCTCTCCTGAGTGATTGCCCTGGCATCAGTGTTGGTGCTTTATGGATGCAGTAGTTAATTTGATCTGTGGAAGGCAGGCACTCGATGTTTCCTATAGCAAGTCAGGACTTTTTCTTTTGCTTTCTGTTGTTTTTTTTTTCTGTTCACTTGAGCTTTTATCTTTTATTTGATATTTTTGACTTAGTTCAATAGCCGTATTTATAGAGGTGGTCAGACAGGCAGAGTAAGGAGTATACTGTATATGAGTTTTGGTTTTTTTGGAAAGATTGAAAGATTATTGTGTCCATGCCTGAAGTGAGAAAGTCTCTCAGCAGGTAGTGCTTATTTACTAGAGACAATCTGAGCTCCCTTGCTTAACAATGAGTCTCTGATTACAATCCCTGGGCTCTCAGCATGCAGCTGGTAGCAGCTTTTCTCTACAGCCATCACCTGTTAAATCAAACTTTTTCCTCATGCACAATTTCAAACACTCCTTCATAAAATCCCCCAAAAACTACTGAGAACAACAGTAATAATTGATAAGAAGCATTTCAACTTCAGAGAACAGTGGAGGAGACTGGAGGCAGCGCTCTTGTGTCTAGTGTCTGGAGCATTAGCTTTTTTTTCAGGTCTGGGGGATGAAGATTTCATTTACAAGATCAATGTGAATTTATTTCAAGTCATATGACAGATGATTAACTTGTGGCTCAATGCATGTACGTTTATTCTGTTAGGTCAGATTGTTGCTTCTTGCACTTTCTTCCACAGCCACGACATTCTTTTTGAAGAGTGTATGCAGGCATGATAAGAAATGCAAAGCTAGAGATTTCCATTTTAAAGGGAATTGTGTTTCATCCACCTGTTGCAAGTTGTAAGAGAGCAGGATAAGCACCTCCAGTGCTTGAGGTACTCTGGTGGAATTCCTTCTGGCTCCAGTTTGATGTAGCTAATTATTTGACTCGGAAGTCGGAATCTCGTGTTTGGTTGGGTTTAATCAGTCGTAATTTGAAAACTAACCCCTGCAGGACTGTGGCGTTCAAGGGGTACAGTTGACTACTCCTGATTTTCAAAAATAAATCAGTCAGTTCATTTCATTCTGTCAGTTGAAATGAATGAGGCAATGTAGTTATCTAATCCCTATACAGACAAAAATGCCTTCTGCCTCAGTGTTTTATTATGCATTTGTGCAGGGACATAAGAATCATTGGTGTTTCAGAGGATCAAACTCTTCTGCTAGAGAGTCAGAAACTAGCAGGGTTCATTGATGACATCCTTTAAAAGTTTTGGAAAGTCTTATAGACCAGCTAAGCACATCATTTCATTAGTAAAATAGTTCACAGATCCTTCAACATATACAGTATATTTGATCACCCAGTAATTCTCATGTTCAAGAACTGACCATTCCTGACTTAACTGAACACATACAGTACTGTAATGTTTGCTAAATTGATCAAAAATGTTTTTTTGTTACCGAGGATTGAGAAAGGGGTGTGCCTTATAATGCTTACAATTTTGTATCTTACCGGGAACAGGGTTAGTCAAGAGAACTAGATGTAAAACCTCCGTGTCAGTGTCCTTTGGACAGCAGGCATGTAACATACTGTACTTCTCATTCCTCTCTTGACTCAGTTTGATGGACAGGGAAGTGCAGGTCTGGTTTTGGAGTACCATGTGGGCATTTCATAAAATTTTAAGGAACATTTGCATTGTCAATCTGAAATAATTATTCACTTATTATAATTAAAATTTACATAAACTACACTTCTTTTGTGAAGCTCTTAAAAGTTTCACAAAACTTGAACATTCATTAGTTTTGTTTGGTGGTAACTGATACTGTTTAAAGCCACAATATTTGTGTCAGGCAATGTCTACTGTGTGTACCTTCAGCTGTTTCAGACCTGGACACTAAAGAAACGTTTTAGCTTTTTCCTGCTGATGGGAATCTCTCATACTGTATGTGTAGCCAGTGGAGGTGCTGATAACACTAACACATGCTGGTCATGTGTTTAGCATGTGAGATAGTGTTATCAGAATGAATAAAATTGCAATAAACCCCAGTACTCTGCTACCAGCATCTGAACAGCATTGTCAGACTGTCTAGTTTTCCTCCTGAGAAATGGTGAAGCTTTTGTCAACACAGTCATAATTCCTACATGCATAAAGCTGTGATTCTTGCTTTGCTGGACCTTGTAACAGTTGCAAAGCCCATCTGCTTTCTTCTGCTCAACCACTCCCAGGGAGTACACTGAGCAGCTCACTCCTGTGCTGGAGTTCCTGCACTGGATGTCTGTGAAATCATTTCTATCCTTTCCTTTTTAATCTTGAAATCCATATGTTTTGGCCCCTTCTAGTCCATCCTTGCAATATGTAGCTTGTCCTTTGAATGCTAAGGGGCAGATTTTCTCAGATAGACTCAGATTAACCCCTGATCCCATCCCAATGAAAAGACAGACAGACATCCAGCAGATTCATCCTTTACTCAATTCCCGAATACCTGCCTTTCTAACATTATTGTTTTGTAGGGACAGTGTTTGTTGTTCAATGTTATTTGCTTTGGGATGTTTCCAGATTTTCTTCTGTTCAGTTAATTCCTTCCATTGACTAAAATCTTAAAAGGACCGTCTACAGTGATCATATCATTTTGATAGTGTAGGACAGCCTTTTTGTGTTTTGAAACCTGACAAGTTTGATTTGCCACTAGAAGAATAGGCATTTGAATATGATTGACAGTGAAGTTGCATTGACAGAAGACACAGATGTAAACGAGTGATTTATACTGAGCTCACTGGCTGTCTAAACTCAATAAAAGATGCATGCTGTTGTGCAAAGGGGCTGCCAGCTTCACTTTCAAAGTAGGGCACTTGTGAGATATTTAGAATTCAGGCCTGAAGACTAGTGTTCCTTAGGGACCAAGAATACCGTGACTCTGAAGAGCTTTATTCTATCTGTCTATTATACTGTAGGAATGTGAATATTAATTAGTTTCATCCGTTTCACAATCCTTGAACAGAGAACCATCTAAAGAGGCTTCTAATTCCATTTGTCACATAAAAAATTTTTAAGTTAGGATAAGACACAGGTGTTTTCACCCTTGTCAGGACTCATTAGCAAGGCACAGCTAACTTTGACCAGTGACATGGGCTTACAAATGTGTCTTAAAAGAAGCTTTGATGTGTTTTTGAGAGGAAAAAGCCATTGCTGTTGGTTCTGGGAATAGCATTATAAATTAGCTCAAATCAAAGCGGAACGAGAAGTCTCTTTGGGTGCCTTTTCTTCCCACAATTGTGATATGTTCTGAAATAATATCCGTCTCCATGTTTTCGATAATCAGTGGTTACTCCTAACTTCTAAAAGCAGCCTAACCCTGCAAGTGTTACCTGTAAAATGTCTCTCATCTTCATGTAGATGTTCTACTGCTTCTTTAACAGTTTGCTCTGTTAGAGAAATGAATATGGTTAGTTAACTCTGAACTGTTGCCAGAACCTCACTTAAGTGCCCTGATATACTAGTGGATCTTCATGTAGCACTAGTGGATCATCACTGTAAATAAGAATGTGTAAACAGTTTACTAATCTGATTAAATAATAGATTAGATGTGAAATTAGCTGCAGCAAATCATGTCATTTTTCCCAAACTGTACAGTATTTGATATTATTTTCATTATTAAATATTTGGTTAATATTTAAAAAAAACACGAGATACAGTAAGCCTTCTGGGCAAATAAGGGTATAATATGAAAATATTTTTCTTTATCACCTTTAAAGCAATGATCAGTTTTAGACAGGATATGTTTTCCTACAGAATGTAAGTTTTTACTCTTTTATACTAATTTCTCAGTTTAATCTAAATGTTGTTTATTTTCTGCATTTTTACTTTTTTGTTGCCTGTTTCTAAGATTTCTCTGAAGTATCCCACAGGTGTTGACACGCTCTCTGTCTGTGTTAAGACTCTCTTTCTCTCTACCTGTCCATCTTTTTTCTAGGATTGCCAGTGGCTTCGGAGGAGCTCTCTTTGTTTACTTGAACAGGCTGATTGTTCAGTTCATCAGGAAGCAAAAAGCCATCAACAAGTTTTTGATGAAAAAGTAAGTCTGGTTTAGTTGTCCTGTTTTTAATTATCCCAGGGCAGTTTTGTACTCACCTTAATTCTAAAAGTAGAAAGTGTAATCCACTATTAAATAGGTCTGGATTTTTATTCAGTTCTTTGTCTCATTGAGGTTTGTTTTGCAAAGCTTTGAAAGTATAACCAAAAATGTTTTGTCTATATAAACACTATGCAAAGAAAATTAAGTTGCAGATTGTTTTGCTGTTAAAACATAAACGCTTTAAAATATGGACATCTCAACACACAAGCTCTGAATCGGTACTAGTACAGAGTATTCAGATGTTAAGTCATAATTAATTATCTGCTTTTCAGTCATTTTACAATGACTAACCTCCCTTTATATTGCAATTAACTCTTATTGCCTCTTCACTAGAACCCACTTTTGCAAAACCTACAGTATTTTTATACCCTTTAGGTATAGAAGGTTTATTGTTGGCATGAACCATAATTGTTTTAATACGATACCTGTGATTATTGTGCATCCCAAAATCCTCTGTTGTGGTCAAAAGAATACTGTCAGATATCTCATTCTCTATATCTCAATGGTGAAAACACACAATTACAGTACATCAGTAACATGCTGGACTGCAACGTGAGCTCAACAGCTCCGGAATGAGTGATCAGTGGTACCTTTGGATTCTGCTGGAGGGGACTGGTGAGGTGACCCACTCAGCAGCTGTGAAGTGAGGGGAAGAAAAGTCTCAGGAGCTGTTTTTGTAATTAGTAGAGCTTTAGCATTTTTAACGAGAATTGGCCAAAGTCTAGTATAAGAGGACATCAGGTGACAAAATGTGAAAAAATGGGGAAAATGTGTGGCCTTAATTCATTGCTCACTCTGAAGCCTTAATTTTAAAGTTTGAGAGTAATGTGTTTATGAATTTTTCAGCAGATCTCTCTTTTTCTCTCAGACGTCTTTTATATCCTGCTCTGGTGACCCTGCTTGTCTCAACCCTGACCTTTCCCCCTGGTTTCGGACAGTTTATGGCTGGAAAGGTAAGGAGACTCCTGCAATGGGACATTCACTTGCATGAGTGGGGAGATCGAATGATATATCTGTTCCCCAAAAGCCGGCAGCATATGGATGGCATTGTCACTTATCTCTGTGACAATGCCACCCATAACCCACGAGACAGAAATTAAAAGGTGCCTGTTAGACTGCCTTGCTATTTGATGCAGAGTTCAGAGCTGGTTCCTGTGCATAATCTCATCATAAAGCCCAGGGATTTTCAGTCTGGGAAACTCAACACTTTCTCGATTTATTTTCAGCTTACTTCTTGGTTATTTCTAATCGAATGCTATAATTGCCTTGCTACTTCATGCTATCAGTTTTTGGATAATTTTCAGCTTTTCAAAAATTGGATAATAGTAATAACATAAGCCCTGCACTATGATCTTAGTCTCAGAATTTCCCCCATTTAAGTCTGTTGTTTTAGTGTGTACAGTACGTGTCCAAAATAAATGGCCCATGCAGGACTTATGGGGTGTCGTATTGATTGCGCATGTAATTCCCAGTTCAGTGTGTACAACACGACCACCTGTTCATACAGGAGCAACAGTTTATTAATTCAAGAGAAAAGACAGGTCTGCTTTGCTTATTGACAGCTCCTGTAGCTTGTGAAGCGGTGTACAGTTCCCAGTGTTCCAGAAGCCCAAGAGTGCAGAAAACTGTTCCCAATAATAAATAGTTCAAATAAGGTAACGATAAAGCTTAAAAAGAAACAAAACACAAGAAATGGATAACAAGGTCATACTATTCAGCAAGTTAGGCTCCTCCTCTCTTATATGTGTAGTTGTCAGTGTAAACTAGCTTCTCCTCTCTCTTATACAGTATGTACAGGTGTCAGTGTAAGATGGCTCCTCCTTCTCTCTTATATGTGCAGGTGTCAGTGTAAGATGGCTCCTCCAAGTCCACAAACAGACTGTTTGATCTCAAGGTGTTCAGCCCACAAGGTCTAACTCAACATTCAATACACATCAGACTGGTTTAGAACATTTTTAGCATACAGTATATGACTTTTGTGTGAAGGCTACATATTCCATCATTAATTACCACCCTCAAGTCTTTTGGTTTGAAAGTAGAATTATTTTATTAAGAAAGCAGACAAGCGTCTAATTCTGTCCAAACTCAGTCACTGTATGTTGAGCATTGTGTGTGCTGGAGTACTGAATATGCGAATGCTATTTGTATGAAATCAGGCCTGTAATGCAGTGTGTTTTTGGTTGAGGCTACTGTATGTTTTGGAGGTGGAGGGGAAGTAATGACTGTAATGTCTACTCAAAGACAGAACGGGGCACAGCTTCTGCCAGCATTCTCCAAACTGGAAGCAGGACGCAGACCAGTCGCTGAGCCAGGATCAGTTGGGCAAGAATAAGCCAGTGTGACCAAAGTCATTGTTCAACTGCCCCATCTTACAGAGCGAGTGTTGGACCTTTCCTACATACAGACCATCTATGACTTTTTCACTCCTTTAAACATCCTGCAATTCACAACTGGCAAGCTACTGAAACTAAGGAGTGTGAGCCTGGTCTCTACCTGGATGGGAGACCTCTTGGGAAAGCTATGGTTGCTGCTGGATGACATGTTAGTGGGGCCAGTAGGGGGCGCTCACCCTGAAGTCTGTGATAGTGATGGGGACACTATACTGTAAAAAAGTGCGGTCCATTGAATGAGATGTGAAACCAAGGTCCTGACTATCTGTGGTCATTACAAATCCCAGGCTGCATCTCGAAAAGAGTAGGGGTGATAACCCAGCGTCTGGGGGAGTGTCTAGAAAAGGTCTATGTAAGTGTAAGGAATCATTATTATTTCTTTTCCTCTTCAAGATAAATCAATAATGTCTTAGTAATGCATGAAATAAACTCAACTGTTTTTTTTTGCTGATTCTGCTGGTGTTTGTCTCATACACATTTGAACACTTGAAAATGCAAAGACCATACTCAGCCAGCTAACTTCCTGTCTCATCAGAAACATTTTTCAAGTCCTCAAAAGAACGTTGAATTAAGGGTATTTTTGTTCGGTAGTTATTTACTGGTTGGCTAATGGCTACAAGCGACAAGTTACATAGCAAGGTTATTCCTAAGCTGGAGCCAGACTTCAAACTGTGCACAGAATTCAGGCAGGTGCCTGTAGGCAGCAATTGCTGATTCACAAGCTGTTAGCATATAGTGTAAGAGATCTGTGAAGCAGTCAGACAAGAGACCAGTGCAATGTCTTTCTTCTGCCTCATCACTCTGGCCTGGAGACCTGCAGAGAGCTGAGCAATTGTGTCCCTGCTGTTTCTTCATAAAATACAACAGAAAAAACTGGGCTAATGATACATGAAATAGCCCTTCATTTCTGACTAAAAGACAATGCAAGATTAAAAATTACGGCCTTATCTTGCTTGACTATGCGGCCCCCTGCACTTGTCCTCTTTCTCATTGTCTGTATTGCGCTGTAGGCTGTTTGATGCCCTGTGAATGGTCTGCTGATTCCTTGCCCTCTCACCCTGGAATCCTGGCCCTTTTCTTTGATGGACGATCGGCCTCTCAGAGCTCTGTTCGCCGAATTGAATATTCAGCAGCTGCTGGAATGAGATGGAAGTTTCAGTTACTCTCCAGTGGAGTTATGTGATGGGTGGGTAAAAGCAGCCATGACTTTCTCCATGACCCTTGGCCTGTTCCATGCAGAGCTTCGTTAAAGTTCCTTCAAGTGCTGCAGGAGACTGGCTTCATCTCCATTCCAGAGCTGAATATTATCCCATAGTTGTCACAATTAAAGGTTCACAATCCATTACATTGGATATTTTGCAAGTGTGTGTAAGGCACAGCAATGGCAAACTGAGGTGTTCCTCAGTCAATGCTTCATACACTGCACTCCATGGTGATAGGACACAGTGCCTTTGACTTAATGCTCAGTCACCCTGTCTTGAAGTTACACCCTGCTTTTAATTGAGAAATGTCCAACCAGGGAAATATCAGAGAATAGAGACCAGGTTAGACCCAGGAAAGCATTTCTTTATGGCCTCTTTTGAATGTTTATTCTACTACGTTAAGCATAATTTGCTGGGGAGACAATAGTACAGTACTAAAAATGCAGATGAAAGGATGTAAGGGAGCTCAGGCAGTGCTATTTCCATTTCCCTCCAAATACACAATGTGATCTGCCACCTTTTCACCTCTGGGCTGCACTGTAATCGCAGGATTTCCCCTCTAGCACCCAGCTGTACTGATGCTGCTGATTTCCCAGCTACTGCAGCCAGATGTCTTGAGCAAGGTGTTGTGCTGCTGGAGAGATTAGAAATCAGGGCCTGGAGCTTACTCCAAAGCAGTGCACAACACTGTTCACAGTGGCATTCTCCGGGGGTGCCTGCAATATTTCAAAAGGCTCTGTTGCCTGAAGGACTGCATTGTCAGCAGAGTCTGGAGAGCTCTTTAACTGTTGATCACATAATGTGTTCAAAGAGGAGGTAAAAAAAAGTGAAAGGGAAAAATCTGTGTTTGGGAGGGCTGTCTCTTTGATCTTTTGTTTCTATTGCCAGCCAGAAGGCACAAGGTGGAAAGATGTAGAGGGAGGAGAAATGAGATGGCCTCACTTACAGACTGCCCTGACCAAAGACAGGCCCTGATCACAGTTGTCCTTACTCCCTACTCCAGGTGGCTCGGTGGGTCTCTCAGCTACCAGGCTCCTGTCTCCTGCTTTTGGTGTGCACTGTTCAGGTTGTTGTGCCAGTTACACACTCGAAGGCCATTTTACTTCAGTGCACCTCTTACTCCTTATTAGCTTCAGCAGGCACAGAAGTCAGAGAAAAAAACGGGTGATCACAAAGGCAGCTCAGCCCCAACGCCCGCCGTTTCTGAGCAGATTGTCTGCGTCTGCATTATTTTATTTTGCTGCAGAAGATGAAGGTTAGAGAGAGAAGAGGCTGCAGGATTTTTGTTTAACCCTGTTCTGGCCAAAGTGGCACAGTGACGCAGTGGTTAGGATTTCTGCCTCGCAGCTCTAGGGCCCTGGTTGGCTATGTGTGTGGAGTTTGTAGTTTCTCCTCATGTTCGCAAGGGTTTCCTACCACAGTCCAACAATATACTGATAGGTTAATTGTTTTCTGGAAAAACTAGTCCTAGGTGTGAGTGTGTACGTGTCTGTGTTTATCCCTGTGTGTCTACCCTCCGTCATCCCTGCATACGCCCTTTGCTACCCTGCTTCCCCTTGACCCTGAATTGAATGACGTAGTTAGAGAATGGACGGGCGGACTAATTTAGCCAGCCATGCTCAAGGGTATGTTATTGAAGTTGATGACAAGCTATGATTCTCCTCCATTTCCGCTAGATTTCTGAGTTCTGTGACTATAAGATATGTAAGAGGACCCGGGGAAGGGTCATCTCTCACCGGTATTTCAGGAACAAAACACTGAAAATACTAAATATGGACCTTAGCAAAATGGCGGCCAAAAGGAATCAGCTGACCAGGAAATGGAAAGGGTCTACCCTGAGAAACAACGAGACACAGCTGAGCCGCATCAGGAGCCGAAATATAAGTGCCCCGGAGGCAAGGAACAGGGCGGAAGCCGGTAAGGTGAATTCAGTTTGGAGGAAAAGAGAGGAAAGAGGTGCTTGTTAAGGATAGGGCTAAGGAATACGGACTACTGAAACGAGAAAGGATTTATGGTTTTGGATTACGGACACTGGTTAAGGATACATCGCGGATTGGCTTTATTACGGACTTTTGGAAATCGGATCGGATCAGGACTAAGGGAACGGATTGCGGACTGTATTCGGAAGACAGTTGGAGGAAGAAACGCCACGGATCTCTGGAAAAGAAAAGTGTGGTGTGAGTACTACCGTCATTTACATAAACTCTCCCCCGGAGACACCACAATTGGTGGAGGATGCGGGCAACTCCCGCTCGGGTTTGAGAATAAAAAAAAAAAAGCAAGTTTTTTTGTTGTGTGTGCGGGTTTCGCTTTGCGCGTGTAAAGAAAAACTATGGAACAATTAATACAGCAGTTGTCCCAGGCCACCCTCGCCCAATTCCAGGCATTAAAAGGACAACAAGAAGCTATCGAAGCGCAACGGGAGGCGAACCAAATCCAAAGCGAAACTAACGAACGAATTATAGAGGAGCAAAAATTAGTACGCGCAGAATTGTACAGATTAAGGGAAGAAACCCGGCAAGCCCCGGTAGCAGGGAGAGGCACCGCTCAGGCGGAACAAATTACGCTAGAAAAGATGACTGAGCTTGATGATGTGGAAGCATATTTAACCACCTTTGAAAGAACTGCAGCTTGAAATGCATGGCCCAAAGAGCAATGGGCTGGGAGAGTAGCCCCTTATTTAATTGGAGAAGCCCAAAAGGCATATTATGATTTAAAAGAGGAAGATGCAGAGAATTATGAGACTCTGAAAAACGAGATATTGGCAAGACTAGGGGTAACCATGGCAATACTAGTAGTCCGGTTCCACAATTGGAGCTACCAGATGAACAAGCCTACGAAGTCTCAGATGTTTGACCTGGTACATCTGGCAAAGAAATGGCTCCAGCCAGAAGACTTAAACCCAGGACACGTGGTAGAAAGGGTGGTGTTGGATCAATTTGTGAGGAGTCTGCCTATTCACCTGAAAAGGAAAGTAAGTGAAGGGGATCCCCAGACACTAGATCAAGCCGTGGACTTGGTGGACAGACACCATGCCACAGAGGCCCTGATTAGGGAGGGAAAAGGGGACTTTCGGAAGGAGGAGAGAAGAAGCCCCAAGAGTCTGGAAACCAAAATAAAGTATCGGCCAATAAAGTATAGTGATTATCAGGAACCTATACAGTTTAAAAAACCCCTTCGGGGGAAGTCTGACTCAAGGTCCCGGCCATGGAAAGAAACCCGGCGATGTTTTAATTGTCAGGAAGAAGGGCATTTAGCCAGCTATTGCCCCGGCCTGTCCGAACCCATGCAGGTAGACCCCAGAGGTGAAGCCCAATGCAACTACCTTACAGCACGGGTCCAGACCCGCGAGGATCCCCATCTTACGAAAACTGAGATAGGGGGAGAACCCATCGAGGCCTTATTGGACTCTGGCAGTGCTGTGACCCTGGTGACCCCTACAATACTTCCGGGAGAACTAGAGATTCCGAGAACAGAGGGAATACCTATTACTTGCATTCACGGGGACACCAAGGACTATCCGACGGTCGAATTGAGCATCTCTACAGAACAGGGGACCTACCGCTCAACGGTAGGAGTGGTTGAGCAGTTGCCCTACCCTGTCATACTGGGATGAGACTGTCCCCATTTCCTCCAGATTTGGAACACGATCCAATCAGCTAGGCTAAGACCAATCCCCTGCCCGGAAGACCGTGGTGACGCCCCTACCGACGACCCTGATGAGACGGACCCACAAGAAGGCGGAACTGAACTTGGAGATGAGTTTGGAAATATGGAACTACCGAACTGGGAACCCCCAGAACGTCGGGGTAAGTTTGGGACGGCCCAACTAGAAGATGGGAACTTGAGACATGCGTGGGGGCATGTCAGGAAAATTGATGGGGAGTGGTGTACTGATCCTAATACAGTGAGTTACCCATATTTTATGACTAAGAATAATCTCCTCTATCAAGTGCAGCAGAAGGGACAGGAAGAAGTAGAACAACTCCTTATTCCCCGGCCCTACCAGATGAAGCTCCTCAACTTGGCCCATAGCCACCTCCTGGGCGGGCACCTGGGGGTAAAGAAGACATCCGAGAGACTCCTCTCTAGGTTCTTTTGGCCAGGGATCTATAAGGCCATCGAGAAGTACTGTCGGGAATGCCCCGAGTGTCAGAAAAGTGCGCCACAACCTTATTATAGGAACCCTTTGATTCCCCTCCCAATTATTGAAACCCCCTTCGAACGGATTGGGATGGATTTGGTGGGGCCCCTGATCAGAACCACCAAGGGTCACCAATATATTTTAGTAATAGTAGACTATGCTACCAGGTACCCCGAAGCCATTCCATTGAGAGCTGCCACCGCCAAAAACATAGCTAGGGAGCTAGTACAACTGTTCGCTCGAGTCGGAATTCCTAAAGAGATCCTAACTGATCAAGGAACACCTTTTATGTCTACAGTTATGCGAGACTTATGTAAGCTACTGGGTATACAGCAGATCCGAACCTCTGTTTATCACCCTCAAACCGATGGTCTAGTAGAACGTTTTAATAAGACCCTGAAAAGCATGCTTAGGAAGACGATGCAAAAGGATGGGAAAAATTGGGATCAGCTGCTCCCGTATCTCATGTTTGCGGTTCGAGAAGTACCGCAGGCTTCGACTGGATTTTCCCCCTTTGAATTATTATACTCTCGGAAACCACGGGGCCTATTGGACGTGGTCAAAGAATCGTGGGAACATCAACCTTCCCCTTTACAAACTATCATTGAGCATGTGGAACAGATGAGAGAAAGAATAAATGTTATTGTTCCCTTAGTGAAAGAAAACCTGGAGAAAGCCCAGGCTCAACAACAACAAATTTATAATAGGGGAGCAGTTGCGAGGGAATTTCAGATTGGGGACAGAGTACTGGTTCTAGTTCCAACCCCAGAGTGTAAATTCTTGGCATCCTGGCAGGGACTTTATGAAGTGGTGGAAAAGGTGGGGCCAGTCAACTATAAGGTCAAGCAACATGACAGAAGACAGCAGCATCAAATCTACCACGTCAATTTGCTGAAAAAAATGGCATGGCTCCGAAGTTCTGCTCACCCACTTTTCCCCAGACCCTCTGGAAGAAGAAACTGGTGGGGTAGCCGTGGGAGACCTGGCTCCGGCACAGAAACAGGAACTACAAGAATTCCTAACCCAAAACAAAGATGTTTTTTCCCGGACACCTGGTCGAACCCACCTTATACAACATAAGATTGTCACGGAACCGGGGAGAAAGGTAAGGCTACCCCCGTATCGAGTACCAGAAGCCAAAAGGAAATTGATTAAAGAAGAGGTGGGAAAAATGCTGGAGATGGGAATAATCGAGGAATCCCATAGTGAGTGGGCTAGCCCGATAGTTCTGATCCCCAAGCCGGATGGAACTATCCGATTTTCCAACAATTTCAAAAGGTTAAATGAGATCTTGCGGTTTGATGCATACCCCATGCCCCGTATAGATGAACTAATCGAGCGATTAGGTAACGCTCGATACATCAGCACCCTTGATCTTACGAAGGGATATTGGCAAGTGCCGCTGGCCAAAGAAGATAAAGCCAAAACCGCTTTTGCCACACCTGAGGGACTATATCAGTATAGGGTCCTACCCTTCGGTTTGCATGGCGCTCCCGAACATTTCAAAGATTGATGGACGGAATTCTGAGACCGTATCTGGATTTTGCAGCCGCCTACTTGGATGACGTTGTAATCCACAGCACGACCTGGGAACAACATCTACAACACCTGGAAGCAGTAACTGGAGCGTTTCGAGCAGCAGGATTAACGGCCAGCCCAAATAAATGTTGTCTGGGGGCTAGGGAAGCCAATTATCTGGGTTATACGATCGGGAGAGGAATGATCATGCCCCAAGATCAGAAGGTACAATTAATCAAGAACTGGCCCAAACCAGCTACCAAGAAGCAAATTCGAACGTTTTTGGGACTGGCAAGTTACTATCGACGTTTCATCCCAGGGTTTGCAGCCATGGCCGCCCCTCTACACGATCTGACGAAGATGAGCTGTCCGGAGAAAATAAAATGGACCGACTTGGAAGAGAGGGCTTTCCGAGACTTAAAAGCAACTCTCGCTTCTCAACCCGTCTTACAGGTACCAGACTTCAGTAAGCCTTTCATGGTACAAACTGATGCTTCAGACACTGGGATTGGAGCCATACTGTCGCAAGAAATTGAAGGACTGGAGCATCCTATTCTGTATATCAGCCGTAAGTTGAATCCGGCCGAAAAACACTATTCCACGATAGAGAAAGAATGTCTAGCAATCAAATGGGCCCTAGACTATTTGAAGTATTATTTATTGGGAAGACGATTTATATTATACACAGATCATGCGCCATTAACACGGATGTTACAAAATATGGATAAAATCGATCGAATTATACGATGGGGTCTTAGTCTGCAAAGATTTCAATTCCAAACGGTATATAGACCCGGAAGGAAACAAGGAAATGTAGACGCCCTCTCCCGAATGCACTGTTTATTTTTTTCTAGATCGCCCGAGGTCGGGCTGATCTCAGGGGGAGGGAATGTAAGAGGACCCGGGGAAGGGTCATCTCTCACCGGTATTTCAGGAACGAAACACTGAAAATACTAAATATGGACCTTAGCAAAATGGCGGCCAAAAGGAATCAGCTGACCAGGAAATGGAAAGGGTCTACCCTGAGAAACAACGAGACACAGCTGAGCCGCATCAGGAACCGAAATATAAGTGCCCCGGAGGCAGGGAACAGGGAGGAAGCAGGATCAGGACTAAGGGAACGTATTGCGGACTGTATTCGGAAGACAGTTGGAGGAAGAAACGCCACGGATCTCTGGAAAAGAAAAGTGTGGTGTGAGTACTACCGTCATTTACATAAACTCTCCCCCGGAGACACCACAGATACTATTTGTCAAGATAAAGATTTCACTCATCGGAATTAGACCTCAGGGCTCCTTGGTTGTTTTCTGTGGCCCACCAGTTTTTTTGTTTGGTTGGACTGATATTTGTTTAAAACTGGAGGGACATCATAATCGTCATACAACACCTCTTTAAAAAATGGCTTCTGCAACTGCTTTTCTCAAGTTTTGTCTCCCAACACAATGTCTTCCATAACCTTGCTCACAGTATCTCCCACTTTCAGAACCATCTAGAGCTGTACCAAACAGGAGACATTTCCAGCTCTTATTACTTTGTTACAACACATTTAGTAGGGAAAGCCATATCCTAAACTACTTTGTTACAACACATTTAGTAGGGAAAGCCAAATCTTAATCCTTCCTGAACCATATTGTGGAATTATCTAAAGCTCATTTGGAGAAGGGTCTGACGGTAGCTAGCAGGATGTTTTCACCTCAAGAGCAGTGATGATCTGTACAGTCATCTATTTTCAGAATATATATTGCAAGACAGTGTCAAGGAATTTTGTGTGTTTTATGCATTATGGCAGTCTGTATCCTCTGAAACCCAGAAAATAAACAGGATTGTCATACTCCAATTCTGCAGGACAATACAGTTTCTTGGTTTACTTATCAGCTTGGGCCTACAAAAATAGTTTAAAAACTTGACCTACCTAGCAACTGCAAAAATTATAGAGCCAGTGTTTTGTCACATGTTTGCATTGGGTCAAAGTCGTTTGACAGGTAAAAATAGCCATTAAACATTAGGGCTGTCAGGTAACCAGCAATAGTGCTCTTCATAACTGTGGCAGATACAGTAAAATCAAGCCAATCAATAAACAATTGACCACAGGATCATGTTTATAGCATTTATCCAAGGAATCATAGATGTCTTACTGTACTGTATCTCTGCATGAAATCTGCAAATAGTCTCAAGTTTTGTCTCCCAACACAATGTCTTCCATAACCTTGCTCACAGTATCTCCCACTTTCAGAACCATCTAGAGCTGTACCAAACAGGAGACATTTCCAGCTCTTATTACTTTGTTACAACACATTTAGTAGGGAAAGCCATATCCTAAACTAAGAAAAATATTTTGTTCTTCTGTGTACTGTATTTATAAACGGTGAACAAGAGAGTTTTCCATCACAAATGAGGATGATTACTGTCCTCACAAACTAATCTAAAAGCAGCTGAGTTAGTTTTGAATTTCCTTGACTCATTGCATTGAACAGATAACTGTCATTCTTGTGTTTGTGTTACATGCAGCTCTATCCCTTTTCATTCAAATAAATTGTGTTGAAAGATTTTTTATATTTTAATTAACTGTTTGCAAGTAGTAACAAAACAATCAGATTTCATATTTTCTAATTAGGGGTTCACCATTTCTGTGTACTGTATATTTCCAGGTAACACATCCCTTTATAAACTCTAATTATTGCTTTTAAGCGACCTTTGTCTCCTAATTAAGAGACGTATTCAGCATCACAGCTTGTAGATCTTTTTTACAAATCATTAAGATTTTAGATCCCAAGTGGGACCCTTGTAAGAGCTTATTTACTCAGAATGTATACATGTATATGTAAAGAGTGTAACGTGTATGTAAAGAGAAAGAATTATCAAGTGCACAGACAAGGAGATAACCATAGCCCTTGTACATTGTCATACTCGATAATAATATCAGTCAAATAAATAGTAATGAGTACATACTGTAGACTGCTTATGATTGCTGCATTTCTCTCACAGGTTTATTAGCACCATGTCACACTTTTATAATTCAATATTACCCTGTAATACTGGGGTAGTACTCAGCTTTGTCCATAAAAACAAATCCAAACATCCTTAAAAAAATGTAGATGTGTTTCCATTCTGTCAGTGTTTTTCTGTATACTGTATCTGTGTACAGGGCATAGGTCAGAGGGGGACTGGGGTAAAATCAATACTCACTGTCATGGGAGATAAACCCCGGTGGGTAATTGAGTCACACCCAGGGTACATACTGTACCTTTGGGAACACACCTTGCCAAAGCTCACAGGAGAACAAGCAGACTGTGCTTAAATAGGAGTCCCTAGCTAGAATCAAAATATAGGACCCTAGAGCAAAATACTGTAGTGTGTTTAATCTCTAAATAGGTTCTTAAATGTTGTGTTAAACTGCTGCAGTACAGTGATGGTATCCAATACAACCACATATTGGTACAGTTATTTACTGTACCTACATCCTACTGCAGCCAGACACCACAGACTTATTCATGAAGAACAAGTATGTCCAAATAACTCAGGAGCTTTTAGTTAGGGGCAAATCTTAATCCTTCCTGAACCATATTGTGGAATTATCTAAAGCTCATTTGGAGAAGGGTCTGACGGTAGCTAGCAGGATGTTTTCACCTCAAGAGCAGTGATGATCTGTACAGTCATCTATTTTCAGAATATATATTGCAAGACAGTGTCAAGGAATTTTGTGTGTTTTATGCATTATGGCAGTCTGTATCCTCTGAAACCCAGAAAATAAACAGGATTGTCATACTCCAATTCTGCAGGACAATACAGTTTCTTGGTTTACTTATCAGCTTGGGCCTACAAAAATAGTTTAAAAACTTGACCTAACTAGCAACTGCAAAAATTATAGAGCCAGTGTTTTGTCACATGTTTGCATTGGGTCAAAGTCGTTTGACAGGTAAAAATAGCCATTAAACATTAGGGCTGTCAGGTAACCAGCAATAGTGCTCTTCATAACTGTGGCAGATACAGTAAAATCAAGCCAATCAATAAACAATTGACCACAGGATCATGTTTATAGCATTTATCCAAGGAATCATAGATGTCTTACTGTACTGTATCTCTGCATGAAATCTGCAAATAGTCTCTTCATTACAAGAATTTCCAAATAGATAACAGTTCATTTTTAACATTTGTCAACATTTTCAAACATCCAGCACTGTTTCCATAGTCTAATGTTAAACGTTAAAGTCCAAAATGTTTCCCTCAGAGCATCAGTCATTATTGATAAATATAAAAGTCACAGCACTTTTTCACATCACAGGTCCCACTGTCATCTATTTTGGTAAACACATTTTATTACCTGTTACAGTTTTTGTCACTTGATGTATCACTTGACTGTACAGTAGCTTACTTGCCTCTACCTGATGGTTACAAGTTCATAGTGTTGGTGTGCAGAAGATGCTCAGGTCTTCATCTGTGCTTTCAGTTTTCCAGAAGCTCAGAAGTACCATCTGTATACACTTGTGTAACCCGGCATTACAGTGTTTTTATTTGCCAGAACAGGATTAGTGGACAAATCTGCAGTATTTAATATATTGCAATATGCAGTATTTTAATATTGTTTTTTTCTGCACTCATCTCTGGCAATATATAATTTTAGTTAATGATGGATCATGCAATGAGAATTCATGTTTTTTAATTTGTGAGTGAGGAAGCAGTTGGCCTAAATAGATTTGTGTATGTGTTAAAGATCCTGCTATCTCAAAAACAAAGCAACAAAAACAAAACAAAAACAAAGATGTACAGTATATTGATGTGGTAATAACTTATATAATTGCTTAAATACTGTAGATTTAGTTGTGACTTGTGTTATTCATTCTGAGGACTGGCAGATGCCACTTGGAATTTCATCTGTCTTATAAGCTCTCAGTTAAATTGATTGAATTGTTGACTCCACAGGACGGAATCAGTGTTTATTTTCCAGGTGTTGTAAGGATGAATATATTTTAGCATATGAACTTGACTCATGGTGCAGTACAGTAGCTTACTGGATCTTAAACCGTTAAATGCTTGCAGTTAATCAAATAATTAGATCAATCTAGTTGGAATTTCAAAGTTGGAATGAGATTGCATCCCTCCAGGAGTCATGTGAACATAAGGCCACAAATGTTTATTTGCCACAAGTAGCTTTTTGATGCTGCTTCCAGGGTATCATTTTGAACAAAACGTCTTAGACACCTAAAAGCAGCATCCTTTGGGAACTGAGTTGAATACTCTATGTGTAGAGTACAATATGCTTCAAGCTTTTTAAAAAAAGAGAGAGCATGAGCTATGGATCTCTGATACTGAGCTTCCCTGGAGCACAGACCTAAGGAGCAATCTGAAGTAGTCTTTTTTAAGTAGTAGTATTTAAGGGTCCTTTGTCCGCTGCCTCAGAGAGTGTGCAGTTTTAGGGCCAGCTGGTACTGCTCTGCTGATGCAGGTTTGGGTGCTCTGAGCAGACACCCAGAAACCGGACAAGAGCTGCTGGCCTTGCATGCCCTAGGCTGAGAGGACACCTTTCCTGACATTATAGCCACCGAGTGTCTCCAGCCTCTGGCCTGGCGGAGCAATTAATGAGCTCATTAATGCAATCCTTGTACCTTCAGGGCTCAGCGGGAGCACACAGATAACATGCCCATTTCCTTAATGCAGAACAAAGCTGGAGTTGTATTTAGCTAATAAACCAGCAGTAGATTGGACTTTGGTGGGGGGGCAGGGGATCGGTGGTTTAATGTGTCTAATTATCTTTCTGATTTGCTGATGAAAGGCTGGCACTATTCCAGGACAGAAGCTCCATGTGTGGGCTCCATTTCTGAGGATGAACTGTCTTTTTTTTCCCCCACTACATACTGTATAGACCACGTCTGTGTAGTTTGAGACATGATTAGGTTGTGATGTTCATTTTAGTGTGAAAATAAATGAATAAGAAAGAAAAGCCCAAAAGCCTGTTTGAACCTTTTTTTTCCCCACTCTTTCTCCATGGAGGGAGTCGTTTCTTAGTTTCATTATGAGTTTCTAATAATGACCCAGCAAGGGCAAGTACCTTTTTACAGCTATCCTTTCTTGGGAGGAAACTGAATGCATCTCATAGCTTCACACTGTGTACTTCATGACATTAGAACCTTTCTTCAGGTGTAGATTGTTAAACTTACCAAGATGTAAGTATCCTGAATTAGGAAATACAAATACTGAGAGGCTATTTTTATTTCCATTAAAGACATTTTTCTTTTCTGTGTATTATTCACTGGGACTGGGGCTCAGACTCGTAGAAGACAGTTTCATGCTTAGTTGAATTTGAGAATACAGAATACACATACTGTAGGTGATTGGTAGGAAAATTCACTAAAAGCCAGCAGCTCCCATTCAATGTGTTCAATGTGTGGTATAGGGGGTCCATTGGTGTGAGAGGGTGACTGCCAGCCTCATGCTTCAGCTCTCTATACTGAAAGGCCATGCATACTGATCACAGCAACGCTCAGCTTGTCTGATCCAGTGACCTGGTAACAGCAAGGTAACTTGGGCTCTTTTGTTCGTATCCAGGCAGAATTTAAAAAATGAAAACAAAGAAATGTGTGGGGTTGTGATTAGTCTGCACTAAGGGCTGTGACTAAACGTTTTCTTACAGAAGAATAAAGTCTGAAATTTGTAGTGTTTTTGTGTTTTCAGTTGTACATTTTTTCTACTGGTCTATTTGTTAGAAAATCCTGATATGTGCATAAATTGGATGAGGCAAAAAAAAAGTCTGTCTGTTCCCTGATTGTACGAATTCTGCCATTATGAAATCATTACAAGTGACAAATGTCAGCTGTGTCACTGTTGCCCAGGCTGTGTGCACCTTGCTGTCTAATTAGGGGAATTGACTGTAATATCTGCAATTTCTCCTCCATTCGCTCAAATTATGGGGCTCATTTGCCAGGCACAGCTGTTCCTCTTGGTCCCTGAATGGCACAGCACTGTGGCCGTGAGCAGCCTTAATTATGCCCTGCAGTAGCACAGACCTGGGCATTAAAGGTCTTGCTGTTAGAACTTACACACACACACACACACAATTAAATGAAATATATTTTCTTCCAAGTGCAGGCTATACAAAGTTGAATTTCCAGATTAAAGTTTAGATGGCAACACCTGTACAAAAACTTTGCACATTTTGTTAATGTGTGTTCCTATTCTACAGAAACTGTACCCTCTTTTTAGATACCTTACAAAATGCCTAACTAAGTGTCAATAGAACTTGGTTTATTACATCGCCCCTAGCCTCACTCTTCAATATGGTGAAGTTGTAGCAGGAAATAAAACCCCTTGTTCTTTGCCCTTTGCAAGAAATACGCATTCTTCATGCAGAAAGAATTTCTAAAGTGACCTGGGCTGCAACTGCAGAACCCATTTGAGTTATAAAGAACTCTGAGTGTCCTTTTTATCACTTGCTTGTCTGGCTGTTTCACAACCCTTGAGCAATTTACCTCTTCTAGGCCATGCAGTTTCAGAACTTCAGAAAAAAACAGTTGGTACTTTGTGTATCAACAAACTTCAGTATATTTCTAGACACATAAATCTGCACATTCTTAAATCCTACAAGTGCAGCTTTTTACCTGAAATCAACTTTGAACACAGGCTGAAACTAACCCAAAATATTGAGACATTTTTTTTCCTTTTTGGGTACCCTGTAACTTTTATAGTCTTGGTATGTTTCCCTATGAAACCTTAACTGCTGATAAAAAAAAAATACTTTTGACAGTTGAACACTTAGTCATGGTGGTCTGGCCATGGAGAGCACTTCACAATAGGGTGTACTTTCTTCTGGACCATAAGAAGGCTGCCTGCTGGGTTTTATGTAGTTTCTGTGCTCTATTCCAAGAAAGCATTAAGGGTTTAATTCACAAAACCTCATTACTTCCATTGTCGTTTTATTAGCATTTAATGAACTTTGCACTTAACATCTTACCAGTTTAATGAAATCGTCTACATAATCTACTGATGCACAAAGGAGATGCAACACCCAAGTGTGGGTTTAATATTCTAAACACAAACTAAATCTCAAATAATGTGAACAAAAATAGATCAGATGATCATATTGCCTTTTCAATATGAAATCCAACAATTTAAAATATGGAACATAATGGAACTTTATAAAATCAGGATGAGATATGACCTCAATAAGCATTGAACCTGATCAGCTTCTAGATAGACTGCTATTGGATGTCTTACCACTCTTTATGATTCAGCTGGGGAATTGCAGTTGTCTCCTGTTGATGGCATTGGTGATAACCACAAATGTTCTGCTGGACTGATTTCAGCAGCTAAAGCTTTTACAGCAAGGTTTCGGGAGTTTTCTTGAAGTTATGTCTTTGTAATCCTAGCACTAAGTGGTCTTGCGTTGTCCTTCTGGCGATTGTACACTTCTAGAAATACCTGCAGGAACATAACTCAAGGCCTTTATTTCAAAGAAGAGTTCGTCCCACATCACACTTCCTCCACCGTACTGTACAGATATACTTGAACAACACAAAAGTCAGCATGGTCCTTCAACACACCGTCTTCTGTTAAGTCTGTCAAGTGCGCAACAGCATTTAGCATGAATAAAACACTTCACATCTCTCTCTGCCATCACCTTAGATGTTCTCTGGCCTACAAAAGACATCTCCGTGCTATCATTATTACTCCTGAAATGCCACTGTGCATGCACACTATTTCCATGCTAACAGATAGCTATAGTCTTTTTAATGTGCAGGTTATTTCTTCCTAGAGTTTCTTTTGCAGGTGCCCCTGCAGTCTGAAAATGGTTACACCCTTGAAAGCAATGATCCACTCACCTGCCTTTGATGTGTGTATGTGTTCTAAAAAGTATAACACTTAGCGGTAGTGTGCAACTGTGTCACATTTGTAGTTTTTACACTTGCATCATTTCAGGGCTCTCTGGGAAAGTGGTTGGGAGACACAGCCCTAATACTGTACCTCCATTGCTTATATTTGTTCTCTCCTTTCAGCTAACACAGAAGGAATCGCTGGTGACCTTGCTGGATAACCGCACCTGGGCCAAGCAGGGCATTGCCGAGGAGTTTGACTACATTGGCAACTCTCAGGCCTGGAAACACCCACAGCTCAATGTCTTTGTCACCCTCGTCATCTTCATCGTCATGAAGGTAGGGCACAGCACTCCTTTGGCTCCAAGGCAGGGCCAACCATGTACCAGGCACCTTGTACACTCTAGGTGTTTTAGTCTGGCCCCATCTTTAATTATGGAGCTGCACTATACAGTATATCAGCTTATCAAAAGGTTAGTGGTTCTAGCTGTGTGGTGGTGGACTGGAAGAATACTATGCTTGGCTTACCATAAAAAAGACGAGGAGATTAAATACCAGACCTTCCTATTCTGTCCAATACATGATTTGTGTTTGGCCAGCTCTTTTCTTGATTAAAATCAGTTTATTAAATTGAAAAAAATAAAATAAAACTAAGTTGTATCAAAGGTTCTCACCAGAAGGGATTGAAAGGATACGATTTGTTCTATCATTTTGCATGTGCAGAGCTAGATATAAGGATCCTGTTGTACAGCAGTTTGATCATTTTCAGGTTCCACCAGTTGAAGGCTCCTGCACAGATCAAACTGATGAATAGAAATTTGTTAACTTCAGACTTTTGTCTGTGAATCCTGAGCTTGGTTTAAAATTGTGAACTGTTAAATATGTGGTGCTGGCTTCTGTACAAAACAATCCACTGGTAATGTTTGGAAAGGATCAAACTGTAGCACATTTGGGGTATTATTTCTATCTCCATTGCTCCTTTTAGAAAACTTTTTAGGGAATTCTGTTTTTTACACATGCATTTAGTGTCACCCAGTTGAGACCCCAAATGAGAAACTGCACTTACTGTAGGACATTACATTTTTGTAGTGTTGGTCTGACTACTTATTTTACAGTCCTTGAATCTAGAGGATATAACCAGGTAATTACAGAAATCTGGAATAAACCCTTCTAGAATACAGTAATTCCATGGCAGTGGGTAACATTAGTAGCACATGCAAAATGAAATGTTTGTGGACAACAATAATAAAGTAGCAATTACAGTGCCTTGCGAAAGTATTCGGCCCCCTTGAACTTTTCAACCTTTTGCCACATTTCAGGCTTCAAACATAAAGATATAAATTTTTTATTTTATGTGAAGAATCACCAACAAGTGGGACACAATTGTGAAGTGGAACGAAATCTATTGGATTTTTGAAACTTTTTTAACTAATAAGAAAATGAAAAGTGGGGCGTGCAAAATTATTCGGCCCCCTTGCGTTAATACTTTGTAGAGCCACCTTTTGCTGCGATTACAGCTGCAAGTCGCTTGGGGTATGTCTCTATCAGTTTTGCACATCGAGAGACTGAAATTCTTGCCCATTCTTCCTTGCAAAACAGCTCGAGCTCAGTGAGGTTGGATGGAGAGCGTTTGTGAACAGCAGTTTTCAGCTCTTTCCACAGATTCTCGATTGGATTCAGGTCTGGACTTTGACTTGGCCATTCAAACACCTGGATACGTTTATTTGTGAACCATTCCTTTGTAGATTTTGCTGTATGTTTGGGATCATTGTCTTGTTGGAAGATAAATCTCCGTCCCAGTTTCAGGTCTTTTGCAGACTCCAACAGGTTTTCATCCAGAATGGTCCTGTATTTGGCTGCATCCATCTTCCCCTCAATTTTAACCATCTTCCCTGTCCCTGCTGAAGAAAAGCACGCCCAAACCATGATGCTGCCACCACCATGTTTGACAGTGGGGATGGTGTGTTGAGGGTGATGAGCTGTGTTGCTTTTACGCCAAACATATCGTTTTGCATTGTGGCCAAAAAGTTCGATTTTGGTTTTATCTGACCAGAGCACCTTCTTCCACATGTTTGGGGTGTCTCCCAGGTGGCTTGTGGCAAACTTTAGACGAGACTTTTTATGGATATCTTTGAGAAATGGCTTTCTTCTTGCCACTCTTCCATGAAGGCCAGATTTGTGCAGTGTAAGACTGATTGTTGTCCTATGGACAGACTCTCCCAGCTCAGCTGTAGTTCTCTGCAGTTCATCCAGAGTGATCATGGGCCTCTTGGCTGCATCTCTGATCAGTCTTCTCCTTGTCTGAGCTGAAAGTTTAGAGGGACGGCCAGGTCTTGGTAGATTTGCAGTGGTCTGATACTCCTTCCATTTCAAGATGATCGCTTGCACAGTGCTCCTTGGGATGTTTGAAGCTTGGGAAATCTTTTTGTATCCAAATCCGGCTTTAAACTTCTCCACAACAGTATTACGGACCTGCCTGGTGTGTTCCTTGGTCTTCATGATGCTCTCTGCGCTTTCAACAGAACCTTGAGACTATCACAGAGCAGGTGCATTTATACAGAGACTTGATTACACACAGGTGGATTCTATTTATCACCATCAGTCATTTAGGACAACATTGGATCATTCAGAGATCCTCGCTGAACTTCTGGAGTGAGTTTGCTGCACTGAAAGTAAAGGGGCCGAATAATTTTGCACGCCCCACTTTTCATTTTTTTATTAGTTAAAAAAGTTTCAAAAATCCAATAGATTTCGTTCCACTTCACAATTGTGTCCCACTTGTTGGTGATTCTTCACATAAAATAAAAAATGTATATCTTTATGTTTGAAGCCTGAAATGTGGCAAAAGGTTGAAAAGTTCAAGGGGGCCGAATACTTTCGCAAGGCACTGTAACAATCAAGCTCTCACTAATGCATCAATCCACAGTTGGTCTTTCCTATTAAATAAAATATGGTTGTGCGCTTATTACCTTGGCATTTAGCAGTGACCAGGTTACATTTTAAAGATTTGCTGTTCTTTTGAATTCCTTGGATTGTTCCCAGGGTGTGTTGGGCTGCACTGTTAAAATTAGGAGTCTGCGAAAGCCAGGGGCGACAGGCAGTAAGAGACAGAAGGAGGTGTGCTGTGATTCTGGTGTCAGTCACACTGAGGGAATATATAAATGGGCTGTCTAGAACCAGGACTTAATTACCAGCTTGGGATTGTAAAGAATGTGTTTAATTTTCTCTGAGTCAATTAAGACTTAAGTCTCCTACAGCTCATACAGATGTGAGTAATGTTATTTAAGTGGAATTAATTGTTAAAGTTGGAGGTTCGCTCTTGGCTTTCAAAGTTAATTTTGTACTAAGGGAATGATAAATTATTATTAAAAATGGTTCTCACAACACATGTAGTTACGTGATGTGCTAATGTCTTATGTTTGAGAAAAGGATTGTGATGACATGCTTTCTATGCAAATCAAAGCAGAATTACAGTACTATTTAATATTATAATATTACATAATATATAAAGAAGATGGTATTATGTGTGCTACATTCCAATTATGCGATCTGATGGAGTAGGATATCTCAAGATTGGTATTAAATGTGTCTCAGAAATGGTTAGACCGTGTGTAGGAAACCCTTATTTCAGTCTAGCTTAATCCAGGACTTTGATCAAGCAGATACTGTAATAACTCAAAGAGCTATTTTTCTGAAAGTCACTTAGACAGCAAGTTGCACCATTCTGAAAAATATAGTGTTGTATATACTGTGTATAATGGTGGCAATGTTAGCAAGTTACATGTTGAACCTTTTCATACCACAAGAACACTGAGCAGGACACACCAGGTGTTCCACAAAGGTTCTCAGATATTTTCCTTCACTTGAGGTTGTGCTTGTGTTTAAGAGTTGTGAGATTGAACTGCACGTTTGATTGGTTGCACTCATTTTAAATAGGAACCTGGGATTGTTCTAGCCAGGAAAATTGATAGAAATCTATCTTCTGGTCCTTAAGCAAATGATTTGGTTCCTGCCACTGAGAGAGCCGTGCAGTTTGCTAATGTTTTGGGCATCATCTTCAGTGTGTATTACTATGTATTTAAGTGTGGGTCAGTCATGTTTCTTTTCATTGTTACATCTTCACACACCAGTGCAGCACTCTGAGAGTCAAGGTGTCAGATTGTGTGCTGTGGTGTGTTTTTGAGGCTGCAGTCTGCTGGAAACCCTCTTTCAGATCCTGTAATGATGCCAACTGCAAAGTTTCCATCACATCAATGTCCAGAGGGTGGCATCTCTCCAAGAGCTGTGATGTCATCACACAGGCAGCAGCCTCCAGCTGCACATTGGAAACCTTGACATCCGACTTCAGTTAGTTTATCTGACAAGTTGTCAGGCTACTAAATTAAAAGAAAATTACCAAATTCTGTTGCTTTTATATGTGATGCTTTATGTTAAATTCTGTTGGTTAAATGTAGCAAGACAAGCTGTTCCTGTGTTGTACAATACTGTGTTTTTCAGAAACACTGTTTCTGAACAGAGGGTGGCATCTCTCCAAGAGCTGTGATGTCATCACACAGGCAGCAGCCTCCAGCTGCACATTGGAAACCTTGACATCCGACTTCAGTTAGTTTATCTGACAAGTTGTCAGGCTACTAAATTAAAAGAAAATTACCAAATTCTGTTGCTTTTATATGTGATGCTTTATGTTAAATTCTGTTGGTTAAATGTAGCAAGACAAGCTGTTCCTGTGTTGTACAATACTGTGTTTTTCAGAAACTGAGAGCAACAAGGGCAAGTGAACATAAAGGATGATATTGCAAGTTCCTTAATTATTTGTTTTCTAAGATACCGGTAGTATAATTCGTTTCTGTGATGTAGGAACTGTAGAGAGTCAGTTCTGTGTCTAATATACCTGTGTACCCCCAAGTTTTCAGCAGTAGAAACAGCAGAAAATATCCTAGAGAAATATTGTCACTTTGCAGCAGAAACTTTAACTACAGTACTTTGTATTGCTTGATGTACTGTAGAAGGTGGAGTTTCCCCTTTTAGAAATATTTTTGGTACAAACAAGAGGTTAATAGATGCTATGTCCGCCATGTTGCCGAGTTCTTAAACTTAATGACGCTACATGCCATGTATAAATAATTTGGATATGTCTTGATACACATGTTTTTACACTTTTTGTTCCTTTGTGAAGAAGCAAGGTTTGAGCTGTAAATGTAAAAATAGACGTTTCACAGCTTCTCAGTATTATCCATCCAACAGATTAATCAATTACCAATAGAGCAGTGGCATTCAGTGCTGGAAAACATGTACAGTATGTGAGCTGTTTTAGTGTACAGTAGGTATTGTGAGTTTCACTTTAAAAAGTCGGACACACATATTGCTTGTTTAAATCTGGGGCATTTATCCTGTCTTTAAGCTTGAGCTTGCCACTTTTTCTCTCTTTATTTTCCCCAAATTTGAAATTACCAGACCTAGATTAACTTGGCACATCACTGCCACTGTCACTACAGTATGGAAGGGACCAAGATTATCCTTGCTGTGGAGCCAGTCACCATTTGCCAGTCTCAGGGTGCCTTCAGGACAGTTTACTTTGAGTGTTCTTATTGATGAGCTTGAGCTCAAAAGCAATGACCAAGTGCCAAATGTAACAACCGCTTGGGTAATGCTGGATTCACTCTGCTAATAACATGGCCCAGACTTAGACTGCTAATGTCTGGACTGTAGGTCTCTGCCTATGCACCATTTGAGTTCATCCAAAATGCATACCATTAATGATTTGTACTGTACATCCTGTGAAATTTACAAATATCAGTGTATTGGCATGGATATATACAACTTGGAGTCTGATGCCATCCAGACCTTCAGTCAATGTTCTCTCTCTTGATGCCCATGCTTTTGTTGGAGAGCACAGAAGATAAGGGGCAGAAGTGTTGAGTGCTTTTGCTGGAGGGCACAGAAGATAAGGGGCAGAAGTGTTGAGATGTGTGAATGGACTCCTACCTGATTAATGGAGGCAATCCAGATTCAAATGCTGCAAAGACTGGTTTTCAAAAGTCATTTGTACATCTTGTTTTTTTCCCCCTAAATATATCCTTTAACTGAAGGCTACTTTTAATGAACCTAAACTGTAAGAAAATGTCATCTTTCCATTGGTGGATGTTTCACACAGATGTAAAGTGTTCAGGTGGCCTAGAATGTGTTTATCAGATGATAAGTGACATTTTGGAACTCTCTTTCAAGTTATTATACTTTCCCAAAAAACTGACCAGCTTGAATCTTTCATTGATTTGACTGATTTGTGAAGTCTTACACTACCTCTTGAAGTCAGTCTGGTCTAAGTTTAAGTCTTTGCTGGTCAGCAATGGCCCTTGGTGCTGAATGAGTGACAGGTGACCGACTGGCCACCTGCATGTGCCTGCTGCGAATGCACAGGCCATTTCTACTCTCTTCCTGCCAAATTCCATTTAAAGCTTCAGCTGAGAGCCTTCTTATTCATTCTGAATGATTTTTTAAGTTGTGTCCTGCTTTGAACAGCTATCCCGGATGTGATTACATTATACTGTAAGTTAACTCCTTTTCGAAGGCTGGTGTATTTGGTGATATATTTGTTCTTATCAGTCAATAAATAACTTTAATTGATCTATCAGGTGCAATCGCAAGCCTTAGCTGCCCAAGAGAGGTCCTCGGACTGCTCTATTAAATTACTGTACCTGCTGTCTAAATGTCCTCAACTTGTTCTTTATCAACTTATCTAGCTAAATAAAATAAGTAATTGGTTTCATGTTGGCCATTATGATGTCACACTTAGGAATGAGCGATATTGTTGATTTGCACCTGCTACTGTATCAAATACAACAAATGAGTAAATAAAAATACTGAAGCCCAAAATACATCAAAACCCTTAGCAACAGCCTGTATTCCTTCTTCATATTGTAGTTTATATAGATGGGGCTGACAGGCCTGTCATTTGTAACCTTTCTTATGTCAGGCTTTTACTGTTAAGATGTTAATACTGGCAGCCTGTCTTTCAGTTGCTCACACAGTTCCCAAAAGCTATTCCTTGACATGTAATTCCTGTCAGGGTTAATGGCTGTTTTCTCATTATCAGGAAACCTGTATTTTCTTTAACTGCATCTTGTTTTATTTACTGAAACTTAACTCAATGATACGGAAAAGACGCACAACAGTAGTGAGACTTGGTTCACTTGGTACTTGGCCTCCTTGCTTTGAGAAACTGAGGCACTCTCAGGGTGACAGCAGATGGGAATCTTATCAGGGAAAGCCAAAAGACTGACATTTTTTCTCTTCTTCTGTCATTAAGGTGCCATCTTGTTTTCAGCAAAGTTCCTCGGGCCCTTAGCCTGGAAGGTAACTAGAAGTGAATACGATGTTTTGCGCTGTCAAAAGTGAGCTAAAAAAATTACATAAATCTCAGTTTCTCTGGTGGCACCCATCAGTGCTGAGAAATAGCAGTTCAACTGCTTTCCTTATTTTCTCTGTTATGTGTGTTGACTGAGCTGTCTCAGGGGAATGGCAGCAGGGGTGACAGAGTGGAAATATACTCAAGTTAATTAAAGAAAAAGACATTTAAAGTAACATATTGAAAAGCAAGGACTTGCATTTACTCTAGGGGACCTTGTTATAGATTCACCTTTCACAGGAGCGGCTGGCCTGTTCATAATTGATAAATTAAAAGTAATATTTATAATAAAAAAATGTCCTAGGCATCATAACTCTTCTCCTTGAATAGTCTCTCTCACTGCTTCTCACCCACACCATACCACACTCTGCTTCTGGAAAAAGACTGAAATAAGCTTCGGTTCTTTGGCTTAATTGCTGTTTATTATCCAGCTTTTTGTTCTCTGCTTTGTCGTCCCCAAAGCATATGTGCTTAAGCAGCGGGTACAAACAGCCTTGACAGCCTTAAGGAATGCTTGATTTACATTACACTTGGTCTATCTGTTAGTACTCGGCCGAATGCAGCAGTCTTTTATGAAACAATTTCTGTGTATGAGGGAGGTTAATAAGAGCTTTAATCTATGGAGAGGCAAGCCTGAGCAACTTTCAAAAATGGCATTTCAAAGGCAATAATAAAACAATCCACCCTTGTATCTCTTCATTACATGGAAGTATATGGTTATAACTTACATAGACACATGATAAAAGTTTGTGCATCATATATATACAGTAGATGTTAGACCACTAACATAGAGCAGAAAATAATCTCTTAAGTCTTTTCTCAATACAAACGCATAGTGAAAAGGCTCATGTTAAAACACCTCTCCAGAGTCAGTATTAAGACCCTATAACTCGCAGCTGCACAGAGCTACAGGACAGCCAATTAAGAAACAGTAATACACAAAGCTCGTCATACACGGCTTTATTAAACAAGCTGAGAGTGAAGGATTAGCAGCTCTAATGAGATTGTTTTTTTTTTCCTTTTCCCCAGTGTGGTTGCTCTATAAAATCTTTAATACTATGGCTGGTGCCTTTTTTTACAGCTCTTTGTTTTAGGTTCTGTAACAGTTCTTTAAGTGAGCAGGAAAGCATGACCAATAACAGCTATTGATAAGTGCAGTGTTGTTTCATTTGTTTCTAGGCTGAAGTGGAGATGTAAAGGAACTCCCTGCACATGATTTTGTATTGTTTTTTTCACTGCTGATTTTTTTTAAATTAGCCATCTCTCTGCCTCTATAGATACCGGGCAGTGGTGTGAGAAGTTGAACTGTTAACTTCTGGGGCCGTGGTGCACACTGTAGACAGGGCATTGGTCTACAGGTTTCGTAAGCAAAGAATTATAAGTTTGTTTCCAAGCAAAAACAAAAACAGAAGATGGGTAGGCATCCGGATCTTGCTAATCCCACAGTCTTCATTTAAAAAGGAGCATATAATTTCCCAGAGGAAGCAGATACACTTAAAACATTTCAGTAAAGAAATATTGAACAGAATTGACTTCCCTATACTTTTTCTTAGCTCTTTGATGTTGCATAATACCCACAATACAAGACTGTGTTTACCTAAAAGCATCATGAAATGATGGAATTTGATGTAACACGCTACTGGTACCATGTACAGTAATACAACAGTGGGGTACACAGTGAGGTGACCTTTCACCAAGGGAGAAGCAAATTCAACGGTACTGTATATTCCCTCTGGTAACGAGGCTGCCGTTGTTAGTGATTTCTGTCCCATTTTGCTGTCCAAATGTACATATACAGTATATACTGTACACAGCATTTTGCTCCTCTAAAAGCCCATGTGAGACTGTTACACAAGTCAGATGAAATACTTGTGGCATTAGCATACTGTTTGGCCTTTAATAAAGAGGGGTGGTTGACAAATGCACCCTCAGACTCACTCTGGCACACACCCAGCCAGCCTTCAGCTGTGCATCTTGCTCCGAGGAGCCACCTACTGTATGAGTTGGTTTTGATATCCAGAGTCCAGTTGTTCCCAGTACTGGGTGCAACAGTGTTTGCCATGCTTGCCTTCTTGGCTGCACAGTTTTTCTGGGGAGTTGGGAGGTTCTATCCTCCAGAAAATGACTGTCATTTGAACCAGCCCCACTTTTTTCCCCAGAATTTGACCGTGGAAATTAAGCATTGGCATTGGAGGGTTCTACAGAAGTTCTCATCAGGTGTGAGTGCCAGCTGAACAGAGCAGAGCATATGCATGTAATGTACTGTAGAGTGCACTTCAAACCAGTCCAGCTGCTCGTCTTGGATACTGTGAAAAGGGTTAAGAGGCCCCTCAGCAGAGCTTAACCCTTTGGCCATTTGGTGCAGTTAAGATCATCTACAGAAATATAGTCTTCCACCTGGATGATACTCTGCAAAGAGCCAGGCTAAATGGAGTGTCATAGAGCCCTTGTGGACAGATCACCCTTTAGGATGACCACCCTTAAGGATTACCCTTAAGGTTATGGTCTTGTTGCTATTTCAGGATGCAGAAGTCATGACAACTGATGACCTCTTCAGCAGCTCCAGTATTGTAGGACAAAGCCCTGATTCTCGTTACCCTCAAAGCTTAACACACTTCACCTTCAGTTCATCAACTCAACACACTGAACCCTCAATGCTCTTCACCCTCAATGCTCTTCACACTCAAACCAGCTCAATACACTGAACTTGAATAACTAACATAACACAGACTAATCCTAGCACATGTATAACTCATAGAGCTGGTTTGTTTGCCTTGCATTGGCTTTTAGCAGAACAAAATGCTGTGTATATATATAAGTACATTTTGACTAGAAAACTCTGCTTAAAATTCTGATTGATTGATTTGACTTCCAAATCTAACAAAAACTGCAGCAATGAGATCAAGGAGAAATCTTTTAATTTGATTAGTTTAACGGACTTGGTCAGCTTACTGGCTTAACACAACAAACATTGCAGGAGATAAAAAAGGGATGCTGTTTGCATTTGAAAAAAAATCTGGAATAGCATCATAGCAGATTGCTGATCTTGAATTTTTTCTCTGGAGAGATGCAACGAATTTCAAGGTACCGTATGTCAGCATGGTTATTGGCACGGTGAGAGTTGTGTTGATGGATAGCGCATATCTTTCATAGCACATATCTTTCTGTATTTTGTCAGGGAAGTTATGAATTTGTGTGAAAAACCATGCCATGTGGACTTCCGTAATAAACTATTTGTAGCCCTGATTGCTTGTATTTATGGTCCTGTTGTGCTTTGAGAGGCTCTCTGTGATTTGTATTTGTTGCCAGTTCCCTGATGCTGGTGCATGGGACAATAAAGCCTAGTGAAATGTGAGGGGCCACTCTGAGACAGCCAATCAGATTGCAAGGGCTAAGAGCCTGGCTGCAGAACCACTGCCATTGTCTCCTGTGCAGCACAGAGGCCGGGAGCCAGTGGAGTGCAGTCAAGTACTTTTCGTACTTCATCAAACTGTCGGACTGCAAGGCTATTTTTTCAAGCTTTTTTAGGCAGTCTGTCTCTCTCTGTGTTTCTGCTTTCTTATCGATTCTCTTCTCCTTTCCCTCATTTCATCTCACTCCTTCTTTGCTTCACTCTCTTAGCCTCCTCACTCATTTAAAAAAAAAAACTTTTTCTTTCATCTCTCTTGCCCCCCTGCCCATTGCACTCAATCTGCCTCCTGCAGTCTGTCTTTTTCTCCATCTCACTCTGCCCTCCTGTTATAACCTCTCTTTCTTGCCCGCCCTCCTTGACAGGTGTGGAATTAGTGTGTAGCGATTGCTCTCTGATCAGCCTAATGGGTTTCCAGTCCTACTCAGCGCTTTCGTCGTCACAGACCAGAGGTGGTCATGTCTAGTACTCTTCCCTTAAAAAAGAGTCCGTTTCAGCTAAACTGTGCGAGAACAGGCCGTCAGGATGATTATCCCCACACGCCACCGGGTCGCTAGCTGCAGTGACAGTGTGTCACTCGCAGGCACTGATCTGGGAGGCCAGCTGAGGATGGTGTCAGCACCACTCTGTCTGATCAGAGGTCTTTCCTAGCTGGGTATGCATGCTGAACAGGCCTTTTCTTCCATCACTTACCAACTTATTAAACCTTCTCTTCTCTGACATTAACTTTGGAGGCTTCTTTTCTTTGTGTTCAAAGAACACGTTGGAAGTTTATAAAGTAAAGACCGTTTGGCACACCTCCCTCATTTAATTACCAATAGCTAACAGCCTCAAAATCCCATTTAGCCTCTTCTAAAAAGAGCAGCTAACAGTTTATCTTTGGAGATCAATATGAAAAATAAAGCTTTGAATTTTAAAAGTAGTTTTATCGTTTTAGTAAGACTGCTTTATTTTGTGTTGATTTTACTATGTTTTAAAAACTTTTCTAAGCTGGGGAAAGAGTAAAGGAATGCAATAGCCTCATTCCTTGTGCACTATGTACATTGCCTTGGGCTGGCACCTCTGAAGCACTATGAATTGATTTGAAAGTCATGCTCAATGAGGCTCATGTTGTATTGAAGAGCCTATTTCCTAGATGGAATAGTGCTCAGACCTGGCATTAGAGATCCCTAGCCCTTCAGACGTTATGATTGTCTTTACTAAGCACATAAAGACCCTATTATTCTTTACTTTTAACTAGTGCGAGTTAAGAGCCCTTACACGGGACATTCTCTATCAAGAGAATCTGGTTACCTACTCTACGGCCCTGTCCCAATATGCACGCTTTCGATCCTGCGCCTTTAATATGTGTGTTCTCCCTCAAGTCTGCAAGGGCTTAGGGTGTCCCATTTCTAAAAGAGTGCTCTCAAGCGCCCCCAATTGTACCTTATTTAGTTTACTTTAAGTGAACATGAATGAGTGCATTATGTTCCTCGTACTGTCAAATGATATGAAATGTATTTAATCGTACAAAGCTTTAAATAAACAGAGTGGTAACATCGAGTTTTCCTTAGTTTACTTCACCCATTTTGAGTCTAGCCTGCTCAACATAAATGAGCATGATGGATGTGTCATTACTTTTGTGCAGGAATAGACCAGATGAAATTCAGTTACATCAAACTTCGAGCAGAAAGTGAAAAATTATTTTAAAAATTATCGGCCGACATGCACTAAAGCCACTGGAAAAGAAGCATCAGCAACAGACAGCTTTTTGACCCAGAGCCGTGAAAACGGCTTGCACACTTGCACTATCTCACAGTACAGACTTGGAGGAAGGGCTTAGGGTGCAGTATGAGAATTGGGCCATGGCATTTAATATGACATTAGGACACCACTCTGCCCTCAGAGAAGGGTTCAGTTCAATTCAGTCTGTGTGGGGCTTGGTGCCTTGCCCAAAAATACTGTAGGTATTGTTACTACTTTCACAGCTCCATCTCAGACACCTGTAGACACATATTCAGCCAAGCCTAATGTACAGTCCCTAACTCCTACAGTAGCAGGTTTGAACTGCTTGTAAAGCTGACACACAAAGTTCAATATCTGACCTTCAGATGAAGGGCCTGTTAATATTCAATGGTATTCATTTAATACATTTATTAAAGAAAAAGTGACTAATTGGAAGATATTTTGTAGCCATGCCAGTTAAAGGTCAACTGTCTGTGTTTATGGAAAAAGCTCAGGCACTGTCTGTTCCTTCTTTGCTTAAATAGCCTGTTTTAGCTGCATATTTACCTGTGCTGTGAGGTGATAGTGTGACAGTCATACAGCTCTGTAATGAGTCTTACTTCACAAGACTCCCCATAGCCTGAGGAAACAGAGGGAACCATGGTGGAGTTGCGTAATAGGACCTCTGAGGACGATGTAAATCACAGTTATGTTCAAGTCACTTTACTGCCTCAGCTTTTATTTTTTCTAATACGTGTCATTAAGCATGTTTTATGTATAACAGCTTTTGTGCACAACACTGGATCCTGAAATACAGAAATACTGAAATTCTGATGTACAGAATATGAAACAAACCTGTGGCCATATATGATCTGATCTTCTACGTGAAGTCATCCTCAAATGTCAGACTGGGCGGTGTTTGCTCTGCCAGATTTCTTACCGAACCTTTGTACCCAGTAGTGTGTGAAAAAATGACGGAGGCTGCAGTGATCTTGCTATTTGTCTGGACAAGCTCCAAATAGATTTTTGGAATTAAACTTTCTGTAGCTGTAAAACTGTTAACATATCACAGTCATATGCACATGAGCACTCTAGGTTATCTATACAATAATCTCAGGTTTTCTGTTACAGATCAAAGAGACCCATGTATAATGTAGAGAAGTACAGGCTTTAGTTTGGTAACTGTCCCCAGCTTCTGCCAGCGTGTACCTGGGATTAATGCAGAGTGTTACTTTGTGTTAATACAAGCCCATCCCTGCTGGGAGAGCTCTCTGATGTGAATCCAGAATATGAGCTGTCCTGTGCAGGGGGAATCACACAGCACGATTTGGAGAACTAAGTGGTGCAGAGATTTTTGACAGGACTGTTCCTCACATCACTGTGTTGTGCCAGAAGCAATGGGCTGTGGGAATCTAGTAAAGCTCCAAGCTTTTGAGCTGCAGTTTTGGTTGTGGCAAGGTCACAAGTTTTACAGTTTTCTTTAATGCATATAAACTATTCATTATAATAGGAAAGGTTGTGTGATGACAGTTGTCTGTAGGAGTTATACATTTTTGTCTCTAAGAAACAGAGCTTGTTGTGGTAGTAGAACTGCCTGATTTTCTGCTGCAGACATGGTATAAATAGCGTTTTGCACATCCATCTCCATCAGGCCCTGTATGATATACATGACCAAGAAACCCAACACAGATGTGGCTGTGCTTTGTTTGTGCCTGGTGTTGTGGCTCATTGAAATGGTCTCTATGTTGAAACTGCTCATTTTAATAAGGCAGGACTCTGTGTAATGAATGCTATGCCTTGGATGTAAAGCATTTATTTTTCTAGGTGACATTCCATTGCACAACTTTGTTTTTACTGCTTTGTGTCATTGGTGACCTAAACTTTTTATAAGTTGAAGGTGTGTCAATGTGCAGTGGCCCTGGGTTCAGTTCCTGGGGTGTTATCTGCATGGAGTTACTGTGTTCTCCCCGTTGTCGTTTGGGTTTCCTAGACATGCTGGTAGGTTAATTGGTTTCCGGACCATGGTGTCACTGTGCATGTTTTGTGTCTGTGCGTGCTCTGCAGTGGACTGGCGTCCTGTCCAGAGTGTAACCTGTCTTGTGCCTGTACCATGCCAGGTTAGGCTCCGGCTCCCCGTGACCCTGTACAGATAATGTGCTTTCTCCCTGTGCCCTTGACCTGCAGTACTAATGCAGTACTTTATCATTTTCACCTGTGTCTTTTTATCATAAACCGATAAATTAGTGCATTGCTGCCTCGCAGCGCTGGGGCCCCGGAGACCTGGGTTAAATTCTGGAACTGTGGTGCTATCTGCATGGAGTTTCTGCATTTTCCTTGCGTTTATGTGGGTTTCGTCTGGGTGTTCCAGTTTCCTCCCTCAGTCTAAAAACATACTGGTCATTTGCTTTCAGAGAAAATTGTCCCTGGTGCAAGTGTGTGAGTCTGTTCTTGTGTCCTGCGATGCTTGAGCATCCCATCCAGAATGTTCTCTGCCTTCCAGGGGGATATCCCTGCTTGGCTGGGATAGGCTTTTACTGCCCTGTGACCCTGTATTGAAAGAAGAGGTTAGGAGATGGATGGATAGTTGATCATCTGTTGAGCTGTTCAGACAGAAGTATGGAGGCTAATTCTTAAACCTTTTGAGGAGAAACTGCAGAAATGTGGGAATGCTACAGCTGATGGAAACAACATGCCCCAAGTATAGTACTGTATTTGTGAAACTAAACATTGATTGCAGGAGCAGAGCAAACAAGTGCTAAACGAGCAAGCTGATCAATTAAAGGCATCAGCTACAGTAGCACCAGTGATAAAGAGCTTAGCTGGAACAAAAACCAGCTGCAGTCACACGGGTCCCCCAGGAACAGGTTTGACCACCACTTATCCGCAATTTTATGTCAACCTTTCACTGCCTCTCTCACTTTATAGATATCGCTGCCTTATCTGCTGATGCATCAGGAGTTGAATCAGGGAGGGACTCAGGCTGTTTAAATCAGATCCATCGCTGTCCTAGTTAAGCTGCTGTCATAGACAGTCTGGATTGTACTTTTTACAGTATGTATTTTGGCCTTACTTTGCCAAAGCATTATTGTGATTTTTAAGGGGCCATAGAACACACTCCATTCATCAGACATTTGGAAAAAAAATATAATTTTCATTCGTTTTTAAAGTTTATTGGCCACTAATTTTATGATGTAAGAACTGCAGTTCAAGAATGAAGACGTTCAAAGAGGCCTGAAAGATCAGTAAGAAGTGCTTCTTTCAATGGGGAGGAGGAGGCATTTGTGGAAGATTCCAGAGTGTAGACATATTTCTAAAAGTTTAGAGATTTTTCCTGATTTTATCCTTGGCCCCGTCACTGAATTGCTCTATATCAGTTGGAGCAAGATACTTATCCTATGTGGAGGAGATTTGAAACAGAAAACAGTGATGTAGCAAATGAGTCTTTGGAAGCAGTACATTAAGTGATGCAATTTACTATAGTTAATGTGAGACATTCTCACAGCACTTTCTGTATATGGAATAATCTTAATGGTTTTATGTATCTTGTAAAGATACATGCTGCTTGTCTTAAGCCACCAGCAGAACCGTGTGTGACTTGTCTGTGTTTAACTTTGATGTGTAGACTGGAGATGGAGAGAAGGGTAACAGTGTGACCAGGGTCTGACAGATGAGCAGCTGGCGTGTATTGACTCTCTTGGGTCCTGATCACTCTTATCGGGGTGGCTTAAGATAAGCCTTTCTCCCCTGTGGTGTAGCGCGAGTGGAACTGTGTTCTGAGCGTACATGAACACTGCTAGATAGGAGCTTTGCTAAGAATGAACCCTGCAGATCCCATCATGTGTTATTTTTTTGACAGAAGGATTTTGCTGCCTTTCATGATGCACAGAAATCTGAAAAAAAATCTATCAAAGGCCCCCAGGAGTCGTGGAATGTTTTGAAGCAGGATGAGATGTGGGGGGACAGGAGGCTTGCATTAGTAATTCTGAAGCTGCCCTTGAAGTTCTCGCCTGTGTTGCTCCTTAAGGATTGCACAGATCCATAGCAAGCATGTGATGGGCAGATCACACCTTTGGCATGCATCTGCATATGAGCAGATTAACCTTTTTCGTGACAGAAACCATTATGTTTTTCAGTGTTGTAGCTATTTGTAACGTGTAAGGCAATGCTATACACCCTTGCTCATGATGTGCTTATGAACAGTGTGGTTGCAAGATATGAGAGAGTCCGAAATGAAGTGCACAGAGCCCTGACGCTGGCCTGCATGGGAGAATGGGAGAGTGTGCAGAGGGCAGAAGATTTCGAGCATAGCTACATAATCTTGTTCTGTAGTTCAGGAGGGTCAATGATGTCATTTTGTATTCTCTGCATGAAGCAGTACTGTGCTTGTAATTAACCTTTTTGTGTTAATAAGTTAAGATTCACACCGCTTACGTTTTCCTGGAATATTAGTTTTGACCACACAAGTAAGTTGCTCATTGATGTAAATGTAAATATACTGTAGACTCCTGTAAAGATGCCAGGTGGGAAGTAGAGACTTATGTGATATCAATCAAGCTGCTGGTTATTGTTACACGTGCAATCTTCTGAGAGTTTTTATACTCTACATTATTTGGAGTTGTGGTAAAACACTTTATGCTATGCAAAAAAACGATAGTGTTTTATTTTTTCAGCTGTTGTACATTTTTAAGGCATTGTTGGGAAGATGGGCGGCACAGTGGTGCAGTGGTTAGCATTGCTGACTAGTGGTTGGCAATGCTGGGGCCCTGTTGGCAATGCAGGCTGTGTCTGTCTGCCCTTGCCATCACATCCAGGGTGTTTCCTGTTTTGCACCCATTGCTTGCTACAGTAGTTTAACCTCCGGCTGCCCAGCTATCCTGAACTGGAAGACGTTAGTAAATGGATGGATGATATGACGATTACAGTTGTATTTGGGAAATTACTGCACACATTAAACAGGTATAATTACCGTTCTGCAATCTTCATACTGTAGATTTCATATTGGAGTTTGGGGAAGGCCCTAAGAACTAAGTGTCTGGTTGTGTCGTAATGCTGTAGAGAAACTGCTGTGTCTCCAGGGCTGCCTGTCTGTCATTACCCTGGGTCACCTGGAAATGTACCACATTAAACCACTTATACAAACAGCCATTAATAACCAAATCCCTCTGTCCCTCGAATCCCAGCCTTTGGAAAAGGTGAGCAGCTATAATTAATCTCATCTTTGGTGTAGGGTTAAGTTTCTTAGAAGAATAATGTGTAAGAAATGTGTAGCATGCATTGGAATCCAAGTCCAAATTGGACATATCAGTAATTGCCCCAAAGCCAATGACCAGTTAATCTCTTTTTTATTCAATGCTTGTGTTTTGTACTTCCTTTGAAATCACACTCCTGAACTGAGTTTTTGAGCATTACATTATTCGTATCTGCACGGTAATAACCTTAAGCTCTTATTTATGAATTTTCAGCTTCTTAAAATCCCACTCTGCCTGTCTTATTGAGTTTACAGCCTCAATGATCCTTTGGCAGGATTGCTGCAAATGAAATTGCTTTTCTCTCTAAAGGTTGTTGAACTCCTTGGATCAGAGATCTGAGTGCGGGCTCCTGTGTTTGGGATGTGCTACAACTTCAGCATCATAGCAAACAGGGTCTTGTGAACTGGAAGGTGCTGGCTGCAGCCACACCACACATACGGCTGAAGGGAGCTTGTATCTTGGTGTGCTTGTAATGAGCAGCTTCTAAAAAATAGTGTGCATCATATGGTGTTGTGAAAACAATGTAACTTTTGAGCTTGTAATTGTACTTCATTTTGTTGAGCCTCCTGGTCAAATACAAAACCATGATATTTTCTAATTTAAGCACTCAGTTTTTTTATGTGTAATTGTACTAGAGTCATGAATGTTCAAGCCTCCTTGGGTCAACACTTTGACAGAGTCATTTTGTTTGCTCTTGTCTCTGACTGTGGCGGTGGGCAGCAGGGTAGGAGCTCAGACGTTCTTGAATGTTTCAGGTTGGATCGCAGATGCCGAGACCCAGATAGGTGTGACTGGGATTTGCTGATGCTGTGTTTGTATTTTGAGTGAAAGAAATTGGTCCTTCTCTGGGACTTGGCTTTTGCCCCAGGGGGCTGGCGTGCTTTTCCATCACTTGCCAGAGCTGTGCAGGTCAAGCTCTGGACAGGACAAATCCAGAGTGGAATGAAATGCATCTTTTCATCTGTTCAGTGCAGCGCAGGTTTGTCCTGGAGGCTGGTGTCTCAGGCCGTTGTGTTTGCACAGGCAGTCACAGCCCTGCTTCCTAGGTTCAAGTTGATAGACGCAAAATAAATTTAATTGACATAGAAGTTTAGGAACTTTTCTAGAAAAAGTGAAAAGCATAATTACAAGAGTAGTCCTGAAACAGCTGTGGCAAGACATATTGATGTCTTTGAGTTTTTCAGAATCCCTCCACTTGCCTTGTAAAACTTTAAAAACCTTAAACGAATCAAGTACAATTGTTTTTGATTGGTGTGCTTTTTCTACAAACATTAATTTATTTTAATGACATTTTATTGAGAACAGCTTGTTCAATTAAAGCTCTGGCTTTAAACCTCCGAAGCCCAGTCTGGATTGTGAGAGTCATGCAAATTACAATTCCTCGCTGTCACACCTCAGACTGTCACAGGCAGCATTCACATCAGTGGTTGCTTTTTTTTGAGAGAAAGTGTTAAGAGGCAGATTTTCTCTGAGTTCACACTGCATAATCTACTTCAGTTGCACAGGTGTTTAAGAGTGAGGCGTGTAAGAATCACAATGGAGCTGTGAAGTTTTGAAGTCTGAAACCAACCAAGAACTTTTGAATCAAATCATAAAGTTACAGTGGCTACCAAAAGTATTCACCCCCATTGGACTTTTTTTTACATTTTATTGTGTTGCAATATATAATCAAATGTATTTAACTGGGAGTTTTTGGTATTGATTGACAGGAAATGCTCTTTAATGTCAATGTGAAAATAAAGGTATGCAGATCCTCCTAAATTAAACATAAATACAAAGTGGAAAATAACTGATTGTACTGTATAAGTATTTACCCCCTTTGAGACAGTGTTTGGTAGAGGTTTGGCAGAAATTACAGCCACTAATCTTCTTGAATGAGTATCTACCAGCTTTGCACATTTGGACACAGCAATTGTTGCCCATTCTTGTTTGCAAAATTGATCAAAGCCTCTCAGGTTAGATGGGAACTGTTGGTGAACTCCTTTTCAACTCCTGCCACAGATCCTAGGCTTTGGCTGTGTGTTTTGGGTCATTGTCTTGCTTTAAGATGAATGCTCTCCCAAGTCCCTTGTCTCCTGCAGACTGCAGCAGGTTTTTCTCCCAAATGTTTTCTTCCAGGTACTTTGCTATACCCATTTTACCATCTATCTTCAGAAGTCTTCCAGGCCCTGATGCAGTGCAGCTTCCTCCTAGCATGATACTGCCGCCACCATGCTTCACAGTAGGGATGGTCTTATCAGTATGCTGTTCACTGTTACATTTGCACCAAACATAGCGCTTACCATTGAAGCTTAAAAGGTAGCTTTTGGTCTCGTCAACTATAACATCTTCTTTCACTTGGTCTGAGAGTCTCCCATGTGCCTTTTGGCAAAGTGTAATCAAGATTTATCTTACTTATTTGTCACTCTCCCATGAAGCACAAATTTGTGAGGCTCTCAGGCAATTGTCATGTGCACAGTTTCTCCCCTCTCAGCCATGGACACAGACCTCTTGGTGGGGTCCCTGACTAGTGGTCTTCTCACCTGGAAACAACCTCTTCTTTACAGTTTCACAGTTGTCATATTTCTACATTTCTTTATAATGGACTTGACTGTGCTTTTGGGGATATATAATGCCTTGGAAAAATTCTTATACACTTCCCCTGACAGGTGCTTTTCAATAACTCTATCCCAGATTTACTTTAAAATATCCTTTGTCTTTATGATATCGTTTTTGTTGTGACCTGTACTAATCAAATGAGGGACCTCCCAGAGTTAGGTATATTTATCTTGAACTCATGTGAAACACCCTAATTGCACACAGGTGGACTCCATTCAACAAATTGTGACTTCTGAAGACACAGGAGCCTATGCTGGTACTGTATGTCATAATAAAAGGAGATGAATACTTAAACAATCACTTATTTTCAGTTTTCTATTTATAATTCATTTAGGAGCATCTGTAGAATTTGTTTTGTGTATTTTGAGTTTTTTGTATTGATCAATGGCCAAAATTCCCATATAAATACATTGTGATTTTATGTTGCAATGCAGTAAAATGTGAAAAAGTCAAAGGGGGTATGGTACTCACCATATATGAGACGTTTAGTAATTTAGCTTTGCTTCTAGTAAATAAAAGCTTGTGTAGTTTTGTATCTTAATGATCTCCATCGATGTTTCTTGTACACTACTGGTGCAGTATAAGATCCTCTTTATGGTTTCACAACCTGCCATGCAGAATGAATTCGAGTCCTCTAAAAGATTAAAAACAAAGTTCTGTCTCTGTTTCATGCAACAGTGGGACATTTACACTATCTTTCTCTTAGAAATAGCTTTTTTTCCATTTGTTTTAAACTTTTTGCTCATTTCTTTTTCCCTGCTTGCATTGGTAAAGGAAAGAATCTCTTGAAAGAAGACTGACCCCCCTTGCAGCTGTGTCAGCCATTATCATCAAACAGATGAAAGGCTGAGCCCCAGGAGGGATAATGACAGCCGCATGATGTGTGGACTGGATTGATTCCTTTGCTTTGTGGTTGTAGGCTTTGCACCTAGTGAGAATGAAAGTGAGAGATGGCTAAAAGGAGGGAGAATGTGAAGGCAGTGATACACAGGCAGTAGAATCTACTGTATTCTGGAAACTAGGAGAAAGAATACAAAAAGCTGTGAGATCGCCATGGAAACTGCTCATGACAAGATATTGTAGAAGACATTGCCTGATGATTTCAGCCAAGCTTCGCAGTGAGATCAAAAAGGAATCCACCACTCACTACAAAGATGCCATCCTCAGCTTTCAAAGCTGGGTTACTCTAGGTCTCTTGGTCCTTTTAAACATCTGTTTTGGTCTCATAATCATGATCATGAAAAGTTACGACAGCCTGTACCTCTGTAAGACGGATAGATACCAAACCAGCACTTCTCCTCTTTGTCCTATTGCCTGCAGCAAAGCATTTTTCTGCTCCAGGAAATGCATTGAGGCAAAGAAGGAAATCAATTTGCCTTCTATTTATTTCACAGCCCAAGATAAGCAGACATGCATTGCTAATCCACCTGCTATTTCATTCCGATCTATACTAACCTGTAGTGCACTGTGCTGTCATCCCAGTTCGTTCCAAGAAGACAGCCACACTCCAGACCTTTTTAATTCTTTAAAAAAGTCATACGATTAACTGCACTTGGTTTCTTAGGCGATCTTGTTTGAACCCTGTAGATTCCCACCAGAGACAACACGCTAATAGGAAGTGAAGTGGTTCACTCCTGGAAACAGCAACAGTGTTCTAGGCAGGTTGTTGCTGGCTGAAACTTGGATAGTAGTTTTGGATTATCAGCAACCCATTTAAAGGACTGTGATCTCGTCTCTTCAGCTTGGTGTTCAGAGCAGATCTGCAATGATGCGATGGGTAGCGCTGCTGATTAATGAGAGCCATTACATTGTTAAGGCCAAAGGGAATGGGAGTTTAATCTCCGCATTTATAATAATAACAGCCTCTCTGGCTCTTGCCCTGTGAAGAAGCTTTGCTGGCTCCACCAAGCTGAGAGCAGTTGGTTGATGGGGAACAGAAGAGGCAGTGAGATGGGACAGAGACTATAAAACTCAGCTTCACTGCGCGTCTTGTGAGCCTTGTACAGTATGTTTGACTGCCTGTAGTTTTGCTCTTTCAAGGTTGTTGAAGACTAATGTGGTGGTTGTGTTTTTTGTACTGCTGTAAAGAGATTGGTTGGACAGATTGTTCCCTTATGAAAGGAAAGCAGAATGAAGGAATTGGGACAGTCTAAAGCGCTGAGGTCTTGGGCAACAGCTACAGTATTTTTTCCTAATGTGTATGATTTGCAGATATCTGGAATTTGATCAGAAAAGAATGACATTTTCTTGTTTTATATGTATTGTTTGTTACCTTGTGTGCTATAATTTCCCTCACGGGATCAATAAAGTATCTATCTATCTAATGCACACCTGAATTCAACAACTAAAGCCCAGATGAAGCCCACGTTATAACATTCTAATGAAGATTTGTTACTGTGGTTGAACTTCTCATATGGGCAGTTGAAAGACTGGAGAGGATAAAAAAGGAGGGCTCCTTGTAAAAGTTCACAGTAGCGTCTCTGTGTTTGCCGGAGCCAGTCTGATGAGAGCTCGGGAAGAAAGTGAGTGGAGGAGCTCTCAGGAGGCCTTCCTCTGGCACGAGTGGGGCTGGTGATGATGACAGTGTCACAGATTTAGAATACATACTGTAGTTAAAAGGAACTTGTTTACATATTTGTTTTAGAATTTAGCAGGTTTGACAAATGCAGCAGACAAAGAGCTCCCTACATGAAAGGAGATGGTTGCAAGGAGATGAAATCTGAGACAGCCTGTTATACTGTATGCTGTAGACTGTAGCTCCTTACCCTGTCACACCTTTGGGGGAGAGGAACAAGCAATCAAACTGTCCAGTGTGATGCCAGTGTCTTCGGGACATGTATGCTTCTTTCACATCCTTATTTCTGTCCCCTTTATCAATGAAAGATAACCTTTTAAGAACCTTATAAACAACACGGGCCTTCCCCCTAGGCATTTTGTCTGCATGTGAAAGAAGCAAATTTGCTTCTTTGTTTTCTAAAGAAATGAATGTGGTGCTCAAAAGCTTCAGCGGTATTGGTAGGTTTAATCAGAGGCTTGTTTTGTTTGGTGCTTTGCTTCTGTCTCTTCTGAATTTAAAGGCAGGAAGAAAATCGTGGTGAGCAGTGTTCTCTCTCTCAGCACGGCTTTTTCCTGCCGGTTGTTTAGCCTGCTGCTCTCACCCGATGCTGGTGTGACACTTCACTGCAGTCCTGCTTCTCCACACTAATTAGCAGTTTGGTTCTGGCGTTTCCAGTAGAGATATACAGAGAGCCACTGATTTTCAGGAGCTGAAACTGCTTTTAATTTTTTTCTTTTTTTTCATGCAGGTGGCTACAAGGGATCTGATTGTTTTATATATCTTCTTATTCTTCAGTCAGTGACTGCAGGTTCTATTGACAGCCTTGCAGCATTGTTCCTTTATCACAGTATGAATTTGGATAATTACAATGGCCTCCAAATGCTTTTACATTTGACCTGTAACTGTTACTCAAAGTGTCACTATGAAATGCAGATAATTTGACAAAATGCTAAGTATTTTGGGCAACAGTTGGGAAGCTCTCCTTAATCTGGAGTCTGTGGCAGAGCTCCATTGCAAGATGAAATGAAATGGCATGAATTTGCCAAACAGCAGCTCTTTGACTTCCAAGACAAATGGGATCACAAAATGTTGGATGAATCACAAATTGAAATTGTGGACAGTCTCACCAGCAGTGTGATGAGCTCAGAAGAGTGAATGACATATACAAAATGAATGTCATCCTTTCTGTGAAGAATAGAAATTAGCCTGTTCTGCTTTAGAGATGTTTTGCATCCCCTGGTCCTGACATCCTACTCAAAAGTGACGGATGTTTTATCCATGAGCTGGTGCCTTCCATCACAAAAGTTTAAGCTTTGGTGAAAATGGATTTAACAGTATAAATGCCGTTAACAGATTACAAGAGACCCTTGAGGTTATCAAAGTCAAAAGTGAATCAGAATATACTGAATGCTGAGGTATGAATGAACCTGAATTTCATGCATTTAGAAATATATGTAACTATTTTGGTGAATGTTAAGCATACAAGTATGCCATACAGATATTGTTCTTAGTGTGTCCTATAATAAAGAATGTAGCCCTGCTACATTTTCTTTTTCTACAGGTTCATCAAGGGTATGGATACATTTGGACACCACTGTATCTAAGACACTGATATTGAATGCTTCCATATACAGATTATAGCAGTTTGACCTGTGTGGGAGTTACAAACTGCATACTCTGATATCTAAGTGGTGCCTCCTAAGGTGTGCAGCATTTTGAAGCATTTGGCTTGACTTTATTTGATCCATCCCTTGTAGTTTCTAAAATGTCAACCAGAACCTTCCTGCAAGGATGGCATTTTCCTATATCAAAAGACTGAATTTTGTGATGAACCTGAGAGATCTGATGCTGTTACTTGTTCATTCAGCAGCTATGTTTTTTTTTAAACTCTGCTAATGTAAATCCCTACTGTTGAAGCTGGAAACCCAATACATTGTGTGCAAATTACAGTATATCGGGCTCCTGACTAGTACAGTACATCCAGGGGGAGGTATTGACCTCAGCATGTCTTCTTCCTTGCAGTTCTGGATGTCAGCTCTGGCCACGACAATCCCTGTACCCTGTGGAGCCTTCATGCCTGTCTTCCTCATCGGTAAGGACGTTCCCCCTTTTCCTCTCCCCTCCTCGTGAACATGAGCTCCTAGTGACTGAACCCATGTTCCCTTGTCTCCTGAGGGTCCTAAAGCATGCCTGTCTTGCAGGGGCGGCGTTTGGACGCCTGGTTGGGGAGAGCATGGCAGCCTGGTTTCCAGATGGCATCCACACTGACGGCATCATCTACCCCATTGTGCCAGGGGGGTATGCTGTAGTGGGTGAGTTCTCATGCCGAGCTCTTGCAGTCTTGGGCTGAAACCACCTGTCTGTGTGGACCTCATTGAAGCAAGTATTTGAGCACACACATCTAGACTCTGCTAATGTTAGTCTAATTCTGGGCAGGCAACTGTAATGAGGGGGAGAAACTCACTGCATGTCATCTGGTGCTTTTTTCTTTTTTGTCTGCTTTCTTTGTTGGAAAAAGTAGGTTGCAGGTACAATTTTGAAAATGATTCTCTGAGACCCTATCTGGATAGTCACTGACACTTCATGTCCCCTCCCTGGAATTCTGACAGGCAAAGGAAATATCTATTTTCTAAGGTGAAACAGAGGCATGACATAAGGGCGCAAAACTTATTTGTAAAATAAGCTTCAAAACTGCATGTTCTGTCCTGTTCCACATTTTCTGTTGACCACCTGCTTAACTACCTAACCAACAGCACATAAACTGACAGCCTTCAGATTCACATAACACATTCTTGGAGCAATTAGCTACTGAATCATCTGACAATCAAAATGGGCCTCATTATTAATTAATTCCAGAAATCACAGGTTCAGAACAGGACTGTACTACTAGGCAGCTGTAACTGGGATTCCTCAAACACCCTCTCCACACTCTTATCAGTGCTGGGTCGACTTGATTCTGGCTAGGGTTTCCTGGCCTGCTGTGCAGTGTCCTGTTCGGCTGCCATGCTGTCTATGAACTTGGTGTTATGAGTGAGAGCTGCAATGCTCCTCCATAGTTTGCTTACCTCCGCTGTCGGTGCTGTGTGACTCACTGTGTGAACAGCAGGTGGTGAGCTTATTTTGGAGTGTGTCCTCTGCACCTTTCTTGTGCTGCTTGGAGGACGGAGGCAGTGAGCCAAGTTTAAATAAGGAATGAAAATTCCTTTATTAGGGGGTTCTAAAAAGAAAAACATTTGATAATTGTTTTTATTTCAGAAGTAATCTCTTTACCTGCTCAGCACATTAGCACTGTCAACAGCTGCTAAATAGCATGTGTATGTTTAGGACAGGATGGCTCATGGAGTGATGAGAATTACAAAAATAACAAGCCATGGGAGTTTTTTTTTTTCTATTTCAAAAACATTGTGTTCTTATGTCATGTTTCTGTTTAACCTTTAAAAATAGATATTTAATTTGCATGTTTGAATACCAGGGAGGGAATGTGGAGAGTTACAGTGTTGAATTTATTGGACACTAATGAGTCTAAAAATACCAGCACACACTATGGGAGCTATGTATGCTGTCTTCCTGCCCCCTGCTTCTCTCGCAGCTGGCAGATACTGCAGCAATGGCAGGAGCTCTGACTCTCTGTGCTATTTACCAGTGTATGGCCATCGTTGACAGAGCTTCCACCTGCATCATGAACAGGGTTGTCTTCTGATCTCTTTAAGTTGGACTTGAAGATCCTTTATCCTGCATACTCATCCTGTGCCTTGCAGCTCTGCTTTGTCAGCTTGCTTCCTTATTGAAATCCTGTTGCCCGGCCTTTCTTGCCCTCGTTATCTTATTTTTCCTGAATTTTCCTCTCTTCCATTTTTGCTGCCTTCTGGGCACCTTCTTGGAACTTTCCCTCACCCTTCTATGTCTTCTGCTCTCTCGTTCTACTTTCCTGTTCCTCCTGTGGTGAAACAAACTTCCCACGAACATCGGGACAGCACTGTTGCTCACCAGCTTCCAGCTCCAATGCTTGTAGTATATTATTGTGCCTTTTTTGCCTTTCATTATTATTATTTACTGTGTTGTAGTGTACTGTGCACATTATGTGAATGTGTATTTGTTGTAATATGCACGTCCTGAGAGAACAGCGTGAATACAAATATCCCAATATACATGTACTGTACATATGGCAAATAAACTCCTCTCCTCCTCAAAGCCCAATATTCAAGCTGTTGTGCCTAGAATCTCTCTTCCTTGCAGCCTTTAAACCGCTATCACCAACAGTTCACTAATTGACATGACTTCTTCAGTAGATCCGATGTGAAGTATCCTTATTGTATTATTACATTATTATGTTTTATTGTTTGCAGTTATGTCAGCTTCAATAAAAGCCTCGTCTTATGAAACATAAAAAGTCACGAGCCTCGAACATTTCACACACGTGTCCTTCTTTGAAGGCTCAGCTGCCAGGACAGAATGAAGGCGCTGATGACTAACACACACTTGGCTGAGCATTTGCTGCAGATATGGCAGCGCTTATGATCAGAAAGTCTGTCTCATTTCTCGACCTCCGTGTCTCAGGGGCTGCCGCGCTGTCCGGAGCGGTCACCCACACTGTTTCGACAGCGGTGATCGTGTTCGAGCTGACGGGACAGATCTCCCACATCCTGCCGGTGATGATCGCAGTGATCCTGGCCAATGCGGTGGCCCAGAGCCTGCAGCCCTCGCTCTACGACTCCATCATCCGCATCAAGAAGCTGCCCTACCTCCCTGAGCTGGGCTGGGGTCACCACGAGTGAGTGCCCTGTCGCGCTCTCTAGCTAGCCAGCCTCCGTCACTCTGTCGGCTGCAAGTACCTGTTTCAGGTGTGGTCAGTTGCACATGCAGTTTCAGTCAGAAGGGAGGGAATGCCAGCAGAAACATGTGAGAACAGCACTGGGGTATTTTTTCTTACACAAACTCAAAGGTCACTTTAGATTCATTTCAAAGGGTTCCCCTTCGCACCGCCTCTTGTTGTTCTTTTGATGGCACATCTGTCGTCTTTTCCTTTTAATTGGCACAGTTTATGAAGATGGCATTTTCTCCCTGACTTGCTTTTTATCCCTTATCATTCCTCCACCTTCATTAAGTGACTCCCTTCCCTTCTGTTGTGCCCCAGCAATCTCTTAAATTTTAAGCCCATGCCCAGTGGAGAGATGGTAATATCATTTGTAAGTAAAGTGAAGATCATAAAAATGCTTGGAAGTATTAAGCTTGTCGGTAAATGTTTATATCATAGTATTATAAGAACACTGTTGGGCCATGGGATGTTCCACACTTGAAACATGCGCATATGTGCACTTGGACATACTGTACACTCTGTGTGCCACGCTCACAAGTGCACTCTGCATGCATACATTCACACACTCCCTCACGGATACAGTCTGCTTACATGTTAACTGTTCTCCGTATTTAAAAAGGTCCATAGGCTGGGTTCATAAGCACTGCAGTCCAAGGTAGGAAGATGGCTGGCTCTTACTGAGCAGTTTCTTTAAAAAAACAAAACAATTTGAAGGCACGGGTGAAAAGTTTTGCCACAAATGAGTTATGAATAGCTGCAGGTACAGTATAAATTTTAGCTGCATCTGGAGACCTTAGTGGAGAACAATTTCAGGTGTTTGCATAGACCCAGTTAAAATCAAAAGGAGATTATTGGATATTTCAGACAGAAGGGTTGTATTTGTATTTATCAACACAAAAGTTATGTCAGTGGACTCGGGGCCCCTATCCTCCCCAGGACACTCCACAGGCTGCTAGCAGCTGTTACAAAGCACCATCAACTAATAATGGCATTCAGGAGAATGTGTAGTGCTTGTTATCCTGGTTCTGTTGATAGTGTAGTTTTTCTTTTTTCTTAAAGAATTCTCTCCCGCGTCTCTACCGTAAGTGTTCACTGTAGGCTGTCTGCTTTAGCAAACTGTGTACAGTTTAAAAAATCTATATAGAGTATATCTATAAATAAATCACAGCGGTGACTGCTGACTCTTTGCTTGCGTGCAGCACGTTTTCTGTCCTCTGTTCTATTCAATAAGCTGTCTTCCTCTCTCCTATCCCCTCTCCACCTGATTGCTCTGTACTACACCATATCAGAACGCTCTGCTGCCTTGTTCTTTCAGCTCTACATGCACATGCTGTAATGGATTTTTTGAGAGCTGGTTTTCCCGAGGCTGCCTGGTGGCCAAGGAGATCGATCGTGCTCCGAATACAAATCTGCAGCTCTGAGGGCTTCCAGGCAGCCTGCGGCTCTCAGGTGGCACTTAGTTGAGGTTGGACAGCGATTAGACTCCAGCTGCATAGCACCAGAGCCAGTGTGGGGTTTACATACTGCTAGCTCCTGTGCACAACAGAAGAGCTGGAACTGAAAAGCACATTCTTATTAATGCCTAAGCCAGTAGTGGTATTGTACTCAAGGATAACAGTCCTGAAGTTTTCTTGGAACCCGAGACAGCCTGCTCTTGAGACAGCCCTGCAATGGGGCTCTTGTTCCCATCTCTGTCAGGTGCTGCCCTGGCTTACCAGAGAGCTATTTGATACAGAAGACTGCGTTGGGCTCACAGGGATTTACACCCCTGGTAAGGCTCTGCTCCCTTTGCCATGTCCTGGAGTGATGCAATATTAGCAAAGTCTGGATTTCAGAGAAGCTGTTCAAAATCCTTATGGCTAGCATTTTGATCCATTTTAGGTTTTGAGACTTTCTTCCCTTTTTTTGAGACTTTTTTCTGAGCAAAGAAAAAAGGCAGAGCAGTGATTCACAATGCCTCACAAAACTGTCGGGTCTGCACTTGAGAGCTGCACCGAGCTCTCATTAAGTTTTGCCTGAGTATATTCGCATAGTGTTCTCACAGCTTGCTCAAGATTTTCACAGACCCATCCTACACATTTACTTTTCTTTGCCAGAACCTTAGTTGGTTTACAACATGGACTTTTATGGTTTGATACAGTACCTCTGTCCAACAGTCTTGTCATTCTCACCTTTCAGATGAAGAATCCATCTAAATATTTAAGAATTATTTTGCATGAACAAGAGGGTTCAGTTCATTCAAAAGTTGCTAGAGAATCAACTAAAACTGCAAAATCCTTTGGGAAGGTTTTGTTTAGTGAGCAGTTCTCCCTTGTCTGAGTTACTCTTAGTGGTGCCCTGCTGCAGTCTTTCCACAGTTATGCGTGTGTAGGTGTGCGGTGAAAATTAAGAAGGCAGTGAAAATGAATAAGACACTGTCTCATCTGCTGTGCTGCGAGGTAAGGTTACTGCCTTCCATTGTACTCCTTTCAATTCTAGACACTCTAAACATTAGGAGCTTATTTAATTAGCAGGACCCAGAGCACTGTGGCAGAATTAAAGAGTTTTGCACACTGTGATTAGCCAGTGAATATAAATTCTAAGAAGAAGTCTTTTCTCTCTCTCCTCTAAAGCTTTAAACATTTTTAAAGAGACAACTAGCCAGTTGCTATTTGCTGCTATGGCATTGCAGAGATCTTGTTTTTCATTTAGGTTTGACACAGTCATGTCTCTCCCAGCCTTATCAGTAGGGAAGTTTTTCTTAAGACAAACTTTATTACAACAAAGTACACAGTTTTTGCAAAGAATATAACTCTAATATAAAATTCCTTCATTTTTTAATCTTAAAAATGATTGTCCATTCTCAATCAGTCCATTTAGCAAGTGGTCATTAACAAAGTCAGTCCAAGCCTCCTGAGTGCTACCTCTTGCTGTAATCCATTCTGTATCTCAAAAAACCCGTCTTGGATCTGAAACTGCGATGGTCCAGTTTTCCGAGCACTGTGGAGCAGTAGTAAGGGTTTTGGACTCCTAATTGGATGATTTTGGGTTCAAATCCCAGGTGATTCAGTAGTGGAGTTTTTTATCAAAAACTGTTTCACAAAAAGCATCTCACAATAGGTACACACTCTAACAGATTATTAGAATGATATCAATTAAAAACGTCTATCAGTTATCTGTTATCTTGGAGTCCATCCAAACCCTACCACTTGCTTTTGTCCATGCCATTTTCCTGTCCCCGTGGAAATTTTCAAAGAAAAACATCTCAAAATAGTAAACATTCTCACAATCTGTACATGTGCTAGCACATTATGAAACTACCAATAAAAACTTTTGTAAAAGTCTTGATTTTCCATTTTCCATCAGTGCAAGTGGATGATGGGGCCGTATTTGTGCAATTAAAGAATCCGTCCAAGCCCTACAACTTGCTTTTGTCCATTTGTCCCTGTACAGGGCCTAAACTCCTTTCCGTCGCCGTGGGGAAACCCCATTTGGCGACGTCACGCTTCATCCTCCTTCTGAGGTCCGCAAGGATCCTCTCCTCCAGCTCCCTCGCTCCCCACTCTGCGTTGTGCTGATTGAGAGTGTTCTTCATGCTCCTTGTTTTATCAGAGACACCAGCAGCCAAAGCAAGCATTGTGTCCCTTTGTCCAATCCAGTCAGTGCAAGCCCCAGCAGGATGCACTGGTAACTGAGCACCACTGCCGCAACCCAGGAGTTGAAAAGTTTAGTCCATTCTGTCCCACACTGCCTTGGCAAAGGGACAGCTCCAGAACAAGTGCTCCTGAGTCTCCTCGGTGAAATGTGTATCCTGGGGACAATGTGGTTTCCTGGTGAGTGAGTGTCTGTAAAGAACCTCTCTGGTCACGAGCCTCTGGTGCATGGCCATCCAGTTGAGGTCCTTCAGCTTGTTGTTCAGTTCCTTCGGCGGTGGAAAATACCCCTGTCTGAGGCAGGCGTAAGCATGGTTGGCTTTTTCAGTACCCGCAGGATTAAATTCTAACCCAGGGACCAAGACTGAGTTTCAGGACAGGATGTAGTTTCCTTGCTTTCATTCGAGCCAACAGTTACTAAACTGATAAGATGGAAAAATGTAACATCTGACCCATCACTGTTCCCTTTAAAGCAGGGAAGTAATTAACCTTCAGTCTTCCAGGCTTACTGTATGAGACAGTGTGTTCTATGTGTCATGGCACTGTGCTTCTCAAAGCCTGATGGGAAGGGTACTGCATGTCTGCTGAGCAAAGGGCCGTTCATCCTCGCTGGGTGACAAGATGAGAACAGCCAAGGCCGCAAAAGTAAAACCCCTCTGTCTCCATCTAACCTTGTTGTCTTTCCCTCGTTCCAACCTCCTCCATCATCATTCTTTTTTCCTCCTTCCTCTTTTCCTTACTTTCTCTTCTTCCTCTGTCCCTCATGGTCTTCCTCTCTTGCTAGTTTCACCGCTTTCTCAATTCCATTCTTCCCTGCTTCTTCACCTTGCTGTTTCTGTATTGTCAGTCTTCTTTCCCTCTGGCTACTCTTTATTCCAGTCCCTGTCTCCCTCTTTCAGTTCTCTATTTTTTCCAATTCTTTGACCTCCTCCTTGTCCCTTTTTCTCTCCTGTCTCTCTCTTGCTCCGTCTCTTTCCAGCACCACCACAGTTCATCAAAACCCCTGACCATCTCACCACTTCTCTCTTTATGCAACAGTATTAATTTACCAAGCATTTCAGCTTAATAATGCTGCCTGGACCACGTACAGTAGTTTAGGGAACAATGGAGATGTAAGAGCTGTGCCCTCGAGGGAAATCCTAGGTGTTAACTCCACTCATGAACTAAATTAGCGTGGCCATGGTGTAAAGATTAAATGAGTGCGCAGGGAAAAACCCTCATGGCTTCTCACTGGGTATTACAGTTCCACCTTTGGCAAGAGAGCCTGAACAAATTACAGCTGTAAGTAAGTTTCTTTCATTTGCTGAATTCCTCTGGAACTGTACACACAAACCTCAAACACCTACACCCACTGTGCAGACAAAATGGATATAGCTTCTCTGCAGAAGAGCATCAGGATTAACTCCTAGTTTAAAAGGTATGTCATGCACAGACAGGTTAAAACAACATAATCCCCTCTGTTTTGAACAGAAACTGTTAACAGAAAATGTTAAAAGTGGATTTCACGATTCAAGAAAAAAAGATATTGACAATGTTCGAACTACTTCAGGATCAGCGCACTAATGAGGCCTCAGAGACACAGATGGGAATTTGTGGCGCATTAAGGATAGCAAGTAGAAGCCACTGTTTCACATAAAGTATAGGAGAGCAGTAACATACTCCATAATCGTGTTTCAGAAGCAGATTCCAGCAGGGTTTTCTAAGAAACAGCTGGATGAGTCCCTCAGGTCAGTTAGCAATCAGTAACTGAGCAATATGGCAGAAATACCTTCCTCTCATTTATAACCTTAAGTTCTTACAGTATGTCGACTTACTGTATGCTATACAGTAGATGATACACAGTATATAGACTCGTGCTATATTTGCTGATACTTTTGACTATGGGCTCCAGAGATAAATAGATATAAAAACAGCATTCTGTCTGTGGATTAGTAATTTGCTGCTTTATTAACTGTTAATAAATATTGTTTTTACCCCATGCTGATTGGATAATGATATATTATAGAACACTCAGCCCAGAAAGTGGTAGTTAAGAATTTTTTATGTGATTAATCTGAAACTCTGATATTGGCGGTCAGTATCAGTAAATAGGGCAAGTAAGTGCTTAATAAGTTTTACTGAATGCATATATTTTGCCAAATAGTATTCTTATGTACAGTAATAAGCTGCTGAATCTGAAACCTTGTCTCAGATGCTAAATCCTCAGTAATTATATATTGAATTTTACTAATTAACTCTACTAATTAACTTTGTGGCATTTTTCTGTAAAGGGAGATGCTATTTATACTGTTTCTTTATCACTTCATAGAAAGCCTAATGTGGTGATAATAAAATAATTATTCATTTATGCACTGGCAGTAGCAACCACTTGAGTGTTATGTAAAGTATTTGTGTGCTTCTTTATGCTTGTTAGGTTGTCAATGTGGCAGCTTTTGATGCAACAACAGGTTGTCAGTAGTCCAAAAGAATAGCCAATAATATGCAGGTTTACATCCTGCTATTAGAGAAAGGACCTAAACTTGGTTAATGCCAAAACAGTTGTCTTTAGTGCTCCTTAACAGTTATTGGTCATTCTGACAGCTGCCAAACTCTGAAAGAGCACCTTAAAGAGGTTATTTAGAGCAGTGAGGGTTATCTTTGTATTAACCAGCTAAGCAATGAATGTAAAGGGTTAAATTGACTATTTTCTTTGTATGATCACTATGGCCTTGGTGGAAAAATGACTTTTCTATATGGAACATCTTGCTTGTAAACTCATACTGTATCTTCCTATTTCTTCTGATAATGTTGCGAAACATTCCAGTACATGAAATGGGGTATAGTATTCTCTGTAGCAATGGCTTTTATTATAGCATACAAGAAGAATGTTTGGTAATATTCTATATGGAATTAATGGCGACTGGCTGGCCAAAACTGGGACGTGATCACATACAAAGAATTTAGGCAGAGAGTCTTTTTTTATTGCTATGGGCACAGTTCAGCTTTCTTAAGAATAAGAGGATTTTTTACCAGTAAACTGGATTTGCACCTCTATTGCTTTCATAAATGCCATTCAACAGTGTACTGCATTGATAAAAGTGGTCTTTTAAAGTAAAATGTTTGGAAAACCATACAGTAATTGTCTAAATTAAAATCTCAACATGAGAATTACCATTTTGTTGTGGCAATAAATACGGTACATATTCCCAGCAGCAATGACAAATGTTTAAAAATGCCCTCTAAAGAATATCAGTCAACCATGTACTGTATCCACAAAGAACTTGAATTCAAAGCAGAACTTTTTATCTCTGCAGTTTGTGTGTGGATGCCCACAGTGACATCAGTATAGTATTTGTGCAACTGTAGTGTTGCAGTTGTGATCAGTATTTTAGCCTTACTGGTCCTGTTCGTTGTGTATGCGTTTGCTGAGGTACAAGGGTCAGCAGCTCCAGTGCTGCAGCAGAATATCTTTAATTGATGTCCTCTTCAAATCCCAGTGGTCCTCTTGGGCTGCGGCTGCAGTGCTCAGACTATGGTTTCTCTACTGGTTGAGGGGTCAGTGTTTTTTTTTTAAATAAATTTCTCAGGTAATGAGTCCAGTCTGGGGGTGTTATCTGGAGTCTCCCTCTGGGTGTTGAACCTCTGGTTGAACTCTAGTGTTAGGCCGCAGCAGTACCCAGCAGCTGTCAAACATCAAATTCTGCCAAAGCTGCTCTACTTTGACATCTGGCTCTTTTATTCCATTTGATTTGCTTTATTTTTTCTTTGGTTCACTCTGTGATTTTTTTTTTTTGGGAGTCCGTAGACTGAGTCGAGAGATTCATGAGATCCTATTAGAGTGTGCAGTTATGACATCTGTAGCCGTGCCATGCGCTGAGCAATGCACAGGCTCCTGCCTTCATTAATATTCTGTGCATTCTGCCCAAGCAGACGCATTACTTAATCTAGCTGCTCAGGGCTGAAAAGCCTCATACACAGCAATAAAGTGGAGCGACTTCTTAAACAACAGCGCTGCACCATAGAGCGGAAAGGTACAAACTAAAAAATCCCATGTGCAATCAGTTCTCGGGGATACGTGGATTCCTGCATTTTTTATTTGCTTGCTTGCATTTTAATTTATCACATGTTCAACTTTTAATATGACGTCTGTTGCGCAGCCTGGGTTAAGACACATTTTCTAGCATATGCAGTACTGTAAATTTGTATTCTCTAAATATGGGGGATTGTGGGTTGTGAGTTTCAGAACTGTAATGCAGTCGGACAGTGATAATGTTAATAAGCACTGTCATACTGTGACGGGCATTTAGATATTGCAGGAAGTTATTGATGTTGATTGCCATCCTTCATTTTTAGTGTTTACAATCTGGGTTCTGTTGGGTTCTTATGTGACTCTAGAAGTGGTTGTCATATTTGTGTGTCCTTAAGCTTTTGATTTCCTTTATTCCTTTGAGCAACTACAGTAGATATGACTTGTTTCAGGACTATTGTACTGCATACAGTAGGTTCTTTTCTCTGTCCTCTCTAAGGCAGCATTTCCTCCTCTGTCAAAAGGATATGCCACATGATATACTGTACATATAGACTGGTCTTTAAACATCTTTGAACAGGGAAGGACTACTGAATGTTAAAGGAGTTATGGGCAGCCCTCAAGGTCAAAAGAGTTCCATTTATGTGTGGACAGTTGTACCTTTTTTTAAGGTTAATGTATATTTCTGAATGTGCTCTTTCCTTTTATTCAAATTCTTATTTCTCATGCAAAGTCTCTTTTCTTTAGTTTAATACAGGAATCAGAAGACTGAGGCATAGAGTCAGTGATGCACAACAGACTGACTTGTACTGCAAGCCATTCTGCAGCACTCCTGCAGAGATAAACATTTTCATATGTATAATATGAAATCATTCTGTGTGTTCTGGTCTTTTTTTATTTCATCAAGAACCTTTTCATCATCTTGTGGAGCTTTTTAGTACAACAATAGAGAACTGTACACACAAACCAATACAGTAAACAGAGTTAAAAGCTGGAGTGCCAAAGTGATTTTTGAGTAGGTACTCAGAAATATTTTAAGTAGTGTGCCAGAACAGAAATCATCATATGCCAGGATCTAGACTCTCACTTTGAGAACTGATGGAAGTAATTAGAAATCATTTAGAACTGTCAGAAACTTAATAGTGAAAAGTACAGAAGAACATATGCTACTAAATATCCTGAAGTAGCTGATATTCCTGATGTTATTTTCTAATGAGTTTCTGTTTTGAAATGCTTTCTCTTTTAATGTTTTTTTTTTGGCTTCTGTTGATGCCTAATTAGTGTGAACTGTGTTTAAGGATGCGTAAGTACAACTGTTGAGCAGAAGAAATTGAATCCGTTTTCTTTGTATCTGGCCCACGCTGGCACTTAGCTGGCATCAGAGCAACGTCACAAGCCTGCCCACAGTTTAGTATCGGTGTGCCAGGTTCCCATGTTGATGCCAAGCAAGGAGATGCTGTCAGGGGTTTTGCTTACCTTTGCAGCCTTGATCGGGAATTGAGGGCATTTAGCTTTTGTGTGGCCAGTGCTTTTAAAGAGTGATCCATAATAATCAATAAGACAAATCCCAGTCCCACATCATGATGGGAAAAAAGGATTTTGTGTGGGATTTTTTTCTTTTGTTGTCTTAGTTCTTTTAAAAGCAACCTGACAGCAGAAATCTGTGCCTGCAAGTGCCATTAATCTCAGCCTGCTGTTAACTGCTTCTGTAATAAGCTTTGAAGGGGTTAGATCCAGGCCATATGATGTGTGGGCTGCGTTGCTGGATATCAATTCAGTTTTATTTTTATATAGCGCCCTTCACCGCACAATGTCTCAGAGCTCTTACACAGTGTGTTACACAGACTATACAAACAGATTTGTACAATACAATAAAAATAATTAGTTTAGTGTATCATAGATTAAGAAGAAACTCTGGGGGCAGAAGACCCGATGGTTTGCCTCCTCCCCAGGCACTAGCTGTGTATTGAGGTGGTGTTGGAGTGATGGTCAATGTGTGAGCCACGCTGGGAGAGGCTGTGTGTTTTCTGGTGGAGTAAGTGTGTGACAGTGGACATTTGACCAGGTCACTGGCAAAACATGTTTTTTTCGAGACAAACTTTGGCATTTTTAATGACCACAGAGAGTTGGGACCTTGGTTTTATGTCTCATCTGAAGGTCGGTGCCTTTTTACAATAAAGCATCCCTGTCACTCATGCTGGGGCATGAGGAACCACACACACGCACAGATCACAGAGTTAGGGCTCCCTACTGATCCTACTAACACCTCTTTGAGCAGCAACCGTATGTTTCCCAGGAGGTCTCCTATCCAGGTACTGGCCAGGCACACACCTGCTTAACTTCATTGGGTTGCCAGGTGTGAGTTGCATGGTGATATAGACCCGGCATTTAGGATATTTATAAATAGTCAGGATAGGAAAGAATAAAGAATTGATTCTTCAGCCTGAATTTTAGGGCAAATGTGGCACCTTTAACATGCATGGTAGATCTTTCCACAGTTTCACGGCCCTGCCACCAACATTTGGAAGCAGGTCCAAATTAATTAAAGAGGTGTAGGACCAAGCTGTGTATTGAGAAAAGCAAGCAAACCTCCTTTGTCAGTACTTTTATTTTCCCATAATCTTTCCAGCAGAACGTTTCACATATTCTCAGTCTTCTTTCCTGAGCTGGGTTTTTAGTAGAGGGGTCATTTCCATCTGATTTCCATCAGATGTGCTCTTTGATCGTGTTCAGAAGAAAGGTGAAATGTGCAAGTGTTGTAGTTGATTTATTTAGTGCATGTATCCCACAGTATCATTCAATGATATCACAGGGGGCAGAATAGTCAAAGAGCCTTTGTATTTGCCTCAAATGGGATAAAATAGCACAAACATGCACATGGCTCCCCATTTTACAAAAATAGTGTAAAAGAAAACAATCTTTAAAACCCAACTTCAGTCTTCTTGCTGAAAGAAAACAGTGCATTTTTACGAACACCTCTTCACTAGTGTTTTTTGTTCCATTTTTCTTAATGTCCATTTTGTAGTGGGGTTCAGTCTGAGGAAAGTTCTCCACCATCAGATTAGTAGTCAATTGTTGTACAGTGTATATTATATAATTTATTGTTACAACACCAAAACATGCATAAAAAAGCAACAAATGCAATAGATTACATTTGTGAAACAGTCTGCTGTGACAAAAGTTGATTCTTCACACAGGGGTTACAAAATACAATTGAAATACATTGACAGAACATTTTATGGTCTGCCTTACAGGTTTCATCAGTGTCATTCTTTTCATACAGTATTTTCATTCAGTAAATTAAACAAGTTAACATGTTTGGAATAAGAATTCAACTCTTGAGAATTATGATGTGAATTAAGTTCTGTTGGCCAACATCCTTAATAAGTTAAAACTTCTCACAGGTAAGACTGAGCTGGGCTAGTCCATTGTCCAACTTGGCAGCTGCTTGCTCTGTGCTGAAGGGTCCTGGGGCTGAGAGGAGAGAGATGGAGAGCTTTGTCTAGCCTCGCTGAGGACAGAGAGATAAGAAAGCTTTGTCTAGCCTTGCTGAGGACACATCTGCAAGGAAGCTAGCATCACTCTGAACGTCTGTGTTTAAAAATAGTCTGTGCACAGTCAGTTTGCTTGGGTCTGGCTGCAAGTTAGACAGAGGGAGACACTGTTCGTTCTGGCTATAGCCTTAAACTGAACATGCTTAGATATTCAGGATGTCCACAGAAAAGAGTCCAGCTGTCTTATTTTACCTTTCGATGAGGTGAAAATAAGAGTGCGTTCACGAAAATAAGATTTATTCTGTTGCAGAAAGAATATCTTGGGCAGAATTCTGTACTCTACTGAGTCACTGTCTGACTGACGAGAAGCCCTGATGCGGGCTGCTTGTAGTCATGTGGTTGGAAGAGTCAAAGAGCCTGGTTATTTGGAGAGAGAAGAGGAACCAGTGAGTGATCCAGTGAAAATTAACTGAGTTCTAGGTTTTAAGGTATGATGACACAGTTGATTATTTGTATTGGATTTTATCATGTATAATCCTGGTACCCACCCTGCCGGTCTCTCATCGGTGGACCTTCCTTTCAGTGATGGGACAATAACCTCGGACCTACTGTCTTGGAGAAAAACAGACTCCATGTAGTCCATCTGCGCTATAAACATCACTAGATATTTCACCATAGGATAAGATATCTCTTCTCAGAGGGGCCTCTGAGCTGTATTCCTCTGCATTGACACGGAGGCCCAAGCTGCTTGGTTAAGGCACAGCAAGATGATTAGAAATCTTTATAACCCTTAAGTGAAATAACATGCCTTGCTGCTATAGTACATCAGCTGTTGTTATGGATTTCTGTCTCCAGCTAGAAACCTGCATAATTTACTCAAACTATGTGTAAATGGGAAATACTCATCCCATTACTCTTTTCCACACCTATGCTTTCGGTTGTGAAGTTGTTGATGGCACTTGCCTGATGCATTCACACTGGGAAATCTACAGTACGTCATCTTTGAAGATTTAATGTAGCTACTGTCTGAATTAGACACTTCATGACCTCACTCATTCATGATTTACACAGTACCATATGTAGGACCTATTCACCCCAGGAGTAAATTGTGCTTTAAAAAATGAGTTTTTTTATCTGTTGTCAGTTTCAGTAATCATGGGCCAAAATTATCAAATAAGCCAAAGGAGTAAGCTGTACATGTTGTGGTCTGGGCCATGTGGTATAAACTGTAATGAGTGTAATTCCCTTTGATGCATGGATCTGACAGCACACACATGCCATTCTTGCTAAACTTTCTGATAAATGTGATCACATGGCATCTTAACAGCTCACAGTTGAAAGTGCTCGCAGTGGTTGAGCTCTCTGTTCAGCCCTTCAGCTCCTTTGCTGTAGGTGTTAAATCCTGTACTGCGTGTCTCTTTGCAACCTATTGTGTTTGGTTAATTCTGTATCCCACATTATTTTAATGACCACTCTACTTAATATTGCAATGTGCAGCATTTCATAGTTCCCTGTCAGTGTTATTGAAATAATTAAAAAAACAAATGTAGGAGAGATGGTTTTGACATCGGCCTCTGTCACACAGAGGAAGACTGACTTGAGGAATTTTTTCTTCCCTCTGTATCACTGTGCCACTCCCTCAGACAGTTTTGATCGTGCTGTGCTTGCGCTCAACAGGCAGCAGCTGTAACCGCAGAGCTGACTGCTGAGCGTTGACATGGAAATAAAAACATCAAACGGATCGATACTGCAGAGATGATCCTGCCGCCAGGAGCTCTGCCCTCTCTCTGAGAGGCCAGGGCGTACTTCAGCCGCAGTCTACCCGAGAAAGCCGAAGAGTTGGAATTTTAACTCTTCCTGCCCTCCTTCTCCTTCCTCTCCGTCTGTGCTTTTCCAGCCTCTTTTCTTCCAAAACAGAGGCCCCAGGCCTTGATGCAGGTTTGCTGCAAGCAGCTCAGGCACTTCACTGAAATATTTTGATGGTGTCTTGAGAAAGAAGGTGTATTCATTTATCCTGTCTCAAAGTCCTTTTTTACATTAATGTTTCTGTACAGTATGTACTATACCTTTTTGGTATATTTTCTGAAACTTAGAGGTGCATCTCAAGATTGCCTTTTTTTTCTTTTTCATTCTTCCTCTCACCCTTCCTTCTATCTCTTCCCCTCTGTCTTTTCCTCTCTCTCCCTGGTCTGCTTTGTTCCTGTGCAGAGGGAGCAGGTCCTTCAGCACTAGAGCAGGCTGGGAGGTATTTTCACTGCAGTGTAAGGGAATTGGAATATACAGTACCACTTCTGGTTGTGCTTTAGGTGGCAGACTGAGCTGAGAAATAGGAAAGGGTTCAGCCAGACCGGTGTCACTGTTCATGGGCAGCTAGTTCAGTCTTTAAGCAGCTGATCTCCAAATGTGATTTTTAAGAGCTTTATCCCTAGATGGTAGTGGGGTGGGGGAGAGTATTAATAAAAATTAAAAAGTGATCGCAAAAGGATTCTTCTACTCTCAGAATACTTGAACTATCCATCCATCTCTTTTCTTACTTCTTCCAGTTGAGGAAGCCAGAGCCTATCCCTTCATGCACAAGGCAGGATATACTCTGGTCAGGACACCAGTCTATCGCAGGGTAGACACAAACACACACACCAGACCATATTATCCGAGAAGCTTGACCTACCAATATATATTTGGACTGTGGGAGAAAACTGGAGCACCTGAAGGAAACTTTTATGAACATACAAAATCCATGAAGACAGCAGCCCGGGTCTAACCCAAGTGCTGCGAGGTAGCATTGCTAACCACTGTGCCACTGTGTTGCCCACACTTGAAGTATAAGTCAGAAAGGTCATTATTATGCAGTAGGAGTTGACTTAAAGAGCAGCACTTTGAGAGAGAAAACAACCCTGAATGTGTATAAGTATGACTCCTCCCAGTCATCGCCCTTATAGAATGTTCCATCTGGTCAAGAGGGAGGGGCGTTCCTTTTCATTTTCCTTAGGGGTTTTTGTTCCCTTACTGAGCAAGTCAGACCCAAAACTATACCGCATTACCTCACATTTAGTTGCGTACCATGGGTAGTTGTTAAAATGAAAGCAAGCTGGGTTAGGACAACGATCCAATGTGAAGCCTAGTACAAAGGTCCCTTAAATGCAAAGACATCTACCTTAAGGTGGAACACAGACCTTGATCCTCAAAGAACTGAATAAACACGATCTGTGCTTGGGCTGAGTTATTGTTCATTAATTTGCTGGCTTATGTTTGAAGTGACAGTGCTACTGTAAATGCAGCCCCTGCTGACCACCATTTCCATCTACTCAGAATCTCAAAACCTGGAATGGGAAGCTCCTCTACTTGCTTAAGAAGAAAATCATGTCTTGGCAAAATAGGAAAGCCACTTACTTAAGGCTTACTTAACATCCTTAAGAAAGGTTTTTGCATGGGGTCTGCAAAGAATACAACAGTAAGAAATGAAGATGTCATTTTAACCAAATGGAAATGAATCTCTTTGTCCCCGTCTGCATCACACCATCAACATCCACAAAACCAGAGTCATGTTACAAACAACAGGGGTGCAATATAAAGTGTGGCATCCTAAGTATTGTAAGCAGAACCTCTTCTCATTGCTTTTCACATCTTATTACTGCAATATTTGATTATTAAATAACCAATTATCAGGTGTTTAGGTACAAAATTACTAGTTCTTCTTGAAACACTCTGAAAAGTGCCACATCATGCATAGCGTACACTCAGAGTAGCTTTCAAGTTTGGTGTTCATACAGGCTCATTTAGAGCGTTTGAGACACAAATGCAGTGTGCATAGTGCAGGGAAGCGAGAGTCGCTGCAGATCAGTACAATCTTGAGGAGGCAGAGTGGATTTCTGAGGAGGAGGATGAAGATTGTGAGTGAGGCTGCTGTTTAGCGTCCTGCCATCAAGGTGCTCTCTTAGTGAGGGGTTCAGTTTACTGCACAGGTTGTCTCTGGAAAAGGCACATCTACAGGTTTCTCTTCAACAGAGGACTGTAGCCATGCCAGAACAAATGCAAGATATTACTGATATGTGCATTTTATTGAAAACTCCTGTTATTCAAATCTTAGGTCCACTGAAAATGGCTGTGCTTGAATGGCCTTACCACTCTCATCTTCCTGAGGCCAGGAGCCATAATCTGTGATACTTATTCTCCTCTCCCCTCCCCAGGAAGTACAATATCCGCGTGGAGGACATCATGGTCCGGGATGTCCGGTACATCACGCTGAACTGCTGCTACCGTGACCTGCATGATGTACTGCATAGCGGCAACCTCAAGACACTGGCCCTGGTGGAGTCGGCAGGTGAGAGGCAGAGAGAGCTCAGTAACCCTTGGCTGTGTGTCAAGTGTGGAAGAGATTTTAAAATGGTGTTGAGCTCTGTAAAGGTTATTAGTCTTGAATTGCTGAAGGTAATAAAAATGAATTAAACGATTCAGTTGAGCAAAATCTGAAAAGGAAATTAATTGAGAATGAACGGAAGCCAGGTCTTCAATGAAGTGCTCTATCTTGTCTGTATTCAGCTTCATGTATTATCTACTGTACAGTAGATCTCTAAAATGACACAGAAGACAAAAGACTGTGCTCATTTAGCAAACACGACTTAACACAGGTGAGTAAACATTCATTTGTATGATCTGGCTCATGTTTCACTGTTGATTTGAAGAAGTCCCCTGTGTTATCTTTATCATGGTCTTTGAATCAGGACCTCTGTTAGTGCTTGGCTTTCCTTAAAGCCTGGATATGTATCTGATTGTTCTACACTGAATTACAGAGCAGCAATATCTTATTGTAACACAGTGACCAGAATTGTACTTAATATTCTAAATTACATATTGTGCATCTTCCAACATTTACACCAGCATCCTGAAATTCTGCACTGTGAACAAATTATGTTTCCATCCAAGAAACTGCAGTGCACTGTAGTGCATTATAATAAGCTGTTCGTTTATAGGTGGCAATTTATTAGTCTTAAAAGTCTTTGTCTTTGTATTGGTGCATACATGCAACTAAGCATTTCATTGCACTTGTGCATATGATAAATGAACTGAACTGAACTGAGAACAATACCAAACCTTTTATTCCTTATCATCAGCCCTTACCAGTCCCCGCCTTGTACCCTGAGATATTTTTAGATAAACATTTTTAAATATCTTCTTTGCTTAGTATAGTTTCTTGGTGTGTCCTGTTGGAATTATGCCACATGATGAGGTGGATACTAGAGGCTGCAAAGCCCACTACATAAAACTCGCCTACATGTAACAGTGTTTTACGTTGCATTAAAATAATAAGTACCTTGTACTTTTGCTTAATGCTTGCCTTCAGCACAGTGAAAAGACTGTCGCACTTTGTGTGGCTCCTGGTCTTTAGCACAGTAATAAGGCCAGAATTAGCAGTTCTCCAATTAAAAGATGGATTACACTCTTATGGTATATTTAAGATAACCTGAAGCTAGGCCATCCACTTTCTGATACATGAGCAGCAGAACCTTAATGTCTGCTCTAAGTTTCAAAGGGAGTCAGAGCACTTTACTCAGTATGGGATAACACTTTTGTCCCTGTCTAACTGAGGTACATATGTATCTGTTTTGCACCCACACCACCTTGGTTCTTGACTGCCAGCACCATGGCGTGACCACAAGCCCTTTTGACCAGTCCAGTAAAACAGGCTACTCCAGCAACAGAGGTGACTTGACTTGGGCCCAGTGATTTGTTACAATTGCTGAAGTTGAGTTATGGCAATGAGTGATGGGGCTCAACATGTGTGATTCACAGGACCTCTGTCTTAAGGGACCAGCCTTGCCATTTTTTCTGCTATACAGGAGAAGTGCCTAAGAATTAGGGTCCAATTGCATGTGCTGGTCCCTTTCCTCTTCTCCCTTTGGATAATTTGAAGGATAGGGAAACTCTGGTTGAGAAGAACCATTGATCCTTTGTGCAGAGGATTTAAAAAAATAATGCCAGTGCTGAACTACAGCTTACAAGCTAGGCAGAGTTCCTGTATTTAAAAGACAAATTGCAGCTCATCAGACAAACAAACCTGCTAGCATTTTCTTCACATTTGCTCTGCTCGCGTTTTTTTTCTTCTTTACCCAGATTGATTTACTCTTCCTCTCCTGTTTCTTGTGTATGCATCTGTGAGTTTGCTCTGGCATTTCATCTTACCATTTCAAAGTTCACCATCACAAATGATTAGCCTGTGCTTTCAATTTAATGTACATTAGTCTACATTGATTCAGTAGCATATGCTGTTTCTATCGGAACAGGTGAAGTAGTAATCAGACTGCCACTTTCAGAGACGTACATCTACAGTGGTATTGTACATGTGCTTCTGTAAATTAATCATGGTGTAATTGCTCCGGAACTTATTGAATAGTAGGATGTGGTGTGCATTTTAAGGAGTATTCCAACTGTATGTAATGAACCTGTGTAAGGCCTGCCTATATTCATGAGAACTTTATGATCCTGTTACATAACTGTTTTTTCTGTTCCCTACAATTGCAGATTGTTTTTGCAGGGTGCTTAAAAATATTAGGAACCTACCCCACTCCCCCTACCCACACCACTTAACAATGTTGTTCCTATTGAAGCAGCAAGAATACATTCTGCTTATTCCTCTAGCTGTCAATAGGATTGTGATCTGGTGGTTATTCTGGACAGAATGGAATAGGGTTCTGTTTCACACATTTCCTGCACTGATAGAGTTAGATAATTTGACAAGGTTTGTCAATATATTAGCTTGCTATCTGTGCCTTCGCAGCTCTGGAGTGCGTTATAAACTAAGCACTAGCGTTGTCTTGCTCACTCTCTTGTTCTTCCCATCTCCGTCTCTGTCCCTCTCTTGTTCTCTGCCCAGAATCGATGATCCTGCTGGGTTCCATCGAGCGCTCCCAGCTGCAGGTTCTCCTCTCACAGCAGCTGGGTCGGCCTCGCAGAATGGCATACCTGCGGGAGCGGGCACTGGCCGACAAGAAGCGCTTCTCCACCCAGAGCCAGACGGGAACTGAGAACGGGAGCCAGCGAACCAGCCAGGAGGTTCGTTTCCAGGTGAGCCCAATGTAGCAGGTTTAACAAATAAGTGATCCTGTAAAATTAAAGCTTAGCTAAGCTGATGATACCATGAGACTATGTGGTTTTCCAAAAAACAGACTCTGTTGGTCAGGTAATGGTTCACATGACGTACACACCAGTTTCCCTCAGTTTTTTTCCATTCTTTCTTAATCTCTTTGTTCTTTTATCCCTCCCTGAGTTTTCTCTCATTTTCTTTCCCCAGTCTTTCTCCTCACCTCATTTATTCTTTTTTTAATTCAGCCTATTCCGATCAACAGCTACTTCCTTCAAATGAGACTTTAAACCGCGATTCTGACTCCTTGGTCATTATCAATCCCACAGCCCTGTTCATAAGAGTCGGGATGTTTAGCCGGGTGTCCAGTCTTGATTTGTACAGTCTGGCCTCTCAGCCCAGTGTTTCAGATGGTTAAGCAATGTCTCGATTCTCCAGCGAAGCTGCTGTGTAATGTAGCTGCTGTAGCAGAATGGCTGCCACACATCACCCAGCTGGATGCTTCAATTAAGTGGCGGCTGAAGTGGGTCCCATCTGATTGGGATTCTTTGGGTTGAACAGGGATATTCGTAAAAGAGGAGTTCCTCCTAATTCATGTGCTGTTAAATATTCATCTTTTACACATCAGCTCTCTTCCAAAGGGATCCAGAGGCTTGAAAAGTCTTAACAATTCCAGGCGCACCCAATTAAATTGAACCTGCCCAAACACAGAAAACCCAAAGCATGTGCATTAGAAGAAGTTGTGCCCGAATTATGTGAGCTGCGTAAGTTGTTGTTAGCATGCTTTTCCTGCTGTGGGGCCGAGATGTGCTGTGCGTATACAGTAGCATTCGTCTCCGATCCTCCCAGCCCTCTGCTTAGCAGGGATAAACCGGAAGCCCTGCTCAGCTCAGTAATTCAGAGCAGCTCAGGAGGGGACTTGAGGGGGTTTTTCCTCTTTCTTCAATCCATCATGTGGAGGAGCCAGTTTATTGTGCCCATTTTGTATACATACTGTATACAGGATTGATTTTGCATAGCTGAAAATGTCCACACATTTATTGAATTCTTTCCTTCCTCCTCATACTCAAAATATCTACATCCGATATTGCCTGAATCCCAAAGGGCTGTTTCCTCTGTTTTAGCTTTTGTTAGAAGTGAACATTTCTTTTGTTGCTCTTATGTACCATATCCACTGGGCTAGAGTTCCTCAAACCTCCCCTTAAACAAACACCCCCGGTTTTCTTGCTGTGCTGGAAGGCGCCAGCCCACTCACTCGGAACCCTGCACACAGGCCCTGCAGGGATGTCATGCACTCACATCAAGTGGATTAAGAGCTGCTGCCTCCTACTTTCGACTCCTCCGCCTTATTCTTCATGCAACAGCCCTCAAATAGCATCAGCTGGCCGTTAACTGTATCAAAGCCGGGGAACATAGCAGAATTCCCTTTCCCGCACTGATGGTTCACCACAGTTAGAGAACTGTCGTGGCCTGACCTTTGGGACACCATCTGATAATCAAACACTGTAAGAGTAAGAAGTTTTCATTAATCATGTATTAAGTGTTGGGTTTCAAAATGTATTCATTTATTCAGAGTGTGGTTTCAGTCACCAGGTGTCAGGAGTTGAAACTGCTAGGAGCCCAGGCAGAACTAAGCCATGTGAGTGTTTGATGTTCCTGACACTGTAATTCCCACCAGTCTGTTCAGCATTAAATGGTCACTTGTTAAGAGTTCTTTGGACATCTATATTTTAGCAAAAATGTTATTAAGGAATCTGAGGGCAGGCTGAATATTTTGTTTTACTGAAATTCTTGGCAGCTCTGGAGTAGGTTTTTTCTGAAATGCGAGGGCTGAGTGCGAGAAATGAGATTTTTTTTAATAAAAATGATCTAATTTGGAAAATAGTTCAATTACAGGGCTCAATCAGTGTAAGTAATTAAGAGCGCAGCTGGAGCTCAAGCCAGAAGACACAGGGGTCCTAAATGGCTGGGACAAAGAGACCCTGAGGGAGAGAACAGGAGAGCTGAATAAACTCGCGGAGAGGATCAGGACGTTGCCGTGAAAAGAGGAGGACCTGCAGGGGCAGTGTGAAAGCCAGGGGGGTGCATGGAAAAAGAACTGAACACAGGCGAAGCACAATTCTACTAGTCATTTGTAAGGCTGTCCACTTTAAGATACATTATCCCAGGTGAGAGATGAGGAATTTACAGCATACCCATTTTTAATTAGTGTTTTTGTTTGCGGTCTCATAAAACTCTATGGGTTTGGAATTGACTGTCTTTGTCTCTGTGACTTTGACGTTCATGTTTGAGAAGAGTCGGGGATGGGAAATACAGTTAGTGTGAAAGACTGTGCAAGAGGGCTACTGGCTCATTGCAAACAGGAGCACAAAATGGATACCATTGCTGCTGCTCTTTGTGAGGAGATATCACTACTCTGCACCTCAGCTTTTGGCTTGGAGGTGTCTGGGGACACAGATCAAGGCCAGTACAGGGGGGTACAGAGTGTTGAAGCAATTTACCAGCCTTTCTACCATCGCATGCTGCTGTTTCCACGGTATACAGCAAAAAAAATCACTGTACAGAATATTTTCTCTGTGTGGCAGCAATTTCAAACATTTTACACTCAACATACAGATAACCAAGAATTAGTAATAAATAACTCTAGTGCATGTGTTCCTCCTTAAATTGCCTTAAAATCAGATTATTGTTTACAGCACCTAATGAGAAAATTCAATACATTGTATATAGGACGGTTCATTTCCTGTAATTTCTCATTTTACCAAGATCACAGACAGTATTAATCATGAACACCAGACAGTGGATCTGTGCAGCAAGATAGAAAGCTTTTGCTTTGCAGTGTTGGTTTAGCGTGGAGGGTAGACCAGTGTAGGTGAAGGCACAATGAAGTCGGCAACTATAAACACACAGAAGGGTCTTTCAGCCTACAGACCCTGGGTTGTAATGGAAAATTCTCCTGAACCTCTCTGGTAAAGTTTTAGGCCAAATTCTCTCCTTGATTATCTTTATTTTTGTGCACCATCTTTTTCCTGGGATACCTCTTTGCTGAAAACAGTTAGCAAGAAACTGGCTTCTTTAGTAGTTCTAAGTCTTGGGCGGTCCTGTGTACTTAGGATGTTAGCTGCTGAAGGAAGTACTTTTAGAAAACGTTTGTGCTGTTCTAATTCAGTAAACAGGCCCAACATCGAGCTGCTTTATGCATGTGTTTATCTTAATAAGTGTAATTTTTTGTTTATTAGTGGATCCTCTTTTTCAGGAATGGCTCTGCCTCTCAATTTATTTTTTTAATTTAATCTAACTTTGATAAGAAACAACCTCCCGGGTGATTAATTACTCAGGAGGCGAGACTGCAGGCAGAAGAAACAGCAATGTTTTAAAAGGGAAGCCGTGAAGTGGTGAGGAATGAGTGTACTGTAAAGAAGCTGGGGGTTGTGTTATAGGTATTCAACATCTTGTGTAAGATAAACTTTTAGAAACTGTGCTCTCACCTGCCTCATACAGTATAGGAGCCATCTCCATTGCAATAAATACATCTCTGTACATTAAGAAAAAGGGTGCTTACTGTAGAAATAAGGTTTTGCTTTAGTACTGAAGTTATTCAAAAGACCAGTGACTCACTTTGTGTTCTCTCTCACATACAAGGGATCTGTGTTTTGTCTAACAACATGCCATACAGTGCATGTTACTTTTATTGACAGATATCACTTCCTAAAATTAAGTATCATAATAGTCATTCAAATTATTCTATTAGAGACTAACAGAAAGTATGATTTTCCAGAAAACTGCAGTTGTATTTCTGCAGTTGTATTTTCAAAAGTGTTCCATTAATTTGTGCCAATTACGTTCTTCTGTAGTCTATGAAATATCTTGTTAACCTGCATTTAAAAGAAAAAAAAATGATATGTTTGCAATACAAGGATACTAATGAAAATATAGATACGAATGATGCCAAAAAATGCAACTAAAGACTCACCGACCAAAGGGCCTCAGTTTCAGATGAAGGACGGAGCACAAAGAAGTTCATTAACTTGCTCAGTGTGACACACGGTGACTCAGTGGTAGAGCAGGAGCTTTTATGATCTCTTTCAACAGCCTGCAAGTCCACCTACCCCCTATTAATGCAGTAATATCAAAAATACTTTCCTCCAAAGAGAGCTCCTCACTCTGTGCAGCGCTGATCAGATAATGTTCCTGGTCCCTGACGTCTGGTGTGTTTCACTGCAGATTTCCACAGAGGAGTCTTCATTCAGCCCCACTCGTACCAACTCCCAGAAGCCCCTTAAACCAGCACTGAAGAGGGTATCCTGCACCAGCATGGACAACAATTCAGGTTTCTTGAGTTGTTGTTTTTGTTTTGTTTTAGGAAAATAACAAATTTACCACCTTGCTAGGTTTACATCTGTTGTGTTTTTCTCTCTAACAAATAACATGTCATAGCTTTTCATACGTGATAATTTAGATCCTAAAGAAGATTGAGTGTTGATTATGTGACGTTAGGGGTGTGCTTTCCACACTTCCCAGAAGGTGAAGTGAGGTGGAAGGTGCAGTACAAATGTTGCGCTGGGTGTCCTGATTGTTTTGTTATGACTATTGCCAGTAACGATGTGCTAGAGTCTGTAGCTCCCCGAGTATACACCATGGAGCAGTTTGCTCCAAAGGAAGTCAGATGCCAGCTATTATTTGAGAAGAACAGTGGGTCTCTGCAGCTGTTTTAAAATGTGAAGATCTTTCTGTTTTTGCTTTTGCATGATTTTTTTCTGTTTTCTCCATCTCCTGTAGCTCCCCAGGACAATTCAGGCATTGCCTTAAAAAACCTCTTCTGTGCTAACCCTGAGCCTGAGCCTGCAGAGGTACGTGTGCTCTTCACTTTTGACTGATTCACTAAATGCAAAATTCCTTTTTACAGCTTATGCTTGTCAAGGCATCCCAATTCTTCAATTTCACTGCTTAACAAAGCTGTTATACACATGTTGTACAAGGATGAAAAGAGATCTGTAAAAGTCCTCCACAGCCACACCAGTTCCCCAATGTCCATGGAACAAAACCGGTGTCCAATGCACAGATGTCATAGCCTCTTCTTAATAGCTAGCACATGAATAGCTGCTATCTCAGTTACCACTTCAGTACTGCATTAGATAGTCTGAGTTTGAACCAATGATCTTACTGAACCTTTTTCCTTAACCATTGGTAACCATTGTCCCACTTCTTCTTACTAATTTATTTGGAGGACGCTTTTATTGAAAAAGCGATTTGTGTTTGAATCCATTCATACAGCAGAGAGTTTTACAGAATCAATCTGTGTGAAGTACCTTGCTCAAGAGTACAGCAGCTAACTGTCCAGTCACAAGTCCAGAAACCTAACCACTGCCCCACACTGTTGCCCCCATTCCCTATTCATACTCTCCTATACCACACCATCTTATCCTGTCAGGCAAGGAAGATAGTGCTTATTGTTCCCTTTAAAACCCATGGACTATAGAGTACATCATCTTCTCCAGTGTGGTGGCAGTGTGGCATTCCTGAGAGCCAAGACATCTGCCTCCCATTGGCACTGCATGGCTTTCTTATCCAGATTAGCCCCGAAGGACAGAACAAGAAACCCATTGCTTTGTAACAGCTCCTTTGGGCTTCACATCAAACATAAAGCAAAGGGAGCACAAGTCAGCCTCAGGCTTTCCTAAAAAGAGCACACACTAATGCAAAGAACAAAGAAGTTGAGATATAGCTCCTTATTTTCCCCTTGAAATGACTGTGCATGATCCAGTCAGCTCTGCGGTACTGCACACTAAGTAACATAATGGAACAGATACCTACCGTAGAACAATAAATCAGTATTGATAGGTGCTTTACATCTGGGATCTTACTGCTCCCATTTTACGATGCAGGCTGTACTTCATTTACATTGATAAATAAAGTCTTGTCTGTTTTATTGGTGCAAATCCCGGAAAGGATCCTGCCGCAATGCAGCGGGCTTGGAATAATATCTTTACCTGTACATTCTGCCCCAGTTCTCCCCCTCTCTCTCTCCCTCCTCTCTTTCCAGTCCTTCTCTGGCGTGTTTAGTGGTGCCAGTGGTGATAACTGGTTTGCTCCTACCCGCCTCTCTAATTTTCATTTGAACAGTTTGTGGGCAGGTCCCTCAGGTTCTAACATTGTGTCTCCTGCCCTTGTTTTTTTTTTTTTCAATTGAAGAACAATGATGTGTCAGGGGCTCCTGACAACAGAAAGCCCAAACGAGTGAGGATATCCATTGTGGTAAGTGGCTTTTCGATTGGCCAACCAACCAACCCAGCAGAAAACTCATACGTGAATTCAGAGTATTCCCTGTGACTGATCATGCAATCATTTTCCCAACAGATATGTCTCATAGGGAGGGTTCATCATTTTGAGCTGTGCTGTGCTGAATCCCTATTCAATCCCAAGAACCCTGTCTTCCATGAGCATTGGGTTAACCCTGGTCTGTGTGGGTTTACAGGCTACAGCGCATCCGTGAAACCCATAACAGCTGAATTAGTTATTGTGAATTTGTGTTTTTTTAGTCCGTTATTATTTAGACTGTTTCCAACTCAGATGACTAGGGTTGTAGAAACAGCAAAAAGTCATTACTTGTGTAGAATTTCCTTTGTTTACACAATTCAATTCCTTTGTGCATTAAATAATTGGCCACATCATGAAGTGGCATTTTGACGGTATAGAGCTTTGAAAATGAGCTTAGCTCTCCAAGCCTCCTGGAAGTCTGTCTAAGGTTGCAAGGTTGTTTTCTTTATACAGACAAAGAAATGTCACATTATAATGATTTTTTAGCTGACCTTAATAAGCCACACTATTCACTTTATTGAGACAGTGGCTGCAGATCTATAGTGCACAGGGAATGTCTGTGGGGAAATAAAGGATGATTCAACACAGCATAACCTCAAAAACCACCCTGTCATGTGATTCTCCAATCAACAAATGATTCCAGTGTGCTGGAGTTAGGAGTCTGGCTGTAGCCGTGAAATCCCCACAACAGCACAGGCAGCCAGAGGGAGGGGGCCAGTACTGACATTTGATGACAGAGACATTTTTAAGGCAGATAGATATTCTTAAGTATTTCCTGAATGCACAATGCAAAAGAAAGACTTCAGCAGAACCTAGAGTGCTCTGCAAATAATTTTCTCTGGTGACAAGCATAATAAGTCTAAAAACAGACAATGACGGATACTCTGTCTAAAGTTATGTGGTTTTCATTTATATTCCATTTTCTTTTTCCTCCACTGTTTGGGAGGAACGTAATAACCATAACCACATGCTGTAGTTTGCCTGTCATGGTGCTCCTCAGTGTGAGCTGTTTTACAACCCAGGAGGCCCATGAGCCCAGTGCTCTTTGGTCTCATAAGAAGGCTCCTCTCCAGGGAATGAGTTAGACTGACTCCAGTCTCCTCTGGCTGTCTTCCAACTGCTTGTGATGGAGTGTTATTCAGGTTGTGTCCAGATGTGAATGTGTGCGTTTGTAGAAGTGCATGTGTGTGTGTAGTGTTTGGAGCTGTATGCCTTTGAGTGTGTGCTAGGTATGTGTATGCAGTGTTGCAGGCATGTTCAGGCTCTGTCTAGGATTGTAGGATTGTGCAGTGCTGCAGAGGTGTGTATGCTCAATTTGTGTAGTGTGGCGTATGTGATCAGGTTGTGAACAGTGTACTAGGTGCATGTGCACGTGTGGCTGTAGGTGTACTGTATGTATAACTTGCATGCAGTGGTTTTTGTGTGTATGTGGCAGTTGTGTGCGGTGCTGCAGGTGTGTGTATAGGTTGTAGTGGTGGCAGTGCTGTAGGTGTGTATGCAGGTTGTGTACGTGTCCGTAGCCAGTACAGCCCCTGCCCCCTCCGCCCACACTCACTGGTGCCATTGCCCATCGTCTCCAGGAACCATCTTCATCGGGCCTTGCGAGGCTGGAGCTCTCCTTCCTCAGACTCGCATGTGTCCTGCCGCTCTCTGGCAGCATCACCACAGCACAGCAATCACCTTTTACCTGGGATTCACCTAGCGCACCTGTACACCTCTCCTAGTACCTTGAAGAACAATATTTAGAAGAATAATTAAATGCTACACACTTGAGTTTCATTTCAAAAGCTCACATAGACACATGAATATCACATTTGCTTCAAAGGCAAACTTGAAACCTCCTTAACCCTTTGTCTGAACAGCTTCCGAGCATTTATTCTGAGAAGTAGAAAGGGTTTCCAGAGCTCTTGAGAGCTTCAGCCAGTTAAGTGCAGATTAAGTCCCATAGCCTGGATATCATGAATTCAGACATGGGTCATGACACCAGCCTCCTGTGACTGGCGTTCTTCAAGAAGTAGCACACAACTGGCAGGAAGCCACAATGCAGTAGCGTTGGCATTAGTTGGAAAAAAGCCACCTTGGCTTTTTAGAAAAGCCTATAACTTCCTGGAGTGCCTGCAGGCTTGCACTGATGTCAGTGAGGGCATGTGTCTCCTCCTGTTTGTGTTAACCCTTGTGCCAAGCACAGTGGAGCTTGCTGCTTATCAAATTGCGTACCAATCCTTTTTCACGCTTGTAGCAGGGGAGTTGCTGGTGAGAGCCAAGACAAAAGGAGACAATTGGCAATTCCTAATTGGGATCAGTATATAAAAGAGGTTTTAATAGCTTTGGTTCTATCTGGGGCAAGACAACCTCCATACAAGTCTCTGAGTGACAGCTGAAGGCTTGAAGGTGAAGGTGATTTAGGTACGGTGTCGGCTTTCATTTCCTACATCTTGCTCACTTTCGATGTTTACCTCTGATGGCTACCCTATGGCTGATTTCATTTTGTTTTTATTAATGTTGTTTGTGGAATTTACTTGTACACGGTTTATAAATCATCAGCCTTGCTCAAGGGAAACGTTATGACACAAAAACAGCAACCAACAGAAAAACGAATGGAATAAATCAAATCGCACATCTCGGTGCAATGGGGAAAAAATAAATCAAGGAAAATAAAGAAGGAGGTGTGTGCTCTTTTGGGGAGTTGGTGATTTGATCGTTTGTAATTCTAAGGCTAGCAAAGGCATGTGTTGCTTTGTGACTCACGGAAATGGCCCAAGCAGGTAGGGTGCGTAGCCAGGCAGGAGACGGAGAAGGTGCTTTTCAGAGGTGTCTCTGTTTTGAAAAGCCAAAAGAGGTGAAGCATAGCTTTCCTGCAAAGCACAGAGCAAGTGGTGTCCAACCTCCATCTCCACACCATATTGTCTGCCTCTCCACTTCTCTTCAGCTGTCTCAGATGTGCCTTCGTCATCTGTGAAATGTCACAGATCGTATCCCTTCATGTCTTGGATTTTTGTAGTCCACCCATGGTGTAAGTTAATAACAGGAAGGATTTGTGTTGATAAGTACTGTATGTCAAAGGTGAGGAGGCGTCGTGTTGATTGTTGTGAGATTCAACACAGGAGGTCTATAATAACTGAGAGGAAACTGATTTTGAACAGAGAACCAGGCTGAATTACTTTTTCTAACAAGTGGTAGAGCACTGATCACTGGAGCTGCAATGTGACTCACAATATACTGTACCTACAATACATCCATATCCAGTATCAATAATGAATACTAAAGGAACTTTAGTGCCTCAGGTGATTGTGTGACCGAGGCTGGGCCTTTCAGAAGTGAAGCGGAGTCATTGCTTTGCCGCATCTGTCTGTGTCTGACTGATCAACCCTAGAAACAGCTAAGCCTGGCAGAGAGGGTGATACACATGACTCACGTCAGGACTGTTCTGAAGAAACTCCCCATTTTCATTCTGTTCAGTTTTTTTTTATTTATTATTTTTATTTTAGAGAACAAAACCAAACCATTTTACATATAAACCACCATTATTCATCCTTACTTTTACAGTTTTTTTACACCCTTACCTTTACTCACTTTTACCTTCGACTATACAGTACATCACAAGCAAAAATTGTCTATTCCTCTATTCAGTTTTTTTAACTGCTCTCATAAAAAGCAGGGGATTGTGGGTCTTTCAGCGTGCATTCAAAGTTAAAAGATAAATCTCATTTCTGCCGAATTAAAGATGTGTGCTAATTCTCTCTTCATTTTAAGTAGACGGGCTATTGATTGACAATTAAATGAGCTTTCCTGTTTTTCCTGTGGGGTGATTGACCTGAAGCACAATGAGTTGGGTGTTTAATGGAGCACTCTCACTCCCAGCAAGCCAGCAGTGCACCACACTGAATCTCAAAGCAGCTGAAACAGGACAGGAGGGAGACTGCAGGTCACAGTGCTGTATTACAGTAGGCCACAGAAAAACCCAAGAAAGGTGTTGTATTTTAAAGTCAGGCTTTAACTTAGAGCTGGACAGGGAATGTGCTGAATGGGTTTCTTTTAGAAAGTGAAGTCATTTCCCGAAGTTTACATTATGCATCATATCGTTGGTTTGCAGGGAATAACATCACCCAATAAGAAAATGCATTTCAGAATGTTTATTGAAGAGTTGGTCATAAGACATTTTGGCTTGACCTGGCCATACTTGACCCTCATAAAAAGAGGGAGTTTAACGAAGCGGTACAGTAGCTGAGCAGGTGGAAATGGGGTGGAGGGGAGATAAGTGTGAGGAAGAGAGGCTCACTCTGGTAATTATAGCTTTTCAGTAATTTAGAGGGTTGGGGCAGCAGAAAGGAAGGAGACCTTGGATGCTGTTATCCCTCCACTTATTTTGTTATATTGTTTTTTTTTAATCAGACTATATGTCATCTCCACATTCTGTATTATCTTTGCCATTTTGGTTCAAAGAATCAGGTATCATTATTGCCACATTTGTTTTATAGTGATCACATATACTGTACCTTCTTTTTTCTGATTAAGTTCTCCCTCATCAAGACATTACTTAGTTATTCTGGAACAACTTGGTACAGCAAATTCTGATCATCGGGACAGAGTGGATAGAGATTAGTGGTGAATGAAAAGTCTATTAACGTTCTCAGCTTTGCTGAGGAACAGCAGGGAGGAGGCTGGTCAGTATGTAAAGCATTTCCCCTGTTGCAGACTGCTGTACCTTTCCGCAGTAGTGAGTAGCGGACTCCAGAGATTTAGCATGTGAGCATTGTTGCTGAGTTGGGGGAAGATTTCTTTCTGATTAACCAGAAAGTGCAGCCAAGAAGATCTCTGGTTCAGCTTTTTATGTTATTACAATAAAGTGCTGAGATTAATTAAAATAATCTTTGCAGATGATTGATGGGTATTGCAATGGAGTCTGTATATATTGCACAACATTCTGCTTCTCTGAATGTTAATATGGGTAACTGCATGAAGAGCTCTGGCGATCTGTAAATTCAATATGGCAAATTCAATCCTTCAGATTAGCCTTAATGCAGGGAGCTCTGCACTGCTAAGATCTAGCAAATGTAACACGCAGCTCGACACCCTGAAAACATGAAGCAACAGATTGGGCAGAGAGACCTTTGGAGACAGTATTTTCTGAACAGAGCTCGGAGTACAAGTTTCTGGGAACCTTTCTGTTCTCTCAGTACAGTCTCACAAAGCTGGTGCACTTAATGCGCACAGAAGCGATTTCTCTTCTCTTTCTACTGTTTTAATCTGTAAAATATCCCTGTAAATGTCAGATCTGCTTTTTACTCTAAAGACAACTATCAGACATTATTTATTTCTCCTCTCCAGATAAATCCAGATAAGATTTCAAATTCCATATTTAACAGAAAAGACTGTTTTGTGATTAAGTTTAATTGGGTAATAAGTTGTGAATCAACTTGACAGTCCCTAAAGTAAATCTTTAAAGCGACCAAAGCCACTGCCTTAGTCAGATTGAAAACTGCAGCTGGAAGAATAAGATAAAATCACTTTATTGGCCATATACAATTTCTTGTATTAGGAATTTGTCTTTTTTCGCATAACCCAACTTGCTCTCCATGTGACACACAGACAGGGAGAGAAGCTTTGGGTCAGAGCGCAGGGCCAGCCTCTTATATGGCACCCCTGGAGCAGTTGGGGTTAAGGACCTTCCTCAGGGGCCCAACAGAGCAGGATTCCTCTGCCGGCTGTGGAATTTGAACCAGCACCCTTCCAGCCACAGGCGCAGATCCTTAGCCACAGAGCCACCACACCGCCCCTCTCTCACTGAATTATTCATCAGTGAGAGTTTGGTTTAGGAAGAGCAGGTTACGTGTACATTCTCTCCTTCCTGCATCTTTCTTCGTTTGTGTCTTTTTAAGAGAGTTAAACCCCTTGCTTGACCCCTTGCTTAATGAACTGCGTGAAGCTGCAGGAGTGCTGTTCCCTGTGGTGATCTGCGTGCATGCACCTGGTAAATATTTTATGTTTATCAGTAACTGCCAATGCTAGATTGATCATTTTTTTATGGTGACCAATTTATTTTGATTACCCTCATAAACTAGTGATTTAAAATTCTCTAGGGCTCAGTAGTGCTTATTGTAATAGTCTCCATAGTCATCTTGCATACTGTCACAATGTTGCCCTCCCCTTTACCCAAAAAAAATTCTTGTTTGTCTTATTTATAAAAAGCGTGCCTCTAGGACATTCTAACTTTTGCTCTCCATCTCTTGCAGTGCATGAGTGATTTCAACTAGGTGAAAAATTTATGACTGGTAAATTACATCCGTTTTCTCTCGGTGAGAAATATCCGACTGCTGTGCCTTTCTTTTTTCTTTTGGTTCACAGGGCTGCATTGACTGCATGTTTAATTTATGATCCATCCTTATTGGAGCTGTGGTTTTTCCATTGCAAGGCTGTGCCACGTCTGGCATCATACTGCAATCTGGTCACCAGTTTCCCTGCGAGACACTAGAGGGCATGGCTGGGGTGTGGGACAGTCCTTGCTCCTATTCCTCAGAAAGGTTTTGAAGCACATCAGCTGGAGGATCTGTCTGTACCCCACTCGTCTGGCACTTGTGTAGTTGTGTGGTGAGGTTTGACCACACTGCCCAAAGTTCATAATGCCAGGATTAGTCACAGAGAACCAGAAAAGGTGGCCCCTTTTTTGATACGCCATTTACCGAGAAGGATCTCTCTGTATTCTCCCTAAGACCTACAGTATATTGTACTCATACATTCAGGAAAATAGGGGTTAAACTTATGTAATATATCCTGAAAGCTTTTTATATGCAACTAAAATTATTGGTTCTACAAAGTTGTTGTTTTTTAAATTCTGATCATTTTTATATTGGTACAGAAGTAAAAAATAATCACGATGCGCTTCCCAATGTCAGATATCAAAGGTCAGCGCTGTTCCATTATCTGGGGAACAGTTGCAGAAAATCCATAGCTCAGCGGCATTGCACTGATGCTGCAGATTTCAGCTGTGTGGAGCAGAGAGTGCTACAGACAGGGAGCATCACAGGGTTTCTAGACTGAGGTTTCAGTGGCAGGCAGCATAAGTCAAACAGATGGTGACTGATTGCAGTCCTAATCTCATCATCATTATTCGCCACCTATCCCATGTTGATGGAATAGACTCCCATTGCACAGCAGATCGATCCATTCCAGGATTTGTGAGCTGCAAATACTCGTCTTCATCTTGCTCTGATGAAGAAATGCAGTTGATTAAAATATTATTAAATGTCACACCTTTACCTACAGTAGGCTATTTTTAATCCACATAAGGTAGAATTATTGAAATCTATAGCATTTGGCTTACTATACATAAAAGAGCCTGCTGCTATTGTATGTAACAGCATTTGCTGGTAGAATATGAGGTGGATCAAATTGTTGTACACTTGGTGAGTAACAATTGAAAGCCTAAGTATTGGCACCCTACTTCTGAACCATTATGAAAGAGGTTATTCACAGAGTTAAGTCTAATAGTTCTTGTTTAGTAATATTTTCTTTTCCTGTGCTTAATTCTGGATTTATTGAAAAAGTGGTAGTTAGGATCGTATTCATTTAAGGTACAGGAAGGCAGTGCGTTCATCTGCAGCAGTTTTCCTCCAGTTCCACCCGAGAGTCTGACATGTGAGAAATGAGCCAACTGCGTGCTACAGCAGTGCTGTTAATGCAGAGGCTCCCAGGCCTGCTGGTATTGATCGAGGGTTGGCCAGCGCTCCTGAATGCTGAACTACGGAGGCTACAGCCACTGCTGTATGGGATCTTGTTATGATTAGACGAGCTCAGGAATGTGCCGACCCTCAGATGTGCCAAGTCCAAACTAGAAACATTCAAAACTCAGGCAGACCACATACTCCCTGTTCAGGGTTTTTGCAGACCATAGAGTAGGGTAGTAGGGCAGTACAGTAGTTTGCACCTACTGAAGCTGTTTTTCCTTATGAAAGTCCGGCAAGTTTATCTTAGGATTTCACATTATAGCCAGTGTTGCTGTTGATAAGAGTCTTACCCTGCCATAACTGTGCGTTATTCTACAAGGTCACAATTAGTCTGTGATTAGACTTTTTCTTGGAACCATGTTTGAAGTTTATCCCAGTATTTGTATGGTCCAGTATAATCTATTGTAAAAGCATATGAGGAAACCATAGCAGATAAATAAAGGGTAAAATACACAGATAAAGTTGCACAGGGGTTAAAACTGGAAACACATGGCAAAAGCTTGAGATGAACAACATTAGAAACTGACCTTTTAACACTGTCTTAATATCTTACTGACCAAATTGCTTTTACAGTATTGTAGTGAAAACATTGTGAAGAAATCTAGGAGTTTTTAGAATATTGTACTTTAACTAAATCAATGTGGCACTTAAAATGAATGCACTGATCAATATTTTTCCTGTACTTATGCCAGGGAAACCTTAGCCCATCTATGCCCACTGTGGAAGCACAGGATCACCCCTTTTCTTGTGAAAAATAGTGTGCATTCACATTTTGGTTTTGTGTGATGAACTTTGTTTTCCTCCAGACAGTCTGTTTAACAGCCACAGAATTACATAATCCAATCACAGATCCAGTGTAAGCTGCTCCTCGTGCCTCAGACACTTTGGGCTGAGAGCCATGCAGACTGCGCTGTGCCTCAGATGTCAGTACATTGACTCTTGGACCCTGCTTCCTTGGGAGATTCATGGCTCCTTTTACAGTGTATTGGATGCTGAGGCATTCCACGAGCTATGATACAAGATGGGAAAAACAAATGGATATGGGAAATTCTATTTCCTGAACAATTGCAGAATGAGTGTTATATAGCTGGACTTTTTCGTACACTTTGACTATTATTGTAACATAGGGCAGAGATAAGTAGCTTTAGGTCTTCCATGTCATTCCAGAATAGTGTTTCCATTCAACTAGACCTTGCATTAATTCATGAACTTGTGGAAGAATACTGGAATTGTTTAGGATCAGTCGGGACAAAGTCTCAGTAGTGTGAAATGTACACGTTAGCAGTAGTTAGGCTGTAGTTAGGCTGTGGTTCAGTCTGAAGACTCTCCAATCCAGCATGTTTTCTACAACAGGTCACCACCACATCACCAATTTAATAATGAGCAAATGAAGATGTGAAATAATTTAGAACAAAAAACAGAATTCAATCTTTTAATTTGCTTTAACAGAACAGATGACTTACTTAACCGATCAATATCTTATACTGTTTTCTTAATCCTTAAAAAGCAAATAATTTAGGATGACCTGTAAAATGAACAGAATTCAAGCTGTAGTTCAAAGAGATCCCACTGGCTCAGGATTGTACAGGTACAGCTGTCAGTGGATGTTTCCCTTAGGAGAAACATGAGGAACAATAGACAGCATGTTCTCTTTGCCGGTGCCAGAGATAGTGTTTTACTGTATGCAGCAACCTTGTGTTTGATTTACCTTGGGTAGGAAGAATGATCAGAGTTCTCTCACAACATGCAATTCTTGTTGTTCCACAATTGATTTCTGTCCTCAATAAGACATTAGAGCAGGAGTGGACAAAATACCCAGGTCCAACCTCTCTAACATTTCTGTCTAGCCAGCCATGATACTGGCAATTGAGGAAACTACTTCAATCTTACTCCGTTAACTCGAAGAGTCAGATTGTCATCTGTTTTCCCAATATTTCAAAAGGTTATTTAGACACCAGTGATGCAGCAGCACTCTGAGGACCTCATGTCGATGTGTATTTACTTTCTCTGTGAGCACTGTACTGCAGGATAAAATGCAACGCAGGGTATTACTGGCCGAGAACAGACTGGCTGTACATTTTGAAGGTTAGTGTGGCACTGCAGCAGTGGAGACAAACTAAAAAATATAGTACCTTTATCAAAGAAGAGGCAAGTAGACCCTTGAATGCAGAATATTGGACATTTTAACATTTTTTTTATTTTTACTCAAGTTGCTGGGAAAGCAGCAGGGAAAACGGCACATTTGCATTCCAAAAAGTGTGACTGTTTCCAGACTACAGCTTAAATCTGAGTTTCAACTTCAATGAGGAATCATCTGAAATATCATCTGAAGAGAAAGTTAGAGAAGCGCAAAAGATGCTCAAGTGCAAAGAGAATAAAGTTTTTTTCATTAAATGACCTGCGGTACAAGATGGAATCAGCAGAATGCTCTATAGGAGCACAGCAGAAAATCATTGTGCTGCTTTGCATTGTTCAACAAGAGATCCTCAGAAAAAGTGTCACAAGCTGGTCAACCTCATTAGAGCAAGAGCATTAAACCACAGGTATTTTGTTGTCTGGAGGAGCCTGAGTCAGAGCTAAATCATGTTCCCGTCTACACAAGTATACGGTAGTACAGCCAGACTTCATTTTGGGAAGGTCTGAAGAAAGTGGGGGGATCTGATTGGAGGGATCAGTTTTTGAGAATGGGAGGAGAAAATGTTGGACCAAGGAGTTTGTGTTTGCTATTGACCTTACATGGTTCACAGGAGCTAAACTGAGTTTAAACCTGCAAGGAAGACTTTTGATATGAATCCCGCTCGTCAAGGCTTTATGGATAAAATTTCTCATTTTCTCCTGTTAGCCTGTAAACAACCACATTTCTCCATGCCTGCAATAGATTGCAACACCAGACCAGCACATTGAGTGCTGCCCATCCTTACAAGTGTTCACAAAATGTTTTGCAATATGAATTAACTCCCAGTTAGTCTGTGAATTAAGATACATTATAGATTAATGGGCAATATGTTTGAATGTTAGAAAGTGTCATTTTTGGAAAGAACACGATCAGGCCTATATATAATAGGTGGTTAATTTTTAGGAATATCTAAGAAATGTGTGAGAATGTGCCAAATGTCTTGGCGTGGAAACTGTTGAACACCCTTGCACTAGGCAGATCCTTCCAAGATGTGTGGGTTCAGGATAAAGGAGTCTCTCCACACCTGATGTCTTGTCAGTTGTTAACCTCAGCAGCGATGGAACAGAAAGAGAACTCTAAAAGCCAGCCCCCCTTTCACAAAAGAGTTAAAAACCATGCAGGCTGTCTCTCAGACCTGCTTGTGATGCTTGTTTCTTGCATCTAGATTGGATCCTACCATTCATCTTCCCTTCCTGGGACACACCTAGAGGCTCTGTCAGTTTACTTATTGGCAGCATCATATGCTGTGAGATATGTCATATTGATCCAGCCACTCCACAGAGACATTGTGCCTGGCCTCTCTAAAGACCCTCACTGTCATTGCACTAAATAGCCAACAGTTTAGTAATGCTTTTCGTGAGAGGCATCAGTCAGCACTGCTCCGAGCTCAGTGCTCTGCCAAGCTGAGGTTGTCTCTGACAACAGTGTTCAGTCATGTACAAAACTAGTGGCTTATCTTAGGCTGCGTTCTGCTGTATATGCTCTGTCACTGCCCTCCATGGGGGCCACTGGGTTAGTGTGCCAGTGAAGCGTGCTTGTGATCTGAGAGCATAGGCAGAAGGGAAATCTGAAAGAGAGGAGAAACTATTTTTGCGCTTAATTGTTTAAAATTGTCTCTGTCTGGGTTTTTTTTTGTGTGGAAGTCAGAACAGCTTAGAAGACTGCTAATGTCCAGCACTTCCAAGCAATTATTGTGCTCCTTTCAGCACAGATCACATCACATTATGTAGGTTACTACAGCTCAATAGTTTTGTGGTTGAGCTGCAATAAATGCATAATTTAAACCTCAGCTGGTAAAGTTTTATTTTGCCTTCTGTTCAATCTTTAGGAATTCATACCACTCTGTTGAAAGTAATTTGTTAGCTGTATTACAGATTTACAAGGCTGTTATTTTAATTTGTAGCGATGCCTTTCAGTTTTTACAGTTCCTCTTAATGTATTTTACGGTGTATTACTGTTTTAAATTTTCAAGCTACATCTGCTGCCTTCTTAAGTGGAATGTTGTCTTCAGGTTTTCATTTCCCCTGTTTTTTTTATTATGAATGAACTAATTTTTCTCATAATGGAACCAATTGAATCATTTCCCGAGTGAACAATGACTTGGAGCAGTGGTCTCCAGAGCCCCCAATCTTCCTTCCCTATTATTGTAGAAGTGTCTGTGTTTGGTGGCTGAGAGCTGTTAATAACTAACAGCTAGGAAATAACTAACAGAGCTACTGAGGTCTTGAATTGAGTAAATGCCCAAAAATCATGTAGCAGCCCTGGATACTGATTCAGAGGTACACGATCAACAAACATGTCTGAAAGTCATTCAGAGTGTGTTTTCTGAAAGCTGGATGTGACCAACATTGTACTGATGTGCGTCTGTACAAGTAACAGAGTTTTGGTGAAAGCATAAAGTTCTCCATTTCCCTCATCTTTTCTTTCACTGGTTACATAATACTACTGCCTCTTTTCTGTACTGCAGTGCTACTGGGCTAAGATGGATGGACTGTCAGCTGTCCTGTAGATGTAGGGGAGGTCAGGGTTGCTGCCTGTGTTTCATTAGAGGCGAAGGGTTAGAGTACAGATCTCTCTCACTGGGTCTTGTTAGAGTTCTTTCTTTTTTCATTAACAAGCCTCATTAATTTACACTGGGGCTGACAGCCTAATTTTGCAATATGGGTTACTTTCAAATGGTAACAGGAGGTCACTGGCCTTTGAAACCTGTGGGGAGAATGCTATGCATCCCTTTTAACTGATTTTGACTTTTGCTCCATGGAAAAAGAGAGCTGGAAGGGTGTGAAAGCCATGGTCTGGTGGCCAGTAAGTGGGACCTTGTAGTTAATTCACTTGCCTCTCATCATGGCAGAAGGGTTCTGTGCTCAATTCAGAGCAAGTTTCTGAATGGCCTGGTGTTTCTTTGTTTTAAGGAAGCTACTAAAGCACGAACAAATCTAAAGGTCCTCTTCTCTGTAGAGAAAGAAACTGCAGCCATTGTAAGCAGCATGGTGTTTATTCCTAAATCTGAAACAGATCAAGCAGGTAGACCTTTCAGAATATTGTGTACAGTTCTGTTCACTACTTTACAAAATGACATTGGTGCTCTGAAGAGGGTTCAGAGACTAGATTAATTAATGGTCTGACACGTACTGTATGTCATACAAAATCAGGTTAAAAGATTTTAAGTCTCTTCAGTTGTGAGCAGAGAAGATTAAGAGGAGACTTGACAGAGGTGTTCAAAATCCTGAAGCACATTGAGAAAGTTAATGCTAGGGACTCTGGGAATCGGTGGGGAAACAATAGGGGACAGTAAATGTTCTGCATGTCTGAGAATACAAGGAGTGATGGGAGCCTGAAGCAAACTGTCCAGCTGTGTTGTTAGAGTTGATTTCCCTCAGGTCATTCCAGATACAGCTGGATGAGAGAACAAGCAAATGCAATGGGTCGAATGGCTTCAGTTCACACCATGGACGGGACTCCAGCCCATCTCAGGGCACACACACTTACACCAGGGCCGGTTTTTCCAGAAGCCAATTAACCAGTATATCTTTGGACTGTGGGAGGAAACTGGATCACCCAGAAAAGACATGAACACGGGGGGGACATACAATCTCCTCATAGCTAGCACCTTAGGAATTGAACCCTGGGCCCCAGTGCTGTTAGGCAGCAATGCTAACCACTGCATTTCTGTGGCACCCCAATTCCCAAGATACATGAATTAATATATGTAATTGGCAGATATTTAGTACTGTTATTTAGCAACCAATTAGGGAAAACCAGCAGTGCTTTGATTGGATATGGTCCAGGAGATCGCAGTGCTACATTTAATGTGAATGAGATTAGTTCATGACAGCTTGTAGTGAATATAATTAAACAACTTGGGTAAGGTAATACTGAGGGTATATTCGGAATCATTCTGTGAGCTATTCATTGACAGGCCAGTTGCTTGCAAGTGTTTCAAGATTTTCTGTACATGAATGCATGAAAGAAACTGCATCACATTGATTTGATTTTTTGTTTCTTTCCTAATGAAACAGTTACTCCTTTTTGATTTTCGTTTAGTGCCGATTAATGTATAATTCGATATGTTGTTGAATGATCCTCATTGTTTTTTCTTCTTGACACCTGTGAAGCTCTGAACATGTCTGCCTCTCTCCGTGTTGCTATGGGAGCCATTTCATTTCCCTGCCATTCTCACTCCTGTCTACTGCTTATACTGTTGTTCATAGCTTTGTTCCGAAACACAGGTCCAATGTGAGTCGGAAAGAGGGGTCGGCACTCTTTGTGAGGCGGGCTGGTTGCTGGAGGCCATTCTCAATCTCTCTGCTCTCTCTCTTTCTAGGACGAAGCCGATGTAGAAGACGACATGACTGTGAGAGAGGTAAGAACACATTTGCAGCCTGTCTTCTCTGTGCCTCACTACTGAGGTCTAAAACTGAATTTTGAATAAGAAACATACAGACTGTATACTTACTCACTGAAGCGCAAAGGAGATGGTGCTCCACAGGAGAATAAAATTGCAATGTATATGTCTTTAATTCCCTTTCTATGAAGGCATGCTTTCTCAAGTGAAAAAACTCCATCGTTATCATTAATAATTTATATGATATAGAATTATTGCATAGTATATATAATGATGTATATATCAGAGGACTAAAATTTTTGCAGGTATGTATACAGAGATGTCATCTGTCATCTGTTGTATACAGGAAAACAAGTAAGTTTTCAAAATTACACTTGCGTGCAACAAAGAGTTGTAATGTTTTTGTCCTCATGGAAACCATCTCCTACCGAAAACATGCTAACCTGGGTTTCTGTATTTTAGTAGAAAACAGTAGTAGAAAGTTTACTGCAGGAGACAGCACAGAATTAACGGAGTGGAAATACCCAGAAGAGGGCAGTACAGAGCAGCTCGGGTGTCGTCCAGAGCAGCCTCTCTTGCTGTTCTTACGGGTCAGGGGGATATGGGTTAGTCTGTGAGTGCAGGTGGCCAGGGCTGGGATTTTGTCATGCAATGTTCCAAAGGACTAAGGCTCTCTGCACTGTGAGCTCTTCTCCTCCTCCAATCTCTTTCTCTGTCTCGTTAAAACATTATCGTTCTCTGCTTTTCACCCATGCACCCCCACTTCCATCTTTCTCTCTCTCCCTCTTTGTCTCTGGATGTGTTAAGGGACATTGGATAGGGAGAGCCAGTGGAGATCATGGGAGAGCAGCCATGAGTACTTAATAGCCTCACTGGCCTGCTTTCACGCTGTGCTTGCTGTGCCAGTTCTACCTCTCGTGCCTGTTGTGAGCTAGCACAGCCACTGATTCCAGTAACAGCACACTCAACACAGCACACACGTCTCAGCGGGTAAATAAATAACCCTCTGTGTAATGCAGTTTGCATTGATACTCATTTAGCACATTGATAACATTAATTTGTTGTCTTTTCATCACTGTTGCTTTTCATTAATGCCAGTCATTTAGCACATTTAGTCACAGACCACAAACTTATGTGTCTGTGGGAGGATGGAGATAGGGAAGGCATTGGTAATTCATTGGGATTTATGGAAGTTATGGTAGAAGTTGGTAGAAGTCACCTCTCAATCCTCTAGATCTAAATCCTGAAGATGCAGGATTTATTTACTTTAACCTGTTTGTTAATGGCAATCTCCTGAGACCAGAAATCATTCTTGCTGGTCTTCTTTAAACTCTAAAGCTATGATATCATATTTAAAATATAATGACCAAACCATAGCACAATATTCTAAATGACGTTTTACGAATGCATTGTAAAGCTTCAGCATAATTTTCCTGGATTTAAAAATTCAGGAAACACACATACAGTACTGTATAACGCTCTTTGTTATATAGCCTACCATTCTGTTTGCTTTGTTATTGTCTTGATGGGAACATATAATAATCTAAATAAACACCAGATACGTCTTGTTTGTAGCTTCCTGCAGCTCAGAATCACCTATATAATATTACTGTCTGTCCGTACCTGCAACATGCGCTTAAATTTAATTTGCCATGCATTCGCCCAATACATGATTTGTCATTAAGTAGTTTTCTTGCCGCTGTTTGTTACTCCTACCATCTACATCTACGTTAACTAGTTTACTAACTAGAATCTGAATTCTTCCTATAAATCAGAAAAAAGAAACTTTATAATAAATAGGGTTCTTATGGTACACCACTGCTTATAGCCCAGTTAGGGTTATGCCTCTTAGTTTTAAGTCTCATTTGAAGGACAGCACCTTTTTACAGTATAGTGTTCCCGTCACTATACTGGGTATTAGGACCCACACTGACCTACTGGCACCACTAACACCTCTTCCAGCAGCAACCTTAGTTTTTCCCCGGAGTCTCCCACCCAGGTACTGGCCAGGCTCACACCTGCTGAGCTTCAGTTGGCTACCGGCTGTGAGATGCAGGGTGATATCCCTGCAGGAATACTATAGGTTAATACCGACATAAGTTAAGATCACTTTATTGGCCATATACAATTTCTTGCATTAGGAATTCATCTTTTCGCATACCCCAGCTTGCTCTCCATGAGACACAGACAGGGAGAGAAGCTTGGGGTCAGAGCGCAGGGTCAGACATTGTACAGCATCCCTGGAGCAGCTGGGGTTAAGGGTCTTGCTCAGGGGCCCAACAGAGTAGGATTCCTCTGCCGGCCACGGGATTTGAACCGGCAACCTTCCAGCCACAGGCGCAAATCCTTAGCCACAGTGCCACCACTCTGCCTGAAAGACATACTGTAGGTTGTATGTGTGTTTATGTCTGTGTGTCAGCCCTGCAATGGACTGGCATCTCATCCAAGGTGTATCCCAGCTTGTGCCCGTTGCTCTGGCTCCCCCACGACCCTGTATTGGATAAAGCAGTTACACAGTTAGAAAGTGTTGCTACAGTATACATTAACCAAGAAAACACTCATCATTGTGCTGGTGTGGTGAAGCATTTATGATCTCAGCTCACTTGCATAAAGAAACACAGGTTCTGTCTAGAGGGACGTTATTAAAATGTGCAAATGCAGAAACTTCAGGATTGCAGCCATTGTTTCTGTTGTTAATCGATATGCTCATTTGCCACTAGAAACGATTAAAAACAAGCAGGGCCAGGAGGAATAAAAGTAAAAAATTAGAGCTTGCAGCCATGGTTACAATTTCATACAGTGCTGCACATCGTGCAGTCCCTTCTTCCACACTGTTCTCCTGAAATGGCACTGTGCTGCTATTCATCCCAGCTTTCCTCCCCATCCTAAATTACAACACTGCAATATACATGTGCACACTGTTAACGGGATATTTAATTATATGTTTTTCCTAAATCATTCTCACTGTTGTAATGTGAACTTCACTTTTCTGGGAGCAAAAGGTCAGAATATGCACATTATCTGTGGCGGGGAGGTGTATTGATTTCATATCTGCAGAATAATTTGTCACAGTTTATGAAATGTTCAGAGTTTATCAGTCCTGACAGCTCACAAATGCACATCTATTGGCCTCCCGTACTGGTAGGGGAAACAGATGATATTAAACTGGGGAAGTGGCTCTGTAAATCAATTCTGGCTTTAGCTAACTATATTTCAGACCAGTTCAGCTTTTCTCATTATTACTTTAGTTCAACTGTCAGTCAGAAAACAGAAAATACAAAACAATTTTTAATACCGAGTTTTATACAAGCAAACCGATTTAGTTTAAGTGGCTATAAACCCCTGTGGTATAAGAAAGTGACTGCACTATTAAACTAGAGCTGGGAGTAAAGGCATAAAAGTGTTGAGTTTTCTTATCTCTGGGCCTCAGGACCTGAGTGTCTAGTGGCTTTATTTGCTCACATGCTAATTGAACCTTTAATTGAAGCAAATTGCGTGCTTCATCTGACATTTTTTACTTTTTCTGATCATAGGATGCAGTATTTTCCTGGGAGAGTCCCTGGATACATTTCAAAAGTGTAGCTTCTTCCAGGTCCCTTAAATCCTTTCTTTGCAGAAATCCACCTGGTTTTAAGCCCCAAGTGTGCTTCCTCTTGATTTCCATGAGTTCCTAAAGGCTTTCTTTCAGGTTGGCCTGGATAGTGCCTTTTAAGATTTTAAATACTTGTATCAAATCCCCTTGACCGTCTCAAACAGATTTCACACTAACTTGAAAATGTTGTCTTTAAAGAAGCTGAAAACAAATATAAAACAGGGTATAATTCAGCCAAACTTGTATGAATTACTGTACTGTATAAGGTGAAAGATCATACTGTAGTTTGGGGTGATAGTTACAGCAAAGTGATTCACATGTGTGATTTAGTCACCGGGCACCGGTGTGTCAGTGGTTAAGACTGAGGGACTGGGAGCTGTGTGTGTGTCAGTGGTTAAGACTGAGGGACTGGGAGCTATGTGTGTGTCAGTGGTTAAGAGCTCTGTGTGTGTAATGTGTTGAAATGAGCACTGCCCAAAATATACTGAAAGAGCTCAATTTTCCCACTGAGGTTCCGTGTTAACAGCACAATTACTAAAAAAAAAATACTGTTTCTTAATTTTGTACTTGGGACTCTGCTGGAAGCACGTCAAATTACTGTATATATCTTATTTGTATAACACAGCAAAAGCAGCTAGAAGTTTTAAGGTGGACTATCTTATTGATGACTGACTCAAAGAAACTGTTTTGTCAGACAGCAGTCTGTGAACCATGCTACAGAGTGACAGACGTGATTAGGTGATGATAGGAGACGGAGTTGTTTTTTTAAATTCTGGTAATCACTCAACCGATAAAAGACAAACTTCTTGAAACCTTTTATTTTATCTGTAATGTAATGGGCAATGTTACTATGCTACCGGAATATTCTACAGTAACTCTCTCCCTGCTCCTGATGGGCATGCCCTTACTCTCTCAGCCCTGCTCCATTCAACATAGACACCCCTGGGGAGAAATCACTCTCCTTCACTCCACTGCACATTTGACCTCCTCCAGCTTGACATGAAATCAGTGGCTAAAGGGCTGGACACCGACATACAAAAGTGCAAGATACAGGTCGGGCAGGGAGTTTGTGCTTTCATACAGGGGATAAAGAGCAGCTGGCATTTGGCGTTTTGTGTGCATTTCCAGCAACATGCTTCTTTTTAATGCTAAGGGCAATTTTCTAGTGTGCATGACCTTCCTGTCCACTGCTTTTGGTTTCTTGGCGTCGTGGTGAGTCTATGCTCATGACTTTTTCTTTTAACATTCAGAGGAATCCCTAAATATGGCGACTGTTCAGTGCTCAATCAGTTAATGAAAAGGTTAGTTTTATGTTGAAAACGAAGAGGTTAAATTTCACATTTCAGCTGAATACTCCGCGGGTTTGTACTGCTTGCTTCCTTTTGCTGAATATACAGTTTTGTTACCCTTATTTGTTTTACTTTAAGGTTTATAAGAAAGAAAAAAATCTTCCAACCCAACAAACCAGAATGACAGAAAACGCACCAAGCCTGGGCTGTGGCTAAGGGCTTTCAGGATGGTGAAAAAAACTGAACTGTTTGTGAACAGAACTTTTGTGCAGATCTGGTGATATGAAGAGAATATTGACAATATTAACAGTAAATGGTTCGAGATACATTGAAGCGATTATAGGATGTGCAGGAAATGGGATTCATACTGTGTTAAGTAGTAAACTAGCCAGGAGCTTAGGAGCTGTCTTCTCACAGACACGCCCAGTGAGGCCAGCTCTCTGCTTGCAGGGTGTTCTTTCACCTCTGCACCTGGCCGCTGGTGATTTGTGTTCGGAGCTCCCCAGGACAGGTTTAAAATCCTTCTTGGAATAACTCCGCTGTTCTCTGAATGCTGGTATGGATGGTCTCTGCGTAGCATTCTTACCTTCCCCTGTCCTGCTGTTCCAGATTGCTGAGTGGGAGGAGAGGCAGCTAGATGAGCAGGTCAACTTCAACAACTGCAAAATCGACCCTGCCCCCTTCCAGCTAGTGGAGCGGACCTCTCTGCACAAGGTAGGTCCTTCCCCGTGTCTGAGCCCTCCTCCTCCCCAGGGTCTGTCATTGTTACAAATAGCTAAAGTATTGCCTTCATTCTTATCGATGCACTAACCAAGACGTGATCTTTTTGAAAAAACAAATGCAAGTGTCCCTGTGTTTGAGTGGCATTTGCTTCTTGTTTTAGTAAGGCACTTCAGCCCCTGCAAGATATACAGCTAAAAACTGGTACGAAGACTACGTTTTGCTATTTCTCTACACTGTAACATCATGGGTCTGTGCTATGGTACCACTTCCAGATACAGGACTAAGGCAGTTGCTGTAGGTTGTCAGCGGCAGCAGTATATTAGCACTCCTCAGAAAGAGGTCAGTGCCCATCCCACACGGGCACTGCGCCCGTTCTGTCAATAAGCCATGCTGGAGAGAGGACACGCCGAAAGCATGTGGAAAAAGAGAGGCTGTCAATGTTTTTTTGGAAAAGGCAGGTGACAGGTCTGTCATTGAAGCAGCTAGGGCAACACGTGGTGAAGTGTACTGCTGGGTTTGACAGAAGGGTGCTGCTTTCTCTGGCCCTGCCTGTGAAATGTGAATGTGGGCCAGTCCCCCTGAGGTCAGTTGCAGGTTCTCTGTTTTATGGACATCCTTCTCCCCATATTTTGTCTCACTGATAGCCAAGTGTTTGCTAGTGTTGGAGCATCACATGACATTAATGCATCTACACAAGAGCCAGAGGCACTGAGGCAGTCACATGCTGTGGGAATGCTGTTTATCCCTTTCTGAATTCCTATCATGTAGACCTTGTGGAGAAATACGGGGACAAATATCTAACCTTCCCCTCCCAAACCTCCTGTATTACACTTTTCTTTCACTCTTTTCCCCTAATGCTTCTCCTTTCTGTTTGTTTACTGCAGCAGCCTTAATGTGCACAATTCATAATATGAGGCAGGCAGCTCTGCCTGCTGTTTAAACCTTTAACACTGGAATCCTGCATGGACAGACAGAGCCATTTATCAATCTCCCATAATAGCATCCCAAATAAAACACTGTTGAATTTCTCCCATGAATATTTTACAGGAAGGGGCTGTCAAGCCAAATGAGTCCTCCAAAAAAGAGTTCCATTAATTTGGTCCTTTTATTTCTTTCCATTTCCATATTTACAGTGCTTAGCAAAAGGTATTCAGACCCTTGCACACTTTTCACATCTTCTTGCTTTAAAACTTGCAGTTGGTGCATTTTGAAGGAGCCATCAGTATTTGTTATATGCTCAGCCTACTGCACATAGTACAATGGTAGTAAAAATAGAAAAGTCATGAGTGCATATGTATTCAAACCCTTTTCAGTGGGAAAACTCAATGGATTTTTTTGCACAAAATTGCCATAAGGAGCCACAGTAGTTACCTAAATGGTTTCTCTTCAGTGTGCCATAATGGTGTTTTACATGATTTCTGAACAAAAACACCTGTCTCTATTCAGTGCCTTGGTCAAGTAGTGAATTTCAAGCAAAGAGTCAATCATAAAGGCTAAGGAATTTTCAAAGCAAGGCAGGGATAAAGTTAAAAAAAGGCATAAGGAGATAGAGAGAAGGGAATATGAAACATTTTAAGGACATTTAATACCTATTTGATGATGGTGAATTCGATCAGTAAGAAGTTGAAGGAACCCAGACACTGCCTAGATCAGGCTTTCCCTACAATCTGAGTAGTGAAAAAGGCAGCGAACGTTTTTAGTCTGACAAGACAAAATTGGAAAGTTTTTATCTAAATAGAAAGCGTTACATTGCATGCATGCAAACCCAACCGTCCCTACTATCAAACGTGGCTGCAGCATTATACTACAGTTTGGTTCTCTTAAGCAGGAATTGGGAAGCTTGTCAAGACTGATGGAAAAATAGGGAAAAGTACAGGCAAATCATAGAGGAAAATTATCTAGCAGTAAGCTACAATGGAGTGTCTTAAGAATAAGAAAGTTACTGTCCTTGAGAAGCCCAAGTAAATTTTTAAAATCCATAGAAGGACTTAATAAATACGGTCCATTAGCAATCACCAAGAAACTTAGATGGAGCAAATCTGGCAAGATGAATGAGAAACGGTTGCACCAAGCTGTTTGGAATGTTGGTACAGACGTGTGTACTCAATATTGAGCTCAAAGGTCTGAAATTTTTTGCATTCAAAATATTTTATTTATTTTATGTGTTGTGGTGGGTAAAGGTTATTCTGCCTGGAACAAAAGACACCTCTATTCATTGCAGTTTGACATCTAAAACATTGCTAATGCTGCTAATAACAGGCTAAAGAAAATTCGGTCTTCTGTCAGAATTGCTCACTCTCTGTTTCCTGCCAGAATAAGGATATGAGCAGAATAAATGAATTCATCTTTCCTATACAAACATCTAAACAACTACAAAAACATGTAATCTCTCAGGTGTGGAAAAGCTAATAAGAGATCAGTAATTGTCAAAAGGATCAAGCCACAATGCAGTCTTTTCCGCTTGGTATCTTTCATTCTTGATTCAGGGAATTCAGAGATGAGGATGAAGATTATGTCTGAGATTAATTGCCCATTGCCATGCCAAAGGCTGGTTGGCACCGGTTCAGTTTAGTGCCCACTGTAAAGCCCTTTGTCCTCTGTGCTTTTCTCTCATAGACGCACACAATCTTCTCCCTGCTGGGCCTGGACCATGCATACGTCACCAGTATCGGCAGACTGATCGGAGTGGTGTCCCTAAAGGAGGTAGGAAACTACTGCACAGTGGAGAGAGGGACTGTGCAACACAGTAGTTACCGCCTTCTGACCTGATCTTGTCAGATCTCGGAAGCTAAGCAAAGCAAGACTTGGTCAGTACTGGGATGGTAAACGTCTAAAAGAAATCCAGGTTTCTGCAGTAAGTGGTATTGTGCTGGGCCTCTAGGCCAGAAGTTCCAGAACCAGGGCTCCAGTTTGGTGAGCAGGGACAGTGTGTTGTAGGAAGTGGTGTCCATTGGATGAGACATTAAACCAATGTCCTGACTATTTGGTTAGTAAAGATCAAAGAGACAATTTATAAGGGTAGAGGTGTTACTCCAGGTGTCCTGGTTAAATAACACTCTGGGCTTCTCCAGCTTAGACTCCCATCTTACTGTATTTCAAATGGTGATGCATTTTGTCACTTCTCCAATTTGCTATGCTGTTGTGCTTCTGCTGCACATCACCCAGTTTAGTGCTGCACAGTGGTGGATGAAGCACTGTGGGGTCCTTTGGGAAGTAAGCACTTTATGAATGTAGTTCTTATTATTAATGTAGGTTCTAATAAAGGCCCTGTGCAGTCCAGATAGATTGCAGAGGGTTCTTTAGCTTGGTGATCTCAGGATAACTGCTGTCCTTTTGAGTAAAGTTCAGCGTGGAGTGTTCTGCCTTCTGTGATGAAATGTATTAGTTCAGGTCCTGCCTGGAGATGGTCAATTTTGTTTTATCTCAATTAAGTGTGTAGTGTAAATGAATATCCTCAGCTGAAGATCAGAATTGTTTTGCCTTCAGTTTGTTTCCTAGGCTGCTTCTTGCATGCCTCCAGATATAACAGCTGTAAACAGCTCAGCAGCTCGCAGTGCAGAGAGATCAAGCCTGTTCATAGATCAGGCAGCCTCATCCCTCTAGAAATTAACAAAGTGCAACTCCCATCCCTTAGGGAACCAGAATGAATTTGTTTTTATCCAATTCTGTAGCCTTCTGGTTTCAATTTGTGGAACAGACAGTAAAAGGAAAGGGATTTTTAATTATAGGCTTGTTTCAAGAACCTCTATATGTTTATGGGAGAAAAAAATGCCATACTTTTTAAATCATCTGGAACATAGCAATTGTTGCTAAGCAAGAAAGAGAAACTCTCTCTGACATTTTCGCTTTTGTTGCATGAAGACAAGCAGACAATGTATGAGAAATTATGCAAAGCAATTTCATTTCATTGAGAAGGCCATGGTTACTTTACAATTGCTCTTTTTGTTGTTGTTAATTATATGTTTGCGCTTATGTGTATGTTTGTGCATGTGTATAAGAGTGGCTCATTATGTTAATATAAAAACAGAGCTAACAGGTTATGAATTTTAATGAACAAGATCAGCTCATTAATTCCCATTGTTGTGAGGTACTTGGGATTTTGTTTTTACTGCCTTTCATGGTACAGAAGATTACAGCGACAGCCCAGACAACTGTTTTGACATGGCTCAGGATCACGGCACTGTGGGTTTGCCTGTGCTTTTTCATTTAAGATCAGGGTAGACCCACCACTAGAGCACTGCCAGTCTTATCGACAGCTTGTACAGAACTAGGGCTTTTTTTCATGGGTTCAGCGTGGATGTGGTCAGAAACGCAACTGGATAAAATCAAGAATCCCTGCCAATTACAAACAGCAGCCTTGACCCGGTACAAGTACAAATCAGAACAGGCACAAACATCTGTACCTCTGCTTTACTTAAAACATCAAGCATCAAGCAAATATCAAGCTGATATTTTTACCATGGATTCTGAAGTACGATGGATGACTAATTTGACTATTTTTAGGAGTACTATTTTAATATGTTACAGATTGGTATACAATGTCGGGCTTTTGCCAATGTCATTGTAAGTATTTTACACCTGAGATTAAAATTTATTCTGCATACTCTCCATACTGTATCCTTTCAAGCTGTCCTTTTTATGTGAATGCTTGTTCACACGGTTTCTGAAGAGCAGTATTTTGACATTGTGATACAATAATTCTTCTAATCCAGGAGTGTTCTGAACGGCTGCAGAGTCTCAACTAGACATATTAAATATTAAGCATAATGAAAGACTCACTTCAGTCATGGCATTTCAGTTATCGTACATATCTGAATGGATTTGTTGAATTTCTCCAGTTAATTAAACAATTAAATAACTACCCAGTGATTTAGTGAAGGAGCAAAAGATAACCCTATAGCCCTCCGGGAACTAAATGTGACTCCCACATCTAAACAAGAGTCCTCCTAAAAATTTCAGATTACTGAGATTAATTGGAATGAGAATATGGTTTCTCATCTTACATTTACTACCCGTTGTCCACCATGTCCTATTACAATATTCCAGGTTTCTGTCAACTAGTAAATCAAGCTTCTGAATGTTTTCTTAATTAGATTTATTGCTTAAGTCTTTTATCTGCTTAATTTTTAAAGAGCTGTCCTCGTGATTAACTTTGCACACTCTTTTTTTGCTGACAACAATTAATGCCTCTGGAGACATCTAGATGAAAGAGATATAACTATTTAAGCTTCTCATTTGAAAATGGGAAAAAGTTTACAGCTGTATTAGAAACAAACGTTTTGTGTTCCCTGGAAACCATTCAAACTGTCAGCATTTAAAAAAAAACTTGACTGCTCTTTTGCAGTTCAGCACTGTGGTTTGATATGGCGCTAACATGAAGCCCCCTAGAGTTTTTATTTTTTCAGATGATTGGGACAAATCGTTTCTGTATGTACCCTGATATGATCTAGCAGGATCATTCTAATCTTCCACTGCCTCTAGGAATGACACATTACATGTCAAATTTTTACAGACGTCAAAAGACACTATTGTGTCATGTGATGCCACTGGAAATATTGTTTGAAGAGGCACATTTTAAAGGATTTCTAAATAAGCAAAAGTCATCTAAAAATGGTGTGTCGCTGTTGACAGAACGAGAGTGTTCTTGCATCATTCTGCTCTGCTCTGCATTGTCTCACTGAGGGCCGTGCAGGAGGTTGTCCAGAGAAGAAGTGACATTAGGTTGCTGGATGTGCTCTGATATCTATCTGAAGCATCATGATTTTTCGATTGTGCTTCTCAAGACAAATGCATGTGCCTGTTTATCAATCCTTCGAGATAGTAATATAGAACATAAAAACCTGCAGGAATGAATATTTCAATGTTCTTCATAAGGTTGCCATTTCACCTTTAACTGGGGTATTGGTGAGCTGCCCCTGCTTATGAGCCTCCAGTCTCTTGAGGGCCCACTTCGGTATTCAAGTTCTGGAGGGGTCAGCACCTGTGCATCAGCATGGTGCCTGTAAACATGTTTTCAACCTGTTAGATTTAGTACCGAAGGTAAAAAAAGAAGAAAGAATGTTTAAAATCACGTTGCAGCACAATGAATAAAAGCCAGATCTGGTACCGTAAGTACAAAAGCTCAAGGGGTGTTTGCATAAAATTCTTGAAATGTGAAATGTAGGCTGTATCTAAATGCATTACCATTCCATGGTATGACAGACAAACTGGTCTTTAAGAAGTCATGTGAATCATGTGAGTAAAGGAGTGGGATGGATTTAGCTACTTCTTAGCGATGATAATGACTATCTTCTAATAATATTAATGCTGTACACTGTATTGTATATTAAGCACTTTAACTGACAAATTAGCAGATAACTAATTTTTAACTAAATATGTTTCTACATTCACATACTACATCATATATTGCTTTTTTCTTGAAGAAGAATATTAATTGCTTCATGCTTGAATTCCAGTGTCATGGAAAAGAATATCCAAGAACAGCTTAGCTTGTGCTTACCTGATCATAAGAGCTGAACACTTTTTTCTTACCAGATTTCCCAATCTGTGAGCTATAAATTTTGTGGTAGAGACAGCGGCACAGCCCCTCTCACCAACTGTCTTCTTTCTCCTCTCCTCCCCGCCTCCCTGCAGCTGCGCAAGGCCATCGAGGGCTCTGTGACGGTGAAAGGCGTGAAGGTACGCCCTCCGCTGGCCAGCTTCCGGGACAGCGGCACGAGCAGCAGCGAGACTGAGACCACGGAGATCCACAAGCTGTGGGGCCGCCACAAGCACGTGTCCCTGCCACGGGAACTGAGCCCCTCCGACACGGAAGAGAAATCGCAGTGAGAGGGGGAGCAACGTCGGCAACTGCACTGACTCCACTTTACTGCACTGGGGAGGAGAGGAGGGAGGCTCGCCTCAGGCAGTCTCTCCTCTCGCCCCCATCCACATACTCCACTGTCAACGACCACAAGAAAAGACGTAAATATAGGCATCCTAGTACAACAGTACAATATGCACATGTATGCTTGTCTGAGTGTAAAGAGAAAATGGATGGAAATATGATTTTTTATCTGGGTGAATGAATAACAGCATCTCTGGACATGGGACTAAGAATTTTAAAGTGGGGAAGAATATTGGCAAGGAAGAGGAAGGTCCCTGCATTGTCTAGCTCTCTTTCAGCGTGGGAGGTTTGAGGGTCTGTACTCTTCACCTAAAAGGGTGTATCTGAAGTTCTCCCTTTTTAAAAAAAGCATAATGCATGATCCTTCTAGGTAGTGTAATCATGCACTGGGTTGGTGACCAGAGACTAGAGATATGTGCTGCCGTTTCCTAATGGAGTTGGCAACAATGCCTGGTACTGACCATGCGGGAAACTGCTACCGGTGATCGTAACAATGTCATGTCAAGAATGAGCATGCTGTTATAATGTGTGAGTGAGCATGAGATATTTGGTGTGTAGATAACAGTATTAGCCCTTCTTAGCAGATGCCTCAAGCTGCAACACAGTGAGTGTTTAATTGCAGTTCTGAAGTATGTACCTGGTGGGACGCACTGTGCATCATGTCTTAAGATGGCAAAGGGGGGCCAGAACAGTACAGATGGGGGAGCATAAAGCGAATGTCTACATTTCAAATTTATTTAATCTTCAATTTCAATGTTGTTGTTGTTCCAATCCTCAGACCTTGTGCTTGTGAATGCAAAACCCATTTCCGTAAGCTGCTGTTCCATACACAGGAAAGGTGGCTTGTTCTACTTTGTGGCCAGTATCTTAATGAACCTGTAGACTTTCTTGTGCCCATCTGGTGCAGTATGGGGCATTTGCCAAATCCAGTATCCCCCCCCCCCCCCCTCAGCATTGTCCTGTTAATGGCATTAGTATTCAGGGGGATCTCTCTATGCAATCTAAAAGTTCAGGACTTTAGCAAAAAAACACATTTACTGCAGAAAGAAGGCATCTTCATTTGTGTGAGCTACATGTTGAATTGTTATTTTAATAAAACTGCTGAGAAACAGTGGGTGCCCATATTAGGGAATATATTGAGATAATAACCTTTGTGCAATAACCTGATACTGATATCCGTAGTCTGTAACCCTGCAAATGAGTAGAGCAACGAGCCGGAAAAAGATGGTGGTCTGAGATTTAGAGATTTCCCCACTGAAAGACCATATTGGTCACTGAAGGTTGGGGCTGTAACCAAGCATCTGAGACACTCACAGTTATTGGACATCCCGGCTAGTTTGCTGTGTGTAGTACTGAAGTCGCTCTTGTCCTGATGTGTCACGTTCACTCTAGTGATCTACAACAAGCAGTATAAGTGGCCTCCAATGTACTAAAGCAGGCATCCGATGAATGTATCTTTAGTGATCTGCAAACTGCAGATATAGCCAGCGATAGCCAATCACCCACTCCGGAATTTAATCAAGCCAAGCGCAGTGTACTTCTTCATGCATAATATTTCTGTAAGTCTTTCAGTCCTTGCATTTTTGACTCCGTTGGCAAATCCCATGCAATGATATGTGCTTGGATTAAGTCTTATTAGATGTCATGAGACCACAAATATAATCAACACCCGTGCCAGGTTATGTACATAAAATGTGCCCCATATTTTTAACAAATGGCATAATGTGAAAAAAAGGTTTGGTAACCTCTTTTTTATCCTTTTATAATGTATAGTTTTAATACATTCACAGTACCTAAGAAGTGTTCTCGAATTGCATTTCAGCCATTGCAAGCATACTTGCTCGGAACATCACCTGTTCTGAAAGGTCTTCCAGTGGCTGTGCTGTTTCCAGGTGTCCATACATATCTGCCACAGCAGGCAAGAGCAACACAGTGTTTCTGACCCACCTTGACGAATGTATAAATCTACAGTTAAATGGAGGCCTTGGATTTTTGGATTGAATCAGGTCACGCTGCTGCTGTCTGAAGGAGAACGGCCCCAAAAACCTATTAAAAAGCAACGCACATATCCTCTGCCAAGGACTGTGGTGTATTGTCCTGGAGATGTTGAGCTTTGGGAAGACATCTGCACAAAGTTTTGATGTACCGAGTAAAGGTTCTTCAGATCTAGTCTGTATTTTTCTATCAGTGGAGATCTTTATTAAATGAGGTTGCAAAGGCTCGTTAAGCAAATCAACAGCCAGAACCTCAACAGTTTTTTGCCTCAATAGATAGCAGCTGCACAGTGAATCCTTGTGTAAGACTTCGCCTTTATGATTAAACACCTTCCTTCCACCTCCCCATTCTCCGTGGTCTTGTGCACTGCTGTTCTGCGGTCCAGCCCTCCCAATATCCTCAAATTGGACAGAAAAACTCTTTCCCACCTGTCACTAGTAAAGACTCAAGCTGTTTGATTTCAGCTGATGCCTGCAGCCCATAGGTTTCTGTGACCTCATATTTATGATAAAGAGCACTTGCCATTTTTTTATCAACTTTTACAGCTGAAAGAAAAAAAAACAGGCTTAATGTATAATGTAGCAATCTGAGTCTAGGCAAATTCAAAGAGATTATCTGAGAGTGAGACCGGTATGGTACATTTTAACCTCTAGCCAGCCAACTTAAAGGGCACCTTCCAAGTCTGCCTCTAAAGGAGAGCTCTGAGCTTCAAGGACAGAGGCAGGAGAATGAGTGAAACTGACTCTGTGTCCAATAAGGAGCAGATTGAAACTGGATTATTTTGCCCTCTGAAGTAGCCCTCACAGTGCTTTAATCTTAACTTGACAAGAACTTTTCTAATGGTCTTGCACAGTACCTAGAACTGAGCACAGCATTTGAAAAAGTGGAAGCAATTTAATTTTATGTGATTTGCAAACATAATAAAGATTAATTATTTTAATGATGTACAGTAAACAAGTATGTCTACAATTGACTTCTAGAATGCATGTTTAATTGATCCGATCGCTTGTTGTAATGTGAAAAAGCAGCACACCACTTGAATGAGGATTCTCCCACTATATCCAGTTTTTCAGTGGATGAGTTCTGAAAGCATCCTCTTTGTTTCCGGTTGGTTCTTTTATGTCTAGTGCTCAGTAAAACCCATTAGCAGGATTGCAGGGGAGCAAAAATCACTCCACTTGGACAGATACCCCTGTTCCTGTAATTGGCTATTTACCCCCTCTTTCCTGCAGCAAAGTCAGGCACAAAGATGGAAAAAGAACAAATGAAAACCTTAGTGCATAGACAGGAACAGAAAGAGGCAAGATGATGAAATATGTGACTGGAAAGGACCCTAAAACCACAAACACAACCAGCAGAGAGACTGCTTTTGCAGACTGCTGCCCGTTTAGAGCATGCACTGTGCACTGAGGCAATGGTAACTTGTAATCAGTATGCACAGTATAGTATATTGATATGGTCTGCAGTTTCTGTATTGCTGAAGCATGTATTATTATTCACAGATATGGTTTATAACTGCAACATTTAAATGCAATTATGTGCCATCAGTAATTCAATATAATTAAATTTTACATAAGTACCACTTAACACTGTAACAGATCAACATTTTTTTTATTTTGGTTATTTCGATGTATGGCAACATTTACCTTTGAATCTGCTGCTGTTGCTGTAACAAACACAGCACAACTTCTCTAACTGTAGGCTGTTCTTAATTTTTTCACTCTTTTATACTGGAAGGCTATTAAATTAGCAGATTTTATTAGCCTTCCAGTGGACTAAATAATCAAGACACCTGCATGTCTGCATGACTTCTGTCTCTAGTGCAGCTTACTACCTGCTTTTAATTAATAGTTCATTTTGAAGGCAGTTTTCCAGTTAAGATAAATATTTTTTTGAGATACGTAATTTTTTATAGGTTGTGGATAGCTAAAAAATGTCCTTCCTGCTGTTTAAAAAAATAAACGTTTATATCTGTTCTTTTTTTTTTGCTAGCTTTGTTCCGTTTGTATAATACGAGGGCCTCAAATCTTTGTCCTGGAGAGCTCTAGTCCAGTTTGTTTTATAGGTCGCCAGTTTCTGAAGACTGTGAACACCTATGATTTTTTTTTATCAACTAAGCAACTAATCAGTTTAATTGAAAAGACACTGGTCCTTGATGACTGAAGGGTATTTGGACTTTGGCCCCGAATATCTCTAAAATATCTTAAGAAATCACCTGCTGAAATTGATTAGAAGGAACATATTCTAGGTCTTCATAAATTGGTCATTTAATGCTCACCTACTATAGTGTACTCACTGGTCTGAGGGCTCTGCAGGATCAGTGCTGCAGCCTCTGGGATAATATTTATCACAGTAGCGAAGCAGTACTGGGCTGCTGACTCAAGTTTATGTGAATACGGGGCTGTTGCTGACCATCATTCTCATTGTTGGCTGTCATTAGGAATCACAATTAATATTTATGTCATTATTTTCAAGCATTGCCAACAGCAGAGGCAAAGCAGAATGAGTGTTGGTGGTTGGTGGTCCATCCAACATTTTCACTTTGCATTTACTGTGGAGGGTGACAGGATATGGCTTTTTCAACCTCACGTGGGATCTTGTCTAAAGTTTAGTTTCTTTTAGTTCTGATTGTATTAGGATTTGACATGGGAATATTTCCAGCTTGCTTTTCAGTCAAAGTCAAGGTTTGCCCCATATTGGGGTGACCATAAGTCATTACTGTATGTGTGACTAGGACTTTAACACAGAGTGCAATCTGGTTTGACCTCATGCAGAACTAAAAGGAAAAGTTAACTGTCTGAGTGATGACATCCTGTTTTCTCTAACAAATTTGTGAATGGCTACATTTGAGCTAAGATGATGGAATGATTTTAGATATTAAAGGGAGGGAAAAGTCTGCTTGTTGTACACACTGCATGGATTCATATTTGGACTCTTTGACACCTGTCAAATCCAGCCAGGGCAGAACTACACAAAATCTACATTTGAATGCTACAATACTCCAAGCACCCTGAGCTGCCCATTCAGAAATCCGGTCCTATTATCCTTTTACACAGCAGATTGATCCATTTCAGGCCTTCCAGTCTACTTTAAAGCATGTTGCCCTGTGTTCAGATGGATGGTACATATTGTGCACTAGCCTGCATTTGGGCAAAACCTGAAATGGAAATAACTTCTGATCCATTTCCCTGGACCAGCAGATCCAGAGTGAAAGGTGGATTGTCAAGAGTGCTGCACTAGAGGCAGACTGGTGTCTCTGTCATTTAGGCTGAGCCGAAAAAAGCCTTTCTAAGCTGAACAGATCTTTTCTCTACCCGGCAGTATCTCTGCTCATGCTGTCCTGTGATTGCCTGCACACATCCAGTGCTCCTTCCCTTGTGAGCCCTGCTTAAAGGCCATGCAGCCATCTCTCCAGATCACATTCCTGATTCCTCTGGCCCCCAACTCCACTCCCCCCATCCATCATACCCCCATCTACGCATTTGGAAGAAGAACAGTGTACAATTCAGGCTATATACACTGTGACGTTATTTTTTTGGTTCTTAACTGGGGAAATATCCCTTCCCTTCTTCTCTTGACCTTGCATGGCAGAGCATGACGATAGACTACTGCTAACAAGCCTCTAACAAAGGCTGCTTCTCTGTGTCTCTTACTGTATGTCATCTTATGTTTCCATTATTCACCAAAACATTTTATGCAACATTTGAAACATTTGCCATTTTATATTAATGTTGACAGCTATTCTTGTTGTTATTACTAGTTATAGTTTTGTATTACTGTTTTTTAATTGAAATATAATTATTGATTAGGAGTTACTACCCCTCCTTTTTAACCACAATAAGCTTTAATTGTTATACTTTGGATAATGATTAAATAAGTATTGCTATACTTCTTTAATTGTTATACTTTGGAGGGGGGGTTGCTGTAATAAGCAGTATATGACACTAAAAGGTTTACAATTTTTAATCTATTAAACATATCATTGTAAGACTGTAAGTAACATCCAATTAATTTATATTATAAGTGGAAGATTGTTTGTATTATTTAAAGTGTTTATCATGCCTAAAGAAGAAAAAGACAGATGAGTAAAGCTGTGGATCCAGAATTTCTCAGAAAGATATTTGGCAGATCCTCCTGGAGAAAGTGGCATTGCAGTGCGAGTAAAGACAGCTTCTGTTTTGTAGTCTGAGCACTACTTCAGTGTTTGTGTCCCAATGCACTGTAAGATCCTGCCATGCTATTCTCCTCTCTGTATCCTGCTGGAACAGGAACATTTCTCTTGCACAACTCTGCCACAGTAATAATACACTGCCCAATAACAAGAGCGATGGCAAGGAGTTTATCAATTTAGAGATTACAGTTGATTATGAGCTACTTATAAAGATCATATTACTGTTCAGTAATGAAAGTTTAGAAAGAGGGTTTTTTCTTATAAATGTTATTGGTTCCAACAGCTTATAAGCACAGTAATAATGTTAATTAATTGTTTAGAATTCCTCATGACAGGTGACCATGAATTCAGTGGTACTTAAAAATAACTTTTAACAGAGTTCATCACCTTCGTAGAGGTGCACTCAGGCCTGATCCAGTCTTCCTACAGTTATTAGTTCAGAGCCCTCAAAAGTATTAAAGCAAACCCAGTGTTCTTCTAACAGGACATTTTAAAGGGTGAGAGGTTTGCTTTAGGATTGTCGGAGCTGAACTGGAATTTATACTGGAAATCACTGTGGCCTGCGGACTGGGCAAGAGAAGTGTTGTGACAGTGCAGGTCAGTCCTACTGCAGGACATCGCTGGACATTATACCTCATTTCCCTGAACCAGTCCTAAAGGACCACAGGATCTCCCAGTGCTTAATCCTTTTGAACTGTTAACTGGATTAATGATTCACTTTTACTGAACCTGCCAGTCTGAAGCAGGGGACTATCTTACCTGCTGATTTGTGGCTACTTGGATCAGAGCTGGGAAAAGCTGCTTTATCTTTGAGGCTAATGAACTCCTAACAGAGGCCTATTGTATGTTCAGACCTACCCGTTTGCTAATTACAGATGCTTGCATAGCTGGGGGTCTTCAGGTTGCATAGTGAAAAGGAAGTGTCTTCAAGCACTAGTTCTGAGGAGTGCAGCTAGTGAGCAGGTGAATTTGGTTAAATGCAGGCCAGGTCATCAGCCCCACTCTCACTGCTGCAGTGTGGACTTCTATTAGAAATCAGTGGCCAGGAGATTATATATATGCAACACTGGACTTTAATTGGACGTTTAACAACGCTTTCTGATTAAAAGACCTTATATGATATTTTTTCCATGCCTTCTGCTTTGTTTGTTAGCAGATTTAAAAGGGCAAGGTGCATAGTTTGTTTTATAATTTAATCAAACAAAGATATTGATTGTGATCATTTGAATGATTTATTAAAAAGTGCAATAACTTATTACTCATCTCATTTTTATAACAAGATTTAATCTTATGACTTGACAGGAATGCAAATAACATTATTTTTATAAAGAAATCAAGTATATCGAATGTAAAAAAAAACATACTGTATATGTATCTAGTTTAAAGAATTGTTAAATCTAAGCCTTATTCTGTCCCTTTCTCATTATTGATCATCTGCTGTATTGTTTTAAATGTTTAACCAGTGCCAATGTATGTATATACTGTACATGAAAGAAGTGACAAAATCTTGGGGAAAAGAGAGATTAACAAATTTACTATTATTTTTCAGAGAACAAAAACATTTTGTATAATGGGAAATAAAATTTTAACAAACGTTGTATTGTCATCCAATATTATTTTCACTGTTTTTATTTTACTTCCTAAAATGTCTTCACAAAGCAGTGCTGTCAAGTAAACTGATCCTGGGCTCTGCGATCTTAAAAGTAATATTACTAAACCAAACACAAACCTGAACATACCTAGACCCAAAAACGTCAAAGGCAAAGTTCTTTAGTCACCGCCTTATGAAGCCACCAAGTCATTTTTATTTCCATATACTGTAGCTCTGTTACCTAATGAGTTAAAATATTGGTTTAATTACTGAAAAGGTAACTAAGATTAATCACTATTTGAAGTCATCCATAAAACCTGAAAACTGGAGCCCTCCCACTGAAATGATAACTATGCTTCTGCAATAGTCTTAACATTTTTTGTGTAAACTGTGAGAACTGCATAGTTCCAGGACGTTCTGGCATTCATACTTTTAACATAGCATTAGAATAGAGCAGGGCAGACTTGTTGCACTGTGGTTAGCATTGCTGCCTCGCAGTGCTGGGGCCTTGGGTTCAATTTCAGACTTGAGTTTCTCTCTGTGTGGAATTTCCTCCCACAGTCCAAAGACATACTGGTAGGTTAATTGTCTTCTGGGATAATTCACCCTGGGGTGAGTTTGCATGTTTGTGTCCGTCTGTTCTGCGGTGGTCTGACCATGCCCCTGTTACTTGCCCCATAATCCTGAATTGGAAGAAATGGTTAGAAAATAGATGGAAGGGTGGAATTGAGCAGGGAGGGATAATCTGCAGCATTTGATGTGTTCTCATTTATAAATCTAGTGGAAAAACTTAATTTAAAAAAAATCACATTCACAGTACTGCATGCATAAGTCAGACATTTTAATCATATAGTTATGATGCCAGCACAGCTACAGGGGTCTCAGGGAAGCCCAGATGGCCTGCTTAGCAGTGTAATCATCCCTTCATTCTCCCACAGCTAGTCCTTACTGCACAGTGTCCACCTACAGAATACTACAACACTGAAACCCAGAGACCCTCAGTGACCGTAGTCAGTGTAATGTTTTATTTTGATTTTAAGTACAGATGCAGCCATTCAAAATGCATGGTACAAACCCGTGGTACGGGAAAGCCACCGCAGGGCACTGCGGTAAGTAATTGGCTGGCCAAAATGACCGACAGGGCACTCGTGGTGCATTGGTCGGTAGTGAAAAGATTTAATCATTTAATCTCTTTACTGTGCACATTTTAATCTGTTTAGTATTGAATATTTATATGAAATTTTACCACTAAAGGGAAATTTTAGTAGCTGAGCAAAAAAAGAAGAGGAGCATAACGCATCTGAAGGTCATAAACGATATTAATTTAGGAACATAAACATTACTGAATGTAAACTATACTGTGTATGGCTGGTCTTGGTAGTTTAAAGAAAAAATACACACCAGTCTTCCATTTCTCCCTAAACATTTTAAGCATGAAAGTTTTATGAAACGGTACCCAAATATGCGATTGCTGTATAGAATGAATTTTAATTTAAATAAATTATTTAACACGAAAATTAAGCTGTTTACATCTTCCAACTGAGAACATAGTCACCCGTTGCTACCCAACGCAGAAACACAGCCACTAACTAGCAAAGAGGACATTAGCTAGAAAATATGATAAAGAAATAAATGATTATTTTGTTTATTTCTTTTGCACATTTATTTGAACATTTCCATCGATTGTACAAGCACTTGGAAACGCCCGTTTTCCATGTAAATAGTTCCCTGGTTCCGCACCAAACAAATTTATATTTCTAAATATCACAACATGATCGAATTTAAGTCATTTTAATAACAATGAATAGTCACCTATGTGTTACAATATAAACATTAATATTGATTTAAATCGCGTTTAAATCGCCTTTATTTAAAACCCATAAATAAAGCTGATTAATTTAATTATTTAAAACTGTATTACAGCAGCACAATGCACAATACAACGTAAATCGCTATCTCTGTCTTCTGCGTAATACACCCCTGGGCTGTAGAGAGATCTCTCTTTAGCTCACCGGGCTGGGTCCCTGTTGAGTGACGTGGGAGTCCTGGGTTCGAGCCCCCAACGGTGGGGGACGGACCTAATGCGACAAGGGCGCCCACCTGAGCCTCCGTTGCGTTACAATAATAATGAACTTTATTGTTAGGTGACTCCTCAAAGCACTTTACCGATGCACTGCAAGTACAACCCCCCTCTCTGCGGGAGTGCTGGCTGTGACGAATTAAACCGGTTTCACAGGTATTTTCAAAGTAGAAGGGGGCGAGATTTCCCGCAAAAGACACCTCCCCCCCTCCAAAACCACCCAGTAAGTACAGTACTTACTAGTTAAGAAAACTAGGCTCCTCAATGAAATCGCTTTAACATGCTAATGCGTTGGTGTAACAGTCCGGGCGTGGCAAGCTTCTAATGTCAACCCGACTACGGCGAAAGGAACCCTTCTTTCATTGGAAGACAATGAACATATTCTAGCCCTAAATGAATTAATAGCCTTTGTCACTAATGAAACCACTAAATAAAGATGTAAATAAAGAAATCTTAAGATTTTTAAAATACATGACTTTGGTAAAATTTATTTAAAAATAAAAACGATTACAAATGCCAGCGGAGAGAGAGAACAGGGGAGGGATGTTGGTTTTACATAAGGGGTGGGGCTATGGAAATTAGGTATATTTGGAAATGTGGAGTTACAGTACATGTTCTGGCTGTTTGTGAATTATCGTTGTTGAGTATGGAGTGTTGAGGTATTGATTTTGTGTAATGCTTTATGTTAAAAACTGAGGTGGATTTTGTTTATGATAAAGAGGATAAACTGGGATGGGAGGAGGGTTTGGTTTTGCATAAGGGGCGGGGTTATGATAATTGGAGGAATTTGAGAGAGTTTGCGGGCTATTTTTGGTTTGTATTACGAATAATTCATATAAGATATTGAGATTTGTTGTTGTTTTGTTGAGATTTAACTCCGCAAGTCTGAGTTGTTGTGTCCGCCCTATCCGAGCCCGGAAGTATAACAATATATATCTTTATAGCAGGTGGTGTACAGCTTTTTAGTATAGATTACACTTTTCTAAAATGTATTTAAAAAATAAAAACGATTACAATCTAATCTTTCCATGTTTGATCCCAAGATCCCAAGAAAAATAAATCTAAATGGGGAGAAAGCCATGCTGAAAGTTTATTAAGATACTTAGAAGACAAAGATATCAATTTATGTTGCATTTGTCTGATTGTGAATAAAAAAAACACATATATTTAAACACGCGTTTGCGATTTAAATCAAAACGTGATTTAAATCAATATAAATGTTTATATTGTAACGCATAGGTGACTATTCATTGTTATTAAAATGACTTAAATTCGATCATGTTGTGATATTTAGAAATATAAAAGTCAATTAATTGTCCATAATATTGCTATTCTATTTTTTCAAAGAAATGTCGCAGTACACGAATATAATCATATCATTATTAATTTCTTTAGAAACATGATTCCATATTATATTAGCAGAAACGCTTAAAACTACCACTTTTTTACACGCTATTTCACATTTTAGTTAAAGACTTCGATGCTTAAAATGTTTAAGGAGAAATGGAATGGAATCCTGGAATCTGACTGGCTGACACCCTTCTGAAGTGGTTCCATAATATCTGGTATACAGAAAAGAAAGCGTTGATTTAAGAAATTAGCAAAAAAAGTCATTCCTTTATCGTATTGGCTAGCTAATGTCCTGTTTGTCAAAGAAAAAACTAAAAGTATTTTCGTTTAAAATGACTGTTAGAAAGAATGTGGACCAGCGTAATACTTTGAGTTTACAGCTTGTCCAAAGTCATTCATTATTAATACTATTATTAATATGTTCGGTAAAGGCTTTGAGGCATAAATATTTCTGATAAAGGTAGGTTGTGTACTTTTGTCCAACTGAGCAATCTTGCTTTCATAAAATATACCAACTTTTTAATGACTGATGATTAACATGCTGTAATACACAGTTTAAATTTAAAAGCTCAAATGCTGTACATGAGAGGTTAAGGTTTATTGGCTCCTCCTGGCAGTTTTACAAGGTGATTCCGGATACTTTCTGGCATGACATCAAATGACGCGATATACCACGTGATACTGCGTTTTGATGCGACGCCCACCGGGGTATACCGCGAAATATCCCATCCATTTTGAATGGCTGCATCTGTATATATCATCCTGCACTTTTTTGTTTTTAATGTGTTGAACATTAGCAAGTGCCCCACACCATGACTTCACAATAGCCTAAATGGAGTTCAGATCTCAAGTTGAAAAATGACCAAACTTGGTTCTCACTGGTACTGGAGGGAAGAGGTCTCACTGTTTCATTTGCATAACCAGGCTGTTGTTCTTTAAGTAGGTCATCACCAAAACACATACTAAATCTTTATTTATTTAACACAAACAGAAGACTTGTTTGCCTGTATGTGTATGCTTAATAGACCTAATTAATGTGAGCAGTGTAAATATACTTATATGACGCCACACTGTTGTGCAGAACTTGCAACACTGCTGTAATTATTTTGTAATATTACTTTTTTGTCATTGACTTATTTCTCTCCAAAGCCTTGTTCCTTTGTGGTGGTGTACCCTGATTTAGCAGCGTACACATTTTCTTCATTTCACCTTGTTCAGGAAACGTCATTAATCTTCCATATGGTGCCGGTGTATAATATAATAACCAAGACAAAGTTCTGACTCCACCTCCGTGAATTGCCAAAGAGATTAAATGAGTTACCGCAAAGAGACCCCTGATTATGTATTTTTCTTCCAGGCAGTAATTAAGTTAGCAATGGGGATTTGATTTCACAGAAAATATGCCAAAGACAAGACAAAACTTTAATAACTACAAAGATTTTTTTAAAAAAACTAATTAGCCTGCTATAAACTCACTCCATGTTCTATTACAGTTGGGGGCAGTGAGTGTGTATGTTGTCCAGCATCTAATGCACCCAAAAATTACACTCAGCAGGATACAGTGAAATACACTTACTATTGAATGCATGTCAAAATGTGTTCATACTGTACACATACCCATTCAAATTTGAACAAAAAACATAATGCAGCAGAAAGATTTATGAATTGGATAATGTATGCTGCGCAAAGCAAAGTCATATGTCATAACAAACTGAATTCCACGTTTATTTACATCTTGAACTACACAAAACCATCAAAAACAAAATTACAAACTCCTTTTTTGGTTGGCCTGGAAGTGGCCTGAGATTCTATAGATGCCACTGAGGGTTTTCTGTCATCTTTTAGTATGAAGAAAGTAGCACATGGAAGGCATTCAGTAGTAGCATGTATCATCACAAGTAAGGTCAGAGTTGTTTCCAAAGACTGCAGGAAAATGGTCATTCATCTTCAGAAGTTGGAGGATGGCAAAAAAAAATCCACAAAATACTGAATCTACCACTTGTCCACATTACTAAGAAATGCAAGGCTACTGGTATAGTATTGTACATACTGTATATACAGTAGTACTGGTACAGTATTCCTGCCAAGAGAAGAATGCAAGTGGTTCTTGGCACTATGGGCTGAGAGAAAAGTTGTTGGGAGAAATCCAAAACCCAAAGTCAGCTGGAAATCTCCCAACACACACCGGCATCTTTGACACACAGTGTCAAAAACCAATACTACTGTCTGCATGAATAAGGCTTTCAAGGCCACATTGCATGAAGCCTCTTCTGAGAGCAAACCAGAAAACAAGAATTTGTCAATATATGAAATCAAATTGAAGGTTTTTTTAACACATGGATTGCCATTATCTGTAGTGTAAAAAGGCTGAAGCTTGTGCCTGCTGTGAAATATGGCAGGGATCTGTGTTTTGGGGTTGTTTTAAAAAATGAATCCAAACACATACAATACCAGCAAATTTTGACTGAACACCTAGTTACCCGTTCCAAAAAACTCAAGCTTTGGTAATAATAGGTATGCCAGAATGACAAATACAGTATCTAAAGCATCACTAAATCTCTATTAGATGCCAGACTTGGGCATATCCTATCGCTGTACATTTTCTTGATGCACATGGTTTCTTCCTTTAGATATGTACTGTACACATTTCCAAGAACGTGGCGATATCAAAACATATTTTTCTAATAAGAGAATCTATCTGGATATTTTATTTAAATACTTGAATTCAATATGGACTTAACAGAATTAGACAAACTATTTTAATAAATGAAAATTGATCGATAAGGTTAGTATTTGAAATGTTTTATAATATATATAATCTATTTTAAAATTAACATTGTATTCATAGTATTTTTATCTTGATGACTGAACTGTAATAAATAAAGTGATGTGAATCTAAACACTTATGGTTCCTCCCTTTAAAGCATTCACTTGCAGTGAATCTTTTTTAAAATTTCCCGCTTTTCATTCTTTTCGAATCAGCTGATGAAATGGCTTATAAAATACACACATTGTATTACCACTGAAGTTAAGCTAAATTTGCCATTTCATTCTTGGTTCCAATGCGAGATTAGAGCATACAGAATGAAAGTTTCAAACTTTGGATTTTTGAACATTTTTGACAGGCGCACGGCTTATCAAAAACGGTAAAATTGGGCCAAATTTCGTTTTCAAGGAAACAACAAGACAACACTTTTCCTGCATTTCACATACATCCTAAAACACAGCAAATGCATCAGAACATGTCTAGCTCTTGAGGAAAGCCTAACCCTAACCCTAGCTCGGGCAGTTCCAGACTACCGTAAACCGTAAACTTGCCCAAAAAGTTCCATGCTCAAGAAATTCCCCCAGTGCCTCCAAATGACTCAGAAACATTGCAAGTCACAGTTTTAAGCATTTTAAAATGCTCTGCAGTGAATCTTTTTTCAAATTTCCAGTTTGTCTTTCTTTTGGAATCTGCTGCTGAAATGGCTTATAAAATACTCACGTTTTGTGCCATTTACAGGTTCCATTTTGACAATTACCACTGAAGTTGAGCTAAATTTGCCATTTCATTCTTGGTTCCAATGCCAAAAACTAGAGATTAGAGCATACAGAATGAAAGTTTGAAACTTTTGATTTTTGACCATTTTTGACAGGCTTATCAAAAACAGCAAAATTGGGCAAAATTTCGTTTTCAATGAAACAACAAGACAACACTTTTCCTGCATTTCACATACATCCTAAAGCACAGCAAATGCATCAGAACATGTCTAGCTCTTAAGGAAAGCCTAACCCTAACCCTAGCTCTGGCACTTCTAGACAACCGTACGTTGCGTAAACTTGCCCAAAAAGTTCCATGCTCAAGAAATTCCCCCAGTGCCTCCAAATGACTCAGAAACATTGCAAGTCACAGTTTTAAGCATTTTAAAATGATCTGCAGTGAATCTTTTTTCAAATTTCCAGTTTGTCTTTCTTTTGGAATCTGCTGCAGAAATGCTTTAGGAAATACTCGCGTTTTGTGCCATTTACAGGTGCCATTATGACAATTATCACTGAAGTTGAGCTAAATTTGCCATTTCATTCTTGGTTCCAATGCCAAAAACTAGAGATTAGAGCATACAGAATGAAAGTTTCAAACTTTTGATTTTTGACCATTTTTGACAGACATGATCAAAAACGGCAAAATTGGACCAAATTTTGTTTTCAAGGAAACAACAAGACAACACTTTTCCTGCATTTCACATACATCCTAAAGCACAGCAAATGCATCAGAACATGTCTAGCTCTTGAGGAAAGCCTAACCCTAACCCTAGCTCGGGCACTTCCAGACTACCGTACGTTGCGTAAACTTGCCCAAAAAGTTCCATGCTCAGGAAATTCCCCCAGTGCCTCCAAATGACTCAGAAACATTGCAAGTCACAGTTTTAAGCATTTAAAAATGATCTGCAGTGAATCTTTTTTCAAATTTCCAGTTTGTCTTTCTTTTGGAATCTGCTGCTGAAATGGCATATAAAATACTCACGTTTTGTGCCATTTACAGGTGCCATTTTGACAATTACCACTGAAGTTGAGCTAAATTTGCCATTTCATTCTTGGTTCCAATGCCAAAAACTAGAGATTAGAGCATACAGAATTAAAGTTTCAAACCTTTGATTTTTGACCATTTTTGACAGGCGCGGCTTATCAAAAACGGCAAAATTGGGCCAAAATTCGTTCTCAAGGAAACAACAAGACTACACTTTTCCTGCATTTTCCTTTTCCTGCATTTCACATACATCCTAAAGCACAGCAAATGCATCAGAACATGTCTAGCTCTTGAGGAAAGCCTAACCCTAACCCTAGCTTGGGCACTTCCAGACTTCCTTACCTTGCGTAAACTTGCCCAAAAAGTTCCATGGTCAGGAAATTCCCCCAGTGCCTCCAAATGACTCAGAAACATTGCAAGTCACAGTTTTAAGCATTTTAAAATGATCTGCAGTGAATCTTTTTTCAAATTTCCAGTTTGTCTTTCTTTTGGAATCTGCTACATAAATGCTTTAGGAAATACTCGCGTTTTGTGCCATTTACAGGTGCCATTATGACAATTATCACCGAAGTTGAGCTAAATTTGCCATTTCATTCTTGGTTCCAATGCCAAAAACTAGAGATTAGAGCATACAGAATGAAAGTTTCAAACTTTTGATTTTTGACCATTTTTGACAGGCGCGCAGCTTATCAAAAACGGCAAAATTGGGCCAAAATTCGTTTTTTAAGGAAACAACAAGACAACACTTTTCCTGCATTTCACATACATCCTAAAGCACAGCAAATGCATCAGAACATGTCTAGCTCTTGAGGAAAACCTAAACCTAACCCTAGCTCGGGCAGTTCCAGACTACCGTAAACCGTAAACTTGCCCAAAAAGTTCCATGCTCAAGAAATTCCCCCAGTGCCTCCAAATGACTCAGAAACATTGCAAGTCACAGTTTTAAGCATTTTAAAATGCTCTGCAGTGAATCTTTTTTCAAATTTCCAGTTTGTCTTTCTTTTGGAATCTGCTGTTGAAATGGCTTATAAAATACTCATGTTTTGTGCCATTTACAGGTGCCATTTTGACAATTACCACTGAAGTTGAGCTAAATTTGCATTTTCATTCTTGGTTCCAATGCCAAAAACTAGAGATTAGAGCATACAGAATGAAAGTTTCAAACCTTTGATTTTTGACCATTTTTGACAGGCGCGCAGCTTATCAAAAACGGCAAAATTGGGCCAAAATTAGTTTTTTAAGGAAACAACAAGACAACACTTTTCCTGCATTTCACATACATCCTAAAGCACAGCAAATGCATCAGAACATGTCTAGCTCTTGAGGAAAGCCTAACCCTAACCCTAGCTCGGGCACTTCTAGACAACCGTACGTTGCGTAAACTTGCCCAAAAAGTTCCATGCTCAAGAAATTCCCCCAGTGCCTCCAAATGACTCATAAACATTGCAAGTCACAGTTTTAAGCATTTTCAAATGATCTGTAGTGAATCTTTTTTCAAATTTCCAGTTTGTCTTTCTTTTGGAATCTGCTGCTGAAATGGCTTATAAAATACTCATGTTTTGTGCCATTTACAGGTGCCATTTTGACAATTACCACTGAAGTTGAGCTAAATTTGCCATTTCATTCTTGGTTCCAATGCCAAAAACTAGAGATTAGAGCATACAGAATGAAAGTTTCAAACCTTTGATTTTTGACCATTTTTGACAGGCGCGCAGCTTATCAAAAATGGCAAAATTGGGCCAAAATTAGTTTTTTAAGGAAACAACAAGACAACACTTTTCCTGCATTTCACATACATCCTAAAGCACAGCAAATGCATCAGAACATGTCTAGCTCTTGAGGAAAGCCTAACCCTAACCCTAGCTCGGGCTCTTCTAGACAACCGTACGTTGCGTAAACTTGCCCAAAAAGTTCCATGCTCAAGAAATTCCCCCAGTGCCTCCAAATGACTCAGAAACATTGCAAGTCACAGTTTTAAGCATTTTCAAATGATCTGCAGTGAATCTTTTTACAAATTTCAAGTTTGTCTTTCTTTTGGAATCTGCTGCTGAAATGGCTTATAAAATACTCATGTTTTGTGCCATTTACAGGTGCCATTTTGACAATTACCACTGAAGTTGAGCTAAATTTGCCATTTCATTCTTGGTTCCAATGCCAAAAACTAGAGATTAGAGCATACAGAATGAAAGTTTCAAACCTTTGATTTTTGACCATTTTTGACAGGCGCGCAGCTTATCAAAAACTGCAAAATTGGGCCAAATTTCGTTTTCAAGGAAAAAACAAGACAACACTTTTCCTGCATTTCACATACATTCTAAAGCACAGCAAATGCATCAGAACATGTCTAGCTCTTGAGGAAAGCCTAACCCTAACCCTAGCTCGGGCACTTCTAGACAACCGTACGTTGCGTAAACTTGCCCAAAGAGTTCCATGCTCAAGAAATTCCCCCAGTGCCTCCAAATGACTCAGAAACATTGCAAGTCACAGTTTTAAGCATTTAAAAATGATCTGCAGTGAATCTTTTTTCAAATTTCCAGTTTGTCTTTCTTTTGGAATCTGCTGTTGAAATGGCTTATAAAATACTCATGTTTTGTGCCATTTACAGGTGCCATTTTGACAATTACCACTGAAGTTGAGCTAAATTTGCCATTTCATTCTTGGTTCCAATGCCAAAAACTAGAGATTAGAGCATACAGAATGAAAGTTTCAAACCTTTGATTTTTGACCATTTTTGACAGGCGCGCAGCTTATCAAAAACGGCAAAATTGGGCCAAAATTAGTTTTTTAAGGAAACAACAAGACAACACTTTTCCTGCATTTCACATACATCCTAAAGCACAGCAAATGCATCAGAACATGTCTAGCTCTTGAGGAAAGCCTAACCCTAACCCTAGCTCGGGCACTTCTAGACAACCGTACGTTGCGTAAACTTGCCCAAAAAGTTCCATGCTCAGGAAATTCCCCAAGTGCCTCCAAATGACTCAGAAACATTGCAAGTCACAGTTTTAAGCATTTTAAAATGCTCTGCAGTGAATCTTTTTTCAAATTTCCAGTTTGTCTTTCTTTTGGAATCTGCTACATAAATGCTTTAGGAAATACTCGCGTTTTGTGCCATTAACAGGTGCCATTATGACAATTATCACTGAAGTTGAGCTAAATTTGCCATTTCATTCTTGGTTCCAATGCCAAAAACTAGAGATTAGAGCATACAGAATGAAAGTTTCAAACTTTTGATTTTTGACCATTTTTGACAGGCGCGCAGCTTATCAAAAACGGCAAAATTGGGCCAAAATTCGTTTTTTAAGGAAACAACAAGACAACACTTTTCCTGCATTTCACATACATCCTAAAGCACAGCAAATGCATCAGAACATGTCTAGCTCTTGAGGAAAACCTAAACCTAACCCTAGCTCGGGCAGTTCCAGACTACCGTAAACCGTAAACTTGCCCAAAAAGTTCCATGCTCAAGAAATTCCCCCAGTGCCTCCAAATGACTCAGAAACATTGCAAGTCACAGTTTTAAGCATTTTAAAATGCTCTGCAGTGAATCTTTTTTCAAATTTCCAGTTTGTCTTTCTTTTGGAATCTGCTGTTGAAATGGCTTATAAAATACTCATGTTTTGTGCCATTTACAGGTGCCATTTTGACAATTACCACTGAAGTTGAGCTAAATTTGCAGTTTCATTCTTGGTTCCAATGCCAAAAACTAGAGATTAGAGCATACAGAATGAAAGTTTCAAACCTTTGATTTTTGACCATTTTTGACAGGCGCGCAGCTTATCAAAAACGGCAAAATTGGGCCAAATTTCGTTTTCAAGGAAACAACAAGACAACACTTTTCCTGCATTTCACATACATCCTAAAGCACAGCAAATGCATCAGAACATGTCTAGCTCTTGAGGAAAGCCTAACCCTAACCCTAGCTCGGGCACTTCTAGACAACCGTACGTTGCGTAAACTTGCCCAAAGAGTTCCATGCTCAAGAAATTCCCCCAGTGCCTCCAAATGACTCAGAAACATTGCAAGTCACAGTTTTAAGCATTTAAAAATGATCTGCAGTGAATCTTTTTTCAAATTTCCAGTTTGTCTTTCTTTTGGAATCTGCTGCTGAAATGGTTTATAAAATACTCATGTTTTGTGCCATTTACAGGTGCCATTTTGACAATTACCACTGAAGTTGAGCTAAATTTGCCATTTCATTCTTGGTTCCAATGCCAAAAACTAGAGATTAGAGCATACAGAATGAAAGTTTCAAACCTTTGATTTTTGACCATTTTTGACAGGCGCGCAGCTTATCAAAAACTGCAAAATTGGGCCAAATTTCGTTTTCAAGGAAACAACAAGACAACACTTTTCCTGCATTTCACATACATCCTAAAGCACAGCAAATGCATCAGAACATGTCTAGCTCTTGAGGAAAGCCTAACCCTAACCCTAGCTCGGGCACTTCTAGACAACCGTACGTTGCGTAAACTTGCCCAAAGAGTTCCATGCTCAAGAAATTCCCCCAGTGCCTCCAAATGACTCAGAAACATTGCAAGTCACAGTTTTAAGCATTTAAAAATGATCTGCAGTGAATCTTTTTTCAAATTTCCAGTTTGTCCTTCTTTTGGAATCTGCTGCTGAAATGGCTTATAAAATACTCACGTTTTGTGCGATTTACAGGTGCCATTATGACAATTATCACTGAAGTTGAGCTAAATTTGCCATTTCATTCTTGGTTCCAATGCCAAAAATTAGAGATTAGAGCATACAGAATGAAAGTTTCAAACTTTTGATTTTTGACCATTTTTGACAGGCGCGCAGCTTATCAAAAACGGCAAAATTGGGCCAAAATTCGTTTTTTAAGGAAACAACAAGACAACACTTTTCCTGCATTTCACATACATCCTAAAGCACAGCAAATGCATCAGAACATGTCTAGCTCTTGAGGAAAACCTAAACCTAACCCTAGCTCGGGCAGTTCCAGACTACCGTAAACCGTAAACTTGCCCAAAAAGTTCCATGCTCAAGAAATTCCCCCAGTGCCTCCAAATGACTCATAAACATTGCAAGTCACAGTTTTAAGCATTTTAAAATGCTCTGTAGTGAATCTTTTTTCAAATTTCCAGTTTGTCTTTCTTTTGGAATCTGCTGCTGAAATGGCTTATAAAATACTCATGTTTTGTGCCATTTACAGGTGCCATTTTGACAATTACCACTGAAGTTGAGCTAAATTTGCCATTTCATTCTTGGTTCCAATGCCAAAAACTAGAGATTAGAGCATACAGAATGAAAGTTTCAAACCTTTGATTTTTGACCATTTTTGACAGGCGCGCAGCTTATCAAAAACGGCAAAATTGGGCCAAAATTCGTTCTCAAGGAAACAACAAGACTACACTTTTCCTGCATTTTCCTTTTCCTGCATTTCACATACATCCTAAAGCACAGCAAATGCATCAGAACATGTCTAGCTCTTGAGGAAAGCCTAACCCTAACCCTAGCTTGGGCACTTCCAGACTTCCTTACCTTGCGTAAACTTGCCCAAAAAGTTCCATGCTCAGGAAATTCCCCCAGTGCCTCCAAATGACTCAGAAACATTGCAAGTCACAGTTTTAAGCATTTTAAAATGCTCTGCAGTGAATCTTTTTTCAAATTTCCAGTTTGTCTTTCTTTTGGAATCTGCTACATAAATGCTTTAGGAAATACTCGCGTTTTGTGCCATTTACAGGTGCCATTATGACAATTATCACTGAAGTTGAGCTAAATTTGCCATTTCATTCTTGGTTCCAATGCCAAAAACTAGAGATTAGAGCATACAGAATGAAATTTTCAAACTTTTGATTTTTGACCATTTTTGACAGGCGCGCAGCTTATCAAAAACGGCAAAATTGGGCCAAAATTCGTTTTTTAACGAAACAACAAGACAACACTTTTCCTGCATTTCACATACATCCTAAAGCACAGCAAATGCATCAGAACATGTCTAGCTCTTGAGGAAAACCTTAACCTAACCCTAGCTCGGGCACTTCCAGACTACCGTACGTTGCGTAAACTTGCCCAAAAAGTTCCATGCTCAAGAAATTCCCCCAGTGCCTCCAAATGACTCAGAAACATTGCAAGTCACAGTTTTAAGCATTTAAAAATGATCTGCAGTGAATCTTTTTTCAAATTTCCAGTTTGTCTTTCTTTTGGAATCTGCTGCTGAAATGGCATATAAAATACTCACGTTTTGTGCCATTTACAGGTGCCATTTTGACAATTACCACTGAAGTTGAGCTAAATTTGCCATTTCATTCTTGGTTCCAATGCCAAAAACTAGAGATTAGAGCATACAGAACGAAAGTTTCAAACTTTTGATTTTTGACCATTTTTGAGAGGCGCGCGGCTTATCAAAAACGGTAAAATTGGGCCAAAATTCGTTTTAAAGGAAACGACAAGACAAAACTTTTCCTGCATTTCACATACATCCTAAAGCACAGCAAATGCATCAGAACATGTCTAGCTCTTGAGGAAAGCCTAACCCTAACCCTAGCTCGGGCACTTCCAGACTACCGTACGTTGCGTAAACTTGCCCAAAAAGTTCCATGCTCAGGAAATTCCCCCAGTGCCTCCAAAAGACTCAGAAACATTGCAAGTCACTGTTTTAAGCATTTTAAAATGATCTGCAGTGAATCTTTTTTCAAATTTCCAGTTTGTCTTTCTTTTGGAATCTTCTGCTGAAATAGCTTATAAAATACTCACGTTTTGGGCCATTTACAGGTGCGATTTTGTCAATTACCAAAGAAGTTGAGCTAAATTTGCCCTTTCATTCTTGGTTCCAATGCCAAAAACTAGAGATTAGAGCATACAGAATGAAAGTTTCAAACCTTTGATTTTTGACCATTTTTGACAGGCGCGCAGCTTATCAAAAACGGCAAAATTGGGCCAAAATTCGTTTTTTAAGGAAACAACAAGACAACACTTTTCCTGCATTTCACATACATCCTAAAGCACAGCAAATGCATCAGAAGATGTCTAGCTCTTGAGGAAAGCCTAACCCTAACCCTAGCTCGGGCACTTCCAGACTACCGTACGTTGCGTAATCTTGCCCAAAAAGTTCCATGCTCAAGAAATTCCCCCAGTGCCTCCAAATGACTCAGAAACATTGCAAGTCACAGTTTTAAGCATTTAAAAATGATCTGCAGTGAATCTTTTTTCAAATTTCCAGTTTGTCTTTCTTTTGGAATCTGCTGCTGAAATGGCATATAAAATACTCACGTTTTGTGCCATTTACAGGTGCCATTTTGACAATTACCACTGAAGTTGAGCTAAATTTGCCATTTCATTCTTGGTTCCAATGCCAAAAACTAGAGATTAGAGCATACAGAATGAAAGTTTCAAACCTTTGATTTTTGACCATTTTTGACAGGCGCGGCTTATCAAAAACGGCAAAATTGGGCCAAAATTCGTTCTCAAGGAAACAACAAGACTACACTTTTCCTGCATTTTCCTTTTCCTGCATTTCACATACATCCTAAAGCACAGCAAATGCATCAGAACATGTCTAGCTCTTGAGGAAAGCCTAACCCTAACCCTAGCTTGGGCACTTCCAGACTTCCTTACCTTGCGTAAACTTGCCCAAAAAGTTCCATGCTCAGGAAATTCCCCCAGTGCCTCCAAATGACTCAGAAACATTGCAAGTCACAGTTTTAAGCATTTTAAAATGCTCTGCAGTGAATCTTTTTTCAAATTTCCAGTTTGTCTTTCTTTTGGAATCTGCTACATAAATGCTTTAGGAAATACTCGCGTTTTGTGCCATTTACAGGTGCCATTATGACAATTATCACTGAAGTTGAGCTAAATTTGCCATTTCATTCTTGGTTCCAATGCCAAAAACTAGAGATTAGAGCATACAGAATGAAAGTTTCAAACTTTTGATTTTTGACCATTTTTGACAGGCGCGCAGCTTATCAAAAACGGCAAAATTGGGCCAAAATTCGTTTTTTAAGGAAACAACAAGACAACACTTTTCCTGCATTTCACATACATCCTAAAGCACAGCAAATGCATCAGAACATGTCTAGCTCTTGAGGAAAACCTAAACCTAACCCTAGCTCGGGCAGTTCCAGACTACCGTAAACCGTAAACTTGCCCAAAAAGTTCCATGCTCAAGAAATTCCCCCAGTGCCTCCAAATGACTCAGAAACATTGCAAGTCACAGTTTTAAGCATTTTAAAATGCTCTGCAGTGAATCTTTTTTCAAATTTCCAGTTTGTCTTTCTTTTGGAATCTGCTGTTGAAATGGCTTATAAAATACTCATGTTTTGTGCCATTTACAGGTGCCATTTTGACAATTACCACTGAAGTTGAGCTAAATTTGCATTTTCATTCTTGGTTCCAATGCCAAAAACTAGAGATTAGAGCATACAGAATGAAAGTTTCAAACCTTTGATTTTTGACCATTTTTGACAGGCGCGCAGCTTATCAAAAACGGCAAAATTGGGCCAAAATTAGTTTTTTAAGGAAACAACAAGACAACACTTTTCCTGCATTTCACATACATCCTAAAGCACAGCAAATGCATCAGAACATGTCTAGCTCTTGAGGAAAGCCTAACCCTAACCCTAGCTCGGGCACTTCTAGACAACCGTACGTTGCGTAAACTTGCCCAAAAAGTTCCATGCTCAAGAAATTCCCCCAGTGCCTCCAAATGACTCATAAACATTGCAAGTCACAGTTTTAAGCATTTTCAAATGATCTGTAGTGAATCTTTTTTCAAATTTCCAGTTTGTCTTTCTTTTGGAATCTGCTGCTGAAATGGCTTATAAAATACTCATGTTTTGTGCCATTTACAGGTGCCATTTTGACAATTACCACTGAAGTTGAGCTAAATTTGCCATTTCATTCTTGGTTCCAATGCCAAAAACTAGAGATTAGAGCATACAGAATGAAAGTTTCAAACCTTTGATTTTTGACCATTTTTGACAGGCGCGCAGCTTATCAAAAATGGCAAAATTGGGCCAAAATTAGTTTTTTAAGGAAACAACAAGACAACACTTTTCCTGCATTTCACATACATCCTAAAGCACAGCAAATGCATCAGAACATGTCTAGCTCTTGAGAAAAGCCTAACCCTAACCCTAGCTCGGGCTCTTCTAGACAACCGTACGTTGCGTAAACTTGCCCAAAAAGTTCCATGCTCAAGAAATTCCCCCAGTGCCTCCAAATGACTCAGAAACATTGCAAGTCACAGTTTTAAGCATTTTCAAATGATCTGCAGTGAATCTTTTTACAAATTTCAAGTTTGTCTTTCTTTTGGAATCTGCTGCTGAAATGGCTTATAAAATACTCATGTTTTGTGCCATTTACAGGTGCCATTTTGACAATTACCACTGAAGTTGAGCTAAATTTGCCATTTCATTCTTGGTTCCAATGCCAAAAACTAGAGATTAGAGCATACAGAATGAAAGTTTCAAACCTTTGATTTTTGACCATTTTTGACAGGCGCGCAGCTTATCAAAAACTGCAAAATTGGGCCAAATTTCGTTTTCAAGGAAACAACAAGACAACACTTTTCCTGCATTTCACATACATTCTAAAGCACAGCAAATGCATCAGAACATGTCTAGCTCTTGAGGAAAGCCTAACCCTAACCCTAGCTCGGGCACTTCTAGACAACCGTACGTTGCGTAAACTTGCCCAAAGAGTTCCATGCTCAAGAAATTCCCCCAGTGCCTCCAAATGACTCAGAAACATTGCAAGTCACAGTTTTAAGCATTTAAAAATGATCTGCAGTGAATCTTTTTTCAAATTTCCAGTTTGTCTTTCTTTTGGAATCTGCTGTTGAAATGGCTTATAAAATACTCATGTTTTGTGCCATTTACAGGTGCCATTTTGACAATTACCACTGAAGTTGAGCTAAATTTGCAGTTTCATTCTTGGTTCCAATGCCAAAAACTAGAGATTAGAGCATACAGAATGAAAGTTTCAAACCTTTGATTTTTGACCATTTTTGACAGGCGCGCAGCTTATCAAAAACGGCAAAATTGGGCCAAAATTAGTTTTTTAAGGAAACAACAAGACAACACTTTTCCTGCATTTCACATACATCCTAAAGCACAGCAAATGCATCAGAACATGTCTAGCTCTTGAGGAAAGCCTAACCCTAACCCTAGCTCGGGCACTTCTAGACAACCGTACGTTGCGTAAACTTGCCCAAAAAGTTCCATGCTCAAGAAATTCCCCCAGTGCCTCCAAATGACTCAGAAACATTGCAAGTCACAGTTTTAAGCATTTTCAAATGATCTGCAGTGAATCTTTTTTCAAATTTCCAGTTTGTCTTTCTTTTGGAATTTGCTGCTGAAATGGTTTATAAAATACTCATGTTTTGTGCCATTTACAGGTGCCATTTTGACAATTACCACTGAAGTTGAGCTAAATTTGCCATTTCATTCTTGGTTCCAATGCCAAAAACTAGAGATTAGAGCATACAGAATGAAAGTTTCAAACCTTTGATTTTTGACCATTTTTGACAGGCGCGCAGCTTATCAAAAACGGCAAAATTGGGCCAAAATAGTTTTTTAAGGAAACAACAAGACAACACTTTTCCTGCATTTCACATACATCCTAAAGCACAGCAAATGCATCAGAACATGTCTAGCTCTTGAGGAAAGCCTAACCCTAACCCTAGCTCGGGCACTTCTAGACAACCGTACGTTGCGTAAACTTGCCCAAAAAGTTCCATGCTCAGGAAATTCCCCCAGTGCCTCCAAATGACTCAGAAACATTGCAAGTCACAGTTTTAAGCATTTTAAAATGCTCTGCAGTGAATCTTTTTTCAAATTTCCAGTTTGTCTTTCTTTTGGAATCTGCTACATAAATGCTTTAGGAAATACTCGCGTTTTGTGCCATTAACAGGTGCCATTATGACAATTATCACTGAAGTTGAGCTAAATTTGCCATTTCATTCTTGGTTCCAATGCCAAAAACTAGAGATTAGAGCATACAGAATGAAAGTTTCAAACCTTTGATTTTTGACCATTTTTGACAGGCGCGCAGCTTATCAAAAACGGCAAAATTGGGCCAAAATTAGTTTTTTAAGGAAACAACAAGACAACACTTTTCCTGCATTTCACATACATCCTAAAGCACAGCAAATGCATCAGAACATGTCTAGCTCTTGAGGAAAGCCTAACCCTAACCCTAGCTCGGGCACTTCTAGACAACCGTACGTTGCGTAAACTTGCCCAAAAAGTTCCATGCTCAGGAAATTCCCCAAGTGCCTCCAAATGACTCAGAAACATTGCAAGTCACAGTTTTAAGCATTTTAAAATGCTCTGCAGTGAATCTTTTTTCAAATTTCCAGTTTGTCTTTCTTTTGGAATCTGCTACATAAATGCTTTAGGAAATACTCGCGTTTTGTGCCATTAACAGGTGCCATTATGACAATTATCACTGAAGTTGAGCTAAATTTGCCATTTCATTCTTGGTTCCAATGCCAAAAACTAGAGATTAGAGCATACAGAATGAAAGTTTCAAACTTTTGATTTTTGACCATTTTTGACAGGCGCGCAGCTTATCAAAAACGGCAAAATTGGGCCAAAATTCGTTTTTTAAGGAAACAACAAGACAACACTTTTCCTGCATTTCACATACATCCTAAAGCACAGCAAATGCATCAGAACATGTCTAGCTCTTGAGGAAAACCTAAACCTAACCCTAGCTCGGGCAGTTCCAGACTACCGTAAACCGTAAACTTGCCCAAAAAGTTCCATGCTCAAGAAATTCCCCCAGTGCCTCCAAATGACTCAGAAACATTGCAAGTCACAGTTTTAAGCATTTTAAAATGCTCTGCAGTGAATCTTTTTTCAAATTTCCAGTTTGTCTTTCTTTTGGAATCTGCTGTTGAAATGGCTTATAAAATACTCATGTTTTGTGCCATTTACAGGTGCCATTTTGACAATTACCACTGAAGTTGAGCTAAATTTGCATTTTCATTCTTGGTTCCAATGCCAAAAACTAGAGATTAGAGCATACAGAATGAAAGTTTCAAACCTTTGATTTTTGACCATTTTTGACAGGCGCGCAGCTTATCAAAAACTGCAAAATTGGGCCAAATTTCGTTTTCAAGGAAACAACAAGACAACACTTTTCCTGCATTTCACATACATCCTAAAGCACAGCAAATGCATCAGAACATGTCTAGCTCTTGAGGAAAGCCTAACCCTAACCCTAGCTCGGGCACTTCTAGACAACCGTACGTTGCGTAAACTTGCCCAAAGAGTTCCATGCTCAAGAAATTCCCCCAGTGCCTCCAAATGACTCAGAAACATTGCAAGTCACAGTTTTAAGCATTTAAAAATGATCTGCAGTGAATCTTTTTTCAAATTTCCAGTTTGTCTTTCTTTTGGAATCTGCTGCTGAAATGGTTTATAAAATACTCATGTTTTGTGCCATTTACAGGTGCCATTTTGACAATTACCACTGAAGTTGAGCTAAATTTGCCATTTCATTCTTGGTTCCAATGCCAAAAACTAGAGATTAGAGCATACAGAATGAAAGTTTCAAACCTTTGATTTTTGACCATTTTTGACAGGCGCGCAGCTTATCAAAAACTGCAAAATTGGGCCAAATTTCGTTTTCAAGGAAACAACAAGACAACACTTTTCCTGCATTTCACATACATCCTAAAGCACAGCAAATGCATCAGAACATGTCTAGCTCTTGAGGAAAGCCTAACCCTAACCCTAGCTCGGGCACTTCTAGACAACCGTACGTTGCGTAAACTTGCCCAAAGAGTTCCATGCTCAAGAAATTCCCCCAGTGCCTCCAAATGACTCAGAAACATTGCAAGTCACAGTTTTAAGCATTTAAAAATGATCTGCAGTGAATCTTTTTTCAAATTTCCAGTTTGTCCTTCTTTTGGAATCTGCTGCTGAAATGGCTTATAAAATACTCACGTTTTGTGCGATTTACAGGTGCCATTATGACAATTATCACTGAAGTTGAGCTAAATTTGCCATTTCATTCTTGGTTCCAATGCCAAAAACTAGAGATTAGAGCATACAGAATGAAAGTTTCAAACTTTTGATTTTTGACCATTTTTGACAGGCGCGCAGCTTATCAAAAACGGCAAAATTGGGCCAAAATTCGTTTTTTAAGGAAACAACAAGACAACACTTTTCCTGCATTTCACATACATCCTAAAGCACAGCAAATGCATCAGAACATGTCTAGCTCTTGAGGAAAACCTAAACCTAACCCTAGCTCGGGCAGTTCCAGACTACCGTAAACCGTAAACTTGCCCAAAAAGTTCCATGCTCAAGAAATTCCCCCAGTGCCTCCAAATGACTCATAAACATTGCAAGTCACAGTTTTAAGCATTTTAAAATGCTCTGTAGTGAATCTTTTTTCAAATTTCCAGTTTGTCTTTCTTTTGGAATCTGCTGCTGAAATGGCTTATAAAATACTCATGTTTTGTGCCATTTACAGGTGCCATTTTGACAATTACCACTGAAGTTGAGCTAAATTTGCCATTTCATTCTTGGTTCCAATGCCAAAAACTAGAGATTAGAGCATACAGAATGAAAGTTTCAAACCTTTGATTTTTGACCATTTTTGACAGGCGCGCAGCTTATCAAAAACGGCAAAATTGGGCCAAAATTAGTTTTTTAAGGAAACAACAAGACAACACTTTTCCTGCATTTCACATACATCCTAAAGCACAGCAAATGCATCAGAACATGTCTAGCTCTTGAGGAAAGCCTAACCCTAACCCTAGCTCGGGCACTTCCAGACTACCGTACGTTGCGTAAACTTGCCCAAAAAGTTCCATGCTCAGGAAATTCCCCCAGTGCCTCCAAAAGACTCAGAAACATTGCAAGTCACTGTTTTAAGCATTTTAAAATGATCTGCAGTGAATCTTTTTTCAAATTTCCAGTTTGTCTTTCTTTTGGAATCTTCTGCTGAAATAGCTTATAAAATACTCACGTTTTGGGCCATTTACAGGTGCGATTTTGTCAATTACCAAAGAAGTTGAGCTAAATTTGCCCTTTCATTCTTGGTTCCAATGCCAAAAACTAGAGATTAGAGCATACAGAATGAAAGTTTCAAACCTTTGATTTTTGACCATTTTTGACAGGCGCGCAGCTTATCAAAAACGGCAAAATTGGGCCAAAATTCGTTTTTTAAGGAAACAACAAGACAACACTTTTCCTGCATTTCACATACATCCTAAAGCACAGCAAATGCATCAGAAGATGTCTAGCTCTTGAGGAAAGCCTAACCCTAACCCTAGCTCGGGCACTTCCAGACTACCGTACGTTGCGTAATCTTGCCCAAAAAGTTCCATGCTCAAGAAATTCCCCCAGTGCCTCCAAATGACTCAGAAACATTGCAAGTCACAGTTTTAAGCATTTAAAAATGATCTGCAGTGAATCTTTTTTCAAATTTCCAGTTTGTCTTTCTTTTGGAATCTGCTGCTGAAATGGCATATAAAATACTCACGTTTTGTGCCATTTACAGGTGCCATTTTGACAATTACCACTGAAGTTGAGCTAAATTTGCCATTTCATTCTTGGTTCCAATGCCAAAAACTAGAGATTAGAGCATACAGAATGAAAGTTTCAAACCTTTGATTTTTGACCATTTTTGACAGGCGCGGCTTATCAAAAACGGCAAAATTGGGCCAAAATTCGTTCTCAAGGAAACAACAAGACTACACTTTTCCTGCATTTTCCTTTTCCTGCATTTCACATACATCCTAAAGCACAGCAAATGCATCAGAACATGTCTAGCTCTTGAGGAAAGCCTAACCCTAACCCTAGCTTGGGCACTTCCAGACTTCCTTACCTTGCGTAAACTTGCCCAAAAAGTTCCATGCTCAGGAAATTCCCCCAGTGCCTCCAAATGACTCAGAAACATTGCAAGTCACAGTTTTAAGCATTTTAAAATGCTCTGCAGTGAATCTTTTTTCAAATTTCTTTTGGAATCTGCTACATAAATGCTTTAGGAAATACTCGCGTTTTGTGCCATTTACAGGTGCCATTATGACAATTATCACTGAAGTTGAGCTAAATTTGCCATTTCATTCTTGGTTCCAATGCCAAAAACTAGAGATTAGAGCATACAGAATGAAATTTTCAAACTTTTGATTTTTGACCATTTTTGACAGGCGCGCAGCTTATCAAAAACGGCAAAATTGGGCCAAAATTCGTTTTTTAAGGAAACAACAAGACAACACTTTTCCTGCATTTCACATACATCCTAAAGCACAGCAAATGCATCAGAACATGTCTAGCTCTTGAGGAAAACCTTAACCTAACCCTAGCTCGGGCACTTCCAGACTACCGTACGTTGCGTAAACTTGCCCAAAAAGTTCCATGCTCAAGAAATTCCCCCAGTGCCTCCAAATGACTCAGAAACATTGCAAGTCACAGTTTTAAGCATTTAAAAATGATCTGCAGTGAATCTTTTTTCAAATTTCCAGTTTGTCTTTCTTTTGGAATCTGCTGCTGAAATGGCATATAAAATACTCACGTTTTGTGCCATTTACAGGTGCCATTTTGACAATTACCACTGAAGTTGAGCTAAATTTGCCATTTCATTCTTGGTTCCAATGCCAAAAACTAGAGATTAGAGCATACAGAACGAAAGTTTCAAACTTTTGATTTTTGACCATTTTTGAGAGGCGCGCGGCTTATCAAAAACGGTAAAATTGGGCCAAAATTCGTTTTAAAGGAAACGACAAGACAAAACTTTTCCTGCATTTCACATACATCCTAAAGCACAGCAAATGCATCAGAACATGTCTAGCTCTTGAGGAAAGCCTAACCCTAACCCTAGCTCGGGCACTTCCAGACTACCGTACGTTGCGTAAACTTGCCCAAAAAGTTCCATGCTCAGGAAATTCCCCCAGTGCCTCCAAAAGACTCAGAAACATTGCAAGTCACTGTTTTAAGCATTTTAAAATGATCTGCAGTGAATCTTTTTTCAAATTTCCAGTTTGTCTTTCTTTTGGAATCTGCTGCTGAAATAGCTTATAAAATACTCACGTTTTGGGCCATTTACAGGTGCGATTTTGTCAATTACCAAAGAAGTTGAGCTAAATTTGCCCTTTCATTCTTGGTTCCAATGCCAAAAACTAGAGATTAGAGCATACAGAATGAAAGTTTCAAACCTTTGATTTTTGACCATTTTTGACAGGCGCGCAGCTTATCAAAAACGGCAAAATTGGGCCAAAATTCGTTTTTTAAGGAAACAACAAGACAACACTTTTCCTGCATTTCACATACATCCTAAAGCACAGCAAATGCATCAGAAGATGTCTAGCTCTTGAGGAAAGCCTAACCCTAACCCTAGCTCGGGCACTTCCAGACTACCGTACGTTGCGTAATCTTGCCCAAAAAGTTCCATGCTCAAGAAATTCCCCCAGTGCCTCCAAATGACTCAGAAACATTGCAAGTCACAGTTTTAAGCATTTAAAAATGATCTGCAGTGAATCTTTTTTCAAATTTCCAGTTTGTCTTTCTTTTGGAATCTGCTGCTGAAATGGCATATAAAATACTCACGTTTTGTGCCATTTACAGGTGCCATTTTGACAATTACCACTGAAGTTGAGCTAAATTTGCCATTTCATTCTTGGTTCCAATGCCAAAAACTAGAGATTAGAGCATACAGAATGAAAGTTTCAAACCTTTGATTTTTGACCATTTTTGACAGGCGCGGCTTATCAAAAACGGCAAAATTGGGCCAAAATTCGTACTCAAGGAAACAACAAGACTACACTTTTCCTGCATTTTCCTTTTCCTGCATTTCACATACATCCTAAAGCACAGCAAATGCATCAGAACATGTCTAGCTCTTGAGGAAAGCCTAACCCTAACCCTAGCTTGGGCACTTCCAGACTTCCTTACCTTGCGTAAACTTGCCCAAAAAGTTCCATGCTCAGGAAATTCCCCCAGTGCCTCCAAATGACTCAGAAACATTGCAAGTCACAGTTTTAAGCATTTTAAAATGCTCTGCAGTGAATCTTTTTTCAAATTTCCAGTTTGTCTTTCTTTTGGAATCTGCTACATAAATGCTTTAGGAAATACTCGCGTTTTGTGCCATTTACAGGTGCCATTATGACAATTATCACTGAAGTTGAGCTAAATTTGCCATTTCATTCTTGGTTCCAATGCCAAAAACTAGAGATTAGAGCATACAGAATGAAAGTTTCAAACTTTTGATTTTTGACCATTTTTGACAGGCGCGGCTTATCAAAAACGGCAAAATTGGGCCAAAATTCGTTCTCAAGGAATCAACAAGACTACACTTTTCCTGCATTTTCCTTTTCCTGCATTTCACATACATCCTAAAGCACAGCAAATGCATCAGAACATGTCTAGCTCTTGAGGAAAGCCTAACCCTAACCCTAGCTTGGGCACTTCCAGACTTCCTTACCTTGCGTAAACTTGCCCAAAAAGTTCCATGCTCAGGAAATTCCCCCAGTGCCTCCAAATGACTCAGAAACATTGCAAGTCACAGTTTTAAGCATTTTAAAATGCTCTGCAGTGAATCTTTTTTCAAATTTCCAGTTTGTCTTTCTTTTGGAATCTGCTACATAAATGCTTTAGGAAATACTCGCGTTTTGTGCCATTTACAGGTGCCATTATGACAATTATCACTGAAGTTGAGCTAAATTTGCCATTTCATTCTTGGTTCCATTGCCAAAAACTAGAGATTAGAGCATACAGAATGAAATTTTCAAACTTTTGATTTTTGACCATTTTTGACAGGCGCGCAGCTTATCAAAAACGGCAAAATTGGGCCAAAATTCGTTTTTTAAGGAAACAACAAGACAACACTTTTCCTGCATTTCACATACATCCTAAAGCACAGCAAATGCATCAGAACATGTCTAGCTCTTGAGGAAAACCTTAACCTAACCCTAGCTCGGGCACTTCCAGACTACCGTACGTTGCGTAAACTTGCCCAAAAAGTTCCATGCTCAAGAAATTCCCCCAGTGCCTCCAAATGACTCAGAAACATTGCAAGTCACAGTTTTAAGCATTTAAAAATGATCTGCAGTGAATCTTTTTTCAAATTTCCAGTTTGTCTTTCTTTTGGAATCTGCTGCTGAAATGGCTTATAAAATACTCATGTTTTGTGCCATTTACAGGTGCCATTTTGACAATTATCACTGAAGTTGAGCTAAATTTGCCATTTCATTCTTGGTTCCAATGCCAAAAACTAGAGATTAGAGCATACAGAATGAAAGTTTCAAACCTTTGATTTTTGACCATTTTTGACACGCGCGCGGTTTATCAAAAACGGTAAAATTGGGCCAAAATTCGTTTTTTAAGGAAACAACAAGACAACACTTTTCCTGCATTTCACATACATCCTAAAGCACAGCAAGTGCATCAGAACATGTCTAGCTCTTGAGGAAAGCCTAACCCTAACCCTAGCTCGGGCACTTCCAGACTACCGAACGTTGCGTAAACTTGCCCAAAACGTTCCATGCTCAAGAAATTCCCCCAGTGCCTCCAAATGACTCAGAAACATTGCAAGTCACAGTTTTAAGCATTTAAAAATGATCTGCAGTGAATCTTTTTTCAAATTTCCAGTTTGTCTTTCTTTTGGAATCTGCTGCTGAAATGGCATATAAAATACTCACGTTTTGTGCCATTTACAGGTGCCATTTTGACAATTACCACTGAAGTTGAGCTAAATTTGCCATTTCATTCTTGGTTCCAATGCCAAAAACTAGAGATTAGAGCATACAGAACGAAAGTTTCAAACTTTTGATTTTTGACCATTTTTGAGAGGCGCGCGGCTTATCAAAAACGGCAAAATTGGGCCAAAATTCATTTTAAAGGAAACGACAAGACAAAACTTTTCCTGCATTTCACATACATCCTAAAGCACAGCAAATGCATCAGAATATGTCTAGCTCTTGAGGAAAGCCTAACCCTAATCCTAGCTCGGGCACTTCCAGACTACCGTACGTTGCGTAATCTTGCCCAAAAAGTTCCATGCTCAGGAAATTCCCCCAGTGCCTCCAAATGACTCAGAAACATTGCAAATCACTGTTTTAAGCATTTTAAAATGCTCTGCAGTGAATCTTTTTTCAAATTTCCAGTTTGTCTTTCTTTTGGAATCTGCTGCTGAAATGGCTTATAAAATACTCACGTTTTGTGCCATTTACTGGTGCCATTTTGACAATTACCACTGAAGTTGAGCTAAATTTGCCATTTCATTCTTGGTTCCAATGCCAAAAACTAGAGATTAGAGCATACAGAATTAAAGTTTCAAACCTTTGATTTTTGACCATTTTTGACAGGCGCGGCTTATCAAAAACGGCAAAATTGGGCCAAAATTCGTTCTCAAGGAAACAACAAGACTACACTTTTCCTGCATTTTCCTTTTCCTGCATTTCACATACATCCTAAAGCACAGCAAATGCATCAGAACATGTCTAGCTCTTGAGGAAAGCCTAACCCTAACCCTAGCTTGGGCACTTCCAGACTTCCTTACCTTGCGTAAACTTGCCCAAAAAGTTCCATGGTCAGGAAATTCCCCCAGTGCCTCCAAATGACTCAGAAACATTGCAAGTCACAGTTTTAAGCATTTTAAAATGCTCTGCAGTGAATCTTTTTTCAAATTTCCAGTTTGTCTTTCTTTTGGAATCTGCTGCTGAAATGGCTTATAAAATACTCACGTTTTGTGCCATTTACTGGTGCCATTTTGACAATTACCACTGAAGTTGAGCTAAATTTGCCATTTCATTCTTGGTTCCAATGCCAAAAACTAGAGATTAGAGCATACAGAATGAAAGTTTCAAACCTTTGATTTTTGACCATTTTTGACAGGCGCGCAGATTATCAAAAACGGTAAAATTGGGCCAAAATTCGTTTTTTAAGGAAACAACAAGACAACACTTTTCCTGAATTTCACATACATCCTAAAGCACAGCAAATGCATCAGAACATGTCTAGCTCTTGAGGAAAGCCTAACCCTAACCCTAGCTCGGGCACTTCCAGACTACCGTATGTTGCGTAAACTTGCCCAAAAAGTTCCATGCTCAAGAATTTCCCCCAGTGCCTCCAAATGACTCATAAACATTGCAAGTCACAGTTTTAAGCATTTTAAAATGCTCTGCAGTGAATCTTTTTTCAAATTTCCAGTTTGTCTTTCTTTTGGAATCTTCTGCTGAAATGGCTTATAAAATACTCACGTTTTGTGCCATTTACAGGTGCCATTTTGTCAATTACCACTGAAGTTGAGCTAAATTTGCCATTTCATTCTTGGTTCCAATGCCAAAAACTAGAGATTAGAGCATACAGAATTAAAGTTTCAAACCTTTGATTTTTGACCATTTATGACAGGCGCGGCTTATCAAAAACGGCAAAATTGGGCCAAAATTCGTTCTCAAGGAAACAACAAGACTACACTTTTCCTGCATTTTCCTTTTCCTGCATTTCACATACATCCTAAAGCACAGCAAATGCATCAGAACATATCTAGCTCTTGAGGAAAGCCTAAACCTAACCCTAGCTTGGGCACTTCCAGACTTCCTTACCTTGCGTAAACTTGCCCAAAAAGTTCCATGGTCAGGAAATTCCCCCAGTGCCTCCAAATGACTCAGAAACATTGCAAGTCACAGTTTTAAGCATTTTAAAATGCTCTGCAGTGAATCTTTTTTCAAATTTCCAGTTTGTCTTTCTTTTGGAATCTGCTGCTGAAATGGCTTATAAAATACTCACGTTTTGTGCCATTTACTGGTGCCATTTTGACAATTACCACTGAAGTTGAGCTAAATTTGCCATTTCATTCTTGGTTCCAATGCCAAAAACTAGAGATTAGAGCATACAGAATGAAAGTTTCAAACTTTTGATTTTTGACCATTTTTGACAGGCGCGCATCTTATCAAGAACTGCAAAATTGGGCCAAAATTCGTTTTTTAAGGAAACAACAAGACAACACTTTTCCTGGATTTCACATACATCCTAAAGCACAGCAAATGCATCAGAACATGTCTAGCTCTTGAGGAAAGCCTAACCCTAACCCTAGCTCGGGCACTTCCAGACTACCGTACGTTGCGTAAACTTGCCCAAGAAGTTCCATGCTCAAGAATTTCCCCCAATGCCTCCAAATGACTCATAAACATTGCAAGTCACAGTTTTAAGCATTTTAAAATGATCTGCAGTGAATCTTTTTTCAAATTTCCAGTTTGTCTTTCTTTTGGAATCTGCTGCTGAAATGGCATATAAAATACTCACGTTTTGTGCCATTTACAGGTGCCATTTTGACAATTACCACTGAAGTTGAGCTAAATTTGCCATTTCATTCTTGGTTCCAATGCCAAAAACTAGAGATTAGAGCATACAGAATGAAAGTTTCAAACCTTTTATTTTTGACCATTTATGACAGGCGCGGCTTATCAAAAACGGCAAAATTGGGCCAAAATTCGTTCTCAAGGAAACAACAAGACTACACTTTTCCTGCATTTTCCTTTTCCTGCATTTCACATACATCCTAAAGCACAGCAAATGCATCAGAACATGTCTAGCTCTTGAGGAAAGCCTAACCCTAACCCTAGCTTGGGCACTTCCAGACTTCCTTACCTTGCGTAAACTTGCCCAAAAAGTTCCATGCTCAGGAAATTCCCCCAGTGCCACCAAATGACTCAGAAACATTGCAAGTCACAGTTTTAAGCATTTTAAAATGCTCTGCAGTGAATCTTTTTTCAAATTTCCAGTTTGTCTTTCTTTTGGAATCTGCTACATAAATGCTTTAGGAAATACTCGCGTTTTGTGCCATTTACAGGTGCCATTATGACAATTATCACTGAAGTTGAGCTAAATTTGCCATTTCATTCTTGGTTCCATTGCCAAAAACTAGAGATTAGAGCATACAGAATGAAATTTTCAAACTTTTGATTTTTGACCATTTTTGACAGGCGCGCAGCTTATCAAAAACGGCAAAATTGGGCCAAAATTCGTTTTTTAAGGAAACAACAAGACAACACTTTTCCTGCATTTCACATACATCCTAAAGCACAGCAAATGCATCAGAACATGTCTAGCTCTTGAGGAAAACCTAAACCTAACCCTAGCTCGGGCACTTCCAGACTACCGTACGTTGCGTAAACTTGCCCAAAAAGTTCCATGCTCAAGAAATTCCCCCAGTGCCTCCAAATGACTCAGAAACATTGCAAGTCACAGTTTTAAGCATTTAAAAATGATCTGCAGTGAATCTTTTTTCAAATTTCCAGTTTGTCTTTCTTTTGGAATCTGCTGCTGAAATGGCATATAAAATACTCACGTTTTGTGCCATTTACAGGTGCCATTTTGACAATTACCACTGAAGTTGAGCTAAATTTGCCATTTCATTCTTGGTTCCAATGCCAAAAACTAGAGATTAGAGCATACAGAATTAAAGTTTCAAACCTTTGATTTTTGACCATTTTTGACAGGCGCGGCTTATCAAAAACGGCAAAATTGGGCCAAAATTCGTTCTCAAGGAAACAACAAGACTACACTTTTCCTGCATTTTCCTTTTCCTGCATTTCACATACATCCTAAAGCACAGCAAATGCATCAGAACATGTCTAGCTCTTGAGGAAAGCCTAACCCTAACCCTAGCTTGGGCACTTCCAGACTTCCTTACCTTGCGTAAACTTGCCCAAAAAGTTCCATGGTCAGGAAATTCCCCCAGTGCCTCCAAATGACTCAGAAACATTGCAAGTCACAGTTTTAAGCATTTTAAAATGCTCTGCAGTGAATCTTTTTTCAAATTTCCAGTTTGTCTTTCTTTTGGAATCTGCTGCTGAAATGGCTTATAAAATACTCACGTTTTGTGCCATTTACTGGTGCCATTTTGACAATTACCACTGAAGTTGAGCTAAATTTGCCATTTCATTCTTGGTTCCAATGCCAAAAACTAGAGATTAGAGCATACAGAATGAAAGTTTCAAACTTTTGATTTTTGACCATTTTTGACAGGCGCGCAGATTATCAAAAACGGTAAAATTGGGCCAAAATTCGTTTTTTAAGGAAACAACAAGACAACACTTTTCCTGAATTTCACATACATCCTAAAGCACAGCAAATGCATCAGAACATGTCTAGCTCTTGAGGAAAGCCTAACCCTAACCCTAGCTCGGGCACTTCCAGACTACCGTATGTTGCGTAAACTTGCCCAAAAAGTTCCATGCTCAAGAATTTCCCCCAGTGCCTCCAAATGACTCATAAACATTGCAAGTCACAGTTTTAAGCATTTTAAAATGATCTGCAGTGAATCTTTTTTCAAATTTCCAGTTTGTCTTTCTTTTGGAATCTGCTGCTGAAATGGCTTATAAAATACTCACGTTTTGTGCCATTTACAGGTGCCATTTTGACAATTACCACTGAAGTTGAGCTAAATTTGCCATTTCATTCTTGGTTCCAATGCCAAAAACTAGAGATTAGAGCATACAGAATGAAAGTTTCAAACCTTTGATTTTTGACCATTTATGACAGGCGCGGCTTATCAAAAACGGCAAAATTGGGCCAAAATTCGTTCTGAAGGAAACAACAAGACTACACTTTTCCTGCATTTTCCTTTTCCTGCATTTCACATACATCCTAAAGCACAGCAAATGCATCAGAACATGTCTAGCTCTTGAGGAAAGCCTAACCCTAACCCTAGCTTGGGCACTTCCAGACTTCCTTACCTTGCGTAAACTTGCCCAAAAAGTTCCATGCTCAGGAAATTCCCCCAGTGCCTCCAAATGACTCAGAAACATTGCAAGTCACAGTTTTAAGCATTTTAAAATGCTCTGCAGTGAATCTTTTTTCAAATTTCCAGTTTGTCTTTCTTTTGGAATCTGCTACATAAATGCTTTAGGAAATACTCGCGTTTTGTGCCATTTACAGGTGCCATTATGACAATTATCACTGAAGTTGAGCTAAATTTGCCATTTCATTCTTGGTTCCATTGCCAAAAACTAGAGATTAGAGCATACAGAATGAAATTTTCAAACTTTTGATTTTTGACCATTTTTGACAGGCGCGCAGCTTATCAAAAACGGCAAAATTGGGCCAAAATTCGTTTTTTAAGGAAACAACAAGACAACACTTTTCCTGCATTTCACATACATCCTAAAAAACAGCAAATGCATCAGAACATGTCTAGCTCTTGAGGAAAACCTAAACCTAACCCTAGCTCGGGCACTTCCAGACTACCGTACGTTGCGTAAACTTGCCCAAAAAGTTCCATGCTCAAGAAATTCCCCCAGTGCCTCCAAATGACTCAGAAACATTGCAAGTCACAGTTTTAAGCATTTAAAAATGATCTGCAGTGAATCTTTTTTCAAATTTCCAGTTTGTCTTTCTTTTGGAATCTGCTGCTGAAATGGCATATAAAATACTCACGTTTTGTGCCATTTACAGGTGCGATTTTGACAATTACCACTGAAGTTGAGCTAAATTTGCCATTTCATTCTTGGTTCCAATGCCAAAAACTAGAGATTAGAGCATACAGAACGAAAGTTTCAAACTTTTGATTTTTGACCATTTTTGAGAGGCGCGCGGCTTATCAAAAACGGCAAAATTGGGCCAAAATTCATTTTAAAGGAAACGACAAGACAAAACTTTTCCTGCATTTCACATACATCCTAAAGCACAGCAAATGCATCAGAATATGTCTAGCTCTTGAGGAAAGCCTAACCCTAATCCTAGCTCGGGCACTTCCAGACTACCGTACGTTGCGTAATCTTGCCCAAAATGTTCCATGCTCAGGAAATTCCCCCAGTGCCTCCAAATGACTCAGAAACATTGCAAGTAACTGTTTTAAGCATTTTAAAATGCTCTGCAGTGAATCTTTTTTCAAATTTCCAGTTTGTCTTTCTTTTGGAATCTGCTGCTGAAATGGCTTATAAAATACTCATGTTTTGTGCCATTTACAGGTGCCATTTTGACAATTACCACTGAAGTTGGGCTAAATTTGCCATTTCATTCTTGGTTCCAATGCCAAAAACTAGAGATTAGAGCATACAGAATGAAAGTTTCAAACCTTTGATTTTTGACCATTTTTGACACGCACGCGGCTTATCAAAAACGGTAAAATTGGGCCAAAATTCGTTTTTTAAGGAAACAACAAGACAACACTTTTCCTGCATTTCACATACATCCTAAAGCACAGCAAATGCATCAGAACATGTCTAGCTCTTGAGGAAAGCCTAACCCTAACCCTAGCTCGGGCACTTCCAGACTACCGTACGTTGCGTAAACTTGCCCAAAAAGTTCCATGCTCAAGAAATTCCCCCAGTGCCTCCAAATGACTCAGAAACATTGCAAGTCACAGTTTAAGCATTTAAAAATGATCTGCAGTGAATCTTTTTTCAAATTTCCAGTTTGTCTTTCTTTTGGAATCTGCTGCTGAAATGGCATATAAAATACTCACGTTTTGTGCCATTTACAGGTGCCATTTTGACAATTACCACTGAAGTTGAGCTAAATTTGCCATTTCATTCTTGGTTCCAATGCCAAAAACTAGAGATTAGAGCATACAGAACGAAAGTTTCAAACTTTTGATTTTTGACCATTTTTGAGAGGCGCGCGGCTTATCAAAAACGGCAAAATTGGGCCAAAATTCATTTTAAAGGAAACGACAAGACAAAACTTTTCCTGCATTTCACATACATCCTAAAGCACAGCAAATGCATCAGAATATGTCTAGCTCTTGAGGAAAGCCTAACCCTAATCCTAGCTCGGGCACTTCCAGACTACCGTACGTTGCGTAAACTTGCCCAAAAAGTTCCATGCTCAGGAAATTCCCCCAGTGCCTCCAAATGACTCAGAAACATTGCAAGTCACTGTTTTAAGCATTTTAAAATGATCTGCAGTGAATCTTTTTTCAAATTTCCAGTTTGTCTTTCTTTTGGAACCTTCTGCTGAAATAGCTTATAAAATACTCACGTTTTGTGCCATTTACAGGTGCGATTTTGTCAATTACCACTGAAGTTGAGCTAAATTTGCCATTTCATTCTTGGTTCCAATGCCAAAAATTAGAGATTAGAGCATACAGAATGAAAGTTTCAAACCTTTGATTTTTGACCATTTTTGACAGGCGCGGCTTATCAAAAACGGCAAAATTGGGCCAAAATTCGTTCTCAAGGAAACAACAAGACTACACTTTTCCTGCATTTTCCTTTTCCTGCATTTCACATACATCCTAAAGCACAGCAAATGCATCAGAACATGTCTAGCTCTTGAGGAAAGCCTAACCCTAACCCCAGCTCGGGCACTTCCAGACTACCGTACGTTGCGTAAACTTGCCCAAAAAGTTCCATGCTCAAGAAATTCCCCCAGTGCCTCCAAATGACTCAGAAACATTGCAAGTCACAGTTTTAAGCATTTAAAAATGATCTGCAGTGACTCTTTTTTCAAATTTCCAGTTTGTCTTTCTTTTGGAATCTTCTGCTGAAATGGCTTATAAAATACTCACGTTTTGTACCATTTACAGGTGCCATTTTGACAATTACCACTGAAGTTGAGCTAAATTTGCCATTTCATTCTTGGTTCCAATGCCAAAAACTAGAGATTAGAGCATACAGAATGAAAGTTTCAAACATTTGATTTTTGACCATTTTTGACAGGCGCGCAGATTATCAAAAACGGTAAAATTGGGCCAAAATTCGTTTTTTAAGGAAACAACAAGACAACACTTTTCCTGAATTTCACATACATCCTAAAGCACAGCAAATGCATCAGAACATGTCTAGCTCTTGAGGAAAGCCTAACCCTAACCCTAGCTCGGGCACTTCCAGACTACCGTATGTTGCGTAAACTTGCCCAAAAAGTTCCATGCTCAAGAATTTCCCCCAGTGCCTCCAAATGACTCATAAACATTGCAAGTCACAGTTTTAAGCATTTTAAAATGATCTGCAGTGAATCTTTTTTCAAATTTCCAGTTTGTCTTTGTTTTGGAATCTGCTGCTGAAATGGCTTATAAAATACTCACGTTTTGTGCCATTTACAGGTGCCAATTTGACAATTACCTCTGAAGTTGAGCTAAATTTGCCATTTCATTCTTGGTTCCAATGCCAAAAACTAGAGATTAGAGCATACAGAATGAAAGTTTCAAACCTTTGATTTTTGACCATTTTTGACAGGCGCGCAGCTTATCAAAAACGGCAAAATTGGGCCAAAATTCGTTTTTTAAGGAAACAAGAAGACAACACTTTTCCTGCATTTCACATACATCCTAAAGCACAGCAAATGCATCAGAACATGTCTAGCTCTTGAGGAAAGCCTAACCCTAACCCTAGCTCGGGCACTTCCAGACTACCGTACGTTGCGTAAACTTGCCCAAAAAGTTCCATGCTCAAGAAATTCCCCCAGTGCCTCCAAATGACTCAGAAACATTGCAAGTCACAGTTTTAAGCATTTAAAAATGATCTGCAGTGAATCTTTTTTCAAATTTCCAGTTTGTCTTTCTTTTGGAATCTGCTGCTGAAATGGCTTATAAAATACTCACGTTTTGTGCGATTTACAGGTGCCATTATGACAATTATCACTGAAGTTGAGCTAAATTTGCCATTTCATTCTTGGTTCCAATGCCAAAAACTAGAGATTAGAGCATACAGAATGAAAGTTTCAAACTTTTGATTTTTGACCATTTTTGACAGGCGCGCAGCTTATCAAAAACGGCAAAATTGGGCCAAAATTCGTTTTTTAAGGAAACAACAAGACAACACTTTTCCTGCATTTCACATACATCCTAAAGCACAGCAAATGCATCAGAACATGTCTAGCTCTTGAGGAAAACCTAAACCTAACCCTAGCTCGGGCACTTCCAGACTACCGTACGTTGCGTAAACTTGCCCAAAAAGTTCCATGCTCAAGAAATTCCCCCAGTGCCTCCAAATGACTCAGAAACATTGCAAGTCACAGTTTTAAGCATTTAAAAATGATCTGCAGTGAATCTTTTTTCAAATTTCCAGTTTGTCTTTCTTTTGGAATCTGCTGCTGAAATGGCATATAAAATACTCACGTTTTGTGCCATTTACAGGTGCGATTTTGACAATTACCACTGAAGTTGAGCTAAATTTGCCATTTCATTCTTGGTTCCAATGCCAAAAACTAGAGATTAGAGCATACAGAACGAAAGTTTCAAACTTTTGATTTTTGACCATTTTTGAGAGGCGCGCGGCTTATCAAAAACGGCAAAATTGGGCCAAAATTCATTTTAAAGGAAACGACAAGACAAAGCTTTTCCTGCATTTCACATACATCCTAAAGCACAGCAAATGCATCAGAATATGTCTAGCTCTTGAGGAAAGCCTAACCCTAATCCTAGCTCGGGCACTTCCAGACTACCGTACGTTGCGTAATCTTGCCCAAAATGTTCCATGCTCAGGAAATTCCCCCAGTGCCTCCAAATGACTCAGAAACATTGCAAGTAACTGTTTTAAGCATTTTAAAATGCTCTGCAGTGAATCTTTTTTCAAATTTCCAGTTTGTCTTTCTTTTGGAATCTGCTGCTGAAATGGCTTATAAAATACTCATGTTTTGTGCCATTTACAGGTGCCATTTTGACAATTACCACTGAAGTTGAGCTAAATTTGCCATTTCATTCTTGGTTCCAATGCCAAAAACTAGAGATTAGAGCATACAGAATGAAAGTTTCAAACCTTTGATTTTTGACCATTTTTGACACGCGCGCGGCTTATCAAAAACGGTAAAATTGGGCCAAAATTCGTTTTTTAAGGAAACAACAAGACAACACTTTTCCTGCATTTCACATACATCCTAAAGCACAGCAAATGCATCAGAACATGTCTAGCTCTTGAGGAAAGCCTAACCCTAACCCTAGCTCGGGCACTTCCAGACTACCGTACGTTGCGTAAACTTGCCCAAAAAGTTCCATGCTCAAGAAATTCCCCCAGTGCCTCCAAATGACTCAGAAACATTGCAAGTCACAGTTTAAGCATTTAAAAATGATCTGCAGTGAATCTTTTTTCAAATTTCCAGTTTGTCTTTCTTTTGGAATCTGCTGCTGAAATGGCTTATAAAATACTCACGTTTTGTGCCATTTACAGGTGCCATTTTGACAATTACCACTGAAGTTGAGCTAAATTTGCCATTTCATTCTTGGTTCCAATGCCAAAAACTAGAGATTAGAGCATACAGAACGAAAGTTTCAAACTTTTGATTTTTGACCATTTTTGAGAGGCGCGCGGCTTATCAAAAACGGCAAAATTGGGCCAAAATTCATTTTAAAGGAAACGACAAGACAAAACTTTTCCTGCAATTCACATACATCCTAAAGCACAGCAAATGCATCAGAATATGTCTAGCTCTTGAGGAAAGCCTAACCCTAATCCTAGCCCGGGCACTTCCAGACTACCGTACGTTGCGTAAACTTGCCCAAAAAGTTCCATGCTCAGGAAATTCCCCCAGTGCCTCCAAATGACTCAGAAACATTGCAAGTCACTGTTTTAAGCATTTTAAAATGATCTGCAGTGAATCTTTTTTCAAATTTCCAGTTTGTCTTTCTTTTGGAACCTTCTGCTGAAATAGCTTATAAAATACTCACGTTTTGTGCCATTTACAGGTGCGATTTTGTCAATTACCACTGAAGTTGAGCTAAATTTGCCATTTCATTCTTGGTTCCAATGCCAAAAATTAGAGATTAGAGCATACAGAATGAAAGTTTCAAACCTTTGATTTTTGACCATTTTTGACAGGCGCGGCTTATCAAAAACGGCAAAATTGGGCCAAAATTCGTTCTCAAGGAAACAACAAGACTACACTTTTCCTGCATTTTCCTTTTCCTGCATTTCACATACATCCTAAAGCACAGCAAATGCATCAGAACATGTCTAGCTCTTGAGGAAAGCCTAACCCTAACCCCAGCTCGGGCACTTCCAGACTACCGTACGTTGCGTAAATTTGCCCTAAAAGTTCCATGCTCAAGAAATTCCCCCAGTGCCTCCAAATGACTCAGAAACATTGCAAGTCACAGTTTTAAGCATTTAAAAATGATCTGCAGTGACTCTTTTTTCAAATTTCCAGTTTGTCTTTCTTTTGGAATCTTCTGCTGAAATGGCTTATAAAATACTCACGTTTTGTACCATTTACAGGTGCCATTTTGACAATTACCACTGAAGTTGAGCTAAATTTGCCATTTCATTCTTGGTTCCAATGCCAAAAACTAGAGATTAGAGCATACAGAATGAAAGTTTCAAACATTTGATTTTTGACCATTTTTGACAGGCGCGCAGATTATCAAAAACGGTAAAATTGGGCCAAAATTCGTTTTTTAAGGAAACAACAAGACAACACTTTTCCTGAATTTCACATACATCCTAAAGCACAGCAAATGCATCAGAACATGTCTAGCTCTTGAGGAAAGCCTAACCCTAACCCTAGCTCGGGCACTTCCAGACTACCGTATGTTGCGTAAACTTGCCCAAAAAGTTCCATGCTCAAGAATTTCCCCCAGTGCCTCCAAATGACTCATAAACATTGCAAGTCACAGTTTTAAGCATTTTAAAATGATCTGCAGTGAATCTTTTTTCAAATTTCCAGTTTGTCTTTGTTTTGGAATCTGCTGCTGAAATGGCTTATAAAATACTCACGTTTTGTGCCATTTACAGGTGCCAATTTGACAATTACCTCTGAAGTTGAGCTAAATTTGCCATTTCATTCTTGGTTCCAATGCCAAAAACTAGAGATTAGAGCATACAGAATGAAAGTTTCAAACCTTTGATTTTTGACCATTTTTGACAGGCGCGCAGCTTATCAAAAACGGCAAAATTGGGCCAAAATTCGTTTTTTAAGGAAACAAGAAGACAACACTTTTCCTGCATTTCACATACATCCTAAAGCACAGCAAATGCATCAGAACATGTCTAGCTCTTGAGGAAAGCCTAACCCTAACCCTAGCTCGGGCACTTCCAGACTACCGTACGTTGCGTAAACTTGCCCAAAAAGTTCCATGCTCAAGAAATTCCCCCAGTGCCTCCAAATGACTCAGAAACATTGCAAGTCACAGTTTTAAGCATTTAAAAATGATCTGCAGTGAATCTTTTTTCAAATTTCCAGTTTGTCTTTCTTTTGGAATCTGCTGCTGAAATGGCTTATAAAATACTCACGTTTTGTGCCATTTACAGGTGTCATTTTGACAATTACCACTGAAGTTGAGCTAAATTTGCCATTTCATTCTTGGTTCCAATGCCAAAAACTAGAGATTAGAGCATACAGAATGAAAGTTTCAAACTTTTGATTTTTGACCATTTTTGACAGGCGCGCAACTTATCAAAAACGGTAAAATTGGGCCAAAATTCGTTTTTTAAGGAAACAACAAGACAACACTTTTCCTGCATTTCACATACATCCTAAAGCACAGCAAATGCATCAGAACATGTCTAGCTCTTGAGGAAAGCCTAACCCTAACCCTAGCTCGGGCACTTCCAGACTACCGTACGTTGCGTAAACTTGCCCAAAAAGTTCCATGCTCAAGAAATTCCCCCAGTGCGTCCAAATGACTCAGAAACATTGCAAGTCACAGTTTTATGCATTTAAAAATGATCTGCAGTGAATCTTTTTTCAAATTTCCAGTTTGTCTTTCTTTTGGAATCTTCTGCTGAAATGGCTTATAAAATACTCACGTTTTGTGCCATTTACAGGTGCCATTTTGTCAATTACCACTGAAGTTGAGCTAAATTTGCCATTTCATTCTTGGTTCCAATGCCAAAAACTAGAGATTAGAGCATACAGAATTAAAGTTTCAAACCTTTGATTTTTGACCATTTTTGACAGGTGCGGCTTATCAAAAACTTCAAAATTGGGCCAAAATTCGTTCTCAAGGAAACAACAAGACTACACATTTCCTGCATTTTCCTTTTCCTGCATTTCACATACATCCTAAAGCACAGCAAATGCATCAGAACATATCTAGCTCTTGAGGAAAGCCTAACCCTAACCCTAGCTTTGGCACTTCCAGACTTCCTTACCTTGCGTAAACTTGCCCAAAAAGTTCCATGGTCAGGAAATTCCCCCAGTGCCTCCAAATGACTCAGAAACATTGCAAGTCACAGTTTTAAGCATTTTAAAATGCTCTGCAGTGAATCTTTTTTCAAATTTCCAGTTTGTCTTTCTTTTGGAATCTGCTGCTGAAATGGCTTATAAAATACTCACGTTTTGTGCCATTTACTGGTGCCATTTTGACAATTACCACTGAAGTTGAGCTAAATTTGCCATTTCATTCTTGGTTCCAATGCCAAAAACTAGAGATTAGAGCATACAGAATGAAAGTTTCAAACTTTTGATTTTTGACCATTTTTGACAGGCGCGCAGCTTATCAAAAACGGCAAAATTGGGCCAAAATTCGTTTTTTAAGGAAACAACAAGACAACACTTTTCCTGGATTTCACATACATCCTAAAGCACAGCAAATGCATCAGAACATGTCTAGCTCTTGAGGAAAGCCTAACCCTAACCCTAGCTCGGGCACTTCCAGACTACCGTACGTTGCGTAAACTTGCCCAAGAAGTTCCATGCTCAAGAATTTCCCCCAGTGCCTCCAAATGACTCATAAACATTGCAAGTCACAGTTTAAAGCATTTTAAAATGCTCTGCAGTGAATCTTTTTTCAAATTTCCAGTTTGTCTTTCTTTTGGAATCTGCTGCTGAAATGGATTATAAAATACTCACGTTTTGTGACATTTACAGGTGCCATTTTGACAATTACCACTGAAGTTGAGCTAAATGTGCCATTTCATTCTTGGTTCCAATGCCAAAAACTAGAGATTAGAGCATACAGAATGAAAGTTTCAAACCTTTGATTTTTGACCATTTTTGACAGGCGCGCAGATTATCAAAAACGGTAAAATTGGGCCAAAATTCGTTTTTTAAGGAAACAACAAGACAACACTTTTCCTGCATTTCACATACATCCTAAAGCACAGGAAATGCATCAGAACATGTCTAGCTCTTGAGGAAAGGCTAACCCTAACCCTAGCTCGGGCACTTCCAGACTACCGTACGTTGCGTAAACTTGCCCAAAAAGTTCCATGCTCAAGAATTTCCCCCAGTGCCTCCAAATGACTCATAAACATTGCAAGTCACAGTTTTAAGCATTTAAAAATGATCTGCAGTGAGTCTTTTTTCAAATTTCCAGTTTGTCTTTCTTTTGGAATCTTCTGCTGAAATGGCTTATAAAATATTCACGTTTTGTGCCATTTACAGGTGCCATTTTGACAATTACCACTGAAGTTGAGCTAAATTTGCCATTTCATTCTTGGTTCCAATGCCAAAAACTAGAGATTAGAGCATACAGAATTAAAGTTTCAAACCTTTGATTTTTGACCATTTTTGACAGGCGCGGCTTATCAAAAACGGCAAAATTGGGCCAAAATTCGTTCTCAAGGAAACAACAAGACTACACTTTTCCTGCATTTTCCTTTTCCTGCATTTCACATACATCCTAAAGCACAGCAAATGCATCAGAACATGTCTAGCTCTTGAGGAAAGCCTAACCCTAACCCTAGCTTGGGCACTTCCAGACTTCCTTACCTTGCGTAAACTTGCCCAAAAAGTTCCATGGTCAGGAAATTCCCCCAGTGCCTCCAAATGACTCAGAAACATTGCAAGTCACAGTTTTAAGCATTTTAAAATGCTCTGCAGTGAATCTTTTTTCAAATTTCCAGTTTGTCTTTCTTTTGGAATCTGCTGCTGAAATGGCTTATAAAATACTCACGTTTTGTGCCATTTACTGGTGCCATTTTGACAATTACCACTGAAGTTGAGCTAAATTTGCCGTTTCATTCTTGGTTCCAATGCCAAAAACTAGAGATTAGAGCATACAGAATGAAAGTTTGAAACTTTTGATTTTTGACCATTTTTGACAGGCTTATCAAAAACAGCAACATTGGGCCAAATTTCATTTTCAATGAAACAACAAGACAACACTTTTCCTGCATTTCACATACATCCTATAGCACAGCAAATGCATCAGAACATGTCTAGCTCTTGAGGAAAACCTAACCCTAACCCTAGCTCGGGCACTTCCAGACTACCGTACGTTGCGTAATCTTGCCCAAAAAGTTCCATGCTCAAGAATTTCCCCCAGTGCCTCCAAATGACTCATAAACATTGCAAGTCACAGTTTTAAGCAGTTTAAAATGCTCTGCAGTGAATCTTTTTTCAAATTTCCAGTTTGTCTTTCTTTTGGAATCTGCTGCTGGAATGGCTTATAAAATACTCATGTTTTGTGCCATTTACATGTGCCATTATGACAATTATCACTGAAGTTGAGCTAAATGTGCCATTTCATTCTTGATTCCAATGCCAAAAACTAGAGATTAGAGCATACAGAATGAAAGTTTCAAACCTTTGATTTTTGACCATTTTTGACAGGCGCGCAGATTATCAAAAACGGTAAAATTGGGCCAAAATTCGTTTTTTAAGGAAACAACAAGACAACACTTTTCCTGCATTTCACATACATCCTAAAGCACAGGAAATGCATCAGAACATGTCTAGCTCTTGAGGAAAGGCTAACCCTAACCCTAGCTCGGGCACTTCCAGACTACCGTACGTTGCGTAAACTTGCCCAAAAAGTTCCATGCTCAAGAATTTCCCCCAGTGCCTCCAAATGACTCATAAACATTGCAAGTCACAGTTTTAAGCATTTAAAAATGATCTGCAGTGAGTCTTTTTTCAAATTTCCAGTTTGTCTTTCTTTTGGAATCTTCTGCTGAAATGGCTTATAAAATATTCACGTTTTGTGCCATTTACAGGTGCCATTTTGACAATTACCACTGAAGTTGAGCTAAATTTGCCATTTCATTCTTGGTTCCAATGCCAAAAACTAGAGATTAGAGCATACAGAATTAAAGTTTCAAACCTTTGATTTTTGACCATTTTTGACAGGCGCGGCTTATCAAAAACGGCAAAATTGGGCCAAAATTCGTTCTCAAGGAAACAACAAGACTACACTTTTCCTGCATTTTCCTTTTCCTGCATTTCACATACATCCTAAAGCACAGCAAATGCATCAGAACATGTCTAGCTCTTGAGGAAAGCCTAACCCTAACCCTAGCTTGGGCACTTCCAGACTTCCTTACCTTGCGTAAACTTGCCCAAAAAGTTCCATGGTCAGGAAATTCCCCCAGTGCCTCCAAATGACTCAGAAACATTGCAAGTCACAGTTTTAAGCATTTTAAAATGCTCTGCAGTGAATCTTTTTTCAAATTTCCAGTTTGTCTTTCTTTTGGAATCTGCTGCTGAAATGGCTTATAAAATACTCACGTTTTGTGCCATTTACTGGTGCCATTTTGACAATTACCACTGAAGTTGAGCTAAATTTGCCGTTTCATTCTTGGTTCCAATGCCAAAAACTAGAGATTAGAGCATACAGAATGAAAGTTTGAAACTTTTGATTTTTGACCATTTTTGACAGGCTTATCAAAAACAGCAACATTGGGCCAAATTTCATTTTCAATGAAACAACAAGACAACACTTTTCCTGCATTTCACATACATCCTATAGCACAGAAAATGCATCAGAACATGTCTAGCTCTTGAGGAAAACCTAACCCTAACCCTAGCTCGGGCACTTCCAGACTACCGTACGTTGCGTAATCTTGCCCAAAAAGTTCCATGCTCAAGAATTTCCCCCAGTGCCTCCAAATGACTCATAAACATTGCAAGTCACAGTTTTAAGCAGTTTAAAATGCTCTGCAGTGAATCTTTTTTCAAATTTCCAGTTTGTCTTTCTTTTGGAATCTGCTGCTGGAATGGCTTATAAAATACTCATGTTTTGTGCCATTTACATGTGCCATTATGACAATTATCACTGAAGTTGAGCTAAATTTGCCATTTCATTCTTGGTTCCAATGCCAAAAACTAGAGATTAGAGCATACAGAATGAAAGTTTGAAACTTTTGATTTTTGACCATTTTTGACAGGCTTATCAAAAACAGCAAAATTGGGCCAAATTTCGTTTTCAATGAAACAACAAGACAACACTTTTCCTGCATTTCACATACATCCTAAAGCACAGCAAATGCATCAGAACATGTCTAGCTCTTGAGGAAAGCCTAACCCTAACCCTAGCTCGGGCACTTCTAGACAACCGTACGTTGCGTAAACTTGCCCAAAAAGTTCCATGCTCAAGAAATTCCCCCAGTGCCTCCAAATGACTCAGAAACATTGCAAGTCACAGTTTTAAGCATTTTCAAATGATCTGCAGTGAATCTTTTTTCAAATTTCCAGTTTGTCTTTCTTTTGGAATCTGCTGCAGAAATGCTTTAGGAAATACTCGCGTTTTGTGCCATTTACAGGTGCCATTTTGTCAGGCTTATCAAAAACTGCAAAATTGGGCCAAATTTCGTTTTCAAGGAAACAACAAGACAACACTTTTCCTGCATTTCACATACATCCTAAAGCACAGCAAATGCATCAGAACATGTCTAGCTCTTGAGGAAAGCCTAACCCTAACCCTAGCTTGGGCACTTCTAGACAACCGTACGTTGCGTAAACTTGCCCAAAAACTTCCATGCTCAAGAAATTCCCCCAGTGCCTCCAAATGACTCAGAAACATTGCAAGTCACAGTTTTAAGCATTTAAAAATGATCTGCAGTGAATCTTTTTTCAAATTTCCAGTTTGTCTTTCTTTTGGAATGTGGTGCTGAAATGGCTTATAAAATACTCACGTTTTGTGCGATTTACAGGTGCCATTTTGACAATTACCACTGAAGTTGAGCTAAATTTGCCATTTCATTCTTGGTTCCAATGCCAAAAACTACAGATTAGAGCATACAGAATGAAAGTTTCAAACTTGTGATTTTTGACCATTTTTGACAGGCGCGTGGTTGATCAAAAACGGCAAAATTGGGCCAAATTTTGTTTTCAAGGAAACAACAAGACAACACTTTTCCTGCATTTCACATACATCCTAAAGCACAGCAAATGCATCAGAACATGTCTAGCTCTTGAGGAAAACCTAAACCTAACCCTAGCTCGGGCACTTCCAGACTACCGTACGTTGCGTAAACTTGCCCAAAAAGTTCCATGCTCAAGAATTTCCCCCAGTGCCTCCAAATGACTCATTAACATTGCAAGTCACAGTTTTAAGCATTTTAAAATGCTCTGCAGTGAATCTTTTTTCAAATTTCCAGTTTGTCTTTCTTTTGGAATCTTCTGCTGAAATAGCTTATAAAATACTCACGTTTTGTGCCATTTACAGGTGCGATTTTGTCAATTACCACAGAAGTTGAGCTAAATTTGCCATTTCATTCTTGGTTCCGATGCCAAAAACTAGAGATTAGAGCATACAGAATGAAAGTTTCAAACCTTAGATTTTTGACCATTTTTGACAGGCTTATCAAAAACGGCAAAATTGGGCCAAAATTCGTTTTTTAAGGAAACAACAAGACAACACTTTTCCTGCATTTCACATACATCCTAAAGCACAGCAAATGCATCAGATCATGTCTAGCTCTTGAGGAAAACCTAACCCTAACCCTAGCTCGGGCACTTCCAGACTACCGTACGTTGCGTAATCTTGCCCAAAAAGTTCCATGCTCAGGAAATTCCCCCAGTGCCTCCAAATGACTCAGAAACATTGCAAGTCACAGTTTTAAGCATTTTAAAATGCTCTGCAGTGAATCTTTTTTCAAATTTCCAGTTTGTCTTTCTTTTGGAATCTTCTGCTGAAATAGCTTATAAAATACTCACGTTTTGTGCCATTTACAGGTGCGATTTTGTCAATTACCACAGAAGTTGAGCTAAATTTGCCATTTCAATCTTGGTTCCAATGCCAAAAACTAGAGATTAGAGCATACAGAATGAAAGTTTCAAACCTTTGATTTTTGACCATTTTTGACAGGCTTATCAAAAACGGCACAATTGGGCCAAAATTCGTTTTTTAAGGAAACAACAAGACAACACTTTTCCTGCATTTCACATACATCCTAAAGCACAGCAAATGCATCAGATCATGTCTAGCTCTTGAGGAAAACCTAACCCTAACCCTATCTCGGGCACTTCCAGACTACCGTACGTTGCGTAATCTTGCCCAAAAAGTTCCATGCTCAGGAAATTCCCCCAGTGCCTCCAAATGACTCAGAAACATTGCAAGTCACTGTTTTAAGCATTTTAAAATGATCTGCAGTGAATCTTTTTTCAAATTTCCAGTTTGTCTTTCTTTTGGAATCTTCTGCTGAAATAGCTTATAAAATACTCACGTTTTGTGCCATTTACAGGTGCGATTTTGTCAATTACCACAGAAATTGAGCTAAATTTGCCATTTCATTCTTGGTTCCAATGCCAAAAACTAGAGATTAGAGCATACAGAATGAAAGTTTCAAACTTTTGATTTTTGACCATTTTTGACAGGCTTATCAAAAACAGCAAAATTGGGCCAAATTTCGTTTTCAATGAAACAACAAGACAACACTTTTCCTGCATTTCACATACATCCTAAAGCACAGCAAATGCATCAGAACATGTCTAGCTCTTGAGGAAAGCCTAACCCTAACCCTAGCTCGGGCACTTCTAGACAACCGTACGTTGCGTAAACTTGCCCAAAAAGTTCCATGCTCAAGAAATTCCCCCAGTGCCTCCAAATGACTCAGAAACATTGCAAGTCACAGTTTTAAGCATTTTCAAATGATCTGCAGTGAATCTTTTTTCAAATTTCCAGTTTGTCTTTCTTTTGGAATCTGCTGCAGAAATGCTTTAGGAAATACTCGCGTTTTGTGCCATTTACAGGTGCCATTTTGTCAGGCTTATCAAAAACTGCAAAATTGGGCCAAATTTCGTTTTCAAGGAAACAACAAGACAACACTTTTCCTGCATTTCACATACATCCTAAAGCACAGCAAATGCATCAGAACATGTCTAGCTCTTGAGGAAAGCCTAACCCTAACCCTAGCTTGGGCACTTCTAGACAACCGTACGTTGCGTAAACTTGCCCAAAAAGTTCCATGCTCAAGAAATTCCCCCAGTGCCTCCAAATGACTCAGAAACATTGCAAGTCACAGTTTTAAGCATTTAAAAATGATCTGCAGTGAATCTTTTTTCAAATTTCCAGTTTGTCTTTCTTTTGGAATGTGGTGCTGAAATGGCTTATAAAATACTCACGTTTTGTGCGATTTACAGGTGCCATTTTGACAATTACCACTGAAGTTGAGCTAAATTTGCCATTTCATTCTTGGTTCCAATGCCAAAAACTACAGATTAGAGCATACAGAATGAAAGTTTCAAACTTGTGATTTTTGACCATTTTTGACAGGCGCGTGGTTGATCAAAAACGGCAAAATTGGGCCAAATTTTGTTTTCAAGGAAACAACAAGACAACACTTTTCCTGCATTTCACATACATCCTAAAGCACAGCAAATGCATCAGAACATGTCTAGCTCTTGAGGAAAACCTAAACCTAACCCTAGCTCGGGCACTTCCAGACTACCGTACGTTGCGTAAACTTGCCCAAAAAGTTCCATGCTCAAGAATTTCCCCCAGTGCCTCCAAATGACTCATTAACATTGCAAGTCACAGTTTTAAGCATTTTAAAATGCTCTGCAGTGAATCTTTTTTCAAATTTCCAGTTTGTCTTTCTTTTGGAATCTTCTGCTGAAATAGCTTATAAAATACTCACGTTTTGTGCCATTTACAGGTGCGATTTTGTCAATTACCACAGAAGTTGAGCTAAATTTGCCATTTCATTCTTGGTTCCGATGCCAAAAACTAGAGATTAGAGCATACAGAATGAAAGTTTCAAACCTTAGATTTTTGACCATTTTTGACAGGCTTATCAAAAACGGCAAAATTGGGCCAAAATTCGTTTTTTAAGGAAACAACAAGACAACACTTTTCCTGCATTTCACATACATCCTAAAGCACAGCAAATGCATCAGATCATGTCTAGCTCTTGAGGAAAACCTAACCCTAACCCTAGCTCGGGCACTTCCAGACTACCGTACGTTGCGTAATCTTGCCCAAAAAGTTCCATGCTCAGGAAATTCCCCCAGTGCCTCCAAATGACTCAGAAACATTGCAAGTCACAGTTTTAAGCATTTTAAAATGCTCTGCAGTGAATCTTTTTTCAAATTTCCAGTTTGTCTTTCTTTTGGAATCTTCTGCTGAAATAGCTTATAAAATACTCACGTTTTGTGCCATTTACAGGTGCGATTTTGTCAATTACCACAGAAGTTGAGCTAAATTTGCCATTTCAATCTTGGTTCCAATGCCAAAAACTAGAGATTAGAGCATACAGAATGAAAGTTTCAAACCTTTGATTTTTGACCATTTTTGACAGGCTTATCAAAAACGGCACAATTGGGCCAAAATTCGTTTTTTAAGGAAACAACAAGACAACACTTTTCCTGCATTTCACATACATCCTAAAGCACAGCAAATGCATCAGATCATGTCTAGCTCTTGAGGAAAACCTAACCCTAACCCTATCTCGGGCACTTCCAGACTACCGTACGTTGCGTAATCTTGCCCAAAAAGTTCCATGCTCAGGAAATTCCCCCAGTGCCTCCAAATGACTCAGAAACATTGCAAGTCACTGTTTTAAGCATTTTAAAATGATCTGCAGTGAATCTTTTTTCAAATTTCCAGTTTGTCTTTCTTTTGGAATCTTCTGCTGAAATAGCTTATAAAATACTCACGTTTTGTGCCATTTACAGGTGCGATTTTGTCAATTACCACAGAAATTGAGCTAAATTTGCCATTTCATTCTTGGTTCCAATGCCAAAAACTAGAGATTAGAGCATACAGAATGAAAGTTTCAAACTTTTGATTTTTGACCATTTTTGACAGGCGCGAAAAATGGCAAAATTGGGCCAAAATTCGTTTTCAAGGAAACAACAAGACAACACTTTTCCTGCATTTCACATACGTCCTAAAGCACAGCAAATGCATCAGAACATGTCTAGCTCTTGATGAAAGCCTAACCCTAACCCTAGCTTGGGCACTTCCAGACTACCGTACGTTGCGTAAACTTGCCCAAAAAGTTCCATGCTCAGGAAATTCCCCCAGTGCCTCCAAATGACTCAGAAACATTGCAAGTCACAGTTTTAAGCATTTTAAAATGCTCTGCAGTGAATCTTTTTTCAAATTTCCAGTTTGTCTTTCTTTTGGAATCTTCTCCTGAAATAGCTTATAAAATACTCACGTTTTGTGCCATTTACAGGTGCGATTTTGAGAATTACCACAGAAGTTGAGCTAAATTTGCCATTTCATTCTTAGTTCCAATGCCAAAAACTAGAGATTAGAGCATACAGAATGAAAGTTTCAAACTTTTGATTTTTGACCATTTTTGACAGGCGCGCGGCTTATCAAAAACGGCAAAATTGGGCCAAAATTCGTTTTCAAGGAAACAACAAGACAACACTTTTCCTGCATTTCACATACATCCTAAAGCACAGCAAATGCATCAGAACATGTCTAGCTCTTGAGGAAAGCCTAACCCTAACCCTAGCTTGGGCACTTCCAGACTACCGTACGTTGCGTAAACTTGCCCAAAAAGTTCCATGCTCAGGAAATTCCCCCAGTGCCTCCAAATGACTCAGAAACATTGCAAGTCACAGTTTTAAGCATTTTAAAATGCTATGCAGTGAAACTTTTTTCAAATTTCCAGTTTGTCTTTCTTTTGGAATCTGCTGCTGAAATGGCTTATAAAATACTCAAGTTTTGTGCCATTTACAGGTGCGATTTTGACAATTACCACAGAAGTTGAGCTAAATTTGCCATTTCATTCTTGGTTCCAATGCCAAAAACTAGAGATTAGAGCATACAGAATGAAAGTTTCAAACTTTAGATTTTTGACCATTTTTGACAGGCGCGCGGCTTATCAAAAACGGCAAAATTGGGCCAAAATTCGTTTTCAAGGAAACAACAAGACAACACTTTTCCTGCATTTCACATACATCCTAAAGCACAGCAAATGCATCAGAACATGTCTAGCCCTTGAGGAAAGCCTAACCCTAACCCTAGCTTGGGCACTTCCAGACTACCGTACGTTGCGTAAACTTGCCCAAAAAGTTCCATGCTCAGGAAATTCCCCGAGTGCCTCCAAATGACTCAGAAACATTGCAAGTCACAGTTTTAAGCATTTTAAAATGCTCTGCAGTGAAACTTTTTTCAAATTTCCAGTTTGTCTTTCTTTTGGAATCTGCTGCTGAAATGGCTTATAAAATACTCACGTTTGTGCCATTTACAGGTGCCATTTTGACAATTACCACAGAAGTTGAGCTAAATTTGCCATTTCATTCTTGGTTCCAATGCCAAAAACTAGAGATTAGAGCATACAGAATGAAAGTTTCAAACTTTTGATTTTTGAGCATTTTTGACAGGCGCGCGGCTTATCAAAAACGGCAAAATTGGGCCAAAATTCGTTTTCAAGGAAACAACAAGACAACACTTTTCCTGCATTTCACATACATCCTAAAGCACAGCAAATGCATCAGAACATGTCTAGCTCTTGAGGAAAGCCTAACCCTAACCCTAGCTTGGGCACTTCCAGACTACCGTACGTTGCGTAAACTTGCCCAAAAAGTTCCATGCTCAGGAAATTCCCCCAGTGCCTCCAAATGACTCAGAAACATTGCAAGTCACAGTTTTAAGCATTTTAAAATGCTCTGCAGTGAATCTTTTTTCAAATTTCCAGTTTGTCTTTCTTTTGGAATCTGCTGCTGAAATGGCTTATAAAATACTCACGTTTGTGCCATTTACAGGTGCCATTTTGACAATTACCACTGAAGTTGAGCTAAATTTGCCATTTCATTCTTGGTTCCAATGCCAAAAACTAGAGATTAGAGCATACAGAATGAAAGTTTCAAACTTTAGATTTTTGACCATTTTTGACAGGCTTATCAAAAACAGCAAAATTGGGCCAAATTTCGTTTTCAATGAAACAACAAGACAACACTTTTCCTGCATTTCACATACATCCTAAAGCACAGCAAATGCATCAGAACATGTCTAGCTCTTGAGGAAAGCCTAACCCTAACCCTAGCTCGGGCACTTCTAGACAACCGTACGTTGCGTAAACTTGCCCAAAAAGTTCCATGCTCAAGAAATTCCCCCAGTGCCTCCAAATGACTCAGAAACATTGCAAGTCACAGTTTTAAGCATTTTCAAATGATCTGCAGTGAATCTTTTTTCAAATTTCCAGTTTGTCTTTCTTTTGGAATCTGCTGCAGAAATGCTTTAGGAAATACTCGCGTTTTGTGCCATTTACAGGTGCCATTTTGTCAGGCTTATCAAAAACTGCAAAATTGGGCCAAATTTCGTTTTCAAGGAAACAACAAGACAACACTTTTCCTGCATTTCACATACATCCTAAAGCACAGCAAATGCATCAGAACATGTCTAGCTCTTGAGGAAAGCCTAACCCTAACCCTAGCTTGGGCACTTCTAGACAACCGTACGTTGCGTAAACTTGCCCAAAAAGTTCCATGCTCAAGAAATTCCCCCAGTGCCTCCAAATGACTCAGAAACATTGCAAGTCACAGTTTTAAGCATTTAAAAATGATCTGCAGTGAATCTTTTTTCAAATTTCCAGTTTGTCTTTCTTTTGGAATGTGGTGCTGAAATGGCTTATAAAATACTCACGTTTTGTGCGATTTACAGGTGCCATTTTGACAATTACCACTGAAGTTGAGCTAAATTTGCCATTTCATTCTTGGTTCCAATGCCAAAAACTACAGATTAGAGCATACAGAATGAAAGTTTCAAACTTGTGATTTTTGACCATTTTTGACAGGCGCGTGGTTGATCAAAAACGGCAAAATTGGGCCAAATTTTGTTTTCAAGGAAACAACAAGACAACACTTTTCCTGCATTTCACATACATCCTAAAGCACAGCAAATGCATCAGAACATGTCTAGCTCTTGAGGAAAACCTAAACCTAACCCTAGCTCGGGCACTTCCAGACTACCGTACGTTGCGTAAACTTGCCCAAAAAGTTCCATGCTCAAGAATTTCCCCCAGTGCCTCCAAATGACTCATTAACATTGCAAGTCACAGTTTTAAGCATTTTAAAATGCTCTGCAGTGAATCTTTTTTCAAATTTCCAGTTTGTCTTTCTTTTGGAATCTTCTGCTGAAATAGCTTATAAAATACTCACGTTTTGTGCCATTTACAGGTGCGATTTTGTCAATTACCACAGAAGTTGAGCTAAATTTGCCATTTCATTCTTGGTTCCGATGCCAAAAACTAGAGATTAGAGCATACAGAATGAAAGTTTCAAACCTTAGATTTTTGACCATTTTTGACAGGCTTATCAAAAACGGCAAAATTGGGCCAAAATTCGTTTTTTAAGGAAACAACAAGACAACACTTTTCCTGCATTTCACATACATCCTAAAGCACAGCAAATGCATCAGAACATGTCTAGCTCTTGAGGAAAACCTAACCCTAACCCTAGCTCGGGCACTTCCAGACTACCGTACGTTGCGTAATCTTGCCCAAAAAGTTCCATGCTCAGGAAATTCCCCCAGTGCCTCCAAATGACTCAGAAACATTGCAAGTCACAGTTTTAAGCATTTTAAAATGCTCTGCAGTGAATCTTTTTTCAAATTTCCAGTTTGTCTTTCTTTTGGAATCTTCTGCTGAAATAGCTTATAAAATACTCACGTTTTGTGCCATTTACAGGTGCGATTTTGTCAATTACCACAGAAGTTGAGCTAAATTTGCCATTTCAATCTTGGTTCCAATGCCAAAAACTAGAGATTAGAGCATACAGAATGAAAGTTTCAAACCTTTGATTTTTGACCATTTTTGACAGGCTTATCAAAAACGGCACAATTGGGCCAAAATTCGTTTTTTAAGGAAACAACAAGACAACACTTTTCCTGCATTTCACATACATCCTAAAGCACAGCAAATGCATCAGATCATGTCTAGCTCTTGAGGAAAACCTAACCCTAACCCTATCTCGGGCACTTCCAGACTACCGTACGTTGCGTAATCTTGCCCAAAAAGTTCCATGCTCAGGAAATTCCCCCAGTGCCTCCAAATGACTCAGAAACATTGCAAGTCACTGTTTTAAGCATTTTAAAATGATCTGCAGTGAATCTTTTTTCAAATTTCCAGTTTGTCTTTCTTTTGGAATCTTCTGCTGAAATAGCTTATAAAATACTCACGTTTTGTGCCATTTACAGGTGCGATTTTGTCAATTACCACAGAAATTGAGCTAAATTTGCCATTTCATTCTTGGTTCCAATGCCAAAAACTAGAGATTAGAGCATACAGAATGAAAGTTTCAAACTTTTGATTTTTGACCATTTTTGACAGGCGCGAAAAATGGCAAAATTGGGCCAAAATTCGTTTTCAAGGAAACAACAAGACAACACTTTTCCTGCATTTCACATACGTCCTAAAGCACAGCAAATGCATCAGAACATGTCTAGCTCTTGATGAAAGCCTAACCCTAACCCTAGCTTGGGCACTTCCAGACTACCGTACGTTGCGTAAACTTGCCCAAAAAGTTCCATGCTCAGGAAATTCCCCCAGTGCCTCCAAATGACTCAGAAACATTGCAAGTCACAGTTTTAAGCATTTTAAAATGCTCTGCAGTGAATCTTTTTTCAAATTTCCAGTTTGTCTTTCTTTTGGAATCTTCTCCTGAAATAGCTTATAAAATACTCACGTTTTGTGCCATTTACAGGTGCGATTTTGACAATTACCACAGAAGTTGAGCTAAATTTGCCATTTCATTCTTAGTTCCAATGCCAAAAACTAGAGATTAGAGCATACAGAATGAAAGTTTCAAACTTTTGATTTTTGACCATTTTTGACAGGCGCGCGGCTTATCAAAAACGGCAAAATTGGGCCAAAATTCGTTTTCAAGGAAACAACAAGACAACACTTTTCCTGCATTTCACATACATCCTAAAGCACAGCAAATGCATCAGAACATGTCTAGCTCTTGAGGAAAGCCTAACCCTAACCCTAGCTTGGGCACTTCCAGACTACCGTACGTTGCGTAAACTTGCCCAAAAAGTTCCATGCTCAGGAAATTCCCCCAGTGCCTCCAAATGACTCAGAAACATTGCAAGTCACAGTTTTAAGCATTTTAAAATGCTATGCAGTGAAACTTTTTTCAAATTTCCAGTTTGTCTTTCTTTTGGAATCTGCTGCTGAAATGGCTTATAAAATACTCAAGTTTTGTGCCATTTACAGGTGCGATTTTGACAATTACCACAGAAGTTGAGCTAAATTTGCCATTTCATTCTTGGTTCCAATGCCAAAAACTAGAGATTAGAGCATACAGAATGAAAGTTTCAAACTTTAGATTTTTGACCATTTTTGACAGGCGCGCGGCTTATCAAAAACGGCAAAATTGGGCCAAAATTCGTTTTCAAGGAAACAACAAGACAACACTTTTCCTGCATTTCACATACATCCTAAAGCACAGCAAATGCATCAGAACATGTCTAGCCCTTGAGGAAAGCCTAACCCTAACCCTAGCTTGGGCACTTCCAGACTACCGTACGTTGCGTAAACTTGCCCAAAAAGTTCCATGCTCAGGAAATTCCCCGAGTGCCTCCAAATGACTCAGAAACATTGCAAGTCACAGTTTTAAGCATTTTAAAATGCTCTGCAGTGAAACTTTTTTCAAATTTCCAGTTTGTCTTTCTTTTGGAATCTGCTGCTGAAATGGCTTATAAAATACTCACGTTTGTGCCATTTACAGGTGCCATTTTGACAATTACCACAGAAGTTGAGCTAAATTTGCCATTTCATTCTTGGTTCCAATGCCAAAAACTAGAGATTAGAGCATACAGAATGAAAGTTTCAAACTTTTGATTTTTGAGCATTTTTGACAGGCGCGCGGCTTATCAAAAACGGCAAAATTGGGCCAAAATTCGTTTTCAAGGAAACAACAAGACAACACTTTTCCTGCATTTCACATACATCCTAAAGCACAGCAAATGCATCAGAACATGTCTAGCTCTTGAGGAAAGCCTAACCCTAACCCTAGCTTGGGCACTTCCAGACTACCGTACGTTGCGTAAACGTGCCCAAAAAGTTCCATGCTCAGGAAATTCCCCCAGTGCCTCCAAATGACTCAGAAACATTGCAAGTCACAGTTTTAAGCATTTTAAAATGCTCTGCAGTGAATCTTTTTTCAAATTTCCAGTTTGTCTTTCTTTTGGAATCTGCTGCTGAAATGGCTTATAAAATACTCACGTTTGTGCCATTTACAGGTGCCATTTTGACAATTACCACTGAAGTTGAGCTAAATTTGCCATTTCATTCTTGGTTCCAATGCCAAAAACTAGAGATTAGAGCATACAGAATGAAAGTTTCAAACTTTTGATTTTTGACCATTTTTGACAGGCGCGCGGCTTATCAAAAACGGCAAAATTGGGCCAAAATTCGTTTTCAAGGAAACAACAAGACAACACTTTTCCTGCATTTCACATACATCCTAAAGCACAGCAAATGCATCAGAACATGTCTAGCCCTTGAGGAAAGCCTAACCCTAACCCTAGCTTGGGCACTTCCAGACTACCGTACGTTGCGTAAACTTGCCCAAAAAGTTCCATGCTCAGGAAATTCCCCGAGTGCCTCCAAATGACTCAGAAACATTGCAAGTCACAGTTTTAAGCATTTTAAAATGCTCTGCAGTGAAACTTTTTTCAAATTTCCAGTTTGTCTTTCTTTTGGAATCTGCTGCTGAAATGGCTTATAAAATACTCACGTTTGTGCCATTTACAGGTGCCATTTTGACAATTACCACAGAAGTTGAGCTAAATTTGCCATTTCATTCTTGGTTCCAATGCCAAAAACTAGAGATTAGAGCATACAGAATGAAAGTTTCAAACTTTTGATTTTTGAGCATTTTTGACAGGCGCGCGGCTTATCAAAAACGGCAAAATTGGGCCAAAATTCGTTTTCAAGGAAACAACAAGACAACACTTTTCCTGCATTTCACATACATCCTAAAGCACAGCAAATGCATCAGAACATGTCTAGCTCTTGAGGAAAGCCTAACCCTAACCCTAGCTTGGGCACTTCCAGACTACCGTACGTTGCGTAAACGTGCCCAAAAAGTTCCATGCTCAGGAAATTCCCCCAGTGCCTCCAAATGACTCAGAAACATTGCAAGTCACAGTTTTAAGCATTTTAAAATGCTCTGCAGTGAATCTTTTTTCAAATTTCCAGTTTGTCTTTCTTTTGGAATCTGCTGCTGAAATGGCTTATAAAATACTCACGTTTGTGCCATTTACAGGTGCCATTTTGACAATTACCACTGAAGTTGAGCTAAATTTGCCATTTCATTCTTGGTTCCAATGCCAAAAACTAGAGATTAGAGCATACAGAATGAAAGTTTCAAACTTTTGATTTTTGACCATTTTTGACAGGCGCGCGGCTTATCAAAAACGGCAAAATTGGGCCAAAATTCGTTTTCAAGGAAACAACAAGACAACACTTTTCCTGCATTTCACATACATCCTAAAGCACAGCAAATGCATCAGAACATGTCTAGCTCTTGAGGAAAGCCTAACCCTAACCCTATCTTGGGCACTTCCAGACTACCGTACGTTGCGTAAACTTGCCCAAAAAGTTCCATGCTCAGGAAATTCCCCCAGTGCCTCCAAATGACTCAGAAACATTGCAAGTCACAGTTTTAAGCATTTTAAAATGCTCTGCAGTGAAACTTTTTTCAAATTTCCAGTTTGTCTTTCTTTTGGAATCTGCTGCTGAAATGGCTTATAAAATACTCACGTTTGTGCCATTTACAGGTGCCATTTTGACAATTACCACTGAAGTTGAGCTAAATTTGCCATTTCATTCTTGGTTCCAATGCCAAAAACTAGAGATTAGAGCATACAGAATGAAAGTTTCAAACTTTTGATTTTTGACCATTTTTGACAGGCGCGCGGCTTATCAAAAACGGCAAAATTGGGCCAAAATTCGTTTTCAAGGAAACAACAAGACAACACTTTTCCGGCATATCACATACATCGTAAAGCACAGCAAATGCATCCGAACATGTCTAGCTCTTGAGGAAAGCCTAACCCTAACCCTAGCTTGGGCACTTCCAGACTACCGTACGTTGCGTAAACGTGCCCAAAAAGTTCCATGCTCAGGAAATTCCCCCAGTGCCTCCAAATGACTCAGAAACATTGCAAGTCACAGTTTTAAGCATTTTAAAATGCTCTGCAGTGAATCTTTTTTCAAATTTCCAGTTTGTCTTTCTTTTGGAATCTGCTGCTGAAATGGCTTATAAAATACTCACGTTTGTGCCATTTACAGGTGCCATTTTGACAATTACCACTGAAGTTGAGCTAAATTTGCCATTTCATTCTTGGTTCCAATGCCAAAAACTAGAGATTAGAGCATACAGAATGAAAGTTTCAAACTTTTGATTTTTGACCATTTTTGACAGGCGCGCGGCTTATCAAAAACGGCAAAATTGGGCCAAAATTCGTTTTCAAGGAAACAACAAGACAAGACTTTTCCTGCATTTCACATACATCCTAAAGCACAGCAAATGCATCAGAACATGTCTGGCTCTTGAGGAAAGCCTAACCCTAACCCTATCTTGGGCACTTCCAGACTACCGTACGTTGCGTAAACTTGCCCAAAAAGTTCCATGCTCAGGAAATTCCCCCAGTGCCTCCAAATGACTCAGAAACATTGCAAGTCACAGTTTTAAGCATTTTAAAATGCTCTGCAGTGAAACTTTTTTCAAATTTCCAGTTTGTCTTTCTTTTGGAATCTGCTGCTGAAATGGCTTATAAAATACTCACGTTTGTGCCATTTACAGGTGCCATTTTGACAATTACCACTGAAGTTGAGCTAAATTTGCCATTTCATTCTTGGTTCCAATGCCAAAAACTAGAGATTAGAGCATACAGAATGAAAGTTTCAAACTTTTGATTTTTGAGCATTTTTGACAGGCGCGCGCTGCTTATCAAAAACGGCAAAATTGGGCCAAAATTCGTTTTCAAGGAAACAACAAGACAACACTTTTCCTGCATTTCACATACATCCTAAAGCACAGCAAATGCATCAGAACATGTCTAGCTCTTGAGGAAAGCCTAACCCTAACCCTAGCTTGGGCACTTCCAGACTACCGTACGTTGCGTAAACTTGCCCAAAAAGTTCCATGCTCAGGAAATTCCCCCAGTGCCTCCAAATGACTCAGAAACATTGCAAGTCACAGTTTTAAGCATTTTAAAATGCTCTGCAGTGAATCTTTTTTCAAATATCCAGTTTGTCTTTCTTTTGGAATCTGCTGCTGAAATGGCTTATAAAATACTCACGTTTGTGCCATTTACAGGTGCCATTTTGACAATTACCACTGAAGTTGAGCTAAATTTGCCATTTCATTCTTGGTTCCAATGCCAAAAACTAGAGATTAGAGCATACAGAATGAAAGTTTCAAACTTTTGATTTTTGACCATTTTTGACAGGCGCGCGGCTTATCAAAAACGGCAAAATTGGGCCAAAATTCGTTTTCAAGGAAACAACAAGACAACACTTTTCCTGCATTTCACATACATCCTAAAGCACAGCAAATGCATCAGAACATGTCTAGCTCTTGAGGAAGCCTAACCCTAACCCTAGCTTGGGCACTTCCAGACTACCGTACGTTGCGTAAACTTGCCCAAAAAGTTCCATGCTCAGGAAATTCCCCCAGTGCCTCCAAATGACTCAGAAACATTGCAAGTCACAGTTTTAAGCATTTTAAAATGCTCTGCAGTGAATCTTTTTTCAAATATCCAGTTTGTCTTTCTTTTGGAATCTGCTGCTGAAATGGCTTATAAAATACTCACGTTTGTGCCATTTACAGGTGCCATTTTGACAATTACCACTGAAGTTGAGCTAAATTTGCCATTTCATTCTTGGTTCCAATGCCAAAAACTAGAGATTAGAGCATACAGAATGAAAGTTTCAAACTTTTGATTTTTGACCATTTTTGACAGGCGCGAAAAATGGCAAAATTGGGCCAAAATTCGTTTTCAAGGAAACAACAAGACAACACTTTTCCTGCATTTCACATACATCCTAAAGCACAGCAAATGCATCAGAACATGTCTAGCTCTTGAGGAAAGCCTAACCCTAACCCTAGCTTGGGCACTTCCAGACTACCGTACGTTGCGTAAACTTGCCCAAAAAGTTCCATGCTCAGGAAATTCCCCCAGTGCCTCCAAATGACTCAGAAACATTGCAAGTCACAGTTTTAAGCATTTTAAAATGCTCTGCAGTGAAACTTTTTTCAAATTTCCAGTTTGTCTTTCTTTTGGAATCTGCTGCTGAAATGGCTTATAAAATACTCACTTTTTGCCATTTACAGGTGCCATTTTGACAATTACCACTGAAGTTGAGCTAAATTTGCCATTTCATTCTTGGTTCCAATGACAAAAACTAGAGATTAGAGCATACAGAATGAAAGTTTCAAACTTTTGATTTTTGACCATTTTTGACAGGCGCGCGGCTTATCAAAAACGGCAAAATTGGGCCAAAATTCGTTTTCAAGGAAACAACAAGACAAGACTTTTCCTGCATTTCACATACATCCTAAAGCACAGCAAATGCATCAGAACATGTCTAGCTCTTGAGGAAGCCTAACCCTAACCCTAGCTTGGGCACTTCCAGACTACCGTACGTTGCGTAAACTTGCCCAAAAAGTTCCATGCTCAGGAAATTCCCCCAGTGCCTCCAAATGACTCAGAAACATTGCAAGTCACAGTTTTAAGCATTTTAAAATGCTCTGCAGTGAATCTTTTTTCAAATATCCAGTTTGTCTTTCTTTTGGAATCTGCTGCTGAAATGGCTTATAAAATACTCACGTTTGTGCCATTTACAGGTGCCATTTTGACAATTACCACTGAAGTTGAGCTAAATTTGCCATTTCATTCTTGGTTCCAATGCCAAAAACTTGAGATTAGAGCATACAGAATGAAAGTTTCAAACTTTTGATTTTTGACCATTTTTGACAGGCGCGCGCGGCTTATCAAAAACGGCAAAATTGGGCCAAAATTCGTTTTCAAGGAAACAACAAGACAACACTTTTCCTGCATTTCACATACATCCTAAAGCACAGCAAATGCATCAGAACATGTCTAGCTCTTGAGGAAAGCCTAACCCTAACCCTAGCTTGGGCACTTCCAGACTACCGTATGTTGCGTAAACTTGCCCTAAAAGTTCCATGCTCAGGAAATTCCCCCAGTGCCTCCAAATGACTCAGAAACATTGCAAGTCACAGTTTTAAGCATTTTAAAATGCTCTGCAGTGAAACTTTTTTCAAATTTCCAGTTTGTCTTTCTTTTGGAATCTGCTGCTGAAATGGCTTATAAAATACTCACGTTTGTGCCATTTACAGGTGCCATTTTGACAATTACCACAGAAGTTGAGCTAAATTTGCCATTTCATTCTTGGTTCCAATGCCAAAAACTAGAGATTAGAGCATACAGAATGAAAGTTTCAAACCTTTGATTTTTGACCATTTTTGACAGGCGCGCGGCTTATCAAAAACGGCAAAATTGGGCCAAAATTCGTTTTCAAGGAAACAACAAGACAACACTTTTCCTGCATTTCACATACATCCTAAAGCACAGCAAATGCATCAGAACATGTCTAGCTCTTGAGGAAAGCCTAACCCTAACCCTAGCTTGGGCACTTCCTGACTACCGTACATTGCGTTAACTTGCCCAAAAAGTTCCATGCTCAGGAAATTCCCCCAGTGCCTCCAAATGACTCAGAAACATTGCAAGTCACAGTTTTAAGCATTTTAAAATGCTCTGCAGTGAATCTTTTTTCAAATATCCAGTTTGTCTTTCTTTTGGAATCTGCTGCTGAAATGGCTTATAAAATACTCACGTTTGTGCCATTTACAGGTGCCATTTTGACAATTACCACTGAAGTTGAGCTAAATTTGCCATTTCATTCTTGGTTCCAATGCCAAAAACTAGAGATTAGAGCATACAGAATGAAAGTTTCAAACTTTTGATTTTTGACCATTTTTGACAGGCGCGCGGCTTATCAAAAACGGCAAAATTGGGCCAAAATTCGTTTTCAAGGAAACAACAAGACAAGACTTTTCCTGCATTTCACATACATCCTAAAGCACAGCAAATGCATCAGAACATGTCTAGCTCTTGAGGAAGCCTAACCCTAACCCTAGCTTGGGCACTTCCAGACTACCGTACGTTGCGTAAACTTGCCCAAAAAGTTCCATGCTCAGGAAATTCCCCCAGTGCCTCCAAATGACTCAGAAACATTGCAAGTCACAGTTTTAAGCATTTTAAAATGCTCTGCAGTGAATCTTTTTTCAAATATCCAGTTTGTCTTTCTTTTGGAATCTGCTGCTGAAATGGCTTATAAAATACTCACGTTTGTGCCATTTACAGGTGCCATTTTGACAATTACCACTGAAGTTGAGCTAAATTTGCCATTTCATTCTTGGTTCCAATGCCAAAAACTAGAGATTAGAGCATACAGAATGAAAGTTTCAAACTTTTGATTTTTGACCATTTTTGACAGGCGCGAAAAATGGCAAAATTGGGCCAAAATTCGTTTTCAAGGAAACAACAAGACAACACTTTTCCTGCATTTCACATACATCCTAAAGCACAGCAAATGCATCAGAACATGTCTAGCTCTTGAGGAAAGCCTAACCCTAACCCTAGCTTGGGCACTTCCAGACTACCGTACGTTGCGTAAACTTGCCCAAAAAGTTCCATGCTCAGGAAATTCCCCCAGTGCCTCCAAATGACTCAGAAACATTGCAAGTCACAGTTTTAAGCATTTTAAAATGCTCTGCAGTGAATCTTTTTTCAAATATCCAGTTTGTCTTTCTTTTGGAATCTGCTGCTGAAATGGCTTATAAAATACTCACGTTTGTGCCATTTACAGGTGCCATTTTGACAATTACCACTGAAGTTGAGCTAAATTTGCCATTTCATTCTTGGTTCCAATGCCAAAAACTAGAGATTAGAGCATACAGAATGAAAGTTTCAAACTTTTGATTTTTGACCATTTTTGACAGGCGCGCGGCTTATCAAAAACGGCAAAATTGGGCCAAAATTCGTTTTCAAGGAAACAACAAGACAAGACTTTTCCTGCATTTCACATACATCCTAAAGCACAGCAAATGCATCAGAACATGTCTAGCTCTTGAGGAAGCCTAACCCTAACCCTAGCTTGGGCACTTCCAGACTACCGTACGTTGCGTAAACTTGCCCAAAAAGTTCCATGCTCAGGAAATTCCCCCAGTGCCTCCAAATGACTCAGAAACATTGCAAGTCACAGTTTTAAGCATTTTAAAATGCTCTGCAGTGAATCTTTTTTCAAATATCCAGTTTGTCTTTCTTTTGGAATCTGCTGCTGAAATGGCTTATAAAATACTCACGTTTGTGCCATTTACAGGTGCCATTTTGACAATTACCACTGAAGTTGAGCTAAATTTGCCATTTCATTCTTGGTTCCAATGCCAAAAACTTGAGATTAGAGCATACAGAATGAAAGTTTCAAACTTTTGATTTTTGACCATTTTTGACAGGCGCGCGCGGCTTATCAAAAACGGCAAAATTGGGCCAAAATTCGTTTTCAAGGAAACAACAAGACAACACTTTTCCTGCATTTCACATACATCCTAAAGCACAGCAAATGCATCAGAACATGTCTAGCTCTTGAGGAAAGCCTAACCCTAACCCTAGCTTGGGCACTTCCAGACTACCGTATGTTGCGTAAACTTGCCCAAAAAGTTCCATGCTTAGGAAATTCCCCCAGTGCCTCCAAATGACTCAGAAACATTGCAAGTCACAGTTTTAAGCATTTTAAAATGCTCTGCAGTGAAACTTTTTTCAAATTTCCAGTTTGTCTTTCTTTTGGAATCTGCTGCTGAAATGGCTTATAAAATACTCACGTTTGTGCCATTTACAGGTGCCATTTTGACAATTACCACAGAAGTTGAGCTAAATTTGCCATTTCATTCTTGGTTCCAATGCCAAAAACTAGAGATTAGAGCATACAGAATGAAAGTTTCAAACCTTTGATTTTTGACCATTTTTGACAGGCGCGCGGCTTATCAAAAACGGCAAAATTGGGCCAAAATTCGTTTTCAAGGAAACAACAAGACAACACTTTTCCTGCATTTCACATACATCCTAAAGCACAGCAAATGCATCAGAACATGTCTAGCTCTTGAGGAAAGCCTAACCCTAACCCTAGCTTGGGCACTTCCTGACTACCGTACATTGCGTTAACTTGCCCAAAAAGTTCCATGCTCAGGAAATTCCCCCAGTGCCTCCAAATGACTCAGAAACATTGCAAGTCACAGTTTTAAGCATTTTAAAATGCTCTGCAGTGAATCTTTTTTCAAATATCCAGTTTGTCTTTCTTTTGGAATCTGCTGCTGAAATGGCTTATAAAATACTCACGTTTGTGCCATTTACAGGTGCCATTTTGACAATTACCACTGAAGTTGAGCTAAATTTGCCATTTCATTCTTGGTTCCAATGCCAAAAACTAGAGATTAGAGCATACAGAATGAAAGTTTCAAACTTTTGATTTTTGAGCATTTTTGACAGGCGCGCGGCTTATTAGAAACGGCAAAATTGGGCCAAAATTCGTTTTCAAGGAAACAACAAGACAACACTTTTCCTGCATTTCACATACATCCTAAAGCACAGCAAATGCATCAGAACATGTCTAGCTCTTGAGGAAAGCCTAACCCTAATCCTAGCTTGGGCACTTCCAGACTACCGTACGTTGCGTAAACTTGCCCAAAAAGTTCCATGCTCAGGAAATTCCCCCAGTGCCTCCAAATGACTCAGAAACATTGCAAGTCACAGTTTTAAGCATTTTAAAATGCTCTGCAGTGAATCTTTTTTCAAATATCCAGTTTGTCTTTCTTTTGGAATCTGCTGCTGAAATGGCTTATAAAATACTCACGTTTGTGCCATTTACAGGTGCCATTTTGACAATTACCACTGAAGTTGAGCTAAATTTGCCATTTCATTCTTGGTTCCAATGCCAAAAACTTGAGATTAGAGCATACAGAATGAAAGTTTCAAACTTTTGATTTTTGACCATTTTTGACAGGCGCGCGCGGCTTATCAAAAACGGCAAAATTGGGCCAAAATTCGTTTTCAAGGAAACAACAAGACAACACTTTTCCTGCATTTCACATACATCCTAAAGCACAGCAAATGCATCAGAACATGTCTAGCTCTTGAGGAAAGCCTAACCCTAACCCTAGCTTGGGCACTTCCAGACTACCGTATGTTGCGTAAACTTGCCCAAAAAGTTCCATGCTTAGGAAATTCCCCCAGTGCCTCCAAATGACTCAGAAACATTGCAAGTCACAGTTTTAAGCATTTTAAAATGCTCTGCAGTGAAACTTTTTTCAAATTTCCAGTTTGTCTTTCTTTTGGAATCTGCTGCTGAAATGGCTTATAAAATACTCACGTTTGTGCCATTTACAGGTGCCATTTTGACAATTACCACAGAAGTTGAGCTAAATTTGCCATTTCATTCTTGGTTCCAATGCCAAAAACTAGAGATTAGAGCATACAGAATGAAAGTTTCAAACCTTTGATTTTTGACCATTTTTGACAGGCGCGCGGCTTATCAAAAACGGCAAAATTGGGCCAAAATTCGTTTTCAAGGAAACAACAAGACAACACTTTTCCTGCATTTCACATACATCCTAAAGCACAGCAAATGCATCAGAACATGTCTAGCTCTTGAGGAAAGCCTAACCCTAACCCTAGCTTGGGCACTTCCTGACTACCGTACATTGCGTTAACTTGCCCAAAAAGTTCCATGCTCAGGAAATTCCCCCAGTGCCTCCAAATGACTCAGAAACATTGCAAGTCACAGTTTTAAGCATTTTAAAATGCTCTGCAGTGAATCTTTTTTCAAATATCCAGTTTGTCTTTCTTTTGGAATCTGCTGCTGAAATGGCTTATAAAATACTCACGTTTGTGCCATTTACAGGTGCCATTTTGACAATTACCACTGAAGTTGAGCTAAATTTGCCATTTCATTCTTGGTTCCAATGCCAAAAACTAGAGATTAGAGCATACAGAATGAAAGTTTCAAACTTTTGATTTTTGAGCATTTTTGACAGGCGCGCGGCTTATTAGAAACGGCAAAATTGGGCCAAAATTCGTTTTCAAGGAAACAACAAGACAACACTTTTCCTGCATTTCACATACATCCTAAAGCACAGCAAATGCATCAGAACATGTCTAGCTCTTGAGGAAAGCCTAACCCTAATCCTAGCTTGGGCACTTCCAGACTACCGTACGTTGCGTAAACTTGCCCAAAAAGTTCCATGCTCAGGAAATTCCCCCAGTGCCTCCAAATGACTCAGAAACATTGCAAGTCACAGTTTTAAGCATTTTAAAATGCTCTGCAGTGAATCTTTTTTCAAATTTCCAGTTTGTCTTTCTTTTGGAATCTGCTTCTGAAATGGCTTATAAAATACTCACGTTTGTGCCATTTACAGGTGCCATTTTGACAATTACCACTGAAGTTGAGCTAAATTTGCCCTTTCATTCTTGGTTCCAATGCCAAAAAACTAGAGATTAGAGCATACAGAATGAAAGTTTCAAACTGTTGATTTTTGACCATTTTTGACAGGCGCGCGTGGCTTATCAAAAACGGCAAAATTGGGCCAAAATTCGTTTTCAAGGAAACAACAAGACAACACTTTTCCGGCATTTCACATACATCCTAAAGCACAGCAAATGCATCCGAACATGTCTAGCTCTTGAGGAAAGCCTAACCCTAACCCTAGCTTGGGCACTTCCAGACTACCGTACGTTGCGTAAACGTGCCCAAAAAGTTCCATGCTCAGGAAATTCCCCCAGTGCCTCCAAATGACTCAGAAACATTGCAAGTCACAGTTTTAAGCATTTTAAAATGCTCTGCAGTGAATCTTTTTTCAAATTTCCAGTTTGTCTTTCTTTTGGAATCTGCTGCTGAAATGGCTTATAAAATACTCACGTTTGTGCCATTTACAGGTGCCATTTTGACAATTACCACTGAAGTTGAGCTAAATTTGCCATTTCATTCTTGGTTCCAATGCCAAAAACTAGAGATTAGAGCATACAGAATGAAAGTTTCAAACTTTTGATTTTTGACCATTTTTGACAGGCGCGCGGCTTATCAAAAACGGCAAAATTGGGCCAAAATTCGTTTTCAAGGAAACAACAAGACAACACTTTTCCTGCATTTCACATACATCCTAAAGCACAGCAAATGCATCAGAACATGTCTAGCTCTTGAGGAAGCCTAACCCTAACCCTAGCTTGGGCACTTCCAGACTACCGTACGTTGCGTAAACTTGCCCAAAAAGTTCCATGCTCAGGAAATTCCCCCAGTGCCTCCAAATGACTCAGAAACATTGTAAGTCACAGTTTTAAGCATTTTAAAATGCTCTGCAGTGAATCTTTTTTCAAATTTCCAGTTTGTCTTTCTTTTGGAATCTGCTGCTGAAATGGCTTATAAAATACTCACGTTTGTGCCATTTACAGGTGCCATTTTGACAATTACCACTGAAGTTGAGCTAAATTTGCCATTTCATTCTTGGTTCCAATGCCAAAAACTAGAGATTAGAGCATACAGAATGAAAGTTTCAAACTTTTGATTTTTGACCATTTTTGACAGGCGCGCGGCTTATCAAAAACGGCAAAATTGGGCCAAAATTCGTTTTCAAGGAAACAACAAGACAAGACTTTTCCTGCATTTCACATACATCCTAAAGCACAGCAAATGCATCAGAACATGTCTGGCTCTTGAGGAAAGCCTAACCCTAACCCTATCTTGGGCACTTCCAGACTACCGTACGTTGCGTAAACTTGCCCAAAAAGTTCCATGCTCAGGAAATTCCCCCAGTGCCTCCAAATGACTCAGAAACATTGCAAGTCACAGTTTTAAGCATTTTAAAATGCTCTGCAGTGAAACTTTTTTCAAATTTCCAGTTTGTCTTTCTTTTGGAATCTGCTGCTGAAATGGCTTATAAAATACTCACGTTTGTGCCATTTACAGGTGCCATTTTGACAATTACCACTGAAGTTGAGCTAAATTTGCCATTTCATTCTTGGTTCCAATGCCAAAAACTAGAGATTAGAGCATACAGAATGAAAGTTTCAAACTTTTGATTTTTGACCATTTTTGACAGGAGCGCGGCTTATCAAAAACGGCAAAATTGGGCCAAAATTCGTTTTCAAGGAAACAACAAGACAACACTTTTCCTGCATTTCACATACATCCTAAAGCACAGCAAATGCATCAGAACATGTCTAGCTCTTGAGGAAAGCCTAACCCTAACCCTAGCTTGGGCACTTCCAGACTACCGTATGTTGCGTAAACTTGCCCAAAAAGTTCCATGCTCAGGAAATTCCCCCAGTGCCTCCAAATGACTCAGAAACATTGCAAGTCACAGTTTTAAGCATTTTAAAATGCTCTGCAGTGAATCTTTTTTCAAATATCCAGTTTGTCTTTCTTTTGGAATCTGCTGCTGAAATGGCTTATAAAATACTCACGTTTGTGCCATTTACAGGTGCCATTTTGACAATTACCACTGAAGTTGAGCTAAATTTGCCATTTCATTCTTGGTTCCAATGCCAAAAACTAGAGATTAGAGCATACAGAATGAAAGTTTCAAACTTTTGATTTTTGACCATTTTTGACAGGCGCGAAAAATGGCAAAATTGGGCCAAAATTCGTTTTCAAGGAAACAACAAGACAACACTTTTCCTGCATTTCACATACATCCTAAAGCACAGCAAATGCATCAGAACATGTCTAGCTCTTGAGGAAAGCCTAACCCTAACCCTAGCTTGGGCACTTCCAGACTACCGTACGTTGCGTAAACTTGCCCAAAAAGTTCCATGCTCAGGAAATTCCCCCAGTGCCTCCAAATGACTCAGAAACATTGCAAGTCACAGTTTTAAGCATTTTAAAATGCTCTGCAGTGAAACTTTTTTCAAATTTCCAGTTTGTCTTTCTTTTGGAATCTGCTGCTGAAATGGCTTATAAAATACTCACTTTTTGCCATTTACAGGTGCCATTTTGACAATTACCACTGAAGTTGAGCTAAATTTGCCATTTCATTCTTGGTTCCAATGACAAAAACTAGAGATTAGAGCATACAGAATGAAAGTTTCAAACTTTTGATTTTTGACCATTTTTGACAGGCGCGCGGCTTATCAAAAACGGCAAAATTGGGCCAAAATTCGTTTTCAAGGAAACAACAAGACAAGACTTTTCCTGCATTTCACATACATCCTAAAGCACAGCAAATGCATCAGAACATGTCTAGCTCTTGAGGAAGCCTAACCCTAACCCTAGCTTGGGCACTTCCAGACTACCGTACGTTGCGTAAACTTGCCCCAAAAGTTCCATGCTCAGGAAATTCCCCCAGTGCCTCCAAATGACTCAGAAACATTGCAAGTCACAGTTTTAAGCATTTTAAAATGCTCTGCAGTGAATCTTTTTTCAAATATCCAGTTTGTCTTTCTTTTGGAATCTACTGCTGAAATGGCTTATAAAATACTCACGTTTGTGCCATTTACAGGTGCCATTTTGACAATTACCACTGAAGTTGAGCTAAATTTGCCATTTCATTCTTGGTTCCAATGCCAAAAACTTGAGATTAGAGCATACAGAATGAAAGTTTCAAACTTTTGATTTTTGACCATTTTTGACAGGCGCGCGCGGCTTATCAAAAACGGCAAAATTGGGCCAAAATTCGTTTTCAAGGAAACAACAAGACAACACTTTTCCTGCATTTCACATACATCCTAAAGCACAGCAAATGCATCAGAACATGTCTAGCTCTTGAGGAAAGCCTAACCCTAACCCTAGCTTGGGCACTTCCAGACTACCGTACATTGCGTTAGCTTGCCCAAAAAGTTCCATGCTCAGGAAATTCCCCCAGTGCCTCCAAATGACTCAGAAACATTGCAAGTCACAGTTTTAAGCATTTTAAAATGCTCTGCAGTGAATCTTTTTTCAAATATCCAGTTTGTCTTTCTTTTGGAATCTGCTGCTGAAATGGCTTATAAAATACTCACGTTTGTGCCATTTACAGGTGCCATTTTGACAATTACCACTGAAGTTGAGCTAAATTTGCCATTTCATTCTTGGTTCCAATGCCAAAAACTAGAGATTAGAGCATACAGAATGAAAGTTTCAAACTTTTGATTTTTGACCATTTTTGACAGGCGCGCGGCTTATCAAAAACGGCAAAATTGGGCCAAAATTCGTTTTCAAGGAAACAACAAGACAAGACTTTTCCTGCATTTCACATACATCCTAAAGCACAGCAAATGCATCAGAACATGTCTAGCTCTTGAGGAAGCCTAACCCTAACCCTAGCTTGGGCACTTCCAGACTACCGTACGTTGCGTAAACTTGCCCAAAAAGTTCCATGCTCAGGAAATTCCCCCAGTGCCTCCAAATGACTCAGAAACATTGCAAGTCACAGTTTTAAGCATTTTAAAATGCTCTGCAGTGAATCTTTTTTCAAATATCCAGTTTGTCTTTCTTTTGGAATCTGCTGCTGAAATGGCTTATAAAATACTCACGTTTGTGCCATTTACAGGTGCCATTTTGACAATTACCACTGAAGTTGAGCTAAATTTGCCATTTCATTCTTGGTTCCAATGCCAAAAACTAGAGATTAGAGCATACAGAATGAAAGTTTCAAACTTTTGATTTTTGACCATTTTTGACAGGCGCGAAAAATGGCAAAATTGGGCCAAAATTCGTTTTCAAGGAAACAACAAGACAACACTTTTCCTGCATTTCACATACATCCTAAAGCACAGCAAATGCATCAGAACATGTCTAGCTCTTGAGGAAAGCCTAACCCTAACCCTAGCTTGGGCACTTCCAGACTACCGTACGTTGCGTAAACTTGCCCAAAAAGTTCCATGCTCAGGAAATTCCCCCAGTGCCTCCAAATGACTCAGAAACATTGCAAGTCACAGTTTTAAGCATTTTAAAATGCTCTGCAGTGAAACTTTTTTCAAATTTCCAGTTTGTCTTTCTTTTGGAATCTGCTGCTGAAATGGCTTATAAAATACTCACTTTTTGCCATTTACAGGTGCCATTTTGACAATTACCACTGAAGTTGAGCTAAATTTGCCATTTCATTCTTGGTTCCAATGACAAAAACTAGAGATTAGAGCATACAGAATGAAAGTTTCAAACTTTTGATTTTTGACCATTTTTGACAGGCGCGCGGCTTATCAAAAACGGCAAAATTGGGCCAAAATTCGTTTTCAAGGAAACAACAAGACAAGACTTTTCCTGCATTTCACATACATCCTAAAGCACAGCAAATGCATCAGAACATGTCTAGCTCTTGAGGAAGCCTAACCCTAACCCTAGCTTGGGCACTTCCAGACTACCGTACGTTGCGTAAACTTGCCCCAAAAGTTCCATGCTCAGGAAATTCCCCCAGTGCCTCCAAATGACTCAGAAACATTGCAAGTCACAGTTTTAAGCATTTTAAAATGCTCTGCAGTGAATCTTTTTTCAAATATCCAGTTTGTCTTTCTTTTGGAATCTGCTGCTGAAATGGCTTATAAAATACTCACGTTTGTGCCATTTACAGGTGCCATTTTGACAATTACCACTGAAGTTGAGCTAAATTTGCCATTTCATTCTTGGTTCCAATGCCAAAAACTTGAGATTAGAGCATACAGAATGAAAGTTTCAAACTTTTGATTTTTGACCATTTTTGACAGGCGCGCGCGGCTTATCAAAAACGGCAAAATTGGGCCAAAATTCGTTTTCAAGGAAACAACAAGACAACACTTTTCCTGCATTTCACATACATCCTAAAGCACAGCAAATGCATCAGAACATGTCTAGCTCTTGAGGAAAGCCTAACCCTAACCCTAGCTTGGGCACTTCCAGACTACCGTATGTTGCGTAAACTTGCCCAAAAAGTTCCATGCTCAGGAAATTCCCCCAGTGCCTCCAAATGACTCAGAAACATTGCAAGTCACAGTTTTAAGCATTTTAAAATGCTCTGCAGTGAAACTTTTTTCAAATTTCCAGTTTGTCTTTCTTTTGGAATCTGCTGCTGAAATGGCTTATAAAATACTCACGTTTGTGCCATTTACAGGTGCCATTTTGACAATTACCACAGAAGTTGAGCTAAATTTGCCATTTCATTCTTGGTTCCAATGCCAAAAACTAGAGATTAGAGCATACAGAATGAAAGTTTCAAACCTTTGATTTTTGACCATTTTTGACAGGCGCGCGGCTTATCAAAAACGGCAAAATTGGGCCAAAATTCGTTTTCAAGGAAACAACAAGACAACACTTTTCCTGCATTTCACATACATCCTAAAGCACAGCAAATGCATCAGAACATGTCTAGCTCTTGAGGAAAGCCTAACCCTAACCCTAGCTTGGGCACTTCCTGACTACCGTACATTGCGTTAACTTGCCCAAAAAGTTCCATGCTCAGGAAATTCCCCCAGTGCCTCCAAATGACTCAGAAACATTGCAAGTCACAGTTTTAAGCATTTTAAAATGCTCTGCAGTGAATCTTTTTTCAAATATCCAGTTTGTCTTTCTTTTGGAATCTGCTGCTGAAATGGCTTATAAAATACTCACGTTTGTGCCATTTACAGGTGCCATTTTGACAATTACCACTGAAGTTGAGCTAAATTTGCCATTTCATTCTTGGTTCCAATGCCAAAAACTAGAGATTAGAGCATACAGAATGAAAGTTTCAAACTTTTGATTTTTGACCATTTTTGACAGGCGCGCGCGGCTTATCAAAAACGGCAAAATTGGGCCAAAATTCGTTTTCAAGGAAACAACAAGACAAGACTTTTCCTGCATTTCACATACATCCTAAAGCACAGCAAATGCATCAGAACATGTCTAGCTCTTGAGGAAAGCCTAACCCTAACCCTAGCTTGGGCACTTCCAGACTACCGTACGTTGCGTAAACTTGCCCAAAAAGTTCCATGCTCAGGAAATTCCCCCAGTGCCTCCAAATGACTCAGAAACATTGCAAGTCACAGTTTTAAGCATTTTAAAATGCTCTGCAGTGAATCTTTTTTCAAATATCCAGTTTGTCTTTCTTTTGGAATCTGCTGCTGAAATGGCTTATAAAATACTCACGTTTGTGCCATTTACAGGTGCCATTTTGACAATTACCACTGAAGTTGAGCTAAATTTGCCATTTCATTCTTGGTTCCAATGCCAAAAACTAGAGATTAGAGCATACAGAATGAAAGTTTCAAACTTTTGATTTTTGACCATTTTTGACAGGCGCGCGGCTTATCAAAAACGGCAAAATTGGGCCAAAATTCGTTTTCAAGGAAACAACAAGACAAGACTTTTCCTGCATTTCACATACATCCTAAAGCACAGCAAATGCATCAGAACATGTCTAGCTCTTCAGGAAGCCTAACCCTAACCCTAGCTTGGGCACTTCCAGACTACCGTACGTTGCGTAAACTTGCCCAAAAAGTTCCATGCTCAGGAAATTCCCCCAGTGCCTCCAAATGACTCAGAAACATTGCAAGTCACAGTTTTAAGCATTTTAAAATGCTCTGCAGTGAATCTTTTTTCAAATATCCAGTTTGTCTTTCTTTTGGAATCTGCTGCTGAAATGGCTTATAAAATACTCACGTTTGTGCCATTTACAGGTGCCATTTTGACAATTACCACTGAAGTTGAGCTAAATTTGCCATTTCATTCTTGGTTCCAATGCCAAAAACTAGAGATTAGAGCATACAGAATGAAAGTTTCAAACCTTTGATTTTTGACCATTTTTGACAGGCGCGCGGCTTATCAAAAACGGCAAAATTGGGCCAAAATTCGTTTTCAAGGAAACAACAAGACAACACTTTTCCTGCATTTCACATACATCCTAAAGCACAGCAAATGCATCAGAACATGTCTAGCTCTTGAGGAAAGCCTAACCCTAACCCTAGCTCGGGCACTTCCAGACTACCGTACGTTGCGTAAACTTGCCCAAAAAGTTCCATGCTCAGGAAATTCCCCCAGTGCCTCCAAATGACTCAGAAACATTGCAAGTAACAGTTTTAAGCATTTTAAAATGCTCTGCAGTGAATCTTTTTTCAAATTTCCAGTTTGTCTTTCTTTTGGAATCTGCTGCTGAAATGGCTTATAAAATACTCTCGTTTGTGCCATTTACAGGTGCGATTTTGACAATTACCACTGAAGTTGAGCTAAATTTGCCATTTCATTCTTGGTTCCAATGCCAAAAACTAGAGATTAGAGCATACAGAATGAAAGTTTCAAACTTTTGATTTATGACCATTTTTGACAGCAGCGCGGCTTATCAAAAACGGCAAAATTGGGCCAAAATTCGTTTTCAAGGAAACAACAAGACAACACTTTTCCTGCATTTCACATACATCCTAAAGCACAGCAAATGCATCAGAACATGTCTAGCTCTTGAGGAAAGCCTAACCCTAACCCTAGCTTGGGCACTTCCAGACTACCGTACGTTGCGTAAACTTGCCCAAAAAGTTCCATGCTCAGGAAATTCCCCCAGTGCCTCCAAATGACTCAGAAACATTGCAAGTCACAGTTTTAAGCATTTTAAAATGCTCTGCAGTGAATCTTTTTTCAAATATCCAGTTTGTCTTTCTTTTGGAATCTGCTGCTGAAATGGCTTATAAAATACTCACGTTTGTGCCATTTACAGGTGCCATTTTGACAATTACCACTGAAGTTGAGCTAAATTTGCCATTTCATTCTTGGTTCCAATGCCAAAAACTAGAGATTAGAGCATACAGAATGAAAGTTTCAAACTTTTGATTTTTGACCATTTTTGACAGGCGCGAAAAATGGCAAAATTGGGCCAAAATTCGTTTTCAAGGAAACAACAAGACAACACTTTTCCTGCATTTCACACACATCCTAAAGCACAGCAAATGCATCAGAACATGTCTAGCTCTTGAGGAAGCCTAACCCTAACCCTAGCTTGGGCACTTCCAGACTACCGTACGTTGCGTAAACTTGCCCAAAAAGTTCCATGCTCAGGAAATTCCCCCAGTGCCTCCAAATGACTCAGAAACATTGCAAGTCACAGTTTTAAGCATTTTAAAATGCTCTGCAGTGAATCTTTTTTCAAATATCCAGTTTGTCTTTCTTTTGGAATCTGCTGCTGAAATGGCTTATAAAATACTCACGTTTGTGCCATTTACAGGTGCCATTTTGACAATTACCACTGAAGTTGAGCTAAATTTGCCATTTCATTCTTGGTTCCAATGCCAAAAACTAGAGATTAGAGCATACAGAATGAAAGTTTCAAACTTTTGATTTTTGACCATTTTTGACAGGCGCGCGGCTTATCAAAAACGGCAAAATTGGGCCAAAATTCGTTTTCAAGGAAACAACAAGACAAGACTTTTCCTGCATTTCACATACATCCTAAAGCACAGCAAATGCATCAGAACATGTCTAGCTCTTGAGGAAGCCTAACCCTAACCCTAGCTTGGGCACTTCCAGACTACCGTACGTTGCGTAAACTTGCCCAAAAAGTTCCATGCTCAGGAAATTCCCCCAGTGCCTCCAAATGACTCAGAAACATTGCAAGTCACAGTTTTAAGCATTTTAAAATGCTCTGCAGTGAATCTTTTTTCAAATTTCCAGTTTGTCTTTCTTTTGGAATCTGCTGCTGAAATGGCTTATAAAATACTCACGTTTGTGCCATTTACAGGTGCCATTTTGACAATTACCACTGAAGTTGAGCTAAATTTGCCATTTCATTCTTGGTTCCAATGCCAAAAACTAGAGATTAGAGCATACAGAATGAAAGTTTCAAACTTTTGATTTTTGACCATTTTTGACAGGCGCGCGCGGCTTATCAAAAACGGCAAAATTGGGGCAAAATTCGTTTTCAAGGAAACAACAAGACAACACTTTTCCTGCATTTCACATACATCCTAAAGCACAGCAAATGCATCAGAACATGTCTAGCTCTTGAGGAAAGCCTAACCCTAACCCTAGCTTGGGCACTTCCAGACTACCGTACGTTGAGTAAACTTGCCCAAAAAGTTCCATGCTCAGGAAATTCCCCCAGTGCCTCCAAATGACTCAGAAACATTGCAAGTCACAGTTTTAAGCATTTTAAAATGCTCTGCAGTGAATCTTTTTTCAAATATCCAGTTTGTCTTTCTTTTGGAATCTGCTGCTGAAATGGCTTATAAAATACTCACGTTTGTGCCATTTACAGGTGCCATTTTGACAATTACCACTGAAGTTGAGCTAAATTTGCCATTTCATTCTTGGTTCCAATGCCAAAAACTAGAGATTAGAGCATACAGAATGAAAGTTTCAAACTTTTGATTTTTTACCATTTTTGACAGGCGCGCGGCTTATCAAAAACGGCAAAATTGGGCCAAAATTCGTTAACAAGGAAACAACAAGACAACACTTTTCCTGCATTTCACATACATCCTAAAGCACAGCAAATGCATCAGAACATGTTTAGCTCTTGAGGAAAGCCTAACCCTAACCCTAGCTCGGGCACTTCCAGACTACCGTACGTTGCGTAAACTTGCCCAAAAAGTTCCATGCTCAGGAAATTCCCCCAGTGCCTCCAAATGACTCAGAAACATTGCAAGTAACAGTTTTAAGCATTTTAAAATGCTCTGCAGTGAATCTTTTTTCAAATTTCCAGTTTGTCTTTCTTTTGGAATCTGCTGCTGAAATGGCTTATAAAATACTCTCGTTTGTGCCATTTACAGGTGCGATTTTGACAATTACCACTGAAGTTGAGCTAAATTTGCCATTTCATTCTTGGTTCCAATGCCAAAAACTAGAGATTAGAGCATACAGAATGAAAGTTTCAAACCTTTGATTTTTGACCATTTTTGACAGGCGCGTGGCTTATCAAAAATGGCAAAATTGGGCCAAAATTCGTTTTCAAAGAAACAACAAGACAACACTTTTCCTGGATTTCACATACATCCTAAAGCACAGCAAATGCATCAGAACATGTCTAGCTCTTGAGGAGGCTTAACCCTAACCCTAGCTTGGGCACTTCCAGACTACCGTACGTTGCGTAAACTTGCCCAAAAAGTTCCATGCTCAGGAAATTCCCAAAGTGCCTCCAAATGACTCAGAAACATTGCAAGTCACAGTTTTAAGCATTTTAAAATGCTCTGCAGTGAATCTTTTTTCAAATTTCCAGTTTGTCTTTCTTTTGGAATCTTCTGCTGAAATAGCTTATAAAATACTCACGTTTTGTGCCATTTACAGGTGCGATTTTGACAATTACCACAGAAGTTGAGCTAAATTTGCCATTTCATTCTTGGTTCCAATGCCAAAAACTAGAGATTAGAGCATACAGAATGAAAGTTTCAAACTTTTGATTTTTGACCATTTTTGACAGGCGCGAAAAATGGCAAAATTGGGCCAAAATTCGTTTTCAAGGAAACAACAAGACAACACTTTTCCTGCATTTCACATACATCCTAAAGCACAGCAAATGCATCAGAACATGTCTAGCTCTTGAGGAAAGCCTAACCCTAACCCTAGCTTGGGCACTTCCAGACTACCGTACGTTGCGTAAACTTGCCCAAAAAGTTCCATGCTCAGGAAATTCCCCCAGTGCCTCCAAATGACTCAGAAACATTGCAAGTCACAGTTTTAAGCATTTTAAAATGCTCTGCAGTGAATCTTTTTTCAAATTTCCAGTTTGTCTTTCTTTTGGAATCTGCTGCTGAAATGGCTTATAAAATACTCACGTTTGTGCAATTTACAGGTGCCTTATTGACAATTACCACTGAAGTTGAGCTAAATTTGCCATTTCATTCTTGGTTCCAATGCCAAAAACTAGAGATTAGAGCATACAGAATGAAAGTTTCAAACTTTTGATTTTTGACCATTTTTGACAGGCGCGCGGCTTATCAGAAACGGTAAAATTGGGCCAAAATTCGTTTTCAAGGAAACAACAAGACAACACTTTTCCTGCATTTCACATACATCCTAAAGCACAGCAAATGCATCAGAACATGTCTAGCTCTTGAGGAAAGCCTAACCCTAACCCTAGCTTGGGCACTTCCAGACTACCGTACGTTGAGTAAACTTGCCCAAAAAGTTCCATGCTCAGGAAATTCCCCCAGTGCCTCCAAATGACTCAGAAACATTGCAAGTCACAGTTTTAAGCATTTTAAAATGCTCTGCAGTGAATCTTTTTTCAAATTTCCAGTTTGTCTTTCTTTTGGAATCTTCTGCTGAAATAGCTTATAAAATACTCACGTTTTGTGCCATTTACAGGTGCCATTTTGACAATTACCACAGAAGTTGAGCTAAATTTGCCATTTCATTCTTGGTTCCAATGCCAAAAACTAGAGATTAGAGCATACAGAATGAAAGTTTCAAACTTTTGATTTTTGACCATTTTTGACAGGCGCGCGGCTTATCAAAAACGGCAAAATTGGGCCAAAATTCGTTTTCAAAGAAACATCAAGAAAACACTTTTCCTGCATTCACACACATCCTAAAGCACAGCAAATGCATCAGAACATGTCTAGCTCTTGAGGAAGCCTAACCCTAACCCTAGCTTGGGCACTTCCAGACTACCGTACGTTGCGTAAACTTGCCCAAAAAGTTCCATGCTCAGGAAATTCCCCCAGTGCCTCCAAATGACTCAGAAACATTGCAAGTCACAGTTTTAAGCATTTTAAAATGCTCTGCAGTGAATCTTTTTTCAAATATCCAGTTTGTCTTTCTTTTGGAATCTGCTGCTGAAATGGCTTATAAAATACTCACGTTTGTGCCATTTACAGGTGCCATTTTGACAATTACCACTGAAGTTGAGCTAAATTTGCCATTTCATTCTTGGTTCCAATGCCAAAAACTAGAGATTAGAGCATACAGAATGAAAGTTTCAAACTTTTGATTTTTGACCATTTTTGACAGGCGCGCGGCTTATCAAAAACGGCAAAATTGGGCCAAAATTCGTTTTCAAGGAAACAACAAGACAAGACTTTTCCTGCATTTCACATACATCCTAAAGCACAGCAAATGCATCAGAACATGTCTAGCTCTTGAGGAAGCCTAACCCTAACCCTAGCTTGGGCACTTCCAGACTACCGTACGTTGCGTAAACTTGCCCAAAAAGTTCCATGCTCAGGAAATTCCCCCAGTGCCTCCAAATGACTCAGAAACATTGCAAGTCACAGTTTTAAGCATTTTAAAATGCTCTGCAGTGAATCTTTTTTCAAATATCCAGTTTGTCTTTCTTTTGGAATCTGCTGCTGAAATGGCTTATAAAATACTCACGTTTGTGCCATTTACAGGTGCCATTTTGACAATTACCACTGAAGTTGAGCTAAATTTGCCATTTCATTCTTGGTTCCAATGCCAAAAACTAGAGATTAGAGCATACAGAATGAAAGTTTCAAACTTTTGATTTTTGACCATTTTTGACAGGCGCGCGCGGCTTATCAAAAACGGCAAAATTGGGGCAAAATTCGTTTTCAAGGAAACAACAAGACAACACTTTTCCTGCATTTCACATACATCCTAAAGCACAGCAAATGCATCAGAACATGTCTAGCTCTTGAGGAAAGCCTAACCCTAACCCTAGCTTGGGCACTTCCAGACTACCGTACGTTGAGTAAACTTGCCCAAAAAGTTCCATGCTCAGGAAATTCCCCCAGTGCCTCCAAATGACTCAGAAACATTGCAAGTCACAGTTTTAAGCATTTTAAAATGCTCTGCAGTGAATCTTTTTTCAAATATCCAGTTTGTCTTTCTTTTGGAATCTGCTGCTGAAATGGCTTATAAAATACTCACGTTTGTGCCATTTACAGGTGCCATTTTGACAATTACCACTGAAGTTGAGCTAAATTTGCCATTTCATTCTTGGTTCCAATGCCAAAAACTAGAGATTAGAGCATACAGAATGAAAGTTTCAAACTTTTGATTTTTTACCATTTTTGACAGGCGCGCGGCTTATCAAAAACGGCAAAATTGGGCCAAAATTCGTTTTCAAGGAAACAACAAGACAACACTTTTCCTGCATTTCACATACATCCTAAAGCACAGCAAATGCATCAGAACATGTCTAGCTCTTGAGGAGGCCTAACCCTAACCCTAGCTTGGGCACTTCCAGACTACCGTACGTTGCGTAAACTTGCCCAAAAAGTTCCATGCTCAGGAAATTCCCAAAGTGCCTCCAAATGACTCAGAAACATTGCAAGTAACAGTTTTAAGCATTTTAAAATGCTCTGCAGTGAATCTTTTTTCAAATTTCCAGTTTGTCTTTCTTTTGGAATCTTCTGCTGAAATAGCTTATAAAATACTCACGTTTTGTGCCATTTACAGGTGCGATTTTGACAATTACCACAGAAGTTGAGCTAAATTTGCCATTTCATTCTTGGTTCCAATGCCAAAAACTAGAGATTAGAGCATACAGAATGAAAGTTTCAAACTTTTGATTTTTGACCATTTTTGACAGGCGCGAAAAATGGCAAAATTGGGCCAAAATTCGTTTTCAAGGAAACAACAAGACAACACTTTTCCTGCATTTCACATACATCCTAAAGCACAGCAAATGCATCAGAACATGTCTAGCTCTTGAGGAAAGCCTAACCCTAACCCTAGCTTGGGCACTTCCAGACTACCGTACGTTGCGTAAACTTGCCCAAAAAGTTCCATGCTCAGGAAATTCCCCCAGTGCCTCCAAATGACTCAGAAACATTGCAAGTCACAGTTTTAAGCATTTTAAAATGCTCTGCAGTGAATCTTTTTTCAAATTTCCAGTTTGTCTTTCTTTTGGAATCTGCTGCTGAAATGGCTTATAAAATACTCACGTTTGTGCAATTTACAGGTGCCTTATTGACAATTACCACTGAAGTTGAGCTAAATTTGCCATTTCATTCTTGGTTCCAATGCCAAAAACTAGAGATTAGAGCATACAGAATGAAAGTTTCAAACTTTTGATTTTTGACCATTTTTGACAGGCGCGCGGCTTATCAGAAACGGTAAAATTGGGCCAAAATTCGTTTTCAAGGAAACAACAAGACAACACTTTTCCTGCATTTCACATACATCCTAAAGCACAGCAAATGCATCAGAACATGTCTAGCTCTTGAGGAAAGCCTAACCCTAACGCTAGCTTGGGCACTTCCAGACTACCGTACGTTGCGTAAACTTGCCCAAAAAGTTCCATGCTCAGGAAATTCCCCCAGTGCCTCCAAATGACTCAGAAACATTGCAAGTCACAGTTTTAAGCATTTTAAAATGCTCTGCAGTGAAACTTTTTTCAAATTTCCAGTTTGTCTTTCTTTTGGAATCTGCTGCTGAAATGGCTTATAAAATACTCACTTTTTGCCATTTACAGGTGCCATTTTGACAATTAACACAGAAGTTGAGCTAAATTTGCCATTTCATTCTTGGTTCCAATGCCAAAAACTAGAGATTAGAGCATACAGAATGAAAGTTTCAAACCTTTGATTTTTGACCATTTTTGACAGGCGCGCGGCTTATCAAAAACGGCAAAATTGGGCCAAAATTCGTTTTCAAGGAAACAACAAGACAACACTTTTCCTGCATTTCACATACATCCTAAAGCACAGCAAATGCATCAGAACATGTCTAGCTCTTGAGGAAAGCCTAACCCTAACCCTAGCTTGGGCACTTCCAGACTACCGTACGTTGAGTAAACTTGCCCAAAAAGTTCCATGCTCAGGAAATTCCCCCAGTGCCTCCAAATGACTCAGAAACATTGCAAGTCACAGTTTTAAGCATTTTAAAATGCTCTGCAGTGAATCTTTTTTCAAATTTCCAGTTTGTCTTTCTTTTGGAATCTTCTGCTGAAATGGCTTATAAAATACTCACGTTTTGTGCCATTTACAGGTGCCATTTTGACAATTACCACAGAAGTTGAGCTAAATTTGCCATTTCATTCTTGGTTCCAATGCCAAAAACTAGAGATTAGAGCATACAGAATGAAAGTTTCAAACTTTTGATTTTTGACCATTTTTGACAGGCGCGCGGCTTATCAAAAACGGCAAAATTGGGCCAAAATTCGTTTTCAAGGAAACAACAAGACAACACTTTTCCTGCATTTCACATACATCCTAAAGCACAGCAAATGCATCAGAACATGTCTAGCTCTTGAGGAAAGCCTAACCCTAACCCTAGCTTGGGCACTTCCAGACTACCGTACGTTGCGTAAACTTGCCCAAAAAGTTCCATGCTCAGGAAATTCCCCCAGTGCCTCCAAATGACTCAGAAACATTGCAAGTCACAGTTTTAAGCATTTTAAAATGCTCTGCAGTGAATCTTTTTTCAAATTTCCAGTTTGTCTTTCTTTTAGAATCTGCTGCTGAAATGGCTTATAAAATACTCACGTTTGTGCCATTTACAGGTGCCATTTTGACAATTACCACAGAAGTTGAGCTAAATTTGCCATTTCATTCTTGGTTCCAATGCCAAAAACTAGAGATTAGAGCATACAGAATGAAAGTTTCAAACCTTTGATTTTTGACCATTTTTGACAGGCGCGTCGCTTATCAAAAATGGCAAAATTGGGCCAAAATTCGTTTTCAAAGAAACAACAAGACAACACTTTTCCTGCATTTCACACACATCCTAAAGCACAGCAAATGCATCAGAACATGTCTAGCTCTTGAGGAAGCCTAACCCTAACCCTAGCTTGGGCACTTCCAGACTACCGTACGTTGCGTAAACTTGCCCAAAAAGTTCCATGCTCAGGAAATTCCCCCAGTGCCTCCAAATGACTCAGAAACATTGCAAGTCACAGTTTTAAGCATTTTAAAATGCTCTGCAGTGAATCTTTTTTCAAATTTCCAGTTTGTCTTTCTTTTGGAATGTGCTGCTGAAATGGCTTATAAAATACTCACGTTTGTGCCATTTACAGGTGCCATTTTGACAATTACCACTGAAGTTGAGCTAAATTTGCCATTTCATTCTTGGTTCCAATGCCAAAAACTAGAGATTAGAGCATACAGAATGAAAGTTTCAAACCTTTGATTTTTGACCATTTTTGACAGGCGCGTGCGTGGCTTATCAAAAATGGCAAAATTGGGCCAAAATTCGTTTTCAAAGAAACAACAAGACAACACTTTTCCTGGATTTCACATACATCCTAAAGCACAGCAAATGCATCAGAACATGTCTAGCTCTTGAGGAGGCCTAACCCTAACCCTAGCTTGGGCACTTCCAGACTACCGTACGTTGCGTAAACTTGCCCAAAAAGTTCCATGCTCAGGAAATTCCCCCAGTGCCTCCAAATGACTCAGAAACATTGCAAGTCACAGTTTTAAGCATTTTAAAATGCTCTGCAGTGAATCTTTTTTCAAATTTCCAGTTTGTCTTTCTTTTGGAATCTTCTGCTGAAATAGCTTATAAAATACTCACGTTTTGTGCCATTTACAGGTGCGATTTTGACAATTACCACAGAAGTTGAGCTAAATTTGCCATTTCATTCTTGGTTCCAATGCCAAAAACTAGAGATTAGAGCATACAGAATGAAAGTTTCAAACTTTTGATTTTTGACCATTTTTGACAGGCGCGAAAAATGGCAAAATTGGGCCAAAATTCGTTTTCAAGGAAACAACAAGACAACACTTTTCCTGCATTTCACATACATCCTAAAGCACAGCAAATGCATCAGAACATGTCTAGCTCTTGAGGAAAGCCTAACCCTAACGCTAGCTTGGGCACTTCCAGACTACCGTACGTTGCGTAAACTTGCCCAAAAAGTTCCATGCTCAGGAAATTCCCCCAGTGCCTCCAAATGACTCAGAAACATTGCAAGTCACAGTTTTAAGCATTTTAAAATGCTCTGCAGTGAAACTTTTTTCAAATTTCCAGTTTGTCTTTCTTTTGGAATCTGCTGCTGAAATGGCTTATAAAATACTCACTTTTTGCCATTTACAGGTGCCATTTTGACAATTAACACAGAAGTTGAGCTAAATTTGCCATTTCATTCTTGGTTCCAATGCCAAAAACTAGAGATTAGAGCATACAGAATGAAAGTTTCAAACTTTTGATTTTTGACCATTTTTGACAGGCGCGCGGCTTATCAAAAACGGCAAAATTGGGCCAAAATTCGTTTTCAAGGAAACAACAAGACAACACTTTTCCTGCATTTCACATACATCCTAAAGCACAGCAAATGCATCAGAACATGTCTAGCTCTTGAGGAAAGCCTAACCCTAACCCTAGCTTGGGCACTTCCAGACTACCGTACGTTGCGTAAACTTGCCCAAAAAGTTCCATGCTAGGGAAATTCCCCCAGTGCCTCCAAATGACTCAGAAACATTGCAAGTCACAGTTTTAAGCATTTTAAAATGCTCTGCAGTGAATCTTTTTTCAAATTTCCAGTTTGTCTTTCTTTTAGAATCTGCTGCTGAAATGGCTTATAAAATACTCACGTTTGTGCCATTTACAGGTGCCATTTTGACAATTACCACTGAAGTTGAGCTAAATTTGCCATTTCATTCTTGGTTCCAATGCCAAAAACTAGAGATTAGAGCATACAGAATGAAAGTTTCAAACTTTTGATTTTTGACCATTTTTGACAGGCGCGCGGCTTATCAGAAACGGTAAAATTGGGCCAAAATTCGTTTTCAAGGAAACAACAAGACAACACTTTTCCTGCATTTCACATACATCCTAAAGCACAGCAAATGCATCAGAACATGTTTAGCTCTTGAGGAAAGCCTAACCCTAACCCTAGCTCGGGCACTTCCAGACTACCGTACGTTGCGTAAACTTGCCCAAAAAGTTCCATGCTCAGGAAATTCCCCCAGTGCCTCCAAATGACTCAGAAACATTGCAAGTAACAGTTTTAAGCATTTTAAAATGCTCTGCAGTGAATCTTTTTTCAAATTTCCAGTTTGTCTTTCTTTTGGAATCTGCTGCTGAAATGGCTTATAAAATACTCTCGTTTGTGCCATTTACAGGTGCGATTTTGACAATTACCACTGAAGTTGAGCTAAATTTGCCATTTCATTCTTGGTTCCAATGCCAAAAACTAGAGATTAGAGCATACAGAATGAAAGTTTCAAACTTTTGATTTTTGACCATTTTTGACAGCAGCGCGGCTTATCAAAAACGGCAAAATTGGGCCAAAATTCGTTTTCAAGGAAACAACAAGACAACACTTTTCCTGCATTTCACATACATCCTAAAGCACAGCAAATGCATCAGAACATGTCTAGCTCTTGAGGAAAGCCTAACCCTAACCCTAGCTTGGGCACTTCCAGACTACCGTACGTTGCGTAAACTTGCCCAAAAAGTTCCATGCTCAGGAAATTCCCCCAGTGCCTCCAAATGACTCAGAAACATTGCAAGTCACAGTTTTAAGCATTTTAAAATGCTCTGCAGTGAATCTTTTTTCAAATATCCAGTTTGTCTTTCTTTTGGAATCTGCTGCTGAAATGGCTTATAAAATACTCACGTTTGTGCCATTTACAGGTGCCATTTTGACAATTACCACTGAAGTTGAGCTAAATTTGCCATTTCATTCTTGGTTCCAATGCCAAAAACTAGAGATTAGAGCATACAGAATGAAAGTTTCAAACTTTTGATTTTTGACCATTTTTGACAGGCGCGAAAAATGGCAAAATTGGGCCAAAATTCGTTTTCAAGGAAACAACAAGACAACACTTTTCCTGCATTTCACATACATCCTAAAGCACAGCAAATGCATCAGAACATGTCTAGCTCTTGAGGAAAGCCTAACCCTAACCCTAGCTTGGGCACTTCCAGACTACCGTACGTTGCGTAAACTTGCCCAAAAAGTTCCATGCTCAGGAAATTCCCCCAGTGCCTCCAAATGACTCAGAAACATTGCAAGTCACAGTTTTAAGCATTTTAAAATGCTCTGCAGTGAATCTTTTTTCAAATATCCAGTTTGTCTTTCTTTTGGAATCTGCTGCTGAAATGGCTTATAAAATACTCACGTTTGTGCCATTTACAGGTGCCATTTTGACAATTACCACTGAAGTTGAGCTAAATTTGCCATTTCATTCTTGGTTCCAATGCCAAAAACTAGAGATTAGAGCATACAGAATGAAAGTTTCAAACTTTTGATTTTTGACCATTTTTGACAGGCGCGCGAGCGGCTTATCAAAAACGGCAAAATTGGGCAAAAATTCGTTTCCAAGGAAACAACAAGACAACACTTTTCCTGCATTTCACATACATCCTAAAGCACAGCAAATGCATCAGAACATGTCTAGCTCTTGAGGAAGCCTAACCCTAACCCTAGCTTGGGCACTTCCAGACTACCGTACGTTGCGTAAACTTGCCCAAAAAGTTCCATGCTCAGGAAATTCCCCCAGTGCCTCCAAATGACTCAGAAACATTGCAAGTCACAGTTTTAAGCATTTTAAAATGCTCTGCAGTGAATCTTTTTTCAAATTTCCAGTTTGTCTTTCTTTTGGAATCTGCTGCTGAAATGGCTTATAAAATACTCACGTTTGTGCCATTTACAGGTGCCATTTTGACAATTACCACTGAAGTTGAGCTAAATTTGCCATTTCATTCTTGGTTCCAATGCCAAAAACTAGAGATTAGAGCATACAGAATGAAAGTTTCAAACTTTTGATTTTTGACCATTTTTGACAGGCGCGAAAAATGGCAAAATTGGGCCAAAATTCGTTTTCAAGGAAACAACAAGACAACACTTTTCCTGCATTTCACATACATCCTAAAGCACAGCAAATGCATCAGAACATGTCTAGCTCTTGAGGAAAGCCTAACCCTAACGCTAGCTTGGGCACTTCCAGACTACCGTACGTTGCGTAAACTTGCCCAAAAAGTTCCATGCTCAGGAAATTCCCCCAGTGCCTCCAAATGACTCAGAAACATTGCAAGTCACAGTTTTAAGCATTTTAAAATGCTCTGCAGTGAAACTTTTTTCAAATTTCCAGTTTGTCTTTCTTTTGGAATCTGCTGCTGAAATGGCTTATAAAATACTCACTTTTTGCCATTTACAGGTGCCATTTTGACAATTAACACAGAAGTTGAGCTAAATTTGCCATTTCATTCTTGGTTCCAATGCCAAAAACTAGAGATTAGAGCATACAGAATGAAAGTTTCAAACCTTTGATTTTTGACCATTTTTGACAGGCGCGCGGCTTATCAAAAACGGCAAAATTGGGCCAAAATTCGTTTTCAAGGAAACAACAAGACAACACTTTTCCTGCATTTCACATACATCCTAAAGCACAGCAAATGCATCAGAACATGTCTAGCTCTTGAGGAAAGCCTAACCCTAACCCTAGCTTGGGCACTTCCAGACTACCGTACGTTGAGTAAACTTGCCCAAAAAGTTCCATGCTCAGGAAATTCCCCCAGTGCCTCCAAATGACTCAGAAACATTGCAAGTCACAGTTTTAAGCATTTTAAAATGCTCTGCAGTGAATCTTTTTTCAAATTTCCAGTTTGTCTTTCTTTTGGAATCTTCTGCTGAAATAGCTTATAAAATACTCACGTTTTGTGCCATTTACAGGTGCCATTTTGACAATTACCACAGAAGTTGAGCTAAATTTGCCATTTCATTCTTGGTTCCAATGCCAAAAACTAGAGATTAGAGCATACAGAATGAAAGTTTCAAACTTTTGATTTTTGACCATTTTTGACAGGCGCGCGGCTTATCAAAAACGGCAAAATTGGGCCAAAATTCGTTTTCAAGGAAACAACAAGACAACACTTTTCCTGCATTTCACATACATCCTAAAGCACAGCAAATGCATCAGAACATGTCTAGCTCTTGAGGAAAGCCTAACCCTAACGCTAGCTTGGGCACTTCCAGACTACCGTACGTTGCGTAAACTTGCCCAAAAAGTTCCATGCTCAGGAAATTCCCCCAGTGCCTCCAAATGACTCAGAAACATTGCAAGTCACAGTTTTAAGCATTTTAAAATGCTCTGCAGTGAATCTTTTTTCAAATTTCCAGTTTGTCTTTCTTTTGGAATCTTCTGCTGAAATAGCTTATAAAATACTCACGTTTTGTGCCATTTACAGGTGCGATTTTGACAATTACCACAGAAGTTGAGCTAAATTTGCCATTTCATTCTTGGTTCCAATGCCAAAAACTAGAGATTAGAGCATACAGAATGAAAGTTTCAAACTTTTGATTTTTGACCATTTTTGACAGGCGCGAAAAATGGCAAAATTGGGCCAAAATTCGTTTTCAAGGAAACAACAAGACAACACTTTTCCTGCATTTCACATACATCCTAAAGCACAGCAAATGCATCAGAACATGTCTAGCTCTTGAGGAAAGCCTAACCCTAACCCTAGCTTGGGCACTTCCAGACTACCGTACGTTGCGTAAACTTGCCCAAAAAGTTCCATGCTCAGGAAATTCCCCCAGTGCCTCCAAATGACTCAGAAACATTGCAAGTCACAGTTTTAAGCATTTTAAAATGCTCTGCAGTGAAACTTTTTTCAAATTTCCAGTTTGTCTTTCTTTTGGAATCTGCTGCTGAAATGGCTTATAAAATACTCACGTTTGTGCCATTTACAGGTGCCATTTTGACAATTACCACTGAAGTTGAGCTAAATTTGCCATTTCATTCTTGGTTCCAATGCCAAAAACTAGAGATTAGAGCATACAGAATGAAAGTTTCAAACTTTTGATTTTTGACCATTTTTGACAGGCGCGCGGCTTATCAAAAACGGCAAAATTGGGCCAAAATTCGTTTTCAAGGAAACAACAAGACAACACTTTTCCTGCATTTCGCATACATCCTAAAGCACAGCAAATGCATCAGAACATGTCTAGCTCTTGAGGAAAGCCTAACCCTAACCCTAGCTCGGGCACTTCCAGACTACCGTACGTTGCGTAAACTTGCCCAAAAAGTTCCATGCTCAGGAAATTCCCCCAGTGCCTCCAAATGACTCAGAAACATTGCAAGTAACAGTTTTAAGCATTTTAAAATGCTCTGCAGTGAATCTTTTTTCAAATTTCCAGTTTGTCTTTCTTTTGGAATCTGCTGTTGAAATGGCTTATAAAATACTCTCGTTTGTGCCATTTACAGGTGCGATTTTGACAATTACCACTGAAGTTGAGCTAAATTTGCCATTTCATTCTTGGTTCCAATGCCAAAAACTAGAGATTTGAGCATACAGAATGAAAGTTTCAAACTTTTGATTTTTGACCATTTTTGACAGGCGCGCGGCTTATCAAAAACGGCAAAATTGGGCCAAAATTCGTTTTCAAGGAAACAACAAGACAACACTTTTCCTGCATTTCACATACATCCTAAAGCACAGCAAATGCATCAGAAAATGTCTAGCTCTTGAGGAAAGCCTAACCCTAACCCTAGCTTGGGCACTTCCAGACTACCGTACGTTGCGTAAACTTGCCCAAAAAGTTCCATGCTCAGGAAATTCCCCCAGTGCCTCCAAATGACTCAGAAACATTGCAAGTCACAGTTTTAAGCATTTTAAAATGCTCTGCAGTGAATCTTTTTTCAAATTTCCAGTTTGTCTTTCTTTTGGAATCTGCTGCTGAAATGGCTTATAAAATACTCACGTTTGTGCCATTTACAGGTGCCATTTTGACAATTACCACTGAAGTTGAGCTAAATTTGCCATTTCATTCTTGGTTCCAATGCCAAAAACTAGAGACTAGAGCATACAGAATGAAAGTTTCAAACTTTTGATTTTTGACCATTTTTGACAGGCGCGCGGCTTATCAAAAACGGCAAAATTGGGCCAAAATTCGTTTTCAAGGAAACAACAAGACAACACTTTTCCTGCATTTCACATACATCCTAAAGCACAGCAAATGCATCAGAACATGTCTAGCCCTTGAGGAAAGCCTAACCCTAACCCTAGCTTGGGCACTTCCAGACTACCATACGTTGCGTAAACTTGCCCAAAAAGTTCCATGCTCAGGAAATTCCCCCAGTGCCTCCAAATGACTCAGAAACATTGCAAGTCACAGTTTTAAGCATTTTAAAATGCTCTGCAGTGAATCTTTTTTCAAATTTCCAGTTTGTCTTTCTTTTGGAATCTGCTGCTGAAATGGCTTATAAAATACTCACGTTTGTGCCATTTACAGGTGCCATTTTGACAATTACCACAGAAGTTGAGCTAAATTTGCCATTTCATTCTTGGTTCCAATGCCAAAAACTAGAGATTAGAGCATACAGAATGAAAGTTTCAAACCTTTGATTTTTGAGCATTTTTGACAGGCGCGCGTGGCTTATCAAAAACGGCAAAATTGGGCCAAAATTCGTTTTCAAGGAAACAACAAGACAACACTTTTCCTGCATTTCACATACATCCTAAAGCACAGCAAATGCATCAGAAAATGTCTAGCTCTTGAGGAAAGCCTAACCCTAACCCTAGCTTGGGCACTTCCAGACTACCGTACGTTGCGTAAACTTGCCCAAAAAGTTCCATGCTCAGGAAATTCCCCCAGTGCCTCCAAATGACTCAGAAACATTGCAAGTCACAGTTTTAAGCATTTTAAAATGCTCTGCAGTGAATCTTTTTTCAAATTTCCAGTTTGTCTTTCTTTTGGAATCTGCTGCTGAAATGGCTTATAAAATACTCACGTTTGTGCCATTTACAGGTGCCATTTTGACAATTACCACTGAAGTTGAGCTAAATTTGCCATTTCATTCTTGGTTCCAATGCCAAAAACTAGAGATTAGAGCATACAGAGTGAAAGTTTCAAACTTTTGATTTTTGACCATTTTTGACAGGCGCGCGGCTTATCAAAAACGGCAAAATTGGGCCAAAATTCGTTTTCAAGGAAACAACAAGACAACACTTTTTCTGCATTTCACATACATCCTAAAGCACAGCAAATGCATCAGAACATGTCTAGCTCTTGAGGAAAGCCTAACCCTAACCCTAGCTTGGGCACTTCCAGACTACCGTACGTTGCGTAAACTTGCCCAAAAAGTTCCATGCTCAGGAAATTCCCCCAGTGCCTCCAAATGACTCAGAAACATTGCAAGTCACAGTTTTAAGCATTTTAAAATGCTCTGCAGTGAATCTTTTTTCAAATTTCCAGTTTGTCTTTCTTTTGGAATCTGCTGCTGAAATGGCTTATAAAATACTCACGTTTGTGCCATTTACAGGTGCCATTTTGACAATTACCACTGAAGTTGAGCTAAATTTGCCATTTCATTCTTGGTTCCAATGCCAAAAACTAGAGATTAGAGCATACAGAGTGAAAGTTTCAAACTTTTGATTTTTGACCATTTTTGACAGGCGCGCGGCTTATCAAAAACGGCAAAATTGGGCCAAAATTCGTTTTCAAGGAAACAACAAGACAACACTTTTCCTGCATTTCACATACATCCTAAAGCACAGCAAATGCATCAGAACATGTCTAGCTCTTGAGGAAAGCCTAACCCTAACGCTAGCTTGGGCACTTCCAGACTACCGTACGTTGCGTAAACTTGCCCAAAAAGTTCCATGCTCAGGAAATTCCCCCAGTGCCTCCAAATGACTCAGAAACATTGCAAGTCACAGTTTTAAGCATTTTAAAATGCTCTGCAGTGAATCTTTTTTCAAATTTCCAGTTTGTCTTTCTTTTGGAATCTTCTGCTGAAATAGCTTATAAAATACTCACGTTTTGTGCCATTTACAGGTGCGATTTTGACAATTACCACAGAAGTTGAGCTAAATTTGCCATTTCATTCTTGGTTCCAATGCCAAAAACTAGAGATTAGAGCATACAGAATGAAAGTTTCAAACTTTTGATTTTTGACCATTTTTGACAGGCGCGAAAAATGGCAAAATTGGGCCAAAATTCGTTTTCAAGGAAACAACAAGACAACACTTTTCCTGCATTTCACATACATCCTAAAGCACAGCAAATGCATCAGAACATGTCTAGCTCTTGAGGAAAGCCTAACCCTAACCCTAGCTTGGGCACTTCCAGACTACCGTACGTTGCGTAAACTTGCCCAAAAAGTTCCATGCTCAGGAAATTCCCCCAGTGCCTCCAAATGACTCAGAAACATTGCAAGTCACAGTTTTAAGCATTTTAAAATGCTCTGCAGTGAAACTTTTTTCAAATTTCCAGTTTGTCTTTCTTTTGGAATCTGCTGCTGAAATGGCTTATAAAATACTCACGTTTGTGCCATTTACAGGTGCCATTTTGACAATTACCACTGAAGTTGAGCTAAATTTGCCATTTCATTCTTGGTTCCAATGCCAAAAACTAGAGATTAGAGCATACAGAATGAAAGTTTCAAACTTTTGATTTTTGACCATTTTTGACAGGCGCGCGGCTTATCAAAAACGGCAAAATTGGGCCAAAATTCGTTTTCAAGGAAACAACAAGACAACACTTTTCCTGCATTTCGCATACATCCTAAAGCACAGCAAATGCATCAGAACATGTCTAGCTCTTGAGGAAAGCCTAACCCTAACCCTAGCTCGGGCACTTCCAGACTACCGTACGTTGCGTAAACTTGCCCAAAAAGTTCCATGCTCAGGAAATTCCCCCAGTGCCTCCAAATGACTCAGAAACATTGCAAGTAACAGTTTTAAGCATTTTAAAATGCTCTGCAGTGAATCTTTTTTCAAATTTCCAGTTTGTCTTTCTTTTGGAATCTGCTGTTGAAATGGCTTATAAAATACTCTCGTTTGTGCCATTTACAGGTGCGATTTTGACAATTACCACTGAAGTTGAGCTAAATTTGCCATTTCATTCTTGGTTCCAATGCCAAAAACTAGAGATTTGAGCATACAGAATGAAAGTTTCAAACTTTTGATTTTTGACCATTTTTGACAGGCGCGCGGCTTATCAAAAACGGCAAAATTGGGCCAAAATTCGTTTTCAAGGAAACAACAAGACAACACTTTTCCTGCATTTCACATACATCCTAAAGCACAGCAAATGCATCAGAAAATGTCTAGCTCTTGAGGAAAGCCTAACCCTAACCCTAGCTTGGGCACTTCCAGACTACCGTACGTTGCGTAAACTTGCCCAAAAAGTTCCATGCTCAGGAAATTCCCCCAGTGCCTCCAAATGACTCAGAAACATTGCAAGTCACAGTTTTAAGCATTTTAAAATGCTCTGCAGTGAATCTTTTTTCAAATTTCCAGTTTGTCTTTCTTTTGGAATCTGCTGCTGAAATGGCTTATAAAATACTCACGTTTGTGCCATTTACAGGTGCCATTTTGACAATTACCACTGAAGTTGAGCTAAATTTGCCATTTCATTCTTGGTTCCAATGCCAAAAACTAGAGACTAGAGCATACAGAATGAAAGTTTCAAACTTTTGATTTTTGACCATTTTTGACAGGCGCGCGGCTTATCAAAAACGGCAAAATTGGGCCAAAATTCGTTTTCAAGGAAACAACAAGACAACACTTTTCCTGCATTTCACATACATCCTAAAGCACAGCAAATGCATCAGAACATGTCTAGCCCTTGAGGAAAGCCTAACCCTAACCCTAGCTTGGGCACTTCCAGACTACCATACGTTGCGTAAACTTGCCCAAAAAGTTCCATGCTCAGGAAATTCCCCCAGTGCCTCCAAATGACTCAGAAACATTGCAAGTCACAGTTTTAAGCATTTTAAAATGCTCTGCAGTGAATCTTTTTTCAAATTTCCAGTTTGTCTTTCTTTTGGAATCTGCTGCTGAAATGGCTTATAAAATACTCACGTTTGTGCCATTTACAGGTGCCATTTTGACAATTACCACAGAAGTTGAGCTAAATTTGCCATTTCATTCTTGGTTCCAATGCCAAAAACTAGAGATTAGAGCATACAGAATGAAAGTTTCAAACCTTTGATTTTTGAGCATTTTTGACAGGCGCGCGTGGCTTATCAAAAACGGCAAAATTGGGCCAAAATTCGTTTTCAAGGAAACAACAAGACAACACTTTTCCTGCATTTCACATACATCCTAAAGCACAGCAAATGCATCAGAAAATGTCTAGCTCTTGAGGAAAGCCTAACCCTAACCCTAGCTTGGGCACTTCCAGACTACCGTACGTTGCGTAAACTTGCCCAAAAAGTTCCATGCTCAGGAAATTCCCCCAGTGCCTCCAAATGACTCAGAAACATTGCAAGTCACAGTTTTAAGCATTTTAAAATGCTCTGCAGTGAATCTTTTTTCAAATTTCCAGTTTGTCTTTCTTTTGGAATCTGCTGCTGAAATGGCTTATAAAATACTCACGTTTGTGCCATTTACAGGTGCCATTTTGACAATTACCACTGAAGTTGAGCTAAATTTGCCATTTCATTCTTGGTTCCAATGCCAAAAACTAGAGATTAGAGCATACAGAGTGAAAGTTTCAAACTTTTGATTTTTGACCATTTTTGACAGGCGCGCGGCTTATCAAAAACGGCAAAATTGGGCCAAAATTCGTTTTCAAGGAAACAACAAGACAACACTTTTTCTGCATTTCACATACATCCTAAAGCACAGCAAATGCATCAGAACATGTCTAGCTCTTGAGGAAAGCCTAACCCTAACCCTAGCTTGGGCACTTCCAGACTACCGTACGTTGCGTAAACTTGCCCAAAAAGTTCCATGCTCAGGAAATTCCCCCAGTGCCTCCAAATGACTCAGAAACATTGCAAGTCACAGTTTTAAGCATTTTAAAATGCTCTGCAGTGAATCTTTTTTCAAATTTCCAGTTTGTCTTTCTTTTGGAATCTGCTGCTGAAATGGCTTATAAAATACTCACGTTTGTGCCATTTACAGGTGCCATTTTGACAATTACCACTGAAGTTGAGCTAAATTTGCCATTTCATTCTTGGTTCCAATGCCAAAAACTAGAGATTAGAGCATACAGAATGAAAGTTTCAAACTTTTGATTTTTGACCATTTTTGACAGGAGCGCGGCTTATCAAAAACGGCAAAATTGGGCCAAAATTCGTTTTCAAGGAAACAACAAGACAACACTTTTCCTGCATTTCACATACATCCTAAAGCACAGAAAATGGATCAGAACATGTCTAGCTCTTGAGGAAAGCCTAACCCTAACCCTAGCTTGGGCACTTCCAGACTACCGTACGTTGCGTAAACTTGCCCAAAAAGTTCCATGCTCAGGAAATTCCCCCAGTGCCTCCAAATGACTCAGAAACATTGCAAGTCACAGTTTTAAGCATTTTAAAATGCTCTGCAGTGAATCTTTTTTCAAATTTCCAGTTTGTCTTTCTTTTGGAATCTGCTGCTGAAATGGCTTATAAAATACTCACGTTTGTGCCATTTACAGGTGCCATTTTGACAATTACCACTGAAGTTGAGCTAAATTTGCCATTTCATTCTTGGTTCCAATGCCAAAAACTAGAGATTTGAGCATACAGAATGAAAGTTTCAAACTTTTGATTTTTGACCATTTTTGACAGGCGCGCGGCTTATCAAAAACGGCAAAATTGGGCCAAAATTCGTTTTCAAGGAAACAACAAGACAACACTTTTCCTGCATTTCACATACATCCTAAAGCACAGCAAATGCATCAGAACATGTCTAGCTCTTGAGGAAAGCCTAACCCTAACGCTAGCTTGGGCACTTCCAGACTACCGTACGTTGCGTAAACTTGCCCAAAAAGTTCCATGCTCAGGAAATTCCCCCAGTGCCTCCAAATGACTCAGAAACATTGCAAGTCACAGTTTTAAGCATTTTAAAATGCTCTGCAGTGAATCTTTTTTCAAATTTCCAGTTTGTCTTTCTTTTGGAATCTTCTGCTGAAATAGCTTATAAAATACTCACGTTTTGTGCCATTTACAGGTGCGATTTTGACAATTACCACAGAAGTTGAGCTAAATTTGCCATTTCATTCTTGGTTCCAATGCCAAAAACTAGAGATTAGAGCATACAGAATGAAAGTTTCAAACTTTTGATTTTTGACCATTTTTGACAGGCGCGAAAAATGGCAAAATTGGGCCAAAATTCGTTTTCAAGGAAACAACAAGACAACACTTTTCCTGCATTTCACATACATCCTAAAGCACAGCAAATGCATCAGAACATGTCTAGCTCTTGAGGAAAGCCTAACCCTAACCCTAGCTTGGGCACTTCCAGACTACCGTACGTTGCGTAAACTTGCCCAAAAAGTTCCATGCTCAGGAAATTCCCCCAGTGCCTCCAAATGACTCAGAAACATTGCAAGTCACAGTTTTAAGCATTTTAAAATGCTCTGCAGTGAAACTTTTTTCAAATTTCCAGTTTGTCTTTCTTTTGGAATCTGCTGCTGAAATGGCTTATAAAATACTCACGTTTGTGCCATTTACAGGTGCCATTTTGACAATTACCACTGAAGTTGAGCTAAATTTGCCATTTCATTCTTGGTTCCAATGCCAAAAACTAGAGATTAGAGCATACAGAATGAAAGTTTCAAACTTTTGATTTTTGACCATTTTTGACAGGCGCGCGGCTTATCAAAAACGGCAAAATTGGGCCAAAATTCGTTTTCAAGGAAACAACAAGACAACACTTTTCCTGCATTTCACATACATCCTAAAGCACAGCAAATGCATCAGAACATGTCTAGCTCTTGAGGAAAGCCTAACCCTAACCCTAGCTTGGGCACTTCCAGACTACCGTACGTTGCGTAAACTTGCCCAAAAAGTTCCATGCTCAGGAAATTCCCCCAGTGCCTCCAAATGACTCAGAAACATTGCAAGTCACAGTTTTAAGCATTTTAAAATGCTCTGCAGTGAATCTTTTTTCAAATTTCCAGTTTGTCTTTCTTTTGGAATCTGCTGCTGAAATGGCTTATAAAATACTCACGTTTGTGCAGTTTACAGGTGCCTTATTGACAATTACCACTGAAGTTGAGCTAAATTTGCCATTTCATTCTTGGTTCCAATGCCAAAAACTAGAGATTAGAGCATACAGAATGAAAGTTTCAAACTTTTGATTTTTGACCATTTTTGACAGGCGCGCGGCTTATCAGAAACGGTAAAATTGGGCCAAAATTCGTTTTCAAGGAAACAACAAGACAACACTTTTCCTGCATTTCACATACATCCTAAAGCACAGCAAATGCATCAGAACATGTTTAGCTCTTGAGGAAAGCCTAACCCTAACCCTAGCTCGGGCACTTCCAGACTACCGTACGTTGCGTAAACTTGCCCAAAAAGTTCCATGCTCAGGAAATTCCCCCAGTGCCTCCAAATGACTCAGAAACATTGCAAGTAACAGTTTTAAGCATTTTAAAATGCTCTGCAGTGAATCTTTTTTCAAATTTCCAGTTTGTCTTTCTTTTGGAATCTGCTGCTGAAATGGCTTATAAAATACTCACGTTTGTGCCATTTACAGGTGCCATTTTGACAATTACCACTGAAGTTGAGCTAAATTTGCCATTTCATTCTTGGTTCCAATGCCAAAAACTAGAGACAAGAGCATACAGAATGAAAGTTTCAAACTTTTGATTTTTGACCATTTTTGACAGGCGCGCGGCTTATCAAAAACGGCAAAATTGGGCCAAAATTCGTTTTCAAGGAAACAACAAGACAACACTTTTCCTGCATTTCACATACATCCTAAAGCACAGCAAATGCATCAGAACATGTCTAGCCCTTGAGGAAAGCCTAACCCTAACCCTAGCTTGGGCACTTCCAGACTACCATACGTTGCGTAAACTTGCCCAAAAAGTTCCATGCTCAGGAAATTCCCCCAGTGCCTCCAAATGACTCAGAAACATTGCAAGTCACAGTTTTAAGCATTTTAAAATGCTCTGCAGTGAATCTTTTTTCAAATTTCCAGTTTGTCTTTCTTTTGGAATCTGCTGCTGAAATGGCTTATAAAATACTCACGTTTGTGCCATTTACAGGTGCCATTTTGACAATTACCACAGAAGTTGAGCTAAATTTGCCATTTCATTCTTGGTTCCAATGCCAAAAACTAGAGATTAGAGCATACAGAATGAAAGTTTCAAACCTTTGATTTTTGAGCATTTTTGACAGGCGCGCGTGGCTTATCAAAAACGGCAAAATTGGGCCAAAATTCGTTTTCAAGGAAACAACAAGACAACACTTTTCCTGCATTTCACATACATCCTAAAGCACAGCAAATGCATCAGAAAATGTCTAGCTCTTGAGGAAAGCCTAACCCTAACCCTAGCTTGGGCACTTCCAGACTACCGTACGTTGCGTAAACTTGCCCAAAAAGTTCCATGCTCAGGAAATTCCCCCAGTGCCTCCAAATGACTCAGAAACATTGCAAGTCACAGTTTTAAGCATTTTAAAATGCTCTGCAGTGAATCTTTTTTCAAATTTCCAGTTTGTCTTTCTTTTGGAATCTGCTGCTGAAATGGCTTATAAAATACTCACGTTTGTGCCATTTACAGGTGCCATTTTGACAATTACCACTGAAGTTGAGCTAAATTTGCCATTTCATTCTTGGTTCCAATGCCAAAAACTAGAGATTAGAGCATACAGAGTGAAAGTTTCAAACTTTTGATTTTTGACCATTTTTGACAGGCGCGAGGCTTATCAAAAACGGCAAAATTGGGCCAAAATTCGTTTTCAAGGAAACAACAAGACAACACTTTTTCTGCATTTCACATACATCCTAAAGCACAGCAAATGCATCAGAACATGTCTAGCTCTTGAGGAAAGCCTAACCCTAACCCTAGCTTGGGCACTTCCAGACTACCGTACGTTGCGTAAACTTGCCCAAAAAGTTCCATGCTCAGGAAATTCCCCCAGTGCCTCCAAATGACTCAGAAACATTGCAAGTCACAGTTTTAAGCATTTTAAAATGCTCTGCAGTGAATCTTTTTTCAAATTTCCAGTTTGTCTTTCTTTTGGAATCTGCTGCTGAAATGGCTTATAAAATACTCACGTTTGTGCCATTTACAGGTGCCATTTTGACAATTACCACTGAAGTTGAGCTAAATTTGCCATTTCATTCTTGGTTCCAATGCCAAAAACTAGAGATTAGAGCATACAGAATGAAAGTTTCAAACTTTTGATTTTTGACCATTTTTGACAGGAGCGCGGCTTATCAAAAACGGCAAAATTGGGCCAAAATTCGTTTTCAAGGAAACAACAAGACAACACTTTTCCTGCATTTCACATACATCCTAAAGCACAGAAAATGGATCAGAACATGTCTAGCTCTTGAGGAAAGCCTAACCCTAACCCTAGCTTGGGCACTTCCAGACTACCGTACGTTGCGTAAACTTGCCCAAAAAGTTCCATGCTCAGGAAATTCCCCCAGTGCCTCCAAATGACTCAGAAACATTGCAAGTCACAGTTTTAAGCATTTTAAAATGCTCTGCAGTGAATCTTTTTTCAAATTTCCAGTTTGTCTTTCTTTTGGAATCTGCTGCTGAAATGGCTTATAAAATACTCACGTTTGTGCCATTTACAGGTGCCATTTTGACAATTACCACTGAAGTTGAGCTAAATTTGCCATTTCATTCTTGGTTCCAATGCCAAAAACTAGAGATTAGAGCATACAGAATGAAAGTTTCAAACTTTTGATTTTTGACCATTTTTGACAGGAGCGCGGCTTATCAAAAACGGCAAAATTGGGCCAAAATTCGTTTTCAAGGAAACAACAAGACAACACTTTTCCTGCATTTCACATACATCCTAAAGCACAGCAAATGCATCAGAACATGTCTAGCTCTTGAGGAAAGCCTAACCCTAACCCTAGCTTGGGCACTTCCAGACTACCGTACGTTGCGTAAACTTGCCCAAAAAGTTCCATGCTCAGGAAATTCCCCCAGTGCCTCCAAATGACTCAGAAACATTGCAAGTCACAGTTTTAAGCATTTTAAAATGCTCTGCAGTGAATCTTTTTTCAAATTTCCAGTTTGTCTTTCTTTTGGAATCTGCTGCTGAAATGGCTTATAAAATACTCACGTTTGTGCCATTTACAGGTGCCATTTTGACAATTACCACTGAAGTTGAGCTAAATTTGCCATTTCATTCTTGGGTCCAATGCCAAAAACTAGAGATTAGAGCATACAGAATGAAAGTTTCAAACTCTTGATTTTTGACCATTTTTGACAGGCGCGCGGCTTATCAAAAACGGCAAAATTGGGCCAAAATTCGTTTTCAAGGAAACAACAAGACAACACTTTTCCTGCATTTCACATACATCCTAAAGCACAGCAAATGCATCAGAACATGTCTAGCTCTTGAGGAAAGCCTAACCCTAACCCTAGCTTGGGCACTTCCAGACTACCGTACGTTGCGTAAACTTGCCCAAAAAGTTCCATGCTCAGGAAATTCCCCCAGTGCCTCCAAATGACTCAGAAACATTGCAAGTCACAGTTTTAAGCATTTTAAAATGCTCTGCAGTGAATCTTTTTTCAAATTTCCAGTTTGTCTTTCTTTTGGAATCTGCTGCTGAAATGGCTTATAAAATACTCACGTTTGTGCCATTTACAGGTGCCATTTTGACAATTACCACTGAAGTTGAGCTAAATTTGCCATTTCATTCTTGGTTCCAATGCCAAAAACTAGAGATTAGAGCATACAGAATGAAAGTTTCAAACTTTTGATTTTTGACCATTTTTGACAGGCGCGCGGCTTATCAAAAACGGCAAAATTGGGCCAAAATTCGTTTTCAAGGAAACAACAAGACAACACTTTTCCTGCATTTCACATACATCCTAAAGCACAGCAAATGCATCAGAACATGTCTAGCTCTTGAGGAAAGCCTAACCCTAACCCTAGCTTGGGCACTTCCAGACTACCGTACGTTGCGTAAACTTGCCCAAAAAGTTCCATGCTCAGGAAATTCCCCCAGTGCCTCCAAATGACTCAGAAACATTGCAAGTCACAGTTTTAAGCATTTTAAAATGCTCTGCAGTGAATCTTTTTTCAAATTTCCAGTTTGTCTTTCTTTTGGAATCTGCTGCTGAAATGGCTTATAAAATACTCACGTTTGTGCCATTTACAGGTGCCATTTTGACAATTACCACTGAAGTTGAGCTAAATTTGCCATTTCATTCTTGGTTCCAATGCCAAAAACTAGAGATTAGAGCATACAGAATGAAAGTTTCAAACTTTTGATTTTTGACCATTTTTGACAGGCGCGCGGCTTATCAAAAACAGCAAAATTGGGCCAAATTCGTTTTCAAGGAAACAACAAGACAACACTTTTCCTGCATTTCACATACATCCTAAAGCACAGCAAATGCATCAGAACATGTCTAGCTCTTGAGGAAAGCCTAACCCTAACCCTAGCTTGGGCACTTCCAGACTACCGTACGTTGCGTAAACTTGCCCAAAAAGTTCCATGCTCAGGAAATTCCCCCAGTGCCTCCAAATGACTCAGAAACATTGCAAGTCACAGTTTTAAGCATTTTAAAATGCTCTGCAGTGAATCTTTTTTCAAATTTCCAGTTTGTCTTTCTTTTGGAATCTGCTGCTGAAATGGCTTATAAAATACTCACGTTTGTGCCATTTACAGGTGCCATTTTGACAATTACCACTGAAGTTGAGCTAAATTTGCCATTTCATTCTTGGTTCCAATGCCAAAAACTAGAGATTAGTGCATACAGAGTGAAAGTTTCAAACTTTTGATTTTTGACCATTTTTGACAGGCGCGCGGCTTATCAAAAACGGCAAAATTGGGCCAAAATTCGTTTTCAAGGAAACAACAAGACAACACTTTTTCTGCATTTCACATACATCCTAAAGCACAGCAAATGCATCAGAACATGTCTAGCTCTTGAGGAAAGCCTAACCCTAACCCTAGCTTGGGCACTTCCAGACTACCGTACGTTGCGTAAACTTGCCCAAAAAGTTCCATGCTCAGGAAATTCCCCCAGTGCCTCCAAATGACTCAGAAACATTGCAAGTCACAGTTTTAAGCATTTTAAAATGCTCTGCAGTGAATCTTTTTTCAAATTTCCAGTTTGTCTTTCTTTTGGAATCTGCTGCTGAAATGGCTTATAAAATACTCACGTTTGTGCCATTTACAGGTGCCATTTTGACAATTACCACTGAAGTTGAGCTAAATTTGCCATTTCATTCTTGGTTCCAATGCCAAAAACTAGAGATTAGAGCATACAGAATGAAAGTTTCAAACTTTTGATTTTTGACCATTTTTGACAGGAGCGCGGCTTATCAAAAACGGCAAAATTGGGCCAAAATTCGTTTTCAAGGAAACAACAAGACAACACTTTTCCTGCATTTCACATACATCCTAAAGCACAGAAAATGGATCAGAACATGTCTAGCTCTTGAGGAAAGCCTAACCCTAACCCTAGCTTGGGCACTTCCAGACTACCGTACGTTGCGTAAACTTGCCCAAAAAGTTCCATGCTCAGGAAATTCCCCCAGTGCCTCCAAATGACTCAGAAACATTGCAAGTCACAGTTTTAAGCATTTTAAAATGCTCTGCAGTGAATCTTTTTCAAATTTCCAGTTTGTCTTTCTTTTGGAATCTGCTGCTGAAATGGCTTATAAAATACTCACGTTTGTGCCATTTACAGGTGCCATTTTGACAATTACCACTGAAGTTGAGCTAAATTTGCCATTTCATTCTTGGTTCCAATGCCAAAAACTAGAGACTAGAGCATACAGAATGAAAGTTTCAAACTTTTGATTTTTGACCATTTTTGACAGGCGCGCGGCTTATCAAAAACGGCAAAATTGGGCCAAAATTCGTTTTCAAGGAAACAACAAGACAACACTTTTCCTGCATTTCACATACATCCTAAAGCACAGCAAATGCATCAGAACATGTCTAGCCCTTGAGGAAAGCCTAACCCTAACCCTAGCTTGGGCACTTCCAGACTACCGTACGTTGCTTAAACTTGCCCAAAAAGTTCCATGCTCAGGAAATTCCCCCAGGCCTCCAAATGACTCTGAAACATTGCAAGTCACAGTTTTAAGCATTTTAAAATGCTCTGCAGTGAATCTTTTTTCAAATTTCCAGTTTGTCTTTCTTTTGGAATCTGCTGCTGAAATGGCTTATAAAATACTCACGTTTGTGCCATTTACAGGTGCCATTTTGACAATTACCACTGAAGTTGAGCTAAATTTGCCATTTCATTCTTGGTTCCAATGCCAAAAACTAGAGATTATAGCATACAGAATGAAAGTTTCAAACTTTTGATTTTTGACCATTTTTGACAGGCACGCGGCTTATCAAAAACGGCAAAATTGGGCCAAAATTCGTTTTCAAGTAAACAACAAGACAACACTTTTCCTGCATTTCACATACATCCTAAAGCACAGCAAATGCATCAGAACATGTCTAGCCCTTGAGGAAAGCCTAACCCTAACCCTAGCTTGGGCACTTCCAGACTACCGTACGTTGCGTAAACTTGCCCAAAAAGTTCCATGCTCAGGAAATTCCCCCAGGCCTCCAAATGACTCTGAAACATTGCAAGTCACAGTTTTAAGCATTTTAAAATGCTCTGCAGTGAATCTTTTTTCAAATTTCCAGTTTGTCTTTCTTTTGGAATCTGCTGCTGAAATGGCTTATAAAATACTCACGTTTGTGCCATTTACAGGTGCCATTTTGACAATTACCACTGAAGTTGAGCTAAATTTGCCATTTCATTCTTGGTTCCAATGCCAAAAACTAGAGATTATAGCATACAGAATGAAAGTTTCAAACTTTTGATTTTTGACCATTTTTGACAGGCGCGCGGCTTATCAAAAACGGCAAAATTGGGCCAAAATTCGTTTTCAAGGAAACAACAAGACAACACTTTTCCTGCATTTCACATACATCCTAAAGCACAGCAAATGCATCAGAACATGTCTAGCTCTTGAGGAAAGCCTAACCCTAACCCTAGCTTGGGCACTTCCAGACTACCGTACGTTGCGTAAACTTGCCCAAAAAGTTCCATGCTCAGGAAATTCCCCCAGTGCCTCCAAATGACTCAGAAACATTGCAAGTCACAGTTTTAAGCATTTTAAAATGCTCTGCAGTGAATCTTTTTTCAAATTTCCAGTTTGTCTTTCTTTTGGAATCTGCTGCTGAAATGGCTTATAAAATACTCACGTTTGTGCCATTTACAGGTGCCATTTTGACAATTACCACTGAAGTTGAGCTAAATTTGCCATTTCATTCTTGGTTCCAATGCCAAAAACTAGAGATTAGAGCATACAGAATGAAAGTTTCAAACTTTTGATTTTTGACCATTTTTGACAGGCGCGCGCGCGGCTTATCAAAAACGGCAAAATTGGGCTAAAATTCGTTTTCAAGGAAACAACAAGACAACACTTTTCCTGCATTTCACATACATCCTAAAGCACAGCAAATGCATCAGAACATGTCTAGCTCTTGAGGAAAGCCTAACCCTAACCCTAGCTTGGGCACTTCCAGACTACCGTACGTTGCGTAAACTTGCCCAAAAAGTTCCATGCTCAGGAAATTCCCCCAGTGCCTCCAAATGACTCAGAAACATTGCAAGTCACAGTTTTAAGCATTTTAAAATGCTCTGCAGTGAATCTTTTTTCAAATTTCCAGTTTGTCTTTCTTTTGGAATCTGCTGCTGAAATGGCTTATAAAATACTCACGTTTGTGCCATTTACAGGTGCCATTTTGACAATTACCACTGAAGTTGAGCTAAATTTGCCATTTCATTCTTGGTTCCAATGCCAAAAACTAGAGACTAGAGCATACAGAATGAAAGTTTCAAACTTTTGATTTTTGACCATTTTTGACAGGCGCGCGGCTTATCAAAAACGGCAAAATTGGGCCAAAATTCGTTTTCAAGGAAACAACAAGACAACACTTTTCCTGCATTTCACATACATCCTAAAGCACAGCAAATGCATCAGAACATGTCTAGCCCTTGAGGAAAGCCTAACCCTAACCCTAGCTTGGGCACTTCCAGACTACCATACGTTGCGTAAACTTGCCCAAAAAGTTCCATGCTCAGGAAATTCCCCCAGTGCCTCCAAATGACTCAGAAACATTGCAAGTCACAGTTTTAAGCATTTTAAAATGCTCTGCAGTGAATCTTTTTTCAAATTTCCAGTTTGTCTTTCTTTTGGAATCTGCTGCTGAAATGGCTTATAAAATACTCACGTTTGTGCCATTTACAGGTGCCATTTTGACAATTACCACTGAAGTTGAGCTAAATTTGCCATTTCATTCTTGGTTCCAATGCCAAAAACTAGAGATTAGAGCATACAGAGTGAAAGTTTCAAACTTTTGATTTTTGACCATTTTTGACAGGCGCGCGGCTTATCAAAAACGGCAAAATTGGGCCAAAATTCGTTTTCAAGGAAACAACAAGACAACACTTTTTCTGCATTTCACATACATCCTAAAGCACAGCAAATGCATCAGAACATGTCTAGCTCTTGAGGAAAGCCTAACCCTAACCCTAGCTTGGGCACTTCCAGACTACCGTACGTTGCGTAAACTTGCCCAAAAAGTTCCATGCTCAGGAAATTCCCCCAGGCCTCCAAATGACTCTGAAACATTGCAAGTCACAGTTTTAAGCATTTTAAAATGCTCTGCAGTGAATCTTTTTTCAAATTTCCAGTTTGTCTTTCTTTTGGAATCTGCTGCTGAAATGGCTTATAAAATACTCACGTTTGTGCCATTTACAGGTGCCATTTTGACAATTACCACTGAAGTTGAGCTAAATTTGCCATTTCATTCTTGGTTCCAATGCCAAAAACTAGAGATTATAGCATACAGAATGAAAGTTTCAAACTTTTGATTTTTGACCATTTTTGACAGGCGCGCGGCTTATCAAAAACGGCAAAATTGGGCCAAAATTCGTTTTCAAGGAAACAACAAGACAACACTTTTTCTGCATTTCACATACATCCTAAAGCACAGAAAATGGATCAGAACATGTCTAGCTCTTGAGGAAAGCCTAACCCTAACCCTAGCTTGGGCACTTCCAGACTACCGTACGTTGCGTAAACTTGCCCAAAAAGTTCCATGCTCAGGAAATTCCCCCAGTGCCTCCAAATGACTCAGAAACATTGCAAGTCACAGTTTTTAGCATTTTAAAATGCTCTGCAGTGAATCTTTTTCAAATTTCCAGTTTGTCTTTCTTTTGGAATCTGCTGCTGAAATGGCTTATAAAATACTCACGTTTGTGCCATTTACAGGTGCCATTTTGACAATTACCACTGAAGTTGAGCTAAATTTGCCATTTCATTCTTGGTTCCAATGCCAAAAACTAGAGATTAGAGCATACAGAATGAAAGTTTCAAACTTTTGATTTTTGACCATTTTTGACAGGCGCGCGGCTTATCAAAAACGGCAAAATTGGGCCAAAATTCGTTTTCAAGGAAACAACAAGACAACACTTTTCCTGCATTTCACATACATCCTAAAGCACAGCAAATGCATCAGAACATGTCTAGCTCTTGAGGAAAGCCTAACCCTAACCCTAGCTTGGGCACTTCCAGACTACCGTACGTTGCGTAAACTTGCCCAAAAAGTTCCATGCTCAGGAAATTCCCCCAGTGCCTCCAAATGACTCAGAAACATTGCAAGTCACAGTTTTAAGCATTTTAAAATGCTCTGCAGTGAATCTTTTTTCAAATTTCCAGTTTGTCTTTCTTTTGGAATCTGCTGCTGAAATGGCTTATAAATTCTCACGTTTGTGCCATTTACAGGTGCCATTTTGACAATTACCACTGAAGTTGAGCTAAATTTGCCATTTCATTCTTGGTTCCAATGCCAAAAACTAGAGATTAGAGCATACAGAATGAAAGTTTCAAACTTTTGATTTTTGACCATTTTTGACAGGCGCGCGCGCGGCTTATCAAAAACGGCAAAATTGGGCCAAAATACGTTTTCAAGGAAACAACAAGACAACACTTTTCCTGCATTTCACATACATCCTAAAGCACAGCAAATGCATCAGAACATGTCTAGCTCTTGAGGAAAGCCTAACCCTAACCCTAGCTTGGGCACTTCCAGACTACCGTACGTTGCGTAAACTTGCCCAAAAAGTTCCATGCTCAGGAAATTCCCCCAGTGCCTCCAAATGACTCAGAAACATTGCAAGTCACAGTTTTAAGCATTTTAAAATGCTCTGCAGTGAATCTTTTTTCAAATTTCCAGTTTGTCTTTCTTTTGGAATCTGCTGCTGAAATGGCTTATAAAATACTCACGTTTGTGCCATTTACAGGTGCCATTTTGACAATTACCACTGAAGTTGAGCTAAATTTGCCATTTCATTCTTGGTTCCAATGCCAAAAACTAGAGATTAGAGCATACAGAATGAAAGTTTCAAACTTTTGATTTTTGACCATTTTTGACAGGCTTATCAAAAACGGCAAAATTGGGCCAAAATTCGTTTTCAAGGAAACAACAAGACAACACTTTTCCTGCATTTCACATACATCCTAAAGCACAGCAAATGCATCAGAACATGTCTAGCTCTTGAGGAAAGCCTAACCCTAACCCTAGCTTGGGCACTTCCAGACTACCGTACGTTGCGTAAACTTGCCCAAAAAGTTCCATGCTCAGGAAATTCCCCCAGTGCCTCCAAATGACTCAGAAACATTGCAAGTCACAGTTTTAAGCATTTTAAAATGCTCTGCAGTGAATCTTTTTTCAAATTTCCAGTTTGTCTTTCTTTTGGAATCTGCTGCTGAAATGGCTTATAAAATACTCACGTTTGTGCCATTTACAGGTGCCATTTTGACAATTACCACTGAAGTTGAGCTAAATTTGCCATTTCATTCTTGGTTCCAATGCCAAAAACTAGAGACTAGAGCATACAGAATGAAAGTTTCAAACTTTTGATTTTTGACCATTTTTGACAGGCGCGCGGCTTATCAAAAACGGCAAAATTGGGCCAAAATTCGTTTTCAAGGAAACAACAAGACAACACTTTTCCTGCATTTCACATACATCCTAAAGCACAGCAAATGCATCAGAACATGTCTAGCCCTTGAGGAAAGCCTAACCCTAACCCTAGCTTGGGCACTTCCAGACTACCATACGTTGCGTAAACTTGCCCAAAAAGTTCCATGCTCAGGAAATTCCCCCAGTGCCTCCAAATGACTCAGAAACATTGCAAGTCACAGTTTTTAGCATTTTAAAATGCTCTGCAGTGAATCTTTTTCAAATTTCCAGTTTGTCTTTCTTTTGGAATCTGCTGCTGAAATGGCTTATAAAATACTCACGTTTGTGCCATTTACAGGTGCCATTTTGACAATTACCACTGAAGTTGAGCTAAATTTGCCATTTCATTCTTGGTTCCAATGCCAAAAACTAGAGACTAGAGCATACAGAATGAAAGTTTCAAACTTTTGATTTTTGACCATTTTTGACAGGCGCGCGGCTTATCAAAAACGGCAAAATTGGGCCAAAATTCGTTTTCAAGGAAACAACAAGACAACACTTTTCCTGCATTTCACATACATCCTAAAGCACAGCAAATGCATCAGAACATGTCTAGCTCTTGAGGAAAGCCTAACCCTAACCCTAGCTTGGGCACTTCCAGACTACCGTACGTTGCGTAAACTTGCCCAAAAAGTTCCATGCTCAGGAAATTCCCCCAGTGCCTCCAAATGACTCAGAAACATTGCAAGTCACAGTTTTAAGCATTTTAAAATGCTCTGCAGTGAATCTTTTTTCAAATTTCCAGTTTGTCTTTCTTTTGGAATCTGCTGCTGAAATGGCTTATAAAATACTCACGTTTGTGCCATTTACAGGTGCCATTTTGACAATTACCACTGAAGTTGAGCTAAATTTGCCATTTCATTCTTGGTTCCAATGCCAAAAACTAGAGATTAGAGCATACAGAATGAAAGTTTCAAACTTTTGATTTTTGACCATTTTTGACAGAGCGCGGCTTATCAAAAACGGCAAAATTGGGCCAAAATTCGTTTTCAAGGAAACAACAAGACAACACTTTTCCTGCATTTCACATACATCCTAAAGCACAGAAAATGGATCAGAACATGTCTAGCTCTTGAGGAAAGCCTAACCCTAACCCTAGGTTGGGCACTTCCAGACTACCGTACGTTGCGTAAACTTGCCCAAAAAGTTCCATGCTCAGGAAATTCCCCCAGTGCCTCCAAATGACTCAGAAACATTGCAAGTCACAGTTTTAAGCATTTTAAAATGCTCTGCAGTGAATCTTTTTCAAATTTCCAGTTTGTCTTTCTTTTGGAATCTGCTGCTGAAATGGCTTATAAAATACTCACGTTTGTGCCATTTACAGGTGCCATTTTGACAATTACCACTGAAGTTGAGCTAAATTTGCCATTTCATTCTTGGTTCCAATGCCAAAAACTAGAGACTAGAGCATACAGAATGAAAGTTTCAAACTTTTGATTTTTGACCATTTTTGACAGGCGCGCGGCTTATCAAAAACGGCAAAATTGGGCCAAAATTCGTTTTCAAGGAAACAACAAGACAACACTTTTCCTGCATTTCACATACATCCTAAAGCACAGCAAATGCATCAGAACATGTCTAGCCCTTGAGGAAAGCCTAACCCTAACCCTAGCTTGGGCACTTCCAGACTACCGTACGTTGCTTAAACTTGCCCAAAAAGTTCCATGCTCAGGAAATTCCCCCAGGCCTCCAAATGACTCAGAAACATTGCAAGTCACAGTTTTAAGCATTTTAAAATGCTCTGCAGTGAATCTTTTTTCAAATTTCCAGTTTGTCTTTCTTTTGGAATCTGCTGCTGAAATGGCTTATAAAATACTCACGTTTGTGCCATTTACAGGTGCCATTTTGACAATTACCACTGAAGTTGAGCTAAATTTGCCATTTCATTCTTGGTTCCAATGCCAAAAACTAGAGATTATAGCATACAGAATGAAAGTTTCAAACTTTTGATTTTTGACCATTTTTGACAGGCACGCGGCTTATCAAAAACGGCAAAATTGGGCCAAAATTCGTTTTCAAGTAAACAACAAGACAACACTTTTCCTGCATTTCACATACATCCTAAAGCACAGCAAATGCATCAGAACATGTCTAGCCCTTGAGGAAAGCCTAACCCTAACCCTAGCTTGGGCACTTCCAGACTACCGTACGTTGCGTAAACTTGCCCAAAAAGTTCCATGCTCAGGAAATTCCCCCAGGCCTCCAAATGACTCTGAAACATTGCAAGTCACAGTTTTAAGCATTTTAAAATGCTCTGCAGTGAATCTTTTTTCAAATTTCCAGTTTGTCTTTCTTTTGGAATCTGCTGCTGAAATGGCTTATAAAATACTCACGTTTGTGCCATTTACAGGTGCCATTTTGACAATTACCACTGAAGTTGAGCTAAATTTGCCATTTCATTCTTGGTTCCAATGCCAAAAACTAGAGATTATAGCATACAGAATGAAAGTTTCAAACTTTTGATTTTTGACCATTTTTGACAGGCGCGCGGCTTATCAAAAACGGCAAAATTGGGCCAAAATTCGTTTTCAAGGAAACAACAAGACAACACTTTTCCTGCATTTCACATACATCCTAAAGCACAGCAAATGCATCAGAACATGTCTAGCTCTTGAGGAAAGCCTAACCCTAACCCTAGCTTGGGCACTTCCAGACTACCGTACGTTGCGTAAACTTGCCCAAAAAGTTCCATGCTCAGGAAATTCCCCCAGTGCCTCCAAATGACTCAGAAACATTGCAAGTCACAGTTTTAAGCATTTTAAAATGCTCTGCAGTGAATCTTTTTTCAAATTTCCAGTTTGTCTTTCTTTTGGAATCTGCTGCTGAAATGGCTTATAAAATACTCACGTTTGTGCCATTTACAGGTGCCATTTTGACAATTACCACTGAAGTTGAGCTAAATTTGCCATTTCATTCTTGGTTCCAATGCCAAAAACTAGAGATTAGAGCATACAGAATGAAAGTTTCAAACTTTTGATTTTTGACCATTTTTGACAGGCGCGCGCGCGGCTTATCAAAAACGGCAAAATTGGGCTAAAATTCGTTTTCAAGGAAACAACAAGACAACACTTTTCCTGCATTTCACATACATCCTAAAGCACAGAAAATGGATCAGAACATGTCTAGCTCTTGAGGAAAGCCTAACCCTAACCCTAGGTTGGGCACTTCCAGACTACCGTACGTTGCGTAAACTTGCCCAAAAAGTTCCATGCTCAGGAAATTCCCCCAGTGCCTCCAAATGACTCAGAAACATTGCAAGTCACAGTTTTAAGCATTTTAAAATGCTCTGCAGTGAATCTTTTTCAAATTTCCAGTTTGTCTTTCTTTTGGAATCTGCTGCTGAAATGGCTTATAAAATACTCACGTTTGTGCCATTTACAGGTGCCATTTTGACAATTACCACTGAAGTTGAGCTAAATTTGCCATTTCATTCTTGGTTCCAATGCCAAAAACTAGAGACTAGAGCATACAGAATGAAAGTTTCAAACTTTTGATTTTTGACCATTTTTGACAGGCGCGCGGCTTATCAAAAACGGCAAAATTGGGCCAAAATTCGTTTTCAAGGAAACAACAAGACAACACTTTTCCTGCATTTCACATACATCCTAAAGCACAGCAAATGCATCAGAACATGTCTAGCCCTTGAGGAAAGCCTAACCCTAACCCTAGCTTGGGCACTTCCAGACTACCGTACGTTGCTTAAACTTGCCCAAAAAGTTCCATGCTCAGGAAATTCCCCCAGGCCTCCAAATGACTCAGAAACATTGCAAGTCACAGTTTTAAGCATTTTAAAATGCTCTGCAGTGAATCTTTTTTCAAATTTCCAGTTTGTCTTTCTTTTGGAATCTGCTGCTGAAATGGCTTATAAAATACTCACGTTTGTGCCATTTACAGGTGCCATTTTGACAATTACCACTGAAGTTGAGCTAAATTTGCCATTTCATTCTTGGTTCCAATGCCAAAAACTAGAGATTATAGCATACAGAATGAAAGTTTCAAACTTTTGATTTTTGACCATTTTTGACAGGCACGCGGCTTATCAAAAACGGCAAAATTGGGCCAAAATTCGTTTTCAAGTAAACAACAAGACAACACTTTTCCTGCATTTCACATACATCCTAAAGCACAGCAAATGCATCAGAACATGTCTAGCCCTTGAGGAAAGCCTAACCCTAACCCTAGCTTGGGCACTTCCAGACTACCGTACGTTGCGTAAACTTGCCCAAAAAGTTCCATGCTCAGGAAATTCCCCCAGGCCTCCAAATGACTCTGAAACATTGCAAGTCACAGTTTTAAGCATTTTAAAATGCTCTGCAGTGAATCTTTTTTCAAATTTCCAGTTTGTCTTTCTTTTGGAATCTGCTGCTGAAATGGCTTATAAAATACTCACGTTTGTGCCATTTACAGGTGCCATTTTGACAATTACCACTGAAGTTGAGCTAAATTTGCCATTTCATTCTTGGTTCCAATGCCAAAAACTAGAGATTATAGCATACAGAATGAAAGTTTCAAACTTTTGATTTTTGACCATTTTTGACAGGCGCGCGGCTTATCAAAAACGGCAAAATTGGGCCAAAATTCGTTTTCAAGGAAACAACAAGACAACACTTTTCCTGCATTTCACATACATCCTAAAGCACAGCAAATGCATCAGAACATGTCTAGCTCTTGAGGAAAGCCTAACCCTAACCCTAGCTTGGGCACTTCCAGACTACCGTACGTTGCGTAAACTTGCCCAAAAAGTTCCATGCTCAGGAAATTCCCCCAGTGCCTCCAAATGACTCAGAAACATTGCAAGTCACAGTTTTAAGCATTTTAAAATGCTCTGCAGTGAATCTTTTTTCAAATTTCCAGTTTGTCTTTCTTTTGGAATCTGCTGCTGAAATGGCTTATAAAATACTCACGTTTGTGCCATTTACAGGTGCCATTTTGACAATTACCACTGAAGTTGAGCTAAATTTGCCATTTCATTCTTGGTTCCAATGCCAAAAACTAGAGATTAGAGCATACAGAATGAAAGTTTCAAACTTTTGATTTTTGACCATTTTTGACAGGCGCGCGCGCGGCTTATCAAAAACGGCAAAATTGGGCTAAAATTCGTTTTCAAGGAAACAACAAGACAACACTTTTCCTGCATTTCACATACATCCTAAAGCACAGCAAATGCATCAGAACATGTCTAGCTCTTGAGGAAAGCCTAACCCTAACCCTAGCTTGGGCACTTCCAGACTACCGTACGTTGCGTAAACTTGCCCAAAAAGTTCCATGCTCAGGAAATTCCCCCAGTGCCTCCAAATGACTCAGAAACATTGCAAGTCACAGTTTTAAGCATTTTAAAATGCTCTGCAGTGAATCTTTTTTCAAATTTCCAGTTTGTCTTTCTTTTGGAATCTGCTGCTGAAATGGCTTATAAAATACTCACGTTTGTGCCATTTACAGGTGCCATTTTGACAATTACCACTGAAGTTGAGCTAAATTTGCCATTTCATTCTTGGTTCCAATGCCAAAAACTAGAGACTAGAGCATACAGAATGAAAGTTTCAAACTTTTGATTTTTGACCATTTTTGACAGGCGCGCGGCTTATCAAAAACGGCAAAATTGGGCCAAAATTCGTTTTCAAGGAAACAACAAGACAACACTTTTCCTGCATTTCACATACATCCTAAAGCACAGCAAATGCATCAGAACATGTCTAGCCCTTGAGGAAAGCCTAACCCTAACCCTAGCTTGGGCACTTCCAGACTACCATACGTTGCGTAAACTTGCCCAAAAAGTTCCATGCTCAGGAAATTCCCCCAGTGCCTCCAAATGACTCAGAAACATTGCAAGTCACAGTTTTAAGCATTTTAAAATGCTCTGCAGTGAATCTTTTTTCAAATTTCCAGTTTGTCTTTCTTTTGGAATCTGCTGCTGAAATGGCTTATAAAATACTCACGTTTGTGCCATTTACAGGTGCCATTTTGACAATTACCACTGAAGTTGAGCTAAATTTGCCATTTCATTCTTGGTTCCAATGCCAAAAACTAGAGATTAGAGCATACAGAGTGAAAGTTTCAAACTTTTGATTTTTGACCATTTTTGACAGGCGCGCGGCTTATCAAAAACGGCAAAATTGGGCCAAAATTCGTTTTCAAGGAAACAACAAGACAACACTTTTTCTGCATTTCACATACATCCTAAAGCACAGCAAATGCATCAGAACATGTCTAGCTCTTGAGGAAAGCCTAACCCTAACCCTAGCTTGGGCACTTCCAGACTACCGTACGTTGCGTAAACTTGCCCAAAAAGTTCCATGCTCAGGAAATTCCCCCAGGCCTCCAAATGACTCTGAAACATTGCAAGTCACAGTTTTAAGCATTTTAAAATGCTCTGCAGTGAATCTTTTTTCAAATTTCCAGTTTGTCTTTCTTTTGGAATCTGCTGCTGAAATGGCTTATAAAATACTCACGTTTGTGCCATTTACAGGTGCCATTTTGACAATTACCACTGAAGTTGAGCTAAATTTGCCATTTCATTCTTGGTTCCAATGCCAAAAACTAGAGATTATAGCATACAGAATGAAAGTTTCAAACTTTTGATTTTTGACCATTTTTGACAGGCGCGCGGCTTATCAAAAACGGCAAAATTGGGCCAAAATTCGTTTTCAAGGAAACAACAAGACAACACTTTTTCTGCATTTCACATACATCCTAAAGCACAGAAAATGGATCAGAACATGTCTAGCTCTTGAGGAAAGCCTAACCCTAACCCTAGCTTGGGCACTTCCAGACTACCGTACGTTGCGTAAACTTGCCCAAAAAGTTCCATGCTCAGGAAATTCCCCCAGTGCCTCCAAATGACTCAGAAACATTGCAAGTCACAGTTTTTAGCATTTTAAAATGCTCTGCAGTGAATCTTTTTCAAATTTCCAGTTTGTCTTTCTTTTGGAATCTGCTGCTGAAATGGCTTATAAAATACTCACGTTTGTGCCATTTACAGGTGCCATTTTGACAATTACCACTGAAGTTGAGCTAAATTTGCCATTTCATTCTTGGTTCCAATGCCAAAAACTAGAGATTAGAGCATACAGAATGAAAGTTTCAAACTTTTGATTTTTGACCATTTTTGACAGGCGCGCGGCTTATCAAAAACGGCAAAATTGGGCCAAAATTCGTTTTCAAGGAAACAACAAGACAACACTTTTCCTGCATTTCACATACATCCTAAAGCACAGCAAATGCATCAGAACATGTCTAGCTCTTGAGGAAAGCCTAACCCTAACCCTAGCTTGGGCACTTCCAGACTACCGTACGTTGCGTAAACTTGCCCAAAAAGTTCCATGCTCAGGAAATTCCCCCAGTGCCTCCAAATGACTCAGAAACATTGCAAGTCACAGTTTTAAGCATTTTAAAATGCTCTGCAGTGAATCTTTTTTCAAATTTCCAGTTTGTCTTTCTTTTGGAATCTGCTGCTGAAATGGCTTATAAATTCTCACGTTTGTGCCATTTACAGGTGCCATTTTGACAATTACCACTGAAGTTGAGCTAAATTTGCCATTTCATTCTTGGTTCCAATGCCAAAAACTAGAGATTAGAGCATACAGAATGAAAGTTTCAAACTTTTGATTTTTGACCATTTTTGACAGGCGCGCGCGCGGCTTATCAAAAACGGCAAAATTGGGCCAAAATACGTTTTCAAGGAAACAACAAGACAACACTTTTCCTGCATTTCACATACATCCTAAAGCACAGCAAATGCATCAGAACATGTCTAGCTCTTGAGGAAAGCCTAACCCTAACCCTAGCTTGGGCACTTCCAGACTACCGTACGTTGCGTAAACTTGCCCAAAAAGTTCCATGCTCAGGAAATTCCCCCAGTGCCTCCAAATGACTCAGAAACATTGCAAGTCACAGTTTTAAGCATTTTAAAATGCTCTGCAGTGAATCTTTTTTCAAATTTCCAGTTTGTCTTTCTTTTGGAATCTGCTGCTGAAATGGCTTATAAAATACTCACGTTTGTGCCATTTACAGGTGCCATTTTGACAATTACCACTGAAGTTGAGCTAAATTTGCCATTTCATTCTTGGTTCCAATGCCAAAAACTAGAGATTAGAGCATACAGAATGAAAGTTTCAAACTTTTGATTTTTGACCATTTTTGACAGGCTTATCAAAAACGGCAAAATTGGGCCAAAATTCGTTTTCAAGGAAACAACAAGACAACACTTTTCCTGCATTTCACATACATCCTAAAGCACAGCAAATGCATCAGAACATGTCTAGCTCTTGAGGAAAGCCTAACCCTAACCCTAGCTTGGGCACTTCCAGACTACCGTACGTTGCGTAAACTTGCCCAAAAAGTTCCATGCTCAGGAAATTCCCCCAGTGCCTCCAAATGACTCAGAAACATTGCAAGTCACAGTTTTAAGCATTTTAAAATGCTCTGCAGTGAATCTTTTTTCAAATTTCCAGTTTGTCTTTCTTTTGGAATCTGCTGCTGAAATGGCTTATAAAATACTCACGTTTGTGCCATTTACAGGTGCCATTTTGACAATTACCACTGAAGTTGAGCTAAATTTGCCATTTCATTCTTGGTTCCAATGCCAAAAACTAGAGACTAGAGCATACAGAATGAAAGTTTCAAACTTTTGATTTTTGACCATTTTTGACAGGCGCGCGGCTTATCAAAAACGGCAAAATTGGGCCAAAATTCGTTTTCAAGGAAACAACAAGACAACACTTTTCCTGCATTTCACATACATCCTAAAGCACAGCAAATGCATCAGAACATGTCTAGCCCTTGAGGAAAGCCTAACCCTAACCCTAGCTTGGGCACTTCCAGACTACCATACGTTGCGTAAACTTGCCCAAAAAGTTCCATGCTCAGGAAATTCCCCCAGTGCCTCCAAATGACTCAGAAACATTGCAAGTCACAGTTTTTAGCATTTTAAAATGCTCTGCAGTGAATCTTTTTCAAATTTCCAGTTTGTCTTTCTTTTGGAATCTGCTGCTGAAATGGCTTATAAAATACTCACGTTTGTGCCATTTACAGGTGCCATTTTGACAATTACCACTGAAGTTGAGCTAAATTTGCCATTTCATTCTTGGTTCCAATGCCAAAAACTAGAGATTAGAGCATACAGAATGAAAGTTTCAAACTTTTGATTTTTGACCATTTTTGACAGGCGCGCGGCTTATCAAAAACGGCAAAATTGGGCCAAAATTCGTTTTCAAGTAAGCAACAAGACAACACTTTTCCTGCATTTCACATACATCCTAAAGCACAGCAAATGCATCAGAACATGTCTAGCTCTTGAGGAAAGCCTAACCCTAACCCTAGCTTGGGCACTTCCAGACTACCGTACGTTGCGTAAACTTGCCCAAAAAGTTCCATGCTCAGGAAATTCCCCCAGTGCCTCCAAATGACTCAGAAACATTGCAAGTCACAGTTTTAAGCATTTTAAAATGCTCTGCAGTGAATCTTTTTTCAAATTTCCAGTTTGTCTTTCTTTTGGAATCTGCTGCTGAAATGGCTTATAAAATACTCACGTTTGTGCCATTTACAGGTGCCATTTTGACAATTACCACTGAAGTTGAGCTAAATTTGCCATTTCATTCTTGGTTCCAATGCCAAAAACTAGAGATTTGAGCATACAGAATGAAAGTTTCAAACTTTTGATTTTTGACCATTTTTGACAGGCGCGCGCGCGGCTTATCAAAAACGGCAAAATTGGGCCAAAATTCGTTTTCAAGGAAACAACAAGACAACACTTTTCCTGCATTTCACATACATCCTAAAGCACAGCAAATGCATCAGAACATGTCTAGCTCTTGAGGAAAGCCTAACCCTAACCCTAGCTTGGGCACTTCCAGACTACCGTACGTTGCGTAAACTTGCCCAAAAAGTTCCATGCTCAGGAAATTCCCCCAGTGCCTCCAAATGACTCAGAAACATTGCAAGTCACAGTTTTAAGCATTTTAAAATGCTCTGCAGTGAATCTTTTTTCAAATTTCCAGTTTGTCTTTCTTTTGGAATCTGCTGCTGAAATGGCTTATAAATTCTCACGTTTGTGCCATTTACAGGTGCCATTTTGACAATTACCACTGAAGTTGAGCTAAATTTGCCATTTCATTCTTGGTTCCAATGCCAAAAACTAGAGATTAGAGCATACAGAATGAAAGTTTCAAACTTTTGATTTTTGACCATTTTTGACAGGCGCGCGGCTTATCAAAAACGGCAAAATTGGGCCAAAATTCGTTTTCAAGGAAACAACAAGACAACACTTTTCCTGCATTTCACATACATCCTAAAGCACAGCAAATGCATCAGAACATGTCTAGCTCTTGAGGAAAGCCTAACCCTAACCCTAGCTTGGGCACTTCCAGACTACCGTACGTTGCGTAAACTTGCCCAAAAAGTTCCATGCTCAGGAAATTCCCCCAGTGCCTCCAAATGACTCAGAAACATTGCAAGTCACAGTTTTAAGCATTTTAAAATGCTCTGCAGTGAATCTTTTTTCAAATTTCCAGTTTGTCTTTCTTTTGGAATCTGCTGCTGAAATGGCTTATAAAATACTCACGTTTGTGCCATTTACAGGTGCCATTTTGACAATTACCACTGAAGTTGAGCTAAATTTGCCATTTCATTCTTGGTTCCAATGCCAAAAACTAGAGATTAGAGCATACAGAATGAAAGTTTCAAACTTTTGATTTTTGACCATTTTTGACAGGCGCGCGCGCGGCTTATCAAAAACGGCAAAATTGGGCCAAAATTCGTTTTCAAGGAAACAACAAGACAACACTTTTCCTGCATTTCACATACATCCTAAAGCACAGCAAATGCATCAGAACATGTCTAGCTCTTGAGGAAAGCCTAACCCTAACCCTAGCTTGGGCACTTCCAGACTACCGTACGTTGCGTAAACTTGCCCAAAAAGTTCCATGCTCAGGAAATTCCCCCAGTGCCTCCAAATGACTCAGAAACATTGCAAGTCACAGTTTTAAGCATTTTAAAATGCTCTGCAGTGAATCTTTTTTCAAATTTCCAGTTTGTCTTTCTTTTGGAATCTGCTGCTGAAATGGCTTATAAAATACTCACGTTTGTGCCATTTACAGGTGCCATTTTGACAATTACCACTGAAGTTGAGCTAAATTTGCCATTTCATTCTTGGTTCCAATGCCAAAAACTAGAGATTAGAGCATACAGAATGAAAGTTTCAAACTTTTGATTTTTGACCATTTTTGACAGGCGCGCGGCTTATCAAAAACGGCAAAATTGGGCCAAAATTCGTTTTCAAGGAAACAACAAGACAACACTTTTCCTGCATTTCACATACATCCTAAAGCACAGCAAATGCATCAGAACATGTCTAGCTCTTGAGGAAAGCCTAACCCTAACCCTAGCTTGGGCACTTCCAGACTACCGTACGTTGCGTAAACTTGCCCAAAAAGTTCCATGCTCAGGAAATTCCCCCAGTGCCTCCAAATGACTCAGAAACATTGCAAGTCACAGTTTTAAGCATTTTAAAATGCTCTGCAGTGAATCTTTTTTCAAATTTCCAGTTTGTCTTTCTTTTGGAATCTGCTGCTGAAATGGCTTATAAAATACTCACGTTTGTGCCATTTACAGGTGCCATTTTGACAATTACCACTGAAGTTGAGCTAAATTTGCCATTTCATTCTTGGTTCCAATGCCAAAAACTAGAGACTAGAGCATACAGAATGAAAGTTTCAAACTTTTGATTTTTGACCATTTTTGACAGGCGCGCGGCTTATCAAAAACGGCAAAATTGGGCCAAAATTCGTTTTCAAGGAAACAACAAGACAACACTTTTCCTGCATTTCACATACATCCTAAAGCACAGCAAATGCATCAGAACATGTCTAGCCCTTGAGGAAAGCCTAACCCTAACCCTAGCTTGGGCACTTCCAGACTACCATACGTTGCGTAAACTTGCCCAAAAAGTTCCATGCTCAGGAAATTCCCCCAGTGCCTCCAAATGACTCAGAAACATTGCAAGTCACAGTTTTTAGCATTTTAAAATGCTCTGCAGTGAATCTTTTTCAAATTTCCAGTTTGTCTTTCTTTTGGAATCTGCTGCTGAAATGGCTTATAAAATACTCACGTTTGTGCCATTTACAGGTGCCATTTTGACAATTACCACTGAAGTTGAGCTAAATTTGCCATTTCATTCTTGGTTCCAATGCCAAAAACTAGAGATTAGAGCATACAGAATGAAAGTTTCAAACTTTTGATTTTTGACCATTTTTGACAGGCGCGCGGCTTATCAAAAACGGCAAAATTGGGCCAAAATTTGTTTTCAAGTAAACAACAAGACAACACTTTTCCTGCATTTCACATACATCCGAAAGCACAGCAAATGCATCAGAACATGTCTAGCTCTTGAGGAAAGCCTAACCCTAACCCTAGCTTGGGCACTTCCAGACTACCGTACGTTGCGTAAACTTGCCCAAAAAGTTCCATGCTCAGGAAATTCCCCCAGTGCCTCCAAATGACTCAGAAACATTGCAAGTCACAGTTTTAAGCATTTTAAAATGCTCTGCAGTGAATCTTTTTTCAAATTTCCAGTTTGTCTTTCTTTTGGAATCTGCTGCTGAAATGGCTTATAAAATACTCACGTTTGTGCCATTTACAGGTGCCATTTTGACAATTACCACTGAAGTTGAGCTAAATTTGCCATTTCATTCTTGGTTCCAATGCCAAAAACTAGAGATTTGAGCATACAGAATGAAAGTTTCAAACTTTTGATTTTTGACCATTTTTGACAGGCGCGCGCGCGGCTTATCAAAAACGGCAAAATTGGGCCAAAATTCGTTTTCAAGGAAACAACAAGACAACACTTTTCCTGCATTTCACATACATCCTAAAGCACAGCAAATGCATCAGAACATGTCTAGCTCTTGAGGAAAGCCTAACCCTAACCCTAGCTTGGGCACTTCCAGACTACCGTACGTTGCGTAAACTTGCCCAAAAAGTTCCATGCTCAGGAAATTCCCCCAGTGCCTCCAAATGACTCAGAAACATTGCAAGTCACAGTTTTAAGCATTTTAAAATGCTCTGCAGTGAATCTTTTTTCAAATTTCCAGTTTGTCTTTCTTTTGGAATCTGCTGCTGAAATGGCTTATAAATTCTCACGTTTGTGCCATTTACAGGTGCCATTTTGACAATTACCACTGAAGTTGAGCTAAATTTGCCATTTCATTCTTGGTTCCAATGCCAAAAACTAGAGATTAGAGCATACAGAATGAAAGTTTCAAACTTTTGATTTTTGACCATTTTTGACAGGCGCGCGGCTTATCAAAAACGGCAAAATTGGGCCAAAATTCGTTTTCAAGGAAACAACAAGACAACACTTTTCCTGCATTTCACATACATCCTAAAGCACAGCAAATGCATCAGAACATGTCTAGCTCTTGAGGAAAGCCTAACCCTAACCCTAGCTTGGGCACTTCCAGACTACCGTACGTTGCGTAAACTTGCCCAAAAAGTTCCATGCTCAGGAAATTCCCCCAGTGCCTCCAAATGACTCAGAAACATTGCAAGTCACAGTTTTAAGCATTTTAAAATGCTCTGCAGTGAATCTTTTTTCAAATTTCCAGTTTGTCTTTCTTTTGGAATCTGCTGCTGAAATGGCTTATAAAATACTCACGTTTGTGCCATTTACAGGTGCCATTTTGACAATTACCACTGAAGTTGAGCTAAATTTGCCATTTCATTCTTGGTTCCAATGCCAAAAACTAGAGATTAGAGCATACAGAATGAAAGTTTCAAACTTTTGATTTTTGACCATTTTTGACAGGCGCGCGGCTTATCAAAAACGGCAAAATTGGGCCAAAATTTGTTTTCAAGTAAACAACAAGACAACACTTTTCCTGCATTTCACATACATCCGAAAGCACAGCAAATGCATCAGAACATGTCTAGCTCTTGAGGAAAGCCTAACCCTAACCCTAGCTTGGGCACTTCCAGACTACCGTACGTTGCGTAAACTTGCCCAAAAAGTTCCATGCTCAGGAAATTCCCCCAGTGCCTCCAAATGACTCAGAAACATTGCAAGTCACAGTTTTAAGCATTTTAAAATGCTCTGCAGTGAATCTTTTTTCAAATTTCCAGTTTGTCTTTCTTTTGGAATCTGCTGCTGAAATGGCTTATAAAATACTCACGTTTGTGCCATTTACAGGTGCCATTTTGACAATTACCACTGAAGTTGAGCTAAATTTGCCATTTCATTCTTGGTTCCAATGCCAAAAACTAGAGATTTGAGCATACAGAATGAAAGTTTCAAACTTTTGATTTTTGACCATTTTTGACAGGCGCGCGCGCGGCTTATCAAAAACGGCAAAATTGGGCCAAAATTCGTTTTCAAGGAAACAACAAGACAACACTTTTCCTGCATTTCACATACATCCTAAAGCACAGCAAATGCATCAGAACATGTCTAGCTCTTGAGGAAAGCCTAACCCTAACCCTAGCTTGGGCACTTCCAGACTACCGTACGTTGCGTAAACTTGCCCAAAAAGTTCCATGCTCAGGAAATTCCCCCAGTGCCTCCAAATGACTCAGAAACATTGCAAGTCACAGTTTTAAGCATTTTAAAATGCTCTGCAGTGAATCTTTTTTCAAATTTCCAGTTTGTCTTTCTTTTGGAATCTGCTGCTGAAATGGCTTATAAATTCTCACGTTTGTGCCATTTACAGGTGCCATTTTGACAATTACCACTGAAGTTGAGCTAAATTTGCCATTTCATTCTTGGTTCCAATGCCAAAAACTAGAGATTAGAGCATACAGAATGAAAGTTTCAAACTTTTGATTTTTGACCATTTTTGACAGGCGCGCGGCTTATCAAAAACGGCAAAATTGGGCCAAAATTCGTTTTCAAGGAAACAACAAGACAACACTTTTCCTGCATTTCACATACATCCTAAAGCACAGCAAATGCATCAGAACATGTCTAGCTCTTGAGGAAAGCCTAACCCTAACCCTAGCTTGGGCACTTCCAGACTACCGTACGTTGCGTAAACTTGCCCAAAAAGTTCCATGCTCAGGAAATTCCCCCAGTGCCTCCAAATGACTCAGAAACATTGCAAGTCACAGTTTTAAGCATTTTAAAATGCTCTGCAGTGAATCTTTTTTCAAATTTCCAGTTTGTCTTTCTTTTGGAATCTGCTGCTGAAATGGCTTATAAAATACTCACGTTTGTGCCATTTACAGGTGCCATTTTGACAATTACCACTGAAGTTGAGCTAAATTTGCCATTTCATTCTTGGTTCCAATGCCAAAAACTAGAGATTAGAGCATACAGAATGAAAGTTTCAAACTTTTGATTTTTGACCATTTTTGACAGGCGCGCGCGCGGCTTATCAAAAACGGCAAAATTGGGCTAAAATTCGTTTTCAAGGAAACAACAAGACAACACTTTTCCTGCATTTCACATACATCCTAAAGCACAGCAAATGCATCAGAACATGTCTAGCTCTTGAGGAAAGCCTAACCCTAACCCTAGCTTGGGCACTTCCAGACTACCGTACGTTGCGTAAACTTGCCCAAAAAGTTCCATGCTCAGGAAATTCCCCCAGTGCCTCCAAATGACTCAGAAACATTGCAAGTCACAGTTTTAAGCATTTTAAAATGCTCTGCAGTGAATCTTTTTTCAAATTTCCAGTTTGTCTTTCTTTTGGAATCTGCTGCTGAAATGGCTTATAAAATACTCACGTTTGTGCCATTTACAGGTGCCATTTTGACAATTACCACTGAAGTTGAGCTAAATTTGCCATTTCATTCTTGGTTCCAATGCCAAAAACTAGAGATTAGAGCATACAGAATGAAAGTTTCAAACTTTTGATTTTTGACCATTTTTGACAGGCGCGCGGCTTATCAAAAACGGCAAAATTGGGCCAAAATTCGTTTTCAAGGAAACAACAAGACAACACTTTTCCTGCATTTCACATACATCCTAAAGCACAGCAAATGCATCAGAACATGTCTAGCTCTTGAGGAAAGCCTAACCCTAACCCTAGCTTGGGCACTTCCAGACTACCGTACGTTGCGTAAACTTGCCCAAAAAGTTCCATGCTCAGGAAATTCCCCCAGTGCCTCCAAATGACTCAGAAACATTGCAAGTCACAGTTTTAAGCATTTTAAAATGCTCTGCAGTGAATCTTTTTTCAAATTTCCAGTTTGTCTTTCTTTTGGAATCTGCTGCTGAAATGGCTTATAAAATACTCACGTTTGTGCCATTTACAGGTGCCATTTTGACAATTACCACTGAAGTTGAGCTAAATTTGCCATTTCATTCTTGGTTCCAATGCCAAAAACTAGAGACTAGAGCATACAGAATGAAAGTTTCAAACTTTTGATTTTTGACCATTTTTGACAGGCGCGCGGCTTATCAAAAACGGCAAAATTGGGCCAAAATTCGTTTTCAAGGAAACAACAAGACAACACTTTTCCTGCATTTCACATACATCCTAAAGCACAGCAAATGCATCAGAACATGTCTAGCCCTTGAGGAAAGCCTAACCCTAACCCTAGCTTGGGCACTTCCAGACTACCATACGTTGCGTAAACTTGCCCAAAAAGTTCCATGCTCAGGAAATTCCCCCAGTGCCTCCAAATGACTCAGAAACATTGCAAGTCACAGTTTTTAGCATTTTAAAATGCTCTGCAGTGAATCTTTTTCAAATTTCCAGTTTGTCTTTCTTTTGGAATCTGCTGCTGAAATGGCTTATAAAATACTCACGTTTGTGCCATTTACAGGTGCCATTTTGACAATTACCACTGAAGTTGAGCTAAATTTGCCATTTCATTCTTGGTTCCAATGCCAAAAACTAGAGATTAGAGCATACAGAATGAAAGTTTCAAACTTTTGATTTTTGACCATTTTTGACAGGCGCGCGGCTTATCAAAAACGGCAAAATTGGGCCAAAATTCGTTTTCAAGTAAACAACAAGACAACACTTTTCCTGCATTTCACATACATCCTAAAGCACAGCAAATGCATCAGAACATGTCTAGCTCTTGAGGAAAGCCTAACCCTAACCCTAGCTTGGGCACTTCCAGACTACCGTACGTTGCGTAAACTTGCCCAAAAAGTTCCATGCTCAGGAAATTCCCCCAGTGCCTCCAAATGACTCAGAAACATTGCAAGTCACAGTTTTAAGCATTTTAAAATGCTCTGCAGTGAATCTTTTTTCAAATTTCCAGTTTGTCTTTCTTTTGGAATCTGCTGCTGAAATGGCTTATAAAATACTCACGTTTGTGCCATTTACAGGTGCCATTTTGACAATTACCACTGAAGTTGAGCTAAATTTGCCATTTCATTCTTGGTTCCAATGCCAAAAACTAGAGATTAGAGCATACAGAATGAAAGTTTCAAACTTTTGATTTTTGACCATTTTTGACAGGCGCGCGCGCGGCTTATCAAAAACGGCAAAATTGGGCCAAAATACGTTTTCAAGGAAACAACAAGACAACACTTTTCCTGCATTTCACATACATCCTAAAGCACAGCAAATGCATCAGAACATGTCTAGCTCTTGAGGAAAGCCTAACCCTAACCCTAGCTTGGGCACTTCCAGACTACCGTACGTTGCGTAAACTTGCCCAAAAAGTTCCATGCTCAGGAAATTCCCCCAGTGCCTCCAAATGACTCAGAAACATTGCAAGTCACAGTTTTAAGCATTTTAAAATGCTCTGCAGTGAATCTTTTTTCAAATTTCCAGTTTGTCTTTCTTTTGGAATCTGCTGCTGAAATGGCTTATAAATTCTCACGTTTGTGCCATTTACAGGTGCCATTTTGACAATTACCACTGAAGTTGAGCTAAATTTGCCATTTCATTCTTGGTTCCAATGCCAAAAACTAGAGATTAGAGCATACAGAATGAAAGTTTCAAACTTTTGATTTTTGACCATTTTTGACAGGCGCGCGGCTTATCAAAAACGGCAAAATTGGGCCAAAATTCGTTTTCAAGGAAACAACAAGACAACACTTTTCCTGCATTTCACATACATCCTAAAGCACAGCAAATGCATCAGAACATGTCTAGCTCTTGAGGAAAGCCTAACCCTAACCCTAGCTTGGGCACTTCCAGACTACCGTACGTTGCGTAAACTTGCCCAAAAAGTTCCATGCTCAGGAAATTCCCCCAGTGCCTCCAAATGACTCAGAAACATTGCAAGTCACAGTTTTAAGCATTTTAAAATGCTCTGCAGTGAATCTTTTTTCAAATTTCCAGTTTGTCTTTCTTTTGGAATCTGCTGCTGAAATGGCTTATAAAATACTCACGTTTGTGCCATTTACAGGTGCCATTTTGACAATTACCACTGAAGTTGAGCTAAATTTGCCATTTCATTCTTGGTTCCAATGCCAAAAACTAGAGATTAGAGCATACAGAATGAAAGTTTCAAACTTTTGATTTTTGACCATTTTTGACAGGCGCGCGCGTGGCTTATCAAAAACGGCAAAATTGGGCCAAAATTCGTTTTCAGGGAAACAACAAGACAACACTTTTTCTGCATTTCACATACATCCTAAAGCACAGAAAATGGATCAGAACATGTCTAGCTCTTGAGGAAAGCCTAACCCTAACCCTAGCTTGGGCACTTCCAGACTACCGTACGTTGCGTAAACTTGCCCAAAAAGTTCCATGCTCAGGAAATTCCCCCAGTGCCTCCAAATGACTCAGAAACATTGCAAGTCACAGTTTTTAGCATTTTAAAATGCTCTGCAGTGAATCTTTTTCAAATTTCCAGTTTGTCTTTCTTTTGTAATCTGCTGCTGAAATGGCTTATAAAATACTCACGTTTGTACCATTTACAGGTGCCATTTTGACAATTACCACTGAAGTTGAACTAAATTTGCCATTTCATTCTTGGTTCCAATGCCAAAAACTAGAGATTAGAGCATACAGAATGAAAGTTTCAAACTTTTGATTTTTGACCATTTTTGACAGGCGCGCGGCTTATCAAAAACGGCAAAATTGGGCCAAAATTCGTTTTCAAGTAAACAACAAGACAACACTTTTCCTGCATTTCACATACATCCTAAAGCACAGCAAATGCATCAGAACATGTCTAGCTCTTGAGGAAAGCCTAACCCTAACCCTAGCTTGGGCACTTCCAGACTACCGTACGTTGCGTAAACTTGCCCAAAAAGTTCCATGCTCAGGAAATTCCCCCAGTGCCTCCAAATGACTCAGAAACATTGCAAGTCACAGTTTTAAGCATTTTAAAATGCTCTGCAGTGAATCTTTTTTCAAATTTCCAGTTTGTCTTTCTTTTGGAATCTGCTGCTGAAATGGCTTATAAAATACTCACGTTTGTGCCATTTACAGGTGCCATTTTGACAATTACCACTGAAGTTGAGCTAAATTTGCCATTTCATTCTTGGTTCCAATGCCAAAAACTAGAGATTTGAGCATACAGAATGAAAGTTTCAAACTTTTGATTTTTGACCATTTTTGACAGGCGCGCGCGCGGCTTATCAAAAACGGCAAAATTGGGCCAAAATTCGTTTTCAAGGAAACAACAAGACAACACTTTTCCTGCATTTCACATACATCCTAAAGCACAGCAAATGCATCAGAACATGTCTAGCTCTTGAGGAAAGCCTAACCCTAACCCTAGCTTGGGCACTTCCAGACTACCGTACGTTGCGTAAACTTGCCCAAAAAGTTCCATGCTCAGGAAATTCCCCCAGTGCCTCCAAATGACTCAGAAACATTGCAAGTCACAGTTTTTAGCATTTTAAAATGCTCTGCAGTGAATCTTTTTCAAATTTCCAGTTTGTCTTTCTTTTGGAATCTGCTGCTGAAATGGCTTATAAAATACTCACGTTTGTGCCATTTACAGGTGCCATTTTGACAATTACCACTGAAGTTGAGCTAAATTTGCCATTTCATTCTTGGTTCCAATGCCAAAAACTAGAGATTAGAGCATACAGAATGAAAGTTTCAAACTTTTGATTTTTGACCATTTTTGACAGGCGCGCGGCTTATCAAAAACGGCAAAATTGGGCCAAAATTCGTTTTCAAGGAAACAACAAGACAACACTTTTCCTGCATTTCACATACATCCTAAAGCACAGCAAATGCATCAGAACATGTCTAGCTCCTGAGGAAAGCCTAACCCTAACCCTAGCTTGGGCACTTCCAGACTACCGTACGTTGCGTAAACTTGCCCAAAAAGTTCCATGCTCAGGAAATTCCCCCAGTGCCTCCAAATGACTCAGAAACATTGCAAGTCACAGTTTTAAGCATTTTAAAATGCTCTGCAGTGAATCTTTTTTCAAATTTCCAGTTTGTCTTTCTTTTGGAATCTGCTGCTGAAATGGCTTATAAAATACTCACGTTTGTGCCATTTACAGGTGCCATTTTGACAATTACCACTGAAGTTGAGCTAAATTTGCCATTTCATTCTTGGTTCCAATGCCAAAAACTAGAGATTAGAGCATACAGAATGAAAGTTTCAAACTTTTGATTTTTGACCATTTTTGACAGGCGCGCGCGCGGCTTATCAAAAACGGCAAAATTGGGCTAAAATTCGTTTTCAAGGAAACAACAAGACAACACTTTTCCTGCATTTCACATACATCCTAAAGCACAGCAAATGCATCAGAACATGTCTAGCTCTTGAGGAAAGCCTAACCCTAACCCTAGCTTGGGCACTTCCAGACTACCGTACGTTGCGTAAACTTGCCCAAAAAGTTCCATGCTCAGGAAATTCCCCCAGTGCCTCCAAATGACTCAGAAACATTGCAAGTCACAGTTTTAAGCATTTTAAAATGCTCTGCAGTGAATCTTTTTTCAAATTTCCAGTTTGTCTTTCTTTTGGAATCTGCTGCTGAAATGGCTTATAAAATACTCACGTTTGTGCCATTTACAGGTGCCATTTTGACAATTACCACTGAAGTTGAGCTAAATTTGCCATTTCATTCTTGGTTCCAATGCCAAAAACTAGAGATTAGAGCATACAGAATGAAAGTTTCAAACTTTTGATTTTTGACCATTTTTGACAGGCGCGCGGCTTATCAAAAACGGCAAAATTGGGCCAAAATTCGTTTTCAAGGAAACAACAAGACAACACTTTTCCTGCATTTCACATACATCCTAAAGCACAGCAAATGCATCAGAACATGTCTAGCTCTTGAGGAAAGCCTAACCCTAACCCTAGCTTGGGCACTTCCAGACTACCGTACGTTGCGTAAACTTGCCCAAAAAGTTCCATGCTCAGGAAATTCCCCCAGTGCCTCCAAATGACTCAGAAACATTGCAAGTCACAGTTTTAAGCATTTTAAAATGCTCTGCAGTGAATCTTTTTTCAAATTTCCAGTTTGTCTTTCTTTTGGAATCTGCTGCTGAAATGGCTTATAAAATACTCACGTTTGTGCCATTTACAGGTGCCATTTTGACAATTACCACTGAAGTTGAGCTAAATTTGCCATTTCATTCTTGGTTCCAATGCCAAAAACTAGAGATTAGAGCATACAGAATGAAAGTTTCAAACTTTTGATTTTTGACCATTTTTGACAGGCGCGCGCGCGGCTTATCAAAAACGGCAAAATTGGGCCAAAATACGTTTTCAAGGAAACAACAAGACAACACTTTTCCTGCATTTCACATACATCCTAAAGCACAGCAAATGCATCAGAACATGTCTAGCTCTTGAGGAAAGCCTAACCCTAACCCTAGCTTGGGCACTTCCAGACTACCGTACGTTGCGTAAACTTGCCCAAAAAGTTCCATGCTCAGGAAATTCCCCCAGTGCCTCCAAATGACTCAGAAACATTGCAAGTCACAGTTTTAAGCATTTTAAAATGCTCTGCAGTGAATCTTTTTTCAAATTTCCAGTTTGTCTTTCTTTTGGAATCTGCTGCTGAAATGGCTTATAAAATACTCACGTTTGTGCCATTTACAGGTGCCTTTTTGACAATTACCACTGAAGTTGAGCTAAATTTGCCATTTCATTCTTGGTTCCAATGCCAAAAACTAGAGATTTGAGCATACAGAATGAAAGTTTCAAACTTTTGATTTTTGACCATTTTTGACAGGCGCGCGCGCGGCTTATCAAAAACGGCAAAATTGGGCCAAAATTCGTTTTCAAGGAAACAACAAGACAACACTTTTCCTGCATTTCACATACATCCTAAAGCACAGCAAATGCATCAGAACATGTCTAGCTCTTGAGGAAAGCCTAACCCTAACCCTAGCTTGGGCACTTCCAGACTACCGTACGTTGCGTAAACTTGCCCAAAAAGTTCCATGCTCAGGAAATTCCCCCAGTGCCTCCAAATGACTCAGAAACATTGCAAGTCACAGTTTTAAGCATTTTAAAATGCTCTGCAGTGAATCTTTTTTCAAATTTCCAGTTTGTCTTTCTTTTGGAATCTGCTGCTGAAATGGCTTATAAAATACTCTCGTTTGTGCCATTTACAGGTGCCATTTTGACAATTACCACTGAAGTTGAGCTAAATTTGCCATTTCATTCTTGGTTCCAATGCCAAAAACTAGAGATTAGAGCATACAGAATGAAAGTTTCAAACTTTTGATTTTTGACCATTTTTGACAGGCGCGCGGCTTATCAAAAACGGCAAAATTGGGCCAAAATTCGTTTTCAAGTAAACAACAAGACAACACTTTTCCTGCATTTCACATACATCCTAAAGCACAGAAAATGGATCAGAACATGTCTAGCTCTTGAGGAAAGCCTAACCCTAACCCTAGCTTGGGCACTTCCAGACTACCGTACGTTGCGTAAACTTGCCCAAAAAGTTCCATGCTCAGGAAATTCCCCCAGTGCCTCCAAATGACTCAGAAACATTGCAAGTCACAGTTTTTAGCATTTTAAAATGCTCTGCAGTGAATCTTTTTCAAATTTCCAGTTTGTCTTTCTTTTGGAATCTGCTGCTGAAATGGCTTATAAAATATTCACGTTTGTGCCATTTACAGGTGCCATTTTGACAATTACCACTGAAGTTGAGCTAAATTTGCCATTTCATTCTTGGTTCCAATGCCAAAAACTAGAGATTAGAGCATACAGAATGAAAGTTTCAAACTTTTGATTTTTGACCATTTTTGACAGGCGCGCGCGCGGCTTATCAAAAACGGCAAAATTGGGCTAAAATTCGTTTTCAAGGAAACAACAAGACAACACTTTTCCTGCATTTCACATACATCCTAAAGCACAGCAAATGCATCAGAACATGTCTAGCTCTTGAGGAAAGCCTAACCCTAACCCTAGCTTGGGCACTTCCAGACTACCGTACGTTGCGTAAACTTGCCCAAAAAGTTCCATGCTCAGGAAATTCCCCCAGTGCCTCCAAATGACTCAGAAACATTGCAAGTCACAGTTTTAAGTATCTTAAAATGCTCTGCAGTGAATCTTTTTTCAAATTTCCAGTTTGTCTTTCTTTTGGAATCTGCTGCTGAAATGGCTTATAAAATACTCACGTTTGTGCCATTTACAGGTGCCATTTTGACAATTACCACTGAAGTTGAGCTAAATTTGCCATTTCATTCTTGGTTCCAATGCCAAAAACTAGAGATTAGAGCATACAGAATGAAAGTTTCAAACTTTTGATTTTTGACCATTTTTGACAGGCGCGCGGCTTATCAAAAACGGCAAAATTGGGCCAAAATTCGTTTTCAAGGAAACAACAAGACAACACTTTTCCTGCATTTCACATACATCCTAAAGCACAGCAAATGCATCAGAACATGTCTAGCTCTTGAGGAAAGCCTAACCCTAACCCTAGCTTGGGCACTTCCAGACTACCGTACGTTGCGTAAACTTGCCCAAAAAGTTCCATGCTCAGGAAATTCCCCCAGTGCCTCCAAATGACTCAGAAACATTGCAAGTCACAGTTTTAAGCATTTTAAAATGCTCTGCAGTGAATCTTTTTTCAAATTTCCAGTTTGTCTTTCTTTTGGAATCTGCTGCTGAAATGGCTTATAAAATACTCACGTTTGTGCCATTTACAGGTGCCATTTTGACAATTACCACTGAAGTTGAGCTAAATTTGCCATTTCATTCTTGGTTCCAATGCCAAAAACTAGAGATTAGAGCATACAGAATGAAAGTTTCAAACTTTTGATTTTTGACCATTTTTGACAGGCGCGCGCGCGGCTTATCAAAAACGGCAAAATTGGGCCAAAATACGTTTTCAAGGAAACAACAAGACAACACTTTTCCTGCATTTCACATACATCCTAAAGCACAGCAAATGCATCAGAACATGTCTAGCTCTTGAGGAAAGCCTAACCCTAACCCTAGCTTGGGCACTTCCAGACTACCGTACGTTGCGTAAACTTGCCCAAAAAGTTCCATGCTCAGGAAATTCCCCCAGTGCCTCCAAATGACTCAGAAACATTGCAAGTCACAGTTTTAAGCATTTTAAAATGCTCTGCAGTGAATCTTTTTTCAAATTTCCAGTTTGTCTTTCTTTTGGAATCTGCTGCTGAAATGGCTTATAAAATACTCACGTTTGTGCCATTTACAGGTGCCTTTTTGACAATTACCACTGAAGTTGAGCTAAATTTGCCATTTCATTCTTGGTTCCAATGCCAAAAACTAGAGATTTGAGCATACAGAATGAAAGTTTCAAACTTTTGATTTTTGACCATTTTTGACAGGCGCGCGCGCGGCTTATCAAAAACGGCAAAATTGGGCCAAAATTCGTTTTCAAGGAAACAACAAGACAACACTTTTCCTGCATTTCACATACATCCTAAAGCACAGCAAATGCATCAGAACATGTCTAGCTCTTGAGGAAAGCCTAACCCTAACCCTAGCTTGGGCACTTCCAGACTACCGTACGTTGCGTAAACTTGCCCAAAAAGTTCCATGCTCAGGAAATTCCCCCAGTGCCTCCAAATGACTCAGAAACATTGCAAGTCACAGTTTTAAGCATTTTAAAATGCTCTGCAGTGAATCTTTTTTCAAATTTCCAGTTTGTCTTTCTTTTGGAATCTGCTGCTGAAATGGCTTATAAAATACTCTCGTTTGTGCCATTTACAGGTGCCATTTTGACAATTACCACTGAAGTTGAGCTAAATTTGCCATTTCATTCTTGGTTCCAATGCCAAAAACTAGAGATTAGAGCATACAGAATGAAAGTTTCAAACTTTTGATTTTTGACCATTTTTGACAGGCGCGCGGCTTATCAAAAACGGCAAAATTGGGCCAAAATTCGTTTTCAAGTAAACAACAAGACAACACTTTTCCTGCATTTCACATACATCCTAAAGCACAGAAAATGGATCAGAACATGTCTAGCTCTTGAGGAAAGCCTAACCCTAACCCTAGCTTGGGCACTTCCAGACTACCGTACGTTGCGTAAACTTGCCCAAAAAGTTCCATGCTCAGGAAATTCCCCCAGTGCCTCCAAATGACTCAGAAACATTGCAAGTCACAGTTTTTAGCATTTTAAAATGCTCTGCAGTGAATCTTTTTCAAATTTCCAGTTTGTCTTTCTTTTGGAATCTGCTGCTGAAATGGCTTATAAAATATTCACGTTTGTGCCATTTACAGGTGCCATTTTGACAATTACCACTGAAGTTGAGCTAAATTTGCCATTTCATTCTTGGTTCCAATGCCAAAAACTAGAGATTAGAGCATACAGAATGAAAGTTTCAAACTTTTGATTTTTGACCATTTTTGACAGGCGCGCGCGCGGCTTATCAAAAACGGCAAAATTGGGCTAAAATTCGTTTTCAAGGAAACAACAAGACAACACTTTTCCTGCATTTCACATACATCCTAAAGCACAGCAAATGCATCAGAACATGTCTAGCTCTTGAGGAAAGCCTAACCCTAACCCTAGCTTGGGCACTTCCAGACTACCGTACGTTGCGTAAACTTGCCCAAAAAGTTCCATGCTCAGGAAATTCCCCCAGTGCCTCCAAATGACTCAGAAACATTGCAAGTCACAGTTTTAAGTATCTTAAAATGCTCTGCAGTGAATCTTTTTTCAAATTTCCAGTTTGTCTTTCTTTTGGAATCTGCTGCTGAAATGGCTTATAAAATACTCACGTTTGTGCCATTTACAGGTGCCATTTTGACAATTACCACTGAAGTTGAGCTAAATTTGCCATTTCATTCTTGGTTCCAATGCCAAAAACTAGAGATTAGAGCATACAGAATGAAAGTTTCAAACTTTTGATTTTTGACCATTTTTGACAGGCGCGCGGCTTATCAAAAACGGCAAAATTGGGCCAAAATTCGTTTTCAAGGAAACAACAAGACAACACTTTTCCTGCATTTCACATACATCCTAAAGCACAGCAAATGCATCAGAACATGTCTAGCTCTTGAGGAAAGCCTAACCCTAACCCTAGCTTGGGCACTTCCAGACTACCGTACGTTGCGTAAACTTGCCCAAAAAGTTCCATGCTCAGGAAATTCCCCCAGTGCCTCCAAATGACTCAGAAACATTGCAAGTCACAGTTTTAAGCATTTTAAAATGCTCTGCAGTGAATCTTTTTTCAAATTTCCAGTTTGTCTTTCTTTTGGAATCTGCTGCTGAAATGGCTTATAAAATACTCACGTTTGTGCCATTTACAGGTGCCATTTTGACAATTACCACTGAAGTTGAGCTAAATTTGCCATTTCATTCTTGGTTCCAATGCCAAAAACTAGAGATTAGAGCATACAGAATGAAAGTTTCAAACTTTAGATTTTTGACCATTTTTGACAGGAGCGCGGCTTATCAAAAACGGCAAAATTGGGCCAAAATTCGTTTTCAAGGAAACAACAAGACAACACTTTTCCTGCATTTCACATACATCCTAAAGCACAGCAAATGCATCAGAACATGTCTAGCTCTTGAGGAAAGCCTAACCCTAACCCTAGCTTGGGCACTTCCAGACTACCGTACGTTGCGTAAACTTGCCCAAAAAGTTCCATGCTCAGGAAATTCCCCCAGTGCCTCCAAATGACTCAGAAACATTGCAAGTCACAGTTTTAAGCATTTTAAAATGCTCTGCAGTGAATCTTTTTTCAAATTTCCAGTTTGTCTTTCTTTTGGAATCTGCTGCTGAAATGGCTTATAAAATACTCACGTTTGTGCCATTTACAGGTGCCATTTTGACAATTACCACTGAAGTTGAGCTAAATTTGCCATTTCATTCTTGGTTCCAATGCCAAAACTAGAGATTAGAGCATACAGAATGAAAGTTTCAAACTTTTGATTTTTGACCATTTTTGACAGGCGCGCGCGCGGCTTATCAAAAACGGCAAAATTGGGCCAAAATTCGTTTTCAAGGAAACAACAAGACAACACTTTTTCTGCATTTCACATACATCCTAAAGCACAGAAAATGGATCAGAACATGTCTAGCTCTTGAGGAAAGCCTAACCCTAACCCTAGCTTGGGCACTTCCAGACTACCGTACGTTGCGTAAACTTGCCCAAAAAGTTCCATGCTCAGGAAATTCCCCCAGTGCCTCCAAATGACTCAGAAACATTGCAAGTCACAGTTTTTAGCATTTTAAAATGCTCTGCAGTGAATCTTTTTCAAATTTCCAGTTTGTCTTTCTTTTGTAATCTGCTGCTGAAATGGCTTATAAAATACTCACGTTTGTGCCATTTACAGGTGCCTTTTTGACAATTACCACTGAAGTTGAGCTAAATTTGCCATTTCATTCTTGGTTCCAATGCCAAAAACTACAGATTTGAGCATACAGAATGAAAGTTTCAAACTTTTGATTTTTGACCATTTTTGACAGGCGCGCGCGCGGCTTATCAAAAACGGCAAAATTGGGCCAAAATTCGTTTTCAAGGAAACAACAAGACAACACTTTTCCTGCATTTCACATACATCCTAAAGCACAGCAAATGCATCAGAACATGTCTAGCTCTTGAGGAAAGCCTAACCCTAACCCTAGCTTGGGCACTTCCAGACTACCGTACGTTGCGTAAACTTGCCCAAAAAGTTCCATGCTCAGGAAATTCCCCCAGTGCCTCCAAATGACTCAGAAACATTGCAAGTCACAGTTTTTAGCATTTTAAAATGCTCTGCAGTGAATCTTTTTCAAATTTCCAGTTTGTCTTTCTTTTGGAATCTGCTGCTGAAATGGCTTATAAAATATTCACGTTTGTGCCATTTACAGGTGCCATTTTGACAATTACCACTGAAGTTGAGCTAAATTTGCCATTTCATTCTTGGTTCCAATGCCAAAAACTAGAGATTAGAGCATACAGAATGAAAGTTTCAAACTTTTGATTTTTGACCATTTTTGACAGGCGCGCGCGCGGCTTATCAAAAACGGCAAAATTGGGCTAAAATTCGTTTTCAAGGAAACAACAAGACAACACTTTTCCTGCATTTCACATACATCCTAAAGCACAGCAAATGCATCAGAACATGTCTAGCTCTTGAGGAAAGCCTAACCCTAACCCTAGCTTGGGCACTTCCAGACTACCGTACGTTGCGTAAACTTGCCCAAAAAGTTCCATGCTCAGGAAATTCCCCCAGTGCCTCCAAATGACTCAGAAACATTGCAAGTCACAGTTTTAAGTATCTTAAAATGCTCTGCAGTGAATCTTTTTTCAAATTTCCAGTTTGTCTTTCTTTTGGAATCTGCTGCTGAAATGGCTTATAAAATACTCACGTTTGTGCCATTTACAGGTGCCATTTTGACAATTACCACTGAAGTTGAGCTAAATTTGCCATTTCATTCTTGGTTCCAATGCCAAAAACTAGAGATTAGAGCATACAGAATGAAAGTTTCAAACTTTTGATTTTTGACCATTTTTGACAGGCGCGCGGCTTATCAAAAACGGCAAAATTGGGCCAAAATTCGTTTTCAAGGAAACAACAAGACAACACTTTTCCTGCATTTCACATACATCCTAAAGCACAGCAAATGCATCAGAACATGTCTAGCTCTTGAGGAAAGCCTAACCCTAACCCTAGCTTGGGCACTTCCAGACTACCGTACGTTGCGTAAACTTGCCCAAAAAGTTCCATGCTCAGGAAATTCCCCCAGTGCCTCCAAATGACTCAGAAACATTGCAAGTCACAGTTTTAAGCATTTTAAAATGCTCTGCAGTGAATCTTTTTTCAAATTTCCAGTTTGTCTTTCTTTTGGAATCTGCTGCTGAAATGGCTTATAAAATACTCACGTTTGTGCCATTTACAGGTGCCATTTTGACTATTACCACTGAAGTTGAGCTAAATTTGCCATTTCATTCTTGGTTCCAATGCCAAAAACTAGAGATTAGAGCATACAGAATGAAAGTTTCAAACTTTAGATTTTTGACCATTTTTGACAGGAGCGCGGCTTATCAAAAACGGCAAAATTGGGCCAAAATTCGTTTTCAAGGAAACAACAAGACAACACTTTTCCTGCATTTCACATACATCCTAAAGCACAGCAAATGCATCAGAACATGTCTAGCTCTTGAGGAAAGCCTAACCCTAACCCTAGCTTGGGCACTTCCAGACTACCGTACGTTGCGTAAACTTGCCCAAAAAGTTCCATGCTCAGGAAATTCCCCCAGTGCCTCCAAATGACTCAGAAACATTGCAAGTCACAGTTTTAAGCATTTTAAAATGCTCTGCAGTGAATCTTTTTTCAAATTTCCAGTTTGTCTTTCTTTTGGAATCTGCTGCTGAAATGGCTTATAAAATACTCACGTTTGTGCCATTTACAGGTGCCATTTTGACAATTACCACTGAAGTTGAGCTAAATTTGCCATTTCATTCTTGGTTCCAATGCCAAAACTAGAGATTAGAGCATACAGAATGAAAGTTTCAAACTTTTGATTTTTGACCATTTTTGACAGGCGCGCGCGCGGCTTATCAAAAACGGCAAAATTGGGCCAAAATTCGTTTTCAAGGAAACAACAAGACAACACTTTTTCTGCATTTCACATACATCCTAAAGCACAGAAAATGGATCAGAACATGTCTAGCTCTTGAGGAAAGCCTAACCCTAACCCTAGCTTGGGCACTTCCAGACTACCGTACGTTGCGTAAACTTGCCCAAAAAGTTCCATGCTCAGGAAATTCCCCCAGTGCCTCCAAATGACTCAGAAACATTGCAAGTCACAGTTTTTAGCATTTTAAAATGCTCTGCAGTGAATCTTTTTCAAATTTCCAGTTTGTCTTTCTTTTGTAATCTGCTGCTGAAATGGCTTATAAAATACTCACGTTTGTGCCATTTACAGGTGCCATTTTGACAATTACCACTGAAGTTGAACTAAATTTGCCATTTCATTCTTGGTTCCAATGCCAAAAACTAGAGATTAGAGCATACAGAATGAAAGTTTCAAACTTTTGATTTTTGACCATTTTTGACAGGCGCGCGGCTTATCAAAAACGGCAAAATTGGGCCAAAATTCGTTTTCAAGTAAACAACAAGACAACACTTTTCCTGCATTTCACATACATCCTAAAGCACAGCAAATGCATCAGAACATGTCTAGCTCTTGAGGAAAGCCTAACCCTAACCCTAGCTTGGGCACTTCCAGACTACCGTACGTTGCGTAAACTTGCCCAAAAAGTTCCATGCTCAGGAAATTCCCCTAGTGCCTCCAAATGACTCAGAAACATTGCAAGTCACAGTTTTAAGCATTTTAAAATGCTCTGCAGTGAATCTTTTTTCAAATTTCCAGTTTGTCTTTCTTTTGGAATCTGCTGCTGAAATGGCTTATAAAATACTCACGTTTGTGCCATTTACAGGTGCCTTTTTGACAATTACCACTGAAGTTGAGCTAAATTTGCCATTTCATTCTTGGTTCCAATGCCAAAAACTAGAGATTTGAGCATACAGAATGAAAGTTTCAAACTTTTGATTTTTGACCATTTTTGACAGGCGCGCGCGCGGCTTATCAAAAACGGCAAAATTGGGCCAAAATTCGTTTTCAAGGAAACAACAAGACAACACTTTTCCTGCATTTCACATACATCCTAAAGCACAGCAAATGCATCAGAACATGTCTAGCTCTTGAGGAAAGCCTAACCCTAACCCTAGCTTGGGCACTTCCAGACTACCGTACGTTGCGTAAACTTGCCCAAAAAGTTCCATGCTCAGGAAATTCCCCCAGTGCCTCCAAATGACTCAGAAACATTGCAAGTCACAGTTTTAAGCATTTTAAAATGCTCTGCAGTGAATCTTTTTTCAAATTTCCAGTTTGTCTTTCTTTTGGAATCTGCTGCTGAAATGGCTTATAAAATACTCTCGTTTGTGCCATTTACAGGTGCCATTTTGACAATTACCACTGAAGTTGAGCTAAATTTGCCATTTCATTCTTGGTTCCAATGCCAAAAACTAGAGATTAGAGCATACAGAATGAAAGTTTCAAACTTTTGATTTTTGACCATTTTTGACAGGCGCGCGCGCGGCTTATCAAAAACGGCAAAATTGGGCTAAAATTCGTTTTCAAGGAAACAACAAGACAACACTTTTCCTGCATTTCACATACATCCTAAAGCACAGCAAATGCATCAGAACATGTCTAGCTCTTGAGGAAAGCCTAACCCTAACCCTAGCTTGGGCACTTCCAGACTACCGTACGTTGCGTAAACTTGCCCAAAAAGTTCCATGCTCAGGAAATTCCCCCAGTGCCTCCAAATGACTCAGAAACATTGCAAGTCACAGTTTTAAGTATCTTAAAATGCTCTGCAGTGAATCTTTTTTCAAATTTCCAGTTTGTCTTTCTTTTGGAATCTGCTGCTGAAATGGCTTATAAAATACTCACGTTTGTGCCATTTACAGGTGCCATTTTGACAATTACCACTGAAGTTGAGCTAAATTTGCCATTTCATTCTTGGTTCCAATGCCAAAAACTAGAGATTAGAGCATACAGAATGAAAGTTTCAAACTTTTGATTTTTGACCATTTTTGACAGGCGCGCGGCTTATCAAAAACGGCAAAATTGGGCCAAAATTCGTTTTCAAGGAAACAACAAGACAACACTTTTCCTGCATTTCACATACATCCTAAAGCACAGCAAATGCATCAGAACATGTCTAGCTCTTGAGGAAAGCCTAACCCTAACCCTAGCTTGGGCACTTCCAGACTACCGTACGTTGCGTAAACTTGCCCAAAAAGTTCCATGCTCAGGAAATTCCCCCAGTGCCTCCAAATGACTCAGAAACATTGCAAGTCACAGTTTTAAGCATTTTAAAATGCTCTGCAGTGAATCTTTTTTCAAATTTCCAGTTTGTCTTTCTTTTGGAATCTGCTGCTGAAATGGCTTATAAAATACTCACGTTTGTGCCATTTACAGGTGCCATTTTGACAATTACCACTGAAGTTGAGCTAAATTTGCCATTTCATTCTTGGTTCCAATGCCAAAAACTAGAGATTAGAGCATACAGAATGAAAGTTTCAAACTTTAGATTTTTGACCATTTTTGACAGGAGCGCGGCTTATCAAAAACGGCAAAATTGGGCCAAAATTCGTTTTCAAGGAAACAACAAGACAACACTTTTCCTGCATTTCACATACATCCTAAAGCACAGCAAATGCATCAGAACATGTCTAGCTCTTGAGGAAAGCCTAACCCTAACCCTAGCTTGGGCACTTCCAGACTACCGTACGTTGCGTAAACTTGCCCAAAAAGTTCCATGCTCAGGAAATTCCCCCAGTGCCTCCAAATGACTCAGAAACATTGCAAGTCACAGTTTTAAGCATTTTAAAATGCTCTGCAGTGAATCTTTTTTCAAATTTCCAGTTTGTCTTTCTTTTGGAATCTGCTGCTGAAATGGCTTATAAAATACTCACGTTTGTGCCATTTACAGGTGCCATTTTGACAATTACCACTGAAGTTGAGCTAAATTTGCCATTTCATTCTTGGTTCCAATGCCAAAAACTAGAGATTAGAGCATACAGAATGAAAGTTTCAAACTTTTGATTTTTGACCATTTTTGACAGGCGCGCGGCTTATCAAAAACGGCAAAATTGGGCCAAAATTCGTTTTCAAGGAAACAACAAGACAACACTTTTCCTGCATTTCACATACATCCTAAAGCACAGCAAATGCATCAGAACATGTCTAGCTCTTGAGGAAAGCCTAACCCTAACCCTAGCTTGGGCACTTCCAGACTACCGTACGTTGCGTAAACTTGCCCAAAAAGTTCCATGCTCAGGAAATTCCCCCAGTGCCTCCAAATGACTCAGAAACATTGCAAGTCACAGTTTTTAGCATTTTAAAATACTCTGCAGTGAATCTTTTTCAAATTTCCAGTTTGTCTTTCTTTTGTAATCTGCTGCTGAAATGGCTTATAAAATACTCACGTTTGTGCCATTTACAGGTGCCATTTTGACAATTACCACTGAAGTTGAACTAAATTTGCCATTTCATTCTTGGTTCCAATGCCAAAAACTAGAGATTAGAGCATACAGAATGAAAGTTTCAAACTTTTGATTTTTGACCATTTTTGACAGGCGCGCGGCTTATCAAAAACGGCAAAATTGGGCCAAAATTCGTTTTCAAGTAAACAACAAGACAACACTTTTCCTGCATTTCACATACATCCTAAAGCACAGCAAATGCATCAGAACATGTCTAGCTCTTGAGGAAAGCCTAACCCTAACCCTAGCTTGGGCACTTCCAGACTACCGTACGTTGCGTAAACTTGCCCAAAAAGTTCCATGCTCAGGAAATTCCCCCAGTGCCTCCAAATGACTCAGAAACATTGCAAGTCACAGTTTTAAGCATTTTAAAATGCTCTGCAGTGAATCTTTTTTCAAATTTCCAGTTTGTCTTTCTTTTGGAATCTGCTGCTGAAATGGCTTATAAAATACTCACGTTTGTGCCATTTACAGGTGCCATTTTGACAATTACCACTGAAGTTGAGCTAAATTTGCCATTTCATTCTTGGTTCCAATGCCAAAAACTAGAGATTTGAGCATACAGAATGAAAGTTTCAAACTTTTGATTTTTGACCATTTTTGACAGGCGCGCGCGCGGCTTATCAAAAACGGCAAAATTGGGCCAAAATTCGTTTTCAAGGAAACAACAAGACAACACTTTTCCTGCATTTCACATACATCCTAAAGCACAGCAAATGCATCAGAACATGTCTAGCTCTTGAGGAAAGCCTAACCCTAACCCTAGCTTGGGCACTTCCAGACTACCGTACGTTGCGTAAACTTGCCCAAAAAGTTCCATGCTCAGGAAATTCCCCCAGTGCCTCCAAATGACTCAGAAACATTGCAAGTCACAGTTTTAAGCATTTTAAAATGCTCTGCAGTGAATCTTTTTTCAAATTTCCAGTTTGTCTTTCTTTTGGAATCTGCTGCTGAAATGGCTTATAAAATACTCTCGTTTGTGCCATTTACAGGTGCCATTTTGACAATTACCACTGAAGTTGAGCTAAATTTGCCATTTCATTCTTGGTTCCAATGCCAAAAACTAGAGATTAGAGCATACAGAATGAAAGTTTCAAACTTTTGATTTTTGACCATTTTTGACAGGCGCGCGCGCGGCTTATCAAAAACGGCAAAATTGGGCTAAAATTCGTTTTCAAGGAAACAACAAGACAACACTTTTCCTGCATTTCACATACATCCTAAAGCACAGCAAATGCATCAGAACATGTCTAGCTCTTGAGGAAAGCCTAACCCTAACCCTAGCTTGGGCACTTCCAGACTACCGTACGTTGCGTAAACTTGCCCAAAAAGTTCCATGCTCAGGAAATTCCCCCAGTGCCTCCAAATGACTCAGAAACATTGCAAGTCACAGTTTTAAGTATTTTAAAATGCTCTGCAGTGAATCTTTTTTCAAATTTCCAGTTTGTCTTTCTTTTGGAATCTGCTGCTGAAATGGCTTATAAAATACTCACGTTTGTGCCATTTACAGGTGCCATTTTGACAATTACCACTGAAGTTGAGCTAAATTTGCCATTTCATTCTTGGTTCCAATGCCAAAAACTAGAGATTAGAGCATACAGAATGAAAGTTTCAAACTTTTGATTTTTGACCATTTTTGACAGGCGCGCGGCTTATCAAAAACGGCAAAATTGGGCCAAAATTCGTTTTCAAGGAAACAACAAGACAACACTTTTTCTGCATTTCACATACATCCTAAAGCACAGAAAATGGATCAGAACATGTCTAGCTCTTGAGGAAAGCCTAACCCTAACCCTAGCTTGGGCACTTCCAGACTACCGTACGTTGCGTAAACTTGCCCAAAAAGTTCCATGCTCAGGAAATTCCCCCAGTGCCTCCAAATGACTCAGAAACATTGCAAGTCACAGTTTTTAGCATTTTAAAATGCTCTGCAGTGAATCTTTTTCAAATTTCCAGTTTGTCTTTCTTTTGGAATCTGCTGCTGAAATGGCTTATAAAATACTCACGTTTGTGCCATTTACAGGTGCCATTTTGACAATTACCACTGAAGTTGAGCTAAATTTGCCATTTCATTCTTGGTTCCAATGCCAAAAACTAGAGATTAGAGCATACAGAATGAAAGTTTCAAACTTTTGATTTTTGACCATTTTTGACAGGCGCGCGGCTTATCAAAAACGGCAAAATTGGGCCAAAATTCGTTTTCAAGTAAACAACAAGACAACACTTTTCCTGCATTTCACATACATCCTAAAGCACAGCAAATGCATCAGAACATGTCTAGCTCTTGAGGAAAGCCTAACCCTAACCCTAGCTTGGGCACTTCCAGACTACCGTACGTTGCGTAAACTTGCCCAAAAAGTTCCATGCTCAGGAAATTCCCCCAGTGCCTCCAAATGACTCAGAAACATTGCAAGTCACAGTTTTAAGCATTTTAAAATGCTCTGCAGTGAATCTTTTTTCAAATTTCCAGTTTGTCTTTCTTTTGGAATCTGCTGCTGAAATGGCTTATAAAATACTCACGTTTGTGCCATTTACAGGTGCCATTTTGACAATTACCACTGAAGTTGAGCTAAATTTGCCATTTCATTCTTGGTTCCAATGCCAAAAACTAGAGATTTGAGCATACAGAATGAAAGTTTCAAACTTTTGATTTTTGACCATTTTTGACAGGCGCGCGCGCGGCTTATCAAAAACGGCAAAATTGGGCCAAAATTCGTTTTCAAGGAAACAACAAGACAACACTTTTCCTGCATTTCACATACATCCTAAAGCACAGCAAATGCATCAGAACATGTCTAGCTCTTGAGGAAAGCCTAACCCTAACCCTAGCTTGGGCACTTCCAGACTACCGTACGTTGCGTAAACTTGCCCAAAAAGTTCCATGCTCAGGAAATTCCCCCAGTGCCTCCAAATGACTCAGAAACATTGCAAGTCACAGTTTTAAGCATTTTAAAATGCTCTGCAGTGAATCTTTTTTCAAATTTCCAGTTTGTCTTTCTTTTGGAATCTGCTGCTGAAATGGCTTATAAAATACTCTCGTTTGTGCCATTTACAGGTGCCATTTTGACAATTACCACTGAAATTGAGCTAAATTTGCCATTTCATTCTTGGTTCCAATGCCAAAAACTAGAGATTAGAGCATACAGAATGAAAGTTTCAAACTTTTGATTTTTGACCATTTTTGACAGGCGCGCGCGCGGCTTATCAAAAACGGCAAAATTGGGCTAAAATTCGTTTTCAAGGAAACTACAAGACAACACTTTTCCTGCATTTCACATACATCCTAAAGCACAGCAAATGCATCAGAACATGTCTAGCTCTTGAGGAAAGCCTAACCCTAACCCTAGCTTGGGCACTTCCAGACTACCGTACGTTGCGTAAACTTGCCCAAAAAGTTCCATGCTCAGGAAATTCCCCCAGTGCCTCCAAATGACTCAGAAACATTGCAAGTCACAGTTTTAAGTATTTTAAAATGCTCTGCAGTGAATCTTTTTTCAAATTTCCAGTTTGTCTTTCTTTTGGAATCTGCTGCTGAAATGGCTTATAAAATACTCTCGTTTGTGCCATTTACAGGTGCCATTTTGACAATTACCACTGAAATTGAGCTAAATTTGCCATTTCATTCTTGGTTCCAATGCCAAAAACTAGAGATTAGAGCATACAGAATGAAAGTTTCAAACTTTTGATTTTTGACCATTTTTGACAGGCGCGCGCGCGGCTTATCAAAAACGGCAAAATTGGGCCAAAATTCGTTTTCAAGGAAACAACAAGACAACACTTTTCCTGCATTTCACATACATCCTAAAGCACAGCAAATGCATCAGAACATGTCTAGCTCTTGAGGAAAGCCTAACCCTAACCCTAGCTTGGGCACTTCCAGACTACCGTACGTTGCGTAAACTTGCCCAAAAAGTTCCATGCTCAGGAAATTCCCCTAGTGCCTCCAAATGACTCAGAAACATTGCAAGTCACAGTTTTAAGCATTTTAAAATGCTCTGCAGTGAATCTTTTTTCAAATTTCCAGTTTGTCTTTCTTTTGGAATCTGCTGCTGAAATGGCTTATAAAATACTCACGTTTGTGCCATTTACAGGTGCCTTTTTGACAATTACCACTGAAGTTGAGCTAAATTTGCCATTTCATTCTTGGTTCCAATGCCAAAAACTAGAGATTTGAGCATACAGAATGAAAGTTTCAAACTTTTGATTTTTGACCATTTTTGACAGGCGCGCGCGCGGCTTATCAAAAACGGCAAAATTGGGCCAAAATTCGTTTTCAAGGAAACAACAAGACAACACTTTTCCTGCATTTCACATACATCCTAAAGCACAGCAAATGCATCAGAACATGTCTAGCTCTTGAGGAAAGCCTAACCCTAACCCTAGCTTGGGCACTTCCAGACTACCGTACGTTGCGTAAACTTGCCCAAAAAGTTCCATGCTCAGGAAATTCCCCCAGTGCCTCCAAATGACTCAGAAACATTGCAAGTCACAGTTTTAAGCATTTTAAAATGCTCTGCAGTGAATCTTTTTTCAAATTTCCAGTTTGTCTTTCTTTTGGAATCTGCTGCTGAAATGGCTTATAAAATACTCTCGTTTGTGCCATTTACAGGTGCCATTTTGACAATTACCACTGAAGTTGAGCTAAATTTGCCATTTCATTCTTGGTTCCAATGCCAAAAACTAGAGATTAGAGCATACAGAATGAAAGTTTCAAACTTTTGATTTTTGACCATTTTTGACAGGCGCGCGCGCGGCTTATCAAAAACGGCAAAATTGGGCTAAAATTCGTTTTCAAGGAAACAACAAGACAACACTTTTCCTGCATTTCACATACATCCTAAAGCACAGCAAATGCATCAGAACATGTCTAGCTCTTGAGGAAAGCCTAACCCTAACCCTAGCTTGGGCACTTCCAGACTACCGTACGTTGCGTAAACTTGCCCAAAAAGTTCCATGCTCAGGAAATTCCCCCAGTGCCTCCAAATGACTCAGAAACATTGCAAGTCACAGTTTTAAGTATCTTAAAATGCTCTGCAGTGAATCTTTTTTCAAATTTCCAGTTTGTCTTTCTTTTGGAATCTGCTGCTGAAATGGCTTATAAAATACTCACGTTTGTGCCATTTACAGGTGCCATTTTGACAATTACCACTGAAGTTGAGCTAAATTTGCCATTTCATTCTTGGTTCCAATGCCAAAAACTAGAGATTAGAGCATACAGAATGAAAGTTTCAAACTTTTGATTTTTGACCATTTTTGACAGGCGCGCGGCTTATCAAAAACGGCAAAATTGGGCCAAAATTCGTTTTCAAGGAAACAACAAGACAACACTTTTCCTGCATTTCACATACATCCTAAAGCACAGCAAATGCATCAGAACATGTCTAGCTCTTGAGGAAAGCCTAACCCTAACCCTAGCTTGGGCACTTCCAGACTACCGTACGTTGCGTAAACTTGCCCAAAAAGTTCCATGCTCAGGAAATTCCCCCAGTGCCTCCAAATGACTCAGAAACATTGCAAGTCACAGTTTTAAGCATTTTAAAATGCTCTGCAGTGAATCTTTTTTCAAATTTCCAGTTTGTCTTTCTTTTGGAATCTGCTGCTGAAATGGCTTATAAAATACTCACGTTTGTGCCATTTACAGGTGCCATTTTGACAATTACCACTGAAGTTGAGCTAAATTTGCCATTTCATTCTTGGTTCCAATGCCAAAAACTAGAGATTAGAGCATACAGAATGAAAGTTTCAAACTTTAGATTTTTGACCATTTTTGACAGGAGCGCGGCTTATCAAAAACGGCAAAATTGGGCCAAAATTCGTTTTCAAGGAAACAACAAGACAACACTTTTCCTGCATTTCACATACATCCTAAAGCACAGCAAATGCATCAGAACATGTCTAGCTCTTGAGGAAAGCCTAACCCTAACCCTAGCTTGGGCACTTCCAGACTACCGTACGTTGCGTAAACTTGCCCAAAAAGTTCCATGCTCAGGAAATTCCCCCAGTGCCTCCAAATGACTCAGAAACATTGCAAGTCACAGTTTTAAGCATTTTAAAATGCTCTGCAGTGAATCTTTTTTCAAATTTCCAGTTTGTCTTTCTTTTGGAATCTGCTGCTGAAATGGCTTATAAAATACTCACGTTTGTGCCATTTACAGGTGCCATTTTGACAATTACCACTGAAGTTGAGCTAAATTTGCCATTTCATTCTTGGTTCCAATGCCAAAAACTAGAGATTAGAGCATACAGAATGAAAGTTTCAAACTTTTGATTTTTGACCATTTTTGACAGGCGCGCGGCTTATCAAAAACGGCAAAATTGGGCCAAAATTCGTTTTCAAGGAAACAACAAGACAACACTTTTCCTGCATTTCACATACATCCTAAAGCACAGCAAATGCATCAGAACATGTCTAGCTCTTGAGGAAAGCCTAACCCTAACCCTAGCTTGGGCACTTCCAGACTACCGTACGTTGCGTAAACTTGCCCAAAAAGTTCCATGCTCAGGAAATTCCCCCAGTGCCTCCAAATGACTCAGAAACATTGCAAGTCACAGTTTTTAGCATTTTAAAATACTCTGCAGTGAATCTTTTTCAAATTTCCAGTTTGTCTTTCTTTTGTAATCTGCTGCTGAAATGGCTTATAAAATACTCACGTTTGTGCCATTTACAGGTGCCATTTTGACAATTACCACTGAAGTTGAACTAAATTTGCCATTTCATTCTTGGTTCCAATGCCAAAAACTAGAGATTAGAGCATACAGAATGAAAGTTTCAAACTTTTGATTTTTGACCATTTTTGACAGGCGCGCGGCTTATCAAAAACGGCAAAATTGGGCCAAAATTCGTTTTCAAGTAAACAACAAGACAACACTTTTCCTGCATTTCACATACATCCTAAAGCACAGCAAATGCATCAGAACATGTCTAGCTCTTGAGGAAAGCCTAACCCTAACCCTAGCTTGGGCACTTCCAGACTACCGTACGTTGCGTAAACTTGCCCAAAAAGTTCCATGCTCAGGAAATTCCCCCAGTGCCTCCAAATGACTCAGAAACATTGCAAGTCACAGTTTTAAGCATTTTAAAATGCTCTGCAGTGAATCTTTTTTCAAATTTCCAGTTTGTCTTTCTTTTGGAATCTGCTGCTGAAATGGCTTATAAAATACTCACGTTTGTGCCATTTACAGGTGCCATTTTGACAATTACCACTGAAGTTGAGCTAAATTTGCCATTTCATTCTTGGTTCCAATGCCAAAAACTAGAGATTTGAGCATACAGAATGAAAGTTTCAAACTTTTGATTTTTGACCATTTTTGACAGGCGCGCGCGCGGCTTATCAAAAACGGCAAAATTGGGCCAAAATTCGTTTTCAAGGAAACAACAAGACAACACTTTTCCTGCATTTCACATACATCCTAAAGCACAGCAAATGCATCAGAACATGTCTAGCTCTTGAGGAAAGCCTAACCCTAACCCTAGCTTGGGCACTTCCAGACTACCGTACGTTGCGTAAACTTGCCCAAAAAGTTCCATGCTCAGGAAATTCCCCCAGTGCCTCCAAATGACTCAGAAACATTGCAAGTCACAGTTTTAAGCATTTTAAAATGCTCTGCAGTGAATCTTTTTTCAAATTTCCAGTTTGTCTTTCTTTTGGAATCTGCTGCTGAAATGGCTTATAAAATACTCTCGTTTGTGCCATTTACAGGTGCCATTTTGACAATTACCACTGAAGTTGAGCTAAATTTGCCATTTCATTCTTGGTTCCAATGCCAAAAACTAGAGATTAGAGCATACAGAATGAAAGTTTCAAACTTTTGATTTTTGACCATTTTTGACAGGCGCGCGCGCGGCTTATCAAAAACGGCAAAATTGGGCTAAAATTCGTTTTCAAGGAAACAACAAGACAACACTTTTCCTGCATTTCACATACATCCTAAAGCACAGCAAATGCATCAGAACATGTCTAGCTCTTGAGGAAAGCCTAACCCTAACCCTAGCTTGGGCACTTCCAGACTACCGTACGTTGCGTAAACTTGCCCAAAAAGTTCCATGCTCAGGAAATTCCCCCAGTGCCTCCAAATGACTCAGAAACATTGCAAGTCACAGTTTTAAGTATTTTAAAATGCTCTGCAGTGAATCTTTTTTCAAATTTCCAGTTTGTCTTTCTTTTGGAATCTGCTGCTGAAATGGCTTATAAAATACTCACGTTTGTGCCATTTACAGGTGCCATTTTGACAATTACCACTGAAGTTGAGCTAAATTTGCCATTTCATTCTTGGTTCCAATGCCAAAAACTAGAGATTAGAGCATACAGAATGAAAGTTTCAAACTTTTGATTTTTGACCATTTTTGACAGGCGCGCGGCTTATCAAAAACGGCAAAATTGGGCCAAAATTCGTTTTCAAGGAAACAACAAGACAACACTTTTTCTGCATTTCACATACATCCTAAAGCACAGAAAATGGATCAGAACATGTCTAGCTCTTGAGGAAAGCCTAACCCTAACCCTAGCTTGGGCACTTCCAGACTACCGTACGTTGCGTAAACTTGCCCAAAAAGTTCCATGCTCAGGAAATTCCCCCAGTGCCTCCAAATGACTCAGAAACATTGCAAGTCACAGTTTTTAGCATTTTAAAATGCTCTGCAGTGAATCTTTTTCAAATTTCCAGTTTGTCTTTCTTTTGGAATCTGCTGCTGAAATGGCTTATAAAATACTCACGTTTGTGCCATTTACAGGTGCCATTTTGACAATTACCACTGAAGTTGAGCTAAATTTGCCATTTCATTCTTGGTTCCAATGCCAAAAACTAGAGATTAGAGCATACAGAATGAAAGTTTCAAACTTTTGATTTTTGACCATTTTTGACAGGCGCGCGGCTTATCAAAAACGGCAAAATTGGGCCAAAATTCGTTTTCAAGTAAACAACAAGACAACACTTTTCCTGCATTTCACATACATCCTAAAGCACAGCAAATGCATCAGAACATGTCTAGCTCTTGAGGAAAGCCTAACCCTAACCCTAGCTTGGGCACTTCCAGACTACCGTACGTTGCGTAAACTTGCCCAAAAAGTTCCATGCTCAGGAAATTCCCCCAGTGCCTCCAAATGACTCAGAAACATTGCAAGTCACAGTTTTAAGCATTTTAAAATGCTCTGCAGTGAATCTTTTTTCAAATTTCCAGTTTGTCTTTCTTTTGGAATCTGCTGCTGAAATGGCTTATAAAATACTCACGTTTGTGCCATTTACAGGTGCCATTTTGACAATTACCACTGAAGTTGAGCTAAATTTGCCATTTCATTCTTGGTTCCAATGCCAAAAACTAGAGATTTGAGCATACAGAATGAAAGTTTCAAACTTTTGATTTTTGACCATTTTTGACAGGCGCGCGCGCGGCTTATCAAAAACGGCAAAATTGGGCCAAAATTCGTTTTCAAGGAAACAACAAGACAACACTTTTCCTGCATTTCACATACATCCTAAAGCACAGCAAATGCATCAGAACATGTCTAGCTCTTGAGGAAAGCCTAACCCTAACCCTAGCTTGGGCACTTCCAGACTACCGTACGTTGCGTAAACTTGCCCAAAAAGTTCCATGCTCAGGAAATTCCCCCAGTGCCTCCAAATGACTCAGAAACATTGCAAGTCACAGTTTTAAGCATTTTAAAATGCTCTGCAGTGAATCTTTTTTCAAATTTCCAGTTTGTCTTTCTTTTGGAATCTGCTGCTGAAATGGCTTATAAAATACTCTCGTTTGTGCCATTTACAGGTGCCATTTTGACAATTACCACTGAAATTGAGCTAAATTTGCCATTTCATTCTTGGTTCCAATGCCAAAAACTAGAGATTAGAGCATACAGAATGAAAGTTTCAAACTTTTGATTTTTGACCATTTTTGACAGGCGCGCGCGCGGCTTATCAAAAACGGCAAAATTGGGCTAAAATTCGTTTTCAAGGAAACTACAAGACAACACTTTTCCTGCATTTCACATACATCCTAAAGCACAGCAAATGCATCAGAACATGTCTAGCTCTTGAGGAAAGCCTAACCCTAACCCTAGCTTGGGCACTTCCAGACTACCGTACGTTGCGTAAACTTGCCCAAAAAGTTCCATGCTCAGGAAATTCCCCCAGTGCCTCCAAATGACTCAGAAACATTGCAAGTCACAGTTTTAAGTATTTTAAAATGCTCTGCAGTGAATCTTTTTTCAAATTTCCAGTTTGTCTTTCTTTTGGAATCTGCTGCTGAAATGGCTTATAAAATACTCTCGTTTGTGCCATTTACAGGTGCCATTTTGACAATTACCACTGAAATTGAGCTAAATTTGCCATTTCATTCTTGGTTCCAATGCCAAAAACTAGAGATTAGAGCATACAGAATGAAAGTTTCAAACTTTTGATTTTTGACCATTTTTGACAGGCGCGCGCGCGGCTTATCAAAAACGGCAAAATTGGGCCAAAATTCGTTTTCAAGGAAACAACAAGACAACACTTTTCCTGCATTTCACATACATCCTAAAGCACAGCAAATGCATCAGAACATGTCTAGCTCTTGAGGAAAGCCTAACCCTAACCCTAGCTTGGGCACTTCCAGACTACCGTACGTTGCGTAAACTTGCCCAAAAAGTTCCATGCTCAGGAAATTCCCCCAGTGCCTCCAAATGACTCAGAAACATTGCAAGTCACAGTTTTAAGCATTTTAAAATGCTCTGCAGTGAATCTTTTTTCAAATTTCCAGTTTGTCTTTCTTTTGGAATCTGCTGCTGAAATGGCTTATAAAATACTCACGTTTGTGCCATTTACAGGTGCCATTTTGACAATTACCACTGAAGTTGAGCTAAATTTGCCATTTCATTCTTGGTTCCAATGCCAAAAACTAGAGATTAGAGCATACAGAATGAAAGTTTCAAACTTCAGATTTTTGACCATTTTTGACAGGAGCGCGGCTTATCAAAAACGGCAAAATTGGGCCAAAATTCGTTTTCAAGGAAACAACAAGACAACACTTTTCCTGCATTTCACATACATCCTAAAGCACAGAAAATGGATCAGAACATGTCTAGCTCTTGAGGAAAGCCTAACCCTAACCCTAGCTTGGGCACTTCCAGACTACCGTACGTTGCGTAAATTTGCCCAAAAAGTTCCATGCTCAGGAAATTCCCCCAGTGCCTCCAAATGACTCAGAAACATTGCAAGTCACAGTTTTAAGCATTTTAAAATGCTCTGCAGTGAATCTTTTTCAAATTTCCAGTTTGTCTTTCTTTTGGAATCTGCTGCTGAAATGGCTTATAAAATACTCACGTTTGTGCCATTTACAGGTGCCATTTTGACAATTACCACTGAAGTTGAGCTAAATTTGCCATTTCATTCTTGGTTCCAATGCCAAAAACTAGAGACTAGAGCATACAGAATGAAAGTTTCAAACTTTTGATTTTTGACCATTTTTGACAGGCGCGCGGCTTATCAAAAACGGCAAAATTGGGCCAAAATTCGTTTTCAAGGAAACAACAAGACAACACTTTTCCTGCATTTCACATACATCCTAAAGCACAGCAAATGCATCAGAACATGTCTAGCCCTTGAGGAAAGCCTAACCCTAACCCTAGCTTGGGCACTTCCAGACTACCATACGTTGCGTAAACTTGCCCAAAAAGTTCCATGCTCAGGAAATTCCCCCAGTGCCTCCAAATGACTCAGAAACATTGCAAGTCACAGTTTTAAGCATTTTAAAATGCTCTGCAGTGAATCTTTTTTCAAATTTCCAGTTTGTCTTTCTTTTGGAATCTGCTGCTGAAATGGCTTATAAAATACTCACGTTTGTGCCATTTACAGGTGCCATTTTGACAATTACCACTGAAGTTGAGCTAAATTTGCCATTTCATTCTTGGTTCCAATGCCAAAAACTAGAGATTTGAGCATACAGAATGAAAGTTTCAAACTTTTGATTTTTGACCATTTTTGACAGGCGCGCGCGCGGCTTATCAAAAACGGCAAAATTGGGCCAAAATTCGTTTTCAAGGAAACAACAAGACAACACTTTTCCTGCATTTCACATACATCCTAAAGCACAGCAAATGCATCAGAACATGTCTAGCTCTTGAGGAAAGCCTAACCCTAACCCTAGCTTGGGCACTTCCAGACTACCGTACGTTGCGTAAAGTTGCCCAAAAAGTTCCATGCTCAGGAAATTCCCCCAGTGCCTCCAAATGACTCAGAAACATTGCAAGTCACAGTTTTAAGCATTTTAAAATGCTCTGCAGTGAATCTTTTTTCAAATTTCCAGTTTGTCTTTCTTTTGGAATCTGCTGCTGAAATGGCTTATAAAATACTCTCGTTTGTGCCATTTACAGGTGCCATTTTGACAATTACCACTGAAGTTGAGCTAAATTTGCCATTTCATTCTTGGTTCCAATGCCAAAAACTAGAGATTAGAGCATACAGAATGAAAGTTTCAAACTTTTGATTTTTGACCATTTTTGACAGGCGCGCGCGCGGCTTATCAAAAACGGCAAAATTGGGCTAAAATTCGTTTTCAAGGAAACAACAAGACAACACTTTTCCTGCATTTCACATACATCCTAAAGCACAGCAAATGCATCAGAACATGTCTAGCTCTTGAGGAAAGCCTAACCCTAACCCTAGCTTGGGCACTTCCAGACTACCGTACGTTGCGTAAACTTGCCCAAAAAGTTCCATGCTCAGGAAATTCCCCCAGTGCCTCCAAATGACTCAGAAACATTGCAAGTCACAGTTTTAAGTATTTTAAAATGCTCTGCAGTGAATCTTTTTTCAAATTTCCAGTTTGTCTTTCTTTTGGAATCTGCTGCTGAAATGGCTTATAAAATACTCACGTTTGTGCCATTTACAGGTGCCATTTTGACAATTACCACTGAAGTTGAGCTAAATTTGCCATTTCATTCTTGGTTCCAATGCCAAAAACTAGAGATTAGAGCATACAGAATGAAAGTTTCAAACTTTTGATTTTTGACCATTTTTGACAGGCGCGCGGCTTATCAAAAACGGCAAAATTGGGCCAAAATTCGTTTTCAAGGAAACAACAAGACAACACTTTTTCTGCATTTCACATACATCCTAAAGCACAGAAAATGGATCAGAACATGTCTAGCTCTTGAGGAAAGCCTAACCCTAACCCTAGCTTGGGCACTTCCAGACTACCGTACGTTGCGTAAACTTGCCCAAAAAGTTCCATGCTCAGGAAATTCCCCCAGTGCCTCCAAATGACTCAGAAACATTGCAAGTCACAGTTTTTAGCATTTTAAAATGCTCTGCAGTGAATCTTTTTCAAATTTCCAGTTTGTCTTTCTTTTGGAATCTGCTGCTGAAATGGCTTATAAAATACTCACGTTTGTGCCATTTACAGGTGCCATTTTGACAATTACCACTGAAGTTGAGCTAAATTTGCCATTTCATTCTTGGTTCCAATGCCAAAAACTAGAGATTAGAGCATACAGAATGAAAGTTTCAAACTTTTGATTTTTGACCATTTTTGACAGGCGCGCGGCTTATCAAAAACGGCAAAATTGGGCCAAAATTCGTTTTCAAGTAAACAACAAGACAACACTTTTCCTGCATTTCACATACATCCTAAAGCACAGCAAATGCATCAGAACATGTCTAGCTCTTGAGGAAAGCCTAACCCTAACCCTAGCTTGGGCACTTCCAGACTACCGTACGTTGCGTAAACTTGCCCAAAAAGTTCCATGCTCAGGAAATTCCCCCAGTGCCTCCAAATGACTCAGAAACATTGCAAGTCACAGTTTTAAGCATTTTAAAATGCTCTGCAGTGAATCTTTTTTCAAATTTCCAGTTTGTCTTTCTTTTGGAATCTGCTGCTGAAATGGCTTATAAAATACTCACGTTTGTGCCATTTACAGGTGCCATTTTGACAATTACCACTGAAGTTGAGCTAAATTTGCCATTTCATTCTTGGTTCCAATGCCAAAAACTAGAGATTTGAGCATACAGAATGAAAGTTTCAAACTTTTGATTTTTGACCATTTTTGACAGGCGCGCGCGCGGCTTATCAAAAACGGCAAAATTGGGCCAAAATTCGTTTTCAAGGAAACAACAAGACAACACTTTTCCTGCATTTCACATACATCCTAAAGCACAGCAAATGCATCAGAACATGTCTAGCTCTTGAGGAAAGCCTAACCCTAACCCTAGCTTGGGCACTTCCAGACTACCGTACGTTGCGTAAACTTGCCCAAAAAGTTCCATGCTCAGGAAATTCCCCCAGTGCCTCCAAATGACTCAGAAACATTGCAAGTCACAGTTTTAAGCATTTTAAAATGCTCTGCAGTGAATCTTTTTTCAAATTTCCAGTTTGTCTTTCTTTTGGAATCTGCTGCTGAAATGGCTTATAAAATACTCTCGTTTGTGCCATTTACAGGTGCCATTTTGACAATTACCACTGAAGTTGAGCTAAATTTGCCATTTCATTCTTGGTTCCAATGCCAAAAACTAGAGATTAGAGCATACAGAATGAAAGTTTCAAACTTTTGATTTTTGACCATTTTTGACAGGCGCGCGCGCGGCTTATCAAAAACGGCAAAATTGGGCTAAAATTCGTTTTCAAGGAAACTACAAGACAACACTTTTCCTGCATTTCACATACATCCTAAAGCACAGCAAATGCATCAGAACATGTCTAGCTCTTGAGGAAAGCCTAACCCTAACCCTAGCTTGGGCACTTCCAGACTACCGTACGTTGCGTAAACTTGCCCAAAAAGTTCCATGCTCAGGAAATTCCCCCAGTGCCTCCAAATGACTCAGAAACATTGCAAGTCACAGTTTTAAGTATTTTAAAATGCTCTGCAGTGAATCTTTTTTCAAATTTCCAGTTTGTCTTTCTTTTGGAATCTGCTGCTGAAATGGCTTATAAAATACTCACGTTTGTGCCATTTACAGGTGCCATTTTGACAATTACCACTGAAGTTGAGCTAAATTTGCCATTTCATTCTTGGTTCCAATGCCAAAAACTAGAGATTAGAGCATACAGAATGAAAGTTTCAAACTTTTGATTTTTGACCATTTTTGACAGGCGCGCGGCTTATCAAAAACGGCAAAATTGGGCCAAAATTCGTTTTCAAGGAAACAACAAGACAACACTTTTCCTGCATTTCACATACATCCTAAAGCACAGCAAATGCATCAGAACATGTCTAGCTCTTGAGGAAAGCCTAACCCTAACCCTAGCTTGGGCACTTCCAGACTACCGTACGTTGCGTAAACTTGCCCAAAAAGTTCCATGCTCAGGAAATTCCCCCAGTGCCTCCAAATGACTCAGAAACATTGCAAGTCACAGTTTTAAGCATTTTAAAATGCTCTGCAGTGAATCTTTTTTCAAATTTCCAGTTTGTCTTTCTTTTGGAATCTGCTGCTGAAATGGCTTATAAAATACTCACGTTTGTGCCATTTACAGGTGCCATTTTGACAATTACCACTGAAGTTGAGCTAAATTTGCCATTTCATTCTTGGTTCCAATGCCAAAAACTAGAGATTAGAGCATACAGAATGAAAGTTTCAAACTTCAGATTTTTGACCATTTTTGACAGGAGCGCGGCTTATCAAAAACGGCAAAATTGGGCCAAAATTCGTTTTCAAGGAAACAACAAGACAACACTTTTCCTGCATTTCACATACATCCTAAAGCACAGAAAATGGATCAGAACATGTCTAGCTCTTGAGGAAAGCCTAACCCTAACCCTAGCTTGGGCACTTCCAGACTACCGTACGTTGCGTAAATTTGCCCAAAAAGTTCCATGCTCAGGAAATTCCCCCAGTGCCTCCAAATGACTCAGAAACATTGCAAGTCACAGTTTTAAGCATTTTAAAATGCTCTGCAGTGAATCTTTTTCAAATTTCCAGTTTGTCTTTCTTTTGGAATCTGCTGCTGAAATGGCTTATAAAATACTCACGTTTGTGCCATTTACAGGTGCCATTTTGACAATTACCACTGAAGTTGAGCTAAATTTGCCATTTCATTCTTGGTTCCAATGCCAAAAACTAGAGACTAGAGCATACAGAATGAAAGTTTCAAACTTTTGATTTTTGACCATTTTTGACAGGCGCGCGGCTTATCAAAAACGGCAAAATTGGGCCAAAATTCGTTTTCAAGGAAACAACAAGACAACACTTTTCCTGCATTTCACATACATCCTAAAGCACAGCAAATGCATCAGAACATGTCTAGCCCTTGAGGAAAGCCTAACCCTAACCCTAGCTTGGGCACTTCCAGACTACCATACGTTGCGTAAACTTGCCCAAAAAGTTCCATGCTCAGGAAATTCCCCCAGTGCCTCCAAATGACTCAGAAACATTGCAAGTCACAGTTTTAAGCATTTTAAAATGCTCTGCAGTGAATCTTTTTTCAAATTTCCAGTTTGTCTTTCTTTTGGAATCTGCTGCTGAAATGGCTTATAAAATACTCACGTTTGTGCCATTTACAGGTGCCATTTTGACAATTACCACTGAAGTTGAGCTAAATTTGCCATTTCATTCTTGGTTCCAATGCCAAAAACTAGAGATTAGAGCATACAGAGTGAAAGTTTCAAACTTTTGATTTTTGACCATTTTTGACAGGCGCGCGGCTTATCAAAAACGGCAATATTGGGCCAAAATTCGTTTTCAAGGAAACAACAAGACAACACTTTTTCTGCATTTCACATACATCCTAAAGCACAGCAAATGCATCAGAACATGTCTAGCTCTTGAGGAAAGCCTAACCCAAACCCTAGCTTGGGCACTTCCAGACTACCGTACGTTGCGTAAACTTGCCCAAAAAGTTCCATGCTCAGGAAATTCCCCCAGTGCCTCCAAATGACTCAGAAACATTGCAAGTCACAGTTTTAAGCATTTTAAAATGCTCTGCAGTGAATCTTTTTTCAAATTTCCAGTTTGTCTTTCTTTTGGAATCTGCTGCTGAAATGGCTTATAAAATACTCACGTTTGTGCCATTTACAGGTGCCATTTTGACAATTACCACTGATGTTGAGCTAAATTTGCCATTTCATTCTTGGTTCCAATGCCAAAAACTAGAGATTAGAGCATACAGAATGAAAGTTTCAAACTTTTGATTTTTGACCATTTTTGACAGGCGCGCGGCTTATCAAAAACGGCAAAATTGGGCCAAAATTCGTTTTCAAGTAAACAACAAGACAACACTTTTCCTGCATTTCACATACATCCTAAAGCACAGCAAATGCATCAGAACATGTCTAGCTCTTGAGGAAAGCCTAACCCTAACCCTAGCTTGGGCACTTCCAGACTACCGTACGTTGCGTAAACTTGCCCAAAAAGTTCCATGCTCAGGAAATTCCCCCAGTGCCTCCAAATGACTCAGAAACATTGCAAGTCACAGTTTTAAGCATTTTAAAATGCTCTGCAGTGAATCTTTTTTCAAATTTCCAGTTTGTCTTTCTTTTGGAATCTGCTGCTGAAATGGCTTATAAAATACTCACGTTTGTGCCATTTACAGGTGCCATTTTGACAATTACCACTGAAGTTGAGCTAAATTTGCCATTTCATTCTTGGTTCCAATGCCAAAAACTAGAGATTTGAGCATACAGAATGAAAGTTTCAAACTTTTGATTTTTGACCATTTTTGAAAGGCGCGCGCGCGGCTTATCAAAAACGGCAAAATTGGGCCAAAATTCGTTTTCAAGGAAACAACAAGACAACACTTTTCCTGCATTTCACATACATCCTAAAGCACAGCAAATGCATCAGAACATGTCTAGCTCTTGAGGAAAGCCTAACCCTAACCCTAGCTTGGGCACTTCCAGACTACCGTACGTTGCGTAAACTTGCCCAAAAAGTTCCATGCTCAGGAAATTCCCCCAGTGCCTCCAAATGACTCAGAAACATTGCAAGTCACAGTTTTAAGCATTTTAAAATGCTCTGCAGTGAATCTTTTTTCAAATTTCCAGTTTGTCTTTCTTTTGGAATCTGCTGCTGAAATGGTTTATAAAATACTCACGTTTGTGCCATTTACAGGTGCCATTTTGACAATTACCACTGAAGTTGAGCTAAATTTGCCATTTCATTCTTGGTTCCAATGCCAAAAACTAGAGATTAGAGCATACAGAATGAAAGTTTCAAACTTTTGATTTTTGACCATTTTTGACAGGCGCGCGGCTTATCAAAAACGGCAAAATTGGGCCAAAATTCGTTTTCAAGTAAACAACAAGACAACATTTTTCCTGCATTTCACATACATCCTAAAGCACAGCAAATGCATCAGAACATGTCTAGCTCTTGAGGAAAGCCTAACCCTAACCCTAGCTTGGGCACTTCCAGACTACCGTACGTTGCGTAAACTTGCCCAAAAAGTTCCATGCTCAGGAAATTCCCCCAGTGCCTCCAAATGACTCAGAAACATTGCAAGTCACAGTTTTAAGCATTTTAAAATGCTCTGCAGTGAATCTTTTTTCAAATTTCCAGTTTGTCTTTCTTTTGGAATCTGCTGCTGAAATGGCTTATAAAATACTCACGTTTGTGCCATTTACAGGTGCCATTTTGACAATTACCACTGAAGTTGAGCTAAATTTGCCATTTCATTCTTGGTTCCAATGCCAAAAACTAGAGATTTGAGCATACAGAATGAAAGTTTCAAACTTTTGATTTTTGACCATTTTTGAAAGGCGCGCGCGCGGCTTATCAAAAACGGCAAAATTGGGCCAAAATTCGTTTTCAAGGAAACAACAAGACAACACTTTTCCTGCATTTCACATACATCCTAAAGCACAGCAAATGCATCAGAACATGTCTAGCTCTTGAGGAAAGCCTAACCCTAACCCTAGCTTGGGCACTTCCAGACTACCGTACGTTGCGTAAACTTGCCCAAAAAGTTCCATGCTCAGGAAATTCCCCCAGTGCCTCCAAATGACTCAGAAACATTGCAAGTCACAGTTTTAAGCATTTTAAAATGCTATGCAGTGAATCTTTTTTCAAATTTCCAGTTTGTCTTTCTTTTGGAATCTGCTGCTGAAATGGCTTATAAAATACTCACGTTTGTGCCATTTACAGGTGCCATTTTGACAATTACCACTGAAGTTGAGCTAAATTTGCCATTTCATTCTTGGTTCCAATGCCAAAAACTAGAGATTAGAGCATACAGAATGAAAGTTTCAAACTTTTGATTTTTGACCATTTTTGACAGGCGCGCGGCTTATCAAAAACGGCAAAATTGGGCCAAAATTCGTTTTCAAGGAAACAACAAGACAACACTTTTCCTGCATTTCACATACATCCTAAAGCACAGCAAATGCATCAGAACATGTCTAGCTCTTGAGGAAAGCCTAACCCTAACCCTAGCTTGGGCACTTCCAGACTACCGTACGTTGCGTAAACTTGCCCAAAAAGTTCCATGCTCAGGAAATTCCCCCAGTGCCTCCAAATGACTCAGAAACATTGCAAGTCACAGTTTTAAGCATTTTAAAATGCTCTGCAGTGAATCTTTTTTCAAATTTCCAGTTTGTCTTTCTTTTGGAATCTGCTGCTGAAATGGCTTATAAAATACTCACGTTTGTGCAATTTACAGGTGCCTTATTGACAATTACCACTGAAGTTGAGCTAAATTTGCCATTTCATTCTTGGTTCCAATGCCAAAAACTAGAGATTAGAGCATACAGAATGAAAGTTTCAAACTTTTGATTTTTGACCATTTTTGACAGGCGCGCGGCTTATCAGAAACGGTAAAATTGGGCCAAAATTCGTTTTCAAGGAAACAACAAGACAACACTTTTCCTGCATTTCACATACATCCTAAAGCACAGCAAATGCATCAGAACATGTCTAGCTCTTGAGGAAAGCCTAACCCTAACCCTAGCTTGGGCACTTCCAGACTACCGTACGTTGCGTAAACTTGCCCAAAAAGTTCCATGCTCAGGAAATTCCCCCAGTGCCTCCAAATGACTCAGAAACATTGCAAGTCACAGTTTTAAGCATTTTAAAATGCTCTGCAGTGAATCTTTTTTCAAATTTCCAGTTTGTCTTTCTTTTGGAATCTGCTGCTGAAATGGTTTATAAAATACTCACGTTTGTGCCATTTACAGGTGCCATTTTGACAATTACCACTGAAGTTGAGCTAAATTTGCCATTTCATTCTTGGTTCCAATGCCAAAAACTAGAGATTAGAGCATACAGAATGAAAGTTTCAAACTTTTGATTTTTGACCATTTTTGACAGGCGCGCGGCTTATCAAAAACGGCAAAATTGGGCCAAAATTCGTTTTCAAGTAAACAACAAGACAACATTTTTCCTGCATTTCACATTCATCCTAAAGCACAGCAAATGCATCAGAACATGTCTAGCTCTTGAGGAAAGCCTAACCCTAACCCTAGCTTGGGCACTTCCAGACTACCGTACGTTGCGTAAACTTGCCCAAAAAGTTCCATGCTCAGGAAATTCCCCCAGTGCCTCCAAATGACTCAGAAACATTGCAAGTCACAGTTTTAAGCATTTTAAAATGCTCTGCAGTGAATCTTTTTTCAAATTTCCAGTTTGTCTTTCTTTTGGAATCTGCTGCTGAAATGGCTTATAAAATACTCACGTTTGTGCCATTTACAGGTGCCATTTTGACAATTACCACTGAAGTTGAGCTAAATTTGCCATTTCATTCTTGGTTCCAATGCCAAAAACTATAGATTTGAGCATACAGAATGAAAGTTTCAAACTTTTGATTTTTGACCATTTTTGAAAGGCGCGCGCGCGGCTTATCAAAAACGGCAAAATTGGGCCAAAATTCGTTTTCAAGGAAACAACAAGACAACACTTTTCCTGCATTTCACATACATCCTAAAGCACAGCAAATGCATCAGAACATGTCTAGCTCTTGAGGAAAGCCTAACCCTAACCCTAGCTTGGGCACTTCCAGACTACCGTACGTTGCGTAAACTTGCCCAAAAAGTTCCATGCTCAGGAAATTCCCCCAGTGCCTCCAAATGACTCAGAAACATTGCAAGTCACAGTTTTAAGCATTTTAAAATGCTCTGCAGTGAATCTTTTTTCAAATTTCCAGTTTGTCTTTCTTTTGGAATCTGCTGCTGAAATGGCTTATAAAATACTCACGTTTGTGCCATTTACAGGTGCCATTTTGACAATTACCACTGAAGTTGAGCTAAATTTGCCATTTCATTCTTGGTTCCAATGCCAAAAACTAGAGATTAGAGCATACAGAATGAAAGTTTCAAACTTTTGATTTTTGACCATTTTTGACAGGCTTATCAAAAACGGCAAAATTGGGCCAAAATTCGTTTTCAAGGAAACAACAAGACAACACTTTTCCTGCATTTCACATACATCCTAAAGCACAGCAAATGCATCAGAACATGTCTAGCTCTTGAGGAAAGCCTAACCCTAACCCTAGCTTGGGCACTTCCAGACTACCGTACGTTGCGTAAACTTGCCCAAAAAGTTCCATGCTCAGGAAATTCCCCCAGTGCCTCCAAATGACTCAGAAACATTGCAAGTCACAGTTTTAAGCATTTTAAAATGCTCTGCAGTGAATCTTTTTTCAAATTTCCAGTTTGTCTTTCTTTTGGAATCTGCTGCTGAAATGGCTTATAAAATACTCACGTTTGTGCCATTTACAGGTGCCATTTTGACAATTACCACTGAAGTTGAGCTAAATTTGCCATTTCATTCTTGGTTCCAATGCCAAAAACTAGAGATTTGAGCATACAGAATGAAAGTTTCAAAGTTTTGATTTTTGACCATTTTTGAAAGGCGCGCGCGCGGCTTATCAAAAACGGCAAAATTGGGCCAAAATTCGTTTTCAAGGAAACAACAAGACAACACTTTTCCTGCATTTCACATACATCCTAAAGCACAGCAAATGCATCAGAACATGTCTAGCTCTTGAGGAAAGCCTAACCCTAACCCTAGCTTGGGCACTTCCAGACTACCGTACGTTGCGTAAACTTGCCCAAAAAGTTCCATGCTCAGGAAATTCCCCCAGTGCCTCCAAATGACTCAGAAACATTGCAAGTCACAGTTTTAAGCATTTTAAAATGCTCTGCAGTGAATCTTTTTTCAAATTTCCAGTTTGTCTTTCTTTTGGAATCTGCTGCTGAAATGGCTTATAAAATACTCACGTTTGTGCCATTTACAGGTGCCATTTTGACAATTACCACTGAAGTTGAGCTAAATTTGCCATTTCATTCTTGGTTCCAATGCCAAAAACTAGAGATTAGAGCATACAGAATGAAAGTTTCAAACTTTTGATTTTTGACCATTTTTGACAGGCGCGCGGCTTATCAAAAACGGCAAAATTGGGCCAAAATTCGTTTTCAAGTAAACAACAAGACAACACTTTTCCTGCATTTCACATACATCCTAAAGCACAGCAAATGCATCAGAACATGTCTAGCTCTTGAGGAAAGCCTAACCCTAACCCTAGCTTGGGCACTTCCAGACTACCGTACGTTGCGTAAACTTGCCCAAAAAGTTCCATGCTCAGGAAATTCCCCCAGTGCCTCCAAATGACTCAGAAACATTGCAAGTCACAGTTTTAAGCATTTTAAAATGCTCTGCAGTGAATCTTTTTTCAAATTTCCAGTTTGTCTTTCTTTTGGAATCTGCTGCTGAAATGGCTTATAAAATACTCACGTTTGTGCCATTTACAGGTGCCATTTTGACAATTACCACTGAAGTTGAGCTAAATTTGCCATTTCATTCTTGGTTCCAATGCCAAAAACTAGAGATTAGAGCATACAGAATGAAAGTTTCAAACTTTTGATTTTTGACCATTTTTGACAGGCGCGCGGCTTATCAGAAACGGCAAAATTGGGCCAAAATTCGTTTTCAAGGAAACAACAAGACAACACTTTTCCTGCATTTCACATACATCCTAAAGCACAGCAAATGCATCAGAACATGTCTAGCTCTTGAGGAAAGCCTAACCCTAACCCTAGCTTGGGCACTTCCAGACTACCGTACGTTGCGTAAACTTGCCCAAAAAGTTCCATGCTCAGGAAATTCCCCCAGTGCCTCCAAATGACTCAGAAACATTGCAAGTCACAGTTTTAAGCATTTTAAAATGCTCTGCAGTGAATCTTTTTTCAAATTTCCAGTTTGTCTTTCTTTTGGAATCTGCTGCTGAAATGGCTTATAAAATACTCACGTTTGTGCCATTTACAGGTGCCATTTTGACAATTACCACTGAAGTTGAGCTAAATTTGCCATTTCATTCTTGGTTCCAATGCCAAAAACTAGAGACTAGAGCATACAGAATGAAAGTTTCAAACTTTTGATTTTTGACCATTTTTGACAGGCGCGCGGCTTATCAAAAACGGCAAAATTGGGCCAAAATTCGTTTTCAAGGAAACAACAAGACAACACTTTTCCTGCATTTCACATACATCCTAAAGCACAGCAAATGCATCAGAACATGTCTAGCCCTTGAGGAAAGCCTAACCCTAACCCTAGCTTGGGCACTTCCAGACTACCATACGTTGCGTAAACTTGCCCAAAAAGTTCCATGCTCAGGAAATTCCCCCAGTGCCTCCAAATGACTCAGAAACATTGCAAGTCACAGTTTTAAGCATTTTAAAATGCTCTGCAGTGAATCTTTTTTCAAATTTCCAGTTTGTCTTTCTTTTGGAATCTGCTGCTGAAATGGCTTATAAAATACTCACGTTTGTGCCATTTACAGGTGCCATTTTGACAATTACCACTGAAGTTGAGCTAAATTTGCCATTTCATTCTTGGTTCCAATGCCAAAAACTAGAGATTAGAGCATACAGAATGAAAGTTTCAAACTTTTGATTTTTGACCATTTTTGACAGGCGCGCGGCTTATCAAAAACGGCAAAATTGGGCCAAAATTCGTTTTCAAGGAAACAACAAGACAACACTTTTCCTGCATTTCACATACATCCTAAAGCACAGCAAATGCATCAGAACATGTCTAGCCCTTGAGGAAAGCCTAACCCTAACCCTAGCTTGGGCACTTCCAGACTACCATACGTTGCGTAAACTTGCCCAAAAAGTTCCATGCTCAGGAAATTCCCCCAGTGCCTCCAAATGACTCAGAAACATTGCAAGTCACAGTTTTAAGCATTTTAAAATGCTCTGCAGTGAATCTTTTTTCAAATTTCCAGTTTGTCTTTCTTTTGGAATCTGCTGCTGAAATGGCTTATAAAATACTCACGTTTGTGCCATTTACAGGTGCCATTTTGACAATTACCACTGAAGTTGAGCTAAATTTGCCATTTCATTCTTGGTTCCAATGCCAAAAACTAGAGATTAGAGCATACAGAATGAAAGTTTCAAACTTTTGATTTTTGACCATTTTTGACAGGCGCGCGGCTTATCAAAAACGGCAAAATTGGGCCAAAATTCGTTTTCAAGTAAACAACAAGACAACACTTTTCCTGCATTTCACATACATCCTAAAGCACAGCAAATGCATCAGAACATGTCTAGCTCTTGAGGAAAGCCTAACCCTAACCCTAGCTTGGGCACTTCCAGACTACCGTACGTTGCGTAAACTTGCCCAAAAAGTTCCATGCTCAGGAAATTCCCCCAGTGCCTCCAAATGACTCAGAAACATTGCAAGTCACAGTTTTAAGCATTTTAAAATGCTCTGCAGTGAATCTTTTTTCAAATTTCCAGTTTGTCTTTCTTTTGGAATCTGCTGCTGAAATGGCTTATAAAATACTCACGTTTGTGCCATTTACAGGTGCCATTTTGACAATTACCACTGAAGTTGAGCTAAATTTGCCATTTCATTCTTGGTTCCAATGCCAAAAACTAGAGATTAGAGCATACAGAATGAAAGTTTCAAACTTTTGATTTTTGACCATTTTTGACAGGCGCGCGGCTTATCAGAAACGGCAAAATTGGGCCAAAATTCGTTTTCAAGGAAACAACAAGACAACACTTTTCCTGCATTTCACATACATCCTAAAGCACAGCAAATGCATCAGAACATGTCTAGCTCTTGAGGAAAGCCTAACCCTAACCCTAGCTTGGGCACTTCCAGACTACCGTACGTTGCGTAAACTTGCCCAAAAAGTTCCATATTCAGGAAATTCCCCCAGTGCCTCCAAATGACTCAGAAACATTGCAAGTCACAGTTTTAAGCATTTTAAAATGCTCTGCAGTGAATCTTTTTTCAAATTTCCAGTTTGTCTTTCTTTTGGAATCTGCTGCTGAAATGGCATATAAAATACTCACGTTTGTGCCATTTACAGGTGCCATTTTGATAATTACCACTGAAGTTGAGCTAAATTTGCCATTTCATTCTTGGTTCCAATGCCAAAAACTAGAGATTAGAGCATACAGAATGAAAGTTTCAAACTTTTGATTTTTGACCATTTTTGACAGGCGCGCGGCTTATCAAAAACGGCAAAATTGGGCCAAAATTCGTTTTCAAGGAAACAACAAGACAACACTTTTCCTGCATTTCACATACATCCTAAAGCACAGCAAATGCATCAGAACATGTCTAGCTCTTGAGGAAAGCCTAACCCTAACCCTAGCTTGGGCACTTCCAGACTACCGTACGTTGCGTAAACTTGCCCAAAAAGTTCCATGCTCAGGAAATTCCCCCAGTGCCTCCAAATGACTCAGAAACATTGCAAGTCACAGTTTTAAGCATTTTAAAATGCTCTGCAGTGAAACTTTTTTCAAATTTCCAGTTTGTCTTTGTTTTGGAATCTGCTGCTGAAATGGCTTATAAAATACTCACGTTTGTGCCATTTACAGGTGCCATTTTGACAATTACCACAGAAGTTGAGCTAAATTTGCCATTTCATTCTTGGTTCCAATGCCAAAAACTAGAGATTAGAGCATACAGAATGAAAGTTTCAAACTTTTGATTTTTGACCATTTTTGACAGGAGCGCGGCTTATCAAAAACGGCAAAATTGGGCCAAAATTCGTTTTCAAGGAAACAACAAGACAACACTTTTTCTGCATTTCACATACATCCTAAAGCACAGCAAATGCATCAGAACATGTCTAGCTCTTGAGGAAAGCCTAACCCTAACCCTAGCTTGGGCACTATCAGACTACCGTACGTTGCGTAAACTTGCCCAAAAAGTTCCATGCTCAGGAAATTCCCCCAGTGCCTCCAAATGACTCAGAAACATTGCAAGTCACAGTTTTAAGCATTTTAAAATGCTCTGCAGTGAATCTTTTTTCAAATTTCCAGTTTGTCTTTCTTTTGGAATCTGCTGCTGAAATGGCTTATAAAATACTCACGTTTGTGCCATTTACAGGTGCCATTTTGACAATTACCACTGAAGTTGAGCTAAATTTGCCATTTCATTCTTGGTTCCAATGCCAAAAACTAGAGATTAGAGCATACAGAATGAAAGTTTCAAACTTTTGATTTTTGACCATTTTTGACAGGAGCGCGGCTTATCAAAAACGGCAAAATTGGGCCAAAATTCGTTTTCAAGGAAACAACAAGACAACACTTTTCCTGCATTTCACATACATCCTAAAGCACAGCAAATGCATCAGAACATGTCTAGCTCTTGAGGAAAGCCTAACCCTAACCCTAGCTTGGGCACTTCCAGACTACCGTACGTTGCGTAAACTTGCCCAAAAAGTTCCATGCTCAGGAAATTCCCCCAGTGCCTCCAAATGACTCAGAAACATTGCAAGTCACAGTTTTAAGCATTTTAAAATGCTCTGCAGTGAATCTTTTTCAAATTTCCAGTTTGTCTTTCTTTTGGAATCTGCTGCTGAAATGGCTTATAAAATACTCACGTTTGTGCCATTTACAGGTGCCATTTTGACAATTACCACTGAAGTTGAGCTAAATTTGCCATTTCATTCTTGGTTCCAATGCCAAAAACTAGAGATTAGAGCATACAGAATGAAAGTTTCAAACTTTTGATTTTTGACCATTTTTGACAGGCGCGCGGCTTATCAAGAACGGCAAAATTGGGCCAAAATTCGTTTTCAAGTAAACAACAAGACAACACTTTTCCTGCATTTCACATACATCCTAAAGCACAGCAAATGCATCAGAACATGTCTAGCTCTTGAGGAAAGCCTAACCCTAACCCTAGCTTGGGCACTTCCAGACTACCGTACGTTGCGTAAACTTGCCCAAAAAGTTCCATGCTCAGGAAATTCCCCCAGTGCCTCCAAATGACTCAGAAACATTGCAAGTCACAGTTTTAAGCATTTTAAAATGCTCTGCAGTGAATCTTTTTTCAAATTTCCAGTTTGTCTTTCTTTTGGAATCTGCTGCTGAAATGGCTTATAAAATACTCACGTTTGTGCCATTTACAGGTGCCATTTTGACAATTACCACTGAAGTTGAGCTAAATTTGCCATTTCATTCTTGGTTCCAATGCCAAAAACTAGAGATTAGAGCATACAGAATGAAAGTTTCAAACTTTTGATTTTTGACCATTTTTGACAGGCGCGCGGCTTATCAAAAACGGCAAAATTGGGCCAAAATTCGTTTTCAAGAAAACAACAAGACAACACTTTTCCTGCATTTCACATACATCCTAAAGCACAGCAAATCCATCAGAACATGTCTAGCTCTTGAGGAAAGCCTAACCCTAACCCTAGCTTGGGCACTTCCAGACTACCGTACGTTGCGTAAACTTGCCCAAAAAGTTCCATGCTCAGGAAATTCCCCCAGTGCCTCCAAATGACTCAGAAACATTGCAAGTCACAGTTTTAAGCATTTTAAAATGCTCTGCAGTGAATCTTTTTTCAAATTTCCAGTTTGTCTTTCTTTTGGAATCTGCTGCTGAAATGGCTTATAAAATACTCACGTTTGTGCCATTTACAGGTGCCATTTTGACAATTACCACTGAAGTTGAGCTAAATTTGCCATTTCATTCTTGGTTCCAATGCCAAAAACTAGAGATTAGAGCATACAGAATGAAAGTTTCAAACTTTTGATTTTTGACCATTTTTGACAGGCGCGCGGCTTATCAAAAACGGCAAAATTGGGCCAAAATTCGTTTTCAAGGAAACAACAAGACAACACTTTTCCTGCATTTCACATACATCCTAAAGCACAGCAAATGCATCAGAACATGTCTAGCTCTTGAGGAAAGCCTAACCCTAACCCTAGCTTGGGCACTTCCAGACTACCGTACGTTGCGTAAACTTGCCCAAAAAGTTCCATATTCAGGAAATTCCCCCAGTGCCTCCAAATGACTCAGAAACATTGCAAGTCACAGTTTTAAGCATTTTAAAATGTTCTGCAGTGAATCTTTTTTCAAATTTCCAGTTTGTCTTTCTTTTGGAATCTGCTGCTGAAATGGCATATAAAATACTCACGTTTGTGCCATTTACAGGTGCCATTTTGATAATTACCATTGAAGTTGAGCTAAATTTGCCATTTCATTCTTGGTTCCAATGCCAAAAACTAGATATTAGAGCATACAGAATGAAAGTTTCAAACCTTTGATTTTTGACCATTTTTGACAGGCGCGCGCGGCTTATCAAAAACGGCAAAATTGGGCCAAAATTAGTTTTCAAGGAAACAACAAGACAACACTTTTTCTGCATTTCACATACATCCTAAAGCACAGCAAATGCATCAGAACATGTCTAGCTCTTGAGGAAAGCCTAACCCTAACCCTAGCTTGGGCACTTCCAGACTACCGTACGTTGCGTAAACTTGCCCAAAAAGTTCCATGCTCAGGAAATTCCCCCAGTGCCTCCAAATGACTCAGAAACATTGCAAGTCACAGTTTTAAGCATTTTAAAATGCTCTGCAGTGAATCTTTTTTCAAATTTCCAGTTTGTCTTTCTTTTGGAATATGCTGCTGAAATGGCTTATAAAATACTCACGTTTGTGCCATTTACAGGTGCCATTTTGACAATTACCACTGAAGTTGAGCAAAATTTGCCATTTCATTCTTGGTTCCAATGCCAAAAACTAGAGATTAGAGCATACAGAGTGAAAGTTTCAAACTTTTGATTTTTGACCATTTTTGACAGGCGCGCGCGCGGCTTATCAAAAACGGCAAAATTGGGCCAAAATTCGTTTTCAAGGAAACAACAAGACAACACTTTTTCTGCATTTCACATACATCCTAAAGCACAGCAAATGCATCAGAACATGTCTAGCTCTTGAGGAAAGCCTAACCCTAACCCTAGCTTGGGCACTTCCAGACTACCGTACGTTGCGTAAACTTGCCCAAAAAGTTCCATGCTGAGGAAATTCCCCCAGGCCTCCAAATGACTCAGAAACATTGCAAGTCACAGTTTTAAGCATTTTAAAATGCTCTGCAGTGAATCTTTTTTCAAATTTCCAGTTTGTCTTTCTTTTGGAATCTGCAGCTGAAATGGCTTATAAAATACTCACGTTTGTGCCATTTACAGGTGCCATTTTGACAATTACCACTGAAGTTGAGCTAAATTTGCCATTTCATTCTTGGTTCCAATGCCAAAAACTAGAGATTAGAGCATACAGAATGAAAGTTTCAAACTTTTGATTTTTGACCATTTTTGACAGGAGCGCGGCTTATCAAAAACGGCAAAATTGGGCCAAAATTCGTTTTCAAGGAAACAACAAGACAACACTTTTTCTGCATTTCACATACATCCTAAAGCACAGCAAATGCATCAGAACATGTCTAGCTCTTGAGGAAAGCCTAACCCTAACCCTAGCTTGGGCACTATCAGACTACCGTACGTTGCGTAAACTTGCTCAAAAAGTTCCATGCTCAGGAAATTCCCCCAGTGCCTCCAAATGACTCAGAAACATTGCAAGTCACAGTTTTAAGCATTTTAAAATGCTCTGCAGTGAATCTTTTTTCAAATTTCCAGTTTGTCTTTCTTTTGGAATCTGCTGCTGAAATGGCTTATAAAATACTCACGTTTGTGCCATTTACAGGTGCCATTTTGACAATTACCACTGAAGTTGAGCTAAATTTGCCATTTCATTCTTGGTTCCAATGCCAAAAACTAGAGATTAGAGCATACAGAATGAAAGTTTCAAACTTTTGATTTTTGACCATTTTTGACAGGCGCGCGGCTTATCAAAAACGGCAAAATTGGGCCAAAATTCGTTTTCAAGGAAACAACAAGACAACACTTTTCCTGCATTTCACATACATCCTAAAGCACAGCAAATGCATCAGAACATGTCTAGCTCTTGAGGAAAGCCTAACCCTAACCCTAGCTTGGGCACTTCCAGACTACCGTACGTTGCGTAAACTTGCCCAAAAAGTTCCATGCTCAGGAAATTCCCCCAGTGCCTCCAAATGACTCAGAAACATTGCAAGTCACAGTTTTAAGCATTTTAAAATGCTCTGCAGTGAATCTTTTTTCAAATTTCCAGTTTGTCTTTCTTTTGGAATCTGCTGCTGAAATGGCTTATAAAATACTCACGTTTGTGCCATTTACAGGTGCCATTTTGACAATTACCACTGAAGTTGAGCTAAATTTGCCATTTCATTCTTGGTTCCAATGCCAAAAACTAGAGATTAGAGCATACAGAATGAAAGTTTCAAACTTTTGATTTTTGACAATTTTTGACAGGCGCGCACGGCTTATCAAAAACGGCAAAATTGGGCCAAAATTAGTTTTCAAGGAAACAACAAGACAACACTTTTTCTGCATTTCACATACATCCTAAAGCACAGCAAATGCATCAGAACATGTCTAGCTCTTGAGGAAAGCCTAACCCTAACCCTAGCTTGGGCACTTCCAGACTACCGTACAGATGCAGCCATTCAAAGTGCGCGGTAAAGACACCGCAGTACAGATACCGCAGGTAAGATGACACGCGATACCGCGGTGCGTGATTGGTTGACCGACAGGGGCACTCGTGGTCCGTTGGTCTGTCGTAGAAAGACTTACTGTACTGTAAACGTCTTTACTGTGCCCGTTGTAGATATTGAATTTTACCACTGAAGGGAAATCTTAGTAGCTGAGCATAAAAAGAATAGGAGCATACTGTAACGCGTGTGAAGGCCATAAACGATATTAATTTTGGAACGTAAACATACAGTATATGGCTGGTCTTGGTACTTTAAAGAAAAAAATACGCACCAGTATTCCATTTCTCCCTAAACATTGTAAGCTTCGAAGTCTTTAACTAACGTGATACCGGAGTCAACAAGCATACTTTTAGAATTTGATTAAAAGGGAATATAATATGGAATCGCGTATCTCAATAATTTAATAACGGTATGATTATATCCGTGTACTGCGGCAGAGCTATGTAGGGCTGTTTCGCCTGCCTGATCATGTGAGCTCCCTTGTAGCCTAGTGGTCTAGGTGCGTGACCACCAGCTGGTAGGTTGGGTGTTCGAATCCAGCTGGTACTGGACTTCTCATTTTTATTTATTTATTTTTTAATCGCGTAACATAAACATATTACCGTATGCAAACTGTACTGTATACAGTATGTATATGTATATTTAATGTCTTAACTGTGCCCGTTTAATTGAATTTAAAAAACATATTTAACACGAACATTAAGCTGCTTACATCTTCCGCCTGAGAACAGTCACCCGTTGCTACCCAACGCAGAATGGTGATTGGCTGACACCATCTGACACCCCTCTGATTGGAGAAAAAAGACGTGCTGGTGTGCTATACCAGGAAGAGGATTCTTTCCATTCAAAACGTGTATTTTAAAAGTTTAAGAAGTAAAAACCTTACAGCGTACACAGATTTCTAAACTGATCAGGATCGTTATCTTTGTCTCATGCATAATAATGTTCACCGCTCTGTCCAGCAAATTAATAATAAACTTTATTTTATATAGCTTTTTAAACGAATAAGTAATTAGATTGCTCATAAACCTAATCACTTGCTTTTTCTTTTTATTTAGGCTCAGATTTCAACTATAGATCGTATTATTAATAACCATAATAACAACCAACCAACAAAAACAACCATATAAACATAATACCAACCAAAAACATAGATAACAACCACAATACAAAATCAAATAATCAAACCATTTTACACTCGCAAAGTCATCCAATTATCATAATCCCGCCCCTTATGCAAAACCAAACCTTCCTCCCATCCCAGTTTATCCTGTTTATCATAAACAAAATCCACCTCAATTTTCAACATAAAGCATTACACAAAATCAATACCTCAACACTCCATACTCAACAACGATAATTCACAAACAGCCAGAACATGTAACTACACATTCCCAAACATACCTACTTTCCATAGCCCCGCCCCTTATGCAAAACCAACATCCCTCCCCTGTTCTCTCTCTCCCCTGGCGGTTGTAATTGTTTTTATTTTCAAATAAATTTTAGCAAAGTCATGTATTTTAAAAATCTTAAGATTTTTCTATTTATGTCTTTATTTAGTGGTTTCATTAGTGACAAAGGCTAAACTTTCTTGGAAAAATGTCTTTTATGTAAACCATGTTTGCTATTAATTCATTCAGGGCTAAAATATGTTCATTGTCTTCTAATGAAAGAAGGGTTCCTTTCGCCGTAGTCGAGAGCCTAGCCTTTAACTAGTAAGTACTGTATTTACTGGGTTTTTGAGGGGGGGGGGGTGTCTTTCGCTGGAAATCTCGCCTCCTACTTTGAAAATACCCGTGAAACCGGTTCAATTCGTCACAGCCAGCACTCCTGCAGAGAGTTGGGTTGTACTTGCAGTGTATACAGTACACGCGTTATGCTCTTCGTTAATGTCTGTGAAGTTTTATTTAATCTCTGAGCCATACTGATTCTTCTGGAAGCACACCAGTATTCCACTTTCTCCCTAAACATTTTTAGGATCAGAGTCTTACATGTGGTTATTTCGAAAACGTTTGTACGTGCTCCTTCTTACCATGTTACTGTTTACCGTTACTGACCATATTAAGTTTAAGTGCCTGTGGGCACTTTTACTGTCCGTGGGGGGTGGACTGTCTTTCATTAGAAGGTTAGTCTGTTCTACTTTGAGAATGTAGGGGGGGGGGTGGGAAGTGCCCGCGGTCATTTAATTAGTATTAAAATCTTAGTTATCTTTCTAGTTCACAGGTTTGCATGCATAATTTAATTTTGAAAGCCACTGAGACATCAGGTACTACTGTTGTATTTATGAAAAAGAAACAAAACAAAAAACATACTAACAACTGTGCCATCCTACGCCTTAGTTAATACATTTTATTATTCATAAACAGTTAACATTGTTAGCAAAATATTTTGAATTATATTTAACCCTATTTTTTCTTTAGTTTTGTATTTAACTTATTATATGATAGTCAGACTTAATGTATATTAATGTATATTTGAACAATGAAAATATATTTTTACAAGATTTTACATTAAGCACTTAAAATGAATATGGTTAATAATAGTAAACTGTAACATGCTGTAACAAGATCGGTTAAACTTCGAAGAAAATCCTTTCAGAGAAAATGTTTCAGGTGTGAAGAACAAACCTGTTCCCACACACCCTGCCCCCACTACCATTAGAATATACACAAACATTTTAGCATTTCATTCAGAAGACCCTCACACCTGAAGAGTGCTGGCTGTGACGAATTAAACCGGTTTTACAGGTTTCAATCACAGATTGGGACTCAGTAAAGTAACACACAGCGCCAGTGGATTTGATAATACTGTACCTAACCAAAATCCGCAATATGGAAACAGAACCTGTGTAATTGTTGATAGATGATGTACTCGTAACATTTTTTCAAGACGAACTACAACATTTAAAAAATGACTTGTATGTACTTGATATCTCTAATCAATCCACGGGTCCCAGCACAAAACGAAAGTAAAACGCATACCGTTTCGCGCTTCTTATTAGTTGCTCAAAAGTAATTTGACCGTATGAAATGCATAATATAAACCTAGAAACATATACGTGAGCAGTACTTAAGCACTGTAGTATCGGTGTTAAGACATACCTCTCAAATACTGTAAATCAAGTTAAAAATATCTCAAGAACGATTCTGGTCGTAATGAAACCATGTTTCGTGTATGTTTTCTTTTTCATCTTGAAATAACTCATTTCTAAATACCTTTTTCACTGTTAACATCTTGTAGCAACTTTGCGACAAAATATACACTCTGACAGTTCATCCTGCTACCAACATTAAATAAAACAAATCTTAAGATTTCTATATTTATGTCTTTATTTAGTGGTTTCATTCGAAGCTTACAATGTTTAGGGAGAAATGGAATACTGGTGCGTATTTTTTTCTTTAAAGTACCGAGACCAGCCATATACTGTATGTTTATGTTAAGATTTCCCTTCAGTGGTAAAATTAGATATGAATATTCAATACTTAAACGGGCACAGTTAAGATTGTATACAGTACAGTTTGCATACGGTAATATGTTTATGTTACGCGATTAAAAAATAAATAAATAAAACTGGAAGGTCCAGCACCACCATTATGTTTATATGGTTGTTTTTGTTGGTTGGTTGTTATTATGGTTATTAATAATACGATCTATAGTTGAAATCTGAGCCTAAATAAAAAGAAAAAGCAAGTGATTAGGTTTATGAGCAATCTAATTTCTTATTCGTTTAAAACGCTATATAAAATAAAGTTTATTATTAATTTGCTGGACAGAGCGGTGAACATTATTATGCATAAGACAAAGATAACGATCCTGATCAGTTTAGAAATCTGTGTACGCTGTAAGGTTTTTACTTCTTAAACTTTTAAAATACACGTTTTGAATGGAAAGAAATCCTCTTCCTGGTATAGCACACCAGCACGTCTTTTTTCTCCAATCAGAGGGGTGTCAGATGGTGTCAGCCAATCACCATTCTGCGTTGGGTAGCAACGGGTGACTGTTCTCAGGCGGAAGATGTAAGCAGCTTAATGTTCGTGTTAAATATGTTTTTTAAATTCAATTAAACGGGCACAGTTAAGACATTAAATATACATATACATACTGTATACAGTACAGTTTGCATACGGTAATATGTTTATGTTACGCGATTAAAAAATAAATAAATAAAAATGAAAATGAAAAGTCCAGTACCAGCTGGATTCGAACACCCAACCTACCAGCTGGTGGTCACGCACCTAGACCACTAGGCTACAAGGGAGCTCACATGATCAGGCAGGCGAAACAGCCCTACATAGCTCTGCCGCAGTACACGGATATAATCATACCGTTATTAAATTATTGAGATATGCGATTCCATATTATATTCCCTTTTAATCAAATTCTAAAAGTATGCTTGTTGACTCCGGTTTCACGTTAGTTAAAGACTTCGAAGCTTACAATGTTTAGGGAGAAATGGAATACCGGTGTGTATTTTTCCTTGTGATATTTTAAGCTCTAGTTGAATGATAGGTGTCGCATTTTAAATCATTTTCGTAGCTAGAAATTATGAAACGCCCTGTTAAAAGCAAGGAAGTTTTTATGCCCCGTTGAAGTAAAACAAAATGCCTGACAAAGTATGGCTTGGACAGATTCCAAGTGCTTGTACAAATGTGCTAAAGAAATTATACTTTGAGTATACAGCTTGTCCAAAGTCATCCATTATTAATACTATTAGTAATATCTTCAGTAAAGGCTTTGATGCATAAATATTTCTGATAAAGGTAGGTTGTGTACTTCTGTCCAACTGAGCAATCTTGCTTTCATAATATATACCAACATTTTAATGACTGATGATTAACATGCTGTAATACACAGTTCCAAATTAAAGGCTCAAATGCTGTACATGAGAGGTTAAGCTCCCCCTGGCGGTTTTACAAGGCGACGCCGGATAGTTAGTCACGTGACACACGTGACACACGTGATACCGCGTGATACTGCGTGATACTGTGACACGCCCACCGGGGTATGCCGCGAAATACCTCACCCATTTTGAATGGCTGCATCTGTACGTTGCGTAAACTTGCCCAAAAAGTTCCATGCTCAGGAAATTCCCCCAGTGCCTCCAAATGACTCAGAAACATTGCAAGTCACAGTTTTAAGCATTTTAAAATGCTCTGCAGTGAATCTTTTTTCAAATTTCCAGTTTGTCTTTCTTTTGGAATCTGCTGCTGAAATGGCTTATAAAATACTCACGTTTGTGCCATTTACAGGTGCCATTTTGACAATTACCACTGAAGTTGAGCTAAATTTGCCATTTCATTCTTGGTTCCAATGCCAAAAACTAGAGATTAGAGCATACAGAGTGAAAGTTTCAAACTTTTGATTTTTGACCATTTTTGACAGGCGCGCGCGCGGCTTATCAAAAACGGCAAAATTGGGCCAAAATTCGTTTTCAAGGAAACAACAAGACAACACTTTTTCTGCATTTCACATACATCCTAAAGCACAGCAAATGCATCAGAACATGTCTAGCTCTTGAGGAAAGCCTAACCCTAACCCTAGCTTGGGCACTTCCAGACTACCGTACGTTGCGTAAACTTGCCCAAAAAGTTCCATGCTCAGGAAATTCCCCCAGGCCTCCAAATGACTCAGAAACATTGCAAGTCACAGTTTTAAGCATTTTAAAATGCTCTGCAGTGAATCTTTTTTCAAATTTCCAGTTTGTCTTTCTTTTGGAATCTGCAGCTGAAATGGCTTATAAAATACTCACGTTTGTGCCATTTACAGGTGCCATTTTGACAATTACCACTGAAGTTGAGCTAAATTTGCCATTTCATTCTTGGTTCCAATGCCAAAAACTAGAGATTAGAGCATACAGAATGAAAGTTTCAAACTTTTGATTTTTGACCATTTTTGACAGGCGCGCGGCGCGGCTTATCAAAAACGGCAAAATTGGGCCAAAATTCGTTTTCAAGGAAACAACAAGACAACACTTTTCCTGCATTTCACATACATCCTAAAGCACAGAAAATGGATCAGAACATGTCTAGCTCTTGAGGAAAGCCTAACCCTAACCCTAGCTTGGGCACTTCCAGACTACCGTACGTTGCGTAAACTTGCCCAAAAAGTTCCATGCTCAGGAAATTCCCCCAGTGCCTCCAAATGACTCAGAAACATTGCAAGTCACAGTTTTAAGCATTTTAAAATGCTCTGCAGTGAATCTTTTTCAAATTTCCAGTTTGTCTTTCTTTTGGAATCTGCTGCTGAAATGGCTTATAAAATACTCACGTTTGTGCCATTTACAGGTGCCATTTTGACAATTACCACTGAAGTTGAGCTAAATTTGCCATTTCATTCTTGGTTCCAATGCCAAAAACTAGAGATTAGAGCATACAGAATGAAAGTTTCAAACTTTTGATTTTCAACCATTTTTGACAGGCGCGCGGCTTATCAAAAACGGCAAAATTGGGCCAAAATTCGTTTTCAAGGAAACAACAAGACAACACTTTTTCTGCATTTCACATACATCCTAAAGCACAGCAAATGCATCAGAACATGTCTAGCTCTTGAGGAAAGCCTAACCCTAACCCTAGCTTGGGCACTTCCAGACTACCGTACGTTGCGTAAACTTGCCCAAAAAGTTCCATGCTCAGGAAATTCCCCCAGTGCCTCCAAATGACTCAGAAACATTGCAAGTCACAGTTTTAAGCATTTTAAAATGCTCTGCAGTGAATCTTTTTTCAAATTTCCAGTTTGTCTTTCTTTTGGAATATGCTGCTGAAATGGCTTATAAAATACTCACGTTTGTGCCATTTACAGGTGCCATTTTGACAATTACCACTGAAGTTGAGCTAAATTTGCCATTTCATTCTTGGTTCCAATGCCAAAAACTAGAGATTAGAGCATACAGAATGAAAGTTTCAAACTTTTGATTTTTGACCATTTTTGACAGGCGCGCGGCTTATCAAAAACGGCAAAATTGGGCCAAAATTCGTTTTCAAGGAAACAACAAGACAACACTTTTCCTGCATTTCACATACATCCTAAAGCACAGCAAATGCATCAGAACATGTCTAGCTCTTGAGGAAAGCCTAACCCTAACCCTAGCTTGGGCACTTCCAGACTACCGTACGTTGCGTAAACTTGCCCAAAAAGTTCCATGCTCAGGAAATTCCCCCAGTGCCTCCAAATGACTCAGAAACATTGCAAGTCACAGTTTTAAGCATTTTAAAATGCTCTGCAGTGAATCTTTTTTCAAATTTCCAGTTTGTCTTTCTTTTGGAATCTGCTGCTGAAATGGCTTATAAAATACTCACGTTTGTGCCATTTACAGGTTCCATTTTGACAATTACCACTGAAGTTGAGCTAAATTTGCCATTTCATTCTTGGTTCCAATGCCAAAAACTAGAGATTAGAGCATACAGAATGAAAGTTTCAAACTTTTGATTTTTGACCATTTTTGACAGGCGCGCGGCTTATCAAAAACGGCAAAATTGGGCCAAAATTCGTTTTCAAGGAAACAACAAGACAACACTTTTCCTGCATTTCACATACATCCTAAAGCACAGCAAATGGATCAGAACATGTCTAGCTCTTGAGGAAAGCCTAACCCTAACCCTAGCTTGGGCACTTCCAGACTACCGTACGTTGCGTAAACTTGCCAAAAAAGTTCCATGCTCAGGAAATTCCTCCAGTGCCTCCAAATGACTCAGAAACATTGCAAGTCACAGTTTTAAGCATTTTAAAATGCTCTGCAGTGAATCTTTTTTCAAATTTCCAGTTTGTCTTTCTTTTGGAATCTGCTGCTGAAATGGCTTATAAAATACTCACGTTTGTGCCAGTTACAGGTGCCATTTTGACAATTACCACTGAAGTTGAGCTAAATTTGCCATTTCATTCTTGGTTCCAATGCCAAAAACTAGAGATTAGAGCATACAGAATGAAAGTTTCAAACTTTTGATTTTTGACCATTTTTGACAGGCGCGCGGCTTATCAAAAACGGCAAAATTGGGCCAAAATTCGTTTTCAAGAAAACAACAAGACAACACTTTTCCTGCATTTCACATACATCCTAAAGCACAGCAAATCCATCAGAACATGTCTAGCTCTTGAGGAAAGCCTAACCCTAACCCTAGCTTGGGCACTTCCAGACTACCGTACGTTGCGTAAACTTGCCCAAAAAGTTCCATGCTCAGGAAATTCCCCCAGTGCCTCCAAATGACTCAGAAACATTGCAAGTCACAGTTTTAAGCATTTTAAAATGCTCTGCAGTGAATCTTTTTTCAAATTTCCAGTTTGTCTTTCTTTTGGAATCTGCTGCTGAAATGGCTTATAAAATACTCACGTTTGTGCCATTTACAGGTGCCATTTTGACAATTACCACTGAAGTTGAGCTAAATTTGCCATTTCATTCTTGGTTCCAATGCCAAAAACTAGAGATTAGAGCATACAGAATGAAAGTTTCAAACTTTTGATTTTTGACCATTTTTGACAGGCGCGCGGCTTATCAAAAACGGCAAAATTGGGCCAAAATTCGTTTTCAAGGAAACAACAAGACAACACTTTTCCTGCATTTCACATACATCCTAAAGCACAGCAAATGCATCAGAACATGTCTAGCTCTTGAGGAAAGCCTAACCCTAACCCTAGCTTGGGCACTTCCAGACTACCGTACGTTGCGTAAACTTGCCCAAAAAGTTCCATATTCAGGAAATTCCCCCAGTGCCTCCAAATGACTCAGAAACATTGCAAGTCACAGTTTTAAGCATTTTAAAATGCTCTGCAGTGAATCTTTTTTCAAATTTCCAGTTTGTCTTTCTTTTGGAATCTGCTGCTGAAATGGCATATAAAATACTCACGTTTGTGCCATTTACAGGTGCCATTTTGATAATTACCATTGAAGTTGAGCTAAATTTGCCATTTCATTCTTGGTTCCAATGCCAAAAACTAGATATTAGAGCATACAGAATGAAAGTTTCAAACCTTTGATTTTTGACCATTTTTGACAGGCGCGCGCGGCTTATCAAAAACGGCAAAATTGGGCCAAAATTAGTTTTCAAGGAAACAACAAGACAACACTTTTTCTGCATTTCACATACATCCTAAAGCACAGCAAATGCATCAGAACATGTCTAGCTCTTGAGGAAAGCCTAACCCTAACCCTAGCTTGGGCACTTCCAGACTACCATACGTTGCGTAAACTTGCCCAAAAAGTTCCATGCTCAGGAAATTCCCCCAGTGCCTCCAAATGACTCAGAAACATTGCAAGTCACAGTTTTAAGCATTTTAAAATGCTCTGCAGTGAATCTTTTTTCAAATTTCCAGTTTGTCTTTCTTTTGGAATATGCTGCTGAAATGGCTTATAAAATACTCACGTTTGTGCCATTTACAGGTGCCATTTTGACAATTACCACTGAAGTTGAGCAAAATTTGCCATTTCATTCTTGGTTCCAATGCCAAAAACTAGAGATTAGAGCATACAGAGTGAAAGTTTCAAACTTTTGATTTTTGACCATTTTTGACAGGCGCGCGCGCGGCTTATCAAAAACGGCAAAATTGGGCCAAAATTCGTTTTCAAGGAAACAACAAGACAACACTTTTTCTGCATTTCACATACATCCTAAAGCACAGCAAATGCATCAGAACATGTCTAGCTCTTGAGGAAAGCCTAACCCTAACCCTAGCTTGGGCACTTCCAGACTACCGTACGTTGCGTAAACTTGCCCAAAAAGTTCCATGCTCAGGAAATTCCCCCAGGCCTCCAAATGACTCAGAAACATTGCAAGTCACAGTTTTAAGCATTTTAAAATGCTCTGCAGTGAATCTTTTTTCAAATTTCCAGTTTGTCTTTCTTTTGGAATCTGCAGCTGAAATGGCTTATAAAATACTCACGTTTGTGCCATTTACAGGTGCCATTTTGACAATTACCACTGAAGTTGAGCTAAATTTGCCATTTCATTCTTGGTTCCAATGCCAAAAACTAGAGATTAGAGCATACAGAATGAAAGTTTCAAACTTTTGATTTTTGACCATTTTTGACAGGAGCGCGGCTTATCAAAAACGGCAAAATTGGGCCAAAATTCGTTTTCAAGGAAACAACAAGACAACACTTTTTCTGCATTTCACATACATCCTAAAGCACAGCAAATGCATCAGAACATGTCTAGCTCTTGAGGAAAGCCTAACCCTAACCCTAGCTTGGGCACTATCAGACTACCGTACGTTGCGTAAACTTGCTCAAAAAGTTCCATGCTCAGGAAATTCCCCCAGTGCCTCCAAATGACTCAGAAACATTGCAAGTCACAGTTTTAAGCATTTTAAAATGCTCTGCAGTGAATCTTTTTTCAAATTTCCAGTTTGTCTTTCTTTTGGAATCTGCTGCTGAAATGGCTTATAAAATACTCACGTTTGTGCCATTTACAGGTGCCATTTTGACAATTACCACTGAAGTTGAGCTAAATTTGCCATTTCATTCTTGGTTCCAATGCCAAAAACTAGAGATTAGAGCATACAGAATGAAAGTTTCAAACTTTTGATTTTTGACCATTTTTGACAGGCGCGCGGCTTATCAAAAACGGCAAAATTGGGCCAAAATTCGTTTTCAAGGAAACAACAAGACAACACTTTTCCTGCATTTCACATACATCCTAAAGCACAGCAAATGCATCAGAACATGTCTAGCTCTTGAGGAAAGCCTAACCCTAACCCTAGCTTGGGCACTTCCAGACTACCGTACGTTGCGTAAACTTGCCCAAAAAGTTCCATGCTCAGGAAATTCCCCCAGTGCCTCCAAATGACTCAGAAACATTGCAAGTCACAGTTTTAAGCATTTTAAAATGCTCTGCAGTGAATCTTTTTTCAAATTTCCAGTTTGTCTTTCTTTTGGAATCTGCTGCTGAAATGGCTTATAAAATACTCACGTTTGTGCCAGTTACAGGTGCCATTTTGACAATTACCACTGAAGTTGAGCTAAATTTGCCATTTCATTCTTGGTTCCAATGCCAAAAACTAGAGATTAGAGCATACAGAATGAAAGTTTCAAACTTTTGATTTTTGACCATTTTTGACAGGCGCGCGGCTTATCAAAAACGGCAAAATTGGGCCAAAATTCGTTTTCAAGAAAACAACAAGACAACACTTTTCCTGCATTTCACATACATCCTAAAGCACAGCAAATCCATCAGAACATGTCTAGCTCTTGAGGAAAGCCTAACCCTAACCCTAGCTTGGGCACTTCCAGACTACCGTACGTTGCGTAAACTTGCCCAAAAAGTTCCATGCTCAGGAAATTCCCCCAGTGCCTCCAAATGACTCAGAAACATTGCAAGTCACAGTTTTAAGCATTTTAAAATGCTCTGCAGTGAATCTTTTTTCAAATTTCCAGTTTGTCTTTCTTTTGGAATCTGCTGCTGAAATGGCTTATAAAATACTCACGTTTGTGCCATTTACAGGTGCCATTTTGACAATTACCACTGAAGTTGAGCTAAATTTGCCATTTCATTCTTGGTTCCAATGCCAAAAACTAGAGATTAGAGCATACAGAATGAAAGTTTCAAACTTTTGATTTTTGACCATTTTTGACAGGCGCGCGGCTTATCAAAAACGGCAAAATTGGGCCAAAATTCGTTTTCAAGGAAACAACAAGACAACACTTTTCCTGCATTTCACATACATCCTAAAGCACAGCAAATGCATCAGAACATGTCTAGCTCTTGAGGAAAGCCTAACCCTAACCCTAGCTTGGGCACTTCCAGACTACCGTACGTTGCGTAAACTTGCCCAAAAAGTTCCATATTCAGGAAATTCCCCCAGTGCCTCCAAATGACTCAGAAACATTGCAAGTCACAGTTTTAAGCATTTTAAAATGCTCTGCAGTGAATCTTTTTTCAAATTTCCAGTTTGTCTTTCTTTTGGAATCTGCTGCTGAAATGGCATATAAAATACTCACGTTTGTGCCATTTACAGGTGCCATTTTGATAATTACCATTGAAGTTGAGCTAAATTTGCCATTTCATTCTTGGTTCCAATGCCAAAAACTAGATATTAGAGCATACAGAATGAAAGTTTCAAACCTTTGATTTTTGACCATTTTTGACAGGCGCGCGCGGCTTATCAAAAACGGCAAAATTGGGCCAAAATTAGTTTTCAAGGAAACAACAAGACAACACTTTTTCTGCATTTCACATACATCCTAAAGCACAGCAAATGCATCAGAACATGTCTAGCTCTTGAGGAAAGCCTAACCCTAACCCTAGCTTGGGCACTTCCAGACTACCATACGTTGCGTAAACTTGCCCAAAAAGTTCCATGCTCAGGAAATTCCCCCAGTGCCTCCAAATGACTCAGAAACATTGCAAGTCACAGTTTTAAGCATTTTAAAATGCTCTGCAGTGAATCTTTTTTCAAATTTCCAGTTTGTCTTTCTTTTGGAATATGCTGCTGAAATGGCTTATAAAATACTCACGTTTGTGCCATTTACAGGTGCCATTTTGACAATTACCACTGAAGTTGAGCAAAATTTGCCATTTCATTCTTGGTTCCAATGCCAAAAACTAGAGATTAGAGCATACAGAGTGAAAGTTTCAAACTTTTGATTTTTGACCATTTTTGACAGGCGCGCGCGCGGCTTATCAAAAACGGCAAAATTGGGCCAAAATTCGTTTTCAAGGAAACAACAAGACAACACTTTTTCTGCATTTCACATACATCCTAAAGCACAGCAAATGCATCAGAACATGTCTAGCTCTTGAGGAAAGCCTAACCCTAACCCTAGCTTGGGCACTTCCAGACTACCGTACGTTGCGTAAACTTGCCCAAAAAGTTCCATGCTCAGGAAATTCCCCCAGGCCTCCAAATGACTCAGAAACATTGCAAGTCACAGTTTTAAGCATTTTAAAATGCTCTGCAGTGAATCTTTTTTCAAATTTCCAGTTTGTCTTTCTTTTGGAATCTGCAGCTGAAATGGCTTATAAAATACTCACGTTTGTGCCATTTACAGGTGCCATTTTGACAATTACCACTGAAGTTGAGCTAAATTTGCCATTTCATTCTTGGTTCCAATGCCAAAAACTAGAGATTAGAGCATACAGAATGAAAGTTTCAAACTTTTGATTTTTGACCATTTTTGACAGGAGCGCGGCTTATCAAAAACGGCAAAATTGGGCCAAAATTCGTTTTCAAGGAAACAACAAGACAACACTTTTTCTGCATTTCACATACATCCTAAAGCACAGCAAATGCATCAGAACATGTCTAGCTCTTGAGGAAAGCCTAACCCTAACCCTAGCTTGGGCACTATCAGACTACCGTACGTTGCGTAAACTTGCTCAAAAAGTTCCATGCTCAGGAAATTCCCCCAGTGCCTCCAAATGACTCAGAAACATTGCAAGTCACAGTTTTAAGCATTTTAAAATGCTCTGCAGTGAATCTTTTTTCAAATTTCCAGTTTGTCTTTCTTTTGGAATCTGCTGCTGAAATGGCTTATAAAATACTCACGTTTGTGCCATTTACAGGTGCCATTTTGACAATTACCACTGAAGTTGAGCTAAATTTGCCATTTCATTCTTGGTTCCAATGCCAAAAACTAGAGATTAGAGCATACAGAATGAAAGTTTCAAACTTTTGATTTTTGACCATTTTTGACAGGCGCGCGGCTTATCAAAAACGGCAAAATTGGGCCAAAATTCGTTTTCAAGGAAACAACAAGACAACACTTTTCCTGCATTTCACATACATCCTAAAGCACAGCAAATGCATCAGAACATGTCTAGCTCTTGAGGAAAGCCTAACCCTAACCCTAGCTTGGGCACTTCCAGACTACCGTACGTTGCGTAAACTTGCCCAAAAAGTTCCATGCTCAGGAAATTCCCCCAGTGCCTCCAAATGACTCAGAAACATTGCAAGTCACAGTTTTAAGCATTTTAAAATGCTCTGCAGTGAATCTTTTTTCAAATTTCCAGTTTGTCTTTCTTTTGGAATCTGCTGCTGAAATGGCTTATAAAATACTCACGTTTGTGCCAGTTACAGGTGCCATTTTGACAATTACCACTGAAGTTGAGCTAAATTTGCCATTTCATTCTTGGTTCCAATGCCAAAAACTAGAGATTAGAGCATACAGAATGAAAGTTTCAAACTTTTGATTTTTGACCATTTTTGACAGGCGCGCGGCTTATCAAAAACGGCAAAATTGGGCCAAAATTCGTTTTCAAGAAAACAACAAGACAACACTTTTCCTGCATTTCACATACATCCTAAAGCACAGCAAATCCATCAGAACATGTCTAGCTCTTGAGGAAAGCCTAACCCTAACCCTAGCTTGGGCACTTCCAGACTACCGTACGTTGCGTAAACTTGCCCAAAAAGTTCCATGCTCAGGAAATTCCCCCAGTGCCTCCAAATGACTCAGAAACATTGCAAGTCACAGTTTTAAGCATTTTAAAATGCTCTGCAGTGAATCTTTTTTCAAATTTCCAGTTTGTCTTTCTTTTGGAATCTGCTGCTGAAATGGCTTATAAAATACTCACGTTTGTGCCATTTACAGGTGCCATTTTGACAATTACCACTGAAGTTGAGCTAAATTTGCCATTTCATTCTTGGTTCCAATGCCAAAAACTAGAGATTAGAGCATACAGAATGAAAGTTTCAAACTTTTGATTTTTGACCATTTTTGACAGGCGCGCGGCTTATCAAAAACGGCAAAATTGGGCCAAAATTCGTTTTCAAGGAAACAACAAGACAACACTTTTCCTGCATTTCACATACATCCTAAAGCACAGCAAATGCATCAGAACATGTCTAGCTCTTGAGGAAAGCCTAACCCTAACCCTAGCTTGGGCACTTCCAGACTACCGTACGTTGCGTAAACTTGCCCAAAAAGTTCCATATTCAGGAAATTCCCCCAGTGCCTCCAAATGACTCAGAAACATTGCAAGTCACAGTTTTAAGCATTTTAAAATGCTCTGCAGTGAATCTTTTTTCAAATTTCCAGTTTGTCTTTCTTTTGGAATCTGCTGCTGAAATGGCATATAAAATACTCACGTTTGTGCCATTTACAGGTGCCATTTTGATAATTACCATTGAAGTTGAGCTAAATTTGCCATTTCATTCTTGGTTCCAATGCCAAAAACTAGATATTAGAGCATACAGAATGAAAGTTTCAAACCTTTGATTTTTGACCATTTTTGACAGGCGCGCGCGGCTTATCAAAAACGGCAAAATTGGGCCAAAATTAGTTTTCAAGGAAACAACAAGACAACACTTTTTCTGCATTTCACATACATCCTAAAGCACAGCAAATGCATCAGAACATGTCTAGCTCTTGAGGAAAGCCTAACCCTAACCCTAGCTTGGGCACTTCCAGACTACCATACGTTGCGTAAACTTGCCCAAAAAGTTCCATGCTCAGGAAATTCCCCCAGTGCCTCCAAATGACTCAGAAACATTGCAAGTCACAGTTTTAAGCATTTTAAAATGCTCTGCAGTGAATCTTTTTTCAAATTTCCAGTTTGTCTTTCTTTTGGAATATGCTGCTGAAATGGCTTATAAAATACTCACGTTTGTGCCATTTACAGGTGCCATTTTGACAATTACCACTGAAGTTGAGCAAAATTTGCCATTTCATTCTTGGTTCCAATGCCAAAAACTAGAGATTAGAGCATACAGAGTGAAAGTTTCAAACTTTTGATTTTTGACCATTTTTGACAGGCGCGCGCGCGGCTTATCAAAAACGGCAAAATTGGGCCAAAATTCGTTTTCAAGGAAACAACAAGACAACACTTTTTCTGCATTTCACATACATCCTAAAGCACAGCAAATGCATCAGAACATGTCTAGCTCTTGAGGAAAGCCTAACCCTAACCCTAGCTTGGGCACTTCCAGACTACCGTACGTTGCGTAAACTTGCCCAAAAAGTTCCATGCTCAGGAAATTCCCCCAGGCCTCCAAATGACTCAGAAACATTGCAAGTCACAGTTTTAAGCATTTTAAAATGCTCTGCAGTGAATCTTTTTTCAAATTTCCAGTTTGTCTTTCTTTTGGAATCTGCAGCTGAAATGGCTTATAAAATACTCACGTTTGTGCCATTTACAGGTGCCATTTTGACAATTACCACTGAAGTTGAGCTAAATTTGCCATTTCATTCTTGGTTCCAATGCCAAAAACTAGAGATTAGAGCATACAGAATGAAAGTTTCAAACTTTTGATTTTTGACCATTTTTGACAGGAGCGCGGCTTATCAAAAACGGCAAAATTGGGCCAAAATTCGTTTTCAAGGAAACAACAAGACAACACTTTTTCTGCATTTCACATACATCCTAAAGCACAGCAAATGCATCAGAACATGTCTAGCTCTTGAGGAAAGCCTAACCCTAACCCTAGCTTGGGCACTATCAGACTACCGTACGTTGCGTAAACTTGCTCAAAAAGTTCCATGCTCAGGAAATTCCCCCAGTGCCTCCAAATGACTCAGAAACATTGCAAGTCACAGTTTTAAGCATTTTAAAATGCTCTGCAGTGAATCTTTTTTCAAATTTCCAGTTTGTCTTTCTTTTGGAATCTGCTGCTGAAATGGCTTATAAAATACTCACGTTTGTGCCATTTACAGGTGCCATTTTGACAATTACCACTGAAGTTGAGCTAAATTTGCCATTTCATTCTTGGTTCCAATGCCAAAAACTAGAGATTAGAGCATACAGAATGAAAGTTTCAAACTTTTGATTTTTGACCATTTTTGACAGGCGCGCGGCTTATCAAAAACGGCAAAATTGGGCCAAAATTCGTTTTCAAGGAAACAACAAGACAACACTTTTCCTGCATTTCACATACATCCTAAAGCACAGCAAATGCATCAGAACATGTCTAGCTCTTGAGGAAAGCCTAACCCTAACCCTAGCTTGGGCACTTCCAGACTACCGTACGTTGCGTAAACTTGCCCAAAAAGTTCCATGCTCAGGAAATTCCCCCAGTGCCTCCAAATGACTCAGAAACATTGCAAGTCACAGTTTTAAGCATTTTAAAATGCTCTGCAGTGAATCTTTTTTCAAATTTCCAGTTTGTCTTTCTTTTGGAATCTGCTGCTGAAATGGCTTATAAAATACTCACGTTTGTGCCATTTACAGGTGCCATTTTGACAATTACCACTGAAGTTGAGCTAAATTTGCCATTTCATTCTTGGTTCCAATGCCAAAAACTAGAGATTAGAGCATACAGAATGAAAGTTTCAAACTTTTGATTTTTGACAATTTTTGACAGGCGCGCACGGCTTATCAAAAACGGCAAAATTGGGCCAAAATTAGTTTTCAAGGAAACAACAAGACAACACTTTTTCTGCATTTCACATACATCCTAAAGCACAGCAAATGCATCAGAACATGTCTAGCTCTTGAGGAAAGCCTAACCCTAACCCTAGCTTGGGCACTTCCAGACTACCGTACGTTGCGTAAACTTGCCCAAAAAGTTCCATGCTCAGGAAATTCCCCCAGTGCCTCCAAATGACTCAGAAACATTGCAAGTCACAGTTTTAAGCATTTTAAAATGCTCTGCAGTGAATCTTTTTTCAAATTTCCAGTTTGTCTTTCTTTTGGAATCTGCTGCTGAAATGGCTTATAAAATACTCACGTTTGTGCCATTTACAGGTGCCATTTTGACAATTACCACTGAAGTTGAGCTAAATTTGCCATTTCATTCTTGGTTCCAATGCCAAAAACTAGAGATTAGAGCATACAGAGTGAAAGTTTCAAACTTTTGATTTTTGACCATTTTTGACAGGCGCGCGCGCGGCTTATCAAAAACGGCAAAATTGGGCCAAAATTCGTTTTCAAGGAAACAACAAGACAACACTTTTTCTGCATTTCACATACATCCTAAAGCACAGCAAATGCATCAGAACATGTCTAGCTCTTGAGGAAAGCCTAACCCTAACCCTAGCTTGGGCACTTCCAGACTACCGTACGTTGCGTAAACTTGCCCAAAAAGTTCCATGCTCAGGAAATTCCCCCAGGCCTCCAAATGACTCAGAAACATTGCAAGACACAGTTTTAAGCATTTTAAAATGCTCTGCAGTGAATCTTTTTTCAAATTTCCAGTTTGTCTTTCTTTTGGAATCTGCAGCTGAAATGGCTTATAAAATACTCACGTTTGTGCCATTTACAGGTGCCATTTTGACAATTACCACTGAAGTTGAGCTAAATTTGCCATTTCATTCTTGGTTCCAATGCCAAAAACTAGAGATTAGAGCATACAGAATGAAAGTTTCAAACTTTTGATTTTTGACCATTTTTGACAGGCGCGCGGCTTATCAAAAACGGCAAAATTGGGCCAAAATTAGTTTTCAAGGAAACAACAAGACAACACTTTTCCTGCATTTCACATACATCCTAAAGCACAGCAAATGCATCAGAACATGTCTAGCTCTTGAGGAAAGCCTAACCCTAACCCTAGCTTGGGCACTTCCAGACTACCGTACGTTGCGTAAACTTGCCCAAAAAGTTCCATGCTCAGGAAATTCCCCCAGTGCCTCCAAATGACTCAGAAACATTGCAAGTCACAGTTTTAAGCATTTTAAAATGCTCTGCAGTGAATCTTTTTTCAAATTTCCAGTTTGTCTTTCTTTTGGAATCTGCTGCTGAAATGGCTTATAAAATACTCACGTTTGTGCCATTTACAGGTGCCATTTTGACAATTACCACTGAAGTTGAGCTAAATTTGCCATTTCATTCTTGGTTCCAATGCCAAAAACTAGAGATTAGAGCATACAGAATGAAAGTTTCAAACTTTTGATTTTTGACCATTTTTGACAGGCTTATCAAAAACGGCAAAATTGGGCCAAAATTCGTTTTCAAGGAAACAACAAGACAACACTTTTCCTGCATTTCACATACATCCTAAAGCACAGCAAATGGATCAGAACATGTCTAGCTCTTGAGGAAAGCCTAACCCTAACCCTAGCTTGGGCACTTCCAGACTACCGTACGTTGCGTAAACTTGCCAAAAAAGTTCCATGCTCAGGAAATTCCTCCAGTGCCTCCAAATGACTCAGAAACATTGCAAGTCACAGTTTTAAGCATTTTAAAATGCTCTGCAGTGAATCTTTTTTCAAATTTCCAGTTTGTCTTTCTTTTGGAATCTGCTGCTGAAATGGCTTATAAAATACTCACGTTTGTGCCAGTTACAGGTGCCATTTTGACAATTACCACTGAAGTTGAGCTAAATTTGCCATTTCATTCTTGGTTCCAATGCCAAAAACTAGAGATTAGAGCATACAGAATGAAAGTTTCAAACTTTTGATTTTTGACCATTTTTGACAGGCGCGCGGCTTATCAAAAACGGCAAAATTGGGCCAAAATTCGTTTTCAAGGAAACAACAAGACAACAGATTTCCTGCATTTCACATACATCCTAAAGCACAGCAAATGCATCAGAACATGTCTAGCCCTTGAGGAAAGCCTAACCCTAACCCTAGCTTGGGCATTTCCAGACTACCGTACGTTGCGTAAACTTGCCCAAAAAGTTCCATGCTCAGGAAATTCCCCCAGTGCCTCCAAATGACTCAGAAACATTGCAAGTCACAGTTTTAAGCATTTTAAAATGCTCTGCAGTGAATCTTTTTTCAAATTTCCAGTTTGTCTTTCTTTTGGAATCTGCTGCTGAAATGGCTTATAAAATACTCACGTTTGTGCCATTTACAGGTGCCATTTTGACAATTACCACTGAAGTTGAGCTAAATTTGCCATTTCATTCTTGGTTCCAATGTCAAAAACTAGAGATTAGAACATATAGAATGAAAGTTTCAAACTTTTGATTTTTGACCATTTTTGACAGGCGCGCGGCTTATCAAAAACGGCAAAATTGGGCCAAAATTCGTTTTCAAGGAAACAACAAGACAACACTTTTCCTGCATTTCACATACATCCTAAAGCACAGCAAATGCTTCAGAACATGTCTAGCTCTTGAGGAAAGCCTAACCCAAAACCCTAGCTTGGGCACTTCCAGACTACCGTACGTTGCGTAAACTTGCCCAAAAAGTTCCATGATCAAGAATTTCTCCCAGTGCCTCCAAATGACTCATAAACATTGCAAGTCACAGTTTTAAGCATTTTAAAATGCTCTGCAGTGAATCTTTTTTCAAATTTCCAGTTTGTCTTTCTTTTGGAATCTGCTGCTGAAATGGCTTATAAAATACTCACGTTTGTGCCATTTACAGGTGCCGTTTTGACAATTACCACTGAAGTTGAGCTAAATTTGCCATTTCATTCTTGGTTCCAATGCCAAAAACTAGAGATTAGAGCATACAGAATGAAAGTTTCAAACTTTTGATTTTTGACCATTTTTGACAGGCGCGCGGCTTATCAAAAACGGCAAAATTGGGCCAAAATTCGTTTTCAAGGAAACAACAAGACAACACTTTTCCTGCATTTCACATACATCCTAAAGCACAGCAAATGCATCAGAACATGTCTAGCTCTTGAGGAAAGCCTAACCCAAAACCCTAGCTTGGGCACTTCCAGACTACCGTACGTTGCGTAAACTTGCCCAAAAAGTTCCATGATCAAGAATTTCTCCCAGTGCCTCCAAATGACTCATAAACATTGCAAGTCACAGTTTTAAGCATTTTAAAATGCTCTGCAGTGAATCTTTTTTCAAATTTCCAGTTTGTCTTTCTTTTGGAATCTGCTGCTGAAATGGCTTATAAAATACTCACGTTTGTGCCATTTACAGGTGCCATTTTGACAATTACCACTGAAGTTGAGTTAAATTTGCCATTTCATTCTTGGTTCCAATGCCAAAAACTAGAGATTAGAGCATACAGAATGAAAGTTTCAAACTTTTGATTTTTGACCATTTTTGACAGGCGCGCGGCTTATCAAAAACCGCAAAATTGGGCCAAAATTCGTTTTCAAGGAAACAACAAGACAACACTTTTCCTGCATTTCACATACATCCTAAAGCACAGCAAATGCATCAGAACATGTCTAGCTCTTGAGGAAAGCCTAACCCTAACCCTAGCTTGGGCACTTCCAGACTACCGTACGTTGCGTAAACTTGCCCAAAAAGTTCCATGCTCAGGAAATTCCCCCAGTGCCTCCAAATGACTCAGAAACATTGCAAGTCACAGTTTTAAGCATTTTAAAATGCTCTGCAGTGAATCTTTTTTCAAATTTCCAGTTTGTCTTTCTTTTGGAATCTGCTGCTGAAATGGCTTATAAAATACTCACGTTTGTGCCATTTACAGGTGCCATTTTGACAATTACCACTGAAGTTGAGCTAAATTTGCCATTTCATTCTTGGTTCCAATGCCAAAAACTAGAGATTAGAGCATACAGAATGAAAGTTTCAAACTTTTGATTTTTGACCATTTTTGACAGGCGCGCGGCTTATCAAAAACGGCAAAATTGGGCCAAAATTAGTTTTCAAGGAAACAACAAGACAACACTTTTTCTGCATTTCACATACATCCTAAAGCACAGCAAATGCATCAGAACATGTCTAGCTCTTGAGGAAAGCCTAACCCTAACCCTAGCTTGGGCACTTCCAGACTACCGTACGTTGCGTAAACTTGCCCAAAAAGTTCCATGCTCAGGAAATTCCCCCAGTGCCTCCAAATGACTCAGAAACATTGCAAGTCACAGTTTTAAGCATTTTAAAATGCTCTGCAGTGAATCTTTTTTCAAATTTCCAGTTTGTCTTTCTTTTGGAATCTGCTGCTGAAATGGCTTATAAAATACTCACGTTTGTGCCATTTACAGGTGCCATTTTGACAATTACCACTGAAGTTGAGCTAAATTTGCCATTTCATTCTTGGTTCCAATGCCAAAAACTAGAGATTAGAGCATACAGAATGAAAGTTTCAAACTTTTGATTTTTGACCATTTTTGACAGGCTTATCAAAAACGGCAAAATTGGGCCAAAATTCGTTTTCAAGGAAACAACAAGACAACACTTTTCCTGCATTTCACATACATCCTAAAGCACAGCAAATGGATCAGAACATGTCTAGCTCTTGAGGAAAGCCTAACCCTAACCCTAGCTTGGGCACTTCCAGACTACCGTACGTTGCGTAAACTTGCCAAAAAAGTTCCATGCTCAGGAAATTCCTCCAGTGCCTCCAAATGACTCAGAAACATTGCAAGTCACAGTTTTAAGCATTTTAAAATGCTCTGCAGTGAATCTTTTTTCAAATTTCCAGTTTGTCTTTCTTTTGGAATCTGCTGCTGAAATGGCTTATAAAATACTCACGTTTGTGCCAGTTACAGGTGCCATTTTGACAATTACCACTGAAGTTGAGCTAAATTTGCCATTTCATTCTTGGTTCCAATGCCAAAAACTAGAGATTAGAGCATACAGAATGAAAGTTTCAAACTTTTGATTTTTGACCATTTTTGACAGGCGCGCGGCTTATCAAAAACGGCAAAATTGGGCCAAAATTCGTTTTCAAGGAAACAACAAGACAACAGATTTCCTGCATTTCACATACATCCTAAAGCACAGCAAATGCATCAGAACATGTCTAGCCCTTGAGGAAAGCCTAACCCTAACCCTAGCTTGGGCATTTCCAGACTACCGTACGTTGCGTAAACTTGCCCAAAAAGTTCCATGCTCAGGAAATTCCCCCAGGCCTCCAAATGACTCAGAAACATTGCAAGTCACAGTTTTAAGCATTTTAAAATGCTCTGCAGTGAATCTTTTTTCAAATTTCCAGTTTGTCTTTCTTTTGGAATCTGCAGCTGAAATGGCTTATAAAATACTCACGTTTGTGCCATTTACAGGTGCCATTTTGACAATTACCACTGAAGTTGAGCTAAATTTGCCATTTCATTCTTGGTTCCAATGCCAAAAACTAGAGATTAGAGCATACAGAATGAAAGTTTCAAACTTTTGATTTTTGACCATTTTTGACAGGCGCGCGGCGCGGCTTATCAAAAACGGCAAAATTGGGCCAAAATTCGTTTTCAAGGAAACAACAAGACAACACTTTTCCTGCATTTCACATACATCCTAAAGCACAGAAAATGGATCAGAACATGTCTAGCTCTTGAGGAAAGCCTAACCCTAACCCTAGCTTGGGCACTTCCAGACTACCGTACGTTGCGTAAACTTGCCCAAAAAGTTCCATGCTCAGGAAATTCCCCCAGTGCCTCCAAATGACTCAGAAACATTGCAAGTCACAGTTTTAAGCATTTTAAAATGCTCTGCAGTGAATCTTTTTCAAATTTCCAGTTTGTCTTTCTTTTGGAATCTGCTGCTGAAATGGCTTATAAAATACTCACGTTTGTGCCATTTACAGGTGCCATTTTGACAATTACCACTGAAGTTGAGCTAAATTTGCCATTTCATTCTTGGTTCCAATGCCAAAAACTAGAGATTAGAGCATACAGAATGAAAGTTTCAAACTTTTGATTTTCAACCATTTTTGACAGGCGCGCGGCTTATCAAAAACGGCAAAATTGGGCCAAAATTCGTTTTCAAGGAAACAACAAGACAACACTTTTTCTGCATTTCACATACATCCTAAAGCACAGCAAATGCATCAGAACATGTCTAGCTCTTGAGGAAAGCCTAACCCTAACCCTAGCTTGGGCACTTCCAGACTACCGTACGTTGCGTAAACTTGCCCAAAAAGTTCCATGCTCAGGAAATTCCCCCAGTGCCTCCAAATGACTCAGAAACATTGCAAGTCACAGTTTTAAGCATTTTAAAATGCTCTGCAGTGAATCTTTTTTCAAATTTCCAGTTTGTCTTTCTTTTGGAATATGCTGCTGAAATGGCTTATAAAATACTCACGTTTGTGCCATTTACAGGTGCCATTTTGACAATTACCACTGAAGTTGAGCTAAATTTGCCATTTCATTCTTGGTTCCAATGCCAAAAACTAGAGATTAGAGCATACAGAATGAAAGTTTCAAACTTTTGATTTTTGACCATTTTTGACAGGCGCGCGGCTTATCAAAAACGGCAAAATTGGGCCAAAATTCGTTTTCAAGGAAACAACAAGACAACACTTTTCCTGCATTTCACATACATCCTAAAGCACAGCAAATGCATCAGAACATGTCTAGCTCTTGAGGAAAGCCTAACCCTAACCCTAGCTTGGGCACTTCCAGACTACCGTACGTTGCGTAAACTTGCCCAAAAAGTTCCATGCTCAGGAAATTCCCCCAGTGCCTCCAAATGACTCAGAAACATTGCAAGTCACAGTTTTAAGCATTTTAAAATGCTCTGCAGTGAATCTTTTTTCAAATTTCCAGTTTGTCTTTCTTTTGGAATCTGCTGCTGAAATGGCTTATAAAATACTCACGTTTGTGCCATTTACAGGTTCCATTTTGACAATTACCACTGAAGTTGAGCTAAATTTGCCATTTCATTCTTGGTTCCAATGCCAAAAACTAGAGATTAGAGCATACAGAATGAAAGTTTCAAACTTTTGATTTTTGACCATTTTTGACAGGCGCGCGGCTTATCAAAAACGGCAAAATTGGGCCAAAATTAGTTTTCAAGGAAACAACAAGACAACACTTTTTCTGCATTTCACATACATCCTAAAGCACAGCAAATGCATCAGAACATGTCTAGCTCTTGAGGAAAGCCTAACCCTAACCCTAGCTTGGGCACTTCCAGACTACCGTACGTTGCGTAAACTTGCCCAAAAAGTTCCATGCTCAGGAAATTCCCCCAGTGCCTCCAAATGACTCAGAAACATTGCAAGTCACAGTTTTAAGCATTTTAAAATGCTCTGCAGTGAATCTTTTTTCAAATTTCCAGTTTGTCTTTCTTTTGGAATCTGCTGCTGAAATGGCTTATAAAATACTCACGTTTGTGCCATTTACAGGTGCCATTTTGACAATTACCACTGAAGTTGAGCTAAATTTGCCATTTCATTCTTGGTTCCAATGCCAAAAACTAGAGATTAGAGCATACAGAATGAAAGTTTCAAACTTTTGATTTTTGACCATTTTTGACAGGCTTATCAAAAACGGCAAAATTGGGCCAAAATTCGTTTTCAAGGAAACAACAAGACAACACTTTTCCTGCATTTCACATACATCCTAAAGCACAGCAAATGGATCAGAACATGTCTAGCTCTTGAGGAAAGCCTAACCCTAACCCTAGCTTGGGCACTTCCAGACTACCGTACGTTGCGTAAACTTGCCAAAAAAGTTCCATGCTCAGGAAATTCCTCCAGTGCCTCCAAATGACTCAGAAACATTGCAAGTCACAGTTTTAAGCATTTTAAAATGCTCTGCAGTGAATCTTTTTTCAAATTTCCAGTTTGTCTTTCTTTTGGAATCTGCTGCTGAAATGGCTTATAAAATACTCACGTTTGTGCCAGTTACAGGTGCCATTTTGACAATTACCACTGAAGTTGAGCTAAATTTGCCATTTCATTCTTGGTTCCAATGCCAAAAACTAGAGATTAGAGCATACAGAATGAAAGTTTCAAACTTTTGATTTTTGACCATTTTTGACAGGCGCGCGCGGCTTATCAAAAACGGCAAAATTGGGCCAAAATTCGTTTTCAAGAAAACAACAAGACAACACTTTTCCTGCATTTCACATACATCCTAAAGCACAGCAAATCCATCAGAACATGTCTAGCTCTTGAGGAAAGCCTAACCCTAACCCTAGCTTGGGCACTTCCAGACTACCGTACGTTGCGTAAACTTGCCCAAAAAGTTCCATGCTCAGGAAATTCCCCCAGTGCCTCCAAATGACTCAGAAACATTGCAAGTCACAGTTTTAAGCATTTTAAAATGCTCTGCAGTGAATCTTTTTTCAAATTTCCAGTTTGTCTTTCTTTTGGAATCTGCTGCTGAAATGGCTTATAAAATACTCACGTTTGTGCCATTTACAGGTGCCATTTTGACAATTACCACTGAAGTTGAGCTAAATTTGCCATTTCATTCTTGGTTCCAATGCCAAAAACTAGATATTAGAGCATACAGAATGAAAGTTTCAAACCTTTGATTTTTGACCATTTTTGACAGGCGCGCGCGGCTTATCAAAAACGGCAAAATTGGGCCAAAATTAGTTTTCAAGGAAACAACAAGACAACACTTTTTCTGCATTTCACATACATCCTAAAGCACAGCAAATGCATCAGAACATGTCTAGCTCTTGAGGAAAGCCTAACCCTAACCCTAGCTTGGGCACTTCCAGACTACCGTACGTTGCGTAAACTTGCCCAAAAAGTTCCATGCTCAGGAAATTCCCCCAGTGCCTCCAAATGACTCAGAAACATTGCAAGTCACAGTTTTAAGCATTTTAAAATGCTCTGCAGTGAATCTTTTTTCAAATTTCCAGTTTGTCTTTCTTTTGGAATATGCTGCTGAAATGGCTTATAAAATACTCACGTTTGTGCCATTTACAGGTGCCATTTTGACAATTACCACTGAAGTTGAGCAAAATTTGCCATTTCATTCTTGGTTCCAATGCCAAAAACTAGAGATTAGAGCATACAGAGTGAAAGTTTCAAACTTTTGATTTTTGACCATTTTTGACAGGCGCGCGCGCGGCTTATCAAAAACGGCAAAATTGGGCCAAAATTCGTTTTCAAGGAAACAACAAGACAACACTTTTTCTGCATTTCACATACATCCTAAAGCACAGCAAATGCATCAGAACATGTCTAGCTCTTGAGGAAAGCCTAACCCTAACCCTAGCTTGGGCACTATCAGACTACCGTACGTTGCGTAAACTTGCTCAAAAAGTTCCATGCTCAGGAAATTCCCCCAGTGCCTCCAAATGACTCAGAAACATTGCAAGTCACAGTTTTAAGCATTTTAAAATGCTCTGCAGTGAATCTTTTTTCAAATTTCCAGTTTGTCTTTCTTTTGGAATCTGCTGCTGAAATGGCTTATAAAATACTCACGTTTGTGCCATTTACAGGTGCCATTTTGACAATTACCACTGAAGTTGAGCTAAATTTGCCATTTCATTCTTGGTTCCAATGCCAAAAACTAGAGATTAGAGCATACAGAATGAAAGTTTCAAACTTTTGATTTTTGACCATTTTTGACAGGCGCGCGGCTTATCAAAAACGGCAAAATTGGGCCAAAATTCGTTTTCAAGGAAACAACAAGACAACACTTTTCCTGCATTTCACATACATCCTAAAGCACAGCAAATGCATCAGAACATGTCTAGCTCTTGAGGAAAGCCTAACCCTAACCCTAGCTTGGGCACTTCCAGACTACCGTACGTTGCGTAAACTTGCCCAAAAAGTTCCATGCTCAGGAAATTCCCCCAGTGCCTCCAAATGACTCAGAAACATTGCAAGTCACAGTTTTAAGCATTTTAAAATGCTCTGCAGTGAATCTTTTTTCAAATTTCCAGTTTGTCTTTCTTTTGGAATCTGCTGCTGAAATGGCTTATAAAATACTCACGTTTGTGCCATTTACAGGTGCCATTTTGACAATTACCACTGAAGTTGAGCTAAATTTGCCATTTCATTCTTGGTTCCAATGCCAAAAACTAGAGATTAGAGCATACAGAATGAAAGTTTCAAACTTTTGATTTTTGACAATTTTTGACAGGCGCGCACGGCTTATCAAAAACGGCAAAATTGGGCCAAAATTAGTTTTCAAGGAAACAACAAGACAACACTTTTTCTGCATTTCACATACATCCTAAAGCACAGCAAATGCATCAGAACATGTCTAGCTCTTGAGGAAAGCCTAACCCTAACCCTAGCTTGGGCACTTCCAGACTACCGTACGTTGCGTAAACTTGCCCAAAAAGTTCCATGCTCAGGAAATTCCCCCAGTGCCTCCAAATGACTCAGAAACATTGCAAGTCACAGTTTTAAGCATTTTAAAATGCTCTGCAGTGAATCTTTTTTCAAATTTCCAGTTTGTCTTTCTTTTGGAATCTGCTGCTGAAATGGCTTATAAAATACTCACGTTTGTGCCATTTACAGGTGCCATTTTGACAATTACCACTGAAGTTGAGCTAAATTTGCCATTTCATTCTTGGTTCCAATGCCAAAAACTAGAGATTAGAGCATACAGAGTGAAAGTTTCAAACTTTTGATTTTTGACCATTTTTGACAGGCGCGCGCGCGGCTTATCAAAAACGGCAAAATTGGGCCAAAATTCGTTTTCAAGGAAACAACAAGACAACACTTTTTCTGCATTTCACATACATCCTAAAGCACAGCAAATGCATCAGAACATGTCTAGCTCTTGAGGAAAGCCTAACCCTAACCCTAGCTTGGGCACTTCCAGACTACCGTACGTTGCGTAAACTTGCCCAAAAAGTTCCATGCTCAGGAAATTCCCCCAGGCCTCCAAATGACTCAGAAACATTGCAAGTCACAGTTTTAAGCATTTTAAAATGCTCTGCAGTGAATCTTTTTTCAAATTTCCAGTTTGTCTTTCTTTTGGAATCTGCAGCTGAAATGGCTTATAAAATACTCACGTTTGTGCCATTTACAGGTGCCATTTTGACAATTACCACTGAAGTTGAGCTAAATTTGCCATTTCATTCTTGGTTCCAATGCCAAAAACTAGAGATTAGAGCATACAGAATGAAAGTTTCAAACTTTTGATTTTTGACCATTTTTGACAGGCGCGCGGCGCGGCTTATCAAAAACGGCAAAATTGGGCCAAAATTCGTTTTCAAGGAAACAACAAGACAACACTTTTCCTGCATTTCACATACATCCTAAAGCACAGAAAATGGATCAGAACATGTCTAGCTCTTGAGGAAAGCCTAACCCTAACCCTAGCTTGGGCACTTCCAGACTACCGTACGTTGCGTAAACTTGCCCAAAAAGTTCCATGCTCAGGAAATTCCCCCAGTGCCTCCAAATGACTCAGAAACATTGCAAGTCACAGTTTTAAGCATTTTAAAATGCTCTGCAGTGAATCTTTTCAAATTTCCAGTTTGTCTTTCTTTTGGAATCTGCTGCTGAAATGGCTTATAAAATACTCACGTTTGTGCCATTTACAGGTGCCATTTTGACAATTACCACTGAAGTTGAGCTAAATTTGCCATTTCATTCTTGGTTCCAATGCCAAAAACTAGAGATTAGAGCATACAGAATGAAAGTTTCAAACTTTTGATTTTCAACCATTTTTGACAGGCGCGCGGCTTATCAAAAACGGCAAAATTGGGCCAAAATTCGTTTTCAAGGAAACAACAAGACAACACTTTTTCTGCATTTCACATACATCCTAAAGCACAGCAAATGCATCAGAACATGTCTAGCTCTTGAGGAAAGCCTAACCCTAACCCTAGCTTGGGCACTTCCAGACTACCGTACGTTGCGTAAACTTGCCCAAAAAGTTCCATGCTCAGGAAATTCCCCCAGTGCCTCCAAATGACTCAGAAACATTGCAAGTCACAGTTTTAAGCATTTTAAAATGCTCTGCAGTGAATCTTTTTTCAAATTTCCAATTTGTCTTTCTTTTGGAATATGCTGCTGAAATGGCTTATAAAATACTCACGTTTGTGCCATTTACAGGTGCCATTTTGACAATTACCACTGAAGTTGAGCTAAATTTGCCATTTCATTCTTGGTTCCAATGCCAAAAACTAGAGATTAGAGCATACAGAATGAAAGTTTCAAACTTTTGATTTTTGACCATTTTTGACAGGCGCGCGGCTTATCAAAAACGGCAAAATTGGGCCAAAATTCGTTTTCAAGGAAACAACAAGACAACACTTTTCCTGCATTTCACATACATCCTAAAGCACAGCAAATGCATCAGAACATGTCTAGCTCTTGAGGAAAGCCTAACCCTAACCCTAGCTTGGGCACTTCCAGACTACCGTACGTTGCGTAAACTTGCCCAAAAAGTTCCATGCTCAGGAAATTCCCCCAGTGCCTCCAAATGACTCAGAAACATTGCAAGTCACAGTTTTAAGCATTTTAAAATGCTCTGCAGTGAATCTTTTTTCAAATTTCCAGTTTGTCTTTCTTTTGGAATCTGCTGCTGAAATGGCTTATAAAATACTCACGTTTGTGCCATTTACAGGTTCCATTTTGACAATTACCACTGAAGTTGAGCTAAATTTGCCATTTCATTCTTGGTTCCAATGCCAAAAACTAGAGATTAGAGCATACAGAATGAAAGTTTCAAACTTTTGATTTTTGACCATTTTTGACAGGCGCGCGGCTTATCAAAAACGGCAAAATTGGGCCAAAATTAGTTTTCAAGGAAACAACAAGACAACACTTTTTCTGCATTTCACATACATCCTAAAGCACAGCAAATGCATCAGAACATGTCTAGCTCTTGAGGAAAGCCTAACCCTAACCCTAGCTTGGGCACTTCCAGACTACCGTACGTTGCGTAAACTTGCCCAAAAAGTTCCATGCTCAGGAAATTCCCCCAGTGCCTCCAAATGACTCAGAAACATTGCAAGTCACAGTTTTAAGCATTTTAAAATGCTCTGCAGTGAATCTTTTTTCAAATTTCCAGTTTGTCTTTCTTTTGGAATCTGCTGCTGAAATGGCTTATAAAATACTCACGTTTGTGCCATTTACAGGTGCCATTTTGACAATTACCACTGAAGTTGAGCTAAATTTGCCATTTCATTCTTGGTTCCAATGCCAAAAACTAGAGATTAGAGCATACAGAATGAAAGTTTCAAACTTTTGATTTTTGACCATTTTTGACAGGCTTATCAAAAACGGCAAAATTGGGCCAAAATTCGTTTTCAAGGAAACAACAAGACAACACTTTTCCTGCATTTCACATACATCCTAAAGCACAGCAAATGGATCAGAACATGTCTAGCTCTTGAGGAAAGCCTAACCCTAACCCTAGCTTGGGCACTTCCAGACTACCGTACGTTGCGTAAACTTGCCAAAAAAGTTCCATGCTCAGGAAATTCCTCCAGTGCCTCCAAATGACTCAGAAACATTGCAAGTCACAGTTTTAAGCATTTTAAAATGCTCTGCAGTGAATCTTTTTTCAAATTTCCAGTTTGTCTTTCTTTTGGAATCTGCTGCTGAAATGGCTTATAAAATACTCACGTTTGTGCCAGTTACAGGTGCCATTTTGACAATTACCACTGAAGTTGAGCTAAATTTGCCATTTCATTCTTGGTTCCAATGCCAAAAACTAGAGATTAGAGCATACAGAATGAAAGTTTCAAACTTTTGATTTTTGACCATTTTTGACAGGCGCGCGGCTTATCAAAAACGGCAAAATTGGGCCAAAATTCGTTTTCAAGGAAACAACAAGACAACACTTTTCCTGCATTTCACATACATCCTAAAGCACAGCAAATGCATCAGAACATGTCTAGCTCTTGAGGAAAGCCTAACCCAAAACCCTAGCTTGGGCACTTCCAGACTACCGTACGTTGCGTAAACTTGCCCAAAAAGTTCCATGATCAAGAATTTCTCCCAGTGCCTCCAAATGACTCATAAACATTGCAAGTCACAGTTTTAAGCATTTTAAAATGCTCTGCAGTGAATCTTTTTTCAAATTTCCAGTTTGTCTTTCTTTTGGAATCTGCTGCTGAAATGGCTTATAAAATACTCACGTTTGTGCCATTTACAGGTGCCATTTTGACAATTACCACTGAAGTTGAGTTAAATTTGCCATTTCATTCTTGGTTCCAATGCCAAAAACTAGAGATTAGAGCATACAGAATGAAAGTTTCAAACTTTTGATTTTTGACCATTTTTGACAGGCGCGCGGCTTATCAAAAACAGCAAAATTGGGCCAAAATTCGTTTTCAAGGAAACAACAAGACAACACTTTTCCTGCATTTCACATACATCCTAAAGCACAGCAAATGCATCAGAACATGTCTAGCTCTTGAGGAAAGCCTAACCCTAACCCTAGCTTGGGCACTTCCAGACTACCGTACGTTGCGTAAACTTGCCCAAAAAGTTCCATGCTCAGGAAATTCCCCCAGTGCCTCCAAATGACTCATAAACATTGCAAGTCACAGTTTTAAGCATTTTAAAATGCTCTGCAGTGAATCTTTTTTCAAATTTCCAGTTTGTCTTTCTTTTGGAATCTGCTGCTGAAATGGCTTATAAAATACTCACGTTTGTGCCAGTTACAGGTGCCATTTTGACAATTACCACTGAAGTTGAGCTAAATTTGCCATTTCATTCTTGGTTCCAATGCCAAAAACTAGAGATTAGAGCATACAGAATGAAAGTTTCAAACTTTTGATTTTTGACCATTTTTGACAGGCGCGCGGCTTATCAAAAACGGCAAAATTGGGCCAAAATTCGTTTTCAAGAAAACAACAAGACAACACTTTTCCTGCATTTCACATACATCCTAAAGCACAGCAAATCCATCAGAACATGTCTAGCTCTTGAGGAAAGCCTAACCCTAACCCTAGCTTGGGCACTTCCAGACTACCGTACGTTGCGTAAACTTGCCCAAAAAGTTCCATGCTCAGGAAATTCCCCCAGTGCCTCCAAATGACTCAGAAACATTGCAAGTCACAGTTTTAAGCATTTTAAAATGCTCTGCAGTGAATCTTTTTTCAAATTTCCAGTTTGTCTTTCTTTTGGAATCTGCTGCTGAAATGGCTTATAAAATACTCACGTTTGTGCCATTTACAGGTGCCATTTTGACAATTACCACTGAAGTTGAGCTAAATTTGCCATTTCATTCTTGGTTCCAATGCCAAAAACTAGAGATTAGAGCATACAGAATGAAAGTTTCAAACTTTTGATTTTTGACCATTTTTGACAGGCGCGCGGCTTATCAAAAACGGCAAAATTGGGCCAAAATTCGTTTTCAAGGAAACAACAAGACAACACTTTTCCTGCATTTCACATACATCCTAAAGCACAGCAAATGCATCAGAACATGTCTAGCTCTTGAGGAAAGCCTAACCCTAACCCTAGCTTGGGCACTTCCAGACTACCGTACGTTGCGTAAACTTGCCCAAAAAGTTCCATATTCAGGAAATTCCCCCAGTGCCTCCAAATGACTCAGAAACATTGCAAGTCACAGTTTTAAGCATTTTAAAATGCTCTGCAGTGAATCTTTTTTCAAATTTCCAGTTTGTCTTTCTTTTGGAATCTGCTGCTGAAATGGCATATAAAATACTCACGTTTGTGCCATTTACAGGTGCCATTTTGATAATTACCATTGAAGTTGAGCTAAATTTGCCATTTCATTCTTGGTTCCAATGCCAAAAACTAGATATTAGAGCATACAGAATGAAAGTTTCAAACCTTTGATTTTTGACCATTTTTGACAGGCGCGCGCGGCTTATCAAAAACGGCAAAATTGGGCCAAAATTAGTTTTCAAGGAAACAACAAGACAACACTTTTTCTGCATTTCACATACATCCTAAAGCACAGCAAATGCATCAGAACATGTCTAGCTCTTGAGGAAAGCCTAACCCTAACCCTAGCTTGGGCACTTCCAGACTACCGTACGTTGCGTAAACTTGCCCAAAAAGTTCCATGCTCAGGAAATTCCCCCAGTGCCTCCAAATGACTCAGAAACATTGCAAGTCACAGTTTTAAGCATTTTAAAATGCTCTGCAGTGAATCTTTTTTCAAATTTCCAGTTTGTCTTTCTTTTGGAATATGCTGCTGAAATGGCTTATAAAATACTCACGTTTGTGCCATTTACAGGTGCCATTTTGACAATTACCACTGAAGTTGAGCAAAATTTGCCATTTCATTCTTGGTTCCAATGCCAAAAACTAGAGATTAGAGCATACAGAGTGAAAGTTTCAAACTTTTGATTTTTGACCATTTTTGACAGGCGCGCGCGCGGCTTATCAAAAACGGCAAAATTGGGCCAAAATTCGTTTTCAAGGAAACAACAAGACAACACTTTTTCTGCATTTCACATACATCCTAAAGCACAGCAAATGCATCAGAACATGTCTAGCTCTCGAGGAAAGCCTAACCCTAACCCTAGCTTGGGCACTATCAGACTACCGTACGTTGCGTAAACTTGCTCAAAAAGTTCCATGCTCAGGAAATTCCCCCAGTGCCTCCAAATGACTCAGAAACATTGCAAGTCACAGTTTTAAGCATTTTAAAATGCTCTGCAGTGAATCTTTTTTCAAATTTCCAGTTTGTCTTTCTTTTGGAATCTGCTGCTGAAATGGCTTATAAAATACTCACGTTTGTGCCATTTACAGGTGCCATTTTGACAATTACCACTGAAGTTGAGCTAAATTTGCCATTTCATTCTTGGTTCCAATGCCAAAAACTAGAGATTAGAGCATACAGAATGAAAGTTTCAAACTTTTGATTTTTGACCATTTTTGACAGGCGCGCGGCTTATCAAAAACGGCAAAATTGGGCCAAAATTCGTTTTCAAGGAAACAACAAGACAACACTTTTCCTGCATTTCACATACATCCTAAAGCACAGCAAATGCATCAGAACATGTCTAGCTCTTGAGGAAAGCCTAACCCTAACCCTAGCTTGGGCACTTCCAGACTACCGTACGTTGCGTAAACTTGCCCAAAAAGTTCCATGCTCAGGAAATTCCCCCAGTGCCTCCAAATGACTCAGAAACATTGCAAGTCACAGTTTTAAGCATTTTAAAATGCTCTGCAGTGAATCTTTTTTCAAATTTCCAGTTTGTCTTTCTTTTGGAATCTGCTGCTGAAATGGCTTATAAAATACTCACGTTTGTGCCATTTACAGGTGCCATTTTGACAATTACCACTGAAGTTGAGCTAAATTTGCCATTTCATTCTTGGTTCCAATGCCAAAAACTAGAGATTAGAGCATACAGAATGAAAGTTTCAAACTTTTGATTTTTGACAATTTTTGACAGGCGCGCACGGCTTATCAAAAACGGCAAAATTGGGCCAAAATTAGTTTTCAAGGAAACAACAAGACAACACTTTTTCTGCATTTCACATACATCCTAAAGCACAGCAAATGCATCAGAACATGTCTAGCTCTTGAGGAAAGCCTAACCCTAACCCTAGCTTGGGCACTTCCAGACTACCGTACGTTGCGTAAACTTGCCCAAAAAGTTCCATGCTCAGGAAATTCCCCCAGTGCCTCCAAATGACTCAGAAACATTGCAAGTCACAGTTTTAAGCATTTTAAAATGCTCTGCAGTGAATCTTTTTTCAAATTTCCAGTTTGTCTTTCTTTTGGAATCTGCTGCTGAAATGGCTTATAAAATACTCACGTTTGTGCCATTTACAGGTGCCATTTTGACAATTACCACTGAAGTTGAGCTAAATTTGCCATTTCATTCTTGGTTCCAATGCCAAAAACTAGAGATTAGAGCATACAGAGTGAAAGTTTCAAACTTTTGATTTTTGACCATTTTTGACAGGCGCGCGCGCGGCTTATCAAAAACGGCAAAATTGGGCCAAAATTCGTTTTCAAGGAAACAACAAGACAACACTTTTTCTGCATTTCACATACATCCTAAAGCACAGCAAATGCATCAGAACATGTCTAGCTCTTGAGGAAAGCCTAACCCTAACCCTAGCTTGGGCACTTCCAGACTACCGTACGTTGCGTAAACTTGCCCAAAAAGTTCCATGCTCAGGAAATTCCCCCAGGCCTCCAAATGACTCAGAAACATTGCAAGTCACAGTTTTAAGCATTTTAAAATGCTCTGCAGTGAATCTTTTTTCAAATTTCCAGTTTGTCTTTCTTTTGGAATCTGCAGCTGAAATGGCTTATAAAATACTCACGTTTGTGCCATTTACAGGTGCCATTTTGACAATTACCACTGAAGTTGAGCTAAATTTGCCATTTCATTCTTGGTTCCAATGCCAAAAACTAGAGATTAGAGCATACAGAATGAAAGTTTCAAACTTTTGATTTTTGACCATTTTTGACAGGCGCGCGGCGCGGCTTATCAAAAACGGCAAAATTGGGCCAAAATTCGTTTTCAAGGAAACAACAAGACAACACTTTTCCTGCATTTCACATACATCCTAAAGCACAGAAAATGGATCAGAACATGTCTAGCTCTTGAGGAAAGCCTAACCCTAACCCTAGCTTGGGCACTTCCAGACTACCGTACGTTGCGTAAACTTGCCCAAAAAGTTCCATGCTCAGGAAATTCCCCCAGTGCCTCCAAATGACTCAGAAACATTGCAAGTCACAGTTTTAAGCATTTTAAAATGCTCTGCAGTGAATCTTTTTCAAATTTCCAGTTTGTCTTTCTTTTGGAATCTGCTGCTGAAATGGCTTATAAAATACTCACGTTTGTGCCATTTACAGGTGCCATTTTGACAATTACCACTGAAGTTGAGCTAAATTTGCCATTTCATTCTTGGTTCCAATGCCAAAAACTAGAGATTAGAGCATACAGAATGAAAGTTTCAAACTTTTGATTTTCAACCATTTTTGACAGGCGCGCGGCTTATCAAAAACGGCAAAATTGGGCCAAAATTCGTTTTCAAGGAAACAACAAGACAACACTTTTCCTGCATTTCACATACATCCTAAAGCACAGCAAATGCATCAGAACATGTCTAGCTCTTGAGGAAAGCCTAACCCTAACCCTAGCTTGGGCACTTCCAGACTACCGTACGTTGCGTAAACTTGCCCAAAAAGTTCCATGCTCAGGAAATTCCCCCAGTGCCTCCAAATGACTCAGAAACATTGCAAGTCACAGTTTTAAGCATTTTAAAATGCTCTGCAGTGAATCTTTTTTCAAATTTCCAGTTTGTCTTTCTTTTGGAATCTGCTGCTGAAATGGCTTATAAAATACTCACGTTTGTGCCATTTACAGGTTCCATTTTGACAATTACCACTGAAGTTGAGCTAAATTTGCCATTTCATTCTTGGTTCCAATGCCAAAAACTAGAGATTAGAGCATACAGAATGAAAGTTTCAAACTTTTGATTTTTGACCATTTTTGACAGGCGCGCGGCTTATCAAAAACGGCAAAATTGGGCCAAAATTAGTTTTCAAGGAAACAACAAGACAACACTTTTTCTGCATTTCACATACATCCTAAAGCACAGCAAATGCATCAGAACATGTCTAGCTCTTGAGGAAAGCCTAACCCTAACCCTAGCTTGGGCACTTCCAGACTACCGTACGTTGCGTAAACTTGCCCAAAAAGTTCCATGCTCAGGAAATTCCCCCAGTGCCTCCAAATGACTCAGAAACATTGCAAGTCACAGTTTTAAGCATTTTAAAATGCTCTGCAGTGAATCTTTTTTCAAATTTCCAGTTTGTCTTTCTTTTGGAATCTGCTGCTGAAATGGCTTATAAAATACTCACGTTTGTGCCATTTACAGGTGCCATTTTGACAATTACCACTGAAGTTGAGCTAAATTTGCCATTTCATTCTTGGTTCCAATGCCAAAAACTAGAGATTAGAGCATACAGAATGAAAGTTTCAAACTTTTGATTTTTGACCATTTTTGACAGGCTTATCAAAAACGGCAAAATTGGGCCAAAATTCGTTTTCAAGGAAACAACAAGACAACACTTTTCCTGCATTTCACATACATCCTAAAGCACAGCAAATGGATCAGAACATGTCTAGCTCTTGAGGAAAGCCTAACCCTAACCCTAGCTTGGGCACTTCCAGACTACCGTACGTTGCGTAAACTTGCCAAAAAAGTTCCATGCTCAGGAAATTCCTCCAGTGCCTCCAAATGACTCAGAAACATTGCAAGTCACAGTTTTAAGCATTTTAAAATGCTCTGCAGTGAATCTTTTTTCAAATTTCCAGTTTGTCTTTCTTTTGGAATCTGCTGCTGAAATGGCTTATAAAATACTCACGTTTGTGCCAGTTACAGGTGCCATTTTGACAATTACCACTGAAGTTGAGCTAAATTTGCCATTTCATTCTTGGTTCCAATGCCAAAAACTAGAGATTAGAGCATACAGAATGAAAGTTTCAAACTTTTGATTTTTGACCATTTTTGACAGGCGCGCGGGTTATCAAAAACGGCAAAATTGGGCCAAAATTCGTTTTCAAGGAAACAACAAGACAACAGATTTCCTGCATTTCACATACATCCTAAAGCACAGCAAATGCATCAGAACATGTCTAGCCCTTGAGGAAAGCCTAACCCTAACCCTAGCTTGGGCATTTCCAGACTACCGTACGTTGCGTAAACTTGCCCAAAAAGTTCCATGCTCAGGAAATTCCCCCAGTGCCTCCAAATGACTCAGAAACATTGCAAGTCACAGTTTTAAGCATTTTAAAATGCTCTGCAGTGAATCTTTTTTCAAATTTCCAGTTTGTCTTTCTTTTGGAATCTGCTGCTGAAATGGCTTATAAAATACTCACGTTTGTGCCATTTACAGGTGCCATTTTGACAATTACCACTGAAGTTGAGCTAAATTTGCCATTTCATTCTTGGTTCCAATGTCAAAAACTAGAGATTAGAACATATAGAATGAAAGTTTCAAACTTTTGATTTTTGACCATTTTTGACAGGCGCGCGGCTTATCAAAAACGGCAAAATTGGGCCAAAATTCGTTTTCAAGGAAACAACAAGACAACACTTTTCCTGCATTTCACATACATCCTAAAGCACAGCAAATGCATCAGAACATGTCTAGCTCTTGAGGAAAGCCTAACCCTAACCCTAGCTTGGGCACTTCCAGACTACCGTACGTTGCGTAAACTTGCCCAAAAAGTTCCATGATCAAGAATTTCTCCCAGTGCCTCCAAATGACTCATAAACATTGCAAGTCACAGTTTTAAGCATTTTAAAATGCTCTGCAGTGAATCTTTTTTCAAATTTCCAGTTTGTCTTTCTTTTGGAATCTGCTGCTGAAATGGCTTATAAAATACTCACGTTTGTGCCATTTACAGGTGCCATTTTGACAATTACCACTGAAGTTGAGTTAAATTTGCCATTTCATTCTTGGTTCCAATGCCAAAAACTAGAGATTAGAGCATACAGAATGAAAGTTTCAAACTTTTGATTTTTGACCATTTTTGACAGGCGCGCGGCTTATCAAAAACGGCAAAATTGGGCCAAAATTCGTTTTCAAGGAAACAACAAGACAACACTTTTCCTGCATTTCACATACATCCTAAAGCACAGCAAATGCATCAGAACATGTCTAGCTCTTGAGGAAAGCCTAACCCTAACCCTAGCTTGGGCACTTCCAGACTACCGTACGTTGCGTAAACTTGCCCAAAAAGTTCCATGCTCAGGAAATTCCCCCAGTGCCTCCAAATGACTCAGAAACATTGCAAGTCACAGTTTTAAGCATTTTAAAATGCTCTGCAGTGAATCTTTTTTCAAATTTCCAGTTTGTCTTTCTTTTGGAATCTGCTGCTGAAATGGCTTATAAAATACTCACGTTTGTGCCATTTACAGGTGCCATTTTGACAATTACCACTGAAGTTGAGCTAAATTTGCCATTTCATTCTTGGTTCCAATGCCAAAAACTAGAGATTAGAGCATACAGAATGAAAGTTTCAAACTTTTGATTTTTGACCATTTTTGACAGGCGCGCGGCTTATCAAAAACGGCAAAATTGGGCCAAAATTAGTTTTCAAGGAAACAACAAGACAACACTTTTTCTGCATTTCACATACATCCTAAAGCACAGCAAATGCATCAGAACATGTCTAGCTCTTGAGGAAAGCCTAACCCTAACCCTAGCTTGGGCACTTCCAGACTACCGTACGTTGCGTAAACTTGCCCAAAAAGTTCCATGCTCAGGAAATTCCCCCAGTGCCTCCAAATGACTCAGAAACATTGCAAGTCACAGTTTTAAGCATTTTAAAATGCTCTGCAGTGAATCTTTTTTCAAATTTCCAGTTTGTCTTTCTTTTGGAATCTGCTGCTGAAATGGCTTATAAAATACTCACGTTTGTGCCAGTTACAGGTGCCATTTTGACAATTACCACTGAAGTTGAGCTAAATTTGCCATTTCATTCTTGGTTCCAATGCCAAAAACTAGAGATTAGAGCATACAGAATGAAAGTTTCAAACTTTTGATTTTTGACCATTTTTGACAGGCGCGCGGCTTATCAAAAACGGCAAAATTGGGCCAAAATTCGTTTTCAAGGAAACAACAAGACAACAGATTTCCTGCATTTCACATACATCCTAAAGCACAGCAAATGCATCAGAACATGTCTAGCCCTTGAGGAAAGCCTAACCCTAACCCTAGCTTGGGCATTTCCAGACTACCGTACGTTGCGTAAACTTGCCCAAAAAGTTCCATGCTCAGGAAATTCCCCCAGTGCCTCCAAATGACTCAGAAACATTGCAAGTCACAGTTTTAAGCATTTTAAAATGCTCTGCAGTGAATCTTTTTTCAAATTTCCAGTTTGTCTTTCTTTTGGAATCTGCTGCTGAAATGGCTTATAAAATACTCACGTTTGTGCCATTTACAGGTGCCATTTTGACAATTACCACTGAAGTTGAGCTAAATTTGCCATTTCATTCTTGGTTCCAATGTCAAAAACTAGAGATTAGAACATATAGAATGAAAGTTTCAAACTTTTGATTTTTGACCATTTTTGACAGGCGCGCGGCTTATCAAAAACGGCAAAATTGGGCCAAAATTCGTTTTCAAGGAAACAACAAGACAACACTTTTCCTGCATTTCACATACATCCTAAAGCACAGCAAATGCATCAGAACATGTCTAGCTCTTGAGGAAAGCCTAACCCAAAACCCTAGCTTGGGCACTTCCAGACTACCGTACGTTGCGTAAACTTGCCCAAAAAGTTCCATGATCAAGAATTTCTCCCAGTGCCTCCAAATGACTCATAAACATTGCAAGTCACAGTTTTAAGCATTTTAAAATGCTCTGCAGTGAATCTTTTTTCAAATTTCCAGTTTGTCTTTCTTTTGGAATCTGCTGCTGAAATGGCTTATAAAATACTCACGTTTGTGCCATTTACAGGTGCCGTTTTGACAATTACCACTGAAGTTGAGCTAAATTTGCCATTTCATTCTTGGTTCCAATGCCAAAAACTAGAGATTAGAGCATACAGAATGAAAGTTTCAAACTTTTGATTTTTGACCATTTTTGACAGGCGCGCGGCTTATCAAAAACGGCAAAATTGGGCCAAAATTCGTTTTCAAGGAAACAACAAGACAACACTTTTCCTGCATTTCACATACATCCTAAAGCACAGCAAATGCATCAGAACATGTCTAGCTCTTGAGGAAAGCCTAACCCAAAACCCTAGCTTGGGCACTTCCAGACTACCGTACGTTGCGTAAACTTGCCCAAAAAGTTCCATGCTCAGGAAATTCCCCCAGTGCCTCCAAATGACTCAGAAACATTGCAAGTCACAGTTTTAAGCATTTTAAAATGCTCTGCAGTGAATCTTTTTTCAAATTTCCAGTTTGTCTTTCTTTTGGAATCTGCTGCTGAAATGGCTTATAAAATACTCACGTTTGTGCCATTTACAGGTGCCATTTTGACAATTACCACTGAAGTTGAGCTAAATTTGCCATTTCATTCTTGGTTCCAATGCCAAAAACTAGAGATTAGAGCATACAGAATGAAAGTTTCAAACTTTTGATTTTTGACCATTTTTGACAGGCGCGCGGCTTATCAAAAACGGCAAAATTGGGCCAAAATTCGTTTTCAAGGAAACAACAAGACAACAGATTTCCTGCATTTCACATACATCCTAAAGCACAGCAAATGCATCAGAACATGTCTAGCTCTTGAGGAAAGCCTAACCCTAACCCTAGCTTGGGCACTTCCAGACTACCGTACGTTGCGTAAACTTGCCCAAAAAATTCCATGCTCAGGAAATTCCCCCAGTGCCTCCAAATGACTCAGAAACATTGCAAGTCGCAGTTTTAAGCATTTTAAAATGCTCTGCAGTGAATCTTTTTTCAAATTTCCAGTTTGTCTTTCTTTTGGAATCTGCTGCTGAAATGGCTTATAAAATACTCACGTTTGTGCCATTTACAGGTGCCATTTTGACAATTACCACTGAAGTTGAGCTAAATTTGCCATTTCATTCTTGGTTCCAATGCCAAAAACTAGAGATTAGAGCATAAAGAATGAAAGTTTCAAACTTTTGATTTTTGACCATTTTTGACAGGCGCGCGGCTTATCAAAAACGGCAAAATTGGGCCAAAATTCGTTTTCAAGGAAACAACAAGACAACACTTTTCCTGCATTTCACATACATCCTAAAGCACAGCAAATGCATCAGAACATGTCTAGCTCTTGAGGAAAGCCTAACCCTAACCCTAGCTTGGGCACTTCCAGACTACCGTACGTTGCGTAAACTTGCCCAAAAAGTTCCATGCTCAGGAAATTCCCCCAGGCCTCCAAATGACTCAGAAACATTGCAAGTCACAGTTTTAAGCATTTTAAAATGCTCTGCAGTGAATCTTTTTTCAAATTTCCAGTTTGTCTTTCTTTTGTAATCTGCTGCTGAAATGGCTTATAAAATACTCACGTTTGTGCCATTTACAGGTGCCATTTTGACAATTACCACTGAAGTTGAGCTAAATTTGCCATTTCATTCTTGGTTCCAATGCCAAAAACTAGAGATTAGAGCATACAGAATGAAAGTTTCAAACTTTTGATTTTTGACCATTTTTGACAGGCGCGCGGCTTATCAAAAACGGCAAAATGGGCCAAAATTCGTTTTCAAGGAAACAACAAGACAACACTTTTTCTGCATTTCACATACATCCTAAAGCACAGCAAATGCATCAGAACATGTCTAGCTCTTGAGGAAAGCCTAACCCTAACCCTAGCTTGGGCACTTCCAGACTACCGTACGTTGCGTAAACTTGCCCAAAAAGTTCCATGCTCAGGAAATTCCCCCAGTGCCTCCAAATGACTCAGAAACATTGCAAGTCACAGTTTTAAGCATTTTAAAATGCTCTGCAGTGAATCTTTTTTCAAATTTCCAGTTTGTCTTTCTTTTGGAATCTGCTGCTGAAATGGCTTATAAAATACTCACGTTTGTGCCATTTACAGGTGCCATTTTGACAATTACCACTGAAGTTGAGCTAAATTTGCCATTTCATTCTTGGTTCCAATGTCAAAAACTAGAGATTAGAGCATACAGAATGAAAGTTTCAAACTTTTGATTTTTGACCATTTTTGACAGGCGCGCGGCTTATCAAAAACGGCAAAATTGGGCCAAAATTCGTTTTCAAGGAAACAACAAGACAACACTTTTTCTGCATTTCACATACATCCTAAAGCACAGCAAATGCATCAGAACATGTCTAGCTCTTGAGGAAAGCCTAACCCTAACCCTAGCTTGGGCACTTCCAGACTACCGTACGTTGCGTAAACTTGCCCAAAAAGTTCCATGCTCAGGAAATTCCCCCAGTGCCTCCAAATGACTCAGAAACATTGCAAGTCACAGTTTTAAGCATTTTAAAATGCTCTGCAGTGAATCTTTTTTCAAATTTCCAGTTTGTCTTTCTTTTGGAATCTGCTGCTGAAATTTCTTATAAAATACTCACGTTTGTGCCATTTACAGGTTCCATTTTGACAATTACCACTGAAGTTGAGCTAAATTTGCCATTTCATTCTTGGTTCCAATGCCAAAAACTAGAGATTAGAGCATACAGAAAGAAAGTTTCAAACTTTTGATTTTTGACCATTTTTGACAGGCGCGCGGCTTATCAAAAACGGCAAAATTGGGCCAAAATTAGTTTTCAAGGAAACAACAAGACAACACTTTTTCTGCATTTCACATACATCCTAAAGCACAGCAAATGCATCAGAACATGTCTAGCTCTTGAGGAAAGCCTAACCCTAACCCTAGCTTGGGCACTTCCAGACTACCGTACGTTGCGTAAACTTGCCCAAAAAGTTCCATGCTCAGGAAATTCCCCCAGTGCCTCCAAATGACTCAGAAACATTGCAAGTCACAGTTTTAAGCATTTTAAAATGCTCTGCAGTGAATCTTTTTTCAAATTTCCAGTTTGTCTTTCTTTTGGAATCTGCTGCTGAAATGGCTTATAAAATACTCGCGTTTGTGCCATTTACAGGTGCCATTTTGACAATTACCACTGAAGTTGAGCTAAATTTGCCATTTCATTCTTGGTTCCAATGCCAAAAACTAGAGATTAGAGCATACAGAATGAAAGTTTCAAACTTTTGATTTTTGACCATTTTTGACAGGCGCGCGGCTTATCAAAAACGGCAAAATTGGGCCAAAATTCGTTTTCAAGGAAACAACAAGACAACACTTTTCCTGCATTTCACATACATCCTAAAGCACAGCAAATGCATCAGAACATGTCTAGCCCTTGAGGAAAGCCTAACCCTAACCCTAGCTTGGGCATTTCCAGACTACCGTACGTTGCGTAAACTTGCCCAAAAAGTTCCATGCTCAGGAAATTCCCCCAGTGCCTCCAAATGACTCAGAAACATTGCAAGTCACAGTTTTAAGCATTTTAAAATGCTCTGCAGTGAATCTTTTTTCAAATTTCCAGTTTGTCTTTCTTTTGGAATCTGCTGCTGAAATGGCTTATAAAATACTCACGTTTGTGCCATTTACAGGTGCCATTTTGACAATTACCACTGAAGTTGAGCTAAATTTGCCATTTCATTCTTGGTTCCAATGTCAAAAACTAGAGATTAGAACATATAGAATGAAAGTTTCAAACTTTTGATTTTTGACCATTTTTGACAGGCGCGCGGCTTATCAAAAACGGCAAAATTGGGCCAAAATTCGTTTTCAAGGAAACAACAAGACAACACTTTTTCTGCATTTCACATACATCCTAAAGCACAGCAAATGCATCAGAACATGTCTAGCTCTTGAGGAAAGCCTAACCCTAACCCTAGCTTGGGCACTTCCAGACTACCGTACGTTGCGTAAACTTGCCCAAAAAGTTCCATGCTCAGGAAATTCCCCCAGTGCCTCCAAATGACTCAGAAACATTGCAAGTCACAGTTTTAAGCATTTTAAAATGCTCTGCAGTGAATCTTTTTTCAAATTTCCAGTTTGTCTTTCTTTTGGAATCTGCTGCTGAAATGGCTTATAAAATACTCGCGTTTGTGCCATTTACAGGTGCCATTTTGACAATTACCACTGAAGTTGAGCTAAATTTGCCATTTCATTCTTGGTTCCAATGCCAAAAACTAGAGATTAGAGCATACAGAATGAAAGTTTCAAACTTTTGATTTTTGACCATTTTTGACAGGCGCGCGGCTTATCAAAAACGGCAAAATTGGGCCAAAATTCGTTTTCAAGGAAACAACAAGACAACACTTTTCCTGCATTTCACATACATCCTAAAGCACAGCAAATGGATCAGAACATGTCTAGCTCTTGAGGAAAGCCTAACCCTAACCCTAGCTTGGGCACTTCCAGACTACCGTACGTTGCGTAAACTTGCCCAAAAAGTTCCATGCTCAGGAAATTCCTCCAGTGCCTCCAAATGACTCAGAAACATTGCAAGTCACAGTTTTAAGCATTTTAAAATGCTCTGCAGTGAATCTTTTTTCAAATTTCCAGTTTGTCTTTCTTTTGGAATCTGCTGCTGAAATGGCTTATAAAATACTCACGTTTGTGCCAGTTACAGGTGCCATTTTGACAATTACCACTGAAGTTGAGCTAAATTTGCCATTTCATTCTTGGTTCCAATGCCAAAAACTAGAGATTAGAGCATACAGAATGAAAGTTTCAAACTTTTGATTTTTGACCATTTTTGACAGGCGCGCGGCTTATCAAAAACGGCAAAATTGGGCCAAAATTCGTTTTCAAGGAAACAACAAGACAACAGATTTCCTGCATTTCACATACATCCTAAAGCACAGCAAATGCATCAGAACATGTCTAGCCCTTGAGGAAAGCCTAACCCTAACCCTAGCTTGGGCATTTCCAGACTACCGTACGTTGCGTAAACTTGCCCAAAAAGTTCCATGCTCAGGAAATTCCCCCAGTGCCTCCAAATGACTCAGAAACATTGCAAGTCACAGTTTTAAGCATTTTAAAATGCTCTGCAGTGAATCTTTTTTCAAATTTCCAGTTTGTCTTTCTTTTGGAATCTGCTGCTGAAATGGCTTATAAAATACTCACGTTTGTGCCATTTACAGGTGCCATTTTGACAATTACCACTGAAGTTGAGCTAAATTTGCCATTTCATTCTTGGTTCCAATGTCAAAAACTAGAGATTAGAACATATAGAATGAAAGTTTCAAACTTTTGATTTTTGACCATTTTTGACAGGCGCGCGGCTTATCAAAAACGGCAAAATTGGGCCAAAATTCGTTTTCAAGGAAACAACAAGACAACACTTTTCCTGCATTTCACATACAACCTAAAGCACAGCAAATGCATCAGAACATGTCTAGCTCTTGAGGAAAGCCTAACCCAAAACCCTAGCTTGGGCACTTCCAGACTACCGTACGTTGCGTAAACTTGCCCAAAAAGTTCCATGATCAAGAATTTCTCCCAGTGCCTCCAAATGACTCATAAACATTGCAAGTCACAGTTTTAAGCATTTTAAAATGCTCTGCAGTGAATCTTTTTTCAAATTTCCAGTTTGTCTTTCTTTTGGAATCTGCTGCTGAAATGGCTTATAAAATACTCACGTTTGTGCCATTTACAGGTGCCGTTTTGACAATTACCACTGAAGTTGAGCTAAATTTGCCATTTCATTCTTGGTTCCAATGCCAAAAACTAGAGATTAGAGCATACAGAATGAAAGTTTCAAACTTTTGATTTTTGACCATTTTTGACAGGCGCGCGGCTTATCAAAAACGGCAAAATTGGGCCAAAATTCGTTTTCAAGGAAACAACAAGACAACACTTTTCCTGCATTTCACATACATCCTAAAGCACAGCAAATGCATCAGAACATGTCTAGCTCTTGAGGAAAGCCTAACCCAAAACCCTAGCTTGGGCACTTCCAGACTACCGTACGTTGCGTAAACTTGCCCAAAAAGTTCCATGATCAAGAATTTCTCCCAGTGCCTCCAAATGACTCATAAACATTGCAAGTCACAGTTTTAAGCATTTTAAAATGCTCTGCAGTGAATCTTTTTTCAAATTTCCAGTTTGTCTTTCTTTTGGAATCTGCTGCTGAAATGGCTTATAAAATACTCACGTTTGTGCCATTTACAGGTGCCATTTTGACAATTACCACTGAAGTTGAGTTAAATTTGCCATTTCATTCTTGGTTCCAATGCCAAAAACTAGAGATTAGAGCATACAGAATGAAAGTTTCAAACTTTTGATTTTTGACCATTTTTGACAGGCGCGCGGCTTATCAAAAACGGCAAAATTGGGCCAAAATTCGTTTTCAAGGAAACAACAAGACAACACTTTTCCTGCATTTCACATACATCCTAAAGCACAGCAAATGCATCAGAACATGTCTAGCTCTTGAGGAAAGCCTAACCCTAACCCTAGCTTGGGCACTTCCAGACTACCGTACGTTGCGTAAACTTGCCCAAAAAGTTCCATGCTCAGGAAATTCCCCCAGTGCCTCCAAATGACTCAGAAACATTGCAAGTCACAGTTTTAAGCATTTTAAAATGCTCTGCAGTGAATCTTTTTTCAAATTTCCAGTTTGTCTTTCTTTTGGAATCTGCTGCTGAAATGGCTTATAAAATACTCACGTTTGTGCCATTTACAGGTGCCATTTTGACAATTACCACTGAAGTTGAGCTAAATTTGCCATTTCATTCTTGGTTCCAATGCCAAAAACTAGAGATTAGAGCATACAGAATGAAAGTTTCAAACTTTTGATTTTTGACCATTTTTGACAGGCGCGCGGCTTATCAAAAACGGCAAAATTGGGCCAAAATTTGTTTTCAAGGAAACAACAAGACAACAGATTTCCTGCATTTCACATACATCCTAAAGCACAGCAAATGCATCAGAACATGTCTAGCTCTTGAGGAAAGCCTAACCCTAACCCTAGCTTGGGCACTTCCAGACTACCGTACGTTGCGTAAACTTGCCCAAAAAATTCCATGCTCAGGAAATTCCCCCAGTGCCTCCAAATGACTCAGAAACATTGCAAGTCACAGTTTTAAGCATTTTAAAATGCTCTGCAGTGAATCTTTTTTCAAATTTCCAGTTTGTCTTTCTTTTGGAATCTGCTGCTGAAATGGCTTATAAAATACTCACGTTTGTGCCATTTACAGGTGCCATTTTGACAATTACCACTGAAGTTGAGCTAAATTTGCCATTTCATTCTTGGTTCCAATGCCAAAAACTAGAGATTAGAGCATACAGAATGAAAGTTTCAAACTTTTGATTTTTGACCATTTTTGACAGGCGCGCGGCTTATCAAAAACGGCAAAATTGGGCCAAAATTCGTTTTCAAGGAAACAACAAGACAACACTTTTTCTGCATTTCACATACATCCTAAAGCACAGCAAATGCATCAGAACATGTCTAGCTCTTGAGGAAAGCCTAACCCTAACCCTAGCTTGGGCACTTCCAGACTACCGTACGTTGCGTAAACTTGCCCAAAAAGTTCCATGCTCAGGAAATTCCCCCAGTGCCTCCAAATGACTCAGAAACATTGCAAGTCACAGTTTTAAGCATTTTAAAATGCTCTGCAGTGAATCTTTTTTCAAATTTCCAGTTTGTCTTTCTTTTGGAATCTGCTGCTGAAATGGCTTATAAAATACTCACGTTTGTGCCATTTACAGGTGCCATTTTGACAATTACCACTGAAGTTGAGCTAAATTTGCCATTTCATTCTTGGTTCCAATGTCAAAAACTAGAGATTAGAGCATACAGAATGAAAGTTTCAAACTTTTGATTTTTGACCATTTTTGACAGGCGCGCGGCTTATCAAAAACGGCAAAATTGGGCCAAAATTCGTTTTCAAGGAAACAACAAGACAACACTTTTTCTGCATTTCACATACATCCTAAAGCACAGCAAATGCATCAGAACATGTCTAGCTCTTGAGGAAAGCCTAACCCTAACCCTAGCTTGGGCACTTCCAGACTACCGTACGTTGCGTAAACTTGCCCAAAAAGTTCCATGCTCAGGAAATTCCCCCAGTGCCTCCAAATGACTCAGAAACATTGCAAGTCACAGTTTTAAGCATTTTAAAATGCTCTGCAGTGAATCTTTTTTCAAATTTCCAGTTTGTCTTTCTTTTGGAATCTGCTGCTGAAATTTCTTATAAAATACTCACGTTTGTGCCATTTACAGGTTCCATTTTGACAATTACCACTGAAGTTGAGCTAAATTTGCCATTTCATTCTTGGTTCCAATGCCAAAAACTAGAGATTAGAGCATACAGAATGAAAGTTTCAAACTTTTGATTTTTGACCATTTTTGACAGGCGCGCGGCTTATCAAAAACGGCAAAATTGGGCCAAAATTCGTTTTCAAGGAAACAACAAGACAACACTTTTCCTGCATTTCACATACATCCTAAAGCACAGCAAATGCATCAGAACATGTCTAGCCCTTGAGGAAAGCCTAACCCTAACCCTAGCTTGGGCACTTCCAGACTACCGTACGTTGCGTAAACTTGCCCAAAAAGTTCCATGCTCAGGAAATTCCCCCAGTGCCTCCAAATGACTCAGAAACATTGCAAGTCACAGTTTTAAGCATTTTAAAATGCTCTGCAGTGAATCTTTTTTCAAATTTCCAGTTTGTCTTTCTTTTGGAATCTGCTGCTGAAATGGCTTATAAAATACTCACGTTTGTGCCATTTACAGGTGCCATTTTGACAATTACCACTGAAGTTGAGCTAAATTTGCCATTTCATTCTTGGTTCCAATGTCAAAAACTAGAGATTAGAACATATAGAATGAAAGTTTCAAACTTTTGATTTTTGACCATTTTTGACAGGCGCGCGGCTTATCAAAAACGGCAAAATTGGGCCAAAATTCGTTTTCAAGGAAACAACAAGACAACACTTTTCCTGCATTTCACATACATCCTAAAGCACAGCAAATGCATCAGAACATGTCTAGCTCTTGAGGAAAGCCTAACCCAAAACCCTAGCTTGGGCACTTCCAGACTACCGTACGTTGCGTAAACTTGCCCAAAAAGTTCCATGATCAAGAATTTCTCCCAGTGCCTCCAAATGACTCATAAACATTGCAAGTCACAGTTTTAAGCATTTTAAAATGCTCTGCAGTGAATCTTTTTTCAAATTTCCAGTTTGTCTTTCTTTTGGAATCTGCTGCTGAAATGGCTTATAAAATACTCACGTTTGTGCCATTTACAGGTGCCGTTTTGACAATTACCACTGAAGTTGAGCTAAATTTGCCATTTCATTCTTGGTTCCAATGCCAAAAACTAGAGATTAGAGCATACAGAATGAAAGTTTCAAACTTTTGATTTTTGACCATTTTTGACAGGCGCGCGGCTTATCAAAAACGGCAAAATTGGGCCAAAATTCGTTTTCAAGGAAACAACAAGACAACACTTTTCCTGCATTTCACATACATCCTAAAGCACAGCAAATGCATCAGAACATGTCTAGCTCTTGAGGAAAGCCTAACCCTAACCCTAGCTTGGGGACTTCCAGACTACCGTACGTTGCGTAAACTTGCCCAAAAAGTTCCATGCTCAGGAAATTCCCCCAGTGCCTCCAAATGACTCAGAAACATTGCAAGTCACAGTTTTAAGCATTTTAAAATGCTCTGCAGTGAATCTTTTTTCAAATTTCCAGTTTGTCTTTCTTTTGGAATCTGCTGCTGAAATGGCTTATAAAATACTCACGTTTGTGCCATTTACAGGTGCCATTTTGACAATTACCACTGAAGTTGAGCTAAATTTGCCATTTCATTCTTGGTTCCAATGCCAAAAACTAGAGATTAGAGCATACAGAATGAAAGTTTCAAACTTTTGATTTTTGACCATTTTTGACAGGCGCGCGGCTTATCAAAAACGGCAAAATTGGGCCAAAATTCGTTTTCAAGGAAACAACAAGACAACACTTTTTCTGCATTTCACATACATCCTAAAGCACAGCAAATGCATCAGAACATGTCTAGCTCTTGAGGAAAGCCTAACCCTAACCCTAGCTTGGGCACTTCCAGACTACCGTACGTTGCGTAAACTTGCCCAAAAAGTTCCATGCTCAGGAAATTCCCCCAGTGCCTCCAAGTGACTCAGAAACATTGCAAGTCACAGTTTTAAGCATTTTAAAATGCTCTGCAGTGAATCTTTTTTCAAATTTCCAGTTTGTCTTTCTTTTGGAATCTGCTGCTGAAATGGCTTATAAAATACTCACGTTTGTGCCATTTACAGGTGCCATTTTGACAATTACCACTGAAGTTGAGCTAAATTTGCCATTTCATTCTTGGTTCCAATGCCAAAAACTAGAGATTAGAGCATACAGAATGAAAGTTTCAAACTTTTGATTTTTGACCATTTTTGACAGGCGCGCGGCTTATCAAAAACGGCAAAATTGGGCCAAAATTCGTTTTCAAGGAAACAACAAGACAACACTTTTCCTGCATTTCACATACATCCTAAAGCACAGCAAATGCATCAGAACATGTCTAGCCCTTGAGGAAAGCCTAACCCTAACCCTAGCTTGGGCACTTCCAGACTACCGTACGTTGCGTAAACTTGCCCAAAAAGTTCCATGCTCAGGAAATTCCCCCAGTGCCTCCAAATGACTCAGAAACATTGCAAGTCACAGTTTTAAGCATTTTAAAATGCTCTGCAGTGAATCTTTTTTCAAATTTCCAGTTTGTCTTTCTTTTGGAATCTGCTGCTGAAATGGCTTATAAAATACTCACGTTTGTGCCATTTACAGGTGCCATTTTGACAATTACCACTGAAGTTGAGCTAAATTTGCCATTTCATTCTTGGTTCCAATGCCAAAAACTAGAGATTAGAGCATACAGAATGAAAGTTTCAAACTTTTGATTTTTGACCATTTTTGACAGGCGCGCGGCTTATCAAAAACGGCAAAATTGGGCCAAAATTCGTTTTCAAGGAAACAACAAGACAACACTTTTCCTGCATTTCACATACATCCTAAAGCACAGCAAATGCATCAGAACATGTCTAGCTCTTGAGGAAAGCCTAACCCTAACCCTAGCTTGGGCACTTCCAGACTACCGTACGTTGCGTAAACTTGCCCAAAAAGTTCCATGCTCAGGAAATTCCTCCAGTGCCTCCAAATGACTCAGAAACATTGCAAGTCACAGTTTTAAGCATTTTAAAATGCTCTGCAGTGAATCTTTTTTCAAATTTCCAGTTTGTCTTTCTTTTGGAATCTGCTGCTGAAATGGCTTATAAAATACTCACGTTTGTGCCATTTACAGGTGCCATTTTGACAATTACCACTGAAGTTGAGCTAAATTTGCCATTTCATTCTTGGTTCCAATGTCAAAAACTAGAGATTAGAGCATATAGAATGAAAGTTTCAAACTTTTGATTTTTGACCATTTTTGACAGGCGCGCGGCTTATCAAAAACGGCAAAATTGGGCCAAAATTCGTTTTCAAGAAAACAACAAGACAACACTTTTCCTGCATTTCACATACATCCTAAAGCACAGCAAATGCATCAGAACATGTCTAGCTCTTGAGGAAAGCCTAACCCAAAACCCTAGCTTGGGCACTTCCAGACTACCGTACGTTGCGTAAACTTGCCCAAAAAGTTCCATGATCAAGAATTTCTCCCAGTGCCTCCAAATGACTCATAAACATTGCAAGTCACAGTTTTAAGCATTTTAATATGCTCTGCAGTGAATCTTTTTTCAAATTTCCAGTTTGTCTTTCTTTTGTAATCTGCTGCTGAAATGGCTTATAAAATACTCACGTTTGTGCCATTTACAGGTGCCATTTTGACAATTACCACTGAAGTTGAGCTAAATTTGCCATTTCATTCTTGGTTCCAATGCCAAAAACTAGAGATTAGAGCATACAGAATGAAAGTTTCAAACTTTTGATTTTTGACCATTTTTGACAGGCGCGCGGCTTATCAAAAACGGCAAAATTGGGCCAAAATTCGTTTTCAAGGAAACAACAAGACAACAGATTTCCTGCATTTCACATACATCCTAAAGCACAGCAAATGCATCAGAACATGTCTAGCTCTTGAGGAAAGCCTAACCCTAACCCTAGCTTGGGCACTTCCAGACTACCGTACGTTGCGTAAACTTGCCCAAAAAGTTCCATGCTCAGGAAATTCCCCCAGGCCTCCAAATGACTCAGAAACATTGCAAGTCACAGTTTTAAGCATTTTAAAATGCTCTGCAGTGAATCTTTTTTCAAATTTCCAGTTTGTCTTTCTTTTGTAATCTGCTGCTGAAATGGCTTATAAAATACTCACGTTTGTGCCATTTACAGGTGCCATTTTGACAATTACCACTGAAGTTGAGCTAAATTTGCCATTTCATTCTTGGTTCCAATGCCAAAAACTAGAGATTAGAGCATACAGAATGAAAGTTTCAAACTTTTGATTTTTGACCATTTTTGACAGGCGCGCGGCTTATCAAAAACGGCAAAATTGGGCCAAAATTCGTTTTCAAGGAAACAACAAGACAACACTTTTTCTGCATTTCACATACATCCTAAAGCACAGCAAATGCATCAGAACATGTCTAGCTCTTGAGGAAAGCCTAACCCTAACCCTAGCTTGGGCACTTCCAGACTACCGTACGTTGCGTAAACTTGCCCAAAAAGTTCCATGCTCAGGAAATTCCCCCAGTGCCTCCAAATGACTCAGAAACATTGCAAGTCACAGTTTTAAGCATTTTAAAATGCTCTGCAGTGAATCTTTTTTCAAATTTCCAGTTTGTCTTTCTTTTGGAATCTGCTGCTGAAATGGCTTATAAAATACTCACGTTTGTGCCATTTACAGGTGCCATTTTGACAATTACCACTGAAGTTGAGCTAAATTTGCCATTTCATTCTTGGTTCCAATGTCAAAAACTAGAGATTAGAGCATACAGAATGAAAGTTTCAAACTTTTGATTTTTGACCATTTTTGACAGGCGCGCGGCTTATCAAAAACGGCAAAATTGGGCCAAAATTCGTTTTCAAGGAAACAACAAGACAACACTTTTTCTGCATTTCACATACATCCTAAAGCACAGCAAATGCATCAGAACATGTCTAGCTCTTGAGGAAAGCCTAACCCTAACCCTAGCTTGGGCACTTCCAGACTACCGTACGTTGCGTAAACTTGCCCAAAAAGTTCCATGCTCAGGAAATTCCCCCAGTGCCTCCAAATGACTCAGAAACATTGCAAGTCACAGTTTTAAGCATTTTAAAATGCTCTGCAGTGAATCTTTTTTCAAATTTCCAGTTTGTCTTTCTTTTGGAATCTGCTGCTGAAATTTCTTATAAAATACTCACGTTTGTGCCATTTACAGGTTCCATTTTGACAATTACCACTGAAGTTGAGCTAAATTTGCCATTTCATTCTTGGTTCCAATGCCAAAAACTAGAGATTAGAGCATACAGAATGAAAGTTTCAAACTTTTGATTTTTGACCATTTTTGACAGGCGCGCGGCTTATCAAAAACGGCAAAATTGGGCCAAAATTCGTTTTCAAGGAAACAACAAGACAACACTTTTCCTGCATTTCACATACATCCTAAAGCACAGCAAATGCATCAGAACATGTCTAGCCCTTGAGGAAAGCCTAACCCTAACCCTAGCTTGGGCACTTCCAGACTACCGTACGTTGCGTAAACTTGCCCAAAAAGTTCCATGCTCAGGAAATTCCCCCAGTGCCTCCAAATGACTCAGAAACATTGCAAGTCACAGTTTTAAGCATTTTAAAATGCTCTGCAGTGAATCTTTTTTCAAATTTCCAGTTTGTCTTTCTTTTGGAATCTGCTGCTGAAATGGCTTATAAAATACTCACGTTTGTGCCATTTACAGGTGCCATTTTGACAATTACCACTGAAGTTGAGCTAAATTTGCCATTTCATTCTTGGTTCCAATGTCAAAAACTAGAGATTAGAACATATAGAATGAAAGTTTCAAACTTTTGATTTTTGACCATTTTTGACAGGCGCGCGGCTTATCAAAAACGGCAAAATTGGGCCAAAATTCGTTTTCAAGGAAACAACAAGACAACACTTTTCCTGCATTTCACATACATCCTAAAGCACAGCAAATGCATCAGAACATGTCTAGCTCTTGAGGAAAGCCTAACCCAAAACCCTAGCTTGGGCACTTCCAGACTACCGTACGTTGCGTAAACTTGCCCAAAAAGTTCCATGATCAAGAATTTCTCCCAGTGCCTCCAAATGACTCATAAACATTGCAAGTCACAGTTTTAAGCATTTTAAAATGCTCTGCAGTGAATCTTTTTTCAAATTTCCAGTTTGTCTTTCTTTTGGAATCTGCTGCTGAAATGGCTTATAAAATACTCACGTTTGTGCCATTTACAGGTGCCGTTTTGACAATTACCACTGAAGTTGAGCTAAATTTGCCATTTCATTCTTGGTTCCAATGCCAAAAACTAGAGATTAGAGCATACAGAATGAAAGTTTCAAACTTTTGATTTTTGACCATTTTTGACAGGCGCGCGGCTTATCAAAAACGGCAAAATTGGGCCAAAATTCGTTTTCAAGGAAACAACAAGACAACACTTTTCCTGCATTTCACATACATCCTAAAGCACAGCAAATGCATCAGAACATGTCTAGCTCTTGAGGAAAGCCTAACCCAAAACCCTAGCTTGGGGACTTCCAGACTACCGTACGTTGCGTAAACTTGCCCAAAAAGTTCCATGATCAAGAATTTCTCCCAGTGCCTCCAAATGACTCATAAACATTGCAAGTCACAGTTTTAAGCATTTTAAAATGCTCTGCAGTGAATCTTTTTTCAAATTTCCAGTTTGTCTTTCTTTTGGAATCTGCTGCTGAAATGGCTTATAAAATACTCACGTTTGTGCCATTTACAGGTGCCATTTTGACAATTACCACTGAAGTTGAGCTAAATTTGCCATTTCATTCTTGGTTCCAATGCCAAAAACTAGAGATTAGAGCATACAGAATGAAAGTTTCAAACTTTTGATTTTTGACCATTTTTGACAGGCGCGCGGCTTATCAAAAACGGCAAAATTGGGCCAAAATTCTTTTTCAAGGAAACAACAAGACAACACTTTTCCTGCATTTCACATACATCCTAAAGCACAGCAAATGCATCAGAACATGTCTAGCTCTTGAGGAAAGCCTAACCCTAACCCTAGCTTGGGCACTTCCAGACTACCGTACGTTGCGTAAACTTGCCCAAAAAGTTCCATGCTCAGGAAATTCCCCCAGTGCCTCCAAATGACTCAGAAACATTGCAAGTCACAGTTTTAAGCATTTTAAAATGCTCTGCAGTGAATCTTTTTTCAAATTTCCAGTTTGTCTTTCTTTTGGAATCTGCTGCTGAAATGGCTTATAAAATACTCACGTTTGTGCCATTTACAGGTGCCATTTTGACAATTACCACTGAAGTTGAGCTAAATTTGCCATTTCATTCTTGGTTCCAATGCCAAAAACTAGAGATTAGAGCATACAGAATGAAAGTTTCAAACTTTTGATTTTTGACCATTTTTGACAGGCGCGCGGCTTATCAAAAACGGCAAAATTGGGCCAAAATTCGTTTTCAAGGAAACAACAAGACAACACTTTTTCTGCATTTCACATACATCCTAAAGCACAGCAAATGCATCAGAACATGTCTAGCTCTTGAGGAAAGCCTAACCCTAACCCTAGCTTGGGCACTTCCAGACTACCGTACGTTGCGTAAACTTGCCCAAAAAGTTCCATGCTCAGGAAATTCCCCCAGTGCCTCCAAGTGACTCAGAAACATTGCAAGTCACAGTTTTAAGCATTTTAAAATGCTCTGCAGTGAATCTTTTTTCAAATTTCCAGTTTGTCTTTCTTTTGGAATCTGCTGCTGAAATGGCTTATAAAATACTCACGTTTGTGCCATTTACAGGTGCCATTTTGACAATTACCACTGAAGTTGAGCTAAATTTGCCATTTCATTCTTGGTTCCAATGCCAAAAACTAGAGATTAGAGCATACAGAATGAAAGTTTCAAACTTTTGATTTTTGACCATTTTTGACAGGCGCGCGGCTTATCAAAAACGGCAAAATTGGGCCAAAATTCGTTTTCAAGGAAACAACAAGACAACACTTTTCCTGCATTTCACATACATCCTAAAGCACAGCAAATGCATCAGAACATGTCTAGCTCTTGAGGAAAGCCTAACCCTAACCCTAGCTTGGGCACTTCCAGACTACCGTACGTTGCGTAAACTTGCCCAAAAAGTTCCATGCTCAGGAAATTCCTCCAGTGCCTCCAAATGACTCAGAAACATTGCAAGTCACAGTTTTAAGCATTTTAAAATGCTCTGCAGTGAATCTTTTTTCAAATTTCCAGTTTGTCTTTCTTTTGGAATCTGCTGCTGAAATGGCTTATAAAATACTCACGTTTGTGCCATTTACAGGTGCCATTTTGACAATTACCACTGAAGTTGAGCTAAATTTGCCATTTCATTCTTGGTTCCAATGTCAAAAACTAGAGATTAGAGCATATAGAATGAAAGTTTCAAACTTTTGATTTTTGACCATTTTTGACAGGCGCGCGGCTTATCAAAAACGGCAAAATTGGGCCAAAATTCGTTTTCAAGAAAACAACAAGACAACACTTTTCCTGCATTTCACATACATCCTAAAGCACAGCAAATGCATCAGAACATGTCTAGCTCTTGAGGAAAGCCTAACCCAAAACCCTAGCTTGGGCACTTCCAGACTACCGTACGTTGCGTAAACTTGCCCAAAAAGTTCCATGATCAAGAATTTCTCCCAGTGCCTCCAAATGACTCATAAACATTGCAAGTCACAGTTTTAAGCATTTTAATATGCTCTGCAGTGAATCTTTTTTCAAATTTCCAGTTTGTCTTTCTTTTGTAATCTGCTGCTGAAATGGCTTATAAAATACTCACGTTTGTGCCATTTACAGGTGCCATTTTGACAATTACCACTGAAGTTGAGCTAAATTTGCCATTTCATTCTTGGTTCCAATGCCAAAAACTAGAGATTAGAGCATACAGAATGAAAGTTTCAAACTTTTGATTTTTGACCATTTTTGACAGGCGCGCGGCTTATCAAAAACGGCAAAATTGGGCCAAAATTCGTTTTCAAGGAAACAACAAGACAACAGATTTCCTGCATTTCACATACATCCTAAAGCACAGCAAATGCATCAGAACATGTCTAGCTCTTGAGGAAAGCCTAACCCTAACCCTAGCTTGGGCACTTCCAGACTACCGTACGTTGCGTAAACTTGCCCAAAAAGTTCCATGCTCAGGAAATTCCCCCAGGCCTCCAAATGACTCAGAAACATTGCAAGTCACAGTTTTAAGCATTTTAAAATGCTCTGCAGTGAATCTTTTTTCAAATTTCCAGTTTGTCTTTCTTTTGTAATCTGCTGCTGAAATGGCTTATAAAATACTCACGTTTGTGCCATTTACAGGTGCCATTTTGACAATTACCACTGAAGTTGAGCTAAATTTGCCATTTCATTCTTGGTTCCAATGCCAAAAACTAGAGATTAGAGCATACAGAATGAAAGTTTCAAACTTTTGATTTTTGACCATTTTTGACAGGCGCGCGGCTTATCAAAAACGGCAAAATTGGGCCAAAATTCGTTTTCAAGGAAACAACAAGACAACACTTTTTCTGCATTTCACATACATCCTAAAGCACAGCAAATGCATCAGAACATGTCTAGCTCTTGAGGAAAGCCTAACCCTAACCCTAGCTTGGGCACTTCCAGACTACCGTACGTTGCGTAAACTTGCCCAAAAAGTTCCATGCTCAGGAAATTCCCCCAGTGCCTCCAAATGACTCAGAAACATTGCAAGTCACAGTTTTAAGCATTTTAAAATGCTCTGCAGTGAATCTTTTTTCAAATTTCCAGTTTGTCTTTCTTTTGGAATCTGCTGCTGAAATGGCTTATAAAATACTCACGTTTGTGCCATTTACAGGTGCCATTTTGACAATTACCACTGAAGTTGAGCTAAATTTGCCATTTCATTCTTGGTTCCAATGCCAAAAACTAGAGATTAGAGCATACAGAATGAAAGTTTCAAACTTTTGATTTTTGACCATTTTTGACAGGCGCGCGGCTTATCAAAAACGGCAAAATTGGGCCAAAATTCGTTTTCAAGGAAACAACAAGACAACACTTTTCCTGCATTTCACATACATCCTAAAGCACAGCAAATGCATCAGAACATGTCTAGCCCTTGAGGAAAGCCTAACCCTAACCCTAGCTTGGGCACTTCCAGACTACCGTACGTTGCGTAAACTTGCCCAAAAAGTTCCATGCTCAGGAAATTCCCCCAGTGCCTCCAAATGACTCAGAAACATTGCAAGTCACAGTTTTAAGCATTTTAAAATGCTCTGCAGTGAATCTTTTTTCAAATTTCCAGTTTGTCTTTCTTTTGGAATCTGCTGCTGAAATGGCTTATAAAATACTCACGTTTGTGCCATTTACAGGTGCCATTTTGACAATTACCACTGAAGTTGAGCTAAATTTGCCATTTCATTCTTGGTTCCAATGTCAAAAACTAGAGATTAGAGCATATAGAATGAAAGTTTCAAACTTTTGATTTTTGACCATTTTTGACAGGCGCGCGGCTTATCAAAAACGGCAAAATTGGGCCAAAATTCGTTTTCAAGGAAACAACAAGACAACACTTTTCCTGCATTTCACATACATCCTAAAGCACAGCAAATGCATCAGAACATGTCTAGCTCTTGAGGAACGCCTAACCCAAAACCCTAGCTTGGGCACTTCCAGACTACCGTACGTTGCGTAAACTTGCCCAAAAAGTTCCATGATCAAGAATTTCTCCCAGTGCCTCCAAATGACTCATAAACATTGCAAGTCACAGTTTTAAGCATTTTAAAATGCTCTGCAGTGAATCTTTTTTCAAATTTCCAGTTTGTCTTTCTTTTGGAATCTGCTGCTGAAATGGCTTATAAAATACTCACGTTTGTGCCATTTACAGGTGCCATTTTGACAATTACCACTGAAGTTGAGCTAAATTTGCCATTTCATTCTTGGTTCCAATGCCAAAAACTAGAGATTAGAGCATACAGAATGAAAGTTTCAAACTTTTGATTTTTGACCATTTTTGACAGGCGCGCGGCTTATCAAAAACGGCAAAATTGGGCCAAAATTCGTTTTCAAGGAAACAACAAGACAACACTTTTCCTGCATTTCACATACATCCTAAAGCACAGCAAATGCATCAGAACATGTCTAGCTCTTGAGGAAAGCCTAACCCTAACCCTAGCTTGGGCACTTCCAGACTACCGTACGTTGCGTAAACTTGCCCAAAAAGTTCCATGCTCAGGAAATTCCTCCAGTGCCTCCAAATGACTCAGAAACATTGCAAGTCACAGTTTTAAGCATTTTAAAATGCTCTGCAGTGAATCTTTTTTCAAATTTCCAGTTTGTCTTTCTTTTGGAATCTGCTGCTGAAATGGCTTATAAAATACTCACGTTTGTGCCATTTACAGGTGCCATTTTGACAATTACCACTGAAGTTGAGCTAAATTTGCCATTTCATTCTTGGTTCCAATGTCAAAAACTAGAGATTAGAGCATATAGAATGAAAGTTTCAAACTTTTGATTTTTGACCATTTTTGACAGGCGCGCGGCTTATCAAAAACGGCAAAATTGGGCCAAAATTCGTTTTCAAGGAAACAACAAGACAACACTTTTCCTGCATTTCACATACATCCTAAAGCACAGCAAATGCATCAGAACATGTCTAGCTCTTGAGGAAAGCCTAACCCTAACCCTAGCTTTGGCACTTCCAGACTACCGTACGTTGCGTAAACTTGCCCAAAAAGTTCCATATTCAGGAAATTCCCCCAGTGCCTCCAAATGACTCAGAAACATTGCAAGTCACAGTTTTAAGCATTTTAAAATGCTCTGCAGTGAATCTTTTTTCAAATTTCCAGTTTGTCTTTCTTTTGGAATCTGCTGCTGAAATGGCTTATAAAATACTCACGTTTGTGCCATTTACAGGTGCCATTTTGATAATTACCACTGAAGTTGAGCTAAATTTGCCATTTCATTCTTGGTTCCAATGCCAAAAACTAGAGATTAGAGCATACAGAATGAAAGTTTCAAACTTTTGATTTTTGACCATTTTTGACAGGCGCGCGGCTTATCAAAAACGGCAAAATTGGGCCAAAATTCGTTTTCAAGGAAACAACAAGACAACACTTTTCCTGCATTTCACATACATCCTAAAGCACAGCAAATGCATCAGAACATGTCTAGCTCTTGAGGAAAGCCTAACCCTAACCCTAGCTTGGGCACTTCCAGACTACCGTACGTTGCGTAAACTTGCCCAAAAAGTTCCATGCTCAGGAAATTCCCCCAGTGCCTCCAAATGACTCAGAAACATTGCAAGTCACAGTTTTAAGCATTTTAAAATGCTCTGCAGTGAATCTTTTTTCAAATTTCCAGTTTGTCTTTCTTTTGGAATCTGCTGCTGAAATGGCTTATAAAATACTCACGTTTGTGCCATTTACAGGTGCCATTTTGACAATTACCACTGAAGTTGAGCTAAATTTGCCATTTCATTCTTGGTTCCAATGCCAAAAACTAGAGATTAGAGCATACAGAATGAAAGTTTCAAACTTTTGATTTTTGACCATTTTTGACAGGCGCGCGGCTTATCAAAAACGGCAAAATTGGGCCAAAATTCGTTTTCAAGGAAACAACAAGACAACACTTTTCCTGCATTTCACATACATCCTAAAGCACAGCAAATGCATCAGAACATGTCTAGCTCTTGAGGAAAGCCTAACCCAAAACCCTAGCTTGGGCACTTCCAGACTACCGTACGTTGCGTAAACTTGCCCAAAAAGTTCCATGATCAAGAATTTCTCCCAGTGCCTCCAAATGACTCATAAACATTGCAAGTCACAGTTTTAAGCATTTTAAAATGCTCTGCAGTGAATCTTTTTTCAAATTTCCAGTTTGTCTTTCTTTTGGAATCTGCTGCTGAAATGGCTTATAAAATACTCACGTTTGTGCCATTTACAGGTGCCATTTTGACAATTACCACTGAAGTTGAGCTAAATTTGCCATTTCATTCTTGGTTCCAATGCCAAAAACTAGAGATTAGAGCATACAGAATGAAAGTTTCAAACTTTTGATTTTTGACCATTTTTGACAGGCGCGCGGCTTATCAAAAACGGCAAAATTGGGCCAAAATTCGTTTTCAAGGAAACAACAAGACAACACTTTTCCTGCATTTCACATACATCCTAAAGCACAGCAAATGCATCAGAACATGTCTAGCCCTTGAGGAAAGCCTAACCCTAACCCTAGCTTGGGCACTTCCAGACTACCGTACGTTGCGTAAACTTGCCCAAAAAGTTCCATGCTCAGGAAATTCCCCCAGTGCCTCCAAATGACTCAGAAACATTGCAAGTCACAGTTTTAAGCATTTTAAAATGCTCTGCAGTGAATCTTTTTTCAAATTTCCAGTTTGTCTTTCTTTTGGAATCTGCTGCTGAAATGGCTTATAAAATACTCACGTTTGTGCCATTTACAGGTGCCATTTTGACAATTACCACTGAAGTTGAGCTAAATTTGCCATTTCATTCTTGGTTCCAATGTCAAAAACTAGAGATTAGAACATATAGAATGAAAGTTTCAAACTTTTGATTTTTGACCATTTTTGACAGGCGCGCGGCTTATCAAAAACGGCAAAATTGGGCCAAAATTCGTTTTCAAGGAAACAACAAGACAACACTTTTCCTGCATTTCACATACATCCTAAAGCACAGCAAATGCATCAGAACATGTCTAGCTCTTGAGGAAAGCCTAACCCAAAACCCTAGCTTGGGCACTTCCAGACTACCGTACGTTGCGTAAACTTGCCCAAAAAGTTCCATGATCAAGAATTTCTCCCAGTGCCTCCAAATGACTCATAAACATTGCAAGTCACAGTTTTAAGCATTTTAAAATGCTCTGCAGTGAATCTTTTTTCAAATTTCCAGTTTGTCTTTCTTTTGGAATCTGCTGCTGAAATGGCTTATAAAATACTCACTTTTGTGCCATTTACAGGTGCCATTTTGACAATTACCACTGAAGTTGAGCTAAATTTGCCATTTCATTCTTGGTTCCAATGCCAAAAACTAGAGATTAGAGCATACAGAATGAAAGTTTCAAACTTTTGATTTTTGACCATTTTTGACAGGCGCGCGGCTTATCAAAAACGGCAAAATTGGGCCAAAATTCTTTTTCAAGGAAACAACAAGACAACACTTTTCCTGCATTTCACATACATCCTAAAGCACAGCAAATGCATCAGAACATGTCTAGCTCTTGAGGAAAGCCTAACCCTAACCCTAGCTTGGGCACTTCCAGACTACCGTACGTTGCGTAAACTTGCCCAAAAAGTTCCATGCTCAGGAAATTCCCCCAGTGCCTCCAAATGACTCAGAAACATTGCAAGTCACAGTTTTAAGCATTTTAAAATGCTCTGCAGTGAATCTTTTTTCAAATTTCCAGTTTGTCTTTCTTTTGGAATCTGCTGCTGAAATGGCTTATAAAATACTCACGTTTGTGCCATTTACAGGTGCCATTTTGACAATTACCACTGAAGTTGAGCTAAATTTGCCATTTCATTCTTGGTTCCAATGCCAAAAACTAGAGATTAGAGCATACAGAATGAAAGTTTCAAACTTTTGATTTTTGACCATTTTTGACAGGCGCGCGGCTTATCAAAAACGGCAAAATTGGGCCAAAATTCGTTTTCAAGGAAACAACAAGACAACACTTTTTCTGCATTTCACATACATCCTAAAGCACAGCAAATGCATCAGAACATGTCTAGCTCTTGAGGAAAGCCTAACCCTAACCCTAGCTTGGGCACTTCCAGACTACCGTACGTTGCGTAAACTTGCCCAAAAAGTTCCATGCTCAGGAAATTCCCCCAGTGCCTCCAAGTGACTCAGAAACATTGCAAGTCACAGTTTTAAGCATTTTAAAATGCTCTGCAGTGAATCTTTTTTCAAATTTCCAGTTTGTCTTTCTTTTGGAATCTGCTGCTGAAATGGCTTATAAAATACTCACGTTTGTGCCATTTACAGGTGCCATTTTGACAATTACCACTGAAGTTGAGCTAAATTTGCCATTTCATTCTTGGTTCCAATGCCAAAAACTAGAGATTAGAGCATACAGAATGAAAGTTTCAAACTTTTGATTTTTGACCATTTTTGACAGGCGCGCGGCTTATCAAAAACGGCAAAATTGGGCCAAAATTCGTTTTCAAGGAAACAACAAGACAACACTTTTCCTGCATTTCACATACATCCTAAAGCACAGCAAATGCATCAGAACATGTCTAGCCCTTGAGGAAAGCCTAACCCTAACCCTAGCTTGGGCACTTCCAGACTACCGTACGTTGCGTAAACTTGCCCAAAAAGTTCCATGCTCAGGAAATTCCCCCAGTGCCTCCAAATGACTCAGAAACATTGCAAGTCACAGTTTTAAGCATTTTAAAATGCTCTGCAGTGAATCTTTTTTCAAATTTCCAGTTTGTCTTTCTTTTGGAATCTGCTGCTGAAATGGCTTATAAAATACTCACGTTTGTGCCATTTACAGGTGCCATTTTGACAATTACCACTGAAGTTGAGCTAAATTTGCCATTTCATTCTTGGTTCCAATGCCAAAAACTAGAGATTAGAGCATACAGAATGAAAGTTTCAAACTTTTGATTTTTGACCATTTTTGACAGGCGCGCGGCTTATCAAAAACGGCAAAATTGGGCCAAAATTCGTTTTCAAGGAAACAACAAGACAACACTTTTCCTGCATTTCACATACATCCTAAAGCACAGCAAATGCATCAGAACATGTCTAGCTCTTGAGGAAAGCCTAACCCTAACCCTAGCTTGGGCACTTCCAGACTACCGTACGTTGCGTAAACTTGCCCAAAAAGTTCCATGCTCAGGAAATTCCTCCAGTGCCTCCAAATGACTCAGAAACATTGCAAGTCACAGTTTTAAGCATTTTAAAATGCTCTGCAGTGAATCTTTTTTCAAATTTCCAGTTTGTCTTTCTTTTGGAATCTGCTGCTGAAATGGCTTATAAAATACTCACGTTTGTGCCATTTACAGGTGCCATTTTGACAATTACCACTGAAGTTGAGCTAAATTTGCCATTTCATTCTTGGTTCCAATGTCAAAAACTAGAGATTAGAGCATATAGAATGAAAGTTTCAAACTTTTGATTTTTGACCATTTTTGACAGGCGCGCGGCTTATCAAAAACGGCAAAATTGGGCCAAAATTCGTTTTCAAGAAAACAACAAGACAACACTTTTCCTGCATTTCACATACATCCTAAAGCACAGCAAATGCATCAGAACATGTCTAGCTCTTGAGGAAAGCCTAACCCAAAACCCTAGCTTGGGCACTTCCAGACTACCGTACGTTGCGTAAACTTGCCCAAAAAGTTCCATGATCAAGAATTTCTCCCAGTGCCTCCAAATGACTCATAAACATTGCAAGTCACAGTTTTAAGCATTTTAATATGCTCTGCAGTGAATCTTTTTTCAAATTTCCAGTTTGTCTTTCTTTTGTAATCTGCTGCTGAAATGGCTTATAAAATACTCACGTTTGTGCCATTTACAGGTGCCATTTTGACAATTACCACTGAAGTTGAGCTAAATTTGCCATTTCATTCTTGGTTCCAATGCCAAAAACTAGAGATTAGAGCATACAGAATGAAAGTTTCAAACTTTTGATTTTTGACCATTTTTGACAGGCGCGCGGCTTATCAAAAACGGCAAAATTGGGCCAAAATTCGTTTTCAAGGAAACAACAAGACAACAGATTTCCTGCATTTCACATACATCCTAAAGCACAGCAAATGCATCAGAACATGTCTAGCTCTTGAGGAAAGCCTAACCCTAACCCTAGCTTGGGCACTTCCAGACTACCGTACGTTGCGTAAACTTGCCCAAAAAGTTCCATGCTCAGGAAATTCCCCCAGGCCTCCAAATGACTCAGAAACATTGCAAGTCACAGTTTTAAGCATTTTAAAATGCTCTGCAGTGAATCTTTTTTCAAATTTCCAGTTTGTCTTTCTTTTGTAATCTGCTGCTGAAATGGCTTATAAAATACTCACGTTTGTGCCATTTACAGGTGCCATTTTGACAATTACCACTGAAGTTGAGCTAAATTTGCCATTTCATTCTTGGTTCCAATGCCAAAAACTAGAGATTAGAGCATACAGAATGAAAGTTTCAAACTTTTGATTTTTGACCATTTTTGACAGGCGCGCGGCTTATCAAAAACGGCAAAATTGGGCCAAAATTCGTTTTCAAGGAAACAACAAGACAACACTTTTTCTGCATTTCACATACATCCTAAAGCACAGCAAATGCATCAGAACATGTCTAGCTCTTGAGGAAAGCCTAACCCTAACCCTAGCTTGGGCACTTCCAGACTACCGTACGTTGCGTAAACTTGCCCAAAAAGTTCCATGCTCAGGAAATTCCCCCAGTGCCTCCAAATGACTCAGAAACATTGCAAGTCACAGTTTTAAGCATTTTAAAATGCTCTGCAGTGAATCTTTTTTCAAATTTCCAGTTTGTCTTTCTTTTGGAATCTGCTGCTGAAATGGCTTATAAAATACTCACGTTTGTGCCATTTACAGGTGCCATTTTGACAATTACCACTGAAGTTGAGCTAAATTTGCCATTTCATTCTTGGTTCCAATGTCAAAAACTAGAGATTAGAGCATACAGAATGAAAGTTTCAAACTTTTGATTTTTGACCATTTTTGACAGGCGCGCGGCTTATCAAAAACGGCAAAATTGGGCCAAAATTCGTTTTCAAGGAAACAACAAGACAACACTTTTTCTGCATTTCACATACATCCTAAAGCACAGCAAATGCATCAGAACATGTCTAGCTCTTGAGGAAAGCCTAACCCTAACCCTAGCTTGGGCACTTCCAGACTACCGTACGTTGCGTAAACTTGCCCAAAAAGTTCCATGCTCAGGAAATTCCCCCAGTGCCTCCAAATGACTCAGAAACATTGCAAGTCACAGTTTTAAGCATTTTAAAATGCTCTGCAGTGAATCTTTTTTCAAATTTCCAGTTTGTCTTTCTTTTGGAATCTGCTGCTGAAATTTCTTATAAAATACTCACGTTTGTGCCATTTACAGGTTCCATTTTGACAATTACCACTGAAGTTGAGCTAAATTTGCCATTTCATTCTTGGTTCCAATGCCAAAAACTAGAGATTAGAGCATACAGAATGAAAGTTTCAAACTTTTGATTTTTGACCATTTTTGACAGGCGCGCGGCTTATCAAAAACGGCAAAATTGGGCCAAAATTCGTTTTCAAGGAAACAACAAGACAACACTTTTCCTGCATTTCACATACATCCTAAAGCACAGCAAATGCATCAGAACATGTCTAGCCCTTGAGGAAAGCCTAACCCTAACCCTAGCTTGGGCACTTCCAGACTACCGTACGTTGCGTAAACTTGCCCAAAAAGTTCCATGCTCAGGAAATTCCCCCAGTGCCTCCAAATGACTCAGAAACATTGCAAGTCACAGTTTTAAGCATTTTAAAATGCTCTGCAGTGAATCTTTTTTCAAATTTCCAGTTTGTCTTTCTTTTGGAATCTGCTGCTGAAATGGCTTATAAAATACTCACGTTTGTGCCATTTACAGGTGCCATTTTGACAATTACCACTGAAGTTGAGCTAAATTTGCCATTTCATTCTTGGTTCCAATGTCAAAAACTAGAGATTAGAACATATAGAATGAAAGTTTCAAACTTTTGATTTTTGACCATTTTTGACAGGCGCGCGGCTTATCAAAAACGGCAAAATTGGGCCAAAATTCGTTTTCAAGGAAACAACAAGACAACACTTTTCCTGCATTTCACATACATCCTAAAGCACAGCAAATGCATCAGAACATGTCTAGCTCTTGAGGAAAGCCTAACCCAAAACCCTAGCTTGGGCACTTCCAGACTACCGTACGTTGCGTAAACTTGCCCAAAAAGTTCCATGATCAAGAATTTCTCCCAGTGCCTCCAAATGACTCATAAACATTGCAAGTCACAGTTTTAAGCATTTTAAAATGCTCTGCAGTGAATCTTTTTTCAAATTTCCAGTTTGTCTTTCTTTTGGAATCTGCTGCTGAAATGGCTTATAAAATACTCACGTTTGTGCCATTTACAGGTGCCGTTTTGACAATTACCACTGAAGTTGAGCTAAATTTGCCATTTCATTCTTGGTTCCAATGCCAAAAACTAGAGATTAGAGCATACAGAATGAAAGTTTCAAACTTTTGATTTTTGACCATTTTTGACAGGCGCGCGGCTTATCAAAAACGGCAAAATTGGGCCAAAATTCGTTTTCAAGGAAACAACAAGACAACACTTTTCCTGCATTTCACATACATCCTAAAGCACAGCAAATGCATCAGAACATGTCTAGCTCTTGAGGAAAGCCTAACCCTAACCCTAGCTTGGGCACTTCCAGACTACCGTACGTTGCGTAAACTTGCCCAAAAAGTTCCATGCTCAGGAAATTCCTCCAGTGCCTCCAAATGACTCAGAAACATTGCAAGTCACAGTTTTAAGCATTTTAAAATGCTCTGCAGTGAATCTTTTTTCAAATTTCCAGTTTGTCTTTCTTTTGGAATCTGCTGCTGAAATGGCTTATAAAATACTCACGTTTGTGCCATTTACAGGTGCCATTTTGACAATTACCACTGAAGTTGAGCTAAATTTGCCATTTCATTCTTGGTTCCAATGTCAAAAACTAGAGATTAGAGCATATAGAATGAAAGTTTCAAACTTTTGATTTTTGACCATTTTTGACAGGCGCGCGGCTTATCAAAAACGGCAAAATTGGGCCAAAATTCGTTTTCAAGGAAACAACAAGACAACACTTTTCCTGCATTTCACATACATCCTAAAGCACAGCAAATGCATCAGAACATGTCTAGCTCTTTAGGAAAGCCTAACCCAAAACCCTAGCTTGGGCACTTCCAGACTACCGTACGTTGCGTAAACTTGCCCAAAAAGTTCCATGATCAAGAATTTCTCCCAGTGCCTCCAAATGACTCATAAACATTGCAAGTCACAGTTTTAAGCATTTTAAAATGCTCTGCAGTGAATCTTTTTTCAAATTTCCAGTTTGTCTTTCTTTTGGAATCTGCTGCTGAAATGGCTTATAAAATACTCACGTTTGTGCCATTTACAGGTGCCATTTTGACAATTACCACTGAAGTTGAGCTAAATTTGCCATTTCATTCTTGGTTCCAATGCCAAAAACTAGAGATTAGAGCATACAGAATGAAAGTTTCAAACTTTTGATTTTTGACCATTTTTGACAGGCGCGCGGCTTATCAAAAACGGCAAAATTGGGCCAAAATTCGTTTTCAAGGAAACAACAAGACAACACTTTTCCTGCATTTCACATACATCCTAAAGCACAGCAAATGCATCAGAACATGTCTAGCTCTTGAGGAAAGCCTAACCCAAAACCCTAGCTTGGGCACTTCCAGACTACCGTACGTTGCGTAAACTTGCCCAAAAAGTTCCATGATCAAGAATTTCTCCCAGTGCCTCCAAATGACTCATAAACATTGCAAGTCACAGTTTTAAGCATTTTAAAATGCTCTGCAGTGAATCTTTTTTCAAATTTCCAGTTTGTCTTTCTTTTGGAATCTGCTGCTGAAATGGCTTATAAAATACTCACGTTTGTGCCATTTACAGGTGCCATTTTGACAATTACCACTGAAGTTGAGCTAAATTTGCCATTTCATTCTTGGTTCCAATGCCAAAAACTAGAGATTAGAGCATACAGAATGAAAGTTTCAAACTTTTGATTTTTGACCATTTTTGACAGGCGCGCGGCTTATCAAAAACGGCAAAATTGGGCCAAAATTCGTTTTCAAGGAAACAACAAGACAACACTTTTCCTGCATTTCACATACATCCTAAAGCACAGCAAATGCATCAGAACATGTCTAGCTCTTGAGGAAAGCCTAACCCTAACCCTAGCTTGGGCACTTCCAGACTACCGTACGTTGCGTAAACTTGCCCAAAAAGTTCCATGCTCAGGAAATTCCCCCAGTGCCTCCAAATGACTCAGAAACATTGCAAGTCACAGTTTTAAGCATTTTAAAATGCTCTGCAGTGAATCTTTTTTCAAATTTCCAGTTTGTCTTTCTTTTGGAATCTGCTGCTGAAATGGCTTATAAAATACTCACGTTTGTGCCATTTACAGGTGCCATTTTGACAATTACCACTGAAGTTGAGCTAAATTTGCCATTTCATTCTTGGTTCCAATGCCAAAAACTAGAGATTAGAGCATACAGAATGAAAGTTTCAAACTTTTGATTTTTGACCATTTTTGACAGGCGCGCGGCTTATCAAAAACGGCAAAATTGGGCCAAAATTCGTTTTCAAGGAAACAACAAGACAACACTTTTCCTGCATTTCACATACATCCTAAAGCACAGCAAATGCATCAGAACATGTCTAGCTCTTGAGGAAAGCCTAACCCTAACCCTAGCTTGGGCACTTCCAGACTACCGTACGTTGCGTAAACTTGCCCAAAAAGTTCCATGCTCAGGAAATTCCCCCAGTGCTTCCAAATGACTCAGAAACATTGCAAGTCACAGTTTTAAGCATTTTAAAATGCTCTGCAGTGAATCTTTTTTCAAATTTCCAGTTTGTCTTTCTTTTGGAATCTGCTGCTGAAATGGCTTATAAAATACTCACGTTTGTGCCATTTACAGGTGCCATTTTGACAATTACCACTGAAGTTGAGCTAAATTTGCCATTTCATTCTTGGTTCCAATGCCAAAAACTAGAGATTAGAGCATACAGAATGAAAGTTTCAAACTTTTGATTTTTGACCATTTTTGACAGGCGCGCGGCTTATCAAAAACGGCAAAATTGGGCCAAAATTCGTTTTCAAGGAAACAACAAGACAACACTTTTCCTGCATTTCACATACATCCTAAAGCACAGCAAATGCATCAGAACATGTCTAGCTCTTGAGGAAAGCCTAACCCTAACCCTAGCTTGGGCACTTCCAGACTACCGTACGTTGCGTAAACTTGCCCAAAAAGTTCCATGCTCAGGAAATTCCCCCAGGCCTCCAAATGACTCAGAAACATTGCAAGTCACAGTTTTAAGCATTTTAAAATGCTCTGCAGTGAATCTTTTTTCAAATTTCCAGTTTGTCTTTCTTTTGGAATCTGCTGCTGAAATGGCTTATAAAATACTCACGTTTGTGCCATTTACAGGTGCCATTTTGACAATTACCACTGAAGTTGAGCTAAATTTGCCATTTCATTCTTGGTTCCAATGCCAAAAACTAGAGATTAGAGCATACAGAATGAAAGTTTCAAACTTTTGATTTTTGACCATTTTTGACAGGCGCGCGGCTTATCAAAAACGGCAAAATTGGGCCAAAATTCGTTTTCAAGGAAACAACAAGACAACACTTTTTCTGCATTTCACATACATCCTAAAGCACAGCAAATGCATCAGAACATGTCTAGGTCTTGAGGAAAGCCTAACCCTAACCCTAGCTTGGGCACTTCCAGACTACCGTACGTTGCGTAAACTTGCCCAAAAAGTTCCATGCTCAGGAAATTCCCCCAGTGCCTCCAAATGACTCAGAAACATTGCAAGTCACAGTTTTAAGCATTTTAAAATGCTCTGCAGTGAATCTTTTTTCAAATTTCCAGTTTGTCTTTCTTTTGGAATCTGCTGCTGAAATGGCTTATAAAATACTCACGTTTGTGCCATTTACAGGTGCCATTTTGACAATTACCACTGAAGTTGAGCTAAATTTGCCATTTCATTCTTGGTTCCAATGCCAAAAACTAGAGATTAGAGCATACAGAATGAAAGTTTCAAACTTTTGATTTTTGACCATTTTTGACAGGCGCGCGGCTTATCAAAAACGGCAAAATTGGGCCAAAATTCGTTTTCAAGGAAACAACAAGACAACACTTTTTCTGCATTTCACATACATCCTAAAGCACAGCAAATGCATCAGAACATGTCTAGGTCTTGAGGAAAGCCTAACCCTAACCCTAGCTTGGGCACTTCCAGACTACCGTACGTTGCGTAAACTTGCCCAAAAAGTTCCATGCTCAGGAAATTCCCCCAGTGCCTCCAAATGACTCAGAAACATTACAAGTCACAGTTTTAAGCATTTTAAAATGCTCTGCAGTGAATCTTTTTTCAAATTTCCAGTTTGTCTTTCTTTTGGAATCTGCTGCTGAAATGGCTTATAAAATACTCACGTTTGTGCCATTTACAGGTGCCATTTTGACAATTACCACTGAAGTTGAGCTAAATTTGCCATTTCATTCTTGGTTCCAATGCCAAAAACTAGAGATTAGAGCATACAGAATGAAAGTTTCAAACTTTTGATTTTTGACCATTTTTGACAGGCGCGCGGCTTATCAAAAACGGCAAAATTGGGCCAAAATTCGTTTTCAAGGAAACAACAAGACAACACTTTTCCTGCATTTCACATACATCCTAAAGCACAGCAAATGCATCAGAACATGTCTAGCCCTTGAGGAAAGCCTAACCCTAACCCTAGCTTGGGCACTTCCAGACTACCGTACGTTGCGTAAACTTGCCCAAAAAGTTCCATGCTCAGGAAATTCCCCCAGTGCCTCCAAATGACTCAGAAACATTGCAAGTCACAGTTTTAAGCATTTTAAAATGCTCTGCAGTGAATCTTTTTTCAAATTTCCAGTTTGTCTTTCTTTTGGAATCTGCTGCTGAAATGGCTTATAAAATACTCACGTTTGTGCCATTTACAGGTGCCGTTTTGACAATTACCACTGAAGTTGAGCTAAATTTGCCATTTCATTCTTGGTTCCAATGCCAAAAACTAGAGATTAGAGCATACAGAATGAAAGTTTCAAACTTTTGATTTTTGACCATTTTTGACAGGCGCGCGGCTTATCAAAAACGGCAAAATTGGGCCAAAATTCGTTTTCAAGGAAACAACAAGACAACACTTTTCCTGCATTTCACATACATCCTAAAGCACAGCAAATGCATCAGAACATGTCTAGCTCTTGAGGAAAGCCTAACCCTAACCCTAGCTTGGGCACTTCCAGACTACCGTACGTTGCGTAAACTTGCCCAAAAAGTTCCATGCTCAGGAAATTCCCCCAGTGCCTCCAAATGACTCAGAAACATTGCAAGTCACAGTTTTAAGCATTTTAAAATGCTCTGCAGTGAATCTTTTTTCAAATTTCCAGTTTGTCTTTCTTTTGGAATCTGCTGCTGAAATGGCTTATAAAATACTCACGTTTGTGCCATTTACAGGTGCCATTTTGATAATTACCACTGAAGTTGAGCTAAATTTGCCATTTCATTCTTGGTTCCAATGCCAAAAACTAGAGATTAGAGCATACAGAATGAAAGTTTCAAACTTTTGATTTTTGACCATTTTTGACAGGCGCGCGGCTTATCAAAAACGGCAAAATTGGGCCAAAATTCGTTTTCAAGGAAACAACAAGACAACAGATTTCCTGCATTTCACATACATCCTAAAGCACAGCAAATGCATCAGAACATGTCTAGCTCTTGAGGAAAGCCTAACCCTAACCCTAGCTTGGGCACTTCCAGACTACCGTACGTTGCGTAAACTTGCCCAAAAAGTTCCATGCTCAGGAAATTCCCCCAGTGCTTCCAAATGACTCAGAAACATTGCAAGTCACAGTTTTAAGCATTTTAAAATGCTCTGCAGTGAATCTTTTTTCAAATTTCCAGTTTGTCTTTCTTTTGGAATCTGCTGCTGAAATGGCTTATAAAATACTCACGTTTGTGCCATTTACAGGTGCCATTTTGACAATTACCACTGAAGTTGAGCTAAATTTGCCATTTCATTCTTGGTTCCAATGCCAAAAACTAGAGATTAGAGCATACAGAATGAAAGTTTCAAACTTTTGATTTTTGACCATTTTTGACAGGCGCGCGGCTTATCAAAAACGGCAAAATTGGGCCAAAATTCGTTTTCAAGGAAACAACAAGACAACACTTTTCCTGCATTTCACATACATCCTAAAGCACAGCAAATGCATCAGAACATGTCTAGCTCTTGAGGAAAGCCCTAACCCTAACCCTAGCTTGGGCACTTCCAGACTACCGTACGTTGCGTAAACTTGCCCAAAAAGTTCCATGCTCAGGAAATTCCTCCAGTGCCTCCAAATGACTCAGAAACATTGCAAGTCACAGTTTTAAGCATTTTAAAATGCTCTGCAGTGAATCTTTTTTCAAATTTCCAGTTTGTCTTTCTTTTGGAATCTGCTGCTGAAATGGCTTATAAAATACTCACGTTTGTGCCATTTACAGGTGCCATTTTGACAATTACCACTGAAGTTGAGCTAAATTTGCCATTTCATTCTTGGTTCCAATGTCAAAAACTAGAGATTAGAGCATATAGAATGAAAGTTTCAAACTTTTGATTTTTGACCATTTTTGACAGGCGCGCGGCTTATCAAAAACGGCAAAATTGGGCCAAAATTCGTTTTCAAGGAAACAACAAGACAACACTTTTCCTGCATTTCACATACATCCTAAAGCACAGCAAATGCATCAGAACATGTCTAGCTCTTTAGGAAAGCCTAACCCAAAACCCTAGCTTGGGCACTTCCAGACTACCGTACGTTGCGTAAACTTGCCCAAAAAGTTCCATGATCAAGAATTTCTCCCAGTGCCTCCAAATGACTCATAAACATTGCAAGTCACAGTTTTAAGCATTTTAAAATGCTCTGCAGTGAATCTTTTTTCAAATTTCCAGTTTGTCTTTCTTTTGGAATCTGCTGCTGAAATGGCTTATAAAATACTCACGTTTGTGCCATTTACAGGTGCCATTTTGACAATTACCACTGAAGTTGAGCTAAATTTGCCATTTCATTCTTGGTTCCAATGCCAAAAACTAGAGATTAGAGCATACAGAATGAAAGTTTCAAACTTTTGATTTTTGACCATTTTTGACAGGCGCGCGGCTTATCAAAAACGGCAAAATTGGGCCAAAATTCGTTTTCAAGGAAACAACAAGACAACACTTTTCCTGCATTTCACATACATCCTAAAGCACAGCAAATGCATCAGAACATGTCTAGCTCTTGAGGAAAGCCTAACCCAAAACCCTAGCTTGGGCACTTCCAGACTACCGTACGTTGCGTAAACTTGCCCAAAAAGTTCCATGATCAAGAATTTCTCCCAGTGCCTCCAAATGACTCATAAACATTGCAAGTCACAGTTTTAAGCATTTTAAAATGCTCTGCAGTGAATCTTTTTTCAAATTTCCAGTTTGTCTTTCTTTTGGAATCTGCTGCTGAAATGGCTTATAAAATACTCACGTTTGTGCCATTTACAGGTGCCATTTTGACAATTACCACTGAAGTTGAGCTAAATTTGCCATTTCATTCTTGGTTCCAATGCCAAAAACTAGAGATTAGAGCATACAGAATGAAAGTTTCAAACTTTTGATTTTTGACCATTTTTGACAGGCGCGCGGCTTATCAAAAATGGCAAAATTGGGCCAAAATTCGTTTTCAAGGAAACAACAAGACAACACTTTTCCTGCATTTCACATACATCCTAAAGCACAGCAAATGCATCAGAACATGTCTAGCTCTTGAGGAAAGCCTAACCCTAACCCTAGCTTGGGCACTTCCAGACTACCGTACGTTGCGTAAACTTGCCCAAAAAGTTCCATGCTCAGGAAATTCCCCCAGTGCCTCCAAATGACTCAGAAACATTGCAAGTCACAGTTTTAAGCATTTTAAAATGCTCTGCAGTGAATCTTTTTTCAAATTTCCAGTTTGTCTTTCTTTTGGAATCTGCTGCTGAAATGGCTTATAAAATACTCACGTTTGTGCCATTTACAGGTGCCATTTTGACAATTACCACTGAAGTTGAGCTAAATTTGCCATTTCATTCTTGGTTCCAATGCCAAAAACTAGAGATTAGAGCATACAGAATGAAAGTTTCAAACTTTTGATTTTTGACCATTTTTGACAGGCGCGCGGCTTATCAAAAACGGCAAAATTGGGCCAAAATTCGTTTTCAAGGAAACAACAAGACAACAGATTTCCTGCATTTCACATACATCCTAAAGCACAGCAAATGCATCAGAACATGTCTAGCTCTTGAGGAAAGCCTAACCCTAACCCTAGCTTGGGCACTTCCAGACTACCGTACGTTGCGTAAACTTGCCCAAAAAGTTCCATGCTCAGGAAATTCCCCCAGTGCTTCCAAATGACTCAGAAACATTGCAAGTCACAGTTTTAAGCATTTTAAAATGCTCTGCAGTGAATCTTTTTTCAAATTTCCAGTTTGTCTTTCTTTTGGAATCTGCTGCTGAAATGGCTTATAAAATACTCACGTTTGTGCCATTTACAGGTGCCATTTTGACAATTACCACTGAAGTTGAGCTAAATTTGCCATTTCATTCTTGGTTCCAATGCCAAAAACTAGAGATTAGAGCATACAGAATGAAAGTTTCAAACTTTTGATTTTTGACCATTTTTGACAGGCGCGCGGCTTATCAAAAACGGCAAAATTGGGCCAAAATTCGTTTTCAAGGAAACAACAAGACAACACTTTTCCTGCATTTCACATACATCCTAAAGCACAGCAAATGCATCAGAACATGTCTAGCTCTTGAGGAAAGCCTAACCCTAACCCTAGCTTGGGCACTTCCAGACTACCGTACGTTGCGTAAACTTGCCCAAAAAGTTCCATGCTCAGGAAATTCCCCCAGGCCTCCAAATGACTCAGAAACATTGCAAGTCACAGTTTTAAGCATTTTAAAATGCTCTGCAGTGAATCTTTTTTCAAATTTCCAGTTTGTCTTTCTTTTGGAATCTGCTGCTGAAATGGCTTATAAAATACTCACGTTTGTGCCATTTACAGGTGCCATTTTGACAATTACCACTGAAGTTGAGCTAAATTTGCCATTTCATTCTTGGTTCCAATGCCAAAAACTAGAGATTAGAGCATACAGAATGAAAGTTTCAAACTTTTGATTTTTGACCATTTTTGACAGGCGCGCGGCTTATCAAAAACGGCAAAATTGGGCCAAAATTCGTTTTCAAGGAAACAACAAGACAACACTTTTTCTGCATTTCACATACATCCTAAAGCACAGCAAATGCATCAGAACATGTCTAGGTCTTGAGGAAAGCCTAACCCTAACCCTAGCTTGGGCACTTCCAGACTACCGTACGTTGCGTAAACTTGCCCAAAAAGTTCCATGCTCAGGAAATTCCCCCAGTGCCTCCAAATGACTCAGAAACATTGCAAGTCACAGTTTTAAGCATTTTAAAATGCTCTGCAGTGAATCTTTTTTCAAATTTCCAGTTTGTCTTTCTTTTGGAATCTGCTGCTGAAATGGCTTATAAAATACTCACGTTTGTGCCATTTACAGGTGCCATTTTGACAATTACCACTGAAGTTGAGCTAAATTTGCCATTTCATTCTTGGTTCCAATGCCAAAAACTAGAGATTAGAGCATACAGAATGAAAGTTTCAAACTTTTGATTTTTGACCATTTTTGACAGGCGCGCGGCTTATCAAAAACGGCAAAATTGGGCCAAAATTCGTTTTCAAGGAAACAACAAGACAACACTTTTTCTGCATTTCACATACATCCTAAAGCACAGCAAATGCATCAGAACATGTCTAGGTCTTGAGGAAAGCCTAACCCTAACCCTAGCTTGGGCACTTCCAGACTACCGTACGTTGCGTAAACTTGCCCAAAAAGTTCCATGCTCAGGAAATTCCCCCAGTGCCTCCAAATGACTCAGAAACATTACAAGTCACAGTTTTAAGCATTTTAAAATGCTCTGCAGTGAATCTTTTTTCAAATTTCCAGTTTGTCTTTCTTTTGGAATCTGCTGCTGAAATGGCTTATAAAATACTCACGTTTGTGCCATTTACAGGTGCCATTTTGACAATTACCACTGAAGTTGAGCTAAATTTGCCATTTCATTCTTGGTTCCAATGCCAAAAACTAGAGATTAGAGCATACAGAATGAAAGTTTCAAACTTTTGATTTTTGACCATTTTTGACAGGCGCGCGGCTTATCAAAAACGGCAAAATTGGGCCAAAATTCGTTTTCAAGGAAACAACAAGACAACACTTTTCCTGCATTTCACATACATCCTAAAGCACAGCAAATGCATCAGAACATGTCTAGCTCTTGAGGAAAGCCTAACCCTAACCCTAGCTTGGGCACTTCCAGACTACCGTACGTTGCGTAAACTTGCCCAAAAAGTTCCATGCTCAGGAAATTCCCCCAGTGCCTCCAAATGACTCAGAAACATTGCAAGTCACAGTTTTAAGCATTTTAAAATGCTCTGCAGTGAATCTTTTTTCAAATTTCCAGTTTGTCTTTCTTTTGGAATCTGCTGCTGAAATGGCTTATAAAATACTCACGTTTGTGCCATTTACAGGTGCCATTTTGATAATTACCACTGAAGTTGAGCTAAATTTGCCATTTCATTCTTGGTTCCAATGCCAAAAACTAGAGATTAGAGCATACAGAATGAAAGTTTCAAACTTTTGATTTTTGACCATTTTTGACAGGCGCGCGGCTTATCAAAAACGGCAAAATTGGGCCAAAATTCGTTTTCAAGGAAACAACAAGACAACAGATTTCCTGCATTTCACATACATCCTAAAGCACAGCAAATGCATCAGAACATGTCTAGCTCTTGAGGAAAGCCTAACCCTAACCCTAGCTTGGGCACTTCCAGACTACCGTACGTTGCGTAAACTTGCCCAAAAAGTTCCATGCTCAGGAAATTCCCCCAGTGCTTCCAAATGACTCAGAAACATTGCAAGTCACAGTTTTAAGCATTTTAAAATGCTCTGCAGTGAATCTTTTTTCAAATTTCCAGTTTGTCTTTCTTTTGGAATCTGCTGCTGAAATGGCTTATAAAATACTCACGTTTGTGCCATTTACAGGTGCCATTTTGACAATTACCACTGAAGTTGAGCTAAATTTGCCATTTCATTCTTGGTTCCAATGCCAAAAACTAGAGATTAGAGCATACAGAATGAAAGTTTCAAACTTTTGATTTTTGACCATTTTTGACAGGCGCGCGGCTTATCAAAAACGGCAAAATTGGGCCAAAATTCGTTTTCAAGGAAACAACAAGACAACACTTTTTCTGCATTTCACATACATCCTAAAGCACAGCAAATGCATCAGAACATGTCTAGCCCTTGAGGAAAGCCTAACCCTAACCCTAGCTTGGGCACTTCCAGACTACCGTACGTTGCGTAAACTTGCCCAAAAAGTTCCATGCTCAGGAAATTCCCCCAGTGCCTCCAAATGACTCAGAAACATTGCAAGTCACAGTTTTAAGCATTTTAAAATGCTCTGCAGTGAATCTTTTTTCAAATTTCCAGTTTGTCTTTCTTTTGGAATCTGCTGCTGAAATGGCTTATAAAATACTCACGTTTGTGCCATTTACAGGTGCCATTTTGACAATTACCACTGAAGTTGAGCTAAATTTGCCATTTCATTCTTGGTTCCAATGTCAAAAACTAGAGATTAGAGCATATAGAATGAAAGTTTCAAACTTTTGATTTTTGACCATTTTTGACAGGCGCGCGGCTTATCAAAAACGGCAAAATTGGGCCAAAATTCGTTTTCAAGGAAACAACAAGACAACACTTTTCCTGCATTTCACATACATCCTAAAGCACAGCAAATGCATCAGAACATGTCTAGCTCTTGAGGAACGCCTAACCCAAAACCCTAGCTTGGGCACTTCCAGACTACCGTACGTTGCGTAAACTTGCCCAAAAAGTTCCATGATCAAGAATTTCTCCCAGTGCCTCCAAATGACTCATAAACATTGCAAGTCACAGTTTTAAGCATTTTAAAATGCTCTGCAGTGAATCTTTTTTCAAATTTCCAGTTTGTCTTTCTTTTGGAATCTGCTGCTGAAATGGCTTATAAAATACTCACGTTTGTGCCATTTACAGGTGCCATTTTGACAATTACCACTGAAGTTGAGCTAAATTTGCCATTTCATTCTTGGTTCCAATGCCAAAAACTAGAGATTAGAGCATACAGAATGAAAGTTTCAAACTTTTGATTTTTGACCATTTTTGACAGGCGCGCGGCTTATCAAAAACGGCAAAATTGGGCCAAAATTCGTTTTCAAGGAAACAACAAGACAACACTTTTCCTGCATTTCACATACATCCTAAAGCACAGCAAATGCATCAGAACATGTCTAGCTCTTGAGGAAAGCCTAACCCAAAACCCTAGCTTGGGCACTTCCAGACTACCGTACGTTGCGTAAACTTGCCCAAAAAGTTCCATGATCAAGAATTTCTCCCAGTGCCTCCAAATGACTCAGAAACATTGCAAGTCACAGTTTTAAGCATTTTAAAATGCTCTGCAGTGAATCTTTTTTCAAATTTCCAGTTTGTCTTTCTTTTGGAATCTGCTGCTGAAATGGCTTATAAAATACTCACGTTTGTGCCATTTACAGGTGCCATTTTGACAATTACCACTGAAGTTGAGCTAAATTTGCCATTTCATTCTTGGTTCCAATGCCAAAAACTAGAGATTAGAGCATACAGAATGAAAGTTTCAAACTTTTGATTTTTGACCATTTTTGACAGGCGCGCGGCTTATCAAAAACGGCAAAATTGGGCCAAAATTCGTTTTCAAGGAAACAACAAGACAACACTTTTTCTGCATTTCACATACATCCTAAAGCACAGCAAATGCATCAGAACATGTGTAGCTCTTGAGGAAAGCCTAACCCTAACCCTAGCTTGGGCACTTCCAGACTACCGTACGTTGCGTAAACTTGCCCAAAAAGTTCCATGCTCAGGAAATTCCCCCAGTGCCTCCAAATGACTCAGAAACATTGCAAGTCACAGTTTTAAGCATTTTAAAATGCTCTGCAGTGAATCTTTTTTCAAATTTCCAGTTTGTCTTTCTTTTGGAATCTGCTGCTGAAATGGCTTATAAAATACTCACGTTTGTGCCATTTACAGGTGCCATTTTGACAATTACCACTGAAGTTGAGCTAAATTTGCCATTTCATTCTTGGTTCCAATGTCAAAAACTAGAGATTAGAGCATATAGAATGAAAGTTTCAAACTTTTGATTTTTGACCATTTTTGACAGGCGCGCGGCTTATCAAAAACGGCAAAATTGGGCCAAAATTCGTTTTCAAGGAAACAACAAGACAACACTTTTCCTGCATTTCACATACATCCTAAAGCACAGCAAATGCATCAGAACATGTCTAGCTCTTGAGGAAAGCCTAACCCTAACCCTAGCTTGGGCACTTCCAGACTACCGTACGTTGCGTAAACTTGCCCAAAAAGTTCCATGCTCAGGAAATTCCTCCAGTGCCTCCAAATGACTCAGAAACATTGCAAGTCACAGTTTTAAGCATTTTAAAATGCTCTGCAGTGAATCTTTTTTCAAATTTCCAGTTTGTCTTTCTTTTGGAATCTGCTGCTGAAATGGCTTATAAAATATTCACGTTTGTGCCATTTACAGGTGCCATTTTGACAATTACCACTGAAGTTGAGCTAAATTTGCCATTTCATTCTTGGTTCCAATGCCAAAAACTAGAGATTAGAGCATACAGAATGAAAGTTTCAAACTTTTGATTTTTGACCATTTTTGACAGGCGCGCGGCTTATCAAAAACGGCAAAATTGGGCCAAAATTCGTTTTCAAGGAAACAACAAGACAACAGATTTCCTGCATTTCACATACATCCTAAAGCACAGCAAATGCATCAGAACATGTCTAGCTCTTGAGGAAAGCCTAACCCTAACCCTAGCTTGGGCACTTCCAGACTACCGTACGTTGCGTAAACTTGCCCAAAAAGTTCCATGCTCAGGAAATTCCCCCAGTGCTTCCAAATGACTCAGAAACATTGCAAGTCACAGTTTTAAGCATTTTAAAATGCTCTGCAGTGAATCTTTTTTCAAATTTCCAGTTTGTCTTTCTTTTGGAATCTGCTGCTGAAATGGCTTATAAAATACTCACGTTTGTGCCATTTACAGGTGCCATTTTGACAATTACCACTGAAGTTGAGCTAAATTTGCCATTTCATTCTTGGTTCCAATGCCAAAAACTAGAGATTAGAGCATACAGAATGAAAGTTTCAAACTTTTGATTTTTGACCATTTTTGACAGGCGCGCGGCTTATCAAAAACGGCAAAATTGGGCCAAAATTCGTTTTCAAGGAAACAACAAGACAACACTTTTCCTGCATTTCACATACATCCTAAAGCACAGCAAATGCATCAGAACATGTCTAGCTCTTGAGGAAAGCCTAACCCAAAACCCTAGCTTGGGCACTTCCAGACTACCGTACGTTGCGTAAACTTGCCCAAAAAGTTCCATGCTCAGGAAATTCCCCCAGTGCCTCCAAATGACTCAGAAACATTGCAAGTCACAGTTTTAAGCATTTTAAAATGCTCTGCAGTGAATCTTTTTTCAAATTTCCAGTTTGTCTTTCTTTTGGAATCTGCTGCTGAAATGGCTTATAAAATACTCACGTTTGTGCCATTTACAGGTGCCATTTTGACAATTACCACTGAAGTTGAGCTAAATTTGCCATTTCATTCTTGGTTCCAATGCCATAAACTAGAGATTAGAGCATACAGAATGAAAGTTTCAAACTTTTGATTTTTGACCATTTTTGACAGGCGCGCGGCTTATCAAAAACGGCAAAATTGGGCCAAAATTCGTTTTCAAGGAAACAACAAGACAACAGATTTCCTGCATTTCACATACATCCTAAAGCACAGCAAATGCATCAGAACATGTCTAGCTCTTGAGGAAAGCCTAACCCTAACCCTAGCTTGGGCACTTCCAGACTACCGTACGTTGCGTAAACTTGCCCAAAAAGTTCCATGCTCAGGAAATTCCCCCAGTGCTTCCAAATGACTCAGAAACATTGCAAGTCACAGTTTTAAGCATTTTAAAATGCTCTGCAGTGAATCTTTTTTCAAATTTCCAGTTTGTCTTTCTTTTGGAATCTGCTGCTGAAATGGCTTATAAAATACTCACGTTTGTGCCATTTACAGGTGCCATTTTGACAATTACCACTGAAGTTGAGCTAAATTTGCCATTTCATTCTTGGTTCCAATGCCAAAAACTAGAGATTAGAGCATACAGAATGAAAGTTTCAAACTTTTGATTTTTGACCATTTTTGACAGGCGCGCGGCTTATCAAAAACGGCAAAATTGGGCCAAAATTCGTTTTCAAGGAAACAACAAGACAACACTTTTCCTGCATTTCACATACATCCTAAAGCACAGCAAATGCATCAGAACATGTCTAGCTCTTGAGGAAAGCCTAACCCTAACCCTAGCTTGGGCACTTCCAGACTACCGTACGTTGCGTAAACTTGCCCAAAAAGTTCCATGCTCAGGAAATTCCCCCAGGCCTCCAAATGACTCAGAAACATTGCAAGTCACAGTTTTAAGCATTTTAAAATGCTCTGCAGTGAATCTTTTTTCAAATTTCCAGTTTGTCTTTCTTTTGGAATCTGCTGCTGAAATGGCTTATAAAATACTCACGTTTGTGCCATTTACAGGTGCCATTTTGACAATTACCACTGAAGTTGAGCTAAATTTGCCATTTCATTCTTGGTTCCAATGCCAAAAACTAGAGATTAGAGCATACAGAATGAAAGTTTCAAACTTTTGATTTTTGACCATTTTTGACAGGCGCGCGGCTTATCAAAAACGGCAAAATTGGGCCAAAATTCGTTTTCAAGGAAACAACAAGACAACACTTTTTCTGCATTTCACATACATCCTAAAGCACAGCAAATGCATCAGAACATGTCTAGGTCTTGAGGAAAGCCTAACCCTAACCCTAGCTTGGGCACTTCCAGACTACCGTACGTTGCGTAAACTTGCCCAAAAAGTTCCATGCTCAGGAAATTCCCCCAGTGCCTCCAAATGACTCAGAAACATTACAAGTCACAGTTTTAAGCATTTTAAAATGCTCTGCAGTGAATCTTTTTTCAAATTTCCAGTTTGTCTTTCTTTTGGAATCTGCTGCTGAAATGGCTTATAAAATACTCACGTTTGTGCCATTTACAGGTGCCATTTTGACAATTACCACTGAAGTTGAGCTAAATTTGCCATTTCATTCTTGGTTCCAATGCCAAAAACTAGAGATTAGAGCATACAGAATGAAAGTTTCAAACTTTTGATTTTTGACCATTTTTGACAGGCGCGCGGCTTATCAAAAACGGCAAAATTGGGCCAAAATTCGTTTTCAAGGAAACAACAAGACAACACTTTTCCTGCATTTCACATACATCCTAAAGCACAGCAAATGCATCAGAACATGTCTAGCCCTTGAGGAAAGCCTAACCCTAACCCTAGCTTGGGCACTTCCAGACTACCGTACGTTGCGTAAACTTGCCCAAAAAGTTCCATGCTCAGGAAATTCCCCCAGTGCCTCCAAATGACTCAGAAACATTGCAAGTCACAGTTTTAAGCATTTTAAAATGCTCTGCAGTGAATCTTTTTTCAAATTTCCAGTTTGTCTTTCTTTTGGAATCTGCTGCTGAAATGGCTTATAAAATACTCACGTTTGTGCCATTTACAGGTGCCGTTTTGACAATTACCACTGAAGTTGAGCTAAATTTGCCATTTCATTCTTGGTTCCAATGCCAAAAACTAGAGATTAGAGCATACAGAATGAAAGTTTCAAACTTTTGATTTTTGACCATTTTTGACAGGCGCGCGGCTTATCAAAAACGGCAAAATTGGGCCAAAATTCGTTTTCAAGGAAACAACAAGACAACACTTTTCCTGCATTTCACATACATCCTAAAGCACAGCAAATGCATCAGAACATGTCTAGCTCTTGAGGAAAGCCTAACCCTAACCCTAGCTTGGGCACTTCCAGACTACCGTACGTTGCGTAAACTTGCCCAAAAAGTTCCACGCTCAGGAAATTCCCCCAGTGCCTCCAAATGACTCAGAAACATTGCAAGTCACAGTTTTAAGCATTTTAAAATGCTCTGCAGTGAATCTTTTTTCAAATTTCCAGTTTGTCTTTCTTTTGGAATCTGCTGCTGAAATGGCTTATAAAATACTCACGTTTGTGCCATTTACAGGTGCCATTTTGATAATTACCACTGAAGTTGAGCTAAATTTGCCATTTCATTCTTGGTTCCAATGCCAAAAACTAGAGATTAGAGCATACAGAATGAAAGTTTCAAACTTTTGATTTTTGACCATTTTTGACAGGCGCGCGGCTTATCAAAAACGGCAAAATTGGGCCAAAATTCGTTTTCAAGGAAACAACAAGACAACAGATTTCCTGCATTTCACATACATCCTAAAGCACAGCAAATGCATCAGAACATGTCTAGCTCTTGAGGAAAGCCTAACCCTAACCCTAGCTTGGGCACTTCCAGACTACCGTACGTTGCGTAAACTTGCCCAAAAAGTTCCATGCTCAGGAAATTCCCCCAGTGCTTCCAAATGACTCAGAAACATTGCAAGTCACAGTTTTAAGCATTTTAAAATGCTCTGCAGTGAATCTTTTTTCAAATTTCCAGTTTGTCTTTCTTTTGGAATCTGCTGCTGAAATGGCTTATAAAATACTCACGTTTGTGCCATTTACAGGTGCCATTTTGACAATTACCACTGAAGTTGAGCTAAATTTGCCATTTCATTCTTGGTTCCAATGCCAAAAACTAGAGATTAGAGCATACAGAATGAAAGTTTCAAACTTTTGATTTTTGACCATTTTTGACAGGCGCGCGGCTTATCAAAAACGGCAAAATTGGGCCAAAATTCGTTTTCAAGGAAACAACAAGACAACACTTTTCCTGCATTTCACATACATCCTAAAGCACAGCAAATGCATCAGAACATGTCTAGCTCTTGAGGAAAGCCCTAACCCTAACCCTAGCTTGGGCACTTCCAGACTACCGTACGTTGCGTAAACTTGCCCAAAAAGTTCCATGCTCAGGAAATTCCCCCAGGCCTCCAAATGACTCAGAAACATTGCAAGTCACAGTTTTAAGCATTTTAAAATGCTCTGCAGTGAATCTTTTTTCAAATTTCCAGTTTGTCTTTCTTTTGTAATCTGCTGCTGAAATGGCTTATAAAATACTCACGTTTGTGCCATTTACAGGTGCCATTTTGACAATTACCACTGAAGTTGAGCTAAATTTGCCATTTCATTCTTGGTTCCAATGCCAAAAACTAGAGATTAGAGCATACAGAATGAAAGTTTCAAACTTTTGATTTTTGACCATTTTTGACAGGCGCGGCTTATCAAAAACGGCAAAATTGGGCCAAAATTCGTTTTCAAGGAAACAACAAGACAACACTTTTCCTGCATTTCACATACATCCTAAAGCACAGCAAATGCATCAGAACATGTCTAGCCCTTGAGGAAAGCCTAACCCTAACCCTAGCTTGGGCACTTCCAGACTACCGTACGTTGCGTAAACTTGCCCAAAAAGTTCCATGCTCAGGAAATTCCCCCAGTGCCTCCAAATGACTCAGAAACATTGCAAGTCACAGTTTTAAGCATTTTAAAATGCTCTGCAGTGAATCTTTTTTCAAATTTCCAGTTTGTCTTTCTTTTGGAATCTGCTGCTGAAATGGCTTATAAAATACTCACGTTTGTGCCATTTACAGGTGCCATTTTGACAATTACCACTGAAGTTGAGCTAAATTTGCCATTTCATTCTTGGTTCCAATGTCAAAAACTAGAGATTAGAGCATATAGAATGAAAGTTTCAAACTTTTGATTTTTGACCATTTTTGACAGGCGCGCGGCTTATCAAAAACGGCAAAATTGGGCCAAAATTCGTTTTCAAGGAAACAACAAGACAACACTTTTCCTGCATTTCACATACATCCTAAAGCACAGCAAATGCATCAGAACATGTCTAGCTCTTGAGGAAAGCCTAACCCTAACCCTAGCTTGGGCACTTCCAGACTACCGTACGTTGCGTAAACTTGCCCAAAAAGTTCCATGCTCAGGAAATTCCTCCAGTGCCTCCAAATGACTCAGAAACATTGCAAGTCACAGTTTTAAGCATTTTAAAATGCTCTGCAGTGAATCTTTTTTCAAATTTCCAGTTTGTCTTTCTTTTGGAATCTGCTGCTGAAATGGCTTATAAAATATTCACGTTTGTGCCATTTACAGGTGCCATTTTGACAATTACCACTGAAGTTGAGCTAAATTTGCCATTTCATTCTTGGTTCCAATGCCAAAAACTAGAGATTAGAGCATACAGAATGAAAGTTTCAAACTTTTGATTTTTGACCATTTTTGACAGGCGCGCGGCTTATCAAAAACGGCAAAATTGGGCCAAAATTCGTTTTCAAGGAAACAACAAGACAACACTTTTCCTGCATTTCACATACATCCTAAAGCACAGCAAATGCATCAGAACATGTCTAGCTCTTGAGGAAAGCCTAACCCAAAACCCTAGCTTGGGCACTTCCAGACTACCGTACGTTGCGTAAACTTGCCCAAAAAGTTCCATGCTCAGGAAATTCCCCCAGTGCCTCCAAATGACTCAGAAACATTGCAAGTCACAGTTTTAAGCATTTTAAAATGCTCTGCAGTGAATCTTTTTTCAAATTTCCAGTTTGTCTTTCTTTTGGAATCTGCTGCTGAAATGGCTTATAAAATACTCACGTTTGTGCCATTTACAGGTGCCATTTTGACAATTACCACTGAAGTTGAGCTAAATTTGCCATTTCATTCTTGGTTCCAATGCCAAAAACTAGAGATTAGAGCATACAGAATGAAAGTTTCAAACTTTTGATTTTTGACCATTTTTGACAGGCGCGCGGCTTATCAAAAACGGCAAAATTGGGCCAAAATTCGTTTTCAAGGAAACAACAAGACAACACTTTTTCTGCATTTCACATACATCCTAAAGCACAGCAAATGCATCAGAACATGTCTAGGTCTTGAGGAAAGCCTAACCCTAACCCTAGCTTGGGCACTTCCAGACTACCGTACGTTGCGTAAACTTGCCCAAAAAGTTCCATGCTCAGGAAATTCCCCCAGTGCCTCCAAATGACTCAGAAACATTGCAAGTCACAGTTTTAAGCATTTTAAAATGCTCTGCAGTGAATCTTTTTTCAAATTTCCAGTTTGTCTTTCTTTTGGAATCTGCTGCTGAAATGGCTTATAAAATACTCACGTTTGTGCCATTTACAGGTGCCATTTTGACAATTACCACTGAAGTTGAGCTAAATTTGCCATTTCATTCTTGGTTCCAATGCCAAAAACTAGAGATTAGAGCATACAGAATGAAAGTTTCAAACTTTTGATTTTTGACCATTTTTGACAGGCGCGCGGCTTATCAAAAACGGCAAAATTGGGCCAAAATTCGTTTTCAAGGAAACAACAAGACAACACTTTTTCTGCATTTCACATACATCCTAAAGCACAGCAAATGCATCAGAACATGTCTAGGTCTTGAGGAAAGCCTAACCCTAACCCTAGCTTGGGCACTTCCAGACTACCGTACGTTGCGTAAACTTGCCCAAAAAGTTCCATGCTCAGGAAATTCCCCCAGTGCCTCCAAATGACTCAGAAACATTACAAGTCACAGTTTTAAGCATTTTAAAATGCTCTGCAGTGAATCTTTTTTTAAATTTCCAGTTTGTCTTTCTTTTGGAATCTGCTGCTGAAATGGCTTATAAAATACTCACGTTTGTGCCATTTACAGGTGCCATTTTGACAATTACCACTGAAGTTGAGCTAAATTTGCCATTTCATTCTTGGTTCCAATGCCAAAAACTAGAGATTAGAGCATACAGAATGAAAGTTTCAAACTTTTGATTTTTGACCATTTTTGACAGGCGCGCGGCTTATCAAAAACGGCAAAATTGGGCCAAAATTCGTTTTCAAGGAAACAACAAGACAACACTTTTCCTGCATTTCACATACATCCTAAAGCACAGCAAATGCATCAGAACATGTCTAGCCCTTGAGGAAAGCCTAACCCTAACCCTAGCTTGGGCACTTCCAGACTACCGTACGTTGCGTAAACTTGCCCAAAAAGTTCCATGCTCAGGAAATTCCCCCAGTGCCTCCAAATGACTCAGAAACATTGCAAGTCACAGTTTTAAGCATTTTAAAATGCTCTGCAGTGAATCTTTTTTCAAATTTCCAGTTTGTCTTTCTTTTGGAATCTGCTGCTGAAATGGCTTATAAAATACTCACGTTTGTGCCATTTACAGGTGCCGTTTTGACAATTACCACTGAAGTTGAGCTAAATTTGCCATTTCATTCTTGGTTCCAATGCCAAAAACTAGAGATTAGAGCATACAGAATGAAAGTTTCAAACTTTTGATTTTTGACCATTTTTGACAGGCGCGCGGCTTATCAAAAACGGCAAAATTGGGCCAAAATTCGTTTTCAAGGAAACAACAAGACAACACTTTTCCTGCATTTCACATACATCCTAAAGCACAGCAAATGCATCAGAACATGTCTAGCTCTTGAGGAAAGCCTAACCCTAACCCTAGCTTGGGCACTTCCAGACTACCGTACGTTGCGTAAACTTGCCCAAAAAGTTCCATGCTCAGGAAATTCCCCCAGTGCCTCCAAATGACTCAGAAACATTGCAAGTCACAGTTTTAAGCATTTTAAAATGCTCTGCAGTGAATCTTTTTTCAAATTTCCAGTTTGTCTTTCTTTTGGAATCTGCTGCTGAAATGGCTTATAAAATACTCACGTTTGTGCCATTTACAGGTGCCATTTTGATAATTACCACTGAAGTTGAGCTAAATTTGCCATTTCATTCTTGGTTCCAATGCCAAAAACTAGAGATTAGAGCATACAGAATGAAAGTTTCAAACTTTTGATTTTTGACCATTTTTGACAGGCGCGCGGCTTATCAAAAACGGCAAAATTGGGCCAAAATTCGTTTTCAAGGAAACAACAAGACAACAGATTTCCTGCATTTCACATACATCCTAAAGCACAGCAAATGCATCAGAACATGTCTAGCTCTTGAGGAAAGCCTAACCCTAACCCTAGCTTGGGCACTTCCAGACTACCGTACGTTGCGTAAACTTGCCCAAAAAGTTCCATGCTCAGGAAATTCCCCCAGTGCTTCCAAATGACTCAGAAACATTGCAAGTCACAGTTTTAAGCATTTTAAAATGCTCTGCAGTGAATCTTTTTTCAAATTTCCAGTTTGTCTTTCTTTTGGAATCTGCTGCTGAAATGGCTTATAAAATACTCACGTTTGTGCCATTTACAGGTGCCATTTTGACAATTACCACTGAAGTTGAGCTAAATTTGCCATTTCATTCTTGGTTCCAATGCCAAAAACTAGAGATTAGAGCATACAGAATGAAAGTTTCAAACTTTTGATTTTTGACCATTTTTGACAGGCGCGCGGCTTATCAAAAACGGCAAAATTGGGCCAAAATTCGTTTTCAAGGAAACAACAAGACAACACTTTTCCTGCATTTCACATACATCCTAAAGCACAGCAAATGCATCAGAACATGTCTAGCTCTTGAGGAAAGCCCTAACCCTAACCCTAGCTTGGGCACTTCCAGACTACCGTACGTTGCGTAAACTTGCCCAAAAAGTTCCATGCTCAGGAAATTCCCCCAGGCCTCCAAATGACTCAGAAACATTGCAAGTCACAGTTTTAAGCATTTTAAAATGCTCTGCAGTGAATCTTTTTTCAAATTTCCAGTTTGTCTTTCTTTTGGAATCTGCTGCTGAAATGGCTTATAAAATACTCACGTTTGTGCCATTTACAGGTGCCATTTTGACAATTACCACTGAAGTTGAGCTAAATTTGCCATTTCATTCTTGGTTCCAATGCCAAAAACTAGAGATTAGAGCATACAGAATGAAAGTTTCAAACTTTTGATTTTTGACCATTTTTGACAGGCGCGGCTTATCAAAAACGGCAAAATTGGGCCAAAATTCGTTTTCAAGGAAACAACAAGACAACACTTTTCCTGCATTTCACATACATCCTAAAGCACAGCAAATGCATCAGAACATGTCTAGCCCTTGAGGAAAGCCTAACCCTAACCCTAGCTTGGGCACTTCCAGACTACCGTACGTTGCGTAAACTTGCCCAAAAAGTTCCATGCTCAGGAAATTCCCCCAGTGCCTCCAAATGACTCATAAACATTGCAAGTCACAGTTTTAAGCATTTTAAAATGCTCTGCAGTGAATCTTTTTTCAAATTTCCAGTTTGTCTTTCTTTTGGAATCTGCTGCTGAAATGGCTTATAAAATACTCACGTTTGTGCCATTTACAGGTGCCATTTTGACAATTACCACTGAAGTTGAGCTAAATTTGCCATTTCATTCTTGGTTCCAATGCCAAAAACTAGAGATTAGAGCATACAGAATGAAAGTTTCAAACTTTTGATTTTTGACCATTTTTGACAGGCGCGCGGCTTATCAAAAACGGCAAAATTGGGCCAAAATTCGTTTTCAAGGAAACAACAAGACAACACTTTTCCTGCATTTCACATACATCCTAAAGCACAGCAAATGCATCAGAACATGTCTAGCTCTTGAGGAAAGCCTAACCCAAAACCCTAGCTTGGGCACTTCCAGACTACCGTACGTTGCGTAAACTTGCCCAAAAAGTTCCATGATCAAGAATTTCTCCCAGTGCCTCCAAATGACTCAGAAACATTGCAAGTCACAGTTTTAAGCATTTTAAAATGCTCTGCAGTGAATCTTTTTTCAAATTTCCAGTTTGTCTTTCTTTTGGAATCTGCTGCTGAAATGGCTTATAAAATACTCACGTTTGTGCCATTTACAGGTGCCATTTTGACAATTACCACTGAAGTTGAGCTAAATTTGCCATTTCATTCTTGGTTCCAATGCCAAAAACTAGAGATTAGAGCATACAGAATGAAAGTTTCAAACTTTTGATTTTTGACCATTTTTGACAGGCGCGCGGCTTATCAAAAACGGCAAAATTGGGCCAAAATTCGTTTTCAAGGAAACAACAAGACAACACTTTTTCTGCATTTCACATACATCCTAAAGCACAGCAAATGCATCAGAACATGTCTAGCTCTTGAGGAAAGCCTAACCCTAACCCTAGCTTGGGCACTTCCAGACTACCGTACGTTGCGTAAACTTGCCCAAAAAGTTCCATGCTCAGGAAATTCCCCCAGTGCCTCCAAATGACTCAGAAACATTGCAAGTCACAGTTTTAAGCATTTTAAAATGCTCTGCAGTGAATCTTTTTTCAAATTTCCAGTTTGTCTTTCTTTTGGAATCTGCTGCTGAAATGGCTTATAAAATACTCACGTTTGTGCCATTTACAGGTGCCATTTTGACAATTACCACTGAAGTTGAGCTAAATTTGCCATTTCATTCTTGGTTCCAATGCCAAAAACTAGAGATTAGAGCATACAGAATGAAAGTTTCAAACTTTTGATTTTTGACCATTTTTGACAGGCGCGCGGCTTATCAAAAACGGCAAAATTGGGCCAAAATTCGTTTTCAAGGAAACAACAAGACAACACTTTTCCTGCATTTCACATACATCCTAAAGCACAGCAAATGCATCAGAACATGTCTAGCCCTTGAGGAAAGCCTAACCCTAACCCTAGCTTGGGCACTTCCAGACTACCGTACGTTGCGTAAACTTGCCCAAAAAGTTCCATGCTCAGGAAATTCCCCCAGTGCCTCCAAATGACTCAGAAACATTGCAAGTCACAGTTTTAAGCATTTTAAAATGCTCTGCAGTGAATCTTTTTTCAAATTTCCAGTTTGTCTTTCTTTTGGAATCTGCTGCTGAAATGGCTTATAAAATACTCACGTTTGTGCCATTTACAGGTGCCATTTTGACAATTACCACTGAAGTTGAGCTAAATTTGCCATTTCATTCTTGGTTCCAATGTCAAAAACTAGAGATTAGAGCATATAGAATGAAAGTTTCAAACTTTTGATTTTTGACCATTTTTGACAGGCGCGCGGCTTATCAAAAACGGCAAAATTGGGCCAAAATTCGTTTTCAAGGAAACAACAAGACAACACTTTTCCTGCATTTCACATACATCCTAAAGCACAGCAAATGCATCAGAACATGTCTAGCTCTTGAGGAAAGCCTAACCCTAACCCTAGCTTGGGCACTTCCAGACTACCGTACGTTGCGTAAACTTGCCCAAAAAGTTCCATGCTCAGGAAATTCCCCCAGGCCTCCAAATGACTCAGAAACATTGCAAGTCACAGTTTTAAGCATTTTAAAATGCTCTGCAGTGAATCTTTTTTCAAATTTCCAGTTTGTCTTTCTTTTGGAATCTGCTGCTGAAATGGCTTATAAAATACTCACGTTTGTGCCATTTACAGGTGCCATTTTGACAATTACCACTGAAGTTGAGCTAAATTTGCCATTTCATTCTTGGTTCCAATGCCAAAAACTAGAGATTAGAGCATACAGAATGAAAGTTTCAAACTTTTGATTTTTGACCATTTTTGACAGGCGCGCGGCTTATCAAAAACGGCAAAATTGGGCCAAAATTCGTTTTCAAGGAAACAACAAGACAACACTTTTTCTGCATTTCACATACATCCTAAAGCACAGCAAATGCATCAGAACATGTCTAGGTCTTGAGGAAAGCCTAACCCTAACCCTAGCTTGGGCACTTCCAGACTACCGTACGTTGCGTAAACTTGCCCAAAAAGTTCCATGCTCAGGAAATTCCCCCAGTGCCTCCAAATGACTCAGAAACATTGCAAGTCACAGTTTTAAGCATTTTAAAATGCTCTGCAGTGAATCTTTTTTCAAATTTCCAGTTTGTCTTTCTTTTGGAATCTGCTGCTGAAATGGCTTATAAAATACTCACGTTTGTGCCATTTACAGGTGCCATTTTGACAATTACCACTGAAGTTGAGCTAAATTTGCCATTTCATTCTTGGTTCCAATGCCAAAAACTAGAGATTAGAGCATACAGAATGAAAGTTTCAAACTTTTGATTTTTGACCATTTTTGACAGGCGCGCGGCTTATCAAAAACGGCAAAATTGGGCCAAAATTCGTTTTCAAGGAAACAACAAGACAACACTTTTTCTGCATTTCACATACATCCTAAAGCACAGCAAATGCATCAGAACATGTCTAGGTCTTGAGGAAAGCCTAACCCTAACCCTAGCTTGGGCACTTCCAGACTACCGTACGTTGCGTAAACTTGCCCAAAAAGTTCCATGCTCAGGAAATTCCCCCAGTGCCTCCAAATGACTCAGAAACATTACAAGTCACAGTTTTAAGCATTTTAAAATGCTCTGCAGTGAATCTTTTTTCAAATTTCCAGTTTGTCTTTCTTTTGGAATCTGCTGCTGAAATGGCTTATAAAATACTCACGTTTGTGCCATTTACAGGTGCCATTTTGACAATTACCACTGAAGTTGAGCTAAATTTGCCATTTCATTCTTGGTTCCAATGCCAAAAACTAGAGATTAGAGCATACAGAATGAAAGTTTCAAACTTTTGATTTTTGACCATTTTTGACAGGCGCGCGGCTTATCAAAAACGGAAAAATTGGGCCAAAATTCGTTTTCAAGGAAACAACAAGACAACACTTTTCCTGCATTTCACATACATCCTAAAGCACAGCAAATGCATCAGAACATGTCTAGCCCTTGAGGAAAGCCTAACCCTAACCCTAGCTTGGGCACTTCCAGACTACCGTACGTTGCGTAAACTTGCCCAAAAAGTTCCATGCTCAGGAAATTCCCCCAGTGCCTCCAAATGACTCAGAAACATTGCAAGTCACAGTTTTAAGCATTTTAAAATGCTCTGCAGTGAATCTTTTTTCAAATTTCCAGTTTGTCTTTCTTTTGGAATCTGCTGCTGAAATGGCTTATAAAATACTCACGTTTGTGCCATTTACAGGTGCCGTTTTGACAATTACCACTGAAGTTGAGCTAAATTTGCCATTTCATTCTTGGTTCCAATGCCAAAAACTAGAGATTAGAGCATACAGAATGAAAGTTTCAAACTTTTGATTTTTGACCATTTTTGACAGGCGCGCGGCTTATCAAAAACGGCAAAATTGGGCCAAAATTCGTTTTCAAGGAAACAACAAGACAACACTTTTCCTGCATTTCACATACATCCTAAAGCACAGCAAATGCATCAGAACATGTCTAGCTCTTGAGGAAAGCCTAACCCTAACCCTAGCTTGGGCACTTCCAGACTACCGTACGTTGCGTAAACTTGCCCAAAAAGTTCCATGCTCAGGAAATTCCCCCAGTGCCTCCAAATGACTCAGAAACATTGCAAGTCACAGTTTTAAGCATTTTAAAATGCTCTGCAGTGAATCTTTTTTCAAATTTCCAGTTTGTCTTTCTTTTGGAATCTGCTGCTGAAATGGCTTATAAAATACTCACGTTTGTGCCATTTACAGGTGCCATTTTGATAATTACCACTGAAGTTGAGCTAAATTTGCCATTTCATTCTTGGTTCCAATGCCAAAAACTAGAGATTAGAGCATACAGAATGAAAGTTTCAAACTTTTGATTTTTGACCATTTTTGACAGGCGCGCGGCTTATCAAAAACGGCAAAATTGGGCCAAAATTCGTTTTCAAGGAAACAACAAGACAACAGATTTCCTGCATTTCACATACATCCTAAAGCACAGCAAATGCATCAGAACATGTCTAGCTCTTGAGGAAAGCCTAACCCTAACCCTAGCTTGGGCACTTCCAGACTACCGTACGTTGCGTAAACTTGCCCAAAAAGTTCCATGCTCAGGAAATTCCCCCAGTGCTTCCAAATGACTCAGAAACATTGCAAGTCACAGTTTTAAGCATTTTAAAATGCTCTGCAGTGAATCTTTTTTCAAATTTCCAGTTTGTCTTTCTTTTGGAATCTGCTGCTGAAATGGCTTATAAAATACTCACGTTTGTGCCATTTACAGGTGCCATTTTGACAATTACCACTGAAGTTGAGCTAAATTTGCCATTTCATTCTTGGTTCCAATGCCAAAAACTAGAGATTAGAGCATACAGAATGAAAGTTTCAAACTTTTGATTTTTGACCATTTTTGACAGGCGCGCGGCTTATCAAAAACGGCAAAATTGGGCCAAAATTCGTTTTCAAGGAAACAACAAGACAACACTTTTCCTGCATTTCACATACATCCTAAAGCACAGCAAATGCATCAGAACATGTCTAGCTCTTGAGGAAAGCCCTAACCCTAACCCTAGCTTGGGCACTTCCAGACTACCGTACGTTGCGTAAACTTGCCCAAAAAGTTCCATGCTCAGGAAATTCCCCCAGGCCTCCAAATGACTCAGAAACATTGCAAGTCACAGTTTTAAGCATTTTAAAATGCTCTGCAGTGAATCTTTTTTCAAATTTCCAGTTTGTCTTTCTTTTGTAATCTGCTGCTGAAATGGCTTATAAAATACTCACGTTTGTGCCATTTACAGGTGCCATTTTGACAATTACCACTGAAGTTGAGCTAAATTTGCCATTTCATTCTTGGTTCCAATGCCAAAAACTAGAGATTAGAGCATACAGAATGAAAGTTTCAAACTTTTGATTTTTGACCATTTTTGACAGGCGCGCGGCTTATCAAAAACGGCAAAATTGGGCCAAAATTCGTTTTCAAGGAAACAACAAGACAACACTTTTCCTGCATTTCACATACATCCTAAAGCACAGCAAATGCATCAGAACATGTCTAGCCCTTGAGGAAAGCCTAACCCTAACCCTAGCTTGGGCACTTCCAGACTACCGTACGTTGCGTAAACTTGCCCAAAAAGTTCCATGCTCAGGAAATTCCCCCAGTGCCTCCAAATGACTCATAAACATTGCAAGTCACAGTTTTAAGCATTTTAAAATGCTCTGCAGTGAATCTTTTTTCAAATTTCCAGTTTGTCTTTCTTTTGGAATCTGCTGCTGAAATGGCTTATAAAATACTCACGTTTGTGCCATTTACAGGTGCCATTTTGACAATTACCACTGAAGTTGAGCTAAATTTGCCATTTCATTCTTGGTTCCAATGCCAAAAACTAGAGATTAGAGCATACAGAATGAAAGTTTCAAACTTTTGATTTTTGACCATTTTTGACAGGCGCGCGGCTTATCAAAAACGGCAAAATTGGGCCAAAATTCGTTTTCAAGGAAACAACAAGACAACACTTTTTCTGCATTTCACATACATCCTAAAGCACAGCAAATGCATCAGAACATGTCTAGCTCTTGAGGAAAGCCTAACCCTAACCCTAGCTTGGGCACTTCCAGACTACCGTACGTTGCGTAAACTTGCCCAAAAAGTTCCATGCTCAGGAAATTCCCCCAGTGCCTCCAAATGACTCAGAAACATTGCAAGTCACAGTTTTAAGCATTTTAAAATGCTCTGCAGTGAATCTTTTTTCAAATTTCCAGTTTGTCTTTCTTTTGGAATCTGCTGCTGAAATGGCTTATAAAATACTCACGTTTGTGCCATTTACAGGTGCCATTTTGACAATTACCACTGAAGTTGAGCTAAATTTGCCATTTCATTCTTGGTTCCAATGCCAAAAACTAGAGATTAGAGCATACAGAATGAAAGTTTCAAACTTTTGATTTTTGACCATTTTTGACAGGCGCGCGGCTTATCAAAAACGGCAAAATTGGGCCAAAATTCGTTTTCAAGGAAACAACAAGACAACACTTTTCCTGCATTTCACATACATCCTAAAGCACAGCAAATGCATCAGAACATGTCTAGCCCTTGAGGAAAGCCTAACCCTAACCCTAGCTTGGGCACTTCCAGACTACCGTACGTTGCGTAAACTTGCCCAAAAAGTTCCATGCTCAGGAAATTCCCCCAGTGCCTCCAAATGACTCAGAAACATTGCAAGTCACAGTTTTAAGCATTTTAAAATGCTCTGCAGTGAATCTTTTTTCAAATTTCCAGTTTGTCTTTCTTTTGGAATCTGCTGCTGAAATGGCTTATAAAATACTCACGTTTGTGCCATTTACAGGTGCCATTTTGACAATTACCACTGAAGTTGAGCTAAATTTGCCATTTCATTCTTGGTTCCAATGTCAAAAACTAGAGATTAGAGCATATAGAATGAAAGTTTCAAACTTTTGATTTTTGACCATTTTTGACAGGCGCGCGGCTTATCAAAAACGGCAAAATTGGGCCAAAATTCGTTTTCAAGGAAACAACAAGACAACACTTTTCCTGCATTTCACATACATCCTAAAGCACAGCAAATGCATCAGAACATGTCTAGCTCTTGAGGAAAGCCTAACCCTAACCCTAGCTTGGGCACTTCCAGACTACCGTACGTTGCGTAAACTTGCCCAAAAAGTTCCATGCTCAGGAAATTCCTCCAGTGCCTCCAAATGACTCAGAAACATTGCAAGTCACAGTTTTAAGCATTTTAAAATGCTCTGCAGTGAATCTTTTTTCAAATTTCCAGTTTGTCTTTCTTTTGGAATCTGCTGCTGAAATGGCTTATAAAATACTCACGTTTGTGCCATTTACAGGTGCCATTTTGACAATTACCACTGAAGTTGAGCTAAATTTGCCATTTCATTCTTGGTTCCAATGCCAAAAACTAGAGATTAGAGCATACAGAATGAAAGTTTCAAACTTTTGATTTTTGACCATTTTTGACAGGCGCGCGGCTTATCAAAAACGGCAAAATTGGGCCAAAATTCGTTTTCAAGGAAACAACAAGACAACACTTTTCCTGCATTTCACATACATCCTAAAGCACAGCAAATGCATCAGAACATGTCTAGCTCTTGAGGAAAGCCTAACCCAAAACCCTAGCTTGGGCACTTCCAGACTACCGTACGTTGCGTAAACTTGCCCAAAAAGTTCCATGATCAAGAATTTCTCCCAGTGCCTCCAAATGACTCAGAAACATTGCAAGTCACAGTTTTAAGCATTTTAAAATGCTCTGCAGTGAATCTTTTTTCAAATTTCCAGTTTGTCTTTCTTTTGGAATCTGCTGCTGAAATGGCTTATAAAATACTCACGTTTGTGCCATTTACAGGTGCCATTTTGACAATTACCACTGAAGTTGAGCTAAATTTGCCATTTCATTCTTGGTTCCAATGCCAAAAACTAGAGATTAGAGCATACAGAATGAAAGTTTCAAACTTTTGATTTTTGACCATTTTTGACAGGCGCGCGGCTTATCAAAAACGGCAAAATTGGGCCAAAATTCGTTTTCAAGGAAACAACAAGACAACACTTTTTCTGCATTTCACATACATCCTAAAGCACAGCAAATGCATCAGAACATGTCTAGCTCTTGAGGAAAGCCTAACCCTAACCCTAGCTTGGGCACTTCCAGACTACCGTACGTTGCGTAAACTTGCCCAAAAAGTTCCATGCTCAGGAAATTCCCCCAGTGCCTCCAAATGACTCAGAAACATTGCAAGTCACAGTTTTAAGCATTTTAAAATGCTCTGCAGTGAATCTTTTTTCAAATTTCCAGTTTGTCTTTCTTTTGGAATCTGCTGCTGAAATGGCTTATAAAATACTCACGTTTGTGCCATTTACAGGTGCCATTTTGACAATTACCACTGAAGTTGAGCTAAATTTGCCATTTCATTCTTGGTTCCAATGCCAAAAACTAGAGATTAGAGCATACAGAATGAAAGTTTCAAACTTTTGATTTTTGACCATTTTTGACAGGCGCGCGGCTTATCAAAAACGGCAAAATTGGGCCAAAATTCGTTTTCAAGGAAACAACAAGACAACACTTTTCCTGCATTTCACATACATCCTAAAGCACAGCAAATGCATCAGAACATGTCTAGCCCTTGAGGAAAGCCTAACCCTAACCCTAGCTTGGGCACTTCCAGACTACCGTACGTTGCGTAAACTTGCCCAAAAAGTTCCATGCTCAGGAAATTCCCCCAGTGCCTCCAAATGACTCAGAAACATTGCAAGTCACAGTTTTAAGCATTTTAAAATGCTCTGCAGTGAATCTTTTTTCAAATTTCCAGTTTGTCTTTCTTTTGGAATCTGCTGCTGAAATGGCTTATAAAATACTCACGTTTGTGCCATTTACAGGTGCCATTTTGACAATTACCACTGAAGTTGAGCTAAATTTGCCATTTCATTCTTGGTTCCAATGTCAAAAACTAGAGATTAGAGCATATAGAATGAAAGTTTCAAACTTTTGATTTTTGACCATTTTTGACAGGCGCGCGGCTTATCAAAAACGGCAAAATTGGGCCAAAATTCGTTTTCAAGGAAACAACAAGACAACACTTTTCCTGCATTTCACATACATCCTAAAGCACAGCAAATGCATCAGAACATGTCTAGCTCTTGAGGAAAGCCTAACCCTAACCCTAGCTTGGGCACTTCCAGACTACCGTACGTTGCGTAAACTTGCCCAAAAAGTTCCATGCTCAGGAAATTCCTCCAGTGCCTCCAAATGACTCAGAAACATTGCAAGTCACAGTTTTAAGCATTTTAAAATGCTCTGCATTGAATCTTTTTTCAAATTTCCAGTTTGTCTTTCTTTTGGAATCTGCTGCTGAAATGGCTTATAAAATACTCACGTTTGTGCCATTTACAGGTGCCATTTTGATAATTACCACTGAAGTTGAGCTAGATTTGCCATTTCATTCTTGGTTCCAATGCCAAAAACTAGAGATTAGAGCATACAGAATGAAAGTTTCAAACTTTTGATTTTTGACCATTTTTGACAGGCGCGCGGCTTATCAAAAACGGCAAAATTGGGCCAAAATTCGTTTTCAAGGAAACAACAAGACAACACTTTTCCTGCATTTCACATACATCCTAAAGCACAGCAAATGCATCAGAACATGTCTAGCTCTTGAGGAAAGCCTAACCCTAACCCTAGCTTGGGCACTTCCAGACTACCGTACGTTGCGTAAACTTGCCCAAAAAGTTCCATGCTCAGGAAATTCCCCCAGTGCCTCCAAATGACTCAGAAACATTGCAAGTCACAGTTTTAAGCATTTTAAAATGCTCTGCAGTGAATCTTTTTTCAAATTTCCAGTTTGTCTTTCTTTTGGAATCTGCTGCTGAAATGGCTTATAAAATACTCACGTTTGTGCCATTTACAGGTGCCATTTTGACAATTACCACTGAAGTTGAGCTAAATTTGCCATTTCATTCTTGGTTCCAATGCCAAAAACTAGAGATTAGAGCATACAGAATGAAAGTTTCAAACTTTTGATTTTTGACCATTTTTGACAGGCGCGCGGCTTATCAAAAACGGCAAAATTGGGCCAAAATTCGTTTTCAAGGAAACAACAAGACAACACTTTTCCTGCATTTCACATACATCCTAAAGCACAGCAAATGCATCAGAACATGTCTAGCTCTTGAGGAAAGCCCTAACCCTAACCCTAGCTTGGGCACTTCCAGACTACCGTACGTTGCGTAAACTTGCCCAAAAAGTTCCATGCTCAGGAAATTCCCCCAGGCCTCCAAATGACTCAGAAACATTGCAAGTCACAGTTTTAAGCATTTTAAAATGCTCTGCAGTGAATCTTTTTTCAAATTTCCAGTTTGTCTTTCTTTTGTAATCTGCTGCTGAAATGGCTTATAAAATACTCACGTTTGTGCCATTTACAGGTGCCATTTTGACAATTACCACTGAAGTTGAGCTAAATTTGCCATTTCATTCTTGGTTCCAATGCCAAAAACTAGAGATTAGAGCATACAGAATGAAAGTTTCAAACTTTTGATTTTTGACCATTTTTGACAGGCGCGCGGCTTATCAAAAACGGCAAAATTGGGCCAAAATTCGTTTTCAAGGAAACAACAAGACAACACTTTTTCTGCATTTCACATACATCCTAAAGCACAGCAAATGCATCAGAACATGTCTAGCCCTTGAGGAAAGCCTAACCCTAACCCTAGCTTGGGCACTTCCAGACTACCGTACGTTGCGTAAACTTGCCCAAAAAGTTCCATGCTCAGGAAATTCCCCCAGTGCCTCCAAATGACTCAGAAACATTGCAAGTCACAGTTTTAAGCATTTTAAAATGCTCTGCAGTGAATCTTTTTTCAAATTTCCAGTTTGTCTTTCTTTTGGAATCTGCTGCTGAAATGGCTTATAAAATACTCACGTTTGTGCCATTTACAGGTGCCATTTTGACAATTACCACTGAAGTTGAGCTAAATTTGCCATTTCATTCTTGGTTCCAATGTCAAAAACTAGAGATTAGAGCATATAGAATGAAAGTTTCAAACTTTTGATTTTTGACCATTTTTGACAGGCGCGCGGCTTATCAAAAACGGCAAAATTGGGCCAAAATTCGTTTTCAAGGAAACAACAAGACAACACTTTTCCTGCATTTCACATACATCCTAAAGCACAGCAAATGCATCAGAACATGTCTAGCTCTTGAGGAACGCCTAACCCAAAACCCTAGCTTGGGCACTTCCAGACTACCGTACGTTGCGTAAACTTGCCCAAAAAGTTCCATGATCAAGAATTTCTCCCAGTGCCTCCAAATGACTCATAAACATTGCAAGTCACAGTTTTAAGCATTTTAAAATGCTCTGCAGTGAATCTTTTTTCAAATTTCCAGTTTGTCTTTCTTTTGGAATCTGCTGCTGAAATGGCTTATAAAATACTCACGTTTGTGCCATTTACAGGTGCCATTTTGACAATTACCACTGAAGTTGAGCTAAATTTGCCATTTCATTCTTGGTTCCAATGCCAAAAACTAGAGATTAGAGCATACAGAATGAAAGTTTCAAACTTTTGATTTTTGACCATTTTTGACAGGCGCGCGGCTTATCAAAAACGGCAAAATTGGGCCAAAATTCGTTTTCAAGGAAACAACAAGACAACACTTTTCCTGCATTTCACATACATCCTAAAGCACAGCAAATGCATCAGAACATGTCTAGCTCTTGAGGAAAGCCTAACCCAAAACTCTAGCTTGGGCACTTCCAGACTACCGTACGTTGCGTAAACTTGCCCAAAAAGTTCCATGATCAAGAATTTCTCCCAGTGCCTCCAAATGACTCAGAAACATTGCAAGTCACAGTTTTAAGCATTTTAAAATGCTCTGCAGTGAATCTTTTTTCAAATTTCCAGTTTGTCTTTCTTTTGTAATCTGCTGCTGAAATGGCTTATAAAATACTCACGTTTGTGCCATTTACAGGTGCCATTTTGACAATTACCACTGAAGTTGAGCTAAATTTGCCATTTCATTCTTGGTTCCAATGCCAAAAACTAGAGATTAGAGCATACAGAATGAAAGTTTCAAACTTTTGATTTTTGACCATTTTTGACAGGCGCGCGGCTTATCAAAAACGGCAAAATTGGGCCAAAATTCGTTTTCAAGGAAACAACAAGACAACACTTTTTCTGCATTTCACATACATCCTAAAGCACAGCAAATGCATCAGAACATGTCTAGCTCTTGAGGAAAGCCTAACCCTAACCCTAGCTTGGGCACTTCCAGACTACCGTACGTTGCGTAAACTTGCCCAAAAAGTTCCATGCTCAGGAAATTCCCCCAGTGCCTCCAAATGACTCAGAAACATTGCAAGTCACAGTTTTAAGCATTTTAAAATGCTCTGCAGTGAATCTTTTTTCAAATTTCCAGTTTGTCTTTCTTTTGGAATCTGCTGCTGAAATGGCTTATAAAATACTCACGTTTGTGCCATTTACAGGTGCCATTTTGACAATTACCACTGAAGTTGAGCTAAATTTGCCATTTCATTCTTGGTTCCAATGCCAAAAACTAGAGATTAGAGCATACAGAATGAAAGTTTCAAACTTTTGATTTTTGACCATTTTTGACAGGCGCGCGGCTTATCAAAAACGGCAAAATTGGGCCAAAATTCGTTTTCAAGGAAACAACAAGACAACACTTTTCCTGCATTTCACATACATCCTAAAGCACAGCAAATGCATCAGAACATGTCTAGCCCTTGAGGAAAGCCTAACCCTAACCCTAGCTTGGGCACTTCCAGACTACCGTACGTTGCGTAAACTTGCCCAAAAAGTTCCATGCTCAGGAAATTCCCCCAGTGCCTCCAAATGACTCAGAAACATTGCAAGTCACAGTTTTAAGCATTTTAAAATGCTCTGCAGTGAATCTTTTTTCAAATTTCCAGTTTGTCTTTCTTTTGGAATCTGCTGCTGAAATGGCTTATAAAATACTCACGTTTGTGCCATTTACAGGTGCCATTTTGACAATTACCACTGAAGTTGAGCTAAATTTGCCATTTCATTCTTGGTTCCAATGTCAAAAACTAGAGATTAGAGCATATAGAATGAAAGTTTCAAACTTTTGATTTTTGACCATTTTTGACAGGCGCGCGGCTTATCAAAAACGGCAAAATTGGGCCAAAATTCGTTTTCAAGGAAACAACAAGACAACACTTTTCCTGCATTTCACATACATCCTAAAGCACAGCAAATGCATCAGAACATGTCTAGCTCTTGAGGAAAGCCTAACCCTAACCCTAGCTTGGGCACTTCCAGACTACCGTACGTTGCGTAAACTTGCCCAAAAAGTTCCATGCTCAGGAAATTCCTCCAGTGCCTCCAAATGACTCAGAAACATTGCAAGTCACAGTTTTAAGCATTTTAAAATGCTCTGCATTGAATCTTTTTTCAAATTTCCAGTTTGTCTTTCTTTTGGAATCTGCTGCTGAAATGGCTTATAAAATACTCACGTTTGTGCCATTTACAGGTGCCATTTTGATAATTACCACTGAAGTTGAGCTAGATTTGCCATTTCATTCTTGGTTCCAATGCCAAAAACTAGAGATTAGAGCATACAGAATGAAAGTTTCAAACTTTTGATTTTTGACCATTTTTGACAGGCGCGCGGCTTATCAAAAACGGCAAAATTGGGCCAAAATTCGTTTTCAAGGAAACAACAAGACAACACTTTTCCTGCATTTCACATACATCCTAAAGCACAGCAAATGCATCAGAACATGTCTAGCTCTTGAGGAAAGCCTAACCCTAACCCTAGCTTGGGCACTTCCAGACTACCGTACGTTGCGTAAACTTGCCCAAAAAGTTCCATGCTCAGGAAATTCCCCCAGGCCTCCAAATGACTCAGAAACATTGCAAGTCACAGTTTTAAGCATTTTAAAATGCTCTGCAGTGAATCTTTTTTCAAATTTCCAGTTTGTCTTTCTTTTGGAATCTGCTGCTGAAATGGCTTATAAAATACTCACGTTTGTGCCATTTACAGGTGCCATTTTGACAATTACCACTGAAGTTGAGCTAAATTTGCCATTTCATTCTTGGTTCCAATGCCAAAAACTAGAGATTAGAGCATACAGAATGAAAGTTTCAAACTTTTGATTTTTGACCATTTTTGACAGGCGCGCGGCTTATCAAAAACGGCAAAATTGGGCCAAAATTCGTTTTCAAGGAAACAACAAGACAACACTTTTTCTGCATTTCACATACATCCTAAAGCACAGCAAATGCATCAGAACATGTCTAGCTCTTGAGGAAAGCCTAACCCTAACCCTAGCTTGGGCACTTCCAGACTACCGTACGTTGCGTAAACTTGCCCAAAAAGTTCCATGCTCAGGAAATTCCCCCAGTGCCTCCAAATGACTCAGAAACATTGCAAGTCACAGTTTTAAGCATTTTAAAATGCTCTGCAGTGAATCTTTTTTCAAATTTCCAGTTTGTCTTTCTTTTGGAATCTGCTGCTGAAATGGCTTATAAAATACTCACGTTTGTGCCATTTACAGGTGCCATTTTGACAATTACCACTGAAGTTGAGCTAAATTTGCCATTTCATTCTTGGTTCCAATGCCAAAAACTAGAGATTAGAGCATACAGAATGAAAGTTTCAAACTTTTGATTTTTGACCATTTTTGACAGGCGCGCGGCTTATCAAAAACGGCAAAATTGGGCCAAAATTCGTTTTCAAGGAAACAACAAGACAACACTTTTTCTGCATTTCACATACATCCTAAAGCACAGCAAATGCATCAGAACATGTCTAGCTCTTGAGGAAAGCCTAACCCTAACCCTAGCTTGGGCACTTCCAGACTACCGTACGTTGCGTAAACTTGCCCAAAAAGTTCCATGATCAAGAATTTCTCCCAGTGCCTCCAAATGACTCATAAACATTGCAAGTCACAGTTTTAAGCATTTTAAAATGCTCTGCAGTGAATCTTTTTTCAAATTTCCAGTTTGTCTTTCTTTTGGAATCTGCTGCTGAAATGGCTTATAAAATACTCACGTTTGTGCCATTTACAGGTGCCATTTTGACAATTACCACTGAAGTTGAGCTAAATTTGCCATTTCATTCTTGGTTCCAATGCCAAAAACTAGAGATTAGAGCATACAGAATGAAAGTTTCAAACTTTTGATTTTTGACCATTTTTGACAGGCGCGCGGCTTATCAAAAACGGCAAAATTGGGCCAAAATTCGTTTTCAAGGAAACAACAAGACAACACTTTTCCTGCATTTCACATACATCCTAAAGCACAGCAAATGCATCAGAACATGTCTAGCTCTTGAGGAAAGCCTAACCCTAACCCTAGCTTGGGCACTTCCAGACTACCGTACGTTGCGTAAACTTGCCCAAAAAGTTCCATGCTCAGGAAATTCCCCCAGTGCCTCCAAATGACTCAGAAACATTGCAAGTCACAGTTTTAAGCATTTTAAAATGCTCTGCAGTGAATCTTTTTTCAAATTTCCAGTTTGTCTTTCTTTTGGAATCTGCTGCTGAAATGGCTTATAAAATACTCACGTTTGTGCCATTTACAGGTGCCATTTTGACAATTACCACTGAAGTTGAGCTAAATTTGCCATTTCATTCTTGGTTCCAATGCCAAAAACTAGAGATTAGAGCATACAGAATGAAAGTTTCAAACTTTTGATTTTTGACCATTTTTGACAGGCGCGCGGCTTATCAAAAACGGCAAAATTGGGCCAAAATTCGTTTTCAAGGAAACAACAAGACAACACTTTTCCTGCATTTCACATACATCCTAAAGCACAGCAAATGCATCAGAACATGTCTAGCTCTTGAGGAAAGCCTAACCCAAAACCCTAGCTTGGGCACTTCCAGACTACCGTACGTTGCGTAAACTTGCCCAAAAAGTTCCATGATCAAGAATTTCTCCCAGTGCCTCCAAATGACTCATAAACATTGCAAGTCACAGTTTTAAGCATTTTAAAATGCTCTGCAGTGAATCTTTTTTCAAATTTCCAGTTTGTCTTTCTTTTGGAATCTGCTGCTGAAATGGCTTATAAAATACTCACGTTTGTGCCATTTACAGGTGCCATTTTGACAATTACCACTGAAGTTGAGCTAAATTTGCCATTTCATTCTTGGTTCCAATGCCAAAAACTAGAGATTAGAGCATACAGAATGAAAGTTTCAAACTTTTGATTTTTGACCATTTTTGACAGGCGCGCGGCTTATCAAAAACGGCAAAATTGGGCCAAAATTCGTTTTCAAGGAAACAACAAGACAACACTTTTTCTGCATTTCACATACATCCTAAAGCACAGCAAATGCATCAGAACATGTCTAGCTCTTGAGGAAAGCCTAACCCTAACCCTAGCTTGGGCACTTCCAGACTACCGTACGTTGCGTAAACTTGCCCAAAAAGTTCCATGCTCAGGAAATTCCCCCAGTGCCTCCAAATGACTCAGAAACATTGCAAGTCACAGTTTTAAGCATTTTAAAATGCTCTGCAGTGAATCTTTTTTCAAATTTCCAGTTTGTCTTTCTTTTGGAATCTGCTGCTGAAATGGCTTATAAAATACTCACGTTTGTGCCATTTACAGGTGCCATTTTGACAATTACCACTGAAGTTGAGCTAAATTTGCCATTTCATTCTTGGTTCCAATGCCAAAAACTAGAGATTAGAGCATACAGAATGAAAGTTTCAAACTTTTGATTTTTGACCATTTTTGACAGGCGCGCGGCTTATCAAAAACGGCAAAATTGGGCCAAAATTCGTTTTCAAGGAAACAACAAGACAACACTTTTTCTGCATTTCACATACATCCTAAAGCACAGCAAATGCATCAGAACATGTCTAGCTCTTGAGGAAAGCCTAACCCTAACCCTAGCTTGGGCACTTCCAGACTACCGTACGTTGCGTAAACTTGCCCAAAAAGTTCCATGCTCAGGAAATTCCCCCAGTGCCTCCAAATGACTCAGAAACATTGCAAGTCACAGTTTTAAGCATTTTAAAATGCTCTGCAGTGAATCTTTTTTCAAATTTCCAGTTTGTCTTTCTTTTGGAATCTGCTGCTGAAATGGCTTATAAAATACTCACGTTTGTGCCATTTACAGGTGCCATTTTGACAATTACCACTGAAGTTGAGCTAAATTTGCCATTTCATTCTTGGTTCCAATGCCAAAAACTAGAGATTAGAGCATACAGAATGAAAGATTCAAACTTTTGATTTTTGACCATTTTTGACAGGCGCGCGGCTTATCAAAAACGGCAAAATTGGGCCAAAATTCGTTTTCAAGGAAACAACAAGACAACACTTTTCCTGCATTTCACATACATCCTAAAGCACAGCAAATGCATCAGAACATGTCTAGCTCTTGAGGAAAGCCTAACCCAAAACCCTAGCTTGGGCACTTCCAGACTACCGTACGTTGCGTAAACTTGCCCAAAAAGTTCCATGCTTAGGAAATTCCCCCAGTGCCTCCAAATGACTCAGAAACATTGCAAGTCACAGTTTTAAGCATTTTAAAATGCTCTGCAGTGAATCTTTTTTCAAATTTCCAGTTTGTCTTTCTTTTGGAATCTGCTGCTGAAATGGCTTATAAAATACTCACGTTTGTGCCATTTACAGGTGCCATTTTGACAATTACCACTGAAGTTGAGCTAAATTTGCCATTTCATTCTTGGTTCCAATGCCAAAAACTAGAGATTAGAGCATACAGAATGAAAGTTTCAAACTTTTGATTTTTGACCATTTTTGACAGGCGCGCGGCTTATCAAAAACGGCAAAATTGGGCCAAAATTCGTTTTCAAGGAAACAACAAGACAACACTTTTCCTGCATTTCACATACATCCTAAAGCACATAAAATGGATCAGAACATGTCTAGCTCTTGAGGAAAGCCTAACCCTAACCTTAGCTTGGGCACTTCCAGACTACCGTACGTTGCGTAAACTTGCCCAAAAAGTTCCATGCTCAGGAAATTCCCCCAGTGCCTCCAAATGACTCAGAAACATTGCAAGTCACAGTTTTAAGCATTTTAAAATGCTCTGCAGTGAATCTTTTTTCAAATTTCCAGTTTGTCTTTCTTTTGGAATCTGCTGCTGAAATGGCTTATAAAATAGTCACGTTTGTGCCATTTACAGGTGCCATTTTGACAATTACCACTGAAGTTGAGCTAAATTTGCCATTTCATTCTTGGTTCCAATGCCAAAAACTAGAGATTAGAGCATACGGAATGAAAGTTTCAAACTTTTGATTTTTGACCATTTTTGACAGGCGCGCGGCTTATCAAAAACGGCAAAATTGGGCCAAAATTCGTTTTCAAGGAAACAACAAGACAACACTTTTCCTGCATTTCACATACATCCTAAAGCACAGCAAATGGATCAGAACATGTCTAGCTCTTGAGGAAAGCCTAACCCTAACCCTAGCTTGGGCACTTCCAGACTACCGTACGTTGCGTAAACTTGCCCAAAAAGTTCCATGCTCAGGAAATTCCCCCAGTGCCTCCAAATGACTCAGAAACATTGCAAGTCACAGTTTTAAGCATTTTAAAATGCTCTGCAGTGAATCTTTTTTCAAATTTCCAGTTTGTCTTTCTTTTGGAATCTGCTGCTGAAATGGCTTATAAAATACTCACGTTTGTGCCATTTACAGGTGCCATTTTGACAATTACCACTGAAGTTGAGCTAAATTTGCCATTTCATTCTTGGTTCCAATGCCAAAAACTAGAGATTAGAGCATACAGAATGAAAGTTTCAAACTTTTGATTTTTGACCATTTTTGACAGGCGCGCGGCTTATCAAAAACGGCAAAATTGGGCCAAAATTCGTTTTCAAGGAAACAACAAGACAACACTTTTTCTGCATTTCACATACATCCTAAAGAACAGCAAATGCATCAGAACATGTCTAGCTCTTGAGGAAAGCCTAACCCTAACCCTAGCTTGGGCACTTCCAGACTACCGTACGTTGCGTAAACTTGCCCAAAAAGTTCCATGCTCAGGAAATTCCCCCAGTGCCTCCAAATGACTCAGAAACATTGCAAGTCACAGTTTTAAGCATTTTAAAATGCTCTGCAGTGAATCTTTTTTCAAATTTCCAGTTTGTCTTTCTTTTGGAATCTGCTGCTGAAATGGCTTATAAAATACTCACGTTTGTGCCATTTACAGGTGCCATTTTGACAATTACCACTGAAGTTGAGCTAAATTTGCCATTTCATTCTTGGTTCCAATGCCAAAAACTAGAGATTAGAGCATACAGAATGAAAGTTTCAAACTTTTGATTTTTGACCATTTTTGACAGGCGCGCGGCTTATCAAAAACGGCAAAATTGGGCCAAAATTCGTTTTCAAGGAAACAACAAGACAACACTTTTTCTGCATTTCACATACATCCTAAAGCACAGCAAATGCATCAGAACATGTCTAGCTCTTGAGGAAAGCCTAACCCTAACCCTAGCTTGGGCACTTCCAGACTACCGTACGTTGCGTAAACTTGCCCAAAAAGTTCCATGCTCAGGAAATTCCCCCAGTGCCTCCAAATGACTCAGAAACATTGCAAGTCACAGTTTTAAGCATTTTAAAATGCTCTGCAGTGAATCTTTTTTCAAATTTCCAGTTTGTCTTTCTTTTGGAATCTGCTGCTGAAATGGCTTATAAAATACTCACGTTTGTGCCATTTACAGGTGCCATTTTGACAATTACCACTGAAGTTGAGCTAAATTTGCCATTTCATTCTTGGTTCCAATGCCAAAAACTAGAGATTAGAGCTTACAGAATGAAAGTTTCAAACTTTTGATTTTTGACCATTTTTGACAGGCGCGCGGCTTATCAAAAACGGCAAAATTGGGCCAAAATTCGTTTTCAAGGAAACAACAAGACAACACTTTTTCTGCATTTCACATACATCCTAAAGCACAGCAAATGCATCAGAACATGTCTAGCTCTTGAGGAAAGCCTAACCCTAACCCTAGCTTGGGCACTTCCAGACTACCGTACGTTGCGTAAACTTGCCCAAAAAGTTCCATGCTCAGGAAATTCCCCCAGTGCCTCCAAATGACTCAGAAACATTGCAAGTCACAGTTTTAAGCATTTTAAAATGCTCTGCAGTGAATCTTTTTTCAAATTTCCAGTTTGTCTTTCTTTTGGAATCTGCTGCTGAAATGGCTTATAAAATACTCACGTTTGTGCCATTTACAGGTGCCATTTTGACAATTACCACTGAAGTTGAGCTAAATTTGCCATTTCATTCTTGGTTCCAATGCCAAAAACTAGAGATTAGAGCATACAGAATGAAAGTTTCAAACTTTTGATTTTTGACCATTTTTGACAGGCGCGCGGCTTATCAAAAACGGCAAAATTGGGCCAAAATTCGTTTTCAAGGAAACAACAAGACAACACTTTTTCTGCATTTCACATACATCCTAAAGCACAGCAAATGCATCAGAACATGTCTAGCTCTTGAGGAAAGCCTAACCCTAACCCTAGCTTGGGCACTTCCAGACTACCGTACGTTGCGTAAACTTGCCCAAAAAGTTCCATGCTCAGGAAATTCCCCCAGTGCCTCCAAATGACTCAGAAACATTGCAAGTCACAGTTTTAAGCATTTTAAAATGCTCTGCAGTGAATCTTTTTTCAAATTTCCAGTTTGTCTTTCTTTTGGAATCTGCTGCTGAAATGGCTTATAAAATACTCACGTTTGTGCCATTTACAGGTGCCATTTTGACAATTACCACTGAAGTTGAGCTAAATTTGCCATTTCATTCTTGGTTCCAATGCCAAAAACTAGAGATTAGAGCATACAGAATGAAAGTTTCAAACTTTTGATTTTTGACCATTTTTGACAGGCGCGCGGCTTATCAAAAACGGCAAAATTGGGCCAAAATTCGTTTTCAAGGAAACAACAAGACAACACTTTTTCTGCATTTCACATACATCCTAAAGCACAGCAAATGCATCAGAACATGTCTAGCTCTTGAGGAAAGCCTAACCCTAACCCTAGCTTGGGCACTTCCAGACTACCGTACGTTGCGTAAACTTGCCCAAAAAGTTCCATACTCAGGAAATTCCCCCAGTGCCTCCAAATGACTCAGAAACATTGCAAGTCACAGTTTTAAGCATTTTAAAATGCTCTGCAGTGAATCTTTTTTCAAATTTCCAGTTTGTCTTTCTTTTGGAATCTGCTGCTGAAATGGCTTATAAAATACTCACGTTTGTGCCATTTACAGGTGCCATGTTGACAATTACCACTGAAGTTGAGCTAAATTTGCCATTTCATTCTTGGTTCCAATGTCAAAAACTAGAGATTAGAGCATATAGAATGAAAGTTTCAAACTTTTGATTTTTGACCATTTTTGACAGGCGCGCGGCTTATCAAAAACGGCAAAATTGGGCCAAAATTCGTTTTCAAGGAAACAACAAGACAACACTTTTCCTGCATTTCACATACATCCTAAAGCACAGCAAATGCATCAGAACATGTCTAGCTCTTGAGGAAAGCCTAACCCAAAACCCTAGCTTGGGCACTTCCAGACTACCGTACGTTGCGTAAACTTGCCCAAAAAGTTCCATGCTTAGGAAATTCCCCCAGTGCCTCCAAATGACTCAGAAACATTGCAAGTCACAGTTTTAAGCATTTTAAAATGCTCTGCAGTGAATCTTTTTTCAAATTTCCAGTTTGTCTTTCTTTTGGAATCTGCTGCTGAAATGGCTTATAAAATACTCACGTTTGTGCCATTTACAGGTGCCATTTTGACAATTACCACTGAAGTTGAGCTAAATTTGCCATTTCATTCTTGGTTCCAATGCCAAAAACTAGAGATTAGAGCATACAGAATGAAAGTTTCAAACTTTTGATTTTTGACCATTTTTGACAGGCGCGCGGCTTATCAAAAACGGCAAAATTGGGCCAAAATTCGTTTTCAAGGAAACAACAAGACAACACTTTTCCTGCATTTCACATACATCCTAAAGCACATAAAATGGATCAGAACATGTCTAGCTCTTGAGGAAAGCCTAACCCTAACCTTAGCTTGGGCACTTCCAGACTACCGTACGTTGCGTAAACTTGCCCAAAAAGTTCCATGCTCAGGAAATTCCCCCAGTGCCTCCAAATGACTCAGAAACATTGCAAGTCACAGTTTTAAGCATTTTAAAATGCTCTGCAGTGAATCTTTTTTCAAATTTCCAGTTTGTCTTTCTTTTGGAATCTGCTGCTGAAATGGCTTATAAAATACTCACGTTTGTGCCATTTACAGGTGCCATTTTGACAATTACCACTGAAGTTGAGCTAAATTTGCCATTTCATTCTTGGTTCCAATGCCAAAAACTAGAGATTAGAGCATACAGAATGAAAGTTTCAAACTTTTGATTTTTGACCATTTTTGACAGGCGCGCGGCTTATCAAAAACGGCAAAATTGGGCCAAAATTCGTTTTCAAGGAAACAACAAGACAACACTTTTTCTGCATTTCACATACATCCTAAAGAACAGCAAATGCATCAGAACATGTCTAGCTCTTGAGGAAAGCCTAACCCTAACCCTAGCTTGGGCACTTCCAGACTACCGTACGTTGCGTAAACTTGCCCAAAAAGTTCCATGCTCAGGAAATTCCCCCAGTGCCTCCAAATGACTCAGAAACATTGCAAGTCACAGTTTTAAGCATTTTAAAATGCTCTGCAGTGAATCTTTTTTCAAATTTACAGTTTGTCTTTCTTTTGGAATCTGCTGCTGAAATGGCTTATAAAATACTCACGTTTGTGCCATTTACAGGTGCCATTTTGACAATTACCACTGAAGTTGAGCTAAATTTGCCATTTCATTCTTGGTTCCAATGCCAAAAACTAGAGATTAGAGCATACAGAATGAAAGTTTCAAACTTTTGATTTTTGACCATTTTTGACAGGCGCGCGGCTTATCAAAAACGGCAAAATTGGGCCAAAATTCGTTTTCAAGGAAACAACAAGACAACACTTTTTCTGCATTTCACATACATCCTAAAGCACAGCAAATGCATCAGAACATGTCTAGCTCTTGAGGAAAGCCTAACCCTAACCCTAGCTTGGGCACTTCCAGACTACCGTACGTTGCGTAAACTTGCCCAAAAAGTTCCATGCTCAGGAAATTCCCCCAGTGCCTCCAAATGACTCAGAAACATTGCAAGTCACAGTTTTAAGCATTTTAAAATGCTCTGCAGTGAATCTTTTTTCAAATTTCCAGTTTGTCTTTCTTTTGGAATCTGCTGCTGAAATGGCTTATAAAATACTCACGTTTGTGCCATTTACAGGTGCCATTTTGACAATTACCACTGAAGTTGAGCTAAATTTGCCATTTCATTCTTGGTTCCAATGCCAAAAACTAGAGATTAGAGCATACAGAATGAAAGTTTCAAACTTTTGATTTTTGACCATTTTTGACAGGCGCGCGGCTTATCAAAAACGGCAAAATTGGGCCAAAATTCGTTTTCAAGGAAACAACAAGACAACACTTTTTCTGCATTTCACATACATCCTAAAGCACAGCAAATGCATCAGAACATGTCTAGCTCTTGAGGAAAGCCTAACCCTAACCCTAGCTTGGGCACTTCCAGACTACCGTACGTTGCGTAAACTTGCCCAAAAAGTTCCATACTCAGGAAATTCCCCCAGTGCCTCCAAATGACTCAGAAACATTGCAAGTCACAGTTTTAAGCATTTTAAAATGCTCTGCAGTGAATCTTTTTTCAAATTTCCAGTTTGTCTTTCTTTTGGAATCTGCTGCTGAAATGGCTTATAAAATACTCACGTTTGTGCCATTTACAGGTGCCATTTTGACAATTACCACTGAAGTTGAGCTAAATTTGCCATTTCATTCTTGGTTCCAATGTCAAAAACTAGAGATTAGAGCATATAGAATGAAAGTTTCAAACTTTTGATTTTTGAGCATTTTTGACAGGCGCGCGGCTTATCAAAAACGGCAAAATTGGGCCAAAATTCGTTTTCAAGGAAACAACAAGACAACACTTTTCCTGCATTTCACATACATCCTAAAGCACAGCAAATGCATCAGAACATGTCTAGCTCTTGAGGAAAGCCTAACCCTAACCCTAGCTTGGGCACTTCCAGACTACCGTACGTTGCGTAAACTTGCCCAAAAAGTTCCATGCTCAGGAAATTCCCCCAGTGCCTCCAAATGACTCAGAAACATTGCAAGTCACAGTTTTAAGCATTTTAAAATGCTCTGCAGTGAATCTTTTTTCAAATTTCCAGTTTGTCTTTCTTTTGGAATCTGCTGCTGAAATGGCTTATAAAATACTCACGTTTGTGCCATTTACAGGTGCCATTTTGACAATTACCACTGAAGTTGAGCTAAATTTGCCATTTCATTCTTGGTTCCAATGTCAAAAACTAGAGATTAGAGCATATAGAATGAAAGTTTCAAACTTTTGATTTTTGACCATTTTTGACAGGCGCGCGGCTTATCAAAAACGGCAAAATTGGGCCAAAATTCGTTTTCAAGGAAACAACAAGACAACACTTTTCCTGCATTTCACATACATCCTAAAGCACAGCAAATGCATCAGAACATGTCTAGCTCTTGAGGAAAGCCTAACCCTAACCCTAGCTTGGGCACTTCCAGACTACCGTACGTTGCGTAAACTTGCCCAAAAAGTTCCATATTCAGGAAATTCCCCCAGTGCCTCCAAATGACTCAGAAACATTGCAAGTCACAGTTTTAAGCATTTTAAAATGCTCTGCAGTGAATCTTTTTTCAAATTTCCACTTTGTCTTTCTTTTGGAATCTGCTGCTGAAATGGCTTATAAAATACTCACGTTTGTGCCATTTACAGGTGCCATTTTGACAATTACCACTGAAGTTGAGCTAAATTTGCCATTTCATTCTTGGTTCCAATGCCAAAAACTAGAGATTAGAGCATACAGAATGAAAGTTTCAAAGTTTTGATTTTTGACCATTTTTGACAGGCGCGCGGCTTATCAAAAACGGCAAAATTGGGCCAAAATTCGTTTTCAAGGAAACAACAAGACAACACTTTTCCTGCATTTCACATACATCCTAAAGCACATAAAATGGATCAGAACATGTCTAGCTCTTGAGGAAAGCCTAACCCTAACCTTAGCTTGGGCACTTCCAGACTACCGTACGTTGCGTAAACTTGCCCAAAAAGTTCCATGCTCAGGAAATTCCCCCAGTGCCTCCAAATGACTCAGAAACATTGCAAGTCACAGTTTTAAGCATTTTAAAATGCTCTGCAGTGAATCTTTTTTCAAATTTCCAGTTTGTCTTTCTTTTGGAATCTGCTGCTGAAATGGCTTATAAAATACTCACGTTTGTGCCATTTACAGGTGCCATTTTGACAATTACCACTGAAGTTGAGCTAAATTTGCCATTTCATTCTTGGTTCCAATGCCAAAAACTAGAGATTAGAGCATACGGAATGAAAGTTTCAAACTTTTGATTTTTGACCATTTTTGACAGGCGCGCGGCTTATCAAAAACGGCAAAATTGGGCCAAAATTCGTTTTCAAGGAAACAACAAGACAACACTTTTCCTGCATTTCACATACATCCTAAAGCACAGCAAATGGATCAGAACATGTCTAGCTCTTGAGGAAAGCCTAACCCTAACCCTAGCTTGGGCACTTCCAGACTACCGTACGTTGCGTAAACTTGCCCAAAAAGTTCCATGCTCAGGAAATTCCTCCAGTGCCTCCAAATGACTCAGAAACATTGCAAGTCACAGTTTTAAGCATTTTAAAATGCTCTGCAGTGAATCTTTTTTCAAATTTCCAGTTTGTCTTTCTTTTGGAATCTGCTGCTGAAATGGCTTATAAAATACTCACGTTTGTGCCATTTACAGGTGCCATTTTGACAATTACCACTGAAGTTGAGCTAAATTTGCCATTTCATTCTTGGTTCCAATGCCAAAAACTAGAGATTAGAGCATACAGAATGAAAGTTTCAAACTTTTGATTTTTGACCATTTTTGACAGGCGCGCGGCTTATCAAAAACGGCAAAATTGGGCCAAAATTCGTTTTCAAGGAAACAACAAGACAACAGATTTCCTGCATTTCACATACATCCTAAAGCACAGCAAATGCATCAGAACATGTCTAGCTCTTGAGGAAAGCCTAACCCTAACCCTAGCTTGGGCACTTCCAGACTACCGTACGTTGCGTAAACTTGCCCAAAAAGTTCCATGCTCAGGAAATTCCTCCAGTGCCTCCAAATGACTCAGAAACATTGCAAGTCACAGTTTTAAGCATTTTAAAATGCTCTGCAGTGAATCTTTTTTCAAATTTCCAGTTTGTCTTTCTTTTGGAATCTGCTGCTGAAATGGCTTATAAAATACTCACGTTTGTGCCATTTACAGGTGCCATTTTGACAATTACCACTGAAGTTGAGCTAAATTTGCCATTTCATTCTTGGTTCCAATGCCAAAAACTAGAGATTAGAGCATACAGAATGAAAGTTTCAAAGTTTTGATTTTTGACCATTTTTGACAGGCGCGCGGCTTATCAAAAACGGCAAAATTGGGCCAAAATTCGTTTTCAAGGAAACAACAAGACAACACTTTTTCTGCATTTCACATACATCCTAAAGCACAGCAAATGCATCAGAACATGTCAAACTCTTGAGGAAAGCCTAACCCTAACCCTAGCTTGGGCACTTCCAGACTACCGTACGTTGCGTAAACTTGCCCAAAAAGTTCCATGCTCAGGAAATTCCCCCAGTGCCTCCAAATGACTCAGAAACATTGCAAGTCACAGTTTTAAGCATTTTAAAATGCTCTGCAGTGAATCTTTTTTCAAATTTCCAGTTTGTCTTTCTTTTGGAATCTGCTGCTGAAATGGCTTATAAAATACTCACGTTTGTGCCATTTACAGGTGCCATTTTGACAATTACCACTGAAGTTGAGCTAAATTTGCCATTTCATTCTTGGTTCCAATGCCAAAAACTAGAGATTAGAGCATACAGAATGAAAGTTTCAAACTTTTGATTTTTGACCATTTTTGACAGGCGCGCGGCTTATCAAAAACGGCAAAATTGGGCCAAAATTCGTTTTCAAGGAAACAACAAGACAACACTTTTTCTGCATTTCACATACATCCTAAAGCACAGCAAATGCATCAGAACATGTCTAGCTCTTGAGGAAAGCCTAACCCTAACCCTAGCTTGGGCACTTCCAGACTACCGTACGTTGCGTAAACTTGCCCAAAAAGTTCCATACTCAGGAAATTCCCCCAGTGCCTCCAAATGACTCAGAAACATTGCAAGTCACAGTTTTAAGCATTTTAAAATGCTCTGCAGTGAATCTTTTTTCAAATTTCCAGTTTGTCTTTCTTTTGGAATCTGCTGCTGAAATGGCTTATAAAATACTCACGTTTGTGCCATTTACAGGTGCCATTTTGACAATTACCACTGAAGTTGAGCTAAATTTGCCATTTCATTCTTGGTTCCAATGTCAAAAACTAGAGATTAGAGCATATAGAATGAAAGTTTCAAACTTTTGATTTTTGACCATTTTTGACAGGCGCGCGGCTTATCAAAAACGGCAAAATTGGGCCAAAATTCGTTTTCAAGGAAACAACAAGACAACACTTTTCCTGCATTTCACATAAATCCTAAAGCACAGCAAATGCATCAGAACATGTCTAGCTCTTGAGGAAAGCCTAACCCTAACCCTAGCTTGGGCACTTCCAGACTACTGTACGTTGCGTAAACTTGCCCAAAAAGTTCCATATTCAGGAAATTCCCCCAGTGCCTCCAAATGACTCAGAAACATTGCAAGTCACAGTTTTAAGCATTTTAAAATGCTCTGCAGTGAATCTTTTTTCAAATTTCCACTTTGTCTTTCTTTTGGAATCTGCTGCTGAAATGGCTTATAAAATACTCACGTTTGTGCCATTTACAGGTGCCATTTTGACAATTACCACTGAAGTTGAGCTAAATTTGCCATTTCATTCTTGGTTCCAATGCCAAAAACTAGAGATTAGAGCATACAGAATGAAAGTTTCAAACTTTTGATTTTTGACCATTTTTGACAGGCGCGCTTATCAAAAACGGCAAAATTGGGCCAAAATTCGTTTTCAAGGAAACAACAAGACAACACTTTTCCTGCATTTCACATACATCCTAAAGCACAGCAAATGCATCAGAACATGTCTAGCTCTTGAGGAAAGCCTAACCCTAACCCTAGCTTGGGCACTTCCAGACTACCGTACGTTGCGTAAACTTGCCCAAAAAGTTCCATGCTCAGGAAATTCCCCCAGTGCCTCCAAATGACTCAGAAACATTGCAAGTCACAGTTTTAAGCATTTTAAAATGCTCTGCAGTGAATCTTTTTTCAAATTTCCAGTTTGTCTTTCTTTTGGAATCTGCTGCTGAAATGGCTTATAAAATACTCACGTTTGTGCCATTTACAGGTGCCATTTTGACAATTACCACTGAAGTTGAGCTAAATTTGCCATTTCATTCTTGGTTCCAATGCCAAAAATTAGAGATTAGAGCATACAGAATGAAAGTTTCAAACTTTTGATTTTTGACCATTTTTGACAGGCGCGCGGCTTATCAAAAACGGCAAAATTGGGCCAAAATTCGTTTTCAAGGAAACAACAAGACAACACTTTTGCTGCATTTCACATACATCCTAAAGCACAGCAAATGCATCAGAACATGTCTAGCTCTTGAGGAAAGCCTAACCCTTACCCTAGCTTGGGCACTTCCAGACTACCGTACGTTGCGTAAACTTGCCCAAAAAGTTCCATGCTCAGGAAATTCCCCCAGTGCCTCCAAATGACTCAGAAACATTGCAAGTCACAGTTTTAAGCATTTTAAAATGCTCTGCAGTGAATCTTTTTTCAAATTTCCAGTTTGTCTTTCTTTTGGAATCTGCTGCTGAAATGGTTTATAAAATACTCACGTTTGTGCCATTTACAGGTGCCATTTTGACAATTACCACTGAAGTTGAGCTAAATTTGCCATTTCATTCTTGGTTCCAATGCCAAAAACTAGAGATTAGAGCATACAGAATGAAAGTTTCAAAGTTTTGATTTTTGACCATTTTTGACAGGCGCGCGGCTTATCAAAAACGGCAAAATTGGGCCAAAATTCGTTTTCAAGGAAACAACAAGACAACACTTTTTCTGCATTTCACATACATCCTAAAGCACAGCAAATGCATCAGAACATGTCAAACTCTTGAGGAAAGCCTAACCCTAACCCTAGCTTGGGCACTTCCAGACTACCGTACGTTGCGTAAACTTGCCCAAAAAGTTCCATGCTCAGGAAATTCCTCCAGTGCCTCCAAATGACTCAGAAACATTGCAAGTCACAGTTTTAAGCATTTTAAAATGCTCTGCAGTGAATCTTTTTTCAAATTTCCAGTTTGTCTTTCTTTTGGAATCTGCTGCTGAAATGGCTTATAAAATACTCACGTTTGTGCCATTTACAGGTGCCATTTTGACAATTACCACTGAAGTTGAGCTAAATTTGCCATTTCATTCTTGGTTCCAATGCCAAAAACTAGAGATTAGAGCATACAGAATGAAAGTTTCAAAGTTTTGATTTTTGACCATTTTTGACAGGCGCGCGGCTTATCAAAAACGGCAAAATTGGGCCAAAATTCGTTTTCAAGGAAACAACAAGACAACACTTTTTCTGCATTTAACATACATCCTAAAGCACAGCAAATGCATCAGAACATGTCAAACTCTTGAGGAAAGCCTAACCCTAACCCTAGCTTGGGCACTTCCAGACTACCGTACGTTGCGTAAACTTGCCCAAAAAGTTCCATGCTCAGGAAATTCCCCCAGTGCCTCCAAATGACTCAGAAACATTGCAAGTCACAGTTTTAAGCATTTTAAAATGCTCTGCAGTGAATCTTTTTTCAAATTTCCAGTTTGTCTTTCTTTTGGAATCTGCTGCTGAAATGGCTTATAAAATACTCACGTTTGTGCCATTTACAGGTGCCATTTTGACAATTACCACTGAAGTTGAGCTAAATTTGCCATTTCATTCTTGGTTCCAATGCCAAAAACTAGAGATTAGAGCATACAGAATGAAAGTTTCAAACTTTTGATTTTTGACCATTTTTGACAGGCGCGCGGCTTATCAAAAACGGCAAAATTGGGCCAAAATTCGTTTTCAAGGAAACAACAAGACAACACTTTTCCTGCATTTCACATACATCCTAAAGCACAGAAAATGGATCAGAACATGTCTAGCTCTTGAGGAAAGCCTAACCCTAACCCTAGCTTGGGCACTTCCAGACTACCGTACGTTGCGTAAACTTGCCCAAAAAGTTCCATGCTCAGGAAATTCCCCCAGTGCCTCCAAATGACTCAGAAACATTGCAAGTCACAGTTTTAAGCATTTTAAAATGCTCTGCAGTGAATCTTTTTTCAAATTTCCAGTTTGTCTTTCTTTTGGAATCTGCTGCTGAAATGGCTTATAAAATACTCACGTTTGTGCCATTTACAGGTGCCATTTTGACAATTACCACTGAAGTTGAGCTAAATTTGCCATTTCATTCTTGGTTCCAATGCCAAAAACTAGAGATTAGAGCATACAGAATGAAAGTTTCAAACTTTTGATTTTTGACCATTTTTGACAGGCGCGCGGCTTATCAAAAACGGCAAAATTGGGCCAAAATTCGTTTTCAAGGAAACAACAAGACAACACTTTTCCTGCATTTCACATACATCCTAAAGCACAGAAAATGGATCAGAACATGTCTAGCTCTTGAGGAAAGCCTAACCCTAACCCTAGCTTGGGCACTTCCAGACTACCGTACGTTGCGTAAACTTGCCCAAAAAGTTCCATGCTCAGGAAATTCCCCCAGTGCCTCCAAATGACTCAGAAACATTGCAAGTCACAGTTTTAAGCATTTTAAAATGCTCTGCAGTGAATCTTTTTTCAAATTTCCAGTTTGTCTTTCTTTTGGAATCTGCTGCTGAAATGGCTTATAAAATACTCACGTTTGTGCCATTTACAGGTGCCATTTTGACAATTACCACTGAAGTTGAGCTAAATTTGCCATTTCATTCTTGGTTCCAATGCCAAAAATTAGAGATTAGAGCATACAGAATGAAAGTTTCAAACTTTTGATTTTTGACCATTTTTGACAGGCGCGCGGCTTATCAAAAACGGCAAAATTGGGCCAAAATTCGTTTTCAAGGAAACAACAAGACAACACTTTTCCTGCATTTCACATACATCCTAAAGCACAGCAAATGCATCAGAACATGTCTAGCTCTTGAGGAAAGCCTAACCCTAACCCTAGCTTGGGCACTTCCAGACTACCGTACGTTGCGTAAACTTGCCCAAAAAGTTCCATGCTCAGGAAATTCCCCCAGTGCCTCCAAATGACTCAGAAACATTGCAAGTCACAGTTTTAAGCTTTTTAAAATGCTCTGCAGTGAATCTTTTTTCAAATTTCCAGTTTGTCTTTCTTTTGGAATCTGCTGCTGAAATGGCTTATAAAATACTCACGTTTGTGCCATTTACAGGTGCCATTTTGACAATTACCACTGAAGTTGAGCTAAATTTGCCATTTCATTCTTGGTTCCAATGCCAAAAACTAGAGATTAGAGCATACATAATGACAGTTTCAAACTTTTGATTTTTGACCATTTTTGACAGGCCATTTATCAAAAACGGCAAAATTGGGCCAAAATTCGTTTTCAAGGAAACAACAAGACAACACTTTTCCTGCATTTCACATACATCCTAAAGCACAGCAAATGCATCAGAACATGTCTAGCTCTTGAGGAAAGCCTAACCCTAACCCTAGCTTGGGCACTTCCAGACTACCGTACGTTGCGTAAACTTGCCCAAAAAGTTCCATGCTCAGGAAATTCCCCCAGTGCCTCCAAATGACTCAGAAACATTGCAAGTCACAGTTTTAAGCATTTTAAAATGCTCTGCAGTGAATCTTTTTTCAAATTTCCAGTTTGTCTTTCTTTTGGAATCTGCTGCTGAAATGGCTTATAAAATACTCACGTTTGTGCCATTTACAGGTGCCATTTTGACAATTACCACTGAAGTTGAGCTAAATTTGCCATTTCATTCTTGGTTCCAATGCCAAAAACTAGAGATTAGAGCATACAGAATGAAAGTTTCAAACTTTTGATTTTTGACCATTTTTGACAGGCGCGCGGCTTATCAAAAACGGCAAAATTGGGCCAAAATTCGTTTTCAAGGAAACAACAAGACAACACTTTTTCTGCATTTCACATACATCATAAAGAACAGCAAATGCATCAGAACATGTCTAGCTCTTGAGGAAAGCCTAACCCTAACCCTAGCTTGGGCACTTCCAGACTACCGTACGTTGCGTAAACTTGCCCAAAAAGTTCCATGCTCAGGAAATTCCCCCAGTGCCTCCAAATGACTCAGAAACATTGCAAGTCACAGTTTTAAGCATTTTAAAATGCTCTGCAGTGAATCTTTTTTCAAATTTCCAGTTTGTCTTTCTTTTGGAATCTGCTGCTGAAATGGCTTATAAAATACTCACGTTTGTGCCATTTACAGGTGCCATTTTGACAATTACCACTGAAGTTGAGCTAAATTTGCCATTTCATTCTTGGTTCCAATGCCAAAAACTAGAGATTAGAGCATACAGAATGACAGTTTCAAACTTTTGATTTTTGACCATTTTTGACAGGCCATTTATCAAAAACGGCAAAATTGGGCCAAAATTCGTTTTCAAGGAAACAACAAGACAACACTTTTCCTGCATTTCACATACATCCTAAAGCACAGCAAATGCATCAGAACATGTCTAGCTCTTGAGGAAAGCCTAACCCTAACCCTAGCTTGGGCACTTCCAGACTACCGTACGTTGCGTAAACTTGCCCAAAAAGTTCCATGCTCAGGAAATTCCCCCAGTGCCTCCAAATGACTCAGAAACATTGCAAGTCACAGTTTTAAGCATTTTAAAATGCTCTGCAGTGAATCTTTTTTCAAATTTCCAGTTTGTCTTTCTTTTGGAATCTGCTGCTGAAATGGCTTATAAAATACTCACGTTTGTGCCATTTACAGGTGCCATTTTGACAATTACCACTGAAGTTGAGCTAAATTTGCCATTTCATTCTTGGTTCCAATGCCAAAAACTAGAGATTAGAGCATACAGAATGAAAGTTTCAAACTTTTGATTTTTGACCATTTTTGACAGGCGCGCGGCTTATCAAAAACGGCAAAATTGGGCCAAAATTCGTTTTCAAGGAAACAACAAGACAACACTTTTCCTGCATTTCACATACATCCTAAAGCACAGCAAATGCATCAGAACATGTCTAGCTCTTGAGGAAAGCCTAACCCTAACCCTAGCTTGGGCACTTCCAGACTACCGTACGTTGCGTAAACTTGCCCAAAAAGTTCCATGCTCAGGAAATTCCCCCAGTGCCTCCAAATGACTCAGAAACATTGCAAGTCACAGTTTTAAGCATTTTAAAATGCTCTGCAGTGAATCTTTTTTCAAATTTCCAGTTTGTCTTTCTTTTGGAATCTGCTGCTGAAATGGCTTATAAAATACTCACGTTTGTGCCATTTACAGGTGCCATTTTGACAGTTACCACTGAACTTGAGCTAAATTTGCCATTTCATTCTTGGTTCCAATGCCAAAAACTAGAGATTAGAGCATACAGAATGAAAGTTTCAAACTTTTGATTTTTGACCATTTTTGACAGGCGCGCGGCTTATCAAAAACGGCAAAATTGGGCCAAAATTCGTTTTCAAGGAAACAACAAGACAACACTTTTCCTGCATTTCACATACATCCTAAAGCACAGCAAATGCATCAGAACATGTCTAGCTCTTGAGGAAAGCCTAACCCTAACCCTAGCTTGGGCACTTCCAGACTACTGTACGTTGCGTAAACTTGCCCAAAAAGTTCCATGCTCAGGAAATTCCCCCAGTGCCTCCAAATGACTCAGAAACATTGCAAGTCACAGTTTTAAGCATTTTAAAATGCTCTGCAGTGAATCTTTTTTCAAATTTCCAGTTTGTCTTTCTTTTGGAATCTGCTGCTGAAATGGCTTATAAAATACTCACGTTTGTGCCATTTACAGGTGCCATTTTGACAGTTACCACTGAACTTGAGCTAAATTTGCCATTTCATTCTTGGTTCCAATGCCAAAAACTAGAGATTAGAGCATACAGAATGAAAGTTTCAAACTTTTGATTTTTGACCATTTTTGACAGGCGCGCGGCTTATCAAAAACGGCAAAATTGGGCCAAAATTCGTTTTCAAGGAAACAACAAGACAACACTTTTTCTGCATTTCACATACATCCTAAAGCACAGCAAATGCATCAGAACATGTCTAGCTCTTGAGGAAAGCCTAACCCTAACCCTAGCTTGGGCACTTCCAGACTACCGTACGTTGCGTAAACTTGCCCAAAAAGTTCCATGCTCAGGAAATTCCCCCAGTGCCTCCAAATGACTCAGAAACATTGCAAGTCACAGTTTTAAGCATTTTAAAATGCTCTGCAGTGAATCTTTTTTCAAATTTCCAGTTTGTCTTTCTTTTGGAATCTGCTGCTGAAATGGCTTATAAAATACTCACGTTTGTGCCATTTACAGGTGCCATTTTGACAATTACCACTGAAGTTGAGCTAAATTTGCCATTTCATTCTTGGTTCCAATGCCAAAAACTAGAGATTAGAGCATACAGAATGAAAGTTTCAAACTTTTGATTTTTGACCATTTTTGACAGGCGCGCGGCTTATCAAAAACGGCAAAATTGGGCCAAAATTCGTTTTCAAGGAAACAACAAGACAACACTTTTCCTGCATTTCACATACATCCTAAAGCATAGCAAATGCATCAGAACATGTCTAGCTCTTGAGGAAAGCCTAACCCTAACTCTAGCTTGGGCACTTCCAGACTACCGTACGTTGCGTAAACTTGCCCAAAAAGTTCCATGCTCAGGAAATTCCCCCAGTGCCTCCAAATGACTCAGAAACATTGCAAGTCACAGTTTTAAGCATTTTAAAATGCTCTGCAGTGAATCTTTTTTCAAATTTCCAGTTTGTCTTTCTTTTGGAATATGCTGCTGAAATGGCTTATAAAATACTCACGTTTGTGCCATTTACAGGTGCCATTTTGACAATTACCACTGAAGTTGAGCTAAATTTGCCATTTCATTCTTGGTTCCAATGCCAAAAACTAGAGATTAGAGCATACAGAATGACAGTTTCAAACTTTTGATTTTTGACCATTTTTGACAGGCGCGCGGCTTATCAAAAACGGCAAAATTGGGCCAAAATTCGTTTTCAAGGAAACAACAAGACAACACTTTTCCTGCATTTCACATACATCCTAAAGCACAGCAAATGCATCAGAACATGTCTAGCTCTTGAGGAAAGCCTAACCCTAACCCTAGCTTGGGCACTTCCAGACTACCGTACGTTGCGTAAACTTGCCCAAAAAGTTCCATGCTCAGGAAATTCCCCCAGTGCCTCCAAATGACTCAGAAACATTGCAAGTCACAGTTTTAAGCATTTTAAAATGCTCTGCAGTGAATCTTTTTTCAAATTTCCAGTTTGTCTTTCTTTTGGAATCTGCTGCTGAAATGGCTTATAAAATACTCACGTTTGTGCCATTTACAGGTGCCATTTTGACAATTACCACTGAAGTTGAGCTAAATTTGCCATTTCATTCTTGGTTCCAATGCCAAAAACTAGAGATTAGAGCATACAGAATGAAAGTTTCAAACTTTTGATTTTTGACCATTTTTGACAGGCGCGCGGCTTATCAAAAACGGCAAAATTGGGCCAAAATTCGTTTTCAAGGAAACAACAAGACAACACTTTTCCTGCATTTCACATACATCCTAAAGCACAGCAAATGCATCAGAACATGTCTAGCTCTTGAGGAAAGCCTAACCCTAACCCTAGCTTGGGCACTTCCAGACTACCGTACGTTGCGTAAACTTGCCCAAAAAGTTCCATGCTCAGGAAATTCCCCCAGTGCCTCCAAATGACTCAGAAACATTGCAAGTCACAGTTTTAAGCATTTTAAAATGCTCTGCAGTGAATCTTTTTTCAAATTTCCAGTTTGTCTTTCTTTTGGAATCTGCTGCTGAAATGGCTTATAAAATACTCACGTTTGTGCCATTTACAGGTGCCATTTTGACAGTTACCACTGAAGTTGAGCTAAATTTGCCATTTCATTCTTGGTTCCAATGCCAAAAACTAGAGATTAGAGCATACAGAATGAAAGTTTCAAACTTTTGATTTTTGACCATTTTTGACAGGCGCGCGGCTTATCAAAAACGGCAAAATTGGGCCAAAATTCGTTTTCAAGGAAACAACAAGACAACACTTTTCCTGCATTTCACATACATCCTAAAGCACAGCAAATGCATCAGAACATGTCTAGCTCTTGAGGAAAGCCTAACCCTAACCCTAGCTTGGGCACTTCCAGACTACCGTACGTTGCGTAAACTTGCCCAAAAAGTTCCATGCTCAGGAAATTCCCCCAGTGCCTCCAAATGACTCAGAAACATTGCAAGTCACAGTTTTAAGCATTTTAAAATGCTCTGCAGTGAATCTTTTTTCAAATTTCCAGTTTGTCTTTCTTTTGGAATCTGCTGCTGAAATGGCTTATAAAATACTCACGTTTGTGCCATTTACAGGTGCCATTTTGACAATTACCACTGAAGTTGAGCTAAATTTGCCATTTCATTCTTGGTTCCAATGCCAAAAACTAGAGATTAGAGCATACAGAATGAAAGTTTCAAACTTTTGATTTTTGACCATTTTTGACAGGCGCGCGGCTTATCAAAAACGGCAAAATTGGGCCAAAATTCGTTTTCAAGGAAACAACAAGACAACACTTTTCCTGCATTTCACATACATCCTAAAGCACAGCAAATGCATCAGAACATGTCTAGCTCTTGAGGAAAGCCTAACCCTAACTCTAGCTTGGGCACTTCCAGACTACCGTACGTTGCGTAAACTTGCCCAAAAAGTTCCATGCTCAGGAAATTCCCCCTGTGCCTCCAAATGACTCAGAAACATTGCAAGTCACAGTTTTAAGCATTTTAAAATGCTCTGCAGTGAATCTTTTTTCAAATTTCCAGTTTGTCTTTCTTTTGGAATCTGCTGCTGAAATGGCTTATAAAATACTCACGTTTGTGCCATTTACAGGTGCCATTTTGACAGTTACCACTGAAGTTGAGCTAAATTTGCCATTTCATTCTTGGTTCCAATGCCAAAAACTAGAGATTAGAGCATACAGAATGAAAGTTTCAAACTTTTGATTTTCAACCATTTTTGACAGGCGCGCGGCTTATCAAAAACGGCAAAATTGGGCCAAAATTCGTTTTCAAGGAAACAACAAGACAACACTTTTTCTGCATTTCACATACATCCTAAAGAACAGCAAATGCATCAGAACATGTCTAGCTCTTGAGGAAAGCCTAACCCTAACCCTAGCTTGGGCACTTCCAGACTACCGTACGTTGCGTAAACTTGCCCAAAAAGTTCCATTCTCAGGAAATTCCCCCAGTGCCTCCAAATGACTCAGAAACATTGCAAGTCACAGTTTTAAGCATTTTAAAATGCTCTGCAGTGAATCTTTTTTCAAATTTCCAGTTTGTCTTTCTTTTGGAATCTGCTGCTGAAATGGCTTATAAAATACTCACGTTTGTGCCATTTACAGGTGCCATTTTGACAATTACCACTGAAGTTGAGCTAAATTTGCCATTTCATTCTTGGTTCCAATGCCAAAAACTAGAGATTAGAGCATACAGAATGACAGTTTCAAACTTTTGATTTTTGACCATTTTTGACAGGCCATTTATCAAAAACGGCAAAATTGGGCCAAAATTCGTTTTCAAGGAAACAACAAGACAACACTTTTCCTGCATTTCACATACATCCTAAAGCACAGCAAATGCATCAGAACATGTCTAGCTCTTGAGGAAAGCCTAACCCTAACCCTAGCTTGGGCACTTCCAGACTACCGTACGTTGCGTAAACTTGCCCAAAAAGTTCCATGCTCAGGAAATTCCCCCAGTGCCTCCAAATGACTCAGAAACATTGCAAGTCACAGTTTTAAGCATTTTAAAATGCTCTGCAGTGAATCTTTTTTCAAATTTCCAGTTTGTCTTTCTTTTGGAATCTGCTGCTGAAATGGCTTATAAAATACTCACGTTTGTGCCATTTACAGGTGCCATTTTGACAATTACCACTGAAGTTGAGCTAAATTTGCCATTTCATTCTTGGTTCCAATGCCAAAAACTAGAGATTAGAGCATACAGAATGAAAGTTTCAAACTTTTGATTTTTGACCATTTTTGACAGGCGCGCGGCTTATCAAAAACGGCAAAATTGGGCCAAAATTCGTTTTCAAGGAAACAACAAGACAACACTTTTCCTGCACTTCACATACATCCTAAAGCACAGCAAATGCATCAGAACATGTCTAGCTCTTGAGGAAAGCCTAACCCTAACTCTAGCTTGGGCACTTCCAGACTACCGTACGTTGCGTAAACTTGCCCAAAAAGTTCCATTCTCAGGAAATTCCCCCAGTGCCTCCAAATGACTCAGAAACATTGCAAGTCACAGTTTTAAGCATTTTAAAATGCTCTGCAGTGAATCTTTTTTCAAATTTCCAGTTTGTCTTTCTTTTGGAATCTGCTGCTGAAATGGCTTATAAAGTACTCACGTTTGTGCCATTTACAGGTGCCATTTTGACAATTACCACTGAAGTTGAGCTAAATTTGCCATTTCATTCTTGGTTCCAATGCCAAAAACTAGAGATTAGAGCATACAGAATGAAAGTTTCAAACTTTTGATTTTTGACCATTTTTGACAGGCGCGCGGCTTATCAAAAACGGCAAAATTGGGCCAAAATTCGTTTTCAAGGAAACAACAAGACAACACTTTTCCTGCATTTCACATACATCCTAAAGCACAGCAAATGCATCAGAACATGTCTAGCTCTTGAGGAAAGCCTAACCCTAACCCTAGCTTGGGCACTTCCAGACTACCGTACGTTGCGTAAACTTGCCCAAAAAGTTCCATGCTCAGGAAATTCCCCCAGTGCCTCCAAATGACTCAGAAACATTGCAAGTCACAGTTTTAAGCATTTTAAAATGCTCTGCAGTGAATCTTTTTTCAAATTTCCAGTTTGTCTTTCTTTTGGAATCTGCTGCTGAAATGGCTTATAAAATACTCACGTTTGTGCCATTTACAGGTGCCATTTTGACAGTTACCACTGAACTTGAGCTAAATTTGCCATTTCATTCTTGGTTCCAATGCCAAAAACTAGAGATTAGAGCATACAGAATGAAAGTTTCAAACTTTTGATTTTTGACCATTTTTGACAGGCGCGCGGCTTATCAAAAACGGCAAAATTGGGCCAAAATTCGTTTTCAAGGAAACAACAAGACAACACTTTTCCTGCATTTCACATACATCCTAAAGCACAGCAAATGCATCAGAACATGTCTAGCTCTTGAGGAAAGCCTAACCCTAACCCTAGCTTGGGCACTTCCAGACTACTGTACGTTGCGTAAACTTGCCCAAAAAGTTCCATGCTCAGGAAATTCCCCCAGTGCCTCCAAATGACTCAGAAACATTGCAAGTCACAGTTTTAAGCATTTTAAAATGCTCTGCAGTGAATCTTTTTTCAAATTTCCAGTTTGTCTTTCTTTTGGAATCTGCTGCTGAAATGGCTTATAAAATACTCACGTTTGTGCCATTTACAGGTGCCATTTTGACAGTTACCACTGAACTTGAGCTAAATTTGCCATTTCATTCTTGGTTCCAATGCCAAAAACTAGAGATTAGAGCATACAGAATGAAAGTTTCAAACTTTTGATTTTTGACCATTTTTGACAGGCGCGCGGCTTATCAAAAACGGCAAAATTGGGCCAAAATTCGTTTTCAAGGAAACAACAAGACAACACTTTTTCTGCATTTCACATACATCCTAAAGCACAGCAAATGCATCAGAACATGTCTAGCTCTTGAGGAAAGCCTAACCCTAACCCTAGCTTGGGCACTTCCAGACTACCGTACGTTGCGTAAACTTGCCCAAAAAGTTCCATGCTCAGGAAATTCCCCCAGTGCCTCCAAATGACTCAGAAACATTGCAAGTCACAGTTTTAAGCATTTTAAAATGCTCTGCAGTGAATCTTTTTTCAAATTTCCAGTTTGTCTTTCTTTTGGAATCTGCTGCTGAAATGGCTTATAAAATACTCACGTTTGTGCCATTTACAGGTGCCATTTTGACAATTACCACTGAAGTTGAGCTAAATTTGCCATTTCATTCTTGGTTCCAATGCCAAAAACTAGAGATTAGAGCATACAGAATGAAAGTTTCAAACTTTTGATTTTTGACCATTTTTGACAGGCGCGCGGCTTATCAAAAACGGCAAAATTGGGCCAAAATTCGTTTTCAAGGAAACAACAAGACAACACTTTTCCTGCATTTCACATACATCCTAAAGCACAGAAAATGGATCAGAACATGTCTAGCTCTTGAGGAAAGCCTAACCCTAACCCTAGCTTGGGCACTTCCAGACTACCGTACGTTGCGTAAACTTGCCCAAAAAGTTCCATGCTCAGGAAATTCCCCCAGTGCCTCCAAATGACTCAGAAACATTGCAAGTCACAGTTTTAAGCATTTTAAAATGCTCTGCAGTGAATCTTTTTTCAAATTTCCAGTTTGTCTTTCTTTTGGAATCTGCTGCTGAAATGGCTTATAAAGTACTCACGTTTGTGCCATTTACAGGTGCCATTTTGACAATTACCACTGAAGTTGAGCTAAATTTGCCATTTCATTCTTGGTTCCAATGCCAAAAACTAGAGATTAGAGCATACAGAATGAAAGTTTCAAACTTTTGATTTTTGACCATTTTTGACAGGCGCGCGGCTTATCAAAAACGGCAAAATTGGGCCAAAATTCGTTTTCAAGGAAACAACAAGACAACACTTTTCCTGCATTTCACATACATCCTAAAGCACAGCAAATGCATCAGAACATGTCTAGCTCTTGAGGAAAGCCTAACCCTAACTCTAGCTTGGGCACTTCCAGACTACCGTACGTTGCGTAAACTTGCCCAAAAAGTTCCATTCTCAGGAAATTCCCCCTGTGCCTCCAAATGACTCAGAAACATTGCAAGTCACAGTTTTAAGCATTTTAAAATGCTCTGCAGTGAATCTTTTTTCAAATTTCCAGTTTGTCTTTCTTTTGGAATCTGCTGCTGAAATGGCTTATAAAATACTCACGTTTGTGCCATTTACAGGTGCCATTTTGACAGTTACCACAGAAGTTGAGCTAAATTTGCCATTTCATTCTTGGTTCCAATGCCAAAAACTAGAGATTAGAGCATACAGAATGACAGTTTCAAACTTTTGATTTTTGACCATTTTTGACAGGCGCGCGGCTTATCAAAAACGGCAAAATTGGGCCAAAATTCGTTTTCAAGGAAACAACAAGACAACACTTTTTCTGCATTTCACATACATCCTAAAGCACAGCAAATGCATCAGAACATGTCTAGCTCTTGAGGAAAGCCTAACCCTAACCCTAGCCTGGGCACTTCCAGACTACCGTACGTTGCGTAAACTTGCCCAAAAAGTTCCATGCTCAGGAAATTCCCCCAGTGCCTCCAAATGACTCAGAAACATTGCAAGTCACAGTTTTAAGCATTTTAAAATGCTCTGCAGTGAATCTTTTTTCAAATTTCCAGTTTGTCTTTCTTTTGGAATATGCTGCTGAAATGGCTTATAAAATACTCACGTTTGTGCCATTTACAGGTGCCATTTTGACAATTACCACTGAAGTTGAGCTAAATTTGCCATTTCATTCTTGGTTCCAATGCCAAAAACTAGAGATTAGAGCATACAGAATGACAGTTTCAAACTTTTGATTTTTGACCATTTTTGACAGGCGCGCGGCTTATCAAAAACGGCAAAATTGGGCCAAAATTCGTTTTCAAGGAAACAACAAGACAACACTTTTCCTGCATTTCACATACATCCTAAAGCACAGCAAATGCATCAGAACATGTCTAGCTCTTGAGGAAAGCCTAACCCTAACCCTAGCTTGGGCACTTCCAGACTACCGTACGTTGCGTAAACTTGCCCAAAAAGTTCCATGCTCAGGAAATTCCCCCAGTGCCTCCAAATGACTCAGAAACATTGCAAGTCACAGTTTTAAGCATTTTAAAATGCTCTGCAGTGAATCTTTTTTCAAATTTCCAGTTTGTCTTTCTTTTGGAATCTGCTGCTGAAATGGCTTATAAAATACTCACGTTTGTGCCATTTACAGGTGCCATTTTGACAATTACCACTGAAGTTGAGCTAAATTTGCCATTTCATTCTTGGTTCCAATGCCAAAAACTAGAGATTAGAGCATACAGAATGAAAGTTTCAAACTTTTGATTTTTGACCATTTTTGACAGGCGCGCGGCTTATCAAAAACGGCAAAATTGGGCCAAAATTCGTTTTCAAGGAAACAACAAGACAACACTTTTCCTGCATTTCACATACATCCTAAAGCACAGCAAATGCATCAGAACATGTCTAGCTCTTGAGGAAAGCCTAACCCTAACCCTAGCTTGGGCACTTCCAGACTACCGTACGTTGCGTAAACTTGCCCAAAAAGTTCCATGCTCAGGAAATTCCCCCAGTGCCTCCAAATGACTCAGAAACATTGCAAGTCACAGTTTTAAGCATTTTAAAATGCTCTGCAGTGAATCTTTTTTCAAATTTCCAGTTTGTCTTTCTTTTGGAATCTGCTGCTGAAATGGCTTATAAAATACTCACGTTTGTGCCATTTACAGGTGCCATTTTGACAGTTACCACTGAAGTTGAGCTAAATTTGCCATTTCATTCTTGGTTCCAATGCCAAAAACTAGAGATTAGAGCATACAGAATGAAAGTTTCAAACTTTTGATTTTTGACCATTTTTGACAGGCGCGCGGCTTATCAAAAACGGCAAAATTGGGCCAAAATTCGTTTTCAAGGAAACAACAAGACAACACTTTTCCTGCATTTCACATACATCCTAAAGCACAGCAAATGCATCAGAACATGTCTAGCTCTTGAGGAAAGCCTAACCCTAACCCTAGCTTGGGCACTTCCAGACTACCGTACGTTGCGTAAACTTGCCCAAAAAGTTCCATGCTCAGGAAATTCCCCCAGTGCCTCCAAATGACTCAGAAACATTGCAAGTCACAGTTTTAAGCATTTTAAAATGCTCTGCAGTGAATCTTTTTTCAAATTTCCAGTTTGTCTTTCTTTTGGAATCTGCTGCTGAAATGGCTTATAAAATACTCACGTTTGTGCCATTTACAGGTGCCATTTTGACAATTACCACTGAAGTTGAGCTAAATTTGCCATTTCATTCTTGGTTCCAATGCCAAAAACTAGAGATTAGAGCATACAGAATGAAAGTTTCAAACTTTTGATTTTTGACCATTTTTGACAGGCGCGCGGCTTATCAAAAACGGCAAAATTGGGCCAAAATTCGTTTTCAAGGAAACAACAAGACAACACTTTTCCTGCATTTCACATACATCCTAAAGCACAGCAAATGCATCAGAACATGTCTAGCTCTTGAGGAAAGCCTAACCCTAACTCTAGCTTGGGCACTTCCAGACTACCGTACGTTGCGTAAACTTGCCCAAAAAGTTCCATTCTCAGGAAATTCCCCCTGTGCCTCCAAATGACTCAGAAACATTGCAAGTCACAGTTTTAAGCATTTTAAAATGCTCTGCAGTGAATCTTTTTTCAAATTTCCAGTTTGTCTTTCTTTTGGAATCTGCTGCTGAAATGGCTTATAAAATACTCACGTTTGTGCCATTTACAGGTGCCATTTTGACAATTACCACTGAAGTTGAGCTAAATTTGCCATTTCATTCTTGGTTCCAATGCCAAAAACTAGAGATTAGAGCATACAGAATGAAAGTTTCAAACTTTTGATTTTTGACCATTTTTGACAGGCGCGCGGCTTATCAAAAACGGCAAAATTGGGCCAAAATTCGTTTTCAAGGAAACAACAAGACAACACTTTTTCTGCATTTCACATACATCCTAAAGCACAGCAAATGCATCAGAACATGTCTAGCTCTTGAGGAAAGCCTAACCCTAACCCTAGCTTGGGCACTTCCAGACTACCGTACGTTGCGTAAACTTGCCCAAAAAGTTCCATGCTCAGGAAATTCCCCCAGTGCCTCCAAATGACTCAGAAACATTGCAAGTCACAGTTTTAAGCATTTTAAAATGCTCTGCATTGAATCTTTTTTCAAATTTCCAGTTTGTCTTTCTTTTGGAATCTGCTGCTGAAATGGCTTATAAAATACTCACGTTTGTGCCATTTACAGGTGCCATTTTGACAATTACCACTGAAGTTGAGCTAAATTTGCCATTTCATTCTTGGTTCCAATGCCAAAAACTAGAGATTAGAGCATACAGAATGAAAGTTTCAAACTTTTGATTTTTGACCATTTTTGACAGGCGCGCGGCTTATCAAAAACGGCAAAATTGGGCCAAAATTCGTTTTCAAGGAAACAACAAGACAACACTTTTCCTGCATTTCACATACATCCTAAAGCACAGAAAATGGATCAGAACATGTCTAGCTCTTGAGGAAAGCCTAACCCTAACCCTAGCTTGGGCACTTCCAGACTACCGTACGTTGCGTAAACTTGCCCAAAAAGTTCCATGCTCAGGAAATTCCCCCAGTGCCTCCAAATGACTCAGAAACATTGCAAGTCACAGTTTTAAGCATTTTAAAATGCTCTGCAGTGAATCTTTTTTCAAATTTCCAGTTTGTCTTTCTTTTGGAATCTGCTGCTGAAATGGCTTATAAAGTACTCACGTTTGTGCCATTTACAGGTGCCATTTTGACAATTACCACTGAAGTTGAGCTAAATTTGCCATTTCATTCTTGGTTCCAATGCCAAAAACTAGAGATTAGAGCATACAGAATGAAAGTTTCAAACTTTTGATTTTTGACCATTTTTGACAGGCGCGCGGCTTATCAAAAACGGCAAAATTGGGCCAAAATTCGTTTTCAAGGAAACAACAAGACAACACTTTTCCTGCATTTCACATACATCCTAAAGCACAGCAAATGCATCAGAACATGTCTAGCTCTTGAGGAAAGCCTAACCCTAACTCTAGCTTGGGCACTTCCAGACTACCGTACGTTGCGTAAACTTGCCCAAAAAGTTCCATTCTCAGGAAATTCCCCCTGTGCCTCCAAATGACTCAGAAACATTGCAAGTCACAGTTTTAAGCATTTTAAAATGCTCTGCAGTGAATCTTTTTTCAAATTTCCAGTTTGTCTTTCTTTTGGAATCTGCTGCTGAAATATCTTATAAAATACTCACGTTTGTGCCATTTACAGGTGCCATTTTGACAGTTACCACAGAAGTTGAGCTAAATTTGCCATTTCATTCTTGGTTCCAATGCCAAAAACTAGAGATTAGAGCATACAGAATGACAGTTTCAAACTTTTGATTTTTGACCATTTTTGACAGGCGCGCGGCTTATCAAAAACGGCAAAATTGGGCCAAAATTCGTTTTCAAGGAAACAACAAGACAACACTTTTTCTGCATTTCACATACATCCTAAAGCACAGCAAATGCATCAGAACATGTCTAGCTCTTGAGGAAAGCCTAACCCTAACCCTAGCCTGGGCACTTCCAGACTACCGTACGTTGCGTAAACTTGCCCAAAAAGTTCCATGCTCAGGAAATTCCCCCAGTGCCTCCAAATGACTCAGAAACATTGCAAGTCACAGTTTTAAGCATTTTAAAATGCTCTGCAGTGAATCTTTTTTCAAATTTCCAGTTTGTCTTTCTTTTGGAATATGCTGCTGAAATGGCTTATAAAATACTCACGTTTGTGCCATTTACAGGTGCCATTTTGACAATTACCACTGAAGTTGAGCTAAATTTGCCATTTCATTCTTGGTTCCAATGCCAAAAACTAGAGATTAGAGCATACAGAATGACAGTTTCAAACTTTTGATTTTTGACCATTTTTGACAGGCGCGCGGCTTATCAAAAACGGCAAAATTGGGCCAAAATTCGTTTTCAAGGAAACAACAAGACAACACTTTTCCTGCATTTCACATACATCCTAAAGCACAGCAAATGCATCAGAACATGTCTAGCTCTTGAGGAAAGCCTAACCCTAACCCTAGCTTGGGCACTTCCAGACTACCGTACGTTGCGTAAACTTGCCCAAAAAGTTCCATGCTCAGGAAATTCCCCCAGTGCCTCCAAATGACTCAGAAACATTGCAAGTCACAGTTTTAAGCATTTTAAAATGCTCTGCAGTGAATCTTTTTTCAAATTTCCAGTTTGTCTTTCTTTTGGAATCTGCTGCTGAAATGGCTTATAAAATACTCACGTTTGTGCCATTTACAGGTGCCATTTTGACAATTACCACTGAAGTTGAGCTAAATTTGCCATTTCATTCTTGGTTCCAATGCCAAAAACTAGAGATTAGAGCATACAGAATGAAAGTTTCAAACTTTTGATTTTTGACCATTTTTGACAGGCGCGCGGCTTATCAAAAACGGCAAAATTGGGCCAAAATTCGTTTTCAAGGAAACAACAAGACAACACTTTTCCTGCATTTCACATACATCCTAAAGCACAGCAAATGCATCAGAACATGTCTAGCTCTTGAGGAAAGCCTAACCCTAACCCTAGCTTGGGCACTTCCAGACTACCGTACGTTGCGTAAACTTGCCCAAAAAGTTCCATGCTCAGGAAATTCCCCCAGTGCCTCCAAATGACTCAGAAACATTGCAAGTCACAGTTTTAAGCATTTTAAAATGCTCTGCAGTGAATCTTTTTTCAAATTTCCAGTTTGTCTTTCTTTTGGAATCTGCTGCTGAAATGGCTTATAAAATACTCACGTTTGTGCCATTTACAGGTGCCATTTTGACAGTTACCACTGAAGTTGAGCTAAATTTGCCATTTCATTCTTGGTTCCAATGCCAAAAACTAGAGATTAGAGCATACAGAATGAAAGTTTCAAACTTTTGATTTTTGACCATTTTTGACAGGCGCGCGGCTTATCAAAAACGGCAAAATTGGGCCAAAATTCGTTTTCAAGGAAACAACAAGACAACACTTTTCCTGCATTTCACATACATCCTAAAGCACAGCAAATGCATCAGAACATGTCTAGCTCTTGAGGAAAGCCTAACCCTAACCCTAGCTTGGGCACTTCCAGACTACCGTACGTTGCGTAAACTTGCCCAAAAAGTTCCATGCTCAGGAAATTCCCCCAGTGCCTCCAAATGACTCAGAAACATTGCAAGTCACAGTTTTAAGCATTTTAAAATGCTCTGCAGTGAATCTTTTTTCAAATTTCCAGTTTGTCTTTCTTTTGGAATCTGCTGCTGAAATGGCTTATAAAATACTCACGTTTGTGCCATTTACAGGTGCCATTTTGACAATTACCACTGAAGTTGAGCTAAATTTGCCATTTCATTCTTGGTTCCAATGCCAAAAACTAGAGATTAGAGCATACAGAATGAAAGTTTCAAACTTTTGATTTTTGACCATTTTTGACAGGCGCGCGGCTTATCAAAAACGGCAAAATTGGGCCAAAATTCGTTTTCAAGGAAACAACAAGACAACACTTTTCCTGCATTTCACATACATCCTAAAGCACAGCAAATGCATCAGAACATGTCTAGCTCTTGAGGAAAGCCTAACCCTAACTCTAGCTTGGGCACTTCCAGACTACCGTACGTTGCGTAAACTTGCCCAAAAAGTTCCATTCTCAGGAAATTCCCCCTGTGCCTCCAAATGACTCAGAAACATTGCAAGTCACAGTTTTAAGCATTTTAAAATGCTCTGCAGTGAATCTTTTTTCAAATTTCCAGTTTGTCTTTCTTTTGGAATCTGCTGCTGAAATGGCTTATAAAATACTCACGTTTGTGCCATTTACAGGTGCCATTTTGACAGTTACCACTGAAGTTGAGCTAAATTTGCCATTTCATTCTTGGTTCCAATGCCAAAAACTAGAGATTAGAGCATACAGAATGACAGTTTCAAACTTTTGATTTTTGACCATTTTTGACAGGCGCGCGGCTTATCAAAAACGGCAAAATTGGGCCAAAATTCGTTTTCAAGGAAACAACAAGACAACACTTTTTCTGCATTTCACATACATCCTAAAGCACAGCAAATGCATCAGAACATGTCTAGCTCTTGAGGAAAGCCTAACCCTAACCCTAGCTTGGGCACTTCCAGACTACCGTACGTTGCGTAAACTTGCCCAAAAAGTTCCATGCTCAGGAAATTCCCCCAGTGCCTCCAAATGACTCAGAAACATTGCAAGTCACAGTTTTAAGCATTTTAAAATGCTCTGCAGTGAATCTTTTTTCAAATTTCCAGTTTGTCTTTCTTTTGGAATCTGCTGCTGAAATGGCTTATAAAATACTCACGTTTGTGCCATTTACAGGTGCCATTTTGACAATTACCACTGAAGTTGAGCTAAATTTGCCATTTCATTCTTGGTTCCAATGCCAAAAACTAGAGATTAGAGCATACAGAATGAAAGTTTCAAACTTTTGATTTTTGACCATTTTTGACAGGCGCGCGGCTTATCAAAAACGGCAAAATTGGGCCAAAATTCGTTTTCAAGGAAACAACAAGACAACACTTTTCCTGCATTTCACATACATCCTAAAGCACAGCAAATGCATCAGAACATGTCTAGCTCTTGAGGAAAGCCTAACCCTAACTCTAGCTTGGGCACTTCCAGACTACCGTACGTTGCGTAAACTTGCCCAAAAAGTTCCATGCTCAGGAAATTCCCCCTGTGCCTCCAAATGACTCAGAAACATTGCAAGTCACAGTTTTAAGCATTTTAAAATGCTCTGCAGTGAATCTTTTTTCAAATTTCCAGTTTGTCTTTCTTTTGGAATCTGCTGCTGAAATGGCTTATAAAATACTCACGTTTGTGCCATTTACAGGTGCCATTTTGACAGTTACCACTGAAGTTGAGCTAAATTTGCCATTTCATTCTTGGTTCCAATGCCAAAAACTAGAGATTAGAGCATACAGAATGAAAGTTTCAAACTTTTGATTTTTGACCATTTTTGACAGGCGCGCGGCTTATCAAAAACGGCAAAATTGGGCCAAAATTCGTTTTCAAGGAAACAACAAGACAACACTTTTCCTGCATTTCACATACATCCTAAAGCACAGCAAATGCATCAGAACATGTCTAGCTCTTGAGGAAAGCCTAACCCTAACTCTAGCTTGGGCACTTCCAGACTACCGTACGTTGTGTAAACTTGCCCAAAAAGTTCCATTCTCAGGAAATTCCCCCTGTGCCTCCAAATGACTCAGAAACATTGCAAGTCACAGTTTTAAGCATTTTAAAATGCTCTGCAGTGAATCTTTTTTCAAATTTCCAGTTTGTCTTTCTTTTGGAATCTGCTGCTGAAATAGCTTATAAAATACTCACGTTTGTGCCATTTACAGGTGCCATTTTGACAGTTACCACTGAAGTTGAGCTAAATTTGCCATTTCATTCTTGGTTCCAATGCCAAAAACTAGAGATTAGAGCATACAGAATGACAGTTTCAAACTTTTGATTTTTGACCATTTTTGACAGGCGCGGCTTATCAAAAACGGCAAAATTGGGCCAAAATTCGTTTTCAAGGAAACAACAAGACAACACTTTTCCTGCATTTCACATACATCCTAAAGCACAGCAAATGCATCAGAACATGTCTAGCTCTTGAGGAAAGCCTAACCCTAACCCTAGCTTGGGCACTTCCAGACTACCGTACGTTGCGTAAACTTGCCCAAAAAGTTCCATGCTCAGGAAATTCCCCCAGTGCCTCCAAATGACTCAGAAACATTGCAAGTCACAGTTTTAAGAATTTTAAAATGCTCTGCAGTGAATCTTTTTTCAAATTTCCAGTTTGTCTTTCTTTTGGAATCTGCTGCTGAAATGGCTTATAAAATACTCACGTTTGTGCCATTTACAGGTGCCATTTTGACAATTACCACTGAAGTTGAGCTAAATTTGCCATTTCATTCTTGGTTCCAATGCCAAAAACTAGAGATTAGAGCATACAGAATGAAAGTTTCAAACTTTTGATTTTTGACCATTTTTGACAGGCGCGCGGCTTATCAAAAACGGCAAAATTGGGCCAAAATTCGTTTTCAAGGAAACAACAAGACAACACTTTTTCTGCATTTCACATACATCCTAAAGCACAGCAAATGCATCAGAACATGTCTAGCTCTTGAGGAAAGCCTAACCCTAACCCTAGCTTGGGCACTTCCAGACTACCGTACGTTGCGTAAACTTGCCCAAAAAGTTCCATGCTCAGGAAATTCCCCCAGTGCCTCCAAATGACTCAGAAACATTGCAAGTCACAGTTTTAAGCATTTTAAAATGCTCTGCAGTGAATCTTTTTTCAAATTTCCAGTTTGTCTTTCTTTTGGAATCTGCTGCTGAAATGGCTTATAAAATACTCACGTTTGTGCCATTTACAGGTGCCATTTTGACAGTTACCACTGAAGTTGAGCTAAATTTGCCATTTCATTCTTGGTTCCAATGCCAAAAACTAGAGATTAGAGCATACAGAATGACAGTTTCAAACTTTTGATTTTTGACCATTTTTGACAGGCGCGCGGCTTATCAAAAACGGCAAAATTGGGCCAAAATTCGTTTTCAAGGAAACAACAAGACAACACTTTTTCTGCATTTCACATACATCCTAAAGCACAGCAAATGCATCAGAACATGTCTAGCTCTTGAGGAAAGCCTAACCCTAACCCTAGCTTGGGCACTTCCAGACTACCGTACGTTGCGTAAACTTGCCCAAAAAGTTCCATGCTCAGGAAATTCCCCCAGTGCCTCCAAATGACTCAGAAACATTGCAAGTCACAGTTTTAAGCATTTTAAAATGCTCTGCAGTGAATCTTTTTTCAAATTTCCAGTTTGTCTTTCTTTTGGAATCTGCTGCTGAAATGGCTTATAAAATACTCACGTTTGTGCCATTTACAGGTGCCATTTTGACAGTTACCACTGAAGTTGAGCTAAATTTGCCATTTCATTCTTGGTTCCAATGCCAAAAACTAGAGATTAGAGCATACAGAATGACAGTTTCAAACTTTTGATTTTTGACCATTTTTGACAGGCGCGCGGCTTATCAAAAACGGCAAAATTGGGCCAAAATTCGTTTTCAAGGAAACAACAAGACAACACTTTTCCTGCATTTCACATACATCCTAAAGCACAGCAAATGCATCAGAACATGTCTAGCTCTTGAGGAAAGCCTAACCCTAACCCTAGCTTGGGCACTTCCAGACTACCGTACGTTGCGTAAACTTGCCCAAAAAGTTCCATGCTCAGGAAATTCCCCCAGTGCCTCCAAATGACTCAGAAACATTGCAAGTCACAGTTTTAAGCATTTTAAAATGCTCTGCAGTGAATCTTTTTTCAAATTTCCAGTTTGTCTTTCTTTTGGAATCTGCTGCTGAAATGGCTTATAAAATACTCACGTTTGTGCCATTTACAGGTGCCATTTTGACAATTACCACTGAAGTTGAGCTAAATTTGCCATTTCATTCTTGGTTCCAATGCCAAAAACTAGAGATTAGAGCATACAGAATGAAAGTTTCAAACTTTTGATTTTTGACCATTTTTGACAGGCGCGCGGCTTATCAAAAACGGCAAAATTGGGCCAAAATTCGTTTTCAAGGAAACAACAAGACAACACTTTTCCTGCATTTCACATACATCCTAAAGCACAGCAAATGCATCAGAACATGTCTAGCTCTTGAGGAAAGCCTAACCCTAACCCTAGCTTGGGCACTTCCAGACTACCGTACGTTGCGTAAACTTGCCCAAAAAGTTCCATGCTCAGGAAATTCCCCCAGTGCCTCCAAATGACTCAGAAACATTGCAAGTCACAGTTTTAAGCATTTTAAAATGCTCTGCAGTGAATCTTTTTTCAAATTTCCAGTTTGTCTTTCTTTTGGAATCTGCTGCTGAAATGGCTTATAAAATACTCACGTTTGTGCCATTTACAGGTGCCATTTTGACAGTTACCACTGAAGTTGAGCTAAATTTGCCATTTCATTCTTGGTTCCAATGCCAAAAACTAGAGATTAGAGCATACAGAATGAAAGTTTCAAACTTTTGATTTTTGACCATTTTTGACAGGCGCGCGGCTTATCAAAAACGGCAAAATTGGGCCAAAATTCGTTTTCAAGGAAACAACAAGACAACACTTTTCCTGCATTTCACATACATCCTAAAGCACAGCAAATGCATCAGAACATGTCTAGCTCTTGAGGAAAGCCTAACCCTAACCCTAGCTTGGGCACTTCCAGACTACCGTACGTTGCGTAAACTTGCCCAAAAAGTTCCATGCTCAGGAAATTCCCCCAGTGCCTCCAAATGACTCAGAAACATTGCAAGTCACAGTTTTAAGCATTTTAAAATGCTCTGCAGTGAATCTTTTTTCAAATTTCCAGTTTGTCTTTCTTTTGGAATCTGCTGCTGAAATGGCTTATAAAATACTCACGTTTGTGCCATTTACAGGTGCCATTTTGACAATTACCACTGAAGTTGAGCTAAATTTGCCATTTCATTCTTGGTTCCAATGCCAAAAACTAGAGATTAGAGCATACAGAATGAAAGTTTCAAACTTTTGATTTTTGACCATTTTTGACAGGCGCGCGGCTTATCAAAAACGGCAAAATTGGGCCAAAATTCGTTTTCAAGGAAACAACAAGACAACACTTTTCCTGCATTTCACATACATCCTAAAGCACAGCAAATGCATCAGAACATGTCTAGCTCTTGAGGAAAGCCTAACCCTAACTCTAGCTTGGGCACTTCCAGACTACCGTACGTTGCGTAAACTTGCCCAAAAAGTTCCATTCTCAGGAAATTCCCCCTGTGCCTCCAAATGACTCAGAAACATTGCAAGTCACAGTTTTAAGCATTTTAAAATGCTCTGCAGTGAATCTTTTTTCAAATTTCCAGTTTGTCTTTCTTTTGGAATCTGCTGCTGAAATGGCTTATAAAATACTCACGTTTGTGCCATTTACAGGTGCCATTTTGACAGTTACCACTGAAGTTGAGCTAAATTTGCCATTTCATTCTTGGTTCCAATGCCAAAAACTAGAGATTAGAGCATACAGAATGACAGTTTCAAACTTTTGATTTTTGACCATTTTTGACAGGCGCGCGGCTTATCAAAAACGGCAAAATTGGGCCAAAATTCGTTTTCAAGGAAACAACAAGACAACACTTTTTCTGCATTTCACATACATCCTAAAGCACAGCAAATGCATCAGAACATGTCTAGCTCTTGAGGAAAGCCTAACCCTAACCCTAGCTTGGGCACTTCCAGACTACCGTACGTTGCGTAAACTTGCCCAAAAAGTTCCATGCTCAGGAAATTCCCCCAGTGCCTCCAAATGACTCAGAAACATTGCAAGTCACAGTTTTAAGCATTTTAAAATGCTCTGCAGTGAATCTTTTTTCAAATTTCCAGTTTGTCTTTCTTTTGGAATCTGCTGCTGAAATGGCTTATAAAATACTCACGTTTGTGCCATTTACAGGTGCCATTTTGACAATTACCACTGAAGTTGAGCTAAATTTGCCATTTCATTCTTGGTTCCAATGCCAAAAACTAGAGATTAGAGCATACAGAATGAAAGTTTCAAACTTTTGATTTTTGACCATTTTTGACAGGCGCGCGGCTTATCAAAAACGGCAAAATTGGGCCAAAATTCGTTTTCAAGGAAACAACAAGACAACACTTTTCCTGCATTTCACATACATCCTAAAGCACAGCAAATGCATCAGAACATGTCTAGCTCTTGAGGAAAGCCTAACCCTAACTCTAGCTTGGGCACTTCCAGACTACCGTACGTTGCGTAAACTTGCCCAAAAAGTTCCATGCTCAGGAAATTCCCCCTGTGCCTCCAAATGACTCAGAAACATTGCAAGTCACAGTTTTAAGCATTTTAAAATGCTCTGCAGTGAATCTTTTTTCAAATTTCCAGTTTGTCTTTCTTTTGGAATCTGCTGCTGAAATGGCTTATAAAATACTCACGTTTGTGCCATTTACAGGTGCCATTTTGACAGTTACCACTGAAGTTGAGCTAAATTTGCCATTTCATTCTTGGTTCCAATGCCAAAAACTAGAGATTAGAGCATACAGAATGAAAGTTTCAAACTTTTGATTTTTGACCATTTTTGACAGGCGCGCGGCTTATCAAAAACGGCAAAATTGGGCCAAAATTCGTTTTCAAGGAAACAACAAGACAACACTTTTCCTGCATTTCACATACATCCTAAAGCACAGCAAATGCATCAGAACATGTCTAGCTCTTGAGGAAAGCCTAACCCTAACTCTAGCTTGGGCACTTCCAGACTACCGTACGTTGTGTAAACTTGCCCAAAAAGTTCCATTCTCAGGAAATTCCCCCTGTGCCTCCAAATGACTCAGAAACATTGCAAGTCACAGTTTTAAGCATTTTAAAATGCTCTGCAGTGAATCTTTTTTCAAATTTCCAGTTTGTCTTTCTTTTGGAATCTGCTGCTGAAATAGCTTATAAAATACTCACGTTTGTGCCATTTACAGGTGCCATTTTGACAGTTACCACTGAAGTTGAGCTAAATTTGCCATTTCATTCTTGGTTCCAATGCCAAAAACTAGAGATTAGAGCATACAGAATGACAGTTTCAAACTTTTGATTTTTGACCATTTTTGACAGGCGCGGCTTATCAAAAACGGCAAAATTGGGCCAAAATTCGTTTTCAAGGAAACAACAAGACAACACTTTTCCTGCATTTCACATACATCCTAAAGCACAGCAAATGCATCAGAACATGTCTAGCTCTTGAGGAAAGCCTAACCCTAACCCTAGCTTGGGCACTTCCAGACTACCGTACGTTGCGTAAACTTGCCCAAAAAGTTCCATGCTCAGGAAATTCCCCCAGTGCCTCCAAATGACTCAGAAACATTGCAAGTCACAGTTTTAAGAATTTTAAAATGCTCTGCAGTGAATCTTTTTTCAAATTTCCAGTTTGTCTTTCTTTTGGAATCTGCTGCTGAAATGGCTTATAAAATACTCACGTTTGTGCCATTTACAGGTGCCATTTTGACAATTACCACTGAAGTTGAGCTAAATTTGCCATTTCATTCTTGGTTCCAATGCCAAAAACTAGAGATTAGAGCATACAGAATGAAAGTTTCAAACTTTTGATTTTTGACCATTTTTGACAGGCGCGCGGCTTATCAAAAACGGCAAAATTGGGCCAAAATTCGTTTTCAAGGAAACAACAAGACAACACTTTTTCTGCATTTCACATACATCCTAAAGCACAGCAAATGCATCAGAACATGTCTAGCTCTTGAGGAAAGCCTAACCCTAACCCTAGCTTGGGCACTTCCAGACTACCGTACGTTGCGTAAACTTGCCCAAAAAGTTCCATGCTCAGGAAATTCCCCCAGTGCCTCCAAATGACTCAGAAACATTGCAAGTCACAGTTTTAAGCATTTTAAAATGCTCTGCAGTGAATCTTTTTTCAAATTTCCAGTTTGTCTTTCTTTTGGAATCTGCTGCTGAAATGGCTTATAAAATACTCACGTTTGTGCCATTTACAGGTGCCATTTTGACAGTTACCACTGAAGTTGAGCTAAATTTGCCATTTCATTCTTGGTTCCAATGCCAAAAACTAGAGATTAGAGCATACAGAATGACAGTTTCAAACTTTTGATTTTTGACCATTTTTGACAGGCGCGCGGCTTATCAAAAACGGCAAAATTGGGCCAAAATTCGTTTTCAAGGAAACAACAAGACAACACTTTTTCTGCATTTCACATACATCCTAAAGCACAGCAAATGCATCAGAACATGTCTAGCTCTTGAGGAAAGCCTAACCCTAACCCTAGCTTGGGCACTTCCAGACTACCGTACGTTGCGTAAACTTGCCCAAAAAGTTCCATGCTCAGGAAATTCCCCCAGTGCCTCCAAATGACTCAGAAACATTGCAAGTCACAGTTTTAAGCATTTTAAAATGCTCTGCAGTGAATCTTTTTTCAAATTTCCAGTTTGTCTTTCTTTTGGAATCTGCTGCTGAAATGGCTTATAAAATACTCACGTTTGTGCCATTTACAGGTGCCATTTTGACAGTTACCACTGAAGTTGAGCTAAATTTGCCATTTCATTCTTGGTTCCAATGCCAAAAACTAGAGATTAGAGCATACAGAATGAAAGTTTCAAACTTTTGATTTTTGACAATTTTTGACAGGCGCGCGGCTTATCAAAAACGGCAAAATTGGGCCAAAATTCGTTTTCATGGAAACAACAAGACAACACTATTCCTGCATTTCACATACATCCTAAAGCACAGCAAATGCATCAGAACATGTCTAGCTCTTGAGGAAAGCCTAACCCTAACCCTAGCTTGGGCACTTCCAGACTACTGTACGTTGCGTAAACTTGCCCAAAAAGTTCCATGCTCAGGAAATTCCCCCAGTGCCTCCAAATGACTCAGAAACATTGCAAGTCACAGTTTTAAGAATTTTAAAATGCTCTGCAGTGAATCTTTTTTCAAATTTCCAGTTTGTCTTTCTTTTGGAATCTGCTGCTGAAATGGCTTATAAAATACTCACGTTTGTGCCATTTACAGGTGCCATTTTGACAATTACCACTGAAGTTGAGCTAAATTTGCCATTTCATTCTTGGTTCCAATGCCAAAAACTAGAGATTAGAGCATACAGAATGAAAGTTTCAAACTTTTGATTTTTGACCATTTTTGACAGGCGCGCGGCTTATCAAAAACGGCAAAATTGGGCCAAAATTCGTTTTCAAGGAAACAACAAGACAACACTTTTCCTGCATTTCACATACATCCTAAAGCACAGAAAATGGATCAGAACATGTCTAGCTCTTGAGGAAAGCCTAACCCTAACCCTAGCTTGGGCACTTCCAGACTACCGTACGTTGCGTAAACTTGCCCAAAAAGTTCCATGCTCAGGAAATTCCCCCAGTGCCTCCAAATGACTCAGAAACATTGCAAGTCACAGTTTTAAGCATTTTAAAATGCTCTGCAGTGAATCTTTTTTCAAATTTCCAGTTTGTCTTTCTTTTGGAATCTGCTGCTGAAATGGCTTATAAAATACTCACGTTTGTGCCATTTACAGGTGCCATTTTGACAATTACCACTGAAGTTGAGCTAAATTTGCCATTTCATTCTTGGTTCCAATGCCAAAAACTAGAGATTAGAGCATACAGAATGAAAGTTTCAAACTTTTGATTTTTGACCATTTTTGACAGGCGCGCGGCTTATCAAAAACGGCAAAATTGGGCCAAAATTCGTTTTCAAGGAAACAACAAGACAACACTTTTTCTGCATTTCACATACATCCTAAAGCACAGCAAATGCATCAGAACATGTCTAGCTCTTGAGGAAAGCCTAACCCTAACCCTAGCTTGGGCACTTCCAGACTACCGTACGTTGCGTAAACTTGCCCAAAAAGTTCCATGCTCAGGAAATTCCCCCAGTGCCTCCAAATGACTCAGAAACATTGCAAGTCACAGTTTTAAGCATTTTAAAATGCTCTGCAGTGAATCTTTTTTCAAATTTCCAGTTTGTCTTTCTTTTGGAATCTGCTGCTGAAATGGCTTATAAAATACTCACGTTTGTGCCATTTACAGGTGCCATTTTGACAATTACCACTGAAGTTGAGCTAAATTTGCCATTTCATTCTTGGTTCCAATGCCAAAAACTAGAGATTAGAGCATACAGAATGAAAGTTTCAAACTTTTGATTTTTGACCATTTTTGACAGGCGCGCGGCTTATCAAAAACGGCAAAATTGGGCCAAAATTCGTTTTCAAGGAAACAACAAGACAACACTTTTTCTGCATTTCACATACATCCTAAAGCACAGCAAATGCATCAGAACATGTCTAGCTCTTGAGGAAAGCCTAACCCTAACCCTAGCTTGGGCACTTCCAGACTACCGTACGTTGCGTAAACTTGCCCAAAAAGTTCCATGCTCAGGAAATTCCCCCAGTGCCTCCAAATGACTCAGAAACATTGCAAGTCACAGTTTTAAGCATTTTAAAATGCTCTGCAGTGAATCTTTTTTCAAATTTCCAGTTTGTCTTTCTTTTGGAATCTGCTGCTGAAATGGCTTATAAAATACTCACGTTTGTGCCATTTACAGGTGCCATTTTGACAATTACCACTGAAGTTGAGCTAAATTTGCCATTTCATTCTTGGTTCCAATGCCAAAAACTAGAGATTAGAGCATACAGAATGAAAGTTTCAAACTTTTGATTTTTGACCATTTTTGACAGGCGCGCGGCTTATCAAAAACGGCAAAATTGGGCCAAAATTCATTTTCAAGGAAACAACAAGACAACACTTTTTCTGCATTTCACATACATCCTAAAGCACAGCAAATGCATCAGAACATGTCTAGCTCTTGAGGAAAGCCTAACCCTAACCCTAGCTTGGGCACTTCCAGACTACCGTACGTTGCGTAAACTTGCCCAAAAAGTTCCATGCTCAGGAAATTCCCCCAGTGCCTCCAAATGACTCAGAAACATTGCAAGTCACAGTTTTAAGCATTTTAAAATGCTCTGCAGTGAATCTTTTTTCAAATTTCCAGTTTGTCTTTCTTTTGGAATCTGCTGCTGAAATGGCTTATAAAATACTCACGTTTGTGCCATTTACAGGTGCCATTTTGACAATTACCACTGAAGTTGAGCTAAATTTGCCATTTCATTCTTGGTTCCAATGCCAAAAACTAGAGATTAGAGCATACAGAATGAAAGTTTCAAACTTTTGATTTTTGACCATTTTTGACAGGCGCGCGGCTTATCAAAAACGGCAAAATTGGGCCAAAATTCGTTTTCAAGGAAACAACAAGACAACACTTTTCCTGCATTTCACATACATCCTAAAGCACAGCAAATGCATCAGAACATGTCTAGCCCTTGAGGAAAGCCTAACCCTAACCCTAGCTTGGGCACTTCCAGACTACCGTACGTTGCGTAAACTTGCCCAAAAAGTTCCATGCTCAGGAAATTCCCCCAGTGCCTCCAAATGACTCAGAAACATTGCAAGTCACAGTTTTAAGCATTTTAAAATGCTCTGCAGTGAATCTTTTTTCAAATTTCCAGTTTGTCTTTCTTTTGGAATCTGCTGCTGAAATGGCTTATAAAATACTCACGTTTGTGCCATTTACAGGTGCCATTTTGACAATTACCACTGAAGTTGAGCTAAATTTGCCATTTCATTCTTGGTTCCAATGTCAAAAACTAGAGATTAGAGCATATAGAATGAAAGTTTCAAACTTTTGATTTTTGACCATTTTTGACAGGCGCGCGGCTTATCAAAAACGGCAAAATTGGGCCAAAATTCGTTTTCAAGGAAACAACAAGACAACACTTTTCCTGCATTTCACATACATCCTAAAGCACAGCAAATGCATCAGAACATGTCTAACTCTTGAGGAACGCCTAACCCAAAACCCTAGCTTGGGCACTTCCAGACTACCGTACGTTGCGTAAACTTGCCCAAAAAGTTCCATGATCAAGAATTTCTCCCAGTGCCTCCAAATGACTCATAAACATTGCAAGTCACAGTTTTAAGCATTTTAAAATGCTCTGCAGTGAATCTTTTTTCAAATTTCCAGTTTGTCTTTCTTTTGGAATCTGCTGCTGAAATGGCTTATAAAATACTCACGTTTGTGCCATTTACAGGTGCCATTTTGACAATTACCACTGAAGTTGAGCTAAATTTGCCATTTCATTCTTGGTTCCAATGCCAAAAACTAGAGATTAGAGCATACAGAATGAAAGTTTCAAACTTTTGATTTTTGACCATTTTTGACAGGCGCGCGGCTTATCAAAAACGGCAAAATTGGGCCAAAATTCGTTTTCAAGGAAACAACAAGACAACACTTTTCCTGCATTTCACATACATCCTAAAGCACAGCAAATGCATCAGAACATGTCTAGCTCTTGAGGAAAGCCTAACCCTAACCCTAGCTTGGGCACTTCCAGACTACCGTACGTTGCGTAAACTTGCCCAAAAAGTTCCATGCTCAGGAAATTCCTCCAGTGCCTCCAAATGACTCAGAAACATTGCAAGTCACAGTTTTAAGCATTTTAAAATGCTCTGCAGTGAATCTTTTTTCAAATTTCCAGTTTGTCTTTCTTTTGGAATCTGCTGCTGAAATGGCTTATAAAATACTCACGTTTGTGCCATTTACAGGTGCCATTTTGACAATTACCACTGAAGTTGAGCTAAATTTGCCATTTCATTCTTGGTTCCAATGTCAAAAACTAGAGATTAGAGCATATAGAATGAAAGTTTCAAACTTTTGATTTTTGACCATTTTTGACAGGCGCGCGGCTTATCAAAAACGGCAAAATTGGGCCAAAATTCGTTTTCAAGGAAACAACAAGACAACACTTTTCCTGCATTTCACATACATCCTAAAGCACAGCAAATGCATCAGAACATGTCTAGCTCTTGAGGAAAGCCTAACCCAAAACCCTAGCTTGGGCACTTCCAGACTACCGTACGTTGCGTAAACTTGCCCAAAAAGTTCCATGATCAAGAATTTCTCCCAGTGCCTCCAAATGACTCATAAACATTGCAAGTCACAGTTTTAAGCATTTTAAAATGCTCTGCAGTGAATCTTTTTTCAAATTTCCAGTTTGTCTTTCTTTTGGAATCTGCTGCTGAAATGGCTTATAAAATACTCACGTTTGTGCCATTTACAGGTGCCATTTTGACAATTACCACTGAAGTTGAGCTAAATTTGCCATTTCATTCTTGGTTCCAATGCCAAAAACTAGAGATTAGAGCATACAGAATGAAAGTTTCAAACTTTTGATTTTTGACCATTTTTGACAGGCGCGCGGCTTATCAAAAACGGCAAAATTGGGCCAAAATTCGTTTTCAAGGAAACAACAAGACAACACTTTTCCTGCATTTCACATACATCCTAAAGCACAGCAAATGCATCAGAACATGTCTAGCTCTTGAGGAAAGCCTAACCCTAACCCTAGCTTGGGCACTTCCAGACTACCGTACGTTGCGTAAACTTGCCCAAAAAGTTCCATGCTCAGGAAATTCCCCCAGTGCCTCCAAATGACTCAGAAACATTGCAAGTCACAGTTTTAAGCATTTTAAAATGCTCTGCAGTGAATCTTTTTTCAAATTTCCAGTTTGTCTTTCTTTTGGAATCTGCTGCTGAAATGGCTTATAAAATACTCACGTTTGTGCCATTTACAGGTGCCATTTTGACAATTACCACTGAAGTTGAGCTAAATTTGCCATTTCATTCTTGGTTCCAATGCCAAAAACTAGAGATTAGAGCATACAGAATGAAAGTTTCAAACTTTTGATTTTTGACCATTTTTGACAGGCGCGCGGCTTATCAAAAACGGCAAAATTGGGCCAAAATTCGTTTTCAAGGAAACAACAAGACAACACTTTTCCTGCATTTCACATACATCCTAAAGCACAGCAAATGCATCAGAACATGTCTAGCTCTTGAGGAAAGCCTAACCCAAAACCCTAGCTTGGGCACTTCCAGACTACCGTACGTTGCGTAAACTTGCCCAAAAAGTTCCATGATCAAGAATTTCTCCCAGTGCCTCCAAATGACTCATAAACATTGCAAGTCACAGTTTTAAGCATTTTAAAATGCTCTGCAGTGAATCTTTTTTCAAATTTCCAGTTTGTCTTTCTTTTGGAATCTGCTGCTGAAATGGCTTATAAAATACTCACGTTTGTGCCATTTACAGGTGCCATTTTGACAATTACCACTGAAGTTGAGCTAAATTTGCCATTTCATTCTTGGTTCCAATGCCAAAAACTAGAGATTAGAGCATACAGAATGAAAGTTTCAAACTTTTGATTTTTGACCATTTTTGACAGGCGCGCGGCTTATCAAAAACGGCAAAATTGGGCCAAAATTCGTTTTCAAGGAAACAACAAGACAACACTTTTCCTGCATTTCACATACATCCTAAAGCACAGCAAATGCATCAGAACATGTCTAGCTCTTGAGGAAAGCCTAACCCTAACCCTAGCTTGGGCACTTCCAGACTACCGTACGTTGCGTAAACTTGCCCAAAAAGTTCCATGCTCAGGAAATTCCTCCAGTGCCTCCAAATGACTCAGAAACATTGCAAGTCACAGTTTTAAGCATTTTAAAATGCTCTGCAGTGAATCTTTTTTCAAATTTCCAGTTTGTCTTTCTTTTGGAATCTGCTGCTGAAATGGCTTATAAAATACTCACGTTTGTGCCATTTACAGGTGCCATTTTGACAATTACCACTGAAGTTGAGCTAAATTTGCCATTTCATTCTTGGTTCCAATGTCAAAAACTAGAGATTAGAGCATATAGAATGAAAGTTTCAAACTTTTGATTTTTGACCATTTTTGACAGGCGCGCGGCTTATCAAAAACGGCAAAATTGGGCCAAAATTCGTTTTCAAGGAAACAACAAGACAACACTTTTCCTGCATTTCACATACATCCTAAAGCACAGCAAATGCATCAGAACATGTCTAGCTCTTGAGGAAAGCCTAACCCAAAACCCTAGCTTGGGCACTTCCAGACTACCGTACGTTGCGTAAACTTGCCCAAAAAGTTCCATGATCAAGAATTTCTCCCAGTGCCTCCAAATGACTCATAAACATTGCAAGTCACAGTTTTAAGCATTTTAAAATGCTCTGCAGTGAATCTTTTTTCAAATTTCCAGTTTGTCTTTCTTTTGGAATCTGCTGCTGAAATGGCTTATAAAATACTCACGTTTGTGCCATTTACAGGTGCCATTTTGACAATTACCACTGAAGTTGAGCTAAATTTGCCATTTCATTCTTGGTTCCAATGCCAAAAACTAGAGATTAGAGCATACAGAATGAAAGTTTCAAACTTTTGATTTTTGACCATTTTTGACAGGCGCGCGGCTTATCAAAAACGGCAAAATTGGGCCAAAATTCGTTTTCAAGGAAACAACAAGACAACACTTTTCCTGCATTTCACATACATCCTAAAGCACAGCAAATGCATCAGAACATGTCTAGCTCTTGAGGAAAGCCTAACCCTAACCCTAGCTTGGGCACTTCCAGACTACCGTACGTTGCGTAAACTTGCCCAAAAAGTTCCATGCTCAGGAAATTCCCCCAGTGCCTCCAAATGACTCAGAAACATTGCAAGTCACAGTTTTAAGCATTTTAAAATGCTCTGCAGTGAATCTTTTTTCAAATTTCCAGTTTGTCTTTCTTTTGGAATCTGCTGCTGAAATGGCTTATAAAATACTCACGTTTGTGCCATTTACAGGTGCCATTTTGACAATTACCACTGAAGTTGAGCTAAATTTGCCATTTCATTCTTGGCTCCAATGCCAAAAACTAGAGATTAGAGCATACAGAATGAAAGTTTCAAACTTTTGATTTTTGACCATTTTTGACAGGCGCGCGGCTTATCAAAAACGGCAAAATTGGGCCAAAATTCGTTTTCAAGGAAACAACAAGACAACACTTTTCCTGCATTTCACATACATCCTAAAGCACAGCAAATGCATCAGAACATGTCTAGCTCTTGAGGAAAGCCTAACCCAAAACCCTAGCTTGGGCACTTCCAGACTACCGTACGTTGCGTAAACTTGCCCAAAAAGTTCCATGATCAAGAATTTCTCCCAGTGCCTCCAAATGACTCATAAACATTGCAAGTCACAGTTTTAAGCATTTTAAAATGCTCTGCAGTGAATCTTTTTTCAAATTTCCAGTTTGTCTTTCTTTTGGAATCTGCTGCTGAAATGGCTTATAAAATACTCACGTTTGTGCCATTTACAGGTGCCATTTTGACAATTACCACTGAAGTTGAGCTAAATTTGCCATTTCATTCTTGGTTCCAATGCCAAAAACTAGAGATTAGAGCATACAGAATGAAAGTTTCAAACTTTTGATTTTTGACCATTTTTGACAGGCGCGCGGCTTATCAAAAACGGCAAAATTGGGCCAAAATTCGTTTTCAAGGAAACAACAAGACAACACTTTTCCTGCATTTCACATACATCCTAAAGCACAGCAAATGCATCAGAACATGTGTAGCTCTTGAGGAAAGCCTAACCCTAACCCTAGCTTGGGCACTTCCAGACTACCGTACGTTGCGTAAACTTGCCCAAAAAGTTCCATGCTCAGGAAATTCCCCCAGTGCCTCCAAATGACTCAGAAACATTGCAAGTCACAGTTTTAAGCATTTTAAAATGCTCTGCAGTGAATCTTTTTTCAAATTTCCAGTTTGTCTTTCTTTTGGAATCTGCTGCTGAAATGGCTTATAAAATACTCACGTTTGTGCCATTTACAGGTGCCATTTTGACAATTACCACTGAAGTTGAGCTAAATTTGCCATTTCATTCTTGGTTCCAATGCCAAAAACTAGAGATTAGAGCATACAGAATGAAAGTTTCAAACTTTTGATTTTTGACCATTTTTGACAGGCGCGCGGCTTATCAAAAACGGCAAAATTGGGCCAAAATTCGTTTTCAAGGAAACAACAAGACAACACTTTTTCTGCATTTCACATACATCCTAAAGCACAGCAAATGCATCAGAACATGTCTAGCTCTTGAGGAAAGCCTAACCCTAACCCTAGCTTGGGCACTTCCAGACTACCGTACGTTGCGTAAACTTGCCCAAAAAGTTCCATGCTCAGGAAATTCCCCCAGTGCCTCCAAATGACTCAGAAACATTGCAAGTCACAGTTTTAAGCATTTTAAAATGCTCTGCAGTGAATCTTTTTTCAAATTTCCAGTTTGTCTTTCTTTTGGAATCTGCTGCTGAAATGGCTTATAAAATACTCACGTTTGTGCCATTTACAGGTGCCATTTTGACAATTACCACTGAAGTTGAGCTAAATTTGCCATTTCATTCTTGGTTCCAATGCCAAAAACTAGAGATTAGAGCATACAGAATGAAAGTTTCAAACTTTTGATTTTTGACCATTTTTGACAGGCGCGCGGCTTATCAAAAACGGCAAAATTGGGCCAAAATTCGTTTTCAAGGAAACAACAAGACAACACTTTTTCTGCATTTCACATACATCCTAAAGCACAGCAAATGCATCAGAACATGTCTAGCTCTTGAGGAAAGCCTAACCCTAACCCTAGCTTGGGCACTTCCAGACTACCGTACGTTGCGTAAACTTGCCCAAAAAGTTCCATGCTCAGGAAATTCCCCCAGTGCCTCCAAATGACTCAGAAACATTGCAAGTCACAGTTTTAAGCATTTTAAAATGCTCTGCAGTGAATCTTTTTTCAAATTTCCAGTTTGTCTTTCTTTTGGAATCTGCTGCTGAAATGGCTTATAAAATACTCACGTTTGTGCCATTTACAGGTGCCATTTTGACAATTACCACTGAAGTTGAGCTAAATTTGCCATTTCATTCTTGGTTCCAATGCCAAAAACTAGAGATTAGAGCATACAGAATGAAAGTTTCAAACTTTTGATTTTTGACCATTTTTGACAGGCGCGCGGCTTATCAAAAACGGCAAAATTGGGCCAAAATTCGTTTTCAAGGAAACAACAAGACAACACTTTTCCTGCATTTCACATACATCCTAAAGCACAGCAAATGCATCAGAACATGTCTAGCTCTTGAGGAAAGCCTAACCCAAAACCCTAGCTTGGGCACTTCCAGACTACCGTACGTTGCGTAAACTTGCCCAAAAAGTTCCATGCTTAGGAAATTCCCCCAGTGCCTCCAAATGACTCAGAAACATTGCAAGTCACAGTTTTAAGCATTTTAAAATGCTCTGCAGTGAATCTTTTTTCAAATTTCCAGTTTGTCTTTCTTTTGGAATCTGCTGCTGAAATGGCTTATAAAATACTCACGTTTGTGCCATTTACAGGTGCCATTTTGACAATTACCACTGAAGTTGAGCTAAATTTGCCATTTCATTCTTGGTTCCAATGCCAAAAACTAGAGATTAGAGCATACAGAATGAAAGTTTCAAACTTTTGATTTTTGACCATTTTTGACAGGCGCGCGGCTTATCAAAAACGGCAAAATTGGGCCAAAATTCGTTTTCAAGGAAACAACAAGACAACACTTTTCCTGCATTTCACATACATCCTAAAGCACAGCAAATGCATCAGAACATGTCTAGCCCTTGAGGAAAGCCTAACCCTAACCCTAGCTTGGGCACTTCCAGACTACCGTACGTTGCGTAAACTTGCCCAAAAAGTTCCATGCTCAGGAAATTCCCCCAGTGCCTCCAAATGACTCAGAAACATTGCAAGTCACAGTTTTAAGCATTTTAAAATGCTCTGCAGTGAATCTTTTTTCAAATTTCCAGTTTGTCTTTCTTTTGGAATCTGCTGCTGAAATGGCTTATAAAATACTCACGTTTGTGCCATTTACAGGTGCCATTTTGACAATTACCACTGAAGTTGAGCTAAATTTGCCATTTCATTCTTGGTTCCAATGTCAAAAACTAGAGATTAGAGCATATAGAATGAAAGTTTCAAACTTTTGATTTTTGACCATTTTTGACAGGCGCGCGGCTTATCAAAAACGGCAAAATTGGGCCAAAATTCGTTTTCAAGGAAACAACAAGACAACACTTTTCCTGCATTTCACATACATCCTAAAGCACAGCAAATGCATCAGAACATGTCTAACTCTTGAGGAACGCCTAACCCAAAACCCTAGCTTGGGCACTTCCAGACTACCGTACGTTGCGTAAACTTGCCCAAAAAGTTCCATGATCAAGAATTTCTCCCAGTGCCTCCAAATGACTCATAAACATTGCAAGTCACAGTTTTAAGCATTTTAAAATGCTCTGCAGTGAATCTTTTTTCAAATTTCCAGTTTGTCTTTCTTTTGGAATCTGCTGCTGAAATGGCTTATAAAATACTCACGTTTGTGCCATTTACAGGTGCCATTTTGACAATTACCACTGAAGTTGAGCTAAATTTGCCATTTCATTCTTGGTTCCAATGCCAAAAACTAGAGATTAGAGCATACAGAATGAAAGTTTCAAACTTTTGATTTTTGACCATTTTTGACAGGCGCGCGGCTTATCAAAAACGGCAAAATTGGGCCAAAATTCGTTTTCAAGGAAACAACAAGACAACACTTTTCCTGCATTTCACATACATCCTAAAGCACAGCAAATGCATCAGAACATGTCTAGCTCTTGAGGAAAGCCTAACCCAAAACCCTAGCTTGGGCACTTCCAGACTACCGTACGTTGCGTAAACTTGCCCAAAAAGTTCCATGATCAAGAATTTCTCCCAGTGCCTCCAAATGACTCATAAACATTGCAAGTCACAGTTTTAAGCATTTTAAAATGCTCTGCAGTGAATCTTTTTTCAAATTTCCAGTTTGTCTTTCTTTTGGAATCTGCTGCTGAAATGGCTTATAAAATACTCACGTTTGTGCCATTTACAGGTGCCATTTTGACAATTACCACTGAAGTTGAGCTAAATTTGCCATTTCATTCTTGGTTCCAATGCCAAAAACTAGAGATTAGAGCATACAGAATGAAAGTTTCAAACTTTTGATTTTTGACCATTTTTGACAGGCGCGCGGCTTATCAAAAACGGCAAAATTGGGCCAAAATTCGTTTTCAAGGAAACAACAAGACAACACTTTTCCTGCATTTCACATACATCCTAAAGCACAGCAAATGCATCAGAACATGTCTAGCTCTTGAGGAAAGCCTAACCCTAACCCTAGCTTGGGCACTTCCAGACTACCGTACGTTGCGTAAACTTGCCCAAAAAGTTCCATGCTCAGGAAATTCCCCCAGTGCCTCCAAATGACTCAGAAACATTGCAAGTCACAGTTTTAAGCATTTTAAAATGCTCTGCAGTGAATCTTTTTTCAAATTTCCAGTTTGTCTTTCTTTTGGAATCTGCTGCTGAAATGGCTTATAAAATACTCACGTTTGTGCCATTTACAGGTGCCATTTTGACAATTACCACTGAAGTTGAGCTAAATTTGCCATTTCATTCTTGGTTCCAATGCCAAAAACTAGAGATTAGAGCATACAAAATGAAAGTTTCAAACTTTTGATTTTTGACCATTTTTGACAGGCGCGCGGCTTATCAAAAACGGCAAAATTGGGCCAAAATTCGTTTTCAAGGAAACAACAAGACAACACTTTTCCTGCATTTCACATACATCCTAAAGCACAGCAAATGCATCAGAACATGTCTAGCTCTTGAGGAAAGCCTAACCCAAAACCCTAGCTTGGGCACTTCCAGACTACCGTACGTTGCGTAAACTTGCCCAAAAAGTTCCATGATCAAGAATTTCTCCCAGTGCCTCCAAATGACTCATAAACATTGCAAGTCACAGTTTTAAGCATTTTAAAATGCTCTGCAGTGAATCTTTTTTCAAATTTCCAGTTTGTCTTTCTTTTGGAATCTGCTGCTGAAATGGCTTATAAAATACTCACGTTTGTGCCATTTACAGGTGCCATTTTGACAATTACCACTGAAGTTGAGCTAAATTTGCCATTTCATTCTTGGTTCCAATGCCAAAAACTAGAGATTAGAGCATACAGAATGAAAGTTTCAAACTTTTGATTTTTGACCATTTTTGACAGGCGCGCGGCTTATCAAAAACGGCAAAATTGGGCCAAAATTCGTTTTCAAGGAAACAACAAGACAACACTTTTTCTGCATTTCACATACATCCTAAAGCACAGCAAATGCATCAGAACATGTCTAGCTCTTGAGGAAAGCCTAACCCTAACCCTAGCTTGGGCACTTCCAGACTACCGTACGTTGCGTAAACTTGCCCAAAAAGTTCCATGCTCAGGAAATTCCCCCAGTGCCTCCAAATGACTCAGAAACATTGCAAGTCACAGTTTTAAGCATTTTAAAATGCTCTGCAGTGAATCTTTTTTCAAATTTCCAGTTTGTCTTTCTTTTGGAATCTGCTGCTGAAATGGCTTATAAAATACTCACGTTTGTGCCATTTACAGGTGCCATTTTGACAATTACCACTGAAGTTGAGCTAAATTTGCCATTTCATTCTTGGTTCCAATGCCAAAAACTAGAGATTAGAGCATACAGAATGAAAGTTTCAAACTTTTGATTTTTGACCATTTTTGACAGGCGCGCGGCTTATCAAAAACGGCAAAATTGGGCCAAAATTCGTTTTCAAGGAAACAACAAGACAACACTTTTTCTGCATTTCACATACATCCTAAAGCACAGCAAATGCATCAGAACATGTCTAGCTCTTGAGGAAAGCCTAACCCTAACCCTAGCTTGGGCACTTCCAGACTACCGTACGTTGCGTAAACTTGCCCAAAAAGTTCCATGCTCAGGAAATTCCCCCAGTGCCTCCAAATGACTCAGAAACATTGCAAGTCACAGTTTTAAGCATTTTAAAATGCTCTGCAGTGAATCTTTTTTCAAATTTCCAGTTTGTCTTTCTTTTGGAATCTGCTGCTGAAATGGCTTATAAAATACTCACGTTTGTGCCATTTACAGGTGCCATTTTGACAATTACCACTGAAGTTGAGCTAAATTTGCCATTTCATTCTTGGTTCCAATGCCAAAAACTAGAGATTAGAGCATACAGAATGAAAGTTTCAAACTTTTGATTTTTGACCATTTTTGACAGGCGCGCGGCTTATCAAAAACGGCAAAATTGGGCCAAAATTCGTTTTCAAGGAAACAACAAGACAACACTTTTCCTGCATTTCACATACATCCTAAAGCACAGCAAATGCATCAGAACATGTCTAGCTCTTGAGGAAAGCCTAACCCAAAACCCTAGCTTGGGCACTTCCAGACTACCGTACGTTGCGTAAACTTGCCCAAAAAGTTCCATGCTTAGGAAATTCCCCCAGTGCCTCCAAATGACTCAGAAACATTGCAAGTCACAGTTTTAAGCATTTTAAAATGCTCTGCAGTGAATCTTTTTTCAAATTTCCAGTTTGTCTTTCTTTTGGAATCTGCTGCTGAAATGGCTTATAAAATACTCACGTTTGTGCCATTTACAGGTGCCATTTTGACAATTACCACTGAAGTTGAGCTAAATTTGCCATTTCATTCTTGGTTCCAATGCCAAAAACTAGAGATTAGAGCATACAGAATGAAAGTTTCAAACTTTTGATTTTTGACCATTTTTGACAGGCGCGCGGCTTATCAAAAACGGCAAAATTGGGCCAAAATTCGTTTTCAAGGAAACAACAAGACAACACTTTTCCTGCATTTCACATACATCCTAAAGCACAGCAAATGCATCAGAACATGTCTAGCTCTTGAGGAAAGCCTAACCCAAAACCCTAGCTTGGGCACTTCCAGACTACCGTACGTTGCGTAAACTTGCCCAAAAAGTTCCATGCTTAGGAAATTCCCCCAGTGCCTCCAAATGACTCAGAAACATTGCAAGTCACAGTTTTAAGCATTTTAAAATGCTCTGCAGTGAATCTTTTTTCAAATTTCCAGTTTGTCTTTCTTTTGGAATCTGCTGCTGAAATGGCTTATAAAATACTCACGTTTGTGCCATTTACAGGTGCCATTTTGACAATTACCACTGAAGTTGAGCTAAATTTGCCATTTCATTCTTGGTTCCAATGCCAAAAACTAGAGATTAGAGCATACAGAATGAAAGTTTCAAACTTTTGATTTTTGACCATTTTTGACAGGCGCGCGGCTTATCAAAAACGGCAAAATTGGGCCAAAATTCGTTTTCAAGGAAACAACAAGACAACACTTTTCCTGCATTTCACATACATCCTAAAGCACATAAAATGGATCAGAACATGTCTAGCTCTTGAGGAAAGCCTAACCCTAACCCTAGCTTGGGCACTTCCAGACTACCGTACGTTGCGTAAACTTGCCCAAAAAGTTCCATACTCAGGAAATTCCCCCAGTGCCTCCAAATGACTCAGAAACATTGCAAGTCACAGTTTTAAGCATTTTAAAATGCTCTGCAGTGAATCTTTTTTCAAATTTCCAGTTTGTCTTTCTTTTGGAATCTGCTGCTGAAATGGCTTATAAAATACTCACGTTTGTGCCATTTACAGGTGCCATTTTGACAATTACCACTGAAGTTGAGCTAAATTTGCCATTTCATTCTTGGTTCCAATGTCAAAAACTAGAGATTAGAGCATATAGAATGAAAGTTTCAAACTTTTGATTTTTGAGCATTTTTGACAGGCGCGCGGCTTATCAAAAACGGCAAAATTGGGCCAAAATTCGTTTTCAAGGAAACAACAAGACAACACTTTTCCTGCATTTCACATACATCCTAAAGCACAGCAAATGCATCAGAACATGTCTAGCTCTTGAGGAAAGCCTAACCCTAACCCTAGCTTGGGCACTTCCAGACTACCGTACGTTGCGTAAACTTGCCCAAAAAGTTCCATGCTCAGGAAATTCCCCCAGTGCCTCCAAATGACTCAGAAACATTGCAAGTCACAGTTTTAAGCATTTTAAAATGCTCTGCAGTGAATCTTTTTTCAAATTTCCAGTTTGTCTTTCTTTTGGAATCTGCTGCTGAAATGGCTTATAAAATACTCACGTTTGTGCCATTTACAGGTGCCATTTTGACAATTACCACTGAAGTTGAGCTAAATTTGCCATTTCATTCTTGGTTCCAATGTCAAAAACTAGAGATTAGAGCATATAGAATGAAAGTTTCAAACTTTTGATTTTTGACCATTTTTGACAGGCGCGCGGCTTATCAAAAACGGCAAAATTGGGCCAAAATTCGTTTTCAAGGAAACAACAAGACAACACTTTTCCTGCATTTCACATACATCCTAAAGCACAGCAAATGCATCAGAACATGTCTAGCTCTTGAGGAAAGCCTAACCCTAACCCTAGCTTGGGCACTTCCAGACTACCGTACGTTGCGTAAACTTGCCCAAAAAGTTCCATATTCAGGAAATTCCCCCAGTGCCTCCAAATGACTCAGAAACATTGCAAGTCACAGTTTTAAGCATTTTAAAATGCTCTGCAGTGAATCTTTTTTCAAATTTCCACTTTGTCTTTCTTTTGGAATCTGCTGCTGAAATGGCTTATAAAATACTCACGTTTGTGCCATTTACAGGTGCCATTTTGACAATTACCACTGAAGTTGAGCTAAATTTGCCATTTCATTCTTGGTTCCAATGCCAAAAACTAGAGATTAGAGCATACAGAATGAAAGTTTCAAAGTTTTGATTTTTGACCATTTTTGACAGGCGCGCGGCTTATCAAAAACGGCAAAATTGGGCCAAAATTCGTTTTCAAGGAAACAACAAGACAACACTTTTCCTGCATTTCACATACATCCTAAAGCACATAAAATGGATCAGAACATGTCTAGCTCTTGAGGAAAGCCTAACCCTAACCTTAGCTTGGGCACTTCCAGACTACCGTACGTTGCGTAAACTTGCCCAAAAAGTTCCATGCTCAGGAAATTCCCCCAGTGCCTCCAAATGACTCAGAAACATTGCAAGTCACAGTTTTAAGCATTTTAAAATGCTCTGCAGTGAATCTTTTTTCAAATTTCCAGTTTGTCTTTCTTTTGGAATCTGCTGCTGAAATGGCTTATAAAATACTCACGTTTGTGCCATTTACAGGTGCCATTTTGACAATTACCACTGAAGTTGAGCTAAATTTGCCATTTCATTCTTGGTTCCAATGCCAAAAACTAGAGATTAGAGCATACGGAATGAAAGTTTCAAACTTTTGATTTTTGACCATTTTTGACAGGCGCGCGGCTTATCAAAAACGGCAAAATTGGGCCAAAATTCGTTTTCAAGGAAACAACAAGACAACACTTTTCCTGCATTTCACATACATCCTAAAGCACAGCAAATGGATCAGAACATGTCTAGCTCTTGAGGAAAGCCTAACCCTAACCCTAGCTTGGGCACTTCCAGACTACCGTACGTTGCGTAAACTTGCCCAAAAAGTTCCATGCTCAGGAAATTCCTCCAGTGCCTCCAAATGACTCAGAAACATTGCAAGTCACAGTTTTAAGCATTTTAAAATGCTCTGCAGTGAATCTTTTTTCAAATTTCCAGTTTGTCTTTCTTTTGGAATCTGCTGCTGAAATGGCTTATAAAATACTCACGTTTGTGCCATTTACAGGTGCCATTTTGACAATTACCACTGAAGTTGAGCTAAATTTGCCATTTCATTCTTGGTTCCAATGCCAAAAACTAGAGATTAGAGCATACAGAATGAAAGTTTCAAACTTTTGATTTTTGACCATTTTTGACAGGCGCGCGGCTTATCAAAAACGGCAAAATTGGGCCAAAATTCGTTTTCAAGGAAACAACAAGACAACAGATTTCCTGCATTTCACATACATCCTAAAGCACAGCAAATGCATCAGAACATGTCTAGCTCTTGAGGAAAGCCTAACCCTAACCCTAGCTTGGGCACTTCCAGACTACCGTACGTTGCGTAAACTTGCCCAAAAATTTCCATGCTCAGGAAATTCCTCCAGTGCCTCCAAATGACTCAGAAACATTGCAAGTCACAGTTTTAAGCATTTTATAATGCTCTGCAGTGAATCTTTTTTCAAATTTCCAGTTTGTCTTTCTTTTGGAATCTGCTGCTGAAATGGCTTATAAAATACTCACGTTTGTGCCATTTACAGGTGCCATTTTGACAATTACCACTGAAGTTGAGCTAAATTTGCCATTTCATTCTTGGTTCCAATGCCAAAAACTAGAGATTAGAGCATACAGAATGAAAGTTTCAAAGTTTTGATTTTTGACCATTTTTGACAGGCGCGCGGCTTATCAAAAACGGCAAAATTGGGCCAAAATTCGTTTTCAAGGAAACAACAAGACAACACTTTTTCTGCATTTCACATACATCCTAAAGCACAGCAAATGCATCAGAACATGTCAAACTCTTGAGGAAAGCCTAACCCTAACCCTAGCTTGGGCACTTCCAGACTACCGTACGTTGCGTAAACTTGCCCAAAAAGTTCCATATTCAGGAAATTCCCCCAGTGCCTCCAAATGACTCAGAAACATTGCAAGTCACAGTTTTAAGCATTTTAAAATGCTCTGCAGTGAATCTTTTTTCAAATTTCCAGTTTGTCTTTCTTTTGGAATCTGCCGCTGAAATGGCTTATAAAATACTCTCGTTTGTGCCATTTACAGGTGCCATTTTGATAATTACCACTGAAGTTGAGCTAAATTTGCCATTTCATTCTTGGTTCCAATGCCAAAAACTAGAGATTAGAGCATACAGAATGAAAGTTTCAAACTTTTGATTTTTGACCATTTTTGACAGGCGCGCGGCTTATCAAAAACGGCAAAATTGGGCCAAAATTCGTTTTCAAGGAAACAACAAGACAACACTTTTTCTGCATTTCACATACATCCTAAAGAACAGCAAATGCATCAGAACATGTCTAGCTCTTGAGGAAAGCCTAACCCTAACCCTAGCTTGGGCACTTCCAGACTACCGTACGTTGCGTAAACTTGCCCAAAAAGTTCCGTGCTCAGGAAATTCCCCCAGTGCCTCCAAATGACTCAGAAACATTGCAAGTCACAGTTTTAAGCATTTTAAAATGCTCTGCAGTGAATCTTTTTTCAAATTTCCAGTTTGTCTTTCTTTTGGAATCTGCTGCTGAAATGGCTTATAAAATACTCACGTTTGTGCCATTTACAGGTGCCATTTTGACAATTACCACTGAAGTTGAGCTAAATTTGCCATTTCATTCTTGGTTCCAATGCCAAAAACTAGAGATTAGAGCATACAGAATGAAAGTTTCAAAGTTTTGATTTTTGACCATTTTTGACAGGCGCGCGGCTTATCAAAAACGGCAAAATTGGGCCAAAATTCGTTTTCAAGGAAACAACAAGACAACACTTTTTCTGCATTTCACATACATCCTAAAGCACAGCAAATGCATCAGAACATGTCTAGCTCTTGAGGAAAGCCTAACCCTAACCCTAGCTTGGGCACTTCCAGACTACCGTACGTTGCGTAAACTTGCCCAAAAAGTTCCATACTCAGGAAATTCCCCCAGTGCCTCCAAATGACTCAGAAACATTGCAAGTCACAGTTTTAAGCATTTTAAAATGCTCTGCAGTGAATCTTTTTTCAAATTTCCAGTTTGTCTTTCTTTTGGAATCTGCTGCTGAAATGGCTTATAAAATACTCACGTTTGTGCCATTTACAGGTGCCATTTTGACAATTACCACTGAAGTTGAGCTAAATTTGCCATTTCATTCTTGGTTCCAATGTCAAAAACTAGAGATTAGAGCATATAGAATGAAAGTTTCAAACTTTTGATTTTTGACCATTTTTGACAGGCGCGCGGCTTATCAAAAACGGCAAAATTGGGCCAAAATTCGTTTTCAAGGAAACAACAAGACAACACTTTTCCTGCATTTCACATAAATCCTAAAGCACAGCAAATGCATCAGAACATGTCTAGCTCTTGAGGAAAGCCTAACCCTAACCCTAGCTTGGGCACTTCCAGACTACTGTACGTTGCGTAAACTTGCCCAAAAAGTTCCATATTCAGGAAATTCCCCCAGTGCCTCCAAATGACTCAGAAACATTGCAAGTCACAGTTTTAAGCATTTTAAAATGCTCTGCAGTGAATCTTTTTTCAAATTTCCACTTTGTCTTTCTTTTGGAATCTGCTGCTGAAATGGCTTATAAAATACTCACGTTTGTGCCATTTACAGGTGCCATTTTGACAATTACCACTGAAGTTGAGCTAAATTTGCCATTTCATTCTTGGTTCCAATGCCAAAAACTAGAGATTAGAGCATACAGAATGAAAGTTTCAAACTTTTGATTTTTGACCATTTTTGACAGGCGCGCTTATCAAAAACGGCAAAATTGGGCCAAAATTCGTTTTCAAGGAAACAACAAGACAACACTTTTCCTGCATTTCACATACATCCTAAAGCACAGCAAATGCATCAGAACATGTCTAGCTCTTGAGGAAAGCCTAACCCTAACCCTAGCTTGGGCACTTCCAGACTACCGTACGTTGCGTAAACTTGCCGAAAAAGTTCCATGCTCAGGAAATTCCCCCAGTGCCTCCAAATGACTCAGAAACATTGCAAGTCACAGTTTTAAGCATTTTAAAATGCTCTGCAGTGAATCTTTTTTCAAATTTCCAGTTTGTCTTTCTTTTGGAATCTGCTGCTGAAATGGCTTATAAAATACTCACGTTTGTGCCATTTACAGGTGCCATTTTGACAATTACCACTGAAGTTGAGCTAAATTTGCCATTTCATTCTTGGTTCCAATGCCAAAAATTAGAGATTAGAGCATACAGAATGAAAGTTTCAAACTTTTGATTTTTGACCATTTTTGACAGGCGCGCGGCTTATCAAAAACGGCAAAATTGGGCCAAAATTCGTTTTCAAGGAAACAACAAGACAACACTTTTGCTGCATTTCACATACATCCTAAAGCACAGCAAATGCATCAGAACATGTCTAGCTCTTGAGGAAAGCCTAACCCTTACCCTAGCTTGGGCACTTCCAGACTACCGTACGTTGCGTAAACTTGCCCAAAAAGTTCCATGCTCAGGAAATTCCCCCAGTGCCTCCAAATGACTCAGAAACATTGCAAGTCACAGTTTTAAGCATTTTAAAATGCTCTGCAGTGAATCTTTTTTCAAATTTCCAGTTTGTCTTTCTTTTGGAATCTGCTGCTGAAATGGTTTATAAAATACTCACGTTTGTGCCATTTACAGGTGCCATTTTGACAATTACCACTGAAGTTGAGCTAAATTTGCCATTTCATTCTTGGTTCCAATGCCAAAAACTAGAGATTAGAGCATACAGAATGAAAGTTTCAAAGTTTTGATTTTTGACCATTTTTGACAGGCGCGCGGCTTATCAAAAACGGCAAAATTGGGCCAAAATTCGTTTTCAAGGAAACAACAAGACAACACTTTTTCTGCATTTCACATACATCCTAAAGCACAGCAAATGCATCAGAACATGTCAAACTCTTGAGGAAAGCCTAACCCTAACCCTAGCTTGGGCACTTCCAGACTACCGTACGTTGCGTAAACTTGCCCAAAAAGTTCCATGCTCAGGAAATTCCGCCAGTGCCTCCAAATGACTCAGAAACATTGCAAGTCACAGTTTTAAGCATTTTAAAATGCTCTGCAGTGAATCTTTTTTCAAATTTCCAGTTTGTCTTTCTTTTGGAATCTGCTGCTGAAATGGCTTATAAAATACTCACGTTTGTGCCATTTACAGGTGCCATTTTGACAATTACCACTGAAGTTGAGCTAAATTTGCCATTTCATTCTTGGTTCCAATGCCAAAAACTAGAGATTAGAGCATACAGAATGAAAGTTTCAAAGTTTTGATTTTTGACCATTTTTGACAGGCGCGCGGCTTATCAAAAACGGCAAAATTGGGCCAAAATTCGTTTTCAAGGAAACAACAAGACAACACTTTTTCTGCATTTAACATACATCCTAAAGCACAGCAAATGCATCAGAACATGTCAAACTCTTGAGGAAAGCCTAACCCTAACCCTAGCTTGGGCACTTCCAGACTACCGTACGTTGCGTAAACTTGCCCAAAAAGTTCCATGCTCAGGAAATTCCCCCAGTGCCTCCAAATGACTCAGAAACATTGCAAGTCACAGTTTTAAGCATTTTAAAATGCTCTGCAGTGAATCTTTTTTCAAATTTCCAGTTTGTCTTTCTTTTGGAATCTGCTGCTGAAATGGCTTATAAAATACTCACGTTTGTGCCATTTACAGGTGCCATTTTGACAATTACCACTGAAGTTGAGCTAAATTTGCCATTTCATTCTTGGTTCCAATGCCAAAAACTAGAGATTAGAGCATACAGAATGAAAGTTTCAAACTTTTGATTTTTGACCATTTTTGACAGGCGCGCGGCTTATCAAAAACGGCAAAATTGGGCCAAAATTCGTTTTCAAGGAAACAACAAGACAACACTTTTCCTGCATTTCACATACATCCTAAAGCACAGAAAATGGATCAGAACATGTCTAGCTCTTGAGGAAAGCCTAACCCTAACCCTAGCTTGGGCACTTCCAGACTACCGTACGTTGCGTAAACTTGCCCAAAAAGTTCCATGCTCAGGAAATTCCCCCAGTGCCTCCAAATGACTCAGAAACATTGCAAGTCACAGTTTTAAGCATTTTAAAATGCTCTGCAGTGAATCTTTTTTCAAATTTCCAGTTTGTCTTTCTTTTGGAATCTGCTGCTGAAATGGCTTATAAAATACTCACGTTTGTGCCATTTACAGGTGCCATTTTGACAATTACCACTGAAGTTGAGCTAAATTTGCCATTTCATTCTTGGTTCCAATGCCAAAAACTAGAGATTAGAGCATACAGAATGAAAGTTTCAAACTTTTGATTTTTGACCATTTTTGACAGGCGCGCGGCTTATCAAAAACGGCAAAATTGGGCCAAAATTCGTTTTCAAGGAAACAACAAGACAACACTTTTCCTGCATTTCACATACATCCTAAAGCACAGAAAATGGATCAGAACATGTCTAGCTCTTGAGGAAAGCCTAACCCTAACCCTAGCTTGGGCACTTCCAGACTACCGTACGTTGCGTAAACTTGCCCAAAAAGTTCCATGCTCAGGAAATTCCCCCAGTGCCTCCAAATGACTCAGAAACATTGCAAGTCACAGTTTTAAGCTTTTTAAAATGCTCTGCAGTGAATCTTTTTTCAAATTTCCAGTTTGTCTTTCTTTTGGAATCTGCTGCTGAAATGGCTTATAAAATACTCACGTTTGTGCCATTTACAGGTGCCATTTTGACAATTACCACTGAAGTTGAGCTAAATTTGCCATTTCATTCTTGGTTCCAATGCCAAAAACTAGAGATTAGAGCATACATAATGACAGTTTCAAACTTTTGATTTTTGACCATTTTTGACAGGCCATTTATCAAAAACGGCAAAATTGGGCCAAAATTCGTTTTCAAGGAAACAACAAGACAACACTTTTCCTGCATTTCACATACATCCTAAAGCACAGCAAATGCATCAGAACATGTCTAGCTCTTGAGGAAAGCCTAACCCTAACCCTAGCTTGGGCACTTCCAGACTACCGTACGTTGCGTAAACTTGCCCAAAAAGTTCCATGCTCAGGAAATTCCCCCAGTGCCTCCAAATGACTCAGAAACATTGCAAGTCACAGTTTTAAGCATTTTAAAATGCTCTGCAGTGAATCTTTTTTCAAATTTCCAGTTTGTCTTTCTTTTGGAATCTGCTGCTGAAATGGCTTATAAAATACTCACGTTTGTGCCATTTACAGGTGCCATTTTGACAATTACCACTGAAGTTGAGCTAAATTTGCCATTTCATTCTTGGTTCCAATGCCAAAAACTAGAGATTAGAGCATACAGAATGAAAGTTTCAAACTTTTGATTTTTGACCATTTTTGACAGGCGCGCGGCTTATCAAAAACGGCAAAATTGGGCCAAAATTCGTTTTCAAGGAAACAACAAGACAACACTTTTCCTGCATTTCACATACATCCTAAAGCACAGCAAATGCATCAGAACATGTGTAGCTCTTGAGGAAAGCCTAACCCTAACTCTAGCTTGGGCACTTCAAGACTACCGTACGTTGCGTAAACTTGCCCAAAAAGTTCCATTCTCAGGAAATTCCCCCAGTGCCTCCAAATGACTCAGAAACATTGCAAGTCACAGTTTTAAGCATTTTAAAATGCTCTGCAGTGAATCTTTTTTCAAATTTCCAGTTTGTCTTTCTTTTGGAATCTGCTGCTGAAATGGCTTATAAAATACTCACGTTTGAGCCATTTACAGGTGCCATTTTGACAATTACCACTGAAGTTGAGCTAAATTTGCCATTTCATTCTTGGTTCCAATGCCAAAAACTAGAGATTAGAGCATACAGAATGAAAGTTTCAAACTTTTGATTTTCAACCATTTTTGACAGGCGCGCGGCTTATCAAAAACGGCAAAATTGGGCCAAAATTCGTTTTCAAGGAAACAACAAGACAACACTTTTTCTGCATTTCACATACATCCTAAAGAACAGCAAATGCATCAGAACATGTCTAGCTCTTGAGGAAAGCCTAACCCTAACCCTAGCTTGGGCACTTCCAGACTACCGTACGTTGCGTAAACTTGCCCAAAAAGTTCCATGCTCAGGAAATTCCCCCAGTGCCTCCAAATGACTCAGAAACATTGCAAGTCACAGTTTTAAGCATTTTAAAATGCTCTGCAGTGAATCTTTTTTCAAATTTCCAGTTTGTCTTTCTTTTGGAATCTGCTGCTGAAATGGCTTATAAAATACTCACGTTTGTGCCATTTACAGGTGCCATTTTGACAATTACCACTGAAGTTGAGCTAAATTTGCCATTTCATTCTTGGTTCCAATGCCAAAAACTAGAGATTAGAGCATACAGAATGACAGTTTCAAACTTTTGATTTTTGACCATTTTTGACAGGCCATTTATCAAAAACGGCAAAATTGGGCCAAAATTCGTTTTCAAGGAAACAACAAGACAACACTTTTCCTGCATTTCACATACATCCTAAAGCACAGCAAATGCATCAGAACATGTCTAGCTCTTGAGGAAAGCCTAACCCTAACCCTAGCTTGGGCACTTCCAGACTACCGTACGTTGCGTAAACTTGCCCAAAAAGTTCCATGCTCAGGAAATTCCCCCAGTGCCTCCAAATGACTCAGAAACATTGCAAGTCACAGTTTTAAGCATTTTAAAATGCTCTGCAGTGAATCTTTTTTCAAATTTCCAGTTTGTCTTTCTTTTGGAATCTGCTGCTGAAATGGCTTATAAAATACTCACGTTTGTGCCATTTACAGGTGCCATTTTGACAATTACCACTGAAGTTGAGCTAAATTTGCCATTTCATTCTTGGTTCCAATGCCAAAAACTAGAGATTAGAGCATACAGAATGAAAGTTTCAAACTTTTGATTTTTGACCATTTTTGACAGGCGCGCGGCTTATCAAAAACGGCAAAATTGGGCCAAAATTCGTTTTCAAGGAAACAACAAGACAACACTTTTCCTGCATTTCACATACATCCTAAAGCACAGCAAATGCATCAGAACATGTCTAGCTCTTGAGGAAAGCCTAACCCTAACCCTAGCTTGGGCACTTCCAGACTACCGTACGTTGCGTAAACTTGCCCAAAAAGTTCCATGCTCAGGAAATTCCCCCAGTGCCTCCAAATGACTCAGAAACATTGCAAGTCACAGTTTTAAGCATTTTAAAATGCTCTGCAGTGAATCTTTTTTCAAATTTCCAGTTTGTCTTTCTTTTGGAATCTGCTGCTGAAATGGCTTATAAAATACTCACGTTTGTGCCATTTACAGGTGCCATTTTGACAGTTACCACTGAACTTGAGCTAAATTTGCCATTTCATTCTTGGTTCCAATGCCAAAAACTAGAGATTAGAGCATACAGAATGAAAGTTTCAAACTTTTGATTTTTGACCATTTTTGACAGGCGCGCGGCTTATCAAAAACGGCAAAATTGGGCCAAAATTCGTTTTCAAGGAAACAACAAGACAACACTTTTCCTGCATTTCACATACATCCTAAAGCACAGCAAATGCATCAGAACATGTCTAGCTCTTGAGGAAAGCCTAACCCTAACCCTAGCTTGGGCACTTCCAGACTACTGTACGTTGCGTAAACTTGCCCAAAAAGTTCCATGCTCAGGAAATTCCCCCAGTGCCTCCAAATGACTCAGAAACATTGCAAGTCACAGTTTTAAGCATTTTAAAATGCTCTGCAGTGAATCTTTTTTCAAATTTCCAGTTTGTCTTTCTTTTGGAATCTGCTGCTGAAATGGCTTATAAAATACTCACGTTTGTGCCATTTACAGGTGCCATTTTGACAGTTACCACTGAACTTGAGCTAAATTTGCCATTTCATTCTTGGTTCCAATGCCAAAAACTAGAGATTAGAGCATACAGAATGAAAGTTTCAAACTTTTGATTTTTGACCATTTTTGACAGGCGCGCGGCTTATCAAAAACGGCAAAATTGGGCCAAAATTCGTTTTCAAGGAAACAACAAGACAACACTTTTCCTGCATTTCACATACATCCTAAAGCACAGAAAATGGATCAGAACATGTCTAGCTCTTGAGGAAAGCCTAACCCTAACCCTAGCTTGGGCACTTCCAGACTACCGTACGTTGCGTAAACTTGCCCAAAAAGTTCCATGCTCAGGAAATTCCCCCAGTGCCTCCAAATGACTCAGAAACATTGCAAGTCACAGTTTTAAGCATTTTAAAATGCTCTGCAGTGAATCTTTTTTCAAATTTCCAGTTTGTCTTTCTTTTGGAATCTGCTGCTGAAATGGCTTATAAAGTACTCACGTTTGTGCCATTTACAGGTGCCATTTTGACAATTACCACTGAAGTTGAGCTAAATTTGCCATTTCATTCTTGGTTCCAATGCCAAAAACTAGAGATTAGAGCATACAGAATGAAAGTTTCAAACTTTTGATTTTTGACCATTTTTGACAGGCGCGCGGCTTATCAAAAACGGCAAAATTGGGCCAAAATTCGTTTTCAAGGAAACAACAAGACAACACTTTTCCTGCATTTCACATACATCCTAAAGCATAGCAAATGCATCAGAACATGTCTAGCTCTTGAGGAAAGCCTAACCCTAACTCTAGCTTGGGCACTTCCAGACTACCGTACGTTGCGTAAACTTGCCCAAAAAGTTCCATTCTCAGGAAATTCCCCCTGTGCCTCCAAATGACTCAGAAACATTGCAAGTCACAGTTTTAAGCATTTTAAAATGCTCTGCAGTGAATCTTTTTTCAAATTTCCAGTTTGTCTTTCTTTTGGAATCTGCTGCTGAAATGGCTTATAAAATACTCACGTTTGTGCCATTTACAGGTGCCATTTTGACAGTTACCACAGAAGTTGAGCTAAATTTGCCATTTCATTCTTGGTTCCAATGCCAAAAACTAGAGATTAGAGCATACAGAATGACAGTTTCAAACTTTTGATTTTTGACCATTTTTGACAGGCGCGCGGCTTATCAAAAACGGCAAAATTGGGCCAAAATTCGTTTTCAAGGAAACAACAAGACAACACTTTTTCTGCATTTCACATACATCCTAAAGCACAGCAAATGCATCAGAACATGTCTAGCTCTTGAGGAAAGCCTAACCCTAACCCTAGCCTGGGCACTTCCAGACTACCGTACGTTGCGTAAACTTGCCCAAAAAGTTCCATGCTCAGGAAATTCCCCCAGTGCCTCCAAATGACTCAGAAACATTGCAAGTCACAGTTTTAAGCATTTTAAAATGCTCTGCAGTGAATCTTTTTTCAAATTTCCAGTTTGTCTTTCTTTTGGAATATGCTGCTGAAATGGCTTATAAAATACTCACGTTTGTGCCATTTACAGGTGCCATTTTGACAATTACCACTGAAGTTGAGCTAAATTTGCCATTTCATTCTTGGTTCCAATGCCAAAAACTAGAGATTAGAGCATACAGAATGACAGTTTCAAACTTTTGATTTTTGACCATTTTTGACAGGCGCGCGGCTTATCAAAAACGGCAAAATTGGGCCAAAATTCGTTTTCAAGGAAACAACAAGACAACACTTTTCCTGCATTTCACATACATCCTAAAGCACAGCAAATGCATCAGAACATGTCTAGCTCTTGAGGAAAGCCTAACCCTAACCCTAGCTTGGGCACTTCCAGACTACCGTACGTTGCGTAAACTTGCCCAAAAAGTTCCATGCTCAGGAAATTCCCCCAGTGCCTCCAAATGACTCAGAAACATTGCAAGTCACAGTTTTAAGCATTTTAAAATGCTCTGCAGTGAATCTTTTTTCAAATTTCCAGTTTGTCTTTCTTTTGGAATCTGCTGCTGAAATGGCTTATAAAATACTCACGTTTGTGCCATTTACAGGTGCCATTTTGACAATTACCACTGAAGTTGAGCTAAATTTGCCATTTCATTCTTGGTTCCAATGCCAAAAACTAGAGATTAGAGCATACAGAATGAAAGTTTCAAACTTTTGATTTTTGACCATTTTTGACAGGCGCGCGGCTTATCAAAAACGGCAAAATTGGGCCAAAATTCGTTTTCAAGGAAACAACAAGACAACACTTTTCCTGCATTTCACATACATCCTAAAGCACAGCAAATGCATCAGAACATGTCTAGCTCTTGAGGAAAGCCTAACCCTAACCCTAGCTTGGGCACTTCCAGACTACCGTACGTTGCGTAAACTTGCCCAAAAAGTTCCATGCTCAGGAAATTCCCCCAGTGCCTCCAAATGACTCAGAAACATTGCAAGTCACAGTTTTAAGCATTTTAAAATGCTCTGCAGTGAATCTTTTTTCAAATTTCCAGTTTGTCTTTCTTTTGGAATCTGCTGCTGAAATGGCTTATAAAATACTCACGTTTGTGCCATTTACAGGTGCCATTTTGACAGTTACCACTGAAGTTGAGCTAAATTTGCCATTTCATTCTTGGTTCCAATGCCAAAAACTAGAGATTAGAGCATACAGAATGAAAGTTTCAAACTTTTGATTTTTGACCATTTTTGACAGGCGCGCGGCTTATCAAAAACGGCAAAATTGGGCCAAAATTCGTTTTCAAGGAAACAACAAGACAACACTTTTCCTGCATTTCACATACATCCTAAAGCACAGCAAATGCATCAGAACATGTCTAGCTCTTGAGGAAAGCCTAACCCTAACCCTAGCTTGGGCACTTCCAGACTACCGTACGTTGCGTAAACTTGCCCAAAAAGTTCCATGCTCAGGAAATTCCCCCAGTGCCTCCAAATGACTCAGAAACATTGCAAGTCACAGTTTTAAGCATTTTAAAATGCTCTGCAGTGAATCTTTTTTCAAATTTCCAGTTTGTCTTTCTTTTGGAATCTGCTGCTGAAATGGCTTATAAAATACTCACGTTTGTGCCATTTACAGGTGCCATTTTGACAATTACCACTGAAGTTGAGCTAAATTTGCCATTTCATTCTTGGTTCCAATGCCAAAAACTAGAGATTAGAGCATACAGAATGAAAGTTTCAAACTTTTGATTTTTGACCATTTTTGACAGGCGCGCGGCTTATCAAAAACGGCAAAATTGGGCCAAAATTCGTTTTCAAGGAAACAACAAGACAACACTTTTCCTGCATTTCACATACATCCTAAAGCACAGCAAATGCATCAGAACATGTCTAGCTCTTGAGGAAAGCCTAACCCTAACTCTAGCTTGGGCACTTCCAGACTACCGTACGTTGCGTAAACTTGCCCAAAAAGTTCCATGCTCAGGAAATTCCCCCTGTGCCTCCAAATGACTCAGAAACATTGCAAGTCACAGTTTTAAGCATTTTAAAATGCTCTGCAGTGAATCTTTTTTCAAATTTCCAGTTTGTCTTTCTTTTGGAATCTGCTGCTGAAATGGCTTATAAAATACTCACGTTTGTGCCATTTACAGGTGCCATTTTGACAGTTACCACTGAAGTTGAGCTAAATTTGCCATTTCATTCTTGGTTCCAATGCCAAAAACTAGAGATTAGAGCATACAGAATGAAAGTTTCAAACTTTTGATTTTCAACCATTTTTGACAGGCGCGCGGCTTATCAAAAACGGCAAAATTGGGCCAAAATTCGTTTTCAAGGAAACAACAAGACAACACTTTTTCTGCATTTCACATACATCCTAAAGAACAGCAAATGCATCAGAACATGTCTAGCTCTTGAGGAAAGCCTAACCCTAACCCTAGCTTGGGCACTTCCAGACTACCGTACGTTGCGTAAACTTGCCCAAAAAGTTCCATGCTCAGGAAATTCCCCCAGTGCCTCCAAATGACTCAGAAACATTGCAAGTCACAGTTTTAAGCATTTTAAAATGCTCTGCAGTGAATCTTTTTTCAAATTTCCAGTTTGTCTTTCTTTTGGAATCTGCTGCTGAAATGGCTTATAAAATACTCACGTTTGTGCCATTTACAGGTGCCATTTTGACAATTACCACTGAAGTTGAGCTAAATTTGCCATTTCATTCTTGGTTCCAATGCCAAAAACTAGAGATTAGAGCATACAGAATGACAGTTTCAAACTTTTGATTTTTGACCATTTTTGACAGGCCATTTATCAAAAACGGCAAAATTGGGCCAAAATTCGTTTTCAAGGAAACAACAAGACAACACTTTTCCTGCATTTCACATACATCCTAAAGCACAGCAAATGCATCAGAACATGTCTAGCTCTTGAGGAAAGCCTAACCCTAACCCTAGCTTGGGCACTTCCAGACTACCGTACGTTGCGTAAACTTGCCCAAAAAGTTCCATGCTCAGGAAATTCCCCCAGTGCCTCCAAATGACTCAGAAACATTGCAAGTCACAGTTTTAAGCATTTTAAAATGCTCTGCAGTGAATCTTTTTTCAAATTTCCAGTTTGTCTTTCTTTTGGAATCTGCTGCTGAAATGGCTTATAAAATACTCACGTTTGTGCCATTTACAGGTGCCATTTTGACAATTACCACTGAAGTTGAGCTAAATTTGCCATTTCATTCTTGGTTCCAATGCCAAAAACTAGAGATTAGAGCATACAGAATGAAAGTTTCAAACTTTTGATTTTTGACCATTTTTGACAGGCGCGCGGCTTATCAAAAACGGCAAAATTGGGCCAAAATTCGTTTTCAAGGAAACAACAAGACAACACTTTTCCTGCACTTCACATACATCCTAAAGCACAGCAAATGCATCAGAACATGTCTAGCTCTTGAGGAAAGCCTAACCCTAACTCTAGCTTGGGCACTTCCAGACTACCGTACGTTGCGTAAACTTGCCCAAAAAGTTCCATTCTCAGGAAATTCCCCCAGTGCCTCCAAATGACTCAGAAACATTGCAAGTCACAGTTTTAAGCATTTTAAAATGCTCTGCAGTGAATCTTTTTTCAAATTTCCAGTTTGTCTTTCTTTTGGAATCTGCTGCTGAAATGGCTTATAAAGTACTCACGTTTGTGCCATTTACAGGTGCCATTTTGACAATTACCACTGAAGTTGAGCTAAATTTGCCATTTCATTCTTGGTTCCAATGCCAAAAACTAGAGATTAGAGCATACAGAATGAAAGTTTCAAACTTTTGATTTTTGACCATTTTTGACAGGCGCGCGGCTTATCAAAAACGGCAAAATTGGGCCAAAATTCGTTTTCAAGGAAACAACAAGACAACACTTTTCCTGCATTTCACATACATCCTAAAGCACAGCAAATGCATCAGAACATGTCTAGCTCTTGAGGAAAGCCTAACCCTAACCCTAGCTTGGGCACTTCCAGACTACCGTACGTTGCGTAAACTTGCCCAAAAAGTTCCATGCTCAGGAAATTCCCCCAGTGCCTCCAAATGACTCAGAAACATTGCAAGTCACAGTTTTAAGCATTTTAAAATGCTCTGCAGTGAATCTTTTTTCAAATTTCCAGTTTGTCTTTCTTTTGGAATCTGCTGCTGAAATGGCTTATAAAATACTCACGTTTGTGCCATTTACAGGTGCCATTTTGACAGTTACCACTGAACTTGAGCTAAATTTGCCATTTCATTCTTGGTTCCAATGCCAAAAACTAGAGATTAGAGCATACAGAATGAAAGTTTCAAACTTTTGATTTTTGACCATTTTTGACAGGCGCGCGGCTTATCAAAAACGGCAAAATTGGGCCAAAATTCGTTTTCAAGGAAACAACAAGACAACACTTTTCCTGCATTTCACATACATCCTAAAGCACAGCAAATGCATCAGAACATGTCTAGCTCTTGAGGAAAGCCTAACCCTAACCCTAGCTTGGGCACTTCCAGACTACTGTACGTTGCGTAAACTTGCCCAAAAAGTTCCATGCTCAGGAAATTCCCCCAGTGCCTCCAAATGACTCAGAAACATTGCAAGTCACAGTTTTAAGCATTTTAAAATGCTCTGCAGTGAATCTTTTTTCAAATTTCCAGTTTGTCTTTCTTTTGGAATCTGCTGCTGAAATGGCTTATAAAATACTCACGTTTGTGCCATTTACAGGTGCCATTTTGACAGTTACCACTGAACTTGAGCTAAATTTGCCATTTCATTCTTGGTTCCAATGCCAAAAACTAGAGATTAGAGCATACAGAATGAAAGTTTCAAACTTTTGATTTTTGACCATTTTTGACAGGCGCGCGGCTTATCAAAAACGGCAAAATTGGGCCAAAATTCGTTTTCAAGGAAACAACAAGACAACACTTTTTCTGCATTTCACATACATCCTAAAGCACAGCAAATGCATCAGAACATGTCTAGCTCTTGAGGAAAGCCTAACCCTAACCCTAGCTTGGGCACTTCCAGACTACCGTACGTTGCGTAAACTTGCCCAAAAAGTTCCATGCTCAGGAAATTCCCCCAGTGCCTCCAAATGACTCAGAAACATTGCAAGTCACAGTTTTAAGCATTTTAAAATGCTCTGCAGTGAATCTTTTTTCAAATTTCCAGTTTGTCTTTCTTTTGGAATCTGCTGCTGAAATGGCTTATAAAATACTCACGTTTGTGCCATTTACAGGTGCCATTTTGACAATTACCACTGAAGTTGAGCTAAATTTGCCATTTCATTCTTGGTTCCAATGCCAAAAACTAGAGATTAGAGCATACAGAATGAAAGTTTCAAACTTTTGATTTTTGACCATTTTTGACAGGCGCGCGGCTTATCAAAAACGGCAAAATTGGGCCAAAATTCGTTTTCAAGGAAACAACAAGACAACACTTTTCCTGCATTTCACATACATCCTAAAGCACAGAAAATGGATCAGAACATGTCTAGCTCTTGAGGAAAGCCTAACCCTAACCCTAGCTTGGGCACTTCCAGACTACCGTACGTTGCGTAAACTTGCCCAAAAAGTTCCATGCTCAGGAAATTCCCCCAGTGCCTCCAAATGACTCAGAAACATTGCAAGTCACAGTTTTAAGCATTTTAAAATGCTCTGCAGTGAATCTTTTTTCAAATTTCCAGTTTGTCTTTCTTTTGGAATCTGCTGCTGAAATGGCTTATAAAGTACTCACGTTTGTGCCATTTACAGGTGCCATTTTGACAATTACCACTGAAGTTGAGCTAAATTTGCCATTTCATTCTTGGTTCCAATGCCAAAAACTAGAGATTAGAGCATACAGAATGAAAGTTTCAAACTTTTGATTTTTGACCATTTTTGACAGGCGCGCGGCTTATCAAAAACGGCAAAATTGGGCCAAAATTCGTTTTCAAGGAAACAACAAGACAACACTTTTCCTGCATTTCACATACATCCTAAAGCACAGCAAATGCATCAGAACATGTCTAGCTCTTGAGGAAAGCCTAACCCTAACTCTAGCTTGGGCACTTCCAGACTACCGTACGTTGCGTAAACTTGCCCAAAAAGTTCCATTCTCAGGAAATTCCCCCTGTGCCTCCAAATGACTCAGAAACATTGCAAGTCACAGTTTTAAGCATTTTAAAATGCTCTGCAGTGAATCTTTTTTCAAATTTCCAGTTTGTCTTTCTTTTGGAATCTGCTGCTGAAATGGCTTATAAAATACTCACGTTTGTGCCATTTACAGGTGCCATTTTGACAGTTACCACAGAAGTTGAGCTAAATTTGCCATTTCATTCTTGGTTCCAATGCCAAAAACTAGAGATTAGAGCATACAGAATGACAGTTTCAAACTTTTGATTTTTGACCATTTTTGACAGGCGCGCGGCTTATCAAAAACGGCAAAATTGGGCCAAAATTCGTTTTCAAGGAAACAACAAGACAACACTTTTTCTGCATTTCACATACATCCTAAAGCACAGCAAATGCATCAGAACATGTCTAGCTCTTGAGGAAAGCCTAACCCTAACCCTAGCCTGGGCACTTCCAGACTACCGTACGTTGCGTAAACTTGCCCAAAAAGTTCCATGCTCAGGAAATTCCCCCAGTGCCTCCAAATGACTCAGAAACATTGCAAGTCACAGTTTTAAGCATTTTAAAATGCTCTGCAGTGAATCTTTTTTCAAATTTCCAGTTTGTCTTTCTTTTGGAATATGCTGCTGAAATGGCTTATAAAATACTCACGTTTGTGCCATTTACAGGTGCCATTTTGACAATTACCACTGAAGTTGAGCTAAATTTGCCATTTCATTCTTGGTTCCAATGCCAAAAACTAGAGATTAGAGCATACAGAATGACAGTTTCAAACTTTTGATTTTTGACCATTTTTGACAGGCGCGCGGCTTATCAAAAACGTCAAAATTGGGCCAAAATTCGTTTTCAAGGAAACAACAAGACAACACTTTTCCTGCATTTCACATACATCCTAAAGCACAGCAAATGCATCAGAACATGTCTAGCTCTTGAGGAAAGCCTAACCCTAACCCTAGCTTGGGCACTTCCAGACTACCGTACGTTGCGTAAACTTGCCCAAAAAGTTCCATGCTCAGGAAATTCCCCCAGTGCCTCCAAATGACTCAGAAACATTGCAAGTCACAGTTTTAAGCATTTTAAAATGCTCTGCAGTGAATCTTTTTTCAAATTTCCAGTTTGTCTTTCTTTTGGAATCTGCTGCTGAAATGGCTTATAAAATACTCACGTTTGTGCCATTTACAGGTGCCATTTTGACAATTACCACTGAAGTTGAGCTAAATTTGCCATTTCATTCTTGGTTCCAATGCCAAAAACTAGAGATTAGAGCATACAGAATGAAAGTTTCAAACTTTTGATTTTTGACCATTTTTGACAGGCGCGCGGCTTATCAAAAACGGCAAAATTGGGCCAAAATTCGTTTTCAAGGAAACAACAAGACAACACTTTTCCTGCATTTCACATACATCCTAAAGCACAGCAAATGCATCAGAACATGTCTAGCTCTTGAGGAAAGCCTAACCCTAACCCTAGCTTGGGCACTTCCAGACTACCGTACGTTGCGTAAACTTGCCCAAAAAGTTCCATGCTCAGGAAATTCCCCCAGTGCCTCCAAATGACTCAGAAACATTGCAAGTCACAGTTTTAAGCATTTTAAAATGCTCTGCAGTGAATCTTTTTTCAAATTTCCAGTTTGTCTTTCTTTTGGAATCTGCTGCTGAAATGGCTTATAAAATACTCACGTTTGTGCCATTTACAGGTGCCATTTTGACAATTACCACTGAAGTTGAGCTAAATTTGCCATTTCATTCTTGGTTCCAATGCCAAAAACTAGAGATTAGAGCATACAGAATGAAAGTTTCAAACTTTTGATTTTTGACCATTTTTGACAGGCGCGCGGCTTATCAAAAACGGCAAAATTGGGCCAAAATTCGTTTTCAAGGAAACAACAAGACAACACTTTTCCTGCATTTCACATACATCCTAAAGCACAGCAAATGCATCAGAACATGTCTAGCTCTTGAGGAAAGCCTAACCCTAACTCTAGCTTGGGCACTTCCAGACTACCGTACGTTGCGTAAACTTGCCCAAAAAGTTCCATTCTCAGGAAATTCCCCCTGTGCCTCCAAATGACTCAGAAACATTGCAAGTCACAGTTTTAAGCATTTTAAAATGCTCTGCAGTGAATCTTTTTTCAAATTTCCAGTTTGTCTTTCTTTTGGAATCTGCTGCTGAAATGGCTTATAAAATACTCACGTTTGTGCCATTTACAGGTGCCATTTTGACAATTACCACTGAAGTTGAGCTAAATTTGCCATTTCATTCTTGGTTCCAATGCCAAAAACTAGAGATTAGAGCATACAGAATGAAAGTTTCAAACTTTTGATTTTTGACCATTTTTGACAGGCGCGCGGCTTATCAAAAACGGCAAAATTGGGCCAAAATTCGTTTTCAAGGAAACAACAAGACAACACTTTTTCTGCATTTCACATACATCCTAAAGCACAGCAAATGCATCAGAACATGTCTAGCTCTTGAGGAAAGCCTAACCCTAACCCTAGCTTGGGCACTTCCAGACTACCGTACGTTGCGTAAACTTGCCCAAAAAGTTCCATGCTCAGGAAATTCCCCCAGTGCCTCCAAATGACTCAGAAACATTGCAAGTCACAGTTTTAAGCATTTTAAAATGCTCTGCATTGAATCTTTTTTCAAATTTCCAGTTTGTCTTTCTTTTGGAATCTGCTGCTGAAATGGCTTATAAAATACTCACGTTTGTGCCATTTACAGGTGCCATTTTGACAATTACCACTGAAGTTGAGCTAAATTTGCCATTTCATTCTTGGTTCCAATGCCAAAAACTAGAGATTAGAGCATACAGAATGAAAGTTTCAAACTTTTGATTTTTGACCATTTTTGACAGGCGCGCGGCTTATCAAAAACGGCAAAATTGGGCCAAAATTCGTTTTCAAGGAAACAACAAGACAACACTTTTCCTGCATTTCACATACATCCTAAAGCACAGAAAATGGATCAGAACATGTCTAGCTCTTGAGGAAAGCCTAACCCTAACCCTAGCTTGGGCACTTCCAGACTACCGTACGTTGCGTAAACTTGCCCAAAAAGTTCCATGCTCAGGAAATTCCCCCAGTGCCTCCAAATGACTCAGAAACATTGCAAGTCACAGTTTTAAGCATTTTAAAATGCTCTGCAGTGAATCTTTTTTCAAATTTCCAGTTTGTCTTTCTTTTGGAATCTGCTGCTGAAATGGCTTATAAAGTACTCACGTTTGTGCCATTTACAGGTGCCATTTTGACAATTACCACTGAAGTTGAGCTAAATTTGCCATTTCATTCTTGGTTCCAATGCCAAAAACTAGAGATTAGAGCATACAGAATGAAAGTTTCAAACTTTTGATTTTTGACCATTTTTGACAGGCGCGCGGCTTATCAAAAACGGCAAAATTGGGCCAAAATTCGTTTTCAAGGAAACAACAAGACAAAATTTTCCTGCATTTCACATACATCCTAAAGCACAGCAAATGCATCAGAACATGTCTAGCTCTTGAGGAAAGCCTAACCCTAACTCTAGCTTGGGCACTTCCAGACTACCGTACGTTGCGTAAACTTGCCCAAAAAGTTCCATTCTCAGGAAATTCCCCCTGTGCCTCCAAATGACTCAGAAACATTGCAAGTCACAGTTTTAAGCATTTTAAAATGCTCTGCAGTGAATCTTTTTTCAAATTTCCAGTTTGTCTTTCTTTTGGAATCTGCTGCTGAAATGGCTTATAAAATACTCACGTTTGTGCCATTTACAGGTGCCATTTTGACAGTTACCACAGAAGTTGAGCTAAATTTGCCATTTCATTCTTGGTTCCAATGCCAAAAACTAGAGATTAGAGCATACAGAATGACAGTTTCAAACTTTTGATTTTTGACCATTTTTGACAGGCGCGCGGCTTATCAAAAACGGCAAAATTGGGCCAAAATTCGTTTTCAAGGAAACAACAAGACAACACTTTTTCTGCATTTCACATACATCCTAAAGCACAGCAAATGCATCAGAACATGTCTAGCTCTTGAGGAAAGCCTAACCCTAACCCTAGCCTGGGCACTTCCAGACTACCGTACGTTGCGTAAACTTGCCCAAAAAGTTCCATGCTCAGGAAATTCCCCCAGTGCCTCCAAATGACTCAGAAACATTGCAAGTCACAGTTTTAAGCATTTTAAAATGCTCTGCAGTGAATCTTTTTTCAAATTTCCAGTTTGTCTTTCTTTTGGAATATGCTGCTGAAATGGCTTATAAAATACTCACGTTTGTGCCATTTACAGGTGCCATTTTGACAATTACCACTGAAGTTGAGCTAAATTTGCCATTTCATTCTTGGTTCCAATGCCAAAAACTAGAGATTAGAGCATACAGAATGACAGTTTCAAACTTTTGATTTTTGACCATTTTTGACAGGCGCGCGGCTTATCAAAAACGGCAAAATTGGGCCAAAATTCGTTTTCAAGGAAACAACAAGACAACACTTTTCCTGCATTTCACATACATCCTAAAGCACAGCAAATGCATCAGAACATGTCTAGCTCTTGAGGAAAGCCTAACCCTAACCCTAGCTTGGGCACTTCCAGACTACCGTACGTTGCGTAAACTTGCCCAAAAAGTTCCATGCTCAGGAAATTCCCCCAGTGCCTCCAAATGACTCAGAAACATTGCAAGTCACAGTTTTAAGCATTTTAAAATGCTCTGCAGTGAATCTTTTTTCAAATTTCCAGTTTGTCTTTCTTTTGGAATCTGCTGCTGAAATGGCTTATAAAATACTCACGTTTGTGCCATTTACAGGTGCCATTTTGACAATTACCACTGAAGTTGAGCTAAATTTGCCATTTCATTCTTGGTTCCAATGCCAAAAACTAGAGATTAGAGCATACAGAATGAAAGTTTCAAACTTTTGATTTTTGACCATTTTTGACAGGCGCGCGGCTTATCAAAAACGGCAAAATTGGGCCAAAATTCGTTTTCAAGGAAACAACAAGACAACACTTTTCCTGCATTTCACATACATCCTAAAGCACAGCAAATGCATCAGAACATGTCTAGCTCTTGAGGAAAGCCTAACCCTAACCCTAGCTTGGGCACTTCCAGACTACCGTACGTTGCGTAAACTTGCCCAAAAAGTTCCATGCTCAGGAAATTCCCCCAGTGCCTCCAAATGACTCAGAAACATTGCAAGTCACAGTTTTAAGCATTTTAAAATGCTCTGCAGTGAATCTTTTTTCAAATTTCCAGTTTGTCTTTCTTTTGGAATCTGCTGCTGAAATGGCTTATAAAATACTCACGTTTGTGCCATTTACAGGTGCCATTTTGACAGTTACCACTGAAGTTGAGCTAAATTTGCCATTTCATTCTTGGTTCCAATGCCAAAAACTAGAGATTAGAGCATACAGAATGAAAGTTTCAAACTTTTGATTTTTGACCATTTTTGACAGGCGCGCGGCTTATCAAAAACGGCAAAATTGGGCCAAAATTCGTTTTCAAGGAAACAACAAGACAACACTTTTCCTGCATTTCACATACATCCTAAAGCACAGCAAATGCATCAGAACATGTCTAGCTCTTGAGGAAAGCCTAACCCTAACCCTAGCTTGGGCACTTCCAGACTACCGTACGTTGCGTAAACTTGCCCAAAAAGTTCCATGCTCAGGAAATTCCCCCAGTGCCTCCAAATGACTCAGAAACATTGCAAGTCACAGTTTTAAGCATTTTAAAATGCTCTGCAGTGAATCTTTTTTCAAATTTCCAGTTTGTCTTTCTTTTGGAATCTGCTGCTGAAATGGCTTATAAAATACTCACGTTTGTGCCATTTACAGGTGCCATTTTGACAATTACCACTGAAGTTGAGCTAAATTTGCCATTTCATTCTTGGTTCCAATGCCAAAAACTAGAGATTAGAGCATACAGAATGAAAGTTTCAAACTTTTGATTTTTGACCATTTTTGACAGGCGCGCGGCTTATCAAAAACGGCAAAATTGGGCCAAAATTCGTTTTCAAGGAAACAACAAGACAACACTTTTCCTGCATTTCACATACATCCTAAAGCACAGCAAATGCATCAGAACATGTCTAGCTCTTGAGGAAAGCCTAACCCTAACTCTAGCTTGGGCACTTCCAGACTACCGTACGTTGCGTAAACTTGCCCAAAAAGTTCCATTCTCAGGAAATTCCCCCTGTGCCTCCAAATGACTCAGAAACATTGCAAGTCACAGTTTTAAGCATTTTAAAATGCTCTGCAGTGAATCTTTTTTCAAATTTCCAGTTTGTCTTTCTTTTGGAATCTGCTGCTGAAATGGCTTATAAAATACTCACGTTTGTGCCATTTACAGGTGCCATTTTGACAGTTACCACTGAAGTTGAGCTAAATTTGCCATTTCATTCTTGGTTCCAATGCCAAAAACTAGAGATTAGAGCATACAGAATGAAAGTTTCAAACTTTTGATTTTTGACCATTTTTGACAGGCGCGCGGCTTATCAAAAACGGCAAAATTGGGCCAAAATTCGTTTTCAAGGAAACAACAAGACAACACTTTTCCTGCATTTCACATACATCCTAAAGCACAGCAAATGCATCAGAACATGTCTAGCTCTTGAGGAAAGCCTAACCCTAACTCTAGCTTGGGCACTTCCAGACTACCGTACGTTGCGTAAACTTGCCCAAAAAGTTCCATTCTCAGGAAATTCCCCCAGTGCCTCCAAATGACTCAGAAACATTGCAAGTCACAGTTTTAAGCATTTTAAAATGCTCTGCAGTGAATCTTTTTTCAAATTTCCAGTTTGTCTTTCTTTTGGAATCTGCTGCTGAAATGGCTTATAAAATACTCACGTTTGTGCCATTTACAGGTGCCATTTTGACAGTTACCACTGAAGTTGAGCTAAATTTGCCATTTCATTCTTGGTTCCAATGCCAAAAACTAGAGATTAGAGCATACAGAATGACAGTTTCAAACTTTTGATTTTTGACCATTTTTGACAGGCGCGCGGCTTATCAAAAACGGCAAAATTGGGCCAAAATTCGTTTTCAAGGAAACAACAAGACAACACTTTTTCTGCATTTCACATACATCCTAAAGCACAGCAAATGCATCAGAACATGTCTAGCTCTTGAGGAAAGCCTAACCCTAACCCTAGCTTGGGCACTTCCAGACTACCGTACGTTGCGTAAACTTGCCCAAAAAGTTCCATGCTCAGGAAATTCCCCCAGTGCCTCCAAATGACTCAGAAACATTGCAAGTCACAGTTTTAAGCATTTTAAAATGCTCTGCAGTGAATCTTTTTTCAAATTTCCAGTTTGTCTTTCTTTTGGAATCTGCTGCTGAAATGGCTTATAAAATACTCACGTTTGTGCCATTTACAGGTGCCATTTTGACAATTACCACTGAAGTTGAGCTAAATTTGCCATTTCATTCTTGGTTCCAATGCCAAAAACTAGAGATTAGAGCATACAGAATGAAAGTTTCAAACTTTTGATTTTTGACCATTTTTGACAGGCGCGCGGCTTATCAAAAACGGCAAAATTGGGCCAAAATTCGTTTTCAAGGAAACAACAAGACAACACTTTTCCTGCATTTCACATACATCCTAAAGCACAGCAAATGCATCAGAACATGTCTAGCTCTTGAGGAAAGCCTAACCCAAAACCCTAGCTTGGGCACTTCCAGACTACCGTACGTTGCGTAAACTTGCCCAAAAAGTTCCATGCTTAGGAAATTCCCCCAGTGCCTCCAAATGACTCAGAAACATTGCAAGTCACAGTTTTAAGCATTTTAAAATGCTCTGCAGTGAATCTTTTTTCAAATTTCCAGTTTGTCTTTCTTTTGGAATCTGCTGCTGAAATGGCTTATAAAATACTCACGTTTGTGCCATTTACAGGTGCCATTTTGACAATTACCACTGAAGTTGAGCTAAATTTGCCATTTCATTCTTGGTTCCAATGCCAAAAACTAGAGATTAGAGCATACAGAATGAAAGTTTCAAACTTTTGATTTTTGACCATTTTTGACAGGCGCGCGGCTTATCAAAAACGGCAAAATTGGGCCAAAATTCGTTTTCAAGGAAACAACAAGACAAAATTTTCCTGCATTTCACATACATCCTAAAGCACAGCAAATGCATCAGAACATGTCTAGCTCTTGAGGAAAGCCTAACCCTAACTCTAGCTTGGGCACTTCCAGACTACCGTACGTTGCGTAAACTTGCCCAAAAAGTTCCATTCTCAGGAAATTCCCCCTGTGCCTCCAAATGACTCAGAAACATTGCAAGTCACAGTTTTAAGCATTTTAAAATGCTCTGCAGTGAATCTTTTTTCAAATTTCCAGTTTGTCTTTCTTTTGGAATCTGCTGCTGAAATGGCTTATAAAATACTCACGTTTGTGCCATTTACAGGTGCCATTTTGACAGTTACCACAGAAGTTGAGCTAAATTTGCCATTTCATTCTTGGTTCCAATGCCAAAAACTAGAGATTAGAGCATACAGAATGACAGTTTCAAACTTTTGATTTTTGACCATTTTTGACAGGCGCGCGGCTTATCAAAAACGGCAAAATTGGGCCAAAATTCGTTTTCAAGGAAACAACAAGACAACACTTTTTCTGCATTTCACATACATCCTAAAGCACAGCAAATGCATCAGAACATGTCTAGCTCTTGAGGAAAGCCTAACCCTAACCCTAGCCTGGGCACTTCCAGACTACCGTACGTTGCGTAAACTTGCCCAAAAAGTTCCATGCTCAGGAAATTCCCCCAGTGCCTCCAAATGACTCAGAAACATTGCAAGTCACAGTTTTAAGCATTTTAAAATGCTCTGCAGTGAATCTTTTTTCAAATTTCCAGTTTGTCTTTCTTTTGGAATATGCTGCTGAAATGGCTTATAAAATACTCACGTTTGTGCCATTTACAGGTGCCATTTTGACAATTACCACTGAAGTTGAGCTAAATTTGCCATTTCATTCTTGGTTCCAATGCCAAAAACTAGAGATTAGAGCATACAGAATGACAGTTTCAAACTTTTGATTTTTGACCATTTTTGACAGGCGCGCGGCTTATCAAAAACGGCAAAATTGGGCCAAAATTCGTTTTCAAGGAAACAACAAGACAACACTTTTCCTGCATTTCACATACATCCTAAAGCACAGCAAATGCATCAGAACATGTCTAGCTCTTGAGGAAAGCCTAACCCTAACCCTAGCTTGGGCACTTCCAGACTACCGTACGTTGCGTAAACTTGCCCAAAAAGTTCCATGCTCAGGAAATTCCCCCAGTGCCTCCAAATGACTCAGAAACATTGCAAGTCACAGTTTTAAGCATTTTAAAATGCTCTGCAGTGAATCTTTTTTCAAATTTCCAGTTTGTCTTTCTTTTGGAATCTGCTGCTGAAATGGCTTATAAAATACTCACGTTTGTGCCATTTACAGGTGCCATTTTGACAATTACCACTGAAGTTGAGCTAAATTTGCCATTTCATTCTTGGTTCCAATGCCAAAAACTAGAGATTAGAGCATACAGAATGAAAGTTTCAAACTTTTGATTTTTGACCATTTTTGACAGGCGCGCGGCTTATCAAAAACGGCAAAATTGGGCCAAAATTCGTTTTCAAGGAAACAACAAGACAACACTTTTCCTGCATTTCACATACATCCTAAAGCACAGCAAATGCATCAGAACATGTCTAGCTCTTGAGGAAAGCCTAACCCTAACCCTAGCTTGGGCACTTCCAGACTACCGTACGTTGCGTAAACTTGCCCAAAAAGTTCCATGCTCAGGAAATTCCCCCAGTGCCTCCAAATGACTCAGAAACATTGCAAGTCACAGTTTTAAGCATTTTAAAATGCTCTGCAGTGAATCTTTTTTCAAATTTCCAGTTTGTCTTTCTTTTGGAATCTGCTGCTGAAATGGCTTATAAAATACTCACGTTTGTGCCATTTACAGGTGCCATTTTGACAGTTACCACTGAAGTTGAGCTAAATTTGCCATTTCATTCTTGGTTCCAATGCCAAAAACTAGAGATTAGAGCATACAGAATGAAAGTTTCAAACTTTTGATTTTTGACCATTTTTGACAGGCGCGCGGCTTATCAAAAACGGCAAAATTGGGCCAAAATTCGTTTTCAAGGAAACAACAAGACAACACTTTTCCTGCATTTCACATACATCCTAAAGCACAGCAAATGCATCAGAACATGTCTAGCTCTTGAGGAAAGCCTAACCCTAACTCTAGCTTGGGCACTTCCAGACTACCGTACGTTGCGTAAACTTGCCCAAAAAGTTCCATTCTCAGGAAATTCCCCCAGTGCCTCCAAATGACTCAGAAACATTGCAAGTCACAGTTTTAAGCATTTTAAAATGCTCTGCAGTGAATCTTTTTTCAAATTTCCAGTTTGTCTTTCTTTTGGAATCTGCTGCTGAAATGGCTTATAAAATACTCACGTTTGTGCCATTTACAGGTGCCATTTTGACAGTTACCACTGAAGTTGAGCTAAATTTGCCATTTCATTCTTGGTTCCAATGCCAAAAACTAGAGATTAGAGCATACAGAATGACAGTTTCAAACTTTTGATTTTTGACCATTTTTGACAGGCGCGCGGCTTATCAAAAACGGCAAAATTGGGCCAAAATTCGTTTTCAAGGAAACAACAAGACAACACTTTTTCTGCATTTCACATACATCCTAAAGCACAGCAAATGCATCAGAACATGTCTAGCTCTTGAGGAAAGCCTAACCCTAACCCTAGCTTGGGCACTTCCAGACTACCGTACGTTGCGTAAACTTGCCCAAAAAGTTCCATGCTCAGGAAATTCCCCCAGTGCCTCCAAATGACTCAGAAACATTGCAAGTCACAGTTTTAAGCATTTTAAAATGCTCTGCAGTGAATCTTTTTTCAAATTTCCAGTTTGTCTTTCTTTTGGAATCTGCTGCTGAAATGGCTTATAAAATACTCACGTTTGTGCCATTTACAGGTGCCATTTTGACAATTACCACTGAAGTTGAGCTAAATTTGCCATTTCATTCTTGGTTCCAATGCCAAAAACTAGAGATTAGAGCATACAGAATGAAAGTTTCAAACTTTTGATTTTTGACCATTTTTGACAGGCGCGCGGCTTATCAAAAACGGCAAAATTGGGCCAAAATTCGTTTTCAAGGAAACAACAAGACAACACTTTTCCTGCATTTCACATACATCCTAAAGCACAGCAAATGCATCAGAACATGTCTAGCTCTTGAGGAAAGCCTAACCCTAACTCTAGCTTGGGCACTTCCAGACTACCGTACGTTGCGTAAACTTGCCCAAAAAGTTCCATGCTCAGGAAATTCCCCCTGTGCCTCCAAATGACTCAGAAACATTGCAAGTCACAGTTTTAAGCATTTTAAAATGCTCTGCAGTGAATCTTTTTTCAAATTTCCAGTTTGTCTTTCTTTTGGAATCTGCTGCTGAAATGGCTTATAAAATACTCACGTTTGTGCCATTTACAGGTGCCATTTTGACAGTTACCACTGAAGTTGAGCTAAATTTGCCATTTCATTCTTGGTTCCAATGCCAAAAACTAGAGATTAGAGCATACAGAATGAAAGTTTCAAACTTTTGATTTTTGACCATTTTTGACAGGCGCGCGGCTTATCAAAAACGGCAAAATTGGGCCAAAATTCGTTTTCAAGGAAACAACAAGACAACACTTTTCCTGCATTTCACATACATCCTAAAGCACAGCAAATGCATCAGAACATGTCTAGCTCTTGAGGAAAGCCTAACCCTAACTCTAGCTTGGGCACTTCCAGACTACCGTACGTTGTGTAAACTTGCCCAAAAAGTTCCATTCTCAGGAAATTCCCCCTGTGCCTCCAAATGACTCAGAAACATTGCAAGTCACAGTTTTAAGCATTTTAAAATGCTCTGCAGTGAATCTTTTTTCAAATTTCCAGTTTGTCTTTCTTTTGGAATCTGCTGCTGAAATAGCTTATAAAATACTCACGTTTGTGCCATTTACAGGTGCCATTTTGACAGTTACCACTGAAGTTGAGCTAAATTTGCCATTTCATTCTTGGTTCCAATGCCAAAAACTAGAGATTAGAGCATACAGAATGACAGTTTCAAACTTTTGATTTTTGACCATTTTTGACAGGCGCGGCTTATCAAAAACGGCAAAATTGGGCCAAAATTCGTTTTCAAGGAAACAACAAGACAACACTTTTCCTGCATTTCACATACATCCTAAAGCACAGCAAATGCATCAGAACATGTCTAGCTCTTGAGGAAAGCCTAACCCTAACCCTAGCTTGGGCACTTCCAGACTACCGTACGTTGCGTAAACTTGCCCAAAAAGTTCCATGCTCAGGAAATTCCCCCAGTGCCTCCAAATGACTCAGAAACATTGCAAGTCACAGTTTTAAGAATTTTAAAATGCTCTGCAGTGAATCTTTTTTCAAATTTCCAGTTTGTCTTTCTTTTGGAATCTGCTGCTGAAATGGCTTATAAAATACTCACGTTTGTGCCATTTACAGGTGCCATTTTGACAATTACCACTGAAGTTGAGCTAAATTTGCCATTTCATTCTTGGTTCCAATGCCAAAAACTAGAGATTAGAGCATACAGAATGAAAGTTTCAAACTTTTGATTTTTGACCATTTTTGACAGGCGCGCGGCTTATCAAAAACGGCAAAATTGGGCCAAAATTCGTTTTCAAGGAAACAACAAGACAACACTTTTTCTGCATTTCACATACATCCTAAAGCACAGCAAATGCATCAGAACATGTCTAGCTCTTGAGGAAAGCCTAACCCTAACCCTAGCTTGGGCACTTCCAGACTACCGTACGTTGCGTAAACTTGCCCAAAAAGTTCCATGCTCAGGAAATTCCCCCAGTGCCTCCAAATGACTCAGAAACATTGCAAGTCACAGTTTTAAGCATTTTAAAATGCTCTGCAGTGAATCTTTTTTCAAATTTCCAGTTTGTCTTTCTTTTGGAATCTGCTGCTGAAATGGCTTATAAAATACTCACGTTTGTGCCATTTACAGGTGCCATTTTGACAGTTACCACTGAAGTTGAGCTAAATTTGCCATTTCATTCTTGGTTCCAATGCCAAAAACTAGAGATTAGAGCATACAGAATGACAGTTTCAAACTTTTGATTTTTGACCATTTTTGACAGGCGCGCGGCTTATCAAAAACGGCAAAATTGGGCCAAAATTCGTTTTCAAGGAAACAACAAGACAACACTTTTTCTGCATTTCACATACATCCTAAAGCACAGCAAATGCATCAGAACATGTCTAGCTCTTGAGGAAAGCCTAACCCTAACCCTAGCTTGGGCACTTCCAGACTACCGTACGTTGCGTAAACTTGCCCAAAAAGTTCCATGCTCAGGAAATTCCCCCAGTGCCTCCAAATGACTCAGAAACATTGCAAGTCACAGTTTTAAGCATTTTAAAATGCTCTGCAGTGAATCTTTTTTCAAATTTCCAGTTTGTCTTTCTTTTGGAATCTGCTGCTGAAATGGCTTATAAAATACTCACGTTTGTGCCATTTACAGGTGCCATTTTGACAGTTACCACTGAAGTTGAGCTAAATTTGCCATTTCATTCTTGGTTCCAATGCCAAAAACTAGAGATTAGAGCATACAGAATGAAAGTTTCAAACTTTTGATTTTTGACCATTTTTGACAGGCGCGCGGTTTATCAAAAACGGCAAAATTGGGCCAAAATTCGTTTTCATGGAAACAACAAGACAACACTATTCCTGCATTTCACATACATCCTAAAGCACAGCAAATGCATCAGAACATGTCTAGCTCTTGAGGAAAGCCTAACCCTAACCCTAGCTTGGGCACTTCCAGACTACTGTACGTTGCGTAAACTTGCCCAAAAAGTTCCATGCTCAGGAAATTCCCCCAGTGCCTCCAAATGACTCAGAAACATTGCAAGTCACAGTTTTAAGAATTTTAAAATGCTCTGCAGTGAATCTTTTTTCAAATTTCCAGTTTGTCTTTCTTTTGGAATCTGCTGCTGAAATGGCTTATAAAATACTCACGTTTGTGCCATTTACAGGTGCCATTTTGACAATTACCACTGAAGTTGAGCTAAATTTGCCATTTCATTCTTGGTTCCAATGCCAAAAACTAGAGATTAGAGCATACAGAATGAAAGTTTCAAACTTTTGATTTTTGACCATTTTTGACAGGCGCGCGGCTTATCAAAAACGGCAAAATTGGGCCAAAATTCGTTTTCAAGGAAACAACAAGACAACACTTTTCCTGCATTTCACATACATCCTAAAGCACAGAAAATGGATCAGAACATGTCTAGCTCTTGAGGAAAGCCTAACCCTAACCCTAGCTTGGGCACTTCCAGACTACCGTACGTTGCGTAAACTTGCCCAAAAAGTTCCATGCTCAGGAAATTCCCCCAGTGCCTCCAAATGACTCAGAAACATTGCAAGTCACAGTTTTAAGCATTTTAAAATGCTCTGCAGTGAATCTTTTTTCAAATTTCCAGTTTGTCTTTCTTTTGGAATCTGCTGCTGAAATGGCTTATAAAGTACTCACGTTTGTGCCATTTACAGGTGCCATTTTGACAATTACCACTGAAGTTGAGCTAAATTTGCCATTTCATTCTTGGTTCCAATGCCAAAAACTAGAGATTAGAGCATACAGAATGAAAGTTTCAAACTTTTGATTTTTGACCATTTTTGACAGGCGCGCGGCTTATCAAAAACGGCAAAATTGGGCCAAAATTCGTTTTCAAGGAAACAACAAGACAACACTTTTCCTGCATTTCACATACATCCTAAAGCACAGCAAATGCATCAGAACATGTCTAGCTCTTGAGGAAAGCCTAACCCTAACTCTAGCTTGGGCACTTCCAGACTACCGTACGTTGCGTAAACTTGCCCAAAAAGTTCCATTCTCAGGAAATTCCCCCTGTGCCTCCAAATGACTCAGAAACATTGCAAGTCACAGTTTTAAGCATTTTAAAATGCTCTGCAGTGAATCTTTTTTCAAATTTCCAGTTTGTCTTTCTTTTGGAATCTGCTGCTGAAATGGCTTATAAAATACTCACGTTTGTGCCATTTACAGGTGCCATTTTGACAGTTACCACAGAAGTTGAGCTAAATTTGCCATTTCATTCTTGGTTCCAATGCCAAAAACTAGAGATTAGAGCATACAGAATGACAGTTTCAAACTTTTGATTTTTGACCATTTTTGACAGGCGCGCGGCTTATCAAAAACGGCAAAATTGGGCCAAAATTCGTTTTCAAGGAAACAACAAGACAACACTTTTTCTGCATTTCACATACATCCTAAAGCACAGCAAATGCATCAGAACATGTCTAGCTCTTGAGGAAAGCCTAACCCTAACCCTAGCCTGGGCACTTCCAGACTACCGTACGTTGCGTAAACTTGCCCAAAAAGTTCCATGCTCAGGAAATTCCCCCAGTGCCTCCAAATGACTCAGAAACATTGCAAGTCACAGTTTTAAGCATTTTAAAATGCTCTGCAGTGAATCTTTTTTCAAATTTCCAGTTTGTCTTTCTTTTGGAATATGCTGCTGAAATGGCTTATAAAATACTCACGTTTGTGCCATTTACAGGTGCCATTTTGACAATTACCACTGAAGTTGAGCTAAATTTGCCATTTCATTCTTGGTTCCAATGCCAAAAACTAGAGATTAGAGCATACAGAATGACAGTTTCAAACTTTTGATTTTTGACCATTTTTGACAGGCGCGCGGCTTATCAAAAACGGCAAAATTGGGCCAAAATTCGTTTTCAAGGAAACAACAAGACAACACTTTTCCTGCATTTCACATACATCCTAAAGCACAGCAAATGCATCAGAACATGTCTAGCTCTTGAGGAAAGCCTAACCCTAACCCTAGCTTGGGCACTTCCAGACTACCGTACGTTGCGTAAACTTGCCCAAAAAGTTCCATGCTCAGGAAATTCCCCCAGTGCCTCCAAATGACTCAGAAACATTGCAAGTCACAGTTTTAAGCATTTTAAAATGCTCTGCAGTGAATCTTTTTTCAAATTTCCAGTTTGTCTTTCTTTTGGAATCTGCTGCTGAAATGGCTTATAAAATACTCACGTTTGTGCCATTTACAGGTGCCATTTTGACAATTACCACTGAAGTTGAGCTAAATTTGCCATTTCATTCTTGGTTCCAATGCCAAAAACTAGAGATTAGAGCATACAGAATGACAGTTTCAAACTTTTGATTTTTGACCATTTTTGACAGGCGCGCGGCTTATCAAAAACGGCAAAATTGGGCCAAAATTCGTTTTCAAGGAAACAACAAGACAACACTTTTCCTGCATTTCACATACATCCTAAAGCACAGCAAATGCATCAGAACATGTCTAGCTCTTGAGGAAAGCCTAACCCTAACCCTAGCTTGGGCACTTCCAGACTACCGTACGTTGCGTAAACTTGCCCAAAAAGTTCCATGCTCAGGAAATTCCCCCAGTGCCTCCAAATGACTCAGAAACATTGCAAGTCACAGTTTTAAGCATTTTAAAATGCTCTGCAGTGAATCTTTTTTCAAATTTCCAGTTTGTCTTTCTTTTGGAATCTGCTGCTGAAATGGCTTATAAAATACTCACGTTTGTGCCATTTACAGGTGCCATTTTGACAATTACCACTGAAGTTGAGCTAAATTTGCCATTTCATTCTTGGTTCCAATGCCAAAAACTAGAGATTAGAGCATACAGAATGAAAGTTTCAAACTTTTGATTTTTGACCATTTTTGACAGGCGCGCGGCTTATCAAAAACGGCAAAATTGGGCCAAAATTCGTTTTCAAGGAAACAACAAGACAACACTTTTCCTGCATTTCACATACATCCTAAAGCACAGAAAATGGATCAGAACATGTCTAGCTCTTGAGGAAAGCCTAACCCTAACCCTAGCTTGGGCACTTCCAGACTACCGTACGTTGCGTAAACTTGCCCAAAAAGTTCCATGCTCAGGAAATTCCCCCAGTGCCTCCAAATGACTCAGAAACATTGCAAGTCACAGTTTTAAGCATTTTAAAATGCTCTGCAGTGAATCTTTTTTCAAATTTCCAGTTTGTCTTTCTTTTGGAATCTGCTGCTGAAATGGCTTATAAAGTACTCACGTTTGTGCCATTTACAGGTGCCATTTTGACAATTACCACTGAAGTTGAGCTAAATTTGCCATTTCATTCTTGGTTCCAATGCCAAAAACTAGAGATTAGAGCATACAGAATGAAAGTTTCAAACTTTTGATTTTTGACCATTTTTGACAGGCGCGCGGCTTATCAAAAACGGCAAAATTGGGCCAAAATTCGTTTTCAAGGAAACAACAAGACAACACTTTTCCTGCATTTCACATACATCCTAAAGCACAGCAAATGCATCAGAACATGTCTAGCTCTTGAGGAAAGCCTAACCCTAACTCTAGCTTGGGCACTTCCAGACTACCGTACGTTGCGTAAACTTGCCCAAAAAGTTCCATTCTCAGGAAATTCCCCCTGTGCCTCCAAATGACTCAGAAACATTGCAAGTCACAGTTTTAAGCATTTTAAAATGCTCTGCAGTGAATCTTTTTTCAAATTTCCAGTTTGTCTTTCTTTTGGAATCTGCTGCTGAAATGGCTTATAAAATACTCACGTTTGTGCCATTTACAGGTGCCATTTTGACAGTTACCACAGAAGTTGAGCTAAATTTGCCATTTCATTCTTGGTTCCAATGCCAAAAACTAGAGATTAGAGCATACAGAATGACAGTTTCAAACTTTTGATTTTTGACCATTTTTGACAGGCGCGCGGCTTATCAAAAACGGCAAAATTGGGCCAAAATTCGTTTTCAAGGAAACAACAAGACAACACTTTTCCTGCATTTCACATACATCCTAAAGCACAGCAAATGCATCAGAACATGTCTAGCTCTTGAGGAAAGCCTAACCCTAACCCTAGCTTGGGCACTTCCAGACTACCGTACGTTGCGTAAACTTGCCCAAAAAGTTCCATGCTCAGGAAATTCCCCCAGTGCCTCCAAATGACTCAGAAACATTGCAAGTCACAGTTTTAAGCATTTTAAAATGCTCTGCAGTGAATCTTTTTTCAAATTTCCAGTTTGTCTTTCTTTTGGAATATGCTGCTGAAATGGCTTATAAAATACTCACGTTTGTGCCATTTACAGGTGCCATTTTGACAATTACCACTGAAGTTGAGCTAAATTTGCCATTTCATTCTTGGTTCCAATGCCAAAAACTAGAGATTAGAGCATACAGAATGACAGTTTCAAACTTTTGATTTTTGACCATTTTTGACAGGCGCGCGGCTTATCAAAAACGGCAAAATTGGGCCAAAATTCGTTTTCAAGGAAACAACAAGACAACACTTTTCCTGCATTTCACATACATCCTAAAGCACAGCAAATGCATCAGAACATGTCTAGCTCTTGAGGAAAGCCTAACCCTAACCCTAGCTTGGGCACTTCCAGACTACCGTACGTTGCGTAAACTTGCCCAAAAAGTTCCATGCTCAGGAAATTCCCCCAGTGCCTCCAAATGACTCAGAAACATTGCAAGTCACAGTTTTAAGCATTTTAAAATGCTCTGCAGTGAATCTTTTTTCAAATTTCCAGTTTGTCTTTCTTTTGGAATCTGCTGCTGAAATGGCTTATAAAATACTCACGTTTGTGCCATTTACAGGTGCCATTTTGACAGTTACCACTGAAGTTGAGCTAAATTTGCCATTTCATTCTTGGTTCCAATGCCAAAAACTAGAGATTAGAGCATACAGAATGAAAGTTTCAAACTTTTGATTTTTGACCATTTTTGACAGGCGCGCGGCTTATCAAAAACGGCAAAATTGGGCCAAAATTCGTTTTCAAGGAAACAACAAGACAACACTTTTCCTGCATTTCACATACATCCTAAAGCACAGCAAATGCATCAGAACATGTCTAGCTCTTGAGGAAAGCCTAACCCTAACCCTAGCTTGGGCACTTCCAGACTACCGTACGTTGCGTAAACTTGCCCAAAAAGTTCCATGCTCAGGAAATTCCCCCAGTGCCTCCAAATGACTCAGAAACATTGCAAGTCACAGTTTTAAGCATTTTAAAATGCTCTGCAGTGAATCTTTTTTCAAATTTCCAGTTTGTCTTTCTTTTGGAATCTGCTGCTGAAATGGCTTATAAAATACTCACGTTTGTGCCATTTACAGGTGCCATTTTGACAATTACCACTGAAGTTGAGCTAAATTTGCCATTTCATTCTTGGTTCCAATGCCAAAAACTAGAGATTAGAGCATACAGAATGAAAGTTTCAAACTTTTGATTTTTGACCATTTTTGACAGGCGCGCGGCTTATCAAAAACGGCAAAATTGGGCCAAAATTCGTTTTCAAGGAAACAACAAGACAACACTTTTCCTGCATTTCACATACATCCTAAAGCACAGCAAATGCATCAGAACATGTCTAGCTCTTGAGGAAAGCCTAACCCTAACTCTAGCTTGGGCACTTCCAGACTACCGTACGTTGCGTAAACTTGCCCAAAAAGTTCCATTCTCAGGAAATTCCCCCTGTGCCTCCAAATGACTCAGAAACATTGCAAGTCACAGTTTTAAGCATTTTAAAATGCTCTGCAGTGAATCTTTTTTCAAATTTCCAGTTTGTCTTTCTTTTGGAATCTGCTGCTGAAATGGCTTATAAAATACTCACGTTTGTGCCATTTACAGGTGCCATTTTGACAGTTACCACTGAAGTTGAGCTAAATTTGCCATTTCATTCTTGGTTCCAATGCCAAAAACTAGAGATTAGAGCATACAGAATGACAGTTTCAAACTTTTGATTTTTGACCATTTTTGACAGGCGCGCGGCTTATCAAAAACGGCAAAATTGGGCCAAAATTCGTTTTCAAGGAAACAACAAGACAACACTTTTTCTGCATTTCACATACATCCTAAAGCACAGCAAATGCATCAGAACATGTCTAGCTCTTGAGGAAAGCCTAACCCTAACCCTAGCTTGGGCACTTCCAGACTACCGTACGTTGCGTAAACTTGCCCAAAAAGTTCCATGCTCAGGAAATTCCCCCAGTGCCTCCAAATGACTCAGAAACATTGCAAGTCACAGTTTTAAGCATTTTAAAATGCTCTGCAGTGAATCTTTTTTCAAATTTCCAGTTTGTCTTTCTTTTGGAATCTGCTGCTGAAATGGCTTATAAAATACTCACGTTTGTGCCATTTACAGGTGCCATTTTGACAATTACCACTGAAGTTGAGCTAAATTTGCCATTTCATTCTTGGTTCCAATGCCAAAAACTAGAGATTAGAGCATACAGAATGAAAGTTTCAAACTTTTGATTTTTGACCATTTTTGACAGGCGCGCGGCTTATCAAAAACGGCAAAATTGGGCCAAAATTCGTTTTCAAGGAAACAACAAGACAACACTTTTCCTGCATTTCACATACATCCTAAAGCACAGCAAATGCATCAGAACATGTCTAGCTCTTGAGGAAAGCCTAACCCTAACTCTAGCTTGGGCACTTCCAGACTACCGTACGTTGCGTAAACTTGCCCAAAAAGTTCCATGCTCAGGAAATTCCCCCTGTGCCTCCAAATGACTCAGAAACATTGCAAGTCACAGTTTTAAGCATTTTAAAATGCTCTGCAGTGAATCTTTTTTCAAATTTCCAGTTTGTCTTTCTTTTGGAATCTGCTGCTGAAATGGCTTATAAAATACTCACGTTTGTGCCATTTACAGGTGCCATTTTGACAATTACCACTGAAGTTGAGCTAAATTTGCCATTTCATTCTTGGTTCCAATGCCAAAAACTAGAGATTAGAGCATACAGAATGAAAGTTTCAAACTTTTGATTTTTGACCATTTTTGACAGGCGCGCGGCTTATCAAAAACGGCAAAATTGGGCCAAAATTCGTTTTCAAGGAAACAACAAGACAACACTTTTCCTGCATTTCACATACATCCTAAAGCACAGCAAATGCATCAGAACATGTCTAGCTCTTGAGGAAAGCCTAACCCTAACTCTAGCTTGGGCACTTCCAGACTACCGTACGTTGCGTAAACTTGCCCAAAAAGTTCCATGCTCAGGAAATTCCCCCTGTGCCTCCAAATGACTCAGAAACATTGCAAGTCACAGTTTTAAGCATTTTAAAATGCTCTGCAGTGAATCTTTTTTCAAATTTCCAGTTTGTCTTTCTTTTGGAATCTGCTGCTGAAATGGCTTATAAAATACTCACGTTTGTGCCATTTACAGGTGCCATTTTGACAGTTACCACTGAAGTTGAGCTAAATTTGCCATTTCATTCTTGGTTCCAATGCCAAAAACTAGAGATTAGAGCATACAGAATGAAAGTTTCAAACTTTTGATTTTTGACCATTTTTGACAGGCGCGCGGCTTATCAAAAACGGCAAAATTGGGCCAAAATTCGTTTTCAAGGAAACAACAAGACAACACTTTTCCTGCATTTCACATACATCCTAAAGCACAGCAAATGCATCAGAACATGTCTAGCTCTTGAGGAAAGCCTAACCCTAACTCTAGCTTGGGCACTTCCAGACTACCGTACGTTGCGTAAACTTGCCCAAAAAGTTCCATTCTCAGGAAATTCCCCCTGTGCCTCCAAATGACTCAGAAACATTGCAAGTCACAGTTTTAAGCATTTTAAAATGCTCTGCAGTGAATCTTTTTTCAAATTTCCAGTTTGTCTTTCTTTTGGAATCTGCTGCTGAAATAGCTTATAAAATACTCACGTTTGTGCCATTTACAGGTGCCATTTTGACAGTTACCACTGAAGTTGAGCTAAATTTGCCATTTCATTCTTGGTTCCAATGCCAAAAACTAGAGATTAGAGCATACAGAATGACAGTTTCAAACTTTTGATTTTTGACCATTTTTGACAGGCACGGCTTATCAAAAACGGCAAAATTGGGCCAAAATTCGTTTTCAAGGAAACAACAAGACAACACTTTTCCTGCATTTCACATACATCCTAAAGCACAGCAAATGCATCAGAACATGTCTAGCTCTTGAGGAAAGCCTAACCCTAACCCTAGCTTGGGCACTTCCAGACTACCGTACGTTGCGTAAACTTGCCCAAAAAGTTCCATGCTCAGGAAATTCCCCCAGTGCCTCCAAATGACTCAGAAACATTGCAAGTCACAGTTTTAAGAATTTTAAAATGCTCTGCAGTGAATCTTTTTTCAAATTTCCAGTTTGTCTTTCTTTTGGAATCTGCTGCTGAAATGGCTTATAAAATACTCACGTTTGTGCCATTTACAGGTGCCATTTTGACAATTACCACTGAAGTTGAGCTAAATTTGCCATTTCATTCTTGGTTCCAATGCCAAAAACTAGAGATTAGAGCATACAGAATGAAAGTTTCAAACTTTTGATTTTTGACCATTTTTGACAGGCGCGCGGCTTATCAAAAACGGCAAAATTGGGCCAAAATTCGTTTTCAAGGAAACAACAAGACAACACTTTTTCTGCATTTCACATACATCCTAAAGCACAGCAAATGCATCAGAACATGTCTAGCTCTTGAGGAAAGCCTAACCCTAACCCTAGCTTGGGCACTTCCAGACTACCGTACGTTGCGTAAACTTGCCCAAAAAGTTCCATGCTCAGGAAATTCCCCCAGTGCCTCCAAATGACTCAGAAACATTGCAAGTCACAGTTTTAAGCATTTTAAAATGCTCTGCAGTGAATCTTTTTTCAAATTTCCAGTTTGTCTTTCTTTTGGAATCTGCTGCTGAAATGGCTTATAAAATACTCACGTTTGTGCCATTTACAGGTGCCATTTTGACAGTTACCACTGAAGTTGAGCTAAATTTGCCATTTCATTCTTGGTTCCAATGCCAAAAACTAGAGATTAGAGCATACAGAATGACAGTTTCAAACTTTTGATTTTTGACCATTTTTGACAGGCGCGCGGCTTATCAAAAACGGCAAAATTGGGCCAAAATTCGTTTTCAAGGAAACAACAAGACAACACTTTTTCTGCATTTCACATACATCCTAAAGCACAGCAAATGCATCAGAACATGTCTAGCTCTTGAGGAAAGCCTAACCCTAACCCTAGCTTGGGCACTTCCAGACTACCGTACGTTGCGTAAACTTGCCCAAAAAGTTCCATGCTCAGGAAATTCCCCCAGTGCCTCCAAATGACTCAGAAACATTGCAAGTCACAGTTTTAAGCATTTTAAAATGCTCTGCAGTGAATCTTTTTTCAAATTTCCAGTTTGTCTTTCTTTTGGAATCTGCTGCTGAAATGGCTTATAAAATACTCACGTTTGTGCCATTTACAGGTGCCATTTTGACAGTTACCACTGAAGTTGAGCTAAATTTGCCATTTCATTCTTGGTTCCAATGCCAAAAACTAGAGATTAGAGCATACAGAATGAAAGTTTCAAACTTTTGATTTTTGACCATTTTTGACATGCGCGCGGCTTATCAAAAACGGCAAAATTGGGCCAAAATTCGTTTTCAAGGAAACAACAAGACAACACTTTTTCTGTATTTCACATACATCCTAAAGCACAGCAAATGGATCAGAACATGTCTAGCTCTTGAGGAAAGCCTAACCCTAACCCTAGCTTGGGCACTTCCAGACTACCGTACGTTGCGTAAACTTGCCCAAAAAGTTCCATGCTCAGGAAATTCCCCCAGTGCCTCCAAATGACTCAGAAACATTGCAAGTCACAGTTTTAAGCATTTTAAAATGCTCTGCAGTGAATCTTTTTTCAAATTTCCAGTTTGTCTTTCTTTTGGAATCTGCTGCTGAAATGGCTTATAAAATACTCACGTTTGTGCCATTTACAGGTGCCATTTTGACAGTTACCACTGAAGTTGAGCTAAATTTGCCATTTCATTCTTGGTTCCAATGCCAAAAACTAGAGATTAGAGCATACAGAATGAAAGTTTCAAACTTTTGATTTTTGACCATTTTTGACAGGCGCGCGGCTTATCAAAAACGGCAAAATTGGGCCAAAATTCGTTTTCAAGGAAACAACAAGACAACACTTTTCCTGCATTTCACATACATCCTAAAGCACAGCAAATGGATCAGAACATGTCTAGCTCTTGAGGAAAGCCTAACCCTAACCCTAGCTTGGGCACTTCCAGACTACCGTACGTTGCGTAAACTTGCCCAAAAAGTTCCATGCTCAGGAAATTCCCCCAGTGCCTCCAAATGACTCAGAAACATTGCAAGTCACAGTTTTAAGCATTTTAAAATGCTCTGCAGTGAATCTTTTTTCAAATTTCCAGTTTGTCTTTCTTTTGGAATCTGCTGCTGAAATGGCTTATAAAATACTCACGTTTGTGCCATTTACAGGTGCCATTTTGACAATTACCACTGAAGTTGAGCTAAATTTGCCATTTCATTCTTGGTTCCAATGCCAAAAACTAGAGATTAGAGCATACAGAATGAAAGTTTCAAACTTTTGATTTTTGACCATTTTTGACAGGCGCGCGGCTTATCAAAAACGGCAAAATTGGGCCAAAATTCATTTTCAAGGAAACAACAAGACAACACTTTTCCTGCATTTCACATACATCCTAAAGCACAGCAAATGCATCAGAACATGTCTAGCTCTTGAGGAAAGCCTAACCCTAACCCTAGCTTGGGCACTTCCAGACTACCGTACGTTGCGTAAACTTGCCCAAAAAGTTCCATGCTCAGGAAATTCCCCCAGTGCCTCCAAATGACTCAGAAACATTGCAAGTCACAGTTTTAAGCATTTTAAAATGCTCTGCAGTGAATCTTTTTTCAAATTTCCAGTTTGTCTTTCTTTTGGAATCTGCTGCTGAAATGGCTTATAGAATACTCACGTTTGTGCCATTTACAGGTGCCATTTTGACAATTACCACTGAAGTTGAGCTAAATTTGCCATTTCATTCTTGGTTCCAATGCCAAAAACTAGAGATTAGAGCATACAGAATGAAAGTTTCAAACTTTTGATTTTTGACCATTTTTGACAGGCGCGCGGCTTATCAAAAACGGCAAAATTGGGCCAAAATTCGTTTTCAAGGAAACAACAAGACAACACTTTTCCTGCATTTCACATACATCCTAAAGCACAGCAAATGCATCAGAACATGTCTAGCTCTTGAGGAAAGCCTAACCCTAACCCTAGCTTGGGCACTTCCAGACTACCGTACGTTGCGTAAACTTGCCCAAAAAGTTCCATGCTCAGGAAATTCCCCCAGTGCCTCCAAATGACTCAGAAACATTGCAAGTCACAGTTTTAAGCATTTTAAAATGCTCTGCAGTGAATCTTTTTTCAAATTTCCAGTTTGTCTTTCTTTTGGAATCTGCTGCTGAAATGGCTTATAAAATACTCACGTTTGTGCCATTTACAGGTGCCATTTTGACAATTACCACTGAAGTTGAGCTAAATTTGCCATTTCATTCTTGGTTCCAATGCCAAAAACTAGAGATTAGAGCATACAGAATGAAAGTTTCAAACTTTTGATTTTTGACCATTTTTGACAGGTGCGCTATCAAAAACGGCAAAATTGGGCCAAAATTCGTTTTCAAGGAAACAACAAGACAACACTTTTCCTGCATTTCACATACATCCTAAAGCACAGCAAATGCATCAGAACATGTCTAGCTCTTGAGGAAAGCCTAACCCTAACCCTAGCTTGGGCACTTCCAGACTACCGTACGTTGCGTAAACTTGCCCAAAAAGTTCCATGCTCAGGAAATTCCCCCAGTGCCTCCAAATGACTCAGAAACATTGCAAGTCACAGTTTTAAGCATTTTAAAATGCTCTGCAGTGAATCTTTTTTCAAATTTCCAGTTTGTCTTTCTTTTGGAATCTGCTGCTGAAATGGCTTATAAAATACTCACGTTTGTGCCATTTACAGGTGCCATTTTGACAATTACCACTGAAGTTGAGCTAAATTTGCCATTTCACTCTTGGTTCCAATGCCAAAAACTAGAGATTAGAGCATACAGAATGAAAGTTTCAAACTTTTGATTTTTGACCATTTTTGACAGGCGCGCGGCGCGGCTTATCAAAAACGGCAAAATTGGGCCAAAATTCGTTTTCAAGGAAACAACAAGACAACACTTTTCCTGCATTTCACATACATCCTAAAGCACAGCAAATGCATCAGAACATGTCTAGCTCTTGAGGAAAGCCTAACCCTAACCCTAGCTTGGGCACTTCCAGACTACCGTACGTTGCGTAAACTTGCCCAAAAAGTTCCATGCTCAGGAAATTCCCCCAGTGCCTCCAAATGACTCAGAAACATTGCAAGTCACAGTTTTAAGCATTTTAAAATGCTCTGCAGTGAATCTTTTTTCAAATTTCCAGTTTGTCTTTCTTTTGGAATCTGCTGCTGAAATGGCTTATAAAATACTCACGTTTGTGCCATTTACAGGTGCCATTTTGACAATTACCACTGAAGTTGAGCTAAATTTGCCATTTCATTCTTGGTTCCAATGCCAAAAACTAGAGATTAGAGCATACAGAATGAAAGTTTCAAACTTTTGAATTTTGACCATTTTTGACAGGAGCGCGGCTTATCAAAAACGGCAAAATTGGGCCAAAATTCGTTTTCAAGGAAACAACAAGACAACACTTTTTCTGCATTTCACATACATCCTAAAGCACAGCAAATGCATCAGAACATGTCTAGCTCTTGAGGAAAGCCTAACCCTAACCCTAGCTTGGGCACTTCCAGACTACCGTACGTTGCGTAAACTTGCCCAAAAAGTTCCATGCTCAGGAAATTCCCCCAGTGCCTCCAAATGACTCAGAAACATTGCAAGTCACAGTTTTAAGCATTTTAAAATGCTCTGCAGTGAATCTTTTTTCAAATTTCCAGTTTGTCTTTCTTTTGGAATCTGCTGCTGAAATGGCTTATAAAATACTCACGTTTGTGCCATTTACAGGTGCCATTTTGACAATTACCACTGAAGTTGAGCTAAATTTGCCATTTCATTCTTGGTTCCAATGCCAAAAACTAGAGATTAGAGCATACAGAATGAAAGTTTCAAACTTTTGATTTTTGACCATTTTTGACAGGCGCGCTTATCAAAAACGGCAAAATTGGGCCAAAATTCGTTTTCAAGGAAACAACAAGACAACACTTTTCCTGCATTTCACATACATCCTAAAGCACAGCAAATGCATCAGAACATGTCTAGCTCTTGAGGAAAGCCTAACCCTAACCCTAGCTTGGGCACTTCCAGACTACCGTACGTTGCGTAAACTTGCCCAAAAAGTTCCATGCTCAGGAAATTCCCCCAGTGCCTCCAAATGACTCAGAAACATTGCAAGTCACAGTTTTAAGCATTTTAAAATGCTCTGCAGTGAATCTTTTTTCAAATTTCCAGTTTGTCTTTCTTTTGGAATCTGCTGCTGAAATGGCTTATAAAATACTCACGTTTGTGCCATTTACAGGTGCCATTTTGACAATTACCACTGAAGTTGAGCTAAATTTGCCATTTCATTCTTGGTTCCAATGCCAGAAACTAGAGATTAGAGCATACAGAATGAAAGTTTCAAACTTTTGATTTTTGACCATTTTTGACAGGCGCGCGGCTTATCAAAAACGGCAAAATTGGGCCAAAATTCGTTTTCAAGGAAACAACAAGACAACACTTTTCCTGCATTTCACATACATCCTAAAGCACAGCAAATGCATCAGAACATGTCTAGCTCTTGAGGAAAGCCTAACCCTAACCCTAGCTTGGGCACTTCCAGACTACCGTACGTTGCGTAAACTTGCCCAAAAAGTTCCATGCTCAGGAAATTCCCCCAGTGCCTCCAAATGACTCAGAAACATTGCAAGTCACAGTTTTAAGCATTTTAAAATGCTCTGCAGTGAATCTTTTTTCAAATTTCCAGTTTGTCTTTCTTTTGGAATCTGCTGCTGAAATGGCTTATAAAATACTCACGTTTGTGCCATTTACAGGTGCCATTTTGACAATTACCACTGAAGTTGAGCTAAATTTGCCATTTCATTCTTGGTTCCAATGCCAAAAACTAGAGATTAGAGCATACAGAATGAAAGTTTCAAACTTTTGATTTTTGACCATTTTTGACAGGCGCGCGGCTTATCAAAAACGGCAAAATTGGGCCAAAATTCGTTTTCAAGGAAACAACAAGACAACACTTTTCCTGCATTTCACATACATCCTAAAGCACAGCAAATGCATCAGAACATGTCTAGCTCTTGAGGAAAGCCTAACCCTAACCCTAGCTTGGGCACTTCCAGACTACCGTACGTTGCGTAAACTTGCCCAAAAAGTTCCATGCTCAGGAAATTCCCCCAGTGCCTCCAAATGACTCAGAAACATTGCAAGTCACAGTTTTAAGCATTTTAAAATGCTCTGCAGTGAATCTTTTTTCAAATTTCCAGTTTGTCTTTCTTTTGGAATCTGCTGCTGAAATGGCTTATAAAATACTCACGTTTGTGCCATTTACAGGTGCCATTTTGACAATTACCACTGAAGTTGAGCTAAATTTGCCATTTCATTCTTGGTTCCAATGCCAAAAACTAGAGATTAGAGCATACAGAATGAAAGTTTCAAACTTTTGATTTTTGACCATTTTTGACAGGCGCGCGGCTTATCAAAAACGGCAAAATTGGGCCAAAATTCGTTTTCAAGGAAACAACAAGACAACACTTTTCCTGCATTTCACATACATCCTAAAGCACAGCAAATGCATCAGAACATGTCTAGCTCTTGAGGAAAGCCTAACCCTAACCCTAGCTTGGGCACTTCCAGACTACCGTACGTTGCGTAAACTTGCCCAAAAAGTTCCATGCTCAGGAAATTCCCCCAGTGCCTCCAAATGACTCAGAAACATTGCAAGTCACAGTTTTAAGCATTTTAAAATGCTCTGCAGTGAATCTTTTTTCAAATTTCCAGTTTGTCTTTCTTTTGGAATCTGCTGCTGAAATGGCTTATAAAATACTCACGTTTGTGCCATTTACAGGTGCCATTTTGACAATTACCACTGAAGTTGAGCTAAATTTGCCATTTCATTCTTGGTTCCAATGCCAAAAACTAGAGATTAGAGCATACAGAATGAAAGTTTCAAACTTTTGATTTTTGACCATTTTTGACAGGCGCGCGGCTTATCAAAAACGGCAAAATTGGGCCAAAATTCGTTTTCAAGGAAACAACAAGACAACACTTTTCCTGCATTTCACATACATCCTAAAGCACAGCAAATGCATCAGAACATGTCTAGCTCTTGAGGAAAGCCTAACCCTAACCCTAGCTTGGGCACTTCCAGACTACCGTACGTTGCGTAAACTTGCCCAAAAAGTTCCATGCTCAGGAAATTCCCCCAGTGCCTCCAAATGACTCAGAAACATTGCAAGTCACAGTTTTAAGCATTTTAAAATGCTCCGCAGTGAATCTTTTTTCAAATTTCCAGTTTGTCTTTCTTTTGGAATCTGCTGCTGAAATGGCTTATAAAATACTCACGTTTGTGCCATTTACAGGTGCCATTTTGACAATTACCACTGAAGTTGAGCTAAATTTGCCATTTCATTCTTGGTTCCAATGCCAAAAACTAGAGATTAGAGCATACAGAATGAAAGTTTCAAACTTTTGATTTTTGACCATTTTTGACAGGCGCGCGGCTTATCAAAAACGGCAAAATTGGGCCAAAATTCGTTTTCAAGAAAACAACAAGACAACACTTTTCCTGCATTTCACATACATCCTAAAGCACAGCAAATGCATCAGAACATGTCTAGCTCTTGAGGAAAGCCTAACCCTAACCCTAGCTTGGGCACTTCCAGACTACCGTACGTTGCGTAAACTTGCCCAAAAAGTTCCATGCTCAGGAAATTCCCCCAGTGCCTCCAAATGACTCAGAAACATTGCAAGTCACAGTTTTAAGCATTTTAAAATGCTCTGCAGTGAATCTTTTTTCAAATTTCCAGTTTGTCTTTCTTTTGGAATCTGCTGCTGAAATGGCTTATAAAATACTCACGTTTGTGCCATTTACAGGTGCCATTTTGACAATTACCACTGAAGTTGAGCTAAATTTGCCATTTCATTCTTGGTTCCAATGCCAAAAACTAGAGATTAGAGCATACAGAATGAAAGTTTCAAACTTTTGATTTTTGACCATTTTTGACAGGTGCGCTATCAAAAACGGCAAAATTGGGCCAAAATTCGTTTTCAAGGAAACAACAAGACAACACTTTTCCTGCATTTCACATACATCCTAAAGCACAGCAAATGCATCAGAACATGTCTAGCTCTTGAGGAAAGCCTAACCCTAACCCTAGCTTGGGCACTTCCAGACTACCGTACGTTGCGTAAACTTGCCCAAAAAGTTCCATGCTCAGGAAATTCCCCCAGTGCCTCCAAATGACTCAGAAACATTGCAAGTCACAGTTTTAAGCATTTTAAAATGCTCTGCAGTGAATCTTTTTTCAAATTTCCAGTTTGTCTTTCTTTTGGAATCTGCTGCTGAAATGGCTTATAAAATACTCACGTTTGTGCCATTTACAGGTGCCATTTTGACAATTACCACTGAAGTTGAGCTAAATTTGCCATTTCATTCTTGGTTCCAATGCCAAAAACTAGAGATTAGAGCATACAGAATGAAAGTTTCAAACTTTTGATTTTTGACCATTTTTGACAGGAGCGCGGCTTATCAAAAACGGCAAAATTGGGCCAAAATTCGTTTTCAAGGAAACAACAAGACAACACTTTTTCTGCATTTCACATACATCCTAAAGCACAGCAAATGCATCAGAACATGTCTAGCTCTTGAGGAAAGCCTAACCCTAACCCTAGCTTGGGCACTTCCAGACTACCGTACGTTGCGTAAACTTGCCCAAAAAGTTCCATGCTCAGGAAATTCCCCCAGTGCCTCCAAATGACTCAGAAACATTGCAAGTCACAGTTTTAAGCATTTTAAAATGCTCTGCAGTGAATCTTTTTTCAAATTTCCAGTTTGTCTTTCTTTTGGAATCTGCTGCTGAAATGGCTTATAAAATACTCACGTTTGTGCCATTTACAGGTGCCATTTTGACAATTACCACTGAAGTTGAGCTAAATTTGCCATTTCATTCTTGGTTCCAATGCCAAAAACTAGAGATTAGAGCATACAGAATGAAAGTTTCAAACTTTTGATTTTTGACCATTTTTGACAGGTGCGCTATCAAAAACGGCAAAATTGGGCCAAAATTCGTTTTCAAGGAAACAACAAGACAACACTTTTCCTGCATTTCACATACATCCTAAAGCACAGCAAATGCATCAGAACATGTCTAGCTCTTGAGGAAAGCCTAACCCTAACCCTAGCTTGGGCACTTCCAGACTACCGTACGTTGCGTAAACTTGCCCAAAAAGTTCCATGCTCAGGAAATTCCCCCAGTGCCTCCAAATGACTCAGAAACATTGCAAGTCACAGTTTTAAGCATTTTAAAATGCTCTGCAGTGAATCTTTTTTCAAATTTCCAGTTTGTCTTTCTTTTGGAATCTGCTGCTGAAATGGCTTATAAAATACTCACGTTTGTGCCATTTACAGGTGCCATTTTGACAATTACCACTGAAGTTGAGCTAAATTTGCCATTTCATTCTTGGTTCCAATGCCAAAAACTAGAGATTAGAGCATACAGAATGAAAGTTTCAAACTTTTGATTTTTGACCATTTTTGACAGGTGCGCTATCAAAAACGGCAAAATTGGGCCAAAATTCGTTTTCAAGGAAACAACAAGACAACACTTTTCCTGCATTTCACATACATCCTAAAGCACAGCAAATGCATCAGAACATGTCTAGCTCTTGAGGAAAGCCTAACCCTAACCCTAGCTTGGGCACTTCCAGACTACCGTACGTTGCGTAAACTTGCCCAAAAAGTTCCATGCTCAGGAAATTCCCCCAGTGCCTCCAAATGACTCAGAAACATTGCAAGTCACAGTTTTAAGCATTTTAAAATGCTCTGCAGTGAATCTTTTTTCAAATTTCCAGTTTGTCTTTCTTTTGGAATCTGCTGCTGAAATGGCTTATAAAATACTCACGTTTGTGCCATTTACAGGTGCCATTTTGACAATTACCACTGAAGTTGAGCTAAATTTGCCATTTCATTCTTGGTTCCAATGCCAAAAACTAGAGATTAGAGCATACAGAATGAAAGTTTCAAACTTTTGATTTTTGACCATTTTTGACAGGTGCGCTATCAAAAACGGCAAAATTGGGCCAAAATTCGTTTTCAAGGAAACAACAAGACAACACTTTTCCTGCATTTCACATACATCCTAAAGCACAGCAAATGCATCAGAACATGTCTAGCTCTTGAGGAAAGCCTAACCCTAACCCTAGCTTGGGCACTTCCAGACTACCGTACGTTGCGTAAACTTGCCCAAAAAGTTCCATGCTCAGGAAATTCCCCCAGTGCCTCCAAATGACTCAGAAACATTGCAAGTCACAGTTTTAAGCATTTTAAAATGCTCTGCAGTGAATCTTTTTTCAAATTTCCAGTTTGTCTTTCTTTTGGAATCTGCTGCTGAAATGGCTTATAAAATACTCACGTTTGTGCCATTTACAGGTGCCATTTTGACAATTACCACTGAAGTTGAGCTAAATTTGCCATTTCATTCTTGGTTCCAATGCCAAAAACTAGAGATTAGAGCATACAGAATGAAAGTTTCAAACTTTTGATTTTTGACCATTTTTGACAGGCGCGCGGCTTATCAAAAACGGCAAAATTGGGCCAAAATTCGTTTTCAAGGAAACAACAAGACAACACTTTTCCTGCATTTCACATACATCCTAAAGCACAGAAAATGGATCAGAACATGTCTAGCTCTTGAGCAAAGCCTAACCCTAACCCTAGCTTGGGCACTTCCAGACTACCGTACGTTGCGTAAACTTGCCCAAAAAGTTCCATGCTCAGGAAATTCCCCCAGTGCCTCCAAATGACTCAGAAACATTGCAAGTCACAGTTTTAAGCATTTTAAAATGCTCTGCAGTGAATCTTTTTTCAAATTTCCAGTTTGTCTTTCTTTTGGAATCTGCTGCTGAAATGGCTTATAAAATACTCACGTTTGTGCCATTTACAGGTGCCATTTTGACAATTACCACTGAAGTTGAGCTAAATTTGCCATTTCATTCTTGGTTCCAATGCCAAAAACTAGAGATTAGAGCATACAGAATGAAAGTTTCAAACTTTTGATTTTTGACCATTTTTGACAGGCGCGCGGCTTATCAAAAACGGCAAAATTGGGCCAAAATTCGTTTTCAAGGAAACAACAAGACAACACTTTTCCTGCATTTCACATACATCCTAAAGCACAGCAAATGCATCAGAACATGTCTAGCTCTTGAGGAAAGCCTAACCCTAACCCTAGCTTGGGCACTTCCAGACTACCGTACGTTGCGTAAACTTGCCCAAAAAGTTCCATGCTCAGGAAATTCCCCCAGTGCCTCCAAATGACTCAGAAACATTGCAAGTCACAGTTTTAAGCATTTTAAAATGCTCTGCAGTGAATCTTTTTTCAAATTTCCAGTTTGTCTTTCTTTTGGAATCTGCTGCTGAAATGGCTTATAAAATACTCACGTTTGTGCCATTTACAGGTGCCATTTTGACAATTACCACTGAAGTTGAGCTAAATTTGCCATTTCATTCTTGGTTCCAATGCCAAAAACTAGAGATTAGAGCATACAGAATGAAAGTTTCAAACTTTTGATTTTTGACCATTTTTGACAGGCGCGCGGCTTATCAAAAACGGCAAAATTGGGCCAAAATTCGTTTTCAAGGAAACAACAAGACAACACTTTTCCTGCATTTCACATACATCCTAAAGCACAGCAAATGCATCAGAACATGTCTAGCTCTTGAGGAAAGCCTAACCCTAACCCTAGCTTGGGCACTTCCAGACTACCGTACGTTGCGTAAACTTGCCCAAAAAGTTCCATGCTCAGGAAATTCCCCCAGTGCCTCCAAATGACTCAGAAACATTGCAAGTCACAGTTTTAAGCATTTTAAAATGCTCTGCAGTGAATCTTTTTTCAAATTTCCAGTTTGTCTTTCTTTTGGAATCTGCTGCTGAAATGGCTTATAAAATACTCACGTTTGTGCCATTTACAGGTGCCATTTTGACAATTACCACTGAAGTTGAGCTAAATTTGCCATTTCATTCTTGGTTCCAATGCCAAAAACTAGAGATTAGAGCATACAGAATGAAAGTTTCAAACTTTTGATTTTTGACCATTTTTGACAGGCGCGCGGCTTATCAAAAACGGCAAAATTGGGCCAAAATTCGTTTTCAAGGAAACAACAAGACAACACTTTTCCTGCATTTCACATACATCCTAAAGCACAGCAAATGCATCAGAACATGTCTAGCTCTTGAGGAAAGCCTAACCCTAACCCTAGCTTGGGCACTTCCAGACTACCGTACGTTGCGTAAACTTGCCCAAAAAGTTCCATGCTCAGGAAATTCCCCCAGTGCCTCCAAATGACTCAGAAACATTGCAAGTCACAGTTTTAAGCATTTTAAAATGCTCTGCAGTGAATCTTTTTTCAAATTTCCAGTTTGTCTTTCTTTTGGAATCTGCTGCTGAAATGGCTTATAAAATACTCACGTTTGTGCCATTTACAGGTGCCATTTTGACAATTACCACTGAAGTTGAGCTAAATTTGCCATTTCACTCTTGGTTCCAATGCCAAAAACTAGAGATTAGAGCATACAGAATGAAAGTTTCAAACTTTTGATTTTTGACCATTTTTGACAGGCGCGCGGCGCGGCTTATCAAAAACGGCAAAATTGGGCCAAAATTCGTTTTCAAGGAAACAACAAGACAACACTTTTCCTGCATTTCACATACATCCTAAAGCACAGCAAATGCATCAGAACATGTCTAGCTCTTGAGGAAAGCCTAACCCTAACCCTAGCTTGGGCACTTCCAGACTACCGTACGTTGCGTAAACTTGCCCAAAAAGTTCCATGCTCAGGAAATTCCCCCAGTGCCTCCAAATGACTCAGAAACATTGCAAGTCACAGTTTTAAGCATTTTAAAATGCTCTGCAGTGAATCTTTTTTCAAATTTCCAGTTTGTCTTTCTTTTGGAATCTGCTGCTGAAATGGCTTATAAAATACTCACGTTTGTGCCATTTACAGGTGCCATTTTGACAATTACCACTGAAGTTGAGCTAAATTTGCCATTTCATTCTTGGTTCCAATGCCAAAAACTAGAGATTAGAGCATACAGAATGAAAGTTTCAAACTTTTGATTTTTGACCATTTTTGACAGGCGCGCGGCTTATCAAAAACGGCAAAATTGGGCCAAAATTCGTTTTCAAGAAAACAACAAGACAACACTTTTCCTGCATTTCACATACATCCTAAAGCACAGCAAATGCATCAGAACATGTCTAGCTCTTGAGGAAAGCCTAACCCTAACCCTAGCTTGGGCACTTCCAGACTACCGTACGTTGCGTAAACTTGCCCAAAAAGTTCCATGCTCAGGAAATTCCCCCAGTGCCTCCAAATGACTCAGAAACATTGCAAGTCACAGTTTTAAGCATTTTAAAATGCTCTGCAGTGAATCTTTTTTCAAATTTCCAGTTTGTCTTTCTTTTGGAATCTGCTGCTGAAATGGCTTATAAAATACTCACGTTTGTGCCATTTACAGGTGCCATTTTGACAATTACCACTGAAGTTGAGCTAAATTTGCCATTTCATTCTTGGTTCCAATGCCAAAAACTAGAGATTAGAGCATACAGAATGAAAGTTTCAAACTTTTGATTTTTGACCATTTTTGACAGGTGCGCTATCAAAAACGGCAAAATTGGGCCAAAATTCGTTTTCAAGGAAACAACAAGACAACACTTTTCCTGCATTTCACATACATCCTAAAGCACAGCAAATGCATCAGAACATGTCTAGCTCTTGAGGAAAGCCTAACCCTAACCCTAGCTTGGGCACTTCCAGACTACCGTACGTTGCGTAAACTTGCCCAAAAAGTTCCATGCTCAGGAAATTCCCCCAGTGCCTCCAAATGACTCAGAAACATTGCAAGTCACAGTTTTAAGCATTTTAAAATGCTCTGCAGTGAATCTTTTTTCAAATTTCCAGTTTGTCTTTCTTTTGGAATCTGCTGCTGAAATGGCTTATAAAATACTCACGTTTGTGCCATTTACAGGTGCCATTTTGACAATTACCACTGAAGTTGAGCTAAATTTGCCATTTCATTCTTGGTTCCAATGCCAAAAACTAGAGATTAGAGCATACAGAATGAAAGTTTCAAACTTTTGATTTTTGACCATTTTTGACAGGAGCGCGGCTTATCAAAAACGGCAAAATTGGGCCAAAATTCGTTTTCAAGGAAACAACAAGACAACACTTTTTCTGCATTTCACATACATCCTAAAGCACAGCAAATGCATCAGAACATGTCTAGCTCTTGAGGAAAGCCTAACCCTAACCCTAGCTTGGGCACTTCCAGACTACCGTACGTTGCGTAAACTTGCCCAAAAAGTTCCATGCTCAGGAAATTCCCCCAGTGCCTCCAAATGACTCAGAAACATTGCAAGTCACAGTTTTAAGCATTTTAAAATGCTCTGCAGTGAATCTTTTTTCAAATTTCCAGTTTGTCTTTCTTTTGGAATCTGCTGCTGAAATGGCTTATAAAATACTCACGTTTGTGCCATTTACAGGTGCCATTTTGACAATTACCACTGAAGTTGAGCTAAATTTGCCATTTCATTCTTGGTTCCAATGCCAAAAACTAGAGATTAGAGCATACAGAATGAAAGTTTCAAACTTTTGATTTTTGACCATTTTTGACAGGTGCGCTATCAAAAACGGCAAAATTGGGCCAAAATTCGTTTTCAAGGAAACAACAAGACAACACTTTTCCTGCATTTCACATACATCCTAAAGCACAGCAAATGCATCAGAACATGTCTAGCTCTTGAGGAAAGCCTAACCCTAACCCTAGCTTGGGCACTTCCAGACTACCGTACGTTGCGTAAACTTGCCCAAAAAGTTCCATGCTCAGGAAATTCCCCCAGTGCCTCCAAATGACTCAGAAACATTGCAAGTCACAGTTTTAAGCATTTTAAAATGCTCTGCAGTGAATCTTTTTTCAAATTTCCAGTTTGTCTTTCTTTTGGAATCTGCTGCTGAAATGGCTTATAAAATACTCACGTTTGTGCCATTTACAGGTGCCATTTTGACAATTACCACTGAAGTTGAGCTAAATTTGCCATTTCATTCTTGGTTCCAATGCCAAAAACTAGAGATTAGAGCATACAGAATGAAAGTTTCAAACTTTTGATTTTTGACCATTTTTGACAGGTGCGCTATCAAAAACGGCAAAATTGGGCCAAAATTCGTTTTCAAGGAAACAACAAGACAACACTTTTCCTGCATTTCACATACATCCTAAAGCACAGCAAATGCATCAGAACATGTCTAGCTCTTGAGGAAAGCCTAACCCTAACCCTAGCTTGGGCACTTCCAGACTACCGTACGTTGCGTAAACTTGCCCAAAAAGTTCCATGCTCAGGAAATTCCCCCAGTGCCTCCAAATGACTCAGAAACATTGCAAGTCACAGTTTTAAGCATTTTAAAATGCTCTGCAGTGAATCTTTTTTCAAATTTCCAGTTTGTCTTTCTTTTGGAATCTGCTGCTGAAATGGCTTATAAAATACTCACGTTTGTGCCATTTACAGGTGCCATTTTGACAATTACCACTGAAGTTGAGCTAAATTTGCCATTTCATTCTTGGTTCCAATGCCAAAAACTAGAGATTAGAGCATACAGAATGAAAGTTTCAAACTTTTGATTTTTGACCATTTTTGACAGGTGCGCTATCAAAAACGGCAAAATTGGGCCAAAATTCGTTTTCAAGGAAACAACAAGACAACACTTTTCCTGCATTTCACATACATCCTAAAGCACAGCAAATGCATCAGAACATGTCTAGCTCTTGAGGAAAGCCTAACCCTAACCCTAGCTTGGGCACTTCCAGACTACCGTACGTTGCGTAAACTTGCCCAAAAAGTTCCATGCTCAGGAAATTCCCCCAGTGCCTCCAAATGACTCAGAAACATTGCAAGTCACAGTTTTAAGCATTTTAAAATGCTCTGCAGTGAATCTTTTTTCAAATTTCCAGTTTGTCTTTCTTTTGGAATCTGCTGCTGAAATGGCTTATAAAATACTCACGTTTGTGCCATTTACAGGTGCCATTTTGACAATTACCACTGAAGTTGAGCTAAATTTGCCATTTCATTCTTGGTTCCAATGCCAAAAACTAGAGATTAGAGCATACAGAATGAAAGTTTCAAACTTTTGATTTTTGACCATTTTTGACAGGCGCGCGGCTTATCAAAAACGGCAAAATTGGGCCAAAATTCGTTTTCAAGGAAACAACAAGACAACACTTTTCCTGCATTTCACATACATCCTAAAGCACAGAAAATGGATCAGAACATGTCTAGCTCTTGAGCAAAGCCTAACCCTAACCCTAGCTTGGGCACTTCCAGACTACCGTACGTTGCGTAAACTTGCCCAAAAAGTTCCATGCTCAGGAAATTCCCCCAGTGCCTCCAAATGACTCAGAAACATTGCAAGTCACAGTTTTAAGCATTTTAAAATGCTCTGCAGTGAATCTTTTTTCAAATTTCCAGTTTGTCTTTCTTTTGGAATCTGCTGCTGAAATGGCTTATAAAATACTCACGTTTGTGCCATTTACAGGTGCCATTTTGACAATTACCACTGAAGTTGAGCTAAATTTGCCATTTCATTCTTGGTTCCAATGCCAAAAACTAGAGATTAGAGCATACAGAATGAAAGTTTCAAACTTTTGATTTTTGACCATTTTTGACAGGAGCGCGGCTTATCAAAAACGGCAAAATTGGGCCAAAATTCGTTTTCAAGGAAACAACAAGACAACACTTTTTCTGCATTTCACATACATCCTAAAGCACAGCAAATGCATCAGAACATGTCTAGCTCTTGAGGAAAGCCTAACCCTAACCCTAGCTTGGTCACTTCCAGACTACCGTACGTTGCGTAAACTTGCCCAAAAAGTTCCATGCTCAGGAAATTCCCCCAGTGCCTCCAAATGACTCAGAAACATTGCAAGTCACAGTTTTAAGCATTTTAAAATGCTCTGCAGTGAATCTTTTTTCAAATTTCCAGTTTGTCTTTCTTTTGGAATCTGCTGCTGAAATGGCTTATAAAATACTCACGTTTGTGCCATTTACAGGTGCCATTTTGACAATTACCACTGAAGTTGAGCTAAATTTGCCATTTCATTCTTGGTTCCAATGCCAAAAACTAGAGATTAGAGCATACAGAATGAAAGTTTCAAACTTTTGATTTTTGACCATTTTTGACAGGTGCGCTATCAAAAACGGCAAAATTGGGCCAAAATTCGTTTTCAAGGAAACAACAAGACAACACTTTTCCTGCATTTCACATACATCCTAAAGCACAGCAAATGCATCAGAACATGTCTAGCTCTTGAGGAAAGCCTAACCCTAACCCTAGCTTGGGCACTTCCAGACTACCGTACGTTGCGTAAACTTGCCCAAAAAGTTCCATGCTCAGGAAATTCCCCCAGTGCCTCCAAATGACTCAGAAACATTGCAAGTCACAGTTTTAAGCATTTTAAAATGCTCTGCAGTGAATCTTTTTTCAAATTTCCAGTTTGTCTTTCTTTTGGAATCTGCTGCTGAAATGGCTTATAAAATACTCACGTTTGTGCCATTTACAGGTGCCATTTTGACAATTACCACTGAAGTTGAGCTAAATTTGCCATTTCATTCTTGGTTCCAATGCCAAAAACTAGAGATTAGAGCATACAGAATGAAAGTTTCAAACTTTTGAATTTTGACCATTTTTGACAGGAGCGCGGCTTATCAAAAACGGCAAAATTGGGCCAAAATTCGTTTTCAAGGAAACAACAAGACAACACTTTTTCTGCATTTCACATACATCCTAAAGCACAGCAAATGCATCAGAACATGTCTAGCTCTTGAGGAAAGCCTAACCCTAACCCTAGCTTGGGCACTTCCAGACTACCGTACGTTGCGTAAACTTGCCCAAAAAGTTCCATGCTCAGGAAATTCCCCCAGTGCCTCCAAATGACTCAGAAACATTGCAAGTCACAGTTTTAAGCATTTTAAAATGCTCTGCAGTGAATCTTTTTTCAAATTTCCAGTTTGTCTTTCTTTTGGAATCTGCTGCTGAAATGGCTTATAAAATACTCACGTTTGTGCCATTTACAGGTGCCATTTTGACAATTACCACTGAAGTTGAGCTAAATTTGCCATTTCATTCTTGGTTCCAATGCCAAAAACTAGAGATTAGAGCATACAGAATGAAAGTTTCAAACTTTTGATTTTTGACCATTTTTGACAGGCGCGCGGCTTATCAAAAACGGCAAAATTGGGCCAAAATTCGTTTTCAAGGAAACAACAAGACAACACTTTTCCTGCATTTCACATACATCCTAAAGCACAGCAAATGCATCAGAACATGTCTAGCTCTTGAGGAAAGCCTAACCCTAACCCTAGCTTGGGCACTTCCAGACTACCGTACGTTGCGTAAACTTGCCCAAAAAGTTCCATGCTCAGGAAATTCCCCCAGTGCCTCCAAATGACTCAGAAACATTGCAAGTCACAGTTTTAAGCATTTTAAAATGCTCTGCAGTGAATCTTTTTTCAAATTTCCAGTTTGTCTTTCTTTTGGAATCTGCTGCTGAAATGGCTTATAAAATACTCACGTTTGTGCCATTTACAGGTGCCATTTTGACAATTACCACTGAAGTTGAGCTAAATTTGCCATTTCATTCTTGGTTCCAATGCCAAAAACTAGAGATTAGAGCATACAGAATGAAAGTTTCAAACTTTTGATTTTTGACCATTTTTGACAGGCGCGCGGCTTATCAAAAACGGCAAAATTGGGCCAAAATTCGTTTTCAAGGAAACAACAAGACAACACTTTTCCTGCATTTCACATACATCCTAAAGCACAGCAAATGCATCAGAACATGTCTAGCTCTTGAGGAAAGCCTAACCCTAACCTTAGCTTGGGCACTTCCAGACTACCGTACGTTGCGTAAACTTGCCCAAAAAGTTCCATGCTCAGGAAATTCCCCCAGTGCCTCCAAATGACTCAGAAACATTGCAAGTCACAGTTTTAAGCATTTTAAAATGCTCTGCAGTGAATCTTTTTTCAAATTTCCAGTTTGTTTTTCTTTTGGAATCTGCTGCTGAAATGGCTTATAAAATACTCACGTTTGTGCCATTTACAGGTGCCATTTTGACAATTACCACTGAAGTTGAGCTAAATTTGCCATTTCATTCTTGGTTCCAATGCCAAAAACTAGAGATTAGAGCATACAGAATGAAAGTTTCAAACTTTTGATTTTTGTCCATTTTTGACAGGTGCGCTATCAAAAACGGCAAAATTGGGCCAAAATTCGTTTTCAAGGAAACAACAAGACAACACTTTTCCTGCATTTCACATACATCCTAAAGCACAGCAAATGCATCAGAACATGTCTAGCTCTTGAGGAAAGCCTAACCCTAACCCTAGCTTGGGCACTTCCAGACTACCGTACGTTGCGTAAACTTGCCCAAAAAGTTCCATGCTCAGGAAATTCCCCCAGTGCCTCCAAATGACTCAGAAACATTGCAAGTCACAGTTTTAAGCATTTTAAAATGCTCTGCAGTGAATCTTTTTTCAAATTTCCAGTTTGTCTTTCTTTTGGAATCTGCTGCTGAAATGGCTTATAAAATACTCACGTTTGTGCCATTTACAGGTGCCATTTTGACAATTACCACTGAAGTTGAGCTAAATTTGCCATTTCATTCTTGGTTCCAATGCCAAAAACTAGAGATTAGAGCATACAGAATGAAAGTTTCAAACTTTTGATTTTTGACCATTTTTGACAGGCGCGCGGCTTATCAAAAACGGCAAAATTGGGCCAAAATTCGTTTTCAAGGAAACAACAAGACAACACTTTTCCTGCATTTCACATACATCCTAAAGCACAGCAAATGCATCAGAACATGTCTAGCTCTTGAGGAAAGCCTAACCCTAACCTTAGCTTGGGCACTTCCAGACTACCGTACGTTGCGTAAACTTGCCCAAAAAGTTCCATGCTCAGGAAATTCCCCCAGTGCCTCCAAATGACTCAGAAACATTGCAAGTCACAGTTTTAAGCATTTTAAAATGCTCTGCAGTGAATCTTTTTTCAAATTTCCAGTTTGTTTTTCTTTTGGAATCTGCTGCTGAAATGGCTTATAAAATACTCACGTTTGTGCCATTTACAGGTGCCATTTTGACAATTACCACTGAAGTTGAGCTAAATTTGCCATTTCATTCTTGGTTCCAATGCCAAAAACTAGAGATTAGAGCATACAGAATGAAAGTTTCAAACTTTTGATTTTTGACCATTTTTGACAGGTGCGCTATCAAAAACGGCAAAATTGGGCCAAAATTCGTTTTCAAGGAAACAACAAGACAACACTTTTCCTGCATTTCACATACATCCTAAAGCACAGCAAATGCATCAGAACATGTCTAGCTCTTGAGGAAAGCCTAACCCTAACCCTAGCTTGGGCACTTCCAGACTACCGTACGTTGCGTAAACTTGCCCAAAAAGTTCCATGCTCAGGAAATTCCCCCAGTGCCTCCAAATGACTCAGAAACATTGCAAGTCACAGTTTTAAGCATTTTAAAATGCTCTGCAGTGAATCTTTTTTCAAATTTCCAGTTTGTCTTTCTTTTGGAATCTGCTGCTGAAATGGCTTATAAAATACTCACGTTTGTGCCATTTACAGGTGCCATTTTGACAATTACCACTGAAGTTGAGCTAAATTTGCCATTTCATTCTTGGTTCCAATGCCAAAAACTAGAGATTAGAGCATACAGAATGAAAGTTTCAAACTTTTGATTTTTGACCATTTTTGACAGGCGCGCGGCTTATCAAAAACAGCAAAATTGGGCCAAAATTCGTTTTCAAGGAAACAACAAGACAACACTTTTCCTGCATTTCACATACATCCTAAAGCACAGCAAATGCATCAGAACATGTCTAGCTCTTGAGGAAAGCCTAACCCTAACCCTAGCTTGGGCACTTCCAGACTACCTTACGTTGCGTAAACTTGCCCAAAAAGTTCCATGCTCAGGAAATTCCCCCAGTGCCTCCAAATGACTCAGAAACATTGCAAGTCACAGTTTTAAGCATTTTAAAATGCTCTGCAGTGAATCTTTTTTCAAATTTCCAGTTTGTCTTTCTTTTGGAATCTGCTGCTGAAATGGCTTATAAAATACTCACGTTTGTGTCATTTACACGTGCCATTTTGACAATTACCACTGAAGGTAAGCTAAATTTGCCATTTCATTCTTGGTTCCAATGCCAAAAACTAGAGATTAGAGCATACAGAATGAAAGTTTCAAACTTTTGATTTTTGACCATTTTTGACAGGCGCGCGGCTTATCAAAAACGGCAAAATTGGGCCAAAATTCGTTTTCAAGGAAACAACAAGACAACACTTTTCCTGCATTTCACATACATCCTAAAGCACAGCAAATGCATCAGAACATGTCTAGCTCTTGAGGAAAGCCTAACCCTAACCCTAGCTTGGGCACTTCCAGACTACCGTACGTTGCGTAAACTTGCCCAAAAAGTTCCATGCTCAGGAAATTCCCCCAGTGCCTCCAAATGACTCAGAAACATTGCAAGTCACAGTTTTAAGCATTTTAAAATGCTCTGCAGTGAATCTTTTTTCAAATTTCCAGTTTGTCTTTCTTTTGGAATCTGCTGCTGAAATGGCTTATAAAATACTCACGTTTGTGCCATTTACAGGTGCCATTTTGACAATTACCACTGAAGTTGAGCTAAATTTGCCATTTCATTCTTGGTTCCAATGCCAAAAACTAGAGATTAGAGCATACAGAATGAAAGTTTCAAACTTTTGATTTTTGACCATTTTTGACAGGCGCGCGGCTTATCAAAAACGGCAAAATTGGGCCAAAATTCGTTTTCAAGGAAACAACAAGACAACACTTTTCCTGCATTTCACATACATCCTAAAGCACAGCAAATGCATCAGAACATGTCTAGCTCTTGAGGAAAGCCTAACCCTAACCCTAGCTTGGGCACTTCCAGACTACCTTACGTTGCGTAAACTTGCCCAAAAAGTTCCATGCTCAGGAAATTCCCCCAGTGCCTCCAAATGACTCAGAAACATTGCAAGTCACAGTTTTAAGCATTTTAAAATGCTCTGCAGTGAATCTTTTTTCAAATTTCCAGTTTGTCTTTCTTTTGGAATCTGCTGCTGAAATGGCTTATAAAATACTCACGTTTGTGTCATTTACACGTGCCATTTTGACAATTACCACTGAAGGTAAGCTAAATTTGCCATTTCATTCTTGGTTCCAATGCCAAAAACTAGAGATTAGAGCATACAGAATGAAAGTTTCAAACTTTTGATTTTTGACCATTTTTGACAGGCGCGCGGCTTATCAAAAACGGCAAAATTGGGCCAAAATTCGTTTTCAAGGAAACAACAAGACAACACTTTTCCTGCATTTCACATACATCCTAAAGCACAGCAAATGCATCAGAACATGTCTAGCTCTTGAGGAAAGCCTAACCCTAACCCTAGCTTGGGCACTTCCAGACTACCGTACGTTGCGTAAACTTGCCCAAAAAGTTCCATGCTCAGGAAATTCCCCCAGTGCCTCCAAATGACTCAGAAACATTGCAAGTCACAGTTTTAAGCATTTTAAAATGCTCTGCAGTGAATCTTTTTTCAAATTTCCAGTTTGTTTTTCTTTTGGAATCTGCTGCTGAAATGGCTTATAAAATACTCACGTTTGTGCCATTTACAGGTGCCATTTTGACAATTACCACTGAAGTTGAGCTAAATTTGCCATTTCATTCTTGGTTCCAATGCCAAAAACTAGAGATTAGAGCATACAGAATGAAAGTTTCAAACTTTTGATTTTTGACCATTTTTGACAGGTGCGCTATCAAAAACGGCAAAATTGGGCCAAAATTCGTTTTCAAGGAAACAACAAGACAACACTTTTCCTGCATTTCACATACATCCTAAAGCACAGCAAATGCATCAGAACATGTCTAGCTCTTGAGGAAAGCCTAACCCTAACCCTAGCTTGGGCACTTCCAGACTACCGTACGTTGCGTAAACTTGCCCAAAAAGTTCCATGCTCAGGAAATTCCCCCAGTGCCTCCAAATGACTCAGAAACATTGCAAGTCACAGTTTTAAGCATTTTAAAATGCTCTGCAGTGAATCTTTTTTCAAATTTCCAGTTTGTCTTTCTTTTGGAATCTGCTGCTGAAATGGCTTATAAAATACTCACGTTTGTGCCATTTACAGGTGCCATTTTGACAATTACCACTGAAGTTGAGCTAAATTTGCCATTTCATTCTTGGTTCCAATGCCAAAAACTAGAGATTAGAGCATACAGAATGAAAGTTTCAAACTTTTGATTTTTGACCATTTTTGACAGGTGCGCTATCAAAAACGGCAAAATTGGGCCAAAATTCGTTTTCAAGGAAACAACAAGACAACACTTTTCCTGCATTTCACATACATCCTAAAGCACAGCAAATGCATCAGAACATGTCTAGCTCTTGAGGAAAGCCTAACCCTAACCCTAGCTTGGGCACTTCCAGACTACCGTACGTTGCGTAAACTTGCCCAAAAAGTTCCATGCTCAGGAAATTCCCCCAGTGCCTCCAAATGACTCAGAAACATTGCAAGTCACAGTTTTAAGCATTTTAAAATGCTCTGCAGTGAATCTTTTTTCAAATTTCCAGTTTGTCTTTCTTTTGGAATCTGCTGCTGAAATGGCTTATAAAATACTCACGTTTGTGCCATTTACAGGTGCCATTTTGACAATTACCACTGAAGTTGAGCTAAATTTGCCATTTCATTCTTGGTTCCAATGCCAAAAACTAGAGATTAGAGCATACAGAATGAAAGTTTCAAACTTTTGATTTTTGACCATTTTTGACAGGCGCGCGGCTTATCAAAAACAGCAAAATTGGGCCAAAATTCGTTTTCAAGGAAACAACAAGACAACACTTTTCCTGCATTTCACATACATCCTAAAGCACAGCAAATGCATCAGAACATGTCTAGCTCTTGAGGAAAGCCTAACCCTAACCCTAGCTTGGGCACTTCCAGACTACCGTACGTTGTGTAAACTTGCCCAAAAAGTTCCATGCTCAGGAAATTCCCCCAGTGCCTCCAAATGACTCAGAAACATTGCAAGTCACAGTTTTAAGCATTTTAAAATGCTCTGCAGTGAATCTTTTTTCAAATTTCCAGTTTGTCTTTCTTTTGGAATCTGCTGCTGAAATGGCTTATAAAATACTCACGTTTGTGCCATTTACAGGTTCCATTTTGACAATTACCACTGAAGTTGAGCTAAATTTGCCATTTCATTCTTGGTTCCAATGCCAAAAACTAGAGATTAGAGCATACAGAATGAAAGTTTCAAACTTTTGATTTTTGACCATTTTTGACAGGCGCGCTTATCAAAAACGGCAAAATTGGGCCAAAATTCGTTTTCAAGGAAACAACAAGACAACACTTTTCCTGCATTTCACATACATCCTAAAGCACAGCAAATGCATCAGAACATGTCTAGCTCTTGAGGAAAGCCTAACCCTAACCCTAGCTTGGGCACTTCCAGACTACCTTACGTTGCGTAAACTTGCCCAAAAAGTTCCATGCTCAGGAAATTCCCCCAGTGCCTCCAAATGACTCAGAAACATTGCAAGTCACAGTTTTAAGCATTTTAAAATGCTCTGCAGTGAATCTTTTTTCAAATTTCCAGTTTGTCTTTCTTTTGGAATCTGCTGCTGAAATGGCTTATAAAATACTCACGTTTGTGTCATTTACACGTGCCATTTTGACAATTACCACTGAAGGTAAGCTAAATTTGCCATTTCATTCTTGGTTCCAATGCCAAAAACTAGAGATTAGAGCATACAGAATGAAAGTTTCAAACTTTTGATTTTTGACCATTTTTGACAGGCGCGCGGCTTATCAAAAACGGCAAAATTGGGCCAAAATTCGTTTTCAAGGAAACAACAAGACAACACTTTTCCTGCATTTCACATACATCCTAAAGCACAGCAAATGCATCAGAACATGTCTAGCTCTTGAGGAAAGCCTAACCCTAACCCTAGCTTGGGCACTTCCAGACTACCGTACGTTGCGTAAACTTGCCCAAAAAGTTCCATGCTCAGGAAATTCCCCCAGTGCCTCCAAATGACTCAGAAACATTGCAAGTCACAGTTTTAAGCATTTTAAAATGCTCTGCAGTGAATCTTTTTTCAAATTTCCAGTTTGTCTTTCTTTTGGAATCTGCTGCTGAAATGGCTTATAAAATATTCACGTTTGTGCCATTTACAGGTGCCATTTTGACAATTACCACTGAAGTTGAGCTAAATTTGCCATTTCATTCTTGGTTCCAATGCCAAAAACTAGAGATTAGAGCATACAGAATGAAAGTTTCAAACTTTTGATTTTTGACCATTTTTGACAGGCGCGCGCGGCTTATCAAAAACGGCAAAATTGGGCCAAAATTCGTTTTCAAGGAAACAACAAGACAACACTTTTCCTGCATTTCACATACATCCTAAAGCACAGCAAATGCATCAGAACATGTCTAGCTCTTGAGGAAAGCCTAACCCTAACCCTAGCTTGGGCACTTCCAGACTACCGTACGTTGCGTAAACTTGCCCAAAAAGTTCCATGCTCAGGAAATTCCCCCAGTGCCTCCAAATGACTCAGAAACATTGCAAGTCACAGTTTTAAGCATTTTAAAATGCTCTGCAGTGAATCTTTTTTCAAATTTCCAGTTTGTCTTTCTTTTGGAATCTGCTGCTGAAATGGCTTATAAAATATTCACGTTTGTGCCATTTACAGGTGCCATTTTGACAATTACCACTGAAGTTGAGCTAAATTTGCCATTTCATTCTTGGTTCCAATGCCAAAAACTAGAGATTAGAGCATACAGAATGAAAGTTTCAAACTTTTGATTTTTGACCATTTTTGACAGCCGCGCGGCTTATCAAAAACGGCAAAATTGGGCCAAAATTCGTTTTCAAGGAAACAACAAGACAACACTTTTCCTGCATTTCACATACATCCTAAAGCACAGAAAATGGATCAGAACATGTCTAGCTCTTGAGGAAAGCCTAACCCTAACCCTAGCTTGGGCACTTCCAGACTACCGTACGTTGCGTAAACTTGCCCAAAAAGTTCCATGCTCAGGAAATTCCCCCAGTGCCTCCAAATGACTCAGAAACATTGCAAGTCACAGTTTTAAGCATTTTAAAATGGTCTGCAGTGAATCTTTTTTCAAATTTCCAGTTTGTCTTTCTTTTGGAATCTGCTGCTGAAATGCCTTATAAAATACTCACGTTTGTGCCATTTACAGGTGCCATTTTGACAATTACCACTGAAGTTGAGCTAAATTTGCCATTTCATTCTTGGTTCCAATGCCAAAAACTAGAGATTAGAGCATACAGAATGAAAGTTTCAAACTTTTGATTTTTGACCATTTTTGACAGGTGCGCTATCAAAAACGGCAAAATTGGGCCAAAATTCGTTTTCAAGGAAACAACAAGACAACACTTTTCCTGCATTTCACATACATCCTAAAGCACAGCAAATGCATCAGAACATGTCTAGCTCTTGAGGAAAGCCTAACCCTAACCCTAGCTTGGGCACTTCCAGACTACCGTACGTTGCGTAAACTTGCCCAAAAAGTTCCATGCTCAGGAAATTCCCCCAGTGCCTCCAAATGACTCAGAAACATTGCAAGTCACAGTTTTAAGCATTTTAAAATGCTCTGCAGTGAATCTTTTTTCAAATTTCCAGTTTGTCTTTCTTTTGGAATCTGCTGCTGAAATGGCTTATAAAATACTCACGTTTGTGCCATTTACAGGTGCCATTTTGACAATTACCACTGAAGTTGAGCTAAATTTGCCATTTCATTCTAGGTTCCAATGCCAAAAACTAGAGATTAGAGCATACAGAATGAAAGTTTCAAACTTTTGATTTTTGACCATTTTTGACAGGCGCGCGGCTTATCAAAAACGGCAAAATTGGGCCAAAATTCGTTTTCAAGAAAACAACAAGACAACACTTTTCCTGCATTTCACATACATCCTAAAGCACAGCAAATGCATCAGAACATGTCTAGCTCTTGAGGAAAGCCTAACCCTAACCCTAGCTTGGGCACTTCCAGACTACCGTACGTTGCGTAAACTTGCCCAAAAAATTCCATGCTCAGGAAATTCCCCCAGTGCCTCCAAATGACTCAGAAACATTGCAAGTCACAGTTTTAAGCATTTTAAAATGCTCTGCAGTGAATCTTTTTTCAAATTTCCAGTTTGTTTTTCTTTTGGAATCTGCTGCTGAAATGGCTTATAAAATACTCACGTTTGTGCCATTTACAGGTGCCATTTTGACAATTACCACTGAAGTTGAGTTAAATTTGCCATTCATTCTTGGTTCCAATGCCAAAAACTAGAGATTAGAGCATACAGAATGAAAGTTTCAAACTTTTGATTTTTGACCATTTTTGACAGGCTTATCAAAAACGGCAAAATTGGGCCAAAATTCATTTCAAGGAAACAACAAGACAACACTTTTCCTGCATTTAACATACATCCTAAAGCACAGCAAATGGATCAGAACATGTCTAGCTCTTGAGGAAAGCCTAACCCTAACCCTAGCTTGGGCACTTCCAGACTACCGTACGTTGCGTAAACTTGCCCAAAAAGTTCCATGCTCAGGAAATTCCCCCAGTGCCTCCAAATGACTCAGAAACATTGCAAGTCACAGTTTTAAGCATTTTAAAATGCTCTGCAGTGAATCTTTTTTCAAATTTCCAGTTTGTCTTTCTTTTGGAATCTGCTGCTGAAATGGCTTATAAAATACTCACGTTTGTGCCATTTACAGGTGCCATTTTGACAATTACCACTGAAGTTGAGCTAAATTTGCCATTTCATTCTAGGTTCCAATGCCAAAAACTAGAGATTAGAGCATACAGAATGAAAGTTTCAAACTTTTGATTTTTGACCATTTTTGACAGGCGCGCGGCTTATCAAAAACGGCAAAATTGGGCCAAAATTCGTTTTCAAGAAAACAACAAGACAACACTTTTCCTGCATTTCACATACATCCTAAAGCACAGCAAATGCATCAGAACATGTCTAGCTCTTGAGGAAAGCCTAACCCTAACCCTAGCTTGGGCACTTCCAGACTACCGTACGTTGCGTAAACTTGCCCAAAAAGTTCCATGCTCAGGAAATTCCCCCAGTGCCTCCAAATGACTCAGAAACATTGCAAGTCACAGTTTTAAGCATTTTAAAATGCTCTGCAGTGAATCTTTTTTCAAATTTCCAGTTTGTCTTTCTTTTGGAATCTGCTGCTGAAATGGCTTATAAAATACTCACGTTTGTGCCATTTACAGGTTCCATTTTGACAATTACCACTGAAGTTGAGCTAAATTTGCCATTTCATTCTTGGTTCCAATGCCAAAAACTAGAGATTAGAGCATACAGAATGAAAGTTTCAAACTTTTGATTTTTGACCATTTTTGACAGGCGCGCTTATCAAAAACGGCAAAATTGGGCCAAAATTCGTTTTCAAGGAAACAACAAGACAACACTTTTCCTGCATTTCACATACATCCTAAAGCACAGCAAATGCATCAGAACATGTCTAGCTCTTGAGGAAAGCCTAACCCTAACCCTAGCTTGGGCACTTCCAGACTACCTTACGTTGCGTAAACTTGCCCAAAAAGTTCCATGCTCAGGAAATTCCCCCAGTGCCTCCAAATGACTCAGAAACATTGCAAGTCACAGTTTTAAGCATTTTAAAATGCTCTGCAGTGAATCTTTTTTCAAATTTCCAGTTTGTCTTTCTTTTGGAATCTGCTGCTGAAATGGCTTATAAAATACTCACGTTTGTGTCATTTACACGTGCCATTTTGACAATTACCACTGAAGGTAAGCTAAATTTGCCATTTCATTCTTGGTTCCAATGCCAAAAACTAGAGATTAGAGCATACAGAATGAAAGTTTCAAACTTTTGATTTTTGACCATTTTTGACAGGCGCGCGGCTTATCAAAAACGGCAAAATTGGGCCAAAATTCGTTTTCAAGGAAACAACAAGACAACACTTTTCCTGCATTTCACATACATCCTAAAGCACAGCAAATGCATCAGAACATGTCTAGCTCTTGAGGAAAGCCTAACCCTAACCCTAGCTTGGGCACTTCCAGACTACCGTACGTTGCGTAAACTTGCCCAAAAAGTTCCATGCTCAGGAAATTCCCCCAGTGCCTCCAAATGACTCAGAAACATTGCAAGTCACAGTTTTAAGCATTTTAAAATGCTCTGCAGTGAATCTTTTTTCAAATTTCCAGTTTGTCTTTCTTTTGGAATCTGCTGCTGAAATGGCTTATAAAATATTCACGTTTGTGCCATTTACAGGTGCCATTTTGACAATTACCACTGAAGTTGAGCTAAATTTGCCATTTCATTCTTGGTTCCAATGCCAAAAACTAGAGATTAGAGCATACAGAATGAAAGTTTCAAACTTTTGATTTTTGACCATTTTTGACAGCCGCGCGGCTTATCAAAAACGGCAAAATTGGGCCAAAATTCGTTTTCAAGGAAACAACAAGACAACACTTTTCCTGCATTTCACATACATCCTAAAGCACAGAAAATGGATCAGAACATGTCTAGCTCTTGAGGAAAGCCTAACCCTAACCCTAGCTTGGGCACTTCCAGACTACCGTACGTTGCGTAAACTTGCCCAAAAAGTTCCATGCTCAGGAAATTCCCCCAGTGCCTCCAAATGACTCAGAAACATTGCAAGTCACAGTTTTAAGCATTTTAAAATGGTCTGCAGTGAATCTTTTTTCAAATTTCCAGTTTGTCTTTCTTTTGGAATCTGCTGCTGAAATGCCTTATAAAATACTCACGTTTGTGCCATTTACAGGTGCCATTTTGACAATTACCACTGAAGTTGAGCTAAATTTGCCATTTCATTCTTGGTTCCAATGCCAAAAACTAGAGATTAGAGCATACAGAATGACAGTTTCAAACTTTTGATTTTTGACCATTTTTGACAGGCGCGCGCGGCTTATCAAAAACGGCAAAATTGGGCCAAAATTCGTTTTCAAGGAAACAACAAGACAACACTTTTCCTGCATTTCACATACATCCTAAAGCACAGCAAATGCATCAGAACATGTCTAGCTCTTGAGGAAAGCCTAACCCTAACCCTAGCTTGGGCACTTCCAGACTACCGTACGTTGCGTAAACTTGCCCAAAAAGTTCCATGCTCAGGAAATTCCCCCAGTGCCTCCAAATGACTCAGAAACATTGCAAGTCACAGTTTTAAGCATTTTAAAATGCTCTGCAGTGAATCTTTTTTCAAATTTCCAGTTTGTCTTTCTTTTGGAATCTGCTGCTGAAATGGCTTATAAAATATTCACGTTTGTGCCATTTACAGGTGCCATTTTGACAATTACCACTGAAGTTGAGCTAAATTTGCCATTTCATTCTTGGTTCCAATGCCAAAAACTAGAGATTAGAGCATACAGAATGAAAGTTTCAAACTTTTGATTTTTGACCATTTTTGACAGCCGCGCGGCTTATCAAAAACGGCAAAATTGGGCCAAAATTCGTTTTCAAGGAAACAACAAGACAACACTTTTCCTGCATTTCACATACATCCTAAAGCACAGAAAATGGATCAGAACATGTCTAGCTCTTGAGGAAAGCCTAACCCTAACCCTAGCTTGGGCACTTCCAGACTACCGTACGTTGCGTAAACTTGCCCAAAAAGTTCCATGCTCAGGAAATTCCCCCAGTGCCTCCAAATGACTCAGAAACATTGCAAGTCACAGTTTTAAGCATTTTAAAATGGTCTGCAGTGAATCTTTTTTCAAATTTCCAGTTTGTCTTTCTTTTGGAATCTGCTGCTGAAATGCCTTATAAAATACTCACGTTTGTGCCATTTACAGGTGCCATTTTGACAATTACCACTGAAGTTGAGCTAAATTTGCCATTTCATTCTTGGTTCCAATGCCAAAAACTAGAGATTAGAGCATACAGAATGAAAGTTTCAAACTTTTGATTTTTGACCATTTTTGACAGGTGCGCTATCAAAAACGGCAAAATTGGGCCAAAATTCGTTTTCAAGGAAACAACAAGACAACACTTTTCCTGCATTTCACATACATCCTAAAGCACAGCAAATGCATCAGAACATGTCTAGCTCTTGAGGAAAGCCTAACCCTAACCCTAGCTTGGGCACTTCCAGACTACCGTACGTTGCGTAAACTTGCCCAAAAAGTTCCATGCTCAGGAAATTCCCCCAGTGCCTCCAAATGACTCAGAAACATTGCAAGTCACAGTTTTAAGCATTTTAAAATGCTCTGCAGTGAATCTTTTTTCAAATTTCCAGTTTGTCTTTCTTTTGGAATCTGCTGCTGAAATGGCTTATAAAATACTCACGTTTGTGCCATTTACAGGTGCCATTTTGACAATTACCACTGAAGTTGAGCTAAATTTGCCATTTCATTCTAGGTTCCAATGCCAAAAACTAGAGATTAGAGCATACAGAATGAAAGTTTCAAACTTTTGATTTTTGACCATTTTTGACAGGCGCGCGGCTTATCAAAAACGGCAAAATTGGGCCAAAATTCGTTTTCAAGAAAACAACAAGACAACACTTTTCCTGCATTTCACATACATCCTAAAGCACAGCAAATGCATCAGAACATGTCTAGCTCTTGAGGAAAGCCTAACCCTAACCCTAGCTTGGGCACTTCCAGACTACCGTACGTTGCGTAAACTTGCCCAAAAAATTCCATGCTCAGGAAATTCCCCCAGTGCCTCCAAATGACTCAGAAACATTGCAAGTCACAGTTTTAAGCATTTTAAAATGCTCTGCAGTGAATCTTTTTTCAAATTTCCAGTTTGTTTTTCTTTTGGAATCTGCTGCTGAAATGGCTTATAAAATACTCACGTTTGTGCCATTTACAGGTGCCATTTTGACAATTACCACTGAAGTTGAGTTAAATTTGCCATTCATTCTTGGTTCCAATGCCAAAAACTAGAGATTAGAGCATACAGAATGAAAGTTTCAAACTTTTGATTTTTGACCATTTTTGACAGGCTTATCAAAAACGGCAAAATTGGGCCAAAATTCATTTCAAGGAAACAACAAGACAACACTTTTCCTGCATTTAACATACATCCTAAAGCACAGCAAATGGATCAGAACATGTCTAGCTCTTGAGGAAAGCCTAACCCTAACCCTAGCTTGGGCACTTCCAGACTACCGTACGTTGCGTAAACTTGCCCAAAAAGTTCCATGCTCAGGAAATTCCCCCAGTGCCTCCAAATGACTCAGAAACATTGCAAGTCACAGTTTTAAGCATTTTAAAATGCTCTGCAGTGAATCTTTTTTCAAATTTCCAGTTTGTCTTTCTTTTGGAATCTGCTGCTGAAATGGCTTATAAAATACTCACGTTTGTGCCATTTACAGGTGCCATTTTGACAATTACCACTGAAGTTGAGCTAAATTTGCCATTTCATTCTTGGTTCCAATGCCAAAAACTAGAGATTAGAGCATACAGAATGAAAGTTTCAAACTTTTGATTTTTGACCATTTTTGACAGGCGCGCGGCTAATCAAAAACGGCAAAATTGGGCCAAAATTCGTTTTCAAGGAAACAACAAGACAACACTTTTCCTGCATTTCACATACATCCTAAAGCACAGCAAATGCATCAGAACATGTCTAGCTCTTGAGGAAAGCCTAACCCTAACCCTAGCTTGGGCACTTCCAGACTACCGTACGTTGCGTAAACTTGCCCAAAAAGTTCCATGCTCAGGAAATTCCCCCAGTGCCTCCAAATGACTCAGAAACATTGCAAGTCACAGTTTTAAGCATTTTAAAATGCTCTGCAGTGAATCTTTTTTCAAATTTCCAGTTTGTCTTTCTTTTGGGATCTGCTGCTGAAATGGCTTATAAAATACTCACGTTTGTGCCATTTACAGGTGCCATTTTGACAATTACCACTGAAGTTGAGCTAAATTTGCCATTTCATTCTTGGTTCCAATGCCAAAAACTAGAGATTAGAGCATACAGAATGAAAGTTTCAAACTTTTGATTTTTGTCCATTTTTGACAGGCGCGCGGCTAATCAAAAACGGCAAAATTGGGCCAAAATTTGTTTTCAAGGAAACAACAAGACAACACTTTTCCTGCATTTCACATACATCCTAAAGCACAGCAAATGCATCAGAACATGTCTAGCTCTTGAGGAAAGCCTAACCCTAACCCTAGCTTGGGCACTTCCAGACTACCGTACGTTGCGTAAACTTGCCCAAAAAGTTCCATGCTCAGGAAATTCCCCCAGTGCCTCCAAATGACTCAGAAACATTGCAAGTCACAGTTTTAAGCATTTTAAAATGCTCTGCAGTGAATCTTTTTTCAAATTTCCAGTTTGTCTTTCTTTTGGAATCTGCTGCTGAAATGGCTTATAAAATACTCACGTTTGTGCCATTTACAGGTGCCATTTTGACAATTACCACTGAAGTTGAGCTAAATTTGCCATTTCATTCTTGGTTCCAATGCCAAAAACTAGAGATTAGAGCATACAGAATGAAAGTTTCAAACTTTTGATTTTTGACCATTTTTGACAGGCGCGCGGCTTATCAAAAACGGCAAAATTGGGCCAAAATTCGTTTTCAAGGAAACAACAAGACAACACTTTTCCTGCATTTCACATACATCCTAAAGCACAGCAAATGCATCAGAACATGTCTAGCTCTTGAGGAAAGCCTAACCCTAACCCTAGCTTGGGCACTTCCAGACTACCGTACGTTGCGTAAACTTGCCCAAAAAGTTCCATGCTCAGGAAATTCCCCCAGTGCCTCCAAATGACTCAGAAACATTGCAAGTCACAGTTTTAAGCATTTTAAAATGCTCTGCAGTGAATCTTTTTTCAAATTTCCAGTTTGTCTTTCTTTTGGGATCTGCTGCTGAAATGGCTTATAAAATACTCACGTTTGTGCCATTTACAGGTGCCATTTTGACAATTACCACTGAAGTTGAGCTAAATTTGCCATTTCATTCTTGGTTCCAATGCCAAAAACTAGAGATTAGAGCATACAGAATGAAAGTTTCAAACTTTTGATTTTTGTCCATTTTTGACAGGCGCGCGGCTAATCAAAAACGGCAAAATTGGGCCAAAATTTGTTTTCAAGGAAACAACAAGACAACACTTTTCCTGCATTTCACATACATCCTAAAGCACAGCAAATGCATCAGAACATGTCTAGCTCTTGAGGAAAGCCTAACCCTAACCCTAGCTTGGGCACTTCCAGACTACCGTACGTTGCGTAAACTTGCCCAAAAAGTTCCATGCTCAGGAAATTCCCCCAGTGCCTCCAAATGACTCAGAAACATTGCAAGTCACAGTTTTAAGCATTTTAAAATGCTCTGCAGTGAATCTTTTTTCAAATTTCCAGTTTGTCTTTCTTTTGGAATCTGCTGCTGAAATGGCTTATAAAATACTCACATTTGTGCCATTTACAGGTGCCATTTTGACAATTACCACTGAAGTTGAGCTAAATTTGCCATTTCATTCTTGGTTCCAATGCCAAAAACTAGAGATTAGAGCATACAGAATGAAAGTTTCAAACTTTTGATTTTTGACCATTTTTGACAGGCGCGCGGCTTATCAAAAACGGCAAAATTGGGCCAAAATTCGTTTTCAAGGAAACAACAAGACAACACTTTTCCTGCATTTCACATACATCCTAAAGCACAGAAAATGGATCAGAACATGTCTAGCTCTTGAGGAAAGCCTAACCCTAACCCTAGCTTGGGCACTTCCAGACTACCGTACGTTGCGTAAACTTGCCCAAAAAGTTCCATGCTCAGGAAATTCCCCCAGTGCCTCCAAATGACTCAGAAACATTGCAAGTCACAGTTTTAAGCATTTTAAAATGCTCTGCAGTGAATCTTTTTTCAAATTTCCAGTTTGTCTTTCTTTTGGAATCTGCTGCTGAAATGGCTTATAAAATACTCACGTTTGTGCCATTTACAGGTGCCATTTTGACAATTACCACTGAAGTTGAGCTAAATTTGCCATTTCATTCTTGGTTCCAATGCCAAAAACTAGAGATTAGAGCATACAGAATGAAAGTTTCAAACTTTTGATTTTTGTCCATTTTTGACAGGCGCGCGGCTAATCAAAAACGGCAAAATTGGGCCAAAATTCGTTTTCAAGGAAACAACAAGACAACACTTTTCCTGCATTTCACATACATCCTAAAGCACAGCAAATGCATCAGAACATGTCTAGCTCTTGAGGAAAGCCTAACCCTAACCCTAGCTTGGGCACTTCCAGACTACCGTACGTTGCGTAAACTTGCCCAAAAAGTTCCATGCTCAGGAAATTCCCCCAGTGCCTCCAAATGACTCAGAAACATTGCAAGTCACAGTTTTAAGCATTTTAAAATGCTCTGCAGTGAATCTTTTTCAAATTTCCAGTTTGTCTTTCTTTTGGAATCTGCTGCTGAAATGGCTTATAAAATACTCACGTTTGTGCCATTTACAGGTGCCATTTTGACAATTACCACTGAAGTTGAGCTAAATTTGCCATTTCATTCTTGGTTCCAATGCCAAAAACTAGAGATTAGAGCATACAGAATGAAAGTTTCAAACTTTTGATTTTTGACCATTTTTGACAGGCGCGCGGCTTATCAAAAACGGCAAAATTGGGCCAAAATTCGTTTTCAAGGAAACAACAAGACAACACTTTTCCTGCATTTCACATACATCCTAAAGCACAGCAAATGCATCAGAACATGTCTAGCTCTTGAGGAAAGCCTAACCCTAACCCTAGCTTGGGCACTTCCAGACTACCGTACGTTGCGTAAACTTGCCCAAAAAGTTCCATGCTCAGGAAATTCCCCCAGTGCCTCCAAATGACTCAGAAACATTGCAAGTCACAGTTTTAAGCATTTTAAAATGCTCTGCAGTGAATCTTTTTTCAAATTTCCAGTTTGTCTTTCTTTTGGAATCTGCTGCTGAAATGGCTTATAAAATACTCACGTTTGTGCCATTTACAGGTGCCATTTTGACAATTACCACTGAAGTTGAGCTAAATTTGCCATTTCATTCTTGGTTCCAATGCCAAAAACTAGAGATTAGAGCATACAGAATGAAAGTTTCAAACTTTTGATTTTTGACCATTTTTGACAGGCGCGCGGCTTATCAAAAACGGCAAAATTGGGCCAAAATTCGTTTTCAAGGAAACAACAAGACAACACTTTTCCTGCATTTCACATACATCCTAAAGCACAGAAAATGGATCAGAACATGTCTAGCTCTTGAGGAAAGCCTAACCCTAACCCTAGCTTGTGCACTTCCAGACTACCGTACGTTGCGTAAACTTGCCCAAAAAGTTCCATGCTCAGGAAATTCCCCCAGTGCCTCCAAATGACTCAGAAACATTGCAAGTCACAGTTTTAAGCATTTTAAAATGCTCTGCAGTGAATCTTTTTTCAAATTTCCAGTTTGTCTTTCTTTTGGAATCTGCTGCTGAAATGGCTTATAAAATACTCACGTTTGTGCCATTTACAGGTGCCATTTTGACAATTACCACTGAAGTTGAGCTAAATTTGCCATTTCATTCTTGGTTCCAATGCCAAAAACTAGAGATTAGAGCATACAGAATGAAAGTTTCAAACTTTTGATTTTTGACCATTTTTGACAGGCGCGCGGCTTATCAAAAACGGCAAAATTGGGCCAAAATTCGTTTTCAAGGAAACAACAAGACAACACTTTTCCTGCATTTCACATACATCCTAAAGCACAGCAAATGCATCAGAACATGTCTAGCTCTTGAGGAAAGCCTAACCCTAACCCTAGCTTGGGCACTTCCAGACTACCGTACGTTGCGTAAACTTGCCCAAAAAGTTCCATGCTCAGGAAATTCCCCCAGTGCCTCCAAATGACTCAGAAACATTGCAAGTCACAGTTTTAAGCATTTTAAAATGCTCTGCAGTGAATCTTTTTTCAAATTTCCAGTTTGTCTTTCTTTTGGAATCTGCTGCTGAAATGGCTTATAAAATACTCACGTTTGTGCCATTTACAGGTGCCATTTTGACAATTACCACTGAAGTTGAGCTAAATTTGCCATTTCATTCTTGGTTCCAATGCCAAAAACTAGAGATTAGAGCATACAGAATGAAAGTTTCAAACTTTTGATTTCTGACCATTTTTGACAGGCGCGCGGCTTATCAAAAACGGCAAAATTGGGCCAAAATTTGGTTTCAAGGAAACAACAAGACAACACTTTTCCTGCATTTCACATACATCCTAAAGCACAGCAAATGCATCAGAACATGTCTAGCTCTTGAGGAAAGCCTAACCCTAACCCTAGCTTGGGCACTTCCAGACTACCGTACGTTGCGTAAACTTGCCCAAAAAGTTCCATGCTCAGGAAATTCCCCCAGTGCCTCCAAATGACTCAGAAACATTGCAAGTCACAGTTTTAAGCATTTTAAAATGCTCTGCAGTGAATCTTTTTTCAAATTTCCAGTTTGTCTTTCTTTTGGAATCTGCTGCTGAAATGGCTTATAAAATACTCACATTTGTGCCATTTACAGGTGCCATTTTGACAATTACCACTGAAGTTGAGCTAAATTTGCCATTTCATTCTTGGTTCCAATGCCAAAAACTAGAGATTAGAGCATACAGAATGAAAGTTTCAAACTTTTGATTTTTGACCATTTTTGACAGGCGCGCGGCTTATCAAAAACGGCAAAATTGGGCCAAAATTCGTTTTCAAGGAAACAACAAGACAACACTTTTCCTGCATTTCACATACATCCTAAAGCACAGAAAATGGATCAGAACATGTCTAGCTCTTGAGCAAAGCCTAACCCTAACCCTAGCTTGGGCACTTCCAGACTACCGTACGTTGCGTAAACTTGCCCAAAAAGTTCCATGCTCAGGAAATTCCCCCAGTGCCTCCAAATGACTCAGAAACATTGCAAGTCACAGTTTTAAGCATTTTAAAATGCTCTGCAGTGAATCTTTTTTCAAATTTCCAGTTTGTTTTTCTTTTGGAATCTGCTGCTGAAATGGCTTATAAAATACTCACGTTTGTGCCATTTACAGGTGCCATTTTGACAATTACCACTGAAGTTGAGCTAAATTTGCCATTTCATTCTTGGTTCCAATGCCAAAAACTAGAGATTAGAGCATACAGAATGAAAGTTTCAAACTTTTGATTTTTGTCCATTTTTGACAGGCGCGCGCGCGGCTTATCAAAAACGGCAAAATTGGGCCAAAATTCGTTTTCAAGGAAACAACAAGACAACACTTTTCCTGCATTTCACATACATCCTAAAGCACAGCAAATGCATCAGAACATGTCTAGCTCTTGAGGAAAGCCTAACCCTAACCCTAGCTTGGGCACTTCCAGACTACCGTACGTTGCGTAAACTTGCCCAAAAAGTTCCATGCTCAGGAAATTCCCCCAGTGCCTCCAAATGACTCAGAAACATTGCAAGTCACAGTTTTAAGCATTTTAAAATGCTCTGCAGTGAATCTTTTTTCAAATTTCCAGTTTGTTTTTCTTTTGGAATCTGCTGCTGAAATGGCTTATAAAATACTCACGTTTGTGCCATTTACAGGTGCCATTTTGACAATTACCACTGAAGTTGAGCTAAATTTGCCATTTCATTCTTGGTTCCAATGCCAAAAACTAGAGATTAGAGCATACAGAATGAAAGTTTCAAACTTTTGATTTTTGTCCATTTTTGACAGGCGCGCGGCTAATCAAAAACGGCAAAATTGGGCCAAAATTCGTTTTCAAGGAAACAACAAGACAACACTTTTCCTGCATTTCACATACATCCTAAAGCACAGCAAATGCATCAGAACATGTCTAGCTCTTGAGGAAAGCCTAACCCTAACCCTAGCTTGGGCACTTCCAGACTACCGTACGTTGCGTAAACTTGCCCAAAAAGTTCCATGCTCAGGAAATTCCCCCAGTGCCTCCAAATGACTCAGAAACATTGCAAGTCACAGTTTTAAGCATTTTAAAATGCTCTGCAGTGAATCTTTTTTCAAATTTCCAGTTTGTCTTTCTTTTGGAATCTGCTGCTGAAATGGCTTATAAAATACTCACGTTTGTGCCATTTACAGGTGCCATTTTGACAATTACCACTGAAGTTGAGCTAAATTTGCCATTTCATTCTTGGTTCCAATGCCAAAAACTAGAGATTAGAGCATACAGAATGAAAGTTTCAAACTTTTGATTTTTGACCATTTTTGACAGGCGCGCGGCTTATCAAAAACGGCAAAATTGGGCCAAAATTCGTTTTCAAGGAAACAACAAGACAACACTTTTCCTGCATTTCACATACATCCTAAAGCACAGCAAATGCATCAGAACATGTCTAGCTCTTGAGGAAAGCCTAACCCTAACCCTAGCTTGGGCACTTCCAGACTACCGTACGTTGCGTAAACTTGCCCAAAAAGTTCCATGCTCAGGAAATTCCCCCAGTGCCTCCAAATGACTCAGAAACATTGCAAGTCACAGTTTTAAGCATTTTAAAATGCTCTGCAGTGAATCTTTTTTCAAATTTCCAGTTTGTCTTTCTTTTGGAATCTGCTGCTGAAATGGCTTATAAAATACTCACGTTTGTGCCATTTACAGGTGCCATTTTGACAATTACCACTGAAGTTGAGCTAAATTTGCCATTTCATTCTTGGTTCCAATGCCAAAAACTAGAGATTAGAGCATACAGAATGAAAGTTTCAAACTTTTGATTTTTGACCATTTTTGACAGGCGCGCGGCTTATCAAAAACGGCAAAATTGGGCCAAAATTCGTTTTCAAGGAAACAACAAGACAACACTTTTCCTGCATTTCACATACATCCTAAAGCACAGCAAATGCATCAGAACATGTCTAGCTCTTGAGGAAAGCCTAACCCTAACCCTAGCTTGGGCACTTCCAGACTACCGTACGTTGCGTAAACTTGCCCAAAAAGTTCCATGCTCAGGAAATTCCCCCAGTGCCTCCAAATGACTCAGAAACATTGAAAGTCACAGTTTTAAGCATTTTAAAATGCTCTGCAGTGAATCTTTTTTCAAATTTCCAGTTTGTCTTTCTTTTGGAATCTGCTGCTGAAATGGCTTATAAAATACTCACGTTTGTGCCATTTACAGGTGCCATTTTGACAATTACCACTGAAGTTGAGCTAAATTTGCCATTTCATTCTTGGTTCCAATGCCAAAAACTAGAGATTAGAGCATACAGAATGAAAGTTTCAAACTTTTGATTTTTGACCATTTTTGACAGGCGCGCGGCTTATCAAAAACTGCAAAATTGGGCCAAAATTCGTTTTCAAGGAAACAACAAGACAACACTTTTCCTGCATTTCACATACATCCTAAAGCACAGCAAATGCATCAGAACATGTCTAGCTCTTGAGGAAAGCCTAACCCTAACCCTAGCTTGGGCACTTCCAGACTACCGTACGTTGCGTAAACTTGCCCAAAAAGTTCCATGCTCAGGAAATTCCCCCAGTGCCTCCAAATGACTCAGAAACATTGCAAGTCACAGTTTTAAGCATTTTAAAATGCTCTGCAGTGAATCTTTTTTCAAATTTCCAGTTTGTCTTTCTTTTGGAATCTGCTGCTGAAATGGCTTATAAAATACTCACGTTTGTGCCATTTACAGGTGCCATTTTGACAATTACCACTGAAGTTGAGCTAAATTTGCCATTTCATTCTTGGTTCCAATGCCAAAAACTAGAGATTAGAGCATACAGAATGAAAGTTTCAAACTTTTGATTTTTGACCATTTTTGACAGGCGCGCGGCTTATCAAAAACGGCAAAATTGGGCCAAAATTCGTTTTCAAGGAAACAACAAGACAACACTTTTCCTGCATTTCACATACATCCTAAAGCACAGCAAATGCATCAGAACATGTCTAGCTCTTGAGGAAAGCCTAACCCTAACCCTAGCTTGGGCACTTCCAGACTACCGTACGTTGCGTAAACTTGCCCAAAAAGTTCCATGCTCAGGAAATTCCCCCAGTGCCTCCAAATGACTCAGAAACATTGCAAGTCACAGTTTTAAGCATTTTAAAATGCTCTGCAGTGAATCTTTTTTCAAATTTCCAGTTTGTTTTTCTTTTGGAATCTGCTGCTGAAATGGCTTATAAAATACTCACGTTTGTGCCATTTACAGGTGCCATTTTGACAATTACCACTGAAGTTGAGCTAAATTTGCCATTTCATTCTTGGTTCCAATGCCAAAAACTAGAGATTAGAGCATACAGAATGAAAGTTTCAAACTTTTGATTTTTGACCATTTTTGACAGGCGCGCGCGCGGCTTATCAAAAACGGCAAAATTGGGCCAAAATTCGTTTTCAAGGAAACAACAAGACAACACTTTTCCTGCATTTCACATACATCCTAAAGCACAGCAAATGCATCAGAACATGTCTAGCTCTTGAGGAAAGCCTAACCCTAACCCTAGCTTGGGCACTTCCAGAATACCGTACGTTGCGTAAACTTGCCCAAAAAGTTCCATGCTCAGGAAATTCCCCCAGTGCCTCCAAATGACTCAGAAACATTGCAAGTCACAGTTTTAAGCATTTTAAAATGCTCTGCAGTGAATCTTTTTTCAAATTTCCAGTTTGTCTTTCTTTTGGAATCTGCTGCTGAAATGGCTTATAAAATACTCACGTTTGTGCCATTTACAGGTGCCATTTTGACAATTACCACTGAAGTTGAGCTAAATTTGCCATTTCATTCTTGGTTCCAATGCCAAAAACTAGAGATTAGAGCATACAGAATGAAAGTTTCAAACTTTTGATTTTTGACCATTTTTGACAGGCGCGCGGCTTATCAAAAACTGCAAAATTGGGCCAAAATTCGTTTTCAAGGAAACAACAAGACAACACTTTTCCTGCATTTCACATACATCCTAAAGCACAGCAAATGCATCAGAACATGTCTAGCTCTTGAGGAAAGCCTAACCCTAACCCTAGCTTGGGCACTTCCAGACTACCGTACGTTGCGTAAACTTGCCCAAAAAGTTCCATGCTCAGGAAATTCCCCCAGTGCCTCCAAATGACTCAGAAACATTGCAAGTCACAGTTTTAAGCATTTTAAAATGCTCTGCAGTGAATCTTTTTTCAAATTTCCAGTTTGTCTTTCTTTTGGAATCTGCTGCTGAAATGGCTTATAAAATACTCACGTTTGTGCCATTTACAGGTGCCATTTTGACAATTACCACTGAAGTTGAGCTAAATTTGCCATTTCATTCTTGGTTCCAATGCCAAAAACTAGAGATTAGAGCATACAGAATGAAAGTTTCAAACTTTTGATTTTTGACCATTTTTGACAGGCGCGCGGCTTATCAAAAACGGCAAAATTGGGCCAAAATTCGTTTTCAAGGAAACAACAAGACAACACTTTTCCTGCATTTCACATACATCCTAAAGCACAGCAAATGCATCAGAACATGTCTAGCTCTTGAGGAAAGCCTAACCCTAACCCTAGCTTGGGCACTTCCAGACTACCGTACGTTGCGTAAACTTGCCCAAAAAGTTCCATGCTCAGGAAATTCCCCCAGTGCCTCCAAATGACTCAGAAACATTGAAAGTCACAGTTTTAAGCATTTTAAAATGCTCTGCAGTGAATCTTTTTTCAAATTTCCAGTTTGTCTTTCTTTTGGAATCTGCTGCTGAAATGGCTTATAAAATACTCACGTTTGTGCCATTTACAGGTGCCATTTTGACAATTACCACTGAAGTTGAGCTAAATTTGCCATTTCATTCTTGGTTCCAATGCCAAAAACTAGAGATTAGAGCATACAGAATGAAAGTTTCAAACTTTTGATTTTTGACCATTTTTGACAGGCGCGCGGCTTATCAAAAACTGCAAAATTGGGCCAAAATTCGTTTTCAAGGAAACAACAAGACAACACTTTTCCTGCATTTCACATACATCCTAAAGCACAGCAAATGCATCAGAACATGTCTAGCTCTTGAGGAAAGCCTAACCCTAACCCTAGCTTGGGCACTTCCAGACTACCGTACGTTGCGTAAACTTGCCCAAAAAGTTCCATGCTCAGGAAATTCCCCCAGTGCCTCCAAATGACTCAGAAACATTGCAAGTCACAGTTTTAAGCATTTTAAAATGCTCTGCAGTGAATCTTTTTTCAAATTTCCAGTTTGTCTTTCTTTTGGAATCTGCTGCTGAAATGGCTTATAAAATACTCACGTTTGTGCCATTTACAGGTGCCATTTTGACAATTACCACTGAAGTTGAGCTAAATTTGCCATTTCATTCTTGGTTCCAATGCCAAAAACTAGAGATTAGAGCATACAGAATGAAAGTTTCAAACTTTTGATTTTTGACCATTTTTGACAGGCGCGCGGCTTATCAAAAACGGCAAAATTGGGCCAAAATTCGTTTTCAAGGAAACAACAAGACAACACTTTTCCTGCATTTCACATACATCCTAAAGCACAGCAAATGCATCAGAACATGTCTAGCTCTTGAGGAAAGCCTAACCCTAACCCTAGCTTGGGCACTTCCAGACTACCGTACGTTGCGTAAACTTGCCCAAAAAGTTCCATGCTCAGGAAATTCCCCCAGTGCCTCCAAATGACTCAGAAACATTGCAAGTCACAGTTTTAAGCATTTTAAAATGCTCTGCAGTGAATCTTTTTTCAAATTTCCAGTTTGTTTTTCTTTTGGAATCTGCTGCTGAAATGGCTTATAAAATACTCACGTTTGTGCCATTTACAGGTGCCATTTTGACAATTACCACTGAAGTTGAGCTAAATTTGCCATTTCATTCTTGGTTCCAATGCCAAAAACTAGAGATTAGAGCATACAGAATGAAAGTTTCAAACTTTTGATTTTTGACCATTTTTGACAGGCGCGCGCGCGGCTTATCAAAAACGGCAAAATTGGGCCAAAATTCGTTTTCAAGGAAACAACAAGACAACACTTTTCCTGCATTTCACATACATCCTAAAGCACAGCAAATGCATCAGAACATGTCTAGCTCTTGAGGAAAGCCTAACCCTAACCCTAGCTTGGGCACTTCCAGAATACCGTACGTTGCGTAAACTTGCCCAAAAAGTTCCATGCTCAGGAAATTCCCCCAGTGCCTCCAAATGACTCAGAAACATTGCAAGTCACAGTTTTAAGCATTTTAAAATGCTCTGCAGTGAATCTTTTTTCAAATTTCCAGTTTGTCTTTCTTTTGGAATCTGCTGCTGAAATGGCTTATAAAATACTCACGTTTGTGCCATTTACAGGTGCCATTTTGACAATTACCACTGAAGTTGAGCTAAATTTGCCATTTCATTCTTGGTTCCAATGCCAAAAACTAGAGATTAGAGCATACAGAATGAAAGTTTCAAACTTTTGATTTTTGACCATTTTTGACAGGCGCGCGGCTTATCAAAAACTGCAAAATTGGGCCAAAATTCGTTTTCAAGGAAACAACAAGACAACACTTTTCCTGCATTTCACATACATCCTAAAGCACAGCAAATGCATCAGAACATGTCTAGCTCTTGAGGAAAGCCTAACCCTAACCCTAGCTTGGGCACTTCCAGACTACCGTACGTTGCGTAAACTTGCCCAAAAAGTTCCATGCTCAGGAAATTCCCCCAGTGCCTCCAAATGACTCAGAAACATTGCAAGTCACAGTTTTAAGCATTTTAAAATGCTCTGCAGTGAATCTTTTTTCAAATTTCCAGTTTGTCTTTCTTTTGGAATCTGCTGCTGAAATGGCTTATAAAATACTCACGTTTGTGCCATTTACAGGTGCCATTTTGACAATTACCACTGAAGTTGAGCTAAATTTGCCATTTCATTCTTGGTTCCAATGCCAAAAACTAGAGATTAGAGCATACAGAATGAAAGTTTCAAACTTTTGATTTTTGACCATTTTTGACAGGCGCGCGGCTTATCAAAAACGGCAAAATTGGGCCAAAATTCGTTTTCAAGGAAACAACAAGACAACACTTTTCCTGCATTTCACATACATCCTAAAGCACAGCAAATGCATCAGAACATGTCTAGCTCTTGAGGAAAGCCTAACCCTAACCCTAGCTTGGGCACTTCCAGACTACCGTACGTTGCGTAAACTTGCCCAAAAAGTTCCATGCTCAGGAAATTCCCCCAGTGCCTCCAAATGACTCAGAAACATTGCAAGTCACAGTTTTAAGCATTTTAAAATGCTCTGCAGTGAATCTTTTTTCAAATTTCCAGTTTGTCTTTCTTTTGGGATCTGCTGCTGAAATGGCTTATAAAATACTCACGTTTGTGCCATTTACAGGTGCCATTTTGACAATTACCACTGAAGTTGAGCTAAATTTGCCATTTCATTCTTGGTTCCAATGCCAAAAACTAGAGATTAGAGCATACAGAATGAAAGTTTCAAACCTTTGATTTTTGACCATTTTTGACAGGCGCGCGGCTTATCAAAAACGGCAAAATTGGGCCAAAATTCGTTTTCAAGGAAACAACAAGACAACACTTTTCCTGCATTTCACATACATCCTAAAGCACAGCAAATGCATCAGAACATGTCTAGCTCTTGAGGAAAGCCTAACCCTAACCCTAGCTTGGGCACTTCCAGACTACCGTACGTTGCGTAAACTTGCCCAAAAAGTTCCATGCTCAGGAAATTCCCCCAGTGCCTCCAAATGACTCAAACATTGCAAGTCACAGTTTTAAGCATTTTAAAATGCTCTGCAGTGAATCTTTTTTCAAATTTCCAGTTTGTCTTTCTTTTGGAATCTGCTGCTGAAATGGCTTATAAAATACTTACGTTTGTGCCATTTACAGGTGCCATTTTGACAATTACCACTGAAGTTGAGCTAAATTTGCCATTTCATTCTTGGTTCTAATGCCAAAAACTAGAGATTAGAGCATACAGAATGAAAGATTCAAACTTTTGATTTTTGACCATTTTTGACAGGCGCGCGGCTTATCAAAAACGGCAAAATTGGGCCAAAATTCGTTTTCAAGGAAACAACAAGACAACACTTTTCCTGCATTTCACATACATCCTAAAGCACAGCAAATGCATCAGAACATGTCTAGCTCTTGAGGAAAGCCTAACCCTAACCCTAGCTTGGGCACTTCCAGACTACCGTACGTTGCGTAAACTTGCCCAAAAAGTTCCATGCTCAGGAAATTCCCCCAGTGCCTCCAAAGACTCAGAAACATTGCAAGTCACAGTTTTAAGCATTTTAAAATGCTCTGCAGTGAATCTTTTTTCAAATTTCCAGTTTGTCTTTCTTTTGGAATCTGCTGCTGAAATGGCTTATAAAATACTCACGTTTGTGCCATTTACAGGTGCCATTTTGACAATTACCACTGAAGTTGAGCTAAATTTGCCATTTCATTCTTGGTTCCAATGCCAAAAACTAGAGATTAGAGCATACAGAATGAAAGTTTCAAACCTTTGATTTTTGACCATTTTTGACAGGCGCGCGGCTTATCAAAAACGGCAAAATTGGGCCAAAATTCGTTTTCAAGGAAACAACAAGACAACACTTTTCCTGCATTTCACATACATCCTAAAGCACAGCAAATGCATCAGAACATGTCTAGCTCTTGAGGAAAGCCTAACCCTAACCCTAGCTTGGGCACTTCCAGACTACCGTACGTTGCGTAAACTTGCCCAAAAAGTTCCATGCTCAGGAAATTCCCCCAGTGCCTCCAAATGACTCAGAAACATTGCAAGTCACAGTTTTAAGCATTTTAAAATGCTCTGCAGTGAATCTTTTTTCAAATTTCCAGTTTGTCTTTCTTTTGGAATCTGCTGCTGAAATGGCTTATAAAATACTCACGTTTGTGCCATTTACAGGTGCCATTTTGACAATTACCACTGAAGTTGAGCTAAATTTGCCATTTCATTCTTGGTTCCAATGCCAAAAACTAGAGATTAGAGCATACAGAATGAAAGTTTCAAACTTTTGATTTTTGTCCATTTTTGACAGGCGCGCGGCTTATCAAAAACGGCAAAATTGGGCCAAAATTCGTTTTCAAGGAAACAACAAGACAACACTTTTCCTGCATTTCACATACATCCTAAAGCACAGCAAATGCATCAGAACATGTCTAGCTCTTGAGGAAAGCCTAACCCTAACCCTAGCTTGGGCACTTCCAGACTACCGTACGTTGCGTAAACTTGCCCAAAAAGTTCCATGCTCAGGAAATTCCCCCAGTGCCTCCAAATGACTCAAACATTGCAAGTCACAGTTTTAAGCATTTTAAAATGCTCTGCAGTGAATCTTTTTTCAAATTTCCAGTTTGTCTTTCTTTTGGAATCTGCTGCTGAAATGGCTTATAAAATACTTACGTTTGTGCCATTTACAGGTGCCATTTTGACAATTACCACTGAAGTTGAGCTAAATTTGCCATTTCATTCTTGGTTCTAATGCCAAAAACTAGAGATTAGAGCATACAGAATGAAAGATTCAAACTTTTGATTTTTGACCATTTTTGACAGGCGCGCGGCTTATCAAAAACGGCAAAATTGGGCCAAAATTCGTTTTCAAGGAAACAACAAGACAACACTTTTCCTGCATTTCACATACATCCTAAAGCACAGCAAATGCATCAGAACATGTCTAGCTCTTGAGGAAAGCCTAACCCTAACCCTAGCTTGGGCACTTCCAGACTACCGTACGTTGCGTAAACTTGCCCAAAAAGTTCCATGCTCAGGAAATTCCCCCAGTGCCTCCAAATGACTCAGAAACATTGCAAGTCACAGTTTTAAGCATTTTAAAATGCTCTGCAGTGAATCTTTTTTCAAATTTCCAGTTTGTCTTTCTTTTGGAATCTGCTGCTGAAATGGCTTATAAAATACTCACGTTTGTGCCATTTACAGGTGCCATTTTGACAATTACCACTGAAGTTGAGCTAAATTTGCCATTTCATTCTTGGTTCCAATGCCAAAAACTAGAGATTAGAGCATACAGAATGAAAGTTTCAAACCTTTGATTTTTGACCATTTTTGACAGGCGCGCGGCTTATCAAAAACGGCAAAATTGGGCCAAAATTCGTTTTCAAGGAAACAACAAGACAACACTTTTCCTGCATTTCACATACATCCTAAAGCACAGCAAATGCATCAGAACATGTCTAGCTCTTGAGGAAAGCCTAACCCTAACCCTAGCTTGGGCACTTCCAGACTACCGTACGTTGCGTAAACTTGCCCAAAAAGTTCCATGCTCAGGAAATTCCCCCAGTGCCTCCAAATGACTCAGAAACATTGCAAGTCACAGTTTTAAGCATTTTAAAATGCTCTGCAGTGAATCTTTTTTCAAATTTCCAGTTTGTCTTTCTTTTGGAATCTGCTGCTGAAATGGCTTATAAAATACTCACGTTTGTGCCATTTACAGGTGCCATTTTGACAATTACCACTGAAGTTGAGCTAAATTTGCCATTTCATTCTTGGTTCCAATGCCAAAAACTAGAGATTAGAGCATACAGAATGAAAGTTTCAAACTTTTGATTTTTGTCCATTTTTGACAGGCGCGCGGCTTATCAAAAACGGCAAAATTGGGCCAAAATTCGTTTTCAAGGAAACAACAAGACAACACTTTTCCTGCATTTCACATACATCCTAAAGCACAGCAAATGCATCAGAACATGTCTAGCTCTTGAGGAAAGCCTAACCCTAACCCTAGCTTGGGCACTTCCAGACTACCGTACGTTGCGTAAACTTGCCCAAAAAGTTCCATGCTCAGGAAATTCCCCCAGTGCCTCCAAATGACTCAGAAACATTGCAAGTCACAGTTTTAAGCATTTTAAAATGCTCTGCAGTGAATCTTTTTTCAAATTTCCAGTTTGTCTTTCTTTTGGGATCTGCTGCTGAAATGGCTTATAAAATACTCACGTTTGTGCCATTTACAGGTGCCATTTTGACAATTACCACTGAAGTTGAGCTAAATTTGCCATTTCATTCTTGGTTCCAATGCCAAAAACTAGAGATTAGAGCATACAGAATGAAAGTTTCAAACTTTTGATTTTTGTCCATTTTTGACAGGCGCGCGGCTAATCAAAAACGGCAAAATTGGGCCAAAATTCGTTTTCAAGGAAACAACAAGACAACACTTTTCCTGCATTTCACATACATCCTAAAGCACAGCAAATGCATCAGAACATGTCTAGCTCTTGAGGAAAGCCTAACCCTAACCCTAGCTTGGGCACTTCCAGACTACCGTACGTTGCGTAAACTTGCCCAAAAAGTTCCATGCTCAGGAAATTCCCCCAGTGCCTCCAAATGACTCAGAAACATTGCAAGTCACAGTTTTAAGCATGTTAAAATGCTCTGCAGTGAATATTTTTTCAAATTTCCAGTTTGTCTTTCTTTTGGAATCTGCTGCTGAAATGGCTTATAAAATACTCACGTTTGTGCCATTTACAGGTGCCATTTTGACAATTACCACAGAAGTTGAGCTAAATTTGCCATTTCATTCTTGGTTCCAATGCCAAAAACTAGAGATTAGAGCATACAGAATGAAAGTTTCAAACTTTTGATTTTTGACCATTTTTGACAGGCGCGCGGCTTATCAAAAACGGCAAAATTGGGCCAAAATTAGTTTTCAAGGAAACAACAAGATAACACTTTTCCTGCATTTCACATACAGTGCCTTGCGAAAGTATTCGGCCCCCCTGAACTTTTCAACCTTTTGCCACATTTCAGGCTTCAAACATAAAGATATAAATTTTTTATTTTATGTGAAGAATCACCAACAAGTGGGACACAATTGTGAAGTGGAACGAAATCTATTGGATTTTTGAAACTTTTTTAACTAATAAAAAAATGAAAAGTGGGGCGTGCAAAATTATTCGGCCCCTTTACTTTCAGTGCAGCAAACTCACTCCAGAAGTTCAGCGAGGATCTCTGAATGATCCAATGTTGTCCTAAATGACTGATGGTGATAAATAGAATCCACCTGTGTGTAATCAAGTCTCTGTATAAATGCACCTGCTCTGTGATAGTCTCAAGGTTCTGTTGAAAGCGCAGAGAGCATCATGAAGACCAAGGAACACACCAGGCAGGTCCGTAATACTGTTGTGGAGAAGTTTAAAGCCGGATTTGGATACAAAAAGATTTCCCAAGCTTCAAACATCCCAAGGAGCACTGTGCAAGCGATCATCTTGAAATGGAAGGAGTATCAGACCACTGCAAATCTACCAAGACCTGGCCATCCCTCTAAACTTTCAGCTCAGACAACGAGAAGACTGATCAGAGATGCAGCCAAGAGGCCCATGATCACTCTGGATGAACTGCAGAGAACTACAGCTGAGGTGGGAGAGTCTGTCCATAGGACAACAATCAGTCTTACACTGCACAAATCTGGCCTTTATGGAAGAGTGGCAAGAAGAAAGCCATTTCTCAAAGATATCCATAAAAAGTCTCGTCTAAAGTTTGCCACAAGCCACCTGGGAGACACCCCAAACATGTGGAAGAAGGTGCTCTGGTCAGATGAAACCAAAATCGAACTTTTTGGCCACAATGCAAAACGATATGTTTGGCGTAAAAGCAACACAGCTCATCACCCTCAACACACCATCCCCACTGTCAAACATGGTGGTGGCAGCATCATGGTTTGGGCCTGCTTTTCTTCAGCAGGGACAGGGAAGATGGTTAAAATTGAGGGGAAGATGGATGCAGCCAAATACAGGACCATTCTGGATGAAAACCTGTTGGAGTCTGCAAAAGACCTGAAACTGGGACGGAGATTTATCTTCCAACAAGACAATGATCCCAAACATACAGCAAAATCTACAAAGGAATGGTTCACAAATAAACGTATCCAGGTGTTTGAATGGCCAAGTCAAAGTCCAGACCTGAATCCAATCGAGAATCTGTGGAAAGAGCTGAAAACTGCTGTTCACAAACGCTCTCCATCCAACCTCACTGAGCTCGAGCTGTTTTGCAAGGAAGAATGGGCAAGAATTTCAGTCTCTCGATGTGCAAAACTGATAGAGACATACCCCAAGCGACTTGCAGCTGTAATCGCAGCAAAAGGTGGCTCTACAAAGTATTAACGCAAGGGGGCCGAATAATTTTGCACGCCCCACTTTTCATTTTTTTATTAGTTAAAAAAGTTTCAAAAATCCAATAGATTTCGTTCCACTTCACAATTGTGTCCCACTTGTTGGTGATTCTTCACATAAAATAAAAAATTTATATCTTTATGTTTGAAGCCTGAAATGTGGCAAAAGGTTGAAAAGTTCAAGGGGGCCGAATACTTTCGCAAGGCACTGTACATCCTAAAGCACAGCAAATGCATCAGAACATGTCTAGCTCTTGAGGAAAGCCTAACCCTAACCCTAGCTTGGGCACTTCCAGACTCCCGTACGTTGCGTAAACTTGCCCAAAAAGTTCCATGCTCAGGAAATTCCCCCAGTGCCTCCAAATGACTCAGAAACATTGCAAGTCACAGTTTTAAGCATGTTAAAATGCTCTGCAGTGAATCTTTTTTCAAATTTCCAGTTTGTCTTTCTTTTGGAATCTGCTGCTGAAATGGCTTATAAAATACTCACGTTTGTGCCATTTACAGGTGCCATTTTGACAATTACCACTGAAGTTGAGCTAAATTTGCCATTTCATTCTTGGTTCCAATACCAAAAACTAGAGATTAGAGCATACAGAATGAAAGTTTCAAACCTTTGATTTTTGACCATTTTTGACCATTATCAAAAACTAGAGATTAGAGCATACAGAATGAAAGTTTCAAACCTTTGATTTTTGACCATTTTTGACCATTATCAAAAACGGCAAAATTGGGCCAAAATTCGTTTTCAAGGAAACAACAAGACAACACTTTTCCTGCATTTCACATACATCCTAAAGCACAGCAAATGCATCAGAACATGTCTAGCTCTTGAGGAAAGCCTAACCCTAACCCTAGCTTGGGCACTTCCAGACTACCGTACGTTGCGTAAACTTGCCCAAAAAGTTCCATGCTCAGGAAATTCCCCCAGTGCCTCCAAATGACTCAGAAACATTGCAAGTCACAGTTTTAAGCATTTTAAAATGCTCTGCAGTGAATCTTTTTTCAAATTTCCAGTTTGTCTTTCTTTTGGGATCTGCTGCTGAAATGGCTTATAAAATACTCACGTTTGTGCCATTTACAGGTGCCATTTTGACAATTACCACTGAAGTTGAGCTAAATTTGCCATTTCATTCTTGGTTCCAATGCCAAAAACTAGAGATTAGAGCATACAGAATGAAAGTTTCAAACCTTTGATTTTTGACCATTTTTGACAGGCGCGCGGCTTATCAAAAACGGCAAAATTGGGCCAAAATTCGTTTTCAAGGAAACAACAAGACAACACTTTTCCTGCATTTCACATACATCCTAAAGCACAGCAAATGCATCAGAACATGTCTAGCTCTTGAGGAAAGCCTAACCCTAACCCTAGCTTGGGCACTTCCAGACTACCGTACGTTGCGTAAACTTGCCCAAAAAGTTCCATGCTCAGGAAATTCCCCCAGTGCCTCCAAATGACTCAAACATTGCAAGTCACAGTTTTAAGCATTTTAAAATGCTCTGCAGTGAATCTTTTTTCAAATTTCCAGTTTGTCTTTCTTTTGGAATCTGCTGCTGAAATGGCTTATAAAATACTCACGTTTGTGCCATTTACAGGTGCCATTTTGACAATTACCACTGAAGTTGAGCTAAATTTGCCATTTCATTCTTGGTTCTAATGCCAAAAACTAGAGATTAGAGCATACAGAATGAAAGATTCAAACTTTTGATTTTTGACCATTTTTGACAGGCGCGCGGCTTATCAAAAACGGCAAAATTGGGCCAAAATTCGTTTTCAAGGAAACAACAAGACAACACTTTTCCTGCATTTCACATACATCCTAAAGCACAGCAAATGCATCAGAACATGTCTAGCTCTTGAGGAAAGCCTAACCCTAACCCTAGCTTGGGCACTTCCAGACTACCGTACGTTGCGTAAACTTGCCCAAAAAGTTCCATGCTCAGGAAATTCCCCCAGTGCCTCCAAATGACTCAGAAACATTGCAAGTCACAGTTTTAAGCATGTTAAAATGCTCTGCAGTGAATCTTTTTTCAAATTTCCAGTTTGTCTTTCTTTTGGAATCTGCTGCTGAAATGGCTTATAAAATATTCACATTTGTGCCATTTACAGGTGCCATTTTGACAATTACCACTGAAGTTGAGCTAAATTTGCCATTTCATTCTTGGTTCCAATGCCAAAAACTAGAGATTAGAGCATACAGAATGAAAGTTTCAAACCTTTGATTTTTGACCATTTTTGACAGGCGCGCGGCTTATCAAAAACGGCAAAATTGGGCCAAAATTCGTTTTCAAGGAAACAACAAGACAACACTTTTCCTGCATTTCACATACATCCTAAAGCACAGCAAATGCATCAGAACATGTCTAGCTCTTGAGGAAAGCCTAACCCTAACCCTAGCTTGGGCACTTCCAGACTACCGTACGTTGCGTAAACTTGCCCAAAAAGTTCCATGCTCAGGAAATTCCCCCAGTGCCTCCAAATGACTCAGAAACATTGCAAGTCACAGTTTTAAGCATGTTAAAATGCTCTGCAGTGAATCTTTTTTCAAATTTCCAGTTTGTCTTTCTTTTGGAATCTGCTGCTGAAATGGCTTATAAAATACTCACGTTTGTGCCATTTACAGGTGCCATTTTGACAATTACCACTGAAGTTGAGCTAAATTTGCCATTTCATTCTTGGTTCCAATGCCAAAAACTAGAGATTAGAGCATACAGAATGAAAGTTTCAAACTTTTGATTTTTGACCATTTTTGACAGGCGCGGCTTATCAAAAACGGCAAAATTGGGCCAAAATTCGTTTTCAAGGAAACAACAAGACAACACTTTTCCTGCATTTCACATACATCCTAAAGCACAGCAAATGCATCAGAACATGTCTAGCTCTTGAGGAAAGCCTAACCCTAACCCTAGCTTGGGCACTTCCAGACTACCGTACGTTGCGTAAACTTGCCCAAAAAGTTCCATGCTCAGGAAATTCCCCCAGTGCCTCCAAATGACTCAGAAACATTGCAAGTCACAGTTTTAAGCATGTTAAAATGCTCTGCAGTGAATCTTTTTTCAAATTTCCAGTTTGTCTTTCTTTTGGAATCTGCTGCTGAAATGGCTTATAAAATATTCACATTTGTGCCATTTACAGGTGCCATTTTGACAATTACCACTGAAGTTGAGCTAAATTTGCCATTTCATTCTTGGTTCTAATGCCAAAAACTAGAGATTAGAGCATACAGAATGAAAGTTTCAAACTTTTGATTTTTGACCATTTTTGACAGGCGCGGCTTATCAAAAACGGCAAAATTGGGCCAAAATTCGTTTTCAAGGAAACAACAAGACAACACTTTTCCTGCATTTCACATACATCCTAAAGCACAGCAAATGCATCAGAACATGTCTAGCTCTTGAGGAAAGCCTAACCCTAACCCTAGCTTGGGCACTTCCAGACTACCGTACGTTGCGTAAACTTGCCCAAAAAGTTCCATGCTCAGGAAATTCCCCCAGTGCCTCCAAATGACTCAGAAACATTGCAAGTCACAGTTTTAAGCATGTTAAAATGCTCTGCAGTGAATCTTTTTTCAAATTTCCAGTTTGTCTTTCTTTTGGAATCTGCTGCTGAAATGGCTTATAAAATACTCACGTTTGTGCCATTTACAGGTGCCATTTTGACAATTACCACTGAAGTTGAGCTAAATTTGCCATTTCATTCTTGGTTCCAATGCCAAAAACTAGAGATTAGAGCATACAGAATGAAAGTTTCAAACCTTTGATTTTTGACCATTTTTGACAGGCGCGCGGCTTATCAAAAACGGCAAAATTGGGCCAAAATTCGTTTTCAAGGAAACAACAAGACAACACTTTTCCTGCATTTCACATACATCCTAAAGCACAGCAAATGCATCAGAACATGTCTAGCTCTTGAGGAAAGCCTAACCCTAACCCTAGCTTGGGCACTTCCAGACTACCGTACGTTGCGTAAACTTGCCCAAAAAGTTCCATGCTCAGGAAATTCCCCCAGTGCCTCCAAATGACTCAGAAACATTGCAAGTCACAGTTTTAAGCATGTTAAAATGCTCTGCAGTGAATCTTTTTTCAAATTTCCAGTTTGTCTTTCTTTTGGAATCTGCTGCTGAAATGGCTTATAAAATATTCACATTTGTGCCATTTACAGGTGCCATTTTGACAATTACCACTGAAGTTGAGCTAAATTTGCCATTTCATTCTTGGTTCTAATGCCAAAAACTAGAGATTAGAGCATACAGAATGAAAGTTTCAAACTTTTGATTTTTGACCATTTTTGACAGGCGCGGCTTATCAAAAACGGCAAAATTGGGCCAAAATTCGTTTTCAAGGAAACAACAAGACAACACTTTTCCTGCATTTCACATACATCCTAAAGCACAGCAAATGCATCAGAACATGTCTAGCTCTTGAGGAAAGCCTAACCCTAACCCTAGCTTGGGCACTTCCAGACTACCGTACGTTGCGTAAACTTGCCCAAAAAGTTCCATGCTCAGGAAATTCCCCCAGTGCCTCCAAATGACTCAGAAACATTGCAAGTCACAGTTTTAAGCATGTTAAAATGCTGTAGCGGCGAGGCTTAATAATAAGGCAGAATTAAGTGTTTCTGAGCTTCCCAAATGAGGCCTCATTTCTCTGTTCATCTCTGTGGTGCAGCCACAGAGAAACCATTCATGCAAGGTGATTTAAGGTCCAAGGACAGCTCCCAAAGGGGGATGCACTTAGCTAAGCCTGGCTATCATGATCAATGGTCATCCATTGGTGCCTATCTGTCTAGGGAGTGCGAGTTGGACATCTGGATTGCATTCCTAAGTGTCAGGACTAAGTGACTCATATCTCACCTTGATCAACCAATCAGGGACTGGTAGGGCCGAGTAACCCACGTGGGACTCTGATGCCCATGGAACTTTCAGCCAATCAATGAGCTGAAGTTCCTCCAGGTAAAAACAGGCAACACAGAGAGCCTGAGAGATTAAGATTCAGACAAGATTCAGAAGGAGAATCCCAAGGGCAGGACATTCTCGCAGCGCGCCTCCTGACCATCCTGAGACTCAGCCCGGACAACCACGGAACGGCCAGTGTGTCCGAGTGCCAGAACTTTCCTTTGTTCTAAGAGTCTAGAGTGGAGGTTGCCAGAGAGTAACCAGCAGCAGGCCTCGTGAACAGGTCAGAACTGTGGACAGCTGAATCGCTATTCAGAACTAGCTCTTCATTAGGAACGAACCGGTCCTCTTCCTGACTTGCTGGGACCCACAGTCATCTTTTCTCCTGTGCACAAACTTTGCTAGTTAAAGCCAACAGTGAGCATCAGCAGCGCACCGTCGCAAGCCGCACAGCACAGCCTGGCACCAAGCCAGAGAGCGCGGATTGGACAGCAACAGCCTGCAACTGTTTCTTTGTGCCCGCAGGAGATCTGAATCCCCAAAGATTGGATGAGTATTCAACTTCAATGCATTACAGCTCGAGAATTCAATTGTTATCCCAACCAGTTGATATCAATTTAATTCCTAAGAGTTATGTACTTGTTTGAGTATCTAATGTAGAAGTTGTAACCAAGTTCACTTTACGAAACGGTCTTAATGAATGATATACTGAACGTATGTCCTCTTGATATGTGTAACACTTTGTAACTGATTGAATATATATCTTTTGTATTCTGATAACCCTCTCGATAAGATCTGTTAGGTTTATAGGCATATTCTATGTATTAATAAATGTATCCTCGTGTATTAGTACCTGTGTGTGTGCGTTGTTTGAGTTATGTCGCATGGTTGGACTCTAAAGCCATCAAAAGAATCAACTTTGTGATTTACTGCTACAATTAATAATTGTCTCAGTAAATGCCCAAACCCTACAGAACTGGTGCCTTCAGAGAGCCAGTTTTCTTACATATTTGGCGTCCCTGAAAGGCTATGAATCACTACAATGCTCTGCAGTGAATCTTTTTTCAAATTTCCAGTTTGTCTTTCTTTTGGAATCTGCTGCTGAATTGGCTTATAAAATACTCACGTTTGTGCCATTTACAGGTGCCATTTTGACAATTACCACTGAATTTGAGCTAAATTTGCCATTTCATTCTTGGTTCCAATGCCAAAAACTAGAGATTAGAGCATACAGAATGAAAGTTTCAAACCTTTGATTTTTGACCATTTTTGACAGGCGCGCGGCTTATCAAAAACGGCAAAATTGGGCCAAAATTCGTTTTCAAGGAAACAACAAGACAACACTTTTCCTGCATTTCACATACATCCTAAAGCACAGCAAATGCATCAGAACATGTCTAGCTCTTGAGGAAAGCCTAACCCTAACCCTAGCTTGGGCACTTCCAGACTACCGTACGTTGCGTAAACTTGCCCAAAAAGTTCCATGCTCAGGAAATTCCCCCAGTGCCTCCAAATGACTCAGAAACATTGCAAGTCACAGTTTTAAGCATTTTAAAATGCTCTGCAGTGAATCTTTTTTCAAATTTCCAGTTTGTTTTTCTTTTGGAATCTGCTGCTGAAATGGCTTATAAAATACTCACGTTTGTGCCATTTACAGGTGCCATTTTGACAATTACCACTGAATTTGAGCTAAATTTGCCATTTCATTCTTGGTTCCAATGCCAAAAACTAGAGATTAGAGCATACAGAATGAAAGTTTCAAACCTTTGATTTTTGACCATTTTTGACAGGCGCGCGGCTTATCAAAAACGGCAAAATTGGGCCAAAATTCGTTTTCAAGGAAACAACAAGACAACACTTTTCCTGCATTTCACATACATCCTAAAGCACAGCAAATGCATCAGAACATGTCTAGCTCTTGAGGAAAGCCTAACCCTAACCCTAGCTTGGGCACTTCCAGACTACCGTACGTTGCGTAAACTTGCCCAAAAAGTTCCATGCTCAGGAAATTCCCCCAGTGCCTCCAAATGACTCAGAAACATTGCAAGTCACAGTTTTAAGCATTTTAAAATGCTCTGCAGTGAATCTTTTTTCAAATTTCCAGTTTGTTTTTCTTTTGGAATCTGCTGCTGAAATGGCTTATAAAATACTCACGTTTGTGCCATTTACAGGTGCCATTTTGACAATTACCACTGAAGTTGAGCTAAATTTGCCATTTCATTCTTGGTTCCAATGCCAAAAACTAGAGATTAGAGCATACAGAATGAAAGTTTCAAACTTTTGATTTTTGACCATTTTTGACTGGTGCGCTATCAAAAACGGCAAAATTGGGCCAAAATTTGTTTTCAAGGAAACAACAAGACAACACTTTTCCTGCATTTCACATACATCCTAAAGCACAGCAAATGCATCAGAACATGTCTAGCTCTTGAGGAAAGCCTAACCCTAACCCTAGCTTGGGCACTTCCAGACTACCGTACGTTGCGTAAACTTGCCCAAAAAGTTCCATGCTCAGGAAATTCCCCCAGTGCCTCCAAATGACTCAGAAACATTGCAAGTCACAGTTTTAAGCATGTTAAAATGCTCTGCAGTGAATCTTTTTTCAAATTTCCAGTTTGTCTTTCTTTTGGAATCTGCTGCTGAAATGGCTTATAAAATATTCACATTTGTGCCATTTACAGGTGCCATTTTGACAATTACCACTGAAGTTGAGCTAAATTTGCCATTTCATTCTTGGTTCTAATGCCAAAAACTAGAGATTAGAGCATACAGAATGAAAGTTTCAAACTTTTGATTTTTGACCATTTTTGACAGGCGCGGCTTATCAAAAACGGCAAAATTGGGCCAAAATTCGTTTTCAAGGAAACAACAAGACAACACTTTTCCTGCATTTCACATACATCCTAAAGCACAGCAAATGCATCAGAACATGTCTAGCTCTTGAGGAAAGCCTAACCCTAACCCTAGCTTGGGCACTTCCAGACTACCGTACGTTGCGTAAACTTGCCCAAAAAGTTCCATGCTCAGGAAATTCCCCCAGTGCCTCCAAATGACTCAGAAACATTGCAAGTCACAGTTTTAAGCATGTTAAAATGCTCTGCAGTGAATCTTTTTTCAAATTTCCAGTTTGTCTTTCTTTTGGAATCTGCTGCTGAAATGGCTTATAAAATACTCACGTTTGTGCCATTTACAGGTGCCATTTTGACAATTACCACTGAAGTTGAGCTAAATTTGCCATTTCATTCTTGGTTCCAATGCCAAAAACTAGAGATTAGAGCATACAGAATGAAAGTTTCAAACTTTTGATTTTTGACCATTTTTGACAGGCGCGCGGCTTATCAAAAACGGCAAAATTGGGCCAAAATTCGTTTTCAAGGAAACAACAAGACAACACTTTTCCTGCATTTCACATACATCCTAAAGCACAGCAAATGCATCAGAACATGTCTAGCTCTTGAGGAAAGCCTAACCCTAACCCTAGCTTGGGCACTTGCAGACTACCGTACGTTGCGTAAACTTGCCCAAAAAGTTCCATGCTCAGGAAAATCCCCCAGTGCCTCCAAATGACTCAGAAACATTGCAAGTCACAGTTTTAAGCATTTTAAAATGATCTGCAATGAATCTTTTTTCAAATTTCCAGTTTCTCTTTCTTTTGGAATCTGCTGCTGAAATGGCTTATAAAATACTCACGTTTTGTGCCATTTACAGGTGCCATTTTGACAATTACCACTGAAGTTGAGCTAAGTTTGCCATTTCATTCTTAGTTCCAATGCAAAAAATTAGAGATTAGAGCGTATAAAATGAAAGTTTGAAACATTTGATTTTTGACCATTTTTGACAGGCGTGCTGCTTATCAAAAACGGCAAAATTGGGCCAAATTTCATTTTCAAGGAAACAACAAGACAACACTTTTCCTGGATTTCACATACATCCTAAAGCACACCAAATTCATCAGAACATGTCTAGCTCTTGAGGAAAGCCTAACCCTAACCCTAGCTTGGGATCTTCCAGACTATCGTACGTTGCGTAAACTTGCCGAAAAAGTTCCATGCTCAGGAAATCCACCCAGTGCCTCCAAATGACTCAGTAACATTACAAGTCACAGTTTTAACCATTTTAAACTGATCTGCAGTGAATCTTTTTTCAAAATTCCAGTTTGTCTTTCTTTTGGAATCTGATGCTGATATGGCTTATGAAATACTCACGTTTTGTGCCATTTACAGGTGCCATTTTGACAATTACAACTGAAGTTGAGCTAAATTTGCCATTTCATTCTTGGTTCCAATGCCAAAAACTTGAGATTAGAGCATACAGAATGAAAGTTTCAAACTTTTGATTTTTGACCATTTTTGAATGGCGCGCGGCTTATCAAAAACAGCAAAATTGGCCAAATTTCGTTTTCAAGGAAACAACAAGACAACACTTTTCCTGCATTTCGCATACATCCTAAAGCACAGCAAATGCATCAGAACATGTCTAGCTCTTGAGGAATGCCTAACCCTAACCCTAGCTTGGGCACTTCCAGACTACCGTACGTTGCGTAAACTTGCCCAAAAAGTTCCATGCTCAGGAAATTCCCCCAGTGCCTCCAAATGACTCAGAAACATTGCAAGTCACAGTTTTAAGCATGTTAAAATGCTCTGCAGTGAATCTTTTTTCAAATTTCCAGTTTGTCTTTCTTTTGGAATCTGCTGCTGAAATGGCTTATAAAATATTCACATTTGTGCCATTTACAGGTGCCATTTTGACAATTACCACTGAAGTTGAGCTAAATTTGCCATTTCATTCTTGGTTCTAATGCCAAAAACTAGAGATTAGAGCATACAGAATGAAAGTTTCAAACTTTTGATTTTTGACCATTTTTGACAGGCGCGGCTTATCAAAAACGGCAAAATTGGGCCAAAATTCGTTTTCAAGGAAACAACAAGACAACACTTTTCCTGCATTTCACATACATCCTAAAGCACAGCAAATGCATCAGAACATGTCTAGCTCTTGAGGAAAGCCTAACCCTAACCCTAGCTTGGGCACTTCCAGACTACCGTACGTTGCGTAAACTTGCCCAAAAAGTTCCATGCTCAGGAAATTCCCCCAGTGCCTCCAAATGACTCAGAAACATTGCAAGTCACAGTTTTAAGCATGTTAAAATGCTCTGCAGTGAATCTTTTTTCAAATTTCCAGTTTGTCTTTCTTTTGGAATCTGCTGCTGAAATGGCTTATAAAATACTCACGTTTGTGCCATTTACAGGTGCCATTTTGACAATTACCACTGAAGTTGAGCTAAATTTGCCATTTCATTCTTGGTTCCAATGCCAAAAACTAGAGATTAGAGCATACAGAATGAAAGTTTCAAACTTTTGATTTTTGACCATTTTTGACAGGCGCGCGGCTTATCAAAAACGGCAAAATTGGGCCAAAATTCGTTTTCAAGGAAACAACAAGACAACACTTTTCCTGCATTTCACATACATCCTAAAGCACAGCAAATGCATCAGAACATGTCTAGCTCTTGAGGAAAGCCTAACCCTAACCCTAGCTTGGGCACTTGCAGACTACCGTACGTTGCGTAAACTTGCCCAAAAAGTTCCATGCTCAGGAAAATCCCCCAGTGCCTCCAAATGACTCAGAAACATTGCAAGTCACAGTTTTAAGCATTTTAAAATGATCTGCAATGAATCTTTTTTCAAATTTCCAGTTTCTCTTTCTTTTGGAATCTGCTGCTGAAATGGCTTATAAAATACTCACGTTTTGTGCCATTTACAGGTGCCATTTTGACAATTACCACTGAAGTTGAGCTAAGTTTGCCATTTCATTCTTAGTTCCAATGCAAAAAATTAGAGATTAGAGCGTATAAAATGAAAGTTTGAAACATTTGATTTTTGACCATTTTTGACAGGCGTGCTGCTTATCAAAAACGGCAAAATTGGGCCAAATTTCATTTTCAAGGAAACAACAAGACAACACTTTTCCTGGATTTCACATACATCCTAAAGCACACCAAATTCATCAGAACATGTCTAGCTCTTGAGGAAAGCCTAACCCTAACCCTAGCTTGGGATCTTCCAGACTATCGTACGTTGCTTAAACTTGCCGAAAAAGTTCCATGCTCAGGAAATCCACCCAGTGCCTCCAAATGACTCAGTAACATTACAAGTCACAGTTTTAACCATTTTAAACTGATCTGCAGTGAATCTTTTTTCAAAATTCCAGTTTGTCTTTCTTTTGGAATCTGATGCTGATATGGCTTATGAAATACTCACGTTTTGTGCCATTTACAGGTGCCATTTTGACAATTACAACTGAAGTTGAGCTAAATTTGCCATTTCATTCTTGGTTCCAATGCCAAAAACTTGAGATTAGAGCATACAGAATGAAAGTTTCAAACTTTTGATTTTTGACCATTTTTGACAGGCGCGCGGCTTATCAAAAACGGCAAAATTGGGCCAAAATTCGTTTTCAAGGAAACAACAAGACAACACTTTTCCTGCATTTCACATACATCCTAAAGCACAGCAAATGCATCAGAACATGTCTAGCTCTTGAGGAAAGCCTAACCCTAACCCTAGCTTGGGCACTTGCAGACTACCGTACGTTGCGTAAACTTGCCCAAAAAGTTCCATGCTCAGGAAAATCCCCCAGTGCCTCCAAATGACTCAGAAACATTGCAAGTCACAGTTTTAAGCATTTTAAAATGATCTGCAATGAATCTTTTTTCAAATTTCCAGTTTCTCTTTCTTTTGGAATCTGCTGCTGAAATGGCTTATAAAATACTCACGTTTTGTGCCATTTACAGGTGCCATTTTGACAATTACCACTGAAGTTGAGCTAAGTTTGCCATTTCATTCTTAGTTCCAATGCAAAAAATTAGAGATTAGAGCGTATAAAATGAAAGTTTGAAACATTTGATTTTTGACCATTTTTGACAGGCGTGCTGCTTATCAAAAACGGCAAAATTGGGCCAAATTTCATTTTCAAGGAAACAACAAGACAACACTTTTCCTGGATTTCACATACATCCTAAAGCACACCAAATTCATCAGAACATGTCTAGCTCTTGAGGAAAGCCTAACCCTAACCCTAGCTTGGGATCTTCCAGACTATCGTACGTTGCGTAAACTTGCCGAAAAAGTTCCATGCTCAGGAAATCCACCCAGTGCCTCCAAATGACTCAGTAACATTACAAGTCACAGTTTTAACCATTTTAAACTGATCTGCAGTGAATCTTTTTTCAAAATTCCAGTTTGTCTTTCTTTTGGAATCTGATGCTGATATGGCTTATGAAATACTCACGTTTTGTGCCATTTACAGGTGCCATTTTGACAATTACAACTGAAGTTGAGCTAAATTTGCCATTTCATTCTTGGTTCCAATGCCAAAAACTTGAGATTAGAGCATACAGAATGAAAGTTTCAAACTTTTGATTTTTGACCATTTTTGAATGGCGCGCGGCTTATCAAAAACAGCAAAATTGGCCAAATTTCGTTTTCAAGGAAACAACAAGACAACACTTTTCCTGCATTTCGCATACATCCTAAAGCACAGCAAATGCATCAGAACATGTCTAGCTCTTGAGGAATGCCTAACCCTAACCCTAGCTTGGGCACTTCCAGACTACCGTACGTTGCGTAAACTTGCCCAAAAAGTTCCATGCTCAGGAAATTCCCCCAGTGCCCCCAAATGACTCAGAAACATTGCAAGTCACAGTTTTAAGCATTTTAAAATGATCTGCAGTGAATCTTTTTTCAAATTTCCAGTTTGTCTTTCTTTTGGAATCTGCTGCTGATATGGCTTATAAAATACTCACGTTTTGTGCCATTTACAGGTGCCATTTTGACAATTACCACTGAAGTTGAGCTAAATTTGCCATTTCATTCTTGGTTCCAATGCCAAAAACTAGAGATTAGAGCATACAGAATGAAAGTTTCAAACTTTTGATTTTTGACCATTTTTGACAGGCGCGCGGCTAATCAAAAACGGCAAAATTGGGCCAAATTTCGTTTTCAAGGAAACAACAAGACAACACTTTTCCTGCATTTCACATACATCCTAAAGCACAGCAAATGCATCAGAACATGTCTAGCTCTTGAGGAAAGCCTAACCCTAACCCTAGCTTAGGCACTTCCAGACTACCGTACGTTGCGTAAACTTGCCCAAAAAGTTCCATGCTCAGGAAATTCCCCCAGTGCCTCCAAATGACTCAGAAACATTGCAAGTCACAGTTTTAAGCACTTTAAAATGATATGCAGTGAATCTTTTTTCAAATTTCCAGTTTGTCTTTCTTTTGGAATCTGCTGCTGAAATGGCTTGTAAAATACTCACGTTTAGTCCAATTTACCGGTGGCATTTTGACAATTACCACTGAAGTTGAGCTAAATTTGCCATTTCATTCTTAGTTCCAATGCCAAAAACTAGAGATTAGAGCATACAGAATGAAAGTTTCAAACTTTGGATTTTTGACCATTTTTGACAGGCGCACTTATCAAAAACGGCAAAATTGGGCCAAATTTCATTTTCAAGGAAACAACAAGACAACACTTTTCCTGCATTTCACATACATCCTAAAGCACACCAAATGCATCAGAACATGTCTAGCTCTTGAGGAAAGCCTAACCCTAACCCTAGCTTGGGATCTTCCAGACTATCGTACGTTGCGTAAACTTGCCCAAAAAGTTCCATGCTCAGGAAATTCCCCCAGTGCCTCCAAATGACTCAGAAACATTGCAAGTCACAGTTTTAAGCATTTTAAAATAATCTGCAGTGAATCTTTTTTCAAATTTCCAGTTTGTCTTTCTTTTGGAATCTGATGCTGAAATGGCTTATAAAATACTCACGTTTTGTGCCATTTACAGGTGCCATTTTGACAATTACAACTGAAGTTGAGCTAAATTTGCCATTTCATTCTTGGTTCCAATGCCAAAAACTAGAGATTAGAGCATACAGAATGAAAGTTTCAAACTTTTGATTTATGACCATTTTTGACAGGCGCGCGGCTAATCAAAAACGGCAAAATTGGGCCAAATTTCGTTTTCAAGGAAACAACAAGACAACACTTTTCCTGCATTTCACATACATCCTAAAGCACACCAAATGCATCAGAACATGTCTAGCTCTTGAGGAAAGCCTAACCCTAACCCTAGCTCGGGCAGTTCCAGACTACCGTACGTTGCGTAACTTGCCCAAAAAGTTCCATTCTCAGGAAATTCCCCCAGTGCCTCCAAATGACTCAGAAACATTGCAAGTCACAGTTTTAAGCATTTTAAAATAATCTGCAATGAATCTTTTTTCAAATTTCCAGTTTGTCTTTCTTTTGGAATCTGATGCTGAAATGGCTTATAAAATACTCACGTTTTGTGCCATTTACAGGTGCCATTTTGACAATTACAACTGAAGTTGAGCTAAATTTGCCATTTCATTCTTGGTTCCAATGCCAAAAACTAGAGATTAGAGCATACAGAATGAAAGTTTCAAACTTTTGATTTTTGACCATTTTTGACAGGCGCACTTATCAAAAACTGCAAAATTGGGCCAAATTTCGTTTTCAAGAAAACAACAAGACAACACTTTTCCTGCATTTCGCATACATCCTAAAGCACAGCAAATGCATCAGAACATGTCTAGCTCTTGAGGAAAGCCTAACCCTAACCCTAGCTTGGGCACTTCCAGACTACCGTACGTTGCGTAAACTTGCCCAAAAAGTTCCATGCTCAGGAAATCCACCCAGTGCCTCCAAATGACTCAGTAACATTACAAGTCACAGTTTTAACCATTTTAAACTGATCTGCAGTGAATCTTTTTTCAAAATTCCAGTTTGTCTTTCTTTTGGAATCTGCTGCTGAAATGGTTTATAAAATACTCACGTTTTGTGCCATTTACAGGTGCCATTTTGACAATTACCACTGAAGTTGAGCTAAATTTGCCATTTCATTCTTAGTTCCAATGCAAAAAATTAGAGATTAGAGCGTATAAAATGAAAGTTTGAAACCTTTGATTTTTGACCATTTTTGACAGGCGTGCTGCTTATCAAAAACGGCAAAATTGGGCCAAATTTCATTTTCAAGGAAACAACAAGACAACACTTTTCCTGCATTTCACATACATCCTAAAGCACAGCAAATGCATCAGAACATGTCTAGCTCTTGAGGAAAGCCTAACCCTAACCCTAGCTTGGGCACTTCCAGAGTATCGTACGTTGCGTAAACTTGCAGAAAAAGTTCCATGCTCAGGAAATCCACCTTGTGCCTCCAAATGACTCAGTAACATTACAAGTCACAGTTTTAACCATTTTAAACTGATCTGCAGTGAATCTTTTTTCAAAATTCCAGTTTGTCTTTCTTTTGGAATCTGCTGCTGAAATGGTTTATAAAATACTCACGTTTTGTGCCATTTATAGGTGCCATTTTGACAATTACCACTGAAGTTGAGCTAAATTTGCCATTTCATTCTTGGTTCCAATGCCAAAAACTAGAGATTAGAGCATACAGAATGAAAGTTTCAAACTTTTGATTTTTGACCATTTTTGACAGGCGCGGCTAATCAAAAACGGCAAAATTGGGCCAAATTTCGTTTTCAAGGAAACAACAAGACAACACTTTTCCTGCATTTCACATACATCCTAAAGCACAGCAAATGCATCAGAACATGTCTAGCTCTTGAGGAAAGCCTAACCCTAACCCTAGCTCGGGCAGTTCCAGTCTATCGTACGTTGCGTAAACTTGCCCAAAAAGTTCCATGCTCAGGAAATTCCCCCAGTGCCTCCAAATGACTCAGAACCATTGCAAGTCACAGTTTTAAACATTTTAAAATGATATGCAGTGAATCTTTTTTCAAATTTCCAGTTTGTCTTTCTTTTGGAATCTGCTGCTGAAATGGCTTATAAAATACTCACGTTTTGTCCAATTTACCGGTGCCATTTTGACAATTACCACTGAAATTGAGCTAAATTTGCCATTTCATTCTTAGTTCCAATGCCAAAAACTAGAGATTAGAGCATACAGAATGAAAGTTTCAAACTTTGGATTTTTGACCATTTTTGACAGGTATGTATGTATGCATGTCTATATTTGTGTATGAAAATTGTGTGCTGGTGATGATCATCATTCACTGTTATGCTAAAGTCTTAGATATCTCAGAGGTTGTGACACATATGAGCATCACCAATTCACTTTAAGCCACCACCACCACACTTAAAGTGTTTTCTTCTTTTGTCATAACTTTGGCTGTTACTAATACTGATTGGATCTGTTGAGAAGAAAACAAGCTTGTCATGCAATAATCTTTAATTCACACTGCACTGATAAGCATCTTCAAAACCCTGCCAGTATGAAGTGCTCCAGCAGCCAGTCCACAACATTTACAAATCACATCTAATTGATTCGTTGTTCACCGTCAAGTGCTCCTCATCATTAACATTGTTTGTTCCTCTTTACTCATCCATAAGCTAAATTGCCACTTTTATACACAGAATGCAGACCTATCAAGATGAACTGTGATCTTAAAGCAAAACGGCTTCTTCAGGATACTGCCAGAGGTTTGTGTTTCATCATAAAGAAGAACTTTGGTATAGAAAGAACAGAATATCAGAGAATGTCCAAGACTTTTGCAACTCTGTTAGTAGGCCATATGACAAAATATAAAAATGCTGCGTACTACAGCCAAATTCTGTTCTATCAGAGTGAACCTGAAAATACTTACAGTAGTGTCATTATTTTCATGTCTGTGAGCAGCAGATATGCCCAATGTTCACTGAATCCCACAGTCTTTACTAATGTTAAATTCATAAGTCTGTACTTTGCCACTAAAAGAATGCCCTAATCCATCAAAGAGTCTCTGTCAGTCACTGTCCCTGACCCCCAGACCTCGGTACTGCTCAGGATTTGAAAAACTCAATTTTCCGGATGATTTACAGGAGTAAACAGGACAGGAATCCTGGGACAATGTACTGCCCCCTCTTCCCCTCCCCGTGACAGAATGTATTTGGTCTGTAAACTTATATTTAACAGCAAAGTCCTGCTTGCTGACCATAGAAGATAGAATGTGACAAGCATGGAATTTAATTTAGCATTTCCTACATCTTCATGTCAGTACAATTATTATTCAGACGATTATTTTGTAAATGAATTTTAAGAAGTATTTATTTATTTTTTTATTTTCTCTCTCAATGAGATACAGACACACACAGTCAGACAGTCTGTCACGGTTCTAGATCATGTTAAACTCTTTCCTCTGAAGTGACTTTGCACAAGGAAAGAAAATGGGGAAGAGGTCATTCTATCACCCAGCTGTAGGGGGCAGAATGGAGCCCTGATTTAACTCTTCTCCCTCCCATCCCTCTAGCTGCATATGTTGCTATTATTCCTTGCTTTTGTGAGATTCAGCTAAAAATTCAATCTTACATTCTGTAGCTAAATTTTGCCAGCAGTAGCTCTCTTTCTGGCCCAGCTGCAACAGCTGTCCTTGTCAAGGGCACCGTCCACTGGAGCTACCGGGTTCCAGGCTCATTTCAGGTAGGGCCTCTACCTGCTAACAGTTAGCCCTCCTGCTACTTCCCATCAAGCTACTTACTCCCCCAGGTCACCTCTCGCACTCCTCTGCTTACTTCTTCCGGCTGAGCTACTTCTGCGCAGTTAGTTCAACATCACCATTGTAATGGGTGGAAACAGAATAACATCCTGTTTGACCGCACATGTCAGCGAGGGGTACCGAATCCATGTGTTCAGCGACTTGTACGTGATACTCAATCGGAACCCATTCACTGAAACTGGCGCAAGCCTGCGTCACACGTTTCGTCACGTGTTATATGCAGGTATTCTAGCTAAAACGCAGTTCCCCGCAGTTCTTGCTCTTAGCTCAGCATCTTGGGGAATCCATCGGGAGGATCGGAGCAGCCTCATTCGTTATGCAGCTGCCAAAATTCTGTCAGCCAGAACATCTACGGCAGTATACTCCACATGTTTAGCCACTCTCGCACTTATTATGACATATTACACATTACAACCGAACTACTGAAATTGAATTATTCAGTAACAAAGCTATAATAGAAATACCTGAGAAAAGTTAGATCCTAATCTTGCACTTCCGCTCAACTGTGTATGTAAATTACGCACCTGGGATTTATTGTAGCATGTTGCATTCATACCCCTCCCAACAGCCCATCACCACCTCTGCAGTAACTCCCTGGCTCAATTCTCACAATACAGGAGGGAGGGTCTGGGCAGCCTCGTTCCTCCGTGAGGCTGCCATTATTCTCTCAGCCAGGCGAGCTCTGCCAAACACACACACTGCATGTTTAGTCGCTTTGGCATTTATTAGGAGATAACCAAACTACAGAATGGAATATAATCACAAGCTATTTACTAAAAGCTTTAAAAGGTAATTTACGGGATTGCAATGCTTAACACGGATTATTATTGTTAACAAGATGACACCCACATCACTAGTGGCCTTTGATATCATGTGGCCCTGCACTACATTGTGTTTCTTCTCCTTTAAGTTTCTAAAAGAGCTCCGTATCAGGACAGGTTTCAGGAGGGGTTTAAATGAAGAATTTAAATAGGATTCTCCAGTTTTCGACCTTTATATCCCAGTTTATTGATATGAGCATCAGATCATGTCTTTCCAAATGGAAACGGGGATAAACTCAAAAACAAAAAGAACCTTATTCACCCTCTGAAGTATTTCACTGTGTAAATTTGCTCTCCTCTGCAAATGACTGACTAGGATGTCTCTTGTAAACAGACATTGCCTGTGAGCCCCAGTGGATGCCTCTGTATCTGAAATCTCAGTTTGTGATTGCTGAAAGATGGTTATTGAAAATGTGACTCATGTTACATTACTGCCTGTCACTGGAGTAAATATTCCTCCAGGCCATTGAGGCTGGAAAGATGTGAGGCGAGCTGCTATCTCTGAAAGGTTAGGAGATCAGATCTGCAACAACACCTTTCACAGAGATTCTCCCTGTCAACAGCTGTGATGTGACCTCACTCTGTTAACTACAAAGCACACAAGAGAGCCCTGAATGACATTCCCAGAAGGTTCCTAGTTTCAGCCCTGACTCTGCCACAGAATCGGTGTCATCCTGTTACTTACTGAAACTCTTTCTTTTCTGTCCTTTAGAGCCCAAGTGCTGCTATAAGAAATTATATCACCTACTGTGGATGAAAGTATCTTCTTGTGAATGACTAATTTTGACATGCCCTTATTCAAAGTGATTAATGTAACCATTATGGAGCTTATCGTCTTCAGCGAGATGTGCTTTCTTGACTATGCGGAGCTACTGTAAGTCAATTGTGTGAAGTAACAATATAGTACAGTATATGGGTGGTCAACACTGGTCCTGCACAGCCAGAATCCAGCAGATCTAATGTTGTCCTTAATTAAATCATCTGTTTTTAAGAAGATCATCCACAATTGAGTTTTGAATCATGGAGCAAATGAATTGGGTCAAGCCAGGCTTGGTGGTGGCACAGTGGCATGGAAACAAGTGTTCTCTTTGGTCCTGGGTTTCATTTCGGATTGTGATCAAACAGTAATCCTCCAGGGCCTGAAGTAGTATATCAGGTAAAATTTCAGGGTACAATTTCAAAGAACAATAAAGTTTTAGATAAATAAATAATAAATTAAAAATGCAGTTTGCAGTACTAGTAATGCCTGTAGATAAAGCACCCTGCAAAGATGCTGTAAATATCCTGGGTTGTCAAAAGATATAAAACACATTTTAAAATGAACAGAGCACAGCAAATCAGGGCTGGTTGAGCTATTGTGTAACACAGGGGAATCCAACCAAATCAGTGACACAATCTAAAAAAGTTAAAGATACCATGCAATGCAATAGAGATTTAAAACTGCTCTTATTTACTGCTTTATTGCCAACTATTTCAGTGTTTTCTTCTCTGTTGTTATGCATCTATACATGACAGATTTTTTAAGTGATGAGTGCATTTGGGTTTATCCAATGGTGGATAAATGAAGCTTGTATTGATGAATATATACAATTACAGGTTAATCAGCAAATAGTATGGAGCCCTGGTTCATAGGACTCTATGAAGTGTTTTGCCATGCCTGTCTGAGTGTGTTGCTGTTTAAATAGGTGTAGGTCTTCTTTGCATGGTAGATTGGTATTATGACCAAATTAAATTACATGGAGCGTTATTTTTGTCAGAATGACTCATATGTCTTTGAATTGATTTTGCAGTTGTAGCTCAGTTGCTATCAGTCAGCATCCCTCTGTGTCTGAATGTCCCAGCACTCAGGACGGGGATGTGTTGACAAAGGGCTAATGAGGAAAAAAAATCTGTATTACTGGAGTAATAACTTAAAGAATTGGATCACAACACTTGTCAGTGTGTTTTGGATAATCAGTTAAATTGCACATCCTTCCTCTTCACTTAAGCATAGGAGAGTTTAGCCCTGGGATTTCCTAAGTCACCACAAAATAAGTCTCCTTTTCAGGTTTTACTGATGTATTGCTTACACAAAAAGTGTTCAATATCAATTCGGGCAGCAGCAGAATGTCTCATCACCTTCCAGTGCAATGACTGGTCTCTACCAGCTGAATGAGTGTGTGCCAATCCCATCCTGGAGATCATTGTCTAAAAGTGTTCCACCATTTATACAACAGTGTTTCAATCTATAATTGTAATAGTCATTAGTTTAGGTCCCAATAATTTCTTTGCTGGTCATAATACTTATGTGAATGAAGGCTTCCAGCTTTTTTACATTTTTTCTTTGCTGAGCTGCAGTCTGCAGATATTATGCTTGCTTTGACAAAGGTAGTCCATCCATCCATTTTCTAACTGCTTTATTCAATATAAGGAAGTGAGACTTTTTTTATTGTCTAATTACCTGGCACAGTGGCAGAAAGTGGCCTGCTTGAGCTGCTTGAGGACCAGGTGATTATCTTGTTCTGCGCCATGTTTTCAGCACAAAACATTCCAAGCCAGTTCTGGCATTGCAGAGCATTTAACATTCAACAGACAGACAAAAGAAGCAGCTTGATACACAAGCCATTCTCATGCCTTGAGATGAGGCTTACAGTATATGCATCCAAACAGAATACCAAATTAGCACTTCTGAAGATAGACTGCATATATGGAAACAGCTTATGAGCTCATTCCCATTTGCTCCGGTGTAAATTTGCAGTCTCCTCTGACATTTGAATACAGTATGCTCTTTGATACAGCCAACTGCATGGGCTGTACAGTACGCATTAGTCCCTTGGCTCTTTCTTGTATCTCCTGTTCTATGGCGTTGATGTGAAATAGATTTTGTTAATCTTTCAAACTGAACCATCCAATTATAACTTCTAAAAAGGCATTTTCATAACTCTGTTCTAAACTCTTTGAATCTCTTGCAAGAGAAATTCCATTTCAATGCAGTTTTTCTAAAAGATGTTTAAAAGATTTAAAAGATGTCCATATTAATCATCTATGATCACTTCAAGTCATTTGCCGTATTTTTTTTTCAGGCTCTACTGTGATGTGACTGTGCAATTTATAAGCTGACGAAAGACATAAATATTCCAAATCAATGCAGCAGTTATACATGAATCCTCTTTAAAGATTATCTCATGACAGCACAAAAAATATATTTTCCTTACTGGTGGCAACTTAGAAGAAAGGTTACGCAGCCATTGTCAAAAGAAATGAAGGTGTTGAAGTTTTCCTGTAAAAACAGAAATACTGGTCTATATATCACTTTCAGTTTGCTTCGATCCGTTGCTGGAGAAAGCAAAAAATGTCTGAATTCCATCTCATGAAAGCATCCTGATGGCATCTTGTCATCTTGCAGGAGGGCACTTTGGCATTTGTGGTCTAGTTTGGGATGATGTTCAACATTTACAGTATGCTCATGATTTTTTTCTTCTCATGTGTTCTATTGACAATTCAAACTATTGATATTCAAACTTTTGAAATGCACGCATTGACAGGCACATTGTTATGATACATCATGCTTCAAAGTCACTCTATAGCGTGAATGGCTGTTCTGGTAATCACACCAGTGCTGGCGCTACAGGGGGCATTGTGGAACAAATGGCAATACTCCAATTCAGGGGCGTAGGTACAGGTGAGCCTGACCCACCCAGTCAAAGAGAGATTGATTGTCATAGTGTTTCTAACCAATAAGAAAATGAAAAAAAAATGGGGAGGTCAATGTGATATAATTAGCTAAATCGCTGTAATCTCTTGACATTGGAGTCAAATTACAAAATCCTGCCAGTTGTGGTGCAACATCGAGTAAGCTACTCGTGTACGAGCTTGCCAAAGTTAATCAGTTTAGCATGGAAAACAAATGTCATTTTAAAAAAAGCACGCCTGGAAAGTTATCGTATTCAATGCCAAGCCTCGCCGTATTCGCTTTGTGATGCACAGGAAACATCGCACGCCAACTCAAAATACATCAAAGGTAGGGCTAAGTTGAATATTAGACTAAATTAGGCCTCCTTACATTATGTTATTATTTCCGTGCCAGCCGTGGCATCTGTTTGGCCTCTGTTAAGTTTTCTAACTTAATTGTGCTTGCAATAATTTCGTTGGGATGGTTAGCATCGGCATCCCTTTGTTCATTAGTCTGTAGTTAGCTGTTTTTCAATAGAAGGTTTTCACTGTAGTTTTTTTTCTTCATGTTGCTATTTGCTTTCGTTCTGTGTGCTGTGTGCTTTATACCGCATATGGGTGCGTTCGTTAATTCACCCGGAATGCAGTGCACTGGTTCGTCTTTGATTGGATTCGATTTATGCATGTAAATGCATAATGTAAGAGGAACAGGCCTCAGAAATGGACTGTTCAGAGACTGCTGTCAGAACACCACAAAAAACATTTAAGCAATGCCTGCAGTAGCCTCTTAATTGTGACTACACAAACATATGATGTGCTGCTATGCCCATTTGAGAGTGCAGGCTTCCCAATTGGGCCAAATGCTTGTGTACCTGCGTATGCAGGGCCAAGGTGGCTTTTCGCAATAAGAATAAATTACTCTTTAATTTTTATTTTAACTTGTCTTAAGTTCTGTTTTTGTACAACGGTTTGAACAAGATTGAAATTTAAATGTCATGTCATGTAGGACAGAGTTGAGTTTGTTGGTTGGGAGTGATGTGTGTGTTGTTGGGGAGGTGGGGCTGAAAATCTATAGCCCTGGGGCCTGTGATAGTCTTAATGCGACCCTGGTCATGAGTCCAGTGGTTTACCCACTATTGGCCCTTACCAATCATGGCCTCCTAATAATCCTCATCTATAAACTGGCTTCATTACTCTGCTCTCCTCCCTATTGATAGCTGGTGTGTGGTGAGCGTTCTGGCGCACTATGGCTGCCGTCGCATCATCCAGGTGGATGCTGCACATTGGTGGTGGTGGAGGGGAGTCCCCATTACCTGTAAAGCGCTTTGAGTGGAGTGTCCAGAAAAGCGCTATATAAGTGTAAGCAATTATTATTATTATTATTATTATTATTATTATTATTATTATTATTATTATTATGCTCGTGAAGAGGATAGAGACAGACACAAACAGTCACAGATACAAAGGAAAGAAACTGGAAACATTGAGGGTGGCTGATGAGACAGCACAGAGACGCATTGGTAATATGAACTATCTGCTTGGGGTTTGTATCCTCACCCCATGTTTGAATGGCTGTCCAGGTGGTGCTCCCCTTTTCTCTCACTGTCCAAAGACATGCTGGTAGCTTAACTGGATTCTGGGAAAATTGACCCTGGTGTGTGTGTGTGTTTGTCTCTGCCTTGCACCTGTTGCTTGCCAGCATAGATACTGTACCCTGTACTATATAAAAAGGTTGAGTAAATTGATGGATGGATGGATGCATGGACACTGACCTACATTAGACAATAGTTTATTTAATGTTTGTTATCTCACTCAGCAGTGATCTACTGCCATGTCATTGTTGTGAAAAAGCCATTTAACAATAGATCTGTTTATTAAAAATAAAATGTCTAATGCTTACTATTTGTGAACAACAGGGAAGAACTTAAAATGAACATGGTGCCTTTAATGTATCTCCAAATATGTAGACAAAGCAGATCTGTAGCGTGGCATTTGGGCATACTAAACAGATTATGCAAACAGATCAATGAAGGCAATGCAGTGCTGAACAAACGAGTCAGTGGTATCACACTGTACCTGGGAGAGGGAGTCTGTACTGACAGTGATGCATTCCATATTCAGGGGACCTTAGGATAACACAGACTCTGAGCTCTTTATTTGAAATTTAATGGGAGCAACAAACACAGCATTTGTTGGAAAATAATAATGAACAAATCTCTCCTATGAGATGTTCCAATGAAACTGATCAGAATACTGATGCTTTTCTCCCATGTAATGTTGTTGTACAGTACAGAACAAACTATCCCTCAAGGTGCAATAGATTCTGAGTTGTTTTGCTTCGGATTCCCTTTAACCACTGAAGTCGTTAAAGTCAGTCAGGATTTCCCTAGGAGAAGTTGTTTTCTTCTCAGAAAAAATGCTAAAAATCTTATCCTATAGGGTTCCTATTAAGAGTCTCAGCTTTCTTAATTTAGTGTTTACATTAACACCTTGCCCTACTAAATGTTCACTCTGGTAAACAAATCCTTCTTATTCAATTACATTACTACTTGCCATTAAATTCGATTTTCTTTCCTTGACAGTAACGGTGGCCTAGTAATGATGACAATATCTCTCCGGTGAAACATTCTCCTGTCACTTCTTGATCTGTCTAGAAGCTGTTGTGACTTGCGGGATTGGCTAAATGTTTGTAGTTCCCAGCAAATTCCTTAAGTCAGTTAACATGGCTTAAAGGCCAAATGATCAAAATCATGGTAATTAACTCTGGATATTCTTCTTCTGTTAAATCATTGAGGTAGCCCATTTAGAATATAAATACACAACAGTGAATGGGCATTATATAATTATAATTCATTATAATTAATTTTGAAGTTAAAGGGAATGGTGAATTTTATTTAAAAAAAATAAAATAAAAGTTTTACATATGCTGTCTCTATAACTTTTTACCTTCTTATCACATTAATTAGAATTCAACCAAACTATTGCATTATTTTGTTTCTCAAACACATTTATCATGCAATAAACACTGAGATTTAAAATGGGTTCAGTAGTTCAGTAGCTGAGAAATGTAAATTGCAGCTGGGATACAGATGGGGGGCTTTTCAGTACAACTGCAACTAAGGGCAACAATGCAAATGGGTATTCGAAACATGGTCAATATTACAGCTTAGAGTCAGAGGAGAACGGTGTTTGCGACTCTGAACCCATAGCTGTCGATTTGCCTAGACACCTTTGACAATGTTATTCTGCATTCTTCTGTCACCCCCACTGTACACTGTAAAGGCAACTGCAATGGTTATTAAGCAGCAGCAGTTTCCCTTTAGGAATCTTATCCAGACAGTAACTTTGTACTCTCATTTCCCACATAACAACAGAAACTGAGACAAATTCTGGGCTGTAACCCACTAATCGTTATAAGACCCAACACAACTTTGTCTCAGAGAGCTAGAAGTTGGGATGAAACAGGGCCTCGATAATTGTGAAGGTGTTAAGAAAGGGCAGACAGAGCAGGGTATTTATTAGGGTATTTTTAGAACCTCGAGTGGTAGCTGGGATCATATACTGTGACTTATTCAGGTTCTTTTTTGTCAAAAATGAGCTTGTGTCTGATGGAAACCCAGGTGCATCTTATCTGAAGCTAAATGTCCAAAGACCTCAGCATTTATAGTCATTCAGAAAAGTATTTAACTTGCCCTCAATGAAAGTACCCTACACTCAAGGGGTGGGTTTTGGATTCTGGGCCAAATTACCCAGCAGTTTTGCTAAAGCTGATACCCTGGATTTTTTCAGTAATCATCTGGATGAAATCTTTAGATCAATTAGTTACTAGTTAGAAAGCATGGCCTCCTCCAAGGTTGTAAACCTTGTGCATATATTCAATATTAAATGCATCAAGAAGAAATCTTACTAACATGCATAGGCTCATGATCATTGTCTGAGCCAGAAACAGTTTATTGTAGTTTGACACACGACAGTTATAAAGAGATGAAAAGAACAAATGTAATGTCTTTATATTTGGTCATGATAAAAGTACTGGCAACTTTTCATAAAAATTTAGTAAAAAATAACTAATTAAAATCTATTATTTGATTGATAACCATCGCACTATGATTAAATTGCATTTCAAATCACATGGCACATACTTAAATGAGCATGGAGAGGTGTGACCACAAGCTCACATGAACCTTCTCACAAGGAAAGGCTTTTGCTTGGAGAATTGTTATTGACTGGCAACTAATTGATAAGCTTTAACTACTTGAATTTACAATGTCTTCTTTCATATCTGTTTGTGTTCACATACTTTATAAGAACTGCCTAGTGACAGTAGGAATGCTCCCTCAGGAAGTGGGAAAGTGCATGTCTTCTTGAAAGTAAGAGGTCCCGTGCAGGTTACAGCCTGTACATTGCAGGAGGTGTGTGTATGGGGAAGGGGGCAAGCAGAATATAAGGCAAAAATACCTCTTAGACCTTGGAGTCAGAGTGGAAAGAGTACAAAGTGTAAGTGCTCGTTGAGAATGTGCAGTTTTATCCTTAGGAATATCTATAAAATATTTCATAATCATAGCCTTGTCTAGCTGAGCACAGTGAACACATAGGAAATTATCAAGAAAATTCCAAGAAAGTCAGGAGCGCTTCAGGAGCAGTCATGATAGAACTGCAAAATGCTGTGGGGAAAAAATGGCCTGGAAAAGTATCATTGGGAAGAAGGCAGAGTGGGAGCTAGAAACACATCTCAGAGCGGAAACAGGCTGGGGGAACCTCGGAGACCGGTGGCTGTTTCCTTTTCACACTGACCACCAGCATGCCCGCCTCGGTCAGGGCACAACTGACCGACAGGGGATCCATATCTTCAGGAAACTGGCACTTGTGGGTGAAGGTGTTGCTAATGGTCCCGTCATCAGCCAGCTGGGGAGACAGAGAGAGATGGGCAGGGCAGAGAGGGAGATTATATCCCTGTACAGTTCTGGAAATTATTGTGGAACAAAGGAAAAGTGGGTATATAACTAAAGTACCTAATACAGCTACCTGCAGTTTTCCGCCAACATGTTCTAATATTGGTAATTGACAATCACTCAAGTGCAACACCATGTCAAAACCTGTATAGATACAGTATAGGCTGCTGAGGGGCCAAATCAAGATGATCAAAAGTATCTGGGTAACTACGAGCCCCCAAAATTAGTTGGTGCTAATGTGTATCTTATAGCTCTTGAAGAAATAGCTTAAAAGGAGCCCCAAATGTTTAAAACTTTCACAGGCTTTGAGATGGTCCAGAACTTCCTGAATGATTTTTTTGCAGCCAATGACATTGTAGCATGTCAGCACAATACTGTATTAGGTAACATCAAATTTCTACACAGTGATTATCACTCTATAATGCATCGTTTGCAATACATACCCTTTCACTTATTTAAAGATTCCTTTATTAAATATTTTCTTTATTTCTGGGACTATTTCCCATGCAATGTGTCACAGGCACAGATTATGCTCAGATGACAAAATATGTTTTTGCTGGAATTTGCTGTGTGTTGGTGTTGTGTGACACAGTACATACAGTAAAATCATACTAAATGACAAGAAATAAAATATCAACCAGCAACTCAAAAACCTCAACATTTTTGTCACAAAACTACATTTTGCTCCTAAAAAGATATTGAACTTAATAATCAGTGATTAACCTTGTTAAAGAAAGAGAGTCCCCAAACAGGCATTTTTTTATAGTTAAAATACATACATATAATTTTATGAAATAATGATGACAAAAAGAGATCACTTAGTCATAAAATTCAGGAGAATAATCCCCCCACCCCACCCCTACACACACACTGACAATCAGCCTGGCAGTACCTTCTCTGCATGGACGACGACGTTTTGGTTGTAAGTCATCACCACCACGTCCTGGGGCTCGAACTGACTGACGTCGGCTGACATTTGGTAGGTCTCCCCAACGGAGCGGAGCGTGCCCATGCTGGCGGGACGCCCAGTCCCAGGGCTGGCCGGACCTGCGGGCAACAAAGAGAGCACTCAGCGCCCCTCCGCATTCTGTAAAAGCCTTGGGGCACCACAGCAGCCTGGGCCTGGGGACCAGCGGTGGCTGCATTATTTCAAAATGTTTTCAAAGACAGAAACAATCATTTTCAGTGACCCTTTCTCTTCTAGAAACAAAGTGCCTGCATATGTTACACATGCCTCTTTCCTGCCACTTAAAGAGTGGGCCTCTTAATATAGCGGTGAATTGCAATGTCAAAATGCTTGCACTCCTACTGCAAAAATATTAGCCTTCTGCAGGAGCTTTTGAAGCAGAGATCCTACAGTAACTGTCAGATTCTGATGTGCGAGCTCCCATACAGTATGTGCTTGGTTTTGTGTTGCGCTTGTTAGCCTCTTAAGTCCTCTCATTTCCACACAGCAGAGCTCCATAGTTACAGGGGACGATACAAAAACAGATCATTCAGTCTGCCATGAGCTCCAAGCTTTTGTTGCTCAGAACAATTTCCCCCTTGCTTAGCTTGAATTTCTGAAGCAGAAACGACCATTTACTGTGTAAGGTGAATGCAACATTCCCATGTTTTCTATTGCTAATCCAGAAAGACCCCTGCCTTTTGAAACCCACAACAGCATAAGTGAGTAATGCACAAGTGGAATGTAAGAATTACAGCTATTGGTCACTCAGGTCCTCGGCTCCTCCACTGACCTGGGTATCCGAATGATTCTCGGGGATGCCGTGTGAACTGCGGATGGCGGAGCAGAGTTTCCGCTCCCTCCTCCCCAAACAGGCTGTGGGAGCCTGGGTCCATGTAGGGCTTGAAGATGGGGTCCCCCTGGGTGCTGTTCCCTGCTGGCCGGAAGGTGCTGCTATACCGCGCCGAGCGAAACGAGGAGTTGGAGGAAGGATTGCTGTGGGAAGACATCCTGTGGCAGGGGGAGAAATCCCAACCAGAGTCAAAGCCGAAGGGTGGAGAGAGTGGATGGCTTAGCACTCTACGCCTGCCTGTGCAGGGGCTCCAGCTAGATCCTTTTCCAAATTAAGAAATCCTCTCCACGCTGTCCAACCATAAGCAGACCCAGATAACGAAACATTTTTTGTCATGTGAGTTTGAAGAGCAGCGCAGATCCACAGGGCACCATGGAAAGCGTGATAAACTGGAATTCTCTGATACGCTCGATGAGGTCAGCTGAGAGAGATAGGAAGAGCCAGGCAATGGATTCTTCCCTGCTTGGCACAAAAATAGCAGTATGTGATACTATCACGTGGGATTAGCGATAGACTTTTCTTTAATGACATGTGAAAAAGCAGAGAATCTGCAGCTTTTTAGGTTACTGTAAGCAATAGTTGTTTCTACTGTATCAGCAGTTGATTAAAGATGAGGCAGATGTTTTTAAAGCTTTGTTTTCCTTTGGCTCCAGTAAAAGTCTGGTGACAGGCCAGGCATACACAAGAACATCAATGATTTTTTTCCAAGCTTCTCAGCATCCACAATAAGCTTCTTGATATCACAAAAAGAAAAAGAAAGCATCTTTAAAAACCAAAAGGAGTAAAGGTAAAAAATCAATAGGCAGTGTGTACCCAGTCGTGGCATATCAGTGATGTGTCGCACAAGGCTCTAATGATCTCTGGCTGCTGACTGGCAGGCCCTGGTTTCTCTCATTGATCTGCCTTTCCTCTCTGGTTTGGGCATGATACAGAGATCTGTTGCCGATCTCACTTCGGTGTGACCCACAGTCAGCAGTCAATACTGGTCTGTTTGGGGGTGGTGGAATGGAAATTAGATTCCAGGGCACTGGATAAGAATTCAGCTCCTTCAGTCTTGTGCTCATTCACTTTCGTTAAGTCCTCTTCTTGTGAGCCCTGTTGAAGTGGGTGTCCTGTGATAGTAACACAAGCTGTTTCGCCTTGGCTTTACCTCTCATTGCTGGGTCTCTTGTTCTTTTTTTTCCACTTTCATTTCAACCTTTCTAAAATGAGAGGAAAAACCCGTAACTTTATCTACAAAAAGAAACTGAAGTTTTTTGTGTTATTCACAAGTTTTAAATGCAACAGCTGCCTTTTCTTTTTCACACTGCAGGTTTCTAAAAAAAGGTTTACTACCATATATGAAGAGCAGAGCTTTGCTTTCTAGCACAGTGACTGTTTTCTCTTAAAAGACACAATGGCTCTGAAAGATGTTCCCTATTATGTACTACATTTGCTGTATATGCCTGTTTCATTGATTAAATCCACTATCGCTATACTGAGCTGATGAACCTTAAGAAGGGCATAGCAGCTGGATGTGGCTGCTAACTTTAGATTAATTCACATGAGAAGTGCAGTTTACAGTAAATCTCTTCAAATGGTTCTGCTTTCTAGCTTTTCTAAATGGCAAAAGCAAATTCATTTTCCATTTTATCCATTTGGCAGAAACCATTATCCAAGGTGAAAGCATGGAACACAATAATAACTACAACATATTTTAAATATGAGAACGATTTAGATGCAAGTGTTGGGGAGGGGGAGCTCATGGTCTTAATATGATTGTTAGCAAGCTGTACTGTAAGTAAGGAGTTGGAAGGTGGAGGGTAATATTTATGTAATCTTGCCGTTTCACAATTGCCCATACATGTATTTCTGTTGTTGTTAATGAGTTTTTAGTGTGATTTTTGTTCCAGTTTGCCATTTTCTTTCTGATGCTTTTGTAGAATTTAATTGTGATGGTTTGACATTATAACTGTATGGATATACAGTTTTGTAATGTTTTTTTGTAGGAAAATATCCTGTTTGAATTGCATTGATTAATGTGCAATGGAAAAAAAAACAATTACATGTTCCACTCATTGTTAATAACCCCTTCACTAGAAATAAAAGTTATCTGAAGGAAAATTTCAGAGCCTGTTGCCAGGCATATGTAACTGTATGTTACAGTACATATGTTGCGTATGTTAAGTGTATTGAGAATGTTTATTTAGGGCTTAGGACCTCAATTGGTCAGTAAGGTGTGACCAAGGGGCAACTCCTGAGGTGGAGATGGGGTGGAGGAGGGATGTACTGTAAAAGACGTGTGCAAGGAAGAGAAGAGGCTGACGTACAGTATTTATAGTGTTCTAACATAATTTAGGAAAACTGAGGCTAATTGAACGTGGCTGTTATGTCTCTCTTGAACCTTTTTTGTAAACACCATTTACTCCAAGACAGCAGACACTGGGCACAGGAGCAGATCCACTCTGTATGGGATGGCAGTCCAGTGCATGTACAGTACATACTCTTACCCTAGAAAAGCATTCGTTTTGCCTGTGGCAGGAAGCTCATGCACACGGTGAAAAATCCCCATGGCCTAGCAAAAACACACAATTTTTACGCAAAGAAAAACACCCCAGGCCAGAATCGAACCCAGGACCCAAGAGCTGTGAATGCACCCAGCGCTAAAGACCACAAAACAATGCCACCCATTGCATGTGCTGCTTTCTTGAAAAAAAAAATTCTGTTCTTGAAAAAAAACAATTTATCTCTTACTATAAATATTAATAGGTTCTCAGAGGAAAAAAATAAAGGTGTAACCATGTTGCTTTGTATTTTTGCCCATTTTACTGTGCGTCAAACAATCTGTACAGATTAAAAGCAGAGCGTCTTGCATTGTACCTGTACCTTAGATAAAAATAGAGATAAGAAAGGGTTGACAGCTGTTCGATTTGGAAAAGCTTTGTCCCACAGTGACGCTAAACTGTCCAGCCAATTATTCGCTTTGAACTGATGCCCTGCTGTGTGTTCAGTGGGCTGATTGTAGTGCTACTTTCTCCATTGAAAGGGAAGGCTGCTCAATGCCTGTGATGGTCCCGTCAATAGAGACTGTGGACACGGAGCTCATCTGCCTTTGTTTTCCCTGAGCTCTATTGTGTGCTGACAGGCCCTATGGCTGTGGATGAGTTTGTCGTTAGAGGCAGTAAATCGTCAGGCCGGCCAGCACTCTAAAAATAGATCAGCTCTCTGCTACAGGACCCCTGCCGGGATAATCAGCCACTGATGAGGTCACTGGGAAGGCATGGGAAAGGGGTCAGTAAAGGTCAATTATGAGAGAGGAAAATATGTTATCTCTGCATAGTGAGGGTGTTAAGGGATAAGAACAGAGGGGCTAAATCCAGAGCCCCCTTCAGCCCTGCAAGGAAACACAATTCAGTGTTTGTCACTACAGTAAGTTTTCCTTTCCATTTCAAATGTATTGCTCCTCAATTATTAAACATGCAGAATTATGTAAGTCGCTTTCTGCCTTTTACCCAGCGTTAAAAATTAAGAGCCTGGATGCAGAAAGCACTGCTGCCTGACTAAATGCCTTTTAAGCATCACAAGTTTCTAAACCTGTCCTCTTCAGTGACTGGCATAATTAATTACACAAGCTGCTTCCAGAGACCTCAGAAAGCTTATCTGTCTGCGGATGTTTCTTTCTTTCTTTAATCAGTGGGGGCCAGGGCTCCAGGAGCTGTGATCTCTGGCTGTGGAGTTCATTTCCTGTTAAAAAGCCGAAAGCTGTCAAGCAGAATCCAAGAACTGTTATCTGAAGAGAAATTTCAGAGCCTGTTGGCAGGGATATGTAACTGGCAGCTCACTTCATGCTGCAGTTTAGATGGAAAGGCAGCCCAGGTGTGTTTTCTGTCATGTTAAAAAAAAATCTAATTATATTACTCTGGGCTGTCTGCTGGACCAGTAGTTTTTTTTTCTGAATCCGATCAGAATTTTCTTATGATCAGATCAGTTTGACTTTTTATTCTTCAGGTACTATTCACAACCAAGCACTCACCCCTGTAGAAGGAGAACAAAAAGGGAAACACATCACAGAGAAGTTGCAAATAACATGAACGTCTTTTATTCATAACAGTAAACCATGGCAGATGCTGCAACAGAGGAAACTTCATAGAAATAAAGTACAAGGAATAAAAAGAAAGGGGGAACGAGAGAGGAACGTTAACTGTAGAAAACAGTGAGCATGTAAGAAAAGCAGTTCACAGTGGCCTCCTCAGCAAAAGTCAGGATCTCAAATCTGCAAAGATTCATAAAAAAGACTGTTTTCCACTTGAAAAATATTCAAAATATGATAGTAATCAATATTACTGAATCTTTCTAACCACCAGTTTGGAATGCATTTTGATGCAAAACATCTTGGGCATCAACTGACAGCGTCCGGTAAGGTGTTTTGAATCACAAACTTGAGGACTTCTTTACCTTCATGCTGTCGATGAAAGAATCTTTCATCTGGTATCAGCCTTTCTAGGATCTTGGATTTAGTCCGCTGCACAGGTTTTTATGCGAGTTGTAGCATTCTTCAGCATTGTTCTCCTGTGCAGCTGCATGTCATATGAGAATAGAAACCATTTCCACGTGAATATAATGAGAGTCCCAGCACAGCTGTTGCTTGTGAGGCAGACGTAAGGCAGTGCAAGGACCATGAGCTGCTCATGCATGCACAGCCTGAAACCTAGCTGAGGACTAAAATGACAGATAAATGGTTTGAGATCCATCTTCATTGTATCACTGACGAATAGCAGTGGTAAAGCACAAAAATGTTTCCATGATGTTTATCAGTCTGGTTCATCTTTGTGTCTTATCATTGCCTGAAGATGGAGTTTCTTCACAGTTTACCCACCTTCTTCTAGTAACAGACGCAGTGGGTTGAGGGAGGAAAGCATACTGTTCTTGGGGGGGGAAAAACACCTGTGACAGATCTGCCACCATTACACTCATCATTTAGAAGATGTCAAACAAAAAACAGACAGGAACAGATTTCCCAAAGAAGCCATGAGACCAGCATTACAGTCCCCCAGATCAATGTAAAGAAAGCCTAAACCAAGCAGAGACGGTTGGGGAAAAACATCACATACAAAACATCTTCAGAAGATAAAAATGTTTTTATGTTGATGCGGTTTCAACGCAAGAAAATGTTAAGCCTTACAGTCATTAAAAATAACAAAGATCGTGTTCATAACAAGGAAAGTAAACTGGATTCTCTCAGTCAGCGAAAGTCAAACCCACAAGAAGTTATATCAGATATAAACCGCAAAATGAATGAAATGATATCAGAGGAAGTGTGTAGTTTTAGCCCTAATTCAGCCCTAGTGGAAGTCAGTGGTGAACTTTCCTTGGTAAGAGATCTGCCCGACTTTGGGAGATAAACCTCAGAGAGTTCACATGGGGTTTGAGGTTTCTAGGATTTTTAATGAGTTAATTCAAATGAATCAAAATGGGAAGAGAAAGAACCAAATTACATGTGCAGAATCCTGCCTGAGCCACTGTCAAGTTCATCTCTCCATGGTGAGCACAACCACAAATTTTGCCTTTCATTTTTTAAAAACCTTTTGAAGTTTTTTGCAGGTAGTTTTGATGATACGCAAGTTTGCAACAAAAGTTCAGGAGGGATGACAGCAGCCAAATTCAAGTTCTCTCATTGACCCTAACTCGTAATCCTTTCCTAAATATATTTAAAAATCTATAGAAACTAGACATGAACATTCTCTCCTCACATTTCTTCATCTTTTGCATCCCTCTTTGGCCCCATCTCAACCTCTGCTGCACCCCCTGAGTCACTCCTCACTCTGCATGGGGGAGGTGGTTGATTCTCAGCTAAGGAGGTTAAGACAACGACTAAACACTCAACACTTTTCGAATACATTTAGTTCTTGGGTTTTGTCCCTCCTCATGCATTTTTCATGAGGGCCATTATAAGAGGGGTGACCTGCACAACTTTTGAAGCATTTAAGGTATTCACAGTCACAGTATGACTTAATTTAGATCATGGCTGTTTTGGCTGAATTATCCAACACTGGCTGAAAGTCATAATCCATTTTTACTCATGTTCATGTACTGTAATGTGGTTAATGGTACAGCTACAGTATATCTGAGAAATGCCCTGTGGCCCTTGCAGTCAAATATTTGTCACCCCTGCTTCAAAGAAACCTTGCCCTACTCCCCAGTAGGGAGACATCCTAGAAAGTCCTTATCGTCTCTTCATTCCTTTTGTGAAATCTCTTGTGAAGACTTGCTGAGCAGTGCTTTACTGAACTGCAACCACTACATTTCAGAGGCAAGAAGTATTAATTAAAGAACGCAACCACAGGAAAGGTTAACAGGGGTTAAACGTGACTTGACTGTCTTTTTTGTAATATGCCTATGCATTTACAGTAAATTAAAATCTTCAGCCCTTTTGGATTACATGTCTAGGGGTTTGCTAGCACATGTATAATGAAGAATACACTGTGTAGGGAATATTGGCAGCACCAGAAAAAAAAGCACATGCAGAGCTGTTCAGAATACAAAGAATTTAGCTGGAATCTGTTAGGATTTGGGGGGGGGGCTAAAGCAAATAGCGGGGGTGACATAAGGTGAATCCAGGTGAGTTCAAGCAAATGAATTATTGCATTCGTCCAGAAACTGAACACCATGTTACCAAACCTTAATTACAGAGCCCTGACATAAAAAATGAGAAACCGTCAACAGCACTGGGACTGCTCAGATTTCCCAGAATACTTCCACACCCATAGTATCAATTTCAGACTCCTGCATGATAGCAGGCACTGCGTGGTGCACAATGCAAAGCTATCAGAAGAGGATGTGCAGGCTTCCCTGCAGTTGTGTTCTGTGCCAAAACTGCTCATTTGTACATTAAAATTTGTACAAGGGCATTCTGAGACTAATGGTAAAATGCTATCTACTGTCATATCAGAGCCCACATAGTCAGACTTGCTATCGTAGTTTGATCTTCCTACCCATTTTGGAGACATTTTGAGATAAAAAGGTGGGGGGGTGAGGTGGTAACACCATGTTGAAAATAGATTCTTCCCCTTAGAAAAGTCACTTCTTTTTATAGCAACTCACACACACACACAATGGGCTGCGCCTACTAAGGAACTAAGGCACTCCATCATAAAGATACGAACAGAATGTCATTTCATGGCATGAGTGCTTAGTGAGAGTGGAGTTGCAGTGCTTGACAAGCCAATTGAAAGACACTGCTGTCTGCCATGAACAGTTAATATGCTGAAGTGCAAGTGACTACATAATCTGAGAGTCTGGGGCCACTGTGGAATGCTTCAGACAGCGAGAAGTAAATTAATCTTTGCGTTTTACCATCTCTGCAGGCAGGGCAGGAAAATCTCTGCTCACAGAGAATGGGGAAAAAAAGCAAAAACTAATAATAAGAAATAAAGAGCCTAGGATGGCTGATCTGAACAGACTCAGATAATGAGGATGGAAGCATGCAGGATTGCCTCTCTGACCTTTGCAGCAGGGGTCACATATTCACCTCAACTGACTAGAGTGTTAGAATTATTTACTCCACCAAGAGCTCATAATGCATTTCCAGTTAAAAAACACTAAGCAGATCTTTTCTGTGTGATTGAGGAAAATGTAATTTAGAAGATGTGACACTGCATTTGTTTGGAGAATAGAAATCGTGATCATACATAATAAATTGTATATAGCACATACAATATATGTTATATAGAGAGAGGATGGAGTTGGGAGCTGTATCACTGTGCAGGCTGTGAAGGAACAAGCATAGGTTATTCCTCACTTTAAAATATAATGAAACACAGTGTTGCCACTGTGGTGCCTATTTCCTCTGTTTCTTTACTCTATAACTGCAGATGGATGTATTGGCAGTCAAGATCATTCCCTAATTTACTAACCGTAATGAGCGTTCTTTGCTAAAGTGTTCGATTGAGTTTTTTGCCATTGGCACTTCTTATAAATTTATTAGCTCACCAAGAGGTACAATTAAGACAATATGCAAAGCTACAGCTTTCTTCAGAATGTAATATACAATTATACATACACATTTCTAGAAAATAACAAGCTGTAGTTGTTACAAAACATTATAGCACATTTAAGTATACTAGCAAATCGATAAAGGCTTTTTCTGCTAAAAATAATTGTTAGTGTGTTTCTGTGTAGAACTCTCTGTCTATACTCAGACATACACCACAAATGGAAATCTTGGCCTTTGTTAAAGAAAGCTCAATATTTTAAAATATCACAAATGAGCAGGTTTGAAGCTCAGGCACCTAAGGTGTCTTAAGTTTCACATTCAAGTCCTCTTTTCTTGGACAACATTCAATTACTATGGCAGTTACACTGAGAAAGACTTCATTCTAATTGTCTAATGCATAATTTACTGTTCCTTGATGATTATTATAATTGCAATTAAATTGCTTGTCACCACAGGTAATTCTAAATGGTCTTTCTTTACAAATAAACAGGCTAGCTTTGCCCTGTCATGTGACAGGGTGCAAGTGGCAGTTTTAATGACAGGCCATACATGAATTAATCCATAGGGTTCAGACCTGCAGCAAACGTTTACTCAGCTCACAGATAAGAAGAGTAAGTTAGAGATACCATAACAGCTGTTGTGAATCTTTGGAAATTGTTCAAAACTCACAAACAAATGTCAGCCCAAACTCAGATCATTGCAGGAAAATCAATCTCTTTGGTTCAAACAGAGTGACACTGGACCCCTTGGCAACCCAGGCATTATGATCAAGATGGAGAGAGAAGAATTCTTTACAATGGACTCAGCAAAATAAATCAGAGATTGGAAAGTTAAAGAAGCTTTAGTGATCAGTAATAGGAAAGGAGATGAAGGCACAACATTCTACTTGTACCTGAGTTATTGACCCTCACTTTAACTTTCTCATCTGACCTCTCTGAAGTCTAGAAAAATATCATTTTTATCTGTTACAAAAAATAGAAGAAGCAAAGACTGTCTCGCCTCTCTACCCCATATTCATTTTGTCCAGTATGAGAATCAAAGAACATGATTCTTTGATAGTAATGCCCATTCAATTGTGGAATGTGTCATGTTCATGCTGTAGGTCTTGTGATGTGCCCTGACGTTAGGGTTCGAATTCTACATACTAACATTAACAAGTCTTGCATATCAGAGTTACAGCGTTATGAGCCACATGCTCATCAAGACAGCCATGCTTACAGCTCACTGCAGCTCAGTTTTGCACCTGTCAATCTGTCAGGCTGGTATGAGAAGGAGACCCCTGCCCTCTTCTCTGATGGACAACCAAAGACCAGAGAATCCACATTTACTTTCCCAATCCTGATAACCAACTTTATCAAAAGCCCCCCTTGCAGTTTTTTGGGTGTGGTACAGCCCTTACAGGCACCCTGAGGTCTCTCTCCCCTCTGTCACAGAAAGTAGTACTACACAAGTATGGGCAGAGCACTCTTTGTCATTATAGGTTACTACAAAATTATGTTATGTTAAATTATGTTATGCAATATTTCGGTATGATGTTTTTTAAAGGGAATATAAATCTGCCTCAGACTTTTTCAATCATTGCCTGTCCACCTTGATTGAAATTTACCGTAACCTTCAACCATAGTGCTCCATTTCTTTTCACAGCAGTCTGATCTACCCAGAAACATGCTTTTGATAGTGAAAATCAGACTGTTTCCAAGTTTAAAAGTCCTCCTTCCTTCGGTTTCCAGGTACAGGGACTGCTGTCGGAGTTTTAGTGTTATTTCAGAGGTTTGAAGGGCCTCAGACCTTGAGTAGGTTAAGGGCAACAGAGACAGATCTTTCTCTTGGCATTAAGCTTGCTGAGTATCAGAGTTATTGTGGGACAGAACTCTCAGTATCGGTCATTGTTTGCTTTGGAGTTCCTTGACCGATCACAGTCCAAGGTTCTTCAGGTCATTCCTCACACACACAGGAACAATCGTGGCCCCTTTGATCTTGCTCATGGGTTTAGTGGAATGCAGTATCTGTGCTTGCTTGATACAGAGAGCTTGGAAACTGTTCCCAGTTGCCATTTATATGTACAGCTGTGAAACCTGTGGCTCAGATTGTGTCCAGCTTGGCTGTAATCAAGTTGCAATGTTTCGTAAAAAGCAACACAAACTATTACAAATTAACAAGACGTATCCAATGTGAACCCACTGACAGGAGCTCTTAGTTGCACTCCCTGAGTTAAGACAGTTTCTGCAACAAAATCCTCTTGCTTCCTTTTTATATAGTCTCTGAAACAAAACTGTTTTAAATTTTTACTTTTTGTAAAGACTGTTCAGTCTAAAAACGGCGGTGTTTGCAGTCGTTTATACCCACAATCTGGTTTCTATTGTTCAAAAAGTTACTTCTGTTCAGCCAAGGTTGACAAACAGTGCAGTTAGAGAGGAGGAACCCGGAGACAGAGCCAAGAGAGGAGAGAGACATGTCTTGGTTGAAGTACTTTGACATACTGACTGCAAAGAAGTTAGGAAGGAGAACGACTTTTTATACAATAAAATAAATCAATTCATTCAATAGGGACTTGACAGTGACAAGAACAAACAATATCACAGTATCCTCTTAACTGTTTTATGTTTTTTTTAAGTTTGCTTTTCCTGTAGACCATATCGCACAGGAATAACAACAAAAGGAGATATCTACGGCAACATTAGCTTCGTGCAAACCACTAGGACAGCAACGCCGCACAAGAGAAAGCATGACAGAGCTTACAAAAATATAGAAAATCTGAGACGTAATGCACTTTTGCTTTTACTGCATCACTGAAAACTAGTGTTTATGCTTTCTTGGTTTTTCAGCCAAACCTTTCCCTGGTGTTCTCGAAGCAAAACTTCTTTTAAGACCATTGCAAGCGTTTCCTTTTCAGTTTTTTTGTCCCGGTGAGAACTTGAAAAATCAAAAAAAAAGAACAGCTTTCAACCCCTCAGGCTATAATGATCATAATCATCAGTATCACCATTAGTCTTCATAATAACAAGAACAACAACATGTTGAATGATATAAAACTAAGTACAATAAAAGCATAACCTTTTCTTCATTTGTTTTTGAGAAATATTTTAAAAAGACATCATTTTGTCAGTTTAAGAACATTCCAGCATTTGCTTATAATCTTTAGTCAAAGGTTAATGTTTTGGCATACCCAGCAAAAAAAGCCATGCCGATCTGATGCTATAGATTTTTTTAGGCAAGGAGAGGTTGGGTTGCAGTGTCATGACGTTCAGACAATAGATGCTCTTGAAAAAGGTAAGGAATGGGAGGAGGTTGGATCAAAAAGAGGACAAGAACAGCTGGAGCTACAAACCGTGCTTTAGAACAAATCAGCCCACAAGTTCAGTTCAGCACTTAACACGTCATGCAGAAGATTTTTTTCTTTTTTTTTAATCTGTGAAGTGCTCAAACCTTTGCATCAAACCCCCAGGCAATTAGTTTGTGCTAAAGGCATTGCAAAGTGAATCGGAACCCAAAGAAGAGAGATTGTTTGGACGCGTCAAGACAAATAAAAATGTATAGATATATCGAACCAGGCAAACGATAGATGGGGAAGGGGAGGGAGGAAATGGGGAACAGGCAGGTTGACGGAGGAATGGGTAAGGTGAGGAAGGTGCACAAGCAGGGAGGGAAAGGGCATTTCATTAAAGCATGCCAAAAACGTTTTCCGAAAGGTGAGGGAAAGGAGAGGAAACCAAATGAAAAATGAAGAGGGCAGTCACTGGTTCCCCTCCTCCCCCTCCTCCTGCTCCTCCTCCTCCTCTTCATCCAGGGATACCACTCCTGAGGAGGCCACATCTGACACCTTCCTCCGACCAGGATAGTCGCACTCGTCCTTGCACACTGAGTCATAGTCCTTGCAGGCTAGGTCTTCCTCATCCTCTGGAGAGAAGCAGGACTCGGTGTAGGAGACAGAGTAGGAGGAGTCCTCGCAGACCAGGTGTCCCAGGCTCCGGAAGGCACTTTCTCTGCCCCGCTGCAACCGGGAGAGCAGCTCCTCGCCGCCCTGCAGTGCCCCCAAGATCTTGGCAGCCAGGTCCACAGGAGAGGAGCCCAGGTCCTTCAGGAGGGGGTGATCCTCCAGGCTACACAGGCTGGAGCAGAGGGTGTCGGGTGAGACAGTGGGTGAGGTGTCGCTGTTCTCCTGCTCACTGGAGCCCTGCCGTGAGCTCCGCTGCTGGCACACGTGGCTGTGCAGGAAGTCCCGAAGGTAGCTGGGGTAGGAGGAGACGGTGTCTGGAAGAGATCAGGCAAAGCCATTGATGAAACAGGTAGTACAAAACAGAACCAGGTCCCTGCAGAATTCAAGGCTAACAACAATCCAAGGCAAAGTAACGGCAACAACAAAAGTAGAAAACTGCTGCGTCCCAATCCAACAAACATGCATCAAACATTCTGGGAATGTCCCCTAACCCAGTCGCTTCTAATGGCCTATTTAGTCCCAGAAATCCTTGACCAAATACATACAAATGTTGCTGTTGCATCAGCAAAAACCTTTATTTAGAACATTTTCATAAAGATTCTTCATTTATCACTGTTTTGGTGACACTACATCGCAGTCTGCAGCCTATCCTGCAATTCAGCTTCTGTCAGTCAGCATGGCCTGAGGCCAAAAGCATCACAAGCTTTCACTAGATCAACTAATTTAACCACGGCTTAAAGGGAAAAAAATCAAAAAGTCACTCAAAATGAACATATGGAAGGAGCAGGACAGTTACTTCATAATTCCAAGGAGTGTAAGAAGGGTTAATTGTTTCCAGGACAGTATTCAACTCCTTATACTATACATCAGAAAGCATTAAGCACCATATACATGGAATATTTTAGATGCCTTAAAGATCAAAGGAGTCAATAGGTCCCGCATTAATTTGTCACCTTTTAGAAGAATGCAGCATTGCCAAAAGAGTCAGTAATTTAATGAGAACAGAGAAAAAATACAAAAGATGTTCAACAAGGGCAGTAAACAATTCATTGCTAGCACTTTGAAGAGTGTGTTCAAAACTCTCCGGAATGGGATGAAGGGATATGTGGACACAGAACCTATGACATCTGCATGTATTTACCACTATGGTTCTCCTCAGTCCAGGAGAACTGGATTGGCAATGGTCAGGAAGAGGGAATGGAGATGATGGCCAACAAGCATGTTGTTTCCATGAAAAGCCAAATAAATGGTTGTAAGCTCAGAGAGTTGAATGATTCAGAAATCACTATATTTTATCAGAAATAGAATTATGACATAGTTACAATAGAAATTTAAGAAGACGTTTACGTTCTAAACTCCCACAATTCCATTTGCCTGAGCATATAAATCTCAGACCTGAGTCATAGTACATAGTACACTTCTTTTGTAGCCCTCCCACCACACCTAAACCCCTGCAGCATATCCCTGGTTCAGTACCCCAGTATCGAGATGGGTTTACTAGAAAGAATGATGAGGCTGCCAATTCCCTCAGGCAGGTGAGCTAAGCCAAGCACACTCTTCATATCCATCTCACTCTCTTGCATTTATTAAGATCTAACCAGACCACTGAATTATATGTGTTGTGCATTCAGTAAAGCCCCAGTTAATGCAGTACTAGGGAATTACTATAAACAGAATTGTCTTTATCCTGTATTAATTTAGGGAGCATAATTAAGACTTCATGCTCTGTAGGTGAAAAGAGTGATGAGGAAAGGGAGTAAACTGCCCTGAGACATCCTGATTTAAAGTCTGATTCTAACTGGTGTCTAAATGAAAACTGATACATCAACTGCACTTCAGAAACATTCAGTTGCAATGAACAGAGAAAAGAAAATTGGTCGATATTAATGCTGCAGCTTCATATCCCACAGTGCTAAAAAAAAATAGGCGAATGTTGTGAAAATCCTTTCGACTTTGTCAGCACAAACTCTACGGGACTGATGAGCTCTCCTCCTGTGCTCATCTGGTTAAGGGTAATTGAATTAAATTTCCAGAATAAAAGATGGGAACATCAAATTGAGCCACTCCAGGAAATCGTTTGCAGAAGCTAGGAAAGTAGGGCAGTGGGACATGGGAACCCAGCGAAATCCCAGCGATGATTTCCTAACACTACAAATTCTCTGAGCATCAGCGCTCCCTTGAGAGCTCCCATCCCCAGCACTGACAGGTCTCTCCAAGAGCGATGCGGAGAGAGACCGAGAATAAGGCCACCAGGATAAACATCCAAAGATTAAAATCCAGGAATTAGGCAAAATTGAGAGAGACCTGGAGAGAGAGGGTTAGTGAACAAAAACTGCTCTTGTTCCAAGTCCAAAGGCTATTGCAATCTGCAGTGGGTATATACTGCATGCCAGTGACTGTAGGCTCTGTCTTTCAAAGGACAGGGAGGATGAGAGGCCGGGGGTGTTTTCCACCTACAAAATCACTTCTGTGAGGAGGTGTAAGCAAAAAGGGCTCGGGGTAGGGTCAGTATTGAGTGGACTGGAGCTGGGCACGTCTAATATGCATCATCCTTCACACTGAACAAAAAAGAAAGGAGGTCAATAGGGTCACTGCTGCTGGATAAGTCATTGGTATTGTTGAACAAACAGAGACCAACAGAACACAAGTAGCTTTGTAGTCCAGCGCTCTGCTCCTCTAGTCAGCCAGAGCCACTTGCTCTTTTATTAGTTAAATAGTTTAGTTATAGCTTGTATAGTTTCCTGTAAGCCAGCCTTTGGCAACACATTTCAGATCCAGATGCTTTCTTTCAGAATTGCTTAAATTTTTTAAAACTTTTCTAGCGATAACCAGGAAAGTCTCTCCCTTGTTCTGGTTTCACTCAAAGGTTTGTGATACTCAGGAAAAAAAGGCATCAATCTGAAACGGTGTCTCATTCTCCTATTAAAACCTTGTGCAATAAAAACTGTATTATTCAGTTATGAATATTTTTCTTACAAGAAAGTGTATATTGCACTCATTTTCGAGGAAATGTGTCAGTCGAGAAAACAATAAGATGAAGAATATTCCAAATATGTCAGCCCTGTTAAAACCCTTTCCTAGGTCTAAAGCTATCAATAATATAAAAAGCAGCATAAAGCCTGCTAGGCTGTAGCACTTGAGGACTAGTTTTGAGAAACTCTCCAAGCCAACCACAGGAATAAAGGGGCTCTTAGCCTATTCTACTCAAGATATAAGCTTTTTGGTGATAAAACTGCATCCTTGTTAAGGACGTTTCAACCACATCAAGATAGTGAGACAGTGTTGATCTGACCCCAGAGACCCCTAGTGGCAGGACCTCCTTTGAACTTTGAACAGGAGACTGTGTGAGTCACTCATAGCTGTCCTGTCTCCTGAATAAATGAATCGATCAGTAGGTTGCTTCCTCTCAACTGAGTGACATGTGAGTAGGACTCATCAAATTGAAGAAGGCAGTTTCTACACCAGGCAGTGTTGAACAGACTACTGTACTACTTTTCTTTTGGTGCTAAAGAGATTCCCCTCCAAGAATTTAACAATGTGTAATGATATTTAGTCCTGTTATGCTTCATATAGCCAAAAGTGATCCTGACAAATTCACTGATTGGCAAAATAAAACCTTCACAAAAGTGACAGTCAGAAAATTTGTTTAATATTACTAGAATTGCTGGCAGGGTTCTTGCATTGTATTGTTAAGACCACATTTCTCTACCATGAGCACAGGAAATCCATGTGATTCTCCTCTGGCAATCCACCACTCAGCAAGCAAGGATATAGGACTAGCACTGCACCGTGACGTACCTGAATTTTGAAGTGTTTGAGAAGGTTCACTGGCAGGGCCAAAGTCTTCATCGTAGGAGTCGTCATTGGAGTCCTCACCATCTATAGATGACCAGGCGCGCAGTTTTGCTTCAGCAATAGCAAACTGCTCTGCCACACCTGAGACGCGAAGAAGCACAGAGCTGTCAGATGGCACAGGGACAGCCTCATTCCCTGCTAGCAGCCTGGGGCAGGCAGAGGCTCTGAGAAAGAACTAGAAGGAACATTGTAGGGGAAGATCTTGCCCTTCCCATGGCTTGTTCCCATGATGCCAGCATCAACATGTCATAGCTCAGTTTTCAATTGCTTAGGCAAACGCTTGGTAACTCATAAAAATGCACACTGCAGGCAAACTAAAAAATATAGATGTCTTGAATATTGAGGTTCCAAATGGAAAACAAAAAGATCTCTTTAAGCAAAACTGTATTTCAAATAAAGCATCCACTAAATAACTGAGATCTCAGCTACAATAAAAGCAAAGAATTGTCAAATGGCAGACCTCCAGCCATGAGAAGCACTCTCTCTTAATTCAAGATGTTATTTTTATGATATGGGTATAGTAATGCATTTAGGACTGATAACAGAAAGCATGCCTTAAGAGAAGAGATTGCGGGAGCCTGAAATAACCTGTGTGTTCATGTTGTTGGAACAGAATTCTGGGAATCCTTCAAAAAATGGTGGGATCAGATCTTCCAACATTCCTTCTGTACAAAGTATGCATTTAGATATGAATCATGAGACGTGAACCTATTTCCATTTATGGGTTAACTTCTGGAGGCAGTGTTTTCTTCATGTTTAAAGTCAAAGGCCAATATTCATGTGTGCTCCTTCCTTGTGTTTTGGGCCAATCAGTGGCAGTATTGGCACTACTACAAGTATTCAAAATCATTTACACAGATTGCAGATATGATTTGGAAATGATAGCTGCATAGTTTTGGCATTAACTGAATATATCTAATGACAAAATACTGCCAAACATTCCAGCGTCATTCCAGAATTATGGTCATCACACATGACTTGGAGTCTATGCGTCTTTGATCCTATGTAAGCTTTACGGCCTCAGTGTCTTCTCCAGTGTTGACTCTTATCCCGTTTTGTGAGCTTTTAAACAGAGAAACAAAGAGTATATTAAACTACAAAAAGTAACCACAGAATAAAGGTGTGTCAATAAATGGCTTAAACAGACCATTATCATTAATTTGATGATTTAGAACAGAATTACTTTGTAATAAATAGTTAAGTGCCAGGGTCAAGAACCAAAAATTACTTTGCTGTTTCATGGTCATGTGGTAAAGATGCCTTAGTGCTCCACAGGCAGTGTGTGCAAATCCCATAAACTTTACATGTCCCAGGTGTGCTGCATTGTAAAGTAAATGTGTTCTTCTGCCTTGTCAGGACAGAAACTGCAGGTGTGATGAATGGAAGGAAAGTAGTACAGCCATGTACTGGTAAAGCTGCTATGCCTGTTGGCTTGGGGGACCTGCGTTGCATTTGCTTTCCATGTACAGGGTGAGCTGAGACCAGAGCAGAGGTGAAAAAGGAGACATTGTAACAGCACAGAACTATTAGAAGGTAATACCTCTGGATACACAACAAGAAGACTTTCATGTGTTTTATTTTACTGTTCGTCTGCAGCAAAAGGCCTGATGTGGACTCTGTTTTAGAGGTTGCCATTAATTCAAACAAAAGCTTAAAGCATGTCAGCTTATTTCACCACTCATGTGTTCATTAGCACTACAATCAGCATTCATTGTGAATCCCAACTCTGAAACTAAGCAATCACAGAGCACAGCTAAAAAAGAACAATTATCCTACACATAGAGTTTCACCGTTAGAAATATGGCACGTTAATTTTTTCAGTACATGGCTTTTAGGGAAAATTATCTTCAATTTTATGAATTTATTTGAATGTTATTATTTGTTATTTTTATGTTATTAAATTTAATATCATAGTTACTAAATGTCAACTCGTTGTCAGTTTAAAATCCTCTGACCAAATGAGTGTGAATGTTAGAGAACAGAAGGCTCATCTTCCTACATAAGGACTTCCCAGTCTTCCCTGTGACCCCAGTGTCTTCTACCTTTCATTCCAAACTGAGTTTTTAATTTCTTAATTGAGACCCTAACTGAATTATTAACGTTTCTCCATTAGACAGTTGAAATTGTTTGTGTGTTCTTGAAAGGTTGGTGCCTGCTATATACCTAGATTATTTTCCAAAGAAATGTGAAACCCGTTCCATATTTTTTTAAGAGCTCAAGGGCACTTAGTTATTATCTAATTCATTAGTCAATTAATTGCCTGAGGGTTCACTGGGGATAAAAATAAAGAAGATGCAGGGGTAGCATATCCAAGGATCAGGAATTGGAAGTCCTGCTTGTCTACCACAACTCTAAAAATAATATATGACAACAATTGTAATGGGAAATAAAAGAGGTGTAAGTCTCTCAGACCGGCCCACAGAGGTACAAGCAGTGTAGCAGGCCCTCTAGCCCAGTTCCTGAGTGGGAGTGGAGTAACAGAGGGGATTATGGTTAGCGGCTAGGTTTGGAGACGAGAGGATCAAGTACAGTACCTGCGGCGAATCGTGCCTCCTGCTCTCCCTCTGTGAGGTCAGAGTAGGAGTTGAAGTCGGACTCCAATGCGGCTGGGGAGTCAGTGGGCTTGCACCAGCCCTTCCACTCAATCAGGTGGGCGACCCTGCCCTGTGCCATCGCCGTAGGCTTCGTCACATGGTCCTTCACCACCTGGGAGATCCCTGCATGCAGAGGAGCCAAAGCCATACTTCAGGAAAAAATGGGCAAGCTCAATTTAAATTTTAAAATGCGACACTTCTTTTAATTTTATTTTGCTCACCCATTGGTTCCTGTAGTTTGCATCACACTTTACTACAGTATCATGTGCTTTTACCATCACGTCATGTTTTACTACAACTTTGCTGTGGCTTTGTATGTATGATCCACTGAATAACGTCAGGGAGGCAGTGCAGTGTCAGCCCTAGTCAGCTTCAAACAGGGCTGAATGCTAGAGTTTTGCCTTATTACCTGCGTTCCCTTCAGGGAAACCACTTTAGATCAACAGCAGACAACTGCAGCGCCCAAGGTGTGTTGCAGAGTCTTCGGGGGTTTGCTCTATCAGCACTTTTAATTACATGAAGGGCTAATCACCTATTTTATCCTTTCTCCAAGTCTGTTTGTTAATTTAAAAAGACCAATAAAACCTGTGGAAATGTCACCACAAGGACCAGGCTACATTAGTCTTAGGTGTATCAAAAATCACAAATCAATCCAGCACTACTGCATTACCTTCTCCTTTTTACTGATCTTTTTAAGGATAGTTTAACAATTATGTGTACTCGTGCTGGACAGTTTCTCATTGTAATGTGACAAATATATCCATTTAAAAAACAAATAACTGCTGCAAATCACACCTTAGTACTGACTTATTAGCCTGGCATGGCATCTAAATGATATTCTAAGGTAAAGTTAAAATAAAAGTTCTCCTAGCCCCTTTTGAGTGAGAACCCAAGACCTTGAGTAACAGATTCCAAAACTGTCATATAGTTTATATATCAGTACAGAAAAGTATTGCTTTTCTGCAAACATTCATGGTAGTTTCGATATCCAAGAACAAAAGATTCCCTTCATTGCAAATTTTGCACATATGCAATGAGAAACTGTGATTCCCTTGAGCAAAGAGCATTGAGCTTGAAGATTAGTAGTTATTGATGTGAAACAGCTGCAGGGGGGGAGGGTTACTGTTAGTCTGGGTCACGCAGCAGCAATGTCCCGTATTAGCCAGGGTCCACAAGAGAAAGCTGTCCTAAGACACGAGGTATCTGAACATTGTTATTTTGTACTGTATTAAAGAAATTAAGTATTAAAACAGTTCTTATCCGTCCATTTTCTAAATACTTTTTTCTATGTAGGGTCACTGCGGAGTCAAAGCCTGATCCAGCAAACAAGAAGTGCAAGGCAGGGTATACTCTAGGTGACAGTCCATGGCAGGGCAAACACAACCACAAACACAGAAGACATGCGCACACTCACACCAGGGCCAATTTTCCCATAAGCCAATTAACCTACAAGTATGTCTTTGGACTCTGGGAGGACACCACAGCACCCAGAGGAAACCCACATGAACATGGGGAGAACATACAAACTCCACACAGATAGGTTTGGAATAGCCCCAGCTATTAAACTGCACCATCATGCCATCCTAATATAATTCATATAAAATCAGTAAATTTTCATTTGATGTAAAGTATTTATTTTGCACTGGAAATACAAATGACACTTTGCACATGCCTGATATGATTAATTAAATAATTTTTAAGTCTTTGCAGGCAAGGCAATCTACATTTGCTTTAAATTAAACCTAAATCTGTATTTTCTGCAAATCTGTATTCCACCACTTCTTACTCTCACTGTCACATTAGATTCTAGGTACTGAAAAGACAAAACAGGTGCCAGTTGAGATATGACAAAAACATCAATCAACAAATTAGTATGATACATTTCCTGTTAAAAATCAATTAGAAAAACAGGTACATGTCAAAATAGTTCATCAAGATCAATATTTATGTTTATTTTACACCTTCTGCGGTAACCATAATTTCCAGACCTGACTTCACTGGGGACTGGGGGAAAGTGGGTTATCTTATCCACTCATATCATGTCATTCGAAGGGTCTCTCTGATTACATAAGACATGCCATCTCACCATATACATTGCCACACCCACTCAGATATGCTCTAGAATTCCTGAGAACAAAGACTCCAAAATGTGTTTTCTTGTACAAATATGTATATACATAAATAAACATTTAGCATTCATCATAGTTGCATACATGATTAATAAGTAATTGTTTGTAGAGATTTTTTCTAAGGAGCAACCTGGCTATAACACTACTAGCAGCCCAAGATGGTGTTTGACTGTTGTGTGTGATTTCCACACATCTGATCTAGTGTGTGAAAACAAATCAGGATATTTGATACAGGTGGAGAGCGGACAACTGTCCATGTTATGAGGAGTTTTGTCAGAAAAGTCACAGAGCCTGAAGTGTTTGATCACTTCCAACATATTTTGCAAAAGATAATAATAATCTCAGTATCCCTTGTCACGACACCGGGGCATTGAACTTGAAATCCTAGTCCAGAGGGAAGAGAGCCATCTTCTGGTCCACTGACATCACTTACAGCAGCAACCTGGTTTTCCATAAAGGTCTCCCAACACAGTACTGACCCTGTCCGGTCTTTCTCAGATTCTGAGAGTCAGGGAAATCAGTCTTGATGTAAGAGCGGTTTTGCTCATACTGTACATCATAGAGCTCGAGGAATGAATTAACTGCAGTGTCGGTAGGCAAAACAGCAAAGATTTCAGACCAGACAAAGGGCATCACTGGCACAGTCAGGAGAGCCTGTCAGAGGCAGTGAATCAGAATCAGGAGCAATATTCAATAATTTATTCAGGGAACTTACTAACCAGACAGTGAGTCCACAGGTCACGCCTCTCACATTTATTTCAGAGCTCTCAGGCTGGCTGGCAGGTTGGTTTGAGTTTTGCATAACATTGAAGACTAAATGTGTTGTGTTTGAAATGGATTCACGTCCTTCTGTATTGCTGATACAAACGTCCCTGTGATCTACCTTCACAATTTCTAATCAAATAACTTCTGCAGATGGAATACAGCCCACTGTTAACTGACTGCACTCAAGCAGCTGCTAGTCCCTTTGCCACATCAGAAAGACTTACCGTGCGTGTATTTTAATTTAATTTTAATTCAGCTTTTGGAATCGTTCTTTACAAAACAAATTGGCCCCTTTGCTATATTCTTCTCTTTTTTTGAATGAAATTTATTTTCATGGTTAAGTACAACCATGTGCTCATTGTTCAGAAAGAAAACATAAACACTTTGAGTGCTGGGTTTTTTTTAATGTATGACAAGCATTAAGAGAGAGCTTTACAGCACATGTGTAGCATTTTCATATTTCCTTATTTGAAAAGATATTGCTGTAGCCAATAAAACCAAGATATTAAAACCAGATTATTGTGCAAGCATGCAAAATTGATGGGTAAATTAAGATATAAGCATTCCCCTCTTTAATTGTTTCATGTATTTATTCTACCGCAGTCCAGGTAGAAGCTCTACTGCACATATTTGGTCATTTGCCAGACCTTAAATTAAATTTCCTCTTATTTTTCACCTTAACATTAAGAGGGATGCATAGACCAGCTGGGCACACTGAAGTCAGTACCCTAATTATAAGGGGGAAATATCCATAATAAACGCTTAAACTATTTATGGAACTGTTCATTGACTAAATGTTTTAAAAACCTAGAATGGTGTAAAGTGAACATAAAATGTACAGTCTCTAACACTGTAGTAAGTAAAATAAGTAAAGAGATGCTGGGTACTACAAAAAATGTAATATTTAACCAATGGATGGATCAAAAGCCTGCCACATTGACACAGAAGGTGATGTGCGTGTAGCTGAATACAATTTGAAAATACGTTCTAGTATGGTGACTGTATGCCAATAGCCACCCTGCAAGGAATACTTTGGTGTTACCCAAGCCACTGGCTAGTTACAACCCCAAGACTAACACAACTGGTCCATGTCACTGGTGTCTTTATTGTTTATAGTGAGCTGACAGTTACTTAATATGCAAGGTACATGTTAAACATTTAAAGCTCAAAATCATCTACCTTTTAGGTACTGAAAAGTATTTTAAATTCACAACAAACAGGTGAGAGCTCTGTTAGAATGAAAGTAAAAGAAAAACAGGAGTCACAGAGACTATAGTTGAGATGTATCTTCTCAAACACATGTTTAAAGAAGGGAAGGAATTTACCATGTAGTGATGACCGGGCCAGTGCTGCAATTTCCTGAATTGTAAGAGCTCTTCTTGATTTTGGTAGCATTTCGACAGTGTCTTCAACATTTACCTGCAAAAGACATTGAGGCATATTTAGAATTGGGTCTTTGTGAAACTGTGTGCTCCACACACCATGCACCATTCTAATACAATCAAAGAGGAGAAGGGGAATCAATAGACATAGATTAGATGGACAGATTTAGTTCAATACTACTTACATAGACAGAATTATAAGCAAAAGAAGACATTTCATATTACAGAATAGCAAATTCTGTATTTTATTGAATCCCTTGAGTGAATATTTTCCATTAGATGTAATCAAACATAAAAAGTATGTTTTCCGCACCTTTCTTTTCCTTTAGATGTCCCAATTATTTTTCTTGTTATACGCGCCTCAGTTTGGGATCTATAATTCTAAATGTCACTGCTGCATTCTTTGGACACACAGTACACTACATTGGATAAGCAGCAAGGTTGAGGTTTTGGAAGGAGGACTGAAGCAGCGTACACTCATTATGTTACAGGCTAATGGGTGATAGGCAAGCTACAATGGATCAATGTTGTTCATGAAACTGAGAAAACACTGACCAATTTCAAATGAGCTGTACCCCTGAGCAATGCTCAGTCAAAATGTTTATCTTCTGCTGACAAATCCTGGCTGTAGTGGTGAAACAACATTGACCAAATTCATGTTGGTAGTCTCTTTACTATACAGCCCTTCCTGCACTCAGAGTAGAGCTCTTTACCATTTAAGACACTCAGGGGCACCTACCATTAAAACCTCAAGAAAAACTGCAGGAGAATGCAGCTCCAAAGAATCAAAAACTTTAATCCTAGGAAATGTGCAGATGAAAGGTCATGTTTATCTCTAATGATGTTTTAAAGTAGAAATGGGATAAAATTGAGTAGGTATTTCTATCAGATCTCCATACAGTCACTCCAAATCTTTCCAGAAACCAGGAACGTACAAACCCAGGGTTTTCAGAGAGTGTTGTCGCGGCAGACTTTGTTTAATTGGATTTAAGCAAAGCCAAAGCACAAAAAGTAAACAGAATTAAATACTAATTGTGATGAACATCACCATCACATTTACTGTATGTCTGTATATGAGGCTGTGACGAACCAGACAGAAAGAGTTAATAAATCACAAAAACTTTAGAATGAGCCAAGAGCACTCAGTTCATGGTGGTCATCAGGAATATTTGAAATGCATGTTTATACTGTACACTTATAAGATTAAGGTCCTATCTCCAGAACAACATCAGTGATGATAACTGTTGGCATTGTCATTGCTATTTTATTGTTTTATGCACATAACTGCAGAACTGTATTGACAGAAAGTTCGGAAAGTCTTGCCATGAGTGGACTGTATCAATGCACCAGCAGGGAACAAGAAATTCATTGAGTGATGCCATTAATTTGATTTTTTTAAAAGCTTCCGCGCCTATCTTAACAGTAATGGATGCATATATGTATATATTTGCATCGCAGCAGGAAGACTGTACGCCTTTGTAGAAGGGAACACAGTGCGTGAGCTGCATTAAAATAAACAAGGAAAAGACGCGCTAGAAAGAAAAAGGAAACAACAAGACATGTCAGTAAGGGGACGAGCTTCTGAGCTGTCGTTCTCTTCAGCAGTGAAAATAACACATCGCAGATCACACCAGAGTTGCATCTTTCAAGAGACCCGAGACACGAGACACTTGGCGGGTTGTCAGATCTAACGGGGCAACAACAGAAGGGGAAACTGTGGAAAGTGAGCGTATTAGCGCAGCTGACGTCACGCCTTCACGCATTTTCATACCAGCTGCATCCCAGAAATCAGACTGGAATACGATTCTTTCACCAGGGAACCCCACACGTGTGGCTCAGAAGCGGACAAGCTGCTAAACACTTTAATTGTTGTTTCCCTCTTAACATCTTAAACGAAAACGTGGTTAATGAAAAGTTTATAATTCCCAATTAAGCAAATGGTCATTATTATTATTATTATTATTATTATTATTATTATTATTATTATTATTATTATTCCCTTAAACTATAGTTTTGGAGAAACATTTTTTTTTATTTGAATTTATTAACCTTGCTGTAAGAGACGTTTAAAGGAGAACACTATGTTCACTCTTTTTACAGCTATGGGCACAAAAAAAATCAGGACACGTCCCCCCCACACGTCTGCTAAAATCACATCATGCTTCAATACAATCCGAGAACCTGATTTTCGACCAAATAAAGTCAAAGTTTTGCTTTAAGACTTGAGACGATGCTTTGTAGCCTCAAGGGTGGAGCATATCTGGCGCACCTTGGAAAGCCGAACTGTGGATTACCAGCGTGTGCATTCTGGTAGGACGATCTCCGTTTTGTTCCGGAAAATTAACACAGATCTGCACGTAGTTGTGCCGAGTGCAGGCGCGTACTTCGGACAGACAGGCTGCCAGGCAACACTAGCCCCGCTGATGTGACTTAAGTGGACCTCTTCCGCTGCCGCAGGTGCTCAAGGCTGCCGGAAAGAGCAGATGACAGAAGCAGAGAAACATGTTTTATGACGTCTTCAAAGCGCTCCGTGTAAAGACGGAGTCTGACCAGCGGGAGATAAAACACGCCGTACGGTCTAATGAACAGAGCAAAAAGGGCTCAAGCTGCCATTATTCGGTTCATATGACAGGGTCGCCTGTGGCTCGGTGTTTAGTGTAGACTACTCACATGATTGAGATGGCAGTGATTTAACGATAAAAACAATTTACATCGAACTGGGATCCATCGATCACAGAGAGGAATATATTTATGGGACCTGAAGAACAACAGAGACCACGTGGTACCCGAAGGTACCGTTTAAGGACAGTGAATCACAGCATAACATGTAATTGTTATGAAATAGTGTGGAATAATTCTCCGACCACTGTTTATTTCATGAAGTGGACCCCCTCCACCCTGCCTGCAGGCTCACACGGCCCGTTGCGAGGTATAAGGAGGTGAAGAGCCGCCTGTGCACAGCGAGAGCACACCGCACAACACAAACAACACCAGCTGCAACAGACAGGCAGGCAGGGCAAGATGCGCCTCACGGTTCAGCACTTGGACAGCTCTGGGGGCTCCGATTACTCTTCTTCAGACAACTCGTACTGTTGACACGTTTTTTCTAAGCAGCATGCAAGCATTGTCAAGCACAAACATTCACCACAAACCAGTCTAACTCGGTATATACAGCACATTAGGTAATGATGTAGTAATTTTGAGATACCCCAGAGACTTCTTCCGCAACCACACCACTGATTCGATCCGAAAACAGCAGCCTTTCCATAGACGAAACGCCGTAAGCACAGTCCCTCCTAGCGAACATGCCACGTAGCCGTATCGCCTGCTTTGCTGTCTCCCTCTCTCCCGGCTTCGCCGTGGAGCGGATGTCTGTGACTCCCAACTTTATGCGAAAGGTGTATTTCTATAGCAACCCGTCACCATGGAATGATTTCTCCCAGGATACGCGGAGTGATTTGCAGATGACGTAACATGCGGCACATTGGGTGGTTACTGCTGCCTGCTGCAACTCCCTTCGCATCTCCTCGGTAGTCTCTTTTTCCCCGAGCCGCTTGGACGTGAAGACCTGTGTGCTGTAACTAGGAGGTCTGCACGGTTCAGATACCGAACTACTGGTAATTTGTGTATCGTGCCTGTTCAACATGTGAAGGGCGGTTTGCAGCAAGTACTGTACCAGTGCTTCGCTTGTACTGCAGACGCCAGTCAGCCCCTCTAAGTCTTAGCTCCTAATCGTACAGGCTATGTTAAACTAAGTGGTAAGCAAGCATATGGCTAGTTCGATTTAAGCGGCTCCGGACTGCCGGACTGATGCACTTTTGTAGAAGATCCTCATTAGATTTAACGTGCGAACCGCCTGGTTGCCGTATGGTCCCCTCCAAGGCGATCTTATTTTCCCAGAAGGCTTTGTCGTACAACAAATGGACACCCCCACACACCTACAGTATTGTCCTTTCATCATATTATCTCACTTTGACCGCTTTGATTTATCTTGCTTTTTTATTGACAGAATGGATTTCATTCTTCCCTTAGCGCAAATTGTCTCTCTTCTTCTTTGATTCAAAATAAACTCCAGCCTAATTTCCCTGAAGGAAATACGAAAAAACGAAGACGATTTTTTTTGTTCTCTGGAAAAGCTACACGGTGTAATGCAACATTAGAAGACATTAGTTTAAATAAAATAACAGGAAGCAATAAGGGTTCAGAGGGGAGAAGAGAAATAGGAGGGGATGACGAACCTTTTCAATATGTGGTAACTCTTCAAGGAAAACAATGTTATCTGCAGGCTAACTTCTCCCAAAGTCAAGAGAGCAAAGCAATGCAATAACCAACAGCACAAACCATCTTCTCTTCAAGTCTATTTAAAATGTAAATCAAAAATGTTGTTCAACGTGTTATGCCGAGTTTGACCCTTCTTCACTAGCATGCCAGACTGCGGGATGGGCGAGTAACGGTTTTCATCCTCTGTTACAAGCGTTTCAGAATACAGGAATCTGAAACATGTTGTTTTTTAAGGTGCAAACTTATATTATTTGCTTAAATAATGTTTCCAATATTTCCATTTTTGTTGTTGTTATTACTATTAGTGGTGGAAATAGCACCTGTTGTAGTAGCAGCAGTAGCTGCAGCAGTAGTTCTTATTCATTTCAGTGCGTCTCTGTAAATATAAATTTGGCTTTAAAATCTATTCCGATGTTGTGGTTAGCTTCCCGGTCGAACCTGAAGTGCTACAGATATATTGCTTGCGAATTGTCTGTGCAGAAGCCGATACAGGCTGAGACTTGGTGACGAAAAAGCACCGTGATGAGGGCTGACAGTCTTTCAGCGCTAGTTTTCAGCGCCGGGCAGGGTTTTGAGCAGATATCCGCTTAAGAATATAAACGGCTTTATCAGGCACACGAAGTTGAGAAGCAGGTTTCACTGATGAGGCATAACGTGTTGCTGTGGTAGATGCTCCCATAATTGCTGTTAGCAACATTCGCGTGGCGGGTGATTTTTTTAATGCGCCTGTGCGATAAAAAGAAAATGCCATAAAATATGATTTCATCACGAGAAGCATCTGTTGTGAGCTCGGCAAGCCTGGCTGCATATCCACTTCGTTTTTCTTTTCTTTCTTTGTACTAATTTGTTCTAGCAAAATATACTGCAAATTGGATTCAACAGAAAATGGATTGGATTTCATAAAGGCTGTGAATGGAATGAGATAATCCATTAGGACAAGGGTGAACAACTGTATCTCCCATTCCACTGCAGTTCCAATCTTCTTAGTTATTGGCCGTCTACATAAGCGAAGTCTAGTGACTAAAAGCAGTACAGCAGAGGTTTTTGGTCAGGTTAAAGTCATATAGTGATCTGCCAATGTTCCTTACCTAGACATCAGAAGATGGCCACTTCTCTACAGCAAAAATCCTATTTGCAAACCACCACAATCTGGAGGATTACAATAGATCCATCCTTCTACAAGGAATCTCATACAGTAGGGTTTATTCTTCTTTAGAGGAGAGGGAGTGAGGTTGCAGATCTCATGTGTGCCTCCAGCTGTGGCTCTTCACAGTGCGATGTCTGGATTAACCCTCACAGTTATAGTCGGACACTATATCCTCTCACCTTTCACGTGCCACCTCTTTCTCTCCTTTATCCTTTCTTGGAAAATGAAAACAAATAGACACTGGTCTAGTTACAAATCCAGGACATTTCAGTTGGCACTACCGAATTAGCATATCAAAAATATTTCCACCTTGTCTTATGTTAATGTGATGCTTCTAAATTAGAATAAAATAGAGTGTTAGGTTAATGTGGTGTCAGGAGTTTCATGAATATGGTCTTCAGAGTTGGAGCTCGGGGATAGTGAGGGATTGATTAAATCTGACTAATGCATTCCGGAAATGGACTGGGGCTGATAAATCATTATAATGTCCATTTAAGAGACTTCGAACATTGAAATTAACTTCCAGTTCAGCCAAATTCAAAAACCATATGCTGCATGTGCTCTCATCAACCAAGTGAAAACCAAAGCTCACCAACTACAATTCCCAAATCTTTATATTAATGGTAGGAAATACTGTCCTCTGGGAAAACTTGTCCTCCTAGACCAGTTTTCATTGAATATCATGTATATCACAATGACATTAAAATATGCCAACCTAGTCCTGTCATTACTGCAGAAAGCTAATTTTAATAAATTATGTCGAGGTAGTATTTAAATACACAAGCATATTTAAAGTAAAAAGAAAAATACTGTACTATCAGTTAGCTATTTCTACTGTATGTTCTATTGATAAAATATATGTTGTGAGGTGACTAAGTTAAAAGGGTGTACTCTTATGAGTATTTCCCTAAACATAATGAGGTGGTAATTAGTTTCTAATGATAGTGTGGAACCCTCTGATCATAGTCATGTAATTACATCACTCTTATCTGGGACAAAACAAAATTGAGGTGTACCCCCAAAAAGGGAATGCCTGGGTCTCAGCAGCAGAACTATGTAGCTGTTTTGAATTGGACACAAGAACAATTAAATGCAAAAACATTAAGAAGCTCTATTTAAAACTTGAATATTTATCAGTTGGAGAAGAGGTATGATTTAAAGAATCGTGAACTGTTGACTGCTGAAGAAAACTGGAATTAGGAACCCATGCGGAATAACTCTTCAATAGCAATACTCTGTGGCTAAATTGGTCATTAGTAAAACATGAAAAACAAAAACATGGACTTATTCCTAACTTCTCTCTGTTTCGCTGCATACAGCCCTGCAAACTGTTTAGTTTTCTGTCTTTTAGTGTCACGTCTCTGAAGCAGGTACAGTATACAAAAGATATGCCAAGAGCAGCATTTAGTTATTTTCCTGCATGTTTACCTTTTCACAAGACAAAATTCCCTTTCTGGTACTAGAACACACTGAAGCAAGGGCCCGGAAAACTGCCGTTCAGCAGCCCAGATTGTGTTTCATTTCTGGGATTAAAAAAAGTGTTAACAGATAACAAACGGTAGGTTGTGGGCTCATAAAAATCACAGCTGTTGGAAGTAAAGTGAGGAAGCCTCTTCCTTTGTCTGTGCAGGACAGAAAAGATTTTATCACACTCATACTTACTCTCCACCACCATCACTATGATTTTAGTTATTAGATGTCTCTTAATCATTTATTTGATATAGTCATTTTACTTGTAAGACTCTGAGATCTAGTTGGCTAACTGTTGTATCTGCAAGCCCTGTCCTTTGAACCCAGTGTGTCCTTTCCCTGCTCAGCAACTGCACACACCTTTTTTGCAAAAACCACAGTCAACACAAACAGAACACTTTCTCTGAGCAGGTCTGAGCAGCAATACACAGTCTCACTGGTCTCTTAGAAATTGTACAACAGGGAGAATCGACTCAAAAGTAAAATCAGCACCTCAGCATGGTCCTGGCTGCCTAGTGATGTCTGGTGCAAAAGTCTCTGCATGACACAGGTCCGAGTGTTCCCCAAGAGAGAGAGGTCAGAGAAAGAGCTCGCTGGGCTCCAGTCCACACGCAAAGTACTGTCAACTGACACTGTAGGGGAAAGACAATGCAGTTCAGCTGCCACATGTAAACTCCATCTCCCTCCACACCCCCTCCAATACATAGTATATGTAACTGCTAATATATTATACATGTATGTACGTCATTTAAATCAGCCCTTCCATAGAAGCCACACAATCTGTAATTCCCTGTTTCATGCAGGAAAAATTACTTTGATTTCCCATCCACCAAAATGAGTGAGGAGGAGAATTCCAGGTTTGTCTGAAAGAATTACAGTAAGAGGTGCTACGACAATGCTTCAGAAACGGTTTCCTCGGTCTGGGCTTTGGGACTATAGTAAACCCTTGGTTAATGGACTGACAGGAGGAAGGCTGGAGGTCTGTTATTGAAGGATGTCTAATAAGTCACGAATTATAGTTTTTCTTTCCCAATGTAAACCCTTATATGAGAAAAATATTTCTGGATCTATTGGTTTATTTTTTAACAATTGTTTTTTTATTAACAAGTGATTTTTTAACACATCCAATGAAAATTGTTCCTGTGCCTTTTTATAATAAAATTACAAGGTGTTTATTTCATATTTCGTACATGTATTGTTTAAAATTCAGAAAACAATATGAAATGCAAACAACACCGGCCAATGGACCCAGCCTTATGGGGCACCATTGATATTCATCTGTTTAAAATTCATTTAGTATTTATTTTTACCTTGTTTTATTATTTGTGCATTTTAAATAACTTTTTTTATATGGTTAGTATTTTAGTGTATGTTTTTCAAAAAACTTGTTGTTGTTTTTTAAAAATCACTAAAGCATAGGAAACACAAACAACACAGTAAGCAATTCTATCCTGACACTAATTTCATTGGACAGCATTGATTCATGCTTTGTAGACCTATTTAAAGGTATGTTGTACAAAAGACATTATTTATTGTTTTAGTTTTTATACTTTACTGAACTTTCTTACAGATTTGTCTCATTTTAGTGTACAATATTGCAATTCAATTATTTTTTGTAAATGTATAGAGTATTGTGTCATGTTATGTACACGCTTTTACTCAAATAATTTCAAACCAGGTATTTCACTTAACAAGTACTTTAACAATATTGTACATTAAATGTATTTTACATCTAATTTATACTTTTATTTCTTCTGTTTTGCCCTAGTTTAAAAAAAATAAACCAAGCCTGTTCTCTGAACTAGTTACTGCTTGTATAATTTAGTATAATTTCTGATTCCCTTCCCTTTAAAATTTCCTTTAGCAGATTTTGTCTTTTAAATTTGATGTCCGTTAAAGCAAAGTCTGTTAAACCGAGGGTTTACTGTACAGTGTCTCCTAGCTTTTATTCCAAGCGAGCTCTCAGTTATTACCATTAACTAAATATACTGTGAATTGCTTAATTAGATACTATTAACATGAACTGTATGGATACTGGAAGTCACTTGGGATAAAGGCATCTGCTAAGCAAACAAGTAAATAAATAATGATCTTTTTAGCCACATAACAACTGGTACAGTTAAACAGTAAATGCAAAACAATTGAAATGTTTTCATGAGCAAATCATAGGTTCAAATTAAAACCTTTTGAGATCATTTTAGGCATCACCAGTAAAAATGGTACATATTTTTATGTTGCACAGGAAATTCCTGTACGCAAAAGCCTTGGGAGTGTGGGTTATTATTGATTAGATGAGGTTTTCCAAGATGACGTAAAAGGGGTGTGCAAACTGAAAAACTTTGCAAAGCACACTCCTGTGGAAGGGGTCAGTGAAGAGGCTGACTCCGCGTGGGCAGAGCCAGAGGAAAGGTCAGTAGGACGGCGTGCTCTCTTGTGCTCAGTCATGCTTTGCCATGCAGGTGACTTGCAGTGGTGTGTGCCACAGGCTAGTCTAAGAATTACACCTTTACTGTTTGAATCTATTGTACTCAGACACCATGCCGCGCAGAGACATTACTGCTGCCGAACAGCCCCATGCTTTCCAAGATAGACCTAGAGATTAGTGGATTCACTCAGCAAATAATCTAACATTCTCATTTTGTTGCAACGTGCAAATGTTTGATAGTTTGTCTGTCTACCATCACAAACAACCTATGTCTGGATATAACAAATATCCATGTCTGTAAGTCAGAGACAAATAGTCCTCAGTTAATTTATCTACCTCCTCTCACTTACCTTTCTATTTAACTACAATCAATTAAAAAACAAAAATAAGGAATAGATTACACTATTTCAAAAGGAGCTCCTGTTTGTTTTTTTGAACACTTTCCTCCAACTGCCTGTCAAGTGTATTTTAAAACTGTAACAGCCTCTAAAATTCCAAGATGCTTTTTTACCACACCACATACTGGTTCAGAAATGCTAGGGCACAATCCAATAAAATAATAGAATTATCCAGCTGTTTCATGCCGGTGGCCTGATCAGGCACTCTGTGCTGTGACAGATGTTCCTAATAAAGATATGGCACAGTATATGATCTGTCTGGTTAGACATTCGGCTCTCCTTCTAATATGCAATCAATATGCACAGTAAAGCAATTATCCACCCCCAATGCTCGATTTGATAGGGTTTCTGTTGCTGAGAAAGAGGAACTATTGTATTTTCTAGTCCCACTAAAGGCATTTTTGGTATGATAACAAAACCAAATGCACACAGTAAACAGTTTGTAAACTTTGTGTTGCAATGAGTCATTCTTTTACCCCCATTACTTTGCGAGTAGACAATAATCTCCCTTGCTATATCACCCTGCAACTCACAACTGGCAACCCACTGAAGCTACACAGGTGTGAGCCTGGCCAGTAACTGGTCTGGAGACCCAATGTAAAAGCTAAAGCTGCTACTATAAGTGGTGTTAGTAGGGCCAGTAGGGGGTGCTTGCCCCCGCAGCCTGTGTGGGCCCTAATGCCCCAATATAGTGATGGGGACACTATTCCATTAAAAATGGACCCATCCTTCAGATGAGATGTAAAACCATGATCACAAATCTCTGTGGTCATTAAAATCCCAGGGCGTTACTTGAAAAGAGTAGTGGTGGCAAATTTCTCATTGGCTTTTACATATCATGGGCTCCCAATAGTCCCCTTCTATAAAGTTGCTTCATTTCTCTGATCCCCTCCCCGCTGAAAGCTGATGTACAGTGGGCATACTGGCGCACTATGGCTGCCGTCCCATCATTCAGGTGGCACTACACATTGATGGTGGTGGAGTCGAGTTCCCGTCATGTGTAAAGTGCTTTGAGTGGAGTGTCCAGAAAAAAGCTGTACAAGTGTAAGAATTACCATTGTTGCTGTATTTCAAGATTGTACAATTGATTTTGCTAAGTAATTGTGAGCAATTTACAATGAATTATGGACTAATTGGGAGAAAAAAGCTGTAGTTGTTATTGCAATGGACGAAAAGTATGTAAACAGCACATAGAGTGATGCAGAGCACCCTGTAAAAGTCTGTTTTAGCACACAGCTTTATTTGTCGCTAAACGCTCAGCTGGAGGTTTTGCTGTTTTGCCCGCGCGACGCCGGCAGGATTCGGAGTCATCCCGGCTCGCACGCTGAGACCCAGCGCATCGCTCCCACGTCCCCTTGCCTCCAATTCATGTCGCTATGGCAACACATCGATCTGCTGCTACGACTGTGTGGCTCAAAATTAGCAAGTCAGTAACACAAATATTAGCCCTTAACTACTGCCGAGCGCTACCAATAAATATGCACACATCCTTTTCTCTCTGAATTCCATTTAGTAAATGCGTTTTAGAGCACATAGTTGTATTATTAGTTGTATTATTATATAACCCTATATAAAATAAGCTTTTTAAAATAATCTGCTGGTGTTATTAAAACAAATCCCCTATGAAATTAATTACCCGTGTCCATTGCCTGTATCCTGTATTTTTATTTGCATACATACAGTAGGTCTATGTGTTTGAATATATGATTATTTATATATTATATGTGTATATCTGTAATGTGTTTGAATACTATTTGGCGCAGACCGTTTCACAGTGCTGAAAAGCAAAACCGTCTTGTGCTTTGCGGCAACATATAAAAGTATAATATATTATACTCAATATATAAAATACCATGTATCGCGTATATTATGTACAATATATCTTGACTCAGATGTTTGAGAAAAAAGAGATTCATTGTTCGTTTTCAATACATTTTTTTCTGTGTCCTGTTATATCAACAGGCGTGTAGTGTCAGAGACTTTCAGCAAAATACATTGTTTTCCTGTGGCGTGCTAAGTAAATAAGATAACATCACAAATATAATCCATTAGCTCCGCTCCTTTGTAGAATTTCAGCTTCCTGCTCGCTGTTCAGACACATCTGCCGGGAGGCTGGGGCAGGTGCCATTGTGCGGGATCACACCGCAGCGGCGAAAGGAGCGAGCAGCCGACGGGGAAGACAGGGACAAGGTAAACCAGGCATGACGTCACGTAAAGGCAAGGAACGAGAAAGCGTTGCTAAACCGTTTAGTCAAGAAGGTTTGACATAATCCGAGCTGGTTCTTTTGTCAACCCTGCACGGTTTAATCCCCCCCTGTTACCGGAGGCTTGGGTTCAACGCTAACGAGTTTGGCGGACTCGCTCTGTGGCCGTAGCGCCCGGTGTGTCTGAGACTGCGGGGCGGCCGGGCATTAGATTCCAGTAATTGGAGCGAGGTGTTCCCCTCTGTACTGGTCCAGATCGCTACAGTGACATACGGAAGCCTAGTGTTTCACGCTTGTAATTAGCCCGTTTTCCTTTGAATCTATTGTACAGTATATGATACCTAGCCATATTTTACGAACAGCATTTCTCTCATTTGCAGGGGTTCCTGATCGTGCTCCTGCTGTTGCCATAGAAATGGCAAAAGTCCTCTCTGAAAACTCCAATTTAACATCAGGTTAAAAAAAAAATAGAAAAACTGGGTCACTCTGAACTGCCCCACACCTTTTAATGATAACTAGAAGACGGTAACAGGATTTGAAACAGTGTTAAATCCGTGTAGCGCTTCAACAGCATCAGCCTCATTTGAAACAAGAAAGGAAAGTCACTGTGCCACTGATAAGACCAGCACAGCTCACCAGTAGCTGCTCTTTTATGAAAGTGCGAAACTTGCCGAGCGCGCCAACATGGCATTTTCTCAATAACGGAGTATCGGGAGTCTGTAACGAAATAGTCATTGCACATTTAATCCAAGTAGTTTAACTACTTTGTTACTGTTGTTAACAACAACACGGATTATTTTTAGATGTATATACTGTATTCAACATAACATATTGTTTTGAAAAGAACCCTAAAAGTTCACCTGTAACATTATGGACATATCTTGCTATTCTGTAACATACACTTGCAGCTGTAGTCTCCGGGCTCCTACGCAATTCAAAAGTGAGTACACGAGTTAGACATGGAGACCACGCAGTATTTCTGCACTTTACACTTTAATCGGTATTTTCGTTAGATTTCGGCACACATTTAATCTTCAGCCACTAAACTAAACAATAAAAATCAGTGTACAACGCATTGTGTATAATTCTTAATTACTATGGAAGTCTTAGGAATTGATTGGACGCCGTTTAGCATATTTTTACGTAACAAAGCTTTGTTCAACAGAAGCTGTTACAAATACAAGCTGTCATGATATGAACATTCCACTAAAAAATGATACTGCCCAGTCATAACTGTACTATTGTCCTGAAAATCAAGTCTGATTGTATTTTGTATTTCATCGTGTGTTATTAATCAATGTTTCATGTCAGTACTGAGGCGCCTGGCCACTAAAGACCGCCGTACACTCCAGAAGCTAAACTAATTGTACAATCTACTGTGTTATGATATTTAACACCATTGTCTCTTCTAAAGACTAGGAGAAAAAGGACTGTGTGGCGGGTGGTGGAGTGGGGGAAGGCTTTAATGGTCTCGGGAGCTCACATGCTCGTGCAATGCAAAACCCAGACACATGCACACGAATATTTGGACATTTTCTATTAACGTGGACATGCACAAGCTGATTGTTCACCCACAGGTGTTTAGGCATTGACACTTTCTCGGTGATCTGGCCACAAGCTTTGCTTGATTGGAAATGACAGACAGTCGAGAAGCATGCTTTCTGCAGAGAACCAGGTCCATTGTTGGTAATTCTAAGTCTTCATGTAAGGGTCTTAAAACGACGCAGTTTCAGGTCAAATAGAGCATGCTGGCTTTCTGATCTCCTGCAATTCGACCGAAAGCACTATATACAACCCTGATACGTCATTCGTATTGAAATGAGTATATAAAGGTTAATGATTAAAGCAATAAAGGGAAGACATATATGTGTGTTGACTTTGCAATATGTATTGATGGCGGGTTTTATGTCTTGTTTAAATACTGTACGAAACCTGTGCGATACGTTGTGTTTCTCTTTTTTCGTTTACATGCTCCTGCTGCCAAATAAATTACCCGTGATGGAGAAAAGACATATGTTGTCCTGATAGAATTCGGAACGGTGATATCATCTCACGATGAATGGAATGATAACTGACTCGAACGTAAAATAAGTCAAATCGACTTGGGCAGGCAATCATAGAACCTTGTATCTTGGCAACCGAAAACCACAGCTGCATAATAATGGACTGTGATTCACCCAGAACAAGCGATTCTATATCTGTCTTTGCCCTCTTTCCATTCATCAACCAATGGCATTTAAGATGCACAGTAAAAATATCAGTGTTGGGATAATCGCACTAAAACATAATAACGTTGATAAGACCCATACTTGCATTGAGCTATAGCCATGCTTGGCTTTCTTCTAATTTGGGATGGAGCAATTTAAAACATCATATTTGGAAAGCGCTGGACATACATACGGCAGACGGTATTACTATGGCTCATGTCTTTGCCTTGATTAACTGTTGAAAATACGTTTCACAAGCGCGGTTGTCCGCTATCGGCAGAAGAGTCGAAACCGTCTCGTTTTGCTTAACCCCCCCCCCAAACCTGTAGATGCTCCCGATAACCGACTCTAGCTGTTAGGATTAACAAAGCCGAACCTTCTAACCTCACGTCTGCCACAGCCGGTTCTCACACATGCTGCGTCTGGGTTTGTCTGAATTCCGCCCCAGGAGAGAGATTGTGAACAAACAGCCGCAGAGATGACATCCCTAAGCATAACACGTCGAGCTCCAAAAAGACACCTCTCCGATATAAATGTACAACTCTCTGAGACGAGTATTGTATACAGAGGACAAAATTATTTGCTAAGTTAAAAAAGAACAAATTCATTCTTACCAATAGGTGTTTTCGAGCCAATACAGCCCATTATTGGATGGGATTTTATTTTTTACTTTTTTCTACTTGGAAACATTAACCCTTTTTCCAGACTGGTAACAATTCCCAGCGTACCTCATGGACACGTAGTCTCTCTCTGTGTGTCTCTTTCTCTCCCCACAAGATCTTGCTGTGAGTTGTGAAGAGGAGGCGGCGTGTTCGCACGCTAGGAACCAGCTGAAGACGGGCTAAAAACTGTCCAGTCAGTCTCTCAGCTTTGTTGTTTATCTGAGGCGTAAGATTTTTATTTCACCTTTTGGGGGGAGTTTTTAACTGCCCTTTTCCTTCGCTTGTTTCTTCCTCAACCTCTTGTGTGTCTTGCCGGAGTGTTAAAAAGCCGCTGCTCAGTCTTTGTAGCTACGTCACCCTGGGAAAGGTCGACGCGGTGGTTTCAGCACCACGGCCGATAGACAGCGCTGGCAAAGACGGGTTCAGCAGCAGCATTGGCGGCGGCGCGCTGTGATCCCTGAGCTCGCTCCCTTGAAGGACTCCGGTGAACTCCACACACCAGCCTGGGGTCTCGCCTCTGACCGCCCCGCGTTCTGCGTGTGCGCTACAACAGCCGCTCTTGGAGAAGGAGACGGCACAGCGTTCGTCAGTCTAAAGCCATGGGAAACGGGTTTATAAATCACTATGAGGATTTTTCCTGAGAAAGGACTCGCTTCTGATTGGTCTGAGTCATTGCCTTGCTCTGCCCTTCATTGAAACAGAAGTAGAGGGGGAGAGAGGGAGAGAGACAGAGAAGCAAAAGAGGCAGGGAAAGAAAAATAACTGGTAAAGGAGGGGGAAAATGGTATGAAGTTATTTTCTCCTTGATTTTGTCCCTTCGTGTGTCGAATGTTTTGGTGTTTATGACGGGGTGGATTAACATTGTGGATTACTAATGAATACATTACGAAGTCACACTTTAAATATTTTTTTTAAATCCCACAACTAATATCTAAAACTGCTGTTAAGAACAATAAATCACAGTCTTAAGAACAACTGGACTGGCTTCATATGTAGTTTTGTGCTCTTAGATGAAACTCCAGTATTTGATATCGCAAGTGCGAGTTTTATTTAATGGTTTGCGTGGTAATATGTACTGTAGGGCTGCATACTACGCGATAGAATTTCAACCGCTTTCTTGCAATAAATTAGAAAGTGTTGACATTTTTAAGTAGTGCTTACATTTAAAAACTTGAAATTCGGGAACTCCTGTAAATAGTTACCCTGTATCCTGTATTCGTTTTAAAAATAGACGGTTGCTGATGTTGCTTAATGGTTTCCCCTTTTCGGCTTGGAGTGGGTGGGCCGTTTCCATATGCCGTGTTTCCACCTGTGGAGGTGGAGTACTGTATGCAACAGAGGGAGTGCAAGAGACAGTCTGATACAGATCGCAGGCTTGATTTGAAAACAGAAATCTTTGGGAGGCTTGTCACAATATGTTAAAAGTCAAGTGTTTCCTTTGAGAATAGAAAGATTGAGAATAATAGCATTTTTTATCGCTGGGGCTTTGTTCCTGTCATCCCGTTGACTGAGAAAAGCACTATGCGCTGCATTGTATCACCTTGTATAGAAGAAAGGTCTAATTTAATTACACGTTGTCAAAGCTGACACATCTTGTACCCATCTCCCTCCGTGATGATAACCCCGTAAAAAGAGCTCTTTAAACCAATCTATTTCACTTCATAAAACCACAGCCAAATACTTTACGTACTTTGCCATCTTCTTTTGTACCACATACTGTAGAAACACCATTATTAACATTTAGTGCCTCATTTAAATATTCCTGTTAGCTTGACGTCCAACTAGATAGAAGCAAAAAAAAATCTTAACTGGAACAATGATCATGAATCATGAACAATTAATCACCAAGAAGCTGCGTTTTTAAATGCAAGATACTGTACAGAGAAGAATTGCTGGAAATAATGACGGTTTTATGCCTCAGTCCAAAACGTTTCCGAATGAGGATAAGTGTTTCACTCAGATGGCCATACAGTGAGACTGTGGTTGAGCCTGGAGACTCCTGAGGATGTTTGGAAGTTAAAAAAAAAGACAAACACAGTTAAAAAATACAGGAGACAGTGGCTGCTATAGTAGCTCCTACAGGTACAATATGCATTCTTCACATAGATAGGCTAAGGCTGGAATTGAACCCAAGACCCCAGAGTAATGAAAGAGCAATATTATCTACACCACCTATATGGGTTTCCAGCACAACTGTAGCTGCATCACCTAGTTATAGGGACTATCTACCGTACTGCACTATGAGCTACAGAGCAGGCAAGGAGTGAGCTTCAATTCTAACGCTCCTGTATCCTCTGAATGTAATAGTCTTGGAGGATTTCAGTGTCATGTGGTTTATGTTCCAGTCAAGTTCTTAATCGAAGGCAATTATCTGTTCAAGACCTACTTTAAGTTTGCAATCAGTTGGTAAAAAAATAGATTGGGGTTTGGACTTGGTATTCATCCTGAGATTAGAGAGTGCATAAAGGTGTATATGCTAGTGTTGTTGAAAATGGCATGTTTCATATCAGGATGATATCGGTACATTTAAAGCCAAGAGTTAAATGTGGAAACAACCTCAAAGTCTAAAAAAGTAGGAAGATTAATTACATCTTAAGACCCCAATTGAAGTAAAATCACGTTAAAACATTTTAATATCTGAAATATATGTATGGTTATTGTCCAGATAAAAACTAAGCAGATGTGCAGTTTTTAGGTGTTAAGTGTCAAAAGGGAGTCCTCAAGGTTGGGCTTAGGTTACTTTTTGAGATTTTTTTACTCCCCTCCCCCCAACCTTTTTAAACATTTTAATTTTGAACTTTGCACAAATCCCAAATCCAATTTACAATTAACTTCCTATTGAAAGGTAGACTATTGTAATACTTACAAGAGTATGTTTCTGGAGATACATTTCATACATCTTAAAACTTTTTTCTGCATCTCAGCATGGATAAATCATACTCTGCATTAAAAATCCCTCATATTTGGAGTATGATCTTATATGCATTGGAAGAACAATCCAAACTCCATTTAAGGTTGTACAGAGCAAACAAGCATGCTTACAGACAAATCAACTCTAACCTCAACCTTCATTATAGCTCTTCAGATCTTTTCTCAATCCTCAATCTTGCATTAAACTCATAACTAAAATCCCCGATGTCTGTAAGAATACAATGAATATCCACAGATATTGTGTTGTTGTGTCATTGTTTTCAAGGCAGAATATTCGTTTGGAAACTGAATTTTATCTGGTCTGGATAAAACACGGTGATTCCTTCTCATAACAACGAGAAAACCCGTGGGAATGTCATAGCCAATGGAAACTGATTAGTGTGCTTGCCGTTAGAACACGGTTTAGATATGTAAATTGTTATGTGGGCTCTTCAAAAATACAGCAATAATCAGGTAAACGAGGCGATGTTGTTTACCAAAACACTCTTCGTCGATTAAGGGGGAGCTATAACAGCTGTTCTTGATAAGAGATACAGCAATGGGACATCCTCCTTGCGCTTTTGGTTTCAAGACCCTGGAGAGCGCAAGACGCTCAATGATCAATGATCCGCATGGATCTCCTTTCTAGCGTCCCTGGCGAACTCTAGAGATGCTCCAGGTGTTCATTCATAAGGACGGTCATGTTACTCCCCATAAGCTATACATGTACGTGTTGGACCGAGACCAACAGGGCAGAAAACAAAAGAGAGATCTTTTTCTTCCTTTCAGTCACACACACAATGCCCCAACCGATAGAAGACATTGTGTGTGTGTGACTGAAATGAGGCTTTGTGGCAGTTTTAGGTGTGCTATAACACTGCCGACAGGTAATGTATGTAGGCAGGATTTAATTAAACTCGACACTGCGATTTTCTGTGTCGATTTTTCTCGACCACCAGCGACCGCAGCCGAGGCAAACGACTGCTAGTACACAGTACAAAACAGCCGACACCGTCAGAGCTCGGCAAAATTGTCACGTTACCAGGTCAGAGAAAGCGGTGGCAAAAAGGACAAGACTTGACCACGACTCGCTTATCAGAAACCTACACTAAGAACCAAGCATTAATCCCGCGTTGTGTGCCGAAACCCAGACGGATTTATCACCCTCTACTGTTTAATTCAGAAACAATTGTTTTGAGAACACTGGAAGTCGTCTCTAGCAAAGGAAAATAATAAAATAACATATGACTTTTTAAGAGCTGTAATAAAATTTATGATCAATTCCTTAACATATGGCTTTTGTGTGTTTGACCTACAATCAAACGTTAGAAACAAGCAGGACCGCAGGAATTGCACAATACGTCCCATTTTTTGTTCAGTTTCCGCCATTTTCTGCTTTCATTCTCTTTCAGTCTGTCACTTTTCTTATTTGTCTCTCTTTTTTTGCAAACCATATTTAGTGTTCCTGCGGAGGTCTCTTTATTTCTAAATAAATACGTAGCGTATGAGCGCTTGTGCCCAGTATGTCTATATGGCTGTGTTGCAGCGTCATCTGCTGGCTCTGTCTGTTACTTGATGTCTTTTGTCGGACCGCAGATCTAGAGCTGTAGACGTTGTTCAGATTAGCCGGGATGTGAAGAGAACATAATTAACCCTTTAAAGTGACTTCGCTTTGAGCTCAAAATAGAGACATTTTCTCCGCAGAAAATATTCCCTGCACTTTGGATTTCCTGCAAGCATTATGTCACCTTCTATCACCGTCACTTTCGTCTAAATCACCTGCAGGAGCACTTTCGTGCAGAAGTCTTCTTTCATTTCATGGTTTTTCTCTTAGTCTTTACATCTCTCCGGTTTCAGTTCCTCACGTTTAGCTGCGTTGTGTTGAAGGTCGCCGTCCGGTTGAAAAAGTGAAATTCTACACAAGCTGCTTTTCTGGAAGCAATACAAGACTTTGCAGGCTTGTTGTATCGTCTGTTCTCGGTGTCTTCCACGTGTCAGTACTGATTTTTCTAACCGCTTTATCCAGTTCTGTGTCACGAGGGAGCGGGAGTCTATGCCGACAAGCAACAGGCACAAGACAAGCCCCTGAACGGGACGCCAGTCCATCGCACGGCGCAATAGACTCACATACAGACACACACTCATTCACACCAGGGCTAGTATGTCTTTGAACTGTGGGTGGGAACCGCAGCGCCCGGCGAAAACCCATGTGATCACGGGGAGAACATAGAGTCTCCGCGCAGATGGGTCAAAATTGAACCCAGGGGCCCAGCGTGAACAATAGCGTAAAAAGAGGGACTTACTGCTCTCCCAGGAAGGGGATTGTCAAGTGACCCACTATAACTGTCCTCGACAGGCAGAAGCGCTCTCTGTATTTGGGAGAAGAGTAAGCTTTGCCCATATGACATACTGCCTGAATTTCTCTGCGGCAAGAAGAAAGGGCACGAGAGCAAAATCTCAAGATGTCAAATGCCTGAGGTAGTGCTCTCTCTTTCTACAGGAGTATTTGGCTCATTTGGGGTTGGTGGCTGGACAAATTCGCTGGGATTAAGGTTGAGAGGTTCCGCAGGCAAACCCATCTTGTCGACACCCTCTTCTTCCAAACAGTACTTAGTCCAGTGAAGCAAGGACCTGCGGTATATGCAAAGGGCTCACTGATGAGGCCACTGATGCTGCCGTCCTTGTGGACGTGATACACGATAACCAGACACTTTCAATTTGCAAGATCTCACTCCAAACTGTAAACTTTCCAGGTGAGAGCTGACGTAGAATAAAGCGTATAAAGGCAAGTTATGTGGCCAGTTTCCATCCAAGTTTAAATGTTGTCGTTCAGACTCCACAGAGTCATTTTGTCTATTTACATTAAACAGAATTTACCCGTGGGGCCAAGACAAATTCGTCTAAATTCGTATGCAGTACTGTCCAAAGGGGCTCACTAAAAGGACACATAGGAAAGAAAGTCTAACTGTCGAGCTGCTGTAATTAATTAGGGAGAGAAAGCAAACCCATCTAGCCTTGTTGGAGTGTCGAGTACTCTGGATTTCTCCGAGCAACACCTGGGTGAGATTCCTCGGATAATTTACGGTATCTACTAGCAACCGATCAAACCGGATTACCCTCGTGCTTTCATTCCCTTTCAAGAAATACAGTGCGCCTGATGAGACCTCGGCTCATTTTTTATAACTAAGAATTCTGTTATTCTTGTCAACGCATACAGGCTATCACATCTGACATTTTAATTTTGATTATTTTTAATTAAGAATAGGTGATCATAGCACGTAATGGCAGTTGCGGAAACGAAGAAGTGAACACAGACTTGCAGATCATTCCCACAGTAACAACATTCCAATCTAAACTGAACATGTCAGGTGTGTTAAGGGGCATTGCGATATTCGTCGTGCTGGAAGTAATCGCCTAAGTAGTGTTTTGAAACATCTATGCGCATAGATACAAAATAATTATCGTAAAGCGCTTCACTATTATGCTCAGAGTAAGCTACAGTTCTTAATATTGCTTTATGATTATTCAATACATATTTGTTTGTCTGAATTAAAAACACAACGGAAAAAAAAACAAAACACGAAACATAAGTCACCTCCCAAAGGACAGGAGCAATGAGTGAAATTAACATAATTCTTTACAAAGTAGAGAAAAACGGTCTGATCTTTTAAATGTTTTGCATTATTTATCAGCTGCTCACACAGGCTATCACACGCGCACCGCCTACAATTCTCAATTAGCGACGCGGATTCTGTGAATAAGAGATCAAACGGTGCGAAACGCACAAAGCCGAGTCAAGGGCGCTGTTCAACATTTCCAGTTAAAATCAATTAGCAGTTGCTGGGTCCTGAGGCAGTGTGCCGTTGTTTGCGCACTAAATACATAGGCTGTGAGCCAGCCTTAGGGTTGGTAAATATTAAGAGAATATTTATTAACTTTGCTCCGCTGACAGGTGCAAAGTATTCGTGTTTCTTCTCTTTTTATATTATTCATGAACTGTTTTAATTGGGTTCGAGATTTCGAGAGCTAAAATTCGTTTATTCAAGGGAGTCGTGATCAAACCCTTCTCAAGTATGTCTTATTCTGTTTTCTTTTTCTTACATCAATCTGAGTAATCTCATTAGCACACGCATTTTTATATAATGAGGAGCAACATTAATTAGCCCATACCGAGGAAGTGTGCGCTTCTTTTGCGCCAAGATAGAGACTGGTCTTTGTCAGTAAAGTGAAAATGAAGACGGGATGCACTTGGTCGTTTCTGCTAGTGGGTCTTGTGTCATGTGTTCCATTCTGGACTCCTGTGTGAGGATTGTTCGTTCTGTATGTGTTACCTCCGGGTTTTCTGGTTTTCTCTCGCATTCCCAAGACATGTCGGTGAGGTAATACAGTTGGCGTCTGTTAAATCGTCGATGTCAATTTAATCTATGATGGAGAGGTGGTCTGTGTCGTGAGGTTCTTACAACGAATAATTAGCTTTACGATGGCGGAAGGTGGGATGCAGACATTATTAAAAAGTAAATAAGAGGGAAAACTACATAAATCGGAACTAGTTTTGTACAGTAGATCACTATTTTTAGGAACAACATAAGACATCCAACCTTTTGTTGCAATTTCATAAGACGACAAAACCAGAAAAAGTCCTTTGTCATTAGCAGCTTTCAGGATGAGCTGTTAATACTGAGCTTCATTTTGATTTTGATTTCATCAACACTTGAATATCAGAAATCAGCAGTGTCTGAGTTATAAAGATTTCAAAATACATATGAATTAAACTCATATGCAATCATTCACAGAAATAAGTTACAATGGTAATACAAAATCTAATTTAAAACATGGGAGCTATGAGGTTCATCACAGTAAGAAAGCTAATTTTAAAACTTTATAAAGTCAGACAACAGCAGACTTATAAAATATATTTTCTTTAACCACAGTGCATTTCTTATGCCATCGTTTTCCTAATTCCAAAATAAACTGCAGATAATTTTCCAAAGGTAGTTTTATCACTTCCTCCCTAACTCAACAATATCTGGCACGACCTGCCTCTTTGACGTCAGAGATGCTGTACCAGAGCAATCGATCTGTCCACTCACTGTTTGTTTGTTATGCACTTCTGTCCGTTTGGTGATCAGGGTGTCCAGTGAATCTTGTCTCAGTCAGAAGATGAACCTGGCAACAGGAATTAGCTAGACAATGGACCATGAGCTGTCACACTCACTATGGACTGCTGTACATCCTAGAGATCATGATGAAGATATACAGGCAGGTCAACTTGTACAAGACCAAAGTGGAATTTAACCAGGACACTGTGACTAATATTACTCCTGTTGCATGCGTTGTCATGGGATCCTTAAGTACCAAGTAGTCAGGTCCTTTCAGGGGGGCTCAACCAGAGGACAGCACCCAGTACAACATTGATATGTATACGTCCAAGAAGAGCAACACCTAGTGGTCACCCAACAGGACTTCAAGCAGCAGCCTGGTTTTCCTTGCAAATCAGCACAATTGCAATTACATACTCCAGCTCTTTGTTTTTTATTTTTAATATTTTCTTATTAATAGTACTAAAATATCTGTCATGAGAAACGGAAGTAAAATTCAAGTAGAACTGTTTTCCGCACCTTTAATACAGAAATCACAATGAAGGCTCATCATCAGTTATAGATACATTAACACTCACTGACCTTTACTACTTGGAATGCTCTGTTGAATTGAATAGAATCTCTCAGTGGTAGACAATGTGTGGTTGCCTTGAGGAGCATGAGACAGACTTCTACTATCTCTCCCTGGCCAGAACAATGCCCAGTTCTCACTTCCTTCAAAATGAGAAGGGACTGGGGCTGCAAATATTTCAAAACTATTTGGAATGAGTGCACAGACAGAATGTCTAGCATTAACATTTTACAACCTTTGTCGAAACACAACAGGACTAAGATTTTAGCTCTGTGGGTCTAACGACTGAGGAAGCCCTGGTCAGTGCAGAAGGGTCGTGGCCAGGATCCCCACAGTCAGCTGGGCGATGAGATGCGAGGGCAGTCGAGGAGCGGTGTTCATCACGTCTTGCTCAGTGGTAGAGGAGGGGGAAAGACAATGACCCAGGTTCTCTCCAAGGCAGGCCGCGTACGCCAGAGCATGAGGGATATAGTTCTGCTCCTGGACACCATGGAAGAGATGGGCCATGGGGCCGCGGGCGAACACGGCCACATCTTCCCCCCCATGCGTCTCTGTGTCCATGGGCACAGCTGACTGCTGCACGTAAGCGTTGGAGGCTGCAAGACGGAGGAAACACAGCGTCCGTTAGCCAACACTCTGGGTTCAGTCTGCTGTCATTTGTAAAAGATGGAATCACAGGAAACTCCCATGTTGAGACCATGACAGCTAGTCCACTGGTGCCTGGCATTTTCTTTACTGACTACAAAACAACAGCATCAAGGCCATGAAAGGACCTGAATAAGCAAGATTTTATAGGCCGCTTTCAAAATTGAAGGCTTAGCAAACCCTGTAGAAGCACAGAATGAAATTCAAAGATTTAAATAAAATTCAAAACTGAGCAACCATCTGTCAGACAATGCTGAATATCATGATCGGGTAGCTAAAACAAACTATAAATGCAAAATCAGAATTATTAAATTTGAAGAGGCTCCTTCTGACTATGGTGTTTAATTCCATCTTTTTTGCAATGTGGAGTAGCAATAAAATGTTAGTATACTTAAAAGTGTAGAATTTGAATCAAGACAATGTCAGTACTGTACAAAGCACTAGTAAGATTTAATACTGTGTATGTTTTGGTCACCTTCTACAAAAAAAGATATTGCTACTCTGGAATCACTTCTGGGCTGAAAAGATTGTCCTGCAGTGACAGGCTAAACTAACTACTAAACCTTTTCGGTATCGAACAGGAAAGATTATAAGGGCATTCAAAATTTCTTAAAGGCATTGACAAAGTATACCCAGTGGATTTATTCGGAATGAACAGTGAAACACACACCTCAGGATACAAGAGGAAACTACATGGAAGTACTTTTAAAAGTGAGACCAGGAGGCACTTCTTCATGCGCAGGGTTGTGGTAATATGAAACAAGCTTCTCAGCTATGTTGTTGAAACTGATATCCGATTTGTTTCTCAAGAAACAGCTAGATGAGGTCCTTGGATCAATTAGCTACTAAATACCGATACATGGTACAGTAGGCACATGGTACAGTAGGCACAACTGTCGCTTCTCGTTTGTGACCTTCTTACGTTCTTATACATGAATGCTACGTGGCTAGCTCTAGCTGAGGTACAATGTCAATTGACTAAGCCATTCATAAAATACTCAGGTGATGCATTCTCAACAGCAGATGTCAAGCAACTTTGAAATATGAGCAGATATAAATGCAGGAGGAGATTAATGGTTCCAGAATTTGTAGTTTCAATTTTTGAAAACTGTTCTACTGTCACATTGCTTTGCAAGAACAAAGCAACATTTATTTATCTTGCTCTCCGTGTATGTGTTGAAATCGTTCCCATTTACTATACAGTACAGTAGGTCCAGCTTACAGTATATCTTTAATAAAGACACTAGCATGTCTTTAACACTAGCAAATAAAATTGTAGTGATGAGTCAAAGGTTACATTTACTCCCAGCATGGTTTGCCTGGAAATGGAGAGATTGTTTGTTTAATGTGTACAAGCAGAATATTGTGCAAACTAAAGCCTCTGTTTATCTTTGAAGTTCGGCGATACAGTCCAATAAAAACCTTTAACTGAACTGATTCCCTGTAAATGCGCATGTGTGTCAGTGTGCAATCTTCTCTCCCACGAAGATACTTTATTTTGCTTGCTTGTAGCTGCAAAATCATACTTTAACATGCAACACTCTGACACAGGAACATGAGAAGAAACAGTACCAGAGTGTAAATGGAAACTGGGGGATTGTTTGTCTAGAATGGTGACATTAGAGAAAAAAAAAACCTTTCAACAGATTAAAGAAAGCTAATGAAAATATTTTATCGTTATTTTGTACTGTCTTGTTTATTAACAAAATGAGTATGCAGCGGTGGGCATGGTGGCACAATGGTTCACATAGCGCCTCACAGCATTGGGTCTGAGGTACTATCTGCATGGAGTTTGTATGTTCTACCTGTATTTGTCTGTGTTTCCTGAGAGTGCTCCAGTTTACTCGCACAGTCGAAAATATACTGGTAGGTCAACTGGCTTCTGGGAAAATTGGTCCTGGTGTGAGTGTGTCTGTGTTTGCCCTGCAATAGACTGGTGTTCCATCCAGGGTGTATCTTGCCTTGTGCCCATTGTTTGCCAGGATAGGCTCTGGCACTCCCATGACCCTGAATTGAAAGAAGCGGTTAGAAAATGGATGGATGAGCATGCAGGTAAGACTCCTATTGCAGAACAGTTTGAACAAAATTCAGGTTTTCCCAGTTGCAAGCTGCTGGTGTTGATTAAAGCAATGTCGTGACAGTAAATTTAACCCCAATAGCTCCACATATATCTGATGAACAAAATAAATAATATTGAAATATCCAGCCCAAGTAGAGGGCTTATGTAAGAGTCAGCAGCCTATGAAATCTGAAACAGACCAACCTGTTATGCAGTGGGAATCTGATGAGTTTTCTAACAGATATAAAATTGAGTTAGAATATCCTCTTACTTGTGTCTACTCCTCTGATATCTGGCCGCTTGTTGTTCACAATTTTATGTCCTGGGCCATTCCCATACATCAGTGTTGTAAAGGGTAAGGAATCCTTCCCAAATAGTGGGGATTTTCCTATTGGGAACAAATACAGAGTTATCCAAACAATAAAGAAAGTCTATAAACATACAGTATATATTCTTACACTCGCATAAACACACATCAGACATCTTCAGATAACATACTAGTAGGCTTTCTCTTCATCAAAGATCATATCTAGCAGATAAACCACAGGTCCACTTTTTAACACTGCTGGTATTAAAGAAAGTTCAACTACAACATCTTCCAAGCACTGTTTTATAAAAAACAAACCGTCTCAGGCTCCTTTCTTGTGCCAGTAAGTGAACTGGTACCTCAGGACTCTTGGGTTCGATTCTGTCCTGGGCTACCTTCTTTCCCCCAGCCCCCCAAAGACATGCTATCAAAGCTAATTGGTGACTCTGATTTGTTGTTAATAAGCTGTAGTCCTGCTTTGCACCCTATACTTCTGGGAAAAAGAAAAAAGTGGCTTTCTGATAAAGGGTGGATGAAGCATGGTGATCCACCCCAATTTTCCAGTACACTTCACCCCTCTCCCAGCTCATCTTGTCTGAGACTCTCAATGGGATCATGAAGGAGGCCACGTGCTCCAATGATAACACATCAGAACCTACTGTACCATCCCTCAGATGACACAGGGAATCTCCTCAGTTCTGCTGAATCAAAAAAAGCAGTAATGGCTACTTAGTGATTTTGTGTCCTCAGCATACAGTAAATTCAGTTATTCCAGGTAACTGTTAGATGAAAAGAAGGGACTGACTTCTTGTATTAATGGCAATTTATCTAACCATTAATTGTTACCCTATAGTTCTACATTAATCTCTTTGTTCCTGTTTGTCCTATCTACAGTATACAGTATATCATTATTCGTACTGTTGACATATTGTCTGAAGTAATATATGTTTTGATAGTTTTCCCTTCTAAGGGGATTAACTGAGGCTATTCTGAAGAGCAAGATGGAAATGTTCATAAGTGACATCTGTACACAAGCACATTTACACAAGAAAAAGGAAACCTGAACTCATAGTGCAGCAAGCAATTGGAGATGGACGGTTTACTTTCTAGTTCCTGTAAGTCACTATATAAAAAGTGCCTAATGATTGATATGTAGTATCACATCTTTACACATCTCTGGGACATAAGGTGTCTCTTCTCCATTTCTAGAACTGTACAGTATATTAGTGCTTACAAGTGAGAATACAATGACAATATTGATTAACTATTTATTTCCATCACAACTACAGTGAAAAAAAAACAACAGACAGTGCTAAGAAGACTTTGGAGTGAAACATTTTGTAATCCAAAAAGATTATTTTAGAAGCAAGCACGAGAAAAGAGTGTTAAAATAAAATACAGTAGGTTATTGGACATAAATCACTCTCAGGCAAAATGTGTTTTTTTGAGAATAATTAATAATTCAGGATAACATGATTAAGTGATCCCTGTTTAGATCTGAATTAATCATGAGGCTCATTAATGAGGTAAATAGTCACTGCAGATAAATATAGAACAGGGTGGTTTTCCTCTAATTGTTCTGGTGGTAATTGCAGAGAGATAAATGTCAGGGCTGTTTGAAAGCTTAAAAATAAACCTCCACAGAAGTAGATGGTTGAGCTCTAATTAGCTCTTCAATGTCGCAGCTCAAAGAGAATATTTGAAAGCGATCGCAAACTCATAAAAAAACACAGGCTATAGAGTCAGCCCATTTTAAAATGAACTGTTTTTGTCTATGAGATAATACAGCTGTGACTCAATACCATGTGCAAACTGCAGCAGACAAACAGATATCTGATATCACATGGTCCTTGTGTGTCATACAGGGCCTGACCTGGCAGCCACAGAGAAGGCTGATAATTCTATCATGTGCTGACTTACCAATACTTGTTTTTATTATGGGAAGGGTCATTAATTAAGCCATAAAGAGGTCAAGGCTAAGTAATTAAGTAAACCCCTAGCTCTCCATGAACAAGAGTGAGGACTGCTGACTCAAAGAGTCCTATAAACCCTGTTGGACTGGCCCTGAAGCATCTAAGTTTAATAACTCTCCCTCTTCCTTCTTAGGTGTAATATTAAAATACATTTTTAAAGCTTAGCAACTAACATGCATAGACTGAGACTATCACATGTGTCATTTAAAGACCTGCTGAGATTACATGTCTGATTTAATGTCCTATCTTTGAAGCACTAATGACATACTGTTGTTTTCAGACACTTTTTAAGGTTTGAGCAACAACTAGCCATTAGGGTTTTATACAAGGAAGGATGCACTGCAAAAAGAATTACATGAGTTCAGAGCTGCTTTGTTATAGGAAGTTTCTATTCATTATCCCACAGCATTTAAGCATGGCAGACAACCCCATTCCTGGTTGACCGTTGGACACAGCAGCCTCTGTTGTAAAGTGATAGTTTCTATTCAGCCAACCAGTTTTGGCATTTTTCAGAGCCTGGTCCTTGAGGACTGGTATGGTTAAAGGTTTTCATTCCAGCTCAGCTCTTAATGACCCAAAACATCTTGAGATTAAATGACTAAGTGATTAAATCGATCTATATAAGTGTAAGCAATCATTATTATTATTATTATTATTATTATTATTATTATTATTATTATTATTATTATTATTAAATCATTCCTGACATTTTGGTTTGTCAAATCTTTCTGTAGGATGAGTTCTAAAAAACCTCAGCCCATAGCCACTAGAGATTCATGCCATGAAGAGCTGTTGCAGTCCTTTGATTCTGACATACAGTAAAAGTTCAGAATCCACTTAATTACTAGTGATGATAAGACATAACACACAGCACTGAGATGAAGAGTCAGTGTGCTGGAAGCATCCAGCATTTTAAAATTCTACACCATGGCCATTCCTGGCAAGGTTATGGACCGCATGATCTGGGGTACAAAGAGTAGTGCTCCTAATTCATTACATGTCACCCAAAGTATGACAAATGGCAAAGTAGTCATTTGTCATCATTCTGGTCACTTTCTAGTGGTAGTGTGATAATGACAGGGAAAGTTAAACAGTTTTCCGCTACTGTGCAACCAAACGGTTCACAAACCAGTTTGAGTCAGAAGGCTTATCATTAGTAAGGATATGAATAGCTGAACTGTCCTCTCTTTTGTCCAGACATAGCCCTGGGTAGTTAAAGAAGAAGTCGGAAGCTTTCTGTTATTAGGAGTGCATTGAAGAAATGTATGCTTACACTGAGCAACAATGTCAAAAAACTGATATAATGTTTCTGTATATTTTACTTAACCTTTTAAATAACATCTCATCTATCTTATGATATGCTGTGTAACCAAATGAGATACAGTAGCTGGGCTGAATGGCCTCCTCACATTTGGGACCTTTTGTATGTTCTTATGTTACTTGTTTGATTTATCATAAATCATTAACCAGGTGGATGTGTACCCATGGAGCCCTTACTGAGCTCAGCATAAGTGATCTGAATCTAGCTTCTGGGGATGCATGTTAGTGATTAGGTAACTAAGGCAAATTCCGGTGAAACAGCAGGTTTTCCATTGCCTGTCTGGTGGGATTGTGAAATCCACTCGAATGCAGCAGGGATTTAAAGCACGAGTTACCCCAGACCACACAGATAGCTTATGCAGACAGACATTACACAATGTTCAGGATGTGCATTATTCTTAAAATGAATGGGCTTTACACCTGGAGATTTTTTATTCTGCTGTGCATGCCCAAATTGGTCAGACCCCCTGGCTCCAACTGTGAAGATAAAGGGCAAAGTAATTCGATCTAAGTGATTAAGAATGGGGATGGGTCTTTCCATAGAGCTGCAAATTAGGTGCTGGGAGATTTTCATTCACCTGATTACTTGTGTGGCCTTGAGGCATGTTCAGCCTGTATCTCTGCTGCACACAGAAAAGAAATATACAATGAAATGCCAAGAGACATGCAGCAGAGAAAAGCCAAATTCAGGAATGTCTTGTGAAGTCGAGCAGGAAGACTTTTCAAAAACCTTTTCTGTACTACATACAGTAGCTCCCCCAGAGAATTGGACCTCATCCTGTTCTCATCTCCTGTCATTTGTTTGATACTTGCACAGTTGGGCAGTATGTGATGCACAATCATCTGCTGGAAATGCAGTTCTTGTCTTGCTTTACTATGTTTGTTGCCACAAGATCACCCTTGAAAGTGAAGGTTTTTCTCCTATTTGATGTTGAAAATGCACAATGATTTTTTTTTTATGTTTTCAGGCAGGAGAGGATTGAGAATAACAATGATTGTACTTTCATTAGAAACAAAGCTGAGAAATATGGTATGCAATGTTTCCTAATTCCAGTTCCAGGGTCCTAAATCAGATGCACAGCATGTACTGTAAATCTCTGACATGCCCCTATTTGTCTTAAAACATAATGTTTGTTTTTCATTTAAGTTCAGAATATCCTTGCAGCTCTTAGGACCTGGGTTCAATTCTGGCCTGAATTGCACTCCAAGTGGAGTCTGCACAGTCCTCCCACATTCCCAAAAACATGCTGTGTAGATTAGATTGGTCTCTATAAATTGCCTTGTGTGGAAGTGTATGTGTGAGCCCTGTTCCAGACTGGTATCTCATCTACTGTGTATCCTGCCTTGCACCCACTGTCTACTGAATTAGGATCCCGTTCACCATTACCCTCTACTGGATTAAGTGGTTATTGGAAACTGATGAACGGATGATGGTCTTCATTGTGAGTGAATGTTTTACTGTATGTCCGGAGCAAATAAAAAATGGATTTCAAAACCTTAATTAGTTGGCTTAATTAGGTAGGCTGATAGGTTTGATCCTATTTAAAAGGAAGGAGCTTCACTATCCTGCTAAGAAAGATGCACAGTGAGTTAGTGAAAAAGCATGGGGTTTGGTGCTTGCATCGGAGCACCAGATAACAAACCCATTTACCTTGACCACTGGACTGCCTAGCTCACTTAGCTAAAGAACTCCCCGTGTATGACCAGAGTGAATTGACCTACCAAGGATTGGGTTCCCTCTGAAGGGATATCCATTGAAGCTGAAGGCATGGGAGTGGTCCGCAGTGGCAAGGGTCAGGGTGTCATTCTCATTGGTTATCTCCAGTGCCCGTGCCACTGCTCTGTCCAGTGCGACAGCCTCATGCAGTGCCATGGACGCCCTGCTGGCATGGTGCCCCTGGTCAATACGCCCACCTGAGGAGGGACACAGGAAAAGTGCACATGTTTGTTGAGTGAAGAAGACACCTCCCACCAATCACAACACTTGTGTCACCCTATGACACTCCTACGCCAGGGCAGGTTTCTCATTGACAATTTAGGTTTCTGATTCTGGGAGGTCCCCTGTTTCTTAAAGAATTAAAAATTCCGTTTTATGTTGTGTCCAAAATAATTGCACGTTACGAAATGTCATCATGTATTACCACTGCAAAAAAATAAACACATACAGTAAAAAGAATAGTAACAGTTAAAAATAATTAGAAGCTGTAGTGGATATCAGAAATCTGGGCTCTTTTAGGTCACAAGGCCTGGGATTAGAGAAGTTTTGACATGTGGCTATTCTAGCAAAAATGACTAAAAACCGTACAGCAAGTGTGATGTCCTACTTGAAAGCAATCTCACTTTCCAATCACAATTCGCAAGAGGTGCTCAGCGGTCAAAACAGGCATACCTATGACCAAGCACAACACAGAAAAAATGCAGATTGGAAAATATTGGAAGACCGTTTCCATCTATCATCCAGTTCATCCAATAAGCAATTGCAGTGAACAATATACTGTATACAGCAGCTAATGTTAAGGCCAAACGAGGGACACAATCAAAATAACTCCACAATGAAACTATGTGGCCAAAGAAAAACTTACTTCAGCTTAACCATCACTGAAGTACAGGGTTTAGCATTGCTGCCTTGCAGTGCGGGGACCCTGGGTTTAATTCCCAACCTGGGGTGCTATCTGCATGGAGTTTTTATGTCTCCCTGTGTTTATATGGGTTTCCTCCGGGCGCTCTGGTGTGAGTGTGTGCCTGTCTGTGATTGTGTCTGTTTGTTTGCCCTGCAATGTACTTGCATCCCACCCAGGCTGTTGCTTGCCGATAGGCTAGGTTCTGGCTCCCCTGCCACCCTGAAAAAACAGTTAGAAAATGGATGAACTGTCATATAGCAGCACTTCAAAATGATTGAACTGTACTGCTTTGGTACTGTTTCCAACATTGGTGTATGCAAGTATGCAAAAATTTAAACTAGCAAAACACCACTGCATGCTTTGTATTTATAAGCTGATCATATGTGTAAGAATGTGTCTAAATGGAGAATGAAAGTATAACAGCTAACAGAGCTGCTCATTATGATCTCTCCAATAGTGGGATGGTGTTTAGTAGGAGGTGGTTAGAATGAAACCATGCTGGTTAACATTTAAAATTCAAGAACTGCATCAGGTGTTAAATTTGATTTATTGATGCCTTGTGGTGAAATTGGAAAAAAGTGATGCACCCAGTGACTGAAGAAAGCAAACTTCACATCTCCAGGACAATCACGTTCTCAGACTTGTTGGTCATATCATCCATCAAACGCCTTTTAATTAGTGAAATTGCTTTCATTGGATTGCACAGTTGGGATAACCTGACAGCTAACAAACAGAAAAGCTTGTATTTTCTACCAAGCTACCATGTATAAAACGTCTGTTTTTAATTTCTGCATAAAAGCATGATGTGAATGATTTAAAGATAGTCCCCTGCATTTTCAATGGGACGAGCATGGCCAGTGGGGATCCACACGGACTATCACCTTCCACCAGCAGGAAGAAGCCCCTGGGGTTTTTCTGCAGGATCTGGATAGCCTTCTCAGTGGTCTCGATGACCGATGGGTCCTTAACAGGGTCTCTCTCCAGCTCAAACCTCAGGTCCCCAGGTTCAAAAAGAGCTGCAGGAATGAAGAGTGTAGACAAACATAAGTGACACAGAACTACAGGCAATGCACTGAGAACTTGTGTTGGTGTGCGCAGGCTTCTAAGGAACAAGTTAAGGTCAAGTGCACACTGAAAAAGTGAAACATGAAGAAACATGTTTCATCTGTTGAGTCTTCTTCGGGCCTTCCTCTTCAGCTCAATATCCAAAATGTTCTTTTTTTTAACTTTTCAGTATGGAATTGACCTTCACTTGTTCCTTTGTAGTATATGTGTGCCTTGCCTTACACATACATCTCTACCACCAATAGAATTGGAATAAATGACAAAAAAACCCAAAAAGACAGCAGTTCACCGTTGATCTTATAGGGTGCAGGCCTGCCAGTCTCATCACTGAATGCTGCAGTCCTTTCCTCCCACAGCACAATTACCAGACAGTGAATTCTGGTCTTCCAGTTCTTCCTCAAAATGTACGTAAGTCAAATAACAGACCTTTGTATTCATGCTGTAGCAGCATTTTCTCTCAGTAGAGCCTTGATCAGTTGAGAATTTGTTCAGTCATGTATTTAAGGAGTTATCTGTCTATGCTCAATCTGTGAGGTGCATCCACCCCTTTTGCATGCAACTGGCTTTCACACAGAAGATAGTCCAAGGTAGTTGCTGAACTGATTTGTTTCACTTTTCACTTCGAAAACATGTTATAATTCCTAACCTGCCTCGTCTGGGTTCCACTCTGGTATGTCTCAAGGTGTACATTGTGTACAAAGTCAAGTTTAGCAAGCCATAAAATTTCCTTAAAGTTAAAATTGGACAAACATATAATGTGGTAAAGAGTGCAGTTCAATGCTGAAAAACATAGGTCTGGTCCAGACTGGCAGGAATTGGCTGTGGAAGGTACAGATTGGCATGACATACTGTACCAGTAGTCTACCACACATGCCCTTTATGGAGTGCAAGCCCTGTGGTACCAACCATTACAGGTATTAGGAAGCTTGTACCAATACATTTGGCAATATATCAATTTGCTCACAAACACTGGCACCATATGTTTAAAATGAATGCACTGGAACATCTACTATTTTCTGGAAGAAGACAAGTTCAATAGTCTTACAAGAGAAATTGCTGTCAACTAAATGCAGTTTAATAAGCAATATTTGTGTATTTAATGAACTGTGTTATCACTAAATCTTATTCAGCTTTCTATGCTCTATACAGTATGTCTATCCAGAGCAAATTTACTTAAAATTAAGTATAAAAAATGGTTACTCTTCCATACGACTGAGAAATTCTCAGATCTATTAGACGTGTTTGAGTAGGAATTAACAAAGACAGAGGGCTTCATTGCAAAGACTCAGTACGGGGGTCCTGACTTACCCATCAGGTAGTCTGTGGTGTTAGAGTCAATAGCATCAAAGTCTTTCTTGTTCCAAACATAGTGAGCAACCTGTCCAAACAGACACCAGTTTAGAGGTCAGAGCATTGACCAAGATGTCATCTTGTTTCAGCTGATGTTTGGTTGGGAAGCTACTTGCAATCTGAGGACATGATAGAGCCAATGTGATCAAGTACTGCATGAGAGCCAGTTCTCAAAGCAGTGAACAACTTTAAGATTCATAACATGTAATACATCCATTCAACCATCCAACTATTTTCTAACCGCTTCTTCCAAAACTGGGTTGCAAGTGGCCTGGAGCCTATCCCTACAAGCAATGAGCACGAGGCAGGGTACATGTGGGACAGGACACTGGTCGATCACAGGGCACACCAGACATAAACACAGATACAATCACTCACGCCAGGGCCAATTTTCCCAGAAGCCATCCATTCCTACCAGTATGTCTTTGGACTATGGGAGGAAATGAGAACACCTGGAGAAAACACACACCAAAACAGGGAGAACATACAAACTGCACACAGATAGCACCCTAGGGATTGAACCCAGGGAACCCCCAGAGCTTTGAGGCAGCAATGCTAACCACTGCGCTCTTCAGCCGCTCACATATAACAGAATTAAAGGATAATTTGACAAAGGGGAAGTGAAATAACAGGAGCTGTGTTGACGGGAGATTCTCATACGTCCTGCCTCTTACTTTTCCAGCTTTGCTCTTCTGCCATTCAGCGATCAGGTCCCGCCCATCTGCACGTCTCCCCGCTGCTGCCAGGTCATAAGGATATTCGGGGTCCTTGGTGCCGCGGGGGGTCATGTACTTCCGGCCTCCTCCAATGATCACCTGCAGTGCAAGAACAACATAAGGAACAGCACTGACCACAGGAGGACGCCCAGCCCAGGCACTGCAAATATCCCTCCTGCCGCCGTACTGCTTTGAATCATTTACCCTTTAACAAGATGCAGCCTTTTGTAAACTATATACCAACAGTGCGGGAAAGCAAGTTTGGTGTTTTGAAACACTTGACCTCTCTCTCCTAGCAATAAGCCTGCGGGAAATGTTAGATCTGTCAGCCACTTTTTCACTCTTCATTAATTACCTCCTGAGTATAAAATGACTGAAAATGTCACAGAACGTGTGTGGAAGGAAATGCGTTCTTGGGAGTTACTGTATGTGCACAATTTAAAATGATCATTGGTTTGCCAGGTTTATTCAAAATGCTACAAGGCCATGGTTCAGAAATTAGAGTGGAAACACTCCCTGTGACTGGGGATGGCAGGAATTGTGTGAAATGGAACGAGCAGGGTTTTCAGTCAACCACCATTGATGGACTAATGTGTGCAACCAGCTGACAGGAGGAAAAACCTACATACAAAAGCTGACATTTAAATTAGACATCAAGATTTCAAAAATAGATAGCATCATGATTCAGTACTGTCTGGTAGCGCTAATGGAGTTACGCATCAACTTGTTTAACAACTCTTGGATCCTGGTGAAGTGTGATGTCCCAGATCTGTGTCACATGTGACAATAGCAGAGACAGAAACCACAAAAGCTTTTGTAGAGGTACCTTTAAGGAAATTTTTCCACAGTAATGGCAATGTGAGCCCTGGATATTCCAAAATGATGTTACAGATTCCCTGTATGGCAAGGACCACTGAAGATTTTCTGTCAACGACACACAGTGTCAATGAATCTGTACCCAATCATGCAGCTGTGGGATGAGTAGAGTAGATGTGCACTTCAATACTAACATCAGTAGTCTATTTCCAGATTGAATGAAAGAATATTCCCTATGGTTCAGTCAAAGCACCACCGCCAGTTCTCTGTATGCCATTTGCTATGTCATCTAAACTGCACATCACTGTTGAACATCCATCCATTTTCTAACTGCCTCTTGCAGTTCTGGGTCAAGGGGGAGCTGGAACCTATCCCGGCAAGCAATGGACACATGGCAGGGTACACCCCAGAAGGGGTTCCAGTCCATTGCAAGGAAGACACAGATATGAACACAGTTTTCCCAGAAGCCAATTAGCTTACTAGTCTTCCGACTGTGGGAGGAAATCAGAGCACACACAGGAATTCCACATGTACACTGGATGAACACACAAACTCCACACAGATAGCACCCCAGGTCTGAAATTGACCCCAGGTCCCCAGTGCTGCAAGGCCGCAATGCTAACCTCTGTGCCACTATGCCATACTACTTTTGAACATCCTTGCAAGAAATCTTTATATAATTTATGTTGAGGTCACAGCCAAAATGCAATCTAACTTTATTGAAAATTATTATTACTTTGAATTTAAGGTGAAGTTTCCGTATTTATTTAATTCATGCAATGGTTCATAAGAAAAAGATGACAAAAGGGTTTTTTGAATATTTTTGGCATCTGTCCCAGTTAGGTTGCCTGGTATTAAGTGAAAAGGATTTTTAAACATAAGCAACCTCTAAAGTAAAAAAAACAACTTACAATTGCTAATTAGAAGTAGTGATTTATTTAAAAATAGCTAATCTAATTAGGTTTTCTAAAATAAAAATCTAGACCGACCAGTAAACACTTATTATTTGAAATCCCATTCTCCCTTTAGTTTAAGTTCATGTTTATTATTTTCCCCAAAAGGGAGAAAGGCATTTATGCAATGATTGCACATTTTTTTCTCCCAATGAGAAATTGTTTATCCATAAAAAGAAATATAACAGGAATCACTTCAGGTCATCATCATACCAACAGGTGGTGGTGTAGAAGAAAACACTTAACATAGGTCTAAGAGGAAATGTTGAGACAGGCTTGTCATTTGGACCTGTAAACAGTCCATCACAAGACACATAGACACTCACACTCACACTCACACTCACACTCGGGGTAATTTTCCCAGAAGCCAATTAATCTATCAGAATGTCTTTGGACTGTGGGAGGAATCCAGAACACCGAGAGGAAATCCATGTGAACTCCACACAGGCAGCACCTCAGGTCCAGCACTGACTCCAGGGCCCCTGCAATGTGAGGCAGCAATGCTAACCACTGCACCACTGTGCCACCCTCTTAGGGTATCCTGTCTCTAAAAACAAGAAGCCTGGCAGCTAACTCTTTCTGGAATAAGACCTCAGGTCTGACCCTTTCCAAAGGAGACCACTCGATTCATATGTAGTCCTAGGGGATGATGTACATAAACACTCACATCAATGTCAATGTTGTTGATCAGCTGGTGGGCAATATCCCTGCAGCCCCCTTCCTTGGCACTGGCTGGCATGTCTGAGTCTGCGTACCACTTGCGGCTGGCACTATGCGCGTAGGCCGCAGCTGGGGTGGCATGTTGAACCCGCGTTGTTGTCACGATCCCTACCGACTTGCCTGCCGGGGGAGAAACAGAGGGTTTTGACAGAACAGACAGAAACATGACGTGGAGTTTTAAAACAGACGTTTGGGAGGAGTCCAGACCTCTACCTACTATACCTATGTATCAATATCACACTGCACGTCTTTGAAACCTCCTCCGTTTCACCCCATCTTTACCCTTTGGAGTAGTAAATCTTACCCCACCCTAATCTGTTTGACTGAACTGCTGAATTTTGCTTTTCTTAGAAAAAGCATTAGGGGTTAGAAGTAAAATACTAATATCGCAGGTATTCATTTTACTCCTGTACTCAAGCCACTCCACTGTTTATCAGTAAAATAAAGAACAGCTTTTAGGATTTTACTCCTAATCCATAAAGCTTCAAACAGCCTTGCTGCACTGTCTCTGTGGAATTTTCTGGAACACAAAAAAACCTGTTTGTGTCACATGCTTAGCAGATGCTACATAAATTCAAGAAACTAACTACTGGACTAAGATAGTTTAAGAACTAAGAACTCTGCAATGACTGAAATGTGATATAAACCATGGGTGCTGATGATATCTTGTTGTATGAAGATTCTTCATAATAATGGACGGTTGTAAAGATGATCTTATCCCTCTTTTTCTTGATGTGGCTGAATTTTGAGCCATGCTGTAAATGTACAGGACAGTATTGCTCCTGCTGGTCACTGTGTTGTCCCCTTCTGTCTTCCCATTGCAGAAAGACAAGATATCTAGAAACTGCACCATCTCTGGCCACCTTCCAGTGCAACCTTACGGCCCATCTGTTCAGACTGCTCCAATGATTGAGCCCTGTGATTTAATGCCCTTCTATTGCATCACTTTCATTTCACCTTTAAAATACAAAGCTCAAAGTCCACAATTCATAACACTAAAGCAGTCATTTCTTTATCTTGTTCTGTTATCCTTGATGTATTAGGTTCAATTGTTACAATATATTAATATGCTAAATCTCTGTAAATACAACCTCACCACGTATTTTAGAGCTTTTAAGTGTTCACACATTATTGATTGTTTTGTGGCCTTATATAATGGTGTGGGTTAGGAAAATGAATTAATACATTACTTATTTTCTGTATGTTATATTTCCATTAAGTAACAAGCTTAGGAGAAGAATGCAAAACACAGAAAAGGTCTACACAAAGACTCAGACTTTAGCAAAACTCAGGAACTCTGGTTGTATCTTCATTGAACTATTCATTTAGAATCTAAGCAGTTGGGAATGTTAAGGTACAACTTCATATGCACTGCAAAACGATTTACAGAAGTAGCTTTCTTAATAATAAGCCCTCATATGAAAACACATGGTGAGATTGTTCAGTTTTTCCACAAAACCGGAATAAGCATCTTCATCAAACAAGCATCTGCATCAGATCCTGCACAATGCTCAAGTCCAACATGCCTTAAGTCTGTGTGCCTTAGCTGCTCATTCTATTGTGACAGGACCTCTAGAGTCCTGCAGATCTTCTCTGAAAGCTGGAGCAGGATGAGATTGTGGGATGGCAGGGATGGTGGCTTGGTTCTCAGTACCTGCATCTTTGGCCCATCTGAGGATGGAGGTGACCTCATTTCCCTTCTGTGAACGACACACCCCATTGCGGCCAGCACCGCTCAGTCCCACAGTGTTCAGGTTAGACTTCACCCCGCACAGGTAGGCTGTGGCCGTGCTGGCGCTGTCTGGGATCTGGAAGTCCACGCTGTAGGTCTACGAGAACATTAGAGGACTTCATTTATGTTAGCTGTTGCAGCCAGAGCCAAAATCGTCAATTAAGAAATTCATAGTGAGGAGACGCTTTGAGAGGTATGTCTGTGCACATTAGCAAACTGCTCCTTAATTCAGCATCTTCTTTTAATTAGAATAGATAATGTGGCTGTTAGCACAATTTTCCACTGCTTTGACTAAATATGCAAGTAGGGAGCTGTTTTAATAAATTAGGAATCTAAACAAATGATGGATAAATGTATAAAAATAGCATGGGTTTATATTGCTTCAATTGAAGATTAAATTAGAATAAAAGTAAGGGCAGGACAGTGGTTAGCTTTGCCATCAGTGTTTACCCCATGTTTCTGATTCCTCTGTGTACTCTGGTGTGTTCCCACAATCCAAAGACATACTGGTGGGTTAATTGGCTTCTGGGAAAACTGTCCCTGGTGTGAATGTGTGTTTCTATTTTTGTGTGTCAGTCCTGCAACAGACGGGTGTCCTGCCCAGGGTGTACCCTGCCTTGCTTCCATTGCTTGCCAAGAGCGGCCCCGGCTCCCCTGTGACCCTGTATTGGATGAAGTGGTTAAAAAAAGGATGGATGGATAAAATCCTCCTTAATAATTACATTGCTGTGCACTTATGTCTTTACGTAGGTACATACCACTGTTTACGTAAGTGTTTCACCCTGTTAATTTGGGCTGTACAGAAGATTAGGTGACCAGTGGTTATGGTCAAGGGTTCATAATCAGTCCATTCCCAGTTTAGGCATTAGTATTGGCACTAACTCCCTATGTCACACTTTAAAACTTGTGGCATTTTTTTATGTTCTGTCTTTCAGATGAGATGTACAGTATACCTGAGAGACCTATTTTGCTGTCTCTGCAGATGCTGTTAATTCCATAGATTATCCCCTAGGCTATGTATGTCCTACAAGTCCAACAAAAAAACTTGAACTGAATATGTTTTGTTATCATGCAGATCATTTTATCTGTGTAAAGGCTGACCTTCAAGAAAACAACACAGATGAAGTGTTTGCGATGAACATTTGTTAGTGGCACCACAAGTGCGTTCATTTATTCAACCCCTGACATTTTGTGATGGCTCCTTGCCATTCCTGAGTAAGAAAAAAAAACGCCCTGTTGTCACTGCAACATCTTCCCACAGTCTCCATTAGCTGTCTTTCATCTCCTGCGTGGAGGGCACTCTGGGGAGACTGGAGAGTGAGTGGAGGATAAAGACCCTTTTAGATATGCTCAGAACATCAGCGATGCTGCTGAACAAGGGATATTATGAAGTACTCTGCTAGCCTTATGTTTGATCTGCTGTTCTATTTACAGACTCCACTAACCCTTCACGATCGCTCTCTAACTCCACCTTGAAATAAAGTGCCTGATTGTACAGCAAAAGAAACAGCTCAGCTTAAGGACCATCACTGCCTCTGCTATAAATCCATGAATGGAGTGCAACATCAATACGTGATTCTCTGCTGTAAATAACACAGAATGTTTTGTTGTGAAATCAGATATCTGACGAGGAACACTTTTCAGAGTTTTAGTGTCTTTAAAGAGCACACAGTCAATATTAATATTCACATTTCCATAAATCATTTCAACCGCTGTGGGCTCCCAAGTTGCTCAGCCAGTAGAGGTGTTTGCCAAAATGCAGTGTAACACTATGATTCAGACACCACAGTTTCAGGCTTGCGCCAAGTCACTAGCAGACTGTGACTACAATTCCCCAAGAGAAGGCACAAATCGGGGGTGAACTACAAAAGATAATTGGAGATGCCAAATTGGATAAGTTTATAACAATCAATACTTTTCTACTCTAAAACAAACTTTAAATTTTTTTTAAACCTGGTCTTAAAAGACACCATGACTCTGAAAGGTGTACCCATATACAGTGTATGCCTGATTCGTAGTCATGATTATCTGTGCTGCACTGATGATCTCTAATATGGGCAAAGGAGCCCTGAGTGACAGTTAACTCTGACATAATACAAATTCAAAGTCTGTTTAGATTCTTATTAACCTTCAGACACCCATGGTATATTGATATCCACAGACTAGAGGGTGTGGTATCTGAATTCCACCATACACATGAAGGTGAGGCTGTTGTAAAAGTGAAGAAATACAGGTTAAAGCTGATGTGGGAGTGTGGATCTTTGGTGGTCATGTGATTAGTTTGCTTTTACTGTCCCTGTGGCTCTGTTCTGCTCTTGTGGTTTATTACTCTTGATTAGCTCCCAGAATTCACATGGTGTTCTCCCAGTAACAATTACATCAGTCAGCAGAAATCAAGAAGAATCAATGCCAGGCAGGGAAAACAACTTCTCACACATTCTCATAATTTTCTTGTCTGTCTCTGGACTTGTGTGACTTCATACAATACACAGATATCGACTCCTCTGCAGTAATATGTCACAGAACTCTGGATTGTTTGTTTTTTTCTTGTGTCTCATAAACGCATATTATAAAACATTTTTTTTTATTTATAAAATATTTTTTTCCCAATATGCACATGTGCAATGAAAATGCAGTGCTTTATATTTAAAACCAGAAGACCAGCAGACACCTACTCAATTTGCTGTAAAAAATAACTAATAAGACCTAATTGCATCTTTGTGCTATTGGCAATGTTTTTTTTTTCAATTGTTTTTTCCTAGGATGGACTTTGCTCAAGAAATACCAACCCCACCACTGACAGGACCATTATCAGAACTATTTGTTAACAGCAGCGGCACCAGCACAATATGAGGAATCAAGGATAAATGAACAGAATGATCGCAGAATGCAGCCTGTATGAAAATCATTTGTATGTCCTTGCTGAATGACAAAACTGCCATCTTTTGAGGACTCAGGCAGCTCTTGAAGTGGCAACAAAAAGACTGTTGTAGTGGATAATGTGTGGATGACTGTGGCTTTGCCCTTGATTGACCTGGTGGAAGACAAGCTGTTGACTTTTCCAAACTAATCATTGGGGTGGTGGATGTTCAACCGCTTGGTATCACATTTAACCCAAGAACATCCATTATGACAACCTGAGGTCACACCATACAGAGACTGTTGTCTTTCTTTCCACTGGAAAAGTCATGTCTTCAATGACTCTGAACTTTCCTTACATATAACTGTTACGTCAATGCCAGTTTTGCTCCACAGGAATGTTAGTTTATTTGCACAAGACATACAAGGAGCAAACAGGAATTGGGATTCATAAGACTTGTCCTCTGGTTCCGTTCAGCAAAACAGCTGGATAAAATATTAGATTCACTTAGCTACTGAACTAGCCAGTGAGCAAGACAGGCCAAATGGCCTCCTGTCCTTTGTAGATGTTCTTATGTTTTGCATTCTCCTTTCCTTACAAAAGTGCCCAGAAATGCATGTGTGTCACAAGAAACTAAAGGCAGTAAAACATGATGATATAAATGATGGTAAAGCAGAGTATACCTGGGCAAAACATGATATAAAGTCTGGTTAAACTAAGCAAAATATAGGCTACAGCCATGGGAAATTTACAAGAATGTAATTTATTTTAGTAAAATTTCATCAGGGCTGGCCCAAGCTGATGTCTGTATTATAAATATATTATATGCAGAGGGTCATTAAAATTTTAACAAAAAATAGTTGCATTTTTAATGCCTCTCAGTACATTTCTATAGACTGTATACAGTCTGGGCAGAATCACTCTTTAAAAGCAAAGTGTTGTAAGTAAAGGATTACATTCCAAAAATCAATAAACAGTAGAACTAGTATCAAACAAAAGTCTGAAAGTTAAATAAAGTATGCCTGTGTTGTACACAATGTTTCAATGATCAAAAACATGTGTTACAGGATATTGCAGAAAAAAGCCCTTCTTCACCTGTGTAGAAACAAATGTTGGCAGTGCATTCAGATTACTGTAGTACTACAGATGAATTAGCATTATGTAAAAGAAAGATGATTGTCAAACAATCATACAATATCTACTAAGTTTAATAAACAGGAAACTATCATTGTTGGAGACCTCAACTGTGCATAAGACCCGCGTTTCCAAAACCAGGCTCTGTGGTTATGCAAATGCCATAAATTTATAAGACCATAAATATAGAAGTAATAAAGATAAACATAATAGCTTCCCTGAAGCTTTTGTCAGAGATATTCATATATCAATATCATGAATTAACCCTGCAGAGGCTGGCTGTGGCAGATGAGTTTTCGATAATGTTAAAAACAGTTGTTTTTGATCGGCAATCCTGTCAATGTATCCTGTAGACAGTGTTAGTACACATTGCCTTATATGCACTCTTTATAGGAATGCTTATTAGGAAGTTGTCTTGGATATTAAGTTTGTCTAGACAGGTATGCAATGTGGGCTGAGTGCTTAGGAGCTCATCACCTTGGCCAGACCCACATATGGGAAAGTGTCCATGGTCATCACTGTCTCTTCCCCACTCCTGTTCTCCAGCTGTCCCTTCAGAATCCGGGCTGCTGTTAGGGTGGTGATGCCCATTCCTGTTGGCACAGCAGAGGGGCACAGTGAGCAACAAGACCTAAAGCATGGTGTGAAGGGCATTTCTTAAAATATTGTTTTTCTGTAGGATTCCAACTCCTGAAAATGTTTAAAATTGAATAAATTATAGGATTACTAAAATAACACACTTAGAAACTCAGTAAATCAGCTGAGAGTGATGCCAAAGATAATCCATTAAGATAGGAAACTGACCACTGCACAGCGGTGTTAATTTGACACAAGATTAGTTTTAGATTGGATTGAAATGTTTTATTGTTGTTTTTTTAAATCCTCCTGGGCAGTCTGACTAAAGCAATTGCAATATGCAACATAATTTGTTTTGCAACGTCTACAGTATTTCCTTATTTCTGACACTCTCAATTAGTAACACAATAATATCAGAACAGGACAACTTTCACAATTTCTTTGATCCATGCTGTGTTTACTGCACTGTCAGAATGTAATCCAATTTTCCAAAATTACATTGCAGATTTTCCTGTGAGTGCTCCTGAAGAGGAGGAGATTTGGAATGTTGTTTTCCTCAGGAAGCATGTGGAAGTCTCTCTGTGAAGGCCACTCACCATCTCCAAGGAAGAGAAGGATGTTTTTGGCCACATTGGTGTTGTGATGAAGGCTGAGGGCAGCTTGGAGTGACTCCTGAGCCTGACGTCTCCAGAAGGCAGGATCTTCCTCATCAGCTGTGCACCATGATTGCCCAAGATATGAAGAAACACACAACTGGACTGAGCAATACGTATCTCTCTCACTAACTGACCAAAACACATGCTAGATCACTCCGAGTATACCTTGGAAATTTACCATAATATTATAACCCTATCATAGTTGTCTTAGAATCAAATAGGAGTTTGAAGATTGGCAGGCAGCAGTGCAGTGTGGAGATGTAGCTGTGGTTCTGGAGACATAACTAGAAGGTTGTGGGATCAACTCTTGGGCAGAAAACTGCTGCTGTACCCTAAAACAAGGCACTTCATTCAAATTGATCCAGTAACACACCCAAATGTGGAAGTGGCTAACAATGTAAGTTGCTTTGGATAAATCAGCTAAATGAATATTAAGACCAATTGTCAAACAGTATGTCTCAATGAGCTTGTGTTCTATTTTCAAACAATTTACATGATGAATTGTCTTAAACAGTAGTGTCCTTAGTTTATCAGCATTGATGGTTTAAAGACATTCTATGCTGGGCTGATGCTCTCCAGGGGACAGGCACTTCACTACCACACAGTGGAAAATACCCACACTCTTTGGAAGAGCAACAAACAAACAAATTACAAGTTCTGTATTGTAAAATGTTTGCTTTCGTTTTCCCAGATAATCAAATCCTTTACAGAAGTGTTCTTTAAACACCATATTGAAGATGATTAAATATGAACAGCCTTCATCAGCCTAGAAAAGAAGGTTGCTGTGCTGTGCAGGTGCGAGGCGGGTGCTGAATTGCCTACCTGGAGCAGCAGCCCCTGTTGCAGACAGGCCACTCAGCAGACACAGGCACAGGGCACAGAAGCTGTAGGACTCCATGCTCTCAGTGAGGACAGTCCTACTGGCTTCCTGGTTGGAGAGTACATATATACCTCTTTGACATTATCACCTAGGCTATTTATCAGGGCACAATCATGGAGCCATAAACACAGTGTACAGTACAGCAGATAGCAACAGGCAGGAGGAGGCAAAGCTCTGTCAGAACACTTTCACCTGGACTTTCCACTGCACTAACTCTTTATCGGACTGTTCCGTAACACACTTTTCAAACCAAGAACAATAGCAGGAACTATTCCACACTGACGCAATACTTGGGGCAAATTAATACAGAGCCAGGCACAGAGGCACTGCAGTATGACGATGGACAGCCAAGCAACAAAACACACACAAATTCTCTTGTCGGCTTGGTCTTTACATCCTGCTGGACTTGACACAGATGCTCAGGCAGAAGGCTGGGATTCAGCAGAAGCACATAAGTGTTGTGGGAGTAACTGGACAGTTGCACTATTTTTCACAGAAGATGTTTCTTGTTAATATTAGATTACATGTTACATAAGCATAATCTTCTCAGTCAGCCTATGCAGACAGTTAAGATAAGGGATGCAAATTTCCTTTCTAAATTATTAACTGTGCTGCTTTTTGCTAATACAGCACGACTCCTTGATATAAACCAAAACTAATTAATGCAATCATTGATCAATAATGAATAACTTGAACGAGGAACAGAAATCAGAAGGCTGAAGTTGAAAACATGAATCGTGTAGCTGAAATGCTGAGCCTGTGTTGAAACAAAAACTAAAAGCTAGAGCAGCTGGTTTCTGTGTGCATTAGAGACAGTGACTACAAAAAGATAATTCTGAATAATTATTAAAAATCACCAAGATACACAAAATGCTCAAGTGCAAATCAATTGGAGACACTTACCTCCAAACTCAAACTCTAAACCCAATTAAATTGAGGCTGCTTTTTCCAGCCACTGAAAACCAGACATGCACCTATATTCTCCTTACTCTCCATCAGCTAATTAACAACCCCAGGTGACCACAAATCAATGATCAAACATACAATCTTGAGGAGGTGTCAAAATGTAGTCAGAGATAAAATAAGTCTTTTTGCCATGTCTGAGGTCTGCAGTTAAATAGCAATGAGCCTTCTGCAGATGATGATGTCACCCCCTAGGAACCCACTTAAAGCTGAATTTTTCTGAGGCAGGAGGTCAGGCCTTTTGGTGTAGGGGAATTTTCTGCTTTCAGGGAAACAATGCTACAGTATGTGGCTCTGAAATCAGGGTGCCTTTGAGCAGCTGTGATCAAATTCCAGTGAGGGCCAAGAGCTGCACACTGATGTCACATTGGCACTGTTGTAACAGAAGAAATAAGGTTCTTGATCCCGAGATGAAGTAAAACAGATGAGTTTATTGCATGCAAGGAACAATAAAGCCGAAGTCTTGTTTCCCGCAAGAAACAACAAAACCGAAGTATTGTTCCCCTTACTGTTACAAACTTTTGGGTTATATAGTGTTTTCTTCTCCGTTTCTGACGTCACTCGGTCTGATGGTAAAGAGGGGGGTTGATGGTATTTGGCCAGTTTACGATGTTCTGGACAAATGGTCAGTTTAACATTACACCCAGGGGGGTTCCTAGCTTGCATCTGCAATCCTTATCAGTTAACCCCCTTTCCTGCCATAAACCCCAGCTTGTGACTTAGAAGTCTAAACCCCCTACAGAAAGGATTAAATTCAAACCCCCGTCTTCACATCTTTCTTCAGCACCATGCCGTGGACAACAGGAAGTGAAACCAATCAGTCGCTGAGGAGGAGATTAGAAGAGGAGAGTGGCACTGAGCCTGTTACAGAAGCTGGTGTCACTCCCTTGGAACCTGGATGGCAACCTGGATCTCACACGTTGGCAGGCCTTGCTGTCTAGTCAGAGGAAACGTTCTGAGGGCTGGAGAGCTGCGAAAAAGTCCTCAGTGCAGGTACCACACTTGTCATTCATGGAGTTCAGTAACAGAGTGTCATCCCACACTGCCGCTTCTGGCCCTTCTCCCAGCCATGCAGATCGTGACTTGATTCCTCCCAGGAAAAGCACCAGCAGCTGTGGTCGGTGTGAAAGGGCTGCATGTGATGATGCTACAGTACATACAGGCTGTAAATAGAGATATCAAAGAACGCCAAACAGAACTCTGCTAGTCACATCCCAGCCTTGTTAAACCAACATTGGATGAATGGCTTAATATTATCATCATAATTAATATTTTTAATTAGTCTGCCCAGGAGATCAGAGGGCTGAGTTTGCACAGCCTGTTCAATTCAACCCGAATGAAAAAAGAAATGAAAGCAAACGCAGCTGTCAGGTGTCTGATGGCAACGGTTAATCTTTATTCATTGGCGTTAATTACCAAGCAGCTTCTCGGCACGTTCTGGCGCAGTGACACAAGGGTAAGGGCGCTGAATGAAGCAAATCATAAGCGCAAGGGGAAAACTGCAGAAGCACATTTAACATTGCGATGTGTCTCCACATGGTCTTTCAGATCTTGAAATGTGCAACCCTACCTGGAAGATGCGACAGCAGTCATAATGCGCCTGTCTGCTCACCATGCACCAGCCATCAGCTGGGAGGAGAACAGAGTGAAAAAGCTAATTCATCGATGGGGATTATTATGATAGGCAAATCATAATATGGTAATTTAATGGGAAATAATGGGAAATTTGGCCAAGACACCAGGGCAACACCCCCACTCTTTTTGAGGAACACCCTGGGATTTTTAATGATTATGGAGCAACAGGACCTTGGTTTTATATCTCAAAGGACAGCACCATTTTGTACAGTATAGTGTCCCTGTCACTATACTGGGGCATTTGGACTGATACAGATGGCATGGTCCCATTAACACCTCTTCCAGCAAGAACCTTGGATTTCCCAGGAGGTCTCCCGTCCAGATAGTGGTCAGGTTCACACCTGCGTAGCTTCAGTGAGTTGCCAGTTGCGAGTTGCAGGATTATATAGCAAGGGACATTGTCTACTTGCAATCTTTTTATCCATTTGAAGCACTGTGTGCCCTATTAAACACACCCTATACACAATACAATAATAAAGACTGATTGAATGAAGTTACTGAACCTCGTGCTTTGTCATTTAGGAGGGCTATGAAACTGGGGCCGTGTTGCATGCGACTTTGCAGCAGCAACTATTCCTGTCCCTGGTCCCCATTCATTTCTCTTTAGAAAAGTATCTGCTCAACAAAATGCAGATGAAAATGGTCAACATCCTAGTTGGGATAAATAGTATGTTGGACTGATCACCCATTAACTTATCACAGACCTGAAAGGAGTAATATGTTCGACTACAATTGTCTGGAAAAGCCTCTGATTGAGGCCTCAACCACCAGCCAGACAAGAAAGGGTTAATTCATATCTGTGTAGTTTGAAACTTGAAGAGGACAAGGGTTTCGTAAGCAGATCGCCAAGGAAGCAACAGGAAAGAAATGTCTTGTTTCTCAAGATTATTATTAAGATCTTCTAGTTCCCTAACTTATTATTACAGGTAACTAGTGCCTACCACTGCACATTTTTTTTTAAATACACAAACCTTAAATATTTCATAAGGTTTTATTATTTTTCTATTTTGTTTAAGCAACAGAAAAGAAAGCCTGAAAAGGCCTTTTAATAGCTTTTAAGAAAACAAGTGAAAATAATGTAATACAATGAGATCTGGACATACACCTGATCACTTTATGATCTCTTTGTCTTGTGGGTTTCATTCCAGCAGAGACTGAACCTTTAACAGAATAATTTGCTTTATCAGACGTTGGTAGGTGGATATGTCAGGTTATCTGAGGAACTTTAGTTATGTGCGATCAGAAACTTTCTAGACCTACAAACTAAATGTAACAGGGCTGGAAATTCCCTGTTAACACATCATGATTTATCACCTGTTTTATTTATAGATTTGAGTATGACGGGTTTTAATTATTAATACTTAAGATTAAAATTGCTTCTCCACTCTGTCATCAATAAACAACAGCTGACATTTAATTAGCTGGATTATTGATAAACACGCCCCTATAAAACAATTGATGGGGGTTACCCATTTGAGGTTTCCTTAACTGCAACCAGGAAGCTTCATTGCCCACAGGGGAAGGGTGTTATTATTTGGAACTTCTGCATCTGCTTCTCCAGTCCTTGCCTTCCAGACTGTGTTTGTGCAGTTTAATTTAATGTTCATTTCATTCGGCATCAGAAAGCTGCTTATTACCGGTAAGGGGGCAGTACCCCAGAGACCGTCTGGGAAGAAGGCAGGAGCACAAGCTGGACCCAACACTGGTCCATACACCGTCCAGGCCAGAATTACATCCAGGACCCAAAAGCAATGAGGCAGCAGCATCACACCACCACACTCCCATGTCTTTTCACATCTACTGTAACGTTCTCATTTGTAACGATTTGTAATTCTGCTTTTGGCATTTACTGGGTTCGGTAATTGTGAGCACAAAGTGTTCTTACGAAACCTTGTATTTTTCTGCTGTTGAAATATTCTTACATAAAGAAAATCTTAAATCCTGTGTTTCCTTTTTGGGTCCTTATTAATAAACACCTGATTTTTTGCTTATTAATGAGGACCCAAAACCTGTTCAACCTAATTTTTTAAATGTAGTGGTCGAGTTCTCCTTGTTCCTTGTCTAAGATCTGCTTTGTGAATACATGACTAGCTGTGATATGTAGACTTTATGCAATGCGTAAAGCATTGAATTGGTATGCTCAGGGGACAATATATATTGAATAAGTGAATAAAAGTTTAATGTTATTAAAGTTATTGAAGGCACAGATGGAATAAAAACCATGAGACACCAGAGTCCATGGAATTGGCTTTGGGAAGCCAGGAAAGTGATTTACAGCAAATCCTAGACCTGGGGAAACACGATTAAGCTGTGTTTCTACGTCATACCCCCACAAAAAATCAGCAATTGTGTAAGAATGTGAAACAAGCATATGGCTTTTGATCAATTTCACTAAGAAAGGCTGTTCCAGGTTCAGACTGCTCCCCCTGGCCTAGAATGGGGTTATCCCAAGGCTCAGGGAGCAGAGGGAATTCACAGCAGCAGCAGGAAGACAAGAATTAAGTGGACCCAGGCGAGTGATGGGACTAGTCGGGGACAGGCGCTGACAGAGGGCCAAGAGGGCATGTTGGGTAAGGATGGCACAGCCGGCACTTTCGGGAGGTCCGCTATGCAACGGGAGGCATAGCGCCCCAGGCAAGCAGCATACGCCATGGCATGGGCGATGAAGGTGTCCTCATTGGTGCCCCGGAAGAGGTGCGCCCAGGGCCCGCGGGCAAACACTGGCACGTCCTCGCCGCTGTGGGTCTCCTCTATCAGCGGTACAGCACTCTGCTGCTGGTAATGATGGTCACCTGACAACAGTGGATTTGCCAGAGGAAAAAAGAGGCTCAGCAATATTCTGGAACTAATGAAGAAGAAAAACCTTTAGGCCTCTGTCATCAGCAGTAAAACACCCTATTTTCCCCAATGACTTTAATAATATACTGTGCTTTCACAATGTTTTTTCTATATTAGAGGACATATTGCATATATTCCCATTACACCACTGAATACATTTTGTTAAGCTGTCATTGTACTACTTTACATTAATGTACAGTGACATTTCCATTGCAAATCTTCATAAAGGAATGCACAACTCAGAATTTGTTTTTTTTTTCCATCATACAAGATTTGAAGTTGCTGTTTAACGTTTGTACTTTATGTAAGCCTTTATGTTCTCTTAATGTTTTTATAATGTTCTTTTAAATAATTATTTCAGCAGGATACTTGAGCTAGCTCTGTTAACTACTGTAATTTCCAGAGCCAGAGATAGCTGATTTTCTAAGTGCATTTCGAAATGTCCTTGGAATGGCAATTATATCCCATTAATCCAAGAGGAAGGCAGGCCAGTAGCTGGCATTTTCAATGCGCAAAACCACTTCTTAAACCTAAAAGGAACACAAAAATGTACCACTGGCGTGGGGGTTGGACCTAGTCTGCCAGGACACTTGACTCTTCGCCAACTGCCATAACTTCCCAGGAGCCACCAGGCTTGCTTTGTGATGTCAGCGAGACATATGGTGTTCCTCCAATCAGAATTTTCTCTTCTGTTCAGCCCTGTTGAGGGCACAGTTTGCACAGGGGAGCATATTTGCCTTTTCTCATTCTCCCTATGTAGTAATGGTGTCACTGCTGTGAGCAGAGGCGCAAAAGAAACATCTCGCATTTCATGGTGTCCATATTGGGGCTGACATAATAGAATGATGTGTGTTTAATCAAGTCCGACTCTTCGTGACCTCCTGGACTTTAGCATGCCAGGCCTGTCTCTCAACAACTGCTTCTCTGAGCTCTTGCAAATTCATATTCATTACTTCAGTAATACTATCTAGCCATCTTAACCTCTGCCGCCCCCTTCTTATTTTCCCTTCAGTCTTTCCCAACATCAGAGTCTTCTCCAGTGAATCCGGTCTTCACATTATATGGCCAAAGTTTTAGTTTTACTATCAATAGAATGATGACCACATTGCAAAAGCCTGTCACTAGTAAATTGTAAATATTATATTTTGCCATAGGTATACCATAGTTTTATTGTGGCTTCCTGGGTTTTCATTGTGTTTTAAAGCATTTACATAGTGAACATTATTGTGGAAGGAAGACATGCTCAAACCACAGGAAAACCTTGTAAAACCAATATGCAAACATGTCCTGGTACATTTATCAGGGTAAACCGTCATGTGGGCTGTTTCACAATTCAGCTCAGCTTTTGCAAATTTGAGACAGGAGGACAGCAAGCAAAACTCTTTGATTTGAACACAAATGTACTTCTGAAAGAATCATGACATGTGTAGATTGCAGGTCTTGAAGAAATGGCTGTGCTGTAATTACAGCCCTTTCTGCAGTGCCGCAGTACTGTGTGTCAACCCAGCTGAGCTTGAAGCTGGGCGGATGGAGGCAATGTCAGTGTCATTTGAAGAAAAGCTGAGCAGCAGCCATCAGCTGTGTGGCTTCCAGAGTGATGCTCTAATAGTTTTTGTCCTCATCCTGACAACCTGTCACAACAGGAAACGTTCTCAGGTTCTCCTGCTACAGACCCATGTTTGCACTGTGAGGTTTTGTCATGCCAAAATGCTGAATTGGAGAAGGGATCTGTCCCATTAACTCCTTTGGGTTGGTTCTGTTGTTTAAAGAAATGACACTTACTGGTATTGTACATCTGTGGGTTTCGTCGACTGCCATTGACCAGACTGAACCCCGGACCATTCCCGTAGCTCAGAGCTGTGTAGGGCATCCCATCAACATCACTCACCTGGTACCCAAACCCTAGAGGAAGGAGAGGGAGAGAGAGGGGGAGATTCCAGTAAGGGAGAGTTAGACAAGGTGAGAAAGAGTAACAGGAAGAAGGAATGGAAAAAGGCAGTGGCAGAGGAAGAGAGAGACAGAGATGGAAGAAAATGAGGAAGAAAGAGGGAAGACAAGGAGAAAGGGAATGAGACAGTAAAGGGAAAAAGTGGTTACAGAAAGAAGAGAGTGAGAAAGAAGCAGAGGAGGAAAGGGGAGTGTGGGGGGAGGTGTTAGGGAAAAGGAATGAGATTCCACTGACACTGTCCATGTCAAGGTTTGTCAACAGCCTGACTTGACGTGTTCACAATGAAAAGAATTTCATGTTTAATATTTTTATATTTACTGTTCTCCTTTCCCAAACTTTCATTAAAACAATGAAAAGAATTTCATGTTTAATATTTTTATATTTACTGTTCTCCTTTCCCAAACTTTCATTAAAGCCATTCATTGAAAAATACTGCAGCCACGAATGTAGGTCAGGTCAAACAAATAGAGACAGTGACGAAGTTCTGTAACACTGGTAAGGGAAATACAAGTTTCACCCCATTTCTCTCCAGTGCAAGTCTGTTCAAACAAGCTCTTATTTAGCTAAGAGATATACAGATACAAGGCCAATTCAACAGTTAAGAGACCATTAAATAATCAAAGTCCTAGACTGGGACAGTCAAGGGTGCTGACCCACTTCCTATAAAATACTGCAGACATGGAGACCTGAGATTTAAAGTTTAGCTATTCGTTGCAACATGTTTAATGGGACTCATTTTTGGATTCTGCAAATTCATAATTTGCAGTTCAAAGCATAACTGAAGTTTTTACTTAAATTCCTATTTATTGTTAGTTACTCTTTAAAAGTTTATTTTTTCTTTAATCTTGCATTAAAAGCAACATAAAATTATTCTAATTACTAAAAACGTCAGTATTAACTGAAGTAACTATTTGCCAAGTAAAACAATTAAAGTTTGGGTTCTTTATTATGTCAATTAAGGGTTTAGTTAATTGGGAGCTCTGGACCAAAGCTAGTCTGCCAGTGGTTGCAATCACTGTACCAAAAATGGGGTTCCCTCGGTCCGTGTACCCCCCCAGGCTGAGCGTGTGGGAGTGGTCAGCAGACACCACCGTCAGCGTGTCGCTCTCACTGGTCAGCAGAGCCGCCCGCTCCACAGCCTCATCAAGCAGCATCGTCTCGTACAAAGCCAGCTTGGCCTTCCCTTGGTGATGACCTGGGTCAATCTGCCCACCTGGAGGGATGGCAGGGGGAGAGAAGGAAGAGGGACTGAAGAGAGACTATGCTCAAGCATAACATACTGCACTTAACAGCTCTGCAATCAAACTACACCTGCACAAAGCACGGTGTGATCAGGACTTTCCTCTTGATCAGTACAGACACAAGGGACTCCAGACCTCGGGGTCCAGTTACTGAGATTTCAGAGAACAAGCCTGCCTACAGATCTCACAGAAAATAATGGTTGGAGGACTAATATTAAAATTAGGAATACATCAATCCTCAAGAATACATCAACCTGCTGGAGGCAGGAATATTATTTATCTCTATCATCAACAAATCTGCTTTACTTAGACTGTGAAAAAGACAGAGCCTTGGTGACTTTCTCCATTTAGTTAACTCAATTGTTGCACACTGAGCCATGAAGTGCCTTCAGTGTAGATGAGGTTGCTTGAGTGAACTGTATACCCAACTTCACCATGGGGAAACTGCACTTCACTAGTCAATGAATTGAGCTGACCACTATTTCATAAAAGTGCATTGGGTGCCTTTGCAATAAAAAAATACCTTTATAAATGTGATTAATATTAATTATTATAATTATTACAGACGGACAGAAAAGGGGGACCCATTCTGCAATTAAATTAAACAGGATTAAGAAGAAAGCCATTCTTTAGTAAACTGTTTACCATTTTAACCTGTGGGTCCGTAACTACTGCAAAACCAGTTTTAATTAGTAATGACTCTCATTTGAGTGTGCAACATTTCAACCGCTAATACACAAGAAAATCACTGTAGAAATTATCTCCCAGTCCATCATCTAGGCAGCTCCTAGGAAATCCAGAGTAATCAAGCAAATGGATACTTGTCACTCCGCAATGCTGACAGCTTTTCAAGCCACCCTGATAGCTCAGGCCCTAGTGGGCACTCCATGAGGGTCCCAGGGGTGACGCCCACCTTCAACAAGCAAGAAGAAGCCTTTGGGGTTTTTGCGAAGGATTTTCAGCGCCACATCTGTCATGTCTGGGAGGGATGGGTCAGTGGTATTATTGCGTTCCAGTTCAAAGGACATGTCCCCTGGCTCAAACAGAGCTGCAGACGCAGAAACAGGACAATACAGCACAGACTGCAACTGCCATCACAGTACAGCCTCACTAACACTCTACCCTAGAAGAAGACCGAGGACTATTGGCATGTCTTTACACCAAGGCAGGGTGTATCTGGAGCAAGCTGTTCAACAATGTTGCAGAAACTCATTAGATCTGATCCTTCGAGAGACTGCTGCATAGATCCTCATATCGATAAATTACTAGAAGCTAAATGATATTCTCTCATTTGTGCATTTCTTTACAGTAAATTACTCAATACCCTTCTGTGTTTAATTTCTGATAGTAAATGGATTCAGAAACAGACATTTTATTACATTTATCACAATATATTATTACCCAAACAAGCAGAAAATACCTCCTGAGCTATATTAAATAACGTTGGAGCATGCTTTTAAAAGCCAAGCGAGAACTGTATTCAGTTGTTCAGGTTTCTTGAGCACATTGACTGTACAATATCTCCCTCTTGTGGTCAGTTGATGGAAATGCAATTATCTGAAATAGAGGCTGGTCTTGACACCTGTGCATGTAAACCTCCTACCAATTTGAATCTACAGGCTCAACCTAGGGGACTGAAGTGATCTTTGAAGGAAATAAGAAATCACTCTCTTTTTTCCTTCTCACAGCTTCTGTTTTCTGGCAGGGTGGGTAAGGGAGTGAGGTCTCACCCCCTGTTTTGGAGAAAGGACCTACACAATCTGGCCAATGGTGAATGTTTTCTAAATTGCGTCATCTAAATTCAAACTGAAGGGGCTTGTGCCTCCTTCAATTCTTCCAGTAGAAACACTCTTGTCTACAAGTCATAACCTGAATAGTTCAGAGTTGTACTGCAAAACTGTGAGCATCCCAGTACAGAAGCATGAAATAGGCCGTACTCCAGGAAACCAGCTCTAGAGTCTGGACACTCCAGTCTTTCACATCTGAATTCTGAAGTACAGACTATGAGAATTACTTTCATACAATTTCTTTTAAATTCCTTTCAAATAAAGCCCCCACCTAGCAAATAATCTGTCTTGTCTGGGTCCACTCTGTCTAGGTCAGCCTTGTTCCACACATAGGTGGCATTCTGGAAGACAGAGACATGAACGTGAGCAGCATGTACGCACACAAAGGAGCAAGCACAAAAATGCTCAGACATGTACACACACAGAAACACCTACTCTCTCTCTCACCTTGCCCGGTTTTAGATCCTTCCATTTTTGGATCAGATTCACACCATCTAACCGGAGGCCTTGGGACCTGGAATCACTGGGATATTCAGGGTCAGGGGTTGCAGCGGGGGTCATGTACTTGCGCCCGCCCCCCATGATGACCTGGACAAGAAGCACCCTTGATTACAATGTGACAGCTTTTACTCTGTGTGGGACAGAGAGGCCCACTTGTCTCATTACTGACTTTTTCCAGATTTCTCGCTTGGACTTATTTAACTCATTAAACCTAATTTAACTTGCCTATGACATACAGTAAGTTGCTGGTCATTTCACGAGAGCTAGAATTTGTGCTTCGGGTGGAAGTCTGGGCTATCTTCATGTGAGTCTACAAATCAGCTTGCTCTTTTTCTGTCTCCCAAACTCCTTCCCCATCCCTGCAGCCCTCCCTTCACTCTTACTCCTTCTCCTCTGTCTCTCTCCCTTCTCACACTCTCCATTCCTGCCCTTTACTCTGCTCTACCCTATATCAGCAATGATGTGTATTAACACGGGAGCAAAGTCTGGGACGCCATCCTCTCTGTGGCCCTTCCTCCTTCAGCTGTCTCTCCCTCTTCTTCTTCCTCTCTCCCTATGCTCTCTTCTTCCCACTTCCTCCCCCCAAACCCTAGTTCCATGTCAGGGATGCTGTGTGTAAGTGAGTGCCCCTATTTCTTTCAATGTCTTCCTCTGTTTTCCCTCTTTTCTCTTCCCAACTCAATCCCTCCTTCCCTCCCCCTTCTGTTTAATATTACCTCTATGTCTGGAATGTTGTGCACAAGTTGGTGGGCGATGTCCTTGCAGCCCTGCTGCCTCTGTTCCGCTGGCATGTTGGCATCGCTGTACCAGTAGCGGTTGGGGGTGTGTGCGTAGGCAGGGGCCAGAGTGGCGTGCTGCACCCGCACGGTGGTCACGAAACCTACAGACTTGCCTGCAGATTGAACAAGGAGGAAGACAGAGAGACAGTGGGAGAGAAGGGATGAGAGTGAAGGGTAAGTCGGTTAAGAACAAATTCTCATTAACAGTGACACGTGTTAAACTGGTCGCCCAAGAGGTTCACATGACTATTGAAACCTGTCAAGAGCAAACATCAGGTGGCAGTGTGGAGGTATGGAGGTGTGGAGGTGTGGAGGACTGGTTAGGGCTCTTGACTGATCCTTCATGGGTGTAAATACCAGGATGGCACTGTTCTTGTACCCTCAAGAAAGATACTTTTCTCAAATTGTTCAGCCCCATATATATGGGCATCAATGTCAAACGCTCAGAATATACGTGTCAGACAGATAAATGAACAAACTGCTAACTCTCATGGCAGCAAATGATGCCAATGTTCCTGCATGAAAACACCTGGCAGACCCGTCTGAGGTGTACAGACAGAACTAGGAGATCCACCAACTGACAAACTTGAATTCAGGAGGGACAAAACCATCAAAAACGGATGCTTTTTGAATGACTATTGGGTGTTGAGGTGTAACGAGTCATGCCTGAATCCACTTGGTGAAGGGGTAGCTTCCTGGCCATAGGACTAGGAAGCACAAAGGAGTTAAAGAAGTGGTAGCTGTGAGGTGGAGATGGATGGGGTGGAGGAGGGATGCCCGAGACAAATCCAAAAGGAGGTAAATCAGGTGTAAAGTGCCTTTCACAAAAGTCCATCACAGGAGCCTTTATTGAATAATACAGAAGTAGAGAATAAGTAGAGAAACAGGAACTATAGACCATGTGGACAAGGAGGAGAGGAAACCAAAGACTCCCATTAGGAGTTTTCCATTCTTCCAGATGGGTGGTGAAACTGGAAATCATAACACCTTGCTATTTATTTGCTTTTTCTAAATACTTTTTGCCCGCTCTTCTCATTTGTTGATCGTGTCTTTTTTTTTTAACTGATTTATTTCTTGCTACCGTTTTTTGGTCTGTTCACTTTAGGATGTTTTATCATGAAAAGCTCCATATACTTTTATGTAAATTGTATTTACGTTATATTTAACAATTGCAATATTATTGTAATTATTAATTTCCAGTTGTGTGACCAGGTACTAGTTTCATTGTTGATCCTCAACAGACTATTTCAGGATCAGCACAGACGAGCAGGTGAGAGAAACAAGTTGACAGTGTTCATTGAACCCTGAAGAATCAACAATCAAGAATGTTTTAAGGTGCTGTACACAATAACCCATGGAATAACCTAATTTCACATTTTTTCAGCGCAGCACTGCTTTTTTGTCTGTAAACACAGCAGGGCCTCCTGTTCTGTGTACCTGCGTCCTTGGCCCAGCGCAGGATGGAGGTAACGTGCTGCCCATCGGAGGCGTTACAGCGGTCGTAGGTGGCGCCAGCGCTCAGTCCTGCCGTGAACTTGTTGGTCTTGACTCCACACAGGAAGGCCGTGGCAGCGCAGGTGCTGTCAGCGATCTGGGCATCTGTACAGTACGTCTGCACTCAGGTAAAAACACACCCATTTACCATATTTATTAATTGAAAGGAAAATTGGCAACCTTCATTACTATATAGACACATCCTGCAAATCATGAACATTTTTTGTACTTAGTTTGATAAATCTTAACCGCTGTCTTAGTCTCAGGTTACAGGAGCAGGAATGTTTGACATCACCATGACTGTAGCATTTTTAACCATCTAAGTAAGGAGAAGTCTGGGTTTTCAATACTGCCATGGTGAGGGTTCTGTTTCACGCTGGGATTTTGTGGCAGACCTCACACAAGGTTTGTTCTATTTCTCTATTTTAAATCTATACCTTTTTCATTCAGCAACATAGCTTGAGAGTGAGCTGGCCTGATGAAGAGAAACACTTCTCTTGTGAACTCAGAAATCAAAAACCAAGGCTGCAAAACATGCTAGATTTATGATTAAAAAGAAGCCAAAGCGAGTCTCTCCTTTTGCTGTGGCATAGTTGAATACTTCTGAGTTAGTGTGTGAGCTTGACTAGGCAGCTCATAACAATGGGGGGGGATCATAGATTTGAGGCTCTGCTGCAACATAAATGCACCACAGAAACTGACACTGCTTATAATTCATTAGAAGTGAGTCATTACAACTATCTGTTCAAACATATGGTCTGTGAACCTTTTTTGCTCCACATTGAAGCTGACTGAGATCCTTAAAGGGTAAGCTGTACTACTGCATACTAACTAGCTCTTTCCTTCTCCAACTCCTTTGAGCCAATCCCCACACCACAGCAATGGACAGGCACAACCAACATGGAAAAACCAAAAAACCACACAACTACTCCAAGCCCATCTCGAGACTAACTCTCCTCTCCTAAAGCATTATATCCTTCCAAAGGTCAGGAGAATATTCCCCCTGTCACTGACAGGCAGTCCACCGCCCACCTGAATGGGAAAGAGGATAATGAAGAAAGGGGACAAAAGAGTATTTCTCCCAGCTGGCTCAGCGGTGGTGAGGATCTCACCTTGGAAAGGGCTGTGTAGGGGAAAGTGTCCATGGCCAGTGTGAACTCCTCACCGGTGCCGCCCCTCAGCTGGCCTTTCAAGATCCGGGTGGCAGTGATGGTGTTTAGGCCCATCCCTGCAACAGCCATCCCCACACTGTGAAAGCTACTATGTGACTGTTAATGCCACGTCTTTCAGTCTGATTCCTGCTACAATCTAACAGCAACAGGTAAGTCAGAAGAATTCTTTGCACACATGAAGCCCTGCTTCCAAATGGATTCATCCTGGGACTTTATACTTATTACACTTACTATTATTTCAATAATACTTCAGAGCATCAGCTCTGATATTCTTCTGTCTGAATGCAAGGTGACAAGCCTGCCAGGAGTATCCGTTTGCCTGCGGAGACACCTGATACAACATTTGTCTTACTGGACTCCTGAGAGTCTCAACCAGTCAAAGGACCTGCACTGAGTCAGATAGAGCCCTGTGGTCCATATGTCACCAGTTCATGCCAATGGGGACTATAACTAGTTCAGGAGTGGGGTTGGAACTAGTCAAACAGGGCTGTGGCCCCTGCAGGCTGTGTATTGATGTCAGAAAAAGATTTGTCAGCAACTCCTCCAATCAGTACTAGCTTTTATCTAAGGTGCCGTGGAACTAGAAAAGTGAAATGACAAATGGCTCCTTAGCCGGGCATATCAACATGTTTCTTTCTCTTGCATGTGGCGTAGGAGTTGCTGTCACAACTGCATACTTTAAATTGTAGCAAAATGCATTCTCAATCCTCGAGACTCATCAGGCTGGAGTATATTAAGCAGAAGGAGGGTATGGGACTCCCCCTGGGATGGGGGTTTACTCCATCACAGGGTTATCCATGAGCAATGTTGATACCCGTTGGTAGAGTTGTGTGGACAGATGTCAGTTGTGCATCTATGCAGAGATTGTGGTAAAATACTTTGCTCAGAAGGTACAACAGCAGTGTCCATAACTGGGCTTGAACACAATATTTCAGTCATGAGTCTAATCCACTAACCATTGCTAGATATTGCACCCTAATCTAAACTGGCTGAATGCAGAAATGAAAATAGTGATTCTAAATGAAAAGTAAATTCTGTATTTCTGTGCACAATCAAGCACGTGAAGTAGTTTGATTTGGATCAACATTATTGGGAACTGAAAGTAAAAAAAGTATAAAAGTCATCTTCTCCTGGACAGCTTCCTTCCACCCCCTAGGGGACACCAGCCCTGGCCTGTGCTGTTCCCGAGAGGCTGCCCTCACCGTCTCCGATGAAGAGCAGCAGGTTTCTGGCTGTGCTGGTGGAGTCTCGCTGGGACAGCCTGCTCTGGAGGCGCCGCTGAGCCAGATCAAACCAAAACTGGGGCTGCCGCTCCTCATCTGATCCCCACAAGACAGAGACACATACAGATGCTGAGGATACTGAGCGCACAACCACCCCCACATCTACAAGAGCCCTGACAGTCACAAACCGACAAGGAGTGCTTAGAGAAAGACAGAAACACAGACTTTCAGAATTGCACAGTCAGGACAGTAGAGTCACAGAACGTGCCGACGCATTGTAAAATTCATTCTAAAGAAATTGCATGAATAAATCCAGACAGAAACAAATTAGGCATGAAAAGACTTCATATTTAACCCAAATTAATTGCATTTACATAGTGCTTTTCAACCAACTGGTGTCCATCCACAGTGAAGCCCTGCTCTGTGCCCTGTGCTTCGAGGTTAGGCTCTGGGCTGCCACAACTCTTACCACAAACAACTGGCTTTCTGGTAATGGATGCATGATTATCATCTAATTTGATCAAAATAATAGAAATTTCCACTAGTGTGTATAGAGTTAAAACATTGGAGCAAATGTTTGTATCTGCAGCTAAAGACTTTGAATCAAAATGTTCCAAACAGCCTTCTTTTTGTTTGTAACCTTCCTTGTCTTCTTCTGGAAGCTCTGGGAGTGCCCTGTGCTCATCCTTCCCTGTCAGGACCTGCACTGCACACAGCAGGCAGACAGTCTCATGGCCCTCAGGGATGCTGGATCTTCTGCTGCTCCATTTCAGCTTCAACCCTCAATTAACGGATCTCATTACTGGCCTGGCTGGACATGTTTAATCATTTTTCAAGGTCTTTGAAAGTTGCCCATTTCTAAGAGTCAGACTACAAGGTAGAGTAGCCGTAAAACTTTCAGGCTTGGATCGAAGAGATGAGTTCACGCAGTGCATGAAATAATTAGGACCTCTACTATACTCCAACCAGAGGAGGCTGCCCAGAAGAGACATGGAGTATCTCCTCAATTGTAATAGAAGAAATGGAGTGTATTGTGTTTGACACACAAAATGTCATACGTCTGCCATCAGGGATGTGTGTGTCATGGCTTTTTGTTTCAGTTCTTCCAATAGTGTTTAGCCCAAACTCTTAACTAAGTTATCTTTCTTCATGTTAAAGAAAGATGATAGACCACATGCTGTGTGGATTTTTTATTTAGCTGACTTGCAATAAGAGTCAGGAGACACAGTGGTCCCCCGGGTGAGGGGAAGACAGATTCCTGCTGGACTCCCCCAGCTCAGGTTGGTCAGACTTAGCTCCTGGTGACCAGCAGAACTTTTCACCCTCCAGCACACCCCGATTCCCCACTCAGTTAGCTGGTCTGCTTATTTAAACAATTGGAAAAAACATTCCCATTAAAGTCTGTATTGGAAAAAAAAAACTATGGAGCTTCTGTACCCAGAATTAACAATACCTTCTAGGCCATCTGGTTTAAGATGGTAAAAATGAATGGCTGTCTAGTCCAATTGTCACTAATGCAGTTCAATAAAAGCTGAAACCCTCTGAAGCACTGTTATAAATTCTGGGTGCAGTGCCCTGGCCAGTGAATGGCAATGAGAGTTCGGCTCTCAGCTGTGCTCTGACAGCACTGTCACACCTGCTTTCCATTGCATCAAGGCAGATCCAAGTGGGAAGCTTGATCCTAGAAATAGCCCAGACCGGGAGAAAGCAGCTTTATCAAGACACATCTGAATAGACAGCCCTGACCTGGAAACAAGTGTCATACCAAATCAGATCGGGGTGGACATCCTGATCTTGCAAACGGTAGTCTCCCAGTAACACAGACCAGTCCCGACAACCGCAGTCTTACCTGGGAAGAACACTGTAGCCGCAAAGGAAAGAAAGATGCAGCAGCAGAGGCAAAGGACGAGCGTCGAGACCGGCCGCATGACTCCCGACGGGCACCTGGACTGCACTGGCACCCCCCAGGGGCTCCCTCTTATGGCCTCCTGAGAAAGCTGTAGCGTGACAGCCCGAATGAAGCAATCGGCATAGTTGGGATGCAGAGCACAATGAGGCCACTGCTATCAAATAGCGTGTCCGAGTAATTCCATTAGCCCGCTTACAAAAACAAGTGGCACAGGGAAGTATCCCCTGTCATGCCATTGATGCTTGAGAGTAGACTGCACATTCCCCATGGGCTAGAGTTTCAAGACCATGCCTAGCTGTTTGTTAGTCACCCACACAATTATTAACTACCCCCAGCAATGACCAGGAACCTGTGGCAAGAATCCCACTTTCACACTCCCTTTCCTCTAACCCCAACAACACCTTTCTTTAAGAAATTTTCCTCTTACTCCTTTTTGTGATATTTGAAGACTTTGTGACAGATAAATGGTCACTCTGTATGTGTTCTTAAGCACTGCACTATTACAGCACACGTCCCAAAGAAGAAATGAGATGTGCACTTTCATTTGCCAAGTTTTTTTGTAAAAATGCATTTGGTTGCTATACACATGGGTGAATCACAAACGGATGATGGGTCTAAATATTATTTGGGAAACTTGCTTAGCAGTGGAGACGGTTTCTCCATTCTACCTGAATTCTAAAATCATGTTCAAGTTAAATAAAGCGCATGTTCTTCACACTGTTTCTTTCCTGTTGTGCTGGACGTGTATCTGGTTAAAATGCCAAAATGCTTGCGAACTCAGCCCTGGTCCTGCTATGACAGTTACAGTCGCAGTCACAGCCCTCTTACAGGAAGGCTGTAGAGCTGAGACTTCCAGCCTTCATTCTGGCAGAACTCCATGTCTGCTGGTTTTTCAATCACTTTAGTGAGCAATTAAATATACAGTGCAGTTGTTGGGTACATGACTTTTGCACTTGTTCAAGCTTCTAGCAAACCGGCCTCGTCACCGCAGATAGATCACTAACCTTGACTGTCTAGTTCTAATTTTAAACAAGAAAATAATTAGAAAAAAAAATTGTTAGACCAGGAACTGCCTTTAATGAGAAGAATCCTCAATATGCCAGGGACAGAGTCCTGCTACATACGACAATGAACCCTTATCTGAAATTTTTTTTTTCCCTTTTTGAACAGCTTTCCTGAACTCAGAATCACTTGGTTCTTTGCTATCCACCACCAGAAAAATCAGATCTGACCAATTTTTATTTATTGTAAGCTGATGGACCATCAGTTAAAGCATTAAAAAACATGCCTCATTTTCAAACAAGCTCAACAGGTGGAATAATCTCAGTCAGACATTTGTAATCTTATGTTTTACTGAAAACAACAGGCCTGGTTTATCATACAGTGCTATGGTTTTTGAGCAACTGTGGCTCTGGGACCTATAACATATTGGGCACCTGAGGACTAGCAGTAAGGTCTTGGAGAGATGATCCATTTCTCTGGTCTCAGGTTCACTCGTCCAAGTGCAGGTCACTCTATAAAAAGCAACGATCTCCCACTTAAGTAGGCAAGAGCTCAATTGCAGGTCAGTATTACAGGCTGCCTGTTTCCAAAGATTAGAAACATGTGGATATTGATTAATTAAACAAGCCAACTGTTCAATTAAGAGAACTCTGGGTCCTTGAAGGCACAAGAATATTTAGATTTTGATTTCAGTAACAAATCAGCTGCATTATTGGTTACTATTCTTCCATCCGTAGACTTATTGAACGGGCCCTGGAGGACCAGGCCTGGTAACCCTGCTATCAGGCATGGCAAAGCTCCATCTGTCAGATGAACAATCCAAACTCCTTCAGTAGGGTCCCAAATTAATGCAGACAGGGGGAGGAGAGAGCAATGCATCCCATCATTATCAATCCATTGATTTTCTAACTGCTTTATCCAATACAGGTCATTGGGGAGCAGAAGTCTATGTCAGCAAGCAATCAGCACAAGATTCCAGATACCAGTTTATTGCAGGATACACATAGAAACAAAACGCAATCACATCAGGGATAATTTTTCAGGAAGGCAATTAACCCATCAGTACGTCTGTGGACTATAGGAAGAAACCGGATCCTGAAAAGGAAACCAAAGTGAACATGAGGAGAACATGCAAACCCCAACCAGATAGCATCCCAGGTCCATAACCGAACCAAGGAGCTCACCACTGCACTACCATGCTACCCCATCCATAACTATGTAGATACGACTAGCCTGGGGTCATTAATCCTGATGAATTTAACACAGCATAAAGAACATTGATCTTCATGCTCAGACAAGTGTATGCTAAACCGGTTAGAGACCAAACATTACCAAAAGCCTAATGCTAGCCCTTACCGTATCAATGTTTTGCTCCAACAGTGAACAGATTTGCAAAAGGTCTCCAATCAGCAACTTTGGCCATATTGACTATTTTCTTAGTCAAACAGTAACCCTATTCTTGCAATTTCATGAGCCTCTTGGCTTGCACTGGAAACCCTGAAAACACATCGTAAGTTTAAACAAATACCACGTCCGCAACATGAGCAGAAAAATGACTCCCAACTCCAAGTTAATCACTGGTGCCAACCGACGTGTTTAAAAGTAATTGCCTGCTCATTTAGACTTACCCCTGTGCTCTGTTTTTGCTTTCAGACTAGCCTTAAAAAAATTGCTCCGATGACTTCACCAAACAACTTTTGTGCAGGCTCATCACAACTTAAGACTTCACTTTTATTTTTGTGTAAAACAATTAAACTGTCCGTTTAAGTTGAACAAAGGTGGAAATGACAATTAAGCATTGCTTAGTTCCAACAAGGCATTTCTCCTTCTGTGCAGTGCCATTTGGTTACATTACAGGCAACGTGAGGGCAATTCTGAAAGTCACAAATGAGTAGTGAGGACAAACGCCAATTACAAACCCATTCAATGTCTTGAGATAAAGCCAAATGTAACACTCCTGAAACAGGAAACAAATCATTACAATTAGGAAAGCTGGGAAAAAAAAACTGGGGACACTCAGGACCAGGGATAGGAAGCACTTGAAAAGAAAAAAGTTGATTAAGGAAAGGGGTTCAATATAGTAACATAGGTTAGCTGGGATAGAAACCATCAGATGCTGGAGCCCCAGCTATCGAGGAAGAGGATTCTCTGGCCTAGAAAACACAAGGACAGGGGTGCTGCTGGCTCTAGACGTCCTCCACAGTAACTCCATCAGGACAGCAGCTGAAACAGCACCCACAAGCCATCTGCTTCTACTGGAGCAACCAAAGGTTTTTGAATCAATTGTTTAAAAAAAACTTTACACTACATCAAAGTCACTCAAGTAACACTGGCATAGGAACAGAATGAGACATCAAGCCCCCCTAAGGACCATCTTCAGGGCATTCACTGTTTGGATACAGTTCCCAAAACAGCTCAACCAGCTAGAAAGGTTTTAAGTGGACTTTTTAAAAGTCGAATCTCAGTACCTGTCAGGATCAGGCTATTAACACTCGGTAGGCAACACCATATGAACCACATGAAAATCACACCTTGCCCTCACACCAATGGCTTGTCACTGAGGGTCAATTTTTGAGTTCAAATGGAGTAGTTCTTAGTATTTTGTTAAGCAAGTGAACGAGTTTAAAAACAATTAACAGCACTGAAATAAAGGTGCATACAAGCACTTAGCATCTTCCAGTGCATCACAATTAGTCTGCTGACCAACCTTCAGAAGATAAGGAAATGAGGGCTTCCACACTGTACTGCAACTTGATAGTCTTTTATTTGCAATGTTCTTTATCTTTTCCAGTTTCTGATGTGAAAAGAGGCATTAATCTTTTTAATTAAATACTTAATAAAGCAAAAAAGTATTTACAAATTTCAATTAAACTGTAATCAATGAATTCAGGTGGATAATTACAAGCACCTTCCGGTAACTCAGGGAGGGAAAAAAAAATTATAAATACAGGAAAATCTGCCACGTTGTCTTTTTTTAAAGGAGGGAAAAAAGCACAGGAAGGAAATAAAACATTTCATGGCATTACATTTTCTTTTATTTCTGGAAAACAAGAAAAATAAAACATGAGGAAAAAAAATTAATATATTTACAGAACGGTCATGAAATATTTCCACTTTACACCAGCAGAAATGTCTCAAGCTTCTGTACTGTTTATTTTTAAGATTTACTTCTATATATCTTCAAGTTTTTTTAACAATGATTCTCTGTATCTTTAAAATCCACTACAGGCTTGTTCAAGGCTGTTAAGCCCCCTGCCCCCCTCCCCCCTGCCCATTTGTTAAGTGTAGGCGAAAAAAAAAACAAAAGGGGCAGCTGTGAGAAAGGATAGTGGGCGGAGCCTCCTGGCAAATCACATGTCCAGTCCTGTCTCGACCACGCCCACAATTACGCTGTCACATGGAATCCAAGTTCCTGCTTCTCCAGGCGCATTCCCATCTCCTTCCTGGAAAGTTCCAGCAACATTGACTGTCCCCTTCCCCTTTTTTTGCATTTTTAATTTTCCTTTATATTAAAAAAACGCACTCCAATCATCCTACACCTAAAAAAAATATAATAACCACCTACATAAGTATTAGAGCGCCACATATACTGAAAAGAGCAGCCTTAGTTGATTCGATTTCTGTTCAGGATTTTATCGGACATCATGAAATGTCGAGATGCTTTAAAACAAAAGATAAAACTCTTGATACACTGAAGGAATTGCAGCCCCACAGTCTGTTTTGTCATCCTCTTTAAATTGTTTTCATTTTATTTTGTTTGTTAAAGACATTCGCCAGAAAAAAAAACTAAAAAAATTAAACGATCGTATGCCGATCTATTGGATCTCTCCAGCTGTCCAATTTGTGCCGGAGAAGGATTGTTTCTTCACCAAACTGTTAATGTAAGCCACTTTTGAAAAAGTCCTCTGCCTCTCCCTCTTGCCCTGCTCCGGCCCTCCTACTCTGCAGAGGGCGCCAGGGAGCCTAGCTGTTGTCAGACTCGTCCTCAGCCTCACGGAGCCATGTGAAGAAGGCAGTGACGGACTTGAGAGCAACACCCTTGCCCAGCTGCTCCGCTGGGTCTTTACTCGATTCCCACTTGTAGAAGGCCTCCTCCTTTATTACATCTTCATCATACAATGTGTCAAAGAACATCCGCAGCAGATCTGAAAGGGGGAAAGACCCGATATCAGAAACTGGGTTTAAAAAAAGTGACACCCCCACTTTCCACAGAGAAAACTTCTACCTCTTTACAAGCAAAAGAAAAAAAAACACCATGAGGATGCAAAATGGAGTAAAACCCAGAACTGTTCAACCTATAAAGCAAATTTGCCCTTCAATTTGCGGACATTCAGCACGTCATCTATTGCTTAAAAGAAATGAGAAACGTGTTACTTGCAGCCTAATATGTGCCATAAGGACAACACTATCCAATCTGCAGCAAACTCCTGTGATCACATCCTGGCCCAGTTTGGAAGAACATTAGGATGAAACTGTTGACATAAAGGGGCAATACTGTCCTCTAGTCCACAGTTATCTTGCCATGTTACTTCGTATCCAACAGGTGTTGGGGGCAGAGAATTTGAATATCTCCATAAAGGTAGTAGGTCTTTTCTGCTTCTAGGTGCCACAGTTTTTGCATTAGAGATGGGAGGGCTTGGGAGAAACAGACTGAAGACAGACACAGAACAACCTTCCCCAAACCCCCCAACACTCACTCGCTGGCTGCTCCAGCTTCACCATCAAGGCCTGCAGCGCATAGAGAGCCTGCAGCTCCTTCTGCTCATCTGCGAGGTACTTCTGCAGCAGCTTGGCTCTCTGCGTGATCTGCTCAGTATCCACTTTGTACGGGTTCTCATCTGTGAAGGGAGTAGAGGAGCCATTAAAACTGCGCTCTTCAAATGCGACCTCCATTAACTCGGTAAAATCTAGCTCTCAGCGCATGTACAGGCAGCAGTTCCAACGTACTGCTTCAATAGAAGTAACAACAAAACTGAGTTACAGTCTGATAAAGCCTGACTCGCAAAGCCCAAAAACCTCTGTGAAAATTAATAAGGTTTGGGGAAGCAGGCCACATCTTTAACTGCTTTTACTGTGAAACAGGAGTGCAGGACTAATGTTAACTTAGTCACCCACTCACTAACCACTCAGGCCACAGATGTCAAGTCACACTGCTCTTGAGACATAAAGAAGGAGTATTATTCATGCTTAAGGCCTGGAAAACTTTTCAAACATCTAAGTAGATACTCACAGATGATGGCAGACTGACACACTGATGTCATCACTGCTCTGATGAACATGTTGGAAGAAACCTGCTGCTCATCCAGATTAGCCTGTACAAAGAAAAAAAAGGCTGATTTCGCAATAGGAGAAAAAGGCTCTCTGATGCAATACCCTAGTCTGGATTATACTGATAACTATAGAATTGAACAACAGATAAGATCCTCCATGGCTTGATCTCAGCTCAGACTGATGAGGTGAACTCCTGCCTATTATGGGAGAAGGTGTCTGTACATCTGAGCTGGTGTTAACTAGCTACCAAATTACTGACACTGAAGTATGAATGAGTCCCGTTTGGGGAAAAATAAGTTTTATACTCTACTCATTTTTCAATGTGTACTTAACGTTCTCCATTTTACGATGACATGTGCTGTGTTAGCCTGGGTCAGGGATTCACCAGGAGTACTGGGAAGCTGCACTGTACACCAGTAGCCCCAATATGGAGGCAACAAGAAATCTTGTGTGTGTGCGGGACAGCTTTATGGCAGGTTTTTTCAACAGCAGCTTCACACACCTCAACCCAGTCATAAATTCTTTGGTTGTCTGCCTTCTCCTTAATCAGCCTCTCCAGCTGTCGGCACAACTCCTCTGAAGTCAGCTCCTTTTTGCTCATCTTCTCAGAGTCGTCTCCCAAAGTGAATTCCACTTTCTGGAAAGAGAAGGATGTAGACCTCTAAGTAAGAAGCAGGATATTTCCAATGAATAGCAACTATATGTGTGCATCTTTGAGACATTCACACACTCGTTGAATTTTATTGCATTGACACAAACCGGGAAGAAAGATATACTCTGACAGCAGGATGAGTGATATAAAAACCAGGCGTATATTCAGGTACATACTCTATTGGAAAGAAAGGGTCTCCCTCTCACCTTTTCTGTTACAAACTTATTGACGTCCTCATCCTCTGGCAGAAAGTCCTTCCAGCTTAGCCCTGCTTCTCTCCAGAGAGCTCCGGCTTTTTTATGGCTCTGAGTGGGGAGACGAGACAGCCACATTAGTAAAAGAACCCACCAGATAATTTGGCAGGGTTGGGTGTCGGTGTCCATCCCTGTTGTGAATATGAACTCTGATCTTCAGTCACATGCAGAGGCACACCAAAATCAACATACTACTTCACTCACCATTTCTTTGCACAGCAAGGACAAGATCTCAACTAACAAGAGTCCAGCCTTCCCAAGGGGAACAAGAGGCTTTGATACTTCTCTGTAAGAAACAAAGACAAGGTCAGGCTTCTGGTTAAGAGAAGCAGCAGTTAAGGAAAAGGGCTTATTTTTAAGCCCTGGCTCTGCTACAGTCTCTCTGTAACCTCCCTCATTAAGATAGTGAACCTTAATAGTGATAGGATGAAACCAAGGTCCTATTATCAATGACAACTGCACTGGCATGCTCTGATGGAAATTCCTGGTTATCAACTTGGAATGTCTACTACTCGAGTAGCAGAGATTCATGTTCCAAGATGCTGGGACTTCATCTTTTCATGTTAACATACATTTTTTTAAAAAACCCTATTATAACAGCACAGCTCATTTTGGATCTGCGTGCAGGACCAAGTGTTCCAAGACTCACTTGAAAAGCAGGTCCATGGGAATGCCCCCCTCATGCAGCATGGGGGTGATGATCTCAGCCAGGTATAACCAGATGTGTGGGATATCAATAGCCATGTCCTCTGCCACTTCCAGGATCTCCTGCAGTCTAAAGACAAAACTTGCAAGTTCACAACTGCCCCACAACAAAAGGAATAACCCACAACTGTCCCACAGAACTAGCCTACAGATTCTAGAGCTCTTTCGTACAGGCCTATGCATGCATTCGTACATCTGTATTTATGGAAATAGGTTCAAATCAAACTTAAATTAATAGAAACCACTTGTCCCAATATCTGTTAGTGGCTATCTGAGCAGGGATGTGCTTAAATTGTCCCCAGCTGCTTACCCAAGCAAACGTCCACTGTGGAAGGCTCACTGGGAGTGGGTTTGGAAAAGCAGAAAGGCAGGAGGAAAAGAGATAGCATGGTATGAAACGGGCCTTACCCCTTGAAGTAGTGCTCAATGGGCAGAGTCTCAGCCTTGACCAACTGGTACAGCAGCAGACCCATGTGCTCCCGTGCAATGGTGCTGCGCTCCAGCGTCGACTCAATGCCATTCCGCACAAAAATGAAGAGCAAGGATACCGAGTTCATTTCCTGGACACACTGCACAGCTTCCTGTGAAGGAGGAAGAGAGGTGTTCAAAATAAGGAACTCTCACCCTCTACATGCCCACAGTCTGAGACAAAAATCACCTTCTTACAAAGCTTTAAAGCTTACTGATATTTAGTAAGCCCTTGATCACGTGGCAAAGTAAAGGTTGTCCAATCCATCCTATAGAACAATAAACTTTTTCATTCCTAAACAGTGGGGCTCATGCTGCACGTTTTTGGGTTTACAACTTCCAGTGATGCCACCCCTGCCCCACCTTCATGTCGTTGATGTGCAGATATTCCTCGATGATGGCCTTCGATTTCTTTTCCAGCTCATCCTCGCTAAGTGCGGGCTTGGCAGGCGCAGGCGCGGGGGCAGATGCGGGCTCCCTTTTCACTGCAACCAGGAAGAAATCTACTTGTTGACAAGCCATTGACTCTTAGCTGCTGCCAATACCAGAAGCAAAAGCAATTTGTCCTCACATTCCTATACTGAACAAACCTGGTCACCATGTCTATAAATATGTGCATTTCTTATAAACGGGTACTTCTGAATACAAACAGCAGCAAAAGCATCCTCTTCATTTTCTTAAATACTTGCTAGTGCCCAGAGGAGCAGAAAAGGGTTAGGTTACGGTTACCCCCCCGTCTCTCACCGCTCTCCTTGCTCCTGGCTCTCTCCCGGCTGCCTCGGTCCCTGTCGTCTGTCATGCTGGCGACTCTGCGCAAGGGGTCAGCAGGGCCGCGGTGCTCCCTCTCCCGGCTGCGGTCCTCTGTCTCTTTGCTGTAACTCCTCTTGGTGATGGGGGGTCTGTTCCTGTCACCCCTCTCGGACGCCTTCTCCCTGTCGCTCTCTCGTCGGTCGAACCGATCCCGATCCCGCTCCCCGCGTTCGAAGCGGTCCGAGCGGTCGAACCTGTCGCTGCGCTCCCCGCGGTCTCTACTGGAGCTGCTCCTGAGCAAGAGGGAGGGAGAGAGGTCAGTGAAGATGTTGAGGGAGGAACGGAATAATACAGTCTTATCTTGGACAAGAAGGTGGTCTCACCTCTGAGGAACTCTTCTCGATTCGTTGTCTCCAGACACCGTGCCCGAAGGCATCGAAGACTGCTGTAAAGCTGAAAATCGGTTCAGTGTACTGGTAGCAGGACGTCCTGTGTCGGAAGCTGTGTAGGCAGGAATTGCAGTCAACAAGAGAACCATCAGAATTATGAAACACTTGTGACTTTTCCCAAATCCCTTTCTGAATTTCGATAATCTGAATTCTTGTAAAATGTTTCTAAAATTACTTTCAGACATAGCTAGAACAAGAGCACCTTTTATAATTTCTTTACACGTATAACATTTAAGTATAAAGCTAATTCTACACTAACTTAAGAAACAATGCAATTAACATTATATGAATCTAACGATCTAATACTGATGGAGCAGCACTGCTCTAGGGGTCTACTTACATTGCTCAGCAGGCTTGGACCCAGAGCCTCCACTGCTGCCTTTGCCCCAGCTCAGTCTGCCCCCTGGAGCCAGCAGCTGGTTATTGAAGTCCAATGCTCCAGGCTACATAATATTTGGGAAGTACAGAAGGGTAAGAACAGGTGATGCGAACAAGCCTCAGTCACCCACATCTACTCTGGAGGATTAATCAACACATATCACTGCGTTTGCCGGCTTTCCACAAAATACAACACTGCTACACTATTGTATGTTCCTGAAATCAAATTAATCAAAGGCTACAGATTTTATATCATACCGGTGGCCTGATCCTTTGGTTTGACAGCTTCTGGAAAGCGGCAATAAGGCCAGGCCATTCTCGGGGACTCTTGTAAATGCTCTCTATAGTTGGGAACTCTACAAAACTGGAGTGGGACCCAGGTCAAAACAGTCAAATGTGCGCCTGTGCTCTTTTCAAAGTGGGATTCGTTCAGCTGAGCGGAAGCTGACAAACTGCCCCTCAGTACCTCATCTCCATCACAAGAGTTCAGTGGCCCAGACACTGTGGCACTAACAAGAGATCATCACTGGAGCAGCCCCAGATTCAAGCACCGCACATGCTAGAGTGGTAGAGCGTGCACCGGTGGCTCACCTTGGTAATCTTGCTGAGCCGGCTGGTGTCGATGGGCCTGTTCTTGGAGATGGGGACAGTGTTCCAGCCCTCATCCTGCGGCTGGGTGCTGCGTCCTGCAGGAGGAAGGGGGAAGGAAGAGATGGACAAGCTCAGAAATCAAATCGCACTTGAATTCCTGCTGACAATACACAAAGTTTTACGAAATCTTAACGAAAAAAACACTCAATTGAAGCTTTGCTGAATAAACTTAAAAGGTAAAGCTTTAGGCTGACGTGAACTTAAGTAAAGGTGTCAGCTTCTATTTCTGACATTTTAGTTACTACTGAAATCATCACAGTCTAAGGACTGGCAAATCAAAGCTTTGTACTACAAGCAAGACTGCCTACCCACTGTGTTAAACCACCTTTTCATTTACTTTCCTGGACCAAAAACCAATGTAAGAAAACACCTGTAGGAGGTAGTAACAAACCTGAGGGTGAACCATCTGTTACAGTTTCTGTTCAGGTAACAACAGAAAAAACCCCAGAGTTTCATACACTGTATGAAGCTCACATTGCAGAAAGGGGGCAGTCAGCCCTTACTGGAAAGTATGGATACATGACTGTGCTCCTGTGGAGGTAAGGGGTCCCCATCACCCACCTGAGGGATGTGGCCCCCCAGGGCCCCCGCGGCGGCTGTCCTTCTTGGACATGAGCTGCTGCTGGACTTTGATCTGTTCACGGTGCTCCTCCAACTCCGCCTCCTTGTGGATCTGGTCGATCGTCTTGGGCCCCTGGTCTCCTCTCCTGGGCACCCAGTTATTCTGGGCAGAAAAACACATAAGGGTAAGAGAGCGGAATATATAACATTGACAAGCGATGCAAGACAAAAGAGAATGAGAAGGTAATATGCAGGGAAACTTCCCATTTCTTGAGGCACCTTTGCACAAGATCAAGAGAGCAATGAGGGAGGGAGGATTGTTCTGAATCACAGGTGACCAAGGATGGCAGTCTTCCTCAGGCGCAACCTGATAGAAGCAGCAAAGCCCAGGAATCCATCTGCCTCTACAGCCTTTCATTCCCAACCAGTGATTCATAAGACAGAAAAGGCAACTGAAACTGCTGCCTTCCTCCCTTCACTTTGTAGCAAACAAAATCAACAGTGCAAGCCCTACAGCCTCTTCCTGATTAGATAAAAAATAAGACGTTAACAAGCCAATAAATGCTTTAACAGCAGAAGCAGAAGATAACGGTATTTTAATAAAACATGATGATGCAAAGGCACCACAATGGTAGTCTTCCTGAGTAAGGTGGTAATGGAAAATGAGAAAAGTTACTGCCAGTTAATCGACAAAAACGTGGACTAAAACTGAATTAACTTCAAATAATGTAGTAAAAACATTTTTATGCCACACTGACCATGATCGCCTTTCTTTGCTGGAGCGGTGGCTTTTTGACTGATGGGAGGGGGGGAGAAAACGAGCACAAAGAAGGGAGTGAGGAGCAGTTACCCTTCTCAAGTCCAGGACATCCTGTAGCATGAACCGGATTCGGGAAGATGTCTTCCTCTCCTTGATGATCTTCTCCATCTGGTTGAAGTACTGATCCATGCGGGGCTGAGAAGAGAAGTGAGAGTCAACGAGGTTCATGGTCAGCAGCATCCCTGTCTTTTTAGAAGTGAGTGAGATTGCCTGGATGAACATAGCAATGTGTTCCAAGTACTGATTTGAAATGTCTTAAAGCATATCACTGAAGGCATACAGGCACCCAACAATTCACAGGGGTGGCTGCTTTGCAGAAATCCAGGAGAACCCTGGCTGACTACCAGAGCAGTACTTTGTGACCCGTGGGAACCCTGCTTGCAGTCAGCCTCCCGATATTAACAAGCCTACAATCGATCGGCCCTTTCTCAAAAGGAATACTGTGAGCTTCTGACTGTTACAGATAGCATCCCGGAGGTTTAATCACTGCTAATACCTTGGCCTTCTCAAAATCGAGGTCCTTGCCAATGGTAGAGAGAAGGCGGCACAGGCACTCCAGCGACTCCTCGTCGTGGTTCTTCAGTAGCTTGACGATGCAGTCGTGCATGATGGGCTCCGTCAGCATCTTCAGCTTGAACAGCTCCCCGATGAACTTGATGTTGCCCAGTGACCGCCGCCGAGCCTTGTCCTTGGCATCATCCAGCTCCTCCCGCAGATGCTGCCTCTCCTCCTGCACACACAAAACATTAAGGACATTCTCAGGGGCCGAGCCTTTCAACACACCTAGAACTACAATTTCCTCTGGGCTGGGGTGGTGTGTGGAGCAACAATCAATATAGACACTGAGCACAATTTCTCCTTCAATCTTTCAAGAAGCCTTGTTATCACATTGGTCAATTGATAACATCAAATCAGAACAGTTTACCACTGGAAATAATCAATTTCTCTAGATGAACTGCTGCTGGCTGGTCTAAAAGCCTGAAGTGGCTTTAGCTTTACCACCTGGATTTGTCAGACTAGAAGCAGTTTTACTGTATCAAGTGTATCCTTAATTTAAGTCTTTCCAAATACAGTATGAACACTTTGAAACTCTTCTGACATGGGTGACTGACCAAGTTACACTGGTTCTCAAACTGAACATGTCTGCAACACAGACCTGACAAGTGTTTTGTCCCCAGTCCCACAGAAGGGCACCAGTCTCTTACAGACCTTACAGACTAGCCCAGAAAGGCACAGTTATATTAGTTGAATTCAAGACTTTTTTCTTCTGTTTTGTTTTTAGCCTCAGCAAAAGGGGGAAAGGGTGAGAAACACTGCTCCAGAAATGAGAACTTCACATGGCTTCCCTCTGCCAGGCTTTTCATCACGCCTGAAAGCCTCTAAGTAGGAATAAGTGTTGAGAACTGCACCCTGCCGGCCAGCCAAACAGACATACAGCCAGTCCTTACAGAGCACAGTTGTACCTCAGCAAGACAATGGCCAATTAGACAAAGCAACTAATCGTGTCTGGAGAAAACCATTTCATTACACACTTCCACAACACACCTGTTCACAGGTGTGCAATTACAATAGGTCAGCAAGCACCAACATGCCTGAGTAAAAAGCAGATTAAAACCCATCATAAAAGCAAGCATATCAATTAACCTCAGAAGAGAAAGAGCGATTCCTTCTCAATTAATAACATCTGCGAAATGTCAGCGTTTTTGTCGACAAACCATTGAATGGCATTTCTGCCAGTCTCCCTACAGCCTCATATTTTCTGTGGTTATAATGTACCTTCACTCTTCTAATTTTAGTTCTCTTTTGCAAAGTATCTTTAGTGTCAGATTGAATAATTAAGGATATGAAAAAAGGGTACAGAATACTTTTCCCTATTTTTTCTGAACAGTAGAAATTAAGGGAACAGTAAAAGACTGCATTTCCCAGGAAACTTCAATACAAGTACAAGCAGTACACAAAAGTATTGGCTCATTAATGCACCACACCATCTCAAAAACTAGCAGACGAACCTGTGTGGGCGTACAGGTAAGTACACACTTTTCTGCATTTTTTCCCCCCAAACTATAACCTCTACAGGATCTCTTAGCTCTGAGCCCCTGACCTAGCACCATTATCCATGAGCTCTGCAGGCTGCTGGGTAATCAGTGTTCCTGCAGATGGACTGGTGTAAGAACATTTGATCCATTTGGAGGTGGCGGGGAGTGGTTAATGCAACTGATTTCCTCATGTGCTCTTTTTTGTAGAATTCCTTCGGTCACCTCTACTTCCTCTGCAGTTTGATTAAGGGAGGAACATCCCATGAGATGTGTGGTGATGGAGCTCTGTATTCAGAACAAGCTCTCCAAGTCAGCAGACTGTACAGCTTGGCAAATCAACCTTTCCTGTGATCTTTCAAACTCCTTTCCACTACTTAAGATAACAGGAAAGTTTTTACACTGATCTTGAACAATTTGCCAGTTCAAAGCACTACAAGGAGGCATGTGCTAGGTGAGCCTGGTATGAGACAATGAGACAAACGGCCACTAAATTATGCCATTTATCGTCACAGGACAAGCTTTTTTCACCATCCTGTTTGTAAACTATCTGTGCATCAAATAAGGCAACCAATTGAAACACTGCCCTCCCGAGATTACTTACCACTGAAGCTGCATCCAGCTCCTTCTGCTTCTTCTCGAACACTTCATCATCGTCTTTGTCCTTTTCAAACTCTTTCTGGCAGCGGTTCAGCAGCAGCTTGCGGAAATTCACAGTCGCCTGCGGCTTGTCAGCTGTGGGGACTTTCAGCTGGAGGGAGAGGTGAAAGAATGAAACTAGATGAAAAGGATGAACTTGAAGTACTGCCTCTCCCTCCCCCCTTCCCCCATCAAGCACCCGTACATCAGAAAGCCACTTACACCTGGTAAGGTCATGGTGACCTGGAGTGTAGAAGGCAATTCTACACCCTCAACGGGGATGCCAATTAACCTAATCGGCATGTCTTTGTGGACTGAGAGGACACCAGAGCAATGCGAGCCGTTACAGCAATATCTCTTGTCAGCCTCCTCAAGCCTCTAACCCCCAACCCAGGCAAAAAGGTACAAATGAACAGTCAACTCAGCTTGGGAGATGAATGCAGCCTCTGGCATTAAGACCGAGACTAAATAAAAAAAGACCTACTGACTAAATGCAACATTATTGGGAAGACTAGAAGTCAAGAACAAAATGAACCAAAAGGTTTTAAAGCACAACTGAAACCTTGCAAGCCTGTACTGTAATTAACACCGATTTGCGTGGCTCCGGACCAGTGGCCCAGACACTATGGAACGAAACAACGGATCATCAGTGGAGCAGCACCAGGAGCTAACACCCCATACAAGCATCCCCCCCACACTACTTTTCCCTTCACTCACCGCAATAAGGCAGCGGCACATGTTGGCATATGCAACAGAGAAGTTGGGCTCAGAGATGGCCTTCTCGAAGATCAGGTCGATTACACCCTTGAGGCGCTCCTCTGTGTCAATAGTCAGCTCTGTCACCTGCTTCATCAGCTGTTGGAACATCTGGGGAGTCAGCTTATTCAGGATACTGCGCACCCTGCGGAACAGCTCCTAAGAGGGAGAAGTGGCGAAGACAGAGGACAAAGGGTTAGAGGGGGGGCAAGGAGCAAAACAACCTATTTTGAGCTAACTGCAATTTGAAATAAAATGTGGAAATAAGGTAAAGAATTTGTATTTAACAATGTGTAAGTGGTTCTGACTCAAAGCAAGTGGAAGCTAGACCACCTTCTCCATCACTACAAGTTTGTGACCTAGACACAGAAGCACTAACAGGAACGGCCAAATCGCCAAGGTTTGGTGAACCCATCTACGCAGTGGCTTTTTCCAGGGTCTTCAAGTACCTGCGTCTTGGCAGTCTCAGGTTCATCCTCTTCCTTTTCCTTGCTTATCTTCTTCATAGCTGGTTTCCAGGCCTTCTCTGCCTTGTTGAGCTGTACGTCATCGGTGAGGGACACACTGGCGATGATCTTTCGTGGCTCTTTCCTTTGGCCCTGCTGAGAGCGGCGTGGCCCCATTCCAGAGGGCTGGTGAACAGGGCAAGGAGAGGGGACCAGTCAGAAAAGTCACAGAGCAACTTTCATTCCATCTTGACCGGATAGTGGTCACCAGGACCAAAGGAAAATGTGCCAACTGCATATGCATTTTTCCATTGAAAGACTTCAGATGTGTTAACATTCAGGATTATACCAGTGATATTGTGGGGCCTATAGAATCTCAGCCTAGTAGGTTTTAACTTTTTTTACAGATGTTTCAGAATGTATTCATTGAAGAAGGTTTAAGTACCTTCAGCCTTCAAGGGCAAACGGTTTGCTTAATTCATCAATAGTTTACAGTAAATCCCAATTTTTAGATGTATAGATACCTACTGGACTGGTGGTTTCCAGCACCAGGGTCGGAGGCCCCTGTATTATTCAGTGCTAGTGTGCGGAATCAGTCAGGTGCCACGCATCACAAATAAAGCAGAAGTGCAGATAATGATGATATGCTAATTCGGTGCTAGCATAGAGAAATTAACCTAAAATTAGATCAAAGTCAAATTAAACTTGGCATTTCCATCATCAAGTTTAATATCTAGGCTTGTGTGCTCATATGAAACATTTTAAAAGTGGGTTGCATCTGTGTTGTATACAGTGCAGTAAAGACCATGAACATAATGCAGGACCAGCTACTGGTTATGGGGAAGTGGTAACAGTACACACTACGGCCCCCACATGTTTTTAAGCATTATAAACACTGTGCCCCCGTAACAATCATTAGCTATGGAAGTCTGGTAGTCTTGAATAGTGTTGCACAGTAACACCATGAAGCTTCTTCAAATCCGAACAGCTGGGTCGGCACGTGCTGGGAGAGAGGATGCCCCTAGAAGAGGGATGCTCCCTGCAACTCACCGGGCCACGTCCCCCCATGGGTTGCCTGCCCAAGTTGGCAAAGGAGGGGGTGAAGTCAGGACCACAGTTCATGCCTGTCAACCGGCTGGGGTCCAGGGGGCGGAGAGGGGTCTTGTTGGCCTGGATGGAGAGAGTAGGAGAGAGGGCTGGGTTAAAATAATGCTGTTCTGTTCTCTTGCTGAAATAAAGGTTTATTACAGAAGCAACATGGTAGAAGGTAAGCAATAGCCTGAACTGTACATTTCAATCATAGCTGTGTTATTGGGAGGCCATTTTCCTCACATACAAATTTCAGAACTGATATAGTACACTGTAAATGGCTTCATGTACATACGAACAGAAACTTTATATTTGGGACCCAAGATACTAACTATCCTGTGATGCAGGTCCAGGCAGTACCTTACCTTGTCCAGCACAACATCGCTGATGTGCGGCAGGCCCTCAGGCTTCTGCATGCTAGCGCAAATAAACTGGAAGCCCAGCAAGAACTCTCGGTCATATTTCTTCTTCTCCTCAGGATTAATGGGCTTCCATTGCTCTGTAAGAGGAAAAGAGTTAACGTGAGAAAGGCAACAGTCGTCTGTGTCTCAAGTTACTGTGCACATTGTATGCAGTTTTTTAGTACAGTGATAAAGGCCCTGCAAAATTTAGTTCTATCCAACAGCCAGCAGAGGTTACATAGCTAAGCTCTTTTGAACAATAGCCAGCAGAAACTGACAGCGTGTTGTAGTTCAGCAGCTCCTCAGTACCTCATCTCCATCAGTAGAAGTCAGTGGCCCAGACACTATGGCACTAACAAGAGATCATCACTGGAGCAGACAACTAACAAATTCAGTTGAATCGATGCAGAAAGAAAACTGTGCCTGGTAGGCTGGCCTGAGGGAGAGATGGAATGGGCACTTACCTTCTTTGTACTGGTACTTCTGGTCTCCAGGTTTGAGAGGCTCAGGTTCAATGTTTTCCGTGTCCAGCTTATCTTCCTTCTCTTCCCAGGTCTCCTCAGTCTCTTCAGCATGGGAGGGGCGAGATGCCTCATTCTCAGGAGGGGCAACAGCCTGCTGTGCCTGTTCTGGCTCAGGGCGATTCTCCTTCACCTGGTCCTGAGAAACAGTGGAAGAGTGAAGATCACCAATATAACTCAGAAATGACTGCATACATTTAGAAAAAAACAGAATAAAGGGGGCTGACATAGCACCTTAGACACCACAACACTCACCTCCTTAAACGCATCCAGGAGATCTCCCACTGCCTCTTTTTTATTCAGATCCTTCAGTTTCCTCTTCTTCTTTGGCACCAAAACAGCAGCAGCTGAAAGACATCAGACACATGCTATACACTGAGGGTAGTAAACCAGGAGTGAGAGGAAAAGGAAGGATCAAGGAAAGTGGAAAAGGAGAAATGGGAAAGGATGTAGAAAAGAATAGGGAGGAGGCTCAAAAGAGGACTGGTTTCCTATCCTCACTGTGACAAAAGTTGCAATCAATATCAGTGAAGCTCACAAGTGAGACTGGAATAGTATCGGCCCAAGGGTGCAACCTATACACAAAGTCATCAGCTTGTGGATTTGATGGAAGATTAGTCTTGGTACTCCTTGTAACTAGAAATTAAAGATAAACTGAAAGCTGCCAACAGCCTACAAATATAACGCAGTACAAAATCCAAAGCAGTGCAACAGTTCAGCCTGCTGGAACTCTACAAGAATGCACAGAGGCAATTCATTAGTGTAGTGTACCAAGTCTCCCCAGTCCCAATCAGACACTGTGCCACTAACAAGACACCACTGCTGGGTCAGCACCAGACCAACACAGGAGTGAACAGAGCATCACTTTCCTCTCAAGAGCCAACAGCCTATCTACATTTTAGTTCAGTGATCACTCCTCTAGGGTCTTTTATAAGACTATCAACTCTCTGGGAGCATTGAAGTGAAGAACAATCAATGAACTCGCCACTGAAACTAGAGTCACCTGTTCAAAGTATTTTAATAACCTGAAGAATAAATTGGCACACTGCTGACTGAGCAGATATTTGATCTTGCAGAAATCAAAACTAAATCAGGACAAAAACTATGGTCGAAAGCAATCCTCACCATTTATAAAGCATTTTGAAAGGAGAGCCAATAAAACATACCACTGAATGAACTATACATGAACAAACCACCACCAGCCCACATTTGCATTTTTGGAGGTCCACTCATGTTCTGCTGCAGGTTAAATATTTAAACTGTTATAATTGTTAAACGTTAGCATCTTAATCTCTACACAGGTGTAGTCCAAATTAAGAAATGCATGAAATAGAGAACATGGTTTATACATGTCAACACCCGAATCAAGCTGCTGTGCAACAAAGAGTCCTGTTTGCTGGTCTTTGTCATGAAAATCTACAGCAGAATTGCACACTGAAACCTCCATGGTGACTTACACTGCCTCCACACACACTTACTGCTCAAGTACTTGTGAAGCCAGAGCGTTGCCATTACTGGCTGACAGTAACACGATAGCATGGCATCACGACAGTCAGCGACATGCACAACAAACAATCTAAGAAAGCTTACAAACACGTGGAAGCCATCTCAGCTAGATATTAGCTCTCAACCTACTGCCGGAGCCACCCTCACCTTGCACAGAAGTCTCCCCAGGTGCGACGCTGGGCTGGGGCGGAGGGGTGTCTCCCCTCTCCTCAGCTTGTGTTGGTGGTAGCTGGGGCACAGGTGTTGCTGCGACAACAGGAGCTTCCAGCGGTTGAGCCACCTCTGGCTCCGCGATGGGGCTAATGTCACACTCAGGGGCTTCCTCAGGCGCCTCCTCAGGATACTGTGCGCTAGGAGCAGCGAGCCCATTGGCGAGCGGTTTCAGCTCCTCAGGCTGAGCAATGGGCGAGTCCACAGGGGGCTCACAGGCCGGGGCAGCAGGGGCCTTCTGGGATACAGCAGGGAGCTCCTCGGGGACAGTGGGCTCTGCTGTGCTCAGTCCATTGGTTGTAGAAATCTGCTCCATGGCTGCGTCTTCCAGAAGGGGGGCAGTTTCAATGGGTTGGGTGGCCACTGTCGCTTTCTGCTCTGGTTTGTGCACCACCTCCACCTCCACCTCCATTTCCTCCTCCTGTACTTTCTTCTCCGTCTCCATGGTGACAGGGTACTCTTCATGCAGAACATTATCAGGGGCTGCAGTGTTTGTTACAGGGGGAGAGTCCACACGGTCACTGGTGGGGAGGGCAGTTGGGGCAGTAGTGTCAGCCAGGGTCTCCCCCAGAGGCTCGGGAGCGGTGTCTATGGGGGCTGCTTTAGTGTCCGTATCTGACTTAGTCTCAGCAACAGGGGGCACCGTAGGGGCCAACGTTGCTTCAGTCTTGCCCAGCTCTCTGGGCTTGGAGGCTATCGTTGTAGCAGCAGGAGTAGCAGGTTTTTGTCTGTCATCTGAAATGACAATCAAGAAAAGGTCATTTTCTGTGTTAATCTTTGCTTCTTTGGAGGTGACATATCAATATTTTCTTTTGGAATTGCTGGCTCCTGACAATGGCTTTTCCGCTTTAGTACATGGCAGAAAGCCTACAGCTTCAGAATTAGTACCTTTTGGTACACATCCACACCCAACTTTTGGGGAAAAAAATCTATTTGTGAGTGTGGCTTGTTTTGAACTCCTTATAGTATAAGCAAATGCAGAAACATCAGTAACTAATATGTAACCAAGTTAAGAACACTGTCTGGAAAAAGAATCCCCAGCACAAGCACATTACTACTAATAGACTTTGCCAATGAAACTGTTTGTTTTGTATGAATGCATTCCTACAGTAAAACAGCTTATGTAAAACTATTTTGCACTATTTTAACCACCCAGTGATTTAATATATTAAAATACAGAAAATACAAGTAGAGGTCAAATTGCCTTGTGGTCTTTGTCTTCAAATGAGCAGCAATCATTTCATATTTAAACCACAGTTCAGTAGGCCGACAGCTACACAACGATTCCAGAAGATAGCTGATCCCCAATCAGACAGCTCTGCACTGTTCACTAACCCCCAACAGCACAGCCAAGGGCTCCCCAACACCTGCCCTCACCCCTCTCACCTGGTCGGATCACCACGGAAACAGGCGCAATGTTTTCTCCATTAGCTTGGGCTGCATTTCCACCCTCAGATCCCGAGACTACTGACTGAGGAAGACAAAAAAAAAGTATATTTTACTTGTATTCAACAGTTATGTGCCTGAACTAATTTTTATCTCCATGTGCAACAGATGTTTTTAATGCTGCCTGTGTAGCCTTACAAAATCACACGACATCAAGAATGCAAGAATATGAAATTTTAGTTCTAAAAAGCTGCCCCTTACCTGGGGAGGAGTGGGTGTGGAAGTCGTCCTGCCTCCTGACATGATCTCCTCCGTGATGTCTCGGCCTCCCTGGTTGGGGTCTCTTATTCTAATCTGTGTGCACAACAAAGGGAACAGCAGAGATGAACATGCATCACACACTTGTCTTGGATGCACAGTGGAGCGGCAGGAGGCGGCCTGTGGCATCAATGTGGAGACAGCCGCTCCACGTATCTGCACATGTCTACCTAGCCACCTAGCCATTTCCAGTGACAAGACTTTGAAGGCAAGTCCACAAACTTCAACAACCATGCGACACTTCACGGGTGCTGAAGCCAAGGCAACGCTGTGGACCTTAACATCAGTAATTTAGTCCTTGCTCAGCTCAAACAGGGTCACAGCAGGCCATATGAAAATCTTCATTGCAATACAGGGGTTTCCCCCGTCCTTCTATACCATACTTTCCACAGTTTGTGGAAATACACTGGTATTGTATCATTATTAAAGTGCTTTACTGCTCTTTAGTTATAATACAGTAAACTAGTTAAAACTAATTACTGTGATAAGCAAATCAAAGAGTTTAAAATGTGAAAAGAACCACGCATTGTCTTTCACCCATGACAGATGAGCATATTCAGATTTCAGTCCTAACAGGTCTGCACCACAGAGCAAGCTCTTTCAACTAGCAGTCCAGTAATCTACTTTCCTTTGAAACTTTCTTCACAGATATGCCCCACTTCCTGAAAACAATACATACAAATAAACATCTATAGAAAAGGATGATCCTTTTTACAGGGACAAAAGTTTCCACAAACCAAAATTACTCCAGAATTAATGTTAAAATTATAGCATAGGAGATTGCCGAGTCAAAATTAAACTTCCTCGGTAATGAAAGAGAAGGAAAAGCATTGTATGCAGTCTGAACCGGATGTACCACCAGCACGTACACTTGTTTCCGTGTGATATTGTATTCAACACTGGCATAAACTGATTTATGGAGTGTAGCTTGAATGGAAATCATAGTTGCAAAACACCTGCACAAAAGTGCAATTTAAAAAAAACAGGTACTGCTTTCTTTGCGTTGAGTGAAGTTTCTGGCTGTCAGGAAGCTTTTTTCTCCAATCTGTGACTTCAATCGGAAACATGACTGCTGTAATTTAAAAAGTCTTCAAAAAGGTCCTCTGCTCCTCAGTAATAATGTACACATTATTATTAAACAGGAATGATCAAGTCCTCAAGTGAGGAATTCCATGCTGACACTTTTATATTATCCAGCGATACAAAACACTAATGCTCGGCAATGTTAAAGTGCCATTGTCTCATGATGTAAAACACTTACTAACCTATTAAGTGATTTTAGGATGTGTGGAGAGAAAATGACTTTGGTGAGTACTACAGAGCTTCTTGCCTGAAGCTTGGAAAAGCCTCTTATTAAAAAATCTGACAGAGGAAAGGAGAATGCATATAGAAAAATATTGTCTCTTACTGTACTAGATGTCCGGTCCTCACAACTGCTGAAAACATACAATACACTAGGCTAGCTATGTTTCACAATGTGAGCTGATAGCGTTATTGCACTCAGTTAACTAACTTGCAGAGCAAAACAGGTGTTTTCAATTATGTTAAAAGTTTTTTAAATTGCCTTAACAAGGACGCTCTTAATTCACTGGTTGCTACATAACCTTTATGGCTATATGACATCAAAAAATTATCTTTCCTGATAATTTTGTTCCAACCTTGTGTTTGGGAGATGGAAGAGGGAACAACTGAACCTTGTTTGCAATTTGTGTACAGATGTCTGTACAAGACCTCTGCAAGAGCTCCAAAGCCTGCACTCATCTTCGCTGCGCTAGAAAAATGCACGCACTACACTACAGCAGGAGAAAAGATGCAGAGAAAAATCCATCAGCTGAAAAAAGTCAGTTCTTCTGTGATGAAGCAGATGTCTTATTCACAACAGGTCCATACTACCACCAATACAAAATCTTAGGCAGAAAAAAGTGGTGTTTGTATATTAAAACGGCAGCTTTTGCAGGCCTTGCAGTGCATCTTGGGATTGGCTGAGCGGTGGTTAGGCCCCTTCCTGTGCCAGTGAATGCAGTTTCGCAACCCCTGCCTGCACGCCGCCCCCCCCAGACAGACTAGCTCTGGAATGCCAAATCTCTGGCTACTTCACCCACGCACCGTTTTCAAGCTAAGCAAGGCTAATACGCGCTCCCTCTCGGGGAGGCAAGCATGTTAAAAAAATGTGTTTTTTTCTGTCCATGCAAAGACAGGCAAGACGGAATCCTACCAGGCTGAGCGCTGCAGCAGGCTTCCGGTATCAAAGCAGCGGAGAGAGTAAGTGACGGAGAGAGTGCGACAGAGAAAAAGATTAAGAGCCACGTGGATTGAGACTGGCTGTGCTGACATGGCCTTCACTTTTCTGGAAGGCAGCCAAGACTAAGCGGGAAAACAAAAAAAATTACAAAAACCATCTGCGATCTTCTTTTATGACCATCTACTTGGTGTAACACAGCTCAGCTCCACCAAAACGGAGGCCCAGCCCTCTCCTGGGACACATCCTGCTTCGATCGTAACATTTCCACAATCCACAGCAGAGCTGGGGTGCTCTGTCGCTTTCCTCTTCTCTCACCGTAGGAAATAAAGCAGGCCTTCTTCTCTGCGAAAACGATGACTCACTCTTCACACTGCTGCGCAGCGTCCACAGCCTGACTTGCATTTTCCATTCCTCCTCTGAAAAAATCGTCCAGGGATTACGTCCAAACGCAGAAAGAAAGCCTTCAGTCCTGTATTCTATATTAGTGTAGACAGTCGCTGCTACAGCATGACGGCACAAACAAGACAAAAGCGATCTTTTGGCATCCAAAGTCCACTCGCGGTGCCCCTGCACGGCTGAAAAACCATTGCTAAATTTGGAAATGGACCCAGAAGTGTTGCGATTGCAAACTAAGAGGGAGCTCTTTCACAAAATTACTTCTGCAAAAAAAAAGTCCAAAAAGAAGCCAAAGAATCTGTAGGAGGAACAAGCCTAACCTGAGCAGAAGTGTAAATTAAAAAGACAACTTGACTTACAATTACTGCACTACCTTAAAGGAAATAGTGAAAACAATCGCATTCAAGAGAAGAAAACAGGTATTCATTCATTTAAAGTCTATCTAAAGTGCTGCATTTAGACCAAGTAAATAAATGCAGGGTCACACTGTGCAACGGGTATTCAGTTTTGAGCTTGTGTGTTCGCAGCACAATGACCCTTAGTTTGTGTAAACAAGTCACAACTGCACAGAAAAATACATTATCCCATCTGAAATTTCATATCGAAGTGTAACAGGAGGTAGACTTCCTTTCCAATTTTTAATGTGGCAGAAGACTCAGCTGTAAAAAATGTAGGCAGATGTTTTAAATCCAAAGCATACGTATCTTGTGGGGAATTTGGTTCTTGTTTAAATAACTCCTACTCCTCGTTAGTCCAGCACCCAGATCCGTGCTCCGAAAAGCATTCCCACATCACGTCAATTGCAGTACCGAGACAATCCTTTCATGGTTTCATCTGCATATCCAGGTAAGGAACACAAAGTCGACCACTGCTGTTCAATAAGTGAACAAGATTTGAGCTTAAGAACCTGAGTTACAAAAAACAGAAGCTAGCCAGAAAGGCTAGTAATGTGATTTACTACTTCATTTTCTAGTCCTAGGGTTTGGTTTGTAGAGTAAGGAAGATAGCTGCAGCTCATATGATTTTGTGACAGATTGGAGCATGCTATAGCATTGGCAGCTCTGATGGCAATGTTAAAAAAGGTATGCTTGCAATTCCATTTGCTTACAGCTAATATTCCTGACAAACAGTATAATTAATCTATATAAGAAAGGTTTTTGCATTTCAACTTCCACCTTACCAACATGACACAGCAATGACCTGTGCACCATTAAGACACACTTAATGTTAAGGGGGTAACAATGGTACCAAGAACACTTAGAAATTTAACTAGTTATATTTTTATTTTTCTCACAGTGATTATATCTTTATAAGCACCTTAAAATCCTATACACAGAAACTGCACAGCATTCATTGAGTGTAATCTGGTGCACCACACTCAAAAGGAAGAGGAGCAGAAATGAAGACAAAAGTGTCAAATAGAAGACATTTGATATAAAAGGGTTCTGATCTATTTCCATCAAAGGCTTGCAATCAGGAGTCCATTTACAGCAGAGTGGCACTTTCTACAACTTTGTAAGAGCACCACGCAGCTGGAAGAAAAATGAATTCTAGCTTACACACACATAAATTAACTGTTCACACATACCTGTCCTGTAGTAGTACGAGAAAGCTAACAGCACAGGCCTGGGTTATTAGCTACTTCACTATGGCTCCTCACAACCTTTCCACAGTCAGGTACTGTCTTTGCTCCAGTTAATCTAAACAAATACTGAAAACTATTTAGAAAACACAATATTAATTTAGCTGAGGCTCCAGCTGGAAGTAATAACAGAAGACATTGGCATATTGAGGAAAGCTCAAATTAAGTTAAACCAGTTTTTCAACCCTCTGCACCTATCACATTTGTATTCTGAATCCCCCAGTTAAGATGCATCCATCCTCAGATAGCCACCTAGTCCTGGGTGAGGTCATGGCAACTCACAACAATTTAGATTATAACCATAATAAGCAAAACCTATTAACCTTGCAAGCATCTTTCGAAAGCATCGAAATTCACTCCACACAGAATGGCGCCCAAGCCAGAATCAAACCCAAGAGCCTTAAGCCAGCTGGGCAAAACTGTCACATCATTATGCAACCATGTTAACCACCCCTCTGTGATTCAGGATTAGCACAGGACACAGAAGGACCAGAAACACTCTCAGGAACCAAGAGACGCCTCATCTAGCCCTAACAGACATGACAAGGCTTTGAATGGACTGGAATGAACCCAAACCTCCTGCTCCTGATAGCCGACTCACCCCCACCAGCAACAGGTCAGCACTACATTTACACACGATGGCCACAGGCAGTACCTTGTCCAAAAGAGCGATAGAGGAGCCAGATTTTTGACTGCAGTACCTGCTTGCGTTCCCGTTTCGGGGGGGCCTGCTGGCCAGGGCCAGGATTCATCATGACGGTTGAGGCCTGCACAGTGGGGGGATACTGTGACACACCCTGGGCTGGGTAATAAGCTCCAGCTGCAAAGGGAAAAAAAAAACACTTATTTAGCAATTGATACACTTTGCCTTCACAGGTACTACAGAAATAAGAGGAACAAATACTGTAGTGCTGTACAGTAGTTCTAGTGTGCACGTCCCTGTCCCGTGTTGTCTGGTGGAATCCTACTGAGGTTCAGAAACGTGCACTTGGTGAATGATCGAGCCAGTGCAGCAGGAGAAGAAATTGTCTTCAGTTGCGCACAGACATTTCAGTTCTGTCCTTCAAACTATCTCCTCTGCACAGGTCCTTTATCCGAAATCCAAAGAACTTTAAAAGACCAGAAGGCAAAGTCATCTTATTTAAGCATGAGATTTTGACCAGGGCAACATTTCAGAACACATACCTTTTTACTCGAACCCACACAGGCACAGCCACATTAATAATCTACAAGTCTCGCTCAGGTACCTTCACATCCTAATCAACAAATTCAAACTCTTAGGTGAGATGAGGCACGTGTTTGATATTGACCCATCCCAATCCATACACCCACCCCCGAATAAGGAAGAACATCCCCATGATCATTGCAATGACACCTGGCTCCAGCTCACACTATTGCAAAGCTTCAAACACTTCAAACACAAACTCTGCTACAAATCAACCCAAAACTGTTTCTTCACAAAACAAAGATCATAATGATTCAATGATGATCAATGATCAATGTCAATGATTTGCAAGACATGGTGTGATTGTACCCATGAAACTGGCAATTTGCTCATTAAGAAGCTAATATCCTTAAAACACCAACTGTTTAAATCGAACAAGACTTCTGTACTTCTCTTGACCACAGGCTTTCTCTTAATTCATAAGGATCTTGGCTCAATTACTTAAGGAATTTTAATGGAGGGTGAAAGTCACTTTTTATAGGACAAAGTATTTTAAAAGCAACAAGGGGGATATTGTGCCTACAGAAATGCCATATTCTATTCTATAATTCTTAATAATTATATTCTACATTCCTGCGGAGACCTTTGGATTCAATACCCCCCCACCTCTGGATGAGGTACAAACAAGGAAACATGTGGGAGACAAATAAAAAGACGCTGCTCTTCAGCTAGATAGTCTTCCACTTCCAAAGCCAAGCACTGCGACAATTTGAAAACGCCATCGCTACAGCCAGGCAGAGCCAGACGCAGCAGCAATCAGCAGTCTCACTTTGTAAAGGAAGGGGGGGGAGGTTGGACACAAATGAATAAAACAGGAAAAAAATGCAAGTGGCCCTGCGTGACCTCTCACACTCTTACCTTCCCTTGGTGTGAAGCAGGTGGATCAATCCATTTCCTGCCGATTCACCTTTCTCCTCTCCCCTTTCTCTCCCTCTCTCACTCTGCAATGGCTGCTGTGAAACGCATTTCAGCTCTGACTCACATTACTGTGCCTGCATTGTTGACTTGGAAGAGCACAGACTAAATATAGTCATAAACCACTCCATGTGAACCAACGGAGAGGGAGGGAGAGGGATGGAAAGAGAAGGAAGACCAGAGAAAAAGAAAATGGGGACAGAAGAGGGTAGAGGGGATAAAAACAGGGGGAGGAAGAGGAGCGAAATGACTCCCTGCCGTCAGGCTGACAGATAACCTTTGACCAGAAGCTCTAAATCCCTTCAGCAGTCGCTGGTTGCCGGCCCTGACAGAAATATTACCACCTTCTACACAGTCTGGTCTGCTCAGATCCTGGATGCCAAGCAAGGTTGGGCCTGGAAAATACTGGGGTGAGAGACTACTAAGGAAGGCCAGTTGCTGCTGGTGGGTGGTGATCTTTCCTCTGGATCAGAATTACCATTCCCCAGTATGACAAGCAAGTGGACTGTGGCTCAATCACAGAATGTGACCACAGAATGAAACGATTCAATATATCAAAACCGTGCAGCCCTCATCACAACCCATGCTGTAAGTGACTAGAAGGTCTGGGACTCAGTCATCTGGTTCCTGGGGGCTTTAAACCTCAACAAAAGGGAATTCAGGAAAAAAAACCCAAACCCAAAACTAACCAAGGGAAATGCAGCACCTTAAAACCTCCCATCCTAAGCACTGTAGCAAAGCAGATTTATCAAAATAATTCACAAGCTGTCAGGTCAGGCCCAGATGAATTTTAGCTTCCTTTTTAAAGCAGGACCCACAATACTCCATGCTTGGGTTATTTTTAAACTATGAGCAGCAAAGGCCTTCGCAACAGAGCCTGTAGCTCATCAAGACCACATTCCAACAAATTAAGCTTCTTAGAAAACAAGCATCGTCTGTCATTCCCCTCAGCCTTCTGAGCTAGACCTGCAGACTTCAGGTCTGTATGAATACTCCAACTGCAGAAACGCTGACTTAATGACTCAGATGATTTATCTCCGCATCTTTGCATTTCTCTCCCCACACAAAACAAACCCCCCAGTTGCTGTGCCATGCCACAGACAGTGATTTGTGTGCTAAAATAGAAACAAAGGCCAGGCTGGGGGCAGGGAACGGCCCCTGCTGACAGCCAAGGAGTCTCACCTGCGAAATTCCACACTCGAGTAATACATCTGGCTACGGCAAGGCTGATCTTCCCACAGCTCACGTAACAAACCGGTCACTCCAATGGGGAAACTACCCACCTTGCACCAGGATCGGTAAATTACAAATCAGAGTAGGCCAGGCCTGCCCTATGCAAATCATCAACACTACCCCGCTAACCCAGGAATTCCCAGATCCAGGGAGGAAATAACTTACTAGGCCAACTGCATCCATAATTAACTCAGTCATTAAGAGCTTGCTGTCACTCCAGAAACCAGAGTCATGATAACTTTCCTAAGCCCAGGAAAGCACATTCCATCTAAATAAAGGACGTGAAGCCTACAGGCTTTTTCATTCAATGAACTGCCAGATTCGACCACAGGTTGCTTGTTATTTAATTATTAATTAGATGGATCGATGGAAAAATAAGAGCTGGTCTCACTCACTATGCTGATCGATTCAACTGGAAAGCCTATATCCTCTATAGCCCTTAGTCAAGATGCTTACAGCATAACCTACATGTAGAAATAGAGCCACAACATACATGGGGGGTCTGGTGAAATCCCCTGGCAGCACAAAAAAGCCTCTACTGCCACCTACTGATCGCATGCTGTTTCTTTTCACCGGTACACCACAGGATCCAACATGGCATTAGAGTCGTGAGCATATCAGCTTGTCTTTTGATTAAAATTAAGAGTAACTATCCAAGTTCTCACAGGGCATACCACGATACCTTTGAGATCCTGATAAACAAATAGAGAAAAAGACTCACAAAATGGCCAACTCCATTCTTACTTCTTCACTCAGAGGCAAAAAACAGGAGTTAAAAATGCATTTAGGCACACAAAAGCAAAAGTCTTCAGATATCAAATAACTGGATGATTATGAGTCTAAGTCTGACTGATCCTTCACCCTACTCGGGGATCCGTACCAACATCTTCCCAACAGACTTCAACCCTGCTCTGCTCTGTCGAGACAGCAGCTCCTACACACAGCAATGCGGCACGAGCAGAGGCTCTCCATCAGGGAAAGGGCTGCTGCTGCTGCTTTCTCCCCAGATCTGTCCCACCGCCACTGCTCTCTCTCGCGTGCGGAGAAAATGAGCCAGGCTCTGGCCGTGCAGCGGAGCACAGACAGAGAGGGAGGGCGAACTCCTCCAGCTCCAGCCCCAGACAGCTCGGGACTTGGGAATCCAGACCACACCCATCACACTGGCGAAAACTCCCTTCTCCACATTCCATTCTGGGCACAGACTCCGGGATTGCCAACCAGCCAGTGCTTTAATATCCCGGATATCATAAACCCTCTGCAGCTCTACACAGCATTTACAATACTAATCTTTTCTGGGAACTAACCAAACTAAATTTTAAATTGAATTGCAGTGTCTTTTCCTCACCTTAATTACCATTTTAGTTACAATTAAGGTGGGACCTACGGATATTAACAGAGCCCAGCCACGCCTGAAGGGAAAGCGGGCCCGAGTGCCAAGCGCCTGGCAGCCACGGACACAGGAGTAAGACTTGGCCAAAACGCTAGAAGGGGACTCGCCCTTGGCTCACTCACCACTCCCGCCGTCGTGTACCGGAGAAGTACGACTCCCGGCTCCAAGCCGAGCTGGACAATAAACCCCACCCCCCAAACGGCATTCCGTCAAAAGATGAAAGCAGGACACTGGGGCAACTCGTAGTGTGGCTCCAGATCAAAAATAATCTAATAAGCCTGAGCTCTTAAGAGTCTTTGATACTGCAGTTCCAGAAACATTTGAAAACTGATTTATATTTCAATCGGAAATAATTTCTAACATTGAGCCACGGGAACATCCTTGTGACTACTGCTGCTGACCACACTCTTAGTTGGGGCCCTGCCAACAGGAACAGTTACACAGCCCTCCCTGTCCTTGTGATTCAAACCAACGAGACCGCGTCACTTTTCCACTACTACACGCCGGCTCTGGAAAAGAGCTCCCTTCAGCCCAGTGATGCACAACGACTGGGGCGAAATCACATCACACAGGCAAAGGAGTCTGCAAGACACTCAGAGACTTCACCCTCCTTTGTATCTACCTACCACAAACCATAAAAAATGTTTTTAAAAGAAAGCATGGGGAAGGTTTAAGTCTGTGTGGGAATGAGGATTGAAAAAACATGTAAAATAAACAGGCCTACTGAGCTTCTCCCTATGCATGACACAGGCTCTACCTGTAATGGCTTTATCTACTCTACCAAACGCCTGCGGCACCACTGAACACTCAGCCAGGACAGTGCACAAGCCATTTCAGGACTGACGCTTGCAGGCTCATGCACAAAGGTTAAGTAGAAATGTTATTCTAATTCCAATTGTCTGTAACATGTTACTTGTAACCAGTAGTCTCAAAAGATCTGAACTCAACACCGATATAAATGTCTTGGTAATTTTGCATGAGCCCTTTATGAAATTCCAGACAGCTAGGGTAGTATTCTGCATTACTAACCAATAAAAACATTTGTATCTTCACTGTAATGTATTGTATTTGTATATGAATTGTGTATGTTATTCATGATTTTTTCTATCCTTTATGTATCTATTATTTTGAGTGCACCACAAGAAAAATTCCTAACCACCCAAAAGGTTGGTTTGGCATTAAAGTTGACTGACCAGCAGCCTACAAGTGGTAAAAGCAAGGTGCAGCTGGAGTCTTATCTTACCTAGCTGTCACCACACCACACAATGTAATTTTGAAACCTGATGCATCAACACTAACAAGCTAAAAACCCAAGCCTAGTTGGTTAAATGTATATTTGAACTATACAGGATTACAGAAGTTTGACCTGTCTGTGTTTCTCATCAGCCGCTAAGAGCATGTGCACATGTCAAATGACAGCAATGATGGCAACAAATATCTACATAATTAAATAGAAATAAAAACAGAAAACAAAACTGTGGGCAGGGAACTGAAGGGAGGTTTATTGAAGTGACTGAGCTTTAGCTTACAGGATGAAGCAGTGCTGACCAGGTGCTCCTTTCAGTTCCCAAGTCAGTCTAGTTCTAGCTTCAGACCTGTTCTTTGTAAAGATTTGTCATGCATGAGCACCTAAAGCACATTTAATTTGACTGATGACAGGTCCCATTAACAGGATGAGCTTGGCATGTGCTGATGCCCTTACCACCTGGAGGGTAAGTCTTACATGAAGGAGTGGAGTTTCTGGGATATTGCAAATTTACAAGATTTCACCCTTTTAGCAATTTTTTTTTTTTTACAAATCTGCCACGAGTAGGAATGCCAGGTCAATAAAATCCATCCCTTTGCATCATTGCACTGCATTCCGTGCCCAGCAGTTCTGATCTGATCTATGTGTGAGGCCCAGACAGAGCCTCTTACCATAAGTACCATATTCTGCAGGGCTGGATCCTGGGTAGAAGCCTGGTGTCCCGGGGGCCACTGGATAAGGCTGCGTTGCGGTCACGTACTGCGGCCGGTACTGTTGAGAAGATGAGAAAGATTAAAACTGGGTTCTCAATCAGAAAATACAGTAAATGAGTGTAATGAGTTTGTGTGCAAAAACCCCTCTCAGCAGCCAGTACCATTTTCAATGTTTTGGTTAATACCCCAAGAAAAAAGCAACACCAATCAGAACTGGTTCCTGATCCTTCTACTTTCCAACTTACTAGAAATACAAGCATCCTCCATACGAGAGAGTCACAAGACATAAAGAGGAGGCCATTAAGCTAATCATATTGATTTGACTGATTTTTACTGTAGTCCCACAGCCAGTAGAGCTTAGACTAGAAGCAAGCGTTCCAAGAACAAAAACCCATTGAAACCCTTGCCCTGGAAAGAGGCAATTTAGTTTATCCAATTAAACCTAGCCTGTCTGCCTTCGGGAAACTGGTGGTCACCAGAACACTCAAGTGAATGCAGCAGAACATGCAAAGTCCACACAGAAACTGAACACCCACACTCTTCTGTGACCTCCAAATATCTGAAAAAGCAGTAGAGCAGCCACTGAATACATGAAGTCTTTCTGTTACAAAGTCAAAACACTTAGCCAACACCAGACAACTAAGCAAAACTGCAATCTAGGAAATGAACAGGCCTTGGACTGCCAGGATCCAGGTGACAGGGTGCAGTGGGTCCGGTCCGGCACGAGCTCTGCTCCACAGAGAGAATAGGCAACTGTCGTCTGAGCCGGCACACTCCCCCCGGCTGAACTGAACCACAGTACAATGAAGAAAGCCCTGGACAGGCCAGCAGTGGAGCATGGCCTATTGTGTCAGTACAACGCCACTGAACTGGAACTCGACTCAGCAAAAAAGAAACTATCCTATAACTCTATACAATAAGGGGCCAGACTGTACGTGCTTCTATATGTGCACATTTAGTAAAAACCTCCAGTTGGCTGACCCCTGGAGCAGTCGGACAACCATGTACACGCGCCGTAAACTGCAGTTACTGGTCAGCTAACAACCTGGAAACCTAATAGCAGCCTCCAGGCTGACACTTGTTCTACATGGGGAGGTAAGTCTCCCCCTGGGGTTAGAGACCTCCACTTTGTGGAACCTAATCAAATTTAACCCGCTAATTTTGAATTCCTTATTTTTGTTTTTCTGGACTTAAAGCATAGAGATTCAAAAAATTCCAGGAGTTTCATATGTGAATTTCTTTACAAATACAAAACTCACAAAATTCTATAAATATACATTATATATATAAATCTGAATTGCACATATTACTGCCTCATAAATTCCTATAAAAAGACAATGCAGTTGATGTAATGAGCAAATGAAACCAAAAATGCTATATCACCCTGCAGGCAGGTAAGTTTCTTACTGGTGAACAAAATTTAAAAATGCACTTCAGTAATTAAAACTCAAATAATGATGCAAAACAGCATAAGTATAAAAACTACAAAAGTTTCACTTCGTACTCTTTGGAAACAGCTGTAGACTCATTTTTCTTCTAAAATTAGGTTTTACCCTAACAATACTTGCAAATAAAAAGAATAGTCTTAATTCATTTTTTTCCCCGCCCAGTTACCAATATCTCAACATTGCCATTGCACGGTTTAAGATACCATCTAAACCGTCTGAACTGCTGCTCGAGTTTCGATATGCTCTGAGGCTGTCTGGTTGGTGGCAGGACAGGTGAACAGCTGATCAGTGTTGCTTTTTAATTCTGGGGCTACCATGAAGTTGGTGGGGTAGGGAAGCTTGCCTCACACACCCCCACCCCTTGCCGGTACAGTAGCTGCTGCTGTGACACAGCGGAAAGGCAGAGCGGGTGTTCACCTGTCCCGACTGGATGAAGTAGGCAGCGCCCTGCTGGTTGGGGAAGGGGATTTGCTGTGGTGGGAGCATCATCATCTGGGAGCCAGTCGGATAGACGTGGGGGCCCACGGCCCGAGGCGCGCTGCTGGGCGGCACACGGGTGGCGCTGTTGGGCATGGCCGGCCGGTTAGCGTAGTACGGCTGCAGGAGACAAGGACGGGGAGAGGAGGAGTTAGGCAGCAAATATGTCAAGCGTACCAGACCAAACATATCATGGATAAATAAACGCCTTGGTTAAAAGAGAAACCCAGACCAGAAATTTGTTACCTCTATAAAACAGCTGAAGCTCAAGTCATCCAGCAGAGTAGAGAAGGGGACACTGGAGAAGACTGTCCACTCCTTTCCTACAGCTTTATCATATTTAGAGAAGCACTGCCCCATCATCTCTAAATCTTCTCCACTTCACACTGTTCGGGCAGAAGTCTAAAGGGGCGTTTTTCTAAGTATTTGTGGCAGATTATGTTTTGCCTGTAAGAAATTATGGACAAGCTCTAGAAGCTTGTGTTAGGAGCAACATCCTTATCTTACGACTCCATCCAAGTACATAATTAAAGCACAGAAAACAGATCAGCCTTGGACACAGGCTTAAGACTAAGAGCCAGGTAGAGAGGACTTATTTAGCCTGCTTACTGACCAAAGCACAAAGAAATAAATGAGAAAAATATTCAACAAAGGCACAAGTGTACCAACAATTCCTCTGAGATACCTTTACTGGAGATGTCTTGTTCATCAGTAACCTGTTGGTAAGCAAGCTTGGAACAGAGAGAGGGAGCCATAGAGCTCAGCTGAGACAAGCTATCGGTACTTAACCTTTACCCCATGAAGGCTTCATCAGTCTCATTTTGGTTACCAACAACTAGAGAAACATGAAAGGGGGCTGCTAAATTGACTCAGTAAAGAGACTGGTCCGTTTCATGCTGCACCATGGTTAATCAGAGCTGTGCGCCCCTTGCACGTGTCACAGGGTTGAGACAGACCAGCACAGGACCTTTCTACCTGATCCAGTGCTGGTGTGGTGAACAGTCAGCCCCTGATTTACAAACTAAACATGCTAGGTGTGCCAAGATCCAGCAACAGGAGATGGCTATTGCTGATGTTTTATAACACTTGACAAGGGGAGAAATTGCATTAAGTCCGATAGCCACGTCTGCAAATGTTTAAGCTCCCCCCCTCCCCCTCCTCTTGGAGTAAAGAGGAATTCCTTACTCCATCAAGTTCCAGTTTATGTACAAATGCTAATAGTACCAAGGTTAAACTTAAAAGCAATTTATGTATTCATAATAAATGGCGTGCTGCTCCTGGTTTGAGCAAACTCCTGTATTAGTGACTGGTGAAATGCTCTTCCAGTCTCCACTATAAAACCATTTTTCATTGGTGTCTGAATATCCACAGCTGCCACCTGCATGGCACCCCAAACCGCTCCAAAGGGCACCCCTGGCAGCGTGACCCAGGTTTACTCCAAGAAGACGCCAGTGTTTTTTTCTTCCTTAACTTCAGCACTAATGCTGAACATCAGACAGCTACAGTTCAGGAAAAACCAACACCTCATATACCTGAGAACTTTTAAAGTTCTGAGGCCAATCTATAATGCAATATCAGAACCCCACAAGCTTCCTTTACAAATTTTCAGTGAGTCAGGCTACCATCTACTACCACAAAAAACATAAGTTCCTTAAAGAGTTCCACAAGCTTTACCAGGCCATTCAGCATATCACTCACTGTAGGTACATGTTCCAGGATCCTGTCTCTAAAGTTAAAAATCACTAGGACATGTGTACCACTTCTAAACATGAATGAGTATTCCAATTAATTTGACAAACCGTTAAGCCAACATAAGTACAGCCAATGAATCACACTGGAAGCTGCTTTACATCTTTATAACAGCTGTTCATAATTCCTTGTAAGGATCCCAACTATTGATTAAGCACAAGCATATAAAGCTATCATACTCAACAGAAACAAGGAATAATTCAAGTCATATCCCTTCATTAATAGATATCAGTTGAATGTCTCTTTAAAAGCTAGCCACTAATGTGCTGTAGTTGCAGGCAACAGGTATCTGAAATGCTTTCTGGCATTTCTCAGCCAATAAGGCCTGCAACTGGATATTGACATGGGTCTCCCATTTCGCTATAGGATAACCCTCTCCCCCTTCTCTTTACTTAAGGCTAGCAGGTAATAGGGAGTAACGTCATTAGACAGGAAAGTAACATGAACTAGACATCAAGCAGATGGTGCAGAAATAAACCCAAGTAGAAAGCTTTCTGGAGAGGAGCAGTGGTGCCAGCTGAACACACTGTGGATAGGGGGGCTGGGCTCTCTTGACACCCTGACAGGGCACTAACCACCTGCATAGTGAGGAAGGAGCCAGCTCACCTCCCAGTCACTCAGCAAAAAAGTAGTGAATTCTCTGTTCCAGGGACTCCCACCTTCTACATGCTGGAAAAAAACCTTCAAGTTCTTTGTATATGAGGTAATGGCATTCTGATTTCAATCTGACCAGCTATGCCTTAGGTGCCACTAGGAACAGCTCACACCACAGGCCCCCCTGCAAAGATCTGAGAAGGCATTTTCTAGGAGTGAGCCAAAATGACACCTTAACTAAGGTTATGACTCCCAACTTGTGAGCTGCACCTTTTGATCTGCAGCATGAGGGGAAATGCTTCACCTGACTAACATGTATTTCTGCAGATGCAACCTGCTATGTATATTGGTTTTATTTACAGGTCCTAGCCAAATGCAAAACTTGACAGATCGATTACTAGTAACAACTAACAGATGCACCAAATGGCCACTTCTCATTTGTAACCTATTTTAACACTTTTAGGACATTTCACTTCACTTGATGGTATCACTGAAAAATGGACCTGGAAAATGCATTGATTTAATGAAGATGATTCATTAGATTCATTAGATTTCATTTCATTAGATTCTCTAACTTGATTCCTGGCAGTCTTCTTGAGCAGGGCTGTCCAATCCTAGATCTGGAGAGGCAGTCTCTCTCAGCTGGTTACTAGCTTAAATGGACTAATTAAACTTTTTAGCTCTTCAGGTGCTACTGCTTTAAAGAAGGCTAGAACACCCACAGGCATACTGGCCCTTCAGGACCACAATAAGACAGTCCAGTTCTAGGTCAATAAGCGAGCGATATTTGGACTGAATTAAGGGTCAGCCCATGAATGTCAGTGGAATGCAGGACTAATGAGCAAGCAACATTGTGCCACTGGAGGCCCAAAACCAAAATCACATGCCATGAAATTCAGATGCAAACTGTGTAAAATTGTTTGAACTCTAGAATGTTTGATTCTATATTTGAGGATCAGAATCCAATGGTTTGAACTAGTACTGAAGATGCAGCTGACAATTACTATTTGAGTAGTAAACTGTGAAGTTATTAATGATGGAATGAAATTATCACAAAAATGTGCAACAATTTAGGTAGCATTTTGTGCAGTCACAGGAAGTCAAATATATCCAGTGGATCATAATGAAAAAATGCATCCGAAAGCAAAAAGCATAGAGAAGGAAGGTGAAAATGATGAAGCAGACACAGACTGTGTAGTTGCTGCTCATTACTTAAGGTCCTGGTAGGCCTATGAAATGTTATTTCACTGTACAGTTTTGATGCAAGTTTGTTAGTCTCAATTCTCTATTTCTATTAAGAACACTGTATTCATGTGTCAGACACTATGTGAGCTGGAAGCCAGTGACTCACAACCTATTTTCAACATTTTTGGCATGCTATTGCTCATTAGACCTTAATGATTTCCAAATACTGGTAAAATCCAAGAGTAAAAAAGAATGGGGAAATAAATTCACAAGGTGGACCAAAGAAAAGCCCTTTCCTTATAGGCATCGGGGATTGCTGGGGCTCACAGAAGGAAGCAATAGCACTGTGACCCCTGAGGCATGTCAACCTCACCCTCCTGCCCTGATGGGTGTGTGGGGGAGGGGAGTGAGAAAGGCCCTTTACCTGCAGGGATCTGAATCCTCCCTTCGGCAGCACAAACACACACAAGAGGAAGCAACAGAAGAAAGAGAAAGCAGGAAAAGAAAAGACATTACCCATCAGCTGTGAGAGCACACAGAAAGCAATGTCCAGAGTACCCCCACCCTCCCTTAATAGCCCATTTTTTCAACAAGCAGCATGCAGGACAGACAGTTCCAGCCCCTTGCCACCTCCAACACCACCACACCCCTCTACCACTAAGGACCCTGGGTGTCCTGGCACATGCCTCACAGAAAACCCATGGTTGAGACACCCCCCACTCCCCTCTTCATACTGCCACCTTGCTCATCTTCAAGGTCAAATGGCTACCCAATGAGAAAAGATCACTTGTAAAAATGTTTATAAATGTCATTATAACTCCTGCCACCTGTTAAGTCATGAAGGAAATTTACAGTGCAGCCTGCTTCTAAAGATATCTGTGACCATATAACTCCCATAAGCGGAATAATAAAATGAAGGAAGCAACAATTAAGATAGCTTTTCTTTTGACAATTGGCTCATTTGCTTTAACTCAATTCTTTTGACTTTGAACATATAATCAAAATTGCAAATTAGTTATTTCTCAATTGCATATCAGGGGCTTTTGAGGCGATTACTGTACCTGCCAGATGCAAAACTGCAAAACTTTTGCATTTTGCAAATGCAAAAAAGGCAGCATGGTGGACCAAAAGACACCTCACATTAAAAAATAATTTGTCCAGACATTTTCCAATGATTTAGTTTTTTTCTTATCAGTCCATGAGCAGACGGAGAGCAGGAATTCTTTGGATGTCTTTCAACCCTTTTTTATTAGATTAAAAGGTAAGAGTGCTGTCAGGAAGGGTAGCTGGTAACTCTTATAAACAGACTGCACTGCAAAAACTATAAACTAGGAACAGGATTTCAGATTCTCTCACTTGCAGTTACTCCTGCGCAAACTAGCATGCTCAGTGAACGACTGCTCCAACAATACTGCCAAAACTGACCTCCAACACTAGTTGAGGCTGGAGGGCAATACCTACACATGCAGTAGACCCATCTATCAGAAGCTTGCTTGACATACTTCTCTAGACGGTAGCATATTCTTAATTGTAAATCTTTCAATAGTGGGGCCAAAGTGACAGCATAATTCCACTCTTGAAATGCAATGAACACTAATACTAGTATTTTTTCACTCAAGTAGCCATTTCACCTCCAAAACAAGAAGGGTCCCATGAGCTTGGGTGTTTTAAAGGTAATGGTTCCACACACTTCCCACAGTCCACCTTGGCTAGCTTTCTTTGGCAAACTTTAAATACAAGACTAAGACACACGCCACAAGAGCACATTATGGAGTGCAGCTTTCCAACATAGCAAACAGCTATTAACAATAAGGATGACGGCCCAAGTACTGCAACCATCTCCATTGTGGATGTAGATTATGTCCTGACACCAATTTTCAGTTCGCTGAACAATCCGATTCCTATATATTGACAAGTCTGATGCAATAAAACTAGAGGGAAAGGCCATTCTGAAGCAATTTGGTCTTTTTTTACTTACTAGTTGTGGTATTTTCGTGGAACTGGAGAAAAACTGAAAAATTCCACATGTGAGCAAAAGCTTTAAACGTCTTCTGGAAGTATGTTTTAAATGGAAACAATGGTTTCTTAAGCAGCTACCCCCTGAGGTAAACCTGCATTGAAAAAAAAATGCCTAAAATACACCTAAATCAAATCCTATAATGCTAGAGGGAAATCTTTTCAAATAATATGCTTCATTCTGTACATCAGTGTCAGTGTAAGTGTTAGGGGGTTAGAAATGAAAAAAATGCATGACAGGGCTGGCAGAGGTAGTGAGGGAGTTAAATGGGAGTAAACTACTCAGCTCCCAGTTTTCATCAGGAGTGCCTTCCCACAAGCAGAGAGCAGCGCCTCTTGCTGCCGTTATTAGGCCAGCCTGCAACATGCCCTCATTACAGCCTACAGCTGCTATTAATACCGCCTGATGAAGGCTGGCACAGAGCGCAAGGCTCCATTCATCTCATGCCTCTCACAGCGCGTTTTCACCACAGAGAGAGACAAAGCTATAGGGGATAATCAGAATGTCCTGAATTGGTCCGATTTTCTTTCACCAAAGTTAAGCGCAATGCTAACACAAACCTTTTTCCGCCAAAGCACTGTACTGTCAAGCCTTATTTCCTCTGCCTCGGGGAAAGATCTTGAGAAAAGTCTTTGAGGAAAGATCTCTTAGTCTAGTTTTGAAAGGATTTGAAGGCTAAAAGCACGACAAATGAGTCAACCCCAGCTCCAGGATGAAATTTTCTGAAGACCCACACACCTCAGCTTCAGGGCTGACTGCTCTACTTGGATTTTGCATCCTACCTCCACCCCACCCCCTGTCAAGTGCAGACACTGAGGGCCATTCTCCTCTGGGCCCCCTTGCCAACACACACACACACACACAGAGGATTAGCGTTAGTACCTGCTGATGTAAAGCACGAGGACCTGCAGCAAACTAGAGAGAGAGCAAGAGAGACAGTCAAAGAACACAGGAGAGAGCCAGGTAAAGAGTTAAAACAGACATTTTAAAAACATGCGCAAACTGACACACAGAGAGACCTGGAAGCACCAGGCCAGAGTGTTGCCCCTTGCACTCACGCATGCACACAGAAGGGAAAAGCAGAGGCTCAGCAGTAGGGAGGTTCAGAAGATGGCCGCATCACTATTTAGAAACGGCGTCACGAGGCCCGATCAAAAGGGTCGTTTGAAGGAATTCAAAAGCTTTTCCAAAAAAACCTACGATAATGCTGAGAGGAAGGGGACAATTACCATTAATGCCAGGGGAGTCATGTGAGAGGAAGCCACAAGAGGCACTTCACAACCCTCCCCCCAAGGCCATGCAAGAGGCCTGCAAACGGCACCATCGAGTTTAATGAAGGGGCGAACCCAAAAGTATCTAATGAAGTACAATCTTTACACATGGAAAGCAAAACAATTCTACCATCTGCAGAATACCCCCCCACACACACCATCTTCCAGAAGTGACAAGAATGATGACATATGGTATGCAAGATCAAGAAAACCAAGATGTAGAGTTTTGTATCACTGCTGAACGTGCACGAGACAGAAACAGTCTCTCTTCATCCATGATGTGGAGGGGGAAGTAGGAATGCCAGAGGATGCTAATTAAGCATAGGACTAGACGGGGAGAGAACGACTGTGGCCTTTAGAGTGGAATGCACATGTCCTAGGACCAGGTACAGGATCCATAGAAGACAGTCACATATGATCAAAGATCACAAAACTGATTTTGGTTATATAGCACAAATGTAACCGAATACTTCCGTGATCATTTAGCAGACTGACTGCAGAATTAAAATATTTACTTATAAAAATTACATTTAAAAAAAAGTTAAATATTGAGAATTCTATAAAAACTTTAAAAACACAAGTTCTTTTATCTGAACTTAGCAGTCACTGCCCTTCCTGCAAGGGGCACTACAGGGAGACTGCTGCCAGATGAGTAAGGTGGGCATACCTGGCGAGGCTGTGGAGGGGTGTTCATCTGTGTCGGGGGGGTAGCAAACACGACAGGAGCGGAAGGCTGTCCCGAAGGAAAAGGTTGCTGGAGGAGAGTAAGAGAGGACAAGAGTTTCTAAAAATTGGGCTTCATTAAAAAAAACAGAACCTGTTGAACAGCCTGTTCAGTCCCACAGACCATCACTATTAGAAAACCAGGATAAGATGGATATGTTAATATTTCACAGACTTGTAAAGTGCTGCTCCTACTCATGCTGCTTACCTAATTTTGCACAAGGGTCAGACTAAGCCAAACCTAATAGTGCTGGTTCATATCAGAGGCAACCAATGAGTGTGGGCATAAATCTCTTCCTAAAGATCACTGAGATCCGTACACCTGCTATCACCTGCTGTATTGAGAACAAACCTTTCAAAGAGTGTAAACACCCTAAAAATGGAAAACAGACAATGGAGCTGCGAATCAGTCTTCACCTTTTAAAGCATGGCTTTGAAATGTGGGAAGAAATGCAATGGGGAAAAGGCCTCTGAACGTGGGCAAATGATACCACCCCAGACATCAGTCAGAATCAAACAGGACACAGGGGCTGTGAAGCAGCATCACAAATCACCTTACAGTCTGAGATTCTGTAAGGACCAACAAACATCCAGTGCTAGTTCCTAACATATTAGCCAATGAATCCTAACTCCAAGATTGTATATACAAATACTTAAAATAAGGTAACAAGCATTAAATATTCAGTGCCTGCTGCTGGCTCATGCACCAACGCTGATGTATTAGGTCTGCCCTGGATGAAGTGTACAGTTACCTGAGAAAGGCCAGGAGAGGGGGCGGGATGGGGGACTGTGGGGGGTCCTGCTATAGGCTGTGGTGCTTTATTCATTTCATGTGGTGCTGCATAGGGAGCCTCAGACCTGCGTGGAAACCTACAGGGAAAGAGAAAAAGGAAAAATAGTCCCCTTTAAAAATGTTTTAGAAAGCTCACTTGTGTAGCACATTCAGAACAGATGTAGAACTCTAAAGAGTAATAACCATAGATAATCATGATGCAATAATTCATTCTCTTAAATAAATTAAAAACCGCACTTAACTATGAGGTTTCACCATTTTCAGTCAATAAAATCTAACCCTGCTTTATAATGTTCCAGTATTACCATATCAGTATGCATTTACTATATTGGCAGAAGAATGTGAAGTGGTGTGGATCTGCACCTGTGGCTGGAAGGTTGCCAGTTCATATCCCTACTTTTTTGGGCACCTGAGCAAGGCCCTTAACCCCAACTGCACCAGGGGTGCCATATAAATGGCTGACCCTGCGCTCTGACCCCAAGCTTCTCTCCCTGTATATCACATGGAGAGCAAGTTGGGGTATGTAAAAAAGACAAATTCCTAATACAAGACATTGTATATGGCCAATAAAGTGATCTTATCTTATGTCTGACAAAATCCATGAATACTGAATCAGGAATTCCTTAATGTCAGAAAACAGAGATTTCACACTCTTACTGTAAAATGTATTACATACTCTCATAAAAGCAGCAGATTTAAGGCTAATTAAAAATGTTTTCAGATGAATGCAGATTTGTTCTTCCAAGTGTCCTGTGTCACTATTAGTTCATCAGCAAAAGAAAATACTGTACAAATACAAACAGGAACTCTAGAGCTCATTACTGTGGTTTACCAACCTAACAAGAACCACCCTCAAAGAATCTGGTCTTGTGAGAGCAAATCAGAACACAGTCATCCTTTGCAATCTTGGGAGAAAAAAATAATGGAAGGAAACAGGTTCAGAAATTCACTTACAACCTGGAACGTAGAAGCTCCCACAGCTGGGGATTGCGGGCAGAGGAGGTGGGCCAACGCTGGGATCTCTCTTCTGGTCACCCTGGAAGACAGCAGTGCAGCAGTGTTAGAGCAGCAGACTTCCTCCATCAGCACCAGCAGCTTCATGTCCACAACAGGTTTGCTGGCAATGAGCTAAAAAGCAATTCAACATCTTCCAGAGTAATTCTTTTAACTTCTACATAAGGCCACACAAGTACCTTGCCATAGGTCATGGTGAATAGTGTGCATTGTGGCATTGTCTAAAAACAAGCTCATTAGCCACAAACTACAACTGTAAAACTGTACTGACAAATGCATGCCCATTTGGATACACTGTCAAATAATTAGGGTTGTGCACAGGTATGAGCAAAGGTACATCTTTCAACCCACAATCATCCAGTCTCACAAGGCATGTAAGAGACAGCAGCTGTTTAATTCGTGCAAAGTGGGGGAAAGGCTGCAGGGTGAAACAGCTGTTCCACAAACCCACTGCTCTTCCTAGTAACTCTCCAGCTAATCTCAACTCACTGAAGCTAAGCAGGTGTGAGCCTGGTCAGTACCTGGATGCGAGACCTCCTGGGGAAAACTAAGGTTGCTGCTGGAAGAGGTTAGAGGGGCCAGCAGAGGGCACTCACCCTGAAGTCTAGGGGTGTTAGACTTCATGAGAATATACTCCCTGCTGGCCCCACTAACACCACTTCCAGCAGCACCCTTAGTTTTTCCCAGGAGGTCTCCCATCCAGGTACTGACCAGGCTCACACCTGCTAAGCTTCAGTGGGTTGCCAGTTGTGAGTTGCAGAGTGATATAGATGCTATACAAGTGCAGTGCGTTGCTCAAGGGTACAAAAGCTACACCCAGTGCCGAACTGGGACCAACAACTTTCCAGTCGCAAATCCAGAGCCCCAACTACAGCTCCACACCACTGTGTACAGACAGAATACAGAGTCAATGATTACAAAAAACAATATACTCCCTCAGGCTACACAGGGATGACACCTGCAGGCTGAACTCGTGTACCTCTATGTAGTTCCCCTGCTGTTGGCCATAAATTACATGGAAACACTTCAACCCATCCCTGAAACACACTGCAGCTCCACCCAACAAATACACATGCAGGATGAGTCTGCCGCTGGGAAAATCTGCTTGGAAAATCCACTGAACGGAGGTGAATGAGCTTAACGGCCTCCAGCCCCATCCCCAAGGCACAAGCATTTACCCTCCCCCACAACAAACAAAGGCAACTTTTAAGACTCTACTGTACGCTAAGGCTTTTCAGCAACTGCTATTTAGGGGCTTTCATTCAGAAAAAAAAGGTTTAGCATCTGAGGGAAACCACTGCCCAGAAAAGCATGCCAATGAGCACGAGCACACCACCCCAGGGCCCACACACAACTGCCAGCATAGTGCAACCCCCACTCCCACTGCAGCCACAAGAGAAAGGAGAGGGGGTATAAACACAGCCTAAGAAGGGCGATGGTTTCTTTCATTGAAACTGAAGCAGCTGCAGTAATACATCAATACAATGTTGGCGTAATGACCCTTTAAGAAGTACACAGCAGAAATAAGTTGCTAAGGCATTGCTTTTACAAAGCTGCGTGGTTTAAGAATTTCTGTACTGTGAAACTATTTCACTGAAAAGTCTTTACGGAAATTGCCGTATCAGGTTCTCCTTTATACAAAAATCAATTTAACTTTCCCAGCAGAGGACACTACATACAGCTTATACAGCAGAATGCCTGCTCAATAGATGGTCAAATGCTTAATTGGGCTCTTCACAACATCCATTTAATGGTGTGAAATTCTGACTTGACCTAATCCAACTAAAACCAAGCTGAATATAAGTGTACACAGGAACAGCTGAACAATGTAACAAACTGAAATTCAGCCTCTTGCTGCCCTTCAGATAGACTTCACTGGAGAAAACTCTGAAGATCTGACCACCTCAGGACAGCAGGTCAACAGAGACAACAAGTCTCTCGACTGTATCGCTGCACCTGCATGCTCTTTCCATTGTTAAAGACTAAAAGGCTTCAATTTCATGTTAATGGGAATTAGCACTGTGCCTCTGACCCCCCCATCACACTGTACTGAAGCCTAACAGCACCCTTTGAGAAGAAAATAATCCAAAGTCCGCCCAGCAACCAGTGGTTCAGAAGATATAACCCGCCCTTCACATATACAGCGTCTCGTCTGTGACAGATACAACTAGGTATGTAAAGGCTGTCCTGCTTCCTTTTAAAGGCAGCTTGTAGAAATCAAGAGCTCTTGGAGAGAAAACTGGAATCTAAACCTTTGGGAATAGAACTCAGTCACCTCTACAGATCTGTCTGAAGGAAAACTAGTTGCATACAGACAAAAAAGTATAAATCTCTATCACACACCACCCCAAATTCCCCAGCTGTTCTGTGGCTAACAGAGCTGCTAAAACACTGTCACAGGCTAGATTAGAACTGAGAGAGGAGGGTCTGGGTGGAGTCACGAGTGTGGACACAGATAATGCCAACATCTACCTCCCTTTCTTCTGTTTTTTTCCTATGAGCTAGATCTTGCTCTTGAATTGCCACACACCTGTCTTCCTCAAGTACTCTACATCTGTCCAGTACTCCAGTCCACCACTGGCCAACACTGTCCTTCACATGAATAGCTCCCTAACTATTGTGTGATCAAATGCCCAGGACCTAACTGAAATCCAATCACATCTTGGAAAAGATTAATTATGTTGCTTCCTGCAGGGAGCGGTCTCTAAAACGAGCTATGCTGTCAAGGGCGAAGTATTAGGACTAATAAACCAGGAGAAGTCCCCTGCAAAACCTAAATAATTTAAATTGTGATTTTTTTTAGAAATGGTATTTGTTGCTTCATGCCTCTGTGTCACCCTTTGACAGCACAAATTTGAAACTGAAGCTGTTTGCATGAGACCGTTTAGATGAGGCTGGCAGGACAGAAAGACATTTCTGAAGTCTGTCATCATGCTGCTTTGAAGCTCAAAACAGCAAAAAAAAAAGTAAACACTCCTCCTTACAAAACATTTTAAAAGAACAACTTGAAACACTAGAATCCTACTTAAGTTGAAAACCACAACAGTTCCCAAATGTTTTCCTTGTGAGGAAACAGTACAGCAATAAAAAGCATCCTGCAAGTCTTTCCAGACACCAATTTAAAACTTGCTATAATGAGATAAAGTTTTTCCTGCTGACTTTGTAACATTACCAGGGTTTCCATTTTCAAAAACCAGGGTGAAAAAGCACGAGATGTTTCAGGATTAAGCACTAGCGCATCTTAAGATTTCATTTTTGGGTATCGCTGCAGGACATCATGGAATACCTTTTTCGGCGTTGACAGGGGCAGCTAGAACATCATCTCACTCCCTCAGGTGAGCTCCTTTTCCTCCAGCTGGAGCCTCATCCCGACAGTGTTTAATCACACATCCACTGAGCAGGACACAAGCCACTTTTGTTCCAAAAGAGGACATTGCAGCTCTAGCGCTCATTTGAAAACTATCCCTCGCTATGCTAGGCAAGGGCAGCCAACAGAATGTAAAATCCAACTCCAAGTCCCAACTACCCATGGGAAGACGCAACAAAACCTGCCTACAGCATTTAGACTACTGTAGTCTCTCATGGGGGTCATGCCCCCAGTCCCTACAAAGCAACTCACAGAGAGGCTGCAATATCAGGAGGGCACCCTCCCACAATCTTCTCTAATGCACCATAGAGAACAGACATGCTCGGCAGACACGATCCACCCGACATGCCAAGCATGATTGCTCTCTGCGGTGCGGGGATTTGATTCTCCACGCGATAATTTAGGGGAACATCACATCATGACAAGCGGCATCTGTACAACTGCAAAGCTGAATCCACACTAGGCTACTGCTGCCGACCGGAAGTGTCCGTCAAAGCCACTCAAGGGGCAAGACTGCTAAAGAAACCTGATATTCATACTGTTACGATTAAGTTTTCTTACTTTTATTTTGTCTGTAGACTTACTCTGAGAAAGAATTAACAAAATATGAATCAGAAAACTAGCTACCAATTCTGTCAAGGAAAGTGATTACAGAAAACACTGCAGGGAATAACTATCTGTATAATCACACTCTGAAGGAAAGCAGTGTCGCCCCCTCCCCCCCCCCCATCAGAGCTGTCCTACACTCAGGCTACACAGCTGCCAGTTCACCCTGGGCAGAAGGCCAGGAGAACCAACTCCCAATCATCCAGGGGTGCAGGAAACCTCTGCACCCACAATGGCCTGAAATCCATGATCAGAAGTGTCCATTTCCTAAGAGGCATTCTAACAGGATTCCCAGGAATTCCGAGGTAAGCCACAAAATGTTTCATGCTTTCATGAGAAAAGGCTTCTGAAATAAGTACACCCAATTTTTGCCCATCCCTAGACCAGCAAAGATTCTTAGATGTTGGTAGCATATCTCGACAGGTCTACACTCATACTTACTTTCAAAACTCCCCATCCAGTCTGGCCCTAGCAGACCTACTTTTAATGGGCTTTAAAGCCTTCACACATTTTAACATGATCAAGAACATGAGAATTTCGTGAAGTGCAAGAAAAGTAGAACTGTTATTGATGCCTGCTGAAAAATAAGCAAGCACCAACAGATCAAGAACTAGGAACTTTTAGGCACTTAAATTACCAACAGCTTCCAGAGGGTTATTCAGAAAATAAGGATGAGCATATTCACTCTACATGCACAGCATACAGACTTGACATATTTCAGCCTCTCCTAACTCAAACCCTAAATTATAGCATGCCTGAGCAAGACGATACACAGACAGGAAACAGGAGTGACCTTTAGAGTACATTTCTTTATCTTAACTGGACAATCCCCATGACTTGATCAGAGTCAGTTCAGATGCTCTAAGCAGAGATGGTGTCTGCAACACCAAAACCTCTGGTGAAACCCAACAACTCCACCAAACACCCTCTATCAATTAATCTTCAGGTTGAAAAATGAGAGGCAGACATTTGGTCCATTATGCTCATCCACATGTCAGTAGTGTATTGATTCCAGAACCCTGTAGAGTCTTCTTGAATGACCTTAGTGATTCAGCACACTTAACATGACTGGGCAGTTTGTCCCATCTCTCATGGGATTAACACTGACTACAAAAGCCAGGTTTCATATGGCCACAGAACAAGGAGGACCTCAGCTGCACTAACTGGGACTGCAAACAATCAGAGGTCACAGAATGACCCAGCACTGTATTACCCTAGCAGATGGCTTCCTTTAAAATGACTCCTCCTATCCTTTTCATTCTCTATAGGTCTAAATTTCCTACAGAATAAAAGAAGCTGACCTAATCAAAGATAGATTTCTACTTGTATCTCGCTGACTGAGCCTTTCAATAATTCAATAAACACTACATACTTCAGGCTTTTGGACAGGGAACTGGACAAAGGAGGTAAGTCTGATAATTGTAATCAAGCTCTGATTATCACACAGCTCAGGCGGGGAGGGGTGGGGGATTAAGGAGTCTAATCTATATTGATCTGTTTATGAAAGAGCAGCATCCTCCCCAGCAACTAGATCAGGGGACTCCTCACCTAAAGCTACAACAAGCACAAAACAACCCAAAGTCCACATGATAGCCATGAGTCAGCCGCATATGATTCAGTGAGGTGCTGCTGTGAAGGACAGAGCTGAGCACTAAGGTCCGAGAGGAACAGTCTCCAGTAGAGGCTGGAGTAAACAGTGCTGCAGTCTCCCAGTCACATGCCACAGTGTCACTGCAACACATCTTTGGGACATATCCCAAACGGGGACAAGCAAGTGCATTATGTGCAGCTCTTATTAATAAAATTATTCTCATCAGAACTTCAAAGCACTGGCTTATTAGAGTGGACGATTTATTAGACTGAGTCATGATAAGTCTTCCAAGGTAAAAAGACAACATGTAGAAAGCATTAACTCCTGCATACAGAAGGAAAGGGGAAGAGTGAAACGTATCTAGGTTAATGCATAAACACCTTATGTAAATATACAGCCAGCTGTGGCAGCACCATAGGCACACAGCAGATATGTATGCACCCCCTTCACTGCAACAACATTTTCTGCAGAAGATTATCTCTACAACTGAGTCACAGGTCACCACACACTTACCTAGGGAGAGGAGCAGTACAAACAGGTAGAACTGCAAAGCTTGGCTCCAAACTGGGAACTGCTCCATTTCCAGTGGAATCTCCTTTAAGATCCTACTGTTGCAAACTAAGCTGCTGACAATCACAAATGGCTGCACACCCAGATATGTCACTGTTAATGCTACTTTTTAAAAGGCAGCATCTGTACAGCAGTATACCACATCAATTCTCTGCTTAAAAGCTATTTCAGACTCCCTTTCCTCTGTTAAGCACTCAGAACTGAAGGTTACAAACGAGACAAAGCCAGCCAGCACATCCTGCTCCTTAACTCACTGCACTGACCCCTTATCGACCTGTTGAAAGTGAGGTTCTGCTGGACTGTAAATGCCTAGGGAAAACTGGGGGAGGAAGAGATGGAGAAACCAGGCAGCCTGCGCCTTTTAAAGGCGTTGCAGTTGTATGTCGCGAGGCTGGGAGGCAGAAGCCCAGAGAGAAAGTTTGTGCTGAGTGGGCACAGCAGGGGCTGGGGGAGGGACCACATCTGCCTGCTCACCACACTGCCCATTCACAGGGACTGCTAACGGACAGAGGGGGAGGGAAGAGAGGAGTAGTTCCAAACAGCTGCCTCATCTGCACATTTTGTCCAGGCTGCTCCTAATGTTGATGCTGAACCAAATGTACACCACTAGCTGCCTTCCCCCAACAATATCTACAGACAACCTACACACACACAAATTGACATGTACCCTGCCACACAATGAGAACAAACTCCCCACAAATACCTGCACACCACTAAACACAAGATAGCAACTATCAGAACCGGAACAGGCCACCTTGCAGAAAGAATTTCAGGCCTTGGAACGACCAAGTGCCCTGCACAGGAACAGACTGCAGCTTGCAGAGCTCAGCATGTTGACAGCACACAGCAGGCACTGCAACCCACAGCCTCTCAGACAACACCGATTCCCTGTCAGTAAAGAAAAACTGCTCCCTGACAGCAAACCGTCCTCTACAACATCACAGCAGGGCTGAGACAGCATGCCAAATACACAGCACTGGCAGAACGGCTCCCCTACATGTATATTTTAAAGTGTGAACTAACAGGAAAAAAGAACAATCGGAGATCTGCTAGGCTCTACTTAGGGATACACAACTTGCAACTATGACTAGCATGCAAAGCACATCACTACTGAAAACACAAGCCACAAACAGTGTCACAATCACCTGAACGCATGACAGCTTGTCAAAACAATGCAAAAAAATACACCCAGTCCTTAGTCTGCAATCTGTGTCCTCAGCCCCTTTTCATTTCAGCAGAGCTCCACAGAAAACATCCTTCATACCAAGCCACTCTGCTGTGCTGACACACCCCACCCTCTACTGCACTGCCTACAAGAGCCGTAATTTTTCATTATTTTCTGATGGCTTCCGTTGCTTCCGAGAGCCACTTCTGTCTGCGAGACACAGGCACAAATGAGCAAAGACAGCCACATACACCCCCACCCCCCAACACACGCACACACCAACATACACAAGCCTCGCTTTCTTTTTAAAGAAACACAGTCGAGCCCTTACCCTAACGATCACTTCCAAACCCCTTTCAGTGCAGGCCTGGCAGGCTTCTGCAGACCGACAGAGGCATGGTGAGGGTGCCGGACAGGGGCACGCCCTGCCCTGGAAGAACCCGAGGAGATTCCCATGCCCTTTCTGGCTGGGGGCATTGCCCAAACATGGCCAGGCCCTACGGTAGTACAGTACAGTGATCAGGAGTGGGGGGCCTTGCAGGAGCGCACAGACAGGCAGGCAGGCAGGCAGCCCTCCCCTCTCGCTCAGGATGCTGGGGGAGAGCAGGACAGCACACGTGGAAGCTGCCGATATCTGATCGCAGGCTCAGTGCTGCACTGCAGACTCACAGAGAGAGAGAGAGGGAGAGAGAGGGATGGGGGGAAAGGAGGCGGAAAGAAAGAAGGGAGCGGGGGGAGGGAGCTAGACATGCGAGAACAGAATCCACACCCACCAGCTCCAGGGGAGGAAGACATTTGAGCAGACCACATTCACACATTACACATGCTCAACACGCACGTACATACAGATGCCAATACGCTGTGCATCGCCCTGCGACACAGGACTCCAACCACACCACTCCAGTGCTTCATGTGCAGGGAGTGGGCAGAAATATTTCCAAAATATTTCAGGAAAATGCTGCTAAGGGATTGAGCAGTCCATGTCATCAACATGTGGTGGGAAAACTTCAGATCCATGAAAGCATGCAGCCAAAGGATTTCTGTTCCTCACACAGACGCGGCACTCCAAACACAAGGAAATCACAGTAACGGTTGAAATTTGTGAAATATCCAAAGAAAGTATTTTAAAACCCCCGACTTAATCCACCTGTGTGCCCGAAATTAAGAGAAACAGTTGGCATGGCTAGGTTCGGTAATCAGTCAGGGAGGTCCTGCATCCTTGTGTATCCAATTAGGTCAACAAACATGCCAATTTGATCAAATTACAGTTTTATCACAAGAAGCTGTTAAAAGTGTGCTCAACAAACAGAACCAGAAAATGAATTCTTCCCCGTTCTCTCTCTCAGCAGGTGGATCAGTTTAATCACCCGCCAACCGGAGAGAGTGCTCCTTAAATCAATACAGGGCCTCACAGCTGCTCCTCTCACCCGCTCCAGGTTATTCCAACCCCCCTGCCAGAACACCCACTGGGGATAAGCAAGCCACACCATGCAGCTCTCTCTACGCTGCTGAGCTGGCGCCCCTGCTGGCTGGGAGTGCATGTGCTCGAAGTGTTGCAGTGACAGTCTGGGGGACAGCACAGCCTGCGTCGCACAGGACACAAGAGGACAACCCCTCTTTTGTGTTTCTCCTGTGGGCTGCAGTGCAAGCAGAATGGCAAATCATTTTTTCTACTAACACTGAGGCAGCAAACACTCCCGCAAAAACTGAAGACCTTAATTCAAATGAAAGGCACTTTCTGGTTTAAATACATATAAATAAAATTAACACCTGGGTCAGGGACTGAAAACTGGTGGCTGGCTTATTTTAATCAATCAGGACACTGTGCAGTTTCTAATGAAATATCACACCATCAAGAAACCCGGAAAACCACAAACGCTTTCTGGGCTTCAATTGCTCAATGAATGTGGCAATGCAGGAGGATGGTTTGGTCAAGGCATTCTTTGGAAGTTTTAGCCCTGAAAGTTAATGACACGGCTTTTTGCAGGTATTGCGTGACTGTACTGTTCCCACCCCTCTCTGATGGCATTCCACCCTCTTCGCCCGCACTACACCGCAGTCCTGTCCCAAGCTGCATATCTTCAAACTAGAAATTACAAAGGAAGTTTGATATGGTTGATTTGAATCTTGCTTTTAGTGTGAAACAAATTTGACAATTTCAGCTTCTCCCATACAGAGATAGCTAAATATTTCTTGCTTTTAGAAAACACTCCATTTCCAGTGGGCAATATGAGAATGACAAGACATCTCCCTGACTGTTCACAGTCTTGCCAAGATGGCTCTGGCACCTGAGTTTCTATACCTCTATTTCAAGCTCAGTTCTTTAAGGAGGATGACAACAAGCTCAATGGGAGTGGAAGTGCAACTGCGTCAGTCAGTTGTGTGCAACTGAACACTGCCACTGAAGAGCTCAGATCCCCCGAAAAACAAGGTATCTTAAGAAATACGAAAGAAAAATCCCCTGCATCTGAAAGATCTGTCAGTGGGTTCTGAAAGCAAATCTCTCATCTTCAAAAGCCTAAGCCAGCTGGCCTGTGGCTTGGGTATCACCAATATATATATATAATATGTTATATGGACAAGAATAAGCAGGGGGTGCTCACCCTGTGATCAGTTCGGGTCCTAATGACCCGGTATAGTGATGGGGACACTATACCGTAAAAAAGTACCGTCCATCGGATGAGATGTAAAACCGAGGTCCAGACTCTGTGGTCATTTAAAATCCCAGTGTATTTCTCAAAAAGAGTAGGGGTGTAGTCCCAGCATCATGGCCAAATTTCCCATTAGCCTTTACCAATCATGGCCTCCTAATAATCCCCATTATAAACTGGCTTCATTACTCCGCTCTCCTCCCCACCGATAGCTGATGCGTGGTGAGCATTCTGGCGCACTATGGCTGCCGTGGCATCATCCAGGTGGATGCTGCACATTGGTAGTGGTGGAGGGGATCCCCATTACCTGTAAAGCTCTTTGAGTGGAGTGTCCAGAAAAGCACTATATAAGTGCAAGCAATTATTATTATTAACCAGTATTAGAACAAGAAACAAGCACCTTGTTTCAAACATTACAATACACTTTTATGCTTCTATTTTTCATTATTTTATATGGCACCTGCCAGTACTATTTTTTTTCCTCAACACATGCTAGTCGCCTTGGATAAGGACAAAGTGGAAAGCTAAGCAACCTTCCCCCACAGACCTCATCCCCCATCCCCTCAAAGCCAGCCTGGAGTGGTTTCCATGGTCATCCCCTCACACAATGAAGTTCCTGCCAGGAATCTGGAGTTGTAAGCCTCTTACATGTGATGCTATCAGAATCTGCCATCTGCTACACCTGTCTGTCAGTGACGATAAGCACATGGATACCAGGGGCGTTGGGCTGGCTGCTGCATTCAAGACAGGTGTACATGCAGCCGTCATATGGAACATACAGGTCACATTCACCGTTAGATACTCATTTACTTGTGTTCCAGTTCTTCTCTGTAACATGTATGAACTCTAAAACAAATACAGCAATGGAGTGAAAGCCATTCTACCCATCTTTCAGATTTTACTTTAAAATCAATTTTAAAGTAAATATTTTACTTTAGATGCCCCACCCCCTAACTATGTAAAGCAAACAGAACATTCCCTATGTTTTTTTTGTTCTGCATGGGAACAGTATTAAAACACATGCATTAAAAATTATTGAAATTCCTCAATATTACACTCATTTAAAAATGACTGGCAAAGTTTCATCTAATAAACCAGACTGACTTGTTTGATTTTATATTCCTTAGCTAAAGCTTACAAATGTGACAGAAGTCTAGCATTTGCAGCCCCACCCCACAGGGAACACAATGTACTGTCTCTGCCTGCTTCATGCCTTGAAATGGGCAGACACCAGCAGCTCCCCGCATTTCTAAATCATTATCAACGGACACGTCTCAGCTTTGAGGCTGAGGCCATTCCCACAAATGACAAAACAAAGAATGCTCATTATTTAACTTGGGAGTGGGGGGCCAGTGTTTTTGCAGGTTCTCATGGTCTGTTCAAAGCCATGGAACCAAAGAAGAGAAGAGGCTGTTATGCTGGTCCCATTAAACCCAAACTCACCTGCTGAGTCATGAAGAGTCGAGCTGGAATGAGAGCATGCAGACATACTGGCCCTAGTGGATCACGACCACTCAGTCCTGATTGAACTCAAGCTTTAAAACAGGGGACTCACACACTGATCCCGCAGTGCCTCGTCTTCTGGGTCTTGCCCTACACCGCGTGGCCAATCAATTAACCTGATTATTTTCTAAATCCCATTTATGGCATTGCCTTAATATACGGAACAATTGATTACACACAACATTTGCATCATTAGAGGCAGTTATCTGTAAATTACCTGAGAACATGGTTGTTGCCATTGTGAAGCTTGTTAACCTAATCATTTCTGCGTGAACATGGGGAAAACGAGACCCAGAAGACACCATGGCCATGCAAGAACTAAGTCTGGAAACTTTTTAAAGCCTGTGGATAAGTCTTTAATTATGTAACACTTCTAGTAATGGTTAAGACCAGATTTCAAATTCTTATACATGCATCAAAAGTGTTTATTACTATTAAGTGTGGTCAGAAAGGGTAAACGCTCACGAATGAAATGGCAATCTAAACTAATTCAATAGGGCTTTGAGCTACATTTTAAAATAACAGAAGACAGGGAGAAAGGAGAGGCATGATCACGACCCTGAGTGCAGCTTGGAGGTAAACTCTGTACTCAATCATCTTTAATATCTCCACGAACACCACCAAACTCAATAAACAATCCCGACTATCGCTTTTTATCACACAATCGATAGACTGATGCACTCTCATCCAGACTACTATGTCTGGAAACGTGAGCTTGACGAAGATGTTTTGCTCGCTAAGACAACAGGGACAGACTAGTGCTCTGGGTTTGAGTGGCATCCATTTTGAACCCAGCCCTAATGCACATTCCTCCAGATCTCTGCATGCACGTCTTGTCGGTCAAATGACTTCGGGTAGAACATTTTTTTTTCCTGCAGCAACACCTGTGTGTACTCCTCGGGTTACACGGCGAAGTCTCCTCAACGTGTACTTTGCGTTTAAGTACTACTTCAGAACATGCACAAATCATGCCCTACCTACGAGAAACTGCAACATACAGCTACAGGGGGTTTATCTCCGAAATAAAGTCTAACGATTAAATGCACATTTTTTTACAACGTATGCATATTGCACCTCGATGCATTATCGACTTACTCTGCATTAAAAAATGGTCAAAGCGTTCGGCAGCACAATGCTTCGCAAATAACTCTTCTCGGGCGCCTTGGCAGGCCGGTAGAAAAAAAAAGCGAGTCGCAGCAGTCAAAGTGGTGTTATTTTTGACGGGAACCTAGGTGTTAAACGTTAACGTAGGCCCCGCTGGGTTCAAATGGGTGCGACATTACAGCGTGCCGTTAATTCTGTGCAGCGCCATGCTGCTTCTCCTGCTCCCTTCTGCCTCAGCTCCCGGTGCACCACGTGGTTCCTGCTCAGAGCGCGCAGAGCTGCCGGCTTCTGCCCAGGTCTCCAAACGCGCGCACGCACACCCCGTGTCATTCAGAGCCGCTCAGGCTTCACACATTAAATAAACCGACCGTATAACCACATCAAATGACGCCTCCTGGCTCCCACCCTAGTCGGGTGGGACACCGTACATGTCGAAGTGGCCCGTTTCCCATTTATATCACTATCACATGCCGAACTAAGTTGAAATACGCGAGTTTTTCACGACCTTACTATGTAGGCCTTGAACGCTGCTCTCTCTCTCACCAGGACGGCAGTGTTACAACGTGTCGTTTTCACTCGCCAAAAATACACCCCGGGAAATGTCTATATCTGCTACCCAAACTGTGTAAGGATCCACAGCCTTGATAAACTTCTCTTCATACGCCAAATGCGATTTCGTTTCGCTTAATTCGGTGAATTTACGGTAATGAAACAACTAACCTACCTCTTGGATTGCAAAACGATTGCAAAATAACAGAGGCCTAAACGGTTTTGTCCAACAACAGGGTCAGTAAAGGTGAGTCCGTTAAGCAATCGTGTCCAGATCCTAAAATGAGAAGTCTAAAAGTTCCGGATTGGTCCCCGCAGTGCCCGGCCTCCCTCTCGGCACACTCAACGTGTCATCCCCCCCATCTCTGCCAGCCATGATGGAAAACTCGACTTTCAGAAAAAAGGGCCCGCTTCAGAAAATAACTCCCCCGTCTCACTCTCGAAACCAACTCCACAAAAACAAACAAGGCTCGAACTCGGGGGATAAGGGTGGTTGTGAGCCGTATCGATATCGTAATGCCATTTAGAAAGACGTATACAGGTCTCTCCATACGCGGTACGTGTCACTATTTCACAGAGAAGGGGAAAGCAATGCGCCACAACTTTAATGACAACTCAGTCGTGTCCGTCTTTTCGCCCCCTAATGCTACTAAAATTAATAATAAGGATAAACACACATACCCGAGCAGATGTATCGTCCTAACACGTTCCCGTTTTTCTCAAACCGAGTGTCATTCAAAACGACTGTAAACATTGCAGCGTACGCACGATAACGCAGACCCCCGGCCGTGCACCCTGTAACGCCAACCGAACGAAAAAACCGGTTCAACCAAGCCCTAAAGTACATTAAACAATGAAAAAGTTCCCACCATCAGAAATGTCAATGCACATTGCGATCAAGGCCACCCTTTGGAAAAAATCGTCTACGAAATAAAAAAACACGTTTTTACCTAGTATAACATGGAAACCGGCAAAACTTAATTTCGACTTCTGAAAAACGTCCAGACACATTTTAAAAAATCGCCAGAAGCGAGGAGACTGGAGGAACTGTGAAGGCCTCGAACTTCCAACCAGATGTACCTATTTATGAGTTTGAAGTCCAATTTAGCGTCCTGAACATTAACTGTAAACAGTAAACACAACAAACCCAATTAAACTCGCTTATCCTCCCACAGCATTTTATTTTTAGAAGAGGACAAAAAATGTCTCGACCTCAAGTGACAAGCAATGCCTTTTAAGTCGAGAAAGGCAGTTTCCCCACTGGCCGATGGAGAGAACGCAGCATTTTTAAAACTTATACCCACCCTTTAAAAAAAACACCGATCCCTTAAAAAATTTCGAAAACACTGACTCATCTACCCGTTTAAAGTACGTGTCCAAGCAGTAGGAGGAAGCCGGTTCTCTAAAGTCACGCTGTCTCTCTCAGCCGAGCATATGGTAGGTCGGTCCTCCCAATCAGCGCTCAACAGGGGCAAATCGACTTTTCACTCCCGGCGCAAAACTTAACAATAAGGTCCGACTCCAAACTACTCAAAGATTATATCTCAATCCCTCTGCTTCAGTGGTTTGCCTCCCCTTCCCACCATATTTTACAAGAAGCAGCCGAGCTTCACCGAACTATGAAGGGCCTGGGCTCCCATCGAGGGGGCCTAGCGTAGCAACCCCATCTGCGTGAATGCACGCAGTCCAAAAGACAGTGATCTTGTTTAAAAACACGCAGCGATTTGAATCTAACAAATAATCACCAAGAAGAGATTCCGTGACACAGGCCGGCGAGGCATCATTATAAACCCCAAGCATTACGGAGTATAAATCCCGACATTTCCATTTATTTTCATTATAAATAATTAAAAAGCTTGGGGCCTACCCCGAGTCGGGCTCCAGTATTGTGGCACTGCAACCCAATGATATTCTTGCTTCACAAGCGAAAAAGTAATACGGGCTCTCCCAGCTACATTTTAACTACACTGTCTCCGGGATACTGGGAAAAAATGCGTCTACATAACGGCCAATCCGGTTGTGAAAACGTTTCTGCAGAAGTCAATTTTAAAGAGATCGGGTTTGCCAACTCCCGACAAACAGCTTACGCGAAAACACGGTCCAGAAATGCCAGTTCTGTCCAAAATGCACACAGAAGGCAACTCGATTCACCCACCCGTCAGCAGCAAAACAGGTCCGAAATACATAAAAGAACCGAGCCCCCCAAACAGAGACTTAACGGTTTTACTGCCGGAATGAAACCACTATTTAAACAGCTATTCCCAGGGAAAAAAAAGAAGAAAATAAAACCCAGAGACTGCTTACCTAAAGTGAATAAAGGACATGCAGAGAGGGGACAGAACAAGGGCTCACAGAGAAAAGATCTTTTCTGTCTCCGTACTTCGTCCGTTTCTATTCACTTTTTCCCCCAAACCTATAAATCGCTTCTTCGGCTCCAGTTCCAAGGGAAAGAGGGTGTCCTAACCTTTTTTTGGGGGGAAAGGGGGGCTGCTGATCTAGGCGAGAAGTGTGTTTTAAATCCCCTGGAAGCATACGAGAAAAACAAAAAAAGGAGAAATCAAATAAATCAATACTGCTTTAAATATATCTTATTGGGTGAGCATGTGTCCCGAATGAGAGCTTCTGTGCCGGAGCTCCATGTTTAAAGCGCAGATGCACACGGATTGACGGCAATGTGTCCACACGATACAGATTTAGCAAAGAGTGAAGTGAAGAGCCATATCATTACCTTTCTCTCCTTGAGTCCGCAAAGCCGGACGGAGCCTCACGGAAACCGTGAGAGACTTCCGGGTTAATTACAATGGGAATCCTCACACTCTTGTCATGTGACTAGGGCGGCAGGAATTCTTCACCCTCGTCATGTGACCTGAGACTGCCAATCGTTCCAATAAGAAAAATGCTTTTTAGAGAATAAACAAAGTTGTTTTTTGTCACTTGCTCAAGAACGATACGTGGCATTACCTGACCATGTGCAAGCAAGCCTGCGAGATTTGGGCAGGTTCATTGTTGAATGTGACCTCACAGAAAAGGTCATAATAGCATCTAGACTTGCTGGGTCTTTTTTGCAAGGGTGGGTGGGGCTGTGTAGCAACTGTTGCAAACACATAGATTTTCCTAATGCAACAGAGTGGGCAGCCTTCAGTGTCTGAGGGGTCAATGTAACTATTGATACTGAAACTTATTTTAAATCACGGACTGTGTCTGAATGTTTTCAGTGGAACCTCATTTTGTCTCTCCACAGAAAGGTACTTAAATCAGGGAGGTTAACTGAGGTTTAACGTGTAGTGACCAGAAGAAATAGCTGCTTCTGGCTTGTTCACTATTAGTCATGATATCCCCTTTTCCTTTTCCTATATTTTTGAGAGTCATAACCCTCAGGAACTCATCTATACTGCATATAATATAGAAGAGTAGCTGGTGGGCAGAGCTGCAGCTAGAATTGATTATACAACTAATGAATGCACCAGTAGAATGAATTCTGAAGTTTACAGAAACATTGAATCTGATTTTAAAGAAGAAAATACTGCCATACTTACTCGCCAGTGCTATACCATGAGCAGTTCAACAATGATCCAAAGCATCCAGCCAACGCAACCAAGGTCTTGGTTGAAGATCCAGGTTGAAATCCAGTTGTGCACGCATTTTGCAAGTCAGAACACTGACTCTGAGTTACTACAGCAAAGTATCTAAAATATTTCAACAAACGAGTTTGGTGAGATCAGAGGTTTGCGGACACCATGCAGTTATTGCCTCAGAAGAGTATACAATCCAATACTGAATTTTACACCCTACACTTCACACCAAGTGAATGTGTCTCAGTTCTTATGGTTACTTGAAACCATTGGTTGATCACGTGTCACACCTGACACCACAGAAGAGCAAAACCTGAGTGCAGGCTTTCTATATCCACTATATTTCTAAATAAAAGCAACACAAAAATGTGCTTTTCCTCACCAGGAATTGCTTTTCCTTGAAATGTGATAAGCACATTCACAATTTGTAACGCAGTGGAATGACCACCTTCAGTTGACAGTGTGGTGACAGTGGAGCACAACAATGCACTGCCTTTTTAAAAAGCATCAAATTTATGCTTTTCACACTGATGATTAAAGTGTTTGGGCCAGCAGAAATAGCTGGAGGTGACTTATCTACTGCTAGTCACAGCATCCCCTTCTCTCCATCTGTTATCTCGGGTGGGTAGCTGCGTCAGCATGCGTAGGCTGCAAAGGAACAAGTGATAGGTTTATTCCATGCTGGAAAAAAGAAGAAAGAAACCACGTTTCAGCCGTGGAGCCTTCTTCTGACAGCAGAAGAAGGCTCCACGGCCGAAACGTTGTTTTCTTTCATCTGTTATCTTGTCTGTGCTGACCAATGTAGCCAATTTTTACCAGTGCGATTTTAGTTAAACTGAAGAAAAACTAACCTCAAAATTTATTAAATGAAAGTATGTTACTGACTAAAGAGCAACTGTTCTTTGGGTTCAGAAGATTCATTTTCATCTCCTATATTTTCCGAATGCTAAATTACCATAACAGCATATAATGAGTGTGTCGTAGTAGCGTGGTGGTTAGCACTGCTGCCTTGCAGCTCCTGGTTCCAGGGTTTGCTCCTGGCTTGGGGTGATTCCGTGTGAAGTCTGCATTTCTCCTAGTTGCCCTGTTGGATTACTCCAGGTGATCCTGTTTACTCTCGCAGCCCAGAGACGTGCTGCCTATGTTAACTGGCATCTCTAAGCAGTCCTAGTGTTTGTGAGTACGATGGACTGGTGATCCTAAGATAAAAATGCACTAACCCTAATAATGCTAAGCTACGGAAAAAAGCACCAATATGATTTTGGGTTCACAAAGCAAACAGAAGACATGGTTACACACAAACTTAGTTTTTAGTTACAGGCCTCCCTATGACTTCAGGTGCTGTTGAAGGAGCACTATTCCAACTATTTGCAATGAGCAAAATGATAGAGCTTTAAATGTTTAGGTTTCTTTAGTGTCAGTGTAGAGTAATTTGTTAAAAGCTGGGGGTTGTAGAGAGGATTTCGTAAACTGGCAGGCCAGAAAATGTTCTTTACCAACAGCAGCTTCTGTGCAGGCCAACAGGTTTGTCTCCTCAGTCACAGAACAGAGACATAGGCTCAGTCACTGGCACACAATGGTTCAAATCATGCATAAAGGCTAAGAGTCTTCTACCCCCTCACTGCTTTCCACTCAGGGGTACCAGAGTCATGATTCTGACATGTCAGTCAGACAGGAGAAACAACAACAGGACTGGGACACATACATCAATTGATTACAAGTTATAAATGAGAGGAAGCCTTTCAACTCATTTAGGAAACCCCAGCTAGGAAATGGTAACACAAACATCAGCTGATTGGCAGGTTAAGAACAAGCTATCATTTACTAACTACCCATGAATACAACAGGGCGCTTCACTAAAGCAACCTGAGAGAAGTACCTTTCTCAATACCCAGCTGTGTCCCACCTGGGTGTTGAATCCACATCCTTTTATAGTTTGAAGTCCTCACCATTACTCCACCCAGTGTGATAAACAGCATGAATCTCGAAGGTGTTAGAAGAGAGTGGACAGGGCAGGATTAAGTCAGCACACACGAAACCAGTGCCACCACCCTTTTCAGTGATACAGTGAGAGGGTTGCTAGGGGAGTGGAATAGAGCAAGAAAATCCAGAATTATGTGAGGAAAGTGAGTCACTGACCTAATTACAATTTAGTTATAATGTAGCTACTGAGGAGTGTGGGTTACCTATAAAATTGTCAAGGCTCTGGCACTCCAGGATCAGGAGTACTGCTCTAATGTACACAGGAGAGGATGCAGAGGAACTGAGACCTTCAGCACGGCAGTACAGCAGTTCTACCAGCAGCTATTGTATGTGAGAGCATTACATTCTTCCACATTCCAGTCTGAGACTTCAAGGAATTTTCTCTTCTGGTAAATATATAAAAAAATAACATAAGTCTATCTAGCAGTCAAAATTAATGTTCTAATTTTAACTTTCACTCAAAGCTCCACTGAAAAACTTCTGTGACCAGCACAGAGGAAGCAGGAAAATATAATTAAAATGATCACCTGGTTAACTGGATGTTCACAAGGCAGAAAAGCAGTATAGTAAATTAACACCATATGTACCAGAAAAATCCTCAGAACACTAATCGCAGCATATATCAATATAAGTACACCTACAGGTTTTCAATGCAGAATGACAGCAGAAACAAATTAGTATTCAAATTAAGTTTAGACTTGGGAAACTTTACTAAACTGAATGGACACTGAAAGTTTTTAACCCTCTGCTTGAAAGCAATTAGAGAACAAGAAATTTTATTAGAATATTTAATACATGGATTTACTGACAGTTTGTCCCATGCTAAAAAATACATAGCACTTTATTGCAACTCCAAAACATCGCCTGTGCACTGCAAACCTTGTTTATGACAGTCCACAATGCATTCATAAAATTCTGTAGGGTTTTTTAAATAATTATTTTTTCTGTTGACATTACAGCCCCTCAATTATGGTCTCCAATTACACACCGAAACAAATTTTCACAGTCCAGAGAGTGGACCAGAAATAAATTTATTACATAACCTTTAACAGTACTGTAACAAAACCAACAAAACAAAAAAAATAATTCTGGTTATAACAGACTGGCATTTCATGCGCTTATTACAAAAGGAAAAAAAAACATGATAAACATCTGCCAAAACGTATTATCTGTGGGTGCTGGTTTTCCTCTCGCAGCATTGTGGTCTCCTTCTTCAGGAGATGGCTCTCCTAGCCCAGGGGGCAGAAAACAACAGAATGAGAGTGAGACAAGTCCAGGGGCAGTGAGAGCCCCCATAGGGGGTGAGGGAGTTCTAGGCATCATAGTTGGGGTTCTTGCGCAGGATGACGAAGCCTTCCAGGATGGGCGTAACGGGCAAGTACTCCTCGGTGGCCAGCTCGGCTCTCTCCCCATGGGCCAGCAGCACCGGTGTGGTGTGGGTCTGGAAGCCTGTGATGGCCTTGGGCTTCCCTGCTTGTCCCACCACATCCACCGCCTGGAGACACACAAAACACATGAAACTAACACCCCAACACCAGCCTGTCTGCTCTTGCAGGATGGCAGCTAGTCTAATCATTCAGTTATCTGGACTGCAAGCTTCTCAGGACTACATTAGGTGTGAAGCACTATTCCATTCCATCTCTATTAAGACACTTGAAGCCATGTCTTTTTCTATCCATACCAGCTTAACTACTGAATATTAGCAGTGTTGTCACTAAAGGGGAGCTATTACCTGTATAATTGTTACACAGTGGTAATTTCTGCATCATGAATGAATGCATTAATAAAGAATGTGGCACAAGTTGGGGCTGCAGCTTTGATTATAACAGTTAAACACAATAATATTCTGCAATTTCCCTCACGGGATCAATAAAGTATCTATCTAATAATTTCAACTGGATTTAATGGACAAACAGAGGTTGTTTATTAAGTGGTTACTGAGACTTCTGTCCTTGACTAGGTTACATACTGCAGGTCCCTTTCCAGACTCACCTGTCCAACACGCACAGAAACCGCCAACGGGCGCAGCTCCTCATCAAACGTCACCAGCATGCGGGGCTGCATGGCTGCCACTAACCCGTACAACACATAGTGGGATTTTCCCAGGATAACTGGAACGGGACAGAGAGGACCATGAGAGTGGCACTGCAGACAAGGCTCAGCAACAAAAAATTACTACCGACAGCAGAAAGGTGAAAAAGATACAAGAGCATCAAGATAGACAGCTTAAAGAGTATTTGGTTTCATTTCTACTTTAGCCTTCATATAATAAAATATTTTAAATAATCTTTAATACACGTGGCACTGTGGCGCAGTAGTTAGCATTGCTGCCCTGCAGCACAGGGGCCTTGGGATAAATTATTGACCTGAAATTCATTTGGAGTATATGAAGTTTGTATATTCTTCCTGCGTTTGTATGATTTTCCTCCAGGTGGTCCGATTTCCTCCCACAGTCCAAAGGCATACTGGTAAATTAATAGGTCCTGGTGTGAGTGTCTGTGTTTTATGTATGTCTGCCCTGTGTTTGACTGGTGTCCAGTTCAGAGTGTACCCTGCCTCGCACCAGCTGTCTGCATAGATAGGCTCTGGCTCCCCCACAACCCTGAATTAGATAAAGCAGTCTAAAAATGAATGGATATGTATTTATTTTGTACTGCTTTTTATCCTCCAAGTGGTAAAACATCTTATGTACCAGAATTATGTTTAAAACTGCAATTTAGAGGGTTACTGAGCTGTAAATTGCAGTTTTTAAGTAGCTGGAATTAAGTTTATTATGAACAAACAGAGGTCAGTTCCATGCTGAAAAGGAAATAGGAAGAAGTAAATGTTTCAGCTGTTGAGTCTCCTTAGGTGTGTGGGGGAAGGAGGGAATGTAAGAATCTGAGACATGAGTAAGGGGACAAAGGAAAGAATATGTGAGCACGGACCGGGAAAAGCGACAAAGTAGGTCCAAAGAAATGGAAATTAGTCAATCGTTGAGAGCTGGGGAAGGTGTGAACCAAGTTTAAAGAGAATCTTTGCTCCTGATGTTTTTAAAGAAACAATCCTTTCTTTTGCAAAATTACTTTTAAACAGGGCTCACAACTTCCCCCAGCTCTCATGGATCGACTGACTTATTTTTAAATCTCACCATTCATTTACAGATTTCCACCCACTACACTCCACTGGAGTATGTCTCACAGATTTTCATATCTTTAGTCCCCTTTTGTTGCCTCCCCCTCTCCATTCTCACACACCTTTTGTCCTCCTCACTCATTATTCTCATGCTCTCCTTATACACCTGAAGACGCTTCACAGCTGAAACATTCTGTCGTCCTTTTTTGCTTTTCAGCACAGAACTAGCACCTACTTGTTCCTGTGCAATTTGTATTCTAAAGCAGCCCCTGATTCTCGCCTCTTCAGTTTTTTCCACATTTGATGAGAACTGGATTTAAACTGTTATTACTGATGTGCTGGAAATATAGGGTTTCCACTCTTTTCACAAAGTTACTACAGGACATTTCCAGGATCTTTTAGAAACTTTTTAGCCATGACATACACACCATGATGATATATATAGTTTAACATTTAAAGATAAATGATTTCAATGCTTCATTTTGCTTGAATAGGATAAATTATCATGTTTTAGTGCATACACACACTTCTCAGGGACAGATGCTCACAATGACTGCCTGGAAAATGCTACCAAGTCACAGCAGTTAGCCAATATCCTGATTAATACTACAGTGAACTAGAATTATGAATTTAATCCAACAATGCTGAGGTAAGAATACCTCTATTATATAAAATTGGATGCAAAATCCACTTATCCATAATTCTAGGACTGTGGACTTCACCAAAAAAATAAAGCCAGAAACAAGGACAAGGAAGGAAAAAAAAGAGTAGGGATAACAGATGGGGAGAGGGAAAAACTAAGCAAGATGAAAAAAGAGCTAATGCAGACTTAGCACTTACTGTTCTTGACATCCAGGAAGGAGATGAGGACGGTGAGCAGTCCTGCCACGGCCACCTGGCTCATGAGTTGCCGGTCACTGTGATAGGGGCACAGGGTCAAGGTGCCCTTACCCAGGTGTGTCAGACCCTGAGAACACAACATGACACCTCCTCACACTCAGAACTCGGAGCAGCCAAGGCCCTCAGCCTGAGAGGCTCACACAAATACACAGATACATATTTATACAAACATACAGGCAGGTTCAGAAGGGGATACAGACACATGCTGCAGGGATCAGTACCAACTACAATAGCTCCCTCACCTGTGCCAGCCTAACCATGAAGAGATTGTTGGGGTCTTTGGCATGATACTGTGCCAACTGCCGCAGCATGGCAGCCAGACGGGCATTGTTGGTTCCTGGCAGTGTGGACAGCAGACAAAACAAGACAAGAAATGGAAATTTTGTATAAGTTCATATCATGAAAGAGAGAACTGGAGATATAGTCGATACGTCCTTAATTAACAGAAGATCAAAACTCATTTAAAGGAATGCGGTTTCTTTTTAACACGTTTTGTAGAATATAGTTAATGCTTCTGAAGAATCCCTTGGCCCTTACAAATGTGGTTTAGCTATTTAAATGTTCCAGATATTTCAATTTCTACTTTTCACCCCAGCCTTCTTTCATTCTACCCTGCTTTACCGTTCCAGCACACTCAGCTATGATAATACCAGAGATTTACTAAGAGTTAGGTCTCATAGCTCTTACAAGCCTGGCCAACCAAAATAATGACTTCATGCAGATGTAATGAAACAGTGAAAGCAGAGAGACTGCAGGAATAAGGAAGATTTATTAATGTAAAATATCAGGAAAAGCCATTATCAAATTGAGAAATTCAAAATCATTTCCAAAAGAATTTGTCCAGACACTGTCATAGCATATCACCCTGCAATTCACAACTGGCAACCCACTGAAGCTAAGCAGGTGTGAGCCTGGTCGGTACCTGGATGGGAGACCTCCTGGGAAAAACTAAGGTTGCTGCTGGAAGAGGTGTTAGTGGGGCCAGCAGGGGTCGCTCACCCTGCGGCTCATGTGGGTCCTAATGCCCCAGTGTAGTGACGGGGACACTATACTGTAAACAGGCGCCGTCCTTTGGATGAGACGTAAAACCGAGGTCCTGACTCTCTGTGGTCATTAAAAATCCCAGGGTGCTTCTCGAAAAGAGTAGGGGTGTAACCCCGGCGTCCTGGCCAAATTTCCCATCGGCCTTTACCAATCATGGCCTCCTAACAATCCCCCTCTATGAATTGGCTTCATTACTCTGCTCTCCTCCCCACTGATAGCTGATGTGTGGTGAACGTTCTGGCGCACTATGGCTGCCGTCGCATCATCCAGGTGTATGCTACACATTGGTGGTGGTGGAGGGGATCCCCATTACCTGTAAAGTGCTTTGAGTGGAGTGTCCAGAAAAGCGCTATATAAGTGTAAGCAATTATTATTATTATTATAGCAAGCCCACAACAATAAGCTGCATGTCTAATAGTAGGCATTAGAATATGACATTTGCACCTCCATTTCAGATAATGTGGTTTCATTAAGAAACCCCAGGTTCTTACATTGTTTCAGAAAACATGTTGTGGTTTGTGACTGAAACCACTGCATGTGGCATTTGTAAGGGGTGCCCTCTAGTGACAAGCCAACAATACTTCTTTTTCTGTGCACCAATGGATTGCAGAAATACTAAGAATAACTTATCCGAGAGATAAAAAAAACAGATTGCTGGACATATCACAGGCATTGGCTTGCAACAAAACTTGAAACTTGTCATGGTGAAAGCATTTCCTTTTCTGATACTTCTCCTAAAAAATGATTTATTACAGACTAAATATCAAACCTAAAGGTTTACTAAAGGTAAAACTATGAAAATGTTACTTCGATATCTAGACTACCACTACTTAGTCTTCAACATGTCACTCACGGAAGACCCTCACAGCTGTTTTGTGAACACCAGCGGTGCTTGGAAGTACTCAGTAGTATGAATGGCAGCAATGCCCCCCTCCAGACTCACCGCTGCCCACCATGCCCATGGCGAAGATGGAGTTGTAGGACACCTCGGGGTCAGCATCGTGGGAGAACTTGCTGAGTGTGTCCAGGATGTTGAGCCGTGGATTCGACACGGAGATCAGTGCCAGAGCCAGGGGCACTGCCCGCCGCAGGGTGGGCTCCCCATACCGCAGCTGATGGCACACAGAGTTGGGCAGAATATAGCATAAAACCACTTTCTTCATCTTATATGGAAAACAAATTTAATGCCTGCACACATTTTAACATTTTAAGCAAATATAAATCACCACCCTGAAGTCAACAGGGCACGCTAAATGAGCACTTTTTTACTCTGATTTTTCAACTGTATTCTTTCTTCTTGCAGGTAAGTGTCGGTACTAACCAGGTGTCCGAATGTCCGAAGGGCCATCTCTGCCCCAATCTCCTCCCCCATTGCTATCAGTGCGATTCCCAGTACTGCAACACCCTGTTGGGGACAACAGAGAGCACTATTCAGACAATCATCAACCATCTATATTTCTTATAGCATTGTCCTGTCTGTCACCAAAGATGAAGCACCGTTGCTACATAGTATACACAAACAAGGTTTAATTCTTTTAATGCTCGTTTGATTAAATATTTCCTAGGGTTTTCCATGTGTTATCCTGGTATAAAACAAATTAAAGTGTGAATGGGGAAACATTTGTATGTGAGGAAAACTCCCTTACTATACATGTGGAATAGTGTGCATTCAGTAATTTTCAGTAACTCATGAAATGTTGGTAGCTGGGTCAACAACATCCTTAACAAAGCACTGTTTAAAATTCTAAAGGTTAGGTAAAAAAAACAACGAAAACAAAAAATAATAAAAAATACAGATATCATAACACCTATTGGGTGTTGTAGGAAACAAAATGTAACTACCAGTTAAAAACAGCAGAGAGACCAAATTCTGCAGACTAGAAACAAAACAATATCAATGAAAGTAGTAATGAATAGGAATCTTAAAGTTTGGTCACTAAATCTTTAAGGGACTATTTCCCCCCTTTTCATTTCTGAAAAAGCAAAGAATGCGATTATCAGTTTTAGATGAGGCACAGGTCGAATTTTTAACAGTGCTGAACATTTAAAAAGTCAATAAGAAGCATACAAAAAATGAGAACACCAATAATTCATAACTGCAGCAACAATGATGGAGACAAGGGTGATGCCAGAGTTCTTTGGTTTGATTTCGATTCAACTTGGCAAAATAGCTAGTGGGTAACAAGCCGCACTGAGACGGCTCACTTCAGGTGTTACACTGAAAAGGGGTATGTGTTAGGCTGAGAAGGCCAGAGCTGGTGCTGACTGGACAGCAAGGCTTGTGTGCCGGACCTGGTGAGAGCCCATGTCAGGAGAGCTCTCCTTCTTCTCCTTTTCCTTTTTGTCTTTCTTATCCTTATCTTCCTCTTTGTCCTTGTTGTCATAGTGCTCACTGCAGATGTGGAGCAGCTGCTGCACCTTCAGCACATTGCCTGAGCCTGGAGAGGAAGAGGGAAAGGAGGAACAAGGAGAGTCAGAAAGAAAATAACTACAATCAGCTACTAGCTACTAATCGAAAGGGCAAGACAGGCTGAATAATCTCCTCTCCTTCTTAAACTTTCTGTTCTTATGAGAGGAGAGTGTAGAGGCGTGGACAGAAAGGGGAGTGAAATGCTGGAATTCATGTAAACTCTTAAAAATACGGAAATCTTGTTATAAAGCTCACTGTTTAATTCAGTGACTGTAAAGTGAACAATTTCTCTCTGGCCCATCAGTAAGGACTGAAGTCTGTCACTGTGCATAATGCAGTTTGAGACGAATGCAGCAAGGAAATCACTGCAACCTGAGCGCTGGTCACAGGAATTTAATGAGTAAACAGCAACCAGCACAGGGATGCCTGAAACTGCCTATAACTCATTAATAATAAGCTCACATATATGAGGTATGCTACAATAGGAGCAGTGTGGACCAGTGGTTTGGCATCTGCACTCACAACAGGAAGGGTACAACCAGAGTAAGGGAGTATGGTATTTTACTGCTGAGTAAGGTATTTCACTTGGAATGATTCAGAATAATCCCCAGCTGTAAAAATTCAGCAAAATGAATAATCTATTGATTCATTTCATGTTTTACAAACTGCAGGCTTTTGCTTATAACCTCGAATGATGGAGAGTTCAAAATTACTGTACTGCAGTGCCTGTGAAACTGCAATATATACAGGCTCTTAATTTAAGATATCTTAATCTGTGTACACAAGTGTGCAGATAGTGTATTTTCTTACACAAAATAGTGTAAGAAAAAAGTGTAAGTGGAGCTCACCCAGTAGGTTAAGTCTAAGCTGTGAAGTGTGTTCTTTCTTACACATGTGGGGCACTGACCTGCATAGGCACAGATTTCTACCAGTGTGTTGGCGAAGCTGCGGAATGGCTCTGGGACAACCTGCAGGGCAGCAAGCGTGGTCTCAATGGCCTCCCCTTTACCTGTGAGACAAATGGAGAGATACAACTCTTAATAACACGATCAACAACAGCCTCCTCGCTAAGGAACCACCAGCACTGTGGCTGCTGGCACATAGTCATCATAGAAGTAGGGGGAGAGGATGAGAGAGGAGACAGAAACAATTAGTTATAAAGGATATTGATGAGGGACTGCGGACAGACAAAAAGGAAGACAGACAGCCAGACCACCAGAGAACTCTAGCCCTCCTCTCCCCTCACCCAGGTGGTTGAGACCCAACCCCAGGGGCAACCAGCGGGCGTAGGTGTCCTTTAGCTCCTGCTCTGACTTCTCCATGATGGTCTGCACAATTGTGGGGGTGACATCATTGTTACAGGAGCCCACAGCAATCATCCCACAGGCCAGCGCCGTCACACCCACTACCTGGAGAGAGGAAGAAGAGGGGGAGTGTGAGACACAAAGACAGCCATAGGCATGAGACAGAAACTTCAGGGGCAAGGGAGAAGTAGCACAAAATTGAAAGAGACACAGTAAGAGGATGTACAGTGATCAAAACAGATCTTAAAAAGATGAGACGGAGAGCAAAATAATTGAAACACCACTGAGACTAAAAGTGCATTACTGAAGACTGGCAACAGAAGTCCAGTGTGAATTTAGCTTTGCAGCTGTCCAGCTGATGCTTGTCTTCAGATATGTGACTTGGGAATAGGCCTTGTGTTTCTTAAGGCACTGACAAAGTTAACCCAATGGATTTCTTCAGAATTCACAGTATAACAAACCAGAGGACACAAAAGGAAATAATGTGGAAGTGTATTTAAAACCAGGAAAAAAGGCTGCTTTACCCCAAGGCTTGTGGCAGTAGGGATCAAGCTACCCATTGCTGAAGCCCATACCCTGGCTTCTCTGAAGAAACAGCTCGATGAGATCCTTGGATTAATTAGCTACTGACAGATGGGCTAGATGTCCTCCTCTTGTTTTCAATCTTTTTTATAATGCACAGCACTTCCAGTTTTTACATGCTGCAGGCTCACAAACATAAGCCACAACCTTAATTTAGTACCTTATATTGGTTTTCAGCAAACTGGCAGAAGTTTAGACAGAAAACGTTTAAAAAACAAATGCATATGCATTATATTTGCTTTTCCATTCCATCACATCGATTTGTATAATAAACCTTGACTGTGTAGTTGTACAGTGGGATCCTGTAATGACGCCCCTGGCAGCATGGCTTCTTACCTCCATGCTGGATTTGGAATCACCCATAACAGGCAGCAACAAAGACAGCACATCCTCACGGTTCGAACCGGCGTATGCCAACCCCAGCCTGTTGAGACAGCAGACACACACGTCGCTCAGCATCGCGCACCAGCCTATGCTGCAGCTTCCAACCTCCGGCTCAGAAGCACCCAGTGATTGTGTAACTATTTTTCAAGCGAAATAAAAACAAACAGCCAGCAATGCTCACATGAAAAGCACACTACGAGAAGCAACTTAAAAAATGTTAAAGTGTTAAAAATCTTCAAAAGCATGAATTGTTAAATACAATGGAAGAAAGGTAACCACACAAACCTTACTGTTACATGTGGAAAATCAATTAAATTCTAAAGCACTCTGACTTCTTCACCTATGCATAATTTATGAATGGCATATAACACGAACAGCTAAAAATATACAATACAAACTTAATTCACTGTGCAACTGGGTAATTATATATTCAGGATCAGTAACTCTGGATAAAGTAATCTGATGGACTGTTTTAAATCTGATTAAAATTGTTTACAAATACTTTCATAATCTTTAAGAATACACGCTCATATATATATACACACACTTCAAGAGGCCAGCAACAGAAATGTATAATTGAACTGATCAAGATAAACTTCACAGTTAACATCTGCAACATCACAGACAAAATCTTAAGCATATCACCAGCTAATCACAGGTTGGAAACATGCTCAGTGTTATTCAGTAGATTTTAACCACAAAAAGAAAATCCTTCTTAGGATGTGACTTATACTGCATTAAAACAATATAGCCTAGTGGTTTTCTGCCCTGGATCTGAAGGGCCACCAGTGCCTTCTTGGAGCACTATATAATGTCACGAACGGAGGTCAACTATAAGGGGTCAACTATACATCATAAATTTCTCAACAGAACAATTGAGCTTTGGCCACTGGAGGATATAATATGTTGAAATTAAGTAGTTTAGAAACCCTTCAAAATAAAAACAGAAAGACCTTGTGCCATTATTGGCTTTTCTGGACTGAACTACTACAGGTTTGACCAATTTAGTAACTCACATGTTCCAAGTCTTAGTTCTCCAGCATCATGGCAGGCCATCCCTACCCTAGAGTAAACCTACATCTTAAACAGAGGGGGAATGCACTGAAACTACATACAGCACAGCCAAAACAAAATCCAGACAATGCCAGATACCCCTGCACCAGGTCTGAGCTCAAGGGCCACAGCAGTCTGTGTAGATAAGAGTGTGTGAATGTCTCCAGCAGGCAGCTCTCACCCAAAGATGGCTCCTATCCTCATGATGTTGCTGTTGTGGAGCACGTAATCAGACAGCAATGCAAGGGCAGGGTCGCATTCATTCCTGACCCCTGAGTTCACAATTCCACAGGCCAGCAGGGCACCTGACTGCAAGGGGAGAGGGGAAGAGAGAAGCAAAAAACCTGATGAGAAGGGGAAGTAAGATTTCAGCACAATCGGAGAGATTATATTAAAGTATACTATTATAATATCCTACACACTATTAACAAATGGTTTTAATTTACATTCAGTCATTTTAAGCTTGTAAAACCTGAGACATATTGCACTTTTTCTGTGGATGCCTTTTGATTTACTGGAGCCAAGAAGACTGCCTGATTTCCCTAACCTTGATGTAGTCTTCAGAGGAGTACAGGTATTTGTCTATCTGTGTCAGCCCTCCATCTACGTCCCAGAGCAGGATCATCCCCAAGGAGGCAGCAGCGCTCAGCATACCTGCACAGAGAGAGAAGAACACTAAGTAACAGCACAGAATAACACACATGTAGTGGCTGCTCATTTCCCACAGCACTCCAAGCTAAATGCACACAGCATCACACATTAACAGTTCCACACATCACTCACAGAAACCTATTATGCCTGATCACGATGAATAAAGCACACAAGAACAAAACTTCCTATACCCATTCATTTGATTGCTAGAAGCAATTGCCTGAAAGAAGCTAGGGTATTAATTTTGACAGTGTGGCTGGTCAGCTAACCCTTTGTGTAAAAAGGTGCACCCCATCCTAAAATATAAATCCACATTCCTGTAGCCCCATTTGTGTCCCCAGAATTCTGGAAATGTCTAGTGGGCTGACTTTGTCAAAGTCTTTCAGGTTTCTGAATACTCGGATCAGGTGCCCTTACAGTCTCAGTTGAAGACTAAAAATATCAGCTATATTAGCCTGTCCGAGCAGGGGATTCCTTCAATCCCAGACCATGTATCTGGTCTCTGTTCCGATTTCAGATCAGCTGTAGATTTTTTGTACATGAAGAGATCTTCCGAGTATATTGCAAAAACACACATTTGCTGACATTATCATTGGCTATTTCCAACACTATTCCCAGCCATCTGCCTCAGTGTTTATATATAGATTTTGTCCATAGTTTCTCTGACCTTCCCTGTTTAATACTTTTTCAAGCACAAAACTGAATTAACAATGTTCCAGGTTTACCAGCAAGCACGGATTCTCTCTTAAAGATTGTTAGATGCAAGCCGAGTCAGAAGTGGAACTCAAGAAGAAACCTGATCGATTTAATAGAGTTTGAGAACTGACAACCGCAATGGCATGATGGACCAAAGGCAGACTGCACTGATCTTAAGCAAGAAGAGAGCAGAAAATGCCACACTTGATATGGGCAGGGCCCTTCCGTTCTCCTGCCCCAGCCTCTCACCATGGTCCTTGTTTTTGTACAGCCACTTGTTGCCATCGTCCGTCAGCAGCTTGTCCTGCCCAAAAGCCGCATTCACAAAACCGTTGACGAAGGAGGAAGCCAGGTTCATCCGTGCAGAGTCCACCTGGGAGCCACTGCCTCCAAACCCTATGACAAAGGGATAGTAAGGAAAACGGATGTCATGCCAGCAAGAACGAAAGAGGAAGAAAAAGAAGTGAGAGAGGAAAAGGCAAAGACCCATGGAGAACAGGGTTGTAGTCACAATGACAGGGACTGCCTGAATTATGGCAGATATATATTGAAATCATGCCTATCAGGAGATATAGATGAACAGCTTTATAATAGTGGCAATAGGATTACAGTGTAGAACCCACTAATGATACTGTAATACAAGTCAGTCTTGTTGTCCAAGTGGGTTGTAAGTATGTTTTACACAAAAAACATGTTAACAGTTTTAACTAACAGTAACAGAGTGGCTTAAACTGAACCTCATACACTGTTTTTTTTGGTACTGAAAGGAGACACAAGACAAAAGTGATGTATACTTCAACTTAAAACATGACTCTTATTTTTAACAACTGTCGTAGAATAACTGCATCTTAGAAATGCCCCGAGCTATACAACAAAGGACAGAAACTGCTTCTGGTGTGCTTTTCCTTTACTGAAATAGTCTCCTTTAATCCAACCACAGTTTTATTAACTGCTGACTGGACCAACAAACTGAAAGTGTGTTAAAAACACTCACTTTCCCCACTCAAAAGTGGGGAAAAAAACCCACAAAAGAAACCCTTACCTCTAGTGGTAAGGAGGTGAAATAACACAATATCTAAGATAATTAGGAGAAACTGAAATTCTTCAAGGAATAAAATATTTGACTAAAATATAATTGAAATTTCTCCAATTGCTATTCTGGTGCCATCTTAATATCTCGGACACTATACTTCCCGATTTCCAACTACAGCAACATGATGCCCATTGCTGAATCACACATTCAACATCAAACCCACAGAGTTTCATATGTGGTGGAAGCCAGTATACATAACACATTTTTATATTAATGCATGAAAATAAAAGATAATCCAATGGTTAGTCCTGTGTTAGGCTAAAGGAAACTACCCCTTCCTCCATATTTCATTTTCAGAAAAAGACTGTTCAAATGAATTGCTAAATGCTTACGTCCACTGTAACACCTCACTGTGCATAATGCCATTTTCACTTTAACAACCAAAACAAATCATGTTAATTTAACTGCAGTATCAAGTGTATTACACAGACATAAAATGTATTTTAAAGGTAAGATTTTTTAGCACCTTTGCTCCCCAGCCTTTAACACAACATTCAGACTCACAACAATGCTGTAAAAGCTTCACACTTGCATCAGTAATGTACTAGTAACTCAGCTCTTCAGGTGCTTTGAAGTGGCCTAAAAAGTCTAGAGACAATAGAATTGTCCATCCGAATGTGACATATTGTAAATAAGGAGAATAGCGTAATGAAATGTAATATTACTGGTTTGTCCTACAGAATTTAGTCTACCAGAATTATCTTCCAAACTGTTTTCCCCATGCCTGTGTTTGAAATGTCACACCTAAAAAACAGTGGTGGAGCACTACCCATGGCATCACACACACTTCGCAACCTGTGTGAAAGGAGCAGTCTCGGCGAAAGAATACTAGAGCAAAATAAACCAAATCCCACTGTTTTAATGTTTATTAATACAAAATGGAGGTGGAGTTATATCAATTTTGTGTTTTGTGTTCGAAAGCTCATTAACAATAACGTGATAAAACTAGCAGAAGTACAGAAAAAATGTTGTATCTCACAAATACATCAGTCATACTTACTGTTATTTTCTAAGTGTGTTTTGTAGATGTCATCTGGAACTTTGGGCTCCATAATATCCAACTTTAAAACACGAACAAAGAGAGAATGGAGTTAAACATGTCTTTAAAAATACAATTTAGAAGATTTTTTCCTGCAGTACTGTTTTATAGATTAAAAGCAAGAAGTCTAGATGCAAACAAATAGAGATAAAGACGCAAACAGATGAAAAGAAATATTAGAGTTGGTAATTTGAGCAGTGACAGAAAAATAAAACCTATCCACATTGACATCGCAAATACAAATATTTTAAATACATTTCTAAAGCACCTCTCTCCAGGTCTTAGGGTTTTGGCACATACAGTATATGCCAGGATACCTCCCCCATTCATTCCCTGTGCTCGTCAAATCTTAATTTTTAAGGTACTTTTCCTTTATTGATAGTTTTTCTTTATGGTATAACATCTGTCTCCCTCTTGTCTTGTTCAACTCACCTCTCTGGCCAGGGCCAAAAAATTGCTATTGAGCTGCACATTGGACATGATCTCAGTCAGATCCTCATAGTCTTCAACATCCTCATTCAGCTCCAAAAAGACACCATGTCTTCCAAGCATAAAAGCCATCTGCTTCTGGATGACACTGGAATAGCACACACCAGGGTCAGAGGGATCTCAGCGCACTCACACTCACTCAACTCGAGAATCTTCACTGACTGCCCACACATCAATTTGAATCAAACAGAAGACTGCTGCCCCTGTCCTGAGCTCTCTCCAAAGGTCTGTCCCTTCCTGCTTCTAGTTTCTCATCTCTGCCTAAGCTCTCCTGTCATCTGTGCTGGCCACCAGGATGTACCTCAGACCCGGATTAACCAAAAAAGTGGTTTAAAGTTAGGAAGTAAACTAGAAGTATTTTTCTTTCAAGTAAATGATTTTAATAAAAAAGTAGTTCAGCCTGTACTCTAGACACCACTTCACCAATATAGGGTGCTCTTTATATAGGGAGGGGCCTTCTAAACTACTGTATCAAGATCTAATTACAACACCTGCTTCTTATTATTCCCTTAACTGAGCTAATGAAACAAGGAGTTTTCACTTTTTTTTCAAATCCTCTGTAACTTATTTCTTTATTTTGTTTCAAGAGACATGATTGGTTAATATAAACTCTATTGGATATATACAAAAAGACTGGTTTGGATTCAAGAAGGCCATCATGATTAAACTATGTAACTTCCATATTTGTCTTTGGGCATTCACAATCTTTTTCTCTGTACTTTAGAATGAATTTTTCATGAGATCGATGACATTATTATAGCATGATCCATATGTGATGAGTGAGGACAGCAATCCTTACAGAGATGTGAAGAAAGTGATACCATCAATGTTTTGCTTTTGCTCAATTTTTTCATGTAATCTTTGGATTTAACTACTTTAAACACACAAGTTGCACATTATACTATACAAGGTGGAATACAGGAAGCAAAGGGAAATATAAAGCAATTTTTAATATTACGGCTCCATAAAAAAGTGGCAATTTTATTCAGTTCCAGAAACTTCAAGATCTGCACTTCAGCAAACCCACTGCCAACTTAAAAATACACTAGGCGCAGATGTAGTACAAGAGCGTTAGACAATAGTCCAGCTCTCCTGACCAGGAAGGCAGGAAGGGAGGAACCGGGAGTGGGAAGAGCAGGGCCAGACTTACATGTCTTTGCAGGAGGTGAAGATGTTCTCCACCAGCTCGATGTTGTTCAGCATTAGTGCGAGGCGCAGTGCCTCGGGGTAACGGTTGAACCGCCGAAAGATGCTCAGGGCACACTTCAGCAAGGCAGAGTTCTCCGGCTCGGGGACATAGCTCACACAGCTGAGATAGGGGGAGAGACCAACTCTGTCACTTAGTCACCTGTTACCTCCATGAACCAATTAAGTTTAACTGTTACTAAGGCAGAGTGTGCAATTCCCACCATATGGCTACAATTAGCTTTCAGTACAGTCTGGTACCTAGTGAGACAGATAAACCTTGTAATACTGAAGCATTAGAATCAGTATGTTTGGCAAGAAGGGAACAGGACATTACGCTTATGAACATAAGTACGGTTACAAACAATTGGCCTATTTGATCCGACAGGCAGATACCAAATGATTCAACAAGCTCAGCCATCTGTTTCTTGAATGAAACCCTTCAAATAAATTAGTTCTTACTAATATACTGACTTAAATTTACTAATACTTAAATTTACTGAAGTACTGAAGAATGGATATTTAAATGGAACTCCAGTGCAAAATACTAGTCAAATTATCCACCATGTTGCATTCAATTAGATATCTTCCATATTATAAGAGTTATTTGTGGTGCATTAATGGACACTATACTGGACATGCATCATTTCCTATCTTTTCCTTGGGACAAAGAGATAATGGAAGCACGTCTAGTGATGAGCTGGTTTGATTTACCTGGTTAAGGTGTGACAATGTAGACAGTGAGGCAGTCAGTGGAAACACCCTCTCTCTGCTGCAGGGAATCTGATAACTGCCTAGGTTTGTGCATTCCTGACTCAATGGGGTGGAGGGATTGCTTACCTGGTGAGGTAGAGGCAGACCTTGGCGTAGGCGTTCTCATCAATGTAAAGCTCTAGCATGTCCAGCCGCTCAATCTCCATGAGCAGGTCGCAGGCCTCGTGCTCAGCGTTGTGGCCCATGTTGTAAGGCACGATCTCCTTCACCAGCTTCAATAATGTCTCCTGTTGCACCTTGTCGCTCTCCTCCACTTCCTGCCATTCCTTCGCCACTTCCCCCGCCAGATGCCTGAAAGAAAACCACAGGCACATACGAACACTGTAAATGCCCATCAGAGCTTGCCATCTCCCTGATCACAATCATTCTGGCACAGATCTTGCTCAAAACTGGAATCAAGACTTTGCAGGCATGCAACAGTCACTTAGTCCATCTATGAAAGAAAAGTTTAAAAGCCAAGCTACTCTTTCTAACATGTTAGGTCTACTGAATAAACATGTTGTTAATTTATTCAACAGCAATTTTTTGGAGGTTGATTCCTGATTCTAGGAAATGTGTTCATTCTATACTGAAATATAACTTCAAAAATATTTTAAGAGTAAAGGAGAATTGTCTTCACACCTATTAAAAATACTCAATACTGAAGACTGATCCCCATGAGGCAGGCTATGGAGGAGCAGCCCAAGGTTAATAAAAACAAAATCCCACACAAAAACACAACAGGACTGACCCCCCACATAGTGGTGCACACCAACAAATGAGTTAATGTCAATCTTAATGGGAATTATGTGGAAATGTATTGTAAAGCAAAAAAGGAGAATTCTTGACAGAAAGGATGATGGGTGTATGAAACATACACAGGCTACCTGATAGTTATCAAAGGTAATATCCTGGCATTTTCAAGAAACAGCTTGTCGAGATCCTTGGATCAATTAGTAAGAAAGGCCAAATGCCAAACGGCCTCCTCTGCTTAGTTATTGTTCTTATGTAATGTCATAGGCCTTGTTACAACCTTATGATGCTAATATCCTGTTCTGTACTGCACATCATATATGATACATTTCATATATGTTATCTGTTTGATTCATAAAGTTTGACTGATTTAAAATAATTTCAAAAAAGGTTCTGCAGCAATGCTGAAAAGCACACTGGCTTCCTACACATTTATATCCATGTTATCCTCACACTGAATCATCATATCCAACACCATTACATTCACCATAAAGTAGAGGCACAGAAAATGGCCAGCGTCCTGCACTCCCCTTCCCAGAACAGACCTGACGTATTCATGACCCCAGGATGCCAGCTCTTCCTGGGAACCCAGCAGCCGGTACTTCAGACACTCGCGGTCTCCACTCATGGTCATGGCTAAGACTGACACCACATCAGCACAGAAGCGCTGTGAAAGGGACAAAAAGAAGGACAGAGAGAGAAACATTAACACTCAGCAGCAGCGACACGATGAATGAGATGATGCCATTAGCTTCAATAACTGCTTCACATACTTAACAACATCAAATCTGAGTCCAAAATAACAGGAAGAAAGGAAAGATATCAGTTGCTTTTGGCAGCATCACTTACTACCAGGCCTGTGAAGTACAGTGACTAACAGCAAAACCCTGGCAAAACCAGGTGCCAAACTTGGGACCTCCAGGTAATAATCCTTTTAACCTAACTGCAAGGCTTTTTGAGATCAGTAACACCTAGACTAACACAAGCCAATGACAGTCCCACTATGCCCCAAATATTCAGATTTTTCTCCGACATTCACAGCAGCTTCACAACCCACAGACTTAACCTCACTCCCTCACAACTATATCACCCTGCAACCCACAACTGGCAACCCATGAAGCTAAGCAGGTGTGAGCCTGGTCAGTACCTGGATGGGAGACCTCCTGGGAAAGCTGAGGTTGCTGCAGGAAGAGATGTTAGCAGGACCAGTAGGGAGCACTCACCCCACAGACTGGATGTGTCCTACTGCCCCAGTATAGTGATGTGATAGGAACACTATACTGTAAAAAAGGCACCATCCTTCGGATGAGTTTTAAAACCAAGGTCCTGATTCTTTCTATTTATTTAAAATCTCAGAGTAGGTGTGTGACCATGGCAACCTGGCCAAATTTCCCCCTGGCGCTTACCAATCATGGCCTCCTAATAATCTTCATCTGTGAACTGGCTTCATTACTCTATTCTCCTCCCCGCTGATAGCTGATGCGTGATGAACATACTAACACACTTTGGCTGCCATCTCAAACGTCAGGTGGATGCTGCACATTGGTAGAGGTGAGTCTCCATTACCCATAAAGCACTGAGTAGAGTGTTCAGAAAAGGGTTATATATGTTTAAGGAATTATTATGTTCTTTTTCACGTTTTGCCAGCCAACTATTTTACACAGCAAGCTCCCTGCTGCAGCCAGGGCTCACCTTGTTGTCTCCTGCTGGCATCGTTTCATAGATTTCCTTCAGCTTGCCGTAGTGCGGCCGCAGGAACTTGAGTGGCTTGGGCACAGACGTCATGGAGGTCGTGGAGGATCGGATCTGGCGCCGGAGCTCCTCGAGCGCTGGGCGGTAAAGGGAGGTGTCCTCCTCCTGGGAGAGAACAAGGAAGTGGGGAAACAGTGAGTTGGAAGACACAGACACACACATCAGATTATCCTTTACGCTAAACAAAACGACAGTGACATTGGAGGGCAGGCGATAAAACATTCTGACAATCAAAACGGTTGTGGGGGGACTGTAAATTGCAACTACAGCACGCATAACATTTTCAATTTAAAACACTCAAAGCTATAGGTTAACATTAAAAGGAAAATGGAAACAAGCTGGGAGGAGATGGAAGCTAAGATGTTGTTTGTCTCACCTGTAAAAAAACTCACAATCTTGTACTAATTTGACAATCATGCAGTGAAGACACATTTTTATCAACTATTATACACTGACGCCATACAAATAATTATATATACATTTATCCAATTACATTTTAATATAATGCAAAGAAACTGCACAACAATTCGAACAGTTTTTTTATCGGGGGACGGGGGACAGGGACACATGAACATATTACAACAGGAAAATGAAACTTGATTTAACAAAATCAATGCATGTCTTGATACAACGTTCTTATCTAAACTCTCGGATTAAGTCTCACATTTGTACTCACACTGAGTCTCTCCACCAGCATCTCCAACTCCTCCTGCAGCTGCTTGTCCTCCTCTGACTGCAAAATACAACAAATCTCAGGGATTACAGGCACATTTTACACCAGCTAAAAGCAAGCATAAACACACACACTTGCACGGAATCCTTACAGAAATGATCGGATATGTAAAACCGCCAGGCTCAATCTAATAACCACTGAGATTACATTGCTTGGCAGACCGATGCCCACTTAAAGAACAACAGATGAGATGCCGAGCCAATAGCAATCCAATTCATTTCACGTTTTAACTGTTGTAGACTGTTCTACACGAAGTCATGAATTGCGTGTAGGATATTTAAATTTAAATCACTATTATAATTATTATAATAAGTTGCATTCGAGACCCCGCAGCCGCTAAAACTTTTGAACTCCATGCAGTATTGTGCCTCGGAGAATATTGTCACCTCACCGCACTGTTTCACTAATTAATGCAGGTGAATTTACCATATGAACAAGGACAAAATGAAATGATCCCACAGCGTGTGAAGAATACCAGACGCAACTTCTGGCCGCCACCTGCTGCACTGAAATGAATTAGAACATCATAGCTGTGTTTTGACTATGGCTGTTTTTAGTAACCAAACTTATTTAATCGTTTGACCTCATTTGATCACCGAGACGTTTTTTCAAATGGTATCTTAAATGTTCGTCATCAGGAAGGCATGAGTTTCAGTATGCACTCTGGCAGAGAAACTGGGTGCTGTGTTATTTTATCGAATGACAAAGCTCTCTCGGCCTACTCCACCATATCAGGCTGACGGACAGTGACTCAGGTATAATCCGCTCACTTCCCTGCCACTCTAACCGAATAATCAAAGACCGAAAAAAATCTCCCGGACACCCCCAGCTCACCAATTCCTGCTCCTCTTTCTTCTCCTTGTCCTTCCCGGCCGACTGCTGCCCCTTCTCCTCTATCTTTTCCGGCTGAGTTTTCTCTTTGTTTTTGCTTTCCTCCATTGCTGCAACCTCTCTGTCTAGTCCTCTGGCGCTCCGATACTGTGGCTGCCAAGCAGCGAGCGGGGCAGGATGGGAAACGCGGTGAACGGCAAGCGAAGAAGGACATACCTCATTCTTTGGCTCGTCGGACGCTTCGAGGGGAAAAAACGAAAAGATGTAAGGAAAGTATAAGTGACACTTTGTCCAGCAGATGCAGCTGTTGTTCCGTTATTTTACATTAAATATACAAGCATCCTATGCTCCTTATCCTTTCCTATACTGTGCTGTTACTAAGATTTATGTTGGAATTTTTAGAATGATTAAATTCAGGTTCATTAGCATTACTTCGTTTGTATAGGTTAAACTTAATCGTGTATTGTTTTCATATTTCAAGATAAAATGAGCAGCAATGATTTTGTTCCATATTCAATTATCCCATATTTACACAAATTTAACTTTAAACATATGTTATTAGTTATTAGTTTTCATCCCAATGAGCTTTATATACAGACAGGGACTAAATTCATCCACGACCGAACAACAGTACAAGGGTGACTTGTGGAAGATATCAAGTGCCAGCAGTCCCACTACACAACAGATCAGTAAGAGAGAAAAGCAATTGCTTACCAGGCAAATCAAAGGGGTTCTCTTGCAAGATCATGTAACCCCATTGTGGAATTTAGTCAGGACACCAGAGTTACTAGTATAAACCATGCTCTTAAAAACTGCCATTGAACCTTTAATGACCAAGTAATCAAGACATCAGTATAACATTACAACTCAAGGGTGACTTTTACAGCACAGTGTCCCCGGTTACCATAGTGAGGTGCTATTTTTGAAATGATGATTAAGAATACCACCTGCTGGTGCACCACTACAGCACCACCACTTACAGCAGCAACCCACCTTTCATTGAGATTCCCTTTGAAATCTCATCCTAACAGACCCAGCCTTGCTTACCTTCTGAGATCTGACATGCTAATAAGGTACTTGAGTCTGCCCCTGGTGGAATTAAAAGTGGCTGCAAAATAAAGAAATAACAGATCCTTACCCAGAGGTTTTATAAAACACATCAGTAAATGCTTTAAGTATATTAGAGATTCCTTTTCCCTTAACTGGACTACTGATTTTGATCAATTCAACTGCTCTGTTTACCACCCTTGCACCTAAGCTGCACTTCCGGAGATCACTAACAGTAGATGTAAATGAAAGTGCTTCATGCCACTAGCTGCAGACTGTGGGTAGTAATTGTGAATGTGACAGTGAACACTAACCTAGAGGTGATCATCCTGTCTGCTGGTGGGACATGCAGCTACAGGCAGCTATAATCTACATCAACATATTTTAACTTATTATAGATGTTTTATTTTTATTGGACAGAAAAATGTTTGCCATCCTCTGCCAGGCATGGTTCAGGTCACCCAAATATAGGACTCCTATATGTTCCTATAGGATTCCAGTAGAACAAAATTCTGTAAATACCTCTTCAGTGATCCCACAGTGAACACACACTGAACATTAATAACTACGGCATGTTTAGTGGATGTTCCACTCAGGAGCTTTTTCCGGGTGATCTCGGACGATTTGGATTTTTTTAATCTTCTTTTTGAAAACAGGCACTATGTTTTTCCATTCTGAATCCAGCCGGGAATCATTTGCAGCATGGAAAACAGAGCATAGCCTCACTGAAAAATAATTTTAAAGGAATTGCATTAAGACCCCAGGCATCTTTCAGCATGGATTCATTTGTTTCTGTATTTCCAAGCCACAGCTACCTTGGCTTGCACAGTGACCATCTGATTAATAATACAATACACCCATCAAAACAAAGATGAATTATTGAAAGGTCCTGTTGCTTCAATACTTCAATGCTCAGGCTCCAGAGTCCAGCTCATCTTTCACAGTGAAGCCAGAGGGAGTGGCCTGAGGAATGGACAAATAACCTTTAGTGGGAGTCGTAGAACACAGCATAGCAATTACTGCCATTTATCAGAGTGCACAACAGTATGTTTGAACTCTTCAGTCCCACTCCTTAAATCTAGCTGCAAATTTAAATTCTGCTGTACCTATATCTATGGCATATAATTATTGTAGTGCTATAAATTGGCATGCAGGCAGTTCAAAATTACATTAATAGAACATTCAATTCAATTCAAGTACTTTATTCATCCCGGGGGGGAGGGTAATTTTAGCAGCAAGAGGAACAACATACAACACTAGACCAAAACAAAGACAAAACAAAACATTGCTGCGGAAAAGTATACATAGTTATAACAGCAAAAGGACAGAAAAAGAAGTGATTGAAAGTAACAGTGTGTAGTATTGAGGAAGGTGTTAGTACATGCACATTTGTGGGGGTGAGGGTGGGGGTGGTGGGCTCTGTCCAATAGACATCATTTACAGTCATTGTTTGCAAGCCTGATGGCCCCTGGAATGAAGCTCAATTTTTTTTTATTTGTCTTGCACTGTGGACAGTGAAAACGGCTTCCTGAGGGCAAATGTTCAAGAGACTGGTGTAGGATATGATTGTGTTCGATGATGGCACGGGCTTTCATCAGGATCTCCTGGGCATACAGCTGTACCAGGGGTCTTAAAGGCTCAACAATGGTTTTAAAGCTGAGGTTTACAATATTTTGAAGGCAGTTTTTGTCATTTTGAGTGAGTGAGGTGAACCAGCAGGTCATATCGCCCTGCAGCTCGAAACTGACAACTGTTCTATCTGTTAGGAATGTGTAGGGAAAATGTCAAACCCACTTAGGAAGAAAAAAAGAGCCACATGACTCAGGAGCAAACTCACCTGGAAAAGGGAAAATTGCAAACAAGAGAGAGAAGCTCCCCTGCAGAAAGCACAGAGCCACAGTCTTATAGCAGCAACACAAGACCCACCAGGTAAGCATGAAACACACCTTCATATTCAACTACTGTGAAGTTGGAGGTCAATTCTTTTGTTATTAATCTTCATATTTGTTACTTTGTTTAACATCTGGACCACAGCAGGTTGTTTACAGCCCTCTGGGTGTTTATAACAGCAGGACTGGCGGAGGCCGAGTGGGCGCCCTCCCGATCTCAGCCCCGGTAGTGTCCTGCTGACAGATAGCTTGTTTATATCTCAGGAGGGCAGCGGGGGGAGCTGTTTCGGAAATGAAGACTGCAAAAATCGGAATCAGCTGCAATTCTTTGGATGGGCTATTTATTTTGCAGCTTTTGTCTTACGGTAAATAATTTTGTCATGGGGTTCCACTTCAGTCCTTGTTCCAGCTCATCCCCAACTGTCACAGTGATCATCATCAGCAAGGTCAGCCCTTCTGTTAACTGAAGAAAGGCCTGGTTGCATCAAACTCTGCAAGGGAAATGGACAGAAGTGCCCAGGTGACCTGCAGCTGACCATGGTGGGGGTTGGGGAAGAGACAAATGGAAAGTGATGCGCCCAGCAAAATGGATGAACTGTCTCAGTGTCTTCAGAGCAGAATCGATTCATAGTTTAAGCCAATGAAGCCTCCCCCTCCTCAGATCGCCCCCCAGACCTCTCTTCTGTCCCTCAGGAGCTGGCATGGCCTCAGCTCTGAAGAGCCCTTCTCGGCAATTCACAGGAGACAGTTGCTATGGAAATACTATGGCAACGCCTCTGCTTATCTCCCTGGCAACACCATGTCCACCACAGCCCCACAACCAAATGAACACAGACAGCAATCACTGGCCGAGCAGCCTGCCCCAGAGGGAGACAGCAGTGATGCAGGGGGAAAGAAGGGGGGTGGGGATGGCAGCAGAAGCAGGCAGGATTGGAAATCCTCAAACAGGATAACAAGCCATTACAACACATTGATACCAGACTCAGAGTGTTTCCCCTTCAGCTCAGGGAGTGACAAGCAGAACTCCAGCGTGTAAAAACAAATACACGCTCTGGAATGGTCTCAATTTTACTGCATTTCCATGTTCAAAGTATAAATCCCAGTCTTCTCCAGGAATATCATCCATTACACATTAAATCAAGCTATTCCACGTATGTTTGTGACTGTGACTCCTTTCAGTCCCATTTGTATGATCTCTAAATCAAGGATGCTTAGTTTGATGTTACAGGAATACTGCATGAAAATGAAACATATCATTTAATTTTTTATGTAGGGCATTACTATTTTATTTAATTTTTTTTAATACTGATGTGTTTATGTACTAAGTAGGAATGATTCCCTGAAACACCATAAGTGTAGCTCCTTCAAAACAGTGGAAAAGAAGTGTCTGTGCGAGAGTCCAAAAGCAACCTCAGTCCACTCATGCCTGCCTTTTCCAGTACATTTAATTACTCCCTATCCCTTGGAGTGAAAGTCCCTCTTTCCCCATCTATCTGTGTCTCTTCTCTTTCCTGTTCAAACAGCATCTGTAGATCCTGCGATATGTTGCTGCCCCATACCCACAGAAAGCTGCCCGCCCTTTCAAAAAAGTGATTCCCAATTTCCCTTTATCGTTCTGTAACTTTGTTACACTCCATTAATCGCATTTCTGCATGGGCCCCTGCACAACTTGGATGAGATTAATTTTTACTTCAGACAATTTTTCACAATGTGATCAGGCATGAGTCAATACCCTAACTATCAGCCTCAGGACAAGGGGCTTTCTTTAGCACCCGAAATTCCTGAAAGTGTGGAGAGAGTGTGAGGAGATAAAGATGCAGTTTTCCCGCTGACAGGACGGAGGCCCTCAGCTCAAGGACAAGTCTCCAGCAGCAGACAGAGATTTAGACAGAGATAGATGGAAGGGGAGAGAAAGAGAGGGAGTAGAAACAAGAGATGTCAAAGTGAAGTGACCCCTCAAACAATAATTATTTCCTGCCCTGTATACAGTACGACTACGCCACCTAGCAATACTAACAGATTGCTAGGGCCCCCCTACAGGTTCTGTTTATCTCCCAGAATCACCAATGCACACACAGACCAGCAACAAGAATTAGTATCACATAAGTGCCCTTTTTATTTACTAAGTACATAACATTTACTATCAGCCCAAGACACAACGAGAACAGCATTTGCAGAAAGGAAAGATACTTCCAAGGTTCTAATGAATTCCTGAGGGTCGGCTGTCCTTGTAGGTGATGAGGAGAGGGCGTTAGAAAGTCTTGGTGTCACAGAGAAGGACAGCTATGCATAGAAGAGGGATGTCACACAGTCCGGCTTCCCCAGTCTCTGTTTGGGCTATATCGGGAGTCCTCCTTTAGACTGCACCACATCCCCCTTGGGACAGTCTTGACTCACCAGGCCAGTTTCTTTGTTCTTTACCTCCAAGAATTAAACATCTCTGTGCTGTACCTCTGTTCCTCTGCCAACGTCTCCCTTGGTCTGCAGTTCCTGGGCCAATCTCCTCTGTGGTCTTGCAGGCTGAATGCGAGTAGAATGAGAGACAGAAACAGAAGGTAACGGAGAGAGAAAGGGAGAAAGACAGACGAAAGACAAAATTGTAACATGTGACAAATCAAAACAAACAAAAGGAAGAAGAAAAGGAGAACCTCTATAAGAGATGACAGAGAGGGTGAGCAAGAGAGTTGTGAGCCGCATGTGTTCTGTGTTCACACCTGATCTTTTCTTTAAAGTAGCAAGGTCACTATTTTAAGAATCCCAACTCCAAATACCTTAAATATTTCTTTTTGATTTTTTAAGATTAGGTGGTTATTTTTCTTTTTAAAAATGTAAACACAGCACAGGTGAAAGTGCTGTACAGATAAAATGTAGTCACAAACACAGAGAGAGTTCTGTGTGAACTGTGATCTTTTACAACTTATCTTGATGAAGAACAGGGATCAATCAGCTACAGGCCAGTTAAAAGAGTCAAAGAGTTTAATCTCATCCAGAGATCCAATCATCCAATATGTTACTTTTAAGTTATTTTCTCTTTTGAGAAAACCACAGATGCTTATAGACTAATTAAAGCATTTATTGTTCAAAGACCTCAGTTTGTCAAGAAGCTGGCTTGTATTACAAGAGCTGTCACAGATGCAGCCAGCAGAGCTAACAGCCTGACATCAGATGGAAATGTTACCACAGCTCTAGGGCTCTGAGAGTGCAACACTCACACTCTGGGTAACATAAACACACACACTATATAACACACCACACTGCGTAACATAAACGCACATACTGCATAACACAGCACCCTGTTAACATAAACACTCATGCTGTATAACCACACTGGGTAACATAAACACACACTCTGTATGACACACCACACTGGATAGCATAAAGACAAATTGTATAACACCACACTGGGTAAAATAAACACACACCAGGAAAAACACTGTGTATTATAAACTCTGTATAAGACCACATTGTGTAGTGTAACATAAATACACACTGTATAACACACACTAGGTATCATAAACTGTCTATGCACCTTAGAACATGCTGAGAAACACAAACAGTACAACACACACTTACTGTGCACAATGAACAGAGAATAAAACACTCACACACAAACTAATTTAAAGTGTATAGTGTTCTAACGACAAGCTGTATAATGTGAATACAATGTAGAACATCAAAAAAAGTACAAACTATCTTGCATAAATTCTGCGATTAGGTGGACCATACATTGTTCACAGCCTTAACCAAGTCAGAAACAGCTCCTAATTGAACACAGCAGCATCATGCACCAATTTGTAGTTAAGAAAACTGTACTTAGTAGACTCCCCAACACTGCAGATTGGAGTGGAGGCGGAGGGCCAGGGTGCTGACACTGTCTCCGGCAGTCTGTTGGCCTTGCGCAGGTTCCCCTGGTGCAATCAAGACAAAGCTGCTGGCAGGGGCTGTGTGGGGGAGGGCAGTTTTCCTAGCCAGGAGCAAGAACTATGCTAATAGCACTAATATTGATTTTACAAATATTAAAAAATCCAATTAATATTTAACTGTCAGTAATTCATCTGCTTATTTAAAGGCATCAGAGAATCAGAACAGACCACAAAGTAAAACAAGATCTGTTTGTTTTCTCTTCAGGATGACAGATTAAAAGCTGCACGCAAGGCCCTTCTCAAGGTGAATGTGCTCTCCAGCGATGGCCTGTACCCTGCATCTGGATGGGAAAACCGAAAACTGTGATAAACAAGGCAGACGGAAGGTCAGTGCTGTGATGGCAGCGAGCAGACTCCTGGTGTCTGACTGAGTGAGTTCCTTGGTGTTCATGGCAAGGTCCTGCGGAGAGCAAGAATGAAGACTCCAGACTTCCAGGATTTAGTGCTAAAGCCATTCGAGGTACTCCAGAAGTCCAGACATGGTGTCTGAGTTACTTTGTCTCTCTTCATGTGTGAGTGAATGCCTGGGTCAGAGGTGCTGAGATGGAGTCCCATCTACAGTAGGCGGTGCTCCTGTCTTGTGCCCTGTGCCTGTTGATCTGTTGGTTTGTTGGTTTAGACTGTGACTCACCATGATGCTCTAAAGATTCAGACATAAATGGATGAAAATGCACAGATTGGGTAGTAGAGAAGGGCAGTATGGTGGTGCAGTGGTTAGCATTGCCACTATGCAGTAGTGGGGTCCTGGGTTCAATTCCAGACCTCAGATACTATCTGCATGGAGCTCATATGTTTTCTCTTGTTCAGGTGGATACCCTCTAGGAGCTCTGGTTTCCTTCCACAGTCCAAAAACATACTAGTAGTTTAACTTGCTTCTGGGAGTTGGATCTGGTGTGAGTGTGTTTGTGTCTGTGTCTGTCTGTCCTGCGATGGACTGGCGACCTGTCCAGGGGGTACCCTCCCTTGCTCCTTTTGGAAAAGGCTCTAGCTCCCCCTACAACCCATAATTGGAAGAAGTGTTTACAAAATGGATGGATGAGTAGTACGAAAGCAGCATGTCTGATGTCAAAGCAAAATGAGCTCCAGAGTTTTGGTGCTTGCGTGGTCTACTAAAAGTGAGGTCACAGAATGATTTACCTGAATTTGCTTGGACAACAGGTAATCACTTCTCAGAGACCTAAGAAAGATTGTAGGAGGTGAAAGAAAGCAGACTTCACCTCCTGGCTGGTAGAAGATTTTAAAACGAAATACCCGCCCAAGCTATTGTTGCACCTTGGCAAAAAGTTTAACAAGCTAATCTTTCAAAGAGCCAAATGCTTCAGTGCTGCTTGTGGAGAGACTCTGTGAAAAGTCTGTGTTGAGTTGTAGATTGTTTTTTATTTTCATTGTGAGGAGAGGGGTATCCCATTAAGTGTATTGAGAGCACCAAGGGCTGTTTACAGGCAGCACTGAAGAGCCTCTGAATGACCAGGCTGAGGGAATAAGATGGGAAAGACAAGTCCTTGGGTGGTAATGTAATTTACAGTAATTATGCTGCGTATACATTATAGTCATCAATCCGCTACAATATCGTTGTGTCTGTTTATAGACTTTGATCTCCATCAAGAAAAAAAGATCTCTGTAATGGCAGCCATGTTGGTGCTGAGTCTCTGGTTATTGATTGGGCAGTAAATTTCATGTAAGTGCGTCCTCTGCTTCAGGACAAGGTGTTAATAAATTAAGGTTCAACCTCCATTAGGACATGATTTAAAAACTCCTGAAGCGGCAGAAGAAGATAACGCAATGGAACTCTGAAAGGAGCTTTTTGTCTTGTTGCTGAGAGGAAGAGATATGTATGTCACAGAAAAACACAAAGAAGGTATTACACATCTTCAGGTACAGAAATGTAGGTAATTTCTAAAGAAAGAAAGTTTTAGATTTGTAAAGGTGGGAATGCAATGTGACAGAGAACTTCACTCCTTCATATTAAACATCAACCAGCACCAAAATATTTCCACATGCTGTACTTGTCCAAATTCCATTGCAAATTCAGACTCTCTTAGGCTTTCCACACCAGCGTTATGTAATGAGACATCCAGAAAGAAAGCAAAACAGTTATTAAGAGCTGTTTAAATATAGTTTAAGCGGAAACCATGATTTATTCATGTGAAAACTGACGTTGACAGCTTACTGGATGGCCTCTAAAGAGAAAGACATCATCTCCTCCTTGTGGAACGTCAATAGACTTAAGGTCGCAGAGAATATAAGTTGGGTCAGTTAAGCACTGGTTTCCTCTCTCTCCAGTCTGAAGGTGGGGAGATTGGAGGCAGACATCCCAGTTGACAGCTGACACAACACTGCATGCTCAGAGCTCCTTGAGCCACTTGAACTGTTCTCATGATGCCCTCTGCCTATATGCCATTAAACACTCTGCACCAGTCTTCTCTGTGTACTCTTTACATACAAGGTTGTTCTATTTTGCTACCATTTCTGAGTACTGCTGGTAATCTTCCCTCATGGGCATCCATACAAGTGAAAAACTATTCCCCACTTCAGTGCTTAATGCTTATTACTTAAATATCAGCCTTCTGTCATTCAAGAAGCCCCCTGCTATTGTATGCAAAATATTTTGTATTCTATTCATTCCATTTTTATAAGAAAATAATCAAGGAAATTTAAGGTAAACTAGATGACAGCATCTTTTTCCATGATGTTCCATAATGTTCTGTACTAATACAACAAGATTTGCCGATTTGGATAGCCTGAAGTCTTCTTTTTTTGCATGAACAATATTATTTTTGAGGTGTAGTACAGCTGCTAATATAACATCCAATGCGTCATATTGTTCAGATTTGTTATATTATGGAACTGATCTTTAAATATGATATAAGAATACTGACTCTTGGCTATTATAATAAATAATCAGTAATTTGTATGGTGTACACCTCCAGTCTTGGCTAAATGTGTATTTATGTTTGGCTTTTTAGAAGATGAAGGATGATGCTATAAAAAACAGTAGAATGAATGGCACGTAGAAACAATTCAGTAGCAAAGACTGTGAGTTATTGACCAGAGTCAGGATACCGACTTATCTCGCTGGCACATGCTGTCAGTTCACCATGCCAAGTCCCAATCAATGTCTTGGTCCTAGTCCAACAGAGCACTTCCACTGCGGCTTGGCACTTAGCAGATTGGTTTCATGCAGAAACGCCAAGAGACATAGCATTGCAGAGCAGCAGAGCGGCAGAGCGACCCTGTGTGCACTGAACACTGAAACAGGATTCTTGCCAAATCTTTCCCTGTAGCTTCTTCATACTGTGAATAATAACTTTGAAAAAAAGGCAGAATCTATCATGAAATTACAAGAACAGTTACAAACAGGAAGAGTCCATTTGGCCCATAAAGCCTTTTTGGTATTTAGCAGTTAATTGATCTGAGGATTTCATCCAGATGTCTACAGAAAGAAGCCAGGAGTTCTGGTTTCAGCAACAGAGCTGGACTATGCATTTCATATGTATAGATGGTTATACCTACTAACATTCTAAGGTCTATGAGGTATTAGCATTCTTGCTCACAATTCTAAAACAAGTTGATATTGCTGAAATAGGGCTTAAACTGCAGTGAGATGCCATTGATTATGATTGACAACATGTCTAATCCAAAAGTTGACATTAATGTCTGCTTCACCTCCCCCTGGTACCCTTACACTACCTCCACCAAAACACTATAGGTTCCTTAACAAGACCAAAGACAGCCATTCCTATTTTCTTTCACACATGCCATCACCAGATGATGAATGGATGAACCGGAATTCATAAGAAAACTCTGGTCTTTGTCCTAATGGGGTCAACATCCAAGCTGATGTAAATATTAAAGATGTGTAACCCCTAGACATGCATTGTATACCTGAGTCTGTGGCTGCAGTATAACTGTAGTCAGGTTTATGGCTCTTCCATGATGCACAAACAGCATTAGCAGCCATATTTCCTGTTTAAAAGTAATCCTTCAGATAGTTGCTCCTTGTTTGTGTTATAGAAATGATGGGTCTGAGTTGATTATAGATGCTGTAGCGACAAGGCCTATTATTTAACTTAGAATTAAGTGTTGTTAAAGATTTCTAATAATCTTTGTGTGCCTGACCAAGCAGCATGGTGCATGTCTATGGAAGGCACAAGAATGTGCCTAAGGAGGCCCCTCTGATAAGAGACATTGTAAAGCTGTATCAATGCTATACATTTATTGATATATATTTCAGGGCTCCAGCAAGTCTCCAGGCTGTTTTCTTCCCAAAAAACACAGATCAAAGATCAATTTACATCACCCAAATGAAGATCCACCAATTGTGAAATCTCAGCCAATCACCACCTGGAGATGTCACCCCATATAAACTGTAACCTAACACATTTTCGCCAGGTTCATCTACCAGCTATATCAATCTCTCCAAATAAACTGCCTGACTTTTCCAAACATGTGACTATAAGCAGTACGTGTCAAGACCAGACTTTTCTCCAAGACACCAGGCCAAGAGAGTCAGTAAATAATTCTGAATTCTGCCCAGGATATTCTTCCTGAACAGAAGAGATCTTATGTTCCCAACCCACTGTTATTTTTGCCTGATAAACAAAATTAGACTCTTTCAAAATCAAGAAATCCATGAGAAAAGATATATCATGGAATGAACTAAGCTTCCCTTTTTGTCTACCTTGAGGATCCCAAGAAGAAAAACTGTACACAGACAGTTTTTAAAGACTGAAGTCAGCAGGACACTATTTTGACAGAGCTGCCTCAGGCCAACACAACTTGCTAAGCAGGGCAAGGCAAACGTTTTTTTCTTTCTCTTCTGTCTGCACTGGTAGCCTCCCAGCACAGAGAAGCTACCACGGCCAAATCCACCTAGCTCCTTTTTACCAGTGCAAAGTTCAAACTCGTCAAGGATATTGTGCCAACATATTGTTGAGTATAATTTCATTATTCAAATTCTAATTCTTGAGAGCTGAACTATTATTCCAAATGCATGTCTGATAATCAATAAATGAAAATCAGTGCATATTAACTTGTCTCTGAGAACATACGTGTGACAGATAGAACCTACAAGCTTGACTGTAACATGTTATAGTCAATGTGTATATTAACTCTTAAGTTATGAACCCTGTTCTTTGTTGGGAGAGGGAGAAGTTTGGAGTCCAAGCTGTCACACCTTCAGTCCAGCCTAAGATGCCTTTATCACTTCCCTTTATAAATCCTCTTTTCCTGATGTCATCGTGGGAGCCTCCCTTTCAGGGAAACGCTCCATGTTCCGTGAAAAACCAACCAGCTGATCACAGTAGCCATGATGTCTTCGCTTATCTTAGAGCTCCTTCTGATATCGTCACCTCTCCCATGTCACACACCTGAAGAAGGCTCCACAGCCAAATAAATATTTTCCTGTTCCTTTGCAGCCTGCACATCCTGACGTAGCTACTTACTTGAATGTCTATTATACGTAAGTAAGTACAGAAATGTATATGTCTTATTAAAAATGCATTCTCACACACTTGTCATCTCATGATCTGGTCATGTGAGTGATTTTCTACAAGAGTATCACACCCTCTGTTAACATCACACTAAAACAGACATAAGCAGAAATTAGGTTAACGGGTTAGTACTGTAAAATTCATAACAGTGGGAGAAAATGTGTTGTTTCCTATGTATACAAAGAATGCTTTATATACCAAAAAATTTTAATCATTCATGTGTGTTTAAGTCTGTCACACCATGACAGGGATACACAATATTCAATAACAGAAAATCCTTTCAATTTGAGTGCAACAAACTCACAGTGCAATTTTTCACCGTTTCATTTCTTCATCTGTAATATAAATCAGCTTTATATTAGCATTAGCATGTACATCCAATCCTGTATGACACACATGACAAGCTAACAGACACTTTTGTGCCTGCTCTGTTTTGTGCTCAGTATTGTGTGGTCTATACACCTGCACAAGAGGTGTAAGATATTCAACAGACCAGAGGAAAACATTTGGTCCAGCGTGTTGCTTAGGTTGGTAGTAGGTGATCTCATCCAGCCTTTTGTTAAAAAAAAAAACAGGTTTCAACGGTGTAGCCTATCTCCGTCTGTCAAGGGTTCCCCCGATTCTAGCCATCATATAACTAATGCTGTTGTTTTAAATTTAAAATGAATAAATGTAATAATAGTAAGCAACAAGAGCAACACCAGCGCTGTAAACCATACCCCACAATAGCAGCGCACATGGGGTACTGCGTGCTGCAGACCCTGTTTTTACCAGCTTGTCTCCAGTACTGTAATGCGCGCACGGACCTCAACGCACACAGCCAATCAAACGACACGGTCTGTAGCTACACTGATCGAAATTGCTAATGCGCCCCTAAGACCACACCTGATGCCCCTGGTAGGCAATCGTCTCGTAGCTACAATAGATGTTTTTTTTTTTCTGTCATAGTAACAGGCTAGATGAGAGAGTATGTGTGTAAGAGAGAGGATTGGGAGGGCAAGGATCAATATTATGTATCTCTACCGCGATCTGCAGCGGTGGTAGATTTTTGCCAGTTTTGACCACAAAGAGAGAGAGAAAATAAATGACAGACGAATCTGGCAGATTTCTGCCAATGGGAAACAATGGTAATTATAACGAATCAAATGTGATTTATCATTAATCCCCCCTCCCTACACGCGCGCAGCTTTTTGAAGAGGACGTTAGCTACTGTCATACGTGAAAAGACAGCCGTGAGAACAGCAATCGCCGTTATTAAATGTCATTTTTTTAAAAAATAGCTGCCTCCTGCTTGATGGCGGTTTCCAGCAGCCCGTGCAGTATCTTTTAAAGCGAGATGGCAAAGCGAGCCCGCGGAGTGTCTCCGCTCCACCATCACCCACAGCAGAGGTAGACTCCCGTGGCGCTCTGCTCGCCCATGCTGCTCCCGTGTGCACGATGAGCGTGGCTCTGCAAGACCTGCGGAACAATGTAAGTGGCGACGTTTGGGTCATTTTGATCTCTTCCTGTCTCGCAGAAATGGTAAGGCTGCGAGACGCCCAAGGTGCTGCGGAACAGGCAGAACCTGTCGCTCCTGCTCCGTCTCTCTGCCTGTGACTCGGGTGTTCTGCGCCTTTCAATATGTCAGCGCTGTATTACCATAGTTAGCTGTGTAGAGTCCGCTGTGTTCTTTTCGTCTTCTTCATCTTCTTCTTCTGCAGATAAACACAGAGATGCAAAGATTTTCTTGTTTTTTTTTTTAATTGCGCTGGGAAAGGAGTTATAATGTTCAAGTTAGAGGGAAACCCAGTATTCCTGTACGTTGTGGAAATGCGAATTTATGTTGGTGCCTGCCGCAGCAAGTGCGAGTAGGAACGTGTTGCGCTTTTGAGTTGGGTTTACTTTTAATTCTTAATTCACCCTGTGAGAAATTGTTAAACTTTTGCGATATGAATTAAAAACAAATATCGTATAAACCGCAATCCTTCATCTGTTTGCTAGTTAGTTTGCTATTGCTACTATATGTTCTGTGGTAGAAATAGGAGTAGCAAGTGGTAACGTAGCATAAGAACTAGTTAATAGTAATGATACAGAACTGATGAAAAACATTTGCTACATTATCATCTTATTCAGCAGATTTTTTAATGAAATACTGATTATACCCAGTTGATGACAACTGAATGCGATTCAATCCGTTGTAATACATTAATTGTATTTTCTTTGGCTGTGTAGTGCACCTTGCTACATTTAGTATGCACGCAGTACATTTCTACAGAAACGTTCAAGTGGGCGCATGGACGACGGCATTATAAAAATGATTTGTTACAGTTCAGGAGAAACAGCAGTACGTTTCATTCATTGAGGTGAGAAGATTTCGCTTTTCTTCCCGTTAGGTTACGGAGGTTTGAAGAGAACGGTCCCTGCCTTCATTACCCTGATTATTTATGATGGGAGTGCGGAATATAACGTTTTCAGAAAAAAAATTGTTAACGTAAACCAACTACACAGTCCTTTTATTTTTTAACTGAGATAAAGGGTGTTTCTGCGAAGATCTTACCGGGACGTACTCGCGCATTTTCGCTTTACTGTCATTAGTCTAAGCCGTCTGCCTTCTTTTCTGCATTCAGTCGGTCCGACCGACGGTGCTTTTTCACGGTGAGCACCCGCAGCCCTAGTCTTCATCGGAAGACACATTATAAGCCAGAGAAGGCCTTCGGTCCAGCTTGGCCGTTCGTCTGCTGCGAGCACAGTAGTCCTAGAGGATCCCGTTCATCTCTGTTTCCAGCGTGGTTTGGTCTCCTCTTAGGTCCTACTGTCAATGCAGGAAAACGAGAGCGCTGACCGTAGTGGAAAAAATGTCACCCCGCACAGTGTGGTTTTAACAATCCTGAGGTTGTTATCAACACCATTTCAGTTCTAACCTGAATATTAGTATTTTTACCTAAATTCAATATATGCTGAGAGAACGGAGTTTTGTTAACACGAGACACGTCAAAGCAGTTTTAACACTTTTGTAGATTTTAACAGAATTGACTTCTGTCAACTGTTTTCAAGTGATCTCTCTTGGGTGCTGCTAAAATGTTGTGCCTTGGGATGCTGAAGTGGGTTCTGTGCCATTTTTCCAGGGCTAATGTTGTATATTATTGGTTTAGCTTCCTTGTGTGCATACTTGTGCATAATGATGTGTATGAAATGTTGGTGGAAAATGCATTGGGATGGGGTGGGGCAGTATTGAGAATTAAGGTAATAAGGTGGTTATAGTTTAATTACAGGTCTTAATAGTCTGTGGACTGCAGGGGGTTGTATTATAGAGCCTCCTTTTTACTGTGTAGAAAGCCCTGTGTAATTTCTCCTTTAGCGCCCTCACTGGCAGGTCAAACCTCCCAGATGAACTGGTTTTCAGACCAATGTATGTGTAGCTGGTTGCGTTTCAGTGTGTTACTGTTCAGTGTAAATTATCTGTTTCCTTGAGATCCCAGAGTAACAGTATGTGTGTGAGAGAGAGGGGGAGATAGTGAGAAACGGAGAGGAGCCTCAGAAAGTGCTCAGTGTCTGTTCCCTCTGAATGCATTGACACAGCTCACAACAGATCAGACATGGATAGTCTAGAATTGAGGTGGAGAGCTCCGATTTGTGACATTTTTCCCTTTCAGGTGATTATTTTGCATTTACTTGCATGGAGCAGAGTAGGAGAAGATTTTTATAATCTGCTTTGCATCTGATAGAAATAAAAAGCAATTAATGTGATTATTAATAAGCCATAGCCAAGTACAGTGTTGTTTGTGCTAATTAACAACCCTGAATGTGTTGTAAATCAATTAGTACATCTAGACTGAGGGTGTTTGCTCTTATCTTCATTATCTGTATAAAAGGCATAATTAATAACCCGATTATGTCCCATATGGTGCCTGTGGGGAACAGGAGACTAATATTCTAGAGGGAGCAGGGTTCTTGCTGAGTTGCAGTGGAGGTCAAACCGGGCTCCTTGGACACTATTCAAGCATACCCTCCAGAAAGAGCAAGGGGAACTTTTCACTGAGCGATAAAATGAACATCCTCATGTGGCTGCAGTCAGTGTTTCATTCGCTAATGGAACCGCTTGGGCTAAAGTTTGCTGTGGGTCAATCGGCTTGCAGCTCTGCCATCAATATTGTATCAATACTGTTAAAACAGTGACAGCCATGCTGCGAAGGGCGAGGGGGCTATTCTAATGCATTACAATTTCTAATAATGGTTGAAGTAGTTCAGGTGGGGTAGCTGCGTCAGCATGCGTAGGCTGCAAAGGAACAAGTAATAGGTTTATTCCATGCTGAAAAGAGAAGAAAACCTGAAGAAGGCTTCACAGCCGAAACATTGTGTTGTCTTTCTTCTCGTTTCAGCATGGAATAAACCTATTACTTATTTATAATAATGGGTGCATGAACCCTGAGATGGGTCCAGTTAAACACTGCAATAAATTCAATTTCTTCTTCTTGGTGAATGTTGGCACCACAAAACGTTTCGGTCAGCGACAGTACAGTAAAGAGGAAGGTCATTTGCTATTATTGGGAAGGTCAGGGTGGGTGACAAGTTCCTCCAGCTTGATTAAAGTACAGTCCAGAGCCTCTGCGATTGCCCCTCTTTGTGGTCATTTGGAATCAATAGGCTCCACAATTGCCCCTCCCTGGTTTCATTTGGCAAAGATGTGCCCCCACTCCTCTGATGCAAAACACCTGATCAGAGACCCTTCCTATTCCATTCTGTATGCTCTGGAAGTTCCCAGTCTCTTTTGGCATTGTTGTGTGACTTCCACGTGTGAAACACTCCCGACACCAATGTAAATTTAAGGACCGGTTGATCCTGTTCTCGTTAAAATATTACAGCCCTGCATTTATCACAAGATTCATTGCCTGGTGTGAAGGCAAGCAATGGGCCTTGGACCCTGAGAGATTTATTTTCTCTAGTCCGGGAGTTTTTTTGCTGTTTTTTCCTCCTCTGTACCCAGTGGTCTTCTGCATCTTTACTGAAAATGTAAGAATGTCTATAAAGCACTTTCTAACAACTTGTTGTGAAGGGTGACATATAAAGAACAAAATATTACGTTCAGCAGGTTTTAGACTAATTTAGCACTACTCCAAAACTGACTTTGCAAAAGTTGAACTTCGGGCTGCACTAGACTGAAGTGAAACGGACCTCAGGCTTACCTCAGCTCTCCACAGAGAAGCTCAAAACCCATGTGAGAATTCACAATTTCCAATTTCATTGTTTACAAAATGTCATATTACATTTTTTACATTCTTAGAGTCTTTTGCAGCAGTGTTTAGTTCTGGCTGTAACATTTTGCAGGCAAGGTGTATTACATCAAAGATTTGTGATCATGCATATACCCCGGATTAATATTTTTGCGCAGGGAAGCCTAGTGTGTGGTGTCACTAATCACAATTCACTGGTCATCAGCCACTTGTGATGCTCTGCTATTGTCTCAAATCAAATCAAAATAAGAGATAAGCTTCTGTTGCTTTATCATCACTATTTGTTATTTTACTCTACACAGTCACTGGGACTCCTAAATTGGCATCAGGACTGTTAGGTAATTTAACAATTAGATGCAGAACCATGTTGGCAGTCTCAGTGTGCTTTGAAATAATATGTCTGCAGACTTTTAGTCTCCTTTTGAGCAGTTTGTTGTCCTTGTAATAGGTTGAGGTTAGTAAACGTAGATTCCTGCTCGGCCTGAGGGTGTTCCTGCAGTGTCTTTTCTGTTTCTTGCTGTGCCTCTAAAGCTTGTATGAAAGCTTTTACGATGTCTCCTAAAGTCTACAGATGTAAAAGGTAAGAATGCCTACAGCCAAATAAAATGCTTCTGAGGCAAAGTATGACTTCTATGTCTCAAATAAAAAGGGTTTAGGGTGGGCGCTAGAGTCCCACAAATACCACCAATGTGTAAGACAGTCTGGTTGTAGATAGGTAGAAATTCTATCAGTAGATGGTCTGAAACATTTTCGTCCTACATTTGAAGCCAAGTCAAGTCCCAGAGTCTACACCTACATTCTTCTGTTCCACTTAATTCTCTCCTCCTAGAAAGAGAACAGTACTTAAAGGTAAGCTATGCCTGGGGCAAACGTATTGCTCCCAGGATAGACAAATGTGTGTGGTTCGCCCAATGTATTTATCCACAACAAAAACACATCTCTAGGTCCAGACTCTGAGCATTTCTTGTAGCCAAAGAGCTTAAAAACAGATTTCTTAGCTTCATAGCATAGTTTCCCACTAGAACTGACTATTGCAATGCCCTTCCCACTGGGGTATCTAAATCCACACTGAACAAACTTCAGTATGTCCTAAACTTGGCAGCCAGAATCCTGACTGGTCACATGCAAGTGATCACATTACTCCCATCCTGGAGTCCTTACACTGGCTTCCTATCAGATATCATGTTGACTTCAAAATCCTTATGCTCACCTATAAACACTACATGGTTTAGTACTTCAGTACATATATGACTTATTATCTTCTTACTTTTCATGTCTCAAACTTTGTCTTTCCAATTCTGGTCTTTGTTTGTCTTCAAAGCTTGTTGACGCTCTGTGGGTGACAGAGGCCCAAAAGTTCTGGAATTCTATCCCCTAGGACAGTGGTTCTCAAACTGTGGTACGCATACCTGCAGTGGTACGTGGCGTGCCACCAGGTGGTACTCCAAATGACCCTGGAACTGTGTTGTGTGCGCTGAAAAAATCGGGACGGGTTTTCATATCTTGTATTTTTATACGTGTCGAATACGCAACCTACGTACTACGATACAGTGCGCGCTAATACTTCAGTGGACACAAGAGATACTCTAATTCTATACCACTCTATAGGAATGCCTGCTACGGACGCAAGTGACCAATTGTATTTTAAAAAAGCTACTGTATCTCCAGCAAATAAGGAGAAAGGAGAATGTGTGTGATTTTGGAACAATGCCAACGTTGTAAACTCAGGAATGCATAGAAATGCGTGCTACGAACGCTATTAATCTTGTGAGCACAGGAAAGCGTGAAAAATAACAGAAAAATATTTAAGAACTGTTCTAAGTTAATTTGAGAAAAATACACCGAGCGTCTCTGTGTTTCTCTTCCATGCGCATGAAATAAATACTTAAAATAAACACTGAAATAAAAACGGAAACGTGGAAAAATGCAAGCTTGCGGATTGCTAAAACAGGTAAGCCCCACAATATTATGTGTGAAAAAAAAGCTGCTGAATAGCTCGACCTGCTGCCCCCCCTGAAAGACAGTCATTCATAGAATTATTGAAATGAAGGATTATATCAAAAGTACGCTGACAGAGCGCGTTAAGATGAGCAGATGTTTTTCACTGCAATTAGATGAGTCTGTAGTAGATTTGGCCAATTCGCTCGTTTACGTTAGATACGAGTTTGAGGGTACGTCCCGTGAGGACTTTCTGTTCTGTAAGCCGCTACCAACAGGAACTACAGGAGAGCACATATTTCAGCTTCTGAATGAATTTATCGAAGAGAATGGCCTCGACTGGATAAAATGTGTCAGAGTTTGTACAGACGGTGCTAGAGCAATCACAAGCCGACACAGCGGTGTATTTGCATGAGAGGTTGCTCCAGAAATTAATGGTTTCATTGCAACATCCACCGCGAGACCTTTGCCGTCAAGACAATGCCTGACGATTTAAAATCTGTTAAGACTGTTGTGAATTGTATGAAGGCTCGAAAAATTAATTCATATCTGCTTTGCTCGACTAAACAGGCTCACCCCTCTCACTGAAATGGTGCTTTTTTATTTTTATTTGTTGTAGTTTTTTTCTATAAAACACTTTAAGAAGCCACCTTTAAAGGCGCTATATCAAATAAAGTTTATTATTATAATATTTATTATATGTATGTGTGAGTGTGTGTGCACGCGCGCTCATGTTGGTCATTGAGAATTGCTGGTCTTCCTATGAGATGATGACTTGTAGGTGGTACTTGGATGCTTTGGTTGGATTAGGGGTGGTACTTGGTCCAAAAAGTTTGAGAACCACTGCCCTAGGATATCAGATAGTCACCTGTCCTGAGCACATTCAAAATCCAGACTCAAAACCTTCTTCTTCAGAAAGTCTTTGATTTAACTGGTGTCTGTGTCTGCTCCTTGCACCATGTACTGCATTTCTAATCCCTTGTGATTATTGTGTTAATTTTGATATCTCCTATCCTAAAAAAACTATTTTTTACTTTTCCTGTAAAGCACTTTGAGAAGCTACTTTTATCGAATGTGCTATGTACAATTATTATTATTATTGTAACTTGAGATACTACAAACAAGTGCCACATCTTTTGGATTCTCCCATCTGTAAGAGAGGGGAACCACTTTGAATTCCCTTGTGTTACATTCCCACTAATTACAATTGAATGAATCCAAGTGAGAATGAAAACACCAGAAAGTGTCCAAGCCTCTAGTGGTCATTCTGTTTAACTGCAACTGTATTCCTCAGCATACAGTAAATTACATACTGTACATAACACTCATCCACAAACAGGAGCATATAGTACTGCTGCTCAGTGCTGAGGAAGAATCCCACGCCTATAACTACTTATCAGCTTATGTTCAGCTTTGGCTGTTGTTTTGCAATAGTCAGTCAGAGCTACCTGGAGTAAAGACAAGTCTCATACAGACAAGCTGCTTTAATTGTACAAATTAAAAGGGATAAAAATATAAATTACCTGCTTCTGGCCTCTAATTTGTCCTAATCTTGTTTTCATCTACCTTAATCCATGTAAATATTTTAAAATATGTGTGCTTCTAATGTCATCATGTTTGTGACATGATTTCAGGATGATTCAGAAACAGTTTGTGCTATTTCGTCTTGCTACCATCAGAATGCACTGTGTCTAATTATCCTTTGATCAGAGCCAATGCCTCAAAACACCACAACAGAAGGTTCATCTTACTGAAGACAGGCCAAAGCTAAGGAAGGGGACAGAGGACTCCTGCAGCTCACACTGACATCACCACAGATGACAGCAGTGAAGCCTGAGTGCTAAAAGGGGTCACTGTTGACACATCTGTAAGCCGATGAAACCCTGACCAACATCGAACCCGCCCAATCCCAGCAGCAATTGGCTGATAGTGTCCCGTTGCTAGGGGACTTCAAAGAGAGCTTGGACTGAGTCAGTGATCTCCGGTTACTGTCCTTGTGTACAGTAGAGTTCAACCTACGGGGGGGAGGGAATTTGCGGGTTGGGTATCTTTGAAGCCCCTGCCTGTTTTTCTGTCGTGTATTTGTGCTGATGTAAAAAACGGAAATTTTGATAAGATCAGATTACTGTTTGTCCTGACAAATTCAATAAACAAAAGTTTACATTTAGAATAAACAGTCGCTCATTCTAATTGGCTGCAGATTGCATTTCTGTTTTTAGATCGTTTTCTTTTGTACTGTATGTGATATTAGATGTGATCTGATTGCATTCCAGCTCTAAATGTTTAGAATTGTCTATGTATGCAAAATAGCTTTTGAAGGATTGTAAAGACCAAGTAATTACATGTATGTTTCTTCAGTGTGTAGAAACATGTGCCACTCTCACATCTTGCTACACGCTGCAGAAACATACTTGTAATTCTTCTTTTAGCGAACATTCAGCCTTTCTCACTGTAGATCTGTTTCACTTAATTTTCAACATATCTTCACTCATTAATTGTGCTTTTGCTATTTAGGTGATCTGTGCTTCTCTGAGGTGAGTGAGCTTTTAAAAAATACAGGAAGCTCTTTGGGTGCTTTGTGCCCTCTGACATCTTTGGCAGTTACTGCTTTGTCACCCGTTTGGGGATGTGGGTGATAAAAATCAACCAAAGAATTTACTGTATTTCATAGACCACATGGTATGTGAGAAATGTTAAAACAAGAGAGGCCACTTGCCCTACCCTGTTTGTCTGCCTATTAGTTGCTTAATTGATCTGAGGACTTTAAAGGCCATTTCTTGAACGTTTTATGAATGATTACAAGGAATCACCTTCAATGATGTGACTGGAGAGCTTATGTCTGACCCCCACAATCCTTTACCTACAAGTCATACCTCCTCTTTTTAGTCTTTAAAGCTACACCCTCTGTGTTTCCAATTGTTTCACTGTGAGTTTTGAAGCAGACTGCTCAGTTGACTTTGCCAATCCATTTCAGGATTTGAAAATCTTGTAGTGTGGCGTCATGATGGATGTGATGGATGGTGTTACTGCCTCAGAGTTCTCACAGAGTTTTATATTAACCTCAGGCACTTGTTTGTGTGGAGTTTGCATGGTCTACACATTGGTTTGGGATTTTGCTGGGTCCTCCAATTTCTCCAAGAAAACCAGACAGGACCTGGTTCAGTCCTGACTGGACAGGCCCTGTTTCTTTTGACATTCCTTAGCATGACAAGTATTTTCCTGCATTTAAAACTATCACATACTGTTCTGGTAAATTTACTTGAGGTTTTTCCCTGTCCTTGGCTTTCTTTTTGGAGTTTTTTTCTAGACATGATACAGAGCTGCCAAGAGTTTCTCAGAGTAGGTAGGCAGAATTCAAGAGTGATTAGAGACAGAGGAGGGTTGGCGAAGAGAATATTTGAAAATCACTAAACATCTGCTAAAGAAGCTAACACAAAATGCTGGTTAATATGGGTACTCATTTAAGACAAGCGTGATTTTAATGGAGTTAAACATTTCTTAAACAATTAACTATGCCGCCGTGGATTTTGAATTATATAGAAGTGGAGAAGAGGATAAACTGTATACAACACTCACCTATTGAAAGACAGTGCAGTGCCAGTACAGTACTACCTACCCGAGGATCTGCTGCCAAACCTGTATGCTGAAATATAAGTAGAATAAGGATATGTTATTACATATGTTATTACCAAGAGTGGAAGCTACATTTTAGGTTTAGAAGATACATTTTATTTAAGGTTTATCTGGAATTGGATGGAAGAATATTGTTTTATAGAGCAATGAGATATAACACTGAGGCAGTGTGCAGTACAGAAATAAGATACAGATGCCAATTGTTCCTTTTGTATGCATGATGGAATTATGTTGCACAGATCTTTGCTACACTTTGCTTCCTCAAGACCAGCCAGGGAAAGCTGAGGCTTGGTGGTGTTGAAGGAGAAGATGGTGTTGTTCTGCCCTTGCTACTCAAACTCACTGGGTTAACTCATTCTCAGCCTTAAACAGCACTATCACCTCAGTTATTGAAATAGTATTGTGCTAAAGATATCTGCCTTATATATGCAGACAGGGAATCAAAATTTAGGTAATTATTTTGTAGTTTTGCAGACCTGGCAACCTGACCAACATGAGAAGAGGTCAAGTTAAAATGTTAACTTCCAAACATCGGGTCATAGGAAGCCATTCAGAAAGTACTACAGATATGTGTGACCACAGCTACAGACCCTAGCCCTTGACTGTGTATGTGTTTGACTGACAGGGACTTTGTTCAGCTTTCTCTGTGCTCTTGCAAGTGCAGTGACGTTCCTCTTACAAACAGAATACCTGAACAGTTTTGCACAAAAGCTTTTGTTATTGGGTGCTTTTGTTGATAGGAATTTTACTGCCCTTATTATTTAGCATTCTGCCAACTGCGCACTGCGGAGATTCTTTCGAAAGGAGAAAGCAGAGCATGAAAATGCAGCGTTGTTCAACCAAACACAAGCCGCGCGTGTAGTCAGCAGACTGGGCTCTCAAGTCTTCCTGCTGAGGATTGAGAGAGCAGGCTGCCTCTACGCAGCTCAACCCCGCCGCACAAAACAGGGTCTCCTCCACTGCGGCCTGCTTTCAAACTTGGAAAATGATGGAGGGGGGCGGGAAGAGTTAGAACGATGTAGGAAGAGGAAGTCGGGAGAGAAATGGTGAGAGTGGAAAAGAGAGGACAGCAGGAGGGCAAGGAGAAAGATGGTAAAGGTGGAGTGTAAGTTATAGGGAGAAAGAACAAGAAATACTGCAGGAGAGGGATAGAGGGAGATGGGTAAAAGATAGAGAAAGAGGAGACAGAGAAGAAAAAGTAAGAGGACAAGAACAGTAAAAGAGGTAGGGGGGATAGTGATAGAATATCCCTGCAGCTGTTTTGTAGATGGTGGTGGCACTGGCCCACATACAGTGCAGGCAACCTGCAGTGGAGATATCCCATGAGCACTGGTCTGGGATCTCGTGAAACCTGTCCACCAACTGCCTCTTCCAGGGCACTCCTGTGGAGATTCAGTGAGCTGGGGCTCTGGTGTGTGGAGAGACACCTGCCCCACTAGCTGATGTTCAGATAAAAAAGTGTAGGAGCATATGTGTGCATCACTGCTTCCATCCATAAAATGCATCCTTGTCAGAGGGTTTAAAATTATTTGTACTGTATATACTGTATGTGTTTACTTATTCATTTGCCCAGTGTTGAACATTCAGACTGTCTTGTGAAAGTCTTAAATGCATAAGTACCACCTTCACCAAAAATGAAAAGAACCCAAGAATTGGGTGTATTAAAAGGTTTATTGTGTGCTGGCTGAGGGATAACCTCCTGGCCATAGGATGAGGAGGCTGGGATCCCCATGCGGAATGAGGAGTGACTAAGGGGCAGCTGCAGAGGTGGAGATGGGTTGGAGGAGGGATGTAAAAATCATATTTATAATGTTTAGGTGAAGAAATGAGGTCAGGATTGATTAAGAATTACCAACAGCTGAGGCTGATTGTTCTCGGCTGTTGTTATCCCTCCCAAGCCTTTTTTTGTTGCTTCAGTTGTTACATAAACTGTGGGGGTGAAATGCAATATCACTGACATCATCAATATCATCTCATTGTCATGATATTTAATTGAAATTATGTCTTGTTTCTTGCTTCTTGTTTTTCCTTTAAACATTCAGCTGTGTGATTATTTTGCCGCCTCCCACACAATCAGCGGTTCATGACATGGTGATATTATGTGTGTTGCGTAATATCAGTTGCATTCAGCTTCTGAAAAAAATGAGTTTGTTACTTGGAGGATGGGGATGAGCTGAGGCTTTTTAGTCTGGAGAGCAAATGGGACATTATCTCAGGAATTTGGTGGTTTGTACAGAACCTATTATTTCTCCTTCAACTGCAAAATGTTTGTATTCCTTTTAGGAATTATGCAGTGAAAATCATTTTAGAAGTGTTGCTTTGAAAAGAATATTGGTATGTCATTTCCCGCATTAGGTTTCTTAGCCCTGTCAGTATGAGTGCTCTGAATCTACATGCATGAGAGAGTTCTGTGTCATTATGAGATTTTGTCACTGTTCATGTGTGAGAGCCCTGTGTCCATGTCAGACCCATGAGAATGTCATAGCCATATTAAGTTATTCTTACTGTCTGGGGCAGATGCCATTATTGGAGGTGAACAGTAACATAAATATACATCACAATATAATAAGTGAATAAGTGACATAATAAGTGAAAAATATTTGCAAAACCTGCATGCTTACAAAAAATAAGATTCAAAATAATTACTTAGTAAAGGGAATTTTCTTACATTAGCATACGCTGCAATGTACTGAATGTATACAAATGAATAGAAAATTATTGTAATTCCCCAACATTTATATATATATGCAGAATTACAACAATATAAGGGTGGCATGGTGGTATGTCATAGCTCTTGGTTTTGGGTTCAATTCTGAACTGGGGCTCCATTTGTGTGGAATTTAAATGTTCTACTCAGGCTGAATGAAATGTCTAAATTGTCCCAGTGTGCTTTTGTGTGTGATGGACTGGCATTCTACCAGCACCATGCCTTGAGTGGTGGGTGTGCAGTAATCCCTTGATTACCACATTCTCTCTGTGTACTCTCACCACAAGTTTTGTGCTTCACACGAAGTTTCAGAAGGCTGTTCTACAACTTGTTTGCAGAATCTGTGATGGAGGCTTTGGCGTGGTATCCTGTGGTAATTGTAATCCATAAAAATCATTTAGAAGGGAATTTCACACTAGGTAATCTGTGGGTTTGCTATGAATCGTTTCCTTTTTTTATTTGCAGTTTTCCATGTTTTCCTAGCTAGTCCCTCTTTGCAGTGTGAATGGAAGTCATTAGCAGCCCTTACTTTCACACTTTTGCCCTAAAATAAAAAAAGAGAATGCGACTGTGTGTCACTGAAGGCAGCTGCTGGGAGGCTGGTAGCAGGTTCTGCGGAGGTGTGATGGTATGGATCCAGATCTCTGCCGCATGTCTCAGTAACCCCCTTCTCTCTGTCCTCCTGACAGCACAGGGAAGCAACCATTTAGAAGAGCCCCCCCCCCCCCTCCTTACATAACACCTCATTACAGATGAATGTGAATGCGCAGGGATTGCTGTCTTCTTCAAAACACTAACACATTCATTTGCTGCCCAGTGTGCAGTGTCAGGCCTCCGGACTTCACAGTGCCCTGCAGTCGGGGCCTTGTGACGGGCAGTGTCACAGTGCCTGACAGGGACATGCCTGATAAAGCACCCAGGTCCCATTCTGCTGCAGGTGAGGCATACAATAATCCCAGACACCAGTGTTTGAACGCTTCATATGCAACAGTATTAGGCACCAATTTGTTTGCGTCCATTAAACACTGCTTCTTTAAATACAGTCATTAATCATTGATGTAATTTTTTTGAACAGATGTTTTCATCCAAATTGATTTTTTCATCCAAATGTGTACTAGCTTGAGTAAAGACTCCCAGGTGAGTAAATACATTTTATACAAGGGGTCCTAGCATGATTGTCTGCTGCTTTACTTCCAAAAAAGGCAAGCTGTTAAATTAGTACACCAGTTCTACATAATCCCCTGAGTGACATTAGTTCTGACACCCACTCCACATCGTATAGATGTGGTCGCCACATTTTAATTTTGGACAGCTAGAATAACAGAAAATCTTTTTTTCACTTTTTTTTTTGCTTTGGAGACTCGTCTGTGTTTGCTGTTTATTTGCAAATCAAGTTAAAAACTCCAGGCATTTGTGAGTGTCTGCAAGATTGCTCTGTCGCATTGTTGAAACTGACACCCCGGCTTCTTTCAAGACACAGATGGGCGAGAGCCTTCGATTATTTAGCCACTAAGTACCAAACAGGCTAGTTATGTTCTTAAATCTGGAGTGTCGACATGCAACAACGAGCCAACCATGGGAATCCCACTGCGTGCCCTAACCTGCACTGGAGCAGGAGGAATAATGGGGTTGGGTCAGTGCCTCTCATGATAGCGGACTGGTCTTTGTGTGTTGTATGGTTCATGTAAAATATTTTTGCTTTATTATTTAGCAGCAGAAGGACTTGTTGTTTATTTCCCCCTTTCAGAAATGATGCCTTCAACTCTTGTTTGGGTTTACTTTTGGGAACACCCATTATTTCTGGTTGGTGTCTACTTGTTGATGAAGTCTGCTCTCCTCCCACATGCCCACCTGTTTAAATTTGTCATGATGTCAGCTTTCTGGTGCCTTCAGTGCCCCCAGGAAGTGGAGCTCTCTCTGCCCACCAACTCCCAGTGCTCACCAAGCAAATCAAACCCAAACCCTTAACCCAGTCCAGTCCATCCACAACTCCTCATTGTTGCTTTTGGAATCGTGGTCACAGACATTGCCTGGCACAAACTAGAGACATCTGGACTGTAGGGATCAGCTTGCGCTCGAAGCAATCATCCCTGATAGCTAAACCACTTGTGAGACTAGACCCTGCAAGCAGTCTTTTTGAAAAGTGGGAAAGCCCAGTGTGAAGACAAAGGAGAGTTTGACACTAATAGTAGGAAACCACAGCAAAGCAAGGAATAATGCGTGTTTCAATAAGGGATGACTATAGGCACAGTATTAGCCTTTTAACCTGGTAAACTGGTTAAAACTTGGACGAACTGTGGGAATACCATGATTAACTGTGGTAACCTTTTCCCAGAACTGGCTCGGAAGGTGCCCTTAACCTTCAGTTCTACCCCCCCATCACATTCTTTCTCACTCGCTTTCCCTCCACTTTCATTTTCCTTATTTTTTCTGCCTCCCTCTCTTCTGCAATCTGTTTCTTTCTCCCTCCATCTTTCTCCTTCTCTCACCCAGTCTTACTGCCTTCCCCTCTCTCCCTTCTCTCATTTCCATGCTTATTCAGTTGAGTCTGTTGAGAAGAGGGAGGGATGGGGAAGGTAGTCGATCTGCTTCGCTGCTCCAGCACAGGGATTGCAGCTCAAGACTGTTTCCTAACATTAAATAATAACGTAGTGGCTGTCATAGCTTTCAGCTGATTAGTAAAAAGGTAAATTCTTGTTTATTCTTTCCTTCAGAAATACTTAGGGCTGGCAGTGTTTGTTTCATGGTTGTTGAGTGTCACTGAGTCATTGTGTTTGGCAATGCAGCAGGGTGTTTCAGTGGGCTTTCTAAGGTTGATAAGTTAGTTTTGAAAAGATGTGTGGCAGATAATGAGTATTTTGTAATGTGCAACCTTCTGTGGGCAACATTATTTGTGTGCCAGTTGTAGGTGGTTCTGGTGTGTGTTAGTGTGTGTAGCAGTTTTGCAATTTGCTTTGCAGTGTGTCAGTGTTACATTAGTGTTACAGTACATCTGCTGTGTCTAAGTGTTGCATTTCACTGGGCTGTGTAGCAGTAGTCATTTGTTCAATGGTATGTTGGAAAATACACCTCACTGAGGAAGACTGATGACAAGAACATTTCCCTCTTTGAGATGGGCTTCTCTCTCATCTCAGCCTGAACAGCCTGCTCTCTCCCTTCCTTCCTTTCTCCTGGTGTCTCTGCTGTTGTTTGAATGTGTGCGCTAGATCACAACAGACTTTGTGATATAGTCTTCACAAGGGAGATGTGTGTGGCAACACTTGTCAGCGCCAGAGAGCTCCTGCCAAACACAATCTCCATGAGCAGTGTCATAAACACATCCTGGGACCACTGGAAGAAAGATTTTTTGCAAAGTAAAACACAATACTTGTATTTTACAATGTTTATATGGGGTGCATTGCACTATAGAACATACATATGTGGGGAAAAGGTAGTGCTGCAATACTACAACATTTTTGTGATCTATTCTAAAGCATTCATTCTGTGAATTATCATTATTTATTACTGTAAACCATGGAGGATTTTCTGGCACATTATCACCTGGGAGACTAAACTGGACAGATTTAACTTGAAGGGCTTATATTGACCTATAAGCATATATAATAATATATAAGAAGCACATACCTTTAGTCACTTAATACGATTTGATTGTTTCCAAAATTCACATTCTTGGGGCAGTTTCAAACAATTTAGAAATATAAGCATGTTTTAGCTCTTCCTGAGATGAAAGACGCTCTTTTGACTTGACACCTTGTCAGAGACATTTGGAAATTGACGTCAGCTGATGTTGTCTGACAGCAGAGCTAAGGATGATCGGATTCTTTGGTTCTGTGGAATATTTGTACATGTGCAGCATAAAAGACATCGCAGTGTGGTGATTGATGCTGGCGACACTGGGATGACTCAGTGACTTGTGGAAAATGGCCTAGTCTGTGACATGAACCTCCCAGTGCATTAAACACAGAAAGAAAATGTTATAAACTGTAAAGTGTGCTCTCATCAGTATTCTAACACAGCACTAACAGTATGAGAAGGACTATCTCTAGAGCCCACACTGTGTTTGTGTGAGCCAGCATTTGTCCTGGATTGCGGTTATTTTAATTTCATGAAACCTACTGTTTATACTTTTCTCTGTAGCGGTACATGGTATTAACTGTGTCCTTAACCTAAAGTGAATTTTCAGATTGCTATGAGAGTCCCCCCTCCTCCAGCTGAGTGATGAACTGATTGATATGAGCGAGCGCTGAGACTAAGCTCTGGTTCATTTGCACTGGTTCGGCTGATTACTTGGAACAGAGGATGACTGATGGTGGTGGGTGAACACTGATAAGCCTGTATGACCAGAGCATGATTTGGGCTTGCCGTTATGGGGTCACAGGAGAAGATGCGGGGCATGTGCTGTCCGGGATTGGCACGGTGGTGCTGTACAGTGGGTGCATTGTCCTGTGGAGGGCGCTGTGTGAATGTCTCAGTGCACAATGCGTAATCCAGAAACAGTGAGACACAGTTACTGCTGAGCCCCCCCAACCCCCATCTCTCTCTCCCCTCATCAGAAGAGTGTGCTCAGGAACTGGGAAGAGGGCCGGGCATTTCCTCTTTCTCTTTCAGAACTTTCTGTTCTTTATTACCCCCTCAAAAGAAAATAACGCAGCCTTGCCAAAAATGTTTACAGCCCCCCACCACCCGTTCACCATTCTGTTTCTGCTTCTTTTTCTGTTTTCTCTTCTCTTCCTCTTTCTCCCTGTCTCTTCCTTTCTCTTTCCCTCTCTTTCTTCCTGTCTGCATCCCCCCGCCCCCACCCTGCCCTCTCTGTGCTCCCCCTCACACGCCACCTCCCTTGCTTTCTTCCTCAACAACAATGTGGTTTATCAGAGCCCCTCTGAGTGCTGGCTGCCTGCTCTCGCTCCCTCCCTCTCTCTCCTGTCTTGAAGTGCTGTGCGCGCGGTGTTTATAGTCATTAAGAGACGGCAGCGCACCCGGAGAGCGAGAGTGGAGCCTTTCTCTCAGTCTCCCCTGGAGTTTCCTTACAGAGAACCGATTTCGTTTCAAGGTAAGATCCCAGCTGCTTGTCTCCTGCCTGTCTTTCTGTCCATCTCTCTGAATTGCGGGACTCCCTAGAGAGACATGTTCAGGGAACCAGAACACCAGCTCCTGTAACGGGCACAAGGTTTAAGGTTACGGTCTTGTAAGCAGATGTTGACAGCTGGAGACTTCCCGTTTGCTGGGATTTGCAGACCCAGTCATGTCTCAGAGACTCGAGATGTCCTTTTTCTTTGTGATTGCTCCTCACGGTGTTTCTGCCTTCTCACTGTATGACTTGTGGGTTGTGCTCCCCTTCAGCCATGTGCAGATGTGGGGCCACTGTCAGCCTAGTAGGTGTTGATTGTAAACTGAGAGAGGTGAAGGTTCAGTTTTCTTATGCTTCTCAGCTCCAGTCTCCAGGGGCATGCTGGCTTTTTCAAGGTTCTTAAAATGATACATTTATATCTGACCTACTCTTTTAAGATATTTATTGAGCTGGATTCTACATATTAATTATATCATAATGGTGAGCCCTGAAAAGTAGATTTAAAGGAGTCATAAGCAACATTTTTTTTGTATCTCTTGATCACACATGTATGACCTTTTCATGTTTGCAAGAAACAGGGTCCTATAATCTTACCTTCAAACTGACTGGCTTTAGCAGAGATCATCATTTATATAGTACATATCGTACTGTGCGTCTTATGGTCTTATGTTCAATAACAAAATGATGCCTAAAGATGTTCTTAAACCTAATATTTTTGTCAAAAACTGAATGCTCACACTGAAGATTTCTAAGAGTAATATAGGTCACAATGTTGACTGATGCACATTTTTTCCCATCTCAACCATTGAACTCCAACCATGTTTCAGAGTCGTTGTTGGCCTCACAGTGGCACCCCACACCAGTTTGCTCCTGGCCTGGCAGCTCAGCCTGGAGGGAGTGTGGGATAGGCAGTACCTGGGTTGTATGATGCACCTTCCATTTCCTGCTGATTGAACAGACTGGGCTCACTGGGCTATTCAGAGATATTTTGCATCTTTTTCTTGATCTGTGCTTTTCACTGCCTTTATGCCTGACTTGCTTTGAAAGTTCTTCTTGATTGAGTCTTTGTTTCAGATTCCCTACTTTACCAAAGAGCCTCAGAGAAAGGTGTTTTTATTCATGAGAACCACTATTAGTGCAAATGGAGGCTGCAGAAGTATTTGTGTGACTCATTAAGGTAATTATGTAAAAAACTATCTAAATCATTTTAAATATGTGACAGCAATGGATTGGAATATGTATGTAGTTGCATCTTCTTTCATATAATAACTTAATATATTTCATATCATCTGTACTTTTTTTTTTGCTTTGAATGCATGGAGTAGGTTGTGAATATTAACCATACATTAATTATGACATTTTAAAGCTATTTTAAAGTATCTTGAGTTTAAAGCAACAAAATGTGGAAACTGCAAATGTCTGAGTAGTTTTGCAAAGCATTATATATAAACGCCAATGGTATTTGCTATCTTCTTAAGCGTAATATGTATCGAAATACCTATTCTGTATCTATTGACCTCTCATTTGTCCTAGAAAGTGATAGTTAGAATTTCTTGTCAAGACATAATTTGCATGAGCAACTCATCTGGGTTTTTTAACGGATCTCATTTCTTAATATACCACAAACCCTAATGATGTGAAATTAAATATATAAGAGATTTTATTAAGGGAGTATATATGTAACAATAGTATGCCTAGTAAATTGTAAAATAACATAATTGGGTTTAGAGGTTATGATTCAGGTGGTATGTATGTATATATATATACTGTATATACACATCTGTACTTACTGTATGTTATATGAACTAATTATTGTTCACATTACCAATGTAGTCCCAGGGTTTGTGAGTATAAAATTATAAAGATGACCAGACACAGGCTGGATTGTTTTTTCTGCTGACACTGGATCTCTAGAGATGGAGATAGAGCATTAGCCCCAAAACAGTGTCGGCACAACTTCATCAAAAATAGGGGTGTGTTTTGGGGGAGGGTCTTATTTTGTCCACTTTGCATGCCTCCAAGTCCTCTAAAGAATGGGGATCTTTTTGACACACTGACTTTGTGATTTTGAGGAAACAGCTTATTTATTTCCACTTCCTCAGGGTTTCATAGCTTTGTTCGGATAACCCCTTAGACAGAGGAGTCCAGAGCACTTCAAAAAAGATAGCTGCTACTCTTGTTTTAGCTAAGATAGATAGATACTATATTGATCCCGTGAGGGTAATTGCAGTGCAACAGCAGCTTAACACAGTCAACACAGCAACAGTGTAACAAAATGATACAATAATACAATACAATACAATACAATGATACAATACAATACAATCAGTACAGTCAGTGAGAAGTGCACTAAGAAGAGTTGCTCACAGTCCAGAATATACAAAGAACAAAACAGAACAGTACACAAAAAGTTGTATTACACATTACAAATACAAATATAAATATATTGCACAAAAAACAGTTATAAATGGGAAAAGCCAGATGTAAGCAGAGAGTTTACTGCTTAGTCCAAAAACAGGTCAATGTCAATGTTGCCCATGCCCAGACACGAAATGGATGTGTTGTACAGTCTTATGGCAGAAAGCAAGAATGAGCAAGAGGAGTTTCAGAAATCAGTTCATTGTTAATGAAAATTCAGAGACTGGTACTGAACCTGTATTACAACACCAATAATGCTTCCAGTCCATATGGACATTTACCATGGCAACTAATGGAGTAAGGTAAAGTTTGTACCCTCATGGTGTAAACCACAGCAAGGCACAAGCATTGAAACAATGGAGTAAATGTATTGTATGGGGACAGGAAAGGCATGGCACAACAACACTGCATAGATTTTCTGGGACCGTAATAAGTGGAGAAGAAGTTCTGTGGTGTTTCAAGTAGGAGAAGTGGGAGTCTGGCTGTGTAATGGGAATCAGACTCCACAAATCCTTACCGTTCTGCAAAAACCTGCTCTGAATCAAGAAGTCCCAACAGAAAATAACTTTCACCAGCACAACAGGATACAATCTGTATTAGACTCTTACGGGAATGCACCCTCCCTATTCTTCAGTTTGCCTGATGAAAAACAAATTAAACTTTTCCTCTAGAGGGAGGAGGCTAAACAATTAATCCTCTGAAGCATTTTTCTTGGAGTACTACTTCTTTCACCACTGCTATTTCCACTACTGTTGCTATACCCCAATAACACACCCCAAAACAGCATTCAGTAGACTTTACTGACTAAAATATTGAACAGAAAGATCAGAACATTAAACTATATGACAATATTAAAATATACCGTACAATGTAAATAAAAGTTTGAGTTTTACTAACTGCAAAAGTCTTACAAAGAGGTTTGGCATTTAGGTTTGTTGCAGTTGGACCGTTTCCAGCTGATCTGTTTTTAATTTAGGATCCACAAATAATTTTGTTTTGCACACCTGATTTGGAATAGCTGATTGTGTGCATGTTTCACGTCTTGGCTCAAAGTTAAGAACCCAACAGCTGTATTAGGAGGAGAATGAGAAATTGCAGGCAGTTGCTTCCATCCCGCCCCCTTCAAGACAGATATCTTTAGTGCATCATAGGCAACAGACCCATACCTAAGGCTCAACACCAATTGGAAGGAAATATGTGTCTATCAGGCACCAGCTGGAAAGAAATATGTGTCTCTCACTAATAGTATCACATGCTTGGAAGTGTCTGGGAGGCTGCATGGGTCACTGTGTCACTGACAACCAAGACAGCCCAGGCTGACTAATCTCCTCCTTCTCTTGGCCACACTCAGTGAGTTGTGTGCTGCCAATTGGGGGCCAGTCACCTCGTGTCAGACCCAGGCTTGAACCTGCAGTTATAGGTTGCACCCAACCTGCATTTGTGTGAGAATTTTTACAGCCTGAGCCACTCAGGAAACTCGAGTGGCTTTTGAGACCACTTGAAATGATAGCCAGGAAGTTAAAAACCAGGACAAATGTTAAACAAAAAACAGTATTTAGCTTCATACCTTTTTTCAGCTGAATGGAAGCAAAGACTTTAAGGTGTCCAGGTCACTTCACGATTGGATTAAAATGGTGTCTTCATGGTTTCACCTCAGATTTTACACAGGCCACAGTACAGGACACTGAGCTTCTTATGGATTTGTGAGTGCTGGTCTTGGCCAGGATGATTAGCTTCTTCCACACTACTGGCTTAGCAAAAAACCTTTGGAACTGGTTCACAGAAACTTCCTTAACTCTGCTCCTCTGTGTGGAGTCTTATTTGGTCAAGAGTAATAATCATTTAAATAAACTCATATGAACTTCTTCAGGTGAAGAGCAGGTGGTGATGTCCCGTAAGCCCTGCACAGGGGGAACTGAGAGGCTGCAGTGAAGTACTATTTCTGTAGAGCCACAGTGATGTCGTTCCACTTCAAGCTGCTTTAAATAGCCCATGATTCTGTGGCAGCTGGACCACAGAATCAGGGGGTGGATATAATCCAAAGCTAGGGAGAGTGTGTCTTATAACTGTTATAGTACTCATCCATATGGGACCATTTGAATTTTTATTCCAAAAGTGAGCTAGAAAAAGCCACTGCAAAATGATGCCATGTGGCACGAAGAGCCCCACAATGTCATTATTGCCACAGGAAATCAGTGTGTAAGTGTATCAGGGGTGCCTTGGGGTAAAGGGTCCTACTTTTTGCACTGGGCTGCTGTTTTATTACCTCACCCTGCAGCTCCCCTTGCATCTTTACAACTTCCTGCTCTTCCTTCATCCCCCTCATCTGTGTCACTGAGGGTCATCTGTGTTTCCTGTTCCATCCTGGATTTCAGTTGCGAGCTTCTTCTGATCTCCTCTCTGCTCATAGGCCTTCTCCAGAGTTGCACATGTATTTAGGCTCATGAATCCACTAAGAATCAGTGGGAGGATTGTGATCCACAATTTTTGCAACTACCCTAACCATGTAAAAGACAACAGCAATTTTGGAGTTTAAAAAAGAACGAATCGGTTGTGACATATTTCTGTAGAATTTTACCTAAAACTCTGTTACCAAGGTTGACGTATGTTGTGCTTTCCAATTATTGGCATCTGCAGTTCAGTCTTCTTACATTCTTTTTTCTTATGGAATGGGGCTCCAAAACTCTAATATACTCAGATTTGCTCAGATGCAGTGCTGATAACAACCATACCAACAGCAAAGCGTCAGAAATAATTATATGTATTTTATGTTATGTACTTTAGATGGGTAGATGGTCTTTTTTTGAGCAATTAAGCATACACAAGTCTCTTGTTCAGTGACACTTTGTGAATTAACCGCTCCAAAGCATCAAGCCCTGGCGTCAGCCTGTCTGTCATAGTGTTCCTAGATGCTGGTGACCTATTGTGTTGGTGGGGTCAGCTCCAGACCCATGTCATCACAGAGAAAACTCGTTCCTGTTGAGCCATATCCTGCGCCCCGTGTTCAGTATTCCAGTCACTACTGCTGCCGTTTTTCCTGCATGCCATTTGTCAATGGTGCCTTTGTTACGAAGCTTCCTCTGTGCTGTTGCGCATGTTAGTGCGTGGGAAAGAAGATAAGTGATTGTGCTGTTTCAAATCGACGTGGACAAGAATGTAAGTGAGTGTGAATTGAACTCACGTGAGCAGGAAAACAGGTGTGTCAGTCTGGCCTCCAACAGAGATGTCTGTCAGCATAGGCAGAGCAAGTGGTGGGGTGTAGTGGGAATTTAAGGGCAGCTAATTGTTTTTCAATGCTGTTATCAGTGGGGAATAGGATAATAAAACTGGGTCTTTGATATTTTAAAATAGGAGTACACAGGTTTCTACAAACAGGAATTCAAGTGTGTGTGTAAATATACATGTGCATATGCTTATTACAGTATTATTTTTAATTAGTGAAAGTTGGCGAGGGTCAAAATACAAAGAATAAAGCATCGCCCTGGAAGGTCTGTCCTACAGTATATGTACTGAGGAGTAGTTAGTATTAGACACTGTGTGACCAGTGTGTGCTGTGTACAGAACAAACCCTTTCACCATAAAGAGCCCCTCAGTAGCTGCCTTTCTCTATGTCCACTTGGCATTTGGACGTCTGAAGCCCCAGGCTCTTTAAATTAAAGCCTCTCTTTCTGAAGGCACTCTTTTGTAGCTGATTTGTAATGCAGTGCATCACACTCACAAATCTCAGTCGTCTTGTTTTACTGCACAGATCAGAATGGTCACAGATGACAGAAGGTCATTTGTGCCAACATGTTTTTCTGATTCTTCTTCTCCATATATAGCTTGCCCTGGTTGAACAAACCCTCAAATTGAAATATCATTGAATCTCCATGAAAAAAAGCATATTTTAGAGTAATCAAAATGAAGTTGCATCTCTTTGGGAGATGATAAGAAACCAGTACACCTGTTGAAAAAAGATTTGAACAAACAGAAGAAAATTTCACAGGCACTCCAAACTGAAGACTCTAGAGCTCTGGAGGCAGCAACTCAACTCTTTTGAATATAGTATTCATGGGTTTCTCAGTGTGAGAGCTTCATGGTATATACATAAATCCATGTGGCAATTTATTTTCTTGCATAATATTGTAATCATTTATATAGCACAGCCATGTGATAGGATTGAGTGGGCTTTGCAAGTAGTCACCTGTGGCTGAGTGTGACAGGGCTGGCCCCAGGCTGCTCTCCAGTAGACATGTCTCCTGACAAAGCAGCTTCCATCATAACACAAGCATCAGTGCAGCAGGAAATCATTTCAGACGATTACATTCCACAGTTTCTGCTCTGATGCTTTCACTGTCTGGAAAATCATACTCTCTCCCATGAAGCTCCTTAGCTATCGATCCCATCTGCAGCCAAATGTGATTCTCTTCTTACTCTATCTGATCTCTCCCTCACTGCCTACCCCACTTTTCCCCAGTGGGAAGTCCCCACTCTGCCCATCTCCTCTACATGCCTAGGTGAGAGTCACTGAAGCACCACTGCAGAATATTCCATTATTCCACATAACCCTCATTCTAACCTTAAAACTAATATAATGTTTAATATTATTAAATCTCTGAGCACATAGTAGTGGTTCCTGTGTTGGGACTAACGTCATCATTTCATCTTCTGCCAGGGCCTGAAACAGTCAGGTCAGGCTTGTTGGAAGAGTTTTATTCCCAGTTGGAGCTCAGGTCCCACCACTGCTCAGACTCCAATGGGGTTCTGCCAGGGCTCCTGTCAGGCACAGCACAGGGAGAGAGAGGAGTGTGTGTTCAGGTGTGTGGATGAGTGTGTGATTATGTCATGATTGTCTGTCTCTCTGCCCCTCCCGCTCATTTTGAATACAGTATGTGTAAGTGAGCCTGTCAACTGTTTTCAGCCAGCCTCCATCTGTGTATTTGATCTTATGCATGTGTATTTGAGAGTGTCCGTTTCAGCGATTCTATGTGTTCACTTGAGCACACACAGCACCCATGGAGCTGGTGCCTATGGGGGGGGGGGGGGGGCTTCTGTTTAATACTGATGGATTAATACAGTAAAAATCCATGAATAGCCCAATAATGAAGATTCATATCCTAGCTAGGAGCAGCAGCTAACATTGGTTCTAGTTTTCTTGGAATATGAGCTGCGTGTAGTGAACATTTGTACCCCAGTTTTCGTACTAAAGAAGACAGATGACTGAAACATTTCTCATCTTCTTTAAGACTCTTAGCAGTATGTGCTGGTTTCATTAACAGATAATGCAAAGTTAGGAATGACTTAAGATCCTGCCTAAAACTGAATCCCCCTTGCATCCACCCCTTCACCCCTTGACAACTCAAGGGTGTTCAAGTTGCACTGCAAGCTGTTTCATACTTGGTTTGTCTTTTCACGGTTTCTGAACTAATTATTTGTTTTTCTGTTTTTGGTGTTCTTTTCCAGTTTAGTTATACAAAAGTGGTGTTTTCCTTAGAACCCAATGAATTCTTGAAATTCTTTAATAATCGGTCCTGCTGCCCTAGTTATGTTGTTTCCTAGGGAAGAGTCAGCCGCCCTCATGCTGGGCTCGTTTTGAATTCTGCTAACCTGCTGACCCCTTACTGTCATGTCGCTGTGACCCTATTGGTTTGAATATAGCTGCTGACCCCATGTTGAGCCAATCAGGCATTTTCTTAGCAATTGTACAGAACAGATTGTTTTAATTTGGGAGCATGGGATCACATGGCACAGGGTGTATGCTGCTGTCTCGGCTACAGCCAAAGGACTCCTCAGTTTAGTGAGCTCTCCAGAGTGGCTGGAAGAATTTGATTATTTACAAAGGGCTGCAAAGATTGTTATGAGATTCAGGCACTTTTCATAAAAGTCCAGAGAAAAATTCCAGAATAAAGCAACATAAGGAAGGTAATTAAAAAAACACTTTGAATGATCCCATGTTTTGATTGTGATGGCTCAATGATTCTCTGACCTCACATTAACATAAAACACTGTTCCTTGTGGACGTCTTGACAAGCTAAGTCATTCTCCTTTCTTTTGTAAGATGTGTAATTCTCAATATTTTTATTCTACACCCACTCAGATGGGAATCACTAGCTGTATCTCTATCTCCATCTCGACCCACAGCGATGACCCCTGAACTCACATGGGAAGAGTGAGGAAGTGCAGATCGGTATCGGCTAGGAACACCCAGTTGCCTCGGAACAGCCCTGGACAGAGCTGAGATTAATTGCCTAGGTCTCTCTACCAGGCATCTACTGAAATGACAAGCCTGAGACCTTCTGGGAACTTAATAATTCTATATTTACTATATAAGAGCTTCTATCCTGCTTTTATGGCTTGTCATTTTAATTTTACAGGAAATTAAAACGTTGTTGGTAAATAAGTTAGAAAACTATTCTGAAAGAAATTCTTTTGTTTTGATTCTTTCTGTAGCCGTGAAATGCTGGGATTGATGGTCTGGCAAAAATGTCACAGAGTACCTCTTTTCCATATGTAACAGAGTGTCCTTTGGCTTGTGTGAAGTGGCATCCATTTTTAGACATGAAACTTTCTCTGACTTCCGCCTCTCTGCTCCCTTATCTGAGTAACAAGAATCCTTGGTTTGAGGATGTGAAAAGTCACAGCTTTACAGGCACCTTTGAGAGAATTACCCTGGAGTTTCTGTTTCTGAGGGAACTGGCTCTTCTCTGCTTCTGCTGTGACAGAAGAGCTGGGGCTGAGACTTTATGGGAAAAGATTTTGAAAATGGCAGGTTTCGGTCTTGAACTGTCCACTGTGTCTCTGACTTGTGCTGAGTCTGGCAGGTGGTACTTTGAGTCTGGGGGTGAGTGAGAAAGGAACAGGATTTTTGGAGTTAAGAACATGCTCAGGCTGTGAATGAGTTCCTGAAGCACATTTTGTGAGAATGAGAATAAAAAAAATGTGTTGCTTTCTTAGGACAATGTGTGCTATTACCACTGAGGCAGATGTTTCATACTTGAAACAAGAAGTGTTAAACTGGAATTCCTTGCATCTTTACAGATCTTCACAAGCAGGTAGGGTCACACATCATCCTCAGCTGAAGAGCAACCCCCGCATTAGTGAGAGCTGCCTGTTTGACTTCAGCACCTCAGACACGCAGCAGATCAGGGAGAGAAGTGAGAAACTACTGAGCCATTTAAACTAGAGGGGGAAAACAGGTAGGGTGGGATGAGATGTTTGAATAGAGTGTAAAAATATGTGAGAAAATAGGAAAAGGCCACAATTAGCAGGACTAACTATTTTCCTCATTTGTTTCTCAGTAACTCACTAACTCAAGAGGTGCATTCTGTTATTTCCTGATGGAATAAGCCTCAACAACCATGACTGAATAGTCTGTTTCAATCACCAACAAATGTGAAGAAAGTTCCCCCTCCTCCGATTTTCGGTCTGTAATGTAATTTTCCCTTGTGTCATAAGGTACTTGTGCGGCGCTGGAGCCTGAATCAGTACAGTGGGCTGTTAATACCTCTGAGGAGTTTGACTCCATGTGTTCCCTCAGAATTCTTCAGTATTTAAAACTAAAGCTGATCAGTTCCTTCAGTCTGATAGTGGAGGTAACCAGTCCCTGAGGTATCCAAAATACCTGTTTCAAATTAGAAAAAAAAACAAATAAAGGGTCATGATATTAAATTATTTCAGTTTCCATGAAATTACCATCAGTAATGATGGGATAGTGTTTTAGATCTCTGTAAAATATCAACACCCAAAGGCTGTGGAGAAGGAATAGTTTTATCTGGTTAAACCTTAATTTGATACCCTTATCAATTTAGCTCTTCTGCCAGCTGAAGCGATGGTCATTAAGTACCTTAAAAAATACATAGAAACCTGCTGAATTGCAGAGTTGAGAAACCCTGGGGGAAGTGTGAGTGGAAGGGACAGGGATGAGGGGAGAGGCAGAGAAGAGATTGATAGATTTGATTGCCTGGCTTTCAGCAGCAATCACCATTATACTGTATTGGCAGTCAGTACCCAATGATAGCTCTGCTAATTGACTTAAAACTACATGCATATGCATGAAAAAGAAGGCATGTTTGTAAACTGACATTTTTCAGCATGAGAAGTATTCATCCATGTGCCTCAAATGCTCCTTTGTCAGCACAGAAAACTGATCATCATTCACTCTCTGGTGACAGATATGTTTCCTCATTACACAGTGTCACATGGCATTATACCATGTTTTCTACACAATGGTAAAGAAATAAAGGGCCATTGAGTATTTTATTAAGAGTGGTGAGAGCTGCGGAGTCAGTTTCATGTGATAAGGGTGTAAGTGGCATCTACAGCTCCTGGCTGTATTGAACAGTGTCTCAGGAGGCACCAGGGGCACTTCTATTTTTGTGGGTTTTGAATCCATAACAACATTACGCACGTAATAGATGAGAGGAGGCTGTTGAGACCATCTAGTTTGGGTGCTAGTAGCTAATTAATCCAAATCCAGCTGCTGGAAATGAAAATGGGTTATTGGCTTTGACAGCAAGGCCTGGTAGTTCAACATTTGTTTAACCTTTCTGGAAAAAAGCACCTCCGGCTCACAATTTAAAAGCACTTCCCAATCGTTTCCAGTTATATCCTCTGGTTTGTGTTTCATTGTTGATTCTGGAAAAGAATAGACAAAACAGAATGTATGAAATTGGGGCCCTTACAGAGAGAGCAGGCTCCTCCATTTCTGTTCAGTACGAGTAGTCAGTACTGTCTATTTAAAGGGGGAACAGCACATATCTGCTGCTGCCGAGCCAATTTTTTTGTATACAGTACCTAGAACCACCCCACCCCACCTAGGCACTTGGGAGACCAGGCTGACAATGCTCCATGCCTCAAAGCATTGCCTTCAGGTCTCAGTTTTTATACAGCAACGCTCAAGCCTGGCGTCTGAACTGCAGATAGAAACTCTTCAGTTTCAGTTCAAACATCTTAGAAAGCAGTTTTGTTGTTTTTATTTCCAGTAATGGCATGCCAGTCGTTCCCTGGAGACCCACACAACTCCCATCACAGAGCTCTCGGACTCTGTTATTCCTGAGGGACAGGATCTGTCTTGAGTGGATATTTGCATTCCTTTATATTTATTCCAAGGGGTGAAATTCCCAGGCCAGACCAAGGGGGGCTTTTGAATAATGCTGACTAAAGAACCTGTTAACTGCTGAGAAATACTGCATATTGTATGTGAGAGAAAGTGAAAGGCAAGGAGTGTGTGAAAGAGAGGGGGAGAACCGTGTGTGTGAGGCAGACAGACTATAGCAGGTATGTCTATGTATCTATGATACTTGATACTTTCTGCATCTATGATATTTTCTGATAGTAGCTACTGTATGTATCAGAAAGGACTTAGAGAAGGAAACAGCAGGTTTTTTAGTTCTGGGAAACGGAAAAAGTGGAAAAACAGAAAGGTGATAGATTCAAGACAGCAGCCTTCTTGAGTTCAATGAAATTTCTCATTACCATGTACCATTGAAAAGTAACATGATCTGTTGCACAAGGACCAGTCAGAACAGATCAGACTACTGTGACTGGACTGTTTGAGTGTGTCCAACACAGGCTATGAAACATTCTGGCAAAAGTGAGCGATACTTCCTTTTTCTAACAGGCTGAGAAATTTCCAGTTGTTCTTGTATTTCTGCTTGCATGTGTATCAAAGTAGAAAAAAAATAAATCTTCTTAACAAGGCTCAGCTTTCCTCACTGCCTAAGAGCAGATGAGAAGCGTGACAGCCATCGGATTGAAAATGAAGTGAAGATCTCCAATTTGACACTTGGGCGCTATTGACAGGCTTGGCAGGGGAGCCGCAGCACAGGCAGCAGATGCACTTTGATGAGGAGATGTGGGGAGATTAGCTGGCATTAGCAGTCTTTAAAGATGCAGAGAGAGAGGGCCTGGCAAGCAGCTCCCTCTTCTGTCACAGGGACACGTGACCAGGAGTGTCAGTGAGATGCTGTATGCATAGTGCTGTCAGGACATGGAACTCAAGTTAGCTGTCCCTGATGTTTCATCATTGATGCCTCTCTTCTTGATCTCCAGACTTCCAGTCCTGTCTCTGGAGAAATGAAGACTTTGACCTTGTCCACAACCTGTCTTTTCATATGCAGTAGGGATGAATTAACCCTCCACACCAGTGTACCTCAGTCTCTGGTGTGCTTTAACAAGCTCTCTAGCTGTGTTTTGCAGCTCCAGCACCATGTGCTGTCTAATCTGCTGCATTAATTTCTGAACTGTGACTTCCAGCTCCTCTGTAGTTTGACAGGGCTCAGAGTGTGTTGAGAGCCTCTTCCAGTGGAAATGACTCCCCTGGGCTCTCAAGGGTGTGCCAATCCCACTCGTCCAAGGGACAGAGCAGATCTGATACTGTGTGGGCTCTAGTGGTAGGAAACTGGGATCCAACCACACGCATTGCAGACTCGTTATGTTAAAGTGTGACTTTCTTCTTTCTTACACTCCTCTTTCTCCTCCTCTCTACCCCTCCTTCTCTAGGCTGGGAACTCTTTTCTCCGTCATTGGTTCCTCCTCATGTTCTTCCATGTCCATGTCTCTTGGACCGTCCTCAAGAGGACGAGGAGCCCAGCCTCCTTTCTCCTCTCCCCTCTGACTCGCTTCTTGTCCTCCTTCGGCTCCTTCTTCTTCTTCACGGCCAAACGCGCCTCAGCTCTCCCCTGTACTGAGATGCTGTCTGTTGTTGTCCCCTCTGCAGATGCCGAATTACCAGCGCGCCACTTTCGAAGATGACGAGGCGACCGACGTTCCTGTGGATGGAGCGGTTTCGCCGGACTGCGTTGAGGTCAGTGAGCAAGGAAAGGCAGCCATTCCTCCACTAGCTGTAATAGTGTAACAGTGACAGCTCCCCCAGCCATATCCATAAGTAAAAACACTATAACTAGAATGAAGAAGGTATGAAAATTCTACAGCTTCTGAGGATATTAGGACATTCTTACAGAGCTTCTTAGTGGACGGATCAGCTTTTGACTTCAGAACAAAACTATCATGAGAGTTATGGGATAGAATTGCTTTTTTACATTTTTGTATTACTGCAAGTGTATTCATGTAGTACTATCAACTAAAAGACAAATTTGATATATTTATAGGAAGCCCCTTTAAAAACTGCAGCGCCCTGAAAAACTTGTGACGTTGAAATGAAAATGCATTTTTATAAACCAGATGACATCTTCTTTTCAATCCCACAGTATTGGTTTCAGTTCATATTTCCACTCTGTGTGGAGTACAGTTTCAGAGAAGTAGAAAACAGTAAATGAACAAAGAACAAAACTGAATTCCTGTAGAAAATGTAAATTCAAGGACAAATGTAATTTTTCAAGGACAATAATTTTACAGTTTACATCCAAAATGCCAAAAGTTACAAAAATATTATATGTTATATATAGTAGTAGCATTTTTTAGCAGTTCTATATGATCCTTTGTTTTGTACATAGTATAAGATCCTATGTGGTATTTTATTTGTAAAGTTTAAAATATCAGCTACAGATTGTCTTTATCAGCAAAAAGTGCTTCGGTAATATTACCATAAAGACTAGCAGAATAACATTTATTCAGACTAGTTGTACAATTTTAATATTTGTAAAGTAACAGAAATTCCATATTTCCATGCAATATTTACTCAGCAAAAAATGTTAAGAATAAAAAAAATCAGTGACAATACAGATGGGAAAAAGGCAATAGATTTTCTTAAATGGTTCTTTGGTTTTATTATGATGCTCTTCACACATTTAACAAACCTTTACAAAACCATTTTTTTTTCCTGAAATGGTTTGATTTTTTTTTGCACTTACGCATCACACATCTTAATTTAGTCTCTTACAGTTTTTTTCTGCATCTTGCAGACCATGTCCTTACTCAGCTTATTTAGTTTTGAGATTCTGTGAAAATCTTTGGAAGCTTATTAGAGCCACGGAGAAAAACAATTATTGCATTTATACGCGTTTAACAAAAATATTACAGCAATTATACATAATATTTTATGTTTACCTGTTCCTTTGCAAAAATATATCAGAAGATTATTTAATCATTTTTTCAGAGTTAGGACAAGAATTACTAGAATACATAATTGATTGCTTGCTGTATTGTGCTTGTTCAAACAGCAGAGGATATAATTTCAAATTTTTAACATGCACAAATAATTCTAAAATATATTCTTCAGTTTTACTGTGTTGATTTCTTGATCTTTTCCTGTTGCATTACAGCACAAGCAGTAGACCAAGCGAAGGTTCCTACTTTATAACTTCATATATATTTTAAGTTTTTTGATACTTTATTTTTAATGCAGATTTGAGTGCAATCAAATTCGACGTACAGTATCAACTGCGAGACGATTTTGCCGACAAATACTACTTACTCGTTGACTCAGCTTGCAGATCACTTTGGAACATTTCTGAGGTGAAATGCCTGCTGCACAACTTGTACTTTCTTGCTCGTACGTTGCACTGAATCTTGTTGAAATACGTGTTGATCGGATCAACATCAGTGCCCATGTTAATTATCCATTTTTTGGCTAGTTGACCATCCCTTGGAAAAGGAACCAGTCTGACTTCCTGCTGATCCAATCCTCCATTTTGTGTGTGACTTCTATGTTCTGCACAGCCAGATGCTTGACAATGAGGCATCATTTAAAATATAAATGTGAGGTGATAAAACCAAAACATCATCAAAGTTGTTTGGAGACTGGGTTTCAGTTTTTTTGTGTTTATAGGGGCTAGTGAGCTGGAAGGGCCACACAATATCACAATTCACAGAAAATCTTGCAATACACCCAAGGCTGTTCTTGACACACGAATGGTCTTCACCCATTGGTGGCCCCAAACGTGAGTAAGAACACAAAAGTACCTCTTATGAACACAGACTCATTATATCTTGCTGGTACATTTTTAAATAAAAGCCATAGACAGCCCGTTTCCAAACTGATGGTGCTAACTGTAGCTACGAAGGTATAGTGGGTATTGTGTGCAGTACGATATCCTGTTTACAAGCACTTCATCTGTAGCTTCAGCCAGAATACATGCTGTGATATCTTGGTAGAACTTGTGGTTTAGGGCATACACTGATGATGGGCTGCAGGTTTTCCAAGATAACCTGTATAGGATAAGTGGTTTAGATCCTTTGTACTCAGTCATCTGTGCACTGAATAGCTGCAAAGCTTTTTTGAGATTTTATATCTTGGACTTTTACTGTTTTTTACAGGTCTTGTGTTAAGAATAGTGCACAATTGATCAACTGTGTCAATGTACTGTGTTATATGTCTGTGTAGTGTTTTTATGATATTTTATGACTATGAGCTACTCCCCAATTAATTAATTGGTGATATTAATCCCCAAGGGGTAAATTAATTTCCCCTTTGGGGATTAATAAAGTGTATTGTATCATATCATAGGAGAGAATTTGCTCCTATGCTATGGCCCATGAAAGCTAAAACCAAATAATGGGTAGCCATCTTGTTTGTAAGACAAGAATCACATGTACAAATCCTTTTTCCTTTACTGCAATGTTATGTTTAAGATTCAGACTGTAAGACCATAATTTTACATGTATGATGATATTCTTTCCCCACATAAGAACCAGACAGGAATTTGTTGATTCATGAGAGATACGAGAAATCTCCATTTATATTTAACATTACTGCCTTGCAGTGCTGGGACCCTGGGTTAAATTCCTGGGGTTTCATGGGGTTTACAGTATGTTTCCCCGTGTTTGTATGGGTTTTGTCCGGGTGCACCAGCTTTCTCCTACAGTCCAAAGACGTATTGGTGAGTTCATTGGCTTCTGGAAAAACTGGCACTGGTGTGAGAGTGTGTATTTGTTTGTATATTTGTGCCCTATGATGGACTGGTGTCCAGTCCAGGATGTATCCTGCCTCGAGCCTGTTAAGATAGATGTCAAGATAGGCTCTGGATCCCCTGCGACCCTATATTGGATAAAGTGGTTAGAAAATGGATGGGTATTTAATATTAATTTAGTAGAAATACATAGACTCAAAAACAATTTGATCCCAATGAAAATCTAGAGTCTACACTTATTTCCCGGTTCACTATAGCTTAACAAAGCTTGAGCCTTTTTATCTTAAAATTCTAGGTTAAAAAATTCTGTCATCTAGTTTTGCAGGGGTTAAGAAAATACTTTATGAATCATTAGAAACAGGTGAAGCTTTTGTTTTTTATTACTGTGGTATTTTTTGTAGCTTAACCATAAAACCACCAACTACATAGTGATTACTTCTAAAATAACATAAATTACATGCATAATCCAAGGCAGATGCATGAAAATACGAAAAATAACAGATCTTTTAATCCTTTATGTCTAGTAGTTAAACAGCCAATACAACAATCCTATATGTACAATAAGGTGATTACCGTAATTGAATTGTATGTAAATATGAACAATGCAAATCCCCAAACTCAGTTATTATACTGCATATTATTTAAGGTTTTATTATTTAGTCAGTGTTAGGAGAAGCAAAAAGTGCTAGGTGACAAAGAAAAAGCATTCTAAGCATTCTACATTTTTTATGAAAGGCACAAATGTTACACAGTAGTCTCTTAAGTAATGAGTGACTGACAAAGCAAAATCCTTTTGACAAATAACCCATAATCAATATTTACTTTAACCCGTCCTCTTGCTTTATTTTCAATTCACAGATAATGTGCAAATTATCATAAGATAATGGAAAAAAATTGAAAATGTACAATCAAATACAGTAGGTAAAACACTATATAATTTGGCCATATGTATCTAATTAAAGGGATGGTTGGTCTCTTTATTTTTTGTCTCCTTTATAAAAAAAGAAATACAATACCTTCCCTGTCTTGGAGTTGTGTGTTTGTTCCTGGTAGTCATTTGTTTCATGGTGCTGTTGGAAATAAATCTCTTGACATTGCAGATATTGAACTTTTTTACCGTTCTTCAGAGCTTTGTTTTTTGCAGATTTCATGTGGGTTTTTAGTGCACTCTTCCTCAATCTCTCTGTCGTAGTCTTTCACAGTTTTGCTGAGTGCACACTTAATTGTGTTGTGGTCTGTTAGCAGCCAATCAGCATATAGATCTCCTGGTATGCATATCTGAATTAACATGTTCCTTGCATTTCTTCCTACTTTATTTTCTCATTTCTTCAGTGCAAATTGAAAAGGGAAAATGAGGCTATAAGTAATGAAGGGCTGCAAAGGATTAGATTATTTACTTATTTATCATAGGACAGACTGATTGTCTTTCCATTACCTACAGTGTATGTCATTATTAAATTTGTATTTTCTCATAGAGATCTGCAGTAATCCTTGTTACAGTACCATAGACTGCAGATCCACAAGAAAAGAATGCATTACAGTAATGATCTTTAATTTTGTAAGATTTATTATGACCGTTTTTAGTAATAATTTAATTGTTATTCCTGAAGGAACAACTTCATAAGTTAGAGTTGCGCATCTTGGGTGTACAGTATAATCTTGATCTCTGAGGCTATACTTGTTTTGTATGAAATCTTTGCACATCTGATGAGAGTGTGTAGGTATTATGTCTTGAACTGTGTAAATGCTCATTTTAAATCAACTACAAAGTCATGAAGAAAATATAAAAACTCTCTAGATAAATACATCTGTTCAATTAATTGTAAATTCCAGGATATATAAAGCTTCTTGCAAACTGATTGTTGATATTAGACTGTAAAACGTTGCTACAATGATGCTGTTGTGTAATTATAGTCAATGTCTTGCAATGCAGAGAAACAGAGATCTGTCAGATTCCAAATGAAATAAAGATGAGCAATTCTTATTATAGAAATGAATTCATTTCTTTATTTTTCCTTATTTCTAGTTACAGATTTGATATATTATGCACCGGTTGTTAATAATCCTAATTTGCTTTGCTAGCTTTCCTTGCTTAGGATGGTTTAATCTACCCCATGAACTAACAGGTTACAACCCCCCCCCCCCCCTCCAAAGAGAAGTTGTTAGATACCATCTTTACTCTGTAAGCTTTAATGGAAGTGGTGACAGCAACTGGCAGCTCTATAATTCACATCCATGTGGATCTGTCAGTCCATTACAGTACACGTCCTTTATACTGTGCAACCAATTGTTAAAATGGCAAAGTTAATTATCATATTAATCAGAAACTGCTACGCATGCTAGTTGTACACAAATCTAGTACTGGAGTTGATCACCTATCATGGGATACTTGGTATCCAGCAGGAACTGGCGAGCATTGAAGGACTGATTAAATTAGAGCAGCCCTTGCACTCCTGGTTTTGTAGAGTCACAGCCCCAGCGATTTTATAGGGAACTACATCTTCTCAGTAACTAATGACCAGAAATATGCTTATTCCTAGTAAGGCTTGTAACTGTAAGTGAAAAGGCTTGTAGTAAGTGAAAATGGAAAAAAAAATTCTAGACTGATCCAGAGACGCACTTCCCCAGAGAGCATTTTTAGAGTCTAATATGTAAATACGGCATTATTTTGACATTATAAGATATACATTAACAGCTTTCTGAATTCAAAATACGTTATAGAAATATTTTTTAAAAAGAGTTCAGACATTTCGTCATTATGATTGAGAAGTCTTTATGACTAAAACAAACAAGGAGTTCATTCTAGCACAAATATTTCCTTCTTGATGTTACCAGATGTCTGACCTAACTCACCTTCTCTCTTCTGTGGCTTTTTCACACTATCACTGTTCTGTCTGCTCTCTCTCTATCTAAGTGTGAATCGGTCCAATGGATAGAACACAATTGTATTCAATATTCACAACACAGTAATAATGGTGGTGTGAATGCATTCTTTGTGCAGCATATACATTATATCTTCAGTGAGCTGTATGTGGTTTGTGGAGGTGAAAATCAGTGCCGATGATTGGCTAGCAGAGAGTGGAGCAGTTGCCATGGAAAATCTGTCTACTGAACGCAATGAATAAGAAAACAATATACTTATCGCTGGCTTATGGCAACACTGAAATCTATTTAAATATTCCCAAGAACACAGAAAATGCTATTTCTATTTTAGCATTTAAAGTTAAACATTAATTTGTTTTTCTTGACACATACAGTGCCTTGCGAAAGTATTCGGCCCCCTTGAACTTTTCAACCTTTTGCCACATTTCAGGCTTCAAACATAAAGATATAAATTTTTTATTTTATGTGAAGAATCACCAACAAGTGGGACACAATTGTGAAGTGGAACGAAATCTATTGGATTTTTGAAACTTTTTTAACTAATAAAAAAATGAAAAGTGGGGCGTGCAAAATTATTCGGCCCCCTTGCGTTAATACTTTGTAGAGCCACCTTTTGCTGCGATTACAGCTGCAAGTCGCTTGGGGTATGTCTCTATCAGTTTTGCACATCGAGAGACTGAAATTCTTGCCCATTCTTCCTTGCAAAACAGCTCTAGCTCAGTGAGGTTGGATGGAGAGCATTTGTGAACAGCAGTTTTCAGCTCTTTCCACAGATTCTCGATTGGATTCAGGTCTGGACTTTGACTTGGCCATTCAAACACCTGGATACGTTTATTTGTGAACCATTCCTTTGTAGATTTTGCTGTATGTTTGGGATCATTGTCTTGTTGGAAGATAAATCTCCGTCCCAGTTTCAGGTCTTTTGCAGACTCCAACAGGTTTTCATCCAGAATGGTCCTGTATTTGGCTGCATCCATCTTCCCCTCAATTTTAACCATCTTCCCTGTCCCTGCTGAAGAAAAGCAGGCCCAAACCATGATGCTGCCACCACCATGTTTGACAGTGGGGATGGTGTGTTGAGGGTGATGAGCTGTGTTGCTTTTACGCCAAACATATCGTTTTGCATTGTGGCCAAAAAGTTCGATTTTGGTTTCATCTGACCAGAGCACCTTCTTCCACATGTTTGGGGTGTCTCCCAGGTGGCTTGTGGCAAACTTTAGACGAGACTTTTTATGGATATCTTTGAGAAATGGCTTTCTTCTTGCCACTCTTCCATAAAGGCCAGATTTGTGCAGTGTAAGACTGATTGTTGTCCTATGGACAGACTCTCCCACCTCAGCTGTAGTTCTCTGCAGTTCATCCAGAGTGATCATGGGCCTCTTGGCTGCATCTCTGATCAGTCTTCTCCTTGTCTGAGCTGAAAGTTTAGAGGGACGGCCAGGTCTTGGTAGATTTGCAGTGGTCTGATACTCCTTCCATTTCAAGATGATCGCTTGCACAGTGCTCCTTGGGATGTTTGAAGCTTGGGAAAGCTTTTTGTATCCAAATCCGGCTTTAAACTTCTCCACAACAGTATTACGGACCTGCCTGGTGTGTTCCTTGGTCTTCATGATGCTCTCTGCGCTTTCAACAGAACCTTGAGACTATCACAGAGCAGGTGCATTTATACAGAGACTTGATTACACACAGGTGGATTCTATTTATCACCATCAGTCATTTAGGACAACATTGGATCATTCAGAGATCCTCGCTGAACTTCTGGAGTGAGTTTGCTGCACTGAAAGTAAAGGGGCCGAATAATTTTGCACGCCCCACTTTTCATTTTTTTATTAGTTAAAAAAGTTTCAAAAATCCAATAGATTTCGTTCCACTTCACAATTGTGTCCCACTTGTTGGTGATTCTTCACATAAAATAAAAAATTTATATCTTTATGTTTGAAGCCTGAAATGTGGCAAAAGGTTGAAAAGTTCAAGGGGGCCGAATACTTTCGCAAGGCACTGTATACACTATTATTTTCCAATACATTTATATAGAGGGTACAATTTTTTGTCAAGCCTGGGAAATTAGTTTTTTCAGACTTTCAGAGCAGCTGTGATAATCCTGATGGTTGACACCTGGAACTGAACTTCCATATACACCCTGGGTCGGACGCCAGTCCATCGCAGGACAGATGCACACACACTCACACCGTGGCAAATGTTTGTGAATAAACTTGCCAGTATGTCTTAGGACAGCAGGAGGAAGCTGGAGCACTAGGAGGAAACCCACGCTAACATGGGGAGAACAAACTACACACAGATACTACCCTAGGTCCAGATTTGTATCCAGGGCCACAGCACTGCAAGACAACAATACCAACCACTGTCACCATGCTGCCACTGGAACAGAACTATTGTACCTATGGCAATGTTGGATAGTACCTTTATCCGTATATCAATTTTTTTTTAAAATAATTTCCCACCAGATCAACAGAGGCACTGGGCTTTGCCCTTAGATACCCCTCAAGGATGAAAAAAGACCCACTTCTCATTGAAACACCAACATGACATTAATACACAATAGTGTGAATATTAATTAACATTACATACAGGAGTGAACACATTACAAAGGGTTACATATTTAGTTTCATGTAAAATAATGCAGAACATGCAGTGAATAGTTGCTTTAAGAGAGTCACAGAAGAATACGAACTACTAACACCTGAGTAAATTTACCAGAAACCTTTGCGCTTGGAGACATCTAGCTTCGGGCGTTCTGGTTCAAACCCATTACTGAAATGTGTTTGGCTTTGCAGCTTACTCATTAAAGTGAAGGACGATGAAGGCAAGCACATTTAATACTGTACTGTGCATTTTTTTTTTGCATCCCATAAGATTGTGGGGACATACTTATAAATGATGAGCGAAGACAATTTTTGATCGCGAATTATTGGAGCCTTCTTAACTGTAGCAAAAGAACTGCATTTTAATTATAAAATATCTATCGGTTTAAAATGGAATTTCTTTCAGTAGTAATGCAGAGCGAATCGTTATTTTAACTTCATCACTTGAAAATTGTATTTTTATAAATTATAAATAAGGATTGAAAAACCAACGTAAAATCACTTTTTCAGTCGCTGCTTGCTAACTCCCAAGTGCATACACATGCTAGAATATATCGCTTAAATCGCTTGTGCTATTTTGAAGTGAATTGGTTTTTAGTTTTGTCTGTAATTGTTTTTACGCGAAGTGTGCCTGGGTTTATCTTTGGTAACACTACAGAAAAAAGTATAAGATAACTGTGCTGAGATTATTTCCTGAATTGTATTGTTAAGGACGTATATACCGTACACTACAACGCATTGCGTTAGTAGAGAACCAGAATCTTCTACAAAGGTTCAAATAAATAGGTTTTCTCAAAAACTTGATATTAGGAGTTTATTCAAGAAAATGTTGACAAAGAGTAATTATTGAAAGGAATACATTGAACACATCATCATGCCCGTGGAGTGTTAATTAAGGAATCTTTTTTTCCACGGTTTTTATTTTTTGTTTGTACTTGTTGAACAGCAGGCTGCTCGTGGCTGTAGTTCTGTTGTGTTCAAGTTGGGAGCGAACAGATGTTTGATACTTCATGCCGCTAAAGAGGCAACGGGGTTCTCTATCCTTGCTTCAGATATTCAAATCTTCTCCATGCCTGTATACCCTCAGCTTTCCCTACGGCTCCTCACCTCTTCCCTCTGCTCTGGTGTGCTGTTGTGTAGGTGGGTTTCCGGAAACCTGGAGTCCAGTTTTTGGGCCCCCTGGGGAGACGCACCTACCTGGAGATGTTGCTGTCTGGGCTGCTGCTGCTGTCCCTCTTGGCACTTTTCGGATGTGCTGTGACCCTGGGGGTGCGCTACAGCACAGGTACAACACACTTGCACAGACCGATAGAGATACAAAGACTGACACACGCTGAGACAAACAAATCGAGACATTTCTGTATAGATTCTCAGTGGCACATACACTCAAAAAAATAGTAGGCGCGGATAAGAGGCCCAAAGACTCGCACACATACTCGGGCACAAGGACTGTAGAGCCAGGCATTCACATACCTGTAAGCTGACAGATGCATTCAAAGAGTCATGGCCTGAAGCACTTGTACACTGACCTCGACACAAATGGCCTGAATTGATTGTTGCCTGCTGTGCCCTAGACCCTGCCCGCACACTGTGCCTGACGGAGGCCTGCATCACAGTAGGCAGTAAGATCGTGGAGGCCCTGGACCGCAGTGTCGACCCCTGCCAGGACTTCTACCAGTATGCTTGTGGGGGCTGGGTGAGGAAGAACCCACTGCCTGATGGGCGATCGCGCTGGAGCACCTTCAACAGCATCTGGGACCAGAACCAGGCAGTGCTCAAGCACCTGCTGGGTAAGTGAACCTGAATGGACTGGCCGCCGGTCATTCTGACCCGGGAGGTTTCATTTATAGCACAAGCGTAGTGCTGCTTCATCTTGCCATGACGGAGAGAATCTGTACAGTTTGTCCTTTGGTGGCTGTTGGTGTAGTGACTTGCTGTGTGCTGGTATCAGTAGGCCGAAGGAATCTGTCTCCTAACTAGCTTGGTAGCACTTTGAGTGTAAATGTGGGACGAGTGTCTTTGTCCAGGTTTGAGTACACAAGGGGCCATATCAGTGGACTTCAGTTTGAAGAGCCCAGAACTGGACGTACAGAGGTGGTATAGTTAAGCAAAAATGTATACAGCATGTTAACACAACTGTGCTGTAAATATGCAGGGACAGTATGTACTACATAACACCATAAGATTAATGAGGGCATTTCTTTTCACTCCAACATGCATATTTTAATATGATGTAAAAACAGATATGTGTCATGTATGTCATCAGTGATTTATTCTTCTTAAAACAAAGTTTAACCTCTTGATTGAAATGATGTAAAGTTGTGATCATACAGGGTGCTGTTTGAAAACACTAAATGCTTTGTCCAATGTAGATGTCTCTGTGGCATACACTTTTTTTACACATCTAAGCAAGATTCAGAACCGTTCAGAACTGTTTAGGGGGGATTTTGGCTTAGAGGTGTACAGGCATAATCCTACAGATGGCAGCTTTGCACCTGTGCCAATTCAGCCAAGCAGAATTACTATTGCAACAACACATCATCAGTAGTGTGAAACTAACCTGTCTCACAATGGCATATACCCAGCTTGTGTTCCCTATTAGTTTCCCTATTTGCCATAGTATAGTATCTCATTGATCATGTTGATTTCCTACTGTATAAGGCGAAACTTGAATCTCACAACCTATGACACATTGTGTGCTTAGCTACTGGACAGTGCCTAGGCAGCAGACAGCGGCCGCATAATTCTGTACAGTGATCTGATGAGCAATATGTACAGCTAAAAGCAATGTGAGATGTACTGGAGGAAGAATACAGCTATACTATAATGTGATAACCTGCTGCTGTAGTCCATCCAATCCTGTGTCCTGCAGCTTTATAACCGTCTTAAGCTGGTTGCTAAAGATCATATTATTCTTGAAGAATTAAGGCAATATTTGGTGTAGTTAAGAGTCTGGGAATTAGATTGAAATGGTAACCAGGAAACCCTGTGTCTTCCTGGGAGTAAAGATCTAAGACAGGATATGCAAACGTAGATGGCAGCAGTGAAGTCAACTGTAGTTTTGCTGTATTTTAATTCATAATGTAGAAGCAATATATAAGAATTATTTTTCCTAGTACAACATACTATTGAATTGCTCAGTATTTTTTCATTCCCTGTATAAATCCCAAAGTAAGTAAGAGATCGGTCTTTTGAAAATAATCAAGATAGGTTTATGTGTTTCTGCTATCTACTGCTTTCTTCCTTAAGCTACTGCTTATATAGGAGCACAAATCTTTTGACTCATTGTGGAGGTTGTGAAGTTTGGCATGATGAATTCTTGAGGGGCCTAAAAAATCTGTAGCAGCTGAAAAGATGAGACATGCCAGGTGTTTGCACAGCTGGCTCCCGCCCCTCCACAACCTCCTGGACTCCCGGGCAGCCAAGAGAGGAATTTCTCACCTGAGCTGGAGGGCTCACTTCCCTGCCATGAATCACACTGCACAGTGGTTTTCTATAGTAATCATCACCATAACTGCCTATGGCCTTCTTATGGGTCAAAATACACAAACAGTAGCTTGACTGCAGGATGAACTAGTTTACATACCAGCCTGGACATGTAAATACAACATTACGAGCCAGGGCATATAAACCCATCACACTATGTACAGTACCACACAGATAGAACACATTGCCTGTCAAGTGGAATATGGAGATGAAAAAAAGTCTGGTCTTCTGGCATATAGGAATAAGATGCATAACATGCCAGACATAATGTGGGCACAGGTGATGTACCTGCCTGAGCACCTGTTAACAGCAGTACTTGGGCATTAGTTGGAGGACCACTGCAGCTCTCACCGATGACACTGCTGAGTTCTCAGCCAGCCACAGTCAAGTACAAAAACCTTGGTTTGGTTACGATTCCACCTAAAGCCAGAAGTGCTGGACCAGTTCTATAGTTCATGCAGAAGAATCTCAGTTCCCCTTGTTGATTAATTAAGATAAAGCATGTTTCATCTTTTCTATTAAATGAGCAAATATTTGTTAGGCCACAGTCTTTTACAAAAGCATTCTGACAGGTTGAGACTGAGGCCTTCAGTTATCTTAACTGGCTGGGAAGCTAAAAACAAACGTCTTCAGTTTTGTCATATAGCTTCTAGGAAATTTACTAATTGGTTTTTATTTATTTAACACATGGGCCCTTACAAATAGTAGATCCTTTTGCAGTATTTATTTCTCTTTCTTATAGACAGAGAAAATATATATTTACTACAGACTGGAAATCAAGTTGAATAAGTGGGTCCAGAGTTCCTGTCTTATACTCTTCCTTAGACATGTCTTTCATTACTCAGGCTTAAGCAGACATCCTAGCCACTGATGTACTTTGCAGACTGCTCATTTTTTTCTCCTGTACCCTAAACTGCTGCAAAGCCACAGATGTCTAAAAGATATTTAGAATGTGAAAATGCAACAACGTTTGTTACCATCCGTTTGTCTGCCACAGAAATCTGTACAGCTCAACTGTCTTTGTGTCATACCTGTTTTGTACCCGTTTTACATATATTTTCAGTGGTGTGCTTTACAGATTGCACTCTTATAGATATTGATTATGTGCTGAACATGGCTTAGCTCAGGACAGTGGCCACCGTACTGCACTATGAAGTGACACTTTGTTCTTTGTGTGAGAGGAATGGAAATGGGTTACAGCAAAAAGCCAAAGGCATGCAGACAATGGCATCTACATGCTGATTAAATCCAACAAATTGTTTTTCCATTTAACTTTAATGATATAAAGCTTTCCATTGAAGTTAGGCATCAAGTATTCAGCAGACTGCGTTATATGTATTTCGCACAGAGCTCCATGGCACTTGGACACCTCACTGGGGAAATTAAGAGTGTAAATCATGATAAAATCTTGGCAGTTATTATTTTGATTGAAAGTTTGAGTTTTTAAATTAGTCATTTACACTGGATTTAATTAACTTTATTAAATGACATACTGTAGTATAAGTGCTGTTTGTCACTGTGGAGGAAATAGAGGTGATCTTGCCAATTATTTGACAGGAAATCGTTTTCTTGACGGCTGGGGAGAGGTGTAAAAGAGCACAGAGACAGGGCCACCATTTAAAATAAACCATCACCCAAACCTCCCTACCACCACCACCACCCCTGTATTTTCAAGAGGTCTTCCCAGAGGCAAATTAAAATATAGAATCTGCCAAGGTGATGAATAACTTAACCAGTAAAGGTCTGGATCACATTCAGTTTTTCAGTTACAGTACGTCACTAGTGCTACCCTGTTTCATGCCAGTAGCCAACTAGCAGAGTGCCTCTGGAACTGGGGTATTCGACCACAACTTTCTTGTCTGTCTAGCAAACAACAGCTCCTCTGACTTCCAGTGACATGAGTGAAAGATACCCGTCATCCAGTCAGTGGTAGCTCTGCTGTTGGGAGCTACGGAGCTCACAACATGTGAGATAAATGGCTCTGCAGGCAGGCATGTCAGAGGAACAAGTTACGTCCCAGATGTTCTATAACCTGACGCTCCGTGCATACAGTCCAGTATATAATAAGTTTGTCATGGTGGTCTCTTCCCCCTGAGCTCCCAAGAGTATTCAGATCCCTCACATCAGTGGATAGATCACCTGCTGCAGCAGACTTAGCAGGTGTTTGAGCTGCATGGCCCAGTGAGCTGAAAGTGTGACCAAGACGTGTTTAACCCTGTGGCTGACAACACGCACTACGGTGGACACACTTAGTAATGCCAAGTAAAGTTGTGGGGTTGCGGTAATTCCATGGGGGAAGTAATTAAATATCTGAGGATGAGATTTATTTAGATGGGGAAGAAAAGGAAATGTAAGTGATGTTGACAAAATATTTTGTGTGTTCACAGCTGGATTTATGTACTGTACACTGCATGTGCATGTGCTTCTATGGATGACTGTTTTTGTTGCTGTTGACAATTTGTGCTCCAGTCTATGTTCTGCAGTCTCCTTCTTGTGCTGTGAGCACTGCAACCTGCAGCACTAGGACTATAAATACAGATTGCCCTGGGAGGTCCCTGTGCCTCACGCTCCATTAAATATTAAATTAAATGATTCCCAAATGACTGCATTAACCATCTCCGAGGCTGGAACAGGCTCTTGTCCTGGTGCCAGACAGCATCTTTACCCTCACCTCTTTATTTACCGAACTGGACAAGCAAGCACAAGAAAAACCTTGTTCTGGCAATTATTTTAAAAAGCTTCCAGAACAAATGAGCGGAGTTCTATATCTGTACATGCAGTAAGTGGTCCAAGACTGTTGAAAGTGAGTTTAATTATTTTCCATTTATTGATTAGCATGTGTTTAGCTTTTCCATGCGGAATCCTTAAACTTAAAGGACACTCTAGAGAACAACTAAGGGGCATACCACAAGGGTTCTTATAACCCTGTTAGTAAATGTATTTTTCCCTCTAAAATAACAGACATATTTACATTGAGAATTCTTTAAGATTATTCTTCAGACTGACTTTAAATCATTTATTGAAATTTTTCACAATCACATTAATATTAAAGCAGTTTTATTTAATATCATACACCCGTCTTTTACATCCACCCAGGGGCAAGCAACAGGTGCAAGGCACCCTGGATGGGATGCCAGTCCAACACAGGGCACATGCACACACACACAGATACACACAATCGGGCCAATTTACCTATAAACCAATTAAGCTACCAGTATGTTTTTGGACTGAGGGAGAAAAGTGGAGCATCCAGAGGAAACAAATGACAACGCAGGGAGAACATACAAACTCTGCACAAATAGCCCCCCAGGTCCAGAATTTAACCAAGGGCCCCAAGGCTGCAAGGCAGCAATGCTTACCACTGCAGTAATGTGCTGGTCTTTGTTAATATGTAATAGTAGGTCTGTATCAACACTTTAAGATGTTTTGTGCAACTATTCTGCTTTTGCCTGTGGAGGTCCTAATGGAATTCTTCAGCAACCACAATGCCCCCTGTTGGTTATGCTGTCTACTTCAATAGTGTTACCAGGCTAAGGTACCACAGGAGGGCACAGTTTCACGTCTGTTCATCACTGTTGAGACTAAGTCCTGGTGCCAACATACATCTGGAACTAGAAAGCAAAACATTATTTGTGGGGAAAACCAAGTGGAGAAATGCTGTCTTTCTAGAACGGAAACTCAAGGTAGTTGCAAGTAAAGAATGGAGGTAAAGAATTCCATCTGGGACAGGGGATTTGGTGTCCCCTGGGATACTTTTCAAAGCAGGCAAGGCTCTGTGTATGTGATTGTGCAGGGATGAGTCTGCCAAGTGAGATGGAGAGCTTCATCATTGGGTCGCAAGAAAAGTAGCTTAAGTCCGTTAATTCAGCATGACCCAAAAATCCTTCCAATGCAAAGTGGCTCTCACAGCACAGATGAGTCTGTCCCATAACTCTGGCATCGTGAGATTTACTACAGAAACAAATTACTGTAATGGTTTTTAATTAAATTATGCCTAGCAAGTGCTATTTGAAATTTGGAGTTTGTCCAGAACAGTGAGAAAAGCTTTAAAACTGTTCTTTGTGGTGTTGCCTTTTGGTTTTTAATATTGGCAGTGCTCATTAGATACAGTTGTAATCTTAAGCTTTGGCACCTCTTGTCTGATACAAGGGTGTCGCAGATCTTTTGTGTAATATTATTTTGAAAAATTCCTGTCGATGCTGCATTTTCCTGTGGTATCGAAAAATCATTTGTCCAATCAAATCTAGCCAGCTTCAACATCATGTAAGATACAGGCTATGTATTTTTGCTGCCATACATTTTTTGCACACCTTTGTGTACTGGAAGAGTGTTTGTGCGTTAAAATACACACATCTGGAAAAGCTGTAGAGCCACAGTCATAGGGCTGACATTTGAGCAGACTGTGATGAAGAGCAGTGTTAAGGTCCTAGCACATTAAGTAATGCAGAAATCTGTAAAAGCTTGTGGGAGGAGGAGCTGGTAATTGTTCCCCTGCTGATGACTAGAAAGTGTCTCTTAAAAACAAATGCTCCTTGTTTAATAAATCATGTGGCCTTCAAACATTAAACCTAGTGTTGCTTCACAGACAGGGAGGGACTCTTAATCTGGATATAAACCCTTAATTGCACAGAAATTCACAGATAGGCACACAGTTGTGAATGCACAGACACACACATGTAGTCCCGTGGGCTTACAGTTAGGGTGAGAAAACTCCTTGCAGCCAAGTGAAAAGAAAGGAGTAAAAGAAAAACATGTTTCTGTTGCCAAGCAACCATCAGAAGGCTAGGCTGTCGGCAGTGTGTGGTGGACACGTGCTGAATACTGAGTTGTTGATGTGCTGACTGGCCACAGCTCTTGCAGAGAAACTGAGCTTCTCCTGAGTTACTGAATGTCTCTTCATCACAAAATACTCTTTGCAGGTGTCTTAATGCACCAGTGCTTGAAGAGCTGTGAGAGTCTGTTAAGCTGGTCCCTTTAAGCCTATAATGAGCTCATTAAGTTTAAATGTGTTGACAGACAGGCCCTTCAGGAGCAGCACTGGGTATCCCTGCCCTGGTGGCATCACACAATTGGCAGAGGGCCTCTAGGTTAGGGTGAGTGTTTAGCTGGCTCGCAGTACAAAAGCAGCTCCTGTGTCTTCCAGCTGTCAGTCACAATAACACGACATGGGAAGGCTACAAGAAAAGCTCATTGGTCAGAATTTTCAATTAAGACAGTAATGCTCACTACTAGTCTAAGCCCTTTTAGACTAGTCTAAGCCCTTTTATAGGAACCTCACAATCCTCATCATGTACAGACCAAGATACTGTCCATGTAGACTTACAGACCAATTAAGTGAATATCTGTTTCAAAACAAGTCGTTAAGACTCCAGGGTGGAATGAAAACCAGAAGATACATGCTCTCCAGAACCATGAGTTAATATCAGTGGATTAAGATATAAGAGAGTCATAAGAGACTCTCCTAAGACATAAGACATAAGAGAGAGTAAGTTCTCAGCCTGAGAAAATGCATTCACATTGTAGTCTAATGCAAGGATGGTCAACTCCAGTCTTCATTTGCTTCAGGTTTCTGTAGTTCACAGGCTTTTACTAAGATGTAAGTGTCTAGTCATTTTCAATCCATATCTAATCTTAATTACTTAATCAGTTTCAAATAAAAAAAAACCTATACAACTTTAAAACCTGCAGGAATCTGGTTCTTGAAGACTGCAGTTGGCCAGCCCTGGTCTACTACATTATTTAATGTAATTCTGTTATAAGGACATCTCTTATATACTATACACCGATATGTTGCATATACTGAGAATACAAAGAGATTTATTATATTTAGTTGTATATGTTTTTATAACAGTTGTGTGGATTTTGGACATTGATCACATGTTCTGAGAGATTTTGAAAGCTCTTTAGGAACTGAATTGCCAAATTAGAGAATGTTTATATACAGTAGGGCACAGGTTATGAGGTGATTTAACCTGTTGAATGTTAAGCCTGGCAAAAATCAAGAATGACAAATCATAGACATGAATGAGAAAGCCTTGTTTCTCAAGAGAACAATACCTTTTTGCGATCAAACCTTTAAATTCCTTAAATTGTTAACAGCTGAACACCAGATATCAAAAAAGCAAATGAATTGCATGGTACATAAATTCTAATAAGGAATAAGAGTGATTCGTGTTATTTAAGGTTTTATGGTGTAGTTCAGCAGCCCTTTAAAACTGTTTAATGACGCACAGGGTGTCTCCAATTTGACAGTGTGTAGCTGTCGACATGTTCTAGGCCAGCTGTGGGCTTCTCATCAAAAGAGAATTTTCATCTTATGAGGCTAACTTGCCAAGTACATTTTTAAAATACTTTTTGCAGTGCAGACAATTGAAGGCTTGAGCCCTAGAGAATTTAGAAAGCTAAACAGATGTTTAGCATCTAACATCTGCAATCAGGGAGATGTTGAATCTGGCTTCTGTAGTATTGGGTGCCATGAGCATTTAAATAAATAGAAGCACAGATTCAGGAAGGTGGTTAGTTTTGCTGCAATATATTGTATCGTTTTTGGGTTTTTTTTACCTTGTATTCCCTAATGCAATTTCTGAGACAGACTCCATGTGGCGTAGAATGGAGATTGATAATGGAGAACCTCTGTAATGGTGCACTGACGCTAAACACCATGCAATAATTGGTTGCAGATCAGGAGCAGGTGGGATCTGTTTAATATCAGCCAGAAAAGAAGGCTGCCTTCCTGGGCTGTTTCAGTGCACAAAATTGAATGCGTCAGCCTTCAAGGAGACACATTAATGAATTCATTGCAAATGTTTCCTCCTTCTGTTCTGGGGCTCCGTGGTGAGCTGGGTTGTGTTAATTCGGTAGCAGAAACCACTTTTCTGTTTATTGATTATGGTCTCCTTGGTTTAGGGGACAGAGAGAGTTCTGCTGTGCTGCTTAAGAATCAGAGAAAGGTTACAAGCGGGAGAGGCTTTTTGTCTTATTGAAATCCTTTGATGACTTTTATCTTACTGTTCCAAGGCTTTGTGTTTTTTTAAATTAGAATGATCAACCCACTGAATTGGGAATCTCCAATGCTGTGTTTTGCACGTCTTGACTCAGAGCTCCAAGCGCAGCCCCCGTGCAGGACGTTCAGTACTAATTAGAGGAGAGTGGTGTCCTTAATGACAACACCATATGCCTGTATGCACCTGGGAAGCTGCTGGGGACACTCTGTCACCTGGAGTTGAGAGAGCCGTGAGGAGTGGCTACTTCCAAACTTGCTCTCACTTATTAATCAGCTCGTATACTCTAGGTGAAATACATAGTGCTTCTAAAGTAAGTGTGCTTTTTGCATCATTTTGACTGAGGAGTATGCTAAACATAGAAATGGGCCCATGGGGAATACATTACCATAGACAGCAGTGCTGCCTTTCCCTGTGATGGCTTTAACAGGCTGGAGCAGCTCAAGTTCCACTGTTGTCATGTGTGGGAAGGTGTTCCCCATGGTCCCAGTTGTAAGTTTACCACATTTCATCTCACCATGGTACTCAGCTTTCACAATTCAATTTGTTGAAAACTGTAACTAACTTTGTGACACCTATGCTTTTTTGAAGTGTATTAAATGCACTTGTTAATAGAGGCAATGAACAGAAGCTGTGCCATGGGGAGGGACACTTTGGCCTCTCCATGTGATCCGCCTGGCTCTTTCTTTATGTAGTTAACACTCATTTCCTAAATTTTCCTTGCTGCTTAAGATCATTCAGATTAAGAATTTTTTTTATAACGGATGCGGGGTTGCAGTGAGAGTGCCAAAGCTGTTTACCCTGGCTCTCTGTCTCTGTGGAACGGTCTTCACCCTTAGGCTTTACTTTCTATCACAGTGATCCTTTCTGACAGGGGAGACTCTTTTTGCCTCCAGAGGAGTGAGCTGTCCCCCCTCTTGCAGCTGGAGAAATTGCTACACACCTTCCGCCTCAGCAGCTCACGCTGCCCCCTGTCTCTCAGTCCAGCTTGCTCCTTTCTTTAACCTGCAGCTCTTAGGTTGCTAGGCAATGTGTCCTTGCAGGACTGCTGCAGGTCTTTGTTGGTTCTGATGGAGAAGGGGCTGATGGGTAGGTTGCAAATGCCAGGCTGTCATGTTTGTCTTGTTGTGAACGAGCACGGAAACCCACGCATGGCCATGAACACATTATTTTCTGATGGAATAGCTTTGTTTTAGACTGTAAACGTGTATTTCATGAGTGTCTCTCATTTCATTTATTCAGTATTTTGGAGAAAGCACAAGTGAAGTGGAGAGGAGCCAGTGGCCAAATAAAGCAGTAACCACACATTAAATTAAACTTGTTTTATCCTGTCATCAGATTAGTGAGACGATGACCTTTGAGCGAATTGTACTGACAATTCAGAGAAGGGAATAGGTGCATTAATTTTCAGTTCCATGTAACAGATTTAGTTAACGAGCATGGACTTTTGGGCTCCCTTTGTTGTAAGCTGATAGAGAACAGTCTGTTCCTTAATAAAATCTGTAATGGCTCAAGCTGCTGTGTGCTGGGAGTGTTGTTTCCTGAGCTATGCATGCAAGAGGTTTAAGACCATTGAGTGCTGTCTGGTGCTGTTTTCTATGGCAGAGAACACCACCTTCAACTCGAGCAGCGAGGCAGAGCGGAAGACGCAGCACTACTACCTGTCCTGCCTGAACGAGCAGAAGATTGAAGAGCTGGGGGCCCAGCCACTCATCGATCTCATCAACAGGGTAGGACTGCCAGGCAGTGGAGCAGGTTAGAGAGGTGGTACCACTCCAGTCTGCAAATGCTGGACTGTCGACACAGTTATGTTTTTTTTAAAATAATAATTCCTTACACTTATATATTTTCCTTTTCACACTATAATGTCCGCATCACTATACTGGGGCATTAGAATCCACACAGACCACGGGATAAGGGCTCCCTACTGGTCCTACTTACACTTTTTCCAGCAGTACCTTAGCTTTCCTAGGAAGTCCCCACCTCCATGTACTAGCCAGGCTCAAACCAGCTTAGCTTCACTGGGGTTGCCATGTGTGAGTTGCAGGGTGATATAACTGCTGGGACTTTTTATGCCTTGTCAAGCTCCCTCACGTGTCTGTAAACACCTGGTAAATTGCACATTTGATGCCAGCAAATTGCACATTACCATTATTGGTTGTCACAGCTGTTTTAGTAAAGCAACAGAACTTTTAAATGTAGATGATAGAAGTCTGTTGTGCTCACTGTCACAGTGAGAAAGCTAGCATGCTGAATAAAAGTGAAATAAGGATTTATATTATGATAATATCACTGATGCAATATGAATTAAAAGTAAAAAAATAGGAATGGATGATATGTCATTTAAAATAATGAATAATATGTTTGCAATTTGCTGGAGTGTGTATGCCGAAGAAACGTTGCAATACTCAAGCACCCTCAGATTGTGGTTGGAATCTGTTATGTCCTTATGTGGACAGTACCACTCACCAGGAAGATTGAAACTGTGCATGTCTCTGCAGATAGGTGGCTGGAACATCACAGGATCCTGGGAGAAGGACAATTTCATGGAGGTTCTGAAGACAGTTTCAGGACCCTACAGAGCCCAGCCCTTCTTCACTATTGGTGTCAGCGTGGACCCTAAGAACTCCAACAGCAATGTCATTCAGGTCAGGGTCAGAGGTTACTGGGTCAAAGATTATGTGACCACCAAAGTTTAAAAAAATATTATTGCATTATTAGGCTGTTTTTTTTATTCTTGCTTTTGTGTGCTATAAGGAAGAAGAAGAGCTTATCTTTCACAGTGCAATTTCTTTCTATAGGGGAGAGCATAAAAGATTACAGTGAAGACCTTTCCAATATCTTTTTTTTTTTCTAATCTCAATACCTTTTTTTCTGTTTTAAAATATGAATCCTTTTTATTGTTTTGTTGCTAAATTATTAAAATTGAACAATTTTTTAAGATTTTTCTCCTTTTCGCAGCTTGTCTGTCCACCTGGATGAATTTATGATCAAAAAGATCCAAACAGGGTGAACTGAAAGTTGTAAAACCATCTCTGGTTTTAAATCTTGTATGTTCCCCATGTTCTATGTTCTTGTTTGTTCTCTTGTATGTTCCCCAACCCAATTTAGAGGTAATCTTGGTTTAGACTTTAAGGGGAGTCTGTTATTGGCAGTCTTTCTTGGCAAATACCTGCAGTCAGTAATTGCAGAGAGTCCATTGCCAGCACTTTTTCTAATATGAACATCTGAGTTTTTTGGCAATCGCACATGGCAATTCATGATTTTTTTCTGTACTGGGAAAAAGAAGTAGTTTTGAATTTTTTTATGTTTGGTCTCCAGTATCTCAATTGAAAACAGAGATTAACATTAAATAATGGCTACAGTGTACATGTACAACATGGGCATAATAAATATTAATAGACTTTATGGAAATCAGTTGCTTCTGGGAAAATGTGCTTAGAACAACATAGTAAGCAAAATTGCTTCCAGAGTTGTGGAGAGAACGGGAGAACTTATTGCACCTAATGGTATTTAATCCAAGACAATCCCATTAATTAAAAATGCAATAAAATAATTGCCTGTACATAGTTAAAAACAGATGCAAAAATACAAGTTGTCCACCTATTTTTATATGATTGAAACTCTCAACCCCATGTTTCAGGATTACTCTTTTAGCCATGAATGTCAAAAATCTGATTAATTACCTTCCAAAATGTTGTCTCTTATGAGAGGCACAGTCCCCAGTACAATAAAAGTGGGTTCAGTCTCTGTGGGTATTAATAGAATTTGTTAAAAAAAGGAAATTCTAAGATGGGACAGACAACTAATGTGTTTGTACCAAGCATTGCCAGTGCTCACTGTTCTGCTTAAACTTTTCTTTTAAGTCTTAACACTATCAGGTTCTATTAGCAACAACAATTTATAAACCTTGTTTTTGTTTTTCAGATTAACTTCTCAGCCCTCAGTACAATGTTTATCTTCTCCATTTTCTCCAGAATATCTAATTCAAAATGCACAACTGAGTATCTTTCTACTGCAGGCTGTCCCCCTGCTGCATTAAAATTGCATTTGTATGTGGTGTGAATATGGCTTCATCCAGCTGTGAGCAGTTCGTTCCAAACCTGTGCAAGTGGTGATCAGTTGGTGAAGTTTCATATTTGAGTCACAGTCCCTCAACAGGCTAGAGATTACCAAGGCATTAAGTGGACGTGTGAGTGCATAATCCTACCCTCCATGCCTGGATGGTATGCCAGCACCTCACAGGGATTAGCCCTGAGAAATACTGGTCCCCATTTAGACAGCTGGCTAGACTGCAGCAACATAGTTAGAGTACCTCACTCAAAGGTTCAACAGTGTCTTTAGCAGGAACTTGAACCTGCAATCATAGTTAGTCCAGAGACTTATCAGCTATGCTGTGCCACCCCTGATTACACCACTGATGGATGGACAAAGTTATTAAGGGGTGACTCAATCATGTACAGCAGTACAGAGACTGTCATTTAGAATCAAGGTGAAAATGAGGTTCCTCTTTGGTTTGTGCCTGACCAGTGAGTGAATTTGCTAACATTCTCTCTTATGTTTCAGGTGGACCAGTCGGGTCTGTTCCTGCCGTCTCGAGACTATTACCTCAACAAGACGGCCAATGAGAAGGTACAGAGGGGGAGGGAGTGTAAGGGCACAAGTGCTTGGACACCTGTAACCTGGAACTTCACCCCACTTTTTCCCGATGGCTTCCAGACACACCCAGATGGCCACTAATTGGGCACATTACTCCTGTCATAATTCTATTCACTGTTCCAGTTCCAGCCTGGAGAAGACATACAGTAGTGTTCAAAGTCAATCCTACATCTGGACAAAAAAACACTTTTGTTGGTTAAATAACACAGCTCACTACTAACCAATGACAAAGATGCCTTTAAGAAATTAAAATTGAACATATGCACCATTGTAATTCATGCAAGAGATGTGCTCTTGCTGCCAAGTAATGCTACACAGAATGAACATTGAAATGACCTCACTACATATTTATATTTAAAAGGGTGCTCTTTAATGAAAAGGGACACTGAAAATTGATCACAGGTGTTGAAGAAGTGGAAAAAGAAAAATATAGGTTAAGGAATTATGAAACAGCAGTACGTGCTTTCCAAACTGTGGCAGTTAAAGAAAGATATTGGTTTTGCTCACTTATTATTATTGCTCATTTTTTACTGATTCAGCCTCAATTTAACACCAGGTTTTTTGCAGCCTGGATTTAAGCTGAAAAAAAACACAGAATTCTGACTAATGTGACACATGCTCAGATGCACACAGACATCGATAGTTGTGTGGGGGATTAGGGTAGGTTCATACATTAAAATGAGGTGTCAACTTATTTCCAGCTTCAGTTCTATCAGTTTTTGCAGAATTGTCAAGGAATTAGACTTTAGATATCTTGCACAGTGGTGTTTGATTGCTGATGTTTTACAGTGGAGGTGTTATACTGCAGTTACACAGCTGAAGAAACAAATACACACATGTTGCATGATGCAAGCAAGATAATTTCTCCATTGTGAGAAATGACACCACTTTTCAAGTGTTTGTACTATACATACTAGAAGATGAATCAGTGAGAAGTACAGAAAGTGTCAGTAAAGAAGTGTTAGTGAGTTAGCTTAACTAATTTAAGATTCAGGGTGTCAATGCTTGGATGAACAAGAATTCAGTATGATTATGGGAGGTCTCGCTGGTCCCCTAGTGTGAAATGAGACTATTACAGTGTCACTCCCAAGGGCATTCAGCTGCCCTGTGTCATTTGGAAAAGCAGGCTCACCCCTGCCTTTTTGGGATGTGCGGGTCAGGTGTTCAGAGGTGCCAGGGAAATGGCGGCCCGAGTCTGTGTGCCTGAATGCATGTGCAGCAGAGATGTACGTGACAGGTAGGCTCATTACAGCCAGTCATTAAGTGAACAGTCTTATTTAGGCTATAAGCTGTCGCTCTCTGTTCGGTGACTGTGAGTGCACACACGTGACTGTAACAAGCACTCCTGCAAATGGGTGTTGATGTGAAGACTGCTAGATGCACAGATTCTCACGTGATGCTTGTGTAAATGTGCACTCTGATCCTGGGAGCCGGCACACTGAGCAGTGTGCTGGTTACCTGCCTGTGCCAGCAGTGTGCGTGCGCGCATGTGTGTGAAGTGGTTTGAAGTGCTGGCCTCTACGCAGCCACAATGCTCCTCCTGGTACTGCCCAGGCTGCGGTACTGAAGAGAGAGTTCAGATAAATTCCCTGATCGCATCCAGCTGCAGGCTCCTCAGAAACAAACCCTTCCAAAGACTTTATTTTTAATTCATGAGGAATGCCAGTATATAAAGATGGTTCGTTATTTATTTTATTTCCTCAGTGGAAATAGAGACAGGAATGTTATTGCAGTTTTATGAAGATTAAATCAGTGTCTTGTTTCCACTGAAAGGTTAACTTTGAGGATTTTAGATTTAATACTTTATGTATTTTTTCATTTGTACCTTGACTTGGCTTAAACTAACCATATAATTAGTTTTCCTTAAAAAAACGGGCATCCAGTCAGCACATTTGTTTCCCATATTAAGGGCCTGATTTTGAATTCCCAGTTTTACATCCCATCTCGTCATAGAATTCCTGAGCAGATCTGAAAAGATGGAAGATAGCCAAATTTTCCTTGGAGGAGCTAACCCATTATTCTCTGTTCTTTTGCTGTGTAGAGTAAACCGGTTCTATCAACCATTATCCATGCTCCCTTCAGATGGAACTGTATGGCGCTGAATAGTGTCGCAGGGTGGTCTGCAGGTTCCCTGCTACAGGATGTATCATTGAGCAGAGGCAATGAGAAAAGGACATGCTCGAGAGAGAGGAGTGTATTTACCATATGTACATGTTCATTGGGATTCATATTCACGCTGTTCTCTTGGGATGTGGACAGTACAAAAGACATCAATTTCACACAATGTGCACAGTACATTACAACACAGTGAATAATAATTAATGACAGTACAACAAAGTACAATAATATACAACAGGCAGTACAGAACAATAAACACACTGGACAAGAAATACAGTACATGGTAGTCAAGTAAAAAGATGCAGAGAAGCTTTTGAGTGGAGGCTGTGGGATTTCTCAGTATTTCTCCTTTTTAAATATGATTTAAATCCTTAGGAATCAATAAATATGTTAGAAAAATTTAAAGAAAAGTCTGCATTAATTGCAGAAAACGTTTCCTTGAGTTTAATGCCTTTGTTTTCTGTTTTATTTTTCCACCACTCATTGATACTAAGCAAAGTGATTTCTGACCATCTGTAATACAGACCTGGTTTGCAGTGGTAGGCCTTTGTGAATGTTTCCCTGCCATTTATGAATTTAATCTCCTTAAGAGATTTCATTCAGAGAGTTTATACCATTTTAAAAGACTTAATATAATTAATTATAAATTGCAAAATAGATTTCTTAAAACTCTGAAAATGTTGAATTCAGTTGATGAAGAGGAGTTTTTTTCTCCATTTATCAGTTATTGGTACATAAAAATCTGAGTGGAATGAAAATGAAGGAGTTAAATGGGGGGTGTTTAAAGATGCTCTAGCCTTGAGTCTTTAATGGGTTTCTCCCATGTATCAGTGGTATCTGGTGGCTTAATTAAGATCTGTTTAAAGGGAGGCATATTTGGAAATCTCTTCTGAGGGAGATTATAAACCCTACACTGAGGGTGAAAGAATTCAGTGGGCACTGAAGAAAAGGTGAAAGCTCCATGGAAATCATGGCGAGTTTCAGATGGGCCAGGGATTGTGCATCGCTCTTGCAGGTGCTGAAGGCCTATCTGGAGTACATGGTTGAGCTGGGACACCTGCTGGGGGGGGATCCCCAGTCCACACGCATACAGATGCAGCAGATTCTGGACTTCGAGACCATGCTGGCCAACATCACGGTGCCTCAGGACGAGAGGCGAGACGAGGAGAAGATCTACCACAAGATGAGCATTGCTGAGCTGCAGGTATTGTGTGCATCCATCTTGTGTTTCTCTGAGGAAGTGTGTGATATGGACAATAACTGTCCACTTACATCTATCAGCGCAGCTGTGTCCTTGTATGGACTGAAAGACTGAGTTTATTAAGCTATATTCACTCTCGGTTTTCTGATAATTGCTTGTCAGTTATCACTAAGTTCAGGCTTACCTGTTTGTGGATCTGTGTTCCCATCTGTCAGTCCATGTGGCTACATCTGTGGGCAAGTGGCTGTGCATCTCTCCCTTGCTGTAGATACAAATCTGCCTATCTCCTGTCTCAATGTTGGTTCGAGGATCCGTGTACTGCTGGGCAGCACTCAAAATGCTCTTCTCTTTCTCTTTAATTTCTGAATCCTGAGGTGAGCATTAAGACTCCTGCTGTGTCTGTGCCGAACTCAACACTCAACTTGTTAACTGTGCAAGATCTTCCTGTGCTGGAGTCAATTGCACGACAGCTGAAATTGATTAATTAAAAGAAAAGCCTGCATGTTTATTCAGCCCGGATGTTTTTGTTTTAGTTTCCATTTTATGAAAGTTAGAAATCATTCAAACACATTACACATTCTAATTGGGCACTTATAAGCTTAATTTTTTTCCCAGTTTAAATTATGTGAATGGTTCACTAAACAAAATAAAATTCTAAAGAGCAAGGTGCTTACACAATGGTAAATGGGACAGAGCAAAATAAGCAGACTGAATTTTAAAAGCTTAGTTCTAATCACCTCAGTAGGAAAATATATTAACAAATACAGTTTCCTGTTACATGGGATTAGTGCATGCAGCACAAGTTAATGCTATGTGTATAGAATTAGACGGAGGAGGTGCTGTAGGTTCAAAATTCAATTTTGGAAAAAACATTTTGAGTTGAAGATATCTGTTCTGCTGGAAAATTGAATGGCCTTGCATAAATCTCCCACTTTGCTCCTAATGATTTACACTTACAGGAAGAGCCTTGTTTGGTTTTGAAATTTTTCTCATCAATTCCAGATGTCAGAGGGGAGCAGAGAGTACCAGTACAGGATCAGTGAAATATTCCAGTCCAGATGAAATGTTTACAATGGGAGGTGTCAAAATGAAACAGGTAGTGAAGTAGTGGTACTGAAAGGGAAAGAGCTAGTTGTTGCTGTCCTGTAATCCTAGTGTAAATTGAGAGATTGCCTCCCTCTTAGGTCTTGTTTGTTTCCTGGTCCAAGCAGCTGCTGGCTAAATGCACAGGATGTTCATGCAACTGTTCAGCTTGCCAGGGCATTTGTCAGCACTGTGCGCCTACGGCCAGTCCACAAACATAACACAAGAATTTGGCAATATATACATCCACATTGAGGAACAGACTTCTTGTTCCATTGTAACTTTTTGCTTTACCAATCCCTAAATGGTTTGTGATGAGTTTAAGCGAACATTGTTTCAGAAACTGATTTCTACTCAGTTTAATGTGCTTTTTTAAGCACATAGATCAAACTACCAAGTGACAAAATACAAAAAGAAGTCTGTGCAAGTTCCTGGGTGATCAATCTGGCTCTTTGGGTCCCATACTCCCTGTGTTTTTTTCTTCTTTGGGGGGAAAAAAGTGGCGTCTGTTTAGTTTACTGGTGAATGCTTTATCTAGATGGTCTTTATAATTCCTATTAACTGTGAAACTTGGTCTGTTGTGTCATGTCACCCTCCCACTGTAGCACACAATCAGTTGGCATACAAGCAGTGCATGTTGAAGTCTTTGCTGATGAGCCCTTTATTACTGTGTTTTGGCTCAGAGTGGGACTATCATAGGATCATAAAGAAGCCTTTGTTGTTTCCAAGAGTCCTGCTCTCCCACAGAGTCTGAAGGCAGCTCATGGAATTTCTGCAATCATAAAAAGATGCTTTAATGTGAAAAAATAGTTAAATGCAGAAAAACCTAATCCCCATCCCGACCCTCCTCTCTTCTTATCTGGGTGACAGAAGCTGTGCCTCTCCCAGCTGTTTGAAATTCTGGAGAAGGGCTTTCCGTCTTTGCATTATTGAACAGCACATCCAGAAGTGGAGAAGGAAAGAATTGGGTGGAGGATCCGACTTGAATAGCAAACAGATCAAGTTGCAGTGGGTTTTGTTTTTACTTTGAATTGCAAATGGGCCACAGGTGCACAGCAGTGTTATTGTAATGGAGTGTCATTGTCACTTGGCCAGCCAGCTTGGCTCCTTGTACTCTTTTGCGTGATTTTGAGAAACCCAGCCTTGGGCCATTTGTTATAACCAAAACAATGACACACCCACAGAAGATGTGTTCAAAACCATGGATTAGCCATCAGCTGAAAGTGTCTGGAATAAAAAAAAACTGCCAGCAAGCTCGGGTTTTGCAGTTTTACAGGAGAACTGATATTCAGGTTAAATGCTGAGTTGTCTCCTGCTGATGAAGTAGCTGCACCTGTCTGAACTGAATTAATGAAGCAGACATTTCATCCTGTTCATTTTTATTCTGCATAAAGTCGCTAATGGTTAGCATTTTCCAGCGATGGGGTCATGACAGCAGTACTGGAGATCAGCTTTCGGTTGAGCACATCATGATTTTTGAGTTCTTTCCGGTGTTCATTGATGCACATAAGGAAGTTAGAAAATGCAGCAGTTTGTTTTGTCTTTGCTCCAAAATCCACGCAGGATATTAAAATAGTGCAATGTTTAACTTCCCAAAGCCATGCAACTTATTTAACAAGAGTTAGCCATAATGGAAAGAAAGTGTACAAACATTTATTTTGAAGGCGGTGTATCCCAGTATTTTAAAGAATGTCTTTTGCTGACAAGCTGAAATAACTAGCTTTTTTTTGTTTTAATGTTAATATTCAAAATCCTCAAAGATACTGACAAAGTCAAACTAGTGGACTTCATCTGAATGAACAGAGAAACACAAACCAGAGGATAAACGGATGTGGGAGTATGGGTGTATAGCTGAGGCTGTAGAGTTGGCAAATGCTGGACTGCCCCTTGTGGAAATGGGCATGGTTTTGTAGCTATAACAGTGAGTAACAGAGCCCACCTCTCCTTCTGTGCATATCTCACACATGTATGTTCGTATATATAAAATAAACAGATCACAAAGCTACTCTCCGTCTCTTAGACAAATTGATTCTTTTGGTTGGGTTCACATAGCCTGTGGGCTTACAATAGTAAACTCTCACCATCCTGGATCACATCAAAATTTGATCCCAACAGGCCCAGCAGAGAAACTCATTTTAAAAGGTTTACTTTTAATATCCTTTCTTAAGCCATTCGGTACATGAGACTGGCTTGTGGTCTTTGCAAATGCTGTGTGAATTTTTTTTTCTGTGCTTCTCCACTTAGCTTGGATTTACCCCCGACTCATTTTAGAGCTTGATTCCAGTGTTTGCTTGTCCAGCAACTGTACTGTTTTGTTTGTCATTCGAATTCCCTCACCAGTTTGTAGCCTTTATCAACTGAGTCATAAAATTCTTATCTTGATCTCAGGCTATGGTTGGACTTGCACATAATGGGTGGCGTTGCAATAATCAGAGAAATGCATTCTTCGCATTCTCACAAGGAAATTGGTAACTGACTGCACCTAAGGTTCCCTATGTAAATAGTGACTGAAGAGTCACAGTTTGTCTAGCAAGACCATCATGGTTACAGTGACCATTACATATCTGAGGGAGAACAAATTTGGGAGAGTTCTATTAAAGCAGAAATATTCTGGTGGAGTATATACTAGATTATGACTGCACATCCTTTGCCTCAGCCTCGATTATTTCCATGTCAGAATACCAGTATGAGAAAGATGGAAGCATACCCACCCAAGAGGAATCAGCCGGGTAAGCGTTTTTCCACTGCTACGGGTTGCATACAGCACATGTAGCACATACAGGTATTACAACTTTTAGGATGGGAAGAGCATAATAATGGGCGGGTTCCCTGAGTTGTTAAATTGTTTTCCTGACTGGACTTGGGTTTTCATGTGTCGGACCCCCCTGCTGCACTATCTTCTAGGGAGGATCTGTCACAGTCAGGCTATAGCCTGTGAGTGTTATATGATTATGATTTAGTATGATGTGTTGAGTCCCTGCCCTCCCTGTGTGTGATGTTGACAGCTCCTGGCTCCAGCAGTGGACTGGCTGGACTACCTGTCGTCTGCTCTGTCTCCCCTGGATCTGAACGACACAGAGCCCGTGGTTCTCTATGCCAAGGAGTACCTGCAGCAGGTGTCCGAGCTCATCAACAACACTGACAAGAGGTGAGCGCATTGTGCCAGGTGTGTCTCCTACCAGGGATCAACTCCCTCCACCACGTGGACACAGATGTGCAGCAGCCTATAGTCTGTTAGTAAAGCATTCTGGGACACGTCATTATACTGAATAATACTGAAAGCGTGAAGGAAGCAATTTCACAAAAGACAAACTTCATTTAAAGAAAGGCTCTTGAGCTTCTCCATGGTACAGATTGAGCTCTGTGGACCTGACAAACCTGGCTCAGTTTAACCAGGAATGAGTGTGGAATAGTGGTTTAGGGCTCTGGAGGCAGAACTGGATGGTTATGGTTTAAGTCCTGGATGGGGTCACTGATGATGTACCCTTGAGCAAGTCTCATCTGTCAGATTACGTAAAGTAAAAATTAAAGTAACAATCATTCCCCAGGCGATGGCAATCCTAGCTTTGCTGGAAATAAATCAGCATAATTCAGCCAAAGGTCTTCTCAGCTTTTGACATAACAACTCCTTGGGATCTGCAGGGCACTGTTGGGTGTACTAGTGTTTCACATATTGAGTGGCTATATTGGGTGGGTGTCAGGTTGGTATTATTACTGCACAGGACAGCACAGGAGCTGCTGCTGTAAGGATCCAAGACTGGTTTGATAAGAATAAAATAGAATTTATTTAAATCTATTTAAAATAACAATTTATGTATTAAAAACAGTCATCTTTTATAAGTCTAATGAACATGTTTGAGAATTTGATCTACAATGCTTTATGAAAACATATCACATATTTTGTTAAAGCATGTGAATTGCCAGCAAATAGCTGCATTTACAAAGTGTCTCCTCTCTGTTCTCTGTCCTCCCAGCCTTTTAAACAACTATATGATCTGGAACCTGGTGCAGAAAACAGTCTCCAGTCTGGATCAGCGCTTTGAGAATGCTCAGGACAAGCTGCTGGAGAGTCTGTATGGAACTAAGAAGGTGAGAGGGTACTGTAGGGCACCAGGTGATTTTTTGTGGGTGGGGCCCATAGGAGGATTTCACACTGTTCTTGATTACCTGTGGAAAAATCCTGTCTACTGATTCCAGGACAGACTTAGCGAAAGACTGCAGTGGTCAGTGATCTAGGGTCAGGCACTGCTGGAGACTGCAGTGGTCAGTGATCTAGGGTCAGGCATGGCTAGAGACTGCAGTGGTCAGTGATCTAGGGTCAGGCATGGCTAGAGACTGCAGTGGTCAGTAATCTAGGGTCAGGCATGGCTAGAGACTGCAGTGGTCAGTGATCTAGGGTCAGGCATGGCTAGAGACTGCAGTGGTCAGTGATCTAGGGTCAGGCATGGCTAGAGACTGCAGTGGTCAGTCATCTAGGGTCAGGCATGGCTAGAGACTGCAGTGGTCAGTGATCTAGGGTCAGGCACAGCTGAAGACTGCAATCTTTAGTAATCTATGCTCAGGCACAGCTGAAGACTGAAGTGCTCCGTGATGTGATCTTAGCAGAGACATTTATGCTGTATTTGTATTTTTACTGAAAAATGGCATTTGGAGTCTTTGGATCACTTTAACCTTTGATTCAGTGAACCAGCACGGGGTCAAAGTAAGAAAGTGGGAGCTGGTTTGGACTGAAGGTGATACTGTAGCTCCCTGTTTGAGATCCCTGGGTTATAATGTGCATTTGAAGTTCTTTCCTTTTTAAAGCCATAGTGTGACTGATCTTTCTGTGGAAATTCAGTCCCTGCCATCTCTTGCCATGTTAAGCAAATGCCCCCCCCCCAGACCTCCTGCTATTAAGGGATCTTGTTTTGCACTGCATGACTGTTGATGCTAATGGAAGTTTTAAAAGCTGCTTCCTGGGAGATCTTCAGGCTAATTGGAATGGAAGGGGAAGAGGGGAGCAAGGAGCAAGGTAGAACAACAGAGGAGACACAGAGAAAAGGCAAGCCTCATCTCTATTAACGGACAGACAGAGATGTCTAGTGGCTGACAGAGGGGGTACTTGACTGGGATATTTAGCTGGGTACCATAGCAACAGGAGACGGTCGCTAGGTGCAGAGAGCTACACAGAGGTAAGGCATCACCCACTCCTGACACTCACTCGCCTGGCATGGAACAGACACCGCAGTACACAAGACTGGCCATGTGCCCTGCAGTCTCAGCCATCACATTAAGAATGTGTTTTTTGCGTTGTTTGTGCGTTGGTGTAGTCCTTTTCACAGAGCCGTCAATGTATCAAAATGGGTCAGCTTTGTCTGCTGGATATGCGGAACCCTGTCATTGAAGTGTTCAGTAGCGGAAGAGGCACAGTGGTTTTAAATGCCACTTGTTTTTACAAACGGTCCGAGAAAGGAGCTTGATCTTTTAAAATGCCTTTTAGCAGGCATTTTAGTTGTGTATCTAAAAATTGCTTCTGATGCAATTTGAGTGGTGGAAACATAAGAAAAGTTGTAAATGCGAGGAGGCAATTCCTCCCATCTTGTTGTTTTGGTTACTCAGCAGTTAATCAATCTCAGAATCCCATCTGGCCATTTCTGGAAGGAGCCCAGAGAGCTGGCCTTGGAAATGTGGCTGGGGTAGTTTGTTCCAGATGCTCAGGACCCTCTGTGTTAAGTGATACCTCCTGTTACTCCACAAGGCACTTTCTTTGAACACCCTGTGTCCTTGTTGAGTTTGATTTAATCCCTTACAGTAACTTTCCCATCACCTTGATAATTTCAATAATTCATTAATAATTTTGAATAATTGCTTTGCAGTTTCCATTTGTTCAAGACAATGTCTTTGTATGGAGTGAACACTGTTACAGTGGTGTGTGAAGATTATACATTGTTATCTAAATGACATATTCTATTTTGCTTACTGACAGTTGTCAAAAAAGAATATTTATGCAGTGTGTATTCTGTGTATTTGGTTTTTTTAAAATCTTTAACGAACCGTGCATTGCTTAATTCATTGAGAATTGGTTTAATTCCATAGTGATTAGCATTTGTCTAGGTTCAATAAATTGTGTAAAGAATTCCTTTCCTCTGAACTATTTTTCACAATAAGGGGTAAGTCCTGCAAGACTTCAGTTAAGTATTGTGTACATTAATTAAGTATTCAAAATCATCAGTGACTTTGGCAAAATCAACCTGTTGGATCATTAAGATTAACAGGAACCAGGTGTCAAAATGTCGACATTAAACAATTAATGTGCTGTGATTACACAATACAGAATTTCAAATCCATTTATCAGTCTTAATCATGTCATTCTAATCTAGGTTTCGTCAAATATCCATAAATGTATGGATATCTAGAGGGGAAAAAGTCAGACCTTGACTATTTCCATAAATCCAGATATTACAATAAAAGTCTGTGAATGTGTTTAAGTGAGACAGGTTAACGCCACTGTTAACTATGATGTGTGAACTTGTTGGTAACGTGCAATGTAAAAGATGTTATCAAATCCAGGTGGAACCCCCTGTCCCAGACTTAATTTTAACTCAGTACTTGGACAATGTCTCAGGTCAGGTATTAGCGACCTGTTTTTGTTTTAACAGTGCTTGGTTGGCAGTCCTTTCCTAGCTCCAGTCCCATAAACGGCATCTGTATTGTGGTAGAACTGTATGTTTGTTTACAGCGCTAGCGGACAGAGGTTTGGCTGTGAAGTGTCTTTCTGTGCTATGGGTACTGACAATGCCGGTGTGTACCTCTGTCCTCAGTCATGCACCCCGAGGTGGCAGACCTGTATTGGAGACACAGACGACACACTGGGCTTCGCACTGGGCGCCCTCTTCGTCAAGGCCACCTTCGACAAGCACAGCAAGGAGATTGTGAGTGCCCCATGCCATGAACACATCCTGTGCGGCCTCGTTAGTTTGAAGCCCGCATTTCATCATCTAACCATCTGGCTCTGCTACTGTACCTCTGAACAATGTGATGCAGAACCTGAAAACTGTTGACTGCAGACTACCTTAGCAATATATGAGAGTGAGCTTAGGCAGCCTGTATCACACATGACACTGAATAATAATAATAATAATAATAATAATAATAATAATAATTTCTTAAACTTATATAGCACTTTTCTGGACACTCCACTCAAAGCGCTTTACAGGTAATGGGGACTCCCCTCAACCTGAAGTCACATTGCTTCACTTGTCACTGCAAGTAGTGTGAGAGTTCACATTTCTTATTTAACACCCAGCCTCTCCCAAAAAAACAGACCTGTTTTCCTACCGTTTTCTAATTTTCCAATATAAATGCCCAAGGAGCCTGCTGGTTTGAAAGGTTAAGGTAGTCCTTGCACTGCTGCAGCAAGCACGCAGCTCCTAGACAGCACTTCCGATCCCTCTCACACTTTTGTGAACTTTAACTCTTCGAACTCTGCTCAAACTACAGTGCTCCTCAGTGTAACGATTCCTTCTTTACACTTTGCTTACCATTCACTGCACATCGGTTTAGCTCTGCCTGGCACCTTACATGCCTCACTGTTTTGTTTTTTTGTTTTTTATATTTTTACTCATCTCTTACTCTATTTTAGTGATTCATTTTTGCTACTTTTCATTGTACATTTTGTTTGTTGCCCTTTATAAGAAAATGAATAATAAGAATATTTATAACTGGTCTGCGTAGTTTGAAATTCAGCAGGTTGTACAGTGTATGAAAAAGTTTGCAAAACCCTTTTAACCTCCTAAAAAGCTGATTAAACATATAACAAAAAGACATAAGATATATTCTGATTATATAAGCACAAAATTATCCAAAAGTAAAAAATATCTTTATGGGAATGAATGTTTGAAGCTTTAGATTCTGTAAATGGTGGCACCTCTTCAGCAGCAATGACTTTAATAGGCGTTTCCTGTAACAGTTTTATCAGTCTCTCTCATCAGTGCTTAGGAATTTTCATCCATTGTTCCTTACAGGACTGCTTGTTCTACTGACCATAGAAATGTCAGTGACATTTCACAGCAGACTTGTACAAACAGCCTATTTCAGGTTCTATCATGACATTTCATTGGGGGTTAAGATGGGACTTTGACTTGCACAATCCAGAATGCTAAATTTGATCTTAAGCCATTCTGGTGTAGACCTCCTTTTTATGTTTAGAGTCATTGTATTGCTGCCAGACCCACTTTCAGCTCAGCTGCAGATCACAAGTGGCCTGAAATTCTCCTCCAGAGTTTGCAGATACATGTCCAGATGCATGGTTCTGTCAATCATGACAAGCCATCTGGTTCCTGAGGCAAACCAGCATTCTTCCACTGGGATAAGGGGATTATTGGGATCTATTGGGAGGTGGTGTTTGGTTTTCACCATATAAAACATTTCTTATTGTGCCAAAAAATATGGTTTTTGACTTATCTGTTCGGAGAAAAGTCTTACAGTGGTCTTCTGCTTCTTTGGAAGCTTAAGATGGGTGGAAAATATTCTTTTTAGAGAGCAGTGGTTTCTTACTAGCTATCCTCTAATGAAAACCATTCCCATTCAAACGTCTCCTGATGGTTGAGGCATGAACACTGACATTAGCCACTGTGAGAGAGACTTGCAGATCCTTAGCTGTTACTCTAGAGTTCTTGAGCTGGGTAGAGTTAGTTTGGTTTTAAATATTTTCTATTGGTAGTTTGGCAAATGGGTAGGTTTGTCAGTAAATTTGTAGGAATGGATTTGTATCCCTCTTGAAATGGATGAACATCAGCTACTCTTTTACTGAAGTTATTTGAAATGTATTGTGGCATGACTGATATTCACTAGCTTGCATAGTGAAGCCCAAACTCAAAAAATTTTTAGACCATTATATAGGACAGAGCTGCCCAAATGCAGTCCTTGTTTAATTATTTAATTATTTGCATCTCACAATACATTGAATTAATACATATAGACACCTTTGGTTATTTAATAAAACTGGTTTTGATTCAACAAGTGCATCATGATAAGGATTTTATATTGGAGGTCCACAAACCTTCAAAAACCAGCACTGTATCTTGTTAACAGGGAGAAACATTAAATTGATCAGAGCAGTTAATTCCTTCTCCACACCTTTCTCCGCACCTTTGAAGACACTGCAAACCTCAGGTCAGCGGTCTGGAGCTGGAAACCCATGATTGTACCTGGGCTGTGGTGCCACCTTGTGGTTATTTTTAATCCTTGCTTTTAAGATTGCATGATTAGATTTTGAGCACATACTGTATTGCTGTTTGAATAGTGACTTAAATAATAATAAATAACTCCAGTGGGTCTAATTAATTGATAAGATTGTTCCCTATGCAGGCGGAGGGCATGATCAATGACATCCGGACAGCCTTCAAACAGTCCCTGGACAAGCTGAACTGGATGGACACCCAGACTAGACAGGCAGCTAAAGAAAAAGTAAGTAGTGACCGGAGCATGCAGATGTCATCACAAGCCCATGTGACTGAGAGCATAGCCTGGAATACACCCCCAAAACATACATCATGTACACTGTGCCAACCTTTGGGTTGATGCTAAAGTGAGGACTACTTGGTTATTAAGGATCTCAAAGCTGATAACCTGATAACTGGTGTACTGACTAAATTTCACACTGGTCTTGTACAGTCTGGTCTATTTAAAGGTCCCCCTTAATTCAGCTGGTGAAGCAATTTCTCTCTTCCCCCCCGATCTACTATATGCAGCTAGGTTGCCTTGTATCAGGTGGATGAAGGACTTTTGTGGTGGATGAAGTGACTGCTCTCTGATATGTGAAGGCTTTTCTTGATCCTTTGGAATTAAGACCATTATTTAAATGCAGCCAATTCTTAAGGATTATTGCTATTTGTGAATTCTTCATCTAGGTCTTGCCTTTTCATATTCAGGACGTCAGGTTTGAATAATATAGAATAATATGAAAATGTATTCAGATATCTGGGTCTGAAGGGGTGTTAAGTTACAACACTGGTCGTCTATCTTGTTTTTCACACATCTCCTTGATTTAGCTGTGATTCAGTTAACATAACTGGTGTCTACAAAAGGCTGTTGTGTTGCATTTATGCTGGTGGTGAAAATTCCTCATATTTATCGTGCTGAGCTGCTAGTTGTGTGCTAAATGTATAGGAAACGAAAGTAATGAAGGGTTGTGGGGATCAATACATTGTGAGGTTTGATGACAAGGCTGTACAGAATCATGGAAAACTCCTAGAACATCATGGAAATTTAAACTCGGGGCCTGAGACTCCTGCCTTTATTTCCACCCCTATCCTGTAGGCTGATGCCATCTACGACATGATTGGCTTTCCAGACTTCATTCTGGACAACAAGGAGCTGGATGATGTCTATGATGGGGTGAGTGAGGTCTCACCAGCTCAAATATTCAAGGCAGCAGCAGTTAGATGAGTGAGTGTGTAATAAATAGTGTGATGAGTGCATGTGTAATAAATAATTTTACAATCTTTACTGCCGCTTCAGAGGATTGCAGATGTTTAAGAACTTGAGTGTGCAGTCAGCCCCCATTCTTTGTGTTAAGAATGAATATACAAGAGGCAAACGATAGTGTAACATGGCACTCTTACCCAATGTTTTGCTTGGTGTCCTTACTCACTGTATCCCATGATGCCCTTCCCCAAGCTACTCTCATGAAGTTGAGTGATTTCTCCCTTCTTCTCTTTCTCTTTTTAGTATGAAGTTTCAGAAGACAACTTTTTCCAGAATACGCTGAACTTTTTCAACTTCTCTGCTAAGGTGATGGCTGACCAGCTCCGCAAACCACCCAACAAGGACCAGTGAGTGTGCAGTGCTGCTCTGACACACTGTTCTATAGAACTGACATACAGCACATAGAAGTTCTGTGGTGTGGATTGTGCTGACTGTGTGTCCTCTTCCCTTCAGATGGAGCATGACCCCACCGACAGTGAATGCTTACTACATGCCAACCAAGAACGGTATCGTCTTTCCTGCTGGTATCCTGCAAGCACCTTTCTACGCCAGGGACCATCCCAAGTGAGCCCTGCTCCTCTGTATTCTCTCTCATTCTCCACTGGCACCAATCTTTCTCTTATCACATCTGCCCGCCACCCAACAGACTTGGGGCCAGAAAAGGGGTGCACAAGGTGCAGTTTTATTAAACGTTGATGAATGGATTCTTGAAGCTTTAGGTTTTCAGGTGATCATAAATCAGCCCAGCTTAATCCCTTATGGTGCTGTCAGCTTGACGCCTCTAGGTGATTGATGGAGAAATTGAAATCTCTTGGAGGCTGGAGTCTGTGACCTAGCTTGATCTGATCTGCAAGAAATGTGTTTTCAAGGTCGTGAGGTTATAACATTCATAAATTAAATTATTACGTCAACCAAGAGTGAGTTGCAGAGTACAACAGATTTCCTAAATGTAATGAGGAAGATCATACAATGTTAAATGTCTAAGAAGTGCTGTACCTCAGTAAGGTTGTGTCTGCATCTCTGCAGGGCTCTAAACTTCGGGGGCATTGGAGTGGTAATGGGGCATGAGCTCACGCATGCCTTCGACGACCAGGGTGAGTCTGCAGCCTCTCCTGATCTGGCTGTCCTCGGTCACTTGCGTACCCTCCTGGTTTCACGGAGATGCTTCTGCTTGGAGTGTGCCAGCAGGAACAACGTACCCTGAGAGATGCATTGACATGTGGAGCAGAACTGCAACAGTACTTTGTCTGTTGTGTCACTCCAGGGTTCTTACTGCAGTGTCAGTATTATTGCCAAAAGAAATACAATCAATTTTTAACAGCCAGCCTTAAAACGGTGGAGCTCCTGCAGTGTCCACACTCATGTGATGCTTTTTACTCAAGTGTGTAAAATATGGCTTTTGTTCACCCGACAAGTTTTTATTGAAAATGCAACAAATAAGCTCAGTATTATGAGTATCCCTTTAATCTTTGGGATCCGTAAAGTTACGTTCATCTCTTTGTGCTTGTCGGATTGTGATGGCAGAGCTCAAGGTATACAATTAGAGCAAATGGCACAGATGTAAATACTGCAGGATCTGTTTCATGTCGTATCTGTACAGGATAAAAGAAGAAGTCATTTCTCAAACAGGGCACTTTGTGGTAACCACGGGATATTTGAGATTGAGAAACAAAGGCCACATGTGTAAAATTAATAGAAATAAAAATACATTGGACATATGAACAAATAAAATTGATGTGTCTTTAGCTCTTGGTTGCTGGTAGCTTACCAATGTAAGGATATGCACCACTTTTTTGTGTCTGCTTGTTTTCTGGGGTTCTAGTTTCATTGTCCTATGTTTCAGTGTTGGTTATGGCTGCCTCATACATCTCCATTAGAACTTGTCGTAAGAAACTCAACACTGAGAGCTGGGGCTTTTTAGGGGGGAGACAGGCAGTTACAAACATTATTAGGTGAAGATCTTAACCTGGCTTTTAAATATTTTTAAAAAGGGGTTGCATTTCAATACCTGGTGGTATTAGGGAAGGGGGACTGACCCACGCACCTCTGCTCCTAACAGGAAGGGAGTATGACAAGGATGGGAATCTGCGCCCCTGGTGGCAGAACTCCTCGGTGGAAGCCTTCAAGAACCGGACCGAGTGCATGGTGGAGCAGTATCTCCAGTACACCATCAATGGGGAGCATGTTAATGGGAAACAGACACTGGGAGAGAACATCGCTGACAATGGGGGACTGAAAGCTGCATATCACGTAGGTTCTCTCTGTTACTGACATATAAATATATCAAGAGAAAGACTGACTAGCTGCCTGGATTCTGTTCAACTTGTAAACGTCGGCTTTCTGTTTTGACTCGCCCCAGATTTATGAAAGATGAGTGTTTAAAAAACATTTTGTGTATATATCACAAAATATTTCGTAAATAATATAAATTATACATAGTTTATGACATGTTCAGGTTGTAAGTACAGAACTGATGAAACTGGAGGATGTTGAGATACAGTCTTGAATCTGGTCACCTGACCCTAACCCTTATGTCCTGGCCAAATTTCCCCCTGGCCATTACCAGTCATGGCTGCCTAATAATCCTCATCTATGAGCTGGCTTCATCATTCCGTTCTCCTCCCCACTGGTAGCTAGCTGTGGTGAGTATACAGGTACTTTGGCAGGTGGGGGTTACTTATTTGTGGTGATGGAGGGGAGTCCCCATTACCTGTAAAGCACTATCTACCCGTTTACCTGTTGAGCGGATTGTCCAGGAAAGCACTATATAAGTGTCAGGAACTATTAAAATCGTGCTCTCAGGGTGTTACAAACATTGTCACCTTGACTTTTTGAAGTTACACACACTTCTCAAGTCCCTGTGTCTGTGCTGCAGGCCTACAAGTCCTGGGTCCAGAGAAACGGTGAGGAGAAGCGGCTGCCGGCAGTGGACCTGACGAATGACCAGCTCTTCTTTGTGGGATTTGCTCAGGTGAAACAGCAGAGGGCAGCACTAAGCAGCTCAGCATTGTGGCAAAAGTTCATACTAGTATTGTAATCAGTGAAATAGTCAGACACATCACTTTAGCTATAAAAAAGTGTCTTGTTCATTTTTCTCTGTACTGTTCTGTATAACTGTTATTACTGTTGTAATAGTAACTATTTTGTATACTATTCTGTATTCTGTATAAGAGTACAAGCAATCCAGAACATGTACTGTAAACTCTAGTAATTTGAAGTCAACAGTGCTAACTTGTACCCCGAGACCCTGGATCTTGTACTCTGCTTCTCTTTCCCATTCCCATTCTTTTTTCTCCTTATTTCTTCATCTCCTACGCAGTCTCAATCCCCTTTTCCAAAGCTTCGTCTATACTAATTTATTCTTTATCACATTCTTCTTCCTCTCTCTCTCAGGTGTGGTGCTCAGTACGGACCCCAGAGAGTGCCCACGAAGGCCTGATGACAGACCCCCACAGTCCCCCCAAGTATCGTGTCATCGGCACACTCTCCAATTCGAGAGACTTTGCGGAGCATTTCGGCTGCCCAAGGGGGTCGCCCATGAACCCGGGGCGGCGCTGCGAAGTGTGGTAGGGCGAGAATCAGGCAAGAGGAAGAAAAGGGGATCCCTCCAGGCACTGGACCTTTTATTCATATTTTATTTTTTTGTAGAAGAAGAATAAAGAAAACAATGCTGGAATCTTAAATGGTTGGCAGAGAACGAGAGACAAACAGAGACGGAGAGGGGAATTGTCTGTCTCGATATTTATGCCATGACACTGCAGCGGTGTCGTTACCTCCCTGTGTTATTGCTGTTTCACTCTTCTCTTGTTTTGACGGATTGTTGACGCACCCCACCCCTCATTAGTTCAGATTGACGGCTGATTTATTTATTTATGCTCCTCTGATGTCCGGAGAGGCCCACAGCATAATTGGACTAAACGCCTTGTCGGATGAGTACTGCCCTCCTCCTTGCTTTCCTGTTTTTTTTCTTTGCTGTAGCCACGCACCCTTTTCCCTAGACGCCTGTGACGAGAGTGGGTGGGAGGGATGGAGTATTGCAGCAGTACCGAAAATGCCGGGCTTTACCTGGAGAGGGAATAGCCTGTCGAACCACGGTCATGCATTCCTTGTCCCTGCGTGTTTCTTTTCCAGATGTGGATCGTGTTCAAAGTTAAAATGAGACCCTTGCTTTAACTGCTTTTTGCCAAAGAGTAGCTGTGTGTTTATATCAGATGACATCGAAGACTAAGAGCAGCACAAATAGAAAAGGTACTTCCTCAGAATCCTACAGAATCATGACACGGGCAGACACACTGGGATGTCAGTAGTGGCATTTTTATCAATGAATTTATCCGCTAATAAACACTGCTTGTAAAAGTGTCCTTTTTTTGTGATAGAGCTTGTGCGAATACCCAATCCAATGGTATTCCGATACAGGGCCTTCCAGTCTACTCCAGTGCCAGTCTCTGGTACAGCTAGTTGCTTAGTTATGTAAAAGATTTAATTTGCTAATTAAACAAAATTGTACACAAATTTTGGATTGGAGCAGATTGGAAAGTTTAGTATCTAGGAAGAGCTGGGTTAACCTTTTCAAGGGTTTTAGTCTAGGTCAGGGGTGCCCAATCCTTTTTAATGTAACTTTTTCATCTGCCAGTCCAACCAGTGTGAATTTGAAGCTCTGATATAGGAAAAACCAGACTGTGGGCACATCAGTACAATAGCGATACCCATCACTAACATGATAAATAAAGCAAGTGACTCATGCTGAACAAGTAATGTTCCCCATTTTAGAAAAAAGAATATCCTACCTTAATGTGAGCGTTGGCACTGAGAAGCTTACTTGAGAACACTTCTAATTTTTTTGAACGTGTTGACACTGCTGTTCATGTTGATGACTTTTTGATTTTGTCCCTGCAGCTCGACATTGAGCTCATTTAGCAGTTCAGTCAAGTCTGTGAGGAATGCTAAATCCAGAAGCCGCTGATCATCCTTTAATTGGGCATATTCACCATGTTAAGACGACTTGAGAAACTCTTTGGTTTCAGGCAACAGCTGTCTGAAACTTGCCAAAAATGTTTGTTTTTGACATCTCCAAACAGCAAGTCGGCAGCCTTTTTTATTGCTTCTCGATCCCTGAGTGGCTTTTTGTGTTTAGTCAGGACTTGGCTCACACGGAATGATGCGATGATTGCTGCTTTCCCTCTTGTTTTAGGCCTCGTGAAAACCTGACTGCGGCTAGTTGAAATTTTAATTTTTCCACTTTTCCTTTCCGTAATTTACTTTTAGCGGGAAAGTCCACATCATACGTTTTGTGTGCAGTTTTGAAATGTTGGTCTCTCTTTCCCTTTTTCACGTAGACGCTAGCTTTGCAGATTTGAAGGCGAAAGTATAAAAAAATAATCATGCTCCCATTCCTTGTGGTAACAGTAAGTTTTCGGTCTCTTTGCTTCATCGTTTTCACTCAAACACTACAACTATCAAATAGGCAATCAAACTTATCAAACTGTTGGCGAATTTGTCACTGCCAGTCTGTTTCGCTCCACTATGCGCTGTAGCGAATGTGGGGTTCGTGCGGCAATAACCAAGAGAATGTTCTTGGGCAGCCCACACAACACTCTATTTACGGAGCTCCTGTAGCCTTTTTTTCAGTGTCAGCCAGCACTCAGGGAAGAGACTTTTACCACCCAATCGACAAGGGTTAAACATACACAAGGGCAGTAAAACATATGACATTACATGCACAGATCTGAATGAATTTTTAGGCTATTGAAAAAAGTAGTCAAATAGCCCATTTATTTTTTGCCAAACATTCTTGCGGTCGACTGACAAGCACTCTGGGATCGACTGGTTGGGCACCCCTGGTCTAGGTTTTCCTTCAGCATTTGATTTGTATTCTGTTTTTAGGACTTTCTTGGCATATTCAGGACTCTCTTAATTCAACTACTATTATCCTAAGCAAAAAGTTATTTGTTATTTGGAAACATAAAAACAACAAGCTGAGCCGGGAGATATAGACAAAACCATGTATCATACAGCTCTTTCTTGGTTCCTTTGCTAAATTCTTTGACTACAAAACAGTTAAGACGTGCAGTTCATTGTGAAAGCTCACACCGTTTGCCTTTGGACGACACATCAGGTGTTTTTGTTTGAGTGTCATGTACAGGATCTTGAAATCTTTTGACACAAAGATAAAAGCACTTCACAGCACCAGGTACAATGCAGAGCTGACTGCAATACCTGAGCCTCGTACATGATGTACAGTAGGTTGTATTTTAGAAGGTGTAGAAGATGATGAATATTGATCCTCTGGGCGAGGAATTCACACTGGAAAACATGAAAAGTTCAATCGATGCTTTAGGGATTTCCACTGTCATTTTCACATGGCAGAGTGCCATGTCTAATCAGCTTATTAATCATTGCAGCTACTTCTTCACCTGATCTATTTAAAATTACGTGCTGGAGAGCTGAAGGGTGTGATCAGTCAGCTGCTCCAAGATACTGAGCAGGATTAGTCGGGATTAGTCACTGAGGCCTCTCTCAGCTCTGTTAAAGGGTAACTCCTGCAGTTTTCTGGGCTCCTTAAATCTTACCGTAATGTTGATCGATGTGAATCTTCCTGTCGGTCACCGTGCAGCTTTGACGAATGACTCGAGGTGTGGGTGATGTGAGAGATACCTGAAGAAGGTCAGTTCTCAATTGGGTGGCTGCGTAATATACAGGTGATAATTCTGGAATTTTAGAAACAAAGTGGATTTGAATACCATTCTCTATGTTGTCTTTCCTTTGTTCTCATTTTCCAGTTCTGGTCCATGTGCTATTCTTAGAGAACAAGGCAATCCAATTGGTCTTTCCAGTAGTTTCCCCCCTTTGAAACTAAACGTTTGTGCTTGTAATTAATTTTTCCATGGTTTACTGCCCTGCTCCATGCCGGAAGACATCTTTGCTTAGCAGGGGATTCCTGTCTGGTCTGGTCCACAGTAGGGTTAAAGTGGGACTAGGCTTGGGGGGATTAGGGAAAGGAAAGCAAGATCGAGCCTTAAAATATTTGTATGTGTGCACAAAATGGAAACTTAAAGTATTGATGCCTTTAAATAAGACAGCTTGTGCCATTAACTGGAGATAACGTGCCAGGTTTCCTACAAAGGGCTCTGGTCACCCCAAGACGTCCTGACCGGGCGTCACATGTCTTTATATTCCACACTGGAGTCACATATTCACCATCTGGTTTATTAAAGTAGTCTGAACGGACCAGCTTCAAGACAAAATGGGCCAATTCCAACATTTTTATGGGAAATAACTGCATCTTGCTTAGTTTAAATGCAGTCTTACCTAGGTAGACTACACATGATGGTGTAAAATCAAAGTTGTTTAGGATTGTTTAAAAAGACCATAACAGGTACGTCAGTATTCATAGTAATATGTTATTAGATGCTAGGGTTAGATTCTTGTGTACTATACAGAGGTCTACCCCAAAGTGTGAGAGACCCTCCTTATTTGGAGTGGAGACCAAGTCAATTATTTTTGTTATCAGCGGAGTACTGTTCCTGCAGACTGACTGACTGTTGAAGCTGTGGGACAGAGAGAGGCACCACAGCTCCACTCCACAAGTAGCAGCTGAGGAAGCAGAAATGGGCAATGGCCAATGTTATTACCCAAGTGCTGGAAAACAGTACCTTGAGACCTTGTGATCACACTGCAGTTACCTGGCAGGTTTGGGACTGTGGTGTTGAAACCACTTTCTGTCCCGTCGGAAAATATATCTGTGGCCACTTCAGTGTTGATTTTCACCTTACATGTTTTTTGTTGGTATCACATATTGGTTTAAAGCCTTATTTAATTTAATGGGACTAATTATTACTGTTGTATGTGATTCTTTTATTTTATACTATCGATGTTCATTTTTGATAGATTGTTAAGATGACCTGCAGTATTTAATTTTTTTGGTTTATTTCGTGAAGCAAGAAGTTAGCTGGGATGAGCCACGTTTGGCATTGAAGGAGAAGGAGAAGCATTTGCATTCTGCTGTAGTACAGGACTGTAACAAAAGAAGAGAAATAAAAGCTGTATTTAAGACATGAATGCTGCAGTGATTTAACATCCTGTTCATCTCCCCCTGTTGTCCTTCCACTTTTTTTTTAAAGCCACATCCAGCTCACAAATCCTAGAAAGGTAGTGTAACATCAGTGTACAACATAGACTAGAGATGTTATACACAACAGAACCAAGAGGGCTGCCTCACGTCTGCTCTTTTAGCACACAACATGAAAGAGGAAACTGAAAGCTGTGTTCACATTTCCTATTCTTATTTCGTCACGTCTCAGGAGCTCAGCAAGGGTGAATCTTTGCTGGGCAGAAAAACAGGAAACCTTCAATGAAAAATAGGTTGTTGTTGTTCTAAGTGTTGGTGGTGGACTAATAGTTGGTACTCTTCCCTATGGAACACAATTTCCAAATCAATGTCCCAGTATGGTGATCAGTGACATTGCAACCTAAAGGATGCCACATTAAACCAGATCCCTGGCCACCCAGTCATGAAAGGTCCCCGCACACTGATTGTTAGAAAGGGTGTTAAAACTGACCTACTTATTTCCATACTGGGCTTGTATACTCTGGCATCTCAGAAATTCTTACTTAATTCTATTGCTATAGCACTTTCTTAACTCTCCACCTGAGCTCCTGTGTGGAGCTGTATATTTAAAACACTTTGGGATCCTCTGGGATGAAGAGCGCTGAAAGAATTCAAATTTTCCTGTCACATTTGTCTTGATGTTTCTTTTCTCACTCGGAACAAGTAAGCATGACAATAGCTGTAAAATGGTTATCACACTGTGGTACACACTGGCTTGTGTTTATATTCATGCCCTAAGGATAAATTCTATCTTGTAATAATAATGAAGATAATCTGCCAGCAATCAACAGAGTGTGGATAAGAGCAGAAGTTTCAAACTTCATGGCTATTTCAGGGGCTTCCAGACCTGGACACCAGAGGACAGATATGTGGAGGACTTCTGTCTCTCTGTAAATCATCAAAGGCTGTGGAGAAAGTATAAAATTTAAGAATTTAGCTCTTCTTCCAACTTCCCAGCTTTGCTGGATTCCGAATATGTAGGGTCTAGGGTTTACATTATTAAGGAAATTGTTTCTTTTGACTATCATCCAAAAAGTTTTTTATAACTTTTGCAAGAGCAGTTTTGGGATTTTTTTCATTGTCTGCAAGTCGTAAAGGGGAGAAACAAACTAGCACATATTCACAGCTGGGCCATGTCAAGTTGTACTGCATTGTCAGTGTGTTCTCTCACTGTGGAAGGATGGCAGCTGTTTCATCCAAGAATTTCAACCATCTTTCTTCAGTAAGGTGTTTTCAGCATAAAAATGCAACAGAACAGGTATGGTGCAAGAGCTCGTGTTCCAAACAAAGTACAGAGTTATGCTTTTGGACCAGCAAAAGAATGTAAATGTAATTTTTCAGTTTCTAAAACTAGATTCACTGTCACGAAACAGTAAAATGGTTTACATCTATGCTTGCATTTATTCTCCAGCTTTCAGCCCTGATTTGAGAAAGAATTACTAAGGTGGCACAATTAGTAATTAGCAAATTACATTTATTTATTACATTTATTTAATTAGCAAATTAAATAAGAATATACAGTATGCCAACACATATTTGTTTGCCATCACTTGACGATAAACCAGCATCATGTTATCTTTCATCAAGAAATGTCTTTTTTGAAAGTGAAAAAATAGCCAGATTCTCTGGAATCCCTTCAGTAATTGCTGGATGAGATCCTACCCATTAGAACCAGCAACAGAATAGGCCAAATGGGCTCCTCTTTTTCATACCCTTTCTTATTCAGGTAAATTAACAGCAGCAAGCACATGATGCTAAAATAGTCCCCAATCAATTTTAACTTACAGTAACTGTTCCATTTATCCTTAATTCATACTAAAAAGAAATCCCATGCTGTGGTCATCTCAGCAGTTGAAAATTAGGTTTCTGTCTTCTAAACCCCTTATCGAACTGGGGCTCTTTCTTCCAAACGCTTGTTACTATAAAATAAACAAAATGGTTACATGTGCTGCAAAAGTTCACACACACAAATATATCTGATATATATTTATATCTGATATAAACATATCAGATTAGTATGCAAAAATGTACCAATTAACAAAAGCATGTAAAAAAATGTGGTTTTCACATCTGTGGAACCACATGAATGCAGAGAATGAGGACATCACTATCATCATTTTTACATCTGCAAGTTGGAAATATGTATTTTTGGACAGTAGTGTTGAGTATTCAGCTGGACAGGAGTTTCAAACCATCATCTACATCCCCACACCTCTTAGCCACATATACCGTAGTCCAGTACTGTTAAACTTCCTCTTTCCTTGGGCAGATCACTAAACCACACACACAGAATATGCTGAAAGGCTCTGCTTTTCAGCTATTACTTTAATACAAAATTATTGTACACTGAACAAAGTACAAAATATTACCATGGTCAATCACTCACACTTTCAACCATCATCAGTCCTTCAGATTTAACATACTGAATTTCTTAAGTACAGTTTTATTACACTACTAAAATGTACAGTACATATCTACAACAAATACATGAAAGCAACAAAATACTAACTCAAAGCTTAGTATTTTGAATGCATAATCAGAAATAGCTTGGTTACATTACAGTAGTTGTGGTCCAGTGGTTGAAGCAAAAGCTTTGGAACTGTTCCAACCTCTGCTGTGTCACAAATCCACTGTGCATCAGCCTGAGCTTCCTTCTGCTTTGTCTTTCAGATGAGCGGGCAGTCTTATCATTAATATCCACTGCTGCTTGATGCATAGTTCACTCCTGGCAGCTTTGGGTCTCCTGTGCAGAGTGGGTGTATCAAGCAGTGTCAAATGCCTACCACAGGTTCAGTGAAGTTTTTAGAACCACAAGACAAGGACAGGGGGATAAAGCATTAAGCCTACAGAGGACCTTAAACATCCTGTTGCAAGGTGCTTGAAGGAGAAAAGTCATTCTGCCACAATACCAACACTAGTTGGCAGCAACTTTACTACTAGAGATAGTAATGCCATTTTACTAGTACTTGAAAAGGAAGTATGCTGAATAGCTTACCTGCATACATTGTTTCTTAGTGCCTAAAGTAAAGAATGTATACCATTTTAATAAGAAAAACTTTTTTTCCCAGAAGTCCTGTTTTATGGCTTTTATACATTTTTGAATGGTTAGAATACCATCTATCTCTTTTCTAATTAACTCAATTTTTGTTTGCTTGCAGTACAAACTAAACACAAGAAACCATTTATAAAAATTATCATAATTATTTTTATAGAGTTGGATAAAGTGTGGATTTTGCGATTTTGTTGGTGTACAAAGGCTTGCTATTTGTCACACAATAATTATTTTGTTAAGTTTGTTGTTCTCTTCTGCTGTCTGCATTCGGGGCTGTTGAGTCTTTTTCTCTCTTGTTCCTTTACACCTGAGGTTCATTGTGCTGCTCTCCTGGGTGATAAAAGCCTGTTGAGCCCAATGGACCTGTTCATAAAATAAAACAAAATTTACAAGGATGTACTATCAAAGCTCATTGATCGGAGGCACACTGACCTTATCTCCATATAAACCTGAACACTTTTATTGATTTTGCTAGATTTGCAAATTCATTTAAAATTCACCTCACATAGATCTGATCTAGTTTAGGACTGTCCAGCCCTGGTCCTGGAAGGGGTGGTGGGTGTCTGCATGATTTCTAGATCTCTTCAAAGCGGTAACACTGAAGAGCTAGGAGAAGCTGTTAAAGTCACTAAATTAAGTGGAACTTAGCAAATTGAGGTCAGTGATTGGTGATCTGGAATGAAAATCTATAAACGCAATGACCGGCACCAGTAGAGGTGAACTCCAGTTCTTCAAGGCCAAAATTCTGCCTGTTTTGTAAGCCTCTTTAAAACATCAACAACTTATGACCTATGGAAAGCATTAAATTAGTCCAATTAAGATAATGACTATCTCAATTAAGTTATTTAGAGCAGAAGTGGAATGAAAACTCAGGCACTGCAGCCCTCCAAGACTGGAATTGTACACCACTGGTGTAGTAAGTTCAGACATGTGTGGTCAGATCGCACATGTCTTTCAATCTGCTGACAACTTCAGCATAGTACGTGAATGCTTGGTCTGTGCCTTTTAAGTTATAAACTGCCTTGGGGTGACTATAGTCACCCAGTCTGATAATGCTTTAGGATGATAATAATGCCTACTGTCAACAAAATGCATAATTAAGGAATGTATTTCTCGAGACAATCTAATGCTTTTGCTAGGCTTTCCATTTACAAATAGCAGCGAGAGACACTTCTTAGGAAAGCAATTAGTACAGATGCTAATACTGGAGTGTTATGAGGCCAAGCAAGAGTCAGGAGAAAATAAATGGCTAATAAGAGTGTATCAAGTGGTGGACCTCAAGTGTTTGACTGGGACAGCCACTGTGAAGGAGGAGTACTGCTACTGTGAAGGAGGAGAAAGGGTGAATGAATACAGAAGAAGCAAGACAGCGATAAACTGAACTGACAGGCAGAGAGGTAGTTTCGCAGCCCTGGTAGAGATTCATGATACCTGATCAGGTTCTAAAAGTATATGGAGTAATGCTTACAGTTATGATTATTTCCTGGTTATATTTGTCTCCAATATAATCAAGTCAATTGTCACAGAAAGAAACATATTTTGAGGCATTTGTCCAAGTCAGAACATTATTCCCCCCCATTCTTGTCTCAATTACTAGAAGCACACAGACCAGAAGGAGTTTGAAAGCGGTCTGGCTTTTAACTATTGGAACTAAAAATGCTCTGCGCATCAACACCAGTTTCTCCAAAGTCAGGTCCTGCAGCCATTCCAAATTTTGAGCTTGTGCTTACATTCCAACAACATTGTGAAATCAGAGGGACCAACCCACTTATGACTCACTCTTTAAAATTCTCTATTTTCTTGACAGAGTGTTGCAAAATTTTCAGATTGAAAACTATTCCTATCAAGATCTTTACATTGATAAATCAATGGATTCTATTTGAGGTGGACGGTTTTTCCATCACTACGTTCCAAGCAAGAATAAAATTTGGAATCAAGAGTTTGTCTGCTTCTAATTATACCTGTATATTCTATACAGTAGCTGTGCAATAGTGCAGCCTACACCTACAGAGGCTTGCTTTCTAGACAAAGGTCATGAGTATATATATACACCGATAATTACTACAGCCCAGCCAGCGGAACAGTACGAATGAAATGCAGAGGAAATCCTCCTCCATTATGACAAATCCAATGCAGAGAATGTAGGCTATCTACTTCTGCAAAAGCAGACCCGACAAACCAGCACTGAACACAAAGATGGACACCAAAAGCTACATAACAGACTGAAGCAATAATAACATTAGGGCTATCACTGTCGTTATAATTAGCATTATTATATGCTATTATCATTACTATAAATCATCATTATTAATGTCATGTAAAATACTGTTGGAGTAAATAAACCGCAAAGTGATGAGATATTTTAAAAAAATCTCATGTTTATTTTTCACATATTTATAAATACCTGGGCTCTATTCACCAAGAGTATTTTTGGAAACAGAATGTGTTTATCTGTTTATGAACAGTTCTTCATTTTTTGAATCCACTATAAAGCATAGTAAAGGCTAACAGTCCTTGTGGATCTGTGTGCATGTGGGGGGGCTAACATTAATTTCTGAATGATATGGTCAGCAAAATAATGCAAACAGCTACTGGCACACAAAAACATGATTTACTCCTTAACGTTGGCAGCCAGGCAGAACTGCATTTTCTTTCAGTAAAGTGTGCATGTTAATTTTTAGGTGGGTAGCTGCGTCAGCATCCGTAGGCTGCAAAGGAACAAGCAATAGGTCTATTCCATGATTCATTCTTAATGTTAATTTTTATTTCAGGGAAGGCCTTAACACTTCATTACTTCATTAACGTGTTAACCAAATATTTGGCTCTCGGGCTTGTCATGTTCTCAGGCTGCATTCTAGCACACTGCAGAGGGAGAATGTACTTGTCTACCCCACAAACCCTGGTGACAGAACCGGATGACACACAGGTAAAACAAGTTTAAATCGCTCTTACCTGGCACATATCTGAGCTGATCCGAACCTGTCAAAAAGATATGCAAATGTTAAAAGATGCAAGTAAATAAGTGAGGCTAAAGAAGTGTATTGCAATTTAGGACTTCTAAGTAACACTTTTATCCTCCAGTACGTTAGGGGTGAATATATCCATCCATGTTCTAACTGCTTTATCCAATTCAGGCTCACAGGGGGGCCGGAGCGTATCCTAGCAAACACCAGGAGCAAGGCAGGGTAAAGACATGCCAGACCATCACAGGGCCACACATGCACCAGGGCCAATTTCCCCAGAATACAATTGACCTTTCATTATGTGTTAGGACTATGGGAGGAAACCACTCAAACAAAAGAAGAACATACAAACTCCACACAGATAGTACTCTAGGTCCAGAATTTAATCCAGTGCCTCGGAGCAGTGATTCAGCAATGCTAAACACTGTGCCACCATGCCATCCACCCCTATATACTGTACAGTGACTTGCAAAATAATTTCCCCGTTTTCCATTGATTGGTTTGTTGATTGCATAGAATTGAACACTGTAAAGAAAAATCAACATCTGTGTATTCAACAAAATGGGATATTAGAAGAAGGATGAATTTTACAAGGTACTATTTGTAAAACACTTTGAATTCCATGGGGATGAAAAGAGATGTGTAAATGCAAGAAATTTACATTACAATTATTAATAAACTACTTATGTGTTTTATATTGTAGTATATAAAATTTAACTTTGATCAGTTACATTGACCACTTTCTGATTCAAAGCAAAATGCATTAATCCACCCGTGATCAATAAGATGCTTATCCACGTGAGGGCTCTGGCCAGTTGGAGCATAATCCAGAAGTACATGGATGGACAGGACTCCAACCTGTTGCAAGGCCACAATGAAAGGAAAAATGTTGAAAAGCCAAACAACTAGAGACAAGCTGAGAGCCCTGGAACTGTGAGGCAGCTCTTCAAGCATGGGATGTGTCTGCAGGGGGCTGTACTTAACACTTCCCAGATTCTGCCCCAAAGCACTGCCCTTTGAAGAATTCTACCAAAAGCACCTGACTTGAGGAGACAGATCTCTGGAATTTCTTAATACTGTAATTCTCTCTCCTCTTGGTGTCTTTCTCACTCACCTTGTGTTCTTGTCTTCACAACACTGAGATAGTACAGTCCGGCACAAACCAGCACAGACAGTGCAAGGATTGTGAACAAAAATGCAAAAAAGGCTGGAATGAACAACATAAATTAATTAGTTTGCACAGTCTTCAGATATAAATGTATTATGTATTATGATATAAATATCATAATACAATGAGGACTGTAATTATTAGCATTACAGTCTCACATCAGTGAGATGGTAGGACAGTATATTATATGCACGAATCCTGGCTGTGACTGAGGTCTTCCACCCAGTGCCAGCTAGAGATTTCAAATCCTGACACAGCGGCACAAAGGGCCTTTCTATTACCCTTCACAGACCCTACACCCCACCCCCTCCTCATGTCCTCTCAAAGGGCAGGCGCTGGCCAGGCATGTTTTGTGATCACTTTCGTAATCACTTGTTTTCGGGCTGGCTCCAGCCTGGAATGGATGTATTCTTTGAAGCCGCCCTTAAATCAGAGCTTAAACTGATCATGGGAGATTGCAAACACTGTCATTCCTTAAACGTCACAGCTAAAACGTTAAAAACAAGAAGATTCAATTAAACTATTTTTTTTGCTGAAAAGCCTTACTTTTATTATTCATTTGAGTGATGTACTCATTACCAAGCAACGAGCAATAAACAATAATACTATGCAATAATAACAAGAACTAAAACCATTTCAAGACATGGTATATCATTTCTGTTTGTGCTTAATGGTATTTCAGTAGCTACTGCATCCAATGCTATTAATGCCAAATAAAACACTACTTAAATTAAACAATAAAAAAGTGTTTTCAGATCATCTAGAAAACCTCTTTACATTGCTCTTCAGTTTCAATCATTCTTACCGAGGTGGTGAGCAATGATGTACTCACCAAATTTACTCCGCAGTTTAGGAAAAGTGGGCTCCTGCACGGTTCCATTCACTTGGCAGGCATAGCTATGTCTCTCCCGCTCCTGCTGGCTCACTCTGAGGACCTGCCTCACCTGGAAGCTCCCATCCCCATTGGGTAGCAGCTCTTCCCTACTCTGGCCCTCTGCCAGCACCCCCTGCTGGTCTACCACCCACTGCACCTCCGCTCCCGACGACGAGATCCCCGTCACAAGGCAACAGAACTCCCATGGCTCTCTATCCACCTGGAACACTTCAACGTACACTGCAGACAACAAGCTTCCAGTTAAAAGGCCATCTTGATTCAAACACAGCAGCCACATGGTTGACACTGACTGGGATCTATCAAGAAATGTTCCTATGTTCTAGCACACCAATGTGTGCTCTGCGAAAATAATACAGCATTTACTCATGTCTCTATCATCTGCTCAAAGACAAATCAATTCACACTTATGCACAGCAGCCTGCTGTTGTTCAGCTTCCATATATTATTAAATTATATTACAGCAAACTGTAATCCATATAAACATACTGCAACATCTATTTTAGAACACAAACACCTTTTTAGAAGAAAACTAAGCAAATTTGAGGCCAGACGGAATTCCCAGCCTGAGCTCATTAATCAACACCCAGTATTTGTTAGGGACATGCTTGCTGGGTTTCTGCCTATAATGTGTCAGCCACTCCTTACCTGGCCTTTCCAGAGCTCCTGTCCCGTTGCGAATGAGTGTCTTCAGAACCTGGATGCACTCCTCCTCCAGGTACACCCTGCATTCCTGTGTCCTGGCTGTGTCAGCGTCCCACTTCTGTTTGACGCCGTGTGCCTGCGGGACAGCTGGGATCCAGGTGCCCGTGCCTTGGTCCAGGCTGAGGTAATCCGCTCCGTCATAGCCAAACCGGTCAGACACCCGGACATCCCCATTAGCTTCCAGCTTGCACTCCCGCAGCCGCTGGTACGTGTGTGGCTCTGGAACACACACATGCATATGAACAAACCAAAACTATGTTCCTATTCCATTTCTAATGCTTCATTTGATCTGTACAAACTCTGCAGCCAAAGTTTTGCTTAGGGATTTACCACCACTGCTAATAAGTACAGGGCAGCACGGGCGGTGCAGAGGAGAGCGCTGCTGCCTCACAGCACTGGGATCCTGTGATCAATTCTGGATTTGTTTGCGCATGGATTTCCTCCAGTTTCCTTCCACAGCCTGAAGACATACTGGTAGGCTAATTGGCGTTTGGGAAAATTGACTGTGGCGCAAGTGTGGGATTGTCTGTGTGTGTCCTGTGATGGACTGGTGTCCTGTCCAGGGTGTAGCGTCCCTTGCGCTTGCCGGGATAAGCTCTGCACCCCCTCCCCACCACAACCCTGAATTCTATAAAGCAGTTGGAAAAAAATGGCTGGATGGTAATGAGCAGTAGGTTATTCTTTTTTTACAACTCCCTGCTTACCAGCAGTGGTGTGATTAAAGCTCTGCATCATCAGTAGCATGGTGGATTCAAAAACAATCAACTGCTCTCTGTTCCTCATCCTCTCGGTGTCCCAGAAGGCCGAGTCAAATGCCTCTCTCAGCCATTCCTGGCGCGGGACTATGCTTCCGGTCCGGCTGTCGTAGAAGAGGATGGGGACGTGGTTTAAAGTGAGCACTGCACTGAAGCTGGATCTGTCCACATCTCTGGCCACCCCCGTGTAGAGATACCGCAGAGTGAATGTGCCTAAAAGAAAGAAAAATAGCACTTGAATGTGTTGAGAGGCCACTCAATTGTTTTAACACAGTATTACCCAAGTAAACACCACCAGAAGATGGTGTATCCAAAGCACATTGGACTAAGGAGTCATGACCATGTCACCTGTGTGTCCACTTCATATGATTCAAGACTCCCTTAGTGGTCAGTTAAACACTAATTCTGAGACATATTTTCCAAATGCAACGGGATGTTTCAGGGACACTAGCATACACCCTCATAGTAAAACACTCAGATAGGAGAAACCTTATAGAGTTCGGGTGTGTATCAAAAAAAATATTAATTTTGGGAAGAAATCTTTATTTTATACAGCACCCTTCAAGACACTTTACAATATAACAAGACAGTCAGAGACAGGTGAACAAAATGCAGTAAGTTGAACATTAAAGGCTAGAGTACAAAAAGGCAAGTTTTATGACAGGATTTAAAAATGCTGATTGATGAGCTTGATCCAGTATGGTCTGGGAGATCATTCTGCAGCTTTGGAGCAACAGAACAGAAGGCAGGGTTTCCCTGTGTCTGGATCCTTGATTTGGGAAATGAAACAAGCCCGAGTCCAGAGAGTGCAGATGATGTGTAGTGTGTCGAGAGTTAACAACTCCCTCATGTCGTCAGGACCAAAACCTTCAAGCATTTAAAGGTGAACGGCGGAACTTTGAATTGCAAATTGCTATGACAAATTTCACACTGTTAGAAACAAAGCAATCTAAAGACACTTTACTTCTACTCCACCTAAATCTTTATCAAAGCTAGCAATCATAAGACCATCTCTCTGGACAAGGAACAGCTATAGTCCAGTGTTACAATGGGCTTATCTTTTTAAAAGCTGCTTACATTTTTGAGATTCTTGATTTTCATATCTTTGATCTTGTGTTATTTTTGGCTTTTACTGCGTTTTTATTTTCGAGTTTATTCGAATGTGTGACTTCATTTTAAAGTTATACTTTCAAAATAGTTGGGGGAGTTGTCTTGGTGATTGCTATAAGATGGATCCTCAGAACTTGAAAGTCTTCTCATCCCCAACTCAAATTGAATTTTGTAATTCAGCGGGTTGCATTTCACGGGATGTGGCTTTTAAATCGCTTTTACAGAAATGACTAAGTTAGCCCGATTCGTGCATCGATTAGACAGGGGACTCCAACTCTGGTTCCGCAGATAACCACTCAAACGTTCTAGGTCGCAAGGAATTAAAGTCAATATCTAAATTCCTGGAGCAATTTTATTCTATATTCAGTTCAGCTGGTGAATTGTTTAATTACTTTTAGAGCACATTTGAGACCAAATGCCGGATATTCTTCAGTGCACAAGTGGAAAAGTTATCTTAATTAAACATAGGTCTTTCTTAATTGATTTACAGGGATTTCCCGTTTCTACGAACTGTGGACCTTTTAGACTGGATCTGTACCTTCCAGCACTTATTAGAAAGTGACAAGCAGTCGTTCCAGTTTAGGGAAGACATTACAAACTGCTGTTTTTGTTTTATCCTCAAAGATAGTCGGTTAATAAGGTTGTCAGTTGAATTAATTAAGTAAAATCAACACACTAGCTACAAAAACAATTCAGGCGTCTCTGTTTTTAAATACAGTACACCTGTAGCAGCACGCCGTCCAATACCAATTCCGCCACCTTAACATATTGACGAAATGTGTGTGCGTTAACAGTATTAAAAAGGTTCTGTGTATGCTTTAATCCTACTAGTTAAAAAAAAGGAATTTATGAAAACCTTACCTGCAGTGACAGGAATAGTCAGAGTCTGAAAAAAGATGAAGATGAAAAAAGGTCGCATCGCTGGGAATAATATACAGTATGGATTACATAGAGAGGGGTGTTAAAATCTTCTCAGTGGAGTTCTCAGTGCAAAACGTAACAAACCTTTATTTTTTTACTTTCGTTTTCTGCAAACGAAAGTGCAAAACCTGTAACTTGTCCCGAACTAGGTTAGAAAAACCAATACGCATTAAATTAAGGCAAATAGTTGTGCGTTTTATCCTGCACTGCAATCTCCACAGACCCACACTCAATTCACAGCCCTACAAAAATACACCTAACAGCCGGTTGACGATTATTCTTTTCGAAAACCTAAGTCGTCATTCCATTGGTCGAGCGAGCGACAGTAAACTGAAGCCTTTTAAACTCCAGCTGTTAAAGGGAGAGTCAAGGAAACCACGTGTTTTTTTATCATAATAACATCGAGGTCGCGCCAAGATGACCTGGTCGCAGGAAGAGAAGAAAGACTATCTGTTTATAAGCTCAGGTTTTGTGCTAAACCCGGAAAGATGTCATTTTTACCTTGGATGTGCCAACAACAGGTGTCGTAGGGGTTAAGAGACAGACGTAAACTAGTCAGTGGGGAATTTACCTAAAGACAACATTCCTTCTTTACCTGTAACGAATGACTAAATCCTTAATCTTGTTATTCTGCTGTTTTAATATTATACAGAATCTATAATTATTACCCTAGAATTGTAATACTGTACTGTATGAGCAGACGTGGCAATGAGAATTTTGAGAATGATTGAACCTGTTGGATGAAGATTATATCCACTGTCTGCACTGAAATGTATATTGATTCAGCATATTGATTCGTGTCTAAGGGTCAGTCATCTTATACATCTATTGATAAAGATGGTAACACCTGAAAATTACTGACAACTAAGACAGCAATCTGTTCAGTTAGGAGAACACCTTGAGGGTGGAAGAGAATTTGGATTTTGATCACAGATGATCTTTAATTTACTTTTTTTTCCAAACAAATTAGCTGCTTAATTGATTGAATGGTGATCTAATGGTGGATCAGGGCTCTGCAGGACCAGGACACGAGACACCCTCCATAAGGAGATGTATATGCAGATCCAAGGGATTTTTAAAATACTTACCAGTTTTACATCTCACATACATGTATGTCTGTCACTTAAACTGACATGGATTTAGAATACAAAAAGCTGTTTATTCATGAGGAATCCAGTTCATAGGAATCATATACTTTGCACATTCTCACTATTTGTATAGTACTCATACAAATAGTACTATAGTACTCATATGTGTATTTAATTATAAATATATTCACTATGCAAATTGATAACTAATTTTTGTTCTCGTTTTTCTGACCGATTGTGTGCTTGGGTTAATTTATTGAACTTAACATGTAGGGAACTGAAGCTTTTTTGCCTGGAGAGGAGAAGATGATGGAGAGACTTGATTCACGTTTCCAAAATCCCCAAAATAGAGTCATCGAGTCTACTCAGGGACCAGCTTCAGAATCAGCAGTAACACAAGGGCCTAAGGGACGGAAAACTGTTTCACACAGAGTTGACAAGTTGACTTTCTGGGATCCTAGAAAATCTCACCTATTTTCTGGGAAGGTTAATAAAACAATTACACAGCCAAAGTAAATGAACAAGTTATAGGTTTATTCCATGCTGAAAAAAAGAAGAAAGAGAACACAACATTTCGGCCGTGGAGCCTTCTTCAGCCTTCTCATACCTGAAGAAGGCTCCACGGCCGAAACGTTGTGTTCTCTTTCTTCTTTTTTTCAGCATGGAATAAACCTATAACTTGTTCCTTTGCAGCCTACGCATGCTGACGCAGCTACCCACCCAAAGTAAATGAATGCTATTTTAGATGTTAAATGTTAAAGGCAGATCACCAACAGTGAGACAAGCATCTCTGTCTCCAGTTCTTGTGTGTAATTACCACAGAGATTAAAATGATATTCGTAAGCACTGGTGCCGTGGACAATTAGCAACTCTCTTCTAACAAAAGGTGGCCCTTTGATTACAGTTAACACACAGAACAGATGGTCACACCCTGAAATCCACAGATAACTCAAGAACTGTCTTTTGAAAGGACAGTGTTCATGGGCTCCTTCACCCACTCTGCTGAATCAAGAAGCCTCTGTCAATAAGACAAGAAAAGGGATATTTATTAATTATTAAATTAGCTTTTTTTGTTTCTTTATAGTAGGATTTTATGTTTGAGAAGTTACATAGACAGGTCATTTTTCTTGAACTTTAACTGTGACTTCAATACTGTTATATATTACTCTGTGCTCACAAACAATAGGCGATTGTCTCACATCAGGTGGAGTTGTCCTTCTCCTTATCTCCTGGAACAGTGGAGGATTCTGAATTTCGTAGGAAAATAAGACAAAAGAAATTAAGCTAGTGCAGTGAGCAAGGTCAAATAATGTGTACTATTTATGTGAAATTGATCTGAAACAATGTTACCACAACTGCAATTTTCAAAAATTTAAATTGACAATTTAAACAAAAATTCCAGATATCACTTTCGATTTAGCACTTTCTTTTTTGATAATGAATGGGAGTTTTAATTGCCAGAAATGGCTATAGAAACAATGTCATATTTGTTTGAATGATTGATTGTTAATTTGAATAATGTTTTAATGGTATGGACAAAACATTGTAGGGATCTCTCCTGCACTGGTGTCTAACAGAGTTGTTTGTTTTTACTTTTGCTTCTTGGTTGTTGATGTTTTACCAAATAATAGATTAAGGTTTTTGTTTTTCTAATTAAGTGACCACAGGAAATGTTTACACTCTGGTATCTTGCATTCTGTTCTGTTGTTAACAAACTGAAATGGAAACTTCTTGTCTTGCTCCACCTCAGTATGAAGAGCTGTACACCACACACTCTGCCATTTGGAAACAAGACTGCCCTTACTGTGAGAGGAGACACACAGGACACAACAGGAAAATAAAATAATTTTTACTAGTTTCGCTGCAAGTGACATTAAATTACATATTTCACGATTTCTGAATAATGCATGTGTGAATGTGTGTACATTCTTAGCCTCCGGCATACATCCAGTATACTGCTCAGGAATTAATTTATTAATTAACTGGATCTGGGTAGGCTTAAGACAACCACCACCAACGTGCCGCCCCACCTGGTTGTTGCGACGGCAGCCATAGTGCGCCAGTACGCTCACTACACATCAGCTGTCAGTGGGGAGGAGAACAGAGTTATGAGGTCATAATTGGTAAGGGCCAATGGGAAATTTGGCCAGGATGCCGGGGTAATGCTCTTACTGTTTTCGAGGAATGCCCTGGGATTTTTAATAACCACAAAGAGTCAGGACATCGGTTACATGTCTCATCCGTAGGACAGCGCCTATTTACAGTACCCGTCACTATACTGGGGCATTAGGACCCACACAAACTGCATGGTAAGCGCCCCCTACTGGTCCCACTAACACTTCTTCTAGTATGTTACTTGGGGAATACAATAGTTAAAAGGCAACCTCCAACAGGCAGTTAAGGATTCAATTGTGTAACTGAGAGCTGGATTGGAATAAAAACCAGGAGGTGTGTGAGCCTCCGGGATTGAAGACCTCTGTCTGCTATGAGTCACCAAAAAAACCCTGTTTTTTTAAACATTCAAATACATAGAAAAAAAATCCTAAGCAATTAATCCATTAAGGGAGTATTTTTTCAGTTTTAAAGCAGCTCTAGTCCTCAATGGCTGATGTTCTAAACAATCTCAAAATGACTCAGTTAATTACTTAATATAGCAGCTCACTTGTTCAATTGATCTCACTGGAATTGTTCCAAGTCTTTAGAAACTAGTTTAATGGCTCCTTACAAAACCTGTTGAAAAGCACTGCAGGACCAGGATTGGTGGTCAAAGTGACTTGCTCACGACAAGCAGCGTCTTAGTCCCCTAGACCACAGAACTGGCATACACGCACACTGACACGCTCTGTCACTGGGGGTGTGCTCATCTGATCTGCATGAAACAAGGAAGGGAATGGAAATACGTTTTACAGCCTACTCCCAACATTACAACACAATGACAGACAAAATCTGACCAACCAAGATGTCAGTGCAACAGTGACACAATAAGATAAGGGAGAAGTTAGTTATGATACATTGTTTGAAAGAGATATTGCAGGGTGCCCAAAGATTTCCTGTGTCTATTAGTATTACACCGGGGGGCAGAGAGGTGTCTCCCAGTGGGAGAACTGTGAGCTTGCAGTGGAGGGGCTGAGGGACTCTATCCAGAATACACTTTGCTTTCTTTGCCACCCCTTCGTTTGTAGAAGATATTTTAGACAATTTGCCCCAATTATTTTGCTACTTATTTTGACTAATTTTCACAATCACTGGCACCAATAAGACAGTACGTTAAGACACTTTCAATTAAAGACATGCAGAAAAGTTTTAGGATAGTTTTATTAACCTTGTGACTAGCTTTTTTCCCTTAGTGTCACATCATTTGTCCCACCTCAGGTTTGTGTCTATGACCAATCCCAAGTACTTATAGTCATTGACAATATCTACAGTCTGACTATTAATTACAGTAGGTTGGAGAGGTGTTGCATTTTTCCTAAAATCAATGACCAGCTCCTTTTTAAAAAAAAAATAACTGCAAAGAGAATTCATCACACCATTTAGCAAAATCATTTAGAATGGGACCAGGATGTTTTTCTGGGTCCTTTAATAAGCTGACCATAGCTGAGTCATCACCAAACTCAATGAGATGTCTTTTTGTGTTTGCTTTTACAATCATTAGTGTACAAAATGTACAGTAAGGGGGACAAAATACAGTCCTATCGTGATCCAGTGGAAGTATAGCGAATATCAGATTACCTGTTCCATCGTTTGTCCTCTTGAATTCTATTTGTTAAAAACAAATTTAGACCCATGTCATTATGATATTCTTTAGCTTCAAGTTCTCTGAGAGTTTCTGTGCAAGCAACAATGGTTGTATTGTGTTAAAAGCAGGGGAAAAGTCAACAAATAATATCCTTACAAATGACCTTGCTTGATCAAGATGCTGATAGACCAGATTTAACACAATTCAGCACAGTCCATCATATATGACTCTATCCTTCCAAGCAATCAAAGACCTGAGTTTGTGGCCAGAGCACACAATCATCTATTATACAGTATCTCAATCGGACATAAACCACACTACACCTCAGAGTCTATTTCAATTTGAACAACAGGTGCATTATTGTGGAAGAAATGAACTCAAGGAATGGGTTCAAAGTCCTTTGCAAGCCAACGTTGCTTCACTGTGCCAGCCCTATAAATGATAAACATTTACAGAAGAGCTTATTAAAAATTACCAGTTAGACACCTTCAAATGAAAAAGTCATTCAGCCCTGGTTTTTGTCTCTAACGGATGTGAAGAGCTGAATCTGCCTGCTCTTGCACGCTGTGGTTTGTGCTGTCTTGTGTCAAGATGACCTCCATCTCTTTCTAGTTTAAAATACTGTACATTTCTTTACTCACCAGCACCACCCAATACACTCTCACAGGTCCTACTGTATTTATAGCCGAGCTCTTATCTGTTACTAAACTGCAAGCACAACTCTTCCTCCTCTTGTTTCATTCATTGGTTAAAGCCAAATTCAGGAACTTTTAATTTGGGTGAACAACATTGCTAGACTAATCAGACCAGTTTAGTTTTTACATATATTCAAAAAAATATTAAAAAGAAATAACCTCACATTGTAAGCTGATTTTACATTTATTATAATAAGAAGGGACCTTTTACACTGGTTGCCACAGCTGTTTAGATCAATTCAAAATGTGAAATTACAAACTCTGAAGACAAAGACAAGTGGTCAGCAACTGGCCCTGAGGACAGGAGGCAGCGAGAGATCCTGTCAAACACTCGGCTTTCCGGGATCTGATTCTAACCTTCAAACCACTACTGCGGTTTCCTTGTTCCCAAACGTCTCTCTCGGGCTGAGAGCTGTCCCTCCCCTCACCTGCGCAGCCCTCAGTTGTCTCCACAGCCTGAACAGGCCAGGTGAGTGTGGCGCAAGTTCTGACCCGAGTGATTGATCAAGTGCTCAATGAGCTTTGCTCTGCATAAGGAGCAAGAGAGGAACAGCTCCAGTTAAGGTGCAGAGAGAATTATATAAAGCAAGACATTAATAATAATGTGAAGGAACAAGTAATAGGTTTATTCCATGCTGAAAAGAGAAGGAAGAAAACTGTGGCTGTGGAGCCTTCTCCGGGTGTGAGTGTGATCTAGAGGCCTGAGGACTGCTGGAGTATTACATTATTAGTATAACCACATATTATGATGCTTTGAGACAGAGCCAGGATTTAAAATTGACCATAAATTAAGTGATGCTTATTTTTAAAATAAAAGTGTTACACCTTCAAGCTGGTCATGTTGCAAATGCATGTTAAAAGGTGGAAAAATGTATTCCCCGCAATGGGAATTAATAAATGAAGTAGCCAGAACTAAATTAAATCCATTTGTTATTTTAATGTTGATTTTGCAACTAAAAATATATTTAGGTTGGAAAGATAACCCGTGACGCTCCTAAATATTTTCTTCAAAGGCAAAGGAGTTAAAGGGTTCAGAAATCAGCTGGATACTCAAAGTGCTGTTTACTGAGATGGGTGCCACCATGTGGTGACTTTGAGAATTGTCACAGATCAACAAGTGGTTCAGTTCTTCAAACCTTGCCTTGAAGGATTTGAAGTGCATGTTAGAAACCTGAGAACAGTTGCAAGTCCAATAAAAGACAAGAGAGGCAACATTAAAAAGCAGAGTGTCATTGTGGACTCCAGTAGGCCATAGACATCACCTGTAGAATGTAGACATAATAGCAGGACATAGTTCTGTGTTGCCTTTAGGTAGTTGAATGAAGTTAATAACAAACATTCCTGTGCTCTGTCAAGAATTGCTGTGGTACTTTAAGAGAAGAGAGCATTCACAGTAGGAGGGGAGGATACATCAGTCCAATTTGAAACACCTAAAAGGCTTGTTAAAAAAGGCGCTATATTAAATAAAGAAAATGTAAATGGAGATAGTGAACAGTATTGTATTGGGTTGCTACAGACCCAATAAAATAGCAGCAGCCAACAACTGGTCAAGAGCAACAAATGTAACTGAAAACAAACCTGCTTACACTTATATAGCGCTTTTTTGGATACTCCACTCAAAGTGCTTTACAGGTAATGGGGACTCCCCTCCACCACCACTAATGTGCAGCATCCACCTGGATGTATGCTGGGGCTTATGCTTCTAAAAATCCTGAGTATTGTCCAGAAGTACCATGTGCCTGACACCCCCATTCAGTAGTGTGGCTCTGAATGTCTCACCAAAATGGCCATTGGGTTAATGTACAGGAGGCTTTATTGCAGTGTTAATTAAGTCTATATACAGAAAGAATAGAAAAGTCTCTCTCTTTTCTACTACTAATCTCACGTGCAGTCTCCCTGTAACAACTTCCTAACTCTAACTGACACTAACACCATACAAACCCTTCTTATACACCAGCACACCACTATTTACCATCTTGTGAGAATATGCTCTCGAGTTCTTGACCTATAATGTAATACTTTAACACACAAAGTGAAACCATTTCCAGTTGTTAGAGGTCCTTGGACGACCTCTAGTGGCAGTTCCTCGGCTACTGCTGTCCCTGGCTAGACCAGTTGGCAACACACCAGCTCAGGACAAATGGATTTCTGATGGCCCTGGGCTCCCCTCCCCCACAGCTGTGCACTCACCGAGCTTACTGTCCTCTTCCCTCCCACAAAGACACTGCGACAGAGCAGCACATCTGTGAGGCTGAGGAATGGACCTCTGAGTACACATTGTCATTAACACGTGCGGTGGATGAATGTCAGTTTATTATCAAGTGGTGGATAATTCTTGTGTCAAGATGCCATTTCTAGACCGTGCCAGTTACTCCCATGGGGTGAATTGTTTGCACAGGTGTATGTACTTTAGACAAACTCTCCTCATCTCCAAAAAAACAAGTATAAAGAGATATGCAGGTTAAGTAGTTCACTGCACTTTCATGCTTTATACTTACAGCATACTGTAAAAAGTCACATGGTATATAAACAGTTCCAGGTCATGAGAACTGTTAAATATAAACTGCAGACTACACACAACACACACACTACACACAGCTGGCCAGGGCTCATATTAACCCTTAACTTGGAGGCACAATACTGTAGGTTTTCCTAGTTGCCTCTGACATGAAATGAACTGAGCATGAGGTCAAAGCACACTTTCTTGATTCACATTTTGCTGACACAAGTTTCTGTAAATCACATCATTAGATCAGCATTTGTGTCTGTTGGGACTTACTGAGCAGATCAGGCAGGAGTATTGAAAGACAGCAAAGTCACGGTATAGATAGCTGGTGTAACAAAGAGGTTATAAAAAATTTAGACACAGTATTGGAGATGCGTTTAATTCAATATGCTCATAGCATTTTAATGCTGCTGAGAAGCCATGCAGAACAGCAAAGGATTTGAATTCACAGGATGCTGAAGGTGGTTTGTCCTGGGTGAGATCTCAGAACATGAGTTGTGACGACAGCAATGAGGACCGGAGGAGAGCACAAGCCACATAGGAAGCAGAGCTCTGGGCTGTGCAACATGGAGCTCCACCCTGGCTTCAGTCCAGATAACTGGGCACAGACCACAGCTCAGGGAAATTGAATTTGGTGTGAGTTTTAGTATAAAACCAAGCGTCTGTGTGTCCGCCTGTAAGAATGACAGAGAGGCCTGTGTGAGAGTGTTAATAAAAGTCACAGGATGGTCATTACCAGAGGTCAGGAATGAGCCGGAGCAGTTTTAGTTTGATCTGGTACTTGACTGGAAGTGAAAGCAATTAGGGTAGCAGGTTTGGTTCTGGCTTGGTGTAACTTCTCTATTTTGCTTGATTTTCCAAGCTCTGATTTCCTCCCATATTGCAAAGACATGCTGTCTAAATAATCTGGGGTCTCTAAACTGCACCCCGTTTGTGTAAGACTAGCATCTCGTTTAGAGTGTATCCTAACTTGCACCCATGGTCTTCTTCTATGCACTCCGACACACCATTAGGCTTTATTAAACTAAGCCTAAGCCATTATTGAATATAGTGAATGCAACCAGACAGCAATGTAGTAGATGACATCTACCATAAATATTATGCATTATTAGCAATATACATATCTTAGTCATTTTGCAGCCAAGGTAAGAAAATGAGGTGCAGTGCTGTGACCCTGGGCTGCTGTCCAGTAGGAAACTGGAGTTGAGAGCTGCGGGCTGTGCTGAATAATGGATTCAGGGTGTCAGGTGGTAGTCAGGACTATGAGGAGCATGAACACTTCCCACCCCTCCTCTCCAGGGAAACAGAAAACCCATAGTCCAGGACACAGAGGCTCCAAGGCAGGGAGTCCTGGGCCTGGAGGACAAGCGTGCCTGCAAGTTTCCTACTTTTCAAAGGAGCAGCCCATGGAGAGCTGGGGGAAGTTGTAAAGCTGGTCCCATCAAGACAATAAGGATCTGATTTAGGCGGTCAAGAGCTGTGTTGGAAGCTGTAGACACACGGATCTGCCAGGAGCAAAATGGCCTACCGCTGCCATACAGCCTGTGTCCTGGCTCTCCCCTGCTGGAGCCCCACAAGAACAACTGCAGCCTGCTACTGTATGGCTTTCAGCTTCAGTGAAGAAACACAGTCAAGCAGGATGGGGATCTCCATGTTAAATCTATTTCATATTCCATCTGGCATTCATTTCTCATTTACACTGTGGATAGACATCCAATTTTATACCATCAGAACAGAACCCTGCAGATATAGTATATAGATAGACATTCATTGAGTAAAGAAGACCTGCTTTAATTAATCTGTGGTTCTTCAGTGGTTTGGTATTGACCTTGAGTGAGGTATTTGTAATGTTAATTCCAAATAATCTCCTAACTACTTAATTAAAAAATCACTCACTTCAGTGCTTAGTTAAGCAATCGTTCCACATGTGTAAAAACTGGTGACTTTGAGAGATGATGAGATCGAGGGATGATATATAAACCCTGCTATATTGGTTCTCTCCAGGATCAGGGCTGGCCAGTCCATTCTAATACTTATGTCACTTTGCAGGTGGTTGAAAATCATAAATCTGCCTCATCTCATTCCTTCTCAGAGACACACAATGATTTCTTAAAGGATGGCTATGCATCTGAGATTATGGACTTTTATACAGTGGTGTGTTCATTTCAGTGAATCACCCTCAAATCTAGTTCATAATAGAAGAGAAAAGCTAGTTAGTGATAATTGAAAACACATAATAATCTATTAGTGCGATCAAACAAATTGACCACAAATGCAAATGAAATGCAACACACCAGATAAAAATGGAAATGCAGTAGTGATTCTTTTACATACAACCTGTATTCAGTGTGCATTTTATATTTTGAATTTGCACAGTGCACGTCCATACTCGACACTAGACATGCAGACGACTCACATTATCTGTTCATAGGATTGTCCCTGAACCGGAAGTGGCTATGAAGTAATCCGTTTCGTATAGTGCAAATGGTATATTATTCACATTCGGTCAGACTCATACCCACGGTAGAAAAGATCTGCTACAATGATTTAGGCAAGATTTTTATGTGTTATGGATTAAAACAAGACGATTATGTTCGTTGAAGAATTTACCACGATAGAAGAGTGGGCGGAGATACGGCTCCAGCTGTAAAGCGAAACGAGTAAAACGATTAAGAAGAAGAGTTTACCTGTTTCGCCAGGCCAGGTCTATGGCTTTTTGTGTTTTCCCCAGCACCGTGGTAGGACAGCAGCTGAGCCTGAACGCAGGTAGTGCTGTGAGGGATGGACTCGTTTCTCACTATAGACCCATGTGTTGTAATTGGTCGCAACGCCTCTTTCATTATTAAACCGGCTGGACGGGAGGAAAGTGCTCTTCTTCCCTGTCCATCCTGACGACATAGGTTTAAGTTTAAACTAAATAAAAATAGAGATTAAAAATTAGGGCGGCAGGATGGACTACCAGAAGAAGAAGAAACTGACCTTTTTCACTATCGGGCTCATCTTCCTTTTGAGTGGCATTGAATACGGTGAGCGAAATTATTTTTTAATAGTGTGGGTTTGTATTGGATCGAACTTAGTTTTTCATTTTAACGCTGGCCTTTCACTGTAATCACTAGCCAGATGGGCCCTTCATTAATACAATAACCCGAACTTAGTCCGCACTGTTGTCATGGGGGTTTAACTAACGTCAGATGTGACTGATGTCCAGAGCGGGTTGATTCTCTGCACCAAGTGCCTCTTCTCCTTGGATTAAACGCGAGTCGGGTATTCGCAGCATTGCTGCATTTTCAGGCGTGAACGTCACGATTCGTATTCAAACATTAATACCTATGTATTCGTTTAGCGGGGAATAAAGCAGCGATATTAAAAGGGTTGTTTAATATTACTCTTTAGTAGAGGTTGCTTATGCCGAGACACAAACCGGGCTGTGAGAGAAGAATGCGAGGGAGTGTCGCCGTTTGTCCTTGTGGAAGTGAAGAGTATTTGTGTGGGGAGTGTTTGCTTGCCTATCTAGCAGTCTGGCTTGCTTTACCTTCTAATCAGGCAGGCGCTTAACCAAGAGAAGCTGGGGTCGTGAGGGAAGTTGGGTTGTGCTGATTCAGCACAGAGGTTCCTTAATTTTTTATTTCTGTTGGTGGTGTGGTTTTGAGGGGGGTACCCTTTCCTGTAACAGTAGTGCAGTAAACAGCCAGGTACAGTTACAGTAGCAATGATTAAACAGCTCGTGTCTCCATCAGTTTCACAAAAGACCACGTCTCCATTCACAGACGTCTGATCCACATTACGTCAAGTATCTGGAAAATAATGCATTTGTTTCAGTTCTGCTAATCAGGACTGTTTTGATCAGTTTCTGTGCTTTATTTCTCATTGCCCAGTTCCTGAAGCCAGATCTGTTGCTGTCATCAGTTTCTTAAAGTGGTGATTCATCTTCATTGAGAAACTGGTGTGGAACAGGCATACTGTATACTGTGTACCGTTTTCAACCTTTTCTTCTCATGGTCTTCTCCTCCCTGTGTCCCCACTGGCCCTTTTCCTCTCCGTGTCCAGCGGTGATCCTGCCCACTATCTGGCGGTACCTGCAGACGCTGGGAGCAGAGCCCTATTTCCTGGGTTTGGGCCTGTCTGCGTTCAGCCTGACCGGACTGCTGTCCGGGCCGCTGTTCGGGCACTGGTCAGACCGCACGCGCCGCACCAAAGCCATCATCCTCTTCGCCAACCTCTTCGAGATTGCTGGTGAGCCCTTCTGTCCTGGTCAAGTATTAGAAATCCCCCAACTCCCCCCCCAGTACTGTGTAAAGGAAGAACAGGGGATCGGTTCCAAACAAGAGGAGGCTATTCGGCCATTCTGGCCTGATTCGTGTTTGACGTCTAGAAACGGCAAGATGGCTTTACTAGAACATGGCATTCTGAAAAACCATCATCCTGTTTTATGGAGATTCACTTGCAATTTCCACCAATTCCAGGGGTATTCAGTGAAATTGACATTTGGGGCATGGCTTTCTATCTCAAGGTTTCCAAAGTAGCAGCAAAGCCATTCATATGACTGGAACTTCCTAAAAAAAGTGGTGCACGAGTGTGGAATATACACTTCAGCCAATTATTTGTATGGAGCTTTCTGGAAACGGTCCTGGCAAAGGCTACAGTGTTCTCATGCTGAAGCGTTGGTCGAGTATCTTGGAGAAGAAATGAAAGGAACTGTTTTTTCTTAGCTTTTCCCCCTTCTTTCATTTTAAAACATTTTGGTGTAATTTGGTTTCAATTCCTCTGCAGGTAATTTGTTGTTTAGATATATTTATATATTACTTTTAATGTTTCTTTTCAGTGTAATGGAAGATGAAACGCGTGTAGTTTTTTCTTTAGCTAGTCCAATTGGTGTGATGCATTGGCAGTTCAATGGAAGAATTCTCCTACATTCTACCATATGGGAGGCAGACAGTTTTGATTCCCAGCCAATGCATAAGTTGTACTTGTAACAAATTGGGGTAATAGACTTTCTCTAATAATATAATAAAAATTGTGTATACTATATTGATGTTTTTATTAATTTTATATATCACTGTTAAATATAAATAATAAAAGTAACAATATCATGGACGGACCTATGTAGTGTACAGCTGCTGTGTGCCTGTTTCACAAAGTAAGATAACTCAGTTACCCAGATATATACAGTTTACTGTATAGTCTTTTCTGGTCGTGATGTGTGCTATTCAGGTTTGCTTACATGTTAAAATAACGTCAGACCCATTAGCTGACATTGGAGCAGTGATGTAGCCAGTATTTCATATTTTGGGTGGTGGACACACAGCATAAAACAGTGATCCCAAGATTGTTGTAGGCAAAAAGAAGTTTCAAGATAGCTGGGTGAGTTGCAATTTGACAAACCAACTTGAGTGCAGAAGTTTGCAGCCTCCTGCCACCATTTTTCAGCGGCCACAAAATGGATCGCTACTGGAAAACCAGCTAAAATAAAAAAACCTAAACTAAAAAGTGTTCAGCTACTACTACCTGCATAAATATTTATATTAGTAAATTAAGTGTAAAATATGTTTATTATACTTGAGTTATTTTTTATTTATTTTCAGCTACCAAAATGTCCTTTTAGTTACATGATTTTGTATTTAAACCCACTTAATATGGAATATTAAGAAGTACTACAACAGATTAAATGAAGCTACTAACATAAAACGCACCACAACTGCAACCATGAGTTCTGACGCGTGTTCTGAATGGCTGCATCTGTAGATCAGCACTGATTCAGGGGTGTCCAGGGCAACTGGAGGTCACAGTTCTGCTAAGTGCACTTAAGTGACTGAATCTTGTTTTTAATCTCAGCGTCGTTTCCACGAATGTGTTTATAATCAGGTTGTGGGAAAGCTCTTGTCTTTAAAATGAGAAACTCTGGAGAGATTCTATCCAGCAGATTTGAGTTTGCCTTTCCAAGTCCAGGTACATAATGCATAGAGTCTTATGTTGATCACGTTCAATTGCTCTGTCTCGGATGTTAATCAGATGTTTGTTCTGTTTTATTATAAAATAATAAAGCAAAGTCACATTCATTGTTATAACATTTAATAGTAATTGTTCTGTTACTTTTATTTTTTTATACTTGTAACTGATTGGATGCAGCATTTTCTCAAGGTTATTGCACTGTTAAAATAATATCCATTAGCTAAGGCAAGAAATGTAGGGTGTTACTTAGTATCTTATAATTTTTTTCCCATTTGGTTTCCCTTCATGGTCTTTTTGTTTAAATGCAGATATTCACATTCAGTCCTTAAGTTTTAAGTTTGGGTAATTCAAATTGCAGAACTCTGCTCTGGCTGACTGGGCTAAACTGACCTGGGAGAGTTGCTCATTCCCTGCTGCATCTGGGAAAGGTCAAAACAGCTGCAACTCTGACACTCTCTTCTTCCCACCACCCTCTCTCCCCCAGGAAACATCATGTACTTTATGGGCTACTCCAAATGGCTGCTACTGTCCAGCAGGCTTGTGGCAGGTAAGGGGTTAAACTCATCTCCACACAGAGTGTTCTAAGAAGATTAGTCACACACACTCTTTTTCCTTATGCTGTCTGTTCTGAGCCCAGAGGTGTACACTGAGTTCAGAGATGACTTTACAGTACTGTCAGTTTTGAGATGGGCTCTGTGCAAAGGCCTATTTCCTAGGAACAGTAACACCCTGTCAAACCCCTGTGATGTGTATAAACTCTATCATGCAGTATAGCCTGGGCTCTCTGTCTGTGTGGTACAGTTTAGCTAATATGTCATGCTGTGCCCTTGTCCTCTTGTGGCTAGTGGTGTGCCCAAAGATGTATGACGTCTGGCTACTAATTTAGCACTGGAAAATAATGCCAAGAATAATGTAGACCAGAATAAATCAATTAATAACAGGAGAAAGGATGTTTCCGGAGAGACTAGTGATTTAAGTTAGGTGGGGGGATGAGTGCTGGAGTTCTTAAACTGAGATCGGAGAGAGCAGTGAGTGAGCTGCCAGGTCTGGATGTACTGAGGAGGGCTATGGCTGGGTGTTGAAGCAGAGACATGAGAGTTTAATTGTGCTTTTTGTTTAGGTATCGGGACGGGTGCAGGCGCCTCGATCTTTGGCTACCTGACGCGGAGCACGCTGCCGGAGGACCGTGCCACTGTGTTTGCAGCTGTGATGGCCTGCCGGCAGGCTGGACTCCTGATTGGTCAGTTCTGCCATTGTGTTTATACATTTCCCAGCCATGTGCTTTGTTCAGCAGGAGATATAAACAATATCGGAACTGATTAGGTTACTGAATTACAATAATGGACTGTAACTTCTTTAAAACTGTAAGCTCTGTGAAGTAGTGCTACATGTCCTACTCTTAACAGATTATAAGGGTCTCTTTTAAACAAACATCTTCATAACTGTGGGTAAAGAGGCAAAAGTGTTTTAAAAAATATTACAATTGCTTAAAAATGTTAAGATCTAAGCCTTAGCGTACAGTCATGTTTTGCCGATTGCAATGTTAAAACTGAATTTTACATGATATTGCAGTAGATGACTATGCTCACTAGTTTGTCCACATGCGATTTGAACTCTACAAACCATCATGTTCCTTCAGTTTTTATGAGTGGGAGATGGCAAAGTGCATTTTGTCAATGATTAATAATACAACAATAATTTACTTGTAGATGTTTTTATGAAGAGAATTGTCAACAGGTACTTCTACACAGCTGTCTTACAGTAAGGCAACAGATTTCCACAGGAAAGGCAACAGGAAGGTCCACTAACCTGCTCAATGAATCACTGTTGGATAGTGATCTTCTGACACAAAACCATAACCATAACATTTCCTGCCCATTGAATCCCAGGTCTGAGAGGATTACTGTACAGAACCCAAAGGAGGAAGAAAGGGGTTTCTGGTGCAGTGTGTTATTTCTAAGTCAGTCACAGTTTGGGTGTTGGGTTGTAAACCAAATTGTTATGTCCAAATCCTCCCAGAAACTGAATAAATGGCTGTACTCTTGTAAAGGTGCTCAACGCATTATATATAAAAAAAAAGTCTCCCAAGGGGCTCAAACACTGATCATGCTTTCTTAAAGTTATGGTTCTGCCCTATAATTTAGGCTAGAGGTATCAAATGCAGTTTTTGGTGGGCCTAATGCAGAGGTTTCCAGCCCTTATTCTAGTAATTCCCAGTCCAGTTAGTGCCCTAGATCATTCTAAGCAATCTTTTTTTATAGCGGTTAAACTTGGAGGTTATTAATTAATAAAGAAAGTGATTTGTGATAAACTTTTAATAAGGTTTAGTGGATTGCAGAGAATGTTCTTATAAAACAACTAGAAGCTTCATTTAAAGTATAAGCGTTATTTGTTCTACTTCGTTAGCTGCACAGGTAAATGAAACCTTGGATTGAATAAAAACAAGAAGACGCCAGGCTCTCCAGGAATTTCGTCCTTAGCTCTGCCATTACTTACCAGTGACTGGAATTCCCAAGTGGGTATTAACACATGGTTTACTGGACCCCACTAGCAGTGGCCTGAGATACCAGTGTGTAAGATACCCAAGGTATCAGTGAGAGATTCACCCCTCTTCCATGCAATGCTAGCTCTTTATGGTGTAGTGCTTCTTGCAATGTGTCCAGAGCCAAAGATCTCTGTGCTAGCACACCTCCAACACCCACCTGTCTGCCTGTGCTGATCAGGGATTGATGCCAATTGTTCAAGGGGCAAGAAACTGGTAATGTTTTTGTAAATAGAACATAGAAATGCAGAACAGAAAGGAAATGAGGAACAAAATGCTGGGAACTGGACATGATTCCGGGAATGTTTTCTAACCCAGGTATAGGTATCATACTGTGGCAGTATAGTGTGAATTGCTATGGAAGGAGTAGCTCATAAACGCGCACATGGTCATTTAAAACTACTTGCTTATCTCTGACTTTCTCTGACTCCTACAGGTCCGGCCTTCAACCTGTTCTTGAGATTGTGCGACTTCCACCTGGGACCATTCATTGTGAATAAGTACACATCGCCAGGGGTAAGTGGAGAGAACTTAAACTGATTAAACTGGAGCAGTGCCAGCATTTTTGCATGGTGCTCTTTTAAAAAAAAATTGAACTAAATTAAATCTTCAGGTGGGTAGCTGCGTCAGCATGCGTAGGCTACAAAGGAACAAGTGATAGGTTTATTCCATGCTGAAAAAAAGAAGAAAGTAAACACAATGTTTCAGCTGTGGAGCCTTCTTTAGGTGTGCCTTCTTTAGAAAAGCCTTCTTTAGAAATAAGAGCCAATCTTTACCTCTGGCCTCACATGTTAAGTCTGCTTAGGTATCTCATATTTTAGTGATGATACAAGGTGCTTGTAAAGTTAATTGGTGTATTTGAATAACTGTGATATTGGATAATGTAATAACTATGGAGGAACCAACTAGAAAGTAAATGTGTTGTTACCATGTGGAAGGCACACTTGTGTGTGACAATTGTAAACACTCCACATACAGGCTGTCAAGTCCAAAACTGCAGTGTGCTCATATAGTGCCCTCTGGGACCTCAGAAGTGTCAAGTTTAGGCCCGCTAGCCTGTGACAACCATCTTTAGGATGGGCAGGAAGTGACTGTGCCTCTGGTTCTCTCCAGCTGTTCATGTGTTTCCTGTGGGTGCTGCTGCAGCTGGTGGTCCTATTCCTGTACTGGGACATCCCTCCACAGGGGGCATCGCAGCCCCAGGGGGATGCTGAGAAGGAAGAGGAGAAGCTCCTAGTGCCTCCAGTGACCCCTGAGCCATCGTACGGCAGTGTTGGCCCTGGTGTGCCCAGCTCTGTGGGTGTCACACACAATCATGTCCTCCCCAATGGCACCGTGAGCCCCCCCTCACCCCCACCCTCCCCTCCTCCATCCACACTCACCAACCCCTTCCACCGTTTCAGCGTCAGCAAAGGTGAGTGTCTGTGTCCCCTACTCACAGCTTCCTGATCGGGCGTGTACCCTCTCTCTCATAGTGCTTGCTTGCTCATTTTACCATAACCCATCCTTGCTGTTTCATTGCCCCTGTGGTACAATCGCTCTCAGTACTATTAACTGCGTCTGTCTTGGATCATGTAATTTTATGCTGTACCTGTGCGTCTTGTTGCGGTGTGTGTGCACGTGTAGACCTTGTCTATTTCTGACACGCTGTGTGTATCTGTGTGTGTGTGCACGCTGCTCTGCGAGTGACACTGTGCTCTGTGCTCCAGAGTACCTGCGGGAGGAAGTGGTGGTGCTGCTCACAGCTCAGTTCATCACTCTCTTCAACCAGACTGCACTGGAGGTATGAGGGATTGCTGCAGGAGCCGCTGAGTGTACAGGCTAGACTCCCAGTGCAGAGCAGAGTGAGCTGTCTCTGTCTTGATTAACTGACTTGCTGATGTGCTCTGTAAATAGCCTAATCTGTTGTTATTTCAGACTGTGACTGACTATGCCATGTTATATGAAATACAACAGGTTTAAAATGTTATGCAGTCATGTTATTTTAAAAGGGAGGAGGTGATAAAGTTGGTCTTTGATGCAAAGTTTAAACATGTACATGCTGTTATCCATCTGCCTTCACCATCCTTTCTCTTTCTCTTTCCCCAGACTATGGTGACCCCGCTGACCCAGAAGTACTTTAACTTTGGGGAGCTGGAGAATAGCATTATGTACTGCCTGTGTGGTGTGGAGGTCATCGCTGGGTTCTTCTTCGTGCGCTGGCTGAGCCAGCGCTGCACGGACCGCGTGGTCCTTGCTGTGGGGCTCATCATCTCCAACGTGTCCTGCGTCTGGTGCCTCATCTTCCTCGCAAACCCACAGGGTGAGGGTGCCTGCCAGCTCCACTGAGGGGGTACCGAGATGTATACAATGTGGTATCCCCATATACATTATGGATTAAGGCACACCAAGCGATATTAAGACAAACTCAGGCTCAAAGACTAAGATGCTTTAAAACTCTGAGATTCATTCAGATTCCCTCAAGGGGCAGCCAAGGCAGCCTCGGTTGCCTTTGGAGATGATAGGTTATACACAGGCTCAATTGAACGTATTGAGATATGCTTGACTAATTGCTTCATCGCTCACTCTGCCCTCTCTCTTTATCTCTCACAGGCGGATTACCCTGGCAGCTGACAGAGTTCGTTATCGGGGTGTTCCTTCAGGTTCTGGGGCTCCCATTTGTGGCAGTCTCCCAGGTTTCTCTGTTCTCCAAAGTGACGGCAGAGAAAACTCAGGGTGTGTATCAGTGTTTGGGTTTAACTGTACTACAGTTATTGTTCCAAGTGGTTGTGGTGTTCATGTTATCTCTGACTTCTTTAAGACTGGTACTCTGATTGAGCTAAACTTTGGAATCCAGTGAAGTTGAGGTTTCTGGTATGTGTTGAGCTACATGTAGGGTTAAACTTACACTACAGTTAGGATTCCACTAATGTTACAGCTACATTTTAACTTGAGTTGAAAAGACTGCTATTATGCCATGTTGTACTTAACGTTTAACACGGGTGGGGATGGTGTTTCCCTTAGGTCTAACAATGGTACTAGCGTTTAAATGACAAAGTAAGCACAATGCAGTCCTCGCATCATTCTAGTAAAGCCAATTGAAATGTAATTGTAACACTGGTTGACTTCAATGATTTTTCTCACCCTAGCCCAAGATCTAGGCTAGCATGTGCATTAACATTTTTTCGGCATCCTCACGGATAAGCAATGCAGATACAGATAACGATGGGGTTCTCCATGTTTTGGGCTCATGCAGGCACGATGATCAGGTCTGGACTGCTTCCTTGGCAAGACAGCCTAAGCCACTTATAAGGGCAGTCAAAAACTTTGCTGCACTTTGAACAATAGATCACATCGAGTGTTGAGATTAAGCCATTATAAGATCACTTTCCTTTTAACTGTGTGTCTCGGCAGTTATTCAGTTCTTTTCCATGTTTAGTTTATAACTGATGGGGGTAGTCTCCTGTGTGGTGCAGTATCTGTATGTTGTGAAGTGCTCCCTCTGCAGTGAGTCTCGCTTTGCTCTCGGTCTGGCCGGCAGGCTTCAGTCAGGGGCTGCGGCGCTCTGTCGGGGGACTGGCGACAATCCTGGGGCCACTGTGGGCAGGAGGGCTGACAGGAAACCTGTACATCATGCTGGGAGTCATGATGGCCCTGCTCCTCATGCTTACTGTGAGTACACCTGACCTCCGACTTGCGTGCATGCTGTTGTTACTGCATGCCCACTGTTGTAGTAGAGGCTGACTCAGTAGTGGCACTCAATGGCAGAGTGTTTGTTTGTCTCAATAGGGGTAAATGTGTGTTGTACTAATGGCAGTTTGCATATTTGTTTAGGTGATGATGGTGTTCTCCTATGATCAATTAGTGGAGCCCACTGTCATCATAAACCATACTGATGTCCAAGAGGACTGTGGGTAGGGGCTGCTTGTGGTCTCCAAGGAGATGAGCAGTGGAAGGTGAGGGGTGGGACTTTATGCTTTTCATGATGGTTTACACTGAAATAATTGCTAATGGTATTAAATCATAATTATTAGTAGCCTTATATTTCTGTACCTTGTTTCATCCCATCTTTAATTTTTCCTTCATGTGCTTTTTCTTTAGTTGTGCTCTCTGCCAAAAATCATACAATGTGGAAGCCTTGTGTCTGTAACCAGTTTCAACAGTCTATATTCTCCAGTCTAAAGCTATTTTACGTTGTTTATTTTGCCTCCGATTCAGGGTCAGTCTGATCCCTGCACCTTAGTGTCTGGGTCAGATTGAACCCCACGCTAAGCTCTGTCTTCCAGTCTAACTGCTGTGTTTCTCGACTGATTTACACAGGTGTCTGGTGGATCCACTGCCCACCCTGTGGACTGCTGGCTGGAAGAGGTCTTCTTCAGGGTAGCACTGGGACAAGGCAGGGCTGGAGTACTACCTTAGTATACTGGGACACTTCTCCAGACTGAGCATCCTGCATCCCTGTTTTCACCTCTTAACACTAACATTACAGGTTCTTCTATACACTGAATTACACAATTTTGATCCACTAGCATTTTACTTCACAGTCCATGTGATCCCTGTCTCAGGGCTCAAGAATTTGGCCTATTTAAAATTCTCTGCTTCTTAAAGTTGCTGCTGATTTTAAAGGTAGAACTGGATACAGCCAGTGTCTTTCCACTTTGAAAGGATGAATTTGGGTTTAGAAAGATTCAGAGGATTTCATCATTGTTTGGCCTACAAGTCCAGTGTTCCACAAAGCTGAGCCACTCTCCAGAGCTGCAGTGGTGGTGATCAACTCCCATTCTGAGAATTCAGTTCTGTAGGTTTTCTTTTACTCTAAATTGCTCAAGCAAAACCTCCACAACACAAGAGCACAGAAAGCAAAGACGTCTTTAACAACTGAGCCATAGACCTGCTGGGATTGCGGTTTTGCTGTCCATCAGAGCTATAGAGACATAATATGGAGTTTTAATATACAGTTTCAGTGTCAGTATGGAGTGCAAGCACAGAATCTCAGCACAGTGTTTGAGTCTCCTGGTGGGGTAGTCTGTATTGATGCACAATGAATGTAATTAAACTCAGTATATTTCCTGTGGAAAATATATTGTCAATAAAATATTAAACTGTTTTCATGTTGGTTGAAGCTAAGCATTAGGGGTCCAAACGGGAAGAAAACTGTTAACGCAACCCCCCTCAGTCTGTCTGTTTTCCACTGCAGTGTACTACATTTTATGTTGCAGAATATATTACAGCAAACCTTGCTATCTCTTGCTAGTGGTGCTATGTCATTCTTGTGGCCTACATTTGAACAATACCTCTGTATTTCTGCTGTAGTATATAAATAATGTAAACATACACTTGTGGAATTACTGTACCTATATATAATTATTTATTATAATCGGTGCAATGCAGTGTTCAGTTACGGCACCCAGCTAGCTTCCAGAATACCAGGAACAGGAGATGCAGAAGAGCACTTACCACTGTTCTCATAAAGTTTGTCAAAAAGTGTTAAATGTTTATATTGTTACATTTTTTTCTACTTTTTGCAATTACCACAAGAAACCTTTTCTAGTTCATTGGGTAGCAACAGTAAGTATAAAGTAAGCATTTTTTGTTCGCTGCTTTAGTTCCCATTGAAACGATTGACTTTTAGACTGTGCTTCTCTCTTCTGGACAAGTGGGGGAGCTATTACCCCACAGACTGGACTATTCTCACACGGACAAGCTGTGTGCAAAGTGTTTTTCCTTTCCTCAAGCTGTGGCTGAAACCCTGTGAAAATTAATTGGGGTGGTTGGATTATTTTTAACGAGCTGTAATTATGAAAGGGTGGCACTTTGGTTAGCATTGCTCTCTCACAGTGCTGAAGTCCTGGGTTCTATTCTGGATCTGGGATGCTGTCTGTGTGGAGTTTTTGTATGTTGTCACCGTGAGCAGTTGGGTTTCCTCCAGGTGTCCCGGTTTCCTCCCACCGTCCAAAAACATACAGGTAGGTTAATTGACTTCTGGGAAAACTGGCCCTGGGTGTGTGGATGTGTGCATGAATGCGTGTGATGGACTGGCATCCCAACCAGGGTATACCCTGCCTTGCGCCCATTGATTGCTGGGACACACAATGTCAATTATGTTTCATACTTGCCTATAAATTCTCTGCAAAGCTAGCAGCTTTCCCTGCCTCCTTCGGGAGGGGATGTCAGCCAAGTGGAGCTCGGCAGCTGGGGTGTGGGTATGGAACACAGGGCCGTGACCGCTCTGGACCCAAAAAAGGAATACATCTGAAACAAGGGTATCGCCATCATAGACTGCCGCAGATGAATGTGATCTCGTCTGCCTTGGTTCCTGTCAGTGCGTCAACTGGTGTTGATCTGCCATTGCTGTCCCCAGCCTCCATCTTGAGTCAGCTGCACCTCAATCCTAAAAAAGAGAGACATGCCCTGGCCTGTGTTTCTCCACTGTGGGTGGTCCTTCCGTGGAGAGCCCATCAACTCAGTGGAGTCTGGGAAACTGCCTGTTTCACAGCTTGAGTGATTAGGAAATCATAAGTATTGCTTCATAAAGTGTGAGCATTCCACTGTAATGTTATAGTGCTGCGATAAGATCAATAATTATAACACCCCTGAGAAATACTGATGCACACAGATAATCAGGTTATTAATATTTACCCATAGTGTTTCCCCCGGCTGTACACAGACCTGGCATTTCACAGATTATTGGTACTCTGTCAAATTCCACAGCCTTGAATAAATCATGTGCCAGAGATCTTGGCTAAATATAGAATGTTAAGTAGAGTGATGTTGATTACATATGGGAGGGGGGGCGTTTTTGCTTAAAAATCCAACGACAAAGCATTGTCTATTGAAGACTACTTTCTCCTTTTTACGTCAGTTTCCCAAACAAGATGTTTATCAAGAACATATTGCTCATTCTGCTTTAAAAGTAATGACAATCTTCTCCATTTTTAAAAGGACTGGAGGTTCTGTTCTCAAGGTATCTAACTGTGGTGTACTGTACAACCTGCAATGAGAAACCTTTCTGGATTGTGCTGTCATGAGTTTCTCTTTGGGTCTTCTGATGTTGGACTGTCATTAATGTACGCTTATCATTACTTTTAAACTTGCACTAATTGTTGATATCTGACATTTTTACTATTATGCCCACTCTGGTTCCAGCAAACCCTAGTTTAACTAGTTTAGCAGCTAGGTTAACTCACCAATTTACTCACAATTTGTGTATTTAATATTTATAAATATAAATGTAAATGTAAAAATATTTTGCACAATTTCATCTTGACCACTTGGGCAATTAGATTAGAGATCATTTGAAATGAAAATACTAAAACCTTGCAACACTCTAGAAGCAAAACTGACAGTTTCTGATTTAGGAGAATCATGATTGCTCATAATTGTTGGACTGTGGCTCTATCAGGTCAGGGTTGGCCAATTCTGTGCTGTCGCAATGCCCAGAAAATCACCAGCTGTGGTGTATGTTAATTGAAAAGAATGTGTAATGCAGAGAAATGTCTTTTAAACCAATTGGGTTCCCATTTACAATAATAGGTCATGTGGCCAGCAGTCCTGTGATTTGTGAGCATTTGCCCTCAATTTAGGGACTCTCGTCTAATCAAAAGGAGGACGTAGCTGAAATGTTCTGGGTTCAGTCCTGTGATTGTCATCACAAATATGGGTTTTTGTTTTAACTGTTTTTCCACTCAAATATATTTTTTAAATTTCAATGTCACCAAAGCTAAGTCATCCTGGTGCAGAGATTGGTGAGAGTGGACTAAACACACTAAAAAAAATCATCCTGTTGCTGACTGCAACAACGAGAGAGTCTCCCACCTGGGACCCCTCCTGAGAGAGAATGCCACCTGCCTTCTGAGTTTGAAGGTTATCTGTGGAATATTTGTGCCCCCTCATATCCCTGAAATGCAGGTGTCTTGAGAGAAAATGACAAGATGCCAGAGATCAAACAGCTCAAGACCCTCCCTCTCCTCCTCATCTCCGACGAGGCTCTGTGAGAGACGTTCTAGGATCACGTCTGCATTGTTATATAAGAAGTTACCATTGTAGAAGACAAATATCTAGTCATTGGCAATCTCTGACACAAACTGTGTTGAAATCTTTCTGCAAACTGGAGATCGGCGCAGGGCTGAATGGCTTGTTCTCAGCATGAAGTGGTTCTAGAGCTTGAGGGGGCTGGGCCAGCGATCCCTTCCCTCTGCGGTTGTGGGTCTGTGCCAAAATGGTATGATGACTGTTTTGTTTCTTAAAAAGTGGAAAGCATTTTTCTGGGATGTAACGCCTCCCCCTGAGATTGAAAGCTCGCTCACAAGCAGATTGAAAACATTATTCCCATCTCTTGAAAAATAACATTTTTGGCCACAACTGCCATAAGTAAAAATCTACAGCCGGTCTGCCACAGAAGAAAACGAACTCATAACTTTAAAAAAGCCAAAACATTTTGATTTAAAATTGAACTTTTTCCCCCTGCGGCACTGAATAAATAATATGTGAAGAGTTTTTGTTCTCCTAAATTCCTTACTCAGATTCGCCGTTGAGCTCCAACCGGTGATGAACCCCAGTATGGCCTCCATTCTCACTTTTTTCAACAATAAATTAATATCCTCACTTTAAAAAAGCTACAATAATTGTCATAGTCTTTATACTTTTTGTTTTTCTGCTTGAGTTGAATACGTTTTTTTTTTAAAAACCACGCAATGACCCAGTTTTCTTAGTTGCTCTTTCTAGAAATTGTGAAACACTCATGATGGCCGAAACCTAACATTCAATTAGAAAATTCCTTCTAAAGATATTTTATAAAAAATGAAAATCCACCCAGTTATTCAGATGGTTCTTGCATCTTCAGACCTGGAACCACCTTTGAGTGTGAAGCAGCCCACGGTTCACCAACCATAGTAAAGAAACGCACAGACACAAAGAAAAGACCGTATCCAAACCGCCATTCGTAACTGCAATAGTGTTGTATTATTATTTTATTATTTTTATTGTTATGTAGATGTTAATCAAAGCAACTTATAGCATAAAAGCAATTATTAAAGTTAAAAAATAATTGTAGGCAAAAAACATACATAGTACCAGTAGCTGTATGATATGACATATTATTTTTATAGCTACGATGCTGATTATTTGCTATCGACCTATTAATATTAATAATTGATTTAAATGACACTTTAACAGAATTATATGAATGATTTAGTAATGATTAAAAGTTAAGTTTTTTTTTTAGTACACACCTGCAATCTGTCCTCAGCTTGTTTGAGCGGTGGTAAAAAATGCCTTTTGTTTTAAGTCTTCATGTTTTGTTTTGGTGAATATTCACATTGAACCCTGCTTGTACTGTGCAGTATGTGATTGTTACTTGCCTACAGTAGACTTTAATCAATGCAATGATTGCAATTATTAAGGCCATATAATAATAATAATAATAATAATAATTAATAATAATGTTATAAGAGGAATAATTAAATTGAATGGCGTTAATGTCCTATTTTGTGGTCTGGGTTGTAAAACTTGATTATCTTATTATTTGTTTAAATTTTATGTTTATATAAATGATAAAGCAATAATATATCTTACAGCTTTCGAATAATGCAAAAGATAAATATTTTTTTTAGATCTTTTTTTAATTGTTCAGAGTTACAAGGGACATTTTTAAACACAGAATGAATTGCTCATTTCACGGGAAGAAACCGTAATGTCTCAAATTAGTTAAAGCAATAAACCTTAGTAAGTGCCACTCTCTGGGGTGACAGAATTTTAAGGGAATGAGACAGAAGTGGTAATAATTTCTTGAATTATGAATTTTACAATAAAGAACCAAGCCAGATAAATATTTATTTTCACAGTTCTTAAATAACATGGAATAAAAAAATTAAATACATTTATATAAATTGATCATACAATAAAAATCTAACAAAAATAAAAATATTATAGCAATTGTTAATGGTGATATTCTTTAATGGGTTAACAGGCTATTAATAGTTTATACTGTATCTGTATCATCTGTATAAATATTTTTTTTCTTTTGAGTTTTTCTCTCAAATTGCAATTATTAATTAATGATGGTTATTTGGAGTTTTACAGTATTCTCACAAGTATGAATTAAATAGGAGAGCGAATGACAATTTAACATTTAAATAACAGCTACAGTATGTTTTAAAATTTAATTTGTTGTTCAAAATTTTAAATGTATGAATTTCTAAATATATTTAGTCGTACATTAAAAATCGCCAGGTAGTCATTTCTGGAATAACATATCTATATATATGATATTTACCATATAATTTTAAATTAAATCTCCTTTAAAACTTTTAAGAAACCAAACGTTTAAAGAAAGTCAAATGGGAGCGAGATTTTGTTAACTATTTAGCGCAATAGACATCAACCGATTGACTGACATGAAGTCCTGTGCCTTTTAAATAATTTATTGGAATATCTTAATTGCCAGACTGTGATAATAGTATTCAGTAAATGTACTGTAGAAGAGTTGGGCTTGAAAAATATATATATATATTTTTATATTGTATATTGTAACCAAGAGTATTATATACACCATAATTTCTGACCTTGGTTTGAATATTTTTTTAATTAATTAGTAAATGTCTGTGTAAATATCCATGTCTAATATTCAGGTATCTAACTTTTTGGCTGTACAGTAGGTACACTTATTGATCCAAATTCATATTAGAATCTTCTGTTACATTTATAAAATTCTAAATTCCACTAATGTGCTGTTTTACAGATTAAAAGGGTAAGTATTTAAGAATAATTAGAAAAAAATATCCCTACCCAGACTGACAGTATGAGTTGTTTTCCGATGAATTACTAACATTACAATTGCATGCTTAGTGTTTTGTACCTGAAAATTTGAGTATATAAAAATGTATTCAGATTTTTTTAATGTAATGACAATTGTTTACAAAATTGTCTTTACAATGATGACTCTTCTCAATTTATTAAAGAATATGTCTAGTGCTATGGGTGTCTAAAAAGAAGCAGACATTATATATATAATATATATGTTATATTAGTAGTAATAGAGTACTGTTTAGCAAACAATGTGGTTTTACGCTTAATTTAATAAACCTTTCTTTTCACATATATGGAACAGATAATTAAATCTGTCATTATAATATCAACTTTTGTAAACATGAAATTACTTAGTTATATAATAAGCTTTACTTTTGAAGGCATGACATTGGCGTGGCATGCCTCTAACTCGAAACACAAACGTAATAAGCATTGCTGTCAAGTTTATTAATTCATCGTAAAAAATGGTGATGTTACAACAGGTTACATATTTTAGCATACAGTATTATAATTTCTCATGTTTGTCACTGCGTGCTTATATACATATAAAGACATTCATGTATAGATTCAGAATTGACCACTGGTGGATTCATCTTCATATCTAAATATTGATCCATATTTCTGGTATGAAGTGCAGTATCTGAGCAGACGGTTTATTTCCTTGGTCAATGTGGACCAGGGCTGGAGAAGTCCTTCATGCCTGCCGCTGGACAGCTGCTGCAGTAGGGGCATGCGGCCAGTGGATGTCGCTGTACATCAGCTGCATCCCCATATGAGATGGAAACGAGGAACATTGTGTCCCAGGGGAGGGTTTAGCAGTTGGAGGGGAGTACCACAGGGTCTCTGTGGACCCTCCTTCTCTGTTTCGCTAGCGTGTGGGCGTGGTGAGGGCGTGGCGAGGAAGGCCGTGTCCTTTTGTTGAACTCAATCTCGACCGGAGGGCGGCTTGGCTGAAAAGATGTCAGCATTTGGGTTTTGTGTGTGTTTGGGGGGTATACTGTATATGGCTCTATCAGCCTCAGGGTGACCGCAACATGAACTCGTAAAACAAGCGACGGGGTCAAAAGTTTAGAAACCTGTTTGCTGTGACATGTGTAGTTGGGAAACGCACGATTGTGGCGGTGTCCTCAGACGACAGGGCGAAAGAGGGAGGGACTGGGGGGGGGGGCTGAGCCGTGGTATGCTGGCGTTCGGAATATGCAGCTGTGTTTTTACAAAACAAAGCGCTGTCATTCGTTATTAATGTGATTGTTTTTTTCATCTATCTTTCTCTTGATTGCCAAACAAAAATACAGAAAGCCTTCGCATAATCTTCTTGCACTAAATACCGGTGTACGTGAAGTGAACCGAAAGTAAAAACCCCGAGCAGTTGTTTGAGAGTGGATAGGCCCCTACGGTGGGCGAAAGTACGGGGAGGATGACAGAGATCGAGGTGAAGCGTTGCAGGAATAGCAAGATGCACCTGAAGCAGGAATGAGGAGTGAGGCTTGTGGAGGCAGAGAGAAAGGCTGCCAAGGCCATTTGTCAGGTGATGGTAGAACAGGGCAACAAGAGGGGGTAGTTGAGAACAGAAAGCATGGTCATGAATGGCCAACTGGGCCCAGAGAACAGGCCAATGGCAAAGAGACCCCACAGGGAGACGAGGAAGAGGCCATCTTATGCAAGAACCTTCACCACTCTTCATCCCCCAAGATCCTCTGCCCACCCTTTGTTGACAAGAGTCACAGACAACAGGAGACTTCGAAAAGAAAGAGATAAGACATCATCTGAAATTAAAATAGTGCAGCAAAAGTTTTCCATGGAACCAAAATAAAATACTCCACGTTGTTTCTTTTATTTCCATTTGCATCCTTGATTCCCAAGGGGATGAAACTCATAGCTCTGCCCCATCTATGCATCAGGGGCAGGTAATGCATTTCCCTTTAGGTTTGGTAAGGATTTACACTCTCTTATGTGGCTACGAGTATTTCTACTGTTAATTCCCAGCCACCTGGAGTGGGCTACCTCTGCAATGACCTCTCTGAAATGAGGCAACACACTGTGTGGGATGGGATGATGCTGAACTACTTTCTCCAACAGCAGTTGTGGAGAAGTGCCAGCTGCCGTGGCCAAGCTTTGGTACAGTAGGAGCACTGAGTTCATCAAAGGAACCCCCTCCCCATCTCCTATCCCTCCTGCCTCCTGCCAGCACACAGGGCTGGATTATCATCCCATCTGTGTCACCGGCGTTAGGAATTGCTAAGCCGATCCGCTACTCTGCCCACTGAGCACCACGCTTGTTAACCCCGATTAACTTGATGTGGCATTTGGATGAAAACGGTGTGAAAATCAACCACATGGCATGACCCACTGGCCTGCCACTGAACCATGAGCGCGCGCTGGGGAGGGAGGGTGTCTCCTACTCCCCGGGAGAGCCTGTGGGCCTCCCCCCACCACCTTCCTGCACTGAGAGAGCAGGAAAGAAACAGAAACCGAGGTCAAAAGTTTAAAAACCTGTTTGCTGTTTTGCAAAGTATTTCAAAATTCTCCCTTCCCCCTTTCTCAGCCTGTACTTTCTAGTCTGGCTCATTAATAAAACTGCTTGGAGACTTAAAAAGTAAAGTAGGCAATTTTTCTTAGTAGTAGCATTTTTCAGTGAAAAATGGGTGTTTTTTTTTACAGTATCTCTCTCGTCATCTCTCTCTCCTATGGTGTTACTATGTCAAGAGACAAGCAGATTCTTATAGCTTACACAAAATGCCTGCACAGAGCCTTAAAATATAGTGCAACACTTTGCCATTCCTACCTGTCCTGCACTCAAACAATGGTTTCGAATTGTAAAGATGCAATTCAGTGTACCTGAGTCAACACATGTTCTTCTACTTCCAACTTTTTTTTTTGGACACTGTGCATTTGGATTTGGTTTTCATGTTCTGTCCCTGAAAGCATGTGAGAACTGTTTCTCTCTCTCATTTGTTCACCTGTGAGTTAGTGGTGTTGGTGGACCAGGTGCCACCAGGTGACACTCATTCTTTAGGACCAATATTTCCAAAACCAGTGCCCCATTTGTGACCCAGGACACTGTGCTGCAGGACTCATGCTCGGTTATTGTACATTAGCAGTGGTTGAAGTATCTGCCTCCTATATTTGAAGCATTTTAGGATGTCCTAGGGTAAAAAACCATATGTATATGCAAATTGAAACAATTTTGAGAAATATCTGCTCTATAAAGGTGAAGGGTTGAATTGTCCAGATCTGATTCACTAAATTTTAACTGGGACATTCTAAAGTTTAAACACTTTCTTCTCATAATGTCCCTTTAGTGAATAAATGGCTAAGGGTGTTGGGGCATATAATGCCCATATTGTCAACCTCATTCTAAGTTTGAAGCTGGAATACTTTCACCGCACCCCGCAAAAATATGCCCAAGCACTCAACGCACACTCACACACAGATACTGTACATAGTCACAGAGTGCAGACACACAGTTAACACTCACATCCTCAGCTGCAGTGAGGCTGGGTTATCGTAGATGGCTGATGAAATATTTATTACTTTAAGTGAATAACACCTAATATTACACAGGGTCTTTAATAATTAAAACCCAGTAAAACCAAACCACTGGTTCTCTGTTCAGCCGCAGGGACAGAGAACACAGGCATTGAGGCAATCATAATGACTCTCTCAAGTACTGGAGATTTACAGCCTGCAGAGACCTGCTCTGAGGCTGAAAGGAAGTTTGAAATTCACTTTTAATCATTTGCACAGGTGCCACTCAATGGACACAGCATGAACTCATATACAGTACATGCGTGTATTGAGACCAAAGTGCTGGCCTAGTGGCTTAGCTAACTGCTCAAAGTCAAGACCTGTATAGACTTAAACACCATCCAACTCAGAACAGAATTTAAAAGCAGGCCTGTGGCTTGCAGCTGAAGTTCATTATGAATTTGTAGCCAAAAAGAATGGACAAAGAGCAGAGGTCAAGGATCCTACCTGAGGAAAGATATCTGATCTTCTAGGACAGGGGGTCCCCATCCCAGGCTAGGGAACCCTCACATCTGCTAGTTTTTGTTCTAGCTGAGTCTCAGTTACATAATTGAATGCTTTCATATGTAACGTGAGATCCATGAGTGGAAAGAAAGGTTGCAATGACCCCAGTCAAGCGACTTGTTAGTTCAATTAAGGGTTGAATTAAATAAATAGCCCAGTTGGAATGAAAACCAGCAGCCCAGAACTGGGGTTCTAAACCCCCCTCCTACGTCATTGCCGAACTTGAGGTTTTTTTGTCTGTTGTAAATGAAATGTGTAAAGGCCCAGGGCAGTTCGGCAGGATTACAGACCCGACTGTGAGGATAGCTATGTGGAGAAATGGAGCCTGCTGGGTAAAAGGAAATGAGGGAATTCCCAGATCCCATTCAGTCCCATTTTTAACATGCCCATGCTTGTGTTTTTTTTTGTGTGGGGCAGGGAAACAGAACATGGGAGGCAACATCATTCCGGTACTGGCTGTTTGTTGTCCAGCCCAAGACAGACAAGGAGACTCAAAAGGAAAGCCTGCAGAGTGTGAAAGCAAGGGTCAGATACAGCACATTGTCATTCAGCCTGACTACAGTTGCACAGGGAGTAGAATAAGTAAAAGCTCATAGACAACCAGCATTCAAACCAGAGGACGGACAGATGACTAGTCAGACAGATGAATGGATAGACAGATACTGCAATATTAATTGTGAAAATTAATATTAATTAGCTTTTACCGTTTCACAATGTTGAGAGGCAGAAGTATATTAACTGACTTCTAATTCTGTTTTTTCTTTAGTGCATGAAGTCAAAGGCAGCAGCCACAGACAGCTATTTAATCCTTATTAGGGATAGTTGCCACAGGAATCGCATCTAAATACCCTACACAGTTCCCCTGAGTTCAGATCTAGGGCACATGTGTGAGACCTTTCCTGTGTAAGTGGACCTTACAATCCTCCGATTTATCCACTTCTTAGTTTTCTAACAGATAATTAGCAGGATTAATCACTTAAAGTGAGGGTTGTATTTAAGTTCATGGCAGGGTGTCAAGAAGCCGAGTGCCTATCCTGAACTTAAATACAACTCTTAAACATGTGATCAATTTCAGATCTCAGAGGAGCCTACGAGAGACAGTATATGTTGTTGGAACTGAGGTATTAAGTTGTAGCTTATTCTGAATTTGCAGGTATATATCTTCACTGCCCCAGATACAAAACTGTGAGGGAGTGAATTTGTGGTTCAGGATTCCAGCTTTCTAACAGGGAATCATGATAGATCCACAGAGTAGATCCCTTGTGTGCCAGGGTTCAAACTTCCTAACAGGGAATCATAACAGATTCATGGAGCAGACCCCAGCGTTCTTTGTTTTGCTCCTACTCAGTGGGTTTCGATCGTGACTGGATGTGTTCACTCTGGAAACCAAAGGCACAGAGAAAAGGATCAGCTGGAAAAGAGAGGGGCAGCAAGGGTGAGCTCTCAGGGAAATCAGGGGACTTTGGAGTTGCAGGTGTCAGAAATCACTGGGCTGGGATTAAGTGCTTGGGACAGCAGCAATTTGATTTGATCAGGGATTGCAGTTGTTGTTAAATCGCTCATTAAATCCAATTAAGGAGCATTTAAACAGGGCTGTAATCCTGGCGGGCAGGATTGTGGGCTGCCGTAATGGGATCCCGCTGTGCTGAACTTCTGAACTTTGCTTCACAGAGAGAGTGAAAAAAAAGAAGGGCTTCCAATGCTCCTGAAGTCGCTGACATCATAGCCACAACTGCTCCACATTCCTAGTTCTGTCCCCATCACTCCATCTCCCGTCTCCTCTCTCTGGCAGTCTTTCGAAGAAATCAGCAACTGCAGTCTTCATAGGGCACAGACTGTGGATGCAAAGATAGATAGATCTTGTTGCAGTATATAATACTACTACTACAAATAATAATGCAGTTTTTTAATACTGTAGTAATAAAGTTGCGATATAGGAATGAAAAATATTATTAATTATAATGAATATATTGTACTTATTTTATAAACAAAAAAAGTATTAGTCACCAATGAAAGTGCTGCTGAGAGCTTCTTGCACCACCATGACTGTTCTCATGATGCCCTCCGCCTATATGCCATCGGATGTTAATTTAAACACTCTGCACCACTCTTCTCCTCCTACTGTTTACATATACTTTGCTACCATTTCTGCATCACGTTGGTGATCTTCCCTTGTGGGCATCTATATAAGTGAAAAACTACTCCCATCTTCAGTGCTTAAAGCTTATTACTGAAATACCAGCCTTCTGTCATTCAAGAATCCCCGTGCTTTAGTAAACAAAATATTTCATACACAAAAAGAATAAGGAAATTTAAAGAACTCAAGATGCAAACAAGTTCTATGTATAAACCCTGGACTAATAGCTAAAGAAGAGCATAACATTTGTTGGCTTGGGCAGCATATCAGTTTTGTGGCGTAATACTACTGCAAATTTTACGTACAATGTGTTATATTGTTAATATGTTCTGCTTCAGTCTGAACAGTCTGACTGTTCTATATCATTGAGCTGTAATTCCTCAGCATATTTTGTGCCTTCACCTTGTATTTCACCTGAATAAGGCTCCACAGCCAAACCATTGTGTCTGTTTTTCTTTTTTCAGCGTGGAATAGACCTTCACTTGTTCCTTTGCAGCCTATGCATGCTGACGCATCTCCCTACTTGAATATTTTGTGCTTGCTGCATCTTGTTATTGCCTACGGAACATATTGCACAGGTTATTTATGTTTTATATTCATATTAAACCAGTGTCCCCAGTCTTGCAGTTATATAGCATTTTTAGGATTGCCTGTAAGTTTAAAATGTGAGATGCAGTAAGGGGCTTGCCATGGATACAAGACATCGGTGCGATGTATATAACAAATGCATGCACACAAAGAAAAGCTAAGAATAACTGAATTTGCCATGCCAGTCTCCTTTGTGTATTGCTCTCCCAGCTATGGGATGTGCCTTGAAGGCTTGTTCTGCTGCCTTTTAATATATGCTGTAAATAAATAGATTTTAAAACCTTTTTTACCCTTAAATGCTAATGTGATTCTTAACCATGTCAAAGTGAGAAAATTGTGTGTTACAAATCAACCTGCCAATTCGAAATGCGTGGTCTTAGCATTACATTTGTAATGAGGCTATCTTGCGCGTGTTCATTTCAAAAGCTTTTACAGCATAATCCTCGCAATGACAGGACTTCAAAGACAGACTCTGCCAAAATTAGAGCATGAACTTTCGACCTCAACGCTGTCTCCAGAAGGGAGAGATGGTCGCCTTAGGTGGTAGACCGTCAGAATAAGAGCTGCTATAACAAGTCATAATAATGATATGAAATAAAATGAAACAGCTGTGCTGATACCGGCACGCAGAGACCCAGTGCCCTATTTATCTCCCCATCTGCAGTTATCTGGGTAAGATTGTAGAGTCACACCCTTGAGCAACAGTTGTACTAACATGTCTGATAGTAACCCACCAATCAATAGCTCTCAACAGGGCATCACCTTACAAAGGGGCATATCTTGTCCATGAGTTTTGTACATGTAAAGTCACATCTTTGTGGTAGTGTTGCTATACTGATATATGTAGTCTTTTGGAGAGTTATGACTCTGTAGGCCTTGTGTGTGTCAATAAGTATGTCAAGTGTCACCTTTTAAGAATGTACTTTAATAAGGGTGTCCTTTGAAATTAAAAGGGCAGTGCTGTGTTCTGTGTTAATTTAGTACAGACAGAGTGCATGTTTCACATACTTCTGTAACAGTGTCTGCCTTATTGAGCACTGTCTATAGGCCACATTAATATTGTGAGTTCAGTGATAGGGGATGGATGAACATTGACAAATGAATAACACCATTTTCCACTCTCAGAGGGCATTAATAATCCATGGTGCATTTGGAGAAGGAGCTTGTAGAAGATACATAATCACACACACGATTACATCTTGCCAAACACTATATTATTTAACTGAACAGCCAGGAATAAAAGGTCTTTTGATTGAAATGTCGCCACTGGTTTAAATTATGTAGTTTTTCTGGCAGGGAGTCAAGGCATGTGAGGGATTATATGTCTTGTGCAAATTAATTATCAGGGAAAAGTTTGAGTGGAATTCATACCATATTTTGGAGTCTCAGAAAACAGGGAGGCAAATTTCAGAACACAGGCCTGCATCTCTTAGCTCCCTGTTGGACACAAGCATAAGAACAACACGTTTGAGCAAAAAACAAACTGACGTGAAGATCACAGCCAAGATTACTGGCACCACTAGCACATTCTCAAGTCAAGCTCATAACTTTGCAATGTTTTGGCCAAAACCCTAACTCTACCCTTAAACCAAGAGTCTGCGTCTCTCGGCCCGAAGAGTTGAAGTGCCTTTAGTTTTCATTCCAGCTAAGCTGTGGAGTCAATTGGATTAATCAATTGCTTAATTAGGGTATATTATTCTTCTTTCTATATCTAATCTGTTTGCTGATCATTTTAAGATGTCTATAAAACCTGCAAGACTATAGCTCTCCAGGACCAGGACATGTACAGTATGCACAGATTTAACCTGTGCAATTACCATATGCCTACTCACTGTTTACCTTAATATTTAAAGCAGGAGATTTGCATGTTAACCAAATGTTTACATTGGTTTTTCCAATATTGCACCACAGTTTGCATTTGTGTGACTTCAATATTCCTTCAATGTGCTTTATGATACTTTGGCACAACAATGTCATGACATACTGTAGCATGAAAAATGCTTCAGAGGCATATTTACAAAGCCCGTGGTGTTCCAATGTTCCAGTGTAGTAAAGCTATGTGATAAAATGCAGAAACTATAAGGATTGATTCAAACCATGTTAAGACTATGGTTAAAGTGGAACATTCCAGTGGTTAATATACCAAACAAAACTATGGGTATTGGGATCTCATTTGTGAAATAAGGTCACTGCTTCACAATATGTAGTAAGCGTAATACAGTAAATTTTGTTAAATTGTTCCTGTGATATCTCTTCTAATATCACAAAACTCCCACTACTCCCAGCAAGAGGTGGTTTTGTAGCTACTTATACTGTAACTACAGTTTTGGTTCCCATGTTGAAATCAACACATATGACAACAAATGACAGGAGAAATGTGCTGACTCTTGTCAATCTTCTAAATAAACCTCCAAATTAAACATGGGGATACCTACTTTAGTGATTGCCTATACAAAAATCTTTTTCATTTCCATAATTGTGTGTTTGCTTGAACAATGCAGTATTGTGCTTTCTGGGCTGCTTTGTCTCTATGATGTTGACGTAATGGAGAGCGAAGATTAATCACAATCTTTTTCTCTGATTCCTAGTGTATTTCACAGCTGCTGTATCCTGGAGGTCTGTGCAGGCTTCTGTGTGTGAGTTGCAGCTCTTTCTGTGATGTGTGGGACACCATGCCTTTAATTTAAGTACATTGTAGAAAGGTTACATTTTTATCAAAAAAATCCCTTTGTTAATTGACAAGAGGCATCTATACAGTGACAGGGAGAGTTTCACCCGTTGAATGATTCTCAAAAAATCTGATGAAGAAACCATAATCAACTTTTGTTCCGGACATTTTTGTCTATAAGATAATATCTTCAAGATTTTTGAAACAACTCTTTGTTGGGCCAATTTATCCTCTTATCTTAAATACCCCTTTTCAGTCATAGTAATAAATTCTGAAAGTTCTTCAGTGATAGTAATGAATGTCCACAAGACCAGTCGCATTACTGGGAACTAAGTGTTGATTGATTGTATATGAGTATGTGAAAAGGAGTGGTTGTGCTTTACCCAAAAATGTTTGTGTTTCCCATGAGGATTATAACGGCCTAACAGTATATTTCATCTGATAATCCTTTGAGTAGCCTCCACAATCTCCACTGGAATCCAAGATCATTCCCGTAAGAATATAATCTCCTCTCTCTTTTTCTTCTTCACAGAAATAATATCTTGCCCTGATTTATCTGTGCTCAGCAGGAGGGTAGCACACTACAGTACTATGATTCAGTGCTCTGATCTAACTAGTGAGCAGAAAATGTATAGCAGTGCACTGCTGTGTGGAACGCCTTTAACAGCACAGTTCACACAGAGACTATAAAACAGACATTGCCAGCCAATTGTTTATTATAACAGCATTAATTACCCCAAAACCAGTTTTTGAAAAAAAGATATGTAAATCTTCAGTGATTAGCATTGCTTCCTTGCAGCACTGGGGTCCTGGGTTCAATTCCCAGGGTACTATCTGCATGTTTGGAGTTTGGATACTTCGGTTTTCTCTCACAGTCCAAAGACATAGTTTTAAGTTAATTGGGTACTGGGAAGAATTGGCCCTGGTGTGAGTGTGTCCATGTCTGTGTGTGTTCTGCCATCCAGGGTGTACCCCAAATTGTTGGGATAGGCTCCTGCTCCTCCATCACCCTGAATTGGACAAAGTAGTTAGAAATGGATGGATGGATCAAAATATCAGATGAGGTTACTACAGCCTTCAACGTAATATTCTTTGGATGAGATGTACAAGGAAGTCCTATGGTAAGCAGTTGTGGATGCTTAGTTTACGTCCTAGTCTCTTAAGTCTTTCAGGATACAAGAGTCTCCTAAATGTCTAAAAGACCTTAAGGACTGTTTTACCATGCTACACTAAATTAGTGACGATCACATGACAACTTTGTTATATCAGTGTGACAACTGCTCCATAAAACTCATTGGCATTGTTCAGTTTCCCCACAAGGCCTGTTGCATGAGCATCAGTCTTTTCCATAAGCATCCATGTTAGGCCTGGGGTTTTGTCCTTTTTGTGCTTAGATGTTCAAGTGATGGGAGCAGGGCTTGCTCCCAGGGTGAACTCTGTCCTGCTTTCACTTCTCTGGGCAGGGCACGGCTGCTCTGATGGCACCAGCAGACCCCCAGGCAGATTGCTTCCTGATCCAGTGCTCATCAGGCCAGGTGTGCTTCCAGCCATAAACTACAAACAAGGCATAGCTGGTAGTTATTTTCCATGCCCAGACAGAAAATAATTATACTTTTTTCAGACTTGGAATATGATCACACAGGAGCACAGTGAGAGCATAAACAGATACATTAGTAAGCAATGCAACATTAGGCTCCACTGCTTGGAGACAAGCCCAGTCCTGGAGCTGAGATCTCTTGGTGATCTGCTTGATTTATAGAGAGATGTCCACCAGGTGGCAGTGTGTCTCCTCTAAAGAGGGTTCTGAGAGGTGTTTGTGTTGAGCTGCTGTTGAGGACTGAATTAATGAATGAGCAAGAGAGAGAGTGATGACCCCTTGATGAACTGGAGATCTGGCTCTGTCTCCGCAGATCTGTGCTGAGTGTTTAAAAGCTGCTTTGCAGGCTGAACCTGCTAATTGAAAAATAAATTACAGATCTGCAGAGCTGCGGCTCGGGGGCTGAGGATGCCGACAGGCCTTTAAAACTCTGTTTTCATAAGAGATGCTGCCTCTCAGCCTTAGCCAACACTAGCATGCCTTCATTAAACACGAATGTGGAGAAGGATTGTTAAGGTGGTCCTCATAAAAAAATTCTGAACATTTTTTCATTGCAAATTCAATTAGGGGTATTTACACTCGTCAGTAAGAATGGTTCTTAAAACAATTTGTAGGCCAGTTTCTCTCTTCTCACATCACCCGTCTTTGTTTAAACACTCACCCAGGGACTGGAATGTGCTCGACTGGGACACTGCAAAACGAACATACCTTAAGGAGTTTGCACACTGCCATTTCCAAATTTGGATTTTAAGTACCAATTACAATTAGTCAATAAAAAATGGTAACAGTCCCTAAGTCAGTATTACCTGGTTTACTGTTAGCTGTCAGGATCATGTTTATCAGGACCTAACTTGTGATGTGATTTTGATCAAATACACATTTAGATGAAATAAAACAGTTTCCCTTTTCTTCATACAGTTCATACATTTATACGATAATAACTGGACATATATATCCCGCTTCCACCTGCTAGTCATACAACACATTCAGATGCCCTTCAGTGAGACACTGCAGCTGAGTCCCCGCAGATTAAAGGCCTCTTCTCATCACCTACCCTTTGCATGTCTTCGTCAGGTCACTGCTGCCGCACAGAGAGCCCCTGCCACCTCCCGCTCCCCCAGCTCACCCTCCCCGGCACGTCCTGGGCCAGGCTCGATATCCACTCTATAATGAAAAAGAAAACAGCCGGGAAAATATTATCTCTTCTCCCAACATGTTTAATCAATTTAAACTGGAAGCATAAAGGCCTTTCTCTCCCCAGTCGGTGCAAGAGATGGTGTAAAGGATACTGGACTCCAAGAGATGGGATGATTGCAACCTGAGGAACCCAGCTGCACTAATCCTGCCTGGAAACACGAGAGAGGAAGAGAGAGACCGAAGTGTGGATGGGCTATATCCCTCGGCCTACAGCAAAGGTCTACCGATCACGACCCCGCAGTGCACAAATGTGGTACAGCTCCCCAGGGCTCTGCAGTTTTTACTTGTTGTGCACAAGAAATGTTGAGATAGCAAAGCTGGAGCGTGATCAAACCCACGTAGCTGGCAAATTACATTAATGACTGTGGCCCATATGGCATAACCGTCACCTGCATTAGGACTGAAAATGGATGGCTGTATGATTATGTTGCATATACAATTAATGTGAACAGAAAGAGGCAAATGTTAGGGACTTTTTTCAAAACTTGCTTAGTTTGATTGTAAAGAGCAGAAGGTTTTATTTTTTTACGTGGGGTACAGGTTAGTTCAATGTCATTGGTTACTGACAGGTTATAGAATTTGCTAAATATATCTATATATACATAGATTTAGTTCCATATTATTTTGCTCACTGTTAGTCTGAATTGCTTCTTAGTACTTTTCAATCAGCTATGACTGCAACCAGAAAACAGACGAATTGCAGAAGAACTGCAGACTGCAGCTCGTGAGAAGAACCCTTTCTGTTTGTGAAACCATCTTTAACAGATCATTTTTATTTTGGCTTGTTATTTTGGCCTGTCACTTGGGGAAATACCAGAAATGCTTTTGTAAAATCTTGTAATGGTGAAATGTTAAATCTCAATCACTGATTTGTCATCCACTATTACATTACTCTGTGGTAAAAAAAAAAAAGAGAAAGGCAGTGCTGGACTGGATCCAACTCACTGCTCAGCGGTGAGGAGTTCATTACTAGACTGTAACTGGACCATCAGACTGGCAAACCGACTGACCATCCGGTCAACACAATAACTGACTGATCCACTGACTAAGTGGCTTATTGACTAACTGGTACACTGACTGACCAACTGACTGAATGTTAATGTCTGACTGTTACTGACTGACCAAATGACTCACTGTTACTGACTGACACACTGACTGACACACTAACTGTCTGACTGTAACTGACTGACTGATACCGGGTGACTGTTACTGACTGACCATCTGACTGACTGTTACTGTCTGACCAACTGACTGACTTTTACTGACTGACACACTAACTGAGTTTTACTGACACACTGACTAATTGACCAACTGATGGACTGTGACTGACTGACTGTTACTCTCTGTCTGTTGACTGTTTCTGACAGTTACTGTGTCACACACTAACTGACTTTTGCTGATTGGCAGTTACTGACTGACACACTGACTGTTTGACCAACTACTCTTACTGTTACTGACTAACTGTTACTGTCTGACACACTGTCTGACTGTTACTATCTGACTGTTACTATGTGGCACATTAACTGATTGTTACTGACTGGCGGATACTGACTGACACTAACTGACTGTTACCCACTGACTGTCACTAGATGGCTCACTAACAGACTCATTGGTTTAGTAACTAAATGACTGTTTCATTAACTGATGGACTGATTTACACACCAATTGACTAACGCACTGCGTACTGTCCTCATAACACCAAAATTCTTGGGGTGTTGCAATACTGAGTCAAGATGAGTGGTTATGACATCAAGCTGACACAGACTTACTGGCCAAAATGTTAAGAACCTTCAGTCAATTAATTAATTGTCTGAATTGTAGACAATGTGCGGATGATTTGAGGAGCATGAGTTTTCACTTACCAGAAAAATCCCTGGGTCTCAGTCTTGTAGAACTAGACCCTAGTAGAATGTGTCTTTCAAAATCTACATACCATTAAACCTGAGCTGAAGGCTATCCTATTGGGAAAAAGGAATATGTCAGAACCTTATGGAATAGATCCCACATCCTGTTCAAGTTGTTCATAATGTTCACAGAGGCCCAAACATTTTTCAGCATGAGTTCCTAATATTGGCCTGTTGATATTCTGTCAATGCTGGTTAATGGAAGAAATACATTCCACATAACATGCACTCTCCGGTTGCTCCAGAAGTTCCCTTTGATCGCTGTAATCCTTTAGCACAGGACATTGTTTGGAATGCTGGTTGAGTTCTATTGTCCAGATAGTGTGAGGGTGGGACATAGTCCAGTCTTGTCTGCTGTCTGTTCTCTCCAGCAGCGGTGGTAGCACACTTCTTACCATGTTAAAACCATGTTACCGTGTTTCATTATTATTTCCCAACGTTTTACAATACCTCTGCATGCCTTACCATGGTATGATTAGTTGTACCATTATAAAACCATATAATGGCAGAGATCTGGCGAATCTGAACATTTCCATTGAAAATAACAGGCTGAGGAGATGTTTGTCAGTGAGTGTCCAAGGAAGCCTACGTACTGTAGATGAATTCAGACTCAAGACAACAGGACACGGAGCTGACTTTGAGCACCAGGGTGTGCAGTGCTACAACATGCTGGCTCCTGGAGTGCTGCATGATGCAGTCTCTGTGCCATCTGTCACTCTGAGACTGACAGGGCCTGTCCTGCCCTGGGGATAGAGCTGAACCCTACTGGAGACATAGGGTCTGATAAGGCTGGGGTTCAGGTTACGCATGTTCATGTATTATCTCATAGATATCAACATTGAGGTGACTGCCAGCCATGCCCCTCTAAGCCCAGGTAGAATGTATTCCACTCAACAAAGTGCACACTCTTTCCAGCCATATTACTATACCTTCACGAGATGGACATGTTTGCTAAGAGTCCTAGTCAAGACTCGCACTCCAGCCACTGCTGCTACTAATTACACAACTTCCCATCGCTCCTCGCCTTTTCAAAGGAAGTGGCTTTGTCATAATGAGGGCTGTGGAAGCGGTGGTGACCCCTGACCCTTGCCAAGTTGTTGATTAGCCCGAGAGCAGCTCTAAGCAGGGTTGCGACCCCAGGGTGTGGCCAGGAGGCTGTGTTTACTGTTTCAATCACAGCGAAGGGCTCGGTTACAGCAGGAGGGCCAATGGGTCAGCTGTAGGTTCCGTTCCCGCCTCTCTGTTGTGATTCTCCGTACTGCCGCTGTGCGCAGAGGCAGGGAAGGACCACATGCTGCGGGCAGAGGGGGCAGGTAACTACCGGTTCTTTATTTCTGATTTCACTGCACTTCTGCCCACCTGAACTTGGTTTTGGATTTATGGCCAGACACGTTTAAAACTATTTCTGAGGACAGGATTTTCTCCAAATAAGATATGATTTACAAAACTTAATTTGAAAATTAATTTAATTTAATATCATGTCCTGTCCTTTAGGGGTGTTAAAAGGACTCATTCTGTGGGCTTCCATCATTGGTTAGTTCTCTGCTCACCTGAGCCTGTGTTCTCCTTCATATACAATAAAACACCCTAAACCAGCAAAAATGTGCTGAATAGGTTTAATGACTCACTTGTTCCATCTCACATTGATGTGTATCCATGGTCTTGATATTAGTTTATATCATCTACTGCAGTGATGTTCGTCATTGTGGATGACGTATTCGATGTTTAATTTGAGTTTGCTTCTCAGACTAGGCTCCCCAAATTAATTGACTGAAAAGTACAACTGCTCATATCCTGTCTAACTGCAGAGTTTAGTAACAGGAGGAAGATTTAAGCCCAGGCCACACTGAACCCTTGGTATAAATTATGCCCTCTGTCGCAGTTCCACATTCACGTTGCTTGCCTGGTGTTAGGATTCCCTGTCTGGAAGTGATTACCTGTCATTCTGTGGACTCCTTTCCTCACCAAACCCAACCCTACCTCACCCCATTCCCCCAGGCAATCAGACCTCACAGTCCATGAGCTCACAGCTCTTTAATCACTCAGGCCTCCCCAAACTCTTTGTTTGTTTTTGTGCTGATTATGATTGAGATCAGCCTCTCAGTGAGCAAGATGCTTGTCTGTGCTTGAGAGAGCAGGCCAGGGCTAAGGAGCTGTACAGACAGAAACTGGGTGGGAAGTATAACACTATGCAGTGTATGCTGTACTCCAGAAAAACACAACACATGTCCCACACTGGATTTTTATGCAGTTACTCCTGAGAGTACTGATGTATTTAATTTATTTGCTTGTGAAATGTTTTCACCAGTATTGACGGCAGAAGCAACGCTTATGCATGAACAAGTTGGGTAACATTTTATTTTAAACACCTTACCTGATTATACCCAAATGGTTCTACACATGAGTAGCCTTCCTCCATCAGCTCCCTGCAGGCAGCCTGCCACATCAGCAGCACAGAATGAGAGCCACTACACTTTGAGTGAAATCTCTTTCTACAAATTACTGCATGAAATAATAATGAACCTCTCTGTTGAAGCATATTTATATATGGGTTTATAAGTGAAAGATTGCAAAACAAAGAAAAGGTCAGAGAAAAGACAACCTATAAGAGCAGCTGTCTCTGAAAAATCTATGGAACCTTCAGTGGTTTAGCAACCACAGAAGCAGGGCCCATTAGATGAAACAAGGAAATAGCTCTAGAACAGAGTTGGAGATTAGTCTCCATTCTTACTGGGCAGTCAGTGCTAACGAGACACAGAGATCATAGGTTGGCAGGAGGAAGCAAAGAACCTCCTTTGGGCGTGGTAGTGTCCTGCTGAGTGTTTTTGTTCCCTGGTGCAATTGAGAGGATTGAATTGAGCTAAGCATTCATATGCCTGCTATTAAAAGGCTACTTTTCCTTCACTCCTGAGAGACGTCTTGCCAGATTGCTGTTTTATTTCCCCATTGTAACAATATTGGACTTACAGACATCATTATGCTAGAGTTTGAAGATCTCCAAGTACAAAACTGCTTGTGGAACATAAGACCTATTATTACCTCCTGTCTCCTGGCTTCTTTCTCAGACAGACTTATGGAGAAGAAAGCTTGGAATGGAAGTTTAAAATGTTCTTAAAACATCAGGCACATATAAACAAGACAGAGCCATCAGCTCATCTCTTTTCCGTCACCAGGCTGTCCTCAGGGCAGCTCTCCATTTGTTTATAGAGGGACAGCGAGAAGAGGAACCTTTTTACACAAACCAGATCCGGCTCATTAATCTCTGTTGAAGGGGGCTTCCTGGAAAAGACCACTGGCTAACGCAGCAAGAAAATAAAAATCTGCCACAGTTTTGGACACATCAAACACAGGATGACTGTCTTCCAGTTATTTGGCAAAATCTTCTATTGGGCTTAGTGCACTCCTTTCTTTCCCAGGGATGCTTACAGAATTCTGGTGTGTCTGCTCATTGTTCATTTCCTGTCATTCAGGGTGGATATGTGGGGTCATCACCAGTGTGTTTCCAGAGAGGGGCAGTGTAACATCACCAATGCATTCAGGACCCTGCCTGCAGTAGCGATTACAATGCTTGCTGGGCATAGCCTAGAGGTCTTGTCAGCAGTCTGCCATGTCTTCTAGAATCCTTTGTGCCAATATGCCATATGTGGTCAGCTGCCATTTTACCAAATATGCAAGCTGCACATCTGCAAAACAGTATCCTTCCTTCTCTGCCACGACACTGATCTCCAGAGACAAGGAGCCTTAGGGAGTGACATCACCCCCGAGGTAATTAATTTATATTTATTCATTACATTTATATATTGGCATGAATTTTTACATTTATATATTGGCAATTATATATTGGCACGACATAAAATATGTCATTCATGTTAATTTTGAAGTAACTTACATTTGTACCCCTTTCTACACCTGGGCATTTTACTGGAAAAATTCAGTAAAAATTGAAGAATCTTGCTTAAGTATATAAAACACCAGTGTCCTACCTGGAAATTGAAGTGATAACCTTCTAGTTATGAGTCCAGAACCCTGATCACCACTCAACATAGAGAAGCCAATTACAGCCTTGATTTATTGACCAGTACTGATTTACTGCCACTCAGTATCTCTGTAGCATAAATAACACACTCTCTATTCACAGCCCATCAGACATATTGTTCTGGAGAGCACACCCCAGTGAGTATCAGAGCCGCTAAAGTGAAAGACTGGACCCCTGTAACAAGCTATTTGATGACTACTGGGAAATGTTCAAGTAATCAACAATAGGATTGTTGTCACCAATATAGATTCAGAATGCAAAATGCACCCTATCACACCAGCTCGACACATATCAATGGAATGTCTTACAGTGAAGCAAAATTATAGCCAGGATATTCACAGAAGTTCATTTGAACAAGTACGCAATGGTGCTTTGGAAGCTGAGGAACTCGGCAGCATCCTGTGTCAAGTTCTCCAGACTATGTTCTTTGATTTCTGAGACTACATTTTCCAGGTCTCTTTAAAGCACCAAGCACCTGAAGAGCTGTGAGCAGTTGTGAGCAGCTGTGTCCAATTAAGCTAATAATGAGCCCTCCAGAGCTAGGATTGGACACCCCTGCTCTAACATGAAAATGCTGGGAGTTACACAGTTGCGGAGCTCAAATACAAAACACATTTACAGCTTAAAAGTAAACTTTAGGATCTTAAAATTAATTCTATATCTCACTGGGAGCTAATTTAGGGATGCCAACTAAGCAGTTGTATGTGCTTTCTTATTCACTATAGAAAGAACCCTTGTTTCTGAAGGTTTAATTGTAATAGGGCTTGGGTGTATATCCAGCAAGGAAAGCAATGCAGAAGTCCATTCTGGAGGGAATGGACGCATGGATTGGACAAAGAAAGAACAGATTTAATTTTGACAATATTTCTTAGATGTTAAATGTATTTTTGTAATCTCTTAAATATGAGTTCAGAACTCAAAGTATAGTCAAAACCCATGCATTCATTTTTTTAACTGCTTCACCCCATTTCAGGTTCAGGGAGAGCTGAAGTCTGTCCCTGCTAGCAAGGGAAGCAAGGTAGGATGAGACGCCAGTCCACCTCAGAGCAGACACACAGACCAAAACACAGATATGCACACAATTACACCGCTACTATGTTTTTGGAAGGTGGAAAACAGAGCTCCTGGCAAAAACCTAGGCGAATGTAGGGAGAACATACAAACACACAGATCACACACTAAGGTCCTGAATTTAAATACAGGACCCCAGAGCAGCAAGGCAACTATACTAGCTACTGTACCACCATACTGCCCAGAGTTAAAATATTCACCTAGGCAATTCTTTGACATTGAAATTAGGCGTTACACGTCCCAAGTCTATGTTTGACAAGTCACGTTGCTGGTGAGAACCTACGATTAGAAAATCTTATCAGGGCTTAATAGTGAAAAAAGTGTGGACATGCACATTTTAATAATGTTAATATTTAATTCTAGAAATGTCAATCACTCATGTAAGATTGAAGTTTTGATATGCTACCAAGATTGATAGAGTAGGTTTCACTGTGTATCATCAGTAAACTAAAATGCAAATTAACATGTTTTCAAATAATATCACATAGATGAAATGTGTATAAAAAGAGTAATGTTGGAACCAGGAATAGGATTGTGAAGGATACCACAGCTAATATTTGCTAAATCTGATCTTTCTCCCAGCAAAACAATGTTTGAAAATTATGGTCTAATCCAGTCTAATACATTATCCAATAGCTGTTTATTTAATTACATCTTTTAAAAAATCAGTTCACTGTGCTAACTCCTTGTTTAAGGCATAGATTTCCTTAGGTGTATAGATGCCAAGACATTCTGGGAACAGAACTGTGCACCTTCTGTCCTTCATTGGTTTAAGAAATTGTTTCTGCTGTATAGCTATCTAAACAAGTCTTAATAGATGACCATGTAATGCTGTGCAGACACAGGCCAGAAGTCACACTGTATGAATCACTTGCCATAAAATCATTTTTGAAAAAAATCCAAAATTTTTTAAATGCAGCTCCTATTGCACCTATCCAGGAAAAGGCCTAGTTGAGCAAATAGCATGCTGAAAGGGTTCAACGGGGCTTAAGAACTCATTTAAAACACAAACCCAAAGGCAAATGATTGAAGATCAGTACTGCAAATTCCTGCCCTATTTTACTCTCTGCAAGGTGTAACTCAAATAGCTTTCCTGTAACTCAAATACATGCTTTCCTTTCCTTTTCCTCAAGCACACAGTATCTGTTGGTGTCTGATCCAAATGTGGGTCTCCAAAACTTATATGAACCCATGAAAGAACAAATCACATGATTGATTTAACCTCTTTAAAACATCATCTCTGAAAGCTGTTAAGGGTTTCTAGTCATTTAGTAGCTGCAAATGTTGAAAAACCTGTAATTACATGAACTATTAGTTCAATAAAGAGTTCAGTTCATCAACTGGGATCCCAGCTAGAATGAAAACCCAGCTCAGCAGGGATCCGGAGAATAATAAGTAGGAAGTCTAGTGCTAGGTTGGATCTTGCTTGACTCAAAAAAAGCTTAATTGAAAATTACTGTTCTGCACAGGGAGAGCAATCATTTAATTTAGCTGCCTGCAAATACACCTTAGTGGGATGTTTGTTTTCTTAATAGTTATGGAAATTAATGAATACACGTGAAACAGTGAGCATTCTATGAGTGAGCACGGTGCCTTAACATTGTGACAGTGATTGATGAGGCTTGACCTAATCTTTATTCAGCCCAGTGTGTCTGTGTGCTGCGCTTTCTAAAATGGCAGGAAATCCTAACTTTGGAATTTCTTTTATTCTAAGTAACCCTTGCAAAAAGGAGTGTAGAATTACACTGGTGCATAGGAATGTTATTGCTTACATTAATGTGGCTGTCTGACACTCTTTAACTTCTCAACCACACTAACTGTGCAGACAGGAGTGTAGAGGCTGTGCCAGAGCTATGATAGAAAAGGAAATGGCCTCTTGGCAGAGTGGAGAAGTTTTTCCTCCCCTTCTCCCTCTCTTGACTGGCCAGCACCTGCTGACAGAACAGGCACTGACCAAGACAGGATGAAAAGACAGTACAGGTTATGATAGTACAGGACATATTTGATCAGGACAGGGTAATAAAGGATTGTACAGGATAGGTAGTCAGAAAAAATAGGTCAGTACAGGACAGAATAAGATTGTACAGGACAGGACAGAACGGTGAGATCAGGATTGTACAGAATAAGACAGTAAAGGATAAGTAAAGGACAGAGTAGGATTAGTACAGGACAGAGCAAGCCAGGACAGGCTTTTTGCATGTTGGCACTAGAGAAAGATATGCAGTTATTATAAAGATGATAAAAATCACTGTTGTTAGAAAACATTCATTCAATCCATAAATCAGAAGCTAATATTAATTCATAAGCTAAAGTGCAGTGTTCAAGGTGCTGGACAGGGGAAACAAGCACAACACTAATTCTGCTAATCCTCCAAAGGAACAAAAAATACCCCAAAACATTCCCTCCATCGTTTACACAAAAGAGCTTCTGTTGATGATTGAGAGCCCCACCCTTGCACAGACAATGCAAATGGGGGAGCCTGCCAGGTGTTGTCCTTTGAATCCTCTTTTTCTGTCCTGTCTCTCTCACTGTCTCCTCTTTAGAGTGTGAAGCCTGGAAATGCTGTTCCTGCACAGGAATGACTGGGCATGATTCCCTCCCTCACTCACAGGAGACGGAACCAAAAATGTTCCATGACAGTTTAATCCAGGTACTTTTGTACAGTTACTAGTATTGCCAAAGCAGTTTCATTGTACAGAGAATAGTACAGCTCACAAACAACATTTTGACCAATGTTTCACCAAAACAAAGGCAATAACAATGTTTAAGTAAAAAATAATAATATTAGAACTCTTTCACCCTCTCAGTCTCTGTGTTTGTCCCTCTCTCTGTCTGCCTTCCTCCCTCTCTTTCTTCCTTCCTTTCTCTTTCTCTTCCTATCTTCCTCTCCCTTACATTACCTGTTTGCATACACTCACACAAAGGGTCCCCTCTGCTCCACAAGGCCTGTTTGAAGTCAGGGATGAAAGTCATTTCTCCTTTTATCCATTTAATCTTCCTTTTTTTCCTTTCAGTCCTCTTGAGCTCATTCTGTCATCACTCATTCTCTAAGCTGCCCCTGTGCCCTCTCAGAGAGGGGCACGTCTCTCCATCACCACCCTCCACTAAGGCCTGGTGAGTGGCTCCAGCGCTCCTGTCCTGCTCCCTTGGCACTGTGAAGAATATGGGTATTACGGCATTAGTGTGGGGAGGGGAGGTCTGTGTCCTGTCTGTGACCCCCACAGTGCCAGATGGAGCCCAGTTCTCAGAGGTTAGCCAGGTGGGGCGCTGACACATACACACCTCACTGCCAGAAACATCCCGTCACTGTTCATAGCTGCACTGCCAAACTAAATACCTGTTGCTTCACAAGCTACATTTGTGGGATAGAAGTGGGCTCAGGGCCCTGCTAAAAGTTAGTGTCAGAACAAGAGGTTTAGAACAAAAGAAAAATCCCAAATGAGAGGAGGCCGTGTTGACCCATCTTGCTCATTTGGTTGATTGTAGCCTATTGTTATAACATTTATTTCTCCAAGGTAACATTAATAAAATAATCACTATTTGTACAATAAGCTACAACAATGTCATAGCCAGCTGTAACGAAACTGTAAAGTAATATAATAATCGAGTGCTACACAATAACCTACTGAGAAAAGTATGATACAAAGTCTAGAAAGAGGGACTCAAGAGATGAACATGGACCTGAGTTAAAAATTATTATTAAGGCTGAAAAACTGCAGGCAAAAAAATAAAAGCTGGTTCTTCTTTTCCTGAGCATTAGGCGCTTGACACTTTCATTTCATTGAACAGTTTTGTGAAAGATCCCAGGAACTGATTTCCAGAGTGGGTCTCAGTTGCTTGCTCCTGACAGTTAGGTTGTTGATATGATTAGGGTTCAGGTATGGTTATAGTTTGGATTAAATTTAAGGATAGAATCAGGGTCATGAAGACTATAGTGAAGTCGAAGAACTATGATGGGGTTCAAATTCCAGTTAAGGCTAGGGTATCTACTATTTAAGGATATAGAGCTAATGTTAGGGCTAGAGTCTTAAAGATAGTTTAAAGTTATAGTGAAAATGATTGAGTGTGTTTATATAAAGTACATACTTCTGTCATTAATACATACTCTTGTTAAAGAGGAAATGTTCCTTTGCATTACACTGCTTTTAATTAAGTTATTTTTGCAAAAAGACTTTCCCTTTTCAACATTAAGGATGAGCCAAGTGTATGTTAATGTCCACTTAGCTGAAATGTCGGGCATATCCTAAGTTTTCCTCTGGTGATCGTGCTGGCTTTCTCACAATCATTAAGCTCATTGGAAGATCCTGCTTTATTACAATAAGAAGTATAAACTATAATTAAGTGCAGATTCTGGGGTTTGTGGTTTGTAGGGCTGGTTGTATGATTTAGAAAAGTATCAATTTCTGAAATATATAGCTCTTGTAAAGGTTTTCTAGTTGGCAATGGCCATCCTACATACACACTTTTTCAGATCAAATGTGACTTCCCTAAGATTCACTTACAGGTTGTTAAAATAAAAATAAAATCACATAAATTGACTATAGAGTCCAGAAAAAGACATAATTCACAAGAAACAACAACACCCAATAGGAGAACACATTTACTGGAGGAATATTTATAAAGACGTAAAGCATAAGAATCTGTCTTAACGTGCTTGGATGAGTGTTAACCACCAGGTCGGGCGCAACCCATACCCGGGTGCAAGTCAATACAAAAGCCCCCCCTTCCCCGGCTTCCTTCCACCTCTGCCAGTGCTCACAGAGCAAGAGAGCAGAATTAAAACGGGCCAATATATTGAACTTGATACTTAGTAACTAGTTATTTAAAAGCTTACAACTTGACTCGTCGCAGCAAACTTAGCAGTGATATCACTGAAATCCACCTCCGCGGTGCTGTTCTCTGTAGACAGCAAAGCCAGAGCTGACAGTCTTTCCTGAGATATGGTGGATATCCCTAGATAAGTTTTGATTAATTTCAGTTTACTAAACGAACGTTCAGCACTGGCGACAGCAACTGGAATCGTTAAAAACACTTGACATGCTATCACTGTGGAAACGCAGATTTCATATATTTGCTGACCAAATACTGCAGTACTTCAGACGGAGTGTTGACTTCATTGGGGAGCAGATGAGACAGAAACTTTAATTCAGTTGCCAAATCTCCGCCATGCATGTCTTCCTAAAACAAGGCAAATTCGTTGCAGCTTCAGTTGAATTACAGTATCTCCGGTATTTTTTATGTCAAACAAAATGCCAAAAAGACGGCTGAATTCGCTCAAGAAAGAAACACGTTCTTCTGTCTCACTGATGACAGTGTCCAGTAAGCAATTGAAAAAGTTCACTTTAAACTTTTCCTAATTGTCTTTTCTATTTTTTGCGTTTCTTGCTACCCGACTTACATTTCTGGATCGCTTTCATGTTGCACACTAAATTTAAGCTTGTCTGTTGCTCAGTCTTGCAAGGGAACGGGTCGCGTTATCCAATTTTACATATTTTGGAATGAACACACCAATGAACAATTGCAAATCATCCGTTTTCCAATAATTGTGTTTTATTTTAAAATATGCCAGACTAATATTGCTATTGGATAATGCACCGCGTTCCCTGCCCTTGACATAGGAACTCTCGTTCGTTTATTTTACGAATATTTTATTTTACAGTCTTCTAAAAAAAACAAACTGTTATTTTAATAACATTAGCAACGCCCCGCCCCCCCCCTTTGATCTGGACCCGGTTGCAGTTGCACCTGTTGGACCCCCGTAGCGCCGGCCCAGTTAACCACCTGGGCACAGAATGATGAAAATAGGATGCCCATGCAGAGCCCAGACATAACCATTTAGTAGCTGCAAAGAACGAGACAAAGTGGAGTGTTGCTGCAGAAAGATGAAAGTAAAGGTAAGGAAAAAATAGGACTACCTAGGAAAAAATATTTTACCACGTAGAGGATTAGATTTAGAGTGGCAGAAATGAAGGAAAGCTACATTGCTCTTATCCATACTAAACTTTCATTAAATAACTCAATATCATTATGGATAACAACAACCAATATAAGAAAACATATTTAGGAATGATTATCAACAAAATCTTTGGTTTAATATTTGGCTGTGGGCAAACTATCTGGCCATAGGATTAGGGAGTTAGGATTCCCAAAACAACCAATGCAGGATTTAGAAATACAATTTAAGGAAAATAAGTGTAATAACCCTCAGGGTTTATGCTTTGGAAATGACAGAGCGAGCCTTCAATTTGGTTTGAGTAAATAGGAACACGAACAGTGTGCACTGTGAACTGCCTGAAAAATAATCCCAGATGATGCTTCTCAGAAGGTTCATAATATGAGAAGAGTTGGAGTACCCTTTATTTATAATGTATAAGGACTGATGTTTTGATTCATGACAGAATCCTAAGCAGAGCAGGATTGACAATATGGTACAGTGCACAAACTAGAACAATTTAGCATACGAAGAATCTGAAAGGAAGATTTAAGAAAACCTGTGCTTGTAAGGGGCCGCAAGCCATTTTCTGAACCTATGGATGGACTGTGATTTGTTTCACCAGTGCACCCCAAACAGATGCCAGAGATTAGTGTCAGCAGGGATTAGTTTAAAGGCATTAGCAATGTCAACTTTTGCTAGCCAACTGTTTTGATCAAATATATGACAAGGTCAATGGTTGGGCAAAGCAGAGAATAGTCATTTAGGAGGAGCCGACTGACTTGAACTATTAGCCAGGCATTGAAGGTTCACAGAACCAGCATGCGTGTTTCTTACAATAGCAGAATATGTGGAGGAAGCAGCAAGTAGTTTGTTGCTAAGCTGTTAAGGATGTGATGCCCCCTGCAAAGATGATGGAGTGACTGTGGGCACCTCATGACCTGGAAGAGGGGATAAGGAAGAGGGCTAGGGAGGGAGAAGGTAAGGGGGGGGTGTTGAAGGAAAAAATACTGAAGGCAATGAGGCAGAGAAATAAGAGAGTTTGCACCGCAGGCAGGCATGAGAATAGAAACACTCCAAATGCTACAGTATCTAGCACTCTGTAGCAGAGGCAATGTTTCCATTGAAGGTGGGCTGCAGCCTAAGATGGAATGGTACAGTATGTGATATTCATCAAAACAAAGCTTCCACAGAGCTCAAGGGTGCTAGGTGTAACTGTAAGTGAAAATTCATTGTACAATTTGGAGATTACTTGGAGTGCAGGTGTCCACAGAATTTAGAGTTATCGAAACTAGGGTGGGTGCTATGGTTCTGGGATGTGTAGAATTTCTTGTGTTGAGGACAAGAGAGACAAGGTTAATGTCCATACCCTGAATAATCTATTTATGAAGCAAGAGGGATAGTGGAACTGGGGTTAGCACTGAGAATGGACATGAGTGTTAGCGTGATATCCTCTGTTTGATCTGTGACAGATATTTTCAGTCTCTTTACTCACCACCAGCCACATCGGTAGTGAAGTTTACTTTGAATGCAATCCTACTGGGCAGTCCCCTGGGAGAAGGCATGCTGGGGTTTGGCAGAGTGAATTTCTCTTCACAAACCACAGGTTCTAAAAGGATGTTTGATGCTTCAGATCCTGTATCATGGAATTCAAGGGGACGAAGTGCATGCAGGGAGGCCAGAAGATGTTTTCTGCAGAACAATAAAGAAAACAATACATTTCAAATATTCATATGGTTTAGATGTTTCTTTGTTAAGCTAGATGCAACATTCCTTGCTTTTACCTACATAATGGGTTTCTAGAAGTTGGAGAAGGGGAGTAGCATAGTTATTTTTAGGCGGGTTAAGTACATGCAAACATTAAAAACTTTTTAAATCTTAATCTGTGTTTCAGTTTTTAATGCCATAGAGTACAATTTTGGTCCAACAGCCACACATACAAAACAGTAGAATCTTTTTATTTATACATACAGAAAATTAAAGAAGACCTCTGAGTGGTGGAATGTGACTACAAGCTGCAAATAAGAGCTCTACATTCAGAAAACTGCTCATCAAAATGTTCAATAAAAAATACTATTCATGAAACAATCATATACAACAGAACAGATAACATTTTTACACTGCCTGTACCCCTATGAGGACTTGAACATAGGATGCCAAATTAGGTACAGAATGAAGCCTATGCACCCTAGCAGACTGTTGCCCTGGGATAATCAGTGCCAAATATCAGTTCAGTTTCCTGAACACCTGCTGCAGACCAAGATAACACAAATCAAAGCCTCTGTTTGATTTTGCTCATTGGCATCTGAGCACAGCCTGTGCACCTTTTGGCTTCGCAAAATTTAACAAAAGGAAGACCTGCTTCCTGTGTGAAGCCAGAATGCCATTGCACGTGGTGCTCTGGAAGAATGACAAATAAAGTGTTTGTGTAATGCAATTTTTGTGTACTTCCTTTAAGAGTTTTTTCCAACAAGTAATGTTTCCCCTTGTGTACCATGTCACTCGTTATCTTTAGGAGCCTCTTCATTTTACTGAGGGAGTGCTCCATGTCGAAAATATGGCATATTGTACTTGTCAGGAAAACACTGTCACGTGTCAGAGAGGAGAAGTGAGGAATTCCGAAGGGGAAAGGGAACAACGTGATTTTATGAAGCAGGAGCGGGAGAACAAAATATGGGAAAATAGGAAGAGTGGGGAGAGAGAAATAGAGACGAAGGCAGGAAGAAGGAGAGAAGGACAGAGAAACACAGAAAAACTGTGACATATTAATGTTGAAATTTGTTAAGAAGATGAATTGCTATCTATCCAGGATGCTGGCCAACCAGAAGATAAACATTCATTCTCCATTCTGTGTAGGATTCCTCTTTTCCTGGCAAGGAGGAGTCCGGAACATTTTCCTGGATACTGGACTGCAGTGCTACATTCCATCTGGCTTTCCAGACTCTGGGAGAGCAGTGTTGCTGGAGAATGGTGTCATCCCTTGAGCAGCAGGATGGATACAGAAATAACACTCCAGTGAGGGATGTGGTCATGATGCCTTGAAAGACCACACTGCACAAGTCCTGCAGTACAATTACAAATTAGAGAAGCATATCTGATGCTGAACTTGGCTCTCAGTGCTGACAATGAGAGCTTTCCTGTGCCCAGCAAGCCACATGGATCACTGCTGTGAGGTAAACTTCCTAAACCCTGATCACTTCTGAAGCTGAAGTGAATTTTCAATTCACAAGTGGTTCTTGCCACCTATTGGTTTTAATAGGGGAAATTGTCTTCAAATGATCTGCATCAGAATTTTCCAGGATATTATCAAGGCACTGTAGAATTATGAGGTAATGTCTATGGTAATATAGATTTATAGTTCATCGGAACTAAAAAACCAATAGCCTGTGGATCTGAAGCCTATTTGTATAAAGAAATGCCAATAACTCTAAAGATCTGATGACTTGCTTGATTGATTGATTGACCTGCTCAAGCTGTTGCATACGTTCTACCAGTGTTAGTTCTGTCTAACTCCAGGTGCATGAGTGTGAAGAAGAGGGGTGAACAATCCTTGTCCCAGACGCCAATGTGTCTGCAGGGCTTCTAGGTCTTTTCAAAGCACCAGCATCTGAGGAATTGGAAGAATCTGTTAAATTGGTCCCGTTAAGCCAACAATGAGTTTACACACAGTCTCTCCAGCACCAGGACCAGGACTAGGATTGCCCACCCCAGGTGGCCCACCAATAGGCAGTGTACAGTATATCTGTGCAGTTGTTAGCCCGGGGGGGGGCTTCTGCTGCTGACCATTAAGAGCAGAAGAGTGTGCCTATTTGAGGGTGGGGCGGCCCTTACAGTAATGTCTATAAGCGTTTGAAGAGGACATTCCCTGGTGCAAGTTATCACAGGGTGGATCTGAGGGGCAAGTACTGAGCCATGGGAGCTCTTATAAGTATTATAGCGTTAGTAAGGACATTTACTTCATACAGTTGTAGTGCAACACCCACACATACATGCCAATGTAGATCAAATCTACCTTAAACACTTTCACATATATACATGCATGAAACAGGAAAGTACTTAAACCTTTGAAGGTTTCTTATATATTACACACATTTAAAATGATCCACTTCAGCATAAAAAAGGCTTCCTAATTATTAGGCTACTTCAAACATACAGAGAATCTCTGCTTTGCAGATTGTCTGAGGTCAATTTTCTCACCTTAAATGAGTTTAGTCTACAATAATTTATTACATCATGATATTTTCTGGGGAAGAATGTGAAAACTACATCGCCTGTTGCTACTTCTTTTGTTTTTCAAGGATTATAGCCAAGTGCATTTGGCCGACAAGTGAGGTTATTTGTAAGGCAAAGCCTACCAGCTGCTGTGACCTCTAAGGCCTTCTATTTCTCTTTCAGTTCTTTTTAATCCCCTCCTTATCTCCTTCCCTTCTTCCCCTCTTTTTTCTTCCCCTTCTCCCCCATCTTCATCTTTGCCTTCTTTCATCTACCTCTGCTCCCCTCTTTCTTTCATTTTCTTTCTCTCCTTCTCCCCTTCTCTCTGTTGTTTCTCTTTCTGTCCCTCTAGCCCGAGGCGCAGCGAGAGAAGTCAGTTCCTGCATCGCAGGCCGTCTATGGGTCTGTGAAAAAACAAAACACAGACTGGGGATCGTGCTGCTGTTACAGACTAGTTTTCGAAGAACCACTTACTGGAGTGAAATGAGCGGTTTCTGGGAAAGAGTTTTTTTTTTCTATAGGTTTTTATAATCTCCAGCTGTCTGGCCAGTGTGACTTGAAACCAAATTTTGTTATGGAAAAAAAAATGCTGTTGAGATCTGACACAAGGCGTTTTGTTTCCACACTGACGTAGAGCTCCGTTGCCTTGCCAAAATCAGCGTGGGGGCTCAATGAAAACAGTCACCTTGATATACTGTAACTTTCTTTCAGAGGCGTACAGTCAGCGCTCATGGTGGAAATGTTTTTATTATGTTACTTGTAAACCAGTCCGGGTAAGTGCACACCGCCAACACCTAACTCACCACATCAATAAAACTACAGCCACAAATCTAAGCTGATGGCTTTTCTTCCCAAATAAAAGCACCAATTACTGAAGCTGTGACGTGTTCACCTCACACTTGTCACACTTCTTTCGTGCCACTATGAGTGTCTGATTTTGTCACTTAGAAAATGTCTTTCCCTTTGCAAGAAAGGTGCTATACTATAGAGTTTTAGACCCAAGTCCAAGGAGGGACAGTACTGTTGTACCTTGAGCAGTATACTGTACTTCAATCAAGTGTACTGTAAATGGGCCTCCAGTTGGTCACTGTAAATGAAAACTGGTTTTCCATTGACTTTATTGACTTACTTGCAATAAAGACTTCCCTCAGTGCTTCACTGCCCTGGTAAACATCAGGTTCAGAAAGCAGGAGAGCACTAGGGCAAAATCAGGAAGGTGTGAACTATGGCAAAATTCAGAAAACTTATCAAACAAAATACAGACAAGCTGTAGACATGAAAACCCACAGAAACCTTAAAAACTGCTGCACATATTTACTGTGGGAGATTTTTTTTTAGTAAAAGCAGCTTCCTCTGGGATATAATCCTGTGGGTTTTGCAAGGGTTTTGCTGCGAGAAAATAGGGATCTCTTTGCAAGTATCTCTGCTGTAGGCGTTCTGCAGGGCTGCTGCTTCCTGCCCTGGGCAGCTAACACACAGATTCTCAGTACCTCCAAGTACCTTCCAGATGAGCCTGTATGTTCTAGCCTTCGTTCCAGCTGGTCTCTGAATTATTTAAGCTTACTGAACCCTTTAAGTGAACTTTCATTTCTTAAGGAGATCTGTTTTTTCTAAAAATTGATTTACTCAGTCCTTGTTTCAGAAATACCCAGCTGTAGGTATACTGTTGCCAAGGCACATAACAAATGTTACTCCCTCACTGCTGTCTAAACAACTCCGCTCTTGCCAACGAATGGTGTCCAGACACAGATGGGAATTGCACTGTATCAGATGCTCCTCTGATAAGCATTCTTTGATTTGCAAGGTCCCTGTCGAAAAGATCCCAGACACCTGTCCATTGAAACAACAGATATATAAGAGGGGAGTTATGAAGCCCAGTTATTGGAGTGGAGCTCATTTTTAAAGAGAAAAATTAAATCACCCGAGAAAAGGTCTGTAATGGTTGAGTGATTATTTAATTGTCTATCTGGAATAAAAATTGGAAGACAAAGGTGGGACCAGAAGACTGGAATGATCTGAGATCTCCATGGACTGGAAGAAGTAATCCTTCTCTGCTCCAGCAGGTGGCACTCTTGTATAGCAGATTCCCCTGCCTGCTCATCTCGGCTTCTGTTGTCGAGAAGGAAAGAGAAGTAAAAGCACTAGAGCACTACAGTACATTACAGTATAATAAACTTGTGTTGTAGTGTATATATCATAAGACCTAGCTTTATAACCCAGATTTAAAGAGTTATTGGCATGTGACTTTTAAGAATTTGTTTTTTCTATTTTGTTCCAGAGGAAAACATGCTTAATTGTTAGAATTTAAATGTAAAATGTAAATTTGCAGATCCAACTAGAGGCAGTACAGGCACAAAATTTATACTTACAATTAGTTCTGCAAAATTAGTTGCTGATAATTTGTAAATAGAAAAGATGGGGTTAGTGTTGCTCCGGAATGTAATAAAGGGATGGGAAGTCATACTGTAATCCTATTAGCCTTTTCAGATGAATACCATTGTGATCATGAAGGCACAAACAGAATCACTCCAAAGGATCCCAGTGTTGAGTGGAATGGCTTAACGCAGCTGAGAACAGCAACAGCAAAAGACCTCCTGCCTGAGAAAGGGTTGTCCTGACAAACTGGGCATCAGTAAGAACGTACATAAATGCCTGCATTGAGGCAAGTCCTATCCTAGTCATTGCCTGGGGTTGGCTGATGGAGAGATCAGGCTAAGAGCTGCAGGTGACAGGATCTTCTGTGCCTCTGCTCCTGAGCCTTTATAAAAGTCAAGGAATTTGACTGCTTGGATACGCCAAGGTTACATTTTAAAACTTCCAATTTTGAAGCAGACTTTTCTGTCTTAGGTTTCAGTTTTTTTAAATCTTTTCTCTCTTAATGTTTTTGCACATGGTTGGAGAATGTTTTTAAACGTGAAAAATGTTTTCTGAACATGATGATGATTCTTCATTACCTTGTTAATTTATTATAATATTTTTTGCTATATCCATATTTTAGTGTACTATGCCAGACAAGTGTTAGAATATACCTCAATAAATGTTTCAATATCTATAGACTACAGTGTGCCATACCATTCCCATGGTCCAGCATAGTAAAATACAATATCGACAGGTTAAAACCATAGGAAACTACAGCTATAGTAAAAGTGCAGAAGTTCCATAGTAAATTTATCAAAGTAAACTTTTGTAAGGGTACACTGTGTATCTGCCCTCACATTGCAGGGATTCTGGACAGGCCTGACTGCTCAAGGGCTGAGCTGGTTGGAACCTTCCTCTTGATCAGCAGGAACCTCCAGCCTCTCACATAAGACACCGCGCCACTCAGGTTGGGTGATGCCAGACCCCACCCTCTTGTCCAGATGATGACAGACTGATGGTGTCACATTGCACAAAGCCTAATATTCAATGATTGCAGTAGCAAGGTCAATACACATTTCACACTGTATTGATTTAATTGGGTGCAAAATACAGCAGTTTACAGCTGCTGTAAACAAACCATTCTGTGTTTTTGGCAAATGAGGCTCAAAAGAGGTGCATTCAAAATTTATGTTGCAGCAATCATAATACCAACAATAATACCCTCACAATATGTGAATTATAGTAAATTGTATAGTAATAAATAAAAACATAGTAATACATCTTATAACCATAAAATTGCAGTTCATCTAAAGCCACATTACAGCCTATATACAGCATAAATATATTTTAAAAAATCAAATCTGTACAGCTATGAAACAAACAGGTGTGACAACAGCAGAAGTGCTGTTTAATATTCAACACAGGTTATCTTGAACAACCTGTGACTTAGAAATATGCCGGATTCTTGACATGGCAAGTGCTCCACAGATCTTCATAGCACAGGTGCTGTAAACAGAAATGCTGGATCTGATCATGGTTTCTGCAATCAAAACTTGGAATAGATACAACCTGCCACACAATTTAGTTAAAGGAGGGGTGAGAAGAGACCCGGATGTTGAAGGCTGACATCCCAACAATCCTTAGCCTTAAAAGCTCTCCTAGATTGGCTTTTCTAAACCTGTCACTGCCTGACCTCTGAGGGCTGGGTTCTGATGTCACCCTGAGAGCTCCGAATGCATATCTGAATTGTGCCTTGATGTTTTGTTCACTACAGGTATCTATCCAACACTTAACCAGAGTGGAATCCAGAGAAATATAGCGTTCTAACTCCCCGCCTGTCCGTTTACCATCAACTGAAAGACATTTCTGCATTTTGTCTTCCACGTGTTCACATTGGCACCTGTGGCACCACTATGGCACTGTGGCACCAGATTGCTTTGGTAACTATCACCCATGGAGCTGAAATGGTAACTCCAAGACCAGGGGTGTCATAGGGGAACAGGGAAACTAAAGGGCTGCTGTATTTTTCGACTGCTTTCCTGTAACGGGTCAAAGAGCATGCTGGAAGAAATAACACGATGCTTGACTGAATATTGTTTACCACTGCAATGATCTTCATAACATTCTGAGACAGACTTCAGCTTCATGGTGTAAAAATGGATGTCTGGGTGTTAACTGTGGAAAGGATAATGTTAAAGGACTGTTAGGCAGGAAAGTATTGTTAACAGTTATCGATTGGGAAGTGGCTACTGAAGTGTCATGATCTAAGGGACAATGGTCAGCACCAGGCTATTGTCAACATTTTCTCGAGGAACCTCAAAGCAAGAAGATGTGTGCTGAGATGTAGGTGACCAAAAATCACTGATCAAAGCAATCTTAGGGTTTACCTTATTTAATTAAGTTCTTGGTTAAACATCAACATTGTCATCAACAGTCCAGGAACACAGCATAAAAAGACAGGTGCAGAGAGAGAGAAAGGAAGAAAAGTGGAGAGACAGAGAAGAGAGGAAGAAAGAATGGGGAGGGTCCTTTCCCAAATCATCCATAAAGACCAGATTTGAGGTACGATTTTTGAAACCTTACTAAGAGAGCTTGCCATTCTGTTGTTTTTAGGGGCTAAATAAATAGTTCCTTGGTTAAATCAGCCTCTCCTGCATGCATTTTTAGAATAGAAAGATAGGTATCCCATTTGCTTTGTATCATCCAGGTTTATAGAGAGAGATGATTAACTGTAGGTTGTATTCTGTTCGGTTTAGAAGGCAGATTTATCTTTCCTGTGCACCTGTGTAGGTGTTATGGAGGATTTGAATACTTTGTAGCAGTCTGGGCTTTTTCTGGTGGTCAGAATGTAGGCCTCTGGGATGCCTTGTTTGTAAGTTTCTAAATAATGTAACTTGTATGTTATATATTTATGTTGTTAGTGTTAATAAATTTTTAATCTAGTGTACCTGACTTACTACTCTTTTCACCAAAGCTGTGCAAGAGAACTCAGGTCCCTCTAATTATACCAACTTCTCAGATGTATTCTTAACAAAAAGTTGGGGGTAATGCTTTTTTAAATTTTAATTATCGATTAATCCTCTCCATCATTTTCTGGTATTTCACCAGTTTTGTAACCTCTATAGTTATAGCTATATACAGCTTTAAATGCATACCTGCATATTTACCTGTATACAGTAGGTGTATTTAGGGCTAAGTTCTTGGTACCTGATGAAAAGCAAATTTATATTTAAAGCAAGATAATATATTTGGCTTTTCATGGCTAATGGATGTATTGGAAGGGATAATAAAATATTTATACACTTTTATAAGCATGCAACAGACCTAAATAATACATTTTCAATCATTAATGCTGTCGTGAACAGACTGAGCAGGCAGCAATGCATCAATATGGTGAGTCACAGCTAACATCATGATGTAAAGCCAATGTATGATTGAGGTTACCAATGTAACCATGGTGTATTGTTTCTATACTTAAAATGACATAACTGCAAACAGATTCTTACTTGGGCATAACTGTATTATATGTCTTTGGATCCTGCCTCTTGCTTTATAAAATGAAAACCAGAACCACAAGCAGACTGAAGCCTTGTGATGCTTTTCAGTACCCATACACAGCAATGTTAACCATGGAATAGATTTCACCCCCATGTACAATATGCAGTCTTAGCCAACTTATGCTGTCAGATTAGTTTAACTGCAGACATGGGCACAGCTCCCTCTCTGCCACCTTTAATCCTGTGGCAGATGTTAGGTACAGATCACCTCTGCCAGCTCTTGATTACGATGCAGGATGATAACGACCTGCGACAGCACTAATTGGGCTAATTGAGCTAAGTGGCACCAGTGGCAGTGATGAACGACTGCAGGTGAATCTGTCGTCCTCTACATGCCAGCTTCGGCCAGGCTGTGCGCCATATGGTTTAAAATCAGACACGGCACCTGAACACTGACTCTGAAACCTGAATCAGGAGGCTAGTTACCTGCAAGGGGTCACCTCCCAATCACTCAGCTCTAGCCACTTCTAGTCTACTTGCTTAACAGCCTTTTCAGCTTTGACCTCTAGTCCTCACTGCATCCCTCTCTCTCTCACAGTATCTCAGCTGTGAACACTAGCCTTCATGGCCTCCCTCTCTTACCCTGTATCTTCCAGCTATAAGCTGTCCATTTCCCCAATGACTCCTGCCCCTGTTCAGTAATGAATCTGATTCTTCCCCGCAGCTGTGGGACAGTGTGCCCAGTTAACCCCTGCAGAGCACGAGATTGCCTTTTAATAATTAAGTTGACCTCCTAGTGTGGCAAAAAACCCTCTTCCATAATTTATCTGCCCATTCCTTTGTGGTGAAAGTCATGCTAAATAATTCAGTCCAGCTTTATAATAAAAAACGGTAAAGACACCTGTTCTGCAGGGAGCCTCTGTCCCTCAGGCAGTACTCTTTAAGACTCACTGCACTGGAGGAAATCCGGCCGCAGAAGTAGACAGTGCAAGAGTACCAATTAAAAGCAGGACACATACCTGTACATATACGTGGATAAAAGAGTGTCCACAGCTCCTGCAGAGCATTCATTCTGTGTGTGACCCAAATGACTGGATCATTTCCATAACCCTTTTGACCAATGAGTAAAGGGCACCACGGTACAGGCAGCTCCATAGAAAATGAGACAGTGCAAGTTTTACTTACAGTGCTGTCTGCTTCAGTGTCTGAGGAAGGATTCCAAACTAGTATTAAGAACCGCAGAAAATACTCTGCTGGTCCATCAGCATTTAAATACAGATGTTCTATGTATTGAGCAGTTTTGGTTCAGAGTGCATGAGACATCTTAGGCTGTCAGATTAAAAATTAAAATTATCAGCACAATGCATATTAATGGAACTCAATGAGAAGATGAACACATTGGTCAGAGTTGAGAAGTTTCAAGAATTGCAGATGTGTAACCTTGTTATTTATGTCAAAAGTTTAAAGGCTGATACAGTCAGTAAACCAGTGAATATTGCTGGTGACACAATAGCAGGTGGAGATGTAAAGATGTTTTCAACAGTACAATCAACACAAGTAGACATAGACACTGTATGGACCTTAGCTGACACCGATAAAGTACCCTTCACAAACAATGAAAAATTAACTGCACTTAAATACAACAGAAAAAGACAAAAATAGATAATAAAAGAGAATATAAATGAGAAAAATAAATGATACAACTTTGGTGAACCAGGTTTAGTGAGTTTAAATAAAGTTTAAAATAAAAGGCATTTCAGAGTTTAAAAGTTAAAAATGCGTCTGCAGAAGAGGTGGCAGCTAAACGCTTCTTCCTCATTTCTGTGTGAACTAGAAACAGCATTTAGGAAACATTCTGTATAGAAGTTAGACAAAAGACAAAAATAGTGGAGTTAATATTTCTAACTCTCTCCTTACAATTATAATTTATAATCAGGAGATCGTCATATCTACCCTGGCGTTGAAGACTCCAAGTAGATTAAACTGACCTCCTTCAGGATTCTAAAAATTAAAATTAATTAACTTTGCATAGAAATCTTCCTTACTTTTTTATATTTGAATCTACCATAAGTGCATATATGGAAACCATTTATGTGTTTTGGTTTCCAGCTAATTTGAGATGAAGAGTCATAAGATGTTCGTATATACCAAAAGAAAACCTCTTTGATAATCCATCCATTCATTTTCTAACCACATTATCCAGTACAGAATTGCATGGCATCTGAGCCTAACTCAGCAAGCAATGGGCACAAGGTGGGATACACCCTGGAGGGAACAGCAATCCATTGCAGCACACACACAGACAAACACACACTCATTCAACCATCCATTCATTTTTTAACTGCTTTATCCAGTATAGGGTTGTGAGGGATGCCGGAACCTAAGCCAGCAAGCAAGGGACGCAAGGCAGCACACACCCTGGACGGGACATCAGTCCATCGCAATTTATTTGCCAGTGCCCCGTTTGCTGAGTATGCAGAAATTCTAATAAGCGATCACAATGACCAAATTGGCTGCAGGACTGAAGAAGTACCACACCCTGCTAATGCTGATTATTGTCATTATCATTGGCTTAGTTCCATGTTTAGATTCCCAGTACAAGCAGTACTGCCAATGGGACAATTGAGAGATATTACCTACCAAGAGAGCTCAGGGGAGCGAATGGATCCCTCTCCTTTGTGACCTTTCTCGTGTCTGTCTAGATGTTGTGTAAAATAACAAAATCACAGCATCGTGGAGAGTGGTATGGCTAGAACCAAGGGGACACTGCAGGATTGTATTCAGATTACGCATTAGAAGGTCAACAGTCACTGTACAAGAAAGTGCCCTGTCACTAAAGTAAGGTTACGTACCAATTTTATTTGAGAAAATAGAATCATTTTTAAACAAATACGTTGCTTATGATTCAATTTATTTTTTAGCCCATCACCTCTATAGCAAATTTGAATTCACTGAATTTTAAAATTAAAAGACATCTCATGCAGCCTGTCAGAGATGACGGCTACCTGGGCTGTCCTCCAGAATGTTGTGGGTTCACAGACTGCCCCTTCCTATTCCAGCTGCCCTTAGCAGAGCCAGCATTGACGGGAGAAGAAATTCAGGTCTTGACAATGGTGGAATCCCACGCTTACTTGGCAAGTCCCCTTTCAGTACAACTAACATCAAGTTTCCCACCAGTCAGCCAGTGGCACAGCCTGGGCACCAATCTATGACATTCAGTCAACACTTTGAACATGCGTTTTTGCTGGCTGAGGCACTTACCCAGTTAACTAATTTATGAAGCACAATAAACCGTGTTTGTTGAATTGGAATTATACACCTATGAAGCCTCTTCCAAATTTATTAAAAACTTATTCCAGCAATTATTTATTCCAGCAAGTGCTATAGATGGCTAAAGAGTATCGACTCTCAATCTCAAATTAATTAATTCACTAGAACATCTTAACTACTGCCTGTTAGGATGAATAAGAGTGCAATAAAATAAGAACCTGTATTATTGACCAATAAGTATTGTTTAACAAGTAATATTTATTACTTTTAATAAATAACTGGATAACCTAATTTCCAGCATTGTTTCAGAATACAAGGTGTCGATATTTATCCCTTTGGAGAGGGGGGGGGTTGAAATTGTGAAATGACATCTCCTGTTGATTGCTTATAAGAAATTCAAAAACTGTTAAAAAGCTACACTGACTTCCAGACTCATTTCAGCCAGTGGTTTCCATCAGGATTATGAACAAAACATGTTTTTTATAGTCTCTGGTTATATGAAAATCCTAGAGTGAAAAAGATTCACCACTGACCTGGTATTGCAGACATTCTAGCACTGTCACTGCACAGTGGAGGTGAGAGACAGCAGATCAGAACTGCAGGGGAAGTAAACAACCAAGAGAAAAGTGTTTGAGACCCAGAAGAGAGGTTTTCTTCTTTCACGTGTTGTCAGCACACAGTGGAGGCATAACAGATCACAGCAGACAGTTTAATGCAAAGTGTGAATCATTTATAGGAGATTGCCCCCATCCCCTATGTTTTCGCTTCTATGAGGAAGGAAAAACCTCTAATTAATAGTGCCGTTTAGGTTGGGCAAGATTGTATGCAATCCACGTACTAGCTCTTCTGTGCTCACCTTTGAACCACAGTGAATGTACTCATGTGTGGCAGATGTTTACACAATCTGAGCACAAAATTCACAAAGGAAATGCTGGATGCTTTACTGTTGAGACCTTTCCAGTTTGCCAACCAAAAGTACTACTACAGTACATAGCCTCCCCCTAACTGCTACTAAAACACCCAACCAGCACTAACACTGTGAGACCTTTATATACAGTACCTTAGCTTTCCACTAATTGACCTCCATGTAATTTGGATTTGCCCACCACTAATAATCTAATTAATTAACTAATCATCACTCAGTGTGTTTGATTACAAAAGATAGAGGTCTAAATGATCTCTACTGGCAGGTCAGCTGTTAAAACACTAATTTCCCACATTTGCTATTAACATTGTTATTGATTTGTGATTTGACCTCACAGCATTTAAATTCCTAGTCAAGAACCATAACCTCTACTGGCTTAAATTTTTAACATGACTCCCTTAAAGCAAGAGTAAAGGGTTGTAATACCCAGCTAGGGATATAAGACACTTTAGCATCAACTACTTTGAAAACACTAAATCTGAGAGAGATACCCATTGTATACTGGGAACTGGAATCAACTATGTGCCTTACAGCTCAAAGCTCTTGGGCTCAAGTCTGACCCCAATTATCTGTGCAGAAAGAACAATGAATGGATAAAGCTTTCCTGATACACCTCCAAGACCTGCTCACATCCACCATGTGATTTTGGGACACACCTGAGGTCCACTTGAGGTCCACTGGGATGTGACTCCCATAACAATTCACTTTTTATGACTGCACATTCATATACTACTTACACATGGCACAAGTGACTTTTTCATTACTCAAAAACAGACATGGCACCAATGACAGTGTCCAAGGTAATCTTAAACAAGAGCTCCCTCCTGGTCAAGAAGGACTATGCTTTTTCTATACATGCTTATGGACACCAACACAATGTGCATACAGGGAGCTGTGTCTTTAGTAGAAGTGCAGAGAGACTGATGGTGAAGTTCAGATTGTAGTTGAAACAGATCAAGTCTCCTTTAGTGCCCAGGTAATTAAATATCTAAGTATGGAATTTACATGTGCCATTGACAAAACAGAGTGTCAGAATGAAGAGGAGAGGGCAGAGACATTACTCCAAAGAATAATTGCCAAGTTCATTACCAAATAAAAAAAGCCTCGATTGAAATTGTGTAATTTCGATTGAAAGTGGTAGTTTCACAGCCTTATTGGAAATTATGTATGTATTGCTTCATGAAATCTGTGGGAAATTCTGTAAGTTGAAAAAAGGAACTATTCTGGGTCTTACCTACCAGATGTTGGGTCTTACAAAGAGCATTTTCCTGAGAATACAGACATTCTCCCTGTGCTTCCTGTTCTGATTTTCCATTGCAATAATCCCCCCTATGCCATAGAGAGGATTTTCACTTAGTGACCTTACTGATTAACAATGAAGAATCTACATTTTTGGTTCAAATGTGTCCAGGTTTTGGATCTGCAGAGGGCTTAATCAGCAGGACACTGGCAACTCAGAACATTCCAGATGTGCTATAAAGGACAGCGCTTTCTCAGTGCAAAGCCACAGAGGGGGTGAGGGCAAAAACTTAAAAACCTTTTCAACTTTATTCTTTTATTCATTTTTCAGAGAAGCACTGAGACAATCAAAACGCCTATGGTTAAAATATTGTAAGATGTGTTGATTTAAAACAACAGACGCACTATCTTTTAAAATAAGGCTTAAACAAACTGAAATTTGTTGTCATACATCCAGAGAATTCCATTTCTTGCAAACTATCCAGCAACATGAGAGTGAGAGAGAAAATTCTAGCTTTCTCATAAGATCTGCATTAATGCCGAGTGTTAATTGTGTCTTTCAAGAAATTACACATATGTGCCTTATTAAAAAGCATTTATCTCACCAGCTTTTCTGGCTTGAATATATGAAAAGTCACAGATGAGGCATGGTGATGTGGCAAGCTTTGCTTATTTGATTCTTATTACATTATCAATCCCCAAAATCTCATCCAGCTGTCGAACCCATGACTGAAGCCGGGCAACATTTGGTTAAGGATTGATTGACAAGCGCTGTGTGTTGGAGCTCAGAGTCAATGCTTAGCTGAGTCGAACAGATGTTTCAAGACTATGCCACCATAATCCTTTCATTGATCAAAACAATTCACTTCAGAGTGGGTCATCTTTAAACCCACCGTTTTATTTAGAACTGTCTAGCAAATGCCATGTGTGTTTTTACCTTGATCTGGTTTCTGGCAGAGCCTCCAAATCCCAAATCAACAGACCATAATAGCCATTAATAGAAAAAAGGGATAGTATTAAACAAAACCCAGAGCTGAAATTGATCCTGTGGGAGAAAGCATGAATCTGAAATAAGGCTTTTGCTTAACAAGCATATCATTTCTTTGAATGAAAAACAAGTAGAGCCCATAATAAAAAGAATTATTTTTCAAGGCTTAGTTGAACTCAGTTTTTGCTTGCTATGGAACCCTTTGCAATGGGTTGAGGGAGAGAAGAGTTTGCTCACAATCACTCTTTAGTACAAACACATCAGAGTTGACAGAAGAACCATTAGGCAGGAAGGAGAGAAAATCTAAAAAACTCCTTAAGGAAAAAGACTCTCTGGGGGTTTGAGGCCTAAGGCTGTCTGTCCTCCAGGCAAGACATCATGAGTCAGTGGTGGTCGACCAGGTTCTACGTGCAAGACAAATCCTTACATTGGAATCTGTTGAAATTCAGGGCAATAGAGGAGTGGGGCAGGGAAACCAGTTACTAAAAATGAACACAGAGCATGGAGAGAACTCTAACTTGGATGACGTAATTAGTTAAGAACCACATGAGTGTGGGTTAAGTAGAGTTGAGGTTTCGGAATTGTTGTGCACAGTTAGACTTGAAATTGGCAGAACTGAAATCATTAACATTATTCTTTCAGGCAACAAACATCCTCATTTTTTATTCTTTTGAAAATTTGAAGTGCAGTAGCACTGCTAGCGCAATTAGCAACAATACTGAAGAGTAATGCGTTTCACACGCTACATTAAAATGTTTGTTTAAAGATGTACATTTGAAAAAACAATCAAGTTAAAAGTGAAATGAGGATCCCATTACCCTTCTTGAAGTCATTATGTAAAGCAAATATACCAATTAATTTACTGCTTTGCTTTAAATGAAAAGACATGTGCAACATTTCCAGATAGCAAAGACACACAACATTCATGTTTTACTGTAACTGCAAAAAGAATATTTAGAAATGGACACTACATCAAAGGCTTGATGTTATTTTGCTTTGAGTACTTACAGTTTTAAATCCACTCTGTAAGAATATGAGGAATTCTGACCAGATGTATTGCAGACTATGTCAGTTGGAGGAATGTTAATAAAATGCACAATGTATTTAATATGTGAGTAACTCACAAAAATAATGAAAATTAAATGGTTAATAAAGTATTTATCAAATTTCATAAAGGAGCACAGTTGTACTGTATACTACTTTCTAGTAATATAAACTATGCTGTCTTACAAACTCTTGTATGTCCTGGGCACAGGATATCTGCCCATCAGCTACACTCCATCAGGCAGCTCAAGGTCTGTGGACAGTTGCTCTATTCCCCCAGACTGACAATGCGCTCAGTGAGTGACCAGGTGTTCTGCTGCAGCGCACAAAGGCTATAGTGCTCTTTTTTACTAAGCATGTATTGTTTGTGTGTTTTATTTTGTGTAGCTGAGGCACTGTGTGTTGGGACATACCTGAGGAAAACTAAGCCATGATGAAGATGGTGAGGAGGAAGATGGGTTGCAGGGTACCATGTCAGCGTACAGTACTCTCCAAATCCTGTTTCTGTTAAGTTTGTTTTGTGTATCACCTGGATCACATCCGAGTCCAGCTGTCTCACAGTAAATAAGGCAGAAAGGTTGCTCAACCCTAGCCCAACCCCCTGGCACATTCAGTATTAATATTTCAAATACCGTGGTATTAATGATGCATGAAAACAAAGGCCAGGAGTCAGTGCAGCTTGTAAATACAATGCAGACAAGCTCCTTGTCTGTTGTTGGCCATGTACTAGTGCGAGCTGGGTTTCTCATAAATGTAAGCTGCTTGACCTATATGAACATATAGGAACAATTCTGTTCTTACCATCATCTTAGAGTTACTGCATTCTGATTTTTAGGAGCCATGAATAATGCTGATGTACACACATACAGTCAGGCAGACTGTCTGCCACTACTGACCAGTGAAGGTGCAGTGAGTCACTGTGACTAGAAATCAACAGCCTTGAGTCTTGCTTTGGAACAGAGACACTATCTCAATACAAGTCAATCTGGTCTGTTTCACAGCAAAAGGACAGGAAAAGTCTAATTCTTCCCTTTCACAATATGAGGTTTCCAATGGTCTGGGCAATCCTGGTTACCTTAATTAAATAAAAAAAACAATAAAAGCCAGCCTGGAAGGGACACCAGATGCGACAGGGAACTCTCAAGTGAATCCATTGGACTTTTCTGTCCTAAAACAAAGTACATGACGTACAGACTCTGGACCAGTTTGATAACAGTTTTTGATAGCAGTTTACCCAAGCTCACCCTCTCTTCCAGCCTTACATCTGTGTCTATCATCCCCTTTTCTTTTTAATTTCAAGTACATCAATAGTACTATCAAATGTATCTCAAAAATACAAAGAGGGTTCTGAAGTATCCAGGAAGCGCACATCTGCTGAAAAAAAGAAAAGAAACATGCTCATCCTTGAATATCTGCCTCACAACACAACCAAACACAACCTCCATCTGTTATTGTGGAAACGACATTGAAAACAATTATTCTGAAAAACCCTGAATTTGTTAGTAAAGATAGGGGTTACTTTTTAACCTCAGCCTAAAGCCTGCTTTTGAAAAAGTGGAGAATAAAACATGGTTTGCCATGATAAGTTAATTTATTCTATTTACATACAGATATCACTTTTTACATACAGTAAAAAGGGGAAAAGAGCTAAAAGGATCAGTCTGTGATGAAATGGTTATTAAATATACAGTGTATCTGCACATACTAGTCTAAGATTCATCATCCATCCATTAACAGAGAACTGTGGATTCCTGGTAAGAACTATGACAACCTGGGCGGGATCCATCCTAGAAGTATAAAGTACAATGTGGTTCCACAGCCTGGATGGGATATGAGTCCATGGTAATCCACACACACACAGTCACAATTTAGAAGCACCAATGTTCCTAGGTAGATTGTTTTAATTATTTATGGTACATGAAAGTTACAGGTTGTTGCACAAAGCTAAGGTATGCGTATATGTGATCTGACAACTGGAATCAATTTCCTGTCATTAAACTGTTTATTTTTAGCGTCTTTTGTCCTAATAAAAAGATGATTTTTGTCAGACATGGTGAGGGCACGCACACTTTATACAGAGTACACCAAGTCCCAGTTCGAGGCCAGGACCAAAGAGCTGTCAGGCTGCAGGGCTACCTACAGTGCCATCACACTACCCTGCTGTTCATATATGAAAGAAATATGGATATCATAGCACTGGATGAGATCCCTCAAACATGGACCACAAAAAGCTGTTTGTCTCCCCCATGGATGTCTGCAGCTCTGTGCAGAAAGATGCAGTCACTCAGCCTTTATACAACGAACAGACAGACAGGCCAACAGACTGACAATACCTGGCAGTCAGACAGGTCTTTGTCCAATTGTTCATCTGCAATGTTCATTTGTAAACAACTTAATAACTAACTGTGTGTCAAACAAAAATAAAATGAGTTTTGGTATCACTGTCAGGGCTTTTAATTACTTACCATAGGACTTAATAATTGTTTTTCTCTTCAGTCTTTATAAACAGATGGTAACAGAGGGGACAGTAATAGTAGTGTTACAGTAGATGAAGCAGCAGGAGAATTGTTATGAGTGCTTGACCTAGCCTTTTGAAGATTAGAGTCTTTCCTGTTTGGACTGAGAATTCAATCTCACTACTTCTTGTAATGGTTTAAGTACTTTACTGGATGGATTTTATTTTCAGCTGAGTCTTTACAGTATGTAGGCATGCATATCACAGCTAGGTCTGGCTAGTAAGTTTTAGACTCTGTTTCTTAGCTTTCACAGTTGGAGAAAGCTGAATTCCCTGTGTCCTAGGATAGTGAAAATAGTGTAAATTCCTTGTTGACACAAAGGAATATGAGGAAAAGTGTGGGTTGATAAATGTGTGCATCCATTGTACATTGAACTGTAGTGCTCTCTCTGGTTGTATTTTTGTGTTCTTCAATCTCTAAAATGATGTGCAACAATGTCACATTAACAATTCTTAGACATAGATGTTAAATATTTCAGAATTGTAAGAAAATATTATCCTAAATTAGGATAGGATTAGGATTAGAGTTAGTGATATTCTATACACTTTCCACTTCAAGCTATATAAAGCTTAATTTTTATGTTCCATTCTATTTGCACCTTGATTCAAGAGGACATGTTACTTGTAAACTTGCTATTATTTGATGCATTTATGGGTAAAATGCATCCAGAAGGATGGTAGTTAAATACTATGTAAACAAGGTGATTAGGCTGATCATTCAAGGTAATTAAGATAATCAAAGATTACCTCTTTCCTTATGTTGTACATACCAAATGGCCATTGGACTGCATATCCTCCTCTTGTTTGTAGCTGTTCTTATGGCTTCAAAAGTGTTAATAAAGTCACTAAAGGCCTTCTTCAATCATAATGAAAGGAAGATATAGAGGACAAAAGTGAAAATTAGCCTCACATTGCTTTGCTATATAACAGATTACAATATAAAAGAAATTGCCACATGGATTTATTTACAGTATATACCATGAAGCTCTCACACTGAGAAACCCATGAATACAATATCCAAAAGAGTTGAGTTGCTGCCTCCAGAGCTCCAGAGACTTCAGTTTGGAGTACCTGTGAAATGTTCTTCTGTTTGTTCAACTCTTTTTTCTACAGGTGCATTGGTTTTCTTCCAGAGACATGCAACTTCATTTTAACTACTCTAAATTATGCTTTTTCAGGGGGATTCAATGATATTTCAATTACAGTTGGCACGCAATGACATGAAAATTTGTGGGAGACTGGGAGACTGTCCAGCTATTATTGCAGATGAGAACCTTTGTTAAAGATCAGTATGAGGTGATGGGATTGATTGCCTAATCAAATGAGCAAACCCAATGTCTGCTGTTCTTGGTTTCTGTTATTGCTCTCTAAGGTCCTGTCCACAACATTATGTGTAAAGGTTGGAGAAGGTGTTGGAAGGTAGGGGTGTAATTTTTGTAAAAACTTTGAGATAGTATTTAGGGCTAACACTTCCTGTGGAGACATAATCCTGCACTAAAGTGAAGAGTACTTTGCCATTAGGCAGAAGAGTGCATTTATAATAGGGAAGATAGCAGCTCACAGATGGCAAATAATTAAATTAAGGCACAGAAACAATTCAGTTATCAGCAAATAATTAGTATTGCATTTAAACCAAAAGAAGCTGCAGCAGGCATCAGGTAGGATCAGGCATATCAGAAGTCAGAAAATAAGGTTGCAATACGGATGATCAAAACACGACAGATGTGTACAGATGTGAGTTTCAGAACTGTAGTTCCAAGACTCATTTGATTTCTTATTCATTTTTACATTTTTTGTACATACATTTTATTTCATAGTTAACATACAACTTCCAATTCATCTGATATAGTGCCTTGCAAAAGTGTTCACCTGCTTTAAATTAAGTCCCAATTATAATTGTTGTATACATATTTTTAAAGTGAAGAATTTTAATCCAAACCTGATTCAGTAGGTCAGTCAAACTCTAGTGCTATGAGGTTATGAAGTTTATAGAGATAGCCCATGCTCAATTTGTAAATCACGATGTGCTTAATATCAATGAAACACATTTTCATTGCACTTCCACCTTTGAGCAAAGAGATGTTGGTGATTTTGAAGTGGAAGGTTTATTGTACCACCCAGACATTGCCTAGATCAGACTATTCCTCCAAATTGAGCAGCCAGGCGGGGAGGATACGTGCTGTCACTGTGAAGCCAACAACAACTTTGAAAGACTTAAACAGTTCAATGCCTGACATGGGGAATATACCAATGAGTAATTATATCCTGTTCACCCCACAAAGGTAGTCTGTATGGCAGAGTGACCAAACCATTTCAAATCCTGCATGCAGTTGGCAGCAAAGCATTTCAGTGATATTGTAAACATTAGGAAAAAGGTTTTCTAGTGAGATGAGATGAAATGTGATTTTTTTGGTGCTAAATGCAAAGTGTTATGTCTGGCAATGCCTTCCAAAAATTCAGAAACTTGAAGCCCAAAGATTTCAGTATGCAAATTGCTTCAGTATGCACGTTTGACTTGACAGCCTTATGAGATGGCTTGTTGAAGTGCGTCTTTCATATACACACAGTTGTGACCTTCACAGCTCCTTCCTTAGTTTTTAGATTTTATCAGTGTTAACAAGAGCTTCCAAAATCAAGTCCTTAAAATATGCTCTTTTTTCATTGACAAGGGGGTGCCTTTGATGTTAATAGGGTAACTAAAATATGTTGTTAACTGTGTGTTAAACATAATTGTTTTTCATTCTAACATTTGTTATTATTCACACTCAGTGTGTCATAATATCTCACCCTTTTAAGCTTTAAATCTAAGTTCTATTACTCTAAGCCACTTAGAGTTGTCAATGACAATTGCCTGCTAAGTTCTTAAGGATGATGGATTCCTTCAATCTTAAGGACGAATTAAAAAAACACTGTAGAGTTCTGCTTCACCACTAGTGCCTTGTTTTATTTAAAATATGTGTTAAAATATATGTTGTTATTTTGTCTTGACTTAGGCGAACATCACTGTATGTTTAATCTACCATGGGCGATCACATTAGACCACCTTTCCGGAGTGGTCTTCATGGCAAGAGTGTATAAGTAACACCAAAGGGCACAAGGTTGCTCCCTGCAAGAAAAATCTTAAAACAACTGAAGTGATTCAAAGTGTTTAATTATCCGACTCATTTAAATACTTGAATTACAGGCAGTCAGTAGTGCTGCACAACAAAACGTCCCTTGAATGGACCTGATTTTAAAGACATGCTTCTGATCGGATATTAATGAACCTGCATAACCAGAAGCTTATTACTGGCACACCAACCTGCTTAAATTAACTTTGACCTGAAATACCAATACAGACATAATGTCATAGATTGTTTTTGCAGGTTTAAAGATTTCAGCGTAATCAGCAAGATTAACTGAAATAGCGTTTGGCCTGTCAAAGCAGAACCTATTTAAAACATTTATTTCTAAACTAATGTTACAAACATTGCAGCAATTCCCCTTAAACAATTAACTAAAATGTCACCCCCTACATTATTGTGTTCAAATGACTGCCTACAAATTGGGTGTCATCTGCTGTTCCTGGTTTCTGCTGGATGCATCTTTCTGGTTAAACAAATCTTGCAGTTGAAAAAACATGTTCACTGGTTGCCAGAATTGCAATAACAAAGCGAGCTATTTGAGCCAAGCAGGGGAACACAGAAGAGTGCTCCCTTCAACTGGGATAAGAGATCAAAGTATTTGTGTTTGCTTATCTTGTATCTTACATTCAGAGTCCAATTATATTTAATTTGGTGACAGAATAGTGCCATTGTGAGAGACCTTAACATCTGATAAATCCTTGGCCATAGACATTTGTTCCTTGCAAGTGAGCAAAATTAATTTGTTCTCTCTCCGGTTGTAGATTTTTCTTTTCAGCCTAGAATTTACCAGCTGTTGCACATTATTATGCACTTGCTGAACAATGATGACATCAACACTCCAGACCACTTTCAATCTTTTGAGGTTTGATTGTAGAAATGGGGGATTTGGTGCAAGAACCTCAAGTTAAAGAGCAGAGTGACACACATTTCAGAACAGATAAGGTTAAAATGTCACTTGAAACTGGCTGTGGGTGATGTAAAGTCATTCTAACATGACAGTTGTGAGATGCAGTATCTGAGATTTGGAAGTTCCAGTGCCAGTGTGACTTATCTGAAATCCGTGAGAGGCTCTCAAAACAAAGATCATCCAGCTGGTTCTCTTCGTTTCTCCTTGCCATTACTATACAGGTGTCCTTATTTTGGGAACAGATTGATTCCAGTACAGTACAAAATTATTTCAACCTGTTTCAACTGATGCTTTAGAGCCGATTCCGTGAGTGTGAGTTAGACTATTTAAAGAAGATCAAGGCTTTAATAGCATTGAGAAGTCGTCTTCAACACTTTTCGTCCTTCAGCAGATGAGGACTTCTGTTCAGTCATGTAACAGAAGAGTGGCCACGATATTAGTCCCCCAATTAATCACAAACTATTTTAGAAAACTGTTCATCCAAATTAAACTTTATCAGTGACTGTATGTTGTCTGGCATTGTGTTCTCTGTTGTCATTCATACTGAACTGTCACATTCTGCTGTACACAGAACTTTTTCCTTTCCAGTATTCAGTTGTCATCAGTGAAATACACAGTCACATAAGGGTAATCATCCATCCACATATCCAATGTGATAGCTCAGTTACAGTACGTGTTTTGCTTAAGTTTTAAGTTAGGAAATTATACTTCAATTTTGTCAGTGCACTTCACAGTGTTTCTAGAAACAGTGCTTGGATCTGCAGCAATGTAGTATTATTAACATGCCCCTCACAAGCATTGATGTCAATTAGGCTTTGGACTAATTTATGAAACTCTTCACGCCTGGCTGATTTAAAATATCTGAGGTCTTAACAAACATAAGTCAGTACTAGTTTTAATATCTATTCCTGGTTGTTTTTGCTTGGAGTTTTTAACTCACTAATTTGAGGAAAAGAGCGATGAATTTCTCCATCAGATGAAAGGGAACTGTACTTGTGTTTTCAGAGTGATTAAATTAAAATTTTAGAGCTTTTGATTGGTAATAATAAAATAACACAGTCAGCTACAGAACTATTGTATAGTTTGCTCTTTTTCATGATTAATTCAAGATAAAAAATAAATAACAATATCGCAAAATATCAGATACTTGCCCAGGTCTATATTATTCTTGATCTCACTCACTGCCATTTCCATTAGCTTTTGTACAGCTAGGTAATACATGTTCATACAGTACATAATGCCTGTATAGCAGAACAATACAGAAAATGTTGAATGCCAAAAAAGGACAAAAACATTAATAAGAATACTACTCAGTCCTTTTCTACCACATTGTGAAATGTAGACAGAAATGTAATCATTTTGATGCTGTCTGACATGCTTTGAAATATATGAATCTGTGGTGATAAGAATTGTATTCCATAATTCACCTACCCAAAAATGACCCTTATATTATGACATACTTAGAAATCCATCTTCTTTTAGGTTACTGTGGCTCTCCAGACCTTATGCAAGACTCCAGTATTATAATAATCAACGGGCTTACGATTTGCCTTTATATGAAAAGCTCTCCCCACTTGTTATTTTCTTCAAGGCCACTTAAGATTACACTGTTCAAGACCTAAATTACTTCAACATAGAACATAATGTTACAAAATAGCCAGTCAAGCCAGCATCCCTCTCGACAAATAAACATAATTTTTCTTCATGTGTTTAATATATTTTCCTAAGAATATAATCATTTAGCAGGGCATTTGCTAAATAATGAATTACACACTGTTGTAAATGAAATTGAATAGGGACCATTTAAAACTTCACTCCTTTAACACAATTATAATGCTTTCTCAATTTACATCCTCTTGCTTTGCACATTTTTTGTTCATTCCAAGAATATACACTTCTTTAATTAGGATGCTTCTAAGTTTCACTCTGATGGCCTTAGGCACAACCAGCACCAAGCAACATGGCAGAGTGTTGGTGGCAGTATGGCCTGCATGTACCCAGTGACATGCCAGGATGAATAGTGTTGCTTGGATGTCACTCTGACAATCTTCTCACCCTTTAAAATTCAATTTTAATTTTCTGATTTAATCATTTAGACGTAATAGCTGTCTAAACACCTTAATGAGGAAAAAACTATTTGTAATCTGAAAAATTGAAATAAATGGCATTGAAAAGGCTCACTGAGAGTAAAATGACTGAAGGCAGGTGCACTGTGGCACCGATAACTCCAGATGTGCCTGTGGGCACATGACTCAGCCACTTTCCACACCGTTCGCCACCCACCTCTAACAGCAGTCTTTGTATTTTACTTCAAATCGATTACCAAACCTTTAGTTTAAAAATAACTTTAAGTACAAATCAATAACTTTGAATTTATTTTAGTTTCTCTATCTTCTTATAAATGTATTAATGTTTTTGATTTACATAGCGTTTTCTGGAACACATCTTCCGAATAAATAACCAACTGCCTTGTATTACACAGCCTCTAAAATTCATATTCAAACAATGTTTTATTTAAGCCAGCAGCCATATCACCCTTCAACTCACAACTGGCAACCCACTGAAGCTAAGCAGGTGTGAGCCTGGTCAGTACCTGGATGGGAGACCTCCTGGGAAAAAGGTTGCTGCTGGAAGAGGTGTTAGTGGGGCCAGCAGGGGGCGCTCACCCTGCGGTCCATGTGGGTCCTAATGCCCCAGTATAGTGACGGGGACACTATACTGTAAACAGGCGCCGTCCTTCGGATGAGACGTAAAACCGAGGTCCTGACTCTCTGTGGTCATTAAAAATCCCAGGGCGCTTCTCGAAAAGAGTAGGGGTGTAACCCTGGTGTCCTGGCCAAATTTCCAATTGGCCCTTACTAATCATGGCCTCCTAATAATCCCCCTCTATGAATTGGCTTCATTACTCTGCTCTCCTCCTCACTGATAGCTGATGTGTGGTGAGCGTTCTGGCGCACTATGGCTGCTGTCGCATCATCCAGGTGGATGCTGCACATTGGTGGTGGTGGAGGGGAGTCCCCATTACCTGTAAAGCGCTTTGAGTGGAGTGTCCAGAAAAGCGCTATATAAGTGTAAGCAATTATTATTATTATTATTATTATAATTACTTATAGAATGTAAAAACCACATCGCAACATTGGTAAAACCCACTTTTCATAGTTAAACAGAGGTTCAGGGCTGTTTGATAGTTGTGACAGATGGGTAATAGATTCAACATAGGTAGTATCTTGTGACATTTACACACAAGGGAGTCATAACCATCATTGCTCACTGGAAAAAGCTTAATTTTGGGAACATTCTCTATTTCTGTGATGTTGGCAATTAAGTGGAAAAAAGCTTTTTTGACAGGCAGAATTGCATTTTCTGTGCATATTCAATTTCAGTTAGAGTAAGGAAGGCAATTTCTTGATAAAAATGTTTGAAAATGTAAATAAGTCTTTTGATAAGCTGTTTCTGTTTCGTGACTTGTGTTTTAAGCGTTCCTCATGAATTGCCCTGTAAGATTTAAGTCAGAGCAGGATTAATACAATTTATTTCAGCCTGGTAGACAGAGATTCACAAATATCTACCAAGCATTGGGTAAATGATGGCAGTAAGTCAGTCCACTGTCACTGAGCTACAGAACAGCATAGTCACTACTGCTAGTTTTCTTTTAGTTGTGGACACTAGCTAGGAGCTGTCCAATCTACAGTGCAGAATAAATAGTTTATGGACCACTTACATTGGTCCATATTCTATTTTAGACCTCCTAACGACATGTCCATGGTGTGCTGGTGTTTGGGGTAGGTGTGGCCGAGGCAAACAGTCCAAAGGAGTCCGAGGCAAATCCATGAGTGTCAATAGTCCAAGACTGGGTGATCCATCCTGACGAAGACGAGCATAGTTAAAAGACAGAGCGGGATCAGGTGGAGAGATGGGGGAATAAAAGGGGGGTCACAGGACCAGACGCTCCCTAATCCCAGACACAGAAGGTCAGGATGCCGTGATGAAGCCTGTGCCAACGAGTCGCTCCTGGACTCGCGGTTAGGCGGGCTTCCGGGCGTCCATCTTCCAAAGCTGAGCCCAGATTGGCAGGAATGCCTGGCTTTTATAGGACGGGGGCAGGAACCGGATGAAGGTGCAGGAGATCAGTAGAAAACAAGGAAGGGCTGGAGTGTCCTTAAGAGGAGGGGTTTACAAGCGTGACACTACCCGGTCTTTACAGCACAAATTGTATTTGCAAAGGAACAGGTAAAGGTTTATTCCATGCTGAAGGGAAAAGAAAAGAGACACAATGTTCTGGCTGTGGAGCCTTCACAGCCAAATTTTTTTTTAACTTTTCTTTTCAGCATGGAATAAACCTTTACCTGTTCCATTGCAGCCTATGCATGCTGTCGCAGCTACAGTACCTACTTGAACCAATTGTATTTGGCCTGTTTGACTCTACTTACAGTAGTTAAAATGTATTAGCAAATAAAGTAACACACATCCTTGGTCATGTTGAGATGCTAAAGTTTAAAAGACAGACAGCATATGGGCTAAACTCAGGACACAAACTTGTAAGGAAGTCAATGATCTCTTGTATGGAGCAGCCAAGCAATAGCAGCAATGTGGCCAGTAGTTAGCAAAGAAACTGTACCAACCAATGTCTACAGAAACAGATATGTGTCAGGAGTGGCATTACAGGCTTTCTGATAATCACTGTTGCAGAGATATTAAAAACAAAACCTGAAACAAAACTCTTCCTTCATTGTGAATTGGGAAGCTGAGAAGCATCTTAGCCTCACAGCCATCTGTGAGTGTGTGGCAGGAATAGCAGAAAGTAGAGAGCCTTTTGGCAGCTCACAGTGCCATGCAGTAGGGATGGGGGAGAAGTTGTTGTAGTCGCTTCAGTCTGTTTTACTGTGCTTTGTTCCCTCTTCGTCTTTGGAGCCCCATGAACTCTGTCTACGGACACTCGCTGCTCTTAAGCACTTGATCCTGCAATACCAGATCAGACCAGCAGAGCGAGCTCTAGCCTAAGGTGTAGAGCTGTGGATTGTGACAGGTTTGACAGGCTCCCAGTACAGCGGGTTTCCACAAAACTGACTCTAACCTCAGAGAGACAGAAACACAGGAGAAACACAGATGTATCAGGCAGGCTCGCTCAGCAGATCACAGCTCTGCTGTAAGATATGCAAATACTTGCCAAATCTCTCATTTTTGAGTGAAACCCCAGGAAGAATTTCATTACAGCACAATGGACAGTCAGACAGAGGAGGAAGAGGGATTCCAGGGGATGGGGTTTTAAAACTGATGAAATAACAAACAGTTTAGACCCCACAGAAGAAACAGCAATGGCACCTCATCAAAGGTGGGAGATTCCAGAGGAAAAAAAAATACAGACAGACTCCCCCCCCCCATAAAACACTTGCTAAGAATCTGACATTTTTCTCATTTTTGGTGTTTCTGAACTTTTGGTGGGGGATTTCTTTGACAGCAGGTAATTAGCACTATAGTGGAATGTAGTGCCACTCACAGGAGTGGTGTCATGGTGACAGTGGAGGGTGTGTGCACTGCTCCTAGCGGATGTCTTTATGCGAGGTCTGTCATCACCAACAAAGGTGTAGTCAGATTTCTAAAATTCCAGACTGGTATATTCGACTAAGGGTTTCTGTCTGAAAACAAGTTTCTGCTTCTTAGACAAAATTCAAGACTGGGCAAGCACCTGGCAGATGACATTTAATGTTGATAAATGCGAAGTGTTACATGCACAAGAAACAGGCAATAGATATAACAGGGAAACACTGAGTTTGAAGAAGCAACCTTTGAAACAGACTTCGTCTTTAATGCTGATGCATCATTTTCACCTTCTAGACACGGTGGGGGAAAACTAAGAAGGGTAGACAGAATATAATACTTAGTTAAAAGTTTAGAATTTAAATCACGGGATGTTGGGCTCTGGGGCTTGGATAATGAAGTGAAAACCGTCAAACTGGCTTTGCACATCTCAGCTCTCCCCTGAAATGTAACTGGAATACAGATTGACCAGACAGTTGAACAAATGCACTGCACTCTGCACATTGACAGATTCGCTTTCACATGTTCACATTTCACAGTCCCAATATAGTAACACAAACATTCATGCAAACTTACCTTTGTGTTACACGTGCATTCCATTATTAAATATTTACATGTTATTTAAGTGGCATTTAAATAAAAAACTGTATGCTAACATAGTATAATTCACTAGTAAGATGTTATTTATAATGTTTTGTATAAATGTGGTCACTACATTACAGATAAGATATTGATGTACTGAAATCAGTCCAGAGTAGGGGATCTAGGTACATTCCCAGGAATTAGTTACTAGCAATCAAAAGATTTTGGTGAAACAAACGGCTTCTTTTGGTTTGTAACCTTTTGTATATTCTTATGTTCTTTAACATCTTGAGTTTCCTATTAGGTCACACATTACAGATTTTCTCTCCCACTTTGCCTGCATGCAGAACAGTTACAGATGGGAAACTGGGGTGAAGACCACTAAGGACTGCCAAATAACTTCTGGAAAACATGAGGAAGGCACACAAGTGCCGAAACCAATACCAAAATACATACGAGACTTTTTACGGAGTTATAACATAATTTAAAACAGAGATTCTGGATGTAGATTGGGTTCCAATTTCATACATTTCCGCTTGCCGATGTATAAAAGTCTTGCACTTGGGACTTATCATTGTTCACCACACTTGTACCCCTCCCATCACCCCATCTTTACCCCCCAGTACCCCAGTACTGAGAGGGGGGTCTGGGCAGCCTCACCCTTCTTTCTGGTGAGGCTGCCAATTCCCTCAGGCAGGTGAGCTAAGCCAAGCACACTCTTCATATTCCTCTCACTCTCTTACATTAAGACCTAACTGAAATGGTATTAATTTCCTGTGTTTTAAGGTAGTATAAATTAATAGAGAAACTTTTTTCATTGTGTGGAATGAAATACGTGCTTCAGATTTTGTTCATTTAAGAAGATTCATCCTGATAAACTTACAACCTGACTTCTGACCACATTGCATACATCTTTCTTTATATACATGTACACCTGTATGTACTAAGAAAATAAATCAACATGTCTGTCCAGTTTTTGGCCACTCGTCTAGTCCATCATCAGAAAACCAGAGCCTGTCCTGGAAGCACAAAGTGCCAGGCAGAACTGAGACTCCAGTCTCCCTAGATGGCACACCAGGCAAGAAAATCAATTTCTTTCAAGTGTAAAGTAGCCAGCACATTCCCTCTGGCTTCACCTGCTGAGGCCATTGTCTACTATTCTATGTATGGATGTTCACAAAGCTTTAGAAGGTCTTCCAGGTAACTCAGACATTCTGTTTCTGCCATTGTTCCTGTCCCTAATCATATTCTCACTTCTTCTACATTTCTTCTACACTTCTTCTACATTTCCCATACTTTGTTCTTCCCCTTACTCCTATCTCTGAAACTGCTCCTGCGCCTTCCCCTAATCCTGTTCCTGTGCCTTCTTCTATCCCCACCTATCATCCTGCCCTTCCTTGCACCCGCTTCGTCTCCTACCTCTGGCTGTCTCTGCTTCTGCTTCTGACAGTGCTCCTGGCCCTGTTCCTACCCCTATCCCCACTCCTACTCTCCTCCTGCCACTGCCCATGTTCCAACATATGCCTCCACTAAAGGGTCTGTCTATACACCAGGTCCTGCTCCTGCCTGCATTGCAGAGAAGGGCTGAGAGAGGCAGAACAGCTAGTAGCAGCTGGGTACCTTTTATCGGGGGGTGTAAGGACGGTGACAAATGCCTTGCCAGGGAATTTTCCCTTTAAAAGAAATGCGTCGTGACTGCCTCTGGGGCCGAGGTGTCTTTGAAGCTGCAACTGTTTTCCGCTCACTCAGAGAAAGGCTGCTAATGCTAAAAAACAGAGCCTGAAAGCCAAGGCATGCCTGATTCTGTTTGCATGGATTTGATCAGAAATACCCACGAAGAACTGATTTGGACAGCCGAACCACAGAACTCCAGACAACAGACAAGTTCAAATGTAATAAAACGAATGGCAAATTGCTACACATAACATATTTGTTTCATAATGTAGAATTGCCTCAGCTGTTTTTTTGAATGCACACTGTTCTGGTCCTAAATGCATTGCCCTGTGCCAGATCTTGGTGAGCTTGAGGTGATATCTACAGTGCAGTCCAAATTTGTTCAGATAAAAGCCACAAAAAGTGACCACCTCTCTCTCCCAAACTAGTGAAAATTTCCAACTTCCCTACAGCCCTTCTCATGGATGTGTTCATGGTCTGATACACAGGGCCAGGCCGAGCCAAAGACTGCAGTTTAGTCACATTTGTTTCTGTTTCTTTGTGAAGGACAGCTCAGCTGTAATATTGCGAGGCTGTGAATGTGTCTGACTGCCAGAATTCCTCTCTCTCTAGTCACTCTGTCCCGTCACACTGAGCCCTGGCAGGACCTCAAGCCGCCCTGCTTTGATCCGCTGCCTTCACTGGCAGATTTACACCATTTATCACTTCATCCAATGTGTAGCAAATCACAAGTTTCTGTTTTATACTTAAGCAAGTTTAGTTTCTGAAAATTATATACAGCAAAACGCAGATGGCACATGGCATGAATATGGTACAGGAACAGAGTTAAGAGGATTACTGGCATGTTGATTGATTTGTTGTGAATTAATTCTTCAGTGAAAACCTCAAAGGAGAATTCAATTGAAGTAAGTGGTAGTTACAGAAGGTTACCAGCAGGGCTCCTAGTTACCCAATGAGTCCTACTGGCAGACTTTGAGCACTTCATAAAATATGTGAAATTTGTGTTAGAAAAAGATTAATGATCGATGTGTTGCAATTGATGGGGTTTCGTTTGGATTATTTGTAATTCAACAAATAGGACATTATTGGAAGAGGCTGAATACTTTTACAAGACACTGTATCCGTGGTAAGGACTGTTCCTGATTTGCAAAAGAGAACAAAAACAATAGAGCTACAAAAATTTCAAAAATGACAAGTTAAAGGTGGTAGGAAATTGATTAATCCTTCTTGCTCCTGTTTTTGTTACATGTACCTAGGATTCTTCTTTTAAATTACTGCCTCCTGTTCTTAGACCATCTTTTATCTGTATTTGACTTTGGAGCATTTAGGGTCATTACAGGGTGACAGTGCACAGTTATGTGCACAGTTCCTACTCTAGCTAGCTGTACTCCAACTCTGTGCACCGTCTGACTCCACCTTTGACAGCACTGAAAAAACATCCTGAACAGAGAGCCTGGCAGTTAGCTCTCCACCTCCCTGACTGTTTACTTCACTCTCTGTCTCTGCCTCACTTAGCTCTCAGCTCACCCTCTCCCATCTGTAAAGGCCCTGCATCTGTCTAATGTCCTTGGTAAATTGACTTAAAATGAAGATGCATTGTCCAGATGTATTAAATGTTTTCTTCGTCCTAACAACAAACAGAACTCAAAGAACATCGGAGGTGCAGAAACAAAATACGGACAGCTTGCCCTTCCTGGAACAACATACTGTCATTCAAACTGACCAAATAAGGATGCTTTTGTGTGTTATCTCTATTGCTTCAGAGCTGTATTTTTTAATACAACCCTGGTGTGTAATATGGGATGCCAGTTAGCCAATCCAGCATATGCACAGGGCATAAAAGGCCAGGGTATTAAAGGCCAGTGGAGGAGCAGTTTGTGGAGGCCAGCTAGATATCTACAAGAGTTTCAGGTCTACAGTACTTGCAGAACAGGGGAGTGATGGGCTGGCTGAGCAGCTCTGGTGGTGTTAATGGTAATTGAGAGGTAATTAGAAATAAATTACTGTCCTGCAGCTCCCATCTAGTGCACCTTGGAGAGCCAGCCCACACACTCGTTAATCTTCATCTGGTTACTGACCAGCCCAGCCAAACACACTCCCTCCCTCTCACTAGTCCCTCTCCCTCTTCTTTTCTCTCCCTTTCTCAAGCTTGATTTCTCCCCTGTTGCCCGCTGTCTCTATTTGAACTTCTATGCCTCTTCTTTTCTCTAACTCCATCTTTTCCTTCTTCTCTTCTGTCTCTCCCTCTTCCTAGCTCCATGATTCTCTTTTTATTCTCTGCCACCCTGTGCCTCTGTTAGTCTTCATTATCTCCTCCCTTCTCCCTGCCTCTTACAATCCATTTACTTTTCCCTTTACCACCTTCTATCTCCACTGCCCCCTGTCTCTGTTTCTGTCACTGTATGAAGCAGGAGTGAGATAATGGGAAGCAGGAGTCTAAATTAAAAAAAGGAACAAGGTCTAAAAAAGAAGGGGACAGAACAGGAGCGTATCTAACAGGAATAACAGGAAGAAGTACTGTAATATTTTTTGTTATTTTCTTCCTCTTCAAGGAGAGTTTTCTGAGGGTTCACTTCTGTCCCAAAAAGGACACGAGACACAAACTTAATGAAAACTCTATGAAATGATACTTGGCTTATTTTTTCATTTCATTTCTGGTGTGGAAGTGTGTCTCTGGCAGTCTTGCAATAAGAGCTGTGCAAAACCTTTCCCAGACTTTTTGTGTTGGGTTTACTCAGCTGAACTGAGACATGACAAACTGGGGATGGAGTATGTGTGTTTATTTCCTCTTCGGCAGGAGTCAGATTATTGCACTGATGCCAGTGAGACTTGTTATAGTAATTAAAACACCTTTATGGATGATTAAGGCTCACAAATAAAAACCTGAAAAGGAAGTTAAAATGTAGGATAGATGAACCCCACTCCAGGGAGCTCTGATTAATCAGCACAAACTCTTGCAGCTCTTCTTCTGCTGTTGGTGTTAATCCAGTTAGTATAATTCCAAACCTTCTGTAGAAAACACCATTTTAATAATTGAAGTGCAATTATATTTCCCTCCGTTTGTCACATACAATGCAATAATTTATATCCATTTGATCATTATACACAGTAATAAGATTTTAATAATTGAAATAAGATACACCAAAATAGCATTTACATTATCCTTCAACATTGGCATTGTAGACTAAGAGTCGATGATGCCTACTTCTACATTTAATCACAATATGCATGTGTACAACCAAATTTCCTCGTTCCTCTGGAGTACACAAGTTGCCTGGAATACTTGATCTTTAGATCATGTGGGGACTTCATCTGAATTCAAAATCCTGAAAAACATTGACTAAGTCATTTCAGGGAGCTTCTTCAAAAATCACTGCAAGAAAAGCTATAATAACATAAATTGTTTCTTCAATAGCACACTCAGTAACAGCATCAGAAAAAAGTACAGTGAACACAGTTTGTGCGATAATATGGAATTAATACTGGAAGATGTTGGAACATTCCAAAAAATTAAAAATAAAGCTTTGTTTTACCCAGAAAGGCTTCCGGGAAAAGCTACTTTTTCTCTTTACAGATTCAATAGGATGAGAGGAGCTAGCATGAGGGAGTGGATGTTATAATTACAGGCCGATGGAAGATTTTCTGTCATTACTGTTGCTGCTATTTCAGAGCAGACTAATAACTCACTGCGCCGTCCTTCCCCTGACTGCAAGATCATGGCTGATGAGACAGGGAGAGAGGGCAGGGGGAGATACAACAGAGAAAGAGGCGAGAGGCCTCCAGCAATGACTACTGCTACATCACTTTCACTCTGTGTTTACAGATGTACGTGGTTCAACGGGATCATGCAGTGGTTTTCTCTGAAGATGGAAAATCAATTGTAGGTCAGTAAGATGAATATTGACTGAAGAATCAATCACAACAATGCAATGTCATCTTTTCATTTTCAATTTTCAGTAAAGGGTCATATGGAAGTACCGACCTTACTTCCCGGAAAATAGTGTCTGGATCTCACTTCCAAACTCTTAAAATGTTCTTGTTCAAATATTATTGTTACCCTTACATTTGGATCTATGTCCTCTCACAACATTGGACACTCCATCTCTCTCTCAGCCATAGCATTTAGCTAGGGTGAACATTAACTGCCACTTGTGGCAGCATTGCTATGGCTACAAGACACTCTAAACTAATAATTGGCATTGATATGACCCCTTAAGTCAGAGTTCCTAAATTTCCTGTTCTCAGGAAGTGAGAGTGATCCAGGTAATGTTCAACTTTCACCAAATAGTCCTAGAGCCAGAAGCATTTTACAAAACTTTCTCTCTTTTATATCTACCAACTTCAGTTGTAGCCCTTTTACTTATAAAAACTGCATTCTTATGCTAAATTATAAAAGCAGAGATGTCTTGGAAAACACAGAATAAAAATTATGCTTAAGACATAATTATGCTTAAGCTTTGCAATGACTACACCCAAAGACATACTGGTAGGTTATTTGGCTTCTGGGAAAATTGGCCCTGGTGTCGGTGTGTGCTTGTCTGTCTGTGTGTGCCCTACAATGGACTAGTCCAGGGTGTATCCTGCCTAAAGACCCTGTATTAGATAAAGCAGTTAGAAAATGGATGGATGAATTCATGCACAACCTTGAGTCAATCACTGTAGCTGCCAGAAACCCAAGTGAGGATCTTGCTCTGGTTTGTGTCCCTCTGTATCTTCTTATTTCTGGTTGTGAAGGCGATTCCATTAGGGGTGGAGTGGGTTGCCACCAAGGTAGGACAAATTGATGATGAGCTGGAATATTCTTGACAGACCCCCCTTCAGCTTTCCAGGTATCCGAGCTCCTGGAGTTATCGGCTAGACCTGGATGGGAATGCTGTGGGTGCTTTACATCTGATGATGGTGCTGCTGGGCTCTGGGTAGAAGAAGTGTGTGTGTGTGTTTTTGGCCTGTTTTGGAAGATGCACCCCTGTAATCTTCCTGCTGTGTTGATATGGGTTACAGTGGTGAGTCAAATTATTAACAACCAGTAATTTAAAAAAAAAGAAGCTGTGGAATGGTATGAAACAATGTAATGAATTAAAGCTCATGTGAATAGTGCTGCAGTGCCGTCTGTGAGACTCAGTGCACCAGTATGCACAAGCAGCTTTCTGGGCATGCCCAGTCTTGTGCAGCCTGCCCTCTCATCTCAGGATGTTTTCCAGATTACAAACTTCACTGCCATCTGAAGATTGTGTGCCTCAGCTGTTGTCTTTGGGGGAGGGTGGCCTTTGTTCTTTTAATACGCAGAGATAATATGCATGTTTATGGTTTGATTCAAATTTTAATAAAAAATGAGTGCAATAACTAGCCTTTATGCTTCGAATGAATGTCAGCTAAGAATGCAGAGGTAAACATGCTCTCTCAATCAGCCCCCATCACTACATTTTCATTAAAGACAGAAAAGAGATTCTGTCTAGCAGATAAACCTGCGGAAGAAGTGTGCTACATGTGGTTGGGGAAGTGACTCATGTGAAAAACAGTGTTTCCTGGACTGAAGCCCATTTCAGTTATGTTTCAGGACACATGGAATTATTTCAAGATCATAGGAGCAGATAGGCAGAGAGACACTGCCTGTGACCTGGACACATGGGTTAGCAGTGTAGGCTGGTGAACACTGCTGAGGGAATGGGAGACTCAGATTGCCAATTTAGGCTGGTGAACAGTGCTCTGGGACTGGGACAGGCAGAGGGGATTTAATAGAAATATTAAAAACCATGAAAAGATATTTACAAACCTTATCAATGGGTAACTGCAAAAATGGACAAAAATGGGAAATATTTTTTTGAGCAGAAAAGGTCTGGAACAAACGTTTCTTTCGAGAAATGGCTGTTTGAGAGTTAGTTAATTAGTGACTATTTAAACAGTAAGTATGACTCTTCAAGTGGTCACCTCTCGTTCCTAAACATTTTTATGTTGTCATCTTCTAGAGCTGTGTGGACAACCCAGAGTGGAAGATTGTGAGTGAGTTTGTTAGAAAACAAGTGCAAGCTGTGTTGATGGAGACAATAAGGAATATAAAAGACCAAAAGGAGAGAACTGCAAAAAAACACAGGGAGCAACACAGGGGGCAGTTATCACCAGACCAAATCAAAATCCAATTTCAGCTGAGATAACAGCTGAGGGGTTGAGGCTCATAATGTCACTTGTTTTATCTTACACATACTCGTTTTGATCAGTAAACAGGGAGCAGCTGGCTGGTTTGATTTCTGAGGAGGAAAATAAAACTTTTTCAAGAGCGTCAGATTAGAAAGGTTAGATTATCCTGTAATCATACATATCAGGCTGTATTGCTAGACTGCAAGAGGACTTCCCACACACTATTACTGTTACTGCTACCCTGCCCTAATGAAATTAAGCATGTGGGTCTCCCGTGGTGTTCTCCCATGGTGTTCAGTATAGTAAAGCACAGAGGAGGCATGCTAAAACTGGGAAATGACAGCAAATTTTGGAGGAACATTGGGAAAAGCAAAAAACTACTGTGTTAAATTTACCACATTGAACTTTCATAAGGATAACACAGGCATTTCATCTAAAATATATTTGAACTCTATAAAGAATACATGGGAATACATGTGTCATTGTCATGTGAGTGTTCTATGGTCGTTGCAAGTCTTGCACTTTGAACCGACTCTGTTGTTAAGAAATCACTGTTGCAGGGGCTCCTGTGTGGCTGAGACAGAGGTAAGCGTCCCTTACGGTGCTGTACCTCTGAGACAGATGGTACCAGCTCTCTCATGCTGTGGCAGCTCCCTGCACCTCTGCAGCAACATGGAAGAGCCCATCTGCCTCACTCCTGTCACTACCAGCACCACCTCCCCTCCCCCCGCACACACATACCTCACTTGGAGCCACCCATCACTACAATCTCTCTCCTCTGGACCGTGAAAGGGTGGTCATATTCCTGGCTAATTTCCACAATTTCCTGGAAAACAATAACATTACTAAAATGGGTAACTTATTCTGTCTCTCTAGATGTATGTCTGAGGGCTAACAGTTCCATCTGGACCACTCTGTCAGACCTGGATTATGAGCAGAAAAAGAGGATATCTGATATTGATTATAATGAATGAACCATCTTTCTTGATCTAATTGAGACAAATGGGTCTGTAACAGTCCCAGCCAATGATACAAGAGTACAAGAGGAGGAAAGGGGTGGGCTGGGGGGATTCAGCCTGCTGCCAGTTAGATGGGCTGAGGTCTGAACACTTATACCCACCATTCATCTACTTAAAGCTCTCCAGAAAATTCTACAGTTTCTGCAGTATCAAAAGTCACAGTGACATGAAGTGTATATGACTTGTGCACCTTTCCTTAACCCTATACTTGTCTTTAACTATAAACTTGAACTCTAATGTTACTGTCTCTTTGCCTAGTTCCATGAACTAGATTTGGTCATTAAGATGAGAGGGATCAAAGGCATTCTGCTGGTGATCAAGTTTTCTCTGCTTTCCTCTGGGACAAAAACCTTCCAAGTGAAGTGTGGGAAGAAAAGTTGGAAAACCTGGTTAAAGCCCATGTAAACGTATGAAGAACATGTAGCCTGTGTCTGAAACAAACCCAGGATTTTGGAGCAGTGAGACAGCTGAGGTAACCATTGTTCATTGTTGGTTCTGTAATCCAGAGAATGTGAAGTACAGGTGATCTGTTCTTTTCTCTTTCACTTTACCTCTTCTAACTCTCCCCAAGTATAGAAGTATAGAATAAATCTCAAATAACATTTTAGTCTTCTTTTATAAAAATAAAAAGCGTACACCAGGTGAATATATAACAAAATAATCAAAAGGATAGAAATTCATGCAAGAACCCTTCTTTTTCTGTGTGTATGTACCACACTGCCTCTTTCTCATGTTTCCTCTTTGAAATCATGGCCAGAAGTATTACATAGAGGAGTACTCTGATAATACAATGTTTTTTTTTTAAAATAAGACAGCAAAAGAGGAAAATAGAATGACCTATACAATGCCTAGAGGCAGCAAGGTTTGGTTCTTTTTTGAAAGACTTATGGTAAAGAAAGTAGATTCAGCCTGTGAACACTGACAGTGTCCTTTGCAGATGAGACTGAGACAGGATGAAACAGTGGTATCTAAACTGAACATGGCAGAGACAAGGATGAGTGCACTCTTTATTAAAGTGATACAAATCACAAAAACAGAATATTAATACCGCAGGGACAGGGAAGACAGAGATTAGAAGTTCCCGGTGACTGTGCTATCAGCAGGGACAACAGAACCCGCTCTGATATGGCGCTCATGATGGCAGGGCATAGCAAAACCACAGCAGAGAGGAACTGGAGGCAGCCAAAGAGGGGCATACTGGCAATCCATACCCTGGGGGGAATGTTTTGTCCACTCCATTTCAGGAAGTACTGTTATTTGGCAAACTGTCCTATCCTGTAAGATTCAGCAATTCAGATACCCTTACAAAGTTTAGCAAAAATTCAGGAAAAGGGCTAAATGGGTTTTCTCCAGTTTGTGTACAAAAAATAAATGATACAAAGGTGGAAAAAGCATTACAAAATAACTTTTCAGTACAAAAAACAGGAAGGAGCATAGTCACAGGTATGTGGTGTTGCTGAAAGAGCGATGAAACTGAAACAGCAATAGGATGGACACACAACAAGAAAAAAAAGGATCATTGAGGGACAATATAGAGACAAATAAATGCCTAGAAGACAATGTCTCTCCCCTGTTGCAAAGATGAAAGAAAGAAGTTGACAGGAGGCAAAGTGGATGCAAGGAGCTGAGGTTTGTGAACGGATCTTTGGGAGACCTTCAGCCAGCAGTGGGTCGATAAAGACGTAGCATCATGATGGTGACTAAATCAATTTAACAACAGAGCTCCCCACACATGGACAGCAGCCACCAGGCCTTCTCAATTTCTCCAAATAATTAAAAATAACCACAGAAAAATAAATGCAGTCGCAGACAGAAGGAAGCTTCCCACTCTTATAATTTAATCGGCCATGATTTTGACAAATCCCATAGCTTCTCCAAGCACTGTCTGTTCCCTGTTTTAATTGGGTTTTCTATTTTATGTATCGATCATAAGAAGTTAAAGGTCAAATGCCTTCCCAATTAAAAAATCTTCAAACATTATTACCTACATTTTATTTTCCACAAGTGATACTTATGAATCCCAAGCTGCTTTGTTGAATCATCTGTGTTTTAGGTCACTGTTTTGAAGAATATTTAATTATAGAAATGCAAACTGTCTTGCAAACAATAATTAACAGTGCTGATAATGTGACACGTAAGCTTATTACCCAGAATTCCTTATACTCTGGCCTGTGCTATCAATGAGTGACTATCTGCATGGCCCTGCCAGGCTGGCCTTGCTGAAGCAGTATGGGCCAGAGCAGAAGTCACGCCAGCTTTTGTGCTGATATTTCCCACCTGCAATGCACTTGATTGAAGAGGATCTCTAAAGAGATGGACTTGCCAATTTATAAATCCTTCAAATCTGCAACCTGAATGATAACTAACAAAGGAAATGTAAATATTGACACATTTTCTGTAGGATAACTCCTTGACCATTAAGCAGTTCAGTACTTTTTAGTATTTTAATGTCAACCCTCCTTGGAGTCAGACATGTAAAACACTCATTTTTCAACAAATTATATGATTCGAACACAGCATCATACTTAGTTTTGACAAATCCCAGAGACTCCACATTATGCTTTTCTAATCTGTTCCAACCAAAGAATTTTCTAATATTAGTGTGAAATTGGCTTTGAACAAGTTTCCACTTACAGTATGTTCTTGATGCCCTGCTTTATTTATTCCCTTTGCAATTCAAAAACCTCACTCTCCCCCAACTCTCCTTTTTACTGAGATAGAGAAGTTCCATCAGTCTGCCCTCATTACTCTTTGAGTGGATACCAGCTCTATTGACAGTACTCCAGATGTTTTCAGGCTAGGGCATTACATAGATTCAACTTCACCACCTTAGATTTTGTGTTCTGTTCTCAGTCTCTGATCCTCTTATTTGCCTTCTTATTGCTACATAACCTACATTACCTAGGTGCAGATAGGGTTTATTCTACTACACTCAGTAATTCTCATCATTCCTAATTTTGTATCAACCATAGGATAATCACACCTTAATTTTTCTTAACTATAGATAATAACAAAATCTAATACTTATGTTTATTTGAGATTGCCTGGTTCTGCAGTTTTGAAATCTATCTAGATCATCCTGACCTAATTATGTGCTGATAGTTGGTTTTTCTCTGTACTCTTTCATTTTCAGCAGGATTTAGTTAAGTGTATTTGATTGCTCTATATTTGCCATACAGTATATTTTATATAGACAGAACAAAAATGGTCCACGCAGTGAACCTTGAGGGACTCCACCTCTTCCATCGCTCAATCCAGGTTCTGCTGCTCCTTTCTAAATGCTACACTTACATTATGTGTATATCTAATTAGATCCTAGGCTGAAATTGTAATGTTTCCAAATTGTATCTAAATTACTTAAGATGCAGGACAGGGACAAGAGAGACTGCTTTCAGTTCAGAGTTTCATTTGCTGTTTCAAACACTACTGGTATGATATGTTCTACAAACATTTTCTGATGCAAATGTAAAATATTTAGCAAAACAAATGATCAATGCATTAGCTTTTTATGTGCTGGACAATGCGCATAACATGGGTTTATCACTTGTGTGTTGTCATTTTGGCCCTAGCAGGACCAATGATCATTAAAACTACATGGTGGCTCATAATATGTAGCACTATAAACCTGCTCTATTTCCTATCAAGAAGAGACTGTGCTGTGGGATTGATAGCCACAAATTTTTGGAGAGTGACAAACTGTTGCAAAGCCCACACATAACTTCTTGCTTGCCTGTTGCTTGTAAAGAAAATGTCAGTTTTGACCTGTGGGTCAGTCTTTACCATGATGTAAAGAACTGCACTGACTTTTGACAAAAGAGGTTGTTATACTAGGTGAGCACAAGCCATGAATCAACTTCCGAACCACTTTCTTTAGCTGCTCACCTCTGCAAAAGATACTGATCCGAAGCCACAGCTCACCTCTCCTGCAATCTCTAGCCCAAGTCCTGGATGTACTTTAAATCAAGAAGACTGAATGACTCAGCTCCTAGGGTCCAGAACCCAGCATCCAAGCAAGGAGAAGTCTGAGTGCATAATTGCGTATAAATTGTGAGCCATACACCAAGGAAAATTTGTGCCCTCCTTCAAGGAAGCTGATAAGTATTAATAATTCATTATTGCTGGACCAAGAACACTAAGTCAGGTGCCAAATTTGTGTGTCAATGCATAAGTAGTCTTGAAAATTAAGATAATGAAGTTTAAAGCATCTTATTAAAATTCTTTGTTTGAATTATTTACCATCCTAATAATCATTTAATTGAATATTACTTTACTTTGCTGGCCTAAGAAGTAGTTTCACTGCGAGCTCAGTATGGCAGAATTGCTTCCTGAGTTTTTTTTTTTAATTGATTCTTTGTGTCTCTTCATTGGGAGCTGTAAAATGATCTGAGGTAAATTAGAAGAAGCCTGTTTGCAGAAACTTTAAAGTACTACAGAGACCAGAGACCAAAGACGAGAGGCCAATTGCCTAGGAAATTGAGTTATCAGAATCATTATCAATATGAGATTTATGATTCTTGCTTTCATATATCTTACAGTAGGAATTGAAATAACTTATTTATAGTCATATTCAGTAAGGCAGATATGAGCTATATATTTTATACATTAAAGTTGATGAGCCTAATCTGAGAGTTGTAAAGTGAACATTAAAGTCTTTATTTATATGTACAGTAAAATCCAAATTCCAGGTCTTGTGGTTGATGTGAATTTATTATGTACATGTATGTATTGTTTTCTGGAACCAAACCTCTGAAGTTTAGCATTTGTTAACCTTAATGAGTGTACAACATACAATAGTTACAGACACAATGGTCTTCCCCAAATAATCTGCAGAGGTTGAAAAATTGCATACTTTTAAAATACTTTTTTAAAATTTATACTTTTGCATCAATTTCACCTTTTGCTCCTACCCTTTGTACAGAAAAGGCTACAGGAATTCTGATGTCCTCATGCCCATACCATTACTAATAACATATAAATGCCTCTTTTAAGACACGTAAGACATCAATGTCCCTTTTACCTTGTGTTGTTTCATGTGAAGAGATGTCAGCATTCAGTAATGCAGCAGTTCGCAGCTGTGAACTGTGAGCAACAGGATGAACTGAGTCTATAAATTCTGCCTGATGGGTAAATTATCTCTGTTGTGATTGTTAAATATAAAACACTGAAAGAAAGGACTTTAAGTAAGAGACTGAGCGATTGAAAAAGCACATACTGGCCATTTTGGATTGGCAAAAGTCCAATTTTCAGACCCATCCATAAAAAGATGCACATTTAAAATAAATTGAAGATTTATTATGCATATCAAACTCAAGCTTAGCAATAAATCCAAATCAGCTATCTCTTTGGAGGACTTTAATGGCTGCACTTAGTTGAAGGAATTAGCCTCTATGAAAAGTTTGGTATTCAGAATAAATACAAATTCTTGTTGCCTAAAAGCCAGGAGTGGGCACAATTTTTTTTTTTTGCAATTTATAATTAGTTAATACGTAGTGTGAAGGTTGCCTGTTATTATATAAGACAGGGGTGGATGACCCAGATGAGGCATTTGTAAAGAACTGGAGGAAATGTAAGTTGTTTGTCAATTTGTCAAGAAATGTGTTCCAATGAGTCATAAGTGTTCTGCTCTGGCTGTGAAGAATGACTGTGTATCAGATGATCTCAAATGACTTAAATAGTAACTTACCACTTAACTTCTTTCAAAATTGATGACTTCAGGATAACCTATACAGCTTTCTGGAGTCTGACTCCCAGGGTTCCCCAGAAAGAAGAAGGAATTCCCTCAAAAAGTCTTTGAAGATTTGAACGTACTGTATAACTTTCCAATTACAAGTCTAGAGACCATACAGGCTACTTCACACTGATTTTTTTATTTGATGGTGGATAATGTGTGAATTAAATGTGTGAATTGATAAAAAGCTAAATTAAATATGTTTAAGACTAAATCAAACAATATGTACTGTAATATGTACGTTAGATCTAGATTATTCAATTTAAACATTTATGTTCTTTGGTAGACAAAATACTGTAGCATGTTAGCTTTGTAATTTAAATGGGGTTGAATTATTTAGCTTTTTGTAACTTGGTTAACTAAAGCTAAAGATACTGTATATCTAAGATGTACTCTTTGATAATACATTTTTAGAAGTGTTCAATAACTCCTTGATCTTTTCTTGCAAAGGCTAAGATGACACCTTTCTTTCTCAGTGACTAATTTAAGTGATTGGAAGCATCTTTACACACGCACTCACTAACAGGTATATAGCTAATTGATCGGCAGCTATTACTGTAAGTGAGGAAGCTCCCTAACGTCTAATCAGACAGAGAGCAATCAGCAGGTGTCAGCTTAGTCAATAATAATCTTTACAAGATGAGTGTTTCTTTTACAGTTTTCTGTGTGCAGCACAAATATGGCTTGAAACAGTCTAAATACATCAGAAACCTGGAAAAAGTTAAGGAACCGCGTGATACAATTAAAAGTCATTCAGAGTAGACCTGGGACTCCGTGGCTCTCTAGGACCGATGCCATAGAGCCCTTATGGAATGAAAATGTCCCTATTGTCTTTGCCAAACAGGACAGGCAGGCTCAGGTCAAGTGGCGGCCCTTTGTCTTTGCACCTATTACAGTCATGTTGTTTGGAAGCACCATCCTCACAGATGTTGAAAATCCACTCTCTCATCTTGTTCATTCCATCCACGTTTCTGACTGCTTCTTCCAATGTAGGGTCGCAGGGGAGCAGAAGCCTATCCCGGCAAGCAACGGGTGCAAGGTAGGGTACAACCTGGAAGGGATGCCAGTCCATCACAGGGCACACATTAACACTAACATGCACACACTCACACCAGGACCAGTGTTCTCAGAAGAAAATTAAATTCTCTGTATTTTTTTATTGTGGAAAGAAACCAGAGCAAACCCACACAAACAAGGGGAGAACTTCCAAACTCCACACAGATAGCACCCTAGGTCAGGAATTGAGCCCAGGACCCCAGCACTACAATGCAGCAGTGCTAACCATTGTACCATCTTGTTCTTCTTTGAAAGTCATGACATAATCATCTTTTACATAGAACTCCTTTTCTGATTTATTTATTAATTGATGTTTTAAATATTTAGCAATATTTTACAAGGCAGTGCAGAACCTCACTGTAAAACCAAAAGAAAGTGCTATCCACAAATTGTAAGCACAATCTCTCTGCTTCTCTCTCCACAGCTGACATACCTGTCTGTGATTGATAAGAAGCCAACTCATAATGTGATCCCTAAGTGAATTTCCTGCATTCTTACAAGAATTGTGCTTCCTCTCAGATGAGACAGCTACAATAAAACATATAGGAATTGCAATGTGTCTCCTGAAATTATTACACCATCAAGCACATTACTGAAGTGCCATTAAAATGACACAGGGTTATTTACCGCCACTTTGGGAAGGATGAGAAAGAGTTCCCACTTTTCGACGGCTCGTCCCAGCTGCTTTCTCTCACAGATATCGGAGTTATTTTTTTCCACTAATCGAGCTGGAGATTAAAACAGAGACTTGATAAATGTGCTGGGGGCTCCATTACAAGAGCAATAAAGGTCCTAGACATTACCATAAATAATGATAGGGCTGAGGTCACCCTGCTGGGCCAACACAGAGCAATCAGACACAGATTCACCCATGGACCGCTCTGCTAGCTTGAGGGATAGGGACTTAGAGAGAAAAGACAGATGTCTCTGGATTCACATGTTAGAATATGAGACCTGATCTCCTAAAACAGGCTCGTTGTGGCAAATTTCCAGCCTGTGTTGAAGACAAATTTGTTTATTGTAGATCTCCTAACTGTAAAAAAAAATCATATGTATAAAATTAATTTTGATTAAAAAATGACCGTGCTCCTTTAAGATTCTGAGAGTTTTTATCAGAATTTAACAATGTGAGGATTAACTTTGAAGGACCTGGGTTTATGACAGAATATGAATGGGAATTTTGAAAATCTTAAATGCTATTTTTTCCAGTACTCCTAAAGTATTTACAGTAGTTGTTTGAATCAAGATTAAATAGCTTGCAATGCAATGAGGCTTTAGAAAAGTGCAAGTATCCTTCACATGGAAATGTTCACACACAGTACAAAACACATAACTAAAATATTATGAGGAAAGTTATAAATTATTTGTTACAATATGAAACATTTCAAACTCAAACATTTTTTTTCTGGTGTTTTTAGAAAATATTACATTTGTACATAACTATAACCATCTGAAAACATGCATCTGAAAAGCACAGATCATTGTGGGCACCTTCGGGGTGAGAACGGAATGGAATTATAGTGTCAGAAAGACCCTGACCATGAAATGCAGAGGTAGAAAGAAAATGGATGGTGGAAAACAGAAGCAAAAGGCCACATTAAAATATTTCCCGATTGGTCAAACTTAATGACAATGACAATTTTGATGATAAAGTTTGTCATCTGCTGTTGTGATGCTAATTAAGTCCATTTACGATAGAACCTTTTTTTCTTAGACAAGGCATCAAATTGTAGACTTTAGGGTCCTTTGTCCTTGATTTTTGCTTTTCTGATTACTTCAATATTGTTTTCCTTAGACTCTGTCACACCATTGTAGAGCATTTACTGCTCTCTGTCACTGGTTCTGACTCTCTTGTGTCAGAGATATCAAGTTTCTGTGTTTTCTAATAACTTAATTTAATTTTTTGTTGAATTTATTATTTCTTTAAGTAGATTAGTTATTACACAGCTGGAGATTTTTAAATTATCAGTAAAAATCTGTACAGTATGTACCTGTAAATCTAAAATGTTTCAGGAGCTGAAAGCCATCTTTCTAATTAAGCTATTTATGAGTTCAATCTGTGGTTCAATTAAATAATTGAGAGCTCAGCTGGGGTGATTGCAGGAGGAGAAACAGGTTAAGGATGGCAAGAACTGAATTAGGGAATAGACAGTTTTTTGGGATAGAAGGTTATTTCTAAATTAGAATCACATGCTGGATTCTGTAAACCAGTTTATTCTGTCAGCCAGATGTCGTCTTCTGACTGTTTTGCTCTGTTCGATGTGTGTGGTACCAAGGATGATCAGAGATATACCTGTAGGTGGGCTTTGGACTGAATGAGCTCCTTGAAAAAAAACTACAATTTTAAACATGAAAGGATAAAACACTGTGGGCTTTTTTTGCTTGAAGTAAAAATAAATATTTTTAGACAGTTATTAACCCATGCTTTTAGTTATTTCTTCAAATTCATACATAGGCAGACATTTAAGATAGAGAGGACTGTTAACCCTGTTCTCTTTTGTCACGTCATGTGGTCATATGAGCTGACATACATTTATTGTCATTGTTGCAGTTCTGTATATTTTGTCATGTCTCCCTAGAACTTATGTTATGTATGTTATGCCCAGGTGATCCAGAGATTTCAGCCCTTGATTTCAATGGGCAAGGAGTCAAACACATCCTTGAGCCAAGAGAACTTGTTCAGGCTACTTGTCCCAGCCACCTGCCCTCACTAAATGGGTAATCATCCTATTTAGTCCAGGATATTTAAACCCAGCTTTGCCTATGGTCCAGTGCTCTGTCATTGAGCTTCCTTCTGCTAGGGAAGTGCTCACAGCACAACCATCCTTCTTCAGAGAAGAATAATCTGCCTGAAGAACTGAAGATCTATGTGGTTCCTGAACCACTCTGCCAGCCACCTCCCTGTCTGTTATCCACTGCCACTCCAGCTCAGTCTTGCGCCAGACTAGCACTATTGTGCTGAATCCTTGCCTTCCAGCCTTGTCTGGCTGCGTAGCTTCCCTCTCCTGCTCTTGGAAAAGACCAACTGTTTAGCACGTGTCCTGCTCAGCAATCTCCGCCCCCACCTCTGCAGTACCTATCTTGTTCACCTATCTCCCACAGCTCTTGTGTCTTCTTGTGCCTTCACTGGGATCAGGAGCTTGGATTCTTGCCTGTCCAGCAGATGCTGCTTTTTCCATCTTAACAATGAATGTTCAATGGTGACACTGCATAATCCCACATAACAGACTTTTCTCTGAGTTTTTGGAAGGGTCTTTGATTACCAAACTTTTGGCCAATGTTAATGTTTGTGACATAGCCAGATCTAGAGCCAAATGGTTCAGGTGGTTCCTCTCCCTGAGAGGAGGGAAGATTTACTGCTACTGGAAAATTCTTTCTCTGTATAATATGTATTTCTGTATTTTGTTCTGCCTTCTTTGTTGTCATTTAATCTCATTTTGTTATTTTCACTTTTCTCTTTTGTTCTACCAGCAATTCATCATTATTATGAAAGTGACAGGTCAATTACCCTCAGAGGAGGAGGTGAAGTTAAGAAAGATCACTTTGCCAGACTTTTTTAGCAGTGCTGGAGTCTCCAAGACTGTCATCAGGGTATGCAGGTGAGTAAGTGTGTGTCTGAATTTGTAATAGGCGAAACAGGTAGGTGGGTGTTGTTGGACTATAAAAATGGAAAATAGAATATTGTTTAAATCAATGGGTAACATTTTATGTATAAATACTACAATTAATTTAGATTGTTGTTGGTTCCCCACGCTACCAAAAAGATATTGCTGCTCTGGAATCAGTCCAGAGAAGAGCGACCAGATACAGTACTGATTGTATTCTTTTGATTCAAATATTTAAATTCATTCAAGGCGATATAAAGTCAATTCTATAGATTTCTACAGCATCAACAGTGAAACACAAACCTACAATAGATGACACAAATGGAGAACTGAAAGTGCTTCAAAAATGAGAACAGGAGGTTCTTTACAAAAGGGGTTGTGTGAGTTTTGAACAAGCTACCCAGCCATGTTGTTGAAGCCAGAACCCTGGCTTCTTTCAAGAAAGAGCTGGATGAGGTCCTGGATTAATTATCTACTAGAACTAAATAAGCTACAGCAGATGGGCTATATTGCTAGCTCACAGTTAGAAATATTCATACAGTATGTGCTTTCTGTATACAGGTATGTGTGTATCTGAGACTGTGATCTGGGGATACAGGTAGGTTTGTGTGCGTGTGTGTTAGAAGGTTTATGTGTGCATTCTGGGAGTACAGGTTTTCTTGTTAGAGGCTGTATGCTTGTACCGTAGATTCAGAAAACAAAATCATAAATAAGGTTGCAAATATAGGGAGACCACACAGCTCCTACCTCTTTAATCTAAGGATCTCATCCAGTCAGTTCTTTAGCTGCCAGGGTAACAGCTTCAACATCAAGGCTGCATGTTCCAGATGCCTATTACCCATTGAGTAAAGAACTGCCTCCTGTTCTGTCTCTGCACTTACCTTTACTTTCAGCTTGAATCCTCTTGTTCATGTTTCACTGTTGACCCTGAAAGAGATTTTTGGGCTGATATTGTCAGTATAACTGGGACCTTTGAATTTGAAGCTTACTTACTTTTCATTGAACAGATTCCAGTGCTACAGTATCTTTTTGAGATGAGGTGACCAAACTGTACACAATATTATAATTAGTTCTTGTTACAATTATTATAAAATTTTAACATAACATCTTTTGATTTGAATTATATGCTTTTAATAATACATCCTCACTCTTAGATATTTAGGTATTTTACAGGTATATCCATGCACATTTAACAAAGGACAATGGAACAAGGACAATGCTGTGAGGCTGAAAATATATTTTGAAAAATGCGAGAGGTATATTCTTTCATTTTTTTCTACCAATCATCTGTAACCATCTTACATAATAACAAAATGTTTTTGGATGGTTTATAGTCATACAGAAGATATCTAAATTATAATGCCATCAGAACCCCTTTTAGTGGTGGGATGAGGGTAATCTCCCTACTTAACTGCTTCTCTTAATCATTTTTGTCTGTAATAATTTCATGCTATGTCAGGTTGCTTGCTAAATGGCTGGAAGACTTAGATAAAATGTTGGTGTTGAAATGTATTGTTTAACCATCCTTTTGTCTGTTCTAATTTGAATCTCTGAAAGCTAAAAGAAGCATTCAATGATTCCAATGTATTTACTGAATGAGAGTGACACAAGTAAAATAAAATGACCACATGTCAAACTACTCTAGGGCTGTGAGTCAGGAGTGGCTTCCTGTGGGATAGTGATCCAGGTTACCTGAGGGTTCATAACCTAGGACAGGATAACGGATGGACAGTGATCAGGTGAAAAAACCAAAGTGAGACTGACCTGGGAGAAATTGCAAAAGGTGAGATAAGATCACTTTATTGGCCATATCTGATTTATTGTATTAGGAATTTGTCTTTTTTTGCATACCCTAACTTGCTCTCCATGAGACACACAGACAGGGAGAGAAGCTTGGGGTCAGAGCGCAGGGTCAGCCATTTATACGGCGCCCCTGGAGCAGTTAGGGTTAAGGGCCTTGCTCAGGGGCCCAACGGAGTAGAAAGTGAATGTGACCCAGATGAGGTTATCAGAGATCAGGTGATTTGGGTTACTTGAAGCAGAGTAAGGTAGTATTACTTAAGAGAAGGTGACCCACTTAAGGTTACCTGATGGAGGGTGACTAATGGGAGAATATCAGGTATGTTATGTGAGAACCCCTTACCCTTGATCCGTTGCAACTGCCCTTTCTCTGCTCTTAGCTGCCAGGCTGTGGGGCAGTGCGGGGTGGCATGTTGACTTTTCTCCCTGAACCCAGGCTATTTAGTCTCAGGAGTTCCAGTCAGCTCCACTGCAGTCCCTGCTGCCACCCCACATCAGTACTGACTCACGGCGCTGCTGAGCCAGAGCTGAACAGGAAACAAGAGCAGCCCACACTGCAGAGCCCACTAACCATTCATAAAAGCACTGGGGAAGGAAATGCTTTGCCAGGCAACTTTGGAAGCACAGCACAGATACCTGGACTGTGAGTTAAGCTTCAGCAATAAACAGAAAAGTACTGTGGCTGCTGAACTGCACAAAAACATTTAATCAGGGATTGTCCATGATGTGTTAGTAGTCATTCAGATATAACTATCATGTCTTACAAGTGATGTTTAAAATATGTTAGTGAAAATGTTGACACAGTATCTTGTGAGTATGTCAGTTACCCATCTGATGGTACCACAATGCCCTTGTGATGTCATGTAAACTGACCTGCTCTCATAGAACAACTCCCAGGTCCTTTCATCCTGTAAGTAAGTTATACAGAATGTCTACCTCTAGTCTGCCTTATCTCCCCTTTCCCACAACACACACACTCACAAGATAATTACTCGTCGTTTATGCACTGTGCCTATCTGAATGGTGCCTGAGGTCATAGAGTGTTTTTCTATTGCCTCCAAACACAACAGTGGTCACCATGGCAGACACCAGCACATTTTAAAAACTACTGAGGTCTGCACATTCAATCCTTCGGCCAGCTAAATTCCACATTGTGACTCAGCACTCTAACCACTGAGCTACTGTACACAGTCATAAACACTGAAACTCTTAGTCTAAGGTACAAAGAAATACCACAAACTAATAACCTACAATTGAATTACAACATGCATGTCAATTCTAATATCAAGCTAAACAATACAGTACAGCTGTAGCACTCTGATCCTGAGCGTCTGAGCACACCGAGGCTCAGCACGTCACTTATTTACAGCTGTGGCTCAGGATTTCTCTTTGTTACATCCGTCCCCGCTGCTCTTCTCTTCAGGGATCCTAACTGGCAGTGACCTGCTGGACTGGACTCACAAGTTTAAAAAAACATTGACCTTTACCAGAAGCACAATGAAATCATCAGCCTTGAAAGGAATCTTAATGGTGTTTATTTAGGGTGGCTAAATTGTTCCAAAGACTGGAAATGTAAGCACACTCAGTTCCAACGATGAGGGAGTTCAGTGGCTAGTGGCTGTATGGTAAACAGTGCACAGGGAGCACAGAGGGTGATTATTAACCTGCAGAGGCTCTGTGCTGCCAGCTCTCACAGCCCATTACTGACTATCCTATTTCCTGCCTGCCCAGCACCTGGCCAAGCAGCTCTGCTCAGATCCACTTTCACACGGCGAGACTGCAATCTCAGATTCACACAATCAGTCTTTACGCATCCATACTAAATACAGAGAGTATACAGTATAAAGAGAGAGAGCACAGCCTCAAGGCATTTGACATAAAAGCCCGCCATATTATTATAAAGACAAGAATCAAAATTTAAGAAGAGAATACTAGATTTACACAAAATGATGGTAACATTATATTAAATATTGTTAAACATATGACTAGACTCATACAATAAAATACAAAAATAATAAACAGCACTGAGCTGTGAAACTAGTACAATTTAAAAAACATGGAAGCAAATAACACCAGCAATTTTGGTCAGCCTCCAAAAGAACAGAAAATAAGCGATCATTGATGAAAAATTAATCATAAATAAAAACATAGAACTCGCCTCCTTGTGAATAAAGGCTCTGGGGTTGAAAGCTGGGCTCCTTGTGCTTTTTGACTGAATCCTGTGAATTCTAACTAACCTTTCAGCCCTCAGGATCGGAGCAGATGAGAAGGAGGCATAAGAGATGAGCATTTCATTATGATATTGAGGAACTTACAGTATATATTTAGGTAAAATCTCCAGGTTTTATCATGGCTGAAGTTGATATGAACCAGGGGCACTGCAATCCAACTGCTTTTACATGGATCTCTAAATTTCAAGTACCTTCCAACTTGGTCTTGTATTGGTTCAACTAAGCAATAAATTAGACCAGTTATGTAGTAAAAAGTTCAGGTGGTATAACACTGCAAGTGCTGTTGTGCTCCAGGACTGGCATCGTAAAACCCTGGAGTCGTGTACTATAACTGCATTCCTAAAGTCATACAGTTGGACTCACAGTCCTCTACCCTGCCAGTCTCAGCACTATACACTACATACAGTACAGTACCACTATACACCTGCCTGCTATACTGCAATGCTTTAATGCCATTTCTCTAACTCAAGTCTAAGTTATCTGCTTCTTCTTCAGAAAGATTTTATTTAATTAGTGCTTGTGTCTCTTCCTTGCATTTTATACTGAATTTCTTATCCCTTATGCTTATTTGTGATAGTTTTGTTATCTCCTTACTCCTAATGAACTGTAACTTTTAGTTGGAATTTCAGTTCTTAAGGGAGGGAGATAACTCAGGTGAGTGTTTGAGGTGCCACAAAATGAGTACCATCGATTTCCACATAGTTGTGCTTTAGATCAGTGTTATACAACACCGATCATTACATGCCATGATAGGATCTACTTCTTGGTAAGGGAACTGGGAGATGTCAGGCCACAGACCTTCAGCTCAGCCCTGTTCCCAACAAAACCTGGATGGGTAGGGGTTATAAACACTAACCAGAATTGTGACAGAAAGAAAGAGTTACAGTACAAACCAACTTCAGGCACCCAATTTTAGAAGGACATGTAGAAAATACAGCTGGAAATCATATTGAGTGCAGGTTTGTCTTTACATGTAGAATGAAGCATACTTTGAAGTTTCCTTTATTTTGAATTTGTCATCCCAGAAAGCAGAGATGGACAGGTTGTCTCTCTTATTCTAAGGTTATTATGTTAGAAGAGGTTATTTTCCTCACTGCTGTTGTCAGATGTAAATCTAACATCTGGTAATGAACTGTGTGGCTTTCACTTAAGAACCCATTAATTAAAAGATATATCTTTTCTCCCTTGTAGGCCAGTCAGAGCTGTGAGTTATTCACGGTCAAGTGTCTCTTAATGCAAATGAACATTACTTACTGCAGGGCTATGCAACTTGTGGGTCTTGTAATCCTTTCCATTGCAATGTTTTTTATACAAACTGCTCCTTAATTGCTACTGTATATCAATCCATGTGATTATCAATTCAACAATTAAGGAACTGTTTGCAACAAAACTGAAACTCATCCAGTCTATCTTTTAAGCAATCCAAATCTTAAATCCACTTTACCTTAACGTCTGTTTGTGTTCTCTGGTTTTAAAATAGGCAGAGAAACCAGACACTGTGGACATGATCCACAGATTATGTAAAAACATGGGTTGTCTTTATAGAATATTTAAAACAACTTTTAAAAATCACCTTCTTGGGTATTAGAATGCTTTGAAAATGTCATCCTTTAAACCACAACTAAGCTAAGAGTTGATATGTTCTCAAATAGAGGAATGGAAACTCACATGTAGAATGAAGCATACTTTCAAATTTTACTCAGCAGCAAAACAAAAATTTAAGTTGGAAGACAAATGTAATCTACAAGGCAAAAGAATACAGAAGGTTTGAATCACATAGAATTATATAGATGGTGAGGGGTAATATCACATACTTTTCAGTCCCTAAGCTATTTCTTTCCAATTTTTCCTGGCTTTTGCATATACTCAGTTGCTCATTCCTTGTTGTTCCTGATGTGTTAAAACCTCACAAATGCCACACAGTATCTTCACAAATGCGTTTTGCGAAGGCCCTGTTCACTATTTACTGATGTTGGTGAAGCACAGTATGCACAACTCCCAGTGTTGTCAGCTTGTGCCCTCATATATACTGTATGTACAGTATGTCTATCGCTCTGTAGTTATGTGTCTGTGGTTGCCTTGTGTGCCTTTGTATTTCTACCTAAGGATTTTTACGTCTAAGATTTAGTTTGCTAGTGGATTGATGAGGAGTCCTCTTACCCTGACAGCAGTCCCCTCCCACTTATGTCTCTTGTCATGGGAAGACATAAGGAAGAGCTCCACATGTGCCCCTTGGGCAGCTGTGAGGAGTTCAAGCCTACAGGTCAGAGACAGGAAGGATTTTGAGTTGTGATCCCTGCGAGAGGAAATATAGTTTTAATTACAGCTGCTCACTCACGCCCCTCCTTGGCCTCAGTGTTCCCCAAGCTGTAGCATGCCAAATTAGGAATTCAAGGCACCTTTGCCACACTTCAACTCTCTTCACCTGCTCTTTGACAGCACTTGCTTCTTTTCTCCTGTTTGCCTCGCTCTGGTGAACTTACTATTCCATCTTCGTTGTACTTCAGCTCTGGAAATAGGCAGATGGACATTTGTAAAGAGTCCACTTTTCCCAGCTCCATCTGCAGCTGTTTACTGTCCCCCCAGGTCTGTTAAAAGACTCAGGGAGTTTAAATCCACAAGATGGAATAGCTGGAAAATAATCTAATATCACTAGGCAGGCATTCACCCTAATAACAAGGTATCGGTCATTGTCCGAACAGCTTAACGAATGGGGCAGCTTTATTGCAGATAAAGCAATTTGATTCTTTGCAGACCTTATAATGTTATGACCATATTTTCTCATTGCTGTGTTTTTTCTCTCAATCTCTGTCTAGTTTGGTGCATAGCTGTTTATAAATGTTAGAGTGTAGGACATGTGGTTGAAGGAGCATCATTCAGTTATTGATATGCATGTCTTCAGAGGTGACTGTTTGTGAATATTTCCAGTAGTAAAAGAGAAAAAGAAGCAACAGTGCACGATCACAGTGTGGTGAGGTTTTGGAATTAAATGAATGAGGCAACACTTTGGATCTACAGAGGCCATGCTCTGAACACTACATTACACTACCTCCTAGTATATCACCTTGTATATCATCCTAGTATATCACACACTGTCCCTGTTATGTGGGGAAGATTAACTGTTTTCATATGATCTAACCTCATTGCTATGTATGTCTGTGCAGAACTCGCATCTATGACCACTTGTCTTCCCAGTGTAGCCAAAAAAATAAAGCACAAGTAATATGTAGTACTTGCAAACCCAACCCTGATTGTGCCAGAGGCAGAGCATGGGATGGAGGAGCAAGAATATAATGTTCTTCTTACTTACTATGGTACATAGTACAGCACCTTACTTACTGTAACTTCCTAATAAACTGTTTGTTGCCAAAGAACCTTCCCCCCCTCAAAAAAAGAATAATAAACTTACAGGCCACGGCAGACACTGACAACACGGAAAGCTTTCAATGCAAAATCATACCAGTCAATGCCCGTGACTATATAAAATATTTTATTATTACCATTTTTCTCTTTTTCTCTCAAATGCAGAAAAGGTAATGTATGCATTTATTTTTCTCAATTTTCCTCATTAAGCAGCAGGAGTAAGTCTGAGTAAGATTTTTCATACTGTAAATCACCAACACCTCTGCTCTGCTGCCAACTGCAACACTGATTTATAAGAGTGTCCTGTTCCATAAAGGATCCAGTCCAAAAGAAGAAAATGTGTTCTGACAAGGCCAAATTGCTGTGAATGGCTAAAAATAATAACTAATACATACCTTCCTCATTTCTTGATGCAATTCTTCTCACTCTTGTGTTTGTGTCACTGAGTGACAGAAGTGGGAGCTGGTCAGTGGCTTGGGGGAACTTTTACTTGAGTTATGCATCCAGCGGCCTCTGTTTTGTTTGAGTATGTCCCTTTTCTCTTTTGTGACTACTTACTGTACCTCTCCTTTAAGGGTCTGTCTGCTGCCCTAGCAAAAACAGTACAGTTGCCAGCAATCTTCATGTAAATGAGTGGCACATTGCTTAATCAGATGCTCATCAGTTACCACACAGTCATGTAAGGTGTGTGGAGGAGCTGAGCCAGTGAGGAACGGACCTTGAATAGAGGGACAGCAAGGAAAAAAAGAAGGGAGGAAGGAGAAACATAACACCATGACACCTGGAAATCTGCATACAGACGATATCCACAAGTAGCCACCAGATGGTTTATATCTGCCCCCCCTCCCCTCCAGTGATCACCTGGACATTCCCAGCACTCATTCAAGTCCTGGAGGTCTGGCCAGAAGAACCCAGCCAGTGAAGGTAAAGAATAGGTTTTTATTGCACAAGCCAGAGTAGGGGATGTAAAATGGAACATATTGTTTGGGACTCTTAGGAATTAGAGGGACACTAGAGACAACTGAAATACTGAGTTTTTTCTTTCTTCTGTACTGTAGAAGGATGCATGATTGATAGTCAGAATGAGCTTAGCAAGTACTCATGAGGACTAAGGAGGGCAGCAGCACAAATCACAATCCTGGTTTTTGTGAAGCTAGTTTGGGAAAGTGGTGTCCTTTGGAAATTTTTATGTAAATCATTGCAAGTGACTGAGAGATGGGACAGTGCAATGTCCAAAGAGACTTCCTTGGGACTTTTTTTTTTTTTGTGCAAAGAGGGATTCTGTACACTTTAAAATAGATTACCTGCCTCAGTTGTTGACATGTTTTTTGAAAGGCTTTGTAGTCTCTACTGTGTGGGCCAACTTCTGTGTTTTTACTAACCACACAAATTCTACAAAATGAAATGCTGATCTTCAGAGAAGGATACAAATTTGTTGCAGTGTTACCTGCCATAGTCTCCACAGTGATGTCATGAACACATGAACAGAAGTCAGGCCTAGGTGATTTTTGCACACTAGGAAATCCTACAGGACCTTCTGCTTCAAGCTGTGTGTGTGTTTGAAAGTGACAAAGGCAGAACTAATTTCTCTACTTTTCCAGATGGGCTCTGTTGAGGCTTACTACATGAGGCTCATTTACACAGTGGCAGAACTGTTATGTGATTGCTGTGCCACACAGGAAAACACACAAGTGAAATGGGAACCTAAACAAGCAAGCAAAAAGTATACATTAATATATTTTCCAGGTACTTTCATAACCCAGACATTTAACTGAATACTGATATCATAGTTCATCCAAAAGATAATAACACCTATATCTGGAGTTCTGAGTAGGTGGAAGAGAGTTGTTTTTTTGCCAGCAATTCTGACTGGTGACCCTGGCCCATTCTGGTGGCAGGGTGGCAGTCAAGAGGGAAAGCTGGCACACAGAGTTATCCCTCTGTCTGATTGGCTGGGTCTCCTGGGAGGAGGCTTTTTCATTGTCCTACAGCTTTCTTCTGTGTCAGGACATCCAGCTCTTTATTAAACACAGAATTGCTTTTCTTATTTTAATAAACCCAGACCAATACATCAAGCATTAGCAATAGATGTGGCGAATCCTGCAGATTTGTGTGTTGGAATTTCAGTGTCGTTCTGTTGTAAATCTTCTACTTAGACTGTCTTTACTGTAATTTGTCCACAGGGCTCCAGCAGCCACTGTCAGATACAGATCTGAGACGCACAACTGAGTGAAATTGCACAGACTAAACAACCCAAAACATGTTTATTCTATATGCACTGCAGGTGTACGGGCACATACTAACACTCTCTCCCTAAGCCTATTTTACCTTATGCACACGGTACATTGGGACAAAGCCAACCTGACAGGCAGAAAAACACCCATGTAGAACAGACAAGGTTAAACCCATACAAACCATCACTATAGGTAGCCTGTTCATTTCTGCGACACAAGATGATACAGGATGGCTGGCTGACCCTACTGTATAACAAGCACAATTGCAAGTCACATAGTATAAATCAACAGGATAACAACACCCAAGAATTAAGTGTATTGAAAATATTTATTGAGTGTAGACTGGGTGTTAATGGACTTCACTTTGGCCACTAGAAAGGGAGTCTATAACATATCAATGGACATACTACACTGTATGTGTTTCATTATCTGCAGAAAGACTTTTTTTAAATCACTATGTGATTATGGAACTGAAACTTGGCTTGGCCAAACAAGTGAGCTTTGTCTTATCAATGTATCAATAACAGATTATTCTCTTGTCTGTTTGACCTGACACCAGATATCTCACTTTAAATCAGAGACTAAACAGGAGTCACATACAAGCAAAGCAGTTAAACATTAAAATACACCTGCCTTTTTGTCCAAATCAAATTGATACAGACCTCAGAAACTAAAAGGAATTGTTTAAAACTGAGATAAGGATACAAAAGATTACCAGAGTTTGAAGCAACCTAATGAGCCATGTTTTTAAAGTCAATATCCTGTCTTTTTAAAAAAAGAACTGTATGATATCCTCAAATCAATTAGAAACTAAATGAGCTAAATGGGCCTATTTCCTTTTGTTCTCAGTGGATAGAGTACACAGCCAAAACTACAGTGAAAAATAAACGTATTTTTTACAATAGAACTACACATTTATACAAGTTTGCAGAACACTGAAATGTTAAATGGGATACTCCCCTGAAGTTGAACTCCATGATGCGACATTAATTTTTGCATGTTGAAGAGTTAGTCAACTTTCATCTGTGAAATGTGCAGAGCAGGTGGCCTGTTGGACTAATTCCTTAAGTGTTGTGAAACACATTAGTAATTAACTCACCAAGGTCACTGCCTGGAGGTAAGTTATAGTCAAAGTTTTAAGTTGTTTGGTAATGCAATATCTTACCAAATTACATTTGTTAATGACCAAGTTCGTATCTCATACTTAGCAAATGCTTTTACCTCCACGATCCTGAACAAAAAGAAAACTCCTTTTCCCATTCTGTGTGCAGCGTTCTTTGCTGGTGTTCATGTTAGGTGTTATCTGCTGCCCTTTGTATCACATCATCTCTTCATGCTACACTATCTCCCTGCAAGGGATTTCCATAAGCAAGGAAACCTATCATCATAGGATATTTTTATCCTAATTGGGTAATGGACTGACATGCAAATTGTGTTTGTGGTGGTAACTGGGAAATGTAGTTTTCAATTCTGGTTTAATTGCTTGTGATCACCATTATCAAAAGACAGGCACATTCACTTCAATAGCCTGTGCTACAGAAGGAACCTTAAAGAGCAACTTGTGGCTAATAATCAGAATTATTACATTTAAAACCAACAGTTATATCACCCTGCAACTCACAACTGGCAACCCATTGAAGCTAAACAGGTGTGAGCCTGGCCAGTATCTAGATGAGAGACCTCCTGGGAAAGCTAGGGTTGCTGCTGGAAGAGGTGTTAGTGGGGCCAGTAGAGGTCACTCACCCAATGCTACGTGTGGGACCTAATGCCTAAAAGTATAGTGATGGGGTCACTATTTTGTAAAAAAGGTGCTGTCATTCAGACATAAAACTGAGGTAATTGAAAATCCCAGGGAATTTATCGACAAGAGTAAGGATGTTGCCCCTTAGCGGCCAAATGTACCTCCTGCCTTTACCAATCATGGCCTCCTAATAAGCCAATGTATGAATTGACTTCATTACTTTGTTCTCTTTCCCATTGATTGCTGATGTGTGGTTAATATAGTGATGTACTCTTGTTGCATCATGCAAGTGGGTGCTGCATATTGGGCTTTAGAGGGGAGTCTCCATTACTTGTAAAGCACTTTGAGTGCAGTGTCCAGAAAAAGTGCTATACAAGTGTAAGGAATTACTAAAAGATAATTTACAAATTTCTCCCATTCCAGCTTTTGTTCTTTTGTCCAAAAAGACCCACTGGCTGACCCTATTGAACCCTGCTGCTGGTCCAGCTCTGTCTACCCTCCTCTCACCAGCAGAGTGCAGTTGCCAGAGCGTCTGAACACCTGCACCAGCTAATCACAGTAACTGCTGTTTAGGAGAGAGTAAATCATGAATTTATCTTTCCATATCCTGCACATGCACTGCTTTCTACACCAGTCAGGATTTTAACTATTGTTTAAACCATTTGAAATACAATATGAAACTCAGTCCAATCAATTATATTGCCTCTGAAACTCTCCAATCTCACCTCTGAATATATTATAATGATCAGTTCTTAGCACTTCATACAAATATTGAGCTTTTCTGATTTTGTAAAGACCCTGAGAGACTAAATACTCCAAATGTTTCGAATTTGATACTAACCTCTTCTGTTTTTAACCTTTATTTGTAATGTAAATCAGTCCACTTTTGTGCCTAAACATTGTCTGTAAAAAGTAATTTAGTCTTTAATACTGATATAGAGTCTGTCTAATTTCTACTGTCAACACTGACACACTCCTTTTTAGCTTAGAAATTCTGTATATTCCCTCCTTAAGAGTGACATAAAAATACTCTATTCTCACCTTACTATGACAGAGAGACTTTTAGTTTTCACCTCAGTACTGACATAGAAACAGTCCTTGGCTCTTAATAATGGTTTTAAAAGAGGAGGTCATTTGTAGTTAGCAGCTAATTGATCCAATTTCAAGTGTTTCTTGAAAGTAGTGAGGGTATCAGTTTCAACAGCTTGACCTAGTAGCCTTTTCCATATTCTCAGAATACTTTGTGTAGAGAAGTGCCTCTTGTTCTCAGTTTCGAAAGCACTTCTGCATAGTTTCCACTTGTGTCTTCTGGTTCGTGTTTCACTGTTGATTCTGATGAAGTCTGCAGGGGTAACTTTGTCAATGCCCTTGAAAATCCTGAATACGTGGATCAGGTCTCCTCGCAGCTTTCTCTGAGCATTTTCAGCCCGTCGTGAAATTGACGAGATTTAATTTCTGTTTGACACTGACACTGAGACACCTCGTTCTCACTTTAACTCTGACTCTGAGACAGTCTAGTCTCAGCTGTCCCACACTGTAGCCCTGTGCTGGAGGAATATACAATGGAACAGCTCCGTCTGTATGTGATCCTGTAGAGTAATATGCCCAGGGGGGCTCTTCTGGCTTCACTCCACCCTGATGGCCTAATATCTATCACCATCCCTCCATCTTTCACTCTTCGCACCCCTGACGTCCTTTCTGCCTCTCACTCTCAGCTTCTCCCCATTTCCCTCTGTCTCTCCTCTGTTTCTCCCACTCTCTCCCTGACAGCAGTGTGACTCCATTAGCTGAGAGGGGAGTAAATTATGTTGCTTTTCAATAGGCAGTTTCAGACAGCTGGATTCACCCCAGTCTATTGATTCAATCAGCGCGCACTGCATGTCTGCTGGGGAAGGGCGCTCCGGGTGCTGTACTAATAACTCCTCTCTCCCTGTCTGTTAAACTGCTGGAAAGCGCAGCTAGGAGGCCTATCCATCTCCCACTGCACTGGCGTGCCGAACAGACTGAGCTCTGCAGGGCTTGGTACAGACAGGTCCAGAAATTGATCCCTGGGCCCTAGAGCGTTCAGTTCTCAGAATTTACAGCTTGACAGCAGCCTGGCTGCACAGCGGTGAAAGTGATTTTAAACAGTGGCTATTAATTCTGAGCTGTGTAACAGGTTCAACAGTGGATGAACAGGGCGATGACATCAACTCTGTTTTTTATTTTTCCTAGTGAGTTGTTTTCCGATTAATTATGAATTATACTTTGTAGGAGGATCTTATTTATTACGCAGTTCAATAGAAAGGTAGTATGGTTTTAACACAGACCATAAGGAGCTTCTTGTAAGGACAGGGCTCCTCAACCAAGAATCTGGCCCTGGTTTTTGTTGCAATTGAACTCTAGCTAGAGTATTCTAATAATATTGCATAATATTGCAGCTAGAACTTGTAATTCACCTGTATTTAAGTCAAACACAAAGTACTGAATCTTAACTATGTTAATTGTTTGAATATTATGGTTTATTATTGTACTGTATATTGCAGACAGAAGAAATTGCAATATTAGATTACAAGTAATTTCATTATGCCATGGAAGATTTGCAAGGGGTAGCCTTTAAGAAAAGAATCAAATACAATTAATAGCAATAATTTCTAGTCAGACAAAAGGTTATGGCTGGATCCAGAAGCACTTACTTATTTATTTAACACATATTTGAGAAGAAGATAAACAAATTAAATAGGTACATAAGCAAATGAAAAAGAAACCATTTTGTCCTAACATGATTCCAGTATAGAGTGGTGCTGTACTCCAGGCAGCAAACTCAGTCCAAAAAGAAATCCAACACACCATCGAAAGCATACAGTATGTACTATTACTCTGTATCCAGAGGTTTAGGACTAAATTCAATATCCTCCTAAAATTTAAATTCACCAATGCACTTTAGTAAGGTGTACCAAACAGTACATACAAGCAGAGATATTAAGGTTTTCAATTTCTTTCTCACCTTAGCACATAACCCCCTGTGGTCAGGAAACTATTGCACTACGTAGTCCCTAACAGAAGTGAATGACACCTGCAGTGCAGTATCTGGAGTGCATGTTTTTTTCCTATCACCTAACACTTATTTTTCCCATGTTGTTATATAGTTTTCAAATAGTAGTTCAGGTGGGTAGCTGCGTCAGCATGCATAGGCTGCAAAGGAACAAGTAATAGGTTTATTCCATGTTGAAAAGAGAAGAAAGAAAACACAACGTTTCGGCCATGGAGCCTTCTTCAGGTATGAATTAAATATCCTCCTAAAATTTAAATTCACCAATTTACTTAAGTAAGATGTACTACACAGTATATACAAGCAGAGGAAGATATTAAGGTTTTCAATTTCTGTCTCACCTTAGCACATAACCCCCTGTGGCCAGAAAACTATTGCACTTAGTAGTGAGTCATTTATTACAGTTTTTTAAATCATCTATTAGTTTGCAATAGTTCTATCATCTATAAGTCTGCAAATATAAACTCTCAAGATCTGGTGCAAATAAAAAAAGAGAGTATATGACTTATTTTTCGTTGTTTTTAATAATAATAATACACTTTATTTTAAATAACGCCTTTAAAGGTGGCTTCTCAAAGCGTTTTACAGAATGACAACAATCATAAAAAAACACAAGATATGCACAATAAGAATACACAACGAGAGCAGATAGTAGATGCGGGTACTGAATACAGTAGGAGCAGAGGGGTAAAGAACAGAGCCAGTTAAAAAAAAGGCTCATCTAAAAAGATTTTGAGTCTACATTCGAAGGAGTTTAGAGAAGGTGAGTCTCTGATATCCTTGGGGAGAGAGTTCAAGAGCTTTGGGTCATAACAGGAGAAGGCCCTGTCACCCATAGAATGTAGATGGGCTTGGGGGATAGATAGGAGACCAGAATTAGGAGAGCGAAGGTTGCAAGGTAGGGAGTAGGATGATAATAACTCAGACAGATACTGAGCTACCAAGCCACATAGAGCCTTATAGGTAAGCATGAGGATTTTGAAGTCGACACGAAACTTGACAGGAAGCCAGTGCAAGGATTCCAGGATAGCAGTAATGTGATCACTTGAACTAGCCCAGACCAGGATGCTGGCTGCCGAATTTTGAACATACTGGAGTTTGTTCAATGTGGATTTAGAAACCCCCAATGAGTAGAGCATTACAGCAGTCAATTCGGGAGAAGACAAATGTGTTGATTAGCTTTTCAGCCACAGTTAGCGATAACATATGACGTAGTTTAGCAATATTTCTGGGGTGAAAGAAAGATGCTTTGACAATATGTTGCACGTGAGTCGAATGTCAAGCCTGAATTAAATATCACCCTCAGGTTTCTCAATTTAGACTGAAGTCCAGATACAATGCCATCCATAGATATGGTTACAGCATTGACTTTACGAAGTTGATGGGGGTGCCAATAAACATGAATTCAGTTTTGTCACAGTTTAGATTAAGGCAAATTTTGAGTCATCTTTTTTTGTCTCAGATGCAAATAGAGAGAATAGAGATAGCCACATCAGTGTTAGGTTTGGTATGGATGCAGATTTGAGTGTCATCAGAATAGAAATGATAATTGAGGCCATGTGATCTTAAAATCTGACTAAGTGTAAACATGTAAATGCTGAAAAGCAGGGGGCCCAGTACTGAGCCCTAAGGAACAGCAGACTTAACATGTCCGATTTCAGACCTAAATCTGCCAAGTGAGACAAAGTGACAGCGATCAGAGAGGTAAGACTTGAACCATTTACAAGCAGTGCCAGAAACTCCAAACACAGTCTCAAGACGATAAAGTAAGATATCATGGTTAACAGTGTTGAAAGCAGAAAGTTAAGAAGAATGAGGATAGAAAGAGAACTGGAATCACAGCACTCTGGTTCTCAGCATTCATCTTTCAGTGCTAACTGAAAAATCTCTCCTCTGCATACAAACTGTTTTTCTAAATCCATAGATCCCCTCAGTTACTCAGGTGCTGTTTTTTCCCCCTTACTTCCCCCTTACTTGTAATGAGGGAGAAGTGAGGGTGGGGATGGCATTCCCCTAGTTCCCAGAACTGTAAATACATTGTTCCACTTGTAAATAAAAGGCAAGGAAGGACTTAAATATTGCCATCCACTGGTGCTGAAGGTAATGAAGAAACTTATTCACAGACCACTCACTAGGGCATTTCAAATGACTCTTAGTCCATCCATGCTGTGAACCCCACAGCTTCAACAGCAAAGCTAAGGCAATCAGATAAAGGCCCAATGGGCACTGATAATGCAGCAAACCTAAAGGCACTTAGCAAGCAAGAGAGAGGGAGCTGTTGTGCAGAAAGACAAGGAAATACAGAGCACTTTAAAGCTCATCTGGTCCCAGAAATGCTCAGCCATGTTTGCTCTATTGCTTTGATAATTGCAGCCATAGTTGACTTTCGACTTAGCTCAGATTAGAACATGCAATCTCTCGACTACAGTGCCTAACCTGCACTACTGTACTGGCTGCGTCATTTGAGAGCTGTACAGAACAAAGCTTTCATTCCTTTTTCTATTCTTTCAAAATTTTATATGGATTTTCTTCACAGCGGCAGGATATTGGAGCCTCCTGCAGTGCTCCATAAACTCACACTGGCATCAATCCGTCGGCATCCGAAAAGCGTAGCAGTAGTTTGACATCATTTGCGTATGCTGTGTGAACATGGGGATGATTTATCATTTCTTAATACCTGTTTGGAGCCTGTAATTATTACGCTTAAATACACTTCACTGTGAGGAATGGCAGCAGCAAATCTCCCAGCACATGAAGGCTGGGCTCTGGAATGAAGATCCCACATGCCCACACCATCTCCCTGGGTAGATATTCATAGCTAAAAGGCACACTCATAGGCTCTGCCTGCTGCTCTGATAACTCCCCCACCATAGCCAGTTTACAGATGACAGTAGGAAGTGTCTCTGTCATGCGGCTCTGCCTAATAGACTGTACTACAGTTTTTATTACAGAATCAGTTTATGTTTCAGCTCAATGAGCTCCTCGAGGAGAACACCAGCCATGAGCACAAAATAGCAGAAACGCGTTCACTGGTAAAAACTGATGGGACTCATGTTTCATCAGGTCAAGTACCAGATGAAATGAGCCTTTTAATGGAAACGATCTATTAGGAGTGCGTCAGCAAGCGCTTGGTGTATCTTGGATTGTACATTGTTTTTTTATACAGAAATGATTTGCACAAATATCTCATTTCCCTCTGTAAAGCACAGAGCCATGCCAGAGCAACGTCTGTAGAGAATGTTGTAATAACATGTAAAACAATGTGTAACAGTTCACAGCTGGGCTATCAAAAATGTGATTAGCAATGCTAAGCTGTACTGCATAAAGCAGGCCTACAATGCAGTGTTGTCACCTTGGGGCTGAAATCAATTACATGTGAAAATAAAGCTACAGTAAACCTTTGCTTTCATGGACTTCAGTTTAACGGTCTTCAGGTTTAACAGACAAAAATCTAGTAAAATGAAGTTTTGTCTGCAAAAAGGGTGTCTGTGGTGTTGACCTGCGGCCAATACACTGGCCAAACACATGAAAGTGAATTTCAAATGTACCGACGGTTGGTTCTATCGATTTTGTAAATATCATACAAAATGGTATGGTGAAGCTTTGAGTGCACCCACTGAAGAGATAAAACCATTTGTTCCATAAGTAATTGAATACATTAATCCAAGATGAAGGAATTGCAGTATCCCTGTGCCAACGAGACTGGAGGAAAATACAGAAGCCTACAAGCACTAGACATCTACACCAGGATGTACAAATGACAAATGAAGGATCTCAACATTACTATGTGAAAATGCTGGCAGCCGACACAGATTGACCACATAGTTGTCGTCAAATCTCAGTGACGAAGGGTCCTCAAGGATATAATGAAAGTGTTTCCAGTAGTCTATTACCATTCAAAAAAAGTTTGGTTTACTTCTGACATAATTGTAGCACACATGCAAGTGTGTTTTTTTAGCTCAAAATATTTCATTTGTAATATAACAAACAACGGGCAATTCTGGATACCTATTCCCCCTATTAGTCCAATAAAGTGATGGCATATGGTATATTTGCCCAACCTGCCTTAAAATACAGAAGGTGATGTAGAACCTGCCCAGGAGTTTGATCTCATAACCTGCACGTCTACATCTTCATCTCATGTTGACCCAGGGAAGAATGGTAGTCAGCGATGGATGGATAGGTCCCTGTAGGGTCACTTACATTCTCATAGGTGGATAATGGTGTGTGCTCTACAGGAAGGGATTGGTAACCTCATTCACTGGTCTTTGTTCCTTACTCATGCCTTCCACCCACCTACCTCCTCGTCTTCTCTACTCAACTGTGCTCACTGTCGGGCAGAATGCATTGGTTTGACACTGGGTACCAACCATCTCCATTTGCTAGGCAAAGGGTTTAAAAAGTCCTACCTGACCCATCTGACCCATCTTGGGTAGCATGTAGGGCAACCTGCTTTACATTGTCTGACAATGTGGACTCCAAGCCCTGTTTCTGAAAGTAACAGGTGATCAGGGTGCTACACTATGAGCTCTAAGTATCCAGGAAAGTTCCACAAGTTAATGCCTATGTAACATGGCTAAATATTCATAGTGATGTCACTCTGCTTATTCGAATTAAAATCACCATGCCAGGAGGCTGGTCTTTTGGAGTAGAGGGTTTGATGCTCCTGTTGTCTGTGTGATGTGGGTACTTGGAGCTGTACTTGGGATGCTGTTTAATTCTGGCATAACATCATCTACTGTATAATACATTTCTACATAACAGTAGTTTGTTCCTCTTCTTCTCATCGTCCCTTTTCTCCATCATCTACTTCCACACATAATAAAAGAGCTTAAGCAGAAATTTGCAGAATACTATTAAGAGCTTTTTCATATTAGATTCATTTTTTAAATGGAGCACTTGATTTTTTATCTTTATTGTTTTGTGAATATACTAGAATCAATCACTACAGCAACAGGAGGAGACACACAGTGAAAGAAAGTATGGATTGGAACCTATAATTTCAACATGACTGAGTTCAATAAGAATTAACTTTATCTTATATAGTGCCTTTAAAACCAGTCATTTCGAAGGAGAAGTGAGGCATTTTAAAAGGGATCAATATGACTGAAATGTGAGGCTCTTGAGCAAACACACATACAGGTAGGACTGCTGGTTCCAGCATAGCAGTTAATTCCACCTCTCCTGTTAATGCCAGATCTGCGGAGAATGACAATGAACAAAATATGGCAGTGTAATCGAGGTATCCATGCTGCTAGTAATTAAGAAGTTTTGCAATATTGATGACACAAATAGATTTTTGATTCCAGATGTATTTGTACCTAGACATTTTACTGAGTTGATCAGTAGTTAGAATTCTGAGCAAGTGTTGTTTTATTGTTAACAGGTTAATTGGGTGCTTTTAGACAGTGAAATAATAAGTAGAGCAAAGTGTTGCAATAAAGCAGAAGATTTGTATTTGTTTAAAATGTAATCACCCAATTAGCTTCTGTATACTGCATTTTAGGTTCTTGATTTTCAACTGTTGTTGGATGTTTAGTCTTACTTGTAATCCCAAATTTCTAGAAATTAAACACACTTCCTTGCACCCTGAAGGGGCTGTGGGTAAGAACTGAGATGATGATATAATTAACCGAAACGATTTTTCACCTTATCTTTCTGTCATTATATTGTGAGTTTCACAATATATGTGTAAAAAAAGTGTGTAATGGTTTCTGCACAATAAAATATGAACTAATGGCGATTGGAACAGGATAGTGATGTACAGTATGGAAACTCCTAATCATGATCTGGCATGGAGGTGCCTTTTACAAGATGATTGTCCAGTTCTTGGGTTTCAGCAGACGTGGCAGCAGTAACTGTAATACTGTATCTTTAAAGGATCCACTCTGCTCATTCCTTTGAAGACATGGCTAGAAAACATGCTCTAAACATAGTCTGCCTCTTCACTCCTCACTGTAATTAAGGCCGCCAAAGGGATCACTTTAAAAAAAAAGCATAAAAGAAAGCATTGAATTTTAGGACTTCAAACATCAGGAGCTATGTGAACTTTCTTTTCACTCACACAAGGACTTTTTGTGGCTCAAGCACCCAAGGACCTGTCCCTTGGAGAGCAAAGGAGAAGAGGAAAGGGAGGCAGTCAATCCCTGATCTATTTAAAGAGGATCCTCTGTCAATTGTCACACATTCAATTCCATTTCACAACGCACTAGATTACTGCTCAAAACTGAAAGGTTTACTTGTAAAGTAACCTTGAAAAAATTACTTGCAAAAAAGTAACCCCTGCCTTCGAGTTAATACAATAGCTAATCTTCCAGATGAACAGATGTATACACCATTAACTATCTCTTCAATTATTAGTTGTAACGACTTTGTGACTACTTTAATGAAAATATTTTTAGTATCACAGTTGCACAGCAGTTAGCATTACTGTCTGGGCTTAGTTCTGGACATGGGGTGCTATTTGCTTGTAGTTTGGACTGTTTGTTCTCCACATGTACGCGTAGGTTTCGTCCCACATTTCAAAGACATACTGGTATGTGAGTGAGGTTAGCAAGTGTGTGCATGTTGTCATGTGTCTGTGTGTGCCCTGTGAAGGACTGGGTGTATCCTGCCTTGAGCTCAATTTGTGTTGGGATAGGGTCAGACTCCTCAAATGTCCTCAGTCTCCTCAGATGGTGTCACGATCGCTACTCCTCCTTTTAAGGGTGCTCCAGCCCTTCCTTGTTTAGCCTCATTACCTGCACCTGCTTCTTATTTCTTTTCTCCCTTAAAACCCAGATGCTGACATCATTCGGTGTTCCTCATTGAATTCCGCTTCGTGAGAGCCCGGGGTCCTGCTGCGTCTGGCTCCGTTATGCTTTTAACCTTCTGTTCCTGATTCCCCTCCCTTTGCCGGTCCCAACCCAATTCATGGTTTTAATCCGGTGGATGGATCTCCTGGCCTTGGACTTTGCTTCTGTCTTGGATTACCCGTTTGGATTTTCTCTTAGATTGTTTACCCCGGACTCACTCCCCCTGGACACCTGCACCCCTTGGACACGTCCCCTGTCTCCATACCCTCTCCTGCATTACTTTTTCCCCAATGTTTCCTCACAATTCCGGATCGTGTCGTCTGCATAGGGCCCGGAAAGAACTGTCCCTGACAGATGGAGCCTGTATCGGATAAACTGGCTAGAAAATTGGATGGATGGATCTTTACATTGGCTCCCAGCTAGTTGAAGGACAATATTCCGACAACATACAAGCAGAGGATGGCAGTTACCTTGCAGTTCTAGGAATCAACAAAAAAAAATTGTAGGAGGTAAATCCTTTAGCTACAGGGCCCCTAAATTGTGGAATGACTTTCCAAACTGTCACTGTGGTCTCAGCCTTTGTGTCAAGGCCCAAGACTAATTTATTTATTCTCAGATTCTCACAGTTTTTCTTGGCTCTGTCACTGTAACACACTTTACAATATTTTATATTAATTACCACTGCCGGTATCTTGCCCTGACAGCCTTTGGTATCAAAACCATCACAATGCTAGACTCAAGGTGGCAGGCCCAAAACCCTGGAAACCTTAAGAACTTCACTCAGAGGACCCCAAAGACACACCCAGGGAGGCAGGATCCCAACACATGACATAGAAGAGGTTGTCTAGGATTTATTATGTATTAATTAATGTACCACAAAGTCATTGCCTGGATGGGGGCAATAACTATGCCTAATGCACCCAGAGGTTTATTTACTCCCACTGGGGGTTTTTGTATTCCTTTCTCCATGTACACATGGTCAACTGTGGCTGTAGAATGTTGTATGTATATTTCTTTAAACTTCCTTGTGGCTAACTGTTGTGAAGGGGCCTACAGCAAAACAGATGATTGATTGAATTGTTTTCACAAAAACTTACATGATCAAAAACATCAAAATCTTTCTGGTACTTAGAAATAGAGACCTGTTTGTTTGCTTGCAAGATTAGCAAGATTGCTCCTTTAGGTGAAATTAAAGGTTTTTAATAACTGCACATTGAGTGTTGTATTTACTCATTACATGTTTTATGCAAAAGGTCTTCAGGGAAGCATTAGGTAGGTTTCTTTCTTTGGTTTCTGTCCTCCTACACAGTTTCATTAGAAGACTACCTCTGCCTACTGAAAGCTCTTGGCAGACTTTGTTCTCATCTGTGAGTATGAGATGTGAAAGCATTGTAACAGCAGGCAAGTACTAGATTGGAACAAATAAGCATGCAGCACAGTTAGCTGTTGATTAACTGCATTTTAACTGCCCATTAAAACGGCAGTGCCATGACGAAGCTTCTACCATTGCTGTGCAATTACTCTGATGTCAGTCTGCAATTGCAATGCTTGTTACAGTCTATTTAGAATACAGCAATGATGCTCCTATATTGTCAACAATTTAATGCTCTGCAAACTCAGTTGAGTTGTTTTTCAGCTGTGCATAATCTGGGCTCACAGCAGAGGTATATGAAGGTTGAATGTTTTAATAATGAGAGCTCCAGGCTCCTGACTGTCTTAGCTGGGAAAGACCTCTGCCTAGAGTGTGGATTAGGCCCTAAATCTAGGACACCTGAAGTGTGTTATGGCCTGTTATTGACTAATGGTGATGAAAACACAAGTCTATAATACAATAATCATGTAATTTACATTTTAACTAATGTGCAGATATTATTCTATATACAATGCAGTGCAGTATATCAGACCCTTCCTGTGGTGTCCCATTTTTAGAAATTACAAAAGTATGCATATACATTTTTTATAAGCATATTAAAGCTATGTTATCAGCAAATTTGCTTGCTATTCATAGCAGATTTGCTCACACTTTTCCAGTGCTTATTGATCTCTTATGGACAGCTTTCTTCGAGTACACATTTTCAGCAGGATTCAAGTCAGGAGTTTGAATGGGCCGCTCAAGAACACTGACTTTCTTATTCTTAACCCACTGCAGGTTAGCTTTGACCTTTGGTATCAGTGTACTTTGGATCGTTGTCCTGCAAAAAACTTTTGCAACAGTTTCTGGACTGAAACTAGTTTTCCTCCTAAATATGACAGTACTTTGCTCCATCTGCGTTCCCATCAGTGTTTTGAAGCTTATCAGTCCCAGCTGCACTATGCACTATGTTGGGATTGCATATGATGTTACACTTTGCATCCAAATCACAAAGTTCCAATCTTGTCTTTAGTGACCACTTAACATTTTGCTACATGTTTTCAGTATCAGTATGTGTTTTGTTGCAAACCTCACGTGGGATTTGAAATGTTTCTTTCAGATCCATACAAGCTCTCTCTGTGGAGTGACTGGGATTCTGCTGACCCATGGACATTTTCTCGCATCTCAGCCAGTGAAATCTGTAAGACAGTTTTTTCCCTTGCTGCTTATTTTTTAGGGACAGTCTGATCTACAGTATGCAGTGTCTGGGTGCCTTCCTCTTCTTAATGATGACATCATCATCATCAAGAGATAATAAGGGTCTTTAAAAGTTTCTTTACCCTTCCCCTGATTTGAGACATTACTGTATATAACTGCAGTTGTTTTGAAAGCTCCTTGGTCTTTGTGGTTGAAACTTTGCTTGACATTCACTACTTGACTGAAACAAATATACAATATTTACTCTGAAGTAATGTGAACCCATATTAATGCACACAGACTGAGGCCTCTCAACTAAGTGGCTCATTAAAGTAATTTTGTTTACCTAAATTAATTTGGGTTAACCACAGCAAAGGATTAGAATACTAATGCATTGCTGATTTTACTTGATATTAATGGTCATTTTTTTCTTTCAGTTTGTGTTTTGCTTTGAATGTGTTGAGTAGTTTATATTCATTAACATAACATAAATATTAATTAATTAATATTTCAAAGTTTCATGACTGCAAGGTTGTAAATAACAAAGTGTGAAAACTGTGTTAGGGTCTACAATATATTCTCAAAGACTATTCAATGATAATGTTGACAGTGGAGGGATGAAATTCCTGTCTTCAAGTTCAAAGTACTAACCACTCTATTAACATTTTTTTAACTCTCACATATACCCAAAAGCAACTTTGTAATGTTTTCATTTTAACAGTGAGTCATGTTCAATAATGAAAGCTTATCAGTGGTTCTTTGATCTGTATTTGCTTTTACATTATCTGTGATTTTATTTAAAGATCAAAGTATTTGATTAAACCCATTAGACCTGAGTGTTGCATTTCTTTTGTGTGTCACTATATATTATGTCAGCTATAGGTGGCAATATCAACTAAGAAAATTATTAAACCTAATGCTAGTTTTCAGTTAAAACCTGATAGTTTATTGTAATTAGCGGTCATTTGCTTTTAAACATCTGCCCAGTCAATAGAAAGAACAGAAGGACGAGTTCCTAATTAATGTATTAGCATCATTTCATGGTTCACAATGCAATAACTGTTTAATTTAATTCCTTCCTCATTGTCACATCTCCTCTGGCCTCCTGATGTCTCCAACAAGCTTGATTCTAATCTTTGAGATGGATGTACAGTAATTACATGTTTAGCAATCTTTCTCCCCACATGGAAGCTGATATGCTGTAAGCCATAATATTTTGGATCTTTTCTTTGCATAACGACTTAGCCTCTAAATTGAAAAGGTGATTGAGAGGGCCGATAACCTACTAATGTCTCTAATGTCCAGATTCTGTAGGTCTTGCATACTCTACTGTTGTGCACTGGCTGAACTTGGCTGCACTGTTTTTTCAGACGTGTGGTGTCAGTCCTGGAACTTATTGTCACGGAACACCTCTGGTTTCGTGCGGCTGCAGAGACAGAAAAGGAGAGAGACGTGGGCAGAGGGAGGGTGACATTGAAATTCATGGTGCTGAAAGTGCGGGAAGAATGACTGTTTAGTACAATGTAGGGATTTAATCCTACACTTTGGAATGGTAATCCCTTTAGAAGAGCTGCCAGCAGAGTGAGAGATTCCAGCACAGGGTGAGGGCCAGGGCAGCCCCCACGCTCCTTCCCTCACTTTGCTGAGCCACTCTGCTGGCAACTGGTTTGCTGGCACAGTGGCTCAAGAGGTCAGATTAACAAGAGGTAGGATTAGCTGTTACCCCTTCACCGGTCTTATAAAAGCAACAGGGTCTGCCGCTGGTGACTGATTATTCTGTGCCCTGGTGCAATGCCAAAATGACACCTCTCACAGTTTCCATCATTAAAGTGACGGATGCCTCATGCTTTAGACGAGAACACCTTACAGATGATCTGCATTAACGTTCTGTCTACATACATTTTCCAATAGGGATTGCTGTTTCAAAGTTATTTTTATTAGCTCTTGTCTGGGATAAGGATGGCTAATGTCCCACATAAGACTTTTGATAATACAACTGAAATCATATGCAATATATTTCACCACCTCATGCAAACTGTTTATGTGCCATTTCAGTTCAGCAACAGTGTGGAAAATATCAGCCAAAGTCAACATCTTATGCAGGAAACTAGCACAGACACAGCCATGGAACCTATGCTTTAACCTCTGTAATTAAAAGTCATTGCTCTTCTCTGTTACCACAGAATGAGTGCTGACAGCCTGCAAAGTGAAACACCTTGCAGCCCCAGCTGTGCCAACTTGCTGGGGCTGCCTGACACTTCTATGGCAGGATTGGCACAGGTATCTGCACATCTGGAGCACAGCTGGATGGGACAGAAAAATGGCACCAGTGACTCCAGAATCAAAAAGAAGCCCCATCAGTCCAGCAAGCATTTCTGCAACTGTATTCCTGTGTTTTCATCTGCTTTTGCAAATGCACTTTTCTAACAAGCTGACAAACTCTATCCAAAATCTGAACATCAATTTCAGTAAAACTGCCATCACACTTCTCACTAGAAAACTCTTTAGTGCCAGAATTCATTTATAGAAAGAAAAGATCCCAGAAGGGTGATATTAATTTGGGTTTTAGAAATTTTAACATGGGAATGATTCCATCAATCCAGAATTACACACTTCTCCTCAAGGGGATGAGAACAAAGATTTAGCAGGTCAAAGATTTGGGACCTAACCCATTTTCTGCCCCTTTAGAGGTCAAATGCCTACATGTCTAAAGTTAAAATTTCAATATTTCCAAATTTGTCTCCACTTGTGTGAGCATTTTGTGTGTTGGTTTTGTAAAATATTATATTACAAGTTGCAATTTTGTAGGGTTTCAAGTTGCAATTTTGTAGGGTTTCTAAGTATTAATAATAATAATTGCTTACAAGTACAGTATATGGTGCTTTTCTGGACACTCCACTCAAAGCGCTTTACAGGTAATGGGGACTCCCCTCCACCACCACCAATGTGCAGCATCCACCTGGATGATGCGACGGCAGCCATAGTGCACCAGAACGCTCACCACACACCAGCTATCAGTGGGGAGGAGACCAGAGTAATGAAGCCAATTCATATAGGGGGATTATTAGGAGGCCATACTTGGTAAGGGCCAATGGGAAATTTGGCCAGGATGCTGGGGTTACATCCCTACTCTTTTCGAGAAACGCCCTGGGATTTTTAATGACCACAGAGAGTCAGGACCTCAGTTTTACCTCTCTTCCAAAGGACGGCGCCTGTTTACAGTATAGTGTCCCCGTCACTATACTGGGGCACTAGGACCCACATGGACCACAGGGTGAGCACCTCTTCCAGCAGCAACCTTAGTTTTTCCCAGGAGGTCTCCAGGCTCACACCTGCTTAGTTTCAGTGGGTTGCCAGTTGTGAGTTGCAGGGTGATATGGCTGCTGGCTTGTGCTGGCTTGAATTAGATTGTGTTTTGTGTGTAGAGCTAAAATCCAAGAGTTGATACTGAAACACAGTACAAGGACACACCTTTGTTTTGCAATCTTTGAGTTAGCATCAGCCCAGGAGGTTGTACAAGTACACTACAGATAGGCAGTCTGTGGATGACATTAATTAGCAATACACTTTATTGTAGGGTTTGGGGCAGACACATCTGCATATGTACTGTATAAATCATTCAGTCTTTCATTTTCTTTTGCACAAACAAGTGAGACAGAAAACATGTAACATGTAAACATTGGTTGATTATTGACGTCCAAGAAACATCTTTCAGGGTTATAGTGTCTTTCAAGAGCAAGCAGCCACTATGAGCTATGGGAATGTTACTTGTTATGGTCATTAGGTATTTATCAGAATCTAATTAGTACTGGGTATCCATTTGATCAGTACAGGGCTGTTATGTATAAAGATGTCATTAAGATTTCCATTTTATATTGTGATATAAATGTGTATGCTATCCTGTATGGAGCAGTTACATGAACATGGGACATGAACAGGACACTTTGTAGTGCAATCCAGGATATGCACAGATGTGTGAAGATATCTTGAAGTTAAAACAACAAGGCTGCCTTTGCTGATGAATTGAAGCTCGGAGGAAGGAAAGCACAGAGTTAAAACCCAAGTGCTAGAAATCTCATTATCAGTGTTAATTGAGCAAGGGACCTAAAGCCAACAGCTGCATCTCCTGGCACTTTCTCATGACACCCATTTGAGCAGAGGTTATGAGTGCGTTATTAGGTAACTGAACGCAGTGTTTATTATGTATATCTACTGATATCGAGCCATGCTATCAGGCAAGTTAATACAGCTCCACAGACGGGTGGCGCCGCACTGTTCAGCGCTGTGACTCCTGTCCGTGTGAAACACCGGTGACCCTGACTGTGGTCATCTGAACAGGGGTTTCCTGAGCTTTCATCAGCCAGCTGTGGGCAATGACAAGCCCTTACTCCATAGCTGACAGCTTGCTGTTGCTGTTTCGAAAACTCACAACACATGCGTTAGGCCTTTGGCTCTGTACTAAAATTCACATTAATTTTCTTGTATCCTATCAGCTTTCCTACAGTCAGATAAGAAATGCTGACAAACGTATTTATAAAAAATAATCTTTATATGCATGGAGTCAAAAGGATTGATACATTGTCTATTACATAAGTTAATTTACTAGAATGCTTTATCTCCCACTTACTAGGAAAAATGATTGCTTAAAAAATAGAAAAGGTATTGGATGACTGATGATATTTGCAACATGACACTTAATAAATAACTCTGTTGAGAAAACAGGCACAGGATTATATTTTTTTCTCCTTTCATATGTTTTGTTTTAGAGCTTGTCAGCGTGACTAGTAGATTTGTATTGAAAATTATTCCTGGGGAGCCTGCTTCAGGGAGTGTACTGTAGGTTGCATGTATGTATAGTCGCCTGCTGAAATTTAATCACAGCCCCCATTGCCATTACACAAATACCAGGAGTGCTTTCTTTTCAGGTGCAAGCACTTGTTATAACAGGTATTTAACAGGAGAGAAACAGAACAAAACTACAAGTGCTACAGAGGTATTGTATTGAAGACCAAGAGCTGCTAAGCAAAGGCTTTTGTGTTCTGTGCTCAGGATTAGGTTGCCTTTTGTGTTCCAAATGGGGCGGCAATTTGTTTTCAATTTCAGTCCGACACTCTGGAATGATAATTACCTATGAATGTACAGTACTCTGGGCAATTACCGGAGATTAGCCTGGGAGAGAACAAGAGGAAGGAGTTTCCTGTACTGTAAGGTGTTGCAGTTCAAAAGGATGAGGGATTTCATTCAGGAATGTGGGGCAAGCCCATGGCTCTGCCTTCAAACACCCAGAAAGTTACAGTAGCACCTGAACCCCTGGGAGAGATGAATGACAGATACTGGAGGCACAAACAAGATGAAGAAGGGAAGGAATAGCAGAAGTAAAAGCAATAATAAAGTAGGGAAAAGTAGTTGCAAAAATAGTGGAATGGTAAACCAACAGTAACAGCCATGGAAGTAGTATTAATAGTAATGTTAGCTACTTTACGTAGAGTTAGTAACATTAATATTAGTGATAGAAGTGCAAGCAACAGTTTTATCATGAGAATAGCACAAATAGTATTTTTAACAACAGCAGTACTGATATAGTAATAGTAGCAATACTAATAGTAATAATTATGACAGTAACATTAGTAGTGTTATCAATGGCTGTAGAAAGAATACTAGTAATTACTGTATAGTAATACTAATAGTAGTACAGTATGTATAACAGTGACATGAATAGTAGTGTTGGTTACTATATGTCACTTGCAGCAACAAGTGATACGTGTAGTATTAGTAGCAGGAGTGTTAATAATGTCAGTGGAATTAATACATCTTTATAGTGATTCCTGAGACATTGAAGATATTACAATTTTATGATGATCTTAAAGTTAAAATATTTAGTCTAAATTAGTTCTTCAATGTGATCCTTGAGGTCCTACAATCCAGCTGGGGTTACAGGTTTCTATAAATGTTACCTGATTTAGACTTTCAAAAAAATGTATTATTTCCACTCAGTGAACACTTTTAGTTCAATTAACTAATAAGGCCCCTGTGCTTCATGATAAACACTTTAACTGCCTGTGTATCCAATGTAAAGAACCAAGCTCTGACTGACCTTCTTTGCACTTTAGGATATATCACTCTATTGTTGATTCCATTTCAACAGTGCTGATAGAAAATCGGTTCAGTGATACTCTGCAACTGAAAAAATGCAAATACAAGAAGAGCAACAACAACACATGTCCTCAGCCCGGAAAGCTACAAGTCAGAGAGATTCTCAGCGAAGACGTCTGAAACTGTAATGAAACGAGGCTTTGTCTGTGCCGTAATGCTAACCCACATCCCTCACGTCTTGAGGGCCTGATAGCTCAGCTGAAGATTGGGTTGATAGCTTTTACCATTCTTCTCAAACACAGACACAAAAGCTGCCTGCATCAAATTAAAGGCACACCTGCCAAGCACAGAGGAAGAGAGACAGATATGTTTTTTTTTTAATTCAGGTGAAATGAGTCCCCAATGTATTTTTGCGACAATGGAAATTAGAGCAAAGGAATGTCTTTCGTACCTCTGCTTTAGATCAAACAAATGCCACAGAACCTTTAATGTCACTATACTGCCTGTCTTATCAGATGACATGGAAATCCCTTCTGACTCTTTCCCTAGAAGATAAACTTGTGTTGCTCAACCAAGTATTCAGCCTTCCCTTCAGAAAAAATTGACTTTGCTGTGTGGTGTTGGAGTTTCTGCAGTGTCAGTGTCAGCGATCCTAATATTGCACCAAATTCTAGTTTGTATTGTATAAATATAATCAGCAATTTTCACATATAACTACATCACATCCCTTCAACCCCAGACAATAAACTAACCAAAACCGCCTCTGTGTTTCCTTTGGGTTGTGATTGTTCATTTCAGTTATGATGTTGAACGTCAAGCACGGGCTGTATCTCTGAAGAGTTATTTACAGTGTTTCAGTAGTGCCACTTTAGCTGGAGATGTTATTTTCACAACAAGGGCCTTAACTAGTCTTTGTGTTTAATTTTCCTGTTAGTCCAGTGTCACACCACCCATTTACAGCTGGCAGCAGACATTTTTAGCTTATCATTATTTTGTTCTCCTCTTTTTCTGGTTTCAGCAATTTTAAGGTGCAGTTCTGCATGAACACACTTGCTGATTAATATGCTTTCACCTCTGGGCTTAAGTAGACAGTTTGTATGCACAGAAATGCCCCGCTCAGGCCTGCAAACACTGAATCCCCTTCTCAGTGCCTAAAGGCCCAGTCTCACACACTGGCAGTCCCCACCTGTGTCTTTCATTCTGTTGTGCTCTCACTATGACACTTTCACTCCAACAATTTCTATCTCTCTGACACTCTCTCACTCTGAAGCACAGCACAAGAATTACAATATTGTCAAAGCATAAGAATAGAAAACAATCATTTGCAACCATGCCACATAATTAAAAATTCCAACACTTTCACTCTCATTCTGGTTTCATTCAGACACTGACTCACTGTGATTCTAAATCAGTCTGACACTGTCTTGCTCTGTCTCTTAGTCAATGTGCAGTTCTGCAGCTGCTGTCTTCAGTGAAAAAAGAAGACCGATGCCTTGTATTCCAAAAAAGAAAAAAAATTGCAGCAGAAGTTTCATAGATGGTGGGTGACTACAAGACTTGGTACTAATCTCAGTCTTCTATGCTCTGATGGTTTACAACATTGTTATGAACCAATATGGCTCTCCAACACGTCAATTGACGTGCATTGCAATAGATAGAAAGACCTTCTTATTAAGGTTTCTTATTTCATATCCCGAAACACTAAACAAGAGAAATCTGCTGAAAGATATGGGATATTTGGCCTTCTTTTTTCAATACCTCTGGAGATTGTGCTGTGCGTTTTAAAATTAAGATGAAATTGCATTATTTTGGATTTCATATCAGATGTGTGCAGTGACACAAGGCCTGAATTTGGTATTGGTGTTTATTTTGATCTATTTTAACAGGGTGTACATTTTGTTTGGAATCCAGAAACAACAATATGATCCTTGCATGAGCTTAATCAGTAATTCATAGTCAGCACCTGATGTTCAGAAATTGGTATATTTATGGTAAGAGCGCAGGATAGCTACAGAGAACAGGATGCAAATTAATAGATTTCCATGTACTTCTTCTGAGTCAGTGCTGACAGCTGCCGAATATCAGTGAGTGATAACTAAAGGACTCTGCAGGAGTGTCAGAATGTACACACCCACTGAGCATTAGAAGTGGTGTTAATATCGGGGCTCATATTATTAATTAATTTGGCTGAGGGTTTTTCAAGCAGTGTATAATCACATACTCTATCAACAGGGAACATGACCAAGACTCTTACAGTTTCATGAAATCTGGATTTTGTAGGATCCAAAAATACACTTTTCAGAGCTCTGCATCCCAGAGGATACACACAATTTTCTCAAAAATGAGGTACACTAAATAATAAAACACTTCACAACATAATACTCCTCATCATGACATACTCCCATCTCAGCATGACAACCAACCAAGAATTAAAATCTACATTCATTATCACAGTATAAAACACACATATTAAAGGAACACAAAATCATATCTACATATAGGAAGAACAAAAACCTACAGGATTACATAGTCAAAAAGCCTATAAGAAACAGAACACATGCACTCAGAGCCAAACAGTTCAAACAGCAAACAACCATCCGGAATCACACAACCAAAAAAGTCTTCCAGTTCCAAAAAAAAGGAAAGCATCAGAAAATAAACTGTGGGGGTATCAGTTGTTGGAAGGTGCGTTCAACCCTACTTGTCCCAGATGGTCCCCTCATGGAGAAAATTGGAGAGAAAGAGCTCTGTTCCCTATCCTAACCATAACCATAACCATAACCATAACCATAACCATAACCATAACCTACTGTACCAGCCTTCAGTCAGGAGTCTAGGGCGTTAACTGCTGCTCCATAGTGCTGCAGGGCTTTCAAGTAACTTTGGTTAACATTAATTTCAAGGCCAGCAATCACAGAGCCCCACCACTGACTGAGAAACAGATTTAAAGTTTATTAGCTCTATAAAGAAGAGATATATTTCATGTGTAATAAACTGAGTTACAATGTGTAACTGGGAATGTATTCAGGCCAGCTCCAAATAGGAGACTGTAGAGAGCAACACTGAGCAAATAACTGAACTATGCTTTGGTTTCATACTCATTTGGGGAGAAACAAGAAGAGACTCCTGTTTGAGTTCATGTCATTGCTTGACAATTGAAAACACTTGTGGCAAAACTTTGGCATTGTCAGTCGGGTGCTGGAGAAAGGAAGAAGCACTACAAAAAGGTGAAAGTACTAAGACTTGTTTAAACCAGGAATTTATAGCTAAACCCTATAAATCAGGGTCTAGAATCCAGCAGGTTTTCTGTCTCTTTAAACTTTCATAACTGAATGCTGTGGAAAAGTATTAAAAGGTTAAGAAGACATGCAAAACCTGCTGAATTCCTGACCCCAGAAATGGAGTACAATGCATGAGCTTGGTACTTTACTTTACCTAAGTTCTGCAAGGTGGTTGTTTTGATGTATGGAGCATTTGAGGAACTGCAGATAGGCTCTATATAATCATACACACCTTTGCCTGAGCCTGGGGTACACATACACATGGCTGCTTGTCAAAGGTATCATCTGAAAGTCAGGGTTTGTCTGTTTTATACTGGATTAGAGACCAGGTTTATTCTCTCTCTGTTATATTAATTAAATCTGCATTCAAGAATTTCAAAGCTTGAATTAAACATGGACTTTCAGACAGATGTGTTATCCACTTCATTCAGTCTGCTCTGTATAAATCCTCTGAATTGCACCATGAGCTCATTTTGTATTCATTGATTTATGGGTTTGCTCTGGAAAAATCACTCTCCCTGCACATGAAGAACCAGAGTTTTGGGACATTGTGTTTAAAGCAGGGTCTTGAACTGTGCACCAAGGGGTGCAATAAAGCTAAATGTTAGTGGGGTAACAGTGCTGTAAATGACTCCTGAGAGAGGGTCTGTAGCACTGCTTTGAATGGTGGGGGTGTTTCCAATTCAAGACATACTGTACTGTACCTATTTCATGCTTATCGACTTTCCAGCTCACACAGAAGCCTGGACTTCCCTAATTGCATTCCGGTACAGGTTCTAGACTCATTCATTATAATGTTAATTTTTTGTTATTACATAGATTATTCAATAAATTGTATTTTCTCTGAGCTTCTGTATTTTATCCTATGGTCTATGTCAAGATTTTCTTTCTTTTTGAATTGTAATTGTTTTGCAATTGTTTTTGTTTTTTTGCACTGATATCTACTGTTTCAAGATATCCGCCCATCTATGTTCTAACTGCTGTATCCACTTACAGGGAATTGGAGCCTATCCTGTCAGCAACTGGTACAAAGCAGGATACATCCTGGATGGGACACCAGTTCATCTCAGGACAGACACAGACATAAAAACAGACACACACTCACCCAGGACCAATATTCCCAGAAACTAATTAACCTACCAGTATTTCTATATGGGAGGAACCCAGAGCACCTGAAAAAAACACACACAGGGAGAAATACTGTACAACCTCCAAGAAGACAGCACCTTGGGAATTGAACTTAAGGTAGTAGCTTTGCGAGGCAGCAGTGCCCCTATGCCACCATACCACCCAGTCCCCAGTAATTACTACAATTATGTAATAATTGTACTATTTTGGCTAGATATATATGCTATACTGTGTATGTCATGGTTTGTCTGTGTGTTGTACACATTTTGTTTAATACATTGTATTTAATAATAATCACCATCAACATGATTGTTATTATGGTGTGATAAAATATATTGTATAATTGTGCAATATATTGTGCAAAGCTCTGGCTACCACACAGTAGAGTTTATGCATCTCATTAATTCACAACAATATCTTAAAACCTGGGAAAAGGACTAAGTTGGTTTAATTAAGAAATCTGTGCACCAGAGTGTGGAATATAAATTTCTGTGGAATGCATTACATTCTATATGAAAGTAATTTACTCCTCCATGTTGGTAAAATTATGGGGTTTTCACCGTGCAGAACACTGTGAAGCACACATGCTCTTCCAGACTCTGAGGCGGAGTAGTCTCCCGCATAAAGTCCACACCTCCAGTCCTCTGGAAGGGCCGACTCCTCTGTGATGCGCCTGTGCCCTTCGGCTGTTCAGCTCTCACTGTGCCCTTCCTCCCCTCTGTGCTCTCCGCACCGCTGAGTCAGTCAGGAGTCTGACAGCCCCTGTGGAGGAGAGAGGACCTTGCCAGCTGTCTGGCTGGTGGAAAGGAAAAATTCAACAAAACCTTTAATTAAAAATAGGTGGGAAAAAAAGAGAGAGATGAAAGGTGAGATTATGTTGATGCTATTACCTTAAACCAGGAGCACAGACCTCACCTGCTCGGGGTTGTGCTGCTCTGATGTCTGTCTGGCATGTTTGCCTTGCCTAAGATAAACACAGTAAAACCAGCGTCTATTCCCTCCCAGCCAGGGATGGGTATGGCTGGTTTCCCCAGCATATTAAATGTTCCTAATCACTCATCTCTCTTCCCCCTGGCAGAGCCCAAAACCCGACAGCAGACAGACGCACAGGTATCTACTGAGCTTTGCTCTACGTGTGCGATCTCTGTGTGATTTGTGCACACAGATGTCTGTGTGTTACCGGACACACATTATACGTCCACATGTTCGTATGCACAGGTCCTCTCTCGTCATTTTTTTCTGAGATTGCATGTACAGTATGATTGTCTGCATGTACAGTATACCTTGCGTTTGCCTGTTGCTTTCTGGTTTAATCACTTCCCTGCTGTAAGCATATTTGCAGCAGGATTTTATGCAATTACTATGGACTTTCCAGTTTTAGTATGGCTTTACTGCATTACTGTACTCACTATGGGAATAACACAGTGCATTGTAGTAGTATTTTTTAAAATTCTTTTAAAAAATATTGTGTTCTTCAAAATGAAATATGAACAAAAACATTTTTTTGTTTTTTAAACAATTTTCATAATAAAATGAGTTGTGGATTAAATAATGTACCTTGTTTACAAAACCTACAGTTGTTATAGAGTAACTGTAATACAGTAGCATTGCACAAAGCACATGCTATTTGTCATATACTGCACTGTATTTATTTGAAATATACAATTATGTGAAATTCTGAAAACATGGATTCACTTTTATTTACACCTTAAGAAATAAATAAAGTCCTTTAAAAAATCTAGCAAAATTGAATCCAGAATATTCTGTTCTTTGGCAGTGCAGTGGAAGTCTCCAGTACTATATAGAGGCCTCTGAAGGTTTTCTGTTTCTCTGCGGTATGAAAGGAGGTAACACACAGAAAACATTTAGTGGTAGCATGTGTCACCATGGTTTAGATCAGAGACGTTTCCAAAAACAGCTGAAAAATTATCAAAGCTGGGGCAAGAATCGACATAAAACAAAACCACCACTATCCACCCCAGTGTCCATTACTAAGAAATGTAAGGTTACTTATGTAGAGACCTTGCCAGGTAGCAGACACATGTATACAGTATCTTGCCATCATGGACTGTGATACAAGAGGTCCAGGAGGCAAAAATAAATCCAATGGCAAAGATAAAGATTTCCAATTCAAATTGGCATGTTTGTAATACAAAGTTTTAAAAACTACTATATGACATTACCTGCATTAATATAGCATCCAAGGCCAGGTTGCATAGAATAAGCTTCACCTGAAGGTGAACCACAAAAATAGGTAACATGAATATGACAAACTATATCTAAAATGCATTTAGAACAATGTCTTATGGTAAGATGAAACAGAATTGAGTTTTGTGCACATAATAATCAAACTTAAATTTGGTAAAGAAAAGGTCCTGGAGCTCGTGATAAGATAGGATGAATCATGAACTCCCACCTGGACATCTTAGTGTAACACCTTGTTCATTCTGACAAGACACACAAGCTTGGCTGAAAATGAGCATTCCAGCTTGACATTGATCCAAAGTATACATTCAATTCAACAATGAAAAAACTACAGTTAAACCATTGTAACATTTCAAAACTCCTCTGTTAAATTGACTAATGTACTGTAGACTTTCATAGGGATCCTCTACATGTCTGTTGCATTCCAGGTTCTCTGACTGTCTGTCTGACTGAGTATTGATTTGTTCCAGCTACTATACAGACATATTTGTCATTATACTGGCTCACCAACAGTAACTGCCAGCAGTGCCACAGAGACTCCTTTAATGGTGAAGAAAAAACAGACCAATCCACACAAGCCAAGAGAAAAATAGAGTAGAAAGGAACCAGTGGTAAGCAGACTGTGTTGGAAGTCACACACTTAAATAAGACATCAAGGCCCAAACTTCAAAGCTTTTGCTTCTTTGTGTCACAACAAAGGGGGCAGGACTTCAGTCCTGGCTCCATGTATTTCCTATCCATTGCAGGAATTTAAGGAAAAGGGTCTAGGATTCCCAGTTCCTAACCAGATTTCTGAGGATTTGAGATCCTTCTGCGGCCAGTGTTATCATATTTTTGAGCAATGGGTACCTGTGTTGTTGGGGGAAAACAAACTAACTAGCGTCGTATCCAGGTGGGGAGTCATGTAGTTTCAGTCTTCTTAGACTTTAAGGAACTACTTTCTGGCCTGATGACCAACTAGGCTTGACTTAGCATCAAACCACAATGCTATTTGGACTTTACCAAGGACTTGCTAGCTGTGCTTGAATTAAGAGGAAACGGGGAGGATGCCATTCCAATTTTTGAAAGTAGCAGAAAGAAGCATTCTTCATGGAACAAATTGTGATCTCCTTCATAAATATAGTACAATGTGTCCTTGATCAGTGAAGATATATACTTTGGCTAGCAAGAAGCTCACTAGGACATGTGGACCAAAAATGATCTAGCTCATTTTTTGGGTAGATGATGTGGTTGAGATTCTACTCCATGGTGGCATCATTTCAAACCTTCACTTCACTCTTGAAATGTTCCCTATGTTAGTCACAATTTCAGGGCTGCTTACTGGGATTAATACAGCTGGCTAATTATCAGCAAGATACCCAGGAGCAAGCTAATTATATTCTAGGATCAAAACAGAGGGAAAGTAACATATACAATCTTTCAGGTGTATAGGAAAGGTGTGAATCAAGGCAGCAATCAGTAAACTGAAACATGATGAATTGATCATTGTGCTGGGGACTTTGTGAGACCTGCAGCCTGCATTCTGATACAATTCCCCACTCTGATAAAAAAAGTTAGAGCAAATGTGAGGAAGAAAAGATCACAAGGGCATTAGGTGTACTCCATGGATGGTTATAATACTGTACCTGCCAGGTCAGGCCTTTGGTATAACTAGCATCTTGATTATAGGATTATTAGCTGATTCAGCAATTAAAGAGCTGGTTGATCTTAAGAACATGAAAATTTAGTAACTGACCCCTGTGCTCCAAACTCACTTGTCATTAGTCATCATTCTTTATATTCTTATTAGGGTGGGTGAAGACGTGACCTCAAGGCACCCATCCCACCTTTATCCCTCCTGTCCTGGAGAACCAGGAAGCTCTTTCTGGGAATGAGAATGGAGCTTTTATCTTTATCAGCTGAAGAAAACATCTTCTAAGTCTTTTAAGTCATATTGCTAGGACTGACTTTTATTTCAAGGAAGACAAAGTGCCTTTACTGCTTAGCAGTAAAAGAAAGTCTAGCTGCGTGTTTTTATTTTTCACTTTTTAATCAAGTGTTTATGGCACCAAAAGGTATTCCAGTTCCTATTAGAAAATGTTGCTGTTTTCTTTTTAGTGTATGTCACTGATTTACAGCCTCCTGTTTGCTTTTTGTTTTCTTAGTTTTTTCCCCTAGATGGTGATCATTCTGCACGGTAATGTCTCCTCATTATCAGGAGTCTCTCTGAGCTGGGAGAACAATATCTGAAGGTGAGCAGATGCAGCGGAACAGTGAAAGCACTGTTGTGTGACAGGGTTATTGCTTAGAGACTGGCAGGGAGGCAATGGGCGCTAGTGGTTCGAGCAGAGATAGTGAGGGAGGCAGTGTGGGCTAGTGGTTAGAGCAGAGATAGTGAGGGAGGCACTGTGGGCTAGTTGTTAGAGCAGAGATAGTGAGGGAGGCACCGTGGGCTAGTGGTTAGGGCAGAGATAGTGAGGGAGGCACTGTGGGCTAGTGGTTAGAGCACAGATAGTGAGGGAGGCAGTGTGGGCTAGTGGTTAGAGCAGAGATAGTGAGGGAGGCAGTGTGGGCTAGTATTTACTGAGAGAGGCAGAGTAGGCAGGTGATTAGAGCAGAGATACTGAGGAAGGGAGTGTGGGTTAGTGGTTAGGGTAGACACTAAAATACAGAGCCTTGTAGATTTACTGAATCACTATATTCTTCCTATTAAATAAGGGATTTCTTTCCAGACACTTGGGGGTGGGGTTGTTGTTTTCATTTCTTTATGTCAAGCAAAAACAAAAATAAAATGTCCCAAATGCCAGCAGAGAATATATTTTTATTTACATCTTCCTGACCACTTCACCTGAAATGTCATGAACCAGTCTAGCTTTATGCCGACAAGCTACATCTTCTTGGAAAAATTGTACTTGCAAAGCAGACAAGTGAATCTTTTTAATATTATTTCAACTCCACATAGCTGCCTTATCAATTTCAGTCAAAATAAGTGAACAAATATGCACTGTACAGCTTCTAGTGTTGGCTCAAGTACAAGAGTCTGCAGTGGGTAAAACCTGAAGCGGATTGGGATTGAAGGTTCTTTTGGGAGTTTTCAGCTGGGCAGGGGAAAATTGAAGATTGACTGGGACTTAGGCTTTACAAGACCTTGTGAGACCTCTGACCTCCATGTCATGCATACATCACATAGTCAGACAGGGGCCAGGCAATACTCTCTAGGTTTATATGAGTGCTGGTTTGGATTCGTGCTGTATCTTGATCAAAGAGGCTAAAAGAGCAGAGCCAGGGAGTTCAGGCGTTGTGGCAGAGAAGGGTGATTAAAGGGCTCATTGTTTTGAGAACCCTTTAAAGATGTAACAAGCTGGGCTAGAGATAAATCTACTGCCATCTGGGTCCATATCTCTACATCAGGAACGTGCCTCCCTCCCCCCTCCTCCTCCAGTTCCCCCCCTAACCTGCCCTGCATGGGCCTGTCCCATCCCAAATTCAAAGCAGATTTGTTCCTTCAGACAGGAGATCCAGCTGTAAAACATGTTTACCATGCGTTCTAATGACATACAAGAGACAGAGAAAGAGAAAAGAAGATAGAAAACAGAAGGAAAAGACAGAGTGAACAAAAAGAAGGTTCTCAGTTAGGATTTTGCTGGTGACAGATTAGGAAGGTCAGTAAAAAATAGCATTAAGCAATTGGAAAAGAAAATCTATGACTTCCTGTCCGTTCTTTTAAAAGACAGAATGATAAATAGGATCTCAGCATTTCCCATGTAAAATCATCTCAAATCACATTCCCAGTGTGTCTGCGGCTGATTGGAATCCTCTGGGCCACAGTTCTCTGTGAGGGTGTCTGAGCCCAGATCTGCACGCGCTGATTAGCACCACGTTCTGCCTCCATCAGGCTCTGCTGCCCGTGGAAATGGCTTGTGAATTGAAGCTCTGAAACGCTACTCTAAATGTAAATCGCAGAAATCCATTCAAACACGCAGACACAGACAAAATAGCCGTTGCTGTCATAGAAGGGACTTCCCACTGCTTCTTCTCAAATAACACACAATGGCACTTCACACAGAGTGGCTACCATAGACAGCAACCCAAATATTTAATCACTTTAAGTCATAATTACAGTGATTTGATTTTCAAAGTGTAATTTTTGGCCACAATACAAAAATTTGCATTCTCCAATGTAGACATGGAAACTTTTGTCTCCACCATGTCAAATACCATGTGTATTTGATATGAACTGGAGACAGTATGTCATATAAATCTGCATATATGAAAGATAGGTATTTAGGATACATTCTATTTATGAAAAAAGAACTAAAGTGATATTGCACATGGCACTTTTTATTAGGATTTATTAATTAATGCATCTAACATTTTTATTACAGCAACTTATTGATCATGCAATTGTTGAACTGTTCATATAAATAACTCACATAGTGTAGAGCTGATTCAACAGGAAGGTTCTATTCTTTGTTTATATTGGGTGGAAGTGTTGTCCTCAAGGCTGAAGAATTTATTGTGTAAGATCTTGGTTACCCTCCATGCGGAGAGCCCCTTACTCTGCCAGCCCAACAATGGTACTGGGCTGCAGCCTCTCTCTCCCAGCCAGCCAAGAAATTCCTTCTTTCAGCACTCTCTCCTCTTATCTGTATCCGAGACCGGCTGTTGTTCACAGGCGAAAACACTCTTGTTTGTCTTCCTGTGTGGAAAAGTGACGATTGCTGAAAGCCGGGAGAGGAGCTTGTGATCGCCACGCTCTGCTGTGCAAATTTTATGTAGTAGACCATCCTAGCAGCAGCATAACAGCAGTGAAACCTGTCCTCCTGGGACACTGTCAAGCATGATAATGGAGACAAAATTCCATACTGGCTGTTCTTCCTTCACAGAGCACAGTCAAACTCCTGTACTGTAATCTCAGTGTTCCACAGTGTGGCAACCCTGAACTAGTAGAGGGGAGTTTATTCAGTGTGGAATACAAAAAAAGATGTTTATTTCCTTGTGAACGAGTCTTGCCCTGCTTCAGTGGAACACCCTAAGCTAAGAGGAAGCAGCTGCAGGGTGGCAGGTGGCCAATTCTTGTACTTCCAGAATCTTCAAGAGCATCCATATCTCCTGTGCCTCTGCTATGTGAAAATCACTTAAGGGAGCCAAAGACCTGTTCTCTAGATTCATACAGCCCGAATGGGACCTTTAGCTGTGTTCATCAATGGGAAAATATCTCTCATTGTTTACATTTCTCCACATATTAGGTTCTTCAGTTCTTTAAATATATAAAATATTTGTTTTCAGAACAGCAACCCGAAAGAGTGTGAACAACTATGCCCATTGGTTTGCTCTGAGATCTCTGAACCACACTTGGTTGGTCACAGAGTCAGCTAGTTTGTTTGGAACACGGAGAGTTTGTTTATCAGTCCCATGTGTGACAGGAGATAAACAGCGCTTGGCATGAGAGTAAAGGGTGTACACTTATGTAGGGGGAAAGCTCAGGTAATAAACAGCTGTCTGTGGGATGATCACATTCCTGCAGCATCACATTCTCACGAGGGCTCGCGGTTTTCCAGTGCTAACTGCACAAACTGGATTGCCTTCAGATGATCTGCCTTCAATCAACAACTATCCAATTCATTACTCAAGTTCTCTTTTCCTATTTAATGCTGAGGCGCTGCTTCAACAGTGCTTTGTGATCGTTAATTTTACCCCTTTTCTATACACTACTATGTTTTGTTCTCCACTTCATTTTTATTTAATCTCACTCTGTCCTGTGTGCACTTTTTTGCTCCCTTTCACCTTCCTTCTGTCCTAGAGCATCTGAGCCTCAATCAGTTGGGTCTCCTTGGGTGTTCCGCCACTTTCCAGTCTCTTTCGCTTGGGTTCTGACATATCACCACCCTTGTGGCTGTAGCTGACCACAGCATTACAGTCTGCAGTCATGAAAGTCCATTTGAAATGGACTTTCAAATCCTCCGTTCCAAATAATACTGCGGTCCTAAGGTCCTCTGAGGTCCTCAGAACCTTATACTCAGATCCTCCGTTCCAAATAATACTGAACCCGAATATAATGGGGAGGAGGCTTGATAAGAAGTATTGAAATTGCTGAAATTAATTAACACAGAGTATTACTTCAGCATCAACACTGAACCTGGAACACAAAAGAAGATGATAGTGTCAGCTGGACTGCGTGCTCTGAGAGATGGGAGAAAAAAAGCTGACTGTCCTAACAGCTGCAGACTATTCTGACACCTTTCCTCACCATTCATTACACAAGACCAGGAGCATAGTAACCATGGCTGTAACTGTAACTGAGAAAAATTCAATTTCCTCTCTTTTCTTAAGAAGGCTTGATTTGATTAAGGATAATCGCCTGTTTGTACCAGGGGTGGGGTGTTTGAACCCGATCTGGTGCAAAGCCTGACTTATCAGGTAAAGAACAGCAGGCGTCAGGACTATCTTTCCAGTCTGACAGTCAGACAAAAACTCAGACATAACTGCAACAGCAGACATTGTTACATATGATTAAGTGATTATGGGCAATGATACCTAATTGAGATACCTTTAATATAAATAGTAAGAGCAGATCTGGAACATGGTAAAAACATTTACTTTTAACATGATACTGTATATTGACTGCTATCAAACTACCACCTCAGCACCTTTAATTTCTCTAGCTCTGAATGTAAAGGCACGAGGAGCCCCCAGATCTCAAATGTCATACACAGTATTGCAGTTCAATCACCAAAGACAGCAGTGATGTCCAATGGCTTTCTTGCTAAAACCCTATACACTGACAGCAGCAGAACATCTACAGTATGCCAGTCGTTCTTAGTCCTGGTCCTGGACTACCCTTCCGTTGGATGTTTTTGTTCTAACTGGGCTCTTACTTACAAGTGCTAACTGTAGCCAGTAATTCATCTACTTCCTTGTTTAGGTTTTCTTTTCTGCATTCAGGACGTGGTTTCAAAAGTACCCAAATACAATGGATCTCAATTGTGTAGATTCCAATTTAGTTCTTTGGACTTCAGTTTCATGGTTCTTATGGTAGGTTGAGTTCTTAATCACAGGCAAAATTATTTCCATTTTCTATCTGAGGTAGTTTTAAAAATTGCTTTCAGCTAATACAGAGCTGAATGAGACTTGTAATTGGTATGAAGCCTAATGCTAATTAGTGACAGCCCTCATTCAGGTGTGCTAATTGTTGAGAATAAGTTGAGAAGAGACTGTCCTAGTTGCTGAAGTTGTAGAAAAGTGTCATATTTATTGCTCATTACAAAAATGGATTTTTGGACACAACTTCTATGAAAGAGTAATTAGCATACAGATGGAGTGAAATTCCACATGAGGGAAAGGAACTGGTGTGATAGGCTTTGTGTGTAGTTGGTCACTCCTCTGGGCTAATTGTGAGACTTAAAAGATCAGCAAAGAGCAGAAGGTTTTCTGATTAAGTTTAAACTTTAAGCAGAGCTCTGGGGGTGGGGGTTTCTTATGGTAAGGGATAGAGTTGGCAACCAAGTCTGTGGGTAATGAATGCTTGAGAAAATACAGGCTAGACCTGTACTGAGGGATGTTACTAGTGCTGCTTGGGTGGGTGTTGAATAGGTTGCTTGCCAGGTTCAATGGTGTAGAAGGGCACTATGGAGGACAGGGTGGGCCTTTTGTGGGGAACCTCACACCAGCTGATGCTGATGTGTAAGGGGGTGGGGTTATTAAAGAGTGGTGTCCCAGGCTAAACAGGATCAGCTGGAGTTAATGGTTGCTAACCAAGATCTGGTGTCTAGTGAAGAGTGAGTTCTAGGCTTGTTAATGTAAAGATGGGGAAAAGTGGCGTTAAGTTGACTTCAATGCTCCAGGGTTACTGTGTAAAGTCAAGAATATTTAGTGAAGATTAATAACCAGGTGCTAAGAATTTGATACAGAAGTGTTCATTTGAGTTAAAGTACCAATCTTCATGAATATTGCAAATGGGTGCCATTGTGTAGTAGAAATGATGCTGTGTGATCATTGAAAAAGCTGAGTGTCACAGAGTGGATTATAGTGATCTAGAGTCTGTTAATAACAAGTTCTGGTGCTTGACTAGAAACAAGTGAAGAGCAACTATAAAGGAAGAGGATAGCAGTATTCCCTGAAAGGTTACCACCGTGGAGATCTAAGATCCTGGAGGGTGTCTGAAAGAAAAGGACAGACTGCTTGAATACAAAAATAAAAATGATAGACTGGCAGTGTTAGTTGGTACTGAGTGTGCTTGTGCCATCACAGAAATAGTGCACTGTAACTAGGGTACAAAAAACTCCTTAATGAAGCAGATCAGTACAGGTACCAATTAGCACTGGTGATTAACATCCCAGTTGGAATAATCCTGCAGATACAGGGGTCTTCCAGGACTTAAAACCACTGATTTTAGAAAACCAGAAAATTGGAAAAGAGTATTTAAGAAAGTGCTTTTTAGCATAAGCTGACCTGCAGTGTAGAAATTATTGTAAAAGATATGTCTGTGGTTGAAATGATTAAACTTCTTTAAGCCTCCTTATTTTCAGATGTTTGTCTTAAACTGATCTTCAAACCATTTCAACTTCTGCGGAATAAGTTCTCACATTAATTTAGGATATTAGCAAATGTGCAGTTTGTGTTCAGATGTGCACAGACAGAAACAGAAGCCATGTAATCCTGGGCTGTGTCAGAACTTTCAATGCCAGGTATTTGCACCTGGACATCACATGCCGTCCTGTCTGTTTCACTGTCCTGACGCCAACTATACACAGAGAGACTCACAAATCCTAAATTATTAAACCAATAAATTCCTGATTCTGCCCCCTTTTCTGCTGTTCTCGTGACAGAGTGTCTGGAGCTGCAGTACAGAAAAAGCCCAGTCTGTAGTGACCCCAGCACTCTGGCGACTCAGGGCTTACTCTGATGATGATCATCATGCTGGGTCAGGGAGGCAAGAATAAAGTAATAAAGATGGGACTTTAGATTGATTTCTACTCTTTTATGAGTGTGCTCATTTCAGAGAGGGCAAACACTTTGTCTGCAGAGCTGCACTGTGCAGCTGCTATTGCCATAACTGCATGGAAAGCTTGTTACAAAAAAGCAATTTGGCTGTTCCCTTTACACTGTTGCTCGGTGCTAAGCCCTTGTGCCCTGGGGGTCATGCAGCTTTACTTAACAGCATCCTGTAACATTAATAGTAAAATGATAAAGAATCCTCAAGCAAAAGCATCTGTCACACGGCTCCTCAACAGGTCAGACACAGGCTGTTCCTCCTCAAAGGATTACACTGTTTGTTTTTTCTCTTGCCCAGATCCCTGACTTTTTAAGTACCTCCACATTCCTGGAGAGCAGAGACCTTCTGATTTTCAAGCTCTCTGTGAGCTACAATGATCCTATTATCAGCTGAACAGAACATATTTAATTTTATTTTTATGTGGCCCTGCAAAGCTGACGATTTAAAAGCCACACTTGACTCAAGGCTGAGCAGTGGTAAATCTTATGCAACAGTGAGAAGAAGTGTTACTTTTGTCCTGTTCAATAAATACTCTGTCCATTTAAATACAGCTTGAGAAGTCTCTGTGCGTGACTCTTTCACAGGCAAATTTGTCAACTGCATTTGTTCCTCATATCTTTAACCCTAGCGGGAAAATCCAAATTTTAGATAACAGTAATAAATACATTGCAAAAGGGGAGGGTAAGTACATTAGAACAACAGTCTTTCAATAAAAGGTTATTCAAAAAGAGGGTATTTTGGCTTGGAGATCTTCATCAGGTCAAGGCCAAAATATTACATCATGACCTTTAAAGGAGTTAAATATATCAGCTGGAAGCATCCAATGTCAATATAATTGCATTTCAAGTTAATTAATCAATTAATGCTTGAATAATCACAATTTAAAATTAGTCAATTGCAACTGATAGTCATAAATATTAATTCCAAATATATTATTCAGTGCTCACATGCCAGTTAACAAACAAAACCAAGCACAATTTTTCCATTTTAAAGGTCAATTGGAAACTTACAAAGCTGATAAAAATTTACCTCGGAAAGGTAATTGTATCACAGCTTGGATTTGTCATCTAAATCTCATCAATACATTTAGAATGAACTGATCATACATAGTAAGCACACTAAAATAATTTCCAAAAATAAATATGGTTCATCAATATTAGTTTTGCATTTAACACAAAGTCACAATATTAGTTACTCGTGAATGAACTCACCGTTTTTTACACAGTACGCATTAATCAATTACTGTTATTGATTATATAAAGACATATAACAATAAATCAAATAAAATTTTTGAGGCCCATGAATGTATTCCTTTATGTCATATACTTCTAATGGCATATTACATATATAGTAACAAGCATCTTCCAGGACGTTTTGAATCTACAGCCTCACTCAAGCCTTGGATTTCAAAGCTAATATGAATGTGTGGTTACTTTTCCTCTTTCAAAACAGTTATTTTTAGGGACATAGTCGTAGTTATTTAAATACAAATACAATCTTACACACTTAACATTGTAAAGGCTTGTGACAGACCATTTGAAAATATCTCCAGCAGCAGTTAAGTTATTGGGCACAATTGAGAAGATAAAGATTTATGAAAACAGGAAAAGTGAAGAATCAAATGTGATTATTAAGCAAATCAAATAGAACACTGAAACATAAATAAGAGTCTCATACTAGAAAAATAAATGTGGGAGTCCTTCGCTAATATGCTAAGAGTTTCAAAGAGGTGTTTTCAGAGTGCATTTATTTGAATGTGCTTTCTCTTTGCCACTACTACCTGTCATCACTCCTAGACTGATGTGTGGCTTACTCTAGTCGCAGCTGGAGGTTGATAATGAGGAGCAGGTAGAGCAAGTCAGCTGCACTGCCCTACAAACCTGCTCCCCTATGACTGACATACTAGGGGGGTTCAGCAAAGAGGTCCTTCCATCCATTATCATAAGGGCTCTTATTTCTAGAAAGGGGTGCAGCAACATGGATCCTATCATAGAAACACAGAGCACACCGTAGGACACACCCTGGATGGGACAACAATCCATTGAATGGCACACATCCACTAGCACATTGGGATGATTTAGAATAACCAATTTTAACCTGACCTGGAAACTCCCACTAACTTGGAGAGAACATGCAAACTCCACCTCAGATTGGAATTGAATCCAGGACCCAATAGCTGCACAGCAGCAGCACTTGCATCACCATGCTGCTTGGGGGAAGATATCGAGATGCCAGTGAACATTTAATCTCTCAAAAGAGAAGTGCTTAAGTAGATCCTAGGGTCTTCCCATCAATTTCAATACAGATCTTTGGAACGTACAACCACTTCCCGGAAGATCAAACTGTCATATTTCCAAGAAATCTTAAATATAATTAGAAAATGGATCCTACTCAGGATGTCCTCCATTCTAGTTCGGGACCCGTGTTATTTTCATTCCACAGGCATTCCTCTAGGTGTTTAATAATAGTCCTAATGCAATATGTTGAAATATTTTGTCACATCACAGTTGTAAAAGTTCAAAGAAATGTCTGTTCAGTCCTTCAGCTATTATTTGCGTTTCTCACCAAGCTGCTTCATTTCATGTTTACTGCCTTGTTTTGGTTTCTGTGAAACAACCTAAGGGCCTTTAGGTTTTGCTGGCCAAAGGCAAATTTCTTTGAACTGTTTATGACTACATTGTGATGAACTTGCAGACATCATGAAAGGATTGTTATTATACACTCTAAGAAATGTGTGTCGTAAGGATATAACACCAAACAGTCATGAATGGGAATCACTTTTGCTAGTTCAGACATGTAATCAAATCGTCATATAAATGAACCATACCAATATGAAACTCTGCTACAGAACATTAAAATGTTTACAACAGCACAGGATCGCAATTCTACCTTATTAAATTCTAATTTATTGAAAATGTGTCTATTTCACATTTATTATTGCAAAAATATAATTAATGATGAACCATTTAATTTGATGCGTGTCATACCCTCCTAAAAGAATGCATTATCAGAGCTGGAATTTGCCTACAGTCTTATAAAATGCATCAGGTATAGTCAAACTGAATAGAAGTTTCATTCCATCCTTCTTTCTCACTCTCTCTGTCAGAAGCACATTCATTTTTCTTCCCCCATCTTTCAAGAAACATCTGTTCAGGTGTCAGCTCAGACAGCGGTCTGACGTGCATCTACAAACCTCATGAAGGAGAGTCGGGCACATTTCCTGGGGGATTACCAGAGTTTCGGATAAAAAAAATACTGCATGGGTTTCTGTGACAGATCGAGCAACTCAGAGGAGTGGAGAGATCACGGTCCGTCAGTGAAAGAAACTGGGCGGAACTGGGCCAGACATATTCTCACAGACAGTGGTAGACCCCTGGACATTGTTCCTGTGATTTGCCTTTAAAAGAATTACAGTAAGATGAGCATTTGAGTCCAAACAACTGAAAAATAATAATATTCTACAATGAGGGACCCTGGTCCTGGAGGTAATCTTTTTCTTAACATGCTGTAGGCAACACCTGTATGCTGTTGGTAGATTAAGAAAGTTATCTGATCAATTAACAGAGCTGTGCTCCATAGAGACTGAAGGATACGCCCATTTTGGTTCCACATGATCTCTAAATTATTAGCTATCTTTTCTACAACAATAGACTCTAAAACAGGCACTAGAATGACAGAACATTTGGAATTAAATGCCATACACATTTAGGATATGTACAGTAGTAAGAAAGCATTTCTTGAGGAACCTGATAAAGCAGAACCATTCTCAGAAACCATTGTTAAGGTCATTGACTTCAGTAGATCTTCAGAAATTAAATGAGTTAGGCTGAATGTTCTCTTATTGATAGTAAACTTTGCAATATTCCCCTGTCTGATATGAATGTATTCAGCACTATTTGACAAACACTATATACTGTACTGTACCCCTTTGTGCACTGTGTACTCAATAAGAATATCAATAACTTATCAGCTGGTAAATCTCCTATACAAAATCAACTAAACAGAGGACAGCAGCATTTGGGGCGTATCCACAAATCTCTTCTCTTGTTTTGAATTTCATCTCATGCACAGAAGGCTCAGGTCTGAAATATTCTGTACAGTACTATATGTACATAACCATTAGCCATATGTGGATCTGTGACTCTCAGTCCTGTCTGGCAGTTAGTTAAGTTTCCTCACAGCTCCTGGATTCGATTCCACACTTGGTTGACTTCTGCAAGGAGGCTGCCCTTTTCCTTACCTTTACTGGTTTCCTCTCTGCATCCATAAAAATGCAGGTTAGGAATGATGCGCTGTTTTAGGGACCGACACGGATCAAGAAAAATTTTTTCGGTCAAACTACCCTTGGCGCAAAAACACAAAATCAATAAAAAGAGGAACGACTTATAGAGAAACCAAGCTGAGCAATTTAAATAGCCAATGCCAAAAATTTAACAGTGACAGACTTTGAAGTATTAGACCAATCGAGAAGAAAGCAGGCAGCTATTAAAATGTTAAAAAGGAATATTTATGAGACAGATCAAGCTAGAGTTTAAAGATACAGTACATTTAAGTAACTGAGGGGTATCAGTGCTTTCAATCCAGTTTTTCTGTGCAGGTGCTGCTCTTTCTATTTTCCCATATTAGTCTGGAGTCGGCTGAGTGTTACATTAATAAAATATTAAAATATAAGTTCTTTTCACTTTGCAGCAATGTGTGGGCAGCCCTCTTATTGGCGTAGGGTGCAGTGAGTTCATGCATCTTATAGGTGTGATACCTCTCGTGGTGTATGGGATGACATTTTAACACAATCTGACCAGCTCAGCCTGACTTCACTGCCCCCACACATAGACTGAACAACATGACATGTCTTCTATCGTAAGAGACGCCCTTATCGTGCTATGTTCACTTACAAGAGCGGGGCGGGAGGTGTTTGAGCCCCCAGAGCCTTGTCAGCTGTTACATTCTTTACAGAACACTTCTCATAAGTGTTAATTATTATCTCTATCTTTTCATATTGTGGTGTAGGAGCTGTGAAAAAATCTTCCTAATGTGCCTTATTAATTCAGGTTCAGCAAATTTGATTCATAAGCCCAGCACTACTGTTTCTCTAATTATTAATATTTCTTCATATTCTTAATATATTCAAAACACATTTTTGTATTGCCTGTGTGAGCTTCCCTTTAAATGGGGAGTCTATTTTTCCTTCAACTGTCTCATTTCTCACTAGGCTAAAACCTAGTCTGAGGAAATAACACCCAGGAGAGCCCCTCAATATACTGTAGCTGCAGAACATTTGTTAAGAAACCCCGCGAGGGCTCTGCGTGAGAAGCTCATGGTCCTTCCATGAGTGGGCATTGCTCATGTGCTGCCTGCCTGGCTGAAAAGCTGAACTAAGCCCAGAAGAAATCTGGGCTAGATTGTATCTTGTAGAGCCTGAGACAGGGTTTTCCAGTTCACCAGCCAGCTGTTAGAAGACTCAAGAGACACAAGGCATCCTTTGAAATTCTGAAATTTAGGACCAGCTGTTGAATGGTAAATCCTGCTGTTTCACACTTCTTTTGTAGCTTCACATCACTTTTGTTTTTGTTTCCTATGGGTTTTCAGTTAAATGTATTTTGCTACATTAGTGAAAGGGATTACCCTGAGATCCCATGACGCATTTGTGCTGAGGATTTTCTGCTATAGAACTTATGGTTTTGTTGTACTACAGCCTAGTAAAACACACTGAAGCCATCATAGCATCAGAAACCACAGCAACGAAAAGGTGATAAGGTAAAAGGTCCTGCACCGCCTCAGTCTTGACTGGGTGAATTTACAAGCACATGTAAAAAAATATGAAAAATTCTTGCAGGCATTGACAGTGTGAACCCAATGGACTGCTATATGCTCATCCAGAATGTGAAGACCCAAGGCCACATATGATAGTTACCAGGGAATCTATTTAGTGAGTGACAACAAAAGACAACTCTGTGGGTGTCTCTGTGTCCATGGTGCTAAAGAGGAAACCATGGAGCCTCAGCCAAAAGCCAAAGCTATTGATCCTTTTAGGGGCAATTTAATAGGAACCTGGAGGGATTAGTAGTAGGGAGTGGTGGGAAATGTTATGTTGTTCTGACTTGATTAAAAATTACAATGAATCAAAATTGTTTTACAAAATGGGTGATAGGTGCCTGGGACAAGATTCCAATCTATGTGGTTGAAGCAAATTTCTTAATTTCCCTGAAGACACAGCTAAATGGGATTTTTGAATCAGTACACTACTGGCAGCCTAGTAAGAATGAAAGGTCCTAGTATATATCCACTGCAGGAACCTTTCATATGGGTATAGCATCATCAAAATGGCCATTTTGCTACAATGTATGATTGTTCTGTGAGTAAAATAATGCATACTACTACTAAAATAATGCATGTTTTGTTGTGAAATGTATAGTCTTCACAAGTTTTGGGTGTTCTGGGTAACAGGGTCTGGAGCAGAGCCGATGACCCCTGTCTCTCTGTATAGATGACTGCAACCACAAGCATCTCTCTTTCTGAAATTTGTTCCCAGTACCCACTGCCTACTTAAGTGATAGCATCTTAGATCTTGAATTATATGGTCCATATGTGACATTCACATTCACCATCTTATCTGACATAACATATATACATATCAAAAAGAAATAGCAGATTTATTTGGGTGAAAATAGTTGGCAGTCGCAGGCAGGATATGTCCTGTTTCCAGTAGCTCCTATCCCCTTAGCTCATTGGCTTTCCCGTCGTATTGCATTTCATAGATCAAACGCTCTTCAATGTTATTCTTCAATGTGCCAGTAGAAGCTGAAATTGCTGTCTCTCATGAAATGGAAGAAAGGTGACGCCTCCTGGTTAATCTTGGGATTATAATGACAGGTGCCCTGTAGCTCTGGGGGTATGTGCTCTGGGGGTATGTGTGTATGTGTGTGTGTGTGGGGGGGGGTGATATCTGCACAGCAATGCTAGTCCCCAAGTGAAAAGTACATGGCAAACCCGCACTGATTTCCAGTGTAGCTTTCTGTGGTCTATAATACTTCCATTAAATCTTGTAATTTGGTTGTTTTGAGCTATGTGACTCAATGATCTCTTTCCATTTAACGAGGGGGTCCAAGGGGTGCCATCTTATATCAACAGACTCCTGAACTTCCACAACCAATCTGTTAACATAACAGTCTGCTATGAACATCTATGTACTTTCCAGTTGTGTCCTCAAGTCTCCTTCTTATCTTCTCTGTGTAAGAGTGAAGAATCTCAGTTCTTTTAATCAATCTGTGTAGGATGGATTAGAAGAACTGATCTTCCGAGATAGTTGTTCTAAGATTATGGTTGGTCTTTATATCCATCTGCTGCTCAGAGAGGCAGTCCATCCTGGGGGTGAGGAAGGCTATGATGATGATGATGCAGCTCTTGAGCTCAAGGAAAGACATGAGACTGGATGAGGAACTCCTCATGACCAATACCTTAAACCCCATAACTCACCCAGCCAGTAGTATTTATGCCTAATCCTTTCTACGTAATGTTTCAGATTGTAGTATTTTTAAGCACATGTTTTGTACTAGGTGTCCTCTCACAGGACGATTTTTCACCCAGCATTCTGACAAAGTTCCAGTTGCCTCTATCATACATCCCCTTGGGGAAAAAAACAAATGAAAAGAAAGAGAAATATTTCCGCATATAACAGCCACTTTGCTCAATTCCTAGGTGAGTTTGCATTGCCCTCCGGACAGGAGTCTGTCCTTCTCCGTCTTTACAGTCAGAAACAAATTGTAGCAATGGGAGGGCTGTAGCCTGCTTTCTCAGTCTGTTTCCCTCCCTCTCTTTCCTCACCCCCTTCTCTTTCTGCCTGTCTGTTCCATTTCATAGACACAGTAGTTAACCCTAGGTCTGGTGAACATTACAGCAGACCAATGTGCTGCCAGAAAACACTTGCATGTTTTTGGAATTAGGGGCAATATACCGTCTCTTTTTCTGGAAGCACCCTCCATTACTCCATCTAACTGTCCATTTGGGTTCATTTAAAACTTCTTAACATGTTTACAATGAGCAGATAAATTTAACAGTGCATGTCACCAAGGGGAGCACTGCTATGTCATTAGTAAGAGAAAGTGATAGAGAGAAAAAGGTAAAAGGAATAGCACTGTGATGTAGCAATGTAACCAATCAGGCTAGATCGACCGAAGGCGCTCCTCTCATTTTCTTATTTTCTTATGATTTGGTAGTTAGGGCACTGGACTCCTGAACAGAGGGTTGTGGGTTGACATCCCAGGGGGGAAACTGTTTCTATACCCTTGAGCAAGTAGAATTACCCAGCCTGCATAAATAGGTACATAAAAATAAAGTTTTAGGGACCTTCAAGTCACATTGGCTTAAAGTGTCAGCCAAATAAATGACAAGAAAATATTGAAAAAGAAAGGAAAAATAAAGAATAAGTGAAAGAGAGTAGGAAGAAAATGAAATGAAACATAAAAAAAGAATGACTAAGAGAAAGAAAAGGAGGTCTGATAGATCAGTCAGCATCATGACAAACTGGTTGCTCATGATCCTCAATCGCAGGTCAGAACTGCTTCATTAGTGCCTGAGACACAGTAGGCTGACTAACGCCTGTGACTGTGAGAGTGAAATCCACGCTCCAGCTCAGCATGGCCCTGCACATGGCATGTTTCTGTGAAAACAAGGTTGCTCACAAGTACACAAATGGCACAGCCCAGCTGGCATAGAACTCTCCCTAAGTGCCTTCGATCCTGTCCTGCTGTGGGGAGTCAGAGTCTTGTCCCAACACGTGGCTTTGTTTCTTCCAGGATCAGTGTTTATGCTTTTGTAAAGTCTTGTAAATGCAAGCAAAGTTAAGGAATGGAGTCATGCAAGCAGACACAAACACACAGGCTCAGACATACATAGTAAACCTATTCAGATCATGTTATCCCACTTTCTCAAAACCTAAAAGTGTAACAGTTGTGCTTGTGCTGTGTTACAAACTGATCTTTAAACAGGAGCTCAGTAAGTACCATTTTACACTGCAATCATGCGGAATAAAGCCCTGCAGTATGACCATTACTATCATTATTCATTAATCAATAGACAAACACACAGAGAATTCTTCAGCAGAAAACATAAACAGAAAAGCTTCCTGAGGAGCTTAAATGCAACATGTTTTTCACCTGAGGTCCAGCATTTCAGTCTGGCTGGGGGAGCAGAGAGCAGGGGAAAGAGGGAGAGAGCGAGACAGCAGACTGAGTCGTTCCTCACCCTGGCACAGTGACTCAGCACAGGCTGGGATTGGGGAGATCAGCTTCACTCTGGCTTCCACCTCCATCACCCAGCCACCCCCAGAGGCACAGCTAACGCACAGCTTGGCTACCTAGGACACAGAAATCAAGATGTGCTTGCGAAGCTCACAATACAATGGCAGGGTCAAAATATCTTTAAAATGCTTTCCACTCTATCTCTAACACTATATTTCCACTCCTCAATCCCTTCAGCTCCTCAGTTCTAACTACTGGTCCTGACTGCCTACCTTTATACCCACAACCACTAGCTCCATTGCCTCCCTTCAATCTCTCAACTCCAGCCACTAATCACCCATGCCTCCCTTCACCACGTCAGCTCCAACCACGAAGTCCCACTGCTACCCTTCAGTTCTTTCAGCTCTGAGCACTAGCAGAATGCCTCTCTAATACCTCAGATTTTCAGCCTCTCAGCACCAAACACAGATCCACACTGCCTCACTATCTCTCAGTGCTTCAGCTCTAACCACTCCTTCCTGCTCTCCCTGTCTTTGTCAGAATTGTTGTCAGCCCAGTAGTGCTGATCTTTGCGTCTTGTCTCTCCGCAGATTTATGTTAGGAATGTTGATAAATAATGCTCTCTAAGCGAGCAGTAAAACACAGAGGCAGGCAGTGCACTCTGCACCATAGTTCTCAGACATTAATATCCCTGGACTGTTTACTATCTGTCAAAATGGAGAATGTTGCTTAATGCTATGAGCAATGGGTTGAATGCTTAGAACTATCTGACTGACAGACTAACAGACTGGATGGAAGATGTTCATAGATCTTTCAGAATTTGGCTGTGACAGAATTATGCATTGTAGGGAGAAGTGTTGAATTACAGTGGTCTTAATGGGTTTTTTCTTTTTAAATGTTATTTTTTATTATTAAGTTTTATTATATACCCATCTAGTCTGAATCAGCAATTATTTTTTAGGGCTCTGTTCTCCTGCAACGTCCTGTATTGCTCTAGAGAGAATATGTGACACAAGAACGTGCTACATCTTTTGAGAGTTTGCACCACAGCCTCATATAGGGGAGCTGGTGCCAAGTTCTGGAGCTGCATGTCTCTCACTGATGTCGCTGCAAGCTTGCAGGTGCACAAGCACATCTCAAGGTAGATGTCACTGTTAGTCAGAGACTTGAGATAGCCTTAATCAATTAATTCCAATCTGCTCCTGGTGGCACTTTGCCAGATTTATACTGTTGTGTGAGGGGTCTGACCCAGACTTTTACTTGTGATCTCTATGTTATGGATCTTAACCTCCGCTCTGAGCAAAACGTTTCCTGGAAGAGCCACTAGAGATCCCCTTTGTAAAACGTTCCCTTCGGCAGAGCTGCTGATACAGTCCTTAAGCTTCATGCAGGTTACTTTTTAAAAATGATCTGAAAAGGAAAACATTATGTCCATGAGTCTTTTTTTCCCATACACTTTTTCTTTTGAAGGTCACAGATCTAATAACATAATTTAATCCGATATCTGAAAGCTGTTTATTCCTGCTAAGGGTAACAACATCCTAAAGCCAATCTAAAGGCAATCCCGGAAACACTGGGCACAAGGCAGTCTCTCTACCACAGGATACATGCAAGGTAAGGCAAACCAATTAACCCAGCCAACCTGTTATTGGATGATGGGAGATGTCCAGAACACCAGGAAAACCCCAATACACCCCTGTGAACATGCAGGCAATGAAAAAACATGCCAAATCCACTCAGCAGATTCCCAAAGCCAGAAGAAGGCTCCACAGCTGAAACGTTGTTTCTTTTCTTCTCTTTTCAGCATGGAATAAACCTTTACTTTTTCCAATAAAAAATCAGTCACGTTGTTTCCACATGTTCTCTAGGGTGGGGCATCAAACTTACTTCCTAGTTTAATTCCATCATGATTGGAATCAATTTAATTTAATTTAATTATTTTATTAATTGGATAAACTGTATTTAACATTTTTTCACTGTCTTTTAAACCTGTGAGAAATGTTGCAATTTTAAGGTAATTAAAAAACCAGGATAGCAAACCTTTTCTGCGCTAGATCTTCAAATGAGAGAATATGACATAAATAATTGATATTTCCTAAAATCTAGAATACACCACCTCTCACATTAAATATATTCACTCTTAAATGTGAGAAATATCCTCCGTCTGCACATCCAGTCAAGGTTGCTCGATTTGCTGAATATCCACCTGTCATGAAATAGAGGTCTTTGGATTTAGATTCCTCAACACAATCTGTGCCTTAAAAGATAGTAGGCAAAGATTAGAGATCATATTTGAATAGTAGGAGGCTCAGAAACTTTTTTATTTGTTGAAGACTGAGGTAAATGTCAGCAAAAATGTAAAATAGAATAAAGCTTTAAAATAAAAAAAACACACCTCAGTTTTTCCAGTGTGCCAAGGTGACATTTGAACATGACAACATGACCAGACAATCAAACACAACCTTATTTTTCACAAGGTCCTACTCCATGAAACACATTTATTGAAGAAAGGGTCTTCTGGAATGGCTAACCTTGACTTTCCGCAACTCAGGCCGGTGTCATGTTGAAAGACAGATGGGTTTGATTCAAAATGCTTAAATATGTTGGAATCAGGTCTGCATGAACTATTTATGTCATTGTCTATCCATGCGACTACCTTGCATGTCATTTGTTTTGCATCTAATTAAATGAGTGAGGGCTTAGAGCAGAATGCAGACCCTGCGACCCTTCTACTCTGAAAGCATTGACTTACAGTATGAGTTGCGAAAGACTCTTGTGTGTTAAAACCGATCTGCCCTGGATTGCTTCTAACTCTAAGCCTGCAGTACTTGTTTTAACAATCGAGAGACTTTCTGTAAGTAAGAATTCCAATGTACAGTACATGTACCGGTTACATATGGCAATAAAGTTCAAGTTCAAGGTCTGCTCACATATGTCTGCCTCCTTTCTGCATTCTCCATTCACTATACTGATGACAGAGATGTTCAAAAACACTTGGACAACAGGATGATACAGACTTTTCTCACGCAGAGCTCTTTTTCCTGCTTTTTTGCTAAAGTAGCCCGGATAAAAAACAAGTCTGTTTAGGGGCCTGAGGCATCTTTTCGCCAATAGAGATAACAGCTCCTCAGTGGCTATTTTTAGAGGACAATAAGCAGATTCCCTATCAACATAGACCTCTTTTTTGTTTTTCAGATGCTATAAAACTGCTCTTTCATTTTTTCAGCGTTTTTGATCTGTCCATGTATTTCACGCCAAGTACATAATAAAGAACATGTGATTTGGGCTTTATTTTAATTTTAAGCTTTCTTCCATCGCTTTGGTAACTTTTAAGTTAAAATTTGCTCCCCTCCCACCCCTTCTTGTCTCCCTACCCTGATCTGTGCTCTGAAGACCAGAGGGAGGGTGTTGTCTCCGTGAAAGCAAGAACACCATGTGTCCCCTCTACATTCATACATGCCTGTTTGTCCTGCTGCTGGCTGGTATACCAGGAATGAGTCACTCCAGCCCTCAAGGGCTGCTGGTGTCCTTGCTATTTTAGACCTTAATCTTTTCCTCATTGAAAAGAACCTTTAAAAACTCCAGTGTTTCAGTCGAGGACTGGTGTTACCCATGCCAGGTCTCTACACTGATTCTTCAAATTAATTGGGCAGGCTGCTGACCCATCTGCTCTGAACCTCTCCAGGAGTACTGATATGCAGGTTCAGTTCCACTTGGAACTGGATTTTATCCTACTCCAGATATTTAAAAGCAGAAGTCTAATCAAGTCTGAAGTTCAATAAAGAGTCAGCTAAGTGAAATGAAAGAGGACTTAACTGAAAAACAAGCTGAAAGACAAAAAGGGAGTCACTTCTGATAGGATACTCATTTGTACAGATGTTTTTTCAATTTACCATATTTTTCTGTGCTTGATGCATACAGTTACTGTGCTTTACTGTAATTGACTAAGTTGTAATCATGGTTTACCATGCATCTTTATGTTTGACCATGACTTCACTACACTTTACTGTGCTTTTATGTTTGTGCTAAAGACTAAGTAATAGGAGGTTCCTAGTACCATGATGCTAGACCAGTGATCTTTAGCACAGTGGTTCAACACTCCTGAACTCTAAAGGCCTCACTCTTGGCTAGCTTTACCCAGGGCTTGTCTGTGCTAGCCCCACACAAAGCTACATGCTTTCCACAACTACTCACTAATTCCCTCCAAAAATTTACAGCTGTGTGTTTCCTATTTTTAGCCCCAAATCACCTCCTTGACAGTTCACATTTCCTCACCGAGACTTCTGCAGAGTTAAACTCACACCAAGAGGCAAGAGCTTCATTGTGCAGGAATTCAGAAATCCTTCTTGTAAAACCTGCGATTTGGCAGTGCTCACAGGCATTTCCACATGAAAAGCTTTATTGTCACTGTGAATATAAAAACATTCATGCACACACACACGTACCCCCAAACACACGTGCACTCTAACACATGAACCCCTTCGCTTGCCCCTGTCAGCTCTGCTTTGGTGTGCTGTTTCAGAGTGATTTGAAGCTGTACTGCATTGTTCAATCAGTTTGCCTCAGGCATCTTACAAAGCACAAATGAGCAATGACACAATCATAGGGCTGGAAAACCTTGAAGGAATCATTTCCATGCCTTACTATATTTATTTATCTTATTTAACTATATTATTTATTTATTTTTAACAGTGGAGGTGTTTTTAAGTGTGGATTAAAATTCCTAGCACAATGCATTCAAGATGTCTCAGCATAGACTCCAATAAAAAGGGGGAGACATTGTTATAGGATCTTAGACAGCAGGGGGTCTTTGTTCCCGGTCCAGGAACCCGCACATCTAATCCCCATTGCAGTCCAACATCACTGCACAGATGGATTATAATAAGTGATTTAGCTGATGGTTTTTCCAAAGTGACATACAGAGATTAAGGAGTGAATTATATATCTACAGCTGCTGTTACAGAGTCACTGATTGTAGGACTTCAGTTTGACACCTTATCCAGCGGACAGAGCACAGGAGGTTCAATAACTCACTCAAACTGAAACCAGGGCTTGAACCAGGAAACCCCCGCACCAAAGGTTTTTTCTTTCTATTAATCACCTACTCATCTGGACTCCTGGACTCTGTGGCATTCATCACATTAACTAACAGGCTGGTTCACAAATTACACACCTTTTTTTCTCTGGAACCTTATCCCAAGTATTTTAGCAGTGTAGCAGAGGGACTCTTTGCTCAGGAGTTTAAGGAGGAATTAGAATAGATAATGCACAGAAATCTAAAAATCTCTGTATTGTCAGAGGAAACCAGAGTACCCAGAGGAAACATATGTGAGGATGGGGAGACCATGAAAACTGCAGGAAAGAATAGAACCCAGGACCCTGGAACTGTAAGGAAGTAGCACTATTTGTCTCACCACTGTACTAACAGAGTTAAGAAGTTCTGTCATCAGAGTAATCTATGATCTTGCTGCATAACATTGACTCAAGACACCAATTTCTTGGTTTCATTTGTCAGTCCAATTTATAAGCATTCAAACCAATTCTGAGAAATATGTCTTAGATGCTTGTTGTCAAAATTTGTTTTCCATCTCTCCATTTTCTAATGGCTTTATCCAATACAGAGTGATGGGGGAGCCTGAGCCTATCCCAGCAAGCAACACCCTGGATGGGCAGCCACACCTATCACAGGACACCCACAGACACAAACACGCACACGCACACGCTCACACCAGGGCCAATTTTCCAAGAAGCCTATTAACTTCCCAGTATATCTTTAAACTCTGCAAGGAAACCCATGTGAACATGGGGGTAACATACAGTACAAACTTCATGCAGATAGCACCCTAGAAATCGATCCCAGGACCTCAGCAATTCTAGCCACTGCACCACTACCAATCTTTACTGATCTTGTAAAATTAATATTGCAGCAATGATGAAGAAAATTACAGGAAGCTTTTGTTCAGCTTGTGCTAATTTCAGCTCTACAGCCACAGGACCTCTATATAATAGTCATGGCACAATAATCATGGCAAAGACAAAATCAATCATCATACAGACACTTCAGATAATTACAGGCGTGAATGACCAGGATTTCAGGAGCTTCCAGAAGTCAGAGCTATTTACCATGGATTCTTAGTCTCAGGAAGGACACGTGTAAATAAGGCAGCAATGTGCTGTAGTGGTCAGGGCTCTGGAAGTTTTGTAGGCTCCATTAAAGGATAGGGCACCGCAGTTGCAGAATTATTTTTGAGCAAGATACTTAACTCTGATTGTTCCATTAAAATGTCATACTGTATAAATAGGTATGAATGTAGCTTGCATTGGATGAAATCCTCATTCAAATAGACAGTAAACGATGTATACTGTTCACCAAATAGATCCTTAAGGTTGCTATTGTCTGTAAAATTTCTTACCAGCATGTTGAGCCGAGCACAATTACAACCCTCACATCTCATCAGAATAGTTGCTGATCATTATGATTTAAGAATCATCTCATAGATAAGCCCCTCTTTCCTGGCACTGCCAGTCCAGCTGGGCTAAGCTGGCTAAGTTGAGTCACTTGAGAAAACACTTGTCTATATAACCCCCCATCCAACAAGACAGCTCCTTTGACTGGAGCATAAAACTTAGTGCACCACAAGAGGGGTAATCAAGTCTTCCAGAGCTCAGCTAATTGTTTTGGGATCTTCATCAAATATGTATAAGAGGGATGTGTTAATTATAGAGTGGAGACAGGCGAGTGATCCGTCATGCCGACAGCAGCAGGCTGGGTGCTGTCAGTGGAGGAGCTCCAGTGTCATTGATCGGCACAGCAGGAGGTCAATCCCCAGACCTGCTACAGTCTGGAAATAAGTTGTTTTCTTTTCATTTACACAATGTACTTAGATAGCCTTCTTCTGCCTTTGTGCTTGCTTCCTCTTCATTTTAGATTTGTTCCACTTTCACATTTTATGTTTTGATCCTTATTAATATTATGTGCTGTATCATAGCATACTATAATAATTTTAATAAAACCTTTGTTCACAATGCCAAACCACAGTTTTACACCATTGTACTTCAAATCTGGTGCCCAGGAGCCATATAGCCAGGTGGGTTATACACGTTTCTTTAAACCATCACCTGCTTCACACTTGGGAAAAGATCTTTAATTAGTTCACTTCAGTTAGTTAATTGAAAGTAATTCAATTAACTAATCAAGGTCAGCAGATGGATCCTTGAAGAACAGATTCACATATCACTGCTCCATTCACATGTGCACTACTGGTGCCATTCCAAACTCCAGATAGTTAATAGGTACATACTGTATGATATGATATATATATATAGCTGTGCAGAAAGTCTGCTCCTGTGTCAAAGTGTCAAAGCCAGACAAGCTATTGCAACCAGCATCTTATTTGCATTTATCAAAGGTGTCGGCATAAGCCTAATGGCGCACAATGAGACTTGCTTTGGATTTCCCTCCCTTGGCTGTGCTTGTACTCTCAGTCACTGGCTAATCGCTCCATCAGGGATCAGTCTCACTGACATGGCAGGCTGTGGGAGGCGTACAGAGAGCAGGGTTATCATCACAGCCCTGCTGGCGCTCCGTCTGCAGCCCTGTTGGAGAATTCGGCTAATCTTCACTGCAGGTGACCTGGGAGGTCTCCAGGCACTGCTCTGTGGCTCACAAACTAAGAACAGCTATACACTCCCACACCTCCCTCAGTGAAAGCAGATTAATCCCCTTAATCTGTAAACTCATACCTTGAAGGGGCAGACCCACATTACTTCAGGATTACATTACATTCATTCCTTTTTTTAATGTGTTCATCTTGTTGAATTTCTGTAATGTTTTTTTTTGTCTTAGAGTATAAGAATCCACCCATTAGCATCAGATTAAGTTGTTGAGAGTCAAGAATAAAGATAATGGGATTGTTCAAATAAAATGGTATGATCAAGGAGTAAAATCAGCCATAACACTTTATTAATGGCTCGTACATTCCATAGGAGTGACTCATCTTGTTCAAAGTAGTGGGAATATCTCAGTGTGCTGCATCACATCATAAAATATTAGAAGACCACAGTCTTTTCTCAATGTGCTTGTGACGTAGAGATATGCAAAAGAATGCAGATAATAATAATAATAATAATAATAATAATAATAATAATAATAATAATCATCATCATCATCTACATTTATATATGGCTGTTCATTCTGAAAGCACCCAAAGAGCTTTACATATAGGAACTGTCCCATTTCACTTAAATATAGGAACTGTACCACTGAAGTCCTACACTCACCTGGTGACTGTAGTGATGTCGGCCACTACAGTATGTGCCAACAGCCCCACCACACAGAGATCGGGTGAAGAAGTAAGAAATTGCTTCACCAACATCGATTAAGGCCAGGTTATGCAAGCCCAGAGTGGGATTTATCCAAGACAATGGGGTTAACACTCCAGTTCTTATTATAAGTGTCATGAGACTGTTCGTCAACTAGTAGTCAGAACCTTGGTTTGATATTTCATATGAAGGATGACCCTCCTACTGCATCCCTGGTGGGTGCAGAGTCTGGGACAAATAACAGTGAACATACATACAGCATTACAGAATGCCTTTCATGTCTCCTTCAGCACATCTGGTAAAGCTATCTCTAGACGTGGGTGGTGCTTGCCATTTCTGTTCAATCGCCCCAAAAGCTGTGGCGATTGTGGTTGCAAACAACAAACAGTGAATATGATAAAAAAATACAAAGGCCTTCATATGCTTGTAAGGAATCTACTGGTTGCATTTTCCATAGGACACTGAACCCCATATTCACATTATGTTATGCTTATACCAAAGATGCTGAATGCGAGGTCTCCATCCATTTTCTAACAAGCTTCTTCCAATTTGGGGTTGAAGGGTAGCCAGTCTACAAGACAGACAGAAACACACACTGCAGGAATGACTTTACCAGTAGTATGTTTTTTGGTTGAGGAAGGAAACCAGAGCAATCATGAACATGCAAACACCCCAGGTCTGAATTGAAAAAAGGGGCCCCAGTTCTGTGAGGCAGTAATGCTAACCATTGCACTACTGTTCTATGCAGCAAAATCTGGCTACAAGGCGATAGCTCCAGCTTCTCCTGCATGTAACCTCATCCATGTAACCGCTTTGTTGTTTGCAGCAGCGGACCTGGCTAATTTGTTAGTTCAGACAGCCTCAAAGTTTTACAGGCAGTGAAGAAACAAGTAGCAAACTTCAGGTGACAAGAATCTAATCAACTAAAGGGACCGATGACCAAAATTGATACCTCTATTGATGTCTGTGAAATGAATGCTGTGGTGCAACACTTGAGTTGCACTGACCTGCTAGGAGACATTTTTCTAGAGTAGTATACATGTGCAGATTAGATATATATTCCCATAATTAATAATGACTTCTGCTTGTTCTTAAAAAAGTCATAATCCTGAAAGGTTTTCCTTTTAAGATACATTCATTTGCCCGTTTCCCTAATCAAAGCTAGCTATGCTGAACTAATGAGCCCTAGTAAGAGTGAAACAGCTGTCTGTGGCTGCTAACATTGGCTTTATTTATGTGAAGAGCAATTAGAAGTCTCTTTAGACAGTTCTGCCTCTCAGCTTGGTGAAATGGTCAGAATTATTATTTTTGTTCCCATAATGCATAGCTTCTTCTGCTTGGTCTTAAAAAACTCATAACCCTGGAAAGTTTTTCTTGTTAAATAGATGACCAATAATTTTTTCAAATGCTCTGTGGAATATAACAAGCATCATCTCAGCTCTTTCAAGAAAAAAGTAGATCAAACACTTCAAGTGACAGGTTCCTGCATTTAACCATTCACTTGGTCTTTGAAACACCCCGGCTGTACTCCTATTAACACACACAAAACCAATTACTTCTGTTAGTATAATCAGGCATCTGTCAAGAATGGTTTTAAAACACAATGCAAAGTGGTAGCACTAACACATTACAGTACGCTTCAACTTTATATTTGTGTGACTCAGTGAAACTATTAATATATCCATCATTAATGATAAATCGTTGAATTTAAAAGTTTCATTTACAATCACACCCTGGTTTACTTGGTAAACCAAAATATTATTGGAAGATACTGTTTTTGTCCACAATGCCACAATGTTGTTGGCGTAATGCCTCTTTATTCCTAAATGGAATGAGCTGGCAATTTGCCGGCTGTAGAAATCGAGGAGTCTGGTCTTTAATGTAATCCTGACATAGGTTTTCAATTAAAAACAAAAGAGAAAATAAATCTTAGCCTGATTTTCACTCAGTCAAAGAATCCATGACCAGGCAGTTGAAACAGAGGATGAAGTACAGAACAAGAGACTTAAACAGAAGAAGAGAGAGACAAAGTAAGAGACAGAAAAGTGAGTGAAAGAGAAATTTCTCTGTTCTGGGATCGAGTGGTTAGGGCCTCAGGATGTTGCACTGTCCCAGATGGCTCCTACCCCTTGCTCCAGCCCTTCTTATTAAAGCATTCCAAGGCAGTGATCTTGGACACAGAACAGTGCTGATCACAGACCTTTCAAACCCTGTCAGATTTCAATATTTCTCACATTTTCAGTTCTGGGCCTGCTTTAAGAGCACTCAGAAACTCTGGAGACTTGCGTTGAACTGCTGACATAAAAAATGAGAATATAACATACAAAACCAGACTCTTCAGGCACGCGATGCATTTTATTGTACAGGTGCTGAAGCAGTAAAGTAGCAAGGCATTTTTAAGCAGTTGTTGCAAGTGGGGGCTGTACCTCATGAAATGAAAGTATTAGCCTGAGAGTTTCAGCTGGCTAACTGCAGCTTTCCCACATTAGAGATATGAACAGCGACAATACCTTATCTGAACATACCAGTGCAAGGATAAGCTTCTTCAAGAGTAATTCTCTGGATTGATTTTTTTTATTTTAGTAAACTTCTTCTTGAAAGCTGTAACTTGTGTACTTTTTGTAGTCCATCCAACCATTTTCTATGTAAGTATTGTGGTAAACCTTGGTCCATCCTGGCAGCACAGAACATAAGATGGGACAGCACCCTGGATGGGACATCATCCCATTGCAGGGTACACACACATAGGGACATGTAGAGACATTAGCAATAAAGGTCTATATCTATGGTGGGAAACTAGGACACCTGGTAAAACCTGTGTAGAGATGGGATGACAAAGAAAATATCACACACAAACCCTGGCAAGAATTTAACCCAGGACTTAAGAGCTATTAAGCACTATCAGCCACACCACCATGCCACCCATCTTGATAATAGTAATTTGAAAAAAAAAGTCCTGACAGCAAGATTAGTAAACTCACATTTAGCATTAACCTCAAATATCTATCCTAGCTTTTTGAGATCAGGCCATGTATTATATTCACAGCTAGAATTATTAGTATTTGCTACAGGATTTTCATTTTGCTATGCACATATTGATGAATATTTAATCTGTTTAGATGGGTGAGTGGTGGAATTTCATTTTCTGTACAGGCTCTGCGGGAAATGTGACATTTAAACAGTGTTATGGAAGTATGTAAACACAGCGCTTGGAGGACCTGGGGCAGCTAGGGAGTGCCGAGCAATAACCCAGAGCCCAGAAACAGAGGAGCGCAGTCAAGCGCAAGTGATATTATGGGAAAAAGTAGCAAAGTATGATACAGCCTGATAGAAAAAACGGAAAGCAAAATAAAACCATAATACATGTACGACAGTAACATGCAAACTAATCACAGTAAATTTTTGTAAGTGAGGCATGCTTAACATTCTATTCATAAAAACCTCAAAACATTGCCTTTGTGAAAAACAGGCAGAGATCAAAGTGGAGAATTTAAGAGCTTTGTTACCACATAGACCAATTATTGACTTAGCACAAGAACCTAAAACATCAGCACAAGGAGACTCACTAAATGATTCAGGATAACTTACAGGGTGTCAAGGGCAGGGCTGGGGTTTGAACGGGGAACCTCCCACTAACAATAGCTGAATCTTAACTATTATGCCCCAAAGTCAACCATTTTCACCTTCCAACTTTTGAATGGGACACTATTCAAATGTATCAGAGCTGGAAAAGGAGATGGTCTGGAGACTATCAGTATTCATTGCTGCCTCTCTGCTATTCCTCTCGATTCTCTGGATTCCTGTGCCGAACTCTGATTTCTAATCTTTTGACAATTATAAAGGGCAGATGGCAATTCAAGTTCATGATTTTGTAAAAGAGATTAGAGCCATTATTCATTTTTCATTCTGCAAGCGATAAAATCAATTTTTTTTTCAATTTGTTGTAGTGGCGCCACGAGGAGTATTCAATGAAAAAAAAATCTAATATGAATTTTAATGATCTAATAAACAGTGTTCTGATTAACTCCCTAACGCACCCATCCTTTTTGTTTTACGGCTGGAGCCATTGAAATGAGAAAATTACTAGTTGATTTTGTGTGCATTACCACAACCAGTATCTCCTGTTTCAGAGCAGTATTCAAATTAATTCCTGTAAAACCAAACCCCAGGTTCAGCAATTTGCTGCATGGAATCTGTTGCACTCTCTTCAGTGCTTTCAATATCTGCAATTATTTCTTAACAGCCAGTCTTTATTCCTGTGCATGCAGCTTTTTAGAAAGCTCTTAACTACTGTATGTGTGAGCGAGTTTTCAATGTGCTCATGCATCTGTGCATATCTGATCGTCTGTCCATGTGTCAAGGTGTGTCTGTATTATTGTCCAGATCTTCTCCTATGCACTTTCTTTCTGCAGAGAACCCACATCCCGCCACAATGATGCGCTCCCGATTGACCCAAGTCATCTCCCTCAGTCTTCCCAAAATGAAACTGTTGGCTGGCAGCTTGCAAGAACTTGCAAGAAGTTGGTTAAAAGCAGGAATGATAAACATCTGGACATGACTGTGTCTTTAAAGAGCCTCATGGAGTGCCTACCTGCATGACGGAGAGGCAGCTTGTGATGAAAAAGGGGAAACTCTCTTCCTCCTCTAGTTTTTTTTTATTTGGATTGTCATGTTTACACCAGTATCCACGGAATCATAGCAGTTCCAGAAAGAGACAGCCTCGAAAGCACACTTAAGCTCTTCGACACGCAAGTGCAATGCAACAATCACGTCGGAAAACCACTAGTCATAATATTTATTCAAACACCTCCTCATGTTTATTTATGTTTTCCCTCCTCCATTCCCTTTCACTACTGCTGCGATTAGACACTTAGTTGCTTAGTGACCCCTTAACCAATTGTTCCTGCAGCTCCATGGGAAAGAGGAGCCCCTCTCTCACTCGGCACTTCATAATAACAGACAGGAGACAGGCAAATACTTAGGACCCATGCTGCTAGGATGGATTTGTGCAGTTCAGCTAATCTGAAATGAGGAATTAAAAGCTGTGACAGAAGGATCATGTTTCCCCTGCATCAGTCAAGGATTACCGTTCTTACGCAATGTTTTCCTAGACCCTGTCACTGTTAAACACCAAATAAGACTGCTCTAGTCTGTGAGGAATCTTTGACCTTTAAGTGCAAACTGTCCATGAGCTACTACTGGCTTGTAAAGCTCACTATTCTCGCAAGACAACACATGTTGTGTTTATGGAAACCATTGATTTCTTGTTGTGCAGGCGAGTCATATTTGGAAACGAGGAGTGGGAAGCCATTAAGAGACAATAAAGAAACAATATTAACGTTATAGTTCTGTGTTATGCAGGGCAGAGTCATGTAAGGTCAGAGCATAATCTCTTTAGTAATTTATAAAAGACATGATACTCATGAGAAGGGGGGGGGGGGATAGGTAGGGATTTGTATTTATAATGCAAATATTCAAATTTCTTCAATGGAATTGACATAGTGACATCTTCAAGTAAATTCGGAGCAAACCAAAGGATGGGGTTACAGGTGGAAATTAAGCACAGGGGCCTTTAGAACTGGCAACAGAAGGTATGCCTGTACAGAAAGAGACATGGATGTACAGTAAGTCATGTTGTTGAAGTTGACCCTATGGAATCCTTCAACAAAGGCCTAGATAAGATTTTGGATTGACTACCCAAAGTAAGATGGGAAGACTAGCTTCCTGCTATTTATAAGCCTTTTTGCTTTATTTCTTTTTCTTTTCATTTTGCTATGTTGTTAACAAGAACAATGTGTCTGACATACATTTTGCTTCTGTCTTTGTGTGGGTGTGTTATGGTGCTCATAGCATTTCATGTTTCCTGTGGTGCCAAATTGTGTGTGTTTTTAGGTATGCTGTGAACCTGAGCGAATTTGTGTTAGTTCTAGAGTGTATACAGTACATATGTGTGTGTCATAAGCACATTGTGTGTGTCAGTTCTGGTACGCACATGTGTGCTGTGAGCTGAAGAGTGTGTCCAAATATGTGTGTGTTAGTCTACTTGTCTGTTTCTTGTGTTTGTGTGCACACAAGTATGGGTGTTTTGATGGATGATGAAGTGCACAGGCTCTTTCCCACTGAAACATAGTTGAATTATTGCACAAGTTTGTGAAAACAAGCAGACAGTCTAGAGTTGCGTGCCCTGCCCGGTGTTTGAGTTGTCGTATTGAAAGCTACCACACTTGTTGTTATAGATTGCTTCCAGAAGGTGTCAACAGCCATGAATAAGCCCTGCTGGATCATTAAAGCCTAGTATCACAGTCTACTTCTGCCCAAACGCTCTCTCTATCTCTCTGTTTCCTCTGAGCTATGTTTTGGTCCTGTGCACACTTTTGCTAACAAGAAAGTAACCTGGCAAAGTTCTGTATTTTTATTTTCCTCTACCTTGTGCACTAATTCATCTGACTTCATTATCGCTCTGCCCTGTATTCATTGCACGGGACTACAACAGCAACCTAATCTGCCATAATAAATGGTCAGAAAAGTAGTGTCATGTAACCTTTATCAACCTTGCTGTAGTAAATCATGCAGTTCATTTTCCTAGTGTGATGACAGTATAATAAACACAGAGGGGAATGCATAAAAAACTCAGAGTGTTCTGTCAAAGTAAAAGCAGGAATGCCATGTAGAGTAATCATTCATTAGGCCTCCTTTCCTCTCTGTGAATCTCAGTACACAGTAGGTAAACTGAGTAGAGGGCAGACCTTATTCAAAGTTTACCACTACAGATTTCCATGGTATCCTTAGGTTAAAATTAATAGTTTCACCATGTCTGCATCAAGCTTTTGCTGTGCTTTCTCATGTTTTCTATCAAGAACATCTTCCATTGTATTTAACAATACTTGACTGTTTTCACCTCAGTATTCCATAGTAAACTTTCATAAGGCCTACATGAACATAATTTTGCTGGACATCCCCGAAATTCCTGGTTTCACACCTCACAACCTTTTTATCCTTGTGTTTCAAGCCACATTAAAAAAAATAAAAGGAAATATGTTCCATGGTGTTACTCTGCTAGTTGAAGACAGAGTTCAGAAGTGTCTGTCATAATAATGCAATCTGCAGTCTAAGCTGAAAAGTAAGGGAGTTGAAGTCATTAAGCCTTATTTCAATGCACTACAAACTGCAAAACAAACATATGCGTGCCAGTGCAGGACATCAGCATTGCAAATGCAAGGCGAGCACCTGTCATGTTAATTCGATTTTATAAACACCTGATGAAAACAGGCTTTGAAGGAAACCTTCCGCATTGGGTGCTGTTGTTGGATTGCATGATGATCCTGCAGGATATCTCAACATGATCTCTGCCTGACCATAGGCACTGCAGGCCATGGTAGGGGGGGTGGATTTAACACATTTCCCTCAAGTCCATTTACTTCTCCACTGTATACATGTGCAAAAGCAGACACACATAGTAACACACGCAAGCACTACAGAGTCATCTGAACTCCATGTTGTAGAGTTGATCTGATTTATGGTGACGCGGATTAGAAAAGAAATCAAAGAATTGCCAGCATATGTTCTTTATTTATCACTGAAATAAATGAAAAATGATCTCATCATCTGGGCAGCATATGGGAAGTGTTAAAACCACTTTAACCACAATACAAAGACATTTTTTTGGGAGAAGAGCTTGCTGGGAATCGTGGTATAAGCACAAGACAACTAATTACACCTTCAAGTGTAGATTGGGCTCTTTAGGTTGGAGGTCTATTTGTATAAAATTAGAAAGTAATCCAAACGGAGCTATAAAGGTTAAACTTGTTCTCTATCAATCAACATACAATTTTTCAAAAGTATAAATTGGGCTTCGATGTACCAAAATTGTCTGTTTCAGTTTGTGCAGCAATGTTGTTTTTTACAGAGTATTCTAAACAACTTTTTAGTTTTGAGAGAAATTTTAAATGTGTTAAAAAACAAGAATACATTTTAAGGTGCCCTTTTGTCTCCTCTGTGTTACTGAAGTTTCAAACTGTTTTTGTGTTTGTTCCAAGCCAGGCCCTAAAAACATCACCTGTAACACCTGTCCTGAACATATGGAACTGGTGGAAGTGGACAGCTGTGTCTGTGGAAAGAGCAGATTTCGCTCTGAGGTTGTAAAATATCTATTTTTAAAAGAGCAAATAATTAATGCTAGGATAGCCAAAGTGCCAGGGGGGTTGGAGGTGGAGGGCTGTATGCTGTAAATGTTTATAAAATTCAGTTTGATGAATAACTCAGTATACAGGAAAAGCCATGAGCTCCAATATGGGCTGAATAACCAGGATACATCAAATTGTTTTGTGTTTCTGCTCCCTTCCCACTGTCTCCTCAAAGTGTCAGTATTTTAAGACTGAACAAGGGCTCTTGTATACCTCAGTGTCCATTCATTCTCCTTTCTAACACTCTGGTTTCAATAATCATAAAAATCAGTCATTCTTAATAAGAAATTAGTGAATTGCCATTAGGAAACATCTACTGTATCAATCTAATGTAACTTAGAGAGAGACTAGGGTGTGAACCACAGCTGCTGCCACCACAGATTCTCTGTCAACAGGACCTCAGTTGGCATTTTATCTGAAGTAAGGAGCACAACAAGATTTATTGACTTACTTAGCTGGAATTCTAATAATAGCTTCATTAGATTTTTCAGTTAATTAGTTTCAGATCTTAAGCAAATTGCTTATTTTGTAAGAAATGGGAAATTGCAAATGTTTAGGAGCTGGAGCTGGAATGAAAACCATAACACAATGATGCCATGAGGACCAGAAGTGGGACCTGCCTGAATCAAAGTACAGAGAACCACCCCAGAACAATGGACAGGAGAGCAGAGCCCAAGAAAAACATCTCCCACCAGTGCTTCTCCACATGCCTGCAGGCCTGACAGAGCTCGTGCTGGGCGTTGTATGGGAGAGATCCAGCATACACAACTGGATTGAAGGATGCTATTAATAAATGAACTGCTCTGCTCATTTAATGCTCCTCACTGTGGAGCAGTGGAAGCGTTACTAAGAGTGGCCATTTTACATCTATTCGTAACAAAATGAACATGATGCACTGGTGGTTAAGTAACAAATTTTAGCCAAAACCAGAATGCGAATTCAAGTTCTGGAAGGATCTCAATCTTCATCAGTATCACATGGAAAGGAGGGCAAAGCCGGTCTAGAATTACCTAGATTTGCCACCAAAGACAGGAATCCCCTAGAAGTGCAACATTCCATCAACATGACTCAGGTTTTAACTATCCTCGTACTGGAGGGCAGATTTGTCTGCAGGTTTCTGTTAACCACCAGCACCTGAAAAGCTGGGAGAAGCTCTTAAACATTTCCAGTTTAGCCAATAGTGAGCTGATTGATTGAGCACATTGAGTTAAGAGCCCTACAGGCCTGAAATCTCACAGACCTGCTGGTCCTCCAGAACGTGGCGAAAATGACTTTCAATGATGAAACTGAGCAATAGAATTTAACATGCATAAGAAGAATACTTCCATGGCAGTTCATTAAGTTTCACTGCAGTCTTACTGTACACTGTTATGTCCACAGTGCAGGGAACAAATCAATTCTTTATACATGCAAAATATTACTAGAGAGAAGACTGATACTTTCCAAATTAAAAAAAACACCATCAGAATCGTATATTCTGTACAGCTAATTCTCATTATTTTTTATTGGGATACTTTGCACTAAAATTCTTCACAATGTTCACAGAAGTTGAGGACACACACAAGGGCAGAATTGCTGTGCTCCTTGTTTGGCTGGATGATTTAGTTTGCATGGCCCAGTCTCAATGCAAACAAGGACTCATTCACAATGAGCAGCTTCTGCTAGAGGTGCTGTTTCTAGAAAGAGCAGCACTGTGGCAACTCCGACTGCCTTCCAGCACCTCTTCTAGAATTGGCTGTTCATACTGAAGGCTGCTTGATAACCTAGTGTCATTTCTGTGCCTTCTGCTATTGTTTGAGTAACTCTAGATCTTCATTTAGACCTCAGTGTTTTGTTCTTTATATTATGTGATGTTATTCTATCACTTTATTTTTACCTAATATCTTTTATTTTTGCCATTGCGCATTATGTCTTTGTGTTACTGGTGTATTTAAATGTATTGATTTTAAGCTGTCTTGAATAATGGGGAATTTGAAATGAATATTTCGACAAGATACAGTACATTTCTACTAAGTAAAATTCAAATTCAAACTAAGACAGAGGAGCTGGTATAAGAGAATTTGTTTATTATTAGAATTATAGTTTATACTGATTGATGTTTTAAATTTCAGTCAAATGGTGTAGTCTAGACTTACACATTTGATGGATAACTGACTGGCTTCCTCACAGATGGCACCATAAACAATCCCAGTCAAATCCCGTGGAATAATCCCATCTGTCACAGGTGCTGAGGTGTATGGGTCACAACAGAGATTCACATAAAGAGATTTCATATTGGCGTAATTAGAATATCCTATACTTATCCTTTACTTGACTGGCAGCACACGACTGGTTTTAATATTTGATATTTTTATCTCCTTAAAGCTGGTTGCTTTTTAAATATGGTACACAAATACTTTTCTCTTGTCTTGGCTCCTGTACAAATCCTGTCTACCAGGTGCACTACAGCCCAGATACATGCCTTCTGGGCTATAGAACACCGATTCCTCCACAGCCCTGCAGGATTCCAAATAATATCAAATCTGTCTTTCCCAGACGTTCTGCATCCTCTGCCTCTTTCCCTCAATTCTTTTTTGTTCTCCGCTTGTTTCCTTTGTTCTCTACCTCTTTAACTCTCTTCACCCTCTGTCTCTACCTCTTCCCTCCTTCCTCACTTTTCCTCTTGTTGTTTAAGTCAGCAGTCCATAGGGGGAGCCCACGTACCACTGACTGACTGATTTGCTAGCTCTCTTCTCATCTCTCATTCTCAGTCTCACATGGTTGTTTTTCTCCTTTTCTCACGGAAAGCTACTCAGGTTATGTCCTGGGGTTTGGGAGCGTTGAACGGTGTTAAATATTTAATATTAAATATTACATCACCTGATTGGGGGAGAGGGAAAACCCAATCAGAGAGATCAATCAGGACAACCCTGGGCTTTCTGCTCCATGCTCTTACTGCTCCAGGCTCAGAGGGATAGATCTGTTCTGCTGCCCAGTGCTTCTACTGTACATTGCCTCTGTCTTTGCCTAAAAGCCCAAGGAATGCCCTCATGGAGGTCAGGTACTGCCTGTCAATATAAAAAGAAAAATGTAAAAGACAAATTTAACAAATGTTAAAGGCTGGTCTCTCTTTAACACACTCTCTGTGTGTCTTTTGATGCTGTTCTCTGCTAATTTTGTTTCCTGATCGTTGCTTTCTTCTGCTAGGCTGGCATCAGTTAAACACATGGGTGAAAACATGCTTCACAGGTATAAAATCAGAACATACTGAAAATAGATGCATCTATTAACCATTAATTGAGGAATTCAAAAGAATGTATTTGTTATTTGTGTAGCAATGTCACAGTATTTCAAGTGATCCAGTCCCATTTCTTAAAGTTTATTGCTTCTTATGTGATGTCCTTAAATATCCAATTATAAAGATTTTATTGTAAATGTCTGTAAAAGTTTTGTTAATTGTTTCTGCTTTGGCAACACTAAAATTAAACAGGCATGGCAATAAAGCTCTTGAATTTGAATTTGAGTGTTGATGTGAGAAGGGTACACAGGCTGCCCTGTCTTATGCTTTATGTACTGTGGAAACACTGTGTAAATGCAGTGCAGTGAATTTAACCAAATCTAGTCTGAGACACCAGCATTAATTCTATCTGAAATATATACTGCACAATTTCAATGCCATTAAGTCATTTCATACTGCATACTGAGTTGATTTAATTTAAATTTCAAAGAGCTTTACTGTCATGTCAAGTAATAGCAAAATATCCACAACATAAGACAACTGCTGAGCAGTTTTATAGACTGTTAAGTAACAACAGTTTACCAGCCTTTACATGCATACAGTAAGCTGTAAAGAGAATAGCGGACACTAAAATTATTTGTTTTGTGTCAAAGGCATGGAGTCAGGGTGCTCCATGAATCAGTTTTCACGTGGGAGCCAGCCCCTGTTTCATTCTGCCTACCTATGACCCAGAGAACTTACAAGACAGTGACACAATCCGATGAATGATATTACAGTGCAATGTTGTTAACTTCAACTTTGCATTTGCAATAAAAATGGTGTGACCTGTAGACCAATTTCACTGCGCATTAACAAGCTTAATCTAACAAGCATTAGTGATTCTTGAAAATGCATGCAGAAATCCTGTAGTATTTGGAGGATTCTTACTAGAATTTTCAAGAATCCTATTTTCTCCATCTTTGTTAACTGAGGACTCCATGGGTCCAACAAGACACTTCTCGGAATCCATAAGCATTTTGTCCCAAATGACTCTAGAATTTTTGTTTGGGGGGGGGATCCTGCTTACTGTCTATATACTGTAGCTCCTAAGGAAAGTGGAACCTAAGGCAATTCTTAAAATTACTCTACTGTGCAGTTCAGGTAAGGAAGAAAAGGAAATTTCATACAGTACATGGACTCTCTGGGACAGAGATCCTGTGCAGACCTCCTGAAAAGAACCCAAATTCATCTCCATCTTCTCCCACACACACCACATTCTCACAAGCTCTGCAAATGTGTTTATACTTCCCTACAAAAAATTGCAATGTCTAATTACTTGAGTTCCAGTGAAGTCTCTATCTATTATAATAAAGAGAGTGCCCCGAAGCTCATTATAAAACCGAAAAGCCTGCTTTATCTGTTATCTGCCCTATTTAAAGCTATTTTTAAATGAGTTTCTGCACATAGCTAAGCTAAACTGAAGTTATGGCTATTATTCCTCTCACTGCACTAGGTGTGTGCACTGATGAAGGGGTTTAACGACATATTTCTCCCTCCGTTAGCCTGATGTGAAACATTGTCCCCTCAACACAAGCTCCAAAACTCACAGCCAGCTGACCAAGAGCAGGCGCAATGCCCATGAAGTAAGCTCAGGGCTGAAGAGCATTCTGATCTGACCAATTCCAAAATGGTTGCCTGTAACAAGCCGACAGGAGAAGGGTACATTTACAGTTGAAGGAGAGCTGGGGTTACAGTTAGAGGCATGGTCAGAGTTACAGTATGGACTGTGATCAGGTTTAAAGTTTTGTTTAAACAAGAGCGGATACACTTGGAGAACTTTTAAAAGGACAGATTAGCAGCCTGTGCTTGCAGACCACATTGCCTATGTGGCAATAACCGTGCATTAAAACACACTATTTTATTCTGTTCCCTACCAGACATACCAGCAGACTACTGGATGACTGGGTTAGCAAATGAATTGACCTACAAAAACAGAAAAAATAGTCTGCCCTTTTCAAGAAAAAGAATCCACCTGAAGTACATCTATTTTGATTTGAAGAGCTGTTGCTCAGCAGCTTTAGTGTTGCATAGCTTTACAAGTATTTTTCTCAGAATTGGCGCCAGTGAGACACACTCTGAGTCACTGCTCTGCTCTTGCTTACTTCCGATTTTGGCAGCACTAACAGGTTTTGTCAGGAGTGTTTGTGTTCTCTCCAGGACAGAATCACAGGGCCATCAAGTTTGACTCTCCTTTTGAAAATGAGGCCAAATACCCTCATGCCACTATAGCTCCTAAACGGCAAGGGTCCATCACAGGCCCTGACACTAAAGGAAATGTCCGAGAGCCCCGCTGGTAAGCTTTTGTTTGCTAGAAGGATCACTGCTGCAGCAATGTCAAAGGCCTGTACGTGTGTTTATAAGTATGCCAATCCTAAGCCAGATCTCACTCCTCCCCCCCGTCCTCAGTCCTAACTGCACAGTGATATATAAACAAACCCAAATACAGAGTTTTGGTCCCTGTGCTTATAGCAGCATTGTCATTTTGTAATACATGTTGAGCACAGTCAGACAACCCAGTCTCAAATTATATGATTGCTTTACAGTGGGCTGTCAACTAGATTTTGGATGCAAAACAGTACTTTCAATATGTTCATAGCTGTTTTGGCTTCTCTCAGGGTCCTCTGGGTCCTCTGGTTTCTTCCCTCCTTCCAAAGATATACTGGAGATTTTGGCCTTATCTGGGAGTACCACGTACCTCAGGTCTTCAGGTCACACATTAAATAAATCAGGAAATCTAAACATTGCAATTAGTGAACAATGTTTCTCCATCCTCTGTTCGCTTCAATATCTCCATTCTTCACCCTTTTGTCTCCTTCCCTCTGTCTCCTTTTATCTTCTAGTTGTTAGGTCCTAGCTCATGTCCTTCAAGTCCAGCCTCCTAATTTTAGAGTTCTGTTGGATCTGCTGTAATTTTGTAGGATACATTTTTGGTACAATAATTCTTGCGATGGTGCCCCCCATCTCCTGCTGTGCTGAAGGAAAGGCCCTTTGTCTTTGGGGGAGCTCATTAGCAGTGCACAGGCGTCTCACAATCCTCTTTTGCACTCTTTCAGAAAATACAGTTTTAACTTTTCATATTTCACGCCTCCTTCATTCATTCCCCACTCGCTCTCGTCCCCCTCCCCTCCCCCCTTCATCTCCTTTTCCTTTCTTTCTCTCAGTTGGATTCAAATTCACATCCTAACACCCACAGCCTTTTATTTCTGTAGAAAAAGTGATGTCAAACCACAGACTGGAACAGCCTACAGCCACAATGAGCACCAGAAAAGCGTCAATGACTGTGCTGGCGTTCTGTGTCTAGGTTTTTACAGGTGAGACTTGGCGAAGGCACTCAAGTCAGATTTTAGAATACATAAAGTAGGAACATAAGGTAGCCCTGTTGAGAATGACTTCTGAAAACCATAACTAGCTGTTGCATTGGAAAGTGCCTGGGATTTTCACAATGGAAGATTTTAAGTGTGGCCTCCATCTGAATAATTACTGTATCTACTACAGAAGCCTGCTGCAAAAGCTCTATCTGCAGGTGTCCCCCTAAGTATCTGTAACAAAAGAGGGGTTTCATAAAAGACAGAGAGAGACAGGGCGAGCTGATGAGAGGATGATGGCTAAGGCGAGCTTCACTAGCTCTTAATGAGCTGCCTGTCATCAGACTGTCGATGAAATCTCTGCTTTGATAAGAACATTTGGAGAATATCTTCCCCCCTTCTGAACTTGTATTTCCCTGTTCCTTAATCCACTTCACCTGCCTCCTGGAAACATTTATTTCTGACTGTTCTCCTCAAGCAGTCTTCCAAGGTACAGTATTTTACTCAGTCCCATGCTCTTCAGCCTTCGTGATGCAAGATTTCTAACTGAAGCACCTGGACGTGAACGGATGCCTAATTGCTCATATCGTACCTTAGAGTAATTCAGGCGGATTCAATACCAGCTTCGTAAGTAAGGCAATAATGAAGATGTAGGACATATTTGTGTGTGCATGAAATAAATCAAAGGGTTTCATTGCATTCCAAGCCCCTGTAGATGTTTTGTACATCTCAAAGTATCTTTATTAATTTATTTGGCTGATGCTTTTATTAAAATCTTACAGAGATTATTATCTTTTTTTCATTTCGTGTCTGATGCTTATTTTTTCAACTGGCTTTGCTGGAGTAATCTGGGTACAGTACATTACCTTGCTCAAGCATACAGCAGATTCACCACCTGGAATTTTAATCTACAATTTCCCCTCCCCCTGAGAGCCCCTAGCCTCTGCTCCCCTAATGTACTGAAAAGTGAGGATTTTGTCGCTTGCAGATGAGAAGCGGGTAGATCTTACATCAGGATGTGTATCAGCGTAAATCAGGATGTGTATCACTATCTCCTTCACAAGAAAGAGGACTGATGCTTGGGTAAGCTTAGAGGACACATGATGACCATATGGCAAAAAAAGTTTAAATATTAATGCACACATGTCAGATGCAATGAGGCTATTTATAAATCTTGCCAAGTTTGCAAAACACTAAGTTCAAAACAGCATCTTTGAAGAATTTAGCATGATGGCAAATGCTCTTTTCTCACGAAGTACTAGAAGCACTTTACTACTCACAGACGTCACAGGAACACTTTGCATCTTTTTCTGTCCCAGCTTGTATTGTCTGAGAGAGAGAGGAAGAGGCACTCCAGTCCTTCTAATCACTTGTGCACTGACAATGCAGGCCACAGCAAAGTCGGTGCAAAACGTCTTTCCTGTGTCTCACGTGAAGTTAATTATTAATGTTATGACTATTTCCACAATGCACCTCCTCAACCTTTACACTTCCGGTCTTTGGCTTTATGGCTAAGGATGCTAAAGAGAATATGAAAAGAGTGTGATAGCAGCACAGGGGGTGACCAGCTTAAAATTTGGGCCCTGAACCACAGACATGACACCCACAAATAAACAGACTACCACAATCACAACCACCTGGCGGACAGACATTTATCTCCTGTACCTTCCACTCCTGTCTCCGGCTTTGTAGCACCCAAGCCCTTAGGACATGTGTTCTCGCTTTCTTTTTAAATTCTTGTTAAGAGAACAGAACTGACATCACTGTTAACAGTTCACCATAGAAGCTGCTCTGGCTCCAACCAAATGCCCAGCATTGAACTCACTTCAGGGTGTGCGAAGGCTTGAATTAAAATTTGCGTCTATGGGTTCTGTAATACACATCAACATGTGCTAGCTCATTTTAAATTGCCAGAATCCAAAACAGGGTGAAGTTGAAAAAAGGTATTAATTACATGAAGATATCCCTGATGTTCCTGGTGTGTTTTTTTTTCAATCAAGCATTGATGATTGGAAAAGTGACTTTTGGGAAATCAATAATCCAAAACCTCTCTCTGCATTTCAAGTAGGGTAACTAATGCTAAGGTGTTATTTTTTGTTCTATAAACAGAAATGGGTTAAACTTTATTCTTATTCTTATTCTTATTCTTATTCTTATTCTTATTCTTATTCTTATTCTTATTCTTATTCTTATTCTTATTCTTATTCTTATTCTTATTCTTATTCTTATTCTTATTCTTATTCTTATTCTTCAGGGGGAGCAGTGATCAATTACTTCACAAGCTGAATTCAGGGGGAACTTTAAAGAGGTCAGATTGAACAAGTTCAGAATTCACCTGGCAACAGGGTCAACTGCTTTTCTCATATGAACTATGTCACAGGATCTTAACTGATGAAGAAGAAATATATTTTTGTATAATTTGTATTGCATAAACATCCATAGTAGAATTTCTCATTTCTACAAAAATGTATTACTGTATGGATATTCATGACCTAAAAGATTTTATTCCTGTGTTCTTTTGATCTTTTAGTCTGTTGAGCTGCTAAGCTTGTGACTCTACCAAAATAAAAAAAGAAGAGTTATGTTCCTTGTTATCTTTCCCTTTCCAATACTGCTTCCATTCACTGTGACAGTCACTGTCTTGTCTGTTGTACTTGTGTTTTCACTCCAAATCAAATGTTATAATGTCTGTGTTTACAGCATAAAAGTGACACAGCCATCTTTGATGTAGTAACACATATAAAAACTCCCCAGAAGAGACCACCCAGTCTCAGTCTCGACCTTTTTTAATCTGTGTAACCAGTCTCAGCTACAGTAAAATCACAGGCGAGGGAGCAGAATAAAAAAAATAAAATCAATAAGTCTTTACTCGGAGCTGCGGGGATTCAATTGGAGTTACACAGGAATTTAAATTCATATTTTCTGTTTTATCGGATTCGTTCCAAAGCTATCAACAATCCGTGTTGTGCACATCTCCACCCAGAGTGGAGAGCCTGGTTCCTATTGGAGCACTATACACAGGAGGAAGGCGATTTCATTAGCAGAATGTGAGGAGTGTATTACAAAATAATGACTGCTTCGTATGAGGTCAACAAGAAATCAATGAGAAATTATATTAGAGTTTGTTTCTTGGTAGGTTAGGGGGGCATGTCCTCTAGAAGTGAAACAAGAACAAGAGATTTATTCCCCTTGGAAATAACATTGGAAAACAAAAGGCTTAGGGCTAATAGTTGTGATCTCTTTGAGAAAGATCAAGATCTAGGTAGATTCTTCCCAGTATTGCATTGCACTGCAGGCCCTTGTATCACGTTATTCTGATTACAAAGCAGACACTGGTTGACTGAAATAAGAGCTTTGTTCTCCCTACATAGCAACGTGAAAAATGAGCTCAGCTTCTGCTCTGTTTAAACCAGAAAATGAACAATTGGGAATAATTCTAATGACTGGCATTACTTCAGTCTTGGTGATTACTAAATCAAATCGGTTTTCTAATATCAAAAGTTGATATACAGCACGTGTATATACAGTATTTTCAGACATGGGCAAACTGTTTTATTGAGTCAAATGAATAACTGCACAATGTTTCACTCCATCAGAGTGAAAACAGAAATGAAAAAGTAGGTAATGATACCTTCCAGGCAGCAAAGACACTTGCTAGAGCTCTTGTCAGTGATAAAATAGTTTTTATTTTATGTTTGTGAAACAGTGCCATTTTTTCTTTTGCCTGTTTTGCTGTTATTTTTTATCAAAGTTAAGAATCACCATACTTTTCTCTTTCCATTCCTTTTAGAATATAGGGAGAAGGGTAATAAATGAGGGGAAGCTAATTGATCTGAGGATGTCATCCAACTGTTTCAATGTGGCTGTGTGGCTTCTCCCAGACTCCCACAATGCTTTGTGTACTAAATGACCTCATTTTCTTAGTTTTAAATGCTCTTCCTTGGAGTTTCCATTTGTGTCATTTAGCTTTTGTTTTATTTTTGGTTCTTAATTCAAGATTCTGATTCTATGTTAATTGGTTTTACTCTTTCAGTACTCTGCCTGCACTGGTAAAGAATAAAAAAAGCTATTTTAGTTTTTTTCAGTTTAGGACAGAGGGTGGCATACTGCTTTGCAGTGCTGGGGCCCTGGGCTCAATGTTATCTGTGTGGAGTTTGTGTGTTTGCACAGATTTCCTCCAGGTGCATTGGTTTGATCCCACAGTCCAAAGGCAGACTGGTAGGTGTCTGTGTGTGCTGGACTGGCGTACAGTCAAGGGTATACCATGTCTTGCTGGGAAATGCTTTGGCTCCCTTGTGAGCCAGAATTAGAAGTGGTTAGAAAATGGATGTTTTAGGACAATCCTTTTAACCCAAGAATAAATCTGGTTGCTCTTCTCTGCACTGATTGAAGAGTAACAGTATCCTTTTCACAACACGGTAACAAAAATGCACATAATATTCTAAATAAGGTCTTATTAGCACATTGTAACATTATGATAACAGGTTTAATTTCTACTCTTTTCAAATTTTGAATCATCAGTTTTCCATCCACATGGTACACCTGTACATGCCAACACAGGAGAAATGAAGACAACGTAAATAAATCATCTGAAATGTGAACTTGTCAGCTTACTATTGCTAATACTACATTTTCAGTTACTACTACTGTACTATCATTGCCAGAGTTAGTAATTCTACTCCCATTGCTATTAATACTGTTCAGGACTGCAAACCTTGCATTTTTGTTTTACTGACTTAGCAAGAGAATGCCTTTATTTTTACAGATGCAGCTTTCTAGGCTGGTTGAAACAGTTTTACTTCTTGAGGCTGGGTGGAGGCAAAATCACTGCATTTTTTGCTGATTTATGAATGGAATCCTGTTGCTACTACTGTTGTTTCTACTACTGGTATTATTGTTAGAACTGCTACTAACACCACTGCTACTCCATTACTAGAGGCTGCTCTTCTTGATAGCGCTGTAACTAACAGACATCAGGCAGGTTACTGGGGTTACTACAGTGTAACAACACAAGACTCAAGCCTTACCTACTCATGATATCGTCTAGATTCATCCCCTCCAGCATCTGGACTATGGAACCTAAGCTTCACTCCTGGCCCTTTAACAATTGGGACACTCCAGAGCCACATTGTCTGCTTATTTTGCCTCTAGACATAGTAGAATTGCAGATTTGAGATTCAAATTAAAATAAGTGTTTAATAATAAGGATCTGGAACAATCCAGTCTGCACTAATTTAGCTGAATTAGTTACTCTACAGTATGAACTTGTCTGGAGACACCAGGAAGAACAGAATGCTGGATTGCATGTGATGTCACGATACAGGTGTCCCTTATCAGAGTGCATGGTGCATTTTTGAAGTGTTGACTAAACGTGAATCAACTGTTGAATGTTTTAAAATGGAGTTTAAAAAGTTGAAACAGAGCCACAAAAAACATAAAGATGAAGCTGTGTGTCTTTCGGTGTTCTTCCCGTGCTGGCTAATGTACAGAAGCTCTTCCAGCTTACTCTGCTGGCTGCAAACTACAAAATAAATCCAGAAAGTTGAAGGGCTCTTTGAGGTCCAGGTCATGATTAGCTCTTGCATTCTCTATTAAGTGATTTCTATGAAAATGAAAAGATTGACCTTTAAAGACCTGCTAAAAGATTGACCTTTGTTATGTTTATCACAAAAGTTTCTTTTAAAACTCCATCCTCACCAGATTCTATAGGTGCGCCGTCGAGAGCATCCTGACATACTGCATTACCGTTTGGTATGGGAACTGCACTGTCTCTGACCAGGGGGGCTATGCAGTGTGTGGTGAAGACAGCCCAGTCCATCACCAGGACTCCACTGCCAACCATCCAGAGCATCAACAACAAGCGGTGTGTCAGGAGAGCACGTAGCATCATCAAAGAGCCCTCTCACCCTTTTCAGTCTCTTTACACCCCTGCGTTCTGGAAGATGGTATCGCAGCCTGTGAGCCAGCACCACCAGGCTCAGGAATAGCTTTTCCTGCAGATTAGATTACTGAATTCCAAACAGCACACGGACTGATCACCACCTGCTGAGCAACCACCCACTGCTGTGCTGCCTTGTAATGTTTGCACTGTCGTGTCGTGTTATGACTATGTCCTGCACTATTGTCTGCACTTGTCTCCCGCTCCCCTCCACTACCCCTGTATTTCAGAATGTTTATTTGTACATTACTACTTACACTACTGTAAATATCAATTTATTCATTTATTTATATTTTTATCTACTTATCACATTGTTTAAATTTTGACCTATATTCCAATATTACCTCAATAGCTGCTAATAATTCTTGCCCCCCACCTTGTGTGTGTCCTTTTGCGTTGTACTGTGACATTATACTGACTGTTCTGGTGTATTGTGCACCTCGGCCCAGGAGAAACTATATTTTGTTCTCTCTTGTATATCTTGTATAAGTGCAGAATTACAATAAAGTGAACTGAACTGAACTGAACTGAACTAAACGTTTCCTTAAAATCTTCTTAGACTACAGGACTACCTCTTATTTGGATCCTTTAATATGTTCTAAGGAGTTCAAAAGCACTCTTTTGTTCCACTTTTCCCAATACCTGTTCCACATAAAGCACCCAAAATTGAATGCCCTCTCCCATTGTCCCATTGTCCACAAGTAGACAGAAAGAAGTGATATTGATCCTAATGCAAACTATTCTTCCCTGCCTATTTTTACATACTGTATATCCTATGAAGGTCATTCTGTCAGATTATTTCTCACTGTAAAATGTTGCTTAGTCAGCTAATTGTTGTTTTCTCAGAACATTTCATTTCTATCAGAAAAAAAATAACCCAGAAGAAACATTTTTACACTTATAATTTTCCATATAGTGTGTTTTTTCAAGAGAGGTCTTTTATTTTTCTGAATAAAACAGAATATCTGTATTCAGGGAGCCTGTTTGTATCTCTGTCATGTACCAGGAATTAAACTAACTTAGTGAGCTAATTGCCATTGTTTTAAGCATCTTAAAGTGACTGTTGTGGTGTTTCCTCGCCACAACACTAACTTTGACCATAACCTTTATTGGTAATTAGCTAATTAATTACTCTGTAATCCTGCTTAATTAAAGTCACTTAATATATAGCTTCACCACTCTTGGAAAACATCCCATTTTTAAAATAAAAAGTGGCATACAAGTTAAGATTAATTCTGTTGTGCAGTAATTAGACATTTTGTCAATCATTTTGTAAAGGGCCTGGCTAGTTGTTCATCCTGCTGTTGTCATTAATCCGGTTTTAATTATTGCGCTACAGACACAAGCAGGGCTCTGAGTGTGTAATGTTCATGGAAGGACTCTTGCTGTTGCAACTGCTTTTGGGAAATAAGAGAAACTACAGGTCTTTGCACAGGCAGCTGGTTCAACTCAGCGTTGCAGTGTTTTCTTATGGGCTCCAGAGTTTTTGAGTTTTGGAACATGTGGATCTCTGTGTGACATCTCAAAATAATACCTTTTTTTAAATCCTAACATAACAGTAGAAGAACAAAACAGCAGGATAGAAGCAAATGGTGATGTAACATTTAAATTAAGCAGAGAAATTATAGGTGTTGCAAGATGATAAGTTATCATTATTGCTATAAATGTGAACGGAAAATATGATCTTTGTTTAAGTATGAGTCATTGGACCTTAATGTGAGGATTGTACTTTTCCACACATAGTTTCATATATAAAATAAGTCTATATTTTTTTACACATAAGAAAATACTCGAAGCCCTGGCTTGCCCCGGAAGCCATCTTAAGTTTCCTTTTATGAATAATCTCATCTGTTTGAGAAGATGCTCTGAACATACTCTGTTTGTTTGTAATTGTTTCTTAGCAGTCGTGACTCAGCAGAATTACTTCTCTGCCAAGTACTGAATGTGGGGGAAGAATCCACTGAAAAGCAACCAGAAACCAAGACATATAAAGTATTGCTCTGGCGCTGTGCATTGACACGGCATTTCATTACATAGGCACAGCCTGGCTTCAGAAACCAAGTTAATCTATTTCTGTACAGAAAAAGAAACAGCACCTGCACTCACTGTCTCCGCCTGCTGCACTTCCCACCAGCTTTTCCTACGGGCACAGGCAACCCACTGGCACAACTGACGTCATCTTGCATGTAGCTGGGGTTCCGAAATCGACACCATCCAGACTTCCCCACATGCTGCTGGACGACTGAGGTATCATGATCGACGTTTTCTCATGTTAGGTCATTTCCTGGCAGCATTTTTTTTTTACATGGAAAGATCAAAGTTAGTGTTATTTAAATCTCAGTGTATTAAACAAACTTCCAAAGGTGATAGGAAATTTGCTAATGAGCAAGGACAAGTTAAAAGCTGCTGTCAAAATCTGCAAAACCTTGAATGATCTACAGGTATGAAAAATAAATAAATGTAGATTACATAAGATGAAAGCTGAAATCAAATAAAGTTGAACTTAATGTAGACAACTGCACAAATGGATATATTCATGCAGAACAGGTTTTATATCTTGGCTGTTAGTGGTGTTACCTCACAGCTCTAAGGCAAATGTGGAGTTTGCATCTTCCTATTTTTGTGTAGGCTTTCTCTTGGTTTTCTCTAACATCCAAAGGCATGATGGCTAGGTTAATTGGTGTTTCTGTGTACTACTGTGTGTGCCCTGGGCAATTTATTAAAAATGTGCTTCTGGGAAGAACAAGGATGTTCATTCCTGTGCTGAAATTTCAGTGGGTTGCTTGCACTCAGGCTGTCTCATTCACTGTATGGCCCACAAAACAAGCAGTAGATCCATGGTTTTAAAACACGGATCAATACAGCTTTGACAATTAGTGCTGTCGTACAGTATATAAGTATAAGACTCACACCCATCCAACTCCAGTTGTCATTATTGTGTTGGAAGTTGAACAGTTTCAGGAAAACCCCCACAAAACATAATTCCTATCATCCTTAGCAGCACTTAAGAATTCTGTGCTACTCCAATCAAGTGAGTGTTTCCATTTAGTTTCAGCCAGTCATATAGCTCATATCTTTAGCAGTCCTCTCTGCACTATAGTACAGTCTGCATGTTGAGCACTGGCCCTTACTAATCCACATACAGAGTACATTACATACTCACAAACTTTTAAAGACATGCGGTGGTCTTGTATGCAAGAAGATGTACAATAATACTGTAGCAGTGACATCATTCCTTGTCAATAGCAATCAAGTCACAATAGGACACTAGTCTTTTTTCATAGGAGCTTGTCTGCGTCTTATATAGATCAGATTAAACTTTGACCATTGTAGTGCCTGTTCAAATAAACACACTCAATGTGTTCTTTACACAGAGGACTTTCTGTACATTAAGGCTCCAAGTTGTAACATTTTTCTTTTGCAGTCCTGCTTTTTATAACCACTCCAGCTTCTTTTGTGAATGGGCAGGGGATGTGCCAGCTTCCAGCAGGTGTGCATATTGGACAGAGGCCAAGCAGAATCTCAGCCAAAACCAGAGCTTGACTGTTATTCCCTGGCCCTGGGAGAGACCAGAGAGGGAAGTGCAGTTTTTAGGATCCAACCACTGATCATGAGAAGATTCACAACAGAATATTCAGAAGTAAATAAAATATGCACATATCGGAATATCTCTAAGGCAGTATCCCGTTGCAGATATTAATTTCTGCTTTAATAAATCCTTTAAGGTCTCCTGAGGGTGTGCTTTGGCAGACAACAGCAGGAAAACAGAGAAAAGGTTAGGCAATCTCTTAGAAATCCTGAATAAAACATCACAAGCACAGAGCAGAATTTGCTCTGCTTTCATCGTGCGCTCATTTGGATACTTGTCTATTTCAATTTTGCAATTAAACTCTTACAGAAAAATATACAATTAAATATAATAAATACATTTTCTTCCCTGAATCTAAACCATGCTGTACTTACATTAATTACAATAACTGTATGTACTTGTATGTAAAGATACACACTGGAAGACATAAATATGCATCACAAAAAATAAAATGTTTCACACTAGTATGGAATATCTTGAGATCCACATATCTAATCAGTGTACATTTTCTATGTTCACTGAAAACTCTTTCATTCAAAATATTACAATAAATTCATTTAATTGATTTCACATGCTACCTCTGTAATATAGTTAACAAATGAAACAGGGCCCACTGGCACTGTGGATGTTACAGAAGTGACATCAACCCACTTTCACCTTGAAACCTAGACAGTGTTGAATTCTCTCATGACTGAAGACCCAGTCATTTGGCATAGAGGAGTTTGCCACTGTCTAGGAAGTGGTGCTGTGTGTTATCTGGCCCTACAAGTGACTATGTTCATCTCATCATACAAGTACAGTAGATGGAAACACTTCAGGAACATAATTCCTAATTCAATATTACATTTGGCTGAATCAAGGTTGGCATAATTAGAGACTTAAGAGGTACCAAGCAGTGAAAAAAAAAAGGTTTAAAACCTTCTTATAGGCTTTTCATAAGCTCTCATATCATCTGACTCAAACAGGTTAACACAGAATTACTGGTAGTTTAGCGTGAAGGAATGCATTGTGTTTCTGAAACCTTTTTTTTAATCCAGAAAATGACAGTGGGCATTTGGCTGCACTGCAGCAACTGTTTAGATGCGCCAATGATGTGTGTGTGTGGGCAGTGTGTGTGTGGGCACTGTGAAGTTTAGGAATGCCTGTCCCACAGTCCCAGTGGGAGGTTGTGAGGGGGCAGTGTGCTACAGCACAGAGCTGCTGGGGTTTGGCCAGCCAGTCACACAGCCTCACACACTCTCTGTACTTACAACCCATACAGAAAATTTACAAGACACTCCAATGAAAGACATATGCATGTATAAATATAGAGAGCATGATTGAAATCCTGCAATACAAAAAGCAATTTGAAGTCTTGGCTGTAGGCAGCCCTGACAGTTCTGCCCTGGGTGGGGTGATTGCTCTTTTCGTCTGAGGCATGGTGAGGCTTCTTTCTGACAGCCCATCATTGTCTTGTCATAGTGTCATTGAGTAGCACAGCTCCTGTTCGTCTCAATTCAGAGTGCCTCATTATCTTGAAAACAGATCACATACAGAATCCCACTGTAGCAGATCATTGCAAATTAGAGGAATACCAAGAACAAATAACAGTAAATGATTAACAATAATAGTCAAGTCAGCAAAAAAAACATTAGAGAATGTGTTAAAAACTGGTGAATAAGGTCAAAGCAAAAACCAGTGCTGAGCAACTCAACTGGGAAGTGAGTGTGGTGGATGTCTATGGCTTGGACATCAGAGATTTCCACCTTGGTCATGTCACTAGCTGACAGAGACTGGGTTTGGATAGGCAAATCAAACCACTCTCAGCTGTCCACCAAATAAGTCCTGCTTCATCCTTGGTGATCGTGCAATGACCCTTAAATGTGTCAAATGCCAACTGACTCTGCAGGTGAGCATATCAGAGGCGCATGCACGTGTCTCATTCTCTCTCCAGCAGGTACAGGAGTCATTTCCAGACATTCAAATCTGAAACAAAAAATGGTGATTTTAAATTGGGAGGCATTAAAATATTTGGAGATTCCAACTTTTAGAAAGAAAAAGAATAAACAGTAGTTCCCTTCAATCCTGCACTGCAACTGCAAATACAGTGGCACATTATCTGCTCTTCTTCTAAATCATTTCAGGTGATATTTACATTTCAACCTCCTCACACCTCTAAGCATGACATTAATTGTAACTCAAAGTCCACCCTTAATCCTAACTATGATTAATCTTATCTATTACCCTAACCTTCACCATAACCCTAACCCTTACACAGAACTGGTCTGTGTGGCCTGCAGGAGCCACGAGATCTCAGATAACGTAGGGAGTCTTAAGTGATAGTGAAGATGAAGGCTTGGACTGGAGAGGTGAAGAGAGATGGCTAAGTTACTGTCTTTTTTCACCTCTCACCACAACCAAACAGGCACTACCCCTGATACCTGATTGGCTCCTCATTTTGGATTTTACACTTAATCAACAAGATCTACATGAGATGTGAAAGAACATGGTCCCCTAAAGCTGTCGTCTTCCCTATTGCAATCACCTAGAACCAGATTCAGTTTTAGGAACTACTGTATAATACTGTAAGCATATGCAATCATTTGCCAAAAGTGTTCCCTTTTTTTAAAGTGCAGAGCAAAATAATTTAATACCAAATTATTTAATATAAATTAATTTAAGTCCTCGGCTATTTGCAATAATTGTTTATTCAGGCAAATTTACTAAATAAGCCTAATATAGTTTGAAAATAGATGACAATATGAATTCAATACTAAAAAGTGCAGGGAATACTGTAAAGGTTTTGGTAGCAGAACATTACTGATGATCCTGCCCTTGATTTACAGTGGCCCATGAAACAATTGGAGCCTAGAGAATGACTGAGGTGGATGATTGGAATAACCTTCTCATGTGTCAGACTCCAGGCCATGGTATTGGGCAGTGTACTTTGTACCACATGATATGAAATTAGAAGTAAAGTTTGACATCTCAGCATGGTTCAGAGCATCAACCTTCATTCATCAAGCCATCATCAGAAAAACTCTCATTCTAGGTATTATTCTGCATCCCAGAGCCCACCCCAGAAGCACAGGGCCCAAGGCAGGACAACACCATGGATGAAACACTGATCCAGCACAAGCCACAGACATTAAAGATTAAGAGCATGGGTATCAAACACAATTACTCGAGGGCCTGCTGTTATCTGGTTTTTGTTCCACCCAGGTTCTTGGTTACATAGCTGGTGTAATTGCTCAATTAACTGCATAAATGTAACACTTCTAGCCAGGGTCCTTGGTGTTTCATGGGTAATTGTAACTCTAATGAAGTCAATTCTTTGAGCAACTGACTGAAAAAGACCTTAATAAATATCCTATATATGTATAACTAAGAAATGAACAATGTTAATTGTTCAATAGGTGTGACCTCTCTGAAAGGTGCCTTGGCAAGGAAGTGAGGTCTGGCCCTGACCAGCGAACAACATGATCCTCCTCATGTGAGGTGAACCAGAGAGAAAGCAGAGGGGGCTGAGGTGCCAACTAGCAGCCCAGCCTTCTCAGCAACAGCAGCAATAATGGTGCTAGAAACGGTTGGGACAAGGGGTGTTGCACCCCCATGCCTGCTATGATCAGCTTTCTGGAATCTGCTGCTGAAACAGACAACTCTGTAATGTACTGTATGTTTGGGATTGTCACATTCGTATGGCTTTTCCACCAATTTTATTAAATCCTTTTTTAATGTTTTGTGTGCAGAAACCTCTGATGTCTTACAGGGCTTTATTTTATATAAACTGACTGGTCTCTCTCTTTTCTATTTTTTACTTTTATTTCTTTTTTTTTCTCCAGACAAAATTAGCTCCTTCATTCCCATGCTGTTTCCTCTTTCCTTCTCCTCCTTGTTCTTTGTTGTCTGAATTTACTAGCTGTGATTTATTTATCATGGGGATTGATTTCCGCTCCAAGATCACAGTTCCCCTGACACCCAATCAGCTAAACGTGATGCGTGCCTCACCGCTAGACAGCTCCAAAAATATTTCACTTTCTTTTATTCATGTAAAAGAAAAAAAGTGGTTGAAGCATCAACAGAAAGGTTGATGGGAAGCATCTATCAGTATGCGCTGCTAAAACGAACATGTAAGACTATTAAAACCCTCGTAGCTAGAAATGTCATTGCAACTGTCTTCAATAATCAGACCAGTAATTCTCCTGGTTTTTAATTTGCTGTAATCTGGTGGTAGCATTGTTAAAGGGGTAATAATGGAAGATGGGTTTGGGATTTAACCTATGCAAAGTGTGTTTTTGTGCCATCTTACATGTGGTTCACCTGTAGGCATTTCAGAAATTGACAGTTTAAGATCCTACAGGTGCTTTTCATGGGCTCTTTTAGAAGATTGACTTCTGAGCGGGCAAGGATAAGGGAAAATAAGAAAGGAAACAAACAAAAGGAAGTCATTCTGTGCATATATTTTTATGTTTTGATGCTGGAAGCTATCATTTTGTGTGTACATGTATAATATGTTGGATAAATATTTTGTTAATTCTTTGTACACTGTATTTTTTGCTGGTTGACTTGTGATTACGTATGTAGCCTTAGATAAAAGTGTGCAGTAAATAACAATACTCATTTTTTAAAGTCTGCAGTAAATAACAATACTATTTTTTTCCAGATATTTCTTGAAGGATCCCACATTCAAAAGAGAAGATTACAAACATCAAGTTCTCTATGTTAAACAACAGCTCACATTCTCAAATCTACATGTACCTGCTCTTAATTTGCACTTGTCTACCTAGGCCTTTAGTTCATTGCTGAACAGGATTCCTAATTATTTAATGGTTTTTAAAAAATGATGTTCCCTTGGGGTTTGTTTGGGCACAGACAGCTGGGAGATGAAACTGGTACTTTATAACAGTGTTCTCTAACTAAGTTTCATGGTCCTCAGTGACCCTTCAAGAGGAAAACCTTTTACTCCAAGTCTAGCAATGTAGAAAATCAATACTCTCACCCAGTGACTATGCTCTGAAATCTCCTAGGGGGGATCCTTTGACCTGTGGCTCTGCTTTTAATGTTATATGGTGAGCACTAGCATTTATTACAAAAAGTTTAGATTGGGAAGGCTTATGGTGTTTCCTGAAAGGGGCTTGAGAAACCAGTTTGAAAAAAGCCCTGAACTCAGGGAATGACACCAGAGACAGACAGAGACCAAGCAGCACCTTCCATCTCTTCGTACTGGGCCCGGGAGGTGCTGACATGAGCTGTGAAGGAGATGTTTTGGTGCTGGGTGGGAGAAAGAGGTTATAGGGGTCACTGTCTATTTCAGGACACATACCGAGATAAAGCCAGCATCTTCTTCATGGACACCCCTGCCAGTTCTGAATCTCTAACTGAGCTTAAAACCGTAAAAGCCATTTTTATGTGCATTCTCCTTCATAGAGATGCCGGATATTTTGTGCTTTTCGAAACACCGTTAAAACAGAAAACTACAAGACTGCTGACTGCTGCAACTTCTAGACAGCAACTGTAGCTGTCTGAGTCTCCCGCACTGAGAGGACTGTCTGATCAGCAGGGGAAAGACAAATTAAAGTCCAAATTTATGTGCCCAGGACTGAAGCAAATGAAGCATTTCTATCAATTCCCCCTGCAATAAAGGAGAATAGAGGAGAAGTGCCAGTAACTAAGGAGCTAACCGGATAATTACTTCGGCAAGCCGTTGTCGTTTCCAAAGGAGGGACGACAATTTAATCAGAGGAACTTCAAACGGCCATGCAGAGAGAGATTAGGAAAGTTAATGCCTTTCCATCTCTAGGCAGAATGCTGTTTAATGTGCAGAGACAGAAAGCGTCAGAGACTTTGAGAGAGTGCCTATGTGTGCATTTCTGTGTGTTCTTCAGATGGTATGGAACCAGCATTTCCAATATCCCCAGCAGAAAAAGAATAATTTCTGGCACAATAGTACAGGATTTGATAAGAACAGGCACTACAGAGAAATGGATAAAACACTCAGTCTGACCCACAACAAGCTGCATGCTCTTGTATACTCTGTGCCAATTAAAGAGAAAAGCAATATTCTAATGTTGTTTTAACTCTGCTAGTCCCTATATGCAGATTTACACAGAACAAACAAAAAAGTTTGAAATATCTAGCATCTGGTGCTATATAAAAGTAAGCAGAATAATTATATCTGAAATGGATCAGTCAGGTGTACTACGGGAGTCTGACAATTTATTTTCTCTGTAATGACCAGCTGTGATTAAAGCACAAATTTCCTTCTGCCTTCCATTGTTTACCAATTCACTGAGGTCTAGAGGACATCACAGGGAATCACAAGAATGTTGGTATTCTTAGAGCTGATAGGATAGAAGTAGGCATAACACTTAACAGCGGATTTCAAGCCCTGTGACCCTATCCTGAATCTATATTAGCAATGAAAATCTTGTGTGGTGAAATTCATGCATTTAGCTTAGTGGAGGGAATACAGATTAACATTCTTTCAGTATTGCCTCACAGACGGTGAGTGCGATCAACAGTAATGTGCAGAACCTTGCCAAGGCCAGTGGCCTGCATGAGGGAAAGCATTTGGATGTCAGAGGGGAAGAGAATAAATCACTGTACAAATGACGGGTCAGGAGAAGGGAAATGGACTGTGTGTTTGAAGGGGTGGGATTTCACTTAATACTACTGTCTCAGGACAGCAAGGGAACAGTGACTGTCTGTCTCCAAACCCATGCAATGAACTTCACAGTGACCCAGAGGATTTCAGCTTCTCAGAGAAGAAAAAGATTCTCTTGGTTAGTGTCTACAGCTAACTGGAGGACACACAAGTGCAATCTGCTGTTTATGCTGACCCACGGGGCTCAGAGAACAGAGCCGGCTCTCAAAGGGGACCGGCAGTGTGCGCTCGTTTAACACACTGTGACTGGGCCCAGTTCTCGTGCATATAAAGACAGTGAGGTCATGCACAGAGCCAGGCTGCTCTTCTGCCAGAGAACACAAAGCCTTTGTTGCACCGAGGCTCAGATCAGAGGGCAGCAGCGCAGCAGGGCCAGAGTTTCTAAATGTGGAAACACACACAGCTCTGCCTTTTCACACCATGAATGTGAGAGCTGCTTCTGAAATCAACTGCACTTTTGAGACAAATGTCACACACCCTCCCCCTTCCTACCTGATCCACTTCTTCATGGGAATTCAGACAGTGTATATACTGCAGATCACAGTGGTGCAACCACACTAAAGAGCAAGCCATAGAGTGCTTTTCAGTAAAGATGCCAGAGCTGAGAGCTCACTTTGGGAGTCAGAGGCTGCTCACAGATAGTAGAGCGTGGGTAAACACTGGACAGTGTGAGTAGACTTCATCTATTGGGGCTAAGCCAACCCAGACAGCACTTCACACTCAGCACAGAGAGCAGGGCCAGAAGACAGGTCCAGATCTTAGGTGGATACCATCAGAGTAAAAAAAACAGCCTCATTATGTCAGAATGACTTATTCCATCCATCCATTCATCCCATCTATTTGCTTCTGCTTTCTTGGTGAAGGTCATGGCAAATTGTTTTAAATTTTTTTAAACACAAGCGTAAGTAAGATAAGTTAGGATCTTTCCTCTGTATTGTCATGTTATTTTTTCTTACAGTTCTTGTACTGTAATGTTACTAAAAATGTGTCATCTTTATAATGGAATTATAAAGTATAAATGTACTATATAAATGTAATTAGATTCATTTCTTATAGGCTACTCACACAATATAAACAAAAGCCTTATAGGAAAAGCCTTGCTATCTGAAAAGCTATCTTCCTTTCAGAACACAGAGCAAGGAGTCTTTAATACCATGGACAAGTTTATATTTCAGATTTCCCTGCAGAGTGAAACCTTTCTGCATAAATGAACTCTTATCATACGTGGTTCCTATACAGAACATGATTCACCCCCCAAGACTATACAGTGCATTGTGAAGTGTCACACTTAAAGCATTCTTCACCAGCAGTGTGCGACACATTCGGTGGACAAGTGAGAAATTATCTGTCTCCACTGATATTTACTTTCATTTAATTTAACAGTTTTATGGAAATGTCTGCAAAATATGGTAATACCGTCCACCAACAGATCTTGTTAAATCTAATTTTGGAGTATATTACAAATAAATACAAGCAGCATGTACTGTACAAGCTATATTTAATAATAATGCTATTATGATTGTGTTATAATAAGATTATTATTAAATTAATAAACATTTGAAACTGAGAATACCATATTTAGAAAAATTATTATAGATCATTTGTAATAGCTTATAACAGAATGTATTAATTTGATTAACTTGTTACTTCACACTGTTACACTCCACTTTTTCCTCAATGTGACTGTGCCTCTTTTGACCTAACCCCAGCTTGCACAGCTGTGTGAGACAAGCCCCAGTGTCTGGGAAGAAGAGGGGATGAACAAATCAATTTACAGGAGATAGGGATTAATTTACCCTCACTTCTCACAGTCACGGCTGATGTTCAGGGACTCAAACACAGATGTTCCTGAGCTGTGCTGGAATGTGCTGTGTAAGGGGATGTAGGAGAGGCTGGGTGGCAGAGTTATGGGACATTGTCTCTCCAGCACAGTAGTCCTTAGTTAAAGGAGCAGGTCTGCAGTGGGTGCCTGTTTCCCAGGACAGACGAAAGCATTTGTAATCCCTCTTAACATGCATGCAAATCCTATCTCTTCTCCTGCCCAACTTCACAATAGGCTGTGTGTGAGTGGGGCTGGAGAGAGAAAGCAAGAGTGCAGGCTTTGGATGAAGGTTGGAGAAGCGTGAGGATCTTTTCCCTGTGAAAAGGGAGCATCCCTGCGTTTCAGATGCATTGATCCTCTGTCCTTTCTCCTCCCCCCCAGCACATGCCTACTGTCATCAGGGAAGAGAAGATGTCAACCAATCCAACTGCAAGTTTCCCATTACTCCTGAGCAGTTGTCTGGAATGAAATAATGGCATTATGCAACCCCGTTAAACTCCCTGGGCCTGGTTATTCCAGTGGGCAAATAGTAAACAAAACAGAAAAAACTAAGTTTACTAGATTTGTTACTTTTAATTATTTAATAATGTACGCTGAATCTCTGCTCTGAGCATTAGGCTGAGAGACACCTGAGGAATGAGATGAGGCACCCCGCACCCTTCACTGAGGGGAACAGGGATCAGGAGACTATTTAAAGAGCCAATCAAAACTATCCTGCACATTTGCTGGAGGCCAGATGAAACTAGGATCTACAGCAAAAGAAGTCTGAACATGGAAAAAACTATGTAAACTCCTTAGAAAGGCAGCCAAGTTTGCAATCACACCCAGGATCTTCTTGCTATGAGGCTGCAAAGCTAAACACCATGCGCACATTTCTTCTTATCATCAGCATCTTTTTTAAGTGAGTCTTTGATGTTATGGACTACATCAGACAACTCTATTGGTAATTCCCAATACTCCAGTAAATGTTCCTTAGCTCTAGGCTAGAAAGATCACCCCAGTCTATTGCCCTGCAGGTTTAAATGAAACTTTTAATCAGTAACTGATTAAAGTCTTGAAATGTCATTATTTTGGCCCATTAAATGTAACTTGCTCCCCCCTAAACTAGGCTTTTCCAGGTTAATTATTACTATGAAGTTTCTGAATCTGGCCAATTTGTTCTTGCCAATATCATGACATTATAAGGCTATGTCTGCAGAAGTAATAAAGACAAAAATGTTGGCCTAGTTTCCTGTAAAGCTGTCTTTAAGATCGTATCTATAAAAATCCCATGTATTGAGAATTAACCTCAAAAAGCAGGAATAGCTCATAAAATATATCTGCTATAATTTGCTGTAGATATTGTAGTCTACTCTTTATTTGTGTTTGATTGTATAATTTTATTGCCGATTGCATCTAATTGTTTTCTTTGACCATTTTACTTCGTAAATAATGCAATGTAACAAAATATGGGGTGTGATTGTCAGGGAGGCGGGGCCTCTCATTGAAAAGGCATGTGTTGCTAAGCGACCACAGCAGTAAGGTAAAGAAGGCAGCAATGTGATTCCGACCAAATGGAAATGACCAAAATGAGAGAGATTCCACTGCTACTTCCCAAAGTACTTTGTGTGTGAAGCAACCAGATTCTGGTGTGATTCTCTTGGTATCCGGGAGTGAAGGGCTTGGGGTTATGAAATTCCCAAGGTGATCTTGGAGGTGGTCATAAAAGAATAGAGGTGTGTGCGATAGATGTGATGCCACAGAGGGTGATGTGTCATGAGTATGGTTCTCTGAGCCATTAACCTCAGAGGTCTTTATTTAGTGAACAAGCCTTTGAGAGCATCAATCTCGGTGGAGACCGCATGTAAAAGGGGAAAACATTGCAAAAAGTTTCTCCAACAGTCTGTGATGAGCATGTCAATCACAGGAGACCCACCTGGATCACATACTTAAAGTAAAGGCAAGCCCCATGGTCTCACAGTGACTGTCTAAAAAACTAGTGATGTTTACCATTTTTTATGTGCTCTATATATTGTTCAAATGCGTTAAATAGGATGCATTTGAAAAAATGTGCCGGTTATCCCATTTGGATCAGACATCCATTGGAGTGGATATAACATTTCTGTTTGTATTCTGACACGTACATGATAATTTCCATCAGGGAAACACGACATCCCATTAAAGGTGTTCTTCAAAAACATAGGACTGTAGAGTTCTTTACCAAGATTTTCTTTTTAAATTTAATTTCTAGTAGAAAAACTGGGGCAGTGTATGAAAAGTATTTTTTCATATACACAATCAATTTTATGGTAGAATGAATTAAATTACTAATAAAAATAAATGATCTTCTTCTGTGAAGTATTCACTGTTGTTTGGTATGTTTTGTTTGGTTTGATGTTGGATGTCATTCACGTCGGCTTAATTCAATCCGGCATCTCTTTTTTTGCTTTAAAATGAACATCCTGTTAATTGGCAGGAGTGGGTGGCTGTGCAGACGAGGATTACACAGTGGATGTGTGGGAGACAAAGCAATGTGTTAAGATTTACCAACAATGTGAAGTGTGCAATGTGGAGTTTTCATGAGTTAGCAGGACAGCATAAGATGTTATAAGATTTTAGGGTGTTGGAACTCCAGATACGGAAAATATCAGCTTCCCTACCCTCTGTGTGTTTGTTTCATATACTTTCCTTTACGATTCCCCTGCTGAGTGGCCTGTTGACCCTTTAAAAGTGAAAAACAACTTGACTGTATTTATTTTCTTGGATTTTTCATTTTATTCCTGTCACAAGGGCTTCCACCAAGCAGTACCCTAAGGCCCAGTGCAAAACAATACAAGTCAGGGGCAGTCATGCCACACTAAAATAGACTGCGGGTATGCACAGTATATACAATGCAAGCAACTGTAACAAAAAACAAAGAGGGATTCTTGATTCTTTACACTGCAGCCTCACTTAGCCTCACAATTATTTCTTCCTAATAAGTTTGTTACTATTTAGATGTCCAGCATTAAATAAGCTTCCAGCTTCTACTAGGGTCTTGAGTCTTGCTAGCAAATTTTATGTGGAAGAATTGGGGTCTGCCTTATAGGCAAAGCTCCTTCCCCTTGTTATTTCCTGTGCCATTGCTTTTAGGGAAATATCATTTTTTCCTCCATACTCACAAATTGACAAAAATATTCCAAATAATCTTCCTCATGCAAAATAACCATTATGCTGTTTGGTGTTTTCTATTTTTCCTAGAAATAATTATCTTTAACAGAAATATTATGGTCATTTACTGTGGTAAGTTACTGTTGTGAATAAATGAAACAGGAACAGCAGCAGCCCTCCAGAGCACTAGAGGGTGCTGTAGAAGCAGGGTGTTAGTTTTCTGGTTCCGAGGCTATATCTTTGGCACTGACTGTGAGTGTGGTTTACTTTTGGCTAACAGTAATGTTGGTTGAAATATTTCTCTCCCTCTTCCCAGTCTGTTGTATAAACGCATGGCTATTTCTTGATATTTATAAGGCCTGCAGTGAACACCATCTGTATGGCACTCACCATCATACCCATCCAATTTGGCATGTATGTTATTTTTTATAAGTTTTGGCTCACAATAACAACTCCTGTATTATAAAGTGAGAATGAGGAAGGCAGACAATCTCCACCAACCAGCTACTCTCCAAGTGAGTAATCCATTCTGACTTCACAGTCAGGGCAACTGGATTACTGCTGTGTCTCTCACTGGTCTTGCTAGAAGCCTGCTTTGCAGATGCCTGGGATGTAGCAGCTGTCATTCTTGTAGTGCGAGCCAACCAATGGCCAACCATCCCATTGGTGCTGAGGCAAACTTCCTCTAGTGCACGGGGAAGTGCTGTGTAATTTTCATACATTGTAACAAAGTGTGTAGGTTAAATCTGACAGAACAGACATGAAAATGAGTTTGCCTACTTTGTAAGAAATTAAAAATATTTTACAGTATGTCTACATGTTTTATGTAATACTACTTAATGATCTGTAATGTATTAGTTTTCTTATATTGTCTTTAGAAATTAATTATATGCGATTTTGTTGATGCTTGCTTTTGTCTGTTTATGATATTTAGCTTCTCAAAGTTATAACTACCCAAGAGAGGAAACAACTGGAGAGTGTCATACGCACAGCACCCAAGATCATCAGATCTGTTGCCCCTGTTATGACAGCCGAACCCCTTCCATCCCACCAGCTCCCTTTTTAAACTTCTCCCCTAGGGAGGAGGTTTCAAAGTATCAAATGTAGTACTGTTCAGTTCTCAACGATCACCTATCCAGAGGCCATTAGTCACCTTGATATGTTATATGTGTAAGTGTAATATCTGTTTTGGTTGTTTATATCTGGGCTGCCCTAGAGTAAATTTCAATCAACTTTCTTGTCATGGCAATAAAGTATTGAATTTAATTGAAGTTACTATTTGCTTTGCAGCAAGCATGTGTGCACAATGTGACTGAATGAGAGGCAGGGCTGCAAAGGCAACATATTTTGGACTAAGAGTTTTGAGAATACTCTATCCACTGTAATTTTGTCTGCTTAAATCTGTAGTTTCCTCTGCCCTGTTTCACATTTTCAGGTAGCAAAAGGGAGCACTGTTAAGCTGGATTCCTCTGTGATGAGGCTCAGCTGTGGGTGATTAGCAGGCCTCTCAAGGTATAAAAGACTGTGTCAAACATAACCTTCTCTCTTTCTTTGGGAACATCTGAATCATGGAAGCTTCTTTATTCCTGAATAAAGTGAATAGGTTTGACAGTTAAAAAGCAAGCTAGTGGCTTCAAAGGTGGGGACTGCTTTAATTGTTTCTGACCCTAGTAGAATTTGGAAGCTTATCCAATGCTGGACATCTAAATAATTACAAACTCATAAGGAAGAAATAATTGTGAGGCTAGTTTTTGCACGCAAGGTCAGAAGACAGTTGGAACATTCTGGTCATTGGTGTTGTGGCACCCCAAACTGTCACAACAGTTAACTCTTTTACATTTTATCTTTTCTCTCTTTAACAGACATGACACTTACTCAAATAAAAGGATCTCCTGTTGAAATATCTGTTTCTAATGCCTTCTTTCTAAAGGGGCAAAAATCTGTATGTCATTATATTTAAAGACAGTTTAATTGGTGTACCAGGTACTACAATTATACTGTACATGCTGACCCAAATACTAGAAACACCCCTACAAAAAATAGACTCTCTCAGTCTATTTCAGTCAGGAAGTGGGCTTGAGTGGACATGAGACAGACTTCCCTAATCTTTCCCATTTTCGGTTTCCATCACTTTCCCTGTTTGGAATAATCCTCCCAGTGGAATCTGCATAAATTCAAACATGTCATTGCTTTCATCACAACTTTAGAGGAGGACCATTCTCTTAGAAGATGGGATTGGGCTGGAAATGGTTTGAGATGTTGTGGATCACACAAGATATCGTCCAAGTAGCCACAGTCCAGTACATCTCATAGTCAATTTGCAATGACTTGGATGCTCATGTGATCACTTTGATCAATTATTTCAGGACTTTGACTAGTGTGGATTTAATCTAACCAATTAATCCACTACTTTGCAAGGGCCCTTGTGGCCCTTGAGAAGCATAGGGTGTTAGTATTCTCACTTCAAATAATCTGTTAACTACACAATGCAACATCACCTGGTTTAGTATTCAATAGGTTTTGTTCAAAACATCTAGAAATTGATTTTTTAAAGGGAAAGCTGCTAGATTGTGACTCTCTAGGTGGTTCTCTATATTTCTGCCAGAAGTGTAATTAAGAGCTGTGTAAACTTTACATGTGTCAAAGTAGTGTGCAGTGAAAGTCTGATGTCCCTCCCTGCAGACATGGTGCTGTGTGGCGATATTGAGGCCGCAGCTGGAGCACAGCAGCCCAGATGGGGGAGGCAGCAGGTTGCAGATTTAGACCTCCTAGGGATCCTGGGATCTTAATGAGAGGCAAGGATACTGCTTTTAAAGCTCAAGCATTTACTGCTTTATGCATCAATCAATAGTAATTCATCACAAACAACCACTTATTCGACAAGGCAACCAACATATCCATTAGCAGGCCATATTTACATCCCTATCCTGCTGGATAGGGGGCTAATTGAATCACGAATCTCTGGAGGGAGTCAGGGGAGTTGTATGGATTCTTCCAGATAAGGACCTTTTACACCAATTAATAATGATCTGAAACCACAATGTTATGGAGCAGCCCAGGGCTCCTTCGGTGGTGCAGTGGACTGCCCTGAGTCCCCTTCCAATCATGCCATTCATTGTTCTCTAACAAGAGACAACACCAGAACAACCAAAGGAGGATTTACTGTATTGTTGAACTGCAGGCTCTCCTGTGCTAGAAGAAGCTTACACAGGGCTTAGAGCGATCTGAGCCCCCTAATACAAGATACACAGAGAGAGGCAGAAAGGGACAAGGAATCTGAATACTGAAAAAAGAAAATGAGAGACTTTTTACTTTTTCAAATGGTTGATTATATCAAAACAATGTCAAATGAGAAAAGAGAAATCATTTACCAAGTTAGCTGATTGAGTAATTGGCACATTTCTTTTCCTAAGCCTATCAAACACCAATTATCAAATTCTGCAAGGGTTTACATTACATACAGGATACAATCATGTCCCTGTTTTTAAAAGTAAATGAGGACAAGTAGGTGTTTAACTCAATGCAAAGTGGATCTTTCTTTAATGTCGATGGTGAGGTGCAGGATTGCTGGATCAAAAACTGGGGATCTTGGTAGTTTTCCAGGTTCTGAGCTGGGAAGTCCTGTGCATGTGGGAGACTTGAGTATGACATGTGAGTCTGGGCTTCTATGTCTGTGACAGTAGGCTGGCAGTGGATCTGTCATTGTGGGACATGAGGCCTGGAGAGACAGGGGGTTGCCAGCAGTGGTGTATCTGCCTGCTGAGCTGGAGTCCAGCTGTGGAGTCAGGAAGCCCTCATAGTCCTGGAAAACGGGATTAGAGGACCTTTGAATAGTCACAATACACAAGGAGCTCTCTACTCCTCTGTTCCATTGTATCTGCCAGGGTAGCAATTGTCTTTAGTCATGGCTGGTCTCACAGGGTCTTCCAAATAATCCCTGTTTCAGATACTTTAACATCATTGCCTATGCAGCTCTTTATGTTATTTAGAATTGTTGAAGGTCAAATGGCTACTCAATTACAAAAATGTTTAAATCTGCTTGATGTTGACATGCCATTTGATCTTATTACACAGTATAGTTCTTAAGACAGAAACATGAAAACATTTGTATATCTTCAGAATAGCAAACTAGAACACGACAGATTGCAAAAGGTTTTGTAAATACGTTCAATTGCTGTGTGCTATTTGTGTGGAGTTTGTATATTCTTCCCTTGTCTATGTGGGTTTCCTCCCACAGTCCAAAGACTTATTGGTATGTTAATTGGCCTCTGGAAAAATGGACTGGTGTTTCATTCTGGATATATCCCGTCTAGTGCCTGTTACAGTACTTGCCAGGACAGGCTCTGGCTCCACTGACACCTGAATTGGAAAAAGCAGTTAGGAAATGGGTGGATGAGGAAACCCTGAACCCTGGCCGAATCATTCATTTTCATGGGACAGACAGTGGAGGCTTTTTACTTTCAATACACTTCCAAATCTTTGCAAAATCTACTCCAAAAACAGTAATCCCATTGAAGTTTCACTGAATACAAAATCAGACAAAAAGCCTGGTGTCTAAACACAGCCAGAGAGGTATTTTATTATGAAATTGACTCGATCTTTCTGCAGTAGCGTGAGAATCTATTAAAAAACCCCTGGAGGAATTTAGAGGCATTAAAATGAGCGATGGACTTCACATAGTAGAGCACAACAACGACCTGCAGTAATAGAGATGTTGTCTAAGAGGCTCTTACGTGTCTTCATTTAATGGTTTTGAAACCACTTACTGTTGTCACTCATTAAGCAATGAAGCAACTTTCCAGCTACAGGATGAATTAATTATCCAATAGAACCACTCCTAAAGGGTTTATGTCTAAGGGTGGTTATAGATCAGAGGAAACAAGAACAAAAACAACAGTCACTGCCCTGAATCCCCTTTCCCCATTTCATCTATACTTTGATCAATCGCCTCTGTCTGCACATCTTTTGTAAAGGACACAGTGGAGTACTAATAGGGTGTCAGAGCTACAGACTGTCTAGCAGAATAAGATAATGAGTTAATTGCTCAGGATAGTGTCACGGAAGGATTTATTTGAAATATTGAATTGCATGAATTGCTACAGACCAAATCTAACTAAGGCATTTTCTGTCTCTATAAAATATTATATGATCTCCATTTGTTCTTAGCTAGACTGACTGCACTTAACTAGACAGTGAGGGGTCTGCTGTAATTCTTTCCATAACTTGCCCCTAGTGTGCAGTTTACAGTTTTATGCCACCCATTGTATAATTGAGTCCTTAATCTATATAAGTGTATACAGTATAAGCTCTGGCTGAATTTGTTCATTGTATTTTGCATTAGTAAATTAGTAAATTGACATCAGCCACTTGCAGTAGATCAATGTATTATTTAATAAAGAATATTTGGTACAGTAAAGAAACTACTGAATATAAGTGATCAGATACAGAGGAACAGTGCTTAAGTATATAGAGTCATTGGTCAAAATATTAGGACACCACACCAAATAATATGATATGATCTGTGATGAACAGTGTGAACAGGTTGTGATATTCAAAATGGTTCTACTGTACAGAAGAACTCATTCTTCTAGCACAGTTACTCTCAGTTGAGCTTAGGATGTGGGAAGAAGTAGAAGTGTGGAGCTGAACTGCACATGCAGTTTATTAACTCTACAAAATATTATTTATTAGATAATGTATTCATCTATTGCAAGGGGCAAATGTTTCACCAGTTTTCAGCTGGTCTGAAAAACGTGGTTTATTCTGGCCAGAGACATTGACAGAAAAAATCTATTCTATTCCATCCACTGAGAGTCCTCATTTATACAATTATTGCATATCTGTTTATTATAGATAAATATAATATAGTATTTCTTTGTTTATGCAAAACTTTACAGAGCTGGTAAGGAGAGAACAGTGGTCCACACAACAGGGAACCTCTCGGGCTTCTGGTAGTATGCACCCCAGGCTGCAGACTTAGGGCATATTTATTTACACAAAGACATCATCATCTGTCTCTGCAGACAGAAAATGTATTGCTTTCAACAGCCACAGGCGGATTCACAATGGTTCCCTGATGCTTGCATTAAATGTCAATACAGCAACTTTACGGGATATTAGAAACATCTTCCTGTTCAATAAGGCGTCCCTCAGGCCCAATGCAATGGATGGGAAAGAAGGAGGGTGTAATGCTAGCTTTTGCCCAGGTGAGATTTCAGTTGTCTGGACTGTGTTTCTGGGATTTTGAATTACATTGAATGGGGATGCAGGGATAAAGAGAGTGAGGGGGTGTGTGAGAAAGAGGTGCGGACTGAGAGAAGCTGGGGTTCAGTTGCAGGATCCTGGCAAAGTTGCACATTCTTTCTGGACTGAATTGATACACTAATCCTTTTAATGAGGAGAGTTTGTATGCTACATAAGTTTGTACACAATGACATCCAGCACTGTGTTCTTCTCTGGGAGGCTGCTGCATTCCCGCTGTTGTGTTTATAGATCTTTGCTGGAGAGGTGATAGGGGTGCCAGTAAGCAATTGTGCTCCGAGGGCATGCCACCAAGCTCACTAAGCTCATTTGCTGAGAGAGAAAACACCAGAGACTGCCAGGGCTCTGTGTCACAAAGAAACAGACAAGCCACGGTCAGGGCCCTTCTTAAACAGCCCCGGTTCCAGCTCCCTCCCCTTTCTGCCACCCCACAGCGTCTGTGTGCCGACTCCCTGTCATTACCCCTGCGGAGCTGTGGCGCGGGTTCTCAGCACTTTGAATGCCGTTGATTATCCCAGCCCCGTAGGGGGGCTGGCAGGGGTCTTCACTCCAATTTGCCATCGTTTGTCACTGTTTGTCCCCCTGGCGCAGCGCAATAGCACCCACCCCCTCCCCTGCCACTCCGCAGCAGAATGAACACGTCTAGCCCAGTCTTGAATGAGCTCTCAAATCCCCTCTCCCTGTGACAGCCTGTCTGTGGGAGATCCCCACTGATAGGACAAACAAGAAGAAGAAATTGCCAGTGTATTTATTTCTTTAGACAAGTGCACTCAACTTATAATGTTTCCAGTTGGAAGGGAATCTGTCCTTAAAATGCGCTAAAGGGACAAGTCCCTGTCAAAGCTCATGGTTTTCAGGGGGGCTTTATGAGTTAAAGAATATACTGTACAGATCCAGCCATTCAAAATGAGCAAGGTATGCTGCATTAATACACGGTGGACGTTGCACAACGTACCGCATGTTTTTCTAAATAGGATAATAGTACCTTGTAAAACCGCCAGGCTGAGCTAATAAAGCTTAATGTCTGAATTTGAGGTGCACTGCCTCTTTAAGGCCCCAGAGAGTTTTGGAACAAAAAAAAATCAGATAGGATTTAAACCTGACTTGGGCCCCAAATTCCATCTTAAAAATTGTCTAAGCAGGGCGTGAATGTTAACCTAAATCAGGTGTCAACTGAGCATTTCTACGATCTATAACTGAATCTCTCTGGGCATCGGAAACTGAAATGTTCCTTAAACCGTAAAGAATGAGTGGAAACCAATCAAGACCACTGCTCACTCGTCCTGAACCTGACTTGGGCCCCAAAAACCAGTGCTGACCTTAAAAGTTGATCTAACTAGTATGTGAATATTAACCCTAACCCTAGCTCGGGTGTCAATTGAGCATTTATACAATCTATATCTGAACCAATCTGGGCATCAGCTGTTACATGTTCCTCAAACCAAAAAGTATGAGTGCGAACCAATCAAGACCACTGCTCAAAGCTCTTGGAAGTGAATGAGATTCAATAATGCTTGGTTACAAATGTTGACAGACCCAGTTTTAGGATACAATTATGGTGTGGTGCACAGCGCCTTCCTGGACCCAGAGAGTTTCTGAAAAAAAGAATTCAGATAGGAGCATACAGACTTTATTTCTCTCTGAGGATAAGCCATTGTTTGTATACTTACTGTAGATACACACTTCCAAGTAAAAGCTTTAAACATTGTCACTCATTGCTTCTCCTTCTTTATGCAGAAATATAACCCTGTCTATAATATATAGTGAAAATTGCAGCTTTTCAGCTTTATGGTTATGTAGATAAAACAAATGATGTTAATGACAGGGAACATCTTACAATGAGTCAATTAAATGTGATTGGTAAACATGATAGATTAAGTGCTACAGCACTTCAGGCAGTCACCTTATGGTGTAGTTCACCTTGAGCTGCTGTGGTCTGACTTTTGAAGGGTCTGATCAGGAAGAATCATGCATCACCTCACCACTGCAATTACCAATCAGGTGTTCCTCTCCAGCTCTGCACACTACTCAACAGCCCTCCACCTTCATCTCCTGTCCACCACCATGACAGCTGCAGCCCCAGTTCACCTGACTGAGGAGGCACAGGCAGGGTGTTGTATAGCTAGGTGTCACCAATTCAGTCAAGCAGGTTAAAGCCACAGGAATTCTAAATGCATTTACTCAATAACGGTTAGTCTGACACTTATAGGTGTAAGATTTCTAAATAAGAAGTTGGTTTCTTCTAACCCATAGTAATTTGTGTTAATAACAAAATTGGCACAATAGTACCAAACACTAGTGGAGGCTTTGAGTAGTACTGATGCTCATAATATACATATATTGTAACTACTTTTTAGATTGTCTCTCAGACAATCTTTGCGCAGCAGTGTATAATGAAAAACACACTTTCCAAAGTATAGTTGCTTATCTTTCGACAGAGTCTCAGAATCGCATTAGACTTTCTGTATAAACTTAATTTCTAGCTTAGTATTCATTTATTTTTCCATGGATGATACCTAGGAGGATCCTTTGCAATAGCTGAGACAGACCTGCTTGTGTTTGCTGGTGAACTGCTGTGGCATCCAGATCTATAGCACTGAAAACTGCTCGAACATGAGGAGAGTGTACTGTATCTGAATCGTACAGCAGCAAAAATGTCTTAGCATCCAGTACTGGGTTTCTGAACCTTTCTGGTGTATAACTCTCAGAAGGGACTGTCAGTTTAAATACAGTTAAACTGCATTACTTAATCATGATGAATAATAGAGCTGTTAAATATAATAACATTTAAAAACAGAACAGCAGGTCAAATGGCCCCTCTCAGTGCTCAGTGCTGTCAGAGCAGATCCTCTGTGATAGAGTATTGGTTTTATACACAGGACGGGGTGAAAAATGTTTCTCTGTGTTTAGGTTCTCCCAGGACAATTGCTGAGAACATAGGGAATCCTAAATTCAGGACAGAGATAAAAGCTATGGTGCCCTGCCACCCTCCTGGGAGACTCTAACATCCCTGCTGTAGACACAGGAGACACAATCGACTTCTCCTTTCTACTGGGACCCTGGAACTAGTCTTCTCTCTAATCTCCTTCGTGTGAGATGGGAGCAAAACATAATAGGACACAAATATGGTAGTAGCTCACAGGCTGTTGATAGCAAAGACAAAGCAGTTGTCAGTAATGTCCACACTTACAGTAGGTTAACAGCTGGACCCTGTGCATGGTTGGAGAGGTGGCTGAACAAAAATCCTAAACAAAGCTAAGGTATCCAAATCGTTTGACAAGAGAGCGGTCTTGAGCATAAAGCAAAAGTCGTTATCAAAAAGGTCAAGAGAGAACTAGAAATCAGGATTGAAGGGTTTAGTAGCTCTAGCGGAAAAAAAGTCACAATGGTGAGCGAGGACGGATTGTGGAGAGAGGGTTTAAATAGGAAGGAGTGTGGTATCAATCAGTGCATGAGTGCGTGCGGTGCGAAGTGCGTGTGGGTATGTGGTGATGCCTGTGTGCTTGCGTGCGATTTGTGACAGCAGGCAACTGGCCTGGACAACCTACAGCCATGCTGTAGTACACTGTAGTAGTAATTAAGGGAGTATGCTGTGACAGCTTCTAATTCCTCTGGGTTTTTTTTTATAGGTTAATTGCAAAACTGAAAACAATTTTGTTGACCACAAATATCATATATTATAAATTCATGTGGTAGTAAGGGTCGGAAGTTTTTATTTATCCCGTATACAATAAGAGTGTGTGCTGACAAGACAAATGGTGATTTGCAATGCTATTTGTATTTTCTTGGTGTCATTTTCAGCAGCTAAGTGTTTTTCAATTGCTTGATACCTTAGCATTTCAGGTGAAGGGATACATCATGTATCAAATAACCAGGAAAATCCAATTAACAGGTTATTCTATAACGTACCTGAATCCAAACTCAAGCCTTCTCTCTGACAGGCTTAAAAGGCTACGCTCTTCAATTTCTACAGCAGTATGCTCTTTGTGTGTCAGTGAAAGCTGCAGCTCCTGAGACCTTTCTGCTCAGAAGAAAAGTCACAATCAAGGGGAAGATGTTCAGCTTGTTTTACTGCTAAGCACAAGGCCCCATCCATTTGTCTCTTGAAGGACATGAGGGATCGAGCTTCAGCAGGTAGGCTATGTGGCAAAGAAATGTCTCCTTTTCAGTCTTAAATGCACTTCCACTCAGTTTTCCCTATTGTATGCCTGTGTGTTCTGGTAGTTTTGAAGATACCCATGGGTTGACTCTATTCATGCTTGTTTTGAATGAGCACACACACGTAAGGTTAAAAAAGCAGTAAAGATAATAACTTTTCACGTCAGCAGTGATAATGATACAGTATGGATAAGAAAGAAAAATATATAAAATGTGACTCAGCAATTAACGTATGAAAAAGTCTTTATTGTTGTTTAAATTCACTTTATGTCATGTTAAAAGGAAGAGAACTTTGGAAATCCCCTTAAAATAGTGTGCAAACCCACCTACAAGACACAAATGGGATTAAGTGATCTTAGCAGCTTTATCATAAAAATCCATCCTTATATCCCCAATTACCGAGTAAACTGATTCTTTGTGAACTGTACAAAATGTTTTAAAATGAATAACATTGGACATTTAACTGGATGGCTTTGCATTCTAATCCCATGTGGGAAATCACTGTTATACCAGAGAGCATGGTACTTTATTCCAGTACAATACCCAGCTGTATGCATAGGTTGTTACCTGGAACAAAAATTGCACCCAAATTATTATTATTATTTCTGTTGTTGATAAATGACAAATCTATAGTATATCATGCTTATTAATAATCTGTTTTAAAAATAATTAAAAAAATAAAAATGCAATGCAGTAATCTTAGCAGCACTGCACAAAGCAATGTCATATTTGTCAGAAATAATTCAAGTCCATTTGACATGAGGGTTGCTTTTATTCACGTAGGTAGTATTTTGTTAAAAATCCTCTAGCAAAGACTGCACTGACTAGATACTGTATCTCCTGTATTGGGTTAAGAGTCTCTGTTACTTTAGAGGTGCAATTTATAAACACTCCTCCATGTAGAATGACTCTGCAGGCCTTCAGACACTTTAGTTTCCAGTAGTGAACTACTATCATGAGTAAGAATCAAAAATGTTCAATTGATCTGTGGTCTGGAAATTGAGATGGACTTTCAAGAACATTTATTTTGTATGCTGTTATCCATGCCTTTGTCAATTTATATGCTTTGGCTCATAGTAATGTTGGAATGTCCATTTTCGGCCAAGCCTGAACTTCTTGGCAGAATGGACCAAGTGTCTGGCCAAAATGTCCTGGTACGTGTTGGAGTTAATGATTTCCCCTTTCTTGACTAGTGGCTTCAGGACAAAACATCCTCAAATATTATAAAAGACCCCCCACAAATTTACACAGCTGGCTTGAGTTTTTCTTCAACGTAAGCTTTATCTTTTTCACGCCAACCCTAATGCTGATGAGCATGTCCAAAAAGCTCAATTTTCATTCCATCTAACAAAAAGACATTGTTTCAACTGTCTGGATAGCTTGAGTCGCTTTTTTGTTGTGATTCACCCTCAGAAGAGGCTTCTTCTTTGCATCCCAGCTATGAATGTCACATTTGTGCAAGCATCTTCCTGTTGTTGTTTTCCACACTTTGCATGCTGAAGATGGTAGAGTGTATTGGTGACCTCCAACTGTTACTTTTACAGTTATCAAGCAAACCACTTGTTACACAGCTCATGGTGGTATGATATACAGTACTTGTGTCCTTTTCATGGCAGGGTGGCCTTAATTAATGTTAAAATGGACATTACAGTAAGGTGGTGGATTTACTGCAGTCTTCAAAGTAATTAAGACCTTAACCATGATGATGTGTGCAACTACTAATGTTTTCTCATGTAATACCTCTTAGGGCCACAGGAAACGTTCAGAGCCCTCTATATAGTTTTTGTTGTAAGTTATTTAAAATAATATTTAGATGTGTAAACATGTTAACGATCCTTTTGTTTTAAGGAATTCAAAAGTTTATGGCAAATAAAGCTCCATGCTTTGTCTTTTTGATAACAGTATTCAGTTTTTTTGAAGTGACACACATTATCCAATCTGTAACTCATTCTGCTATGTGATACTTTTTGTTCCTACTTGATTTTGGATATGCAAAAATTTGGAAGGCGCTGTATTAATAAAAGAATGTATACTGTAAATGTCTTCGAAATACAGCAAAGAACAGTACTGATAAAACACACATACCATATAAAGGAAAAAATTAAAAACACAAGAACTTCATGTTGTTGGAGATTGAACAGAGGTAGAGCTTGATGATAGAGGTTCCTAGGCAGGAGGCTGAGGATTTATGAAAGGCAAAATATCACAAAATTGGCTAAAGAAGGCTGCAACCTATACAGTACAACATCTGTGTAAGTGATAGTGAGCAGGTCTTGAAGGTTTCATTATACCAAAGGTTCATTGAGCACACACAAAAAATAGGTATTTATTTCTTAAACATTCAATGTTCAGAAAGAAAGAAGCTGGCCTAATAATAAACATGGTAATAGCCATTCAAACATATTTTTAGGATTAGAACACCTCTAAGTAAGTCTTGTAAAACTGGTTTTCACAGCACCATAATTAAAACAAGACATTTTTATCATAATATCAAAGAAAAATGACACAATGTTTCTCATACACTAGATGTAAAACTGTAAGGTGAGCAAATGAAGCATGACTTCATTGTAAATCTGAGCTGCATGAAATCCTGTTCATACAAAAGAATAAGCATTAAGCACAGCACATTAATAGACACCAGGAAGCAGACAGTGTAACAATAATATTATTGTTTAAGATTTATAACTGCTTATTTTCCAGTAGCCAAAGTAATTAGGTTGGTGGTTATATCCCCTTTTTACTTTTAGTTATTGGTCTTTAAGATCTAAAGTGACAGGCATGTGTGTACGAATTTTCCCATGCTTGATTCAGTGTGAGAAAAGAGAGTGGTTTTCTTCGTGTGTGGGGAGCTGAAGAGAGGGAGAAGATAACATATATACACATAATACCACCACAATTACTTCATCAAGTGTCAGCTGTTTGGGATACCAGTAGTTTCACTGGCTTTGGATGTGCTGGTAGCTCTTTAGTTTAGAAGTTGCAAATTCCATTTATAGCATTTTTAGAATGTGGAACTCATCATATTAGAAAAGTCATAATAGTGAGTCCATAACCTGGTACTAACTGCTGACAATGATTAATTACATGTTTATTATTCCTGTCTCTAACTATTATATTAATCTATACTTGAATGCCAGTGGCTTGGAATGTGTATATATAGTGTCATTTGCAACCACTGAACTAAAGGTGTTATTGATATGCAATCACTTTAAAGTTTCAAAGAAAATGGAATCTCTTCACAAACTCAGCCCTTTACACAAGAACGATAAAGAGCCTTTATTGACTGTGGGTGCTGTGATTCAGTTCCTGTTCCTGTTATGCTTTGTAATACAGCAGGAAATTCAGTCAAAATGGAGATCATTGTCTAAACCACATTCCCCAGAATGCTGCCATCCACAGTATATCCGTATCCATCGTAGCAACATTATACAAAGCATAGAGAGGATTGTTGAGCATTTGCTGTTAGGGGACAGAGTCCAAATCCACCGTACTGCATTGCAACAGTGGGAGAAGCAGCCAGGTGAATGTTTGGTGGACAGTTCCTGTGTGGTTCCGTGAGTTTTGAGATGTGAATTTTGGAACAGTTTAAGAGAGACCTAGTTTTGAGAAGACTGAATTGAGAAGAGTCTCTGTAAGAGATCCTGTAATTTTGAAGGCCATAAGAAGCTTGCTGCATGGTGTGTACAGAGAGGGAGTGAAGAAAGTCTAGGTAGCAGTTCATAGAAGAACTTAGGCATTTGTTTTGTTTTTTTGATTACTTCCCTCCACTGTAAAAAATGAGTCCTGGCCACGTAAGAGAGGGAGAAGAGGGAGAAGTGTTAAGGCGGGATTCTGATTTAGAGGCGTTCAGTCATAATCCCACAGATGGTAGCTTCACACCATTGGAATGAACATGATGAATAAAGGACTAACTGTTATCATTGTGATGATGCAAATTGCTTTAAGGTTGCTCTTTGCATTGATTTTGATATGTTATCCACCCATGGTTCTGGATCAAGTCTAAACAAGGCTTGATTTGGGTTTCAAAAGTTTGGTCTTGTCTTTAGTTAGTTCTCTGCTCATTAAAATGGCAGCATTTTATATTGCATCTGAAGCACTGGTCGCTCAACCTGCCTGCGCACTTACAGAATGGTGATTAGTGAATGAAATGTGGGAGGAAATCAACTTTGGCTTCAAGGGACAGAATAAACAGGATCAATAATAATAAATCAGCTCCTCCTCCCTGTGTAGAATAACATGCCTCCCTTTCCCCCAACTCTCCAAAATAAATCAGAGAACATTTCTTCTTTTCTATCTGCTCTTCTTCTGTTCTCATTGAAGCAGATCTTCACAGCCTCCCACTGTCCTACAGCCAACATAGTATTATCATCACCTGAGTGTGAGAATGTTACAGTGAGAAAGAAGGAGAGGCTGATGCAGGCAGAGAGAGCAGAGAAGAACGAGACAGATGAAAGTCTAGCTCATGGATCACAGAGCTGTTAGGCCTTTGAGTCCTGCATGTAAATGCTCATGCTCAATTCTCTTCCCCTATTATTTTGTGGTACTGTTATTGAACACTATCTGTTGTCCTCTGGAGTTTTGTTTTTGTTGTTGTATCATCATAATGTTAAGTTTATTGTGAACAGAGAAGGACACAGTCACTCCAAGAATATACTGTATTTTGGAACAGGGCGGATAAATGGCAGAAAATGCCCTTCCTGGCTAACTGGAATATTTTACCAACAGCCTTTGATGCCAGAAGAGCCCTTTCTAGTTCTCCCAAGACCATAATCAGTTAAGAGCACTGGAGCTCTACCAATACCATTCAAAAACTGATTCAGCTTTAATTAAAAGCCCTGCCATCCTGGCTAACGTTGACTGCATACGGTGGTTAACCTGTGGAGAACTAGATTCCATTCCAGCGACAAGACCTGTGTGCTGTTTGCTTAATAATATAGAAACTAGGATGAGATTTATTATTAGGTTCCAAAATTACTAGTGAGAGTTACCAAGACTGCTGTTGCAATTAATTCTGCCTCTATTGCTTTGATAACACCACTCTGCTTACCACCATGATTTCAATGAAACTTTTACAGATGATAGTCTGCTATATATACTACACCAGTGTTCACTGTGCGATAAACTCTATGACCCGATACACAGTAACAATAATTCATTGTGTTAGAAATGATATAGCATGGTACTATACTGTACTGTATGTTATGAGAGCCTGCTCATTTAAATTATTTTGTTGATTTATAGATTTTGGAACACCCTACCCCCAACTCCCCTCTTTCTGTGCTTAATTTAAACCAATCTGAGATAACATTCTCTATCTTTGGGGCAACCCAGGGGCTTTGAACCCCAAGATGTGGAATTTATAAAGATCCCAAATCAGTAATGAAAACTTAATCAAAGGCAGTATTGCCTTGAAGATATATCTACCTTCTAGGCACTGCTACTGTAGAGACTAAATTGATTTAGAATAAGCACTATGTGTGGCTACACTAGTCATACTGCATCACAGTGCAGTACTAGGCCTTTTTTATTAAAAAAAAGCCTTAAATCTAATTTTACAAAAACTCCCTTTTTCAGACACCAGTGTATTTCGTTTCGCTCCAGTAACATTTCCATTTCCAGTTCATCAGACCTCCACTTCACCAAGAAACGAGTACAGGAGCAGGGGGTGGAGAGGGAATGGGGCTGCTGTGTTTGAACAACCCCAACAGAAGGGGGAAGCTCAGGGAGAAACACACCTTGACCCGGAACTCCTGCAGGAAAAGGCTCTCTCTTTGCTGCCAGGAAACGCTCTGGACTTTAACAGATAATAAATGACCCTCCCGGAAGGACAGCAAGAAGTCTTGGAATTTCTGAGCTGTTGAAACATTTATACCATATTGTTTCTGAGAGAAAAACCAGCGCGGAAAGTAAAAGGGCAACTCTGTGAGGAGCGAAGGAGAAAGGCCAATGCGCAGGCTTGGAGAACAATGGGGCGCCTATCTCAGAGATTAAAAATAAATAAACAGAGAATAAGAAGCTCCAGATTCTCAAGCAGGTTCCCCAGACCTGGCCTCTTTCTCTGGAACTGATCTGAACACTTTCTCAGTCCCCGTATGGGGTTTGTCGTTGGACTTGGTGTTCGAGGCTATGTGGTGACATTCGATGTCTATAGCAGCATGTGAGCTGATTGCAGTGGCCTAGATAAAACTGTATTCCTGATGACAGAAATTACAGCTAGAAGCAGAAACCTGGCCATGGGATGCACATTCCCAGCCTTCCACGGGCCTTAGGTTAGCATGAATGGAAAGATAAAACACAGCTGTGGGGTTTTACCAGCAAACTAAAGCTGTGTATTTCCTATACAGTATATATGTATATCAATGGAATGATTACAGGAAGTCTCTCTGAAGTTCCTTTCCTTGTACTTTTGCAATATGAGGGTCTTTTTTATTATTTATTTAAATAGACTGGGATGGCACACACACCTGTCGGAGCACACAGGCCCCTTTGGTGAGCACTGACTCACCAGCACCTAATCTTTCTTGTTGAGAAATATGTTGAAAATTGTGAAAATACATTTTTCTTGAAGCTTTGGCCAATACATTTACCAGCATTTAAAGGAACATGGAGGCTGAGTCCCAACACCCTGACTAAACCAATCCATCCATTACCAGAAATCCTCCACCATGCCGCTGTGCAGTCCACCTCTCCTGGAGTCCTGTTTAATCTCCTTCATTTTGCATTACCTGTGTTTAGCTGGCTCAGTAAGCATTTTTCACTTACTTTGTCCGCTGGACTGTTGTGTAGCTGACCTGCTGGCACAGAATGTGCTGCTGTCCCTGAGGAGTGGAGGAGGAAGTGGAGACACTGCTATCTGAAAGCGCAAGTGCTTTGGGATCCCCGAGTGCTGCATGAAATGAAAATTATTATTAAAAGTTTAAACTGTAAATAGGGACTTAATTCATCATGCTGTGATGTATGTACATTACAGCTTCATTTAGCCATTATTAAGACAGCATTCTTATTTTGTAGAAATGTTCTACTTATTGTCTTTTTTCATGTGTTTTTTTTAGATGACGTTTTCAGCCTGCTTGCTGATATCAGCTCCTCTGACCTGCTAGTAGGACCCAGCTGCTGAGGTCTTCGACCTGTGAGTTTCTTAGCTATCATTATCCCAGATGTGTCCTGACCACTTCACTCTACTTGCAAGTGACTCCATCATGTGTCTATAGGCTTGCAAGCCACAACAGCACACTGCCTTTATGAACATTTATCATGGTTAACCTCAATTTATGTGACTTTCCTAAGATGCCATGCTTACACCATGACCTAACATGCTTTGCTATGGGTTTCTGTAAATTATGTCATAGTTTATCATGGCTGTCTATGCTATGCCATGATTTTACACTCCTTTGCTTCCCTTTATGAAGGTTATTGCGATCAATTCAGTTATTACATGTACATTTTTATAAGGAAATGCCAAGATACAGTATTCCAGCATTCTAGACTTTACTCTGAAAGCATTTTGTCATGCTCGGGCGTATAACTCGTTCTTGAAAGAGGAGTAAACTTCACAGGTGTCAAATACAGGTATGTATGAACTGCCATAAGCACACTTCATGTAGAGTACATATGCCACTCTGCAGCTTCACTTACTGGGTTTGTATTAGTTAGAGCAAAACAAGGAACATCCACAGAAAAAAGTGATACATTTTATGGAAATGGACCTCTGTGACAAGATAGATAGATACTTTATTGATCCCGTGAGGGAAATTGCAGTGCAACAGCAGCTTAACACACACAACACAGCCACAGTGTAACGAATTATATAATAATAGTACAATACATACAATACAATACAAGAGTTACTCACAGTCCGGACACACAAGAGGAAACTAGAACAGAACAGTACACAGAAAATCGTATCACACGTATGAATATAAATATAGATGTAACCATAGATATAAATATAAATATAAATGTATTGCACAGGTCCCTGGCATATATTGCACAAAAGTGGTTGTAAACGGGAAAAAGAAAAAGAAAAAGAAAGAGAACAGATGTAGCAGTAGATGTGTATATGCGTTTAGTCCAGAAACAGGTCACTGTCGCTGTTGCCTCTGCCAAGACGCAAGGTGGATGCGTTGTACAGTCTTATGGCAGACGGCAAGAATGACCTCCTGTAGCGCTCCCTGTCACACCGTGGATGAATCAGTCTATTGCTGAACGTGCTCTTCATTCCTGCAAGCCTGTCATAGAGGGGATGGGAGAAGTTGTCCATGATGGCCTCTAGTTTGGACATCATTCTCCTCTCAGCCACTACCTCCAAGGGGTCCAGGTCAGACCCAATGACAGAGCTTGCTCTCCTGATGAGCTTGTTCAGCCTTTTGGAATCTACTGCTCTAATCCCAGAGCCCCAGCACACCACTGCGTAGAAAATGGCACTCGCTACCACCGACTGATAAAACATGTGTAGCATCTTACTACACACATGCCAAATGCCACTAATAAGAACAACATGGGTGTCTTCTGAGACAAGTGCGCGAGTTGGCTAAAAATTGATTTTTGAGTGTAAATTATAACACTTACTAAAGTAAAGTGCCATATGGTGGTGATAAAATGTGTCTCCCTATGCCAAACCTGATGCAAACAAAATAGAAACTAAACTGATACAATAGAAAGTTATTATGAAGAACTGGTCTTGTTTTCTGTCGTAGCTGTACTGGAGTCCTGGTTCATGTTTTTAATTGGATTGGAGTGTGTCTTTATCTAATTAATGAAGTTAGATTACCCCAGTTCTTTTTCTCCCTTGAGATTTATGACCCTCCCACACAACTCCCACCCCCGGTGCCGTGGTAACTGATAGGGTATTACCTGGTATTTTCTATCGGTATTTTAATATGCATAACCTAATTCGCATATTTCTGCAGGAAATCTCTGCACATCATTTTCAATAAAATAATACCCACAAGGACCCTTCAGAGATGTAAACACTCCTCACAGCAAACTAGCGCTTTAGAGCCTTCCTTGCAAACAACAGGGTTAGGATAGGGGCCTTCTCCAGCAGCAGGCTTTTCACACAATTTTAAGTTAAAGAACACAGGTTAGGTTGTAGTGAGAGAGGCCATAACAGGGGTGAGGTGTCCTGTTGGGAATTTTAAGGGGCTGATCAGGAGGTGCTTAGAAAAAAAGGAGGAACTTCTTTTTCTGTTGTGTGCATTCAGCACTCTCACATAGTGGAATGTGATCAGACCATCTAACACTGGGTCTGTGTTATTAGATTCTATTTGTTTTGTGATTAGTGGTAACATTGGTACCATCAGTGCAAATAACCAAGCTAACAAGGCAGTAATAAACTGTGCAATCTTGAAATGTACCAGAGGACACACATAGCACAATACATTTTAATTTAGCTTTATGGGTAAATTCAGGGGCATTGTGGAGAATGTTTTCTTGAAGAGATCACCTGCCCAGGAAAGTCTGACAGGCCCAGTAGTGCAGCACAATCTCCTCTCCGTCATTACTGTCCACTCTCTGTGCTGTTCTGCTCTGTTTGCCAGTCCTCCATCAAAGTAACAATCATGTTGTTTTTTCATCTAATTACACAGACTTTGGAACTAGGTGAGTTAATGCAAAAGTATTAAATATGCAATGCAATTATATTTATCAGCTCATCTCATCGTTCTTGGAATTTGACCAAGTTCTTGAAAAGTGATGTTATTAAATGAAGGCTCAGATGTATTTCTGCACTTTGTTAAAAACAAATCTTTTCTGCTTCTACTTCCTTGATTTTAGTCTTTAATGTTGATAAAAGAGTTCCCTTTTTGTGCAGGGCTGATGTCTCTCTCCATTACACTGAGAGCACAAAAAATAAACAGGGACAGCAGCAGGCTCTGCCAGAAATTGTTGCTGTAAAGCATTTAAGTGGTGCATTGTGGAAACCATTAGAATTGCATTACACTGCCCACGTGAATTGCATTGATAAAATAAGTGGTAATGAAATGTGAGCTGCTGTTTTTAATTGTAAATTGGTCTAATGAAGTGGCTTTAGGTACTCTTAAATGGATCCTTAATCTGCCACCCAGCTAATTCTGTGTCTGTCTTGGAATGTAAATGTTCAGGCATTGTTTATTGTTCCAGTATGCTGTGTGTATGTGTGTGTGTGTGTCTGTCTCTGCTTTAAATGTTTTTGTACTTAAAATGAGTTAATGCTGTAAACTGAGTATGCTGTATGACTCTTAGTACAGACTTGTGACGGACTTTATGGATTCATCTGCCTGGAGTGAGTTTTTGTGTGTTGGTCATGTATTAGTGTCAATGAGGGGGCAACACCTGAAAAAATGTCCGCATAGAAATTCTAACCCCTGCAAAATGGACATGGTGGAGACCTGCCCACAATGGAAATGACTTTTTTCGAAAACCAAACGGTGTCTTCTTTTCAATATAAAAGTCACCAAAATATTTCATTCGGGTCCATTTTCCACCCCTGGAGATGAGTCTAGTTTGGAATATAAAACAAAAATGGAATGCGACAAAATGGAAAGTCCCCTCAAAGATAGGAATGCTAATTTGAGGGTGTGCATTGCAAGTTTTGTCGGCATGTTTTTTGCACCTGAATCCTTACAGTATATGTTATAGCCTGTGTCTCAGGGACTCCTAAGTGAGTGGGTTGTGGGCATAATTTTCCCTCATGCTACTAATATCTAAGCATTGAATATGAGCCTCGCAGCGTGCTTGTGTGTTTCTCATTATAAGACTGTAAATAGCTGAGATGGCTGGAGGCTGTCAGAGTGATGGCCCAGTTGAAGCAGGCCTGGCTCGCCTGCTCCTGTGCTACACGTCAGTGTGAATTAGCACAGCTGCTCACCTGGCATGCAGATAATAAATGATTATCAGACAGCGTATTTCAAGACCTTTTCATGGAAATGGTCTTTTCATGGCCATGCCTCAGTGCAGCTTCCAGTTACGGAAATAAGAGTGCCGCCGAATAGCCTTGTCTAACCTCCCAAAGCAGACTTTGTTTTGCTCCATTTTGGGGCTCAGTTCATTCAGGCTATCAGTTGAGTCAACACATCCTCTTTCCAACGATGCTAAACTGAATATTCTGATGGGGAATCAAATCAAAACTGACAAAAAAGTGAAAATAATCAAATTCCTCTTTTCCTAAACAAGTGGACTTGACTAAATGAAAACTCCCATAGAGTCCGAAATCACTGGCCAATAAGCTGTATCCATCCATAAGAAAAAGCTGAAACCAGAGCTGCATAATTACAAGACAGTACATTTATTTCATGTACAAATATAGAAATCTCCATCAGAACTAAAATGTGTGATGTTCTAACTTGTACCAGGATTCAAGGGAATAGTTAATACAGATTAGAAAATTCAGATCTTGTTTAATTAGTATGTTAGATCTCTGTGAATGAGCAACAGGAATTACTGATACCAGCAGGATTTAGGATTTGAAATAATTAGGTGTTCCAGATTACTTCTAAGGAGGTTTCACATAAAAGATTTAACTCTTAAACTAAAAATGACAGGATCCAATGCAATGTATGCACGTACATTTATTACAAGCTTATACGTCTGCTTAAAGTGGGATGAATTAATGAGTGGGACACCATAAGGATGTGCATTAGACCCACTGCTCTAACTCATCTAGATTCTCATCTTAACTTTACAGTCGGTAAACCTGTGAAATTATCGAATGATACATGAACAAGGGTGAGGGGGTCTCTGATGACACTGCAGAGACAATATAAATTTTAGACTTAGATTTAGAGTTTATCCAGGACCTGACAGTGTATAGTTTTGGTTACTTACTTACAAAATAAACATTGCTGTTCAAGAAACCAAGATACAGTATTTTGTGTTCTGAAAGGCATTCCATATACAGAGAAGAACTGAATTTCTTTACAGTAGACCATTTACAGTTTCATTCATTTTAGAAAGACTAACAATTTTACCTTTAACTTTCTCTGCTGAAGCTTGAAGACTGATTCCTGCTAGAGACTGTAAAACCTGGGAACGTGCCAGCTCCTAGCCAGTCCCTCCCTTGTTATTCCTAGAGTATGGGGACAGGGGAGTGCCTCACTTGCCATTTTCAGTCAAGGACATATAACATTAGCACTCCTTGTCTTCCTCTACAGTATAATCAGCCAAGAATAACTGATTAGATTTTGTTAATAAAAGCTGTTGAGGAGAGAAATTACTTTGTTGTTTCAGGTTGTGTGAAAAGGTGGCTTTCTCTGGTTGTAAATCAACAGTTTTATTGATCATATGTCACTGCTAGAATGGGATAGACTAGACTCCCTCCTATGATATTTATATAACTCACATGACTCAGTGATTGTGAGAACTAGTGTTACATTTATTTGTCCATCTATCCACTTTCTAACTGCATTATCCAATTCAGGGTCATGGAGAAGCCGAAGATTTTCCTGACAAGCAACAGGCACAAGGCAGGATACACCCTGGGCCGGGTGCCAGTCCATTCCAGGTCACATTAATTATTAGTAGCAATTGTAGTATTAGTAGTAGGGGTAGCAGTAAATACACAATCTTATTTAGTGCACCTATGGCAATATATTTACCTCTCCATAGCTACAGTTTTAACCAGCATGAAAGCCAGGGTGCACAGCAGTTTCCAGCAGTCTCCAAACCTGTAGGTACATGACACCAGTGTGTCAAACCCAGCATAGTAGGATTATGGTCATAATTCTCTATCCAAGAACCTTACGGCCTGCTGCACTTCAGCAATAGATACAAATCAAATGCTGCACAAGTAAGAGCATAAGACAAGTAATGAAGAAAAGGAGAAAAAGATCCAAATTAATGGGGTTAGGGCAGTATAAGATTAAGAATAAGATTAAGAATAAGATTAAGATTAAGATTAAGATTAAGATTAAGATTAAGATTAAGATTAAGAATAAGAATAAGAATAAGAATTCCTTATACTTATATAGCGCTTTTCTGGACACTCCACTCAAAGCGCTTTATAGATAATGGGGACTTTCCTCCATCACCACCAATGTGTAGATGTGTGGTGGAGGGGATCCTCATTACCTGTAAAGTGCTTTGAGTGGAATGTCCAGAAAAGCGCTGTATAAGTGGAAGTAGTTATAATTATTACTTACTCATATCCAGAGGGGTTAACTAATTTTAACCATAGGAAGGTCTAACTGAAATTCCAATAATATTGTTGTTTTTCATAATGTGCTACTGTATGTTGTATTCAAGTCATATTGTACTGTATATACAGTAACAGTTATAGCAGTTATAGCAGTCTTTAATGCATGATTTGTTCTATGACAGTGCATTATTTTTCAAGTATATAGTCTTGAATATAAGTCACCATTGATAAAGGTATCAGGTAACTAGCAGCATTAATAATTATTATTATTGTGCTTCTGTTTGTTTCACTTGAAAGGTTAAAGCCATCTTATTCCATAATTACAGCCTTTCTCATTGAATTAAGTGATACAGGGTTCTAATTAGTATTGTTCATTAGCGTCTTTCTCTGTTAGCATGCACTGCAGTAAAAGGCATATTTTATCTGCATTTTAAAATGTATAACTTGATTTGCATAGTTCTGCTGGGAATACTATAAACTTAACTTTTCATTAAAAAACAATATCCATCAGGGCCCTGTACACTCATAAAAAATATTTTGCCAATCTGGCTTTTCTTCAGCACTGTTTGCAGCACCATTTCTCCTGCAGTACATCCCAATTGCACAGTTCTGCAATTGCAGTGAGGAACCATGCTTTCTGCATTATAGTGTCATTACTAAACATAAGGAGATAAGGTAACAACTGAGAGGCAGCCAGTCACTTAAAATATATTTCTGGATGTGAGAATATTATTTTTTTACACAAGGATATAGTTCAATCCTTAATTTTATGTGATTATTTGCCAGAAGAATAATACAGTTTTCTGGCTATGACAAGTATTTGGTAGAAGTCTCTACAATGCTCTTTTCTGGTTGCCCAAAATACCTGTGATGTTTTGCTGTTCTTAAAATAACAAGCCTCACACATTGCTCATCAATTTTCTCACATCTCCAAGCAGCTTGTCTGATGCATCAGCTTCGACACCTGTCCATCATCATTCTCCATGAACCAGAGTTATCCTTGGCATAAGACGAATACAGTTTCTATGATAAACTCTTTTCCATTGTGATACCATCCCAGTGCAATGATAACTTGTCTTAATCTCCATTTGACATCTATTTCTTTCTTGCCTAAACTTGGATTTGCAGAGATCAGATGTAATTTTAGTTCAATTGTACCAATACTCACCATCACTTTATTTTTTGCACTACATAAGGCCTATTCATCTTTAGTTCCTTCTTTAGTTATGATATCAAATGCTTGTTGTACCGTGGAGGACATCAGCATAATAATACAGAGTGAGAGCACTGTTCAAGTTATTAAGAGTATACCGAGGTGCAGAGTGCTTGGATAACACTGGTCGCCAGCTACTGGTTGGCAAGCTTTATGTCAGCCTAGAGACAAACTAATCTATAAAATATGACACTGACCTGCTAAGGACCCAGTCATTTTTTTCTCAACAACAAATTTGAAGCCCTTTTAGGTTTCCAAGATGACATTAAAGAAGATTCATGTCCCATGAGTTTTCTTTTTTTACTTAATCAGTTAAGCAGCATCTTTAACATCTTCAACATAGGCATAGTTGACGCTGAAGTCGGTGAAGCTTTCAGAAGTGCATTTCATAAAGTTAAATACCATGGCATCAAAAGGCATGTGGATAAAAAACGAAAGTTTGAAATTGATATTTTTATAACAGATGTGTGACCCTTCAGTCACACAAGGTTTTCAGAAATTACAGCCAAAACATCAACAGCTTGCTCAAAATCATACAGAAATTGAGGCTATTTGCATAACAGCAAACATGTATATTACCAACAGGTGATCTTTTATAATATGTAACTGTAAACCACAGTCACATATTTTCTGGCCTTTCACAACATTATGCATCAAGATGACTTTGATCAAGATGGAGGTTTGACAGTATACTTGCCAGGAGTGATTCACCATCTGTTTTCATTGATCGGTTGAAGCCAACAAAGGATTCCTGTACTACAAACTCTATGTCACCACATCTGAGTAGAACAGCAGTATGCAGTACAGTCATAATATTTAAAGTTTCTTAGGAAAGTGAATTTTACACTTTGAGCTTTTACAAATGCTTAGAACCCATTCATGCTTGCTTATATCCTTTGGCTTGTCAATGATCACAGCAAACATGCCTGCATTCTATACACGCTATTGTACTCCACTTGTTATTAGGTTGTGCAGTATTGGTATTGGCTCTTTCTGATGTTTGCCCTGAGCATAATTGATTGATTTCTTCCTCTTCTTAAAGCAGCAGTCAATTATGGGGTTGTTGGTTGCTCATGGTTCCATTAACTCTCAAACGTATCACCGATCAGAAGACTCTGTAGCCTCAACTTGGTCATGCCAACTCATCCACAGAAAATTATATTTGAACTTTAATTAAGCTTTAATTAAACCGAATGCATATTTAAAATACAGCAAATGTTAACTACTGTCTGCTGCCTTTTTTTCATTTTAAAATGCTCTCATTTTCCACTGTACACACAACTCCACTGAACTGTGAGTTCAGAAAATAATGAGAAATAAAGAAAAGAAAATAAGAAAATATTGTTCTGTCTCAGGCTGGACCAGATTCAAACCCAGAACAGGTTACATACCACTCTTTTCTGCCTTTCTCTTTTCACCAGGTGTGTGGCTGGTAGGGTCCATTTTCACTGAATCTCAAAGCTTTTGCAAGGTGTGAAATGGATCCTTTTCCGAAAGCTTTAGTGATGGTTTCATGTTTATCGTGCTTTGCATATTCTTGAGACTGGAGCTTCATTCTGTTCCATAACTTCCACAGCAGGAATATGAACACCTTTTTCACTTTGAATACTTGTACTGGTAGTTTTATTACATTTAGTAAAGCACCAGTCCAATGTGTGACTGTGTTTTGCAATTGCTAGATAATCATTAATTTACTATTCTTTTATTACATTCGCATTCTTCTCCACATGTGGTACTCTACTCCTATGATCAGAACTTGATTACAGTATGTAACAAATAAGAGAATACTTAAATTGTTATTTTTCTACAGATTCCTCCTGTGGTACATACGTGGCAGAATGACAACAATCATTGTAAAATCTTTACTGCATTTGTTTTTCAAAAGGAAGATACGGGGGCAACTGCCTCCTATTGCACCCCCATAATCCTGCCTAAGGTAATGATTTTGGAGGGAATGATTTTGGATTTTCAGCTTTTACAAGTGCTTTGTGTGACTCAGAACACTAACATGCTCAGGTGCCTATTTTCTCACATTGGGCCTCTGTGCTTCAACATAGAACCTAGGTCGGCAGCGGATTTGTATCATTTCAAAGAAGGATGGCTTATCTCTGCAATCGATTTTCACAGGGGTTCTCAGTGCTTACAGGCAAAGTCGATGGAAAACACTCAATAGCTGAGAAGGAGTGAACTCGAGTGGAAGAGCAGAGTGGCTCACACATTGAGAAGTACACAGTGCTCTATACCCCCCCTCCTCCCCAACACCTAGAAAAGCCAACAGCCTATACACGGTGATATCAGCAAAAACTTGTGCCTTCAAGCCCTAGTCCTGAAGAACTCCAAACCTTTCGGCTTCGCAGCAGGTCAGTGTCTAAAGAGATTTAACTAAATAAATTAGCAATAAGTTCAATTAAGGAATGTGAGAGCTCAGCTGGAAAGTAAAACACAGACCCTGCAGCTCTCCAGTGCTTTGTGGAGAGACCTTGGATTTATGTGATATAGCCACGATATAGTATTGCTGGCCAGACTAGGAAAGAGGGCTATTATAGAATTTAAAAAAATATATATATATCCTTTGGTCTCTTCCACCCACGAGCTTGAAACCCCAGACGAAAAATTTTAGCGTTACAGATCTGAGAGCTGGGAGAATGTAATAAATTATAGAATAGGCCAAAAAAAATTCAGCAAGGACCAGACAGATATGTACTGCACTATGGATCTGACAGACAACAAATTCAACTCTCTGTAAAACTCAGGATGGATAATGCCAGAGCCAAGAAATTCAATTCAGAACACGCAGCTCCAGAAAAGGCTTAGAGATCCCAGAGACAGATAATTCGATACAGCCTCTGAGACCCAGAGCTGGGAGCCAGCAAAATTCAATGAAGCTTAGAGAATTTACAACTAGTTATCACAGTCAAACAGTAAAAATGAGGAGACAGGAACCAACTGTTGCCAGTCAATAAATGTCAGCCCAGTTGATTCCTGGTCCAAAAAGCCTCATCACAGAGGACTTTAGTGATGAGAGTCTCCAAGCTTTTAATTCACATTGCAGATCCTTACTGCAAGAGAAGGTTGAGGAGAAAATAGTGGTCTGTATCTCTTGGAAGTGTTGGAATTCTGCACTTAGACAGCCAGCAGTCCCACCACTGAAGGCAGAAACAGATACTGTACAAAACTGTTGTATGAGGGATAAAGCTTTGCTGGCACCAGTAGAGCTCTGATCAGCTGCGGCTATAGGAGGATAATACAGGGATGCTCTCTAAAGCCTGGGGCTTCAAACTATTATTAATACCATCTTTCCTTTTTTCCAATACAGCGAAAGCAAACACCATTATAATCCTTAAATCCAAAACAAAACCATTCAGATAAATGACAGATTAAGTACAATATGCATTCCAATGGGAATAAATGCTAATATAGCTGAAAAAAATACAAGGGGGGAACACTGAGAAGGACAATGGATAGACAGAGTAAGGGAGAGAAAGAAACAGAATGGGGGTACTCTTATTACATTCCCACAGATGCTCCCCTACCAAAATATTAAAGAATTATCCTAATGGTGGACGAGCCCTCCTCAGAGTCAATCAGAACTGCAATGCAGGTGTCCATGGAGAAATATAATTGCCAGATGTTTAAGATCCCATCTGTCAGTTTTGTTCAGTAACTGAATTTCAATTGCTGACGGCGCTGAGGAAAAAGCCTTGTTTTCTACTACTACATACTATAGAAACAGCTTTATGTTGAGTCACAAGCAGGGCCATTCCTAATTTGGACAGCTGTGTATTTATACCTCAGAAGTCTGTGGAGAAGCAGTGATACATACTGTATACACAATCTATGGTAGTCTTTGAATGTCCATTGTTTGATATTATCTGAGATGTAGCACCTGTACAGCTATATCTATAAATGCATCTTTTTAGTTTAGGCACCTCAGTAAGCCTGGTACACGGCTTGGAAAACATAACTCTAGGGCTCTACTGCTTTTAGGATTAACTCTTCATCATTGACTTCTTAATCTTAATTTATACTGTATATATCATGCCCTGTAGGTCTCAGAGCACTTTACACCTGCTGGGGTTTGAGAGAGAACCATAATATGAAATTAATCTGTCACTTGTTTTCACTCAATGAATTTCTGCTGCAATAATTATATTGTGATTTCTGATAAGTCCTGATTTCTGAAAAAACATTGGGATCTGCTTGCACTACACTATTTTTTTTTGGCCAGTTGTCTGTAATGATTATAAAATGGTTTAATCTTCTTGATGCATCTGCCAAGAGAAATCCCATCTCAGCTTTGGCTTGGCATTCAAAACCTATTTTGATTTCAAGGGATTTCAACAGTTATTCTGTATTTAATGTTGGTTTTAATTACCTATAAAGATAAATAATCATGGAAAAGTTCATGAGACATACAGTATCTACAATTGTTCCAAATTTATAAATTTTGGTGTTGTCTCACTATCCTAAACTGACAGGGTGGCGATCAACAGGGTTTTAGTCAAAAATTTCAAACCTCAAAAGTGATGCTCATTTTTCTCATACATTTTCTTATACAAGAGTATCATCATATAAAAGTGATATTAATTTTCCTTGGGAGTTGTAAAGAACATAGCAAATACAATGTGAATAGCCACTTATCTTTCATAATTGTCATACTGTCAGCATTACACTATTGAGTGTTACAAGTTGTGAACATTGTTCTGATCTTATCAATTAATGTTTTCCATCTTTATGCAGCAGCATATTTCTACAGTGATCTTCTACGGACATTTGGGCTATTTTGCTCTAAATTCACTGTTAATCCCAATAGATTTGTATTTCGCACAAGTAGTACAACTAGCCCTTTATCTTTATACTGTAAGTGCGTACAGAGGAAAAACTTGAGCTTTTTAAAATTGTTTTTACTAATGAGTGGTTGAAAGAGACAGTGAAACTTAGAACATGTGAGGGAGAAAAATAAGAGGGTGTCAGAGAAATTTAGAGAGAAAGGAGAAAGGGAACAAGATAACAGTGGAGGAAAGGTTTCGAGAGAGATGCTCACGTTTTGAGAGAGATCAAAAATACAGAAGAGGAAAGTTTTGAGAGAGAGGAATATGCCAGAAGACATATTTTGGGAAAGATGATGGGGTTAACAGAGAAAAAAAGGAGGAGGGCTAAAACGTAGAGAGGAAGAAAAATAATTAAATGAAAACAGGTTTCGAATAAGGAGGGGTAAGAGAAAGAGTCCTGAAAAAAGTGGACAAAGAGAAAGAGTAGAGAGAAATTATAGAGAGGGATAGAATTTAGAAAGAAGAAGAAACAGAAGCAGAAAAAATAGAAATCCTTGAGGAGGTAGGAGTTCTGAAAAAAGGTGTAGGTGGAAAGAGAGCAATAGAGAAAAGAAGAAAAACAACAATTAGACAAAAACCAGTCTCTTTTTGGTGTTATTTTTTAGACTGGTAATAGTGAGGAAGAAGTGCTGAGTATTGGGGTTCTCTCTTTCCTCCTGAGCACAACTCCCAAACTCTCCTGACAGTTGTACCCACACTGTTGGGGCTGGGCTTTCTGGCTAACTGCTGTATCTAGGGCAGAATGGAAAAACAAAACATATTTCTCTTTGGTATGGGAGCTGGAACTGCTTGTAGGATATTTTTTTGTGTGTATACATTTTACTTTATTTGCAACTTCTGGGTCAGGCATAGATCCTAAGAGTCCTCTCCCCTTGATAAACTGAATGACTCTTGCTGTCCCACCAGTGTCCTCCAACACTGGCAGCTGCTCCTATTCAAACACAGGCTTGATGGCAGGGGAGCTTTCACCAGCTCCTTTCGCTGGCCGAGCAAGACAGAGGCTGGCTGCCAGGGAGTGTCAGGGGTGTCAGAACTGTGGGCATTTCTAAAAGGCCGTGTAATTCCTTTCTATACTGTACCTACCACTTGGAGGAGAGTCACAGCTGATGTGTTTCAGACATTAAGCACCAGGCTTTTCCTTTTGTCACCTACTGTGTGCTGCCAATGTTGGGAGATACAATAAAACAAACACATAAAGCCCGTGTTCATGATGACATACTGTACTTAGATCAGAATTCTCATTAACTTTTCTTTTTAATTATTTGAATTTGGATTCACCAAATATGGATCTCCTAAGCTCACTGCTAAAACCAATGTACAGTAGCACTCGGGGTGTAGGATCCAACTCGCTCTCTTAATAGAAAACCTTAGTATTGCTTTGGTGTTCATGTTATTATAATGATAGGCCTGATAATGATGGCCGGTATAAATAATGTTGAAACAACTCTCACCATGAAGATAGTTATCCTAAATTATGCTCAATGTGCTGGTTGTATTATCAACAAATATGACCATAATGCTACCCTACCCCTTACTGTAACCCTAAAATTGAGTCAGTATATACATACCATAGCAGCAATGCATATTTGGATGCTCCTAGAGCAAATGAGTGGAGAGCCTGCCTTTACAGTCAATGTCTGGGAAAGATCAAACAGCTCTCTCATGCATCTTCTCTCTCGTAGAGATTGGAATAGTGTGGGAAAGGAGCATTAGGCTGGGCAGCCTTACGAAGGTCACAGAGAGAGCAGAGCCTTTTAGCAAGAATGCATACTTCAACAGGGAGATAAAGAAATTGGATTTCAGTCACTTTGACAGCAAGAATCTGCTCCATTTTAAATAAAGATCCTGAGTTGTGCTGGAACACCAGGGGAATAGAATAAAAAATGCATTAAGTCTGCTCTTGTTTTAAGTAGAGTGCAGGTGCTTAAAAGGCTGATAAGACAGTAGTTTTGTACTGCAGCCAGATCAGAATACGGGAGTATTAATTTCATTGCAGGGAGGAGAAAGGGGACATCAGTCTTGGAAGCTGACAGAAGCTTTAAAGCAGACGTGATCTCTAACACAATCATTTCTCAGTCCTGGAGCGCTTATGAGCTTTTGACTGAAGCTGCTTGCCATACAGACTTTCCTTACTCTGGCCCACTAACGAGGAGCAGTTCTTCTCACCCAAGTTCATCTTTCTCACAGCCTCCCTTGAAATCAATCCAAAGCTCTGCAATAAAATAAAAAATAACATAAGATGAAGCTCTGCAATGTTGTTTCTGTTGGTTTGTTCTAGTGCAGTGGGGTGGCAAGTCACACTCTCATTGCTATTCCCACTGTACAGCCTGTCCTGCCCTTCTTCTGCCTCCTACCAAATTGATTTTCTCTTTCCCAATATCCGAGGCTGACTGCAGCACGAGCTGTTGAAGATGTCCCACACTGATGGTGCTATAATGCAACTGACACATCTCCAGCTGTTCTCAACCTGTGCCGAGCTGTATCACATTCCACAAAATGTGACTTCCCTTTACTTTCTTCGGGGTCAGCTTTACAATTCAAATATGCTATCAAGGTCAGTTTACAACTAAATACGTTTAATTACAGTATATGTCATATGTAATTCTTTATTTAAATAAACGTATGTCCCACGGTCTAATCTCTTGTCCTTGTCATGGAATCTAGGCAATGAGTAATGTAGGGTCAGCATTGAGTGGGTGAAACAATTCAGTTTTGGAGTTACTTCAGTTACCTTGAAGGCCTGTTAGGATTCCTGCAAGCTCCAAATTCAGCACTATGGTTCTGACCACCATATCTTCAGTGGAAAAACAGGTTGAAGAACATATAACACTTGGAATACCTTAACAGCTGATGGGGCAGATGAAATCATGTTGGTCTCCATGCTATTGGGTCTAAGTTGAGTTCTCTCAAGATATGAGTGGAAAAGTTTTTCTCCTCAATAAAAGATGTCACACGAAGGCATCTCTTGCCCCAGCACAGTCTTCCAAGTCATACAGTGACCAGATAGTAGCAACAGAAGCTGTATATTGAGGTCTGGTAACACTTAGTCATGCACAAACAAGGAGGGCTGTGTTATAAGAAGGATGCCAATCACTTGGGCTGAGGCACAACTGTATTTCAGCAACTGTGTGTTGCATCTTCGCAACCCTGTTAAAAGGGGGCTCAAAAAGGTGCCCTAAATCTAGTCTGTCTCATCACTCCTCACTGGATATCTGTGTCCAGAGGGATCACTTTTCTGTGATTTACAAACACAAAAGAAGGTTACAATTTGGGACCTAAAACATCAGAATCCTCTTGACCCTTCTAAACAACAAATGTCCAGAATACCTGACTGTATTTACACCCTGAGAACACAGGAGATATTACATCAACATCACCACCCTGAATTAAACCTGGAGAAGAAGGGCATCTCAAGCCAATTGGAGGTAGCTATACTTTCACCTACTGTAGAAGGGAAAATCAAAGGTAACAACAAGGATCAAATACCATCAGATATGGAAGTGTAGGATTTTCTTCTCCCAGTTTAGCCAAGACAATTGCACCAAATGATGACAAAAGAAGTGTTGCAAACATAAGCAAAAGTGAAGAAATGCTACACTGAAATCTACTTCTTTGAGTTTATGCACCTAGATCAAATAAGATTGAAGAAGAATATTTTGGAAAGAGCCCAGTCTTATAGTCCCAAAGGTGAACCATGAGCGCAACATGATCAGTTTGCACAGTACACAACCAGAAATCCCCTGAGCAAACACCTGCTTTGTATTTAAAGATTGTGTAAACTTCAGGTTTATGGAAGATAATCATCCTTGGCAGATTCAGATAACTTTATTGATCTTAAACAACTATGGGAATTCTTGGAAACAAACATGCTCCCAATATTAAAAGAATCAACCACACCTAGTTAAAGGCAGTTCTCACCTACTGTACCCTCTACCTACTATAGATTATTTTAACTAACCCTGATTATAGATATACTTACAGAATACTTACAGAATTGTTAGTGGCAAAGAGAAAAATTAAACAAAATCCAGTTCTGTTCTCATTGTCAGACTGTCCTGAGTCTAGTTAACTCTGCAGCAAACATGTTATCAATTTTTATACTGTAGCACACCATGCATTAAAATATTTTAATTGCATTATACACAGTTTTAAAAATAATAGCAAACTAGATACAGTCCAATCTACAGTATATGACTACAAATAGTATAAATTCCATTTTTAAACAAAAAATAAAGAAGAAAAATGCCAGATGACTCTACAAAGAAAATTCCATAGTTTATATAAACAACTTGGAAATATATCTCTAAGATTTTCTTGATCTCCCTATGATATTCTGACTGAGTTAAGGAGGTTGTGGGGTATCTGAGAAACGTTTTTCTCATTATTATATTTTATTCAGTTTCTCTTGAACTTTTTGAATGTCAATCATTATTAGGCTTCTTGTGTTCATTGTGAAATTAAAAAGCTAAAAGACTGCCTGGAATGATCCCTACTCTTTCAATTAAAGCTGTGTGAAGTGTGTTTTGCTCCCAGGCTCAGAGATCACTGCTGGGACTGTCAGGGGCTGCCAGCACAAGGAAGACAGAAACCTCAATAAAAGCACAAAGCCACACACATAACATTAGTTTGCCTAATGCTTGTTAGCAAAGATTTTAGTCAATCTATTTTTTGGCTTAACATCAACATTAAAGAAATCACAAAGAAATCAGGGAAGATAAAAATAGAGAGTAGTCCACACAGACATGCAAGGAGATTTTTCTGTTGGACTTTCAGTGATGCAGCTAAAAACAGAGCTGAAGTCTTGAAGTTATGTACAGTATGTATTATATACTGTATAAATATTACCAAGAGTTGTTTTTAACTCCTCAGCAATATTATCGCCCTGCTTGTGCCATACGTTAGATCATAGGGAAGACCTAGACCTTTTTCAAGGTTTATTGTGGTATATAATAATAAAAATCAAGCAAGGTGCAGCAAAGCACCATGAAGTTGTGATAAAGCTGGAAGTGATTCAGTAAAGCAGTGATACAATACATGTTGTGCTAAAAGCATGTGAAAGTGATGAAATGAACACAGTAAGCCATGGGAAAATGTCAAAATTGCTGTTTAAATTTAACTAGGTAAATTTTCATAACAGAGAAAGGTGACAATGAGTTACTCTATTCCCCTTATTTCACACAAATCTGCAAAACCCTCTCTCAGGAGTGATACTACTCACAGACATTCTGAAGGCTGATGCGTTTTCATGCCTTACAGCTTTGAACCTCTCCCTTAATTTAATGCCACATTAAAATAAAAGCTAATGGAAAGAACCCTAAAGATCACACTGTTGTGTTATAGGTCCCAAGGTGTTGGGAATAGTGTAATGCATTTTTAATTAGATAAACACCGTCGCTGGCCAAACTTTATTTTCAAAAATAAAGTACATACTGTAGATCTGAAACTAAAATAAACGAACATGCTTGAAATACAGTACTGTACAGTATGTGTATGTTGTTGTCCTCCAGAATGACTCTCTAAGAACCTGTAAAGACTCAAATATGCTAAATGCCATCCCTGATATAAAAGCTGCAACTGCTTTAAACAATTAAAATTGAACACTGCACCAAATCAAAGTTCAAAGTATTACAGTATTTTTAAACTCTTCAAAAGTGCAGTATGGGGCACAATACTGTGCTGCACAAATGTTACATGGGATGGAAATGCCATGGAAATGGAAAGTGGAAACTGACATACAGGCAATATTATTTTAAGCTTTTTTCCATTGGGTAGCCATTTGACCTTTGAAAGATGCAGACAGGAAGCTAATCCAGGCTCTTCAGAATGGCTTGTGTCCTGTGAGCAGCCCTGCAACTCTGCCCTGTGTCTGCTGTGGTTATCAGGCCTGGACGCAATGTTACAGGAAGAGTTTTGTCAAAGAGTTTTGTCGAAGAGTTTTGTCACACCTTTTGTCAAAAGGTGTGAGACACGCTGCTCCCGCCAGCCACTCCAGCCTGTCTCAGTGTGGAGCCAGAATGGCTTGTGATTGACACAGCTCCACGTTCTTTCTTGTCCAGGGCGCTGACACTGACGCTCTGCTTTCCGTCCCTCAGCACTCTAATTAGTGACACAAGGAGCTGTGGCCAGCTCAGAGACGTACATTTTCAAAAGCTCAAGTGATTTGCATCATCCAGCAGTGAAGAGTGTAACACCAAAGAATGGTCTTCACTCTGACTTAACAGACGTGGAGCAGCCTGGATCAGAGAGGCCAGACTGGGGATTGAAAAGCACATAAAAAGACACAACAGCCAGACATCACTCTGACCATGATTTCCACATCATCATACAGCAGTGATGGAACATCACTGCAGTAATGTTCTATTACTGCAATACTGTAAGCAAAACTTTTGAGAAGAGAGAGAGGGGAATTAATAGATGTTGCATGAAATGTTTATATACACTATAAAAGAGAGTAACAACCACCAGCAACCAGATTCCCCTTGCACAGCAGTTTGAGCACCACCTGCGTGTTCTGGCATCATTTATAAAAGAAATGAACACATTCTATATTCACACCTGTCTGTACAAGAATCACTCAATGCAAAGCAACAAACATTACATATCCACTTTCTGGTGTGAATGTACATACAGTAAGAGTCAGCGATGAGCAAATGGCATAGCTTTGGCTGTATTTTGTTGGCATCCCATTTCCATTCCCATTCCACTAAGGTTGCAGAAAGAGGATTACACTAGGATAGCAAACTGTCTTTCTGAGGGATAAGTCGCTGTGTTTTGGGGGCTGCTGGAAGGGTGGCACAGCAGTGTGGGTGTATAATCTGGGCAGGAAGTGAGTTTGGGGGAGGACATTATTTCTGGGTCTGCACCTGGGACCATGCACATCAAAGACAACTCCAGCTGCCTCTTCCCAAATCCCACCCCCTCATCTCAATGACAACAGAGCATAATTAATAAAGAGACTTCCAATGCAAAAGCTGCTGCTGTACTGCCCTCATCGGGTATGATTGCGAACAACATGGCCCTGTTTTATTCTTCTTTCTTTAATAAGTAATAAATTAGTAAATTAATACATGTATTTATATTTTTCCTTTTTTCCATCAGATAATCCATAGAGATGTGGATTAACACCATGACAAGGAGACTAATTTATTCCTTTGCTTTGCAAATTTGAGTGAGTTACAGTGTCAAAAGGTAGTACAGCAGCATTCCATATGTGATTTGAAGCCACAACTCTCTCTGACTCTCAAGTGCAAACCACTCCTTCACATTGCTGAATGTAGGAGCAGTGTTGCTTTTGAAAGACACAGACTTGATCACAAACCATCTTGATTGGTGTGTCTCACTCTTTTCGTGAGTCTCCCTTCACCACCTCTTGCACTCCTCCCTCCCTCTCTCCACCTCCCGATCTGATTTTCTACTCCCATCTTCCCCTGTGCCCTCCTCCTCCCCTCTCTCCCTTCTCAATTTCAATTAAATTCAAAGTGCTTTGTTGGCATGACTGACCACTATTACACTATTGCCAAAGCATAACCACTATAGACAATTAATTACAATAACAACAAGCAATTATTAATTACTTAAAAAATTAACTTAAAAAGAAGACAGGATAGTTAATTTGAAAGCCAAAATAATAGCTCAGATACATTAAATGTTTTGCTGATGAGAGGGAATAAAATTAAAAAGAGATAATAAAAGTAGTACTGTATATAAATTAAAAACTTTAATCTTATAAATTTATGAACTCTGGGCCCATCTCCCTATACTTCTGCTATCATGTTTATTATGCAAAATGATGTAAAGTTTACAGCGTTACACTAATATCATCTTTAAGCTTTGACTTCAGCACATATAATTTAGTGAAAATTTTAATATGCACTGACAGTCAACCACCAGGAGGCTCCCCTGATTCCACAAAAACATTGATGTCTCTCTTTGTACCTCTCCCTCTTCTTTTGGATGCCTGAGAGGTCTAAGGCACAATGTGCAAGACTGTCACATCTGGAGATGTGGGTTCAAATCTCACTCATGACGTTCTCATAATTTTATCAGTCCATGGGCTGTTACCTTTCTATCTGCTTTGTGTCTATCTCTTTTTTTCTGTCCCATCCTCACCCTCTTGCCACTTGCCCTTCCTCTCTCACTCTCTAACCCCTCGCTGACACAGTCATTCCAAAATGTTGCTTCCTCAGGCTTACATAACACACCTGTCACAGTGCCTCTAGGGGATCACAGTAGGAAGAAGCACAGGGACATGTCTTGATAAGGAGGAAAAGCAAGAGAAAGAGAAAGACAGGAAGAAGAATGTCAATATTTTTGTAATTGGACTGGGGGGGAAGATGATTGGCAACCCTGAAGATCAAAGATCCCTGTATGCTGAGCTCAGACAGCAATGCAGCAGTGTGTTACTGACTAGAGCCACATTTTTGGCTCTGGTATATTATAATTAATATAGATAATTATTTAAGGGGTATATAAAAATTACTTAAAGACACATGTTTACGCTTTGGCTGCATCTTTGATAATTTATGCTAACTCTGTGCACAGCACAAATAGAGCTCATGGGGCAAGCAGGCAAAATGACAGTTCTTGTTTGAATATACCATACTTACTGTACATTCCAGTGTAATTCTTCCATTTAAATTTTAAGTTCTGAAATAATACAGTTACATTTTCTATAATATGTGGCTCTATGGGTTCTGTAGGTAGAGTATCACCAGAAATCCCAGGATATCACAAGTGTGATGCCTCACAGTCTATTGAATTAACTTAGAATAGGATACTTGCTATTGATTTTGTAAATCAGTCCTATGTCACTTCTTAATGCTGAGTTTAAAATGGTCCTAAATAATCTTTGTACTAACTGCAAAGAGCTCTAATTTCATCTTTTAATAATGAATCACGGTTCACTGTGCTTCACAAAAATTACTGTAAAAAAATGTACCCATTCTGAATGTGATGGCCCATTAAGCACAGCTACCACAGTAGGATTATTAATAATACAAACCATTCTCAGAGGATACTAATGGAACTGACAAATGCTATTATTAACACTAAATAATGATTCTTAAACACACCATTCACAGCTTTTAACAATGAATATCTTGATTTGTCTTATTTATACTGTGAGTATAAGTGCATTTAAAGTGTTTTACATTGAAACAGACATCGCCTCACCTTATTGATAGATGTGTGCAGTGTCCATTCTCACTTTTTAAAACTGATTCCAAAACTTCCCATTTTAAGATTTCAATAGTGATTCAGAGCTCTCTATTCTCAGGTTTTTAATACTGACTCTAGAGCTTTACATTCTCAGTTTTTTTTTCATACTGACTCTGGATCACTCTATTCCCAGAAGTCCACGGGGACAGCAAAGTCTTTCTTTGTCTATTCTTAATAAAATTCATTCCCGTTAGCAATGTTGCATAGTCAGCCTTTCATAACAACGGTCATAAAACAGCACTGTAACAGTCCATTCTGAGCTCCATAGTCCTGTCAGTCTTTACATAAAAATGTCAGAATTCACACACAAGAGGATTAATACTGAACAGAGAGAGGAAATATTCTCTTCTCTGTTCACACTACACATGGGAAAGAGGCACTCATCTTCACATCCTGGCTTTTCTCCCTGGGTCACTGGTGAATACCCTGGTCATCCTGTAGCTGTGTGGTTTACGAGGCTCTGTCTATCTTTCAATATGGCACTGAATGAGCATCATGGCTGACACCCATCTACCCTAGACACCTCTTCCCAAACACCCAGCCTCAGGAATCCCCCTCCATTACCCCTGGCAGTCTGCCAGCTCTGGGGCCCACAGGACGGAGAACATTCCCTGTCTAAACAGTCTTTTCCTGCCTGTGGGAAGAATGAGGGTAAAGCACCAGTATAAAATCCCTGTCCAGAAGGGATTTTTGGTGAGCTCAGTGCCATGGGCTTTAATGGATATCTTTTTGGAATCATCACAAGCTTTTAATTCACTTCAAGTATACAAATATAAGAACTCAAGAAGGCTTACAAAGAAGAAGAGGCCATTCATGTAATTTGTTCTTGAAATTGAAAAGAAAAATTAATAATGGCATAATTTTTTATTATATTCTTTCCTTTGCTGGCAATTCACATTAAAATTGTCAATGTTCTGTCCAGTTTGTATACCATAAGACAGTCTCTTTAGTATCCCTTGCTTCCACACTCATTGAAATCAGTCCAGAACAACAGGACAACAAGAAATTCACTTAGTGACAGAGACACCCACAAACAGTATACACATGCAAAGAAGAAAAATCATATTCCTGGCTTCCCTGCAGGCATGTTCCAACAGAGAACTGCCTGCAGAAAAATCTTCACAGACTTCACAACTTTACCTGTAAAACACATAACTGCAAAAGACTGAACAAAACCACACCTTACTATCCTCCGTAACGATGGCAGGAAACTATTCTGTAGTTCAAAGTATATTCTGCTAGAGCAAATGCACTGTCAGTGATCCCTTGAAGTCACTAGAAAGTATGATCTGAATCAACACAAGGACTGGAGAACTGGGAAAAATTTTAAGTATAAATCTGAAATATGCAATGTTAAGTATTAGATTTTCATATAATACTCTTCCATTGACAGTTTCAGTATCTCAGTGTATCATGAGAAATACAGTTTAGTTAATAGACCAATGCATTTAAAGGGTATTTTTGCATAAATTTGACTTTGTGCACCACTGAATTTCTAAATATTTTATTTTTACTGGGCTACTAATTATCAAATGCTCCCAGCTAGTGGAATATTGAATGTATCATTTCATATATTGCTATTGCATATTGCTATCCTATTGTATTTTTTAGTCTTATTTAGTCACGATTTTAAAATGTTTGTAAACTGTATGAAACAGTAATTTCCAAAAATTATCACTGTTCCTGGCATTAGTTTCTTTGTGAAACGTACTCCCAAGGCTGTCTGTGTGACATCATTCAGATTTGTTGTAGAGAGGCATCACACATTGCATCAGGTGTTTGGACAGTTCTCTGGCAAGTGCAAGTGATGTCAAACTGACTGCAGCCTTGATGATGCAGGTCTTAGCGCAGAAAGGCATGCTGAGATTAGGAAGGGTGATGAGGTCATAATAAGTGTAAATCCTAAACTCATCAGATTGTGAGCAATGAGAAAGAGAAGTTACAGGTAAGCTATTTAAACAGCTGCAGCAAGCCCTGGTGATGACCTGCAGCAAGGCCTGGTGATGAAGAGCAGTTACTGTAAGACAGTCCTGTGCTGGCTCTGGACTGAATCAGAGGGGTCACCTGCTGTGCAGTAACGCTGCTCAGATTGCGGACAGCGTTACTGCAGGCAGAGAAAGCCTGTATCCTGCTGATCTGCACAGATGTGTAGCTGGAAGACCTGGAAGGCAGCCTGTGTAAATCTCTCCACCAAGGCCGTCTGAAATTTCAGTTGAATACAGGAGGTTAATTAAGATGTGTTTACTCATCTGTGTTGAAGGCAAAGAACTCACTCTCTGTGCATCTATCACCTTTGGTTTATACAGACGCACACACACGTATTTGAAAATAATGGCATCTATAACACTGATGAAGAGCCCTTTAGTTCCACAAACCATATCTTGTGTCAGGGAAAGAAGCCCTTTCCCTGCCAGTTGGTGTTCAGTGATAATGTTTTTTTTTTCCTCGGCTCTGAAACTGATGGATATACAATCCCTTGCTGTCAGCCCACGGTTAGAATTTCCATCTGTTCCTGGTTTTTCCTGGATCAGTGTGGACACTTTATCGGATCATTGTCTTATTAGACACATCAAAATACAATATTTTTTTAACATGAGCGGCATATCATTTGCTTGCTAGTGGCAATTTTATATATTTTGCTTATCAGAAAATCGTAACCTTTAGGGGGTCAGTTTTAGCTGAGCCAGATCTTCATTGTGTCAAGATATCACTGATATTTTGTTGATTTTTTTTTGACAACATCTTACAGCTTTTAAAGGTCGGGAACAGCACTTACAGTCCAAGGGATTAATATGCTTGAAAGAAATTTGGGCAGAGTTCAGCACATTATTTTCAACCCTGTGCCACTCTGACTTGACCATCCAGACTTGACCATGACCCAGAAAGTTCAAGGGTGCTGTATCCCTGTTATGCAAATTATTAGGGACCCCATTTATATAATGTAATTGATCCTGATTAAACAGCAAGAAGAGCTCCATCAGGGTGGGACATACAATATATTGCACAATGTTTTCAAATGTTAGCAGTGCAGCTTTTAGCTGGATTGCTTTAAGTTCAGGTTGTGATGAGATGAGTGTTATTGGACTGCCTTTTGCACCTGCATCACTGGATGAGATGTGCAGAATTCTTTGTCTAGGGCAGGTGATGGACGTCTGCTGTTCTTCAATCTAGCTACACATTAACAGTCACTGAAAGGGTCTATTTATTTGACTGAGGGGAATCTTAATAGTTTTGCCAGGGAGAGTACAGAAAGTCCCCATGTATTGACAACACAAGAGTAGTTCATTTATCAAAAAGATTTATTATTCATTATTACCTCAATCCAACTACATAACAACCCTTCAACTGAAAACATCAATTTATTTCTCTGAGTTGTTTCTTTTCTCATTATCTGTACAGCTTACTACTGAATAAGTTCACATAATAGTCACATGAAGAGCTGAAAATACAGTCTCTCTGAAATCAGAATGTCACCATTTTGTCAGACATTTTGACCATTAATCAAAAAAGAACATTTGTCAAAGATTAATACCTAGTTGTAAGTAAGATTGTTGTAAGATTGATAGTCTTGAACTGTAAATGAGGATTAATCCAGTTATATCAATCATGCTATTCCAATTGTTATACATATATATTTTTGGCTTACTAGTAAATTAGAAAACAAGGACTTTTACTTTAGCTTTTTTGCTTATGCTTTAGTCAGTATGTATATAGATTACAGAATTCTAACAGGGGTTGGCTGTTCTGTAAGTATAGTATAGAATAAGATAATAGGATACCTATCTGAGTTCATGCCTTTTACTCTAGAATAGCCTGCAATGCTGAGCATGTTGCCTGCAGTAAGAAACTGAAGTTAATTCTAGACATTTTAGCCAGTCCTTATCACCCAGAGTTCAGAGTCAGCAAGCAAACTCTGAATGAGATGTGGCCCTCTGTATTGATCTCAGTCTCCCTCCGTGCGCTCTTGTCTTTCGACACCCATCATAGAGCCGAGGACAGTAATGGATGAGATATGACCAGGCCGAGTTATGCAGAGTTCCCCTGCATCAGGAAACTGCAGTTCACACCATCCACCGTCTCACTGCACAAAACAAACAGGGGGAAGGATAAGGAGCCTTTCAGCTGGGGTACGTGTCAGGCTTGGATTCGATTTCCAGGTCCCACTTGCTCAGAAAGAGTGGGAGGAATATGTGCGAATACACCCGAGTGAGAAAATGGAAGTTCTTGAGTGACAGGCAGACAGACAGGAGACCCTGTTATAGGTGAAGATCATCTGTCATGGGTCAAAGCTGCGCTGTGTGCTTTACAATCATCCCCCACAGAGGAGCGCCATAGCCTCTGTCACTTATTTATTCAGGAATAAGATCCCCTCCAAGGCCTGAGCAATTGAAACTTGTTATCAAGGCCTCTCTATACAGTAAATGCAAGCTAGAATTCACAAGGTGAAACTTATATCAAATCTTTCCATATAAACATAACACGTTGGAACGCGTCTCTGCTACTGCTTTGTAAATATGAAGTCAGAGGCATTCACACTGTAATAACACACTGGTGCAAGGCACTTGATACACTGATCTGCTATATGTAGTGTATACTTTAGGTACAAAATTACACAGATGAAGACATATTCTCTAAAGTGTGGTGAAAGATTAGGTACAATTTGAAAAAAAAATTCAGATAGAGAACAAGTAGATACTTTAAAACAGAAGCGGTATTAAATTGGAATGACCAGATGCCGTGGTGTGAAGTAATTGCAGAAGAATTGCAGAAGAAATTAAGTTGCTCCAACAGAGTTAAAAAGCTATGCATTCAGCTGCCTGTGAGCTGGACGGCCCAGTTGCTCTGGGTGCTCTCTGGCATGAGTTAGCATGCAGCAGGAGGGGTCTAGCACGCAGTGAGTGGAGACCGTCTTCTTAATTCAGTCTCTCTGCATATAAGGAAATCAAAGCCCAGAATCTCCTTTGAAGGCAGATTGCTGTCACGACAGCTCCTCACGGGCCTGTCTAATGCCTGCTCTTTCATCTCCCATGCGCTTCGCTGACAAAGGGAAACCAAGACGATTGTCTGTAATTTCTTTCACTGCATGTGCTCTACACAGCAAACAGGTTGTGCATTTATTGATTGACTTTTGTTATTTGCCATCTCAGCCACTTCACCATTGCAGAGCCCTACCTAAATGCAGCAGAGAAGGAATTGCAATTTAGCTAAATCCTCTGATTGATGTTTTTTTTTGCTTAACTCCTTCTGGCACTATATATATTTCATGTATTTAGCTTCTTCATGAATTTGGAACTGGGTCTGGAAACATTAGTTTCCACGTTAGTTCAGTTGTGAAGACTTCATTTTGTGATAAGTGAGAAACTTTCCCACCTGAAGGTTTATTGTATCTGTTATGCTGTTATTAGTTTTCTTGGCTGTTGTAATGCTTTGTTTAGTGGTCTTCATTATTCAGAATTACATTGCCTCCAGTTGGTGTTCACTACTACACAGTGGTCACTCCTATATTCAGTTATTGGACTGACTTCCTATTTAATTGCAGTAGTTTAAGACATTTTCACATTCTTTACAAATCTTTTCATGGTTTTAGTCCTCTATATTTAGATTATGTCTTTGTGCATTATACCCCTGTCTGTTGTATCGGTCCAGCCAGTGCTGAACTTATACAGTACTTGCAGAATAAGGGCTTTAAGCTGCTACAGTATATGCCTTGCTTATTCTTGGAGTTCCACTCCTGATTTTATCTATAATGCCAGTACACATGGAATTCTTATAGTCAAATTAAAATAAATCGTGTTAATTTATTTTGGATTTTTCTTGAGCTGGATTCTATGTGGGGCAGCATAGTAGTGTGCTGGTTAGCATTGTTGACTTGCAATGTTGGGGCCCTGAGTTCAATTCCTGGGCTGCTATTTGCATGGAGTTTGTATTGTATGCTCTTTGTATGTTCATGTGGGTTTTCTCAATTGGTTTGTGTCTGTGTGTGCCTGTGATGGACTGGCATCCTGTACAGGGTGCATCCTGCCATGCACTTGTTCCATAGCTTGTTGAGTTCCAGGCCCCTGCAGCCCCATATTAGATTAAAAAAAGTTAGAAAATAGAATGATGGATTTAATGCTGAACTAAGAGGTGATGTTGCTGAAAGTTTATTTCAATACACTGGGATAGTATATGAGGTGTGCTGCAAAAGTGCATGTTGGTGAGGATTGTATCACATGAGAGCATTCACAGGCTGAAGCACCAACTATTGCACTGTGTTCAGGAGAGCTCCTATCAAGAATAATGAAAGAGTATTCTATTCTGTGTTTAAAGTACAAGGAAATTTGTTATGTTTCACCATGAGTAGGTTATTGAACCTCCTTGAGCTCTGTACTTCACACAAAACAGAAGACACATTGTCAATAATTCTGCATTACCAGTTTTAAGAAGTTACTTTGGATACAAATGTCTGATCGAAGAAAGTGTGAATATTAATTACATTAATGTGATATGGGTCTAAGGCCTGTTAACATAACACATGGTCCTTTTTGATGAATGTGCAGTCTCCATACCCAGTAAACACAAAGGAAGCTATAAAAGGCTTTACAAAGGATAGGAGAGAAAACCAGAAAACCCAAGTGCAATTGTGTTGGGAATTATTCCACATACATCCCTCCCAATAAAATGGGATATTCATCCAAAGAGTCCATTAAGATTGTCCGCTAACCAACAATCGGACACCATCTGGCCTCATCAGCACCACTAATGACGTTATTATAGATCATTTTAAACCAGGAATGAGAACTGATCTCATTGCTAACTATGCTGCAGCTGTTGGAGACATACCGGCCAACAAAAATAATTGACAAATAAATCACAGATTAGACAAATAAACTCTGTGAACTGTAAATGTGACTCCTGCGCACTGAAACATGACACACACCCATGCAGGTGGGCAGCAGAGAGACTTCAGTACCCAAGCGATCTGACACAGCTATACAGAGCTGCCACCCTGGTGATGTTATTGGCTCATTACTAAGAAGCTCTGCAAGTGTGTCTCCAGCTGTTGCAAGAACCCACGCCTTTCAACTTAGAATGCCAAACATGTCATTCCAACCTTAGTCTTAACCCGAACCTTAAATCCCAGGCCTCAGGAACTGTGCATATTCTGATAGGGGAGACCTTGTCAGTGAACAAAATTAGGAGCATGTGATACAACCAGTCATTTTCCTTTTTGGTGCTCATGAGAATTCTGAGCGTTTAAGAAACACCATTTACCTTAATCTCCCTAAGGATAAATAAAAAATAACCAAGAATTTCTTTGGAAAAATAACTAATTCAGAGGGCTTCTGATGGATTATCTTTGGAATCATATTGTATTTGCAGTGCAATTGTTCTTTGAAATTGCATGAAATTTGTCATTCACAGCTATTTTTCTTTTCACATCTCTCAGTTTCTGTGTCTCAAGTTGTCAAATCACTTGTTGCCAAGCACCTGTGTCCTCCAAAACATTCAATTCATCGTTCACGTCCTTCCCATTCTGCAAGCTACTCAACACAAACAGAAGACTCCTGTGTGTCAGATGGAGGATTGACGCAGCTCTTGCTGACAATACTGTGTCAAGGGCTGGAAAAGCCACAAGAGGGCACTTTTGTAAAAGAAGCCAAGTAAAGCCTGGTGAACCCTAAACCCAACCAAACCTGTGGGTGTCTTGGCCAAACATACTGTCCTATGGAGTTATCACTGTCAGAGTCAGCTAATGAAATAAACCAGTATTGAATGATGTAGCCCACATTCTAACAAATGAGCTCAGGACCATAGGAATTAATGTACATTTGAACCCAAGCTTTAATGGTTTCAACCACCTTGGACCCCTTCAAGACAGTGCATATTTTATGTTTACATGCTAAAAGGTCTTGTACAACTGGCTCTGTGTTCACTGCTAAAAGTTAAAGGCTATGTGAGTGACTGGCTGTGGGCACTGCACAGTATAAAATCTCCTCATATTTAGAAAGTGGTAATTTCTTTATTAGAAGAGTAGGGACAGGTCTCATCAAAATTGGGTAGGTGTCTTTATTTCCATGTGTGAGAAGACGTGTATCAATATGAACGTCTTTACCAACATCAGAATATTATAGGTCAATTATCATTATTTATTAATCTCTTAAACTGTGAGCTGTAGAGAACATTCTTTTAGTCTTTGTAACTTGTTTGCAGATACTGTATGATGCAATAAAATCAGAGCATCTTGCAAGAGCAAATTTGCCAAAATTGTAAACTTATTTTAAAATAATTATTCCTGACATAGCCCAAAATTCATCTTCTGCATTTCCCCCCCTACTCTTTTCCCTTTTCCTGTCACTGAAGAAGATGTCATGTTTTGTGCTGGTGAACTGTGGATAGCTATGCCAGATGTAGACCAGTAAAAAAGTCCAGTGCTCAGCAATGTTTATTACATTTAGGAAAACTCTTGTAAAAGATTCTGCTTAATTTTTAACCCTTACATATTCCACTTTCCTATTCCGCTTACTACAGTATTTTACAGTACTTTTACTACCCACTACAGCAACCTGAGGCTTAAATATCAACATTTTTCATAAGCATTTGCACAGTGCAAGTCTAATCTATGCCAGATACTTGTGTGTTTGAGTTGGCTCTGTTCTGTGCTTTGTGATTTATTACAAACACCATTTCCCTGTATCTAGGCTGCCTAGTTTGATATGGCAGGGCTCTTTATAACATTGTTGTCAGCTTTCTCTCTGACTTTCTCGAATTTAAGGTGGCTTTCAATTCCATTCCACTGACTTCATGCTTTCAGCTTTGATCTTTGATGTGGCACTTGATGTGGATTTATGACCCATTGAAATCCAGGTGTACCAGACAGTTTAGGGTTAAAAGCTATTTTATTGGATATGTCTATTGACATGGTTCTGTGAAACAGGAAACAAAGATTTAGAGATAGGGAGAGCAGTATGTTTTCATGGTTCTGTAGAAACTCTCCCTATCAGAAAAAATAAATTCCTTTCTTTTATTTAGAACAAGAACAAACACAAATAAAGTACCTATTGCATGTTAATTCACATTTTCTCTTTACATTGTTGTTAAAAGGGATAGATACTGAAACACCTCATCATTGTCAAAATATTAAATACATTTCAATGTATCAAACAGATTCAGATACAGAAGTTTCCATCCTTGTTTTTCTGCTCTGCGTAGCCACCTTTTCTTCAGGCTTCATGAGTACCACTCTAACCAGATATAAGTTAGGCAATTGCCATAACTGAAATGCAGTTTTCTTTGCTACAGTATGACACTGACAGAGGACTTTGTCTTAACATTTAGCTAAATTAAAAAAATTGAAATAAACAAATCAATTTTAAAATAAATTGGCTCAACATTGCTACCCTCATAAGAATAAAGCAGAGATGAACAAGCTCTCTGAAAAATGCAGTGTCTTCTCCTGGGCTTTATTTCACATTGAGAGCTTACAGTGCTAACAGCTGAACTTAGGCATCAGATGGAGACCCAGTGCTAACAGACCCACCAGCTGACCTCAGGGCTGTTGTTGTCTAGAAAACTAAACCCTGTGTGTCATGGATTTCGGAAAGGGCATGCCACCGAATGGCCAGGAGAGCAAAAAAGACCCTATGTGTAGCGACAAAATGGGGGTTAGCCTGGGCTCAGGAGGTCAGACGATGTCGGGTAGAAACCTATGCCCTCAGGCTGCGGAGGAGACAACCTGGTGCTAGGCGGGTCTCAAGACATCTGAACCATCAATGCTGAGAGAGTAGGAAAGGGTGACCCGCAGATATATAGCCCCACACAAAGACACATCGGAAGGACAAGCAAAGCACAATGAAACTAGGAACAGGACAGAGTAAGAGTGCCCTCTCTGTATAGGGCCTGACACCGGGCAGCATGGTCATTGGAAAATTCTGATCATGGTCAGCTATTTATTTGGCCCAGATTTGAATTTTGCGTCCTTGATCTCTAGGGCCAGACATTCAGTCTGAATAGAATTATTTTTCAGCTGTGCCTTAGATGGGCTGAAGACTCAGTGCATTCTAACAGCTCCCCCCACCTCTGCCCTACATGCTTCCTACTCAGAGGTTGGAAGACAGTATCCACTGATTCACATTGTTCTGGGAATGGGCTGCCAGTGAAATTGCTGTGACTCCAATGACAGAGTGAGAGACAACTTACTCTTCTTTTCCTTTAGAAGGACAAAGGCAGCAATAAGTGGCTGGGGCTCTCCCAAGGAAAAGCCCTGATAAGAAGACAAAGTATTTGAGTTTCTTTATAAAAAGAGGTAATTGCAGCAGGGGTACTGTAGCCCAGCAGTGCCAATCAAGTGTTTGATTGGGCGATAAAGGCATTTTTTTTCTCTGTCTTGCTCAGGCCTCTCTAACTGCTGTTTTCATTTGAGTTCATTTAATAGAATCAAAGCCATTTTCTTTTTGCTTTTATCCCATCCTTTCTCCCCCTCCTTCTTCCAATTACTGAAGGTCTTTCATCTGTTCAGCCAGGGAAGACTATGATAGGATCAGGAAATGTAGAGAATGGGGGTTTTGTGCGTGCGTCTCCTCTGCCCCGAGGCTCGTGCTCATGGAAACAGCCTGGTGTTCAAGCAGCTCCCCTGCTCAGGTATGGTCCAGGAGTCTGCCACATCCTGTGCCCAGCAGAGGGGCTCTTTTCTTGCTTTGTGGTCTTAGATACAGAACTGGACATGTTCATTCTCAATCTATGCCTTACCCATAACAGCCCATGTTTGAAGCATAGGGTGTAAGGTGGAACTATACCTTGGATGGGATGCCAGTGCCTCACAGCACAAATGTACACAGCATCACTTTGGAGACAGCAGTTAATCTAGCTAACGTGTTTTTGGAAGGTGGGAGGAAGGCAGAGTATCAGCTAACCACGAGGAAATCATACAAAAGATCACAGAGAAGGTAATCCACTCTGTAAAATAGCTTAGTGCTTAGGAGTTGTGAGGCAGCACCACACCACTGTTTCACCCTATTTCAGCTCAATCATTGGTAATAGAAAATGTATTCTCTGAACTTCCCCATGCATTTATAAACGAATTACTGAACAGTGCTACAGACTTTCTGCTGTTCAGCAGGAATAGGTAACTGTAGTCCTTGAGAGCCTGAGGACCCTTCAGTTTTCATTCTACTTCTGATCTTAATTACTTAATTGAAGTGGACTTAAGATAAAAGTCAAATCTTCTGTTTTATTCATTTCTTAATAAGTAGTTAATTGAAAGATACCTGTAAAGCCTGTATGACTCCTGTGTTCTAGGAGGCTCAAGGCTCAAGGCTGTGTGTTATGCCATTTAACGGATAAGGATCAGACTCTGTGCTTCTTATAAGAGAAACGTATTCATTTCCTTAGCATAGGAAATGCTGTCTACATATAGTAGTGGGACTTACATTAGAATATAAGGACCTTAAAAAACAAGGGAAGACAATTTGCCACTTATAGCAAAGGTTTTAAACAATTACAGTGCTTTGCAACAGTGTTCATACCCTTCCTACGGGGGTCCATTTTGAAAAATGACAAAACGATCCTCACACATTTTTTCAAACTTAATATTTTAGTGCTCACACTGAAGACTTCTGTGTGACTGTAAATGTCAATAAAAACCAAAGAGAAAAAGCTATTGTTGATTATGATTATTACAACATATTTTGATTATGTACATACAGTATTCAGATCCATGAACTCACTCTGTGGTGCAACTTTGGAGCACCAGTTCAGTTCTAATTTCTTTTAGGAAAAGCTACACAAACTTTGCACATTGGCTTGGTGCAATTGTTACCCATTTGTGGGAGGCCAGCTGCAGTGGGCATCATAGTTGCAATTGACCTGCCACTAGAAGACATTAAGGCCTCTATGATCTGTATGCAGTATATAGGTGTCACGAATGGGCCTCAGTATTCTGCGGAGAGCTGCTGATTAGACCCTATGCGGTGCGGTGTAACCCGAGACAAATGGGAGGCGGACATCAGGGAAAACACACAAGGGTTTATTTGTGAAGGTAGTGGTCAGTGACAACAGATGCTCCGGTGAGCAAGGGAAAACAAGGCATTCAGGTGCAAGCATATCCATGGGGGTAAGTCAGGGCGCAGTCCAATAATTCTAATCCGGACGATCCATCCAACCAGACAGACACAGGGAAATCGGGAACAGTCCAAGAACATACTGTATGGGGCCAGGTCCTTCAGAACCCTGGGCTCAGGGGGCATGATGCCTCTGGCAAGGCCTATGCCCTCAGACGACTCCGCAGTCTGGTTCTAGGCTCTGGACATCCGTGTCCTAACGCTGAGCCCTGAGTATCGGAAGCTCTAGGCTTATACTGTATATCAAAACTGATTCTTAAAAACTGGAAATAGTACAGCAATCAAAGTAGGACTGGGGAATTTGGAGCACCCACTAGGGGAAAGGATGCTAAACCCTAACAATAGGTTCATATGAGGTGCATTGTTTATTTAGTTAATTGGTAGTGGGCTAAGAGCTTCTTTTTTTTGCATAGGGATAATTTAGACTGATATATAAACGGACTCCTGGTGATAGTTGGCATGAGGTAGCTTTAGAGCAAGTCTGATTAGTGTGTTGGAAGAAGCTGCTGTAAAAAAGACTACTTGGCACTATATAAATTGTCTCAAATTGTTTCAGAATTGCTTATGGACAGAATAATAATAATAATAATAATTGCTTACACTTATATAGCGCTTTTCTGGACACTCCACTCAAAGCGCTTTACAGGTAATGGGGACTCCCCTCCACCACCACCAATGTGCAGCATCCACCTGGATGATGCGACGGCAGCCATAGTGCGCCAGAACGCTCACCACACATCAGATATCAGTGGGGAGGAGAGCAGAGTAATTTAGCCAATTCATAGAGGGGGATTATTAGGAGGCCATGATTAGTAAGGGCCAATTGGAAATTTGGCCAGGACACCGGGGTTACACCCCTACTCTTTTCGAGAAGCGCCCTGGGATTTTTAATGACCACAGAGAGTCAGGACCTCGGTTTTACGTCTCATCCGAAGGACGGCGCCTGTTTACAGTATAGTGTCCCCGTCACTATACTGGGGCATTAGGACCCACATGGACCACAGGGTGAGCGCCCCCTGCTGGCCCCACTAACACCTCGTCCAGCAGCAACCTTAGTTTTTCCCAGGAGGTCTCCCATCCAGGTACTGAGCAGGCTCACACCTGCTGAGCTTCAGTGGGTTGCCAGTTGTGAGTTGCAGGGTGATATGGCTGCTGGCATATCACTGCTGGCTGGCAGAATGTGTTTAAACATCGGACTGGGCCAGTTAAAGCAACTCACTTTTGTATTCCTAAGTCACTCCAGTGTAACTCTGGGTCATTGTTCTACTTAAAGATGACATTTTGTCTCAGTTTTAGGGCCAAAGCAAGTTTCCCTCTAAGATATGCTGGTACTTTGTTCCATCAGTCTTGTCAGGTATCCCAGTCCCTGTTGATGAGAAGCAGAATGAGAACATGATAGTGTACCTTGACAGCAGGGATGGTGTTGAATGAGTGAGGCACTTGGGCTTGATGTAACACTTTGGATTTAGACCAAAACATGTCTAATCACAAAACCTTTTGCCAGATGTTTTTAGGGTCACTTAGTTAATTTGTTGCAAACCTCCTGCAGAATTTGAATTTTTTTTCACACAAGCCTCTTTTATGGAGTGACCAAAATATTTTGTCCCATCTCAGCCACTGTTACTCTTTTAAAGTCACAATTTGCCTCTTGCTTGCATTCCTAACCATTTTCATCCTTAATCGGATGCTCAGTTTGGAGTAACAGCCTGATCTAGGCAGTAAAGGAAGAGGTAAAGGTTTATTCCATGCTGAAAAGAAAAGAGACACAACCTTTTGGCTTTGGAGCCTTCATTAGTTGTCACAGGTTGAGTCTTTTTGCTTTTGTTTTCAGCATGGAATACACCTTTACCTGTTCCTTTGCAACCTACGCATGCTGACGCAGTTACTTACTTGATCTCGGCAGAGTCTGGGTGCTTTTCAGTTCTTATTAATCATCTTAACCATGCTCAAAGAGATGTCTTTGAAATGTTTACACATACTCCCGATCTAGCCCTTTGTGTATTTTTTCTGAGTTCTTCTGAAAGCTCATTGGTCTTCATTATTGAATCTTTGCTTTAAATTCATTACCTGACTGAGAGATCTTACAGAGACAGGTATGTTTATTCTGAAATCAAGTTAATCTCTATTACTGCATACAAACCAAGGCCACTTGCTAATTCTGTTACCTAATTTAACTTGGGTTTGCAACAGCAAAGGGTTTGAATTCTTATGCAATCATGACTCTCCCAGGTTTTATTTTTTGTTTAGGATGTGTATTTTAATTTGTATCTACTGTATATAATACAATTCAAATTTAAAAATATTTTAGAGTGTCAAACTTTAAAGCAAAAATGTGAAAACTGTGAAAGGGTTTGAATACTTTTGCAAATGGCTTGATCCAGAATTCATGAAAGAAGCCAGCTTGTCAACTTTAACAGTATGGCTGGGTAGCTTGTTTAAGATTTCCACAATACTTTGTGTAAAAATAAAATCCTGCTTGCAGTTTCAGTTTTCACTTGTGTACTACAGTTGATGTTTTACCATTGATATTGAATAAATTCACTGGGTTGACTCGAGATCTGAGGATTTTGAATACTTGAACAAGGTCTGTTCCAAGTCTACTCTGTTTACGGCCTCCTGTCCTCTATATTAAATGCACCTCTCCAGTTCCAGTTCAGCTCACTTTGTGCACACTTTGGCGAGGCTGCATTACTTGTGTAATGAGGATGCCCCCTATTTATCAGTGTTCAGACTTAAAATGCAAAATATTAACCTAACTGAAAATGCAGCAAGGAATCCCTTCTTGCATTTAATGGATTATTAAATGCTTCCTTCCTGCTTCCAGTGATATCTGATGGTTTAAAACATTAATCAAGGAGAGATATTCTGAATCCCCAGGAGATCCTGCAGTTCTGTCCTAACAGAATGAATCAGAATCAGAGATGATAAAGTATGCACCTCATATTGCTTTGCTTGTTCTCTAACATATTGTTGAATTATGTACTTTTTTTAGACCACTTTATACTTTGGGAGTACAGCATGTATTTTTAAAGTTCAGGAAATGAATCCCTCTTATTATTATAGTGCCATTGCTTATAGTGTTTTTGCCTCACAGATCTTGGGTCCTGTGTTCAATTGTAGCCTGTGTGATATTTACATCTTTTCACCACATGCTCTGGTTTCAAGCAGGTGTTAATTATTGTCTCTATATTGTGCCCCATATGTCTTGCGATGGAATGGCTTCCCACTCCAAGTGTGTCATACCTTGAGTCCACTGGCTCTAACACACCACAAACCTGTATCACACTAAGCAGTTTTGAACCCACAACTTTCCAATTAAGAGTATCTACTATTTCTCCACATTACAGCTACAGTATGGTGGAATGTCAGTCTTGTTACTACTCCTGGCTTTCAAGCTTTTGATGCCCTGCAAAATAGTTTTATGCTGTGATTGAATCTTTCAAAGCTCTAGACTCCGGAGATTATTCTTGTCCAAATCTTATGTTTACTGTCACAATTAAAGTTCTCACTGTGGTGCTGAGCTACATGTGCCCGACATGGACTCCCCTTCCAGTACAGTTTACAATCTAACCAGCTCCTGATCATGCATGTAAAATCATGTTTAATATCTCTCCTGCTGCACACTGTGTACAGTACCCTAATGAGGCCCTGTTTATACTCAAATATAAGATATTCATGTTTTGTAATCAGAGTACAGCAGAGAGCAGATTTTAAAATAATATATGAGCCCAAGTATTGGATTAAAAATATAATGTAATGGTGGATTTAGACCTGGTTTTAGAAACTGTAGGGGTTACTTTTATAGCCGTTTGACATCAGTTTTTGGACTTTGTTTTCAGTTCAATAGCTTATTGTCCTTAGTTCTATTTCATAGAGGCTGAACCTGTAAAGCTGCATTTTGAATTCTATCTTACACCAATTGAGTCTGGGCTGTGCTTCTAGAGTACCGTAAGCAGGATTCCCATAACACTGACGTGCCACTTGGTAGTGAGTGATGGGTAGACAGAGTTTGCTAGAGATTCCTTAGGCTGCTGTAGGACTGTTACTCCCGGGACCTGCCTGCAAGTTTCCAGCGATGAGCATCACGCTGCCAGTAAGTGATAACTTTCTGCTAAGGCAATGCAGAGATCGTAATCAGACATAAAAAGTGAGGTGTGCTTGCCTGGATATGAACCAGTTTCTCACTTCTCCACCTGCTCTGCTATGAAGTGGGCCAGAATAGCTGCTGCATATCACCCTGGAGACTGCTGCACCTCAGTGGTTGTCCCCTCCAATATGTAAAGTGCTTTGGGATGAAAAGAGCAATTAACTCTTAGTCTATGTGCTGGCTGAGAGGTTGTCGCTGTGAGCCAGGTTAATTATCAATTTACTACACTAGATTGAGAGAGTCAACAATTGAAAAATAATTGGTAATTCCAAATTTAAAAGAAAAAAAGTTAATGGAGCAGCTCTTGATGGTGAGCACTCATTCAAAAGTTTCAACAAAGTCAAGCCCACAAAGTCAAAGACAGAGCAGCAAGAGAAAGCAATTAAGGACACACAAGATGTGTTTGCAGAACCTCATCACAACTCTGCAGCTAAAATGGAACACTCAGGATGGAACTCTCATTCCCATTGTAAAATAAAAGCCTTTGTCAAAGTCATTTCGTTTTATTAGCGCAAATGTTGATAGTCACACATTGTTTGAAGTTGGAACTGGAGAACTCAGAAGGGATGTCTGACATAGTTTAATGCTTTCCAAACTTTTGCCTTATTGTTAACAAAAGAAGAATTCACTTTACATCTCCCACTTCCAAGCTCTTTAAAGGGTCACAGGCTTTAGAAGTGATGTCCTTGGCCGTTATCTTTATGGTGCTGGGTGTAAAAAAGGCTTTTTAGAGGCACTGGGGTACTTGAAAATGCAGCTAATCTTTTGGGGAGTTAACAGTGGTGCTTTAATGACATTGAAATAAATGAAGCCAGACAACAAATGACAACATTGTCACACACACAAACACACTCACAGTTCAACTGACCTTGCCTTCTCTGTAATAAAGCACTGGCTCCCTGTTCCCAGTCTCCAGGGAAGTGGGGGTTGTGAACAGTCCAAAACTTGATTGCTCCTGCAGTCAGAAACAATGTTGATTTTGTGTGAAGAAACCCTAAATGCATCAACACAGTCTTTCAAACTGCCAAACACAGCTCTCCAGTTTTTTTTGCAATATCAGACTAGCTCCCAGTTTGCAAACTATGTAATTGGGGATCTGAACTAAGCAATCCAATCATCTCAGTGTTTCTCCCTAGGGTCTCTATGTTGACAAGCACACTCCACTTTTTATAACGATGGATCAGCTTGTGTAAGATGCAAGACTGTTTGTGACCATAAATTTAATGCCTTAAACATAGACAGAACACATAATCTATGGAGTTTTATTTGAGTTAAGATATTGTCTATATCTATTTAATATTGTACATGTGGTCAGTCTTGACAAAACACAGTATGCCTGAGTATACTGAGTCTAACCCAAGCTCTGTACCAAACCTTAAAATGAACTATACATTGATACAGACGTTTGCAAAAATTAATTGGTAAACCTGCAGTTTCTAAAACCAGTCCTTAATGTACCGTACCATTAGACATGCCAACTGAGGTTTTGAACCTCATTGTGTCATGTTCTTCAGAGAAGATGCAACACTGAAGTCTTCTGCAATCCACTTCTGATAATAACATCTGCTAAATATACAATCATACATATGGTTCTGGTTACAAAGTTAATTTTATTGTGCTGTGATTGACAAGCTGTTAGACAAGTGTAAGATCCAGATAAAAAGATCACAAATGCGGGGTGCCCACTTCAGTCAAAGCACTGCACACTAGCACTGATAAATACATCAATGCAATCTTTTTTTCCAATTACAAAACACCGCTCTGCGGTCTTCCCAGAACTCTTAAAGTCCCGGTTTGCTGGCATCGCAGCCTTCAGCCAAAGAAAGCCTATCAAACCTTTCCCTTTGTAGTAGCTAATCCAGGAAGCGGGGCAGTGCTCCTGCGCTCGGAACAGAGGATCAGCAGCTTGTGCTGATAGCTGCTTTTCATCCCAGAGTCAGGCCTGTCTGTCTGAAACCGCTGTCTGAGGAAGGCTTTCCAGTGCTTACAGCCAGGGGATAAATCTTACATTTCCCCTCCAATTCAAAAGCAGAATACATGCAAAATAAAAAAAATGCAGTTTGATTGTTGGGGCATGTTCTTTTTTTCATCTGAATTAACAAGGACTGCCAAAGCCTTCATTCATTTGCTCTTTCAGTTACCAGGCTATTTCAAACAGAATTAATTTCCATCCAACATGTCTCAGTGCAGAACAACCTGTTAATTTGAAAGGGAAGCGGAGGGGCACTGTTAGCTGTAATCATATTCCATATAACTGAACTGGTCTCTTTGTCTGCAACTGAAGAAAAGGCAAATCTTTTGCAGTCCTATGCCACACAGTGCAGGGTAGTGGTTATTGCAGTGTGCTGGCTTGTTAGGGCTCTGAACTTGTAACTGGAAGGTTGTGGAAACAAATCCCAGCTGGACCACTGCTGTTCTATACTTCCCTTAGCTTGATCCAATACAAATATGTACTGTATGTAAATCTCTTTATTTGGAAATGCCAGCCCAAATAAATTAATAATAATTACTAAAATAGGAAATACAAGGCTTTAACCACTTCATAGCACAGATACCATATATTGATGTGCACTTAGAGTATATGTTAACACAAGCTCACTCTTCTACATCTGAAAAAGACACGAGTATAGAGTAGCAGTCAAATGGCTCAAAGCATAGAGAGATATGATGCAGAACAAAGTTAATATGTAGTATAAGAAGTTAAAAAGAACAAAGAAATGCTCAGCAAAATACTGTGCAAAAGCTAGATTTTTATAAGGGCAGACACACAGATACCACAATGCACACACCGGGCTGAGCAGAGCAGAGACACACAGAGCAGAGAGGGGGAGCTCAGTTTTCAGGCAGTAAAAATTCAACAGTTTTCAGGCCTCCTGTCTTCTGTGCTACAGGCAGAGGGCACTTGGCCCTCACTTCCTCTCCCACAGCCTGTAGGGTCCCTGCTGGGGGGGATCAAATAAAACTGCACCAGGAACTGTAGAGGGTACAGCTCCGGGGAGGGGATTAACTGGCCTTTCTGGGACCTGAAAGGAATTTAAAGAGCTTTATGTTAAAAGGATGAGTCTTCAGTCATCTCAAAGACAATTAAAATCACCTCCTTGCTACCCCCCCCAACCCCTGTACCCTTCTCCCATCTTCCCCGGACAAGCTGGGCTGCGTGTGCTGGCATTTGATGAGATCTCTAACCACTTCATTAAAGACAACCTTGAGAGACAGAGAGGGAGATCATCAGAAAATACAGCCTTTCCCCCTCTCTCCCTGTTCACCTTTGTCAGCCAGCCCATCATTCCCCTGTTTTTTTTTGCCTTTTAATTAAATCCCCTTCATCTCCTCTGCTGTCAGCATCTCTCCACCTTGCAGGCAGACTAACCCAGGGGACTACGGATTAAGGGGAGACTCCCGAGCCATAAACCTCCTGAATGAACTGGCATCAATATCCCAGAATAGAGTAAAAAGGAAAAACGGGGGAGTAGCATGTTGGGAATAGCCCTTCTGCAACACAGCTCCAAGGTCCTGGGTTTGGGTTCTACTTCTATCCCCATAGTTGCATGGCTTTTCAGCAGGTGCTCTGATTTCCTTCCAAAGACATACAGATCAGGCTTGATTGCCTATTCTAAATCATTCCCCCTGGGAGCAAGGATTTTTCGTACTGGTGTGGGGTGGGTATTTATTTATAGAGAAATTGACCAAATTATTATGACAAGCTACTGTAAGTAGCCTCCTCTCGTCTTGGACCTTGCAGATGAGCCTCCCACAGCGAAGCATTGTTATGCTGTACACAGTAAATATGACCTCTCCTTCCCATTCCAGACTCTGCCAGGTTGCTTCTCACGCTTCTATTTTTAATTCTAACACATTTGTTCTTGCTCATATCTTAACTTTATAAGGACACAAAATACGAGGTGTAAAGAATTTTGTCCAGCAAGAGTCTTTTTTATCTCAGCCAAGTAAGAAAGAATCAGTGGTGAGAAGAGACCTTGAAGAGTCTGGGCTTTGGCAGGCCGATCACAGAGTGATATTGTTGCATCAGGAAAGCAAATTATGACGACAATGATGATTACAAGTATTAGCCGTATAAGGAGTATTTGCACTAATAAGAGTTGTAGTTTAATAGTAGCAGTAATAGTTTCACTAGTAGCAGTGGTAGAAGAAGTGGTAGAAGTGGTAGTTGTCACGGATCTCAATCAGACACAAGCCCAGGCTTCTTCACTAATGCTGATGCACAACCTAATAACCCAACCACATCCCTCGTCCTGCACCATGACTCCCGACAATCGCTACCTAAGGGCTACTCACCTACACTCCCACGCTCAGTATTGAATTAACCCTCACTGAGCTACGTTCACCTCGACTTCTACGTCTGTGAAATCCATTGTCCTGTGCCTCTGGCTTTTTGGCCCACGCTTGACCTCAACCATGAATATAGACTACACAATTTGGATAAGTAAACCCAGCTCCACTCACTAAAACCTTTGTTTCCTCTGTTCAGTCTTCGGCTAGCATGGCATAGGATCCTACCAACATTTTCGCGATCAGGTTTTGCTAACAGTAGTATATCTACTGATTGTAGTGGCAGTACTATGTCTGAATGTACATCCATGTACAATTTCACCCACATCTCCTCACTTTATTTTTCAGCAAGCAGAGCTTCCTTATGTCATGGATCCACCTCTATAGTCAAGGGAGCCTAAAAGAACCAGGACATGGAAAACTTGGGAATGTAGAAAGGTCTGGGTTAAATGGAGCAAAAAAACACAGCCAGAGAGTGGGTGACAGAAAGTGTTGGATCAAGGCATAGAGAGTGAAGTGAAGATATGCCACATACTGTAGAGTAACATAGAGTTTTTAAAGCATTATTATTAGTAATAGTATTAGTCGTAGTAGTAGTTGTGGTAGTAGTAGCAGTACTTACTGTAATTATTATTAGGTAGTATCACAAGTACAAACCGAAGGACAATCTACATAGTGATCAAGAAAGAGAAAGACTAAACATGCAATAAAAAGTTTTTAAAAATGCAACAAAAACAAACAGGGTAAACAGTAGGGCAATCAGACATAGACCCCTTAAAAAGATTTATTTTAAGATTATATTTGAGAAAGTTCAAGAAATTGCCTCTTGAAGAGGTGGAGGACGGGCATTCCATAACAATGGAAGAAGCACTATCACCAAAAGTCCGAGGTGTAGTCCCGGGTACAGTGAGCAAAGCCTCAGCCTCAAGGGAACAGAGCCTTAGGGAGGGAATGTAAGCATGAAGGAGTTCAGAGATGTATGATGGAGCCAGATTAATCAAATCCCTAAAAAGTCTTAATTTGAATATATTACATAGAGGCAACCAATGTGAAGATATAAGTGTAGGAGTGATATGCTGCCAGGATCTGGTGTGAGATAGAATCCTAGCTGCAGCAGATCTTTGGACATGTTTACCTAATGGGAATAGTGTTAGGGTGCTCATGAAGTGAAGAGTTGCATGAATCAAGCCTTGATGTTATAAAATGATTGAATGAAGCACTCAGTATTGGACTTTGATAGAAATTACTTAATGTGAGCAATATTTCTAAGGTGGAAAAAAAGGTCTTCATCAAATTTTTCACACAGGGTTCACAAGACAGGAGAGGATCAATGTGACTCTCAGATTCCTGATTACGGCTGACATGTAAATAGGGATGCTGTCCATGGTTACTGTGAAGCTCTCCAGCTTTTCCCAGAGAGCTTCACAGTACATTTACATTTTAGTGTAAATGATACAGTAGTGCTGTAAAATTTTCTTTATATAGAACTACTGTGTCAGTAATTTAAAAACAGCCACCTGCCAGTAATACAGCTAATATCAATAACAGCAATTGAACAAAATACCTGCTCTTGTGATAATTTTGATGTAATTTAATTCAGATCTAATTTTTAATTTAACTTATTTTTTAATTAATTTGTATTTGTATTTTTATTTAGTGTAGTGCACATTTCAAACCTTTTTGAATGCATTCTGCCTAAACAGTCTCTAGGGAATATGAAGGCACTTGACACATCGCACATGGACTTTGTACAGAAAGCACAAAACTCTAGGAAGGTCAGCCCACTGCATTGGGATCTAAATTCCATTGATTCCCCCCAACGTCTGTACAAGAGGGCAACCAAAACTTTAAAAAATAGAACAGAGGGTTGCAGTAAATTTCAATTTGCTGAAAAATTGAATGCTGAGTTCCTAAGTTCTATGGCTTTTCCTTTTGTTTCTTCTTATTTTGTATTGGTCGAATGGTAATAGATCTGGCCTTCATCAAAGAGCCCAAACATGGCTACAGCCGAATATTATTTTCTTGTTCTAGACTTTGGGAATGTTTTTATGAAGGCATTTTTGTCCCATCTGCTCAGCTCCTACCTGCCTTCTAAGAGGAGAGAGGAAACCTGATGAAGCCATGGACCCCCAGAGCCTGGTCTTGTCCCAGGAGCAAAGCCCTCAGCGGGCCAGTGTAATTAGGCCATGTGAATAGGCCGGCAGCCGGGGTACAGAGGGGCCTTGTTCTGCCGCAACTTTCCCATTGTCAGGGCGACAGTCTTCATTCAGGAAGGCAGGAAATGGGAAAGCAATGGCCCTTTAATTGTTGCTGTAGTAATTGAGTATAATGCTGGGTAATTGCAGACTGGGGAGGGGAGACACAATGGCAGAGTGTCCGAGGCAGAGAGGCCAGAGTGCCTCACCTGGAGGGAATGGCAAAGACTTTCAACAACATGGGAGGAATGCCAGCATCAGACTCAGGGGATTACCACAACTGTGGTAACTGATAGATTGATTAAATAGATATATTAAATAGCTAGAGTTTGAAAAGATGAAAATTCTTTAAGAAGCAATTCTATTCTTATGGGACTCTCCCATGAAATGCCCTGAAAAAATAATAGATTAACTGATTTAGCAACATAAAATACTGTAATAGGATTAATAGCTTATGCCGTATTATTATCATCATTGTTTTAGTACAGAAAATAAAATAAAAAATAAGAATATATTTCCATGTACAATAAATACATAATAAGGATAGAATACAGTACATTTGCTTCTTCCACCCCACATATTCGTCACAACTCCTCTAAATAGGAGTTTGAAATGATGCAGGTACCTGAAACAAGAGCATAGTTGAATCTTTCAGAAACCCACTGATCTTGACAGTATTTTTAAACACTCTGAATTTCGTAAATAAAGAAAGACAGTCAGAGTTAACCTCCTCCACAGTGCTACTTTTCTCTTCTCTCTGCAGCTCTGATCTCTCCTGCCTTCTCTCTCTCTTTCCCTCTGTACCAAGCTGTTTTCTCTGCTGTGCTCTGCTGGTGAAGGAGAGATAAGGGTGGTTTTTCGTGTGGGGGCTTAACATAATCTCCCCTTTCCCCCTGAAAGAGCCGGGCTGTTGAGCACAGTGCTTACACATCCGCACAGACAGTGCAAATGGCAGAGACAGAGAAAGAGTAGAAAGAAGGTGAGATAGAGCCAGGCTCTCAATGATCAGTCCCATTGTCCCAGCTCTGATGCTCAGAGAAAAACACAGCCCTGGCGAGACTGAAAGGAGCTGACAAGGACGGAAAATCGGTTTTGTACTTAAACCACACAGGCAATGTCTGACCAAGAAGAAGCAAAGCATAAGAAAAAGTACAATAGAAGTGACTCGCGATCATTCAGGAACTGGAAAATGGAGGGAGGCAGCAGGGTTACAGCTGGATTTCTCAGCCCTTGACAGAGCCCGAGGGCTTTGCTGGAAGAGCTCATTAGTCTGCTTCACAGTGACATGAAGGAATTAAGTAAATAAATAAAATAGCTGCTTTGAAGCAACAACAAGCAGCAAATATTTTCCATCTCCAGCAAATTATATTGTGGCATTTCAAGTTTTTCAAGGGAGCTTTTTCAAAGGCTTGAGCTGTTCGTGTTTGTAACGCCAGAGGTGTTACAGTTCAGTAGAACTGCACTGAAGCGTGTTGCAGAAAAAGAAATTAAGAAATTGCATGCCAAGGAAAGGCAGCATCAGCTGGTCTTTAGTTAGCCAATGCCCAGTGTCTAAATAAGTATAAGTGCTGGCTTTCTAGAAACTGACATGGAGGGAGAGAGAAGGCACCACGCCCTTGCTCGCTGACACACGCTGAGCCTTATTGGGTCAACAGAAGCCTAATTAACTTGTCCCAGTGATGTCATTCACCCAGGCTCTGAAGTGTCCCTTGACTGGTGTTTAGCTACAGGTGGGATAAGGGGCTCAGATGTGTGTTCAAACACAGACACTACACTGGAATAAAGACATGTGGATATAAAACCTTTAATGATGAGAAGAGGCCATTCAGCCCTCCAGTGCTCATCATTTTCCAGCAAAAAGGAATCAGTAGGTGATCCTGTCATAGTATCAAGCCTAGGTTTGAAAGATCCCAGTGGGTCTGCCTCTAGCAATCCATTCCATGCATTGCTAACTTTCTGTGGTGAAAGGCATGCTTTCTAGTTTTAGTTTGATATTGTGTTTTAACAACTTACTGCATTATATATGTACTGTATATACCCTTCACTAAACATGAAATGACTTACTATATTTATTCCATTACATTTTTGAAGACATTGACCAGCTGTCATTTACTGAGAATGAAAAGGTCAGACTCCTTTAGCTTGCTCACATTAGGCATGTCCTTAAGCCTGGTAAAGTCTTGTTACTTTTGTCTGTAATTTCTCTAAATCTTTGTGATTCTCTTTGCATTGTAGAGACTTTGAAGAAATATATGCAGAGCAGTTTAACTAGAGCCTTGCACACTGAGCAGAACTCAGACCTCTAATCCAGTATCATCTATCGGTCAGCTCAACCCTGTGTTTTGCCAAACCAGAATCTTGCTCATGGAAGATCTCTGTCTCCCAGACTACTATGTATTTACAATAGAAAGCTCCCATCAGATACTTGTGTCAAAACCTCAGTGCCTACCTGGTGGGTCAATGTTTGGGTTAGTCCACCAAAATTCCTGTGCAGTGTACTGGACTTTGTTTTTTTTTTCTTTTAAAACCTGAACTTTCTTAAATGCAATATTTATATTTAAAATATTTTAAGGAGCTTTCAATGCACACAAATTTAGAATCTTGGTATATTAGCATTTCTGAGAAAGGGGTGATTTGTGCTTGGCACTCTGTTCCCTGTTCAAGGACTCTTTTGTTCTTTGAGCTTTGTAATAGCATAAAGTCTTGATAGTTGTGACCAGTTGATGAACAAGTTCTCTTTACAGTCTAATGAAAAAGAATACACATTATTCGCTGGCACTCATGAAACAGGCTGGAGCATGGGAGATGTTTAAGAAGCAGTTTAGACTAAGAGTTGGGTTCTGAAACTGACAGCTTTGAAAGATTCAGGTCTGTCCTCAATTCATGCCTTTGAAGTTCTATATGATGAACATAACTGAAACCTTATTGGTGCAGTTAATAACAATAACATGTATCCTTTCATTTCTATGTTAAATTTGTTTGAGTTCAATGCAATTGTATTCTCCTTTTCTGCCTTACAATTTCCTGGAGCTAATGGACCTACATGGCTGACTGAGAACCCAGGCCATTCTGTTAAAGACCTTTGATCCTTTTGGTACATTAATGAAGGACTGGATCTTGCATAATGTAGTGGCTTAATGGCATAATGTTGAAGATCAGTTCAGGAATTAAGGATCAAGTGATACAGTTATTTTCTATGAAATTAAATAAACATTAATCAGAAATCCTTCTGTGACAGAGCCTTCTCTTCTTTAGCACTTAAACTAGAATTTGGAATGTCCATGCAAAGATCATAAGGGACAGAAATGCAGCTTACATTTTCAAATCAAAATTGAAACCATACTCTTGTTTTCAGATTAATGGTCTGGTTTGTGTATTGTTGTTACTGGTGCATGTACTGTTACAGTACATGCATCATATGCATATTTACACTGTTTGTTTGTGAAACAACTGGATCTGTTGGAAGTGAAAGATACTATCAAAATGTAGAATTATTTTATTATTATATTTTCCTTTATTTAATCCGTTATTACTATACCTACTGTTGAACAGTGCAAAAAACAAAAATACAGAAATAGTAAAGGATCAATCAAAGAATCAATCCTTGCTTCTCGCTGCTAGGGGACTGCTCAGCTGGGTTGTGCCAGACTGCAGGAGATGCAAGGGTTTATCAGTGAGGTTATATTGATCCAGGCTGAAGTGAACTCAGTCTGTGAAGAAAAGAGTTTATCTCAATGATTAGAGCCCAGGACAGCAGAGAGAAGGGGTGGCCTCGTTCCTCCTTACTACTCTATATTTCAGAGTGCAAGAGGGAAAAAGAGAGGTTTGTGTGTGTATGTGGGTGGGGGGCTTATCTGTAGCCAGGGTCCTCAGAATAAAGGGTTTATCTTCAGAAAGCTTTCACAGCAGGCATGGTTCCAGAAAGCTCTGCACAAAGGGGTGTCATAACTGTTCACAAGAAAGTGCCTGACTGGGGCCAGGTTAGGGTGAGGATGGGAGAGAGACCAGTTTCTGAACTCAAGGCCATCAACTGCTCCAATAGGCACAAATTACCTGCCGCAACTAACCTAACATCTCCTAACACAGCTCAAACCCCACACTAACCCTATAGACGGGGAAGAGAGCAGTGCCTTGAAGGAATGCTCATAATCAAGATTGTTCTTAGTCATAACAGTAATAAACATTTTGTATTCCAAACACACACTGAGTTGTGAAACAGTTGAAAGGCATGTTATTACCTTGAGACCTAACAATGTGTAGGACAAGCCTGCCGTGCAGTGAAGTAAAGTACAAAATTTAATATAGTATTAAATGTCCCTTTTGGTCTAAAATGTCTAAAATGTCGAGCCGTTGCCATTCCTCATTCACCTGCACCTTCCTGCTTGATCTGCATAATTCAATCATTTCTTCTCGTTGTTAATTTGTGTGCATCCTCTCTGCGGCCTCGGGCCAACAACCCATCCCTCCCCGTGATGCCATTGCTGAGACTCCTGTCGACCTGTCCCCAAGATTAATGACTCTTATTTAACATTTCATTTTATGATGCAGATCATATTACCCTCAGTTTCTGATTCCCCGGAACACACATTACTGACTAATGTCTTTGGCCCTCAGTGAGGGAGAGGGAAATAATGATGGAACAGGCTGGATTCACATTCCTTCTCTGTGCCTAATTCCCTTTGCTTACTTCCACTTCTTCAACCAAGAGTTAATGTTTTGTAGTCAATGTCGAAAGAATCACTTACACACAAATGATCGCAGAGAAAAGGAAAACACCTTGAGAAGAGCCTATGTGCATAGAATGTGCACAGAGAACTAATAATAGATTTTAATGCCATTACTTACAGGAGGTTGTTTCCACATTAGTTGCCGTGTTCCACACAAGTGTCACACAATGTTCAATTCTGAAAAGGTGCTTTTCTAAAGACAGGTAATGTGCCTAATTTCAGATGTGAATGTTGTGTAGCATCATGACTGAGAGAGCTGACTGGCTCTTAAGAATATGTTACTGTATATAACTGCTGAATGTGATTTCTGCTTCGGCCTGCATGGCCTGTTTGAGAATGCCAAATGACTAAAATGCAAGAGTTTTTTTCTAGAAAATAAAGTCCTGGAAAGATATTAATGGTGATCAATGCCAGAATGATGGTAAACAAAGTTACTTAAAATAAGATGTACTGTGTATGTTATAAGGGGTGACCTGTCCTGGACCTGAACAGTCACAATCCTGCATGTTTTATGAATTCCCCTTAATTTCTAATTTCATTTTTTTTCATTAAACACAGTTTGATTTTGACCATGGAAGCAGATGATTTGTTTGATGGATTAGTTAAGACACCATTAAAAACTGAAATCCTAAAAACTAACATTCTAAAGGCGCACAGCTCTCCAATACTGACATAATATACTGACATAATACTGACTCCAATACCCCCCCCGATTTAGCATATTGGAATGAACAATGAGATGTACAGTACACCAAATGTTAACAATCATTCAAGAAAATGAAATTTTGAAATCCTCAAAGGCAAGGCTTTTATTAAGCTAACCAGAAGCATTTCTTAAAAATCAACACTGAGTCACAACCCAGGTGACACAAATGTAAACTAAGGGGAAGTGCATGTAAAACTGACACCTGCAGGCACTTCTTTACAGAAAGAATTGTGGAGGTCTAAAACATACAGATACATGTTGTTGAAGCCCATGCTTAGGCTTCTTTCAATACAAGTCATGTTAAAATCCTAGAAACAATCAGCTGTTAGCAAATCATAGAGCTTAAAGGATGCAAGGAAATGGAGACTTTTCATAAGGTGATTTGTGTCTTGTTTTCGATTTCGTTTAGTGTGCTGGCCTTACCATCATGCACACATTCCATGGAGATCCTTGTACAGTACAGCACAGTGAGGAGTGCTGCTGAGAGTAAGCAAAAGCAGGCAGAGCGGGTGTTGACACACTCTGAAACCCAGACTGTGCAAACTGTAAGGCCTCAGCCCTGCCTGCTCAGCTGGCTGCTGTGTGAGCAGGGCAGGGAGCGGGGTTTGTGACAGCTGACGGATGAGCCGTTTTGAAGCAGATCAAGTGAAACCGAGGAGCGCTTGCTTGATGGGCATTGGGATTTAAAGAGAAGCGCAGTGCACTCAACCTACTTCAGCTTCCTGGGCTTTAATTACACTGACCAAAGTCAAACTGTATGTTGGGCAATGGTTCCAAATGAGTTGGTAATAGGAATGCTAACAGAGATGACTTCATTGTAGGTAAAGGTAGATGGGATGTCACAGATTTTCATGTGGTGATAAAGGTATAGACATTATGCAGAATTTACTACATAATATTACTGGAAATATAGCTCATGGAAAGAGAGCGTTATGATGTTTATTTGATGGAAAAAAGCTTAGTGTAGTCTAATTCATTGGAGAAGTAACACCTTCAATACAGAGAGTGATATTTTGGGCATCAGTTGTGAAAAAAAACCCATTCAAACACCATTTTCTGTATGTAATAGACTGAATGGAATGATATTTAGTATATATGGACTAAGACAGATCTTTAAGTTTCTGCCAACAAACTTGCATTAAAAATTGTGGCTGTCATGAACAAAACAATTTTGTAGATATCCATAGTAGAGTGTTACCAGCTTGTGGATAATCACAAAGAAATAGCAGCTAAAAACAACTGGCTTAAGCTAATAGGTCATATGATTTGGCAGCCATTTGACTTGGTCAATCCTTTAAACAAACAAGGATATTCACGAACACAATGATGTTTTCAACTTTCTTATCACCTTACTGCAGTGAAGCAGTGTGAAAACAACGGAATAGAGCAGAAGATAAAATTAAAAAGGTTTACAGTGCACTCTGCTATTAAAGTACAGAGGGTGCATCTTTGAGAGGACAAACAATTCAGAAACTACACACATAGCAAAGACCACAGTCTAAAAGACTCCAGGCAACAAACACAACTCATTGGATTTTGACAAGTTGGTTGAAAACATCCTCACTTGCAGTAGTATTACTCTCACATTAATATTACTACCAAACCATGCAGAACTAGCGTGGAAGTTGAGTTGAGGAATTTCTTTCTTGTGGAGATAGTATTAACACTGAGAGTAGTCAAATTGTCCATTGACCTTTATAGATTTGGCTCAATATTGGTTTTTAATCATTTTCTAACTCCCTCTCCTAAAAATTTCTTTTTTTGGACTGTGTGGACGAGAGACTCTTTCATAATATGCTACTCAATGCTGTACCAGAATGTGCCCTTCACTCCATTGACAATGCATCACCTCAACACTGAGAAGGGCAGAACAGAACCTACTAGAATTTAAACCTGACTTCTGAAGAAACATCTTGAGGCCTGGTCCTATACTTGAGTACTTACCAATCCAAGGCTGTGACAAGTAGTGCATAAATAGTGTCATATATCTTATAATAAACAATAATTCAACCCTAATCATTATCCTGAATTCAAAGCATGAACTGACTGAACCAATGTGCTTTAAAGTGAGAACTGTTATATCTTAAATTAAGAACTTGTATATATTCTGAAGGCATGTGCAAATACAGAACTGCCTCCATTCCAATGTGATGAGCCCATATTCTTTCCCATTAACACAGTTGTTACAGAAATAATCATCAGGAAGTATACAGTAGCTTCCTAAGATGTGCTCAGATGATGAAAAGAAAATGACTGATTATTATTTTACATTTACTGTATTTATATTTTCAGGTGAGGAAGAAGGTTTACAGAAACTAGCAGCACTTAATATAAACAGTTCTCCTTGGCCTAATAGTGTTATGCCAATTGTACTTAAGAAAGCAAAATTTGTCATTAACAAAATTCCTCCAGCAGCAGCTCGGGATAGAGTTAATATCCATTTCCTGGAAAACGCCTAATGCTGTACCCATAAAAGTGTGTCAAAACTGAATTCTTGACTAATATGTCTTAGTTTTGTCACATGTGTGGTTAAATAATGAAAAAAGTGAATATAAAAAAAGACTCTAAGGCAAATCCTACACTGCCATGCTTAAAAACCTAACATTTTACATTTTGAACAGAAAAATGGACCCAGTCCAAGTACAGGCGTTTGAAATCCTCAAAGGCTTTTATTAAGCTAACCAGAAGCATTTCTTAAAAATCAACACTGAGTCACAACCCAGGTGACACAAATGTAAACTAAGGGGAAGTGCATGTAAAACTGACACCTGCAGGCACTTCTTTACAGAAAGAATTGTGGAGGTCTAGAACATACAGATACATGTTGTTGAAGCCCATGCTTAGGCTTCTTTCAATACAAGTCATGTTAAAATCCTAGTAAAAATCAGCTGTTAGCAAATCATAAGGCTAAATGGACCAAATGACCCATTTGCAAACTTTTTTATGTTCTTGCATTCTTCTAGCAAATTATTTGTTAAGGATGTGGGTAGGAAAACAGATATTTGATCAAGTATCTTTTGATCTCAAGATATATATGATGTCATTGGAATACATCCCAGGGAATTTTAGTTCTCATCTCACCTGCACTCTCAGATTCTTAAATGAACTAATTCCTTGATCGGGTTGCTGTTTTTTCCAGCGTTGGAAGAATGGCTAAATTAATCCTGAAAGACAATGGATCCCGATTTCTAAATTTAGCCAGCACCCTCATAAAGGGATTTTGAAAATAGCTTTTGGAAAGCCATGACCCTCTATAATGCTGTGGTGTTACCTTCCTTCGTGGAGCAGACAGGTGAATAATCAGCATAGTATCAGTGTCTCATGCATTAAGTCCCTGGGAAGGAGTCCCAGTTTCAATTCCTGGAAGAAGTACTTTTCACTTTATTAATAGGTCTAAATATTTAATCAGCTATTTAGCACCTTTCTCCAGTCCTCAAAAAATTTTACAGATATCACCCCTACTGTATGTATCATATGCAAGTGTGAAATACCTTGAGAAAGCCATTTGAGTTTGGAATTACTTTAACTAATTAGGACCTTCAGCCACTCCTAGTGGCCCTCAAGGTGCTACAGAGCCTTGGCCTAACAGTGTTGCACATGCTGGAAAACCTCACAGCTGTCTTATCCTTAGGTCAGCAGCCATATCACCCTGCAACTCACAACTGGCAACCTACTGAAGCTAAGCAGGTGTGAGCCTGGTCAGTACCTGGATGGGAGACCTCCTGGGAAAAACTAAGGTTGCTGCTGGAAGAGGTGTTAGTGGGGCCAGCAGGGGGCGCTCACCCTGCGGTCCATGTGGGTCCTAATGCCCCAGTATAGTGACAGGGACACTATACTGTAAACAGGTGCCGTCTTTCGGATGAGATGTAAAACGAGGTCCTGACTCTCTGTGGTCATTAAAAATCCCAGGGCGTTTCTCGAAAAGTCCTGGCCAAATTTCCCATTGGCCCTTACCGATCATGGCCTCCTAATAATCCCCCTCTATGAATTGACTACATTACTCTGCTCTCCTCCCCACTGATAGCTGATGTGTGGTGAGCATTCTGGCGCACTATGGCTGCCGTCGCATCATCCAGGTGGATGTTGCACATTGGTGGTGGTCGAGGGGAGTCCCCATTACCTGTACACCGCTTTGAGTGGAGTGTCCAGAAAAGCGCTATATAAGTGTAAGCAATTAATTATTATTAGTATCCTCTTTCTGTTGGTTTAGCGATCTTCTAATTAATATTGAGGGAAAACATAATAAAAATCATGTTTTAAAAAATAACCTTTTTCTCCCAAAGCGTACCCAAAGTGTTTTTTTTATTTTCATGGTGCGTAAGCTCCTGTCACTCTTGCCTGAGGTTATAACAGATTGCTAGTCATGCAAGGTGGTGACAACATGCCTGCCTGTACAGGCTCACGGGGCAGAGCAGCAGGGCAGGTTATCCGATCTTATAGAGAACAATGCTATCTGGGTCCCATCACTCCGTTTGCATTGAATCAGGTAATTAGTAATAAGCTAAGCATGTCAGATATGAGCTGTGGGATTTGGAAGGGTCACCTCTCTCTATCGGCGCTGAGCGCCGCACAGTGAAACTCGATCCACAATGAAAGCCAGCGGGGTCTGAGGTTTTCATCACCCACGTCCCTCTCTCTCTACTTGTTTCTCCCCTGCTTTCCTGTTTTGTCAGTCTGTGAGCAGAGGACTGCCTGCTGAAATTGATGCAACTGTGAAGAGATGTCCAGTGGTGCTTTCAATCAATGGGTGCGTTTCACTTTCAGGGTCCCCAAATCAGGTGAGCTGGTACAGTAAAGACGATGCTGAGTCCTAGAGAGCCTCTGGATGCTCTGCTTTTTGATCTGTCAGAGCTCTGATTCAATTCAATGAATTATTTTGTATTAAATTATTCACATTATGGCGGAGTGTCACTTTAAATGTCCAGGGTCCTGTGTTAAGCGCTTTCTGTGTGAAATGTGCATGCTATCCCTGTGTTAATAGTGTCCAGATTAACTGTAATTTCTATACTGCCTCTCCTTTGCAGGTGTGAGTGCCCCATCACAGATTGACATCCCATTTGAGGCGTAGTCCTGGGTCTAGCATGCATCTGCCAATTTTAGCTCCTATTTTCTATTATACTTTTTGCATTGCTTTGCTCTTTTCATTCAATATTTTTCCTAGCTTTTGCAAAAACAGAATTTTTAATGGAGATCTTCTGAAATTTTAAATGTTTTTGTCTTAACCCTACTGAACATCTTATCGGCTACTCATGTATGATTTACCTTAAGCTACTGTGTGCTGGACACATAGTTTAGCTCCTAATTACATTCAAGGAGCCAAAGAATTTTACACAGTACATTTTCTTTCACTTTGCAAAGTACTCTGTCCTCTCTCTCTCTCAGTTCCCTGAGGACAAGTGGAAATTCAAAGCCAATTGCAAGGGCAGCAATTGCGGGTCTTACAAAATCCATAGCTAAAGCACTTTAATCATTTGATTGATGGTTAGCATCTGCAATTAAATAATTAACGAGGAGGAAAGAACAAAGCAGACTTGTGGTAGAGCTACCTTATTTTTTCATTTTTGTTGTAGTAGCCTTTCATTGGAGGTGTTAGTCTCCCTCCATTGCTATTAATACATTGCAGTGAGGGTGGCTGGTTTTACAGAAGATTTCTACAAGGCAAGCTGATTGAGACACTCCAAATCAAAGTTAAAGTGCTGTATTGTTAGCAGGTTCCCAACATGCTCAGTAGAAATACATGTAAAGACGGAGCCTGCTGTCCTGAAGTTGCTCTGGAGAACAGAACACCTCGGAATTCGTCACAACAAATCTACCTCTTAAAATTCAACTTCTGTATTTTGGGAATATGTTGATTGTGCTCTGGTACACCAGTTAAAGAGAGTGGAGACACACTCTCCTGCTTGCTGCCAAGAGAGTCTTCTGTGTGACCTTTTTCACTGCTTCATTGTTATCATTCTTGAAACCCCCCCAAAAAAATTGGATTGCTTCTGTTTTACAGGAGAAAAAAAGTTATTGTAGAAATTTGATTATAGTCAGTTTTCCTTGCTTAGAATTTGATTCACTTGACTATTTCTATTTCATTTTTAATTTCTTCAGGGCATACCTTTTAAAAAGGCTCTGTAATGCTGTAATTCTTTTAAATTTTGCACAGGTTTCGCCTGGCTCTAGTGGTTCATTAATAATTTTAGGGACTCCTTTTGGCTCATAACACAGAATAGACTTGCCAGCCACCCTTGGACTTGCAGCGTCTTAACACTGAGAGCAGCACCCTGTCCTCCATGTGTTGTCTTCATGTGCCCGTTATCAGCCCGGCAGAGCTCAAAGTGTGAAAAGAACTGGAAGCCAATTGGTTTTGGAAAACACAGACAGGAGACTGCTACAGGGGCCATAGCACTTGAGTTGAATAACTGCTGATTCCCAGCAGGATGGGGGCTGGGGGGCTAAAAACAACATATTTGGTCATTCTTAATTAATAATCACAAGCCCACACAAATAAAAGCAATTGGTAGAATGCCTGGAGGACGGCTGAGTCCCAGAGCACGGACCAGGGAAAAAAACGCAAGAGACAGAGGGATGGGGATCACCAGAGAGGAGTTTGTTAACAGGCCAATTAGAGAGACTGAAGAGCAGCCACAGGAAACAAACCTGTCAGTTACAGGGGCTGCCTGTCAGTAAGGGGGGTGACTGATGTGGGTCAGCAGCATTGTTAGCAGGAAGGCCTGGCAGTGCAGTGCACGAGTAGGGCTAATAAACCTCTTGCTGCAGGGCTGGGAGAGGTAGAACAGGCTGTACAACAGGGGAACAGGCCTCTTCTTAAGCCCCCCGGGAGAAGCACTCGAGAGAGGCTCCATAACCAGAGCCATTAATCCAGGTGGAATCAAATCGGACATGACATGTGCCTTCAATTTTGATGGAGTGTTGGATCCATCATTTTCTCTCATGACATTGAGCCGCAGGGTGAACTCCCATGCACAATGGAGCAGGAGCTCAGCTGAAGGGAGTGTGAGCTGAGAGTTGGTGGGTGACGTCCGGTTGAAATCCTACATGGGGCATGCAGTAGCAAAGAGTGTAACTATCAGAGTGGGTTTACGTTTGCCTCTTCCAGGAAAGACTTTATAGGTGTGTCACAGGGCTCATTTAGAGTGTAAAAAGGTGTTGCAAACTCCTGAATTACATGACTGATGTTGTGGTTGACAGGATTTACTCTCTTGCCTGTGTGGTATCGGGGTGCTTGGAGCTTCTGGACAGGCAGCCATTCAAATCACAACGGCAGGAAGTGATTGCACTCCCTGAGCCTCACCTGCATACAGGTAGTAAAGGAAGTATTATATTTGCCTTGTCTTGAGCCTTTGTGTCCTGGTTCCCACCAACACTCACTTTGTGCTGTGGTATTTTCCTCCATTGCTGGGCGGCTTTGTTTGTGTAGGTTTTATATGCTGACAGCCTCTCAAACACAGCCGAATTCTTTACAAATGCAGCCTAGATTAATGGGCTCTTAGTGCGTGTCTTTCCATTAGTGGTATACTTTTAAATCAAACACAGATCTGGAAAGAACCAGAGCAGGAGAGAGAGAAAGAGTGAAAAGGAAAAATCAAATGAAAGATGCAAAAATGATTTACAACTTTTAACATATTTCATTTAATAATGATGTTTATAATGGGTATCTTTCTAAACAGTTTATTGATGTATTGACATTATTTCACACTTGACTGAATATATTTCACAAGTACTCACTACAGCATCCACACTGCACTCAAACTGCAGCCCATAATTAAGTCTCTGACTCACTAAATAAACAGCTTTATTTTTGTTTTATGAAAGCATGAAAATGTCCTTTAAAAAAGTTGTAAAAAAAAACTTTCAGAACCAGAAAGTTTAAAAGGGGGGCATTTCTGTATTATTTATGAGCGCCTGTTGATTATTTACAGCCACTCTGTGTGGTCCTAATTACTCCATAGCCAAAAAAGAGAAAAGAAACAAAGGAATCCAAAAGGATAATAAAAAACAACGACTTCACTGTGCCCATTTATGGAAAGTGACCTATTGTTAAGGTGTCTATCTGAATGCTGTCTGCCACTGGTCAGTACTCCAACATTATGAAATATGTTGCTGTTTTAAGTGTGTTATTGTTGAACTGCTGTGACCCAGCCTGACCCAGAGATCCCTGTTGTGTTGGCTGAAAGCAGCCTGCCCACATACTCTCTAGTGTTTGAATTCAGAGTCCAGTCCAGGATGTGTCCTACTTTCTGGATATACAGTAGGCTCTGGTATACTGTCACCCCTATTAGACGAAAGGTTCTTGAAAATAGATAGATGGATGTAGGAATGTTGTGTGCCAGTAGGATTAGTGAATATCTCTGTGGCAGACAGTTCGTCCTGAAGTGCAATTCCGTGAGACTCTCTGTGCAAAATGGCAGAATCAAGAGATCTGACACAAAAATCACAAAGCTAGGGGTCCTGCAGTGATTCATCTAGTAAAAGGCCTACATAATAGAACTTAAATTGAGGGTGACCAGTTACCATACACTGTGCAAAATTAGCAGAGTAGGGTTGTGGTTGGATGTCTTGAGCTGACTAATGCAGAGACAAGCATGCCTCTTCTGATACATTGCAGTTCTTTTTACCAGCTGGTTCTTAATTATTGAATTGAGTGTCTGCACCTCAATCAATTATGCATTTGAGGATCAAATCAGTATTTAGAGTGCAAGATGGATCAAAGTTCTGGAATAAGAGGGATCTAATCTATTGTAGGTAGTGTGAGCTCACAAGGTGAAAGGGTACATGTTTCAGAGGAAATGCATCCCATCTACACCTCTGCTTTGCTCAGCTGTGAGAGCATCTGCAGTATGTTGTATTAATTAAATATTGCAGATTTCAAATATAGGGAAGTGGCTTAAAAATAGAATGAATGGGCATGCTAAAATAAAATAAGAAAAAGGCCAGACCTTCAAGATAGTACTGAACCCCTGATGGAAGCAAGAGCAGTTTGCATCCCTGTGATTGTGAGGGTGGTGTTCTGCGTGTGGAAGTGTGTACATGCATGTGCTTGTATGGGCATGTGTGTTAGGACAATGCAGGTGAAGCATGGCATGCCAGCTCCTCTGGCAATATGATTAAATCCAATGAGAGCTAAACAGCTTTAGTGCCCATTCAAGCCTTTCATTCCTGAAAGCTCAAACAGACGCTTCCGTTTATAGTCTGGACCAAATCCAGCAAAGGCAAAGCGTGCAGAGTAGACATTACAGATTTCAAACTTTGGATGTCTAATTGGTACAGCACAATCACCCAGTCCTTTTATATTTGAGCAGCCGGAATGGCAGGGATTGACCTGATGCTGGACATACATACACGCATATTTTCTTCCTACGTAAACACAGTACTGGGCCTGATGCTAGTTAGACTGCAATTACAAACACACTGAATCTAAATGTAAATGTCCTAATTCCTAGATTTAGAGCACAAATTAGGGTGATGTGTAGTAAGTGAAAAAAGGGATGAAACATATATATCTATAAAATATGTATAAAAAACAGAGTAGTGTGATGGCATTCCTGTTTGCAGGAAAAGGGCCCACAGCACCTGCAGGAAGACTGGAGATGAAAGCAATGCAGCTCACGGTGGCAGAGACAGAGTTGTGGGAGTGGCTGACCTGTCAGTAAAGGAATAAAACAAGAAAAGATTCTGTATCCTGCTTACGTTGTGGTGAAATTGTTTTTATCTGCTTCAGTTTTGTTTGTAAAAATAATCTGCTCTTGAGGAAATTACTTGAGCGCAATGTTTTGGGGGGCTCCAGAGTGGCTTGCCCACTAAAGGTTCTTACCTGAAGTATGTGTTTACTCCAAGGAGGGTGTTGGCATGATCTTGTTGGCACAAAGCTTGTAGTTGTAAACCTAAATTTGAAATAACTGGTGTTTACAAAAGTCGGTTGGCACATAATTAGAAAATTCCATATTTTCATAAAGATACAATATATGCAGCCATATACAGTATATGAAGCCAAGGCCTATCCCAGAAAGTGCACACCATGGACAGGACACCAGTCCATCACAGGGCAAACACAGTCACAAATATCCACACACTCATCCCAGCAACAGTTTTCCCAACAGACAATTAACCTACCAGTATGTCTTTGGGAGCACCCAGAAGTAACCCACCCAATCACGTGGGGAGAAGCTACAAACTCCGCACAGTCAGCACCCCATGTCCAGGACTGAATCAAGGACTCCAGCACTGTGAGGCAGCAGTGCTAACCAATATAATAGATATGTGAAAATAATATGGAAAAGCTTTTTGAACAAAATTATATTAATATTAATAATTATATATAGGTTTTGTAAAATATGAAGCTAATATTTGCACTTGAGCCTTTTGCACTGGGTAAATTTCACAGCTTGGACACAGAAGCAGAATAAAAGGAATAGGACGGAGACATGGTTTGAAGAGGAAAAGCAAACTAACTGTAGTATGTACCCAGCTCACTGTCCTAGAAAGGGTTTATAGTGCCTCTCAAATGAACTTCACATCCTTCCAGCTTGTTTCCAGGTTCTGGTAATGAAAGTACCCAATTTGCTTCAAGAGAAAAAGCACAGCATTTCATACACCTACTACTTTCAAGGTGAATAGTAACATTCAGAAAATAATTAAAATTGTCTAACTAGTTACATTTTAGCCAAATCCTTCATGACTCACCCTATACTAACAGCAGTATTTTTAACATGCAGTATGGCACAACACCATTATTTCCTCACATTAAATGTAAACTGAAACCACACTTCAATACCTGTCTGAAAAAACGGTTATTGTTAGTAGGAAGCACCAATTGAGATTAAAATTTAAGAGCTTTAGAAGCCTGACAGATTGTTAATATAACTGACTGTTTTAATTATAGTGTTGCCAAAGCAATAACAATAGGTAAAAACATTTACAAACATTTAGAGCAATAACATAATATTTAATTTGAGAGGCTCACACTTTTCCTCAGGCTATGTATGACCACATACTGAGCTGTCAGCTCTTTTGCGTTTACTCCTTTCATCCCCTGTGAATTGATATCTGTTCTGATTCTGACAGATGTGAGATTTCTGGAATTTTACCTTTTGGGCCATTTAAGTATTGTGATGTTGCTCCTCAACAGCTTCCTTGTAGACTGGCTTGACCTTATTTTGCACATCAGAGCTTTTTATTTTCCTATTTTGAAATATACACAAAAATCATAGCCTGCTCTGGAAGAATACCATAACTGAATTGAATGTGCCCTCCAGTGTAACCCTTAACCTCACTCTCTGGAAGCCTCCTGCCTATCAGAACCCAAAACAAACCCACAAGTGACAACCATGGGACCAGCACCCTGTCTTCTCAGACCCTGTAACATGCCAGGATGCCTTCCAGCTCTGTCTTTGCTACCACCAAATGCTTTGATGCGCATTATGATATGCTCCTTATTTAGGCTTAATCTTTTGAAAGTAAATAAAATATTTTTCTGAAAGTGAAAATATTTACTACATTTCTGTCAGGAAGAATTTATGATGGGAGTGAGGAATAAAAAAAAAATGTATAACAGTGTGTCAAAACCAATCTCTAGCATCAGTTTTAAATTGTTTGAAGTTTCTGGACCTTGAAATATGCAGATGCTAGAGTTTTAAGGGCTCAACTAAAAACTACAAGGCAGGTTATACATGCTGTATGGTATGGGGCATTTTGACAGAATTTTAGAATTGCTATAGAACCTTCACAGGATGAAACATTTTTTGTTTGTTTTCCAGCATCTTTAAGGTGCATTAGCTCAGAGACAAATTATTCAGTACTAAATAAATTATGGTTTATGATTAACCTCTCTGTGTAGTTTCAATCTAGACTTTCATTTTAGAGCACTGTAGGTTGTACTATCAGAGGTCGGGTGTTTCCTTCAATGCTGTTAGACTCATGCTATAAAGAGCAGAATTACAGGACAGTGTGGTTTGAGTTGCATCCTCACCAATGGCAGTAGGCGCACAAATGTTCTGATGATGAAACTTAATATTGTTGCACAGAGAATATGCACATTCTGTTTTTTCTGTTTTTGCCCATATGTCAGCCTTCTACTATTACATAGGGCCATTGGATAGGATTTAATTTGGGAATTCTCATTTGAGCCTTTGTAGATTTTGTAATGGTTGGAGCCCATCAATCTCTACCATCAGAGACAAGCCAACATGGCAGGGAGCGATCAGGCCGATATCGCAGACTGACAGAAGAATAAATACCCCATTGATATTTCATTAGACAGGCTAATCTCTTACTGTTGCAGGCACTGCAACTGCAACTAAAGTCGAGAGATCTTAACCCTCTCATCTCAGCCTTAGTGAAGAGGCAGTGTGATTGAGCGAAGTCTGTTCCAATCAAATTCTTGTTGTCTTTCGAACCCCTTGGAAAGATACTGCCTGCCCCTGTTTGTATTCACATCGGGCAAGTTCTATCACCTTGTCGGGTCTGCAATAGAGGGACCACATCTGATGGTGCTTTTCCACAAGAACAAAAGAGGTTCCATTGATATTCCAGATGTATCACTGTTGCTCCTTTATTCTGCTTTGACCTGTGTGAAGCACAGGGAGTCAGACTAACTACCTACCTCTTTCTGTCCCTGTCTCTTACTCTGAGTGGGGGTCACAGGGGAGAGCAGAGCGGAGATGGTGATTCCTCAGCTCACATCCTCAGATGTGCAAAGGGACCCAGAGGAGCCCAGTAGTCATTGCTGAGGCTCTCTGATAAATTGAATACATCTGGTGTGTCCCTGGAGGAACAGAGCATTTGCTTACTGCTGTCTCTTTTCATTCCCCTATACGGAGCTCAGGAGAGCTTGCAGCTGGACCTGAATGATCTGGACGTCACCTCTTTCCTCTTTCTGTGTGGCTCATCAGGGACAAGCAAGGGTGAAACTGAAGGGGTATGGACAGAAGAGGGCGGCCCTGCTTCTCAAGCCTTGAGCCACACCTACTGTACATAGAGAAAAGGAACACACACCTGGGTGAGTGAGGAAACACTACAACCACAATGTTTGATACTGAGTATGACATTCTTACAGTTGGTCTGGCTTTGTTAGGTGCAAATCCTACATACATGTTGACTGGGGCTCTATTAAATCTGACTTTCAAAGGCTGTTTGCAGCAAATGCATAATTAATTTCAAAGAGGTTGTTTTTTGGGAGAGCAGTTTGTTCACACGATTTATGTATTAATACTTTGTTTATATGTCTGTACAAGGTTCTTATATAGCCAATTAACCTATTAAAACAACGGTATTGTACAAATTGAATGCTTTTTGTTAAACAGCAAAATAGACCTATGGGGAGTAAGAACTCAGAATAGCATCAAGCATCTGTGTGATATATATCCTTTTATGTGTTCTAACCACCTCGCACAGATACTGTGATCACACTGAGCCAAAACATACCAACTTTCTGTCTCTGCTTCTGTATATAAAATTTATGTGAACCTAGAATACCCATTTTAAGACTTTGGAACTGCTAAGAAGCACAGTCTGGGCTTGGTTTGTCTCTAGGCAAAAACAGTCGCAGTGCAGCAGGTCAGAGGCCATGCCATACAAAGCTCAGTGGGTCTCCACAGCAATGTGCCCGTTAGGCATGGCGTTCTGGCTTCAGACTGCCAATGCCAAAAAAGGATGCTGCATGCCAGTGGCAGATAACACATCCTTAAATATGTAGAGCTTGCATTGACTATGTTGAGATAACATTACAACAATTTAATAATAATCATGTGGATGATAATTTGAAAAAAAAACATTGAAGATTTTATGAATAGGCTCGTAGCAGTTTGTTATAAATGGAACTTATCAATGTATATCAAGTTAAAATACATTGTCTAGGTCCAAAATTGAACCCAGCTCTGCTAGACTGCTAAAAACTGCAGCACTATGCCTCCCATAAATTTAAATCACTTAAAACCTAAAATATTTTCCATCCTTTTATGCAATTAATCTTTCCTGTAGATTTGAAACGTGCAATCACGATAGGTGGTTCTTTAAAATCCTGCAGAACCATACTGCAGACTGAATATGATCCAACTGCCACTGGTTTACAGTATCATGCAAATTCGCAGTTTTGACAGACAGGTAATGTAACACAACACAGTGCACAAAACTGCACAACTGCTTGCTTGGTCTTGTTTACCAATTGCAGAGCTTCGCACAGAAGACCGATAATTAAAAGCAAAGATGGGGGAATGTGGAAGGAACAGACAATTCAGTTGTTTGAATTTATATTTTAATGATTGGATTTTTGCACACCAATGGAGCAAACATTATTGTTGCCTTCCACTAATGTCATATTAGTAATTATTTTGTTTGCCCATGGCTGGCTAAAGGTCAAGTACCTATCTTAATGAAGAGCTCAAAATATAATAAATTATTACCTTTCAGTTTTCCTGTGGGCTTTTAAATCCTTATCTGCTCTTATACAGTACAACAGTGCCTTTGTGGGTCAAGTTTCATAATGATTTATAAAGTTTAGATATTTTATAATTTCCAAATGCTAAGTAGTTTAATAGTGGTAATGGTAAAAAATCATGTTGTCACAGAAGGTTGTCATTGAAAGGCTTGTCATTACTTTAAGTCTGGTTTTCATTGTACTAGATTATAAAATATGCTGGCACTCACTGAATGGCAATACAAACCAGAACAAGAGTAACGTTCTTCCATATTCGACTGATGTCACTTCTTTGAAGCATTTGTATATCTATTGCACATTCAGAATTGTAACCTAGAAAAAAATATTTTCCAAATGCATGATGGGTAAACCCAGATTCAGAAAAGGATACAATTGTTAATCATTATAATTTTGCCTTTAGGTACTCATTAGAGATGTACTCTAATGAAAAGTGAACAATACAGTAAATGTATTGTTGCTGCTTATAAATAAACAAGTTACAAAAAATATAATTACGAGGGCATTAAGGAGGGCTTATGGGTGTTCCTATCCATGATTGTCCCCCACAAAGTTCAACTATTCCTGCCACTGCTGTCCCTAAACCATTATACACAGGACAGAGACTTTCATACAAACACAACACTCCTTCCACCTCTTCATGTCCAGCCAATTCAACAATCCTTTTCCTTTTCTTGTTATTTAAGCCTGAAGCAACCAACCAACAAGACCAACAACATTCACACATATTCTCGATCAGTATATCACAGGTGAGACAACAAAGCTTGACATTACAATGTTTAGAATATACAGTTGCGAAATTGACATTCATTTACGGGAGTTAATATTAATGTAAAGCTCATGTACTTTATGTGTATTAGTTATGCTTGTGTCTGCTGCTAATTGTGTCCCTCCTCCATTCTCTATACTCCTCATCTGCCAGCGGTGAATCATGAGGCAACAGTGTGTGATTTGGGATTCAGGTGAGTATGTTTTTTGTATGCCTGTTTTGTTTGTAATGTCTCTGTGAGACCGGCATTGTATGATCCAAAATATCATAAGTATTGCAAACCAAGATTGCAGAAAAAGGGGAGGTTGAACTGCTGGAACTACTAAAATAGATTACATTTCAGTGTGTATTGACTCCATTACTCTGCAATAGTGCAATACACTAGGATTTCTGCTGAAAGCTGTTTTGATTAACAGTTGGTAGTTCCAAAGAATAACCATGGAAAGGAAAATAATAGGAGACTTCAAACTGAGGCACAAAAAACAAAAATTACTAATAATAGTTTCTCATTTTAAAGACCATTTGTACTGCTCGTTTCACCTAAAGTGGTGAAGGTCTGATTTTTCTCTTTGCAGCTCATTTAATTTGTTAATCTGCAAAGCCTCTTATTCCTTGCCAGCTGTATCTTCAAATCCCTGTCAGTGCTTTATGTGCAGGTGCAATCCAAACTGCTAGCTAACAGTAAACTAACCGTGTTTTAATGATGCAATCACCAGTTTTCATATCCCTGAGTCTCATGAACACACAAAAAGGCTGAGGCAAATCTGTAGAAGTCTGATGCTCAGCATAAATCTAAAACTAAAAAGAACAGCTCGTGATCATTTCTGGAGCAAAACAGAACATTCAAATTGGAAACTTCAAAAACTAACCCGTAGTCTTTCTCTCTGTGGGTCTCATTAGCTTGGCAGAGCTGCACAAGCTGCTCACTTGGCCTGGGGTCTCAGCCCATGACAGCTCGGGTTGGATAGGACTTTTCTTTTGTTCATTACTGACCTCACATACAGTAGTTGCCAATGATTTCTGGCGACCTCCAGCTGGACTTCTTTGTATTTGGCAGGGGAAATGCTATTTCCTGCATGAGCTGTTTTATACTGCATCAATTCTTGATCGGAAACCATGTTCTTCTGTATTCAAATGATTGTAATTAAGGGAGGTTCCTTTACTTCTTCAATTTAGCAGAGGACCAAACTCGCCTTCTTCCTCTCGTTTATAGAAATGAACCGGTGTGCACCAGATTGCCTACTTCATGCAGAAGCTGAGAAGTGGATAGGTCGACTGCTGACAGCTGCACAGAGCCTGTCACTCAGAGCCCTGTCTCATATCCAGCCCACAAATGTCCTGATAGATCGGAAATGGACATGGCAGTCTGGAAGGTCCTAGCTCAGCAGTATTGGGGAATGTGAGACTGATTTGCAATTCAAAAGAACAAAAGCAATATAAAATTTGTGAGGAATGCAGTGACCTAATAGAGCCTGGTCACAAATGTGTTACCAATGTAGTGAAGAGTATGTTCGGTCGCATTTTGATTGTACTAGTTTGCTGCCCAATTACTTTTTCTATCTTCCTCCCAACAGCTCTTTTTCTGAATTAACAGAAAGGAAAACACCTGCGCTATGGTATGCTCAATGAATTTAGGTAGCTCAACATTCCTGTTAAAGTTGAGAAGTTCCCTTCTAAAGGAATCTGTGTAAAATGCTTAAATGAACGTGAAGGGACCACCCATATCCTGACATAGGACACACCCAATGCTACTACATGACTCCTTCTCTTTCTCCTCTTTATTCCCTCTTTTTCCCCTGAAACTCAACAGATCTTACTGTGATATTAATCAGCAAAAGACGAATGGCTTAGATGATCCAGTGTCTCACAGAGATTCATCTGGCTAAACTACTACTCCTGAAGCTGCCAGCTGGGACCACTGATGGATAGAAAGAGTCACAACCTCTTCTGCCTCCCACTGCTAAATGTCCTGAAACAACAAATTCATCTACACCAGGAGAAACATTGTAAGAAATTATGATCCTGTCATCAAGTTTGATCTTCACAAAAAGTTGTTTTTTATAACCCATTTCTATTCTTGTTTTTTTACTTTGCTCTATAGTAGTACCATCTGCTCCATATCTGCCATTAGCTGTACACTGTGGTGTAACCTGATTGGTAGGACTACAGGGTTGCTGGATAGCATGCTCTTAATACTATGTAGTTATCATTTTCAGAGTAGATCAGCCAATGTGAAAGTTTTTTTAAACATTTTTTGATGGTCTTCTCACTACAGTGTCAAAAATGCATTTCAGTGGAAACCTATAATATAATTTGTTAGTCAATTATCAAACAAATAGATTCCTCTGAACTGCAGCCATTCTCCTGATCTCATCTCATTCTTCCAGTCGGCCTAGCTAGAGATGCACTGTGGAGTACGCAATATCAAAATGATGAAGGGCTCTGACAGGTGAGCTTATTAATAAATAATGTGAAGAGGTCATTCTTTGTGAGCAGGTGCAGGATTCATTGTTGTAAAGCTAAGATTTAAATATCTCCATTACCATCTTTTAGCCCCATGTCACCTGATCTCAGAAGCTAAGCAGTGCTGGGCCCTGGTCAACACTGAGGCTGAAGACCTGTAAGAAAACCAGGGTATTGATGTAAGTTTTCTCTTCCATCTGGTTCCCAAGTTCCAAACTAATATACCAGCATACGTACCATCCTGTGGATGATGACACATTAAACCAAGGTCCTGACTACTTGATCGTTAAAGATCCCAGAGCACTGTCTGTAAGAGTACTGTAGGTGTTTAACCCTGGTGTGCTGGCTAAATTCTACTCTTGACTTGTACAACCTGTACACTTTCTTGGGAGGTTTAAACACTACCCATATCAAACTGTAGTATGAATACAGTGACTGAGTAGTAATGACTGTTTATAGCATGATTTCACTGACATTGTCATTCTACAGATATATTCTGTATCTGGATGATGAGCCAAACCATGATGTTACTTTTTAGCACTGTAAAATATGTTACGAAGATAGTAATGACTACAATGGATTATGATTATGGAATCCTGGACAGCCTCAATAATGCTAATTGGCATTGATCTTACCTGCCAGCAAATCCCATAATCCTTCTCGATCATTTGTTTATTTTATGCTTTCATTAGTGGAACAAGCTGTTGTGATGCAGAACTGAAAAAAAACTCAGTTATACTCTTGAACTTTACTGAAGAGGACAATTTAACTTGTAGTCAATATTATTATTGCACTGTATATGCTAAATGCTTTCAGGTACTGAAATCAAGATTAATCCTTGAAACCATTCCAATATTCCAGCACCATGGGACTTGAGCCACAGAAGATGGCAGATGGCTCTTATACGTGTCCTTTTCTAACAAAAGACTGCAGAGTTCTCTTCGCTCCAGTGCTGGTCCAAGATTAATGTTGCTCGTTTACTTTCAAAGTGCACCTACTGTGGGTAAATAGATTTAAAGAGCTTTTGAGCAGTAAAGCATGTGCTGAGATGATTGAGAACAATCCAAATTAAAGGGATATTAAAAGAAAATGAATGACCCTTTCATTAGTCTTTTAAGTTTTAATAAATTTTAAGTTTGCTTTTATCTTGATGTGTGATAGTGTAAGGTAGCTTTGTGAGAGAGCACCTGTTGATGGAAAACAAACTGTAAAATGAGGTATACCTGGTGTGATGGAGTAATTAGCATTCAGAGGGAGTGAAATTCCACATGAGGGAAAGGAGCTGTCAGGATAGGCTCTGCATGGAATTAACTAATCTGGGCTAATTAAGAGGTTTATAAGAACAGATAGGATGGAATGCATTTTAGTATGTGTCTAGTTCCAGCCTGGAATAATGGAGGATGAGTGGTCAGGATATGGAGGGTGGTCTACTTACAGTAACAATGTATTGGGCTGGCCTAAATAGAGTTTAGGCTGTACTGAGAGGTGTGTCAGATGGTCAATGTGCTAGTTTGATAAGATCAAAGATGTTAAAATACACTGCTGATGAAGATGATTGCTTGGCTGAACCAAGGTTGATTAAGGGTGTTAGAACCTGGATGATTAGGGCATTGCTGGACAAAGTAAAAGCACACATTCCTGAAGCTAAGAGAAGGATCTTGGTGGCAAAGCCTGAGTTCTGAGTAATGCCTGGGCCTTGCCATAATCGGATAAGCATGCAGTCTGAGTGAGCGGAGGAACTGTTTGCTGTTTTGTCTGTATCAGGGATACAAGTGGTTATTACAGAGAAGTGTCCCTAAGAGAATGGATTGCTAAGCCTTCATTTGGAATGACTCTGGTAGCTATTAGGCAACATGAAGTTAATTAGGTTGAATAATCTGATGCCTGCTCATTAATAATGAAGAATGAGTTAGTGAGGAGATTGGTAAAGAGCAGCCATGAAGACAGGATTATGCAGACTTCTCCAAGAAAGGAACAATGTGCAAGTTAGGGTCCTAGGATGGAAAGACCAAATATGGAAAAACAAAGGTGTTTTGTATGGTGATGTCAGTTTGATGTATTGTTCTTGTATCCAATGCCATAATGCATCCTGTTAGGAGTCAGGGCTAACAAAATCCACAGTTGGGTGATAAATGCCTGCGCGTGTGTAGATCACGCAGGGACAAGTGACTAATGGAAGTGCAGGCTGGGAGACTGGTCCAGCAGGTGGCAGAAGGATGGAGAAGCTCCTGAGTGTCTCAAACAGCAATGGAGACTTCAGAGTGTAGGCTGATTTGTAAAAACAATCTGGCAATAGTCACAATAGTAGGAAAAGACCTGAAATAACAGCTTGTTTTCTTTTTAAATAAACATGTCTAACCAGAGAACTGGTGTGGTTCAGTGGTTGAGTAGATGCACTTAGTGTTGAGCTGTAAACAATTTGCTCATCCTGGGTTAGGATGAGCAGCTGCTTCATAGTGCTGTGCTGAGGCAGGTGCAAGAGGTCAGGCGTTCATCCTGAAGTGAGGTAGGGCACACCCAGCACGGTGAGAGGTCTAGCCAGCTGCAGGTCATGTTTATTTCTGCTTCAATATCTCTACTAATAAGCTTGTTGATGTTTAATGGTGTGAATCGAGTCCCAGAGAGACATGCTAACCAGCCAGAACATCTCCCTGTACAGTATTGCCCCTGCTCTCGGGCTAGAATGCCATGGTGCTGGTTCCCATACTTACTGCCTTGGCAGCTAAACTGAATTCCACAACACACCTGCATGTGTGTGAAAGACTGCTGCACGCATTCTGCTGATCAAAATTTTTTACAGAGGTTTTTTTTTTTTATAGCAAACAAGCCTTTTTTTTCCAGATTTCCTTGAAAATTGTCTTCTTACAACAACAGAAGATCTAAACATGGGGCAGGGGGGTCAACAGATAAACGGCAGGCTCATGGTGTCCCAGAAATCCACAAGGGTTTCTATTGCATGACAAACTGAGGATACACTTTGACACTACCCCATTCCATTGGCATTTGACCATTTGTGAAATGGCTCTTGTGGAAATTCTTATAAAAAAAAATTGGTGAATAAATACCAGAAGGCCCATACAGTTAAGAAATTGTGGTGTAATGCAAATACTTTCTAAGTAAAAAAACGCTGGTGTACACCGGTGTGTGTCCTTATATATAGTGATATACACATGCAGTATAGCTTGCTGTTTTTGCCTTATTGTAGCCAGTGCATTTGTTGTCTCTGATATCGGATCAGGACTGTATCAGGTTTTGCGGAAGACTTCAATAAGAGATGTCATATCAATACTGATCAGAACTCCATTTAGCATAAAACGTCTACTGATAACCTTTTCACCCTTTACTCTGAGACAATATCAATTAATTAAAACTGTACAGAAATGCACTACTGCAGGCTCCTATTATAAAATCCTCCTTTATTTATTTTTTTATTTAGTGGGAATTTTTTGTGTTTTGGTACTGTTCATAGAAGGGAAATAGAAATTCATTCAAATACCAGTACAGGCATAAATATAATGCCAGATCTGTCCTGATATATCCTTTAAAGATGGAGTACGGCTGAGTTGGTCTGCGGTGGATTGGCTGGAGTCTGTCTTGAGAGTCATTCTGGGAGCTCCAGAGAGCTGAGTTTGCTTAATTTATATATTAAGGGTTTGTCATTGTCAATATGGCCTTTTTAGCAAATGTATTACATTATAGCATATTGCACCTGTCCTCCATCAGAGTTAGGAGAGGAACCAGCAAATGGTAATTGGCTTTGTGGACCACTGGCTGCAAGAATCCTTCTCTTCGCTCTGTTCTTTTTCCTTCCTTCCTTCTGTTCCTCAAAAGTAATTGTGAAAATTACAGTTGAAGGAAGTGAAGCTTTTGGATGCTTTATTATCACAGCCACCAATTTCTCCCTGTAAGGAATTAGGTATACTGTATGTTTCAATCCTGGTCCTAACCTTTGCCCCAGCCCAGAGGTTTATACATGCAATATCAGTGTAAGTACAGAAGATAGATTTCAACTCCATTCTCTCAGCATTATACTACTGAGAAAGATGACAAAGAGCTGCTGACAAGCAGAAGGAGAGAGCCTGCTGTCCCTTTCAGACTAGCCTGCTGTTTCCCATAATAACGTTTGTATTGAATATGGGTCTAAGTTTAGCAAATCTAGGCAGGAACTGCTAACAAAATAATAACTGGATGATGTTAACAATAAAGTGATTTGATATAATAAGATCTCGGCTGCATTGAAGTGACCTTCAAAGGCACAGTCGAGAAAGCAATTAAAGTTCTGGCTAGATCAGGGATCTTTAATGGCAGGCATTGCCTTCTCACAATGGTCTCCAATCCCAGTGGACTAGCTCTGGTTATTGAATGAATTCATAATTATACAGAGTAATGTTTTAAAGCATCTGAAAATGCAAGTCAGTCTATCCCTCTGTAGCAAAGGAGTTCTCAAATTTTGCTTTCGGTTTTATTTTGCATTTCATTTTCTGTTTGGTGATGAAACTTGGCACATTTGTGGTTTGCATTTCTTTTTAGCAATTGATATTGCAATTATCAGGTCAATACTTAGTGGATCCCTGAGCCTACCCAATATGCTCAGGGTTTTGAGCCAGCAAGCCCTCAAAAGGTCTAGCTTTTATAGGCCTATAAATAGTAAGGCTCATTCACAAGTCACACTGTCCTGTGGGGAGATAATGACAGCTAAAGGTTGTTAGAAAAGTGTCTGTAACACCTTATAACACCTATAATATTTTGCATTGTATATAAAACGTGTGCAGCTGTTTCTGAGATTAACAGATGTAATAATGTAAAAAAACGACAGTAGTACAGACAAACATGTATAATTTGATTTAAGTGCGAGGCAGGGCTCAGGATTACAATTTTGCTGGACCCTCGTGTTCACAAAGTCTTGGTCTGAACAGATAAACCAGTTTTAAAATGAGAAAAAATACAAAAGTAACTGACACAATCCTGGTCACCTGACTTGACAAATCACATTTTGGAGGACTCAGTTATAAGTCTGTGAACTAGAGAAGGCCCTTCCCTTGTCCTTAGCAGACAGCTAGTAGCCTATTTATCCAAGGATCCCTGATACAGATCCCTAGGGAATCAGCTTCAAAAACATGGCTGGGCAACTTGTTTCAGACACCCTCCACTCTTTTTACCTGAATAAAGAATCAGTAGCACTGCCCTCACCAAAAGCAACAGATGTGGAAACAGAGGTTGGCTGGGAGCCAAAGCACAGTACAGTGAAGACACCTAAGTCAAATAATAAAAAAGTATCAGTTAAACTCTGCCAGTTTATTGATTTTATGCTCCAGGGGGATCCAGGAAATATAGGACAGATGAATGGGCAGATGCCAAAAAGTACACTCACAGCACACACAAGAAACCTTCCAGTGGTAAAACAATGTGGTGGTCAATTATTAGGGCTTATGCTATATTTTTCCATCCTAATCAGAGGTGTAATCTAACCCAGCAGAACAAGCAAAGCTGCCCTTCTCTCTGGCTTCCTTTTCTGTGGAAAGTTATGTTGAATCACAGCTTGATTACAAGCTAAACACACTCCCTTCTCAAGCTGGGCTCTAGTTACCCAAGTGTTTGTGTGTCTGTTTCATTGTATTATTAGTGGGGCTTTTTCCCCCGCATGTCACAAGCAGATTGTTTGATTCCTGTTATATTGTTCTCCAAGGAAAGGTGTCACAACACAGGGTGGGCTTGGTCTCTCAAGAAACCCAATACTAGTGTCACTATAGCAGGTAATATATAGGAGAGAAGAAGGTGAAGAAATAAAAAAAATTGTTTGGGTCCGATAACAGGGCTAACATTAAAGACAGAGCTTTCCTGCAGTGCATAACAATATTTTCTCACATATATGTATATATTTATATTGTGAAAAAACAGCACTTGGACAACTCTGTCAGAGGTTCCCAAATCCAACATGCTTTCTTTGTCTGTTTTAAACTAGATGAAGGAAAGGGGATAACTTCATAAAATTAATTGGATCAATCTAACCCTTCTTCTGGGTGAAGAGCTGTTTATAATATAAAGAGAGCTGCTTTATTCCAGACCCCAGTCACTGAGAACCCCTCCACTACCTCATCGTGTTAAATATGTTGTTAGCCAATTGCACACATTTGTAAGGCTGTGGTAGCAAACATAATGCATTCTCCAAGCTCTCAGCAACTCAGGAGAGGTTTTGGTGTACTTAAATAACAGGTAGGTGGGGTAGCAGGTGAAGTCGGTTCCCATGTGTTAATGAATGAGTTGGGGCCCATGTTAGCTATCTCTTTGTGTAACATAAGAGAGAGGGACAAGAGTTTATAAATTAAATTAGGGCTCTGGACCTTTAAGTGGAGGGATGAAGACTTAAATCCCGGATGGGGCTCTCCTATTGTGCCCTTGAGCAAGGCATTTCATTCACAGAGTTCCAGGAAATATCCAGCTGTATTAACAGGCAAAATGTAAGTCACTTTGGATAAGAATCTCAGGCAAATAAATTAATAATAATCACATCCTGAGCACAGAGCACAGGTTGTTATGGCCATTATGTGCAGTTTAATGACTGTAGCTTGGGTTTATGGGACTCGCTACAACTCTGACATTATTGATTCAGAAACTAGTAACTCATGGTAAATTTGACTCTGGATATATTCCTGGAAGCACAATTGCAGTGACCATCTGGAGTCAGGCAGTGTGGACATGAGTTTGATCTTTCAGATTGCTAATACATAGATTAAGGTCTTGGCACCAAAGGTGGCACTGAAGCATTGTGGCTGTATAGCTCCTCTGTGAGGAGGCGACAAATGGGACAATATGTCCATCTCTTCTGTCCAGCTGTGTGGCCGCTTGTCCTCGGGCAGTAAGAGCAGCAGTTCAGTGCTCTCTGGCACAACTCCTTCAGCACCGATCTAGGATAACCCTAAAACACTCAACCTAAATGTTAAAATACTTTAGTGTTCAGTTGTTAAAATTCATATATATCATGTGGAATGCTGTCTGCATTTTAAGTCATTTTGTTCTAATAACATAGTACTACCCTGGAAAAAGAATAGAACAGGACCTGATCTCCTGAACATGTCACACATAAAGGTGAAGGGAGCTGAATTTCTCTAGTATTAAACACAGTTTTATGCACAGTATTATAATTCTCAAAGATATTAATAAAATCATCATGTTTTGATGGTTTTAAGCTGAAATATAAACAAGAAAAGTCAATGCATTGGAGACTGAAAACAGTAGACAGTTTTTTACAGAAAAATTATGGGTGTCTGAAACTACCTAGACAGTTACTATCTCTGACACTAAAGAAACTGCTGGATGAGATTATTGGATCAATATACTTCTTACAGAGAAATGAGGATGATGGACAGATCGGCTTTTATAGCATTGTTTGCTCTGTGTTTCTACATCCTAATGCAGTGACCAAACTAAAAATCGCCTTTTTAGAAAGAACAAATTTAGTTTGTAGAGAAATGTGTTAAAGGTTGCTAATAAAACATGATAGTTAGGTCTGTGAATGAAGTATACAGTAGCATTCATGATTTCTGCTGATTCTGAGCTCTCACAAACTGTGCTGAGTGAAGGAAGAAGGAGTACAGAGTACATTTTTTTTCAGGCTGAACTAGGCACTAGGCTCAGCCCTGGTCTCAGCCTAAAAATGCAGAAGAGTTAAATAAGGAGGAAAATATTTAAATATATTTACAGTGAATGCCACAGTTCTTGCAGGCAGTTATGACTTAGTATGTGGATTTGTTTTCAGTGTAGTGCCCCATACCTGCCAAGACACTTGCACTTCAGCCTTTGGATTAGTGCAATATAATGCCTGTTCATAAAGCACAAGAATGGAGCTGAAAATTCCTGCGTCCACACAACAAATGAAGCTATGATCTTGGACACCATGATGTGCCAGTCCAACGTCCTGGGTAGTCTTGATCTCTGTGATCAGAGAGCTCTGGATAGTGAGTGAGACTTTTCCAATCAGTCCTCCTCCCTTGTGACCTACCTCTCTGCTACTCACTTCTCCTCCACTCTCCCCTTCTAACCCCCATCTGCTTCTCTTCACCCATTTCTTCTTCCCTTTTCTTCCAAATTCATTTTCTCTTCTCCATGCTTCTCTCCTGTCTCTTTCTATTTTCATTCTCTCTCTACTTCTTACAACACTTCCCTGCAACTTTCTTCTCTGCAGCTCTATTCCACTTTCTTCTCCAAGCTCAGCTCCTCTTTTCTCTGAGTCTGTCAAAAACACACTTCCATCCCTTCCATCACTACTATGACCAAGGCAAGATTTAAAATACAGGCCTTTCTCTTTCTGGGACAAATTGATGGGATTAAGTGGTATATCACAGTTTTTTAGAAGCAAGTTATCCTCCTACCAAAAATCTTTAATCCCTGCACAAAAGGATATGCTCAGCAAAAGGACAGCAAAAGGTTTTCTGTACAGTGTAGCAGGCAGATGACCCACTTTAAAAAGTACATCTAGTTATAAATCAGAAGTGTGTTTTTTGATGTTGAAGTTGCTCATTGCCGTTTCCTTAAACACAGTCACTGGAGTGAGAATTTCTTTCTGTTTATCACTCCTGCCTTGTACTGCAGCTTTTTGCTGGGCTCCACGCTGTTTTACTGGGCTCTATGCAACCTCTCTCTCACAACCTGATCCGGCTTTATAGGCTCTTCATGTAGCAGCCAGTGTCACTACCTGTCTTCAGATCAAACAATAACAAATGGAAAGGTTCTGGAAAACACAGTGTTACACTTTCCAGCAGGTTGCTCCAAAGGGTTCAGTAACATAACTTTTTTTTCATTCTGCAGTACAATGCCTGACTTTTCTAACAGAACATGGCTGAAAACCCTTTTACTATGTTTTGTATACCATCTTTCAGGGGGAAAGAGTCAGGTAAGGGCCACGCCATGACTTCCTTACCAAAACAAATGGACATGAGAAAATCCGCTTGCAACAGACCAAAAATAATACACTGTTTACCATAAAACAAAATGCCACCTAGGTCCTAGACTGTAGAGGTACTTAAACAGCTCTAATAAAAGATTAAGGGAACTGAATCATTTCAGTGCAGGACAGATGTCTTTGAGTATTTACAAAGGTATTGAGAAAGTCAGTCCCTAGGAATGTCTTCAACACCAGCAGCAATACAAACAGGTTAAAAGTAGAGTTGTGGACAGGAGTAGTTTTCTGGAGAAACTTCCCTAAGCATTGAAGCTGGTACTGTGAGACCCTGTAAAAACAGCTTGAGGTGATTCTTGGACATATCATACAAGAATTTTACTTTGCCTCATCTACAAGATTGTTTGTGTCCTTATGTGATGTCGTGTTGCAGTGTGTTGCTCTGAACCTTGCTACTTTCTCTTTTAACCAAAGACCTGACTAGATGTGATCATTAAAGGCCCCAAGTCAGATGTGTTAACCCTGTTACCTAGACCAAATTCCAACGAGTACATCGACATCTCTTTCAGTTCTTTATCCACAGCTTTCTCATTCCTGATCAAATGTTTGGGCATTGTGGTACTTGTAGTGATTTAACTTTTAAATGTGTAGGTCAGCAGTGTTGGTATAATTACTGAAGACATTATTTAATCAAGAAGATAATGGCAATTTTCTGTGGCTTACTGAGATCATTATTGTCAAGGGGCCGATGCTAAAATAATCATTATAACTATCTTTTTCCTGTTCCATAAATATTTGTATTACAGCTGACGTTCTATTCTTTTAATTAAAAAAAAACTAACCAAATGACAACTTTTGTTCTCATAATCTCGAATTTGGGTCCTTCTGAAATTCAAGTAAACAGCTCACCTTTAACAAAATGTTGGCTTTGTGCTTGCATCTGTGGGACATGGATAGAAACACAGTGACAGAAAATTCAGAAGTTGAATTGAATTACTGTAGGAGTAGTGTTAGATGTCCTTTTGAAAGTCCTTGAGCAGAGAGAAAAAACGAGAGGCTCAGCAGAGAGAGAAGATGGAAGGGAGGCAGAAAAGAAACAGGCAATGGAGGTTAAGTGGCTTTCTGAAGCAGGTCTAAGAGTTCTAAATTACCAACAAATGAGCAGCAGGCAAATATGCAGTGATAGTTGTGAATTGTTTGCAAATATTTGAGCTCTGAGCCATGAATGGAGTCAGAGAGTCTTAGGTGGAGGAGGGGCAATTAGGAGCTTTTCAAAGGACAAAGCTTCCCTCTTCCCCCCCTCAACCAGCCCCACCATTGCCTGTCTTCCTCTGTAAGAGCTTGTTAAGTACAGGCCACTTGGAAAGAGCTATAAGGGAGGGTTAGAGGTTAACTGTCCTCCCACAGCAGCCTAGAGCAAAGGTGCCGACACCATAGAGGACCTACAGTACAATAAGAAATTAAAAAAGACACTTTTAAGGTGCTGGTGTCCCCTCTGTCTTATGCCCTTTGCATCTAGGATAGGCTGCAGCCCTTACCAAGCGTATTAATATTTGGATAATGGATGCATGGATGATACTCAACATACAGTATGGTAACTAACAAAGGTGAGGACATTCTTATGCAGTGCAGTGCAAACATCATTTAATATGATCAAAATTGTGTGACAATTCCCAAAGTGTGAAGCTCAGTAAACAGACCTTACCACAGAAACATTCAATGCAGTGAGGCCAAAGCAGTCTGCAGTTGTGTGGCTCCCGGAGGCTGTAAAATCTAGAGGTGCATTCAGGGGGGCATACAGACATGGAGAGAAAGGAAGCAAAATGAAACAAACCCTGACAAAGTACAGGCTCAGTGACCAAAAGCCATAGACACGATGACACAGACAGACCTGGCTGCCCAGGGAGGACAGGCTGTACTCCCACTGCCAGCAGGGAGAAACAGAGACAGAGATGCACTTTCTGCTGTACTGTGGGAAATAGTCTGGGATTAGCAAAACATTATTTTCTAAAGTAGCAAACCTAATCCCAGAATTCCCACATCTGCCAGAATCAGAACAACTCCCAGTCCAAACAGTAATAGGGGAAAAAACTCAATTGAGCTGGCAGCCAAGTATGTGATTTCTGTCACAGCCTGAGGAATGGTGGGCCTGTTTCTCAATTATGTTCTATGTATTATATGATATATATATATATGTCCTATGATGTGTTTGTATTGTATATGTTGTATTGAGTGTATCTGCTTTGGCAACATTGTAATTCATCAGTCATAATAATAATTGTTTACACTTATATAGTACTTTTCTGGACACTCCAATCAAAGCTCTTTACAGGTAATGGGGACTCTACTCCACCACTACCAATGTGCAGCCCCCACCTGGATGATGCGATGGCAGCCATAGTGTGCCAGAAGGCTCACAAGACACACCAGCTATCAGTGGGGAGAAGAATGGAGTGATGAAGCCAATTCATAGAGGGGGATATTAGGAGGCTATGATTAGTAAAGACCAATGGGAAATTTGGTGAGGACGCCGGGGTTACACCCCTACTGTTTTCGAGAAATGCCCTGGGATTTTTAATAACCAGAGAAAGTCAGGACCTCAGTTTTAGATCTCATCCGAAGGACGGCGCCTGTTTACATCATAGTGTCCCCGTCTCTATACTGGGTCATTAGGACCAACATAGACCACAGAGTGAGTGCTCCCCACTGGCCCCTCTAAAACCACTTCCAGCAGCAACCTTAGTTTTTCCCAGAAGGTCTTCCATCCAGGTGCTTACCAGGCTCACACCTGCTTAGCTTCAGTGGGCTGCCAGATGTGAATTGCAGGGTGACATGGCTGCTGGCTGGCTTTCTTGTCATGACAATAAAACTCATTGAGTTGAGTTAGAAGCAAACCTGGGGCTCACGGGTGGGTTGTTTTAGCACAGGGATGCAAAGTAGGAGAAGGAGGTCAGATGGGAGAGGAGAAAAAGAAAATTGAGAAACTTATAACAGGGAGCAGAAAAGAAGGTCAGTTTACAGTAAAGCAGTAGTGCCCAAACAGTGGTATGTGGACCCCTTGGTATCCTGCCTATGCAGAAGTTCCTACAAACACAGGGACACATTTCACCTCCTGTTCTAGTAGCAGTGAATTCAACACTCGCCAGCAAATCTACTTGGACAATTCTGAGAATGGATATATTAACATGTGGGCCCACATTTGGTATTTTATACCTAAAATCAGCATAATTCCTACATATATATTTCAATTTAATTTAGTTTAAGCTAGGGAATTCCTCAAAGGAACTGACTTATTGAGAAGAGACCCCTCGGCTACTAAATGAAAACAGCTGGTTTAGCAATTTATATTATGGGTGACTTTAGACATTTCTCATGAATAAAACTTTCATCTTGGCAACCACATTTTAAACATATTTTTAAAACAGCTACAGAAGATTTGTCTTTTCTGAGATTAATAACTTGGAGTAACTTGGAGCTTTGGAAAATGGGAAGTGATTTTGTGCTGTAAAAGTAAAAGGTTTTGAAATCACCCCAGGAGATCCAGACAAATGTTACACTTATCGTTCAAGTGTCCCTGCAAATGCCAAGCAGAGGAGTGAGTTTCCTGCTTGATGGCCCAGCTGGAAGTTAGAGAAGAGCCCAGTGTATCTCAGAGGGCTCTCTGAGACAACAGCACTAAGAGAGAAGGAGACTGAGGGGGACTGAGAGGAAGGAGGACATCCTGAATCTCACACATCACAGGAGAATTATTAATATGTCCCCACCTCTTTTATGCAACTGCAGGCATAAATGCAAGAATCCAGTATGTTTTCATAAGACTGTTCTGATGTTAATGTGTACAGTGTATTTAATTAATTTATTTAATGGGGCATTGATATCATATAATCATTGATTATGTCTCTATGCTGCAATGATAAATGATTATCAATTATAGCTTATTGGTTTATATTTACTGTATATGTTACTTTTTACACTGATTGTCAAAAGAAATACAGCTTCACATCACAAGTCTCAAAGGAAGAATGAATTATATGTGGTTTATCAAGCTTTTAAGGACTCATACTTTTCACACCCACTATTTGGCCAGCTAAACAATTAATACAGCAGCCACACATCTCAGTCTTTACCATTCCCTGATATGAACTGTCTCAACATGATTTTAATGGGCCCAGTTGAATCACAAAACAGTTTGTCTGAGGATGCCAGGGGGTGCACAGAGCCTTATTACAGTACCTCCTTATAAGGGTGATGTAGCAGACCTGACATGCGGTTTGTGTCCTGATATCAAGGTTTTTGTGGATACCCACACGATGAAATTAACTGTCCTAAACAATTTTCTACCTGCACTGCTGATATAGATATCAGTAGGAATGCCCTTTGGGTAACAGGTGACATAATTTCAACTAGAATACATTTGTTAATGGTATTCGTTGGAATGGGGGGCTAATACTCTGTAGTATTATGAGGGATGCTCTCTGTGAAATATTGTGCTTGGAGATGTACTAGGATTTGGCACAGCAATGACAATAATTTAAAACATTGGTAGCTAAATTAGGCCAGTAAAAGCATTCAGCAATACGGTATAATGCATAACGGTTTCTAAATTTCCTACAAGCCCAGCCATCGGAATGGTATGTCCTAAATGCAAAATTTTCTCTGTGATATTAAGGCACCACCATCTGTTGCTCTTCCTTTTATTTTCCATATAACAAATCGTTTTCAAACATGTAAGTCTCATTGCTGTTATATAAGACAGTCTGCTTTAAAACTTTAGCAAAGAGTGGTTTTAACATGTCATTAGTCTTCCGATCTTTTACAAACCCCCGAGACCAACTGTGTTGCTTTTCCCTCTGTTTGAACAATAGCTGATTCAATGTACTGTACAGTACTGTATGCCTATGACACTTGCTTTTTCTGAGTTTGCCTGGGGTAGCGTCTAGACCAGATGCCATTGGTCCCCTTGTGGTCTCTCTGCTGTTGTTGCTTAACAACCTGCTTAGCTTTCGCTTGGGTGATGACATTAGTATGTGCTTGCATTTTCTGTGCAAGCTACGTCAATACAGGAAAATCCTGCCTGAGTATAACTTTGTATTGTAAATTATTAAGTACTCCAACATTCATTACATACACATTTAAAAGTTTGAGCAATACATTAATGGTTTTACATACATTTCATCTCCATATACACAACAAAGTGTATTCTTCTGATACACTGTCATCTTCTACTGGATTCACTTTGACTAAGGTCTGGCTACTGATCATTTCTATGAGTGCCCAGAAAGACTTGCCATTAAGTAATCCATCTACTACCAAAGTTAGTTAATTAACTGGCTTGCATTGTGTGCGCATATAAATGCATTTCACTTATTAAAGATACGATGTGAGGCTGTGTCTCATGTTTCCCACCATGGAAACAACTAGGAGTGAAGTATTTTCAGTCTAGTGACTGTGTTTATACATTCTCTGTGAGGACAGTGCTTGTGCATTAGGCTTACCTGGATTACTCTCCCAGAACATACTTCGGGATTTTCTGGCTGGGAGTGATCCTGGTTAAGGAAAGCTGTGTGGGAAGAATATTGCTCTCCGGGAATGCTGTTTGGTTCAGAGGTACAATGTGCAGATGTCGTCAGCGCTGGAGGCATTATGACCTTTTACTCAACTGCCCACTCCAGACTTCAGGAACTCCAAAAACTGCTTGCAAGCCAATTTGTCCAAGATTTGCTCTATAGAGTCTATATCTGGTCTCTGTCGTTTTTCATATAAGCCCCTTTAAAAGAGATATAGCTGTTTTTGGCTGCTAACTACTTTTACATGAGTTATACTGTATGCAACTGGTCTTGATAAGAGTCCTCTGTTCTGTTATACAGTATATTACAAGTATAGCCTCCTTCGGTTGGGCATAATCAGTTTTGAGGTGCTGTGGTATTGCATGACTTTGTTAGTTAAAGCAGTGGACAACTCTATCACTGTCTTTAAATCATAGACCTTTGTTCAAATGACATCAGCTAATGCTCAATATCATCTGAGTCTTCCCAATCTTTGAACCAGAATTTAGCTTTCTGTTCTGGGAATGGTTGTATTAGCATGTATTGTCGTAGTGTTGGAAGTTATTTAGTAAATAAGGAACACAGCATTGAAACCCGCAAGGTTTGTTTTCCGTTTTACAAATACAAAAGAAACCATTTGTGAATATCAACATACAGTATGTACAAGCAAACAAGAGATCTCTTTCTCTTAGGCTTAAAACACTTCTCGACAAGTCTGTCTAGCAGAAGTAGCTTGTACCAGGGAAAGAAAATAAAAAAGACATATTCTCCCTCTCAGGTCTGCATAGGCCATACAAAAATGTCTATCCCATAATCTGTTTCTCCCTTCTCACAGTCATCCTTTAAATTCTTTGTATCATGAATGAAATTAGCATGGATGGTGGTGAACTTCACACACTTTGAATCAAACCATGTTGCGAAGACACTTCTCAATTACCACACAGTCAGGTGTGACGCAGGTGGATCCCACACCAGAATTAGAGAGACAGAAAAGAAACAAAGGAATAAGGAAAACAGTAAACAACACTTGCCAATTAACATACAATTACAGTCATATGCTAATGAAACGGTATTTCCATACAATCACAGCCCTCTGGTTATTCCCATTACAATTTACCTGAAAGGAAAGTTGAAATGTTGCTGCTATTGATGTTTATAAGATGTAAACAAAAAAAATTACATTTATAAAGTTGCTTACATTTTCTATATATGTGCATTAGGTTTGTCCTATTCCAAGGTTTTCCAGAATAAAGAACCTGATAAATTGTATGAAGTATTTTAAATTCCATTTAGACAATTTCAATCAGACAATATGGAAATATTGAATTATTTTTATTCTTACAAAATGCCATTTGAGGAGTGATCACCAGCTAAATCAGAATAATTGAATACTTTAAGCATTAATTTATTTTGCTCCTGATTTTACAGGCAAGTCCATTCAATATTAAATATACTGATTTTCCATGTCCATTTTGTTCAAGTAAATTCATCTCCTAAAGCTTGAAAATGATCAAGGAAGTTGTACTTATTGCCTCGTATTCAACCTCAACAATGGATCGAGTTTGTGCAGTCGGTTGCTTTTAAGGTGACCACTGTCATTCTGGAGGGAAATTAGACACAGGTAAAGATGAAAAGAGGGAGCTGCAAAATATGGATGATGAAGACCAGAAGACTAAAGACTGAAAACAGAAGGTACTTTACACAAATGGTTGTGCATGTTTGGAGCACATTATGCAGATATGTAACTGAAACAAATCTCCTGGGATCCTTTCTGAAAACTCTAGATGAGGTCTGTAGATTGATTAGCTCCCAGTAGTCCAACAAGCTAGATGGGCAGAGAGACATTTTCTTTTTTGCAGCCTTTATTTATGTTCTGAAGTTGTTATCTGGAGATGGATAGGTGCTGCTTTCCTCCAGACAGAGCACATTACAGGAAAATAATATATTTAATTGTCCATGTCCTGCACAGAGCTCTCCTCATTCTTGAAATGACTTCACTTTTGGCTGGTTTGGAGGGGAGGGGGGGGGTGTGTTGCCCTTTGATTAAAGCATCTCACTCTTTTCAGAAGCATCTCTGCCTCAAACCATCATGTGACCACACTGGGGAACAAACAAGGAAATTATGTACACCACAGCTTTCTATTTCAAGCTGATTGTGAACCCCTGCTTAGCAGACAGCTCATCTTGGGGCTGGCAGAAACTCCACAGGCTGTCCCTCCATTGCTGTGCTGACCTGATTCTGACTCTTCGACTTCATTAGTCATAAGGGGAGCGAAAAGGAGGGGGGGTGTCTGCAGGGGGATCATCAATAATCCTGCTCTGCTTCATACATTACACTTAAAAAAAAGACCATTACCCTAAAAAAGTCTCCAGCCTTAACCTGCATGCTATTTTTAAAACTGATTCCTCCTTCTCCACAGGCCTTCGTAATTTAAAATTGCCCTGGCTGGACAGCAGGATGCAGAGCAGAAGAAGGAAGCAGAGACACATTCATCACTGGGAGTAGCCACATTGGAGCACACGAGACGAGAAATGCTGTTTTGAAAATTGTAGCAGTGAAACACTTTATCTGTCCCATTTCCAGTCTCTTGCTGGCAAGATAAAGACCCTTCATGCTTTTCTGTCTCGGTTTACCCTGGCTATCTAGCTCCTATGGCTCATTCCAGCCACTTAAAAAAGAGCAAATGTGCAGGTAACTGTGTAATGGCTTTATTAAATCTTTCTCCACTCTCCAGAAACAAACAGGTCATAAAGCGGCCTGTGCAATTGTACTCTGAATGAGAGGGCTAGTTTTACACTGCAGGGCTTGCTGCCATAAATCCTGATGGATGCGCTCAAGAGAAGCACACTATTTGTGAAAAATGTTAGTTCTCAAAGTGCAGTTTCCTCATATACTGTGGTTTCCTCTCACACCCCCACCTGTAAGTAGCACAAATCTCCTCTATTCCCCAGCCCTGTCCATTGTCAGCTCTCTTCTGCTCCACCCCACATCCTCGTCTCACATCACTGCTCTTTCCCTCTCTCCTCTGTAAAACTACACAGTTATGTGTTTTACCTTTTTTTCTGCTTTTCAGCATGGAATTAGCCTTTCATTTTTCCATTTCAGACTGCATGCAGGAGCTCTATACTCTAGGGTGGTGCGGTGGCTCTGTGGCTGAGGATCTGCGCCTGTGGCTGGAAGATTGCTGGTGCAAATCCTGCAGCCAGCAGAGGAGTCCTACTCCGGTGGGCCTCTGAGCAAGGCCATTAACCCCAACTGCTCCTGGGGTGCTGTATAAATGGTTGACCCTGTGCTCAGACCACAAGCTTCTCTCCGTGTCTGTGTGTCTCATGGAGAGCAAGTTGGGGTATGTAAAAAAGACAAATTCCTATGACAAGACATTGTATATGGCCAGTAAAGTGATCTTAAATCTTAATCTCCATTCTTCCACCAGCCTCTTACTCATGGTTCAGATCATGGCAACCTGGAGTTTGTCCCAGAAGCACAGGGTACAAGCCAGTCTATCACAGGGCACAGGGACAATTTAGAAACACATACACATTCCAGTTTAAACAGCTGTCTGTTGATTAAAAGGCATGTGAAAAATAAGTTTTTTGACCGTGCTTTAGAAGCTGCCACCAACTCAGAATCCCAAACACTCTGAGAGAGACCAGGCCACTGCCTCACAGCATGAGAAAAGACAGCTCTGTCTGAGGTAAGGAACACCCAGTAAGTCAGCATTGACCAAGAACAGAGTGCAACTGGGAACTGAAACATGCATTCAAGTAGGTTATTTCAATATTAAAGGAGAGAGACGTTTAGTGCCTGGTGTAATAAGCGTGAAATGCTTAGAAATCAGCTCAACATTTGACTGACAAGACTTAGCTCTTGGTTATATGTCTTACAGAATAATTCTGAATTTGCTGACGTCTGGCAATTACAGATGAAGAGTTATTGACAAAAAAAGCAATTTTGAATGGATGCCGTTAACTAATTGTAGACAAAGCGAATGCACCTCTCTCTTCCTACCTGTGCTAATCGGAGTGACAAGCAAACTGCCAGTATGAAGGAAGGCTTGTTTTTAACCCCCTAGTAAAACCAGAGGCAAAGGCGGCTTCATGAGAAATTCACACACAGAGCAATTAGACATAAAATGATGTCAAAAAAGAGTAAGACCATCACAGAGAAATCATGCAGAATAAAATGCTGTACAAGTACTGAAATGTAGTATAGTGCAGTGATGTAGAAATGAAGAGTAATGTAATGCTAAATATTTTGAACATTTTCCACCCCTCCTCCAAGTGTCAGGTCAGCTGTCCATATTTCCCTAAGTGTTCCTAAATATCAGTCATCAACATCAGTTTTGCAACAACTATGACTGTGGCTCCCCCATTTTGTGTTAAGTGTTGTGCCTCGTGCATGTTATCTCTCTGTCAAAGCCTCCCAATGAATGTGACAGGGTTCTGTCTGTAGCACAGGACTACTGTTGCAAGGATTGAGGTTTTGTGGTGTAAACCCCTCTCCCTGCTCCAGTCCCTAGTTCCCCCACGAAGCTAGGTGGGCTCCCAAAACATCCCACTCATCCACTCTGTGTAGTTAGTCTTGTTAGATGTGATGTTATTACTGACGCACTAATGGAACAGAGAGGAAGGAGAGAGAGAAAAAGAGAAAGATTAAGGTGGGAGGGGGGAAGCAAAAAGTGCTATCTTCTGAGCTTCTCACCCCCTCTTTCCACCTCAATTAGAGCAGGGGTCCTGCCCTGCCCTGCTGGTGGCGGCGTGTTAAGTTAATGCAGCATGAAAAAGTCATTATGCTGCTGTACAGATGGGGGCAGTCATGCAGAGGGACCCTTGCTCTTTTCACAAGAAAGCCTTTTAACTGCATATCTAATAAACGACGCAGAGCTCAGCACACTGACAGAGCCAACCTGTTAGAGACTGAAAGAGGGAGGACAGGTGGAATGAAAGGAGGAATAGGGTTAAGGAAAAAGAAATGGAGAGCGATGGGGAAGGAGAGAGGGAAAAGAGAAAAAAATCAAGATGCATTGAAGCTCAATCTTTGGTACTCTAACTTCAGCGGACAGACACAAAGCAGTGGGGGGTAAAGGGAGAGAGATTACAGGGCTGCTTTTTTACAGAGGTACATATTTTATGACTCTTGTCCAGCAAATTAATTATTCAGTGCATTATGTCTCTTTGCCCATGTCCTTGTTTTCGTTTGAATTTTTTATTGAACATGGTTTCCTTTAGTGAGGGTCAAGTCTCAGCACTTAAGAAAACAGCAGTAGGCATCCCAAAACAAAACACAGAGGATTTTTCAGAGCAGCGGGTTAGTCAGACAAGAATTTCATGTATATGGAGGGGATGTCTTCCAGTCCTCTGAATCAACTAAACTTTATACTGTGTGTTTTACTACTTTATTGCGACTATATTTTTGTTAATGCCTTTATCATTTTGTTTTTTAATTCATATGTTATGTTTGAATATTTACGGAGAAAAGGAATAATGGTAAGTTAAAGATGTGTGGGCAAGTGAACTTCGAGAGAAAATGGGTAATACAGTAGAAAAAAATGGCTAAGCTCAAATCTATTTCACTGCTTCACATTTTAAGTTTGAACAGTTTCCTAATTATTTTCTCTGAATTTGCATGAATGGCTTGAAGTACAGTAGGGGTGGCAAGGTGGCATAATTGTTAACATTGCTGCCTCACAGTATTAGGGCCCTGGGTTCAATTCCAGATTTGGGATACTATAGTATTTGCATCTTTTAGTGTTTTGTGTGTTCTTTTTGTTTTCACATGGGTTTTCTCCAGGTGCTCCGGTTTCCTCCCAGAGTTACAGATGTACTGTACAATATATGTAGATTAACATGTGGAGAAATGGGAAAATTTTCCCTAGGTGCGATATTATTATTATTATAAGTAAATTGTTTTCTACACCAAAGAGCTTTCATTTGGTAACAGGATGTAGAGAATTACAGAAAAGTCAAGTAAAGTTTTCATTGTTTTTTAATTTAATTTATTTTTAGACATTTATTGCATGTGTTGCTTTCATTGCACGTGCTTTTAAAAATCCTTTTGCGCTCCAATAAGGGCATGTGTGCCATAGGTTGCTGACCTCTGACCTAGACTATAAAGAGGGTGCAGAGCCTGCTTCTTTTTCATATTCTGTCATTCTTGTCACATAATGAATTCTTCATGTCTTGTGATTTCTATTCTGAAAGGGAGGCCTTTGGCAAAGTTTCCCCCAGTTTATACTGTGTCACTGTGTTTCTGATGGGCTTGTATCACATTATGCTAACAAACTGCAGTTGTTTTCCACCACAGAGGCCTGAGAGTGGCACATGAAGTCTGCTGTGCCCTCAGATTGTACAGTGATAGTACAGCTCAGACCCATGAAGACCATAGTGAAACACTGTTCCCAGCCAGACAAACAACCCAAGCCATATTCCAGCTGTTTCTTTTTTAACTTGCAGAATAGAGAAATGAAGCTGTCCTAGAAATGATTGCTGCTCACTTATTTAATTTACAAATCCCCTTTTTTTAAAAAAAAAAAAACAATATGAATATGCATTATTTGTAAATGACAATTGTCAAACTTCTGTGAGTCATTTGATTACTTCAGATTTCTCCCGTGGTAATTTTCTCCGTATGTACTGTAAAGTTTCTGCAGTGGCCTGCCCATAATGTCACAGTAGGGTTTCCATTAATTTCCATTAACAAGAAGAAGAATAGTGACTCACATGGCAACAGGTTTGTGTCACACTGCAGGTCTGCTTTAGTACTTTAATTAATGTCCCCAATTAATGCAAAGTGGATAATAGTAACACAGATGAAAGAATGATGAGCCAGGAGGTTTATACGCTGTAGGTTGTTGCATCTGACACCAAGTGCTGTGGTCTGAACTCCCAAGGGTGAGAGGTTATCTCAGTGACCCCTGACCTTGCCTTTCTAGGATCATAGTGGGATTAGGCCTGTAAACACACACACAAAGAGAAAGATGGGCTTTTTACAGTCTCATAAAATTCACTGGAGGTCAAACATATTTCAGTTGCCTGCCTATCTTTTATGATAGAAAAACAGTCTTAAATGGGCCATAAATAGTCAAGTATCTGTAACTGAGAAAGAGGAAAAAACACTTAATAGAGAGTAATGGGCTATCAGTTCTCCAGAGCAGTGTTAAGTTGCACAGTCTTTCTTGCATTTTGATTCAATCAGTTTTAAGTTTCTTTCTGTTACTTCCTGAGCAAGTGAGGGGGTCTAATTGAATGAGCTCCTTGAATGGAGATGAGAGGGACAGTAACGTCATTAGCTTGGAGCGGACACTTATTGGATTGATGTCAGACGTCATGCCTTGTGTCCGCACCCTCTCAAAACAAACATAATCTCTGTCAGGTTTATTTCTTTCTAAAACTGTCTTTTTGTTCCCTATTCCTTCAGCCTACCCCACCCTCCCATTTGCAGAAATTACAGTAAGTTTAATTTAATTCCCTGCGGAGCTTGGAATATTAAAACAGCTCCCATGAATCTAGATGCAATCAGCTGTTTCAGGGGGGCAGTGTATAATAATAGGCAGAGGCCTGGCAGAGCTACACTGGGACTCTGGCCATGAGAATACTGTGGTCAGCGCCTGGGGTTTGGCAAGGGGGATCGGTGCCAGGGAAGGAGTAAACTGTATTTTGATTCTTAATATGAAAACCAGGCAACAACTCACCTCCTTGTCTCCAGAATGCAGTACAGACAGCTCATCCATCAGGATTTTACTGCTTGAACAATGACTTTCTTTTAGAATCCCTTGCCGTGGTTTACTGCCACACATTTGTGTTGTATTTTTGTATTTCCCATACCCTGCTCATGAATTTACTTTACATGCTCCTGGTGTCCTACAGTTTATGCACCCAATGACCAAAATATTAGGACACCTCTGCCCTCTGACTAACCTCGGGTCTCTGAGAATGGCAAAGGTAGTTTCAACAGTATGAGGCATTGATTTCTTGGGATGGTGGCAATGGTAGTTTCAACAGTATGAGGCATCAATTTCTTGGGATGGTGTCTCTGCCACAGATTTCTGTTTTGATTCTAGTATGCCTGTCTTTGCAGATATCCTGACTTTATAAAGGCTTCAAAATTAATTGAGATATCTTTGTTGGCTGTGACCCCTTTAAAGCTCTGTTTAAGAGCCCGTCAATAAGATAAGAAAAACAAAGCTCAACCCAGAATATTGACCTTAAATCCCATAGTTTTACAGAGCAGGTCATTTTTCTAAACAAGAAAAGCCTAGGCCTTGTGTTTTTTATTTATTCATAAATTTCAGCGGGTGTGATTTATGGGGACTCTAGAGGAGAATTAATTAATAATGCTGTTTAACTCGCAGATAATGACAGGGCAGTAACGCGTTATTGATGATACCATCAGGAACTCCACACCTCTGCTGACTGCTGCTGTCTGTAATTAGAGCTGAGCTTTAAATGACATTTAACACCAAACTCAATCTGCTCTCCAACATTCATTAAATATATAGATATAAATATTACATATGTAAAAATGCATATAAATATTAGATAGTTAAAAGGCCTTAATAAATTTTATCTTGCTGGTGACATAGCCCTGTAGCACTTTGAGATCACTGTATAGATATTTGCTCCCCACAGATTCAGTACTGTCACTTCAGAGATGAACTCACTGCTATAACCTCTAGTAATGTACACTTCTCAGCTCTTTTCTCCTCTTTCCACATGGAGATGTGCAGTGGTATCCACAACAGCAGATGCTGAAAATTGAAGGAGTGGTGTGGCTCTCCCACTGACAGCGCTGCAAGGTCACAGAGCCAAGTCAGTCCTCAGGGGGCTTTGATGCAAGGAAACATGAGGAACCTCTGTCCTGATTTGTTCACACAAAGTCCCGGTGGCACTGAGATCACTATGCACACCAGTGAACCCAGAACACAGCCCAAGTAGCCCAGACTAGAACAGAAGTGGACAGCAGGGATCAGCCTGCTTATGAAGGGACACCTTTACTGACTGATTGGTAATTGGAAGCTCTTCTCTTTACCTTTTAAATCTCTTGTGTGGTTTAATGTGATATACCACAATATAAACATAAAATTTCAAATGATTTTTTACCATAGAATAAGATGATATTCAGACCATACAGTGCAGTAAAGCACCGTGATGGTGTTTTAAAACCATAGGAGTGCAGATCAAAACCATAGTAAAACTATTGGAAACTTGCAAAATCATTATGGTAACTTTAACAACCTTGGTGTTTACTGGTGATCCTGCTACCACTTTAGATTTGTTCATTTCACTTAGAATTTCATAGGAATGCTCTGTATTATCTTAATCCTAGTGAGGGAGCTTTGGTAATGATGTTGTATGCATCTATAAAACTAATATCCTTTAAAATGTTTTAATAATTCATTTAAGTATAATTTTTCTAAAAAAATAATAGGGCCGACAGTGTGTGATTGGGGAAAAATCAGATAGTGTTGAGCTTGTGTTGAGACTGTCTATAAAACTGCCATCAGTCTCACCTTGTGTCAAGGTGAATTGTGGCCCCTCACTCATCTCTCAAAGGCAGTGTTTGAACAGGTGCTGTTGCCTGTATGCCTTTGTCCTTAGTTCCTGAAAAGGCCCTTTTTAGCAATTGAAGAAGGAGTGGCACAATGTTTGCTCTGCCTCAGAGTTAGGAGTGTCTGTCATACATCATTATCATGGAGGATAATCTTGTAGTTGATGTTTTGTTTGTTGACCTCCGTCACTGATTCCTCGTTCTTTTTGTGTCCCTCACTCGAAGTAAAAATATGGAAACCCCTCCTACACCTAATAGGAGCCTTAATAGGACGCATACTTTAAAATAACAGTGAAAAATCATATTAAAGGCCACCTGTCACGTCACAGAACCCATCAGATCTCATTTCGCTCATCAAAGTTCATCATTCTGTTCTTCAGTGAGCGACGCTATTACATTATCAACCTTACTTTGATCTCAGATCCCAGAAGAGGAATATAAGAAAGGTTACAAATTAGAGTAGGCCTTTTGATCTATCATACACACTTTCAGTGAATAACAAATAATTTATTAGAGGGTCTCAACCAGCCATTTTTTAAGGCTCTCAGGGAATTTCCTTCAACCACCTGGCATGGTGTCTTGCACCCACCCTTAAATCTTTGTGTTAAGACTCCTGAACTCCTGAACTGGACTTTCTTGTAACTATCACCCATGCCCTCAGGTCCTCATCTCTGGGTTCCCTTTTAGTGCCTCTCAGGGCTTTGAATACTTGCAACTGCGCCTGTGTGTAATTGTTTGTAGCACCAGCTAATGTATTATAAGAATAACACATATACTGTACATCTCTGTGAGGAAGCAGAATACAATCAGGGCCTTTGGCAGATACCAGGAAGGAGTTCAACCTCTGAGGCCACTGAGGCCCAGTTCACACTATGAATATGATAATCATTATTTAACCATATAATCAGTTCAAATCAGGGCAAATTTATGATGATTTCTTGGCCAGGACCACTGTTGCACAGAAGATCAAGCTGTGAAAGAAAGGGAAAGTCAATAAAATAACAGGATGTGCCAGTGTTAGCAAGAGCAGGATCCAAGCAGAACAGATTCAATCAACTAAAAACACTCTCTAAATATGAAAGTGGATAGTTTCATCTCACTCTGCAGATTGTTCCAGGAAACTGAAATGACCTTTACCCAAGGATGGAAGTTGCTCTTGGGAAGTTTCATTCTGATAAAAGTACTATATCTTAAACTGTAAAATGCCACAGAATAGCTAAGTGAATTAACGCACCAGTGATGCATTGGTCTAGTATTCAGGGAGGGCCAATCCATCATAGAGCAAAGATCTCATTGATGAGTGCTATAGGAGACCCAAGTGATAAATCTTATGTCAGAATGGTAGAAGACATCTAGTTTCCCAAGAGGAGCTTTAGAGCCTTTCTGTAAACCACATCACCACAGTCTAAGGTATGGATTATAAATGTTTGAAATGTGTATCCCTGAAGAAACATGTAAAACAATATTTATTATGATAAAGGAAACCAAGACTAGACTTGACTTTACCCTAGAATTTATTAATATGATTTTTCTAAGTTAAAGTACTATCCAACTGGATACCTAAATTTTTATAAACCATGGCATGCTCCTTTCTTAAAGTTTAAAAAAGTGGTTGATGCCAAAGGCATTATTTGTATTAAATAGTATAAATCTTAGCCCACTTTAGCTCATTACACTGTCTCACACTGTGTGCACCTCACCTGAACAAATGATGACCTACAACTTATATAGCTTTGCTATCATATCACAGACATTTATGTTGGTATTAGCTAGATCAATCTTTTCATAATGCGTGCATGGACAGGCTAAAAAAGAACTTTGAAAAGAGGGGTCTACGAGGGGACTTGACTTCCTGGTTTAAAATGTGAAAAAAAAGCTTTAGTTTTATTTAGCAATCAAAAAGGGAGTGGCATGGTATTTACTCTGGCTTTGCGCTAAGGAATGCCTTACATACATCATTATCATCAAAGATATTATTGTAGTTGCTGATGCTGTTTAACTAATTGATTGATAAAGGTTTCCCTATGACCTCTGGCATGGGCCAGTCTTGGCACCCCAGGAGTACAGCCCAGCAGAGCTTTTCTGCACCCTACAGCCTGCTGATTTTCCTTTCCCAGTTCCACACTTCTATCCCTGTAATCCCTTCCCAGCTGCAGCGTACTGATTCTTGCTCGCTGGCAGGTTGAAGAAAGGATTTTTACTTTTTCCAGCTGACCGCGCCCCAAGTGCCCCCCTCCACGCCAGCACGCTCAGAAACCACGACACTGGCAGAGAGGCGCACAGGAGACCACTGTTAAAAATTTGTCACCCAGAGTGTTAAAATCTGCCTGGAATGTTAATCCCCACTTTAATAATCCGCCTTTGCTTGAATGAAGGGGATTTTCTTTCCCTGAAAAAGAACCAAGACTTGGTAGAGGACAGTGGCGCGTGACAAAAAACGACATACTTAATTCTGCTGCTCTCCTAAGATACGCTGGCCATGTACATAGCTCTCACTTTCAACTCTCCCTGGCAGACATGTCCATTACAGCAAAGGAGGTGTTTATAAATGAGTTTGCATGGAGAACTGAGGCTTACTGGTAGACGGATTTAACAGCTTTCCCTTTTTAAACATTTGCATTAAAATATCACATCCTCACATAAACTAGCTCACAAATATACAGCAGGTAACCTCTTTTCAGAAACCTATGCTCTCAGTGTGCTGAATATCCATATTACAGGATTATTATTACTGAGAATCTCCAACTTCACTTTCAAGCAGCTAGGCTGATTTAGAGATCTTTGTTGCTTTGGAATTTGCTGCCCTGTTGTGACATTCTGAGCACAAATTTGCTAAAATCCATAATGTGATGTTTAGAACAGCATTCAAAGATGTGATATAGAAACTAATGTCAAATATTTGAAGCAACATCACTTGTCCCAGGAGTAGGGGGTTAATCAATCTTTCTTTTCTGGAGATGTAACTGTGTTGTCCCCTTTATTATCAAAGCTGTGGGGATGTTGGGGATGAGACAGCAACATGAGAGAGACTGGAGCTGCAGTCTCCAGAGACCCAGGGGGAATTTGACACAAAAACAGAAATACAATCAAGCCGTGGGGATTCTCTCTCTGCTTCACTCTTTCTGTTTTTCTATTGCTCCTATTAATGTCCCAATTCTTCTCCCTCTCACCCTCAATCTCGTCATTTTCCTGTCTCCTTCTCTGTTTCTTTGAAAAAGTAAATGGGGTGGTGAGATTATGAAAATTAGCTTCGCAAGCCTCCTGTTAATTGGACAACCTGTAGAATTAGGCACACCTAGTCTGAATGAGTAATTAGCACTCAGAGGGAATGAAATTCATCACGAGGGAGAGAGACTGTCAGGATCAGGCAGGTCTGTGTGGAATGAGCTGCACCTATGGGTTAATTAAGAGGTTTATATAAATCAAATGGGAGGAAAAGGGTTTCAGTTTAAGTCTAGGCGTTGGAAAGCATGTAAAGTTTAGAAGGTAACTGGTTTACAAGCTTGTGAGACTTGGCAAGTTAGGAATCCTTGAAAGGGTCCATCTTAGCTAGTTTTACAGGCTCAAAAGGGTTAACATAGATTGCTGAAGAACAGTGTTGTCCTGCTGAACCAAGGCAGTGTGTAAGGTATTAGTATGTGGAGGAATGGGGCAGTGTTCCTTTCTTCCCACATCTGTGAGAGATAGATGTTTTGAAGTTGAGGCCTGAGAACTCCCTGGTCCTCACCATCAGCACAACAGTGGTTGGTCTCTGTGTGTGAGAAATTAGCCTAGTTTAGCTGCGGCTTAGAATCAGCTGGGAAAGTTAGGGATCAGATGAAATAGTTAAGATTTAGTGCCAGGTGGGAAGTAAAAGTGAAGAGGTGTTTTTTTTTTTTTGAGTAATTAGGGTATTTTGATGACAGCCTAATTGAATACTCTAGTGTTAGGAATAGTGACTAGTGATTAAGACTTGGATGACTGGAGTTAAATTTAATTGAGTACTCTAGTGCCTGGTGACTAATGAAGACAGAGAAGCATTAGTGAGGACCATCTAATGACTTTTTTTGGGTAGACCCAACTGAAGAGGGGAACAAGAAAAGAGATATGAACCCAAAAGGGGTTCATAAGAACCCATCAGATGAAAGATTACTTAAAATGTGAAACACTAAGGTGACATGCTGGCCGTACAGCAATTATAGTGAAGTGTATGTCGGGGGTTGCCATGGAGGTTAGATTCCCAAGCTTTCAAAAGGCAACAGAGAGGTGTCAACACCTCTCCAAAAATAAAAACAGAAAAAGAAAGGCCATAAACATCTTGTTTATTGTTTTATAGTTAAGTTAAATCGCCCTGGCTTTCCACAGATGGGCAATGCCCCAAAGGTACTCTTTGCAGCTGCTGAATAACAGAGTGTGAGAAGGTGTACAGCTGACTCTTATAGATATTAATGGTTCACATCGGCTGGGATAGGAAGTCCATTACCTTACCTGCTGTAGATCCTGATTTACTGCGCTCCTGTCAGTTCTGATCTGAGCTTGTGTGAAAGAGGTGCAGCAGAGCAGAGGACAGGGTCAAGGGAAGATTAACATCGATGGCACTGCTGTCAGGCAGAGACCAATGAACCTGCTGCCTCAGGCCTTGACCTAGATTGACATTCTGTTCAGGTCTGTGGCGCAGATGTCACACACAGACATATTTTGCTTGTGTGCTTGTGGCTTGTGACTAATTAGTAATTTAACATGTTGAACACTGAAATATTAGCATTGACATAGCTACATGATTACAGTGTGTGGCAAAACTTCACCATGATTTTAATAAATCAATATCATGGTTACGGTTGATAGAAAGTTTTGTTCTGCTCTGAGGAAAGGCATAGGTTATTTAAAGCTGTTAATACAATATTCTTGAATATTGAACCTATAAGTCTGCATTCTTTTGCAGCCGAGATTGAGCCCTGGCTATCACTGCTTGGACCCTGGACAGTGTCATTAATCAGCTGTGGCTCAGTTTACCCAAAAGACAGTACACAACTGATTGAGCACCACAGGGGCTGGAAGGGCTTGATCTGGCCAGGGTATTCCCAGGTTAGAGCACAACAAACCTGGGGCACAGTGAGCATTACTGACTCTATGCAGTCCCTAATGAGATCCACATCTCTCCTCTAATCACCTCTAATTAGCATCGGTGATTCCAAAATTACCTTTTTTTCCTAAATGATGCCTTTATTTGTAGAGCCTAAAGGATGTCACGAAGAGTTTTGATGTCAGAACCTTATGTAATAGTTTTAGAATGATCTATCTATCATGTTCACTCTGAAAACCTTGGCACAGAAAAGCAGAGCTGACAAAACACAAATATAGAAAACAAAGGAATTGTTTCTTTAAAGAGACATAGCATGACTGATCAAACTCTCAAATATGGCAGTGTTTCATGTATTGGCTCACATTGTTTGCTCTGCATTCTCTTGGGTATGGTGCTTAACTGAAATGAAATTCAATGCATGTTTGCTTCTTTCTTTAAAAAAAAACAATAATCCAGCATGAAACATAGCAGATATGTCACAACCCTTAAACAAGGCTCTGTTCCTTCTCTGGAAATTAAGTCAGGAGAACTAAACTCTTTCGCTTAGATGCTGAGAGTTCACTCCTGGCTTTGGGTGGAACACAGTTTTGTTATGGATGGCCACCTATTCTGTCCAGGTGCACCTAAAATAAGACTAGTTGCTAACTTCCATCCATCCATTTTCTGACTGCTTTTTTTTCCATTCTGGGTTGCTGGGGAGCCAGAGACTATCTTGACATGCAGCTGGCCCCACAAGGCTATTCCATTCCAGGACAGACAGATGCAAACATAGAAATACACAAACTAGGGTCAGTTTTTCCCAGAAGCCAATTTACCTAACCTAATTAACCAGGATGTCTTTGGATAATGGGAGGAAACTGGAACACCTGGAGGAAACCCACCCAAATACAAGATGAACATACAAACCCCACAAAAATAGCAAAGATCCAGAACTGAGTAGGGTCACAGCACTGTGAGGTAGCAATGCAAACCACTGTGAAGCAATGATTATAGATTGTATTTATATAGTGGTTTCCACCTAAAAGGATCCCTAATTGATTTACATGTAGAACAAAGCCACATCATCAACCACCAAGGCTGGGTAACTTGTTACAGAAACTCTTCCATATACAGTACAGTAGTTTTCATTTTTGCCCTGTGGTTCATGTTTCACAGTTTATTCTAAAGTTCATTGTGTTGACTTTTTTATTGTCTTTGAGGTTTTTGAATAGTTGAATTGGGTATCCTCGTAGTTTTTTCTCAGACTAAGAAAAGGACATTTCTTAGTAATGTAGTTGCTCTTCTCTGGATTGATTGTAGAACAACAATATATTCATATATATGGCTTCTTGGTTACACAACATGTACACAGTTTTATGAGCAAGTTTTTACTAGTGCATTGCACAATTTTAAATGGTTTCCCTTGATTTGCTTGTCCAGTTTGGCTTTTAATTAACTAGTTCAAGTAGGTAGCTGTGTCAGCATGTGTAGGCTGCAAAGGAACAGGTAAAAGATTATTCCATGGAAAAGAAAAGAAAGAGACACAATGTTTCTGCTGTGGAGCGTTCTTCAGGTATTGACACTTGAAGAAGACACCTTTCTTTTCCTTTCAGTGTGGAATAAATCTTTACCTGTTCCTTCTTAATGACTTACTGTAATTCAGTTTATGGCTTTTTTAGACCAGTTTAGCAACATCTTTTATTTCTTCAGTGGTTGTTGCAGGGTCAGGCCTGGAAAAAACACTAGACCTCCAAGAGCAGGATTGGACACAGCTGTGTTTCTGAGAATGGTGATTCCCAATGGCACTATATACAGTACCAAGGGCCAACCAGGCATTGTGGTGTGTGTTGAGTTTTGGGAAAGAGGACCGATGTAAGAGATATTATAGTTGGCATTGTACCTTATTAGTATTATTAGTAGATAAAAGAAAAAACACAGATGGCAAGAGCAGTGCCAGCCACATCAAGATGCTGTAGTCACCCTAATCTCCATCTTAGATGCAAAGCTCTAGAGCTAAGTGGTTAAAGGAGAGTAATCTAGTGATGAGCAGATTACAGATGTGTTTGAATTGCATATCACTGCCATGCCCATGGAAAACCCCCTAATACTGGTATAATACTTAAAGACCAGCTCTCACCAGCAGGTTAATGGAACAAAATGCTGCAATAATTTACACGTACTTCATTTTACTAACTGGAATGAAACTCGCTATTAAATGCAATGTGTTCAGGATTCACATTTGCATTCAAATATTCTTAAGTCACAGTCAAAATAAAAATTAAATCTGGTAAAATTGTATATAGAAGATGAAACAGGAGGGAGACCCAGCAGGCTCTATATTAATTAAAGTTTTACCCTATTTTCACAAAAGAAGCCTGAAGTGCAGTCATGAATGAGTCTTCAGAAACACGCATTTTGCGCTCCCTGTAGATTTTTCCAAAGCATTGCTTCTTGCTTAAGGTTTTTCCTCTTCTGCAAGACACCACTTGCATGAAATATACACGGGTGCCCACTGCAGTAGGCAGGCTCTTTACACACAGCTATTGCAAGACAATCTAATTGTAAGCATCAATTATAACTGATTGACAGCAACTAAACAAGGAAAAGCAACTGAATGGTCAAAGAACCAAACACCCTCACTAAACCCATTTTCAGATGAAATATAAATACAGGACAATGTATGAGTCTCTACATAGTAGCAACCTGCAGTCCACCCTGTGATACCATCACCCTGAGGTAAAAGAGTGAGGACCTCCTCTACAGATCATGAGGCAAAGTGATCCAGCAGTTGCAAGCATGCAGGAGGCAGACTGGTCAGGGGACGGAAGTGTGGTGATGGAATCAGACAGGCTTTCATGGAAGAGTCTTGGCTGAGAACCCAGAACAATCAGACAAGAGAATCCAAAGAAGGCATTTTACAGCACGATGGAGTACATCTAAATGGTTGCAGGGAAAACACCAGCCTCCCATCAATCCTTGTTATTGATACAGGAAACACCTCTCACCCCTTTCCTTGGCTTAGCTCCAGTTTTTCAATGTCCTGCTTTTTAGCATAACTGCAGATGGTTTTCTGCAGTGATGGACTAGCTCTCTGTCACAAAGAGGAAGCTACTTAGTTTTAAATGCTGTTAAAGTGGGCAGCAGTTCAGGTCTCATGTGGTGGCTAAATTATATTTAGAAAATGAACACCTTGGTACCTTTAAAATACAAGACATTACAGTTTCTCTAATGGGTATTGGAAGACAGTGTGACACCCCACAATGGGGCCTTATGGAAGTCAAAGTTGAGGTCCATGATACAGCTGAAGTTGATATTTTCTTCACAACAGAACTGTGTTCCAGTTCAGGAACAATATCCTTTACAGGAGCATCTCTGGCTACAGCAGAGTGTTGTGCAACAATTGTTGACATTAGATATCCGAAGAATGCTGCACTGTCTGCTAATGCAAAAAAAATGCCAAATGATGTACTGCGTTTATTCATTTTCATGTACTCAACACCGCAGCCAGACAGGAGCACAAAAGATGATGAAAATCTGTCCAGAAGGAAATCTACTACTGTTACTCCACACTACCCCCTCCCCTTGCCCCCTCCCTCCCTAAGGATAAAATACAATCCACCAGAAACCAATTTGTAAGAGCTGGCGGTGTCAACTTATTGCTTTGTTTCTTATTTCAGATGGGTTTGGCCTGCCAAAGTAGGCTGGCATTTTCGTTTCACAGAGAGAGACAGAATAACAGCTTGTCCTGGAGAACCTATAAAAATCAGCTCTTTGTAAGATGCCTTGACAATAAAAGCAGCCTTGCAAGACAACACCACAATCAGACACCTACTGTATCTCCTTTCACTTCCCTCTGCCTCCTCTCAGCTTCAAGTGAGGGGGGGTAAGCTTGAGACGAAAAAACTGTATCCAATTCTCCCTGCTCTGCCAAACCTTGAGAGGCTATGTTATTGGCATTCTTGTCTGAAATCTGCGGAATAGGAAAAGAACTCGGAGCTTGGCAAGAGCTGCCAACCTATAGGTTAGATGACTGGCGCTTTCAGGCTCTGATTTCACCCGGCAAACAGTCCTTCATCAGGAACTGGGTCACCCAGACCAGCTGTAAAATAAACCTTGTCCCCATAGAGCTGGAAGGTGCTGACCTGTTACAGAGTGGACAAGATGAAAATGAACAGTGTCCCTAACTGCATTATTGCAGGTAATCTCACTTCCTGTAGACTATATGTGAAACCCAACTGAGGTTCTGAATTAACAAGATTCCCACTCTTGGAAAGGAAGAGTAATGAGGTTGGATGTCTGACTCCAAAAATGTTCCAGGGATCAGCACATTGGTCGGTAGAATATAAAGTGTCCAATCAACCCATCCTGCATGTCTTAGTTTAGGAAGAAACTAGATCACCTGGAGGAAACCCACATGAACCCTGGAAGAAAATACAAACTCCATACAGACAGGCTCCCAAGAAACAAGCCCAGAGCCCTTGATTTGTGAAGCAGTAGAGCTAACTTATCGCCACACCACTGTTCTATCTACTCACCACCATAGTGCAATAGGTCATTTTTGAGGAGCAATAGTACACAAGGGGACATTTGGATGAAGATAAACAGGGCTGCAATGAACTGCAGAATCACCCTAGTTCCCCAAGTAGAAGCATGCAGCCACAACTTGAGCTATGCATAGAACTGCCTTCATTCCTCCATTCCTTCCTTTCCTCATAGGCATTTTAAACATTTGCTGTTTGTAGAAAAATTAAAAGAATGAGATTAATAAAACAAAAACATTCTGCACTCATCAAATTTCTACCCCACTAATGCACTAAAACAGGAGTGTCAGTGTTTGCAATGGGATCAGCTGTGAGACTAATGTGCTCAGCACGGCACACACACCAGGGTTCATTAAGTCCTGTGCCTGACCTGGTGTGCCCTGTGTTTCGCCAATGCAATATGAACATGATGCTTTCTATTAAAATACCAGCTGAAGATCAGAGAGGCACAGAGGAGGCCTCATGCTGAGCAGGAAGTCTTCTTTATGTGCCTGTTTTTGTACAGTTCCCTGTTAGGCACATCACGGCTCAGATTTACATGCGTGTGGAGAGGGGGCCGCTGTATTCTGCTGCCACCAGCTTATACAGATTTCCTAAATTAGTTTTGTAAGCATTTAAAAAAATAAAATTCCTTGAGCACATCAAACATACAGTAAATCACACCAGGATTTGTCTCCCTCCGCTTTGCTGGCTCCTCTTTTCTGGCCTTTGTCTTTTTTTTTAATTTATCTCATTATCCCAGGTCCCGTGGTCCATCCTCTTGGATTTGTGTTTAAGTTGATTTTGATGGCAGAGCACCAGACAGTCTGAGGCTGGCTGTGATCCTGCCAGGGGGCAGCCAGCTCACTGCAATGATTCTTTGAGATGTATGACATTAGGAAAGTAAAAAAAATGGTTTTATCATTTATCATATCTTCTGTTACGAGGATGGAGTGATCTGAACCTCTTAGTAGGATGAACTGGGGGGCTGCTGCAGGGGCAGTGATGAGGGACTGGGTGGAAGGTTTCTGGACACTGGATGCTGGAAACCACATATTCTGAAGTGGCACAGTGATTTACATTGCTGCCTCTCAGTGCTGATAACACCCCTGATTTCAATTCCTGGGGTGTTATCCACATGAAATGTGTATGTTCTCATCACTTTTACTAGGGTTTCCTCCAGGTGCTCCAGTTTCCACTCCCGGTTCAAAGACATACTGGTAGGTTAATTGGCTTATGGAGAAATTGGTATTTGTGTGTGTGTTAGTGTCTTTGTGGGCGTGTGACAGACTGCTTCCCCATCCAGGGTGTACCCCCTTTCTGCCTGTTGCTTGCTGGAGTAGGCTCAGGCTATCCAGCCACCCTGTATTAGATAAAGCGATTAGAAAATGGATGGATGGGAGCAGGTGTCTGGCAGCAGTATAGCTTGAACTTGTGTTATGAGCTCCATTACCAACTAAGTTATAGAGCAAGTACTGTGTTTCCCAAAACAATAACCTTGTAATTCCCAGTAAATTCCAGCAGCTGTTAAATTTGCATTGGCAAAGAAGGATGACTTTTCTATATTAAAAAATTCATCTCTTCATTCACCATGTTCTTAAAGTAGCACCCGAACAGCTGGGAGAATTTGGCAAATTGGTTCCATTAATAATGAGTTAATCAAAGTGATTAAGAGGCCAGATAAAAACCTGCAGACACTCTGGTCCTTCAAGGCAATGTTTGGAAACCCCTGCTCTACAGTGATTAAAATAACTTGCTTAAGAGCTTGATCATTATTGCCCACTTCCCTGAACAAGTAACACAGCAGAAGCATAAGACCCATGATTCAATGGCCAGCCCTTCATAAACCCTTAGGAAGGTTGGTTATTCTAAACACAGGATTGTCAGGATGTTACCTATGAAAAGAAGCATTAAAGGAATGTTAGAAATACACAGAGCAGCATGCTGCATGGACAACAGGTAAACCCTCAGACAGTGACATCACAGAGCCTTGCTGTGAGTGAGTTAGTGTCAGTCATTCAGCTAGTTAGTCCTTCAGCATTACAACCATGCAGTGCATCTGTGTGTCTCCCTGCCTCACACAGAGGATAGATTAAGCAACTTCCTCCTGTCTCCACGTGTTTCACCTAATTAACACCCTCGAGCATCAGTTATCCCTCAATTAACGAACCCGTCTCACATCAGTAAACAGATACTCCCTTGCCTATCATTCCCTGCTTCAGTGCAGTTGTGTCTTATTTGAGTCTGAATGGGGCGACCTGCCTGACATTAACTCTGTTAACAACCATGATTCTGAAATCCCTTGTCTGATAGTGTAACAAAGGCTCTCTGTCTGTTACTTTATACTGACGGAAATACATGAGTCCTTCTAGGTTTTTTGTCAGTGACTAAAAAGGCAAAGCAAGAGCATGAAAAATAATTACATAGTGAATAATAAGATCATGACTGCAATGTGTGCTCCATCAGTGTTATTAAGACATTTTTTTCTTGGTAATGACCAGAGACTAACAACAATATTAATAAATTTAAATTAAAAAGAGCTGAATGATAATAGATATTATTATATCAGATATTATCTTATTTGGTTTTCTGTATGGATCTGCACTTAATATTTAAAAATGTCACCATCATTAGAAACACTGATGGAGCTTGTTAATTCTGTTTTGTCCTCTTTTATTTGTGTCGTCTTTGCAGCAGAACTCATGGTAGGATTATATTAAAACACTTCTGCGTGGCCTATTGCTACTCTTGAAGTTAAAAAAAAATAAAATTAATAGGTGCAAGACAAACAAAGAAAGCCAGAACATATCAAAGGACAGAGAAGGCAGATAGAGCATCTTTGTGACATTTGTTTTTTAAAACCACTACTTCATAGTACAGCTTCTGTTCACCTGCCCTGACCCAGGCATGGCCAGCTGTTAAGCTGGTTGCGCAGGGGTATTAAATAGTACTAAATTAGGTAAGTAATTAATCATTCAATTAACTTTTGGTCTGCACAGGGAAAAAGAGAGGAAAAATTCCAATTATGAGACAAATTAAATTACTATATATTAAATTATATTACAATTAATACATTGCATATGAACAATTAACATTACATTTAAGAAAATACCCATGAATACAAAATATATACAAAAAGCATTATAATCCATTTTATTAAAAAAAAAAATAACAATGAGCAAAATGCATCTACAGTTTATCTACATCTATCTCTATATCTATGATTTAGGTGGTTTAATGCTGTGTGCTGCCCCTGCTGTTGAAACCATGCTATTATGAACTGCTACTATGCTGCCCAGCTGTTCTAGTTGTGGTGAAGAGGTGTTAACGCTTTGGGTCATGGTGCATCACCATTTGCCTGCATGGCAGATCCCTGTTACTGGCACATCTGGGAATGCAGCAGGCAGAAGGGGGAACACCTGGTCGCAACCTCTAAACTGCTGTGACATCCACGTGGCAGGAGACGCTCTGCAATAATGTGCTAATTCACCAAAACTGGCTTGACAGCTCAGAGCACACATGTAGAGGCCATTACACACAGACCCTCCTCTCCTCCTCTCCTGTAGGATTTAATTCCCACATCCCACAAACACATACTCAATTTATTGGTCTTCATAAGCTTCAGTGAAACAATTAGGCTCCTAATGGGCAGAATTCACCCTGTACAGACTCATTTAGCCACAGTATGACTGTCATAAGAACACAAAAAATGCTACAAATGAGAGGAGGCCCATCAATCTCAGATGTGTAATTAGAAGAATTGGTACCAAAGACTGTAAATAATTACACTCACCCAGTGACATAATTAAATATGTCTTTTAATTAAATTTTTAAAAACAAAGTGTTAAATATATTGCCAAAAACCAATGTACTCACAAATACTAAAAAGCACTGAAACACATTTTGTTTGTTTTTGTCTGAATGAATGTTTTGTATGTATGTGAAACAGCCTCAATTGTTCAGTATAGAATGGAAATTAATGAATTTATCTACCATGTGTGGCAGTGATTAGTTTGGTTGTTTGGGATTAAAAGGTTCATCCTCATGTTCCTGAAAGTTTTAGCCACTAGGTTGACACAAAAGACTAGTGCCACTCCAAGCTCTCCAGTGAGTGCTTTTCCAAACATTTTCTGGCCAGCCTGTGACAGGTTAAGTGACCTCTTTCAGACATTTTTGATGAAAGAAAGAGAATTGGCTTTAACAATAGGGTTCTGACATTCTGACAATGTAAAGAATTACCTTCTGTTCTCAGTCTTATATGCTCTTCTTGGCTTTAAAAACATAAACTGAGAGAAGACTTTTCTGTGTCTGCATGGTCCTGTATATACAGTATACTGTATGCTCTTGACTCAAATTACATTTTATTTTCCTATACCTTTCTAAATTTAAGCAAAATTCTATGAAGGGCAAAAACAGAATAAACAAAGAATTTCTTGCTTTTGTTATTAACTTTATGTATAAAAACAGGTTGCCGAAGCGAAGGCCCCAGGAGATTGCCATTTTCTTTTCCAGTCTTTTTCTCCTGTGATTTGTCAGCACTTCCAGCATCCAAAGCAAAACAATTACAATGGGGGAAAGAGTAAACTGGCCTGTTGTTGTGTCAGGTCTGTTTAATCTCTCCAGGCTTGTCTGTCCTCAGTGTGGCACAGGCGCTGCTCCTGGTGCACGGCTGCTGTTAGGAAAGATGGGAAAGGTGCACTTTCCCATCCCATGTGAGGGAGGGCCATTGTGTGTCCTCTGATCATTGCAGGCAGGGCGGCAGGGCTGGGGGGCATTGCTTCCATTGATACAGGAGGGCACAGCAGCATGCGAGAGGCAAATAGCAATTTCAAAGATCCGATTACTGTGCGAAAAAGAAATCAGCACAGAGAAAGACACAGTCCAGGATGTAATTCATTCCCGAGCGGTGTTATTTATTGTTTCCCCGAGTGGGCTGGGAATCAGAATCTCCATCCATTAGTGAAGGGAAACGGTGGGCGGAGGAGGGAGGGGGGGAAGGGGGGTTGATTGCTGAATGCCAGTAACTTAAAGAAAAAAAATGTTAAAGACAAGTCTCTGTTCTTTTTGCTCTGTACGGCATCTCACAGAAACAGAAGCACTTTATTGGTTTCTACACCCAGCAAAGATTTCCAGCCTTGTCCTAAAGTGCGGGGTTTACACAAACGTCCAGTCAGGGACTGAAGATCACATCAGTCTTTACAAATTAAGCAATAATTGGTTCAGTTCAGTAATTGAGAGGTGGGCTGCACTGAAAACATGCCTTGCTTACAGATTTGCAATTTAACTTTTATGATAAACATATTGTTATACCTGTATAGATATGTTTCATGTATGCAAATAAATGATGAGGTACAGGTCAGGGATGGGTAACTTGAGTCCTCACATTCTAGAGTCCTGAGGTTTAACGGCTGCATTTTAATTATCAATTAATTAAGACTTTAGAAAAGGTAATTTTACTTCATGGACTTAACTAATTAGCTCTATTAATTGATAATGATCAGGAAATAAAATCAGGAGCCCTTACAATCCTCAAGGATTGCACGTGTCCATCTACAGTATGCTACTGGAAATACACAGAATTATAGATTAGTATGTACAGTATGTTTTTGTAGAACTGCTCTGTGTAGTACAAAGAATAGACACAGAATTAACAGATTTTATTAAACACTAAAATCACAACTTCAAATTTCTAAAACAAATGGAGCAAAGTGTCATCAGTTCTATTGGCTTTTAAATCCTTAGCTTGATGACCCCTGTATCCTCTGTCTCTCAATCAAGCTGGACTTTCAGATGAAGCGATGATTAAACTAGTGATTCAATTAATTAGGTTTTTTTATTGTTTTCTGCTCTACAATTGTTCAGTTTTCAAGCTACTAATGGATTGAGATGTCCAAAACTGAATCTCACATCTGAACTGAAAACATTTTTAAAAAGTGTAATTAATAAATTGATAGTTAAATTGGGAGTGGGTTTGACTAAGTAATGGAGAGTTTAGCATCAACAAAAAAAAAACAGCTGACACAGGGGTCACAAGGACCTGGGTCCTCTGTTTTGTTAAATCAGAATTAAAGCTGCTTCAGGTCTTCGAGGTCAGTATTCCTCTGATGTTCACTGTTTACACACAAATGTCTCAATATATGATTGATCCTTCCTCACTCTGTTGGATGCCTTTGGGAATTTCCAAACATTCCCTGGAATGTGTTCAGTCATTACTGGCTGAAGAGGACTGTGGGCCTGTGAGTGGTGAAAGCTGGGTGTGACACTCCTAGGTATTTGCCTTCTGCTTGCTAGGACTGTCCTGAATCAATATAGCCTGACTGATGGAGAGATTACAGACTAACCTGAGTGACTGATGAGCCATCAGCCACAGCCCCTGCTGATGTGACACACTGCAGAGCTGCAAGGAAGAGGAAGCTTTGTAAAGGAGTACTTCTGAGAGCACTGCCAGGTCTATAAATAACATGTTTGCAGAGGAGACGTGGAGAGGAAAACCAGATGCAAATCACCCTGTTTAGTGTGATGACAATGATCAACAGCCCAGTGTTGATTTGGGAAACTAATACAGAGCATTGTCATGTCAAAACGAGTGATCACCCAGAACAATAACTAGAAAATATAGAAAAGGTGTTCAACTACCCGCAAAACATTTGTATTTCATAGTCTTAGATAGCCATACAATTTCAGTTCCAATGAAATAAATTTCTAGGTAAAGGATTTTCTGATCAAGTATTTTAATACATGTATTTATATAATAGATCTTGGAGCTTGGAACTACAAATATATTCGACTGTGTATTTGTTCCTCTTTTTCCACAAGAGGAAACAGAGTCAAGAAATCTTAAATCAAAAATCAAAGATGAGTGGACAGCAAGAACAAACTGCCAGCAGCAGAGGGCAGTGTAAAGGGAATTTTAATTATTCCCCCAGAAACACAGTTTAGACTTTCAGGTATCACTTCAAATGGGAAGCACGAATTTCAGTTCATCATAAAATGAGATTCCGTTCCTTTACATCTTCTTAACACCAACATACCAGTTTCAGTACCAATGACTGGTTCTTGGCACCTTCTGACAATCATAGACTTGGAATTTGTCCTTGTAATTTGCAGGCTGAGATCACTGCTATTTGTAAACCTGTAAATGAATACATGAATACCACAGCAAGTGCTGTCAGGTAGAATACTGTCCAATCATATTAAATAATTACAAAGACTAGAACATAAGGAAGCTCACCAATGAAAGGAAACCATCCAGTTCACTGTGTTTGTTTGGTTTCTTGTAGCTTAGTGATCCAAGGATCCTGTTCATCTACTTTATATAGTATCTCAGGGAAAGAGGAAATTGTAGGTAAAGACATCTCTTGTGTTCAGTCCCATGTATGAGATTATTAAACTCATAGTTGCACAGTATCATTCACAAATGAGTGCAACTGCCAGTAGGTTTTTTTACATGCAAACAATGGCAACATTTCATGTGCTTAGGAAATGAATAGGATTAAGCCTCTTTTAGCATAATTAAAACACCTGATTCATGTCCAGCAAGTAAATGAGTTCCATGATTTGGTTTCTTTTGAGAAACATGCAGAGATGTTTCTCATTGTCACTGACAGGCAAAGACAGGATGTGTTTTTGGCCAGAGTTGTGTACTGTTGGAAAAACATGACAGTCTGTATTACTTTTACTTTCCACATAAGTATTGTCTACTGTTTCAGGAAGGGTTTCTATTACGGAAACATCTTCAACTACAATGGAGTTTCATTAAAATTGGGAGAATATTTGGAAATCTTTTTAAACTAGCATGTAGTCTACAAGTCTCTAGGCCTTGTCCAGTCATGCCTGTTTGTGACTCTTGGATGATGGTGCTCCTGTACTCCAGTGCACCTCCAGTCAGCACGTCCTGCAGACCATACTCTGCAGAGGTCATATGTTATGTGTCAGCTTCCTGCTGCTAACCATGTGCAGAGAATTAGAATATGTAATTGCTCTTCTCTGACATGCCCATATGTCAGAGATGTTAGTATGTGACATTGTAAAGTAGTGAGAGGTGGCTTTGTGAGAAAACTACCTGTTAAATTAAACAAAAGCTGCACAAAGAGGCTCAGTTGTTCTGAATGAGTAATTGGCACTCAGAGGGGTTGAAGGTCCATGTGATAGAAAAAAAGTGGTCAGAATAGGCTCTGCATGGAGTCAGTAATGCCTCTGGGCTAATTAAGAGGCTTATAAAATCAGATGGGAGGAGAAGTGTTTCAGTTGGTGTCTAGGCTACAGACATGAAGAAGGAAGAGTGAAAGCTCCACAGGGGAGTTCCCATTAGTGACAGGTGGTGCTGGTTTACAGGCTTGTGGAATTCAGTGATCTAGGGATTGCTTGAGAAAATACAACTTTGGTTGTACTGAGGGGCATCACAGTGCTGGACAGGCAGGCGGTTCAATGGGGTTGAAATGCTAAGCAAACAGAGTTGGCTAGTTGCTTCAGTATTGATTAGTGGCATTGGCACTAGGAAGAGATTAGCATCACTTGGCAAAATAGTGTACCTTCTCCCTATGACTGACAGGACTGTACATGGCACAGGAGGGGTACTGAGTATTCCCGGAGCTTTAACATCAACATATAGACAGGTGGTTTCAGTGTGAAAGAGGAAACTGGCTACTGCTGTGCCAGGGCCTCGAGCGTTGATTGTACAGAGGTGTTCCTTGCTAAACAGAATCAGCCAAAATAGTAAATAGTTGGTAGAGAAAATCTGGTGCTCCGTGAAAAATTGAGAAGTGATTAAGTTACTTTGCAATCTGATGAAAAGGAGAAAAGTGTGAATGAATTCTCCATTGCCTGGTTTTATAAAACAGAATACTGACTAGTGAAGATAAACTTAAGACCTGGGCAAAAGAGTTAATCGAGCTGAATAACCTAGTGCCTGGTGATTAATGAAGACTGAGTGAAGAGTTAGTGAGGAGATCTAGTGACTTGTGTGAAAAACATCCTAAAAGGAAGAAGACCATGCAGTTTTCCTAAAGAGAGGAACACCATGAAAGAACAAGGATCTCAGAGAGGGTCTGAAAGATGAGACCACTAAAAATGTGAAACACTTAGGTTATCTGCTATCAGTGTTGAAAGTAAGGTGCATTTGTGCCTGCAGTTGTCACAGAAATGCTGTCGGATGCAGAATACTGTACCGGAGAGCTATCTCCACATTCTTGTGGTCTCACGGAGACAAGAAACCACTTGAGGAATTCCAGTCTCACTGAGCTAGTAATAATGAACATCATTTTATAAAGTGCCTTTTAACGTCTTAACAGTAATGTACGCATAGCAGGACTCCACTTGGACTAGAAAATCATGCATTTAATGGTTGACTCACTTGGAATCTTTGGAGCTTAGCTTTTTAAAGAAATGGGTAGCACTTAATTTTAATGGGAAAAAATCACACTTTCTACATGTATAACAGCTGGTAATGCAGAATAAGTCATTAATGAAGTAACACTGATTACAGCTCTGCTATACAGAGAGCATAATGTAGTTTTTTTCACAAATGTGTGGTCAGCAAAGAGGTTTGAGAGGATAACTCACACTCAAGGGCAACAACTAGGAACCTTCAAAAACTCTACGTCATCAGGCATTGTGTCTCCAGGTTGACCTCATAAAAGTGGGGTCTGTGGTACAGCTCTATGGTAACATAAAAACAAAACACACACATTTGACAAACAGCCAAAAGATTGACTCCCAAGTCAAATGAAGTCACATGAATGTTGATAAAAGACACATTTTGAACATTTTTGCCATAAGTGTGATGAACACAGAAAACTACAAGTGTTGTTGAAAAATAATGTGATCTCTTCTTATTCCTTCTCAATCACTTTAGGACTGTTTTATTTCCACTGATAACACAGTCCTAGTTAGAATTGAGGAGCAATTGAATAACAAACTTTGTCAGGACATTTTAGTTAAAAACCAGGTCCATCCATCATGAAGCTGAAGTGTGGTTGCAAACAGACTTTTCAGTAAAAAAACAACAATAAAAAACTGCATCAAATGTTATGCCCAAAACGGTTTAAAGCATAAGAATTACTGTTCCTTGACTGTTGCATGGTAAAGGATCTGTTAAAGCCACAATATATGTACAATGTACAATATATCCTTGGGGTTATAGAAACTAAAGCGTGGATCACAATATACAGTACTGATTGTTAGGATAAGAATAAGTGTGAACGTCATGCATTTAGAAATGTACAGTTTGTAATATAACTGTTTTTGGCAAATGTTGTATTTATAGTTAAAATATTGAAAGATACACAATTTGTCAGCTATTGATTTATCAAAAAGCTTCTGAATGTGCACCTGGATTTTCATTCCAATTCATTTAGCTACCATTCGTTGATGGTATGAATACATTTAGTGCCTGCAATATGTGCTGAGCAAGTTTTCTTTCCATCTTCTCAATAATACCATATCCTTTCCCTTTGTCAGAGTGACAAGATGAAGCTTAGAAATACTGTATTGACTTAGATGAGATGTTGGTCTGTAAAAACTCTTCAATATGTACATAAATTGTTTCTGAGATTTTTGGAATTAAAATCATTTTTGATTGTACAGAAATGATGTTAAAGGTTTGTGTTAAAGGATGCAGAAATGCTTTTAAAGGATTTCATTGCAATTCAACAAAAATGCACTGTTGGCACAAAGATGCATTTAACCAAATAAAAATCCTTGCACTAATTATCATATTGCTTTATTTAATTATCTTTGAGTGCTGAAGGTTCTGGCAAATAAGTGATTCATACTCTACCTTCTTCAAAGTCTTTGAAGTCGAGCTGTTATAAATAAAAAACATGGTCTTTCTTTGCATTTAATTTATGTACCACAGAAAAAGTGATATATCAAGTCAGCATTTGATGCAGAGATATTTTGTGCTAACTGGATGTATTTTCAGCATTTCTTCAATTGTCTCTTTGCTCACTGACTTTTAATATTTTAGAGGTTTCCTGTCTAATCTCAATATCAGATTCCAATCCATTGACCTCCTGCCCCACATTAAGTGATAACCTGTAGCAGGACAGGTAACTTTAAAGCAGCTGGTGCCAATGAAACTGTCTCTGCTTGTTACAGCACAGACAGGAGAGGGGTGAGCACAGTGAGAGGGAAAAGGCAATTTGATAATAACTGATCGAGGTTGGTGTGAATCCAGGGGAAATACAGTGGACAGGAGAAGACATACTGTAAAAAACGCAAATTTTCCATGCAACTTTTTAATGCAGTCTAATTTTTTATTTTATTACTGTGGAGCTCATGTCATTCCATTCCCCCACGTCGCACAGGACAGGTACAGGCATGTGGGGGCCCAGACAAACAAATGGCCAGGGGCTCATGGCACAGGCATTGTCACATTCTTCTAGGACTCCTGCCACTCAGAAGCTACACGACAGGTAGACAGAGGCAGAGAATGACAGGTAGGAATGATTCAGCTTCTGCAGAACCTGGGGGCTTTTCCTAATAGGATAGCAGAGTCACTAGAAAAGCAGAGTGGCTTTAAAGTAGTGCCTTTCCCTTTTCTGACTGCTCTGTCACTCACACACTTGCAAACACGTGAAACCAGGTAAAAGACTGACTCATAGTGTGCAGAAAATATATCTGACCATCCATAGCTCATTTGTTTGATATGTTCTGTTCACCTAATGATTTCTTCATCAGTACTATCTTGTCAATCTGGAAATGAATCGTGATTGGGAAGCTGTGTTTACTATGTCCATAATATAATTTAGGCAGCCCTGTCAGTAAATCGCTGTCCTTTTTCCATAGTATATGACCCAGGCCTTATCCTCAAATACTAGAATCATTGTCCTTTGTCAAAGTATTGTTATAATCTTTGAGAGAGAAACTGCTTTTTCTAGAAAATAGAATACAATCCCTCACTTCAAGTGTTCCAGTTATCTTTCATGAAAGGTGGACATCTTTTCTGTGCCGGAGTTGCTTTTTTTTTGGTTCCACTGTCTTCATTATCTTACAGCATTAATAACCATAACCAGGTAAAGTCTCTGTAATTTATTTACTCTACAATACAAATTCTAAATTTTTAGTCAACCAGGAATACAAAGACAAGCTGGAAAGTACTCATTTACTGTATATTGTAAGGCACTCAAATGGAGCAATCTGAATAAAGTTCCAAACTCAAACTACAACAGCAGTGTCCAATCCAGTTTTTAAATCCTTCACCAAAAGGTCAAAACTTACAAACCTTAGCCACTAGCCCACACTAACGGGGTTCTTTGTAGAAATCTCTTTTCCTTAAAGCCTCTTCCTTAGGTTTACCTCCATTGTCTGTAACAGGAGATATGCTCTTATCTGTGCAGAGACTGCTTCCTATTCTCTGGGTTTGAGCAGAAAAGGCAATCAAACTTGGTATTGTCGTGCAGTGCTGCATTCATGTAGCAGCCTGATCACAATTAATGAAATGATACTCCCCCCGGTCAGCCTGTCTGGACAGAGGGCTCAGTGGCGATCTTGTTATGCTTGGCTCAGGAGTGCAAGGCAGTAGGAGTCAGAGCTTGCTGATTATCAAGTCCCCAGCAGGGGGCTGTCTGCAGACTTAGTGCTGACTCCCTCTGTTACTCAGGAATGAATGATCTCAGGAAAAGCAAAACCACAGAACACCTGGTCAGTCAAAAGGGAGGGGCTGCTTCCTGCCAAACTGAGAGCCCACTTTTCCTCAGGGAACGCCAGTCATGTAATTACAGAAGATTGTTTTTTTTCTCCTCATCTTAAATTCATTTTATTTTGCTTTCACCATGCTTTACTGTGGCAATATCACACTTTCATCCATCCGTTCGTTTCCTGAGCACTTCTTCCAATTCAGTTTCACGGGGCAGCCAAAGCCTATCTCAGCACGTAATGGGCACAAGGCAAGGTACAGTACACCCTGAACAGGACACCAGTTCATCACAGGGCACATGCACACACTCACACACCTAGGGCCAATTTTACCGGAATCCAGAAACATTACCCTCCCAGTATGTTTTTGGACTGTGGGAGAAAAAACATACAAACTTGATGCAGAGAGCACTCATGTCTAGAACTGAACCCAGGGCTCCAGTGCTGTGAGGCAGCAATGTTAACTTCTGTGCCACCATATCACACTTTCCATTTCTAAATTATTCAGCTAACAAAATACATTGACTTACTGCAGCACATATTTTATAGCTGCACAGAAATGGTAAGCGTTTATTATGGTAAGGTTTACTATTTTTGTGGAGAGACTGACTTCATAGAAACAGAAGATGCTTAAAACTGACCAGTGTAAACTCCCCCAACCACAAATACAACATGATTAATTCTTAAATCAGGCTTTTAATTTCCCCCAATAACAATCCTCTCTCTCCCTGCAGCTGGGCTGTCGTGCATTTTTGAGGGTTTCATTTTTAATTTGCCGTCTGTGGGAACCCAGGCAGCGCAATAAAAGATTGGAAAATAAAACTCACTGGGGGAATCGATGGGAATATATTGTTGTGGAATTTGCTGAGCTTGACTAGAGCAAAGTGCTTTTTCTTCATATTAACTGAAATGAGAGAGAGAGATCCTTGAATGTTTTTTTTTCTGTCAAGCTCCTACACCTTAAATAAAGCTGAGATATTCCGTGTTCACTGCACTCTGTTAGGATTTTGTGTGATGCACTGTGTTGTTAAACTGTGCTTTGGTGAACTGTGGTGTGTCTGACTGTGCTGTGCAATGCTGCAGTATTTTGCAGTGTAAGTGTACCTTAATGTGTTGTGTATTGTGTTGTGCTGAACCTTTAAACACACTCAGTCAAACATCTTCCAAATTATCCCTAGGCTTTGGATTCTAAGTACACTTTGAGATAGTAGAATGACAGTAGTAGTGATAACAGTAGTGGTAGTAACACGAATAGTGGTAGATTACAGTAGTATAGGGTATTAGTAGATAATAGTGGTAATAGTAATAGCAATAGCAGATAATAGAAATAGTGGTACACAGGGGTACATACTAGTAGTGATAACAGTAGTGGTAGGTAGTACAATTAATAAGATAAGATTACTTTATTAGCCATATACAATTTCTTGCATTAGGAATTTGTCTTTTTCACATACCCTAGCTTGCTCCCCATGAGACACACAGAGAGAAGCTTGGGGTCAGAGCGCAGGGTCAGCCATTGTACAGCACCCCTGGAGTAGTTGGGGTTAAGGGCCTTGCTCAGGAGCCCAATGGAGAAGGATTCCTCTGCCGGCTGTGGGATTTAAACCAGCAACCTTCCAGCCACAGGCAGTAATGGCAGAAATGGTAGATGATAGTAATAGAGGATAGAAGTACTGGTAGATACTGTAATTGCAGTTTTGGTAGATAACTGTAGTTGTGGTAGATACTAGTAATAATGGTAGATAATAACAGTAGCAGTAGATAACAGCAGTAATGGTAGATAACAGTAGTAGTGGTAGATAATTGCAGTTACGATAGATAATAGTAGTGGTAGTAGATAATGGTAGTTTTGGTAGATAGTAGTAGAAGTGGTGCACTGAATAGTAGTAGTGGTGCTAGATAATAGCAACGGCGGTAGATAATAGCAGTAGTAGTAATAGTGTAGTAGTTAGTAGTAGTGGTAGATGATATTAGTAGTGTGGGTTTCCCAAGCTTCTTCTAAACTCAAATCCATTGACCTTTCTTTAAGCTTCAGTCTGGCATTGGTGCTTTATCACCTAGCAGTACTGTTACTAAAATACAATGTTTTGATAAGGAGTTAACCACAAAACAAAAGTGAGAACTGAGATTCTCATTATTTCTTTGTTTCCTTGTTTTTAATTCTTACACACATTATGGATTGACTGTCAACCTCCACACACAAAGTTTCTTCCCCAGAAGTGACCAATCCCAGTCAGACGTTCACGTGCTCAGATAGGTTGGTGAGGATAAGGGGAGGAAACTAGATTGTGTTGAAACACATACTATATTTCACACATCAGCTTCCATTTTAAAAGCACCGTATCTCAAGGTCATACAGTCTTCTTAATCTGCAAGGGAAGAACCCTTTCAGTTTCCCTGCATTTTTTTTCCATGAGTTTGAGCTAAACAGGTTTTTAAACAAATAGGAAGCACAGATGACAGAAAGGAAGGTATTCAAACTGTGTTAAGTACAGGATGACCCCTGCTACCATATTGTGTGTTTTTAGTCCACAGAGAAAGCAGGCGCTATGCGTGAACACTCAGCACAGCCATTTGTAGTCAAAGCACATTTGCTCTGTTGTTTTCACATCTGGGAAACTATTGCAAAACAAAACGTTCTTGGTGTAGTCACTAAGATTGCTTTGACTGAGTGTGAGCATCCAAAATAAAATGTAAAAGACGGCAGGAATCTCTGCAGCCTGCCAGCAGCGACGGATAATCACTCGAAAGAGTCTCCTGGAAATCTGAGTAAGACAGCTGCGCACTCTGTGCTAGTGTGCATGAAACTGTTTCTTTAGGCAATTAAGAAGCAAAGTTGTGCTGAACTTGAAATTTGATCTTATTCAAGTTCAGAGTCTGTTCTATATGTGTGTCAATACTGCTGTGGCTCATAAATAAATTGGTACGCATTCATTCCAGCAACAAAAAAATCATCCCTAGTAGATTCTGTGGCTCTTTTATTCCAATCATTGAAAAGACACTTTTGTTTTTATTAAGTGCACTTGTCCACTATCGATAATGCAGAAACTGGCTAGATGCCATGAAGTTGAAATAATACTCAGTGGCTTTGAGCACGTTAAACAGAAACTTTTAATTTAAATCCATTTGGAAAAAACTTAAACAGTTACATCCTGCTCTGTCTCGTAATCCCATTCTTTAGACATTTTGGAGCACTGAGTGAGAGAATAGGTTTTATTTCTCTGTCTCAGGGGTGTCTCCTGGCTGGATCAGGTACTGAGCTATTCTGAGCGTCTTTCTGTGTCTGTGATTATGTGCCATATACTGAGCTATACTGAGTGTACTGCATGATGTATATGATCACAGGCAGAGAAAGACATCCACTATGGCTTAGTATAGGATAACAGGCACAGAAGGAAACTCAGAATGGCTCAGTATACTGTACATGGTCAAACAAAAGAAATACTGATATATCATTGAGGCATCTCTAGTTCTTAAGCCCACTGGATATTTTGCTTAGATTACAATCTTCTTATATATTGTATCCAATATACTCAATTTGAAATACACTGATTTGATTCCTTTAATCTTTGGTCTTTTAGATTTAATGCAAGCTATGTATGCTCTTACCTAAGTGTAATTTGGGAATCATAAAACTGTCACTTCATTCCTGGCAGCCTCACTCTGTAAAAATTCACACCCCCTGCTTCTAGTGGACTGTGGGAAGGATACAAAAACCAACTCTGGTTCCACTCTGCCTCCCTCTCATTGATAAAGAAGTCCAGCTGTAATGGGAATGAAATCACTGCTGTGTATTATTGTGACCACACCGAATCATGCCAACAGACAAAGAGAGGAGCAGGCCTGTCTTCTCAGATCTGTGCAGACAGATCCACTCCCATTACACACCCAGACACCCGCTGCCTTCTTATGTTTTTCTGTACCAGGAGTGGAAAGGAGTTTTGTGCCGAGAGTACCGGCTGGTACATCCTGCGCCTCCTGCCATGTAATTAGCTCCTACCTCATTTTCACGCCTCTGCCAAGCAACCTACCCAGCACCAGCTGGTTGAAATATCTCCAGGTGTCTACAGAATGCCACAGCCAGATAATTACGCAGTTTCTAAAGTGCAGGCAGCAGGCCCAAACATGTCTTCTTCCCCACATGTTGCAAATGACACACCTGTATTTTTTTCTCTCTGTAGTTCACATCCCCGCACGCATTCGCAACTCACTACTCTTTTCAAATCACTATGCACTTCCTCATGCCCTGTGCTGTCAGTATGGTGAGGGGAGTGACATGTCCCTCCAAAAGATTGAAAGTAAGATGACAGTTGTGGTGCTTCAATGGTTGCTTTTTGCTCTCCCAAAAACTTCTACAATTGCATCTCTGATTTTGCAGTTTGCTTTCTCTCTCTCCATCTCTCCCACCTCCTCTCTTTTAGTCTTCTCCCCTCCCTCTTGCACTCTCCATCTTCCTCTGTCCACAGCTGTGGAAGTTTCTGTTGTTTATTTTTCCCCTGGAGGCCATTGTTTTCTTTCTAAACACGACAACAATAACAAGCCAAAAGTGCGATGAGTTTGAACCCTGACCCAGGTGCCCCGGAGGTGGGGGGAGGGGACTGGAGGGAGATGATGCTCCATCTATCACTGGTGGACGAGTGTTGAAAGGAAGGGTGTGCTGATGAGGCCAGTGGCTAACCGGCGTGGGGTGGGCAAGGAGTCTACACAGGCTGGCAGGTGGCTGTTGTGTGAGTGTTTGTGTAACCCCTGTCCTCGCTCTGTGATGGAGCGGCCTGTCAGAGCCTTTCAAAGGGGCTGCTCCTCTTCCTCCTGCATCCTCCTCTCTCATCACAGCCTCGCCCATTCCGGTGCCGTTCCCCTCTTCTATTCACACCCTCTCGACTCTTTAGAAACTCTCCTGGAGTGGCAGCCCATGTCACCCTTTGCTTTTGGTTGCAGTGCACTGTATCTCCTCATTAGTGGCTCTAGATGATCCCTTAATTTAACTGCTTTTTTTAATCAATCATGTTCTTTTCATCGAATCTTCAGTGATTTAAGACCTGGCTTTCCGGCAACAGCTCCTACACCTGCACAGGGAGAATGAGGACCTCTACAGAAGCTACTAGGACACACCCACTTGTCTGGCTCCAGAATGCCTCTACTTGCCTATCCTTCTTAATTCCTGTTTTGGGTTTTAATTTTCAATATAACCTGAGAAGAATTATACACAAAACTCTTGGCATCTACTCCTTAATTATCTTTTTGTTGTTTGTTTTTTTTCCCGCAAATAGGTCTGCTTTAGAATAATAAACATTTCTGATCCAACTATTTCATCCTGTTTTGGCAGGAGTGATAAATTTAATGACGATAGACGTTTGTCATTTTATAGACAAACTTGTTTCCAGGTCAGCGAGCTTTATTTTAAAGACGTCACCATGTTTATCTGACATTGATCACATGTTTATCTTGGCTCATTGGAATGTATTCTCAAGCACAAAAACAGATTTAAAAATTGAAGAAAACACAAATCATAGAAAGCAGCTTGGGAAAGGATAAGGATGAGTAACTCTCTCTGCTGCTATCTCTCTGAGTACCTCTGTCCCTGTGTCTCTTCAGGTGTGTCCGTAGTGCTGTGTATTGGATATGTGTGTCTGTGTCACTTTGTCTCTTGTATCTACATCCCTGTGACCTTGTCTCACTATATATCTGTCTTCATATCCGAATGACTCTATTTCTGTATTTCCATCTCTGTTTCCTCCCTTTCACTTTGCTTGTCCATATTTCTCTTCCTCTGTGTCATGTGTCATGAGGTATGTATTTGTCTCAATGGCTCTCTGAGTTGTGACATGAGTCATGAAGGTGTGTGTCTCTGTGTCTTTCTGGCTGTCTGTCTAAGATAATGTCAATCAGCACCTGAGGCATCTCTGCGTCTCTGACAATCTCAGAGCAGTCACTATGTATGTGAGATATGTACCAGTGAGTGCTGCCTGATTGGTTCCGACAGGTGAAGTGTGTTTATTGGAAGACATGAGCCACGCCTGAATTCAGTGTCACTGTCCGCACACAGCAAGTGCAACAAGGAGGAGGGACAACAACAAAAGCTACTTACAGTTCAGTACGTAAACACGGACCACAGCACGTAGCTTGCATTCAACAGAGCAAGCATCATTCAGATACAAAATAATTTACACATAGCTGTGGAGCCAACTATCTCATCAAGCTGTGCTGTGGGATTTGCATGGGTTTTTCAATAACCACTTAGCCAAGTTTTTTGGGTTCATTTGCCGTGGAACACCGAAACGAAGAAAAAGGATTGTTCTGTTTTTGTCTAAAGCCTCTCTCGTGTTTTTTTTCTGCTTTTAAATACAGCTGCCTGATCAGAAAAGACTCTTCTTGTACCTCTGATGTATTGCTCTCAGTAGTTCAGCAAATAAAACCATCAGTAATGCTGGTTTTATGACGTAATGACACAATCGGGATGAAGTGTCACTTCAGTGTCAATTGGGATGAAATTCAAGACGGTGCCGCAGAGGGACATTCTGTTTAAGGAACATAAGGTAAAGTGAAAGTAGGGAAATAGTAGTTAAGTGAAGTAATCAACAAATAAAACAAGATGAACTAGTGAAAGCAGAGTAAAGCACTGGGATGAGTACCATTAAGCAGAATGAGCCACAGAGAAAGCATAGTCAATCACTTTATCCTGAAAAACACAGTAGGTAAGGCACAGCAGGAAGAGAATATCAGAACAAAAGAAGAGGTCCAAAGGTCATATATGGCCTGTCTTGCTCAGTTGGTGGCTCTTAGCTTAGCATGATGGCTTGCAGCTGGCTTCACTGATCTGAGGATCTCGTTAAGTCATTTCATGGAGGCTCTTGGGGGATATGCTTCAGGAATTTGACTTGGGCACCTTGTTTTAGCCATCTATGACACCTGATTTCATCCCAGAGCACACATCCACTTTAATTCCACTTGTGGCCTCAGGTCTTCATTTCACCAGTGCTTCAGAAATAGTAAAATTCAGGGTTGATTTTGTCAGTACCTTTCAAGTTTTGAAACATTTGTGTCAAACCACCTCTCAGTCTCACCAGATACTCTATGATCTCTAATCAGATTGATCCACTGGTACTTGGATTTTCAGGTCGTGGTTCAATCCTGTGACTTTACGGCTTACAGTGCTGCACAGAATGCTCTAAAATAGATCTTGTTGTATGATCTTGACCACATTCCTTTGATTTTCACCCTATACCATTGAAACATTGCCTTGGTAAGAACTGTGAAACACCTAGTCTACTTAATCGTCTGTCTACAGGTTTTCTAGGTCTCTTCAGTGCCTGAAGAGTTGTGAGACATTGTTCAATTGGTTCCTTTAAACTGATATTGAGTTAATTGCAGCTGTTATGAGGTGATTTGGAATGAAAACCCAAACAAGCACCATCTCTCCAGAACCAGGATTACGCCTCCCTGAGCTTGATCCTTTTCATGAATCTCATTTTCAAGTTTCAAGCATGTAACTTAATTGACTACATGAAATTCATTTTTCAATTGCCCTGAATGGTTGCTAATTCTTTTTATAACATCTCTATGGCTGCTACAGTACTTACTAACTCCTCTGCACCAGGCCTAATACTGATTCCCCTACTTTACAGAGGATGATGAAGAGGTTAAAGCAGGTCTGCTCTTTAAAACGGGGTAGTAGGGCAATTTTCACACAACAAAGAGGTACAATTAATGGTGTGATTGCCTCAGAGCACTTTCAGATGAAACATTGCCAGAAGTGCGTGTGGCTCACTGAATCAGAACGTGATTGTTTAGTCTGTCTCTCTCTTTCATTAATAGCTTTATATTTTCTTGGACAATTTATTTTCCCTTCACAGTACTATTTATAAAATAATTAATTCTGGTAAATCTGGTTTAGAGTTTTCTGACTGATTGATTCCCACATGAGCCATCCAACATGGACGACAGCTATCGGGAGCACATAGCGGCGATGATGAGATTAACTTATCATTACTCACAGTATTTATTCAATAAGAGGGCTGTGAGATTCGAAGGGACACAGTAAGTTGACTGTATGAACACTGTCATCCCCAACACATAGCATTTTAAAGTTTCTTCTGAAATGCATTAACCTAAATTCAGGCTTCGACCTCTGCTAAATTGATGCCTTGGATTCATAACAACCACTAGGAAAAACCACAGTCATGCATTAAAGTAATATGTAATAAAGTAAATGTACCATGGATATTTTTTTATACATACCCATAATTTAACATTTCTGCCTTCTTTTAATTAATAATATATTGCTCTAATTTTAGCTGAGCAGTCCGTTCTTCGCTAAATATTCAGCTGTTCATTCTGTCTGATAGGTTGCAGAAAAAAATGGTTAGTGTGAACTAGGGCAATATAATATTAATTAATGGCAGATGATTTTTAAAACATTTTTAAAACTGTAGTTCCATAGTGGCTCAGCCAATAAATGCTTTGATGGAGTGCAAGTGGAGTCGTTTAGTTCACCTCTTGGATTATTCAATCCTTTATCTATTTAATGTAATGTTTCTTTATTAGCCCTATACAATTTCTTGCATTAGGAATTCGTCTTTTCACATACCCTAGCTTTTCTCCAAGGAGACACAGACAGGGAGAGAAGCTTGGGGTCAGAGCGCAGGGTCTGCCATTGTACGGCGCCCCTGGAGCAGTTAGGGTTAAGGGCCTTGCTCAGGGGCCCAACAGAGTAGGATTCCTCTGCCGGCCACGGGATTTGAACCGGCAACCTTCCAGTCACAGACGCAGATCCTTAGCCACAGAGCCACCGCTCTGAATGTTCTATTTGGCCACCATGCCCAGAAATCTCCAAGAAGCAGCATAGTCTTGGTAAAATATGAATAGCACTGGGTGGGCTTAATTAGGGTATCCTGGGTTTGCTATCCAAGTGTGGCCCCAGGGTCCTGCTGGGCATCTGTGAACTTACCTTGCAGTGCAAAGATGCATCACTTCTCAGACAGTCACTTATTCTCCCATAAGGCTCCATGGCACTCATGCCAAATGGCCAGCAGCTAAACCTGTGAGTGATCCAGAGGAGAGAATACACAGTTTTTAGTTCCCCAGCTGTGGTTTCGGGACTGGAGCTCTGATTAATAACTAGTGATTCAAAATCAAGATGTTAAGATACATTTCTAATGCAACTGTGAAATAATTCTGAGAATATGTTACCAAGGACAATAAAAACATTTACAAAACGCTCTTTTTAATGAAAATTGTGGTCTTGCTAGCTGATGGTAAACTGGGAATGAAACCCTGTGAACCCACAAGAACTGCTTTGTCAGTGAACCCTTTTAGAATGTTCCACGGCTGATTTTATGTCCGTCCATTTGGTGCTTATGTGCTGGTGTAGCTTTGATGTTCCTCCTCACCTGTCTGTCAGCACCAGCACCTGACTGTCTTCTTCCTTTGTCCGTCTCGCCCCAGGACACTTCTGCACCAGGAAACTGCCACTGTGAGTGCACTGAGTGATGACTAAATCAGCGTGACGTCATCCGCACAGACGCTGCTGGTGGCAAAACCGCAAGGAAAGCAGTCAGTGGCTGCTTCTGGTAAACAGGAGCTCGCCGTGAGGAATTCAGGTGACAGATTCACTTTGAAAAACTTACTGTGGCTGTTGTCATTAGACTGCTGCCACCCGAGCGGCCTCCTTTCATCTAGGTCCTTTCCTCTTCCCTGAGGTGCCCACACCCTGTCAACCAAGAAATAATTAGAAATGGTATCAGTTCTTTACATTTGTTAAAACACTGCCAAATATTTTAAATATTCTTTTAGCTTAATCATTGTTGAACTTGACTTAACATGTGCTTCCCTGTGCAAAATTACAGTCAAATGTTACAGTAGATTACAGTTGAATGTCTGTATCTATATAATATTTACAAAAGAGGCAGCCATTAGGCCCACTGTGTACATTTCAGTTACATATTCTCCCACATACACACCTGGAAGGGAAATTTTGGAATACCCAATCAAGCCTAAGTCTGCTACTGTTTAGGAGGAAACTATAGCACCAAAACACAAGGACAAAATGTAACAAACAGGTCCCAAAGACATAATTGACCACAGGGGTCAGGAGCTGCAAGGCAGGAGTGCTATAACCCACACCACCGTACCACCACGTGTCTGTCCTACAGCAGTATGGCTAAATTGAATCCAATAGTTGGCTTAATTAAGTGAACTATTACAACTGTGTACTGATCACCCTTAACAAAGTTTCTAGTGGTGAATTTGTCATGGGATTTTTGCATTTTGCCATGATTTCTACCCTGTGTTTTTCATGGGTTTCTATCTTTTTAAGGCACTTTCACCATGCTCTATTGAGCTGGCACATTAAGAATGTCACAGTGTACCACAGTAAACATGCCTTTGAAGATTAATCGTGGTTTTTCCACCGTCTTCGTGAACATATTCTGAAAACATAGGAAACCACCACCAACTAGTATAAGCTCATGGTACATACTGTATGTGAAAACACAACTGCAAATTGTTCAAGCTAAGCCTTTATCAGGGCAAGAGTCAGAGGAAAGGAAACCCATCAGACACACAGCCCTCAATGATCAGAGTTTGAAAAGACTCATAGTTTAGGAAATGCATGAATCTGAGAGCATTGTCATTGTGGTCACATTGAGGAAGGACACTGGGCCCGTCACTAACCACTTTCAAAGGTGTTAAGAGGATCCGAGGGATTCAGAGCCAATTCTGCTGTCAGATATAAGGGGTCGCGATGGGTCGACATGAATGTTTCAAGCCTCTGATTGTGACTGACAGCAATGGTAACAAAAGCTCAGTAGCAATATTACTTGGGGGAGGGGTAGCAGTCAATGTTGTGGAAAATATTGTCACAGAGAAGTAAGACTGGCAAAACAAGCCAAAAACACTTAGTCACAACTTTTCCCTTCCTGGATCCCTATCTCCTGATGGAAGTTTTCAGGCTTGTTAGAGGTGCTTGCCATCCACTAGTGATTCTCCATAAACCAGAAATTCTCCAAAAACCTGTCCTTGGGGTCCTGATTTCTGAGGGGTTCAAAATGTAGTTTAATCAAAACTATCACAAGCAATACGACTTCTGATTGAATCATTAATTCTGCTTGTGTGAGTTGTAATGAAAAATGTAAGTGTGTGTAAAAACATTTAACTGGCGCAGAGCCTCATTTGCAAAGCGGTGTAATCACTGAAACAGCCTATAATCACACCAGTGAGTTAATCGCCCTGGAGCAGTTCAACCTGTTTTGTAATGTCTTCACACCCCTGAGCGATGACCCAAGCACTGCAGGTCCTGATGTCTGTTTGGTATTTTTAAAACAGCCCAGAGGGAAAATATTTATTCTTCCACTGTTTCTGTGAGATGCTTAAAGCTTTTCTTTTGTTGTCATTGCTGTCCATTCATCATTCAGGCAATTAATGCCATCAGTTTAATTTGTATTTCCAGTCTTTTCATGGCACATCTTCTAACTCATAAAACATGGCCTTATTTAACAGGGATTGCTGCAGGCCTACTGACATTTAGCTCAGCCTGAGAAATCATATCAGGACATGACACCGACTAACAGGACAGCTAAACATTATTAACTGTGTAGCCAGCATGTGGGGGCTGTGTGTGTATGAGAAACTGTTTGTTTGAGAGAGACTATGTCTGCGAGAGACAGTGAAAGAAAGAGAGATGTCCTAACAATTGCCTTTAAGAAGAATAAAATATGTCATAAATCCTTCAAGTGAAAGCTACTGTCTGTCTCCTGGCACTAAGAGAGCTTGAGGCAGTGGTGACGTGGCATTTTAAGATGCCAATCTGCATGTCGACATCCGGGCTGTCTCTGGACACTCAGAAATGTATTTTTTTGTTTATAGTATTAAATTACTTTTCTAGGAAAAAAAGAAGAAAAAATGTTTTGTTATGGAATGAGAAAGAAAAGGGTATGAAAGTTGACATGTAATTACTTTCATGGTGTCATTAATGTGTCTTATCAGCGATGTGTTGATATCCCCTAAAGACTTTATATAAGTGGACTTGAGTAGCAAGGACACAGTGACACGTCACAGGTATGCTGTTACTGTATGTGTGTTAGACCTGATGCAAAAGTGCAATCTGTTCTGCATTTGCTCTAACCACTGAGACATAACTTATTGTAAAACACTCTGTAGCTTCTTCTTCTTTATTCCTGAAGGAAACCAACATACCGTACAGCACTGCTTGCAACTCAGCAAGCTATTGAACTCCAGTCTGATTTGAAAGCCAGTTTTGCCACTGGGCTGCTTGCAAGTCAACTACAGTAGTGGGCAGATTTCTCAACGTTAACCCATTTGTCTTTATCCAGCCATAACAGTTTGCTCCCTAAACTCCCAGTAGCGGTAACCACCTTCAGTTCTGTCTCTTTTCCAAAACAGCCAGGCCAGTCTGACCTCCAGTCTCCTTTTAAAAAACTTGCTTGCTGGATTTTGCCTTCTGATCAGCTTTGGCTCTTACTGCTGACGTAGAACCTGAATGGACCTTCATTGCAACCACCCAGTGTCACTACCTATGCCCATCACTTGTCCCTCTGGCTCTCGTCTGGTCCCTTGTTCTCATTTCCTCCTCTCTTTTCTTTCATGACTGGACCACCTGAGTCCCTTCCTACTTCCTAACCAGCTACTGTTGGTTACCCTGTGCCCAGCTGAGTTGCAGCTTAGTCTTTGTCTCCTCTTTCACAACCCTCACAGCCCCAAACAGCTGTCCCTCTCCAAGATGGTGATGTACACAATACTCCAGCAATGAATGCGCTTTCATCTCTATCACTTGCTTAATCCTCTGTTTCTCCTGGCTACATAGGAGCCCACTCCACCCCCTCTTACACTTTCTGCATCTTCCCTACTCTACGTAATCATTGACCGCACTATATCTGATCCTAGCAGCAGAATGAAAGACTTTGCTTCTGACAACTGAGATCACTAATGCCGTTAAATTTATGCCTATCTTGACTATATCCCAGAAACCTTAGCGCAATGTTGAGATATTATTTCACAGAGTGTTTTGGATTCAACAGCCACACCAGCCCAATAATTTTTAATAATATTAATTAATAGTTACTAACTAATAATATATTGATATAGCTCTTTTCTGGATACTTTACTCAAACTGCTTCACAGAAGGCAGACAAATGGTACCAGTAAGCTTACCACACATCAGCTATCAGTGTGTGTGTGTGTGGGGGGGGATTTCACCAGGACTATAAACAATTAACGCCCCTTTTTAACACTTTCAGAAGCTCACTTCTCATTTTTTGGATAGTGTTTTCTCATTATGCTCCCTCTGCTAGTGCTCTGTTGACAATGACTTGGGGTTTTATAGATACAGTAGGTTATAAGACCTTTCTTGTTTTTTTGTGGGTTTTTTAACAAGTCTGTCTACACGGACAAGGACTCATTCTGTGTCCTGTAAAGCGCTATATACAGTGCAGTAAGTGTAAGGAATTGTTATTAATTATTAATCTCCTGAGTCTTGTGAGGTGCCACACAATTCAATAGATATTTGTGATATCCATGTATGACTTCAGGACATGACAGTTGTCCAGATAATACTAAGACGAGATAATAATATTAAGAGCCAGCCATTTTGTGCACACTTTGAAAGTTTATAGATCTGAATAATGATTATAATGTTTTTTAATTTATTTTTTATGCATATGTTTTTTGGCATCTGCTGACTTGTAGAAAAGGGGAATCTTTGATTATATGGTATATCTCTGTATTTATCCACAGTATGTACTGTGGATAAATAATTAGGAATGAACCAGCAACATTGAAGTCAATGTAAGCCATTTTTCTATTCTTTTCAGAATAAAATCTACTGTACATTTTGTATTTTGCAATGTGGGAGATAGCCTTTCCTTTGTACAGGTTCTGACTATTTTTTCTATGACCCTGACTGCAGATGTTTTTAACTTTGCAGATGTTTTTACCTTGTTAGATTTTCCACTGTTTGTTTTTACTGCTTTGCTCATTGTACTCTGTATTTAATTGTAGTTATTTCAAGTAGCTCAGAGCTAAACATAATAGTTTGCAGCTTCTTTAAAGATTTCCATTTCAATTGGATAATAAAGACCTGAGTATTTCATATGCAGGATCCCTTTATGTGGAATACAAGGGAATGGGACAGAAAGGATGGGAGAGGTGTGGATCAAAACTCTGTGAGGTTCAGGGAAGTATTACAGATGTTTTACAAGCTCTACGGTGGCAGATATCTATCTATCCATTTTATAACTGTTTAGTGCAATTCAGGATTGTAGGGGGGCTGGAGCCCTCCCAGCAAGTAACAGATGCAAGACAAGGCACATCCTGGACTGGATACCACTCCATCCCAGAGCAGACAGACATAAGACACAGACACACAGGCACTCACACCAGAGCCTGTTCTCCCAGAATTAACCCACTAGTATATTTTTGGACTGTGGGGCGAAACCAAAGCACCCAGAGGAAACCCGCACAAACACACTTAGAACACACAACGCCCGCACAGATAGCGTTCCAGGTCCAGTGCTGCCAGACAGCAATAATAACCACTGTGTCACCGTGCCCCTGTGTCATTGGTGTAATAGTTTATTATTACAGTGTCAGTGAAAAAACAGTTTTACAAGCACTTCAGTGTCAGAGATATAATAGTTTATTTAACATTACAGTGTCACAGAAATAACAGTTGCACGCTACAATGTAAGAGAAATAGCTGTTCTTCAAGCTTTATGTTGTATATGCTTACAGAATATGCCTCTGGGGTTCTGAGTAATCCTGCCTAAGCCCTGTAATAAATAAAAGGCATTCAGTCACTCACAACCAGCTGTGAGGTCAGTAAAGTGACTGTAGATCACCAACTCTAAAAAGAAATCTACTACCCGATTTGTTTTCAGCCATTCTTTTAATTCTTTTTTTGTGGCATGATAGTTAGTGCTGCTGCATCACAGCTCTCAATACTGGGATCATTGTGGTCTGTGTGAGTTTGGCTTCTGTGGGTGCCCTCCCATCTTTCAAAATAGTGATGGAAAGGTTAAATCATGTGTGTGTGTGAGCTTGTGTGAATTTGTGCGTGTGCCATGTGATAGACTAGCATCCTGTCCAGGGTGTAGTCCTTCCTCGTGCCCTGTGCTTCTGGGATGGACTCTTGGTTGTCTTGACCTTGGCAGGGATTATAATGAATAAATGGATGGGCTGATTTCCATTAAAGACCACAAAAAATAACCCCTTGTACATTTAAACTTTCATTTTTGAGAATCATACATTCAGTTTAAAAGATATTGCTAAAGCTTTTGAAAATCAAATGCCACTTTGCTGTACCATTACAAAACACAATATTTCCAAAGAAATCTTGAAGAATAATGGAATTGCAAAGAACACCATAAACAGAAACTGCAGAAAACTGTGGCAAAGCAAAGAACATGCAAGTTGAAGTACAGGAGGTGTTCAATGAAGTAAATAAAGAAGGAACAGTCCTGTGTTAGAGCTGGTTCTGCTCTGCTTTAACACATGTGCCAGGACACTAAATGAAATAAGGAAAGGTCAAGTATCTCAAATGAAAAAGAAATGTCAGTTCACAGAGGTTGTTTAGAAAAGCAAATATGGAGGAGGTGTATGTTGTGAGGCATCAAACCTGTCTCTCAGATTGTTGACTCATCTGGACATTTTTAACATTGTGTCCGCATAATTTCAAAAAGGATTCCCTATAACTGTGCAAATGTTTATATAACCATACCAGTGCCAGGCATTTACTTTTATCTAGCTTCCATGCTTTCCCATGCTATAATTTCACTTTGTTGTATTACACTATACACTGAAGTGACAATAATATACCTCCGTTAGGTCGTAAGAACAATAATTTAAGAGGTGCACATGAAGGTACAGTAACTGTATAACTTTTGTCAAACCTGCATTAGAGCCTCAGTCCCTCCAGTTAATGAAATGTACCGACTGACCAAATCTTTAGGAGTCCTTGCTTAGTAGCATTCCCTGCATGTTATCCATGGTGATATGAATGGACCAGGACCATGAGTGATATAATCTTCCAGTTGCCAAATCAAGACTCTTCCTTTCCTTTGTCAAATCAACATTATTCCACTTCTTTCCTTTAGTGGTTTGCAGATGTTTGCAAAGTCTGAAATTATTATATACTGCACGCATACACCAGAGAGAGTGTCACTTTTCCTGGCTGCTCCATGGTCATTGCTATTCACTAGTCAGGCTCGTACTGCAATCACCCTTTTGATAAGAAAGATAACTCTTTCTTATTCTAGTATTATTGAGTCCCAGTGCTCTTTGCTTAGTTTAGCCATACTAGAGATCATCTGATGCAGTCATGTGACTTGATCAAATTTGTACTGCAGATTTAGTTTCAGCAGTTCTGCCAGACCCCAATTTAAGTATGATTTGAATTTGAACACTTTGTTGGCATACCTTTCTTAATGGATGAGAATGATGAGCTAGCGGTGGGGATGAGGCTTTCGGGATCCCCTCACACACACTTTTGGACTGCAACAATGGAAAAGATGGAGTAGAGGGAGGAATGTAAAACATACTGCAAGGGAGTTGCGTAGAAACATGACATTTATCCTTAAGTTGGCAAAAGTGGGGAGCATCAGGATTTTACTTTTTCAAAAACTCCATTAGAAGATTATATTGCATTTGTTGAGGATAGTATTTTAAATATTCTTAGCCAGTCAAACTATACCAACACAGGAAGAGAGGCTCCTGAATGACATCCCTATTACAGACATTCGCATTGAAGCAAAAGAAAAAAATATACATGAAAATGAAATAGTTTTTTCTACTTGTCTGGGCCCTAACTTCTTATTTCAATGGTGCATAAACTTCAAAATAAAAAATTGCACTTTGTCCACTTCAAAAGCAAATAGGAGATTCATATGCTGTCTTTTTAAACTACACTTTTTTTACTTTATTTTACTTTATGTTTTTAAATCAAAAGCTGTATTTCCCACTTCCTGCCTCCCCCGCAGGGCAGTTTTTCCTTTTCTGTTTTCATCTCTGGCTTTGGAGCTCACTCAATCTTACTTGAGCAGAACATCATTCTTTAAAGGTGTTTTTCTCACCTTATCTGCATGCCTTAATGGCCTGTAACTTGTCAAAACGCCATATTAATCATTCCCCTGACAGCCCTCTACGCACAGTCGCTGCCATTCCCCTGTGATCGATGGATCACTGGGTGCCGACTGACATAATTGCAGGTGGAAACCATTAGAACTCAGCCGCCGACTGATGGTGTATCGTCTTTTTTCTCTGTCTGTCTCACACTCTTCCTCTCACTCATCCTCTTTTCTTCAGTCTGTCTCACACTCTTTCTCTCACTCACCATCTTTCCATTGCTCTCTCTTTTTCTCTCTTTGACGCTATCCACACTCTCCTCTTTGTCTCTCACTCTTTCCCTTGCTCTTTCTTATTCACTCTCCTTTTTTCTGTTTTTGTTCTACAGAACCATCAATTTTACATTTTGGGAGACTCTTCTCCAGAGAAAGAGTGCACTGATACAGTTCTCTAGTCACTGTAGAGCTAGGTCATGGAAAACAGGAGACCTCTCTACCTCACAATCTTACAGGGCTGTCCTGATTCCAGACTGTACCTGTGATTGTAGCAGGCTAAAGTGAAGAAAAATCTCTGTAGATACTATCCTGTTGATCCTCTATGATCCTAAGCAGAGACCCAGATAATATCTATTGCACCCTTGTCCCACATCCCAGACAGCATGACAATAGTATGTCACCCTCACTGTGAAAGGAGTCCTGGAGGTGTCTCTACATTGATTTGTCTAGCTGCATGAGGATATGTTTTGATTTGCAGCACTGAAGTGTAGCAAAAACCCAAGCAACACAGACAGGGTCTAATAAATGCTCAGGATAAAAATATGAATGTTTATGAGTGCAAAAGTGGACTCACAAGTTGCTCCGGTGATGAATCAAGCTTAAATTCTTAGGGCGCAGCCCCGCTGAGATGGCTCTGTGAGAGACAGAAAGCAGAAGCCGTCTGCAACCTAAGAGCTATCTCTGATAACCTGTTACCCTCCCCCAGCCTCCACACATACTCTCCCGCCTCACTAGACGAGGTTAATCTGAGTTTGTAACGTTTTAACCCTGGTACAATAATTCTTCCCAATCTCACATCCTTTTTTAAAAATATATGTGTATACTTTACACAGAAATATGGAGACCTTGGCATAAGTCCAAAGAATTTCCCACAATGTTAAGAAAAAAAGTAGAAAAACAGTACTCTCATGGCCTCACATTCTCTGACGCACACACATACTCAGTCTCACACACAGAGGCACTCTCTCTTTCACAAGCGCATACATGCACATTTGTATTAATGTATTGGTGGGGACTTCCAGGTGACTAATTCTGTTTTTATTTACTATTCCAGACTACTGAAATGAGAAAAATAGACCCAATGCAAATAATGTCAGATATTTTATCCCCTTCCTTATAGTAAGACTTGCCTATAAACATACACTGTCATACACACACAGACCCTCATATACACACTGTCTCACACATTCTTCTACATACACACATGCACAAATATACACTCATACACATACACCTTTCTCACTTACAAACACATACCCTCTCTCTCTCACACACATACACACCTCTAGAGTTGAACAGAATACACTGAGGGATGTTATGCTTATGTTAAAGTATATGGGAGAACTGTTTATCAGATAAATCCCATATCAAAGCATTCCAGTCTGGATTTCTCATTGTGATGAATAATGTGCTGCCTGTTGATGTTCCTCTTTTTGTGCCTCATTCTCTCTCAGAAGCACAGGGGCAAGCAAGCACGTGTATTGAACTGCTGTTGGAGCAGAAATGATAAGCGCAGTGTGGGTCAGAGGGACAGGGTGGGCTGTGCTCCATCCCCCCAGAACCTCCACTTCCTCAGTGTGTCAGAACTGCAGAGTGGGTTACCAGAGCCCTCTTCCAGAGCACCCTCTACTCCAACAGCCACATGATGGGCAGGGCATCACCTCCCTCCTTCTCTCACTACCACACAGTAGTTAAGACTATGCCACAATGGATATGTAGTGGAAGCTGGAAGTAAAACATAAAAAGTCATAGTTGAGTAAAGTATAATACATTTCACTATATAAACATGATCCAGCTGCAAAATTTACCACATTTTACATCTATGAAGACGAAATGCTCACATTATATCAACCATGCCATGTTCAGACCAGGCTTTAGATCTTGAAATTCTTTTAATTCTTCAAACACCATTCACGTTTCAATAACAGTTTACAAAATCCTCTGAACTCTACTTCAGTTCGCAAAAAATACACATACAATTGGCAAAATGCTCTACTTTGCTCAATACATGTACTACATTTTGCAAAATCAATAAATCGCACAAAAATAGATTCATACTGTATGTCCTCTAGTAAAAAAGCTATCTTTATCAGAACTTGTACAATGGCCCTCTACATACTACCTACAACCATCAATATGACATGGTCAGCCCCCAGTGCTCCTCTTGTCTATAGTCCACTTGATATTGTAATCATTGACACAACTGAACAATAAATATTTTATCTCATCAAGACCTCTAACCGATTTTGCTTAATTGACTTGACCCAAAAAGAATCTTTCAATTAAACACAATGCTCTCAATACAATGCTTTATTGACACAAACATATTCATTTTGAAGTTTACCTTGAGATATAAAATGACATGCTCATAGTGTAAATTGGAAATGATAGAAATGTAATTAAGCACATAAATATACAGTGCTCTACATATATTTTTCCCTGCACTCCAGTTTTTTCTTATAGATCAGGCCTTATGTTGGCTGCTTCCTGAGGCACATCTGCTGTACTTTGCCTCTAAAGATTCCATCATATAGATGTAATGGTATTATGGTCTAATCATAGGATGTTGGTGATGACACCACTCACAGAGATGGCCACACACATTGTGTTGTTTCACTCTTGTTGACCTGTCATATTGACATTATCTCTTAGATATTAGTTTTTTTATTCTCTCTTACTCTGCTTCGCACCAACACTGCCTCACTGTGTGAGGTGCCCTTCTTTATTTGTGATTTAGGACTGAATGTTGTTTGAACAAATAGCTCACCACTTTAAGGGAAGTTTTCTTTTTGCTGAAAAAGAAGTGTTTAGCTTGAAGAGAGTCACATTATTGATTTTTGATTCTAATGCAGAGATCTGCATTCATTGTCTTGCAAAAGTGTGTGTAACATTTGCATTTTTGATGAAAGCAATCATCAATGATGAACTGTTTTGCCATACATGATAGAATTCAAAGAATTGTGTCAACTGTTTTGAAAATGAAAGAATGTTTCAAGATCATGTTCAACCAATTAAGAAAAGAGGTAAAAATTGTGTTAGTCAATGAACATGAATTCATTGCGTATATATTTTTATCTGATGACATATCCTTTCTTATTGTATTACATTCCTATAATGTATTGCATACTTCCATAGTTAACTCATGTTGTTGCTGTTTGCTTCTTTTATGTAACATCCTTTAAGACACGCTAGCATAAAAGGCGCTACATAAAAGTGAGCAGGGATTTGATTATGGAAGGCTGTATGGCTCTCTATCTCATTATTATAGAAAGCTACAGGCTAACTGTAAGCTAATGCTAATTCTAAAAGGCAATACAACTAATTGCGCACAGTCCATTGTTCCAGAATAATAACACACAAGAAATCCTAATAGTAGTCATTAATCACTTCATTTTTTATCCCATTTGTTATCTAAATCCTCCTTCTAGCTTTGGAATAATCTCTACCTCCTAAATTCCCTTTTTCCTCCTTAGTAAACAGCATTGTTGCACTGTTATTTTGTGTGACAACAGTGCCATACAGTCCAGGAGACTTAATTCTCTCTGAAGTCCACTTATGTTATTAAGGTTAATATGCAGATAATATGATTCCCAGTTTGAGCTCTGAAAGGTCACAGCAAGCGCCTGGCGCAGGCAATGTGAGCAGGCGGGCTGCTCCTTTCTATGTCGTGAGATTGTAATCTCTCTCTCTCCGAAGTTATAAAACTGCTGCCTTGCATGTGACCATGTCACTGTCTCACTAAACTCCTGATGCAGTGCGATACTTAACCCATTCAGGTACTGGCTATTGTAATTGCTGGTATTATTAAACGGACTAAGTATTTTACTCATATCCTCATTACATGATGTTAAGTGCTTGATCAAGTTTCTAACACAGGTTAGGAGCACATTTGCAAAGCGTGAAAGACTTGTGTTGTCTTTTCTTAATTACCCTGCAATTAGTGCTAATGAAGCTACACAGCCCCCTGCGGGAAACAGCGCAGAAGCAGACGGTTGGAAATGCTGGGAAGAAGCTGTCAGCACAGGTGCACGTTCCTGATGTGCCTGACTAAAAAGAAGAATCTCAGCGCATTTTTACAGGAAGCTCTAACACTTATTGCAACCCTTAACCACCAATCCAGTGGGCTCATGAAGGAAGATTCACAGTTATTTGGATTTGTATTTAACTGATTTATTTAACTTTCATTCTAAGAGATTCCTAGAGAATGGAGAGTAAATGACACATTAGCAAATGCTGCTGTAGAAAAGACACTGTCCAGGGCAATCCGTTTTGCATCTGTATAATAACCTGAATGCCCATAACTCGTAGGGTGCATGTCAGAGACAGTTATCTCAGGGGCTGCAGCTTTTATTTCATTATTAAGAAGATAACTTTTTGGCAGCTTACTCCATGACTGACAAAAGGCAGCCCACTAGCATAGTTTTTACTGTCTCTGCTGAGAAGATGTTTTGTCAGGTCACTGGGTGTGATACACAATGACTCCATGGTGGAAGTAGGGTGTGAACTAGAAACCTCTTATTAAACCTTGCCCCTGTATCTTAACTCCTGGACCATCTGACCTCTCTTTTTAAAGTTTTTAAATGGCTTCTTGCAGCCAAGTTGTTAGATGACAATTCACGTGCCAGGTCTCCAGCCCCACACCCTAGCTCTCAGTGGGAGTCCTGTCCAGCTTGAAATTCTAGGTTTGCACAGAGACCTGAAGCAACTGTTTTGACTAGCTGTCGTGCAACTCAACGAGCACAGTCAATCCTGTATGCGTTGCAAAGATCCCTAGACATCTTGCAAGGCAGCTAGACACCATTGGAAAATAAATCTACTGCCTAACTAGCCATGACACGCAGAGGGGGGGAGGAGTAAGAAAACATTTAATAATACATCCTCTCCATCATTTGAATGGGAAGGAAGCCCATGGGGGATTTTGCTTTGCACTGTTAAACATTGGATGTCTTTGTTTGCCGGTAACACTAGGTACTATGCATTACGAAGCGAGTTGTGCAAGGGGCTGATTAATCAGGCAAGGGCTGACACTAGCTGGCAGTGGATCCAGCAGGGAATGTGTTTACTTTGCACAGAGTAGATAAATGGCCTGAACAAGGAAAGTCGGGAGTAAACGTGTCTCTCCAGATCACTCTTTCCTTCCCTTAGCTTGGGAAATCAAAGTTTCATGATTGAATACTCAGAGGCAGCTGCAGTTTCTTTTTAAAAGGCATTCTGGATCTGAAGTGTTGGTTAAATCCTGTATGTAAAATCCTCCTGGCTTCACACTCACCTCAATGAGCACTTACAGTAGCTGCTCTCCCTTACACCTACAGTACAAAGTGCAGAGGGAAGGTTAACATTTTGCTCTTCTTGCCCATGTGAACTTATTGATCTGAGAATCTCATTCAGACACCTTCTTGAAAGATTGGCGCCTCATCAACATGGCTTGTTCCAGTCACCCACCGCTTTTTGCATGAAAAGTGCTTCCTCTTGATAGTCCTAAATGAGCTACCTCTCAAATTCTTTTGTGTCCTCAGATCCTTTTCCTCTGGATTTTGCATACTAACAAGTCCCCTCATAATCTCCTCTGTTAAATACTGAAGCTATTAGTTCCCTTTAGCATAGCTATGCATGACATGCCTTTCAGACCAGGCATTAATTGGGTCGCAACTCTGTAAAGGCTGCAATGCCTCTTTTGCAATCTTGGTCTTATTTTTGTCGCAAAACCTGAATACAATTTTCTAAATGAGGTCCTTCTTATTTACTGCATATTTTGACATTATTTCCCTAGATTTGAATCCCACGTTTACATTACTGTGTAAATTAGTCATCTGTTGACCTTTTTTAATGCTTCCCCCATTATCTAGTAATAATACTGTGAGCAGAGTGTCTTTTAGCTTCTGTTCTGTACCCAGCCAACACATACTTCACTGATTCGTTTACATACCTGAAATACTTTACTTTTCTTTTCAGATCTGTTCTTAAACCATTACATTTTCTGAAATAAAACTTTGAGAATACTGTCTTTGTCCTTCAGAGCCTATAATTACCCTTGTGTACATACAGGTGCTCTCATGTGCAGTGAGTGCAGTGAGGTTCCCCTCTAGGCCAGAGACAGTCAGACAGGCTTAAAGTGAAAGACTCTCTCACAGGTGCTGGCACTGACAGGGACACCATATCGTCTCTTGGCAACAAGTCCCAGACTCAGTATTGTATTTCTCTCCTCTGCGCAACAAGGTTCTTCTCAAGACAAAGGCTGTGTATTGTCTGGGCAGGCTGAGAGCTGGGTGACAGGTGACAGCACAGACATTGGGCTTGATTCGTTAAGAGCTCCCTGACTCTCTAACTTCATCATTCTTTTTTTCCTTATACAAGCTCCTCGTGATACAACATTGCAAATGGAACACTTACTTTTTCTTAATGCCAAAAGCCATGAAAACGGAAAAGAAACCCGTTATTACACTGCTGGTTTAAAGCCTTGTTTTGGGTTGTGTTTATTATGTATATGTTTGCAAATTCATACAAATGTAATTTTCTTTAAAGTTAAAAGGGTACGATCCTCATCTTAAAGTTTTCTGATGTGTGATATCAATGCCATGGAGAGTAGAGGTCAATATAACTGAGCAGCAGAGCTCAGGCAGCCAATGCCATCATGATGTGTACTTCTATATCAAGACAGTAGAACAATCCCACATACCCAAATTAACCCACTGTACAGTTAATCTAATGGAAAATTAAGCTATTGATACAGTAGATCACACTGTCCTGCCTATCTGAGTTTCCTGCTTTGCAAAACTGTTGCGTTGTCTGTTCCCACACCTTGAGGTTCAGCTTTTCAGTTTAATGTGACCGCTTTCATAGACAAACATCCCCACCTTTCCATGTGATCCAATGCTAATGGAACATGTAACTCCATTTGAAGAAAATGGCAACAGTGGGGTCTCCTGTCTGGCTTGACTCGTGAAGGTGGTCCTCTGCAGAGCAGGTGGAGCCATGTGTTCCTTGTGTCACAAGTAGCATTGACAGACAAAGGCATGCTGGAAGAGCAAGTCCTCATTCCTTTATTTTCCCAGCATGCAGCAGGCTTTATAGCAGTGTGCCAAGCTGATGAATAGTTGAAGTCCTCAAATTGGTACAGTAAAAAACAAGATAGCAAGAAGATCAATTAACAAATATATAAAATAATGAGCAAGATGAAGCAACACTACTTACTTAACTTCATGGTGCTCCTTATTTATAGTCACACTGCCTGTAGCTGTACATTCATAAAAAATAAACCTTACCTTTGTATACTGCAGTGACATTCCTAACAATGTCTCAAATTATCATACAACAAAACGAATAAATACAACAGACAAAATGACAAAGCTAAACAAATTAAAATTGTCGTGGCTTTAACTATTGAGATAGACCACAGGATAGTTTTAGGTCTATATTTAAAGTCCAGTCATGTTTTAAAAACATCAGTGTTGTCCAAGTCTCAGATAACCTTGGGAAATGTTCCTCAGCAGAATGCCTGATCACCCCCATAGCACACTGTAGATTTGAGGACACAGAGCATTCCAGAGGCCACAGACTGGAGTTTAGATATAGATCCCTGCAGCATGACTGTCAGATGGCATGGAACAGGGATATTTAAAGCAACTACATTTCAAAATCAGTCCTGTCCTTAAACTGTGATTGGTATAAGAGAACTAAAGGCAGGAACTATTTATTAATATGATTTTATTTCAACTAAAAAACAGGAAACCAAAGCTCACCTGGATGGTATACATACTTGTTACACAATAGCACATAACAAAAAAGGACAATTTCAAAATAAATGTAAAAGAATCCAGTGTTTCAGCATTCCTAATGGCATTCCACTCCTAGAGAGCATGACATTTGGAAGGTTTAGCACCAGAAAAATTGTGACAACAATTAAGCAAAGTCAAAACCTTCCTCACAGGAGTCCAGAGTTCCAGCCACTATGCCACACTGCAGCTTTGGTATTTCTAACATACAGTATATACTAAGCAATTCATGGCACATGAAGGACTCTAGTCTGTGTTCTAATTTTCATTTTAAAAGCAATTCAAAAGTTCACTGGTAACCACTACAGGGATGTGTGCACTGGGGTGATCATAGAGACATAGAGACAAATATAGGCAAGTCATTAAACAGCTACATTCTGAAAAAGATGGAGCCTGTTCAGTTTAATATTAAATATGACAGAGAATAGCCAGTTGTAACAGCTGTTTTGCACCCTATATGGTATTACAGAATTTTATAGCATTTGTACAATAAATAAATGGATTGTAATTGACTTCTTTTTTAGTGCAGAAATGTCTGAAAACCCAGCATTCAGACTGGGACTGCATGAGGTTGGTATGAGCCCATCAGATATTGGTAGCTCTTCTACGGGTTCATATTTTATGCCCACCCCTAACAAAAAGCCGTGTTTTTGTGTGTGATATTCAAATTCAAATTTATTCTGAAAAAGTTATTTTTATTCACAGTAAATAACTTTATGATTTATTATAGAAGGCTAAGTAAATCATAATAGATTGAGTTTTTAGAGAAGAGCTTCTAGAATACTCTTCATCTTAAATAATTAAATTAAGATTATTGTTACTTAAATACTGTATGTGCATCACAGATATGGTGATGCTTTTATTTGTCTAGCTCCTGTACAGGCAATTTCAACCTGCTGAAAAACTGAACAGCAGTGGTATTTCTTTTCTACTTTAAGCAGAGGCTTTGTTTATTTAAATACAACATAGCCCATTGGAAAGCTTCTTATCAAAATAGACATTATGTTCTATTATGACTGTAGAAATAGCAAACACATTTTTGCTGCTCCGCCATCCTTTGGACTTTGGACTGTCTGCAACACTTTTAAACTTGAGAGCCTGTGTTACCTTTAAGGTAGGAACATACTACTAGTCCTTTCTCTGTGTTATGGAGTGGGATGCATGCTGTCTAGGTGCATGATGACTTTGAATATGTCTCTAGAATTAAGAAAGGGGACATTGGGTCAGCTTGAATAAATGTAATAGGACTGTTTGCCCCACAGAGTTTAATGGACTTCATTAGGGTGTGCTTAATATTATATATGCTTAAATAATATACACCATCAGTAGGGCAGCAAAGAAACAAGTAAAGGTTTGTTCCATGCTAAAAAGAGAAGAAAAGAACCACAATGTTTCGGCTATGGTGTCTTCTTCGGTTTTGAATGGGGTAGTACTGTATTCCCCATCCAGATGGAGGATTCATTCACCTGCAAGTCACTCAACACCTCTAATAATTCAGTCGTTCAGTCAAACTCTAATTTTAAGCGTAGCAGATGTGTGATATGAAACAGTTTGCTTTATTAGTGTAACTCGCCTGCATGAGGAGAATGACAAGCTTTCTGCATGAGATTGTCTGAACCCCGCTTCCTCCCATTAAGAGAGATACAGAATAAGAAGGGAGAATAGGATTTGACCTCCCGAAAACTTGTTTAAGACCCTATGAACTACTATGCAAGACTTTAGTCAGACAGGTGCACAGATCATGTTTCCTGGCCACCAGGAGTATTTGTTTCAGAAGCCTTGTGGTTGAAATGTACTCAAACTATTCATTGATTCCGATATTGTTTCTTGGGTGAAGGTTAAATGAAGTAATTCACACTTAAAACTATTCTCTAGACTCTGTGGAAAGTGATGAAATGGTGAGAGAACAGAGAAACAGAAGTCTGGCACCAGCCTACATTTGTGGATTTTATCTGAGGGTCCTAATCAACCTCAAATGTGTTTTTAATTAAAAGAGCAGTTTTTGCTCGTTTGCTTAATTGGGGTAACTGACAGCTCATACAGAATCTGTGCATAAACACTCCCCAATCTGTCATTCTTCACTATTTTTTTGTGAAACCAATTTGAATAATCGAATAATGTTATTTCTTTGCAGACCAGAAATAAACAAAGGTGTTGCAATACAGCCCATTTCTAACACTGGAGCCTCATAGTCATGTCTGTGTCACACAATGGAGCTGTGAGTCAGCCTCTGTATCCTCTGTTATCTCGTTTACTTGCAGCATACCTAATGTGCATAATAATAGAATATTGCTACATACTTGCAGAATACTTCATTGCTCCAAAGATGTTTATCAGGTTGGTCTCTGACCTTTTATTGCATTACACTTTTTATTTTTCAGAGAGAAAAGGGCATTTTTTGGTGTAACTGGACTGCTTCATATTCCCCCACAGCAATACTATCTTGTTGTGGACGTTTTCCCAACACATGGAAATAATTGGAGGCATCGCTAACTCTGTCCATTTCTGCCCAGCTGTGTTCAGATCAGGCCACACATTCTGAGCTGCCCTTTCATCATTTATTCCTCCATGAATCAATAGAAGGGGAGAAGAGGGTGCAGGGCCTGCTCGTCTGTTTATTCTTTTCTACCTTTGCAGCGTGGGTGGAGCATCATGTCTGATCCCAGCCATCTGGCAGTTTACCACCGCAGTACTATCTACATTTGCCCTGGAAACTTGTTGCGCCATGCATTCATATTGTTTTCCCATAATTACCACGCATCTACATGATTTACAATAATAATTTTCTTTCTGTATATGTGTTGGCATGATTTGTACAGTTACAATGCTTTGTTCAAGGAATCTAATATGAACGCAACATTCTGGTCAGGGGTCCAGGCTCATGCCTTTTTGTGCTTTATCATGGTTTTACTATCATTCCGTAGTGCTTTACTTTACCTTTCTGTTTTTTACCCCGCTTAAAGCTCCACAAGTTTAGAAAAAGCTCAACTGCTATTGTCAGTTCCTGTCACACTGATGCTGGACTCTCAGCAAGACCTGAAACACATCACTCTTGTGTGGGCCACGTGCTGACTTTCAGTGAGGCTCAGGTGTGACTTCCCAGTTTCCTGTTGACATTGTATGAATCCCAGAATGACACAATACCTAAAGATGCTCAAAGTTGTCTATTGATGTCTGCATGTCCCCTCAGAACCATGCATGCAGGGCTGATTATACCTTCAGTGACAAAGGGGGCAGAGTTTCCATCTCCAGTGCTTTGGAGCTGCAGAATAACCTGTTAAATTCATACTGGAGGCAATGTCATTGGACACATACTGTATAAGTCAAGAGTAAATTAATGTCTAGAACAAAGCATGTCTATTCTAGATTTGAGATACCTTGTTTTGTATTCATTTTTAAGGACGGATGAAAGGAAAATGGCTAATATAGTAAAATAAATATTTCACTCATGTCTTTATCAAGAAATCAAAAACATGCCTCAGGCAGTAGAAAGAGAACTTTCTCCATTAAATAGTATTAGCATAGAAGAGGCAGAATTGTTACAGATACAGTATTAGACACACTTAAATAAACAAATCTAACGTGTCTGATGGTTTTTACCAATTGTGCTTAAGGGAACAAGATGTTATTCATAGATCATTAGCAGAACTCTTCCACCTGTCACTCAAGGCACAGATGTTAACTATTGAATAAAAAAATGCTAATATAGCAGTCACCCTAATAGGATGACAAAACAATAGGTCTGATATATGTTGGTCTGGTATAGAAAAAATCCTAAGAACTGAATTAGGGGACCATCTGTATGGCAGTTGGATTCTAGGGAATATCAATATGGATTTAGAAAAGGCAGCTTTTACTCACCTAACATGTTATAGTTCTTTGAACAAACAATAGCAGTAGTGGTGGTATAATTTACATTATTCACCAAATTAATTAATCTCTGACCCACATGGTGAACATACTCTAACACAGTAAAAATCATTAAAAACACAGTGACTCCGAAATTATATCTTCAATAGCATTTTTTTACTTGATAAGTCTTATTTTATATAATGAACACGTTCTTATTTTTATTCATACATCTCGTGAATGAGATGCTGTCTGTAGTTTTTAATGGTATTCATCTTGTTTCTGTAAAAAGCTGAAAGGAGCTACACTGCAAAACCATTATGAATTCAAGAATGAATTGATCAATTGGTTGAATCTTCTCAGTCACACATTCCCTTTCTTCCTCAAAAGAACACAGATCTGCTGCTCAAGCTGCTATGCTGTCTGCTGTCTCCAATGAACTGAACTGTCAAGTCAACTCTCTGCTGTAATAAACAGGAGCAGGTAGTTCTTTTTTATGAATAACTTGTTTGTTAATGTCATTCGTTAACGGTACCCCTTTACCTCAGAGACCATGGGAAATCTTGGAACCATGTTTACATCTATATTCCTTTTTAAGGAGACATTCTGGTATGCAGGAGCCTGTCTGTGTCCTGCTGTCTCTAAACCACTAGACAGCTGGATTGTGGATAGAATGACATATATTGCCTGCTTCTCTTGTTGATACACAGTAATTTTGAAGTAGTTCTGTTTGGCTATGGAAGCATCTTTAAAGAGATCTTAAATATTCCATATGGATAGCATGCTTTGAAAATTACGTAAACAGATGGCAAATAAATAGATCTGTCACGTCAGCAAAGACTGGTTCAGAGAGAGGAGTAAAGATGACAGTTCTGTTTTTATAGAGAAAAGAGGATCCAACCACTTACACTTGTGTGGGGCTGACCTGTCTGTCTCTAAGAGAGGTGGAGGAAAGTTTGGGGCTGACCTGTCTGTCTCACAGAGAGGTACAAGTATGTGTGGGGTTGTCCTGTCTCTCTCAGAGAGGTATAGGTACAGTATGTGTGGGGGTGACACCTACAGGTGTTTGTAGGGCTGTCTCATAGAGAGAGAGGAACATTTTTCCATGCTTGTGTATATTTGCCCTGTATGTGTATCTGTCTGTTTGTGTTAGAAATATTATTTATGTGCGCTCCTGTCTGTTTCTCATTGCCTCTGCTGTCTGCTCTGTGCTGCTGTTTTTGTGGCTGCACAAGGCCGCCTGATCTTTTGTGCCCAGTGTGTGTGCATGTCTGGACCTGTGAACACTAACAGCAAACAGGTTTTTCTGCTTTCTACACCTTGCTGTCTGTCTCTCTGTGCTGCTTGCCTGTTGGAAAATGAATTTCTTTTTATCCAAGTAACTCAAAGTGGTGAAGTTGGTATTCTGCCTGTTTCCTGATGGTGTCTGCCTGTCTCTCAGGCCATCATCTCTCCATGCTCTCTTGGTGCATTTGTGTGTGAGAGAGAGAAAAGAGGGCGGGAGGGCGAGAAAATCTCAGTGTTGTACTGCCTGGAGCAATACACTTCCCATGAGACATACCTGCTTCTACACTGACACTGTCAGAGAGAGAGGGGAGAGAAAGGAGGAGGAGAGAAAGATATTGGTCTGATAAAGGGAACTGCTCACACTGTATCACTGAAGAAGGAAGAGAAGGTGGGAGAGGGAGATAGAAGCAGAGAGAAAGAAAAATATGCTCTCCGGTTGACATTGTCTGCAAAAAAGAGAAAACAAGAAAGAAAGGAGAAAGGAGGGAGAGAGAGTAGGAGGCGTGAGAGATAAGGAAAAAGAGAAAGATACCTACCCACACAGTGACACTGCGGGAGAGAAGGAGGGCAATAGAGAATGACAGTAAGAGAGAAAGAAGGAGACAAAAGAGAGGTTTTTCTCAATTCCCTTATTCTGTCAGAGAGAGAGGATGGTGTGAGCTGTTGGTAGAACAGATACTACGAAAACTTTTACTAAGGTGTTAAATAGAAAGCAAGGCAGTCCAATGATTAAGACAGAGACTCATTACCAGGAAATTCCACTCTGAAGCCCCAGATCTGCCCCTGACTCATATTGTGTCATTTTGAGCAGGTTCCTGAGCCTTTTTGTACTCCAGTCAAATCGCTGTGACTCCACAGCAACTGGTGATATAGAACCACCTGGACATCTACAGTCCCATTTACATTTACATTACTGCTCAGTTTTTAAAGTTTCAGAAAAATACACAATCTATCCATCACATTGTTCACTGTTGAGTGAGCACAAATGAAAAGAAAACCAACAAACAACTCCCAAAAGGATCAATCAGCCTGGAGCACCAGGTGAACTCTACACTGCAAAGGTAACAGGTTGGAATGTGTCTCATGTCATTAACGGACTGTGACCAGGATTCCCCAGATGACGGCACACAATTAACAGTGGGCCACTGAGATAAAGTTGGGAGTCGTCTAGGGATCTCCAAGCTTTCCAGCAAACAACAGCTGCTGTTACTTACCAGGAGCCCATAGACTTTTAGTGGTGTCAGTTGGAGAGGAGTAGCCTCTGCAGTTGGTGCCATGTCTGCTGTCAGGTCCTGTGCAGTTGGCAGGAGACTAAAAGATAGATGGCTGAGGAAAGAGATGAACACACTGGAGCACACACACTGCCAGTTGCTATTTCTAAATATATTTTGCTCAGTGCAAAGCCACTCGCAGCACAACAGTCTAGAGTACTGCTGGCAGTAACAGGGAATTAAAGGTAGAGGTCAAGCAATCTCCTTTAAGGCTGGACCTGGCATCACCCAGGAGAGCTGCCAGCCATGTCCATGGATTCTCCTGAAAACTCTTAGAATTTTGATTCTGTTACAGGTATCTGAATGCCCTATCAAAAGCCTGAAACTCTCTGAACCTCCTCTATTATTCTATCTCTCTTGTGCCAATGTCCTCCTTTCTTACTCTCCCAACTCTCTTTCACTCCTTGAGTTCATACACTCCCATCAAGTCCAAGTCATGTGAAAGCGGAAACATTAGGATAATGAGAGCAGCCATTCGAGACTCCCAGGTACGGTCACACCATCAGGGAAGATCTGAACCTGACATAATGCACCGTTTCCATAAAGTGCTGCAGGGAGTCCTTTGAAACCTCTATTACCAATGCCACTGTATGGCTGTCACAGGGTTAGGACTGACTGTGGGCTGATTGGCTGACCTGAATGACTATACTTGTTGAAATTCATATAGTTTTCTATTCACATACTCCTCATGCTCCACTTTGATTATACAGTTGAATGCCCTTATTCTTTTATTTTATCAGGACAGACAAAGGTAGGAAACAGGATTTTCCTGAGAGATGTGACCAAATGGCTTGTTTAATATACAGAAGTGAATTTCAATATGTATAGTTGTAGTGCTTTTGGATTTTCTTTCCTTCAAGTATTACCGAGTCTGTGCTATTCAAACTGTTGATGAGCTTTTGTATCTAAGGAGAATTTAACTCCTGCAGTTTAAGCCATTTTGTCTTAAGAGTTCTGTACACATTGAGCCTGCACACAGTGTATGTTATGTTAATATGTTAAAACCGCAAATACTAAACTTAATTACATGGTGGGGTGTTCACTGGTTCTTCTGTTAGTTTGGAGACCCCTCACCTTCATCTCTTTTCTGTTCCCTGACTTGTCTTCCTCTGCTTCTCAGTTCTGATCAGGTGATTAACATGCCCATGCTTGTAAAAGGACATACAGTAGAAAACAAAATAGATATCTGGGATGAAGGCAGATCACATACAGGTTTATATTGTTTAGTTCATTAGCTTAGAGTCACCCATTTAAATTAATTGCAATTAACTGAATTCTTTCAATTGCATTGCACCTGAAAATGATGCAAATGGTCACCGTAAGACCCTACTGGTTTGTTCAATAAAAACTTGGAATAGCCCACATTCTGCAAGTCTTTTTATTATCATTAAAATTTAACCAATGCCTTCATCAAGAATAAATGATCCGAAATAATTACTGAACTGAAGAGCAATTAATCTGTTCCACCTACACTGTATTTTGTTACCTAATTGTCTTTAATTACTTAATTGGCCCTATTGCTGGAGATCACTTAAATAATTAAGGGTTTGCTGAGAAAAAAGACACTGGAATGAAAAGAAAGAGCAGAGACATCCACACCAGTACCTCATCCCACTCTGTATCCCTCCCTTATTACCTTCTTTCTAATCCCCTCCCTCTATGCATTCTCATCCAGCCTGTCCTCTTTGTCCATCACGCAGGAGGTCTTTCAGGCACAGAGAGCTGGGAGCTGATGTGGGATACACTTATTCAGGGACAGGCAACCTCTTTGTCTTTGTTCCAGCTAATTTTAAAGTAATTATTGCAATCATTTTCATGTCCTGCACTTACATACCAATTCACCAATTAATATATTGAACAAATCAAAGTACAACAATGACTTGGATTGGAGGGGGCTGGAAAGCTGCCTGCTCCTGTGCTTATTAACCTGTCAGCACTAATAGTGGCTACACAGACATTTATATTCAACAGAACACTTTGTGTACATGCTCACATACACTCCGTGACACACAAACGAACAGACACTGACACACTGACAACCACATATCGGCACACAGATAATCATGGATAGACAAGCACATACATACAGTGACACCATCACTGGTACACAAACATTAATCAAAAACCAACCTCTGGCTTGGTTTGCAGTTCATAATTATAGCTAGCAATAATTGCTAGTAGGCAAATTGCCTAGTGTAACAGTGAGCATGATTATTTTCAGTATGAATCACTGAAGGGTAAGTGAAAAAATCTGTCCACTTACAGTTATATACATTTTGAATTGCCTTGGAATTACTGGTAATATTCTGAACAATAAACTGACAAGTTTAGAGAAAGTGAGGGCAAGGTATTAATTGCTACCAATCATTGATGTGTATTATATATAATTGCACAGAGTGCAAGAAGGGGTATTAACAGGGTGGAGAAGATAGGCAGGGATCTTAAAAGTTAACTAGAGAACAGACATCACACATAGCAACCTCTGAACATCCACACCTGCTGGGAGCTGTTATCGCATCATTTGGTAAGTGTTTCCCAACATCTCCAATGTCTGATAAATACAACCATACAAACTCCCCTCACACCCCTAATACTAGCTGGTAGTACTTGTTAGAAATGAATTGCCAGAATTATTTTTTCTGATGAGTGTGTGTCAGCTTATTGTTGGCTGTATTGCAAGTAATTTCATAGCAATTCAAGAGTTATTTAAAACAGGAAAGGAGGTGATTTTGCAAAATTTTCCGCTGGGGTTTTAGTGATTCAATTAAAATAGAAGCAGATTTTAACTGAGACACTCTAAACACCATAAATATCAATAGCCTCCCTTTCAATATCTCTGTACCCATTCAATTAAAATAGAAGCAGATTTTAACTGAGACACTCTAAACACCATAAATATCAATAGCCTCCCTTTCAATATCTCTGTACCCTTGCCAAGTGATCTTTGCCTCTCTGCTGTAACACCCGGCAATTTGTCTACAGCAGTGATGGAGTGTACTAAATTCCCCTTAAGGCACAGCTGTAATCTGATCACACTTCCCAATTAAATGGCAAATGGAAAGATTCATTTTGAAACAGCTCATGAAAGATGGGAACAAATTATATTTGTGTCTCATTTCCTTATATTTCTAAAAACCACGTATTGCAGGAGCAGGTGTTTGAAACTCTGGTTGCTGATGACACAAGAAATGTTTTATTTTCATTGCCATATTAAGGGGGGAATCAACAGCAGGGCAGCTACAGCTACAAAAGCTTCAATACAAAATGACTAGGTACAAAATGCAGTCTGGTAGGCATGTCATGAAACCGCTTAGTTCTGCTATCAACCCTGGGAGGACACTAAATTAGTATTTTTAGTTTCAGTCTTTGTTAACTTGTCACCATGCTTAGCTTCTGTTTAGTTGCATTCAACCTGAAACTTAATAGATCATTTTGTATTTAAAAAAATAGAACAGTAACTTCATCACCACTTCCATCCCCACAATGAAGTACAGATCCTGTGTTGGAGGGAGGGTTCTCCTTGAGAGGAAATCAATTTACAACAACCTGGTCAGGAGTTTTGGAGTGTGTCCTTATTGCTCTGCTGATGGAGTGTGAGAGGAATCAACCTTGACAACAATGTTGTAGTTAAAGGGCAAGGAGAGCTCAGCCCCTCTGAGGAAGACAGGAGAGGAACTCAGCACCTACCCTAGAGTTTTGAAATGCAATTGTCTCTGATGGCTGTTAGAAAGGTCACAGATGCACATTGGCCTCAGATTGAGCTTTAATGAATTGTAGATGTGTGGCATTGGTTCACAGAGAGCTTCCATCCATTAGACAGCTCTGTAGCCAAGGTGACTCTCATTCAGTCCCTTCTCACTATTTGGAGGATAAACCTCCAGCAGCCCCGGATAAAGGGAATTCTCACATTTGATTTAGGACATAAGTGTCAATATCTGAAAGTAAAAAGGAAAGGTATCAAACCTTTTTATGAAGAGACTATTCTGCCCATCTAGCAAGTTTTACAGTTATTAACTAATCGATTCCATTATCTTATCTTATCCTCTCTTGAAAGAAGCTAGGATATCAGCTTCAACAACACGGCTGGGTAGCATGTTACATCAACCTTTCACAACATAGTGCATAAGGAAGTGCCTCCTGTTCTTGGGTTTAAATGCTCTTCAACCTACCTTTTCTGCTGTGTCGACACTTTCTACTTGTTTTTTGTATTTTGTGTTTCCCTATTTATTCTGCAGTCCACTGTGTTGACTTTGTCAATACCCTTGAGGAGAAGGTAGAGCAATGTTTCATTTTTAATGCTTACATGCCATTTTCCATCTATGTTGCCGTATACTGTGCATGTCTTGAAAACCACATGCTCCAGCTTGCAACTTTGAGCACCTTGAATGAGTGACACAAGCACAGACCTTTTGCAGTCGCACTTGCTGAGATGATGCAAACCAGACCTGGAGAGACACAGGGTATTAGACTGATATCTATTAGTTGAAACATACTCAATTACAGTTCTCTTAACAGGAGCTTTTGCTGTTACAACCCAGAGCAACAGAAGATAGAATGGCATGTGACAGTTGACATACAGTAAGCGTTAATATTAACACAAGTTCTGGTGAGTAGCCATCTGTGTTATGAGCTCAAAGATCCTCGATCCTAATTGTCAATATTTCTGAATGATGTTACCAATGACTTAGAATGCAAACGATAAACTGAGCAATTTGTTCCACTTTAATTTTCACTTCTGACATCTGCTGCACTTGAGTTCCATTCATGCCCATCCATTCCTGGTCTCTTTGATGAGTTCATCACTAAACTTAAAGATGTCAAAGCATAGTTGAAATGGTGCAACCAGGCACAGATGTGCATCTTCTAAATTTCAATACATCACCAGTGTAATGATGGCAGCAGTAATACCTGGTTCCTGCTGTTACATGTGACCCTTCCTGTACAATATCAAGGGGAGCTACTCTCTGGAGAATTACTGCTCTGTTGTTGTAATTAATGTTCAGGTCTGATTCCACCCAAATGGTGTCACAAATGGTGTAAATGGTTTTCTTTTCTCATTGGCTCCTGCAGGCACAGTGTATTTCGGAACATTAATTTAACAACCCAGAGCCAGTATGTGCTTGGGAAGAGAAGGTAATGACACACTGAAAAAGCTTCCAAAGACCTGGCTTAGATTATGACAGGAATTACTCTCTCCTCTGCACCTGAAGACATGAACTGTACCCGCCACACTGCTTTTCTGCCTTTAAGCTGCCTCTCAGCCCTTAACAAGCAAACTGGCAATTATGCTGTTTTCAGGTAGATCAAGGTGCTTCAGTGAGGCTCCTTTTCAGGAGAATACTTGGATGTGCTTAAATCTGGCAGAGGCAGCTGGCGACACTTGTCACACATAACCATTAGCAACTCATTGCCAGCACTTCTATTCTAGCTTTCAACCTCTAGTCCACTTTTTTACTGGTAATGCAATTTGTTTGTTGTCATTATTTATTCTTGTTTATTTATATTTCTACAAACATAAAACAATGTCTAAACAAACAGAACACCTTCTCTCCGAGTTACAGAAGACTTACGCAAATTTCACTGTACATAAAAACCTCCTATGACTCCCATACTAACATTTTCTAGGTAAGGAGAGTTAACGTTGCACACATGAAGAGTAATCTGCATGGCAAACTCCTTTCACGGACAAATTACACAGAGCTTTACTTCTGTGCATGTGCAGTAACCTTGGCAGACTAGAGTTTTTTCTTTGAAAATTGTGAGTAATCTGTTGTACAATAAAGTCATAGAAGCAACCAAGTGGTATTTTATTTTATTAATTTTCTGAAGTTTTATTTTTTTAAATTAATTTAAATTAATTTGCTGAATCTCTGCAACATCATGAATGGTAATTCTCTAAATATATTCATGCAACTGCTGAGAAAGGGTCACTTTCAACTTACACAACATTCAGGTTACGCCAAGACTTATGTAACCCAGTGAGTGAGTATATACTGTACCAGAACATCAGTTCTCCAAGTCATCAGTTGTGGTATCCCTAAAAAAGAATCAGCTAAGAAAGAAGCACCATATAAGAAGGATTTGACCATGGCAGGAGATGTATTCCCAAACACCCACCATGTCTTCTCTGAGTCATAGAGAATACCACATAAATTATATGAAGATTAGACAGGATCCATGACGCCACAGAAGGGAATGTGTAGACTCCCATCACAACACATACATATTTTTAGGTGTGGTCAGACCAGCTATCCAGATCTTTCTCTGGCCCTGTGAGAGGCAAAGATTAGAATCATCATCCAGCAAAAGTACCAAGTGAGAGTGGGAAATACCCAAGTTTAAAATAGTGGAAAAGGTTGAAGAGAACCTTCTCCCAAAATGCAACCACATCTAGACAGCAGTAACAGCTGCCATGGATTTGTATGAATAATTCAGCTTTTTCTACATTTTGTAATTCTGTTTACTTCTAGATTTATACAGATGAAAAATGGAAAAGACAAATGTTCCATTCCCTTTTGGTTTTCAGCTGGAAACAGTGATGAGGACATTAATTAATATCTGTATTGTCTCATACAATATTGTAAGTAATCTTCTAACTCTTAGCAATCAGCGTTTCTCCCAGCAGTTACTGTTATTGCTAGCAGCATAGAGAAACCATATCTGGCTTGAAACAGGTGCCCTTCGGCCGTTTCTCTTCGATTTCTCTTCGTCTCATGCAAATGAACCCTTTACTTCTCTGCACCATCTCCTGCTGCTTTAGAGCAGGAAACAATTAAAAATCTCCATTTAACCAAATTGCTAGTTCAAGCTAAGGATTCAAGTTAATTAACTGGGTGAAAACCCCGAAGACACAGGAGGTCTTTAGGAACATGATCGAAAGTACCTTCCTTTAAGCAGAGAAAAACCAAATACTAAAGTTTCAACTAGGGGTTTCTGTATCTGTAGTAATGGAAAGGTTCAGCAAAGCTCTGTAGGGGCTGGGGCTAACTATAAACTACTCCTGTATCTTCTTAGGAGCTTCATTCCAGATGAATTATCAGTTTCCTCACTCAACTTTTAACTGCATTTGTAGTTTGCTAATTTATACCCTCCCAAAGTAAATTCAGCTTCTGACCTTCACTGTCCCAGCGAGATGGCCAACAACATTCAAAGATTCAGGCCCATCACCAGGTTTGACTGGAAAGAGTGACCAAAGTTACCAAATCAGGTGCTGGCTGAGGTTTCACTTACAGTATGTGTTTTCAATCTCTGGAGCAGGTGGTGCGGGTTACATGTGTTCTTTTCCATTGTGTGGCCAACACAGAAGGAGGGCTTCTCCATTAGGGCTTCCTGTTTCTGTTGACAAACAGTGGAAAGAGTGCAACAATATTACAGATAATGGTGCCCTGTCTTAATGAGTAAATATTGTACTCATTGTTACATTATAATTTATTAAGTATATTTATGGCATTTTGATTGAATTCAGCTTGTAAAGCTGCTTTAAGCACCATCTTAAAATTCTGAAAATATTGAAGGGCTGATGATCAAAATTGGGCCATAGATAGTCATAGTCCTTAAATGTAAACAAAATCAACAGATTTCTGTGATGAAGCAGTAAGGGTATGAGAAAATAATTTCTACCCCTTTGTACTGAAACCTGTTCAAAATATCAGACTGTACTGCTTTTATCCTCTTTCTCAAGATAGCTGCCCAATATTGACCAGCTCATAGGCTGAGATGTACTGACCTTGTCATTGATTTTTACTTAATGGAGTTGATGTATCATGTTGAGGACAATCTTAAAGCTCTTTAAAAAGAGTTACACCAGATTGTTGTCATAACATCTATACTGGAATCAAACCAGCTACCCCAGCTAATAAACTGTAGATTGCAAGAAACACAACACTTCTCATTTCAGGCATTAGCACAGAATTTATACTTTTCCTGGAAGCTAAGCATACCAAGAACCTATATCTTCCAAGTGGCATCCAATGTGTGTGGCTTGGTCTGGACATGTGACATAAAGTACTTATAAAAGTGAGAGACAGTCAGTGACAGTGTCAGACCTTAAAAGATACCATGAACCTGATGGGGGGTGCAGGTAAGGAGTGAGAGTTAATATGATCCTAAGGTTTCAGTGCATGTTTTAGGCAGCCTTCACAAAATAAGAAGGGAAATGTCCATACACCGTAACAACCCCTTAGAACTGCCGTTAAATGATGGAGGTCCACTCTGAAAAGTAGAAAGAACACAACATTTCAGCTGTTGAGCCTTCTTCGGGTGTAAGCTCAACTTCTCTGTAGCTACCCATCATCATTTGGACTGTCCTAATCCCAGTCACATTTGCAGACAATCAAGGTGGGAGCCGCATCAGCAAATGCTGACTGCAAAGGAAAAACTAAAGTTTTATTCCACACTGAAAAGCAGAAAGGAAAAAATATTTTAGCTGTTGAGTCTTCTTCCACTCAGAATCTGTCCATATACTGTACATTCAGTTGTAACAAATAGACACATCAGGCAAGAAGTTTTTCAAGATTTGTTTGCTCCTTACAAGTCTCTTTTTTTCTTGTTAATCCTTTTGCTTTTCTCAGTCATTCCATCCATTCACTGACAAGCATCAGCAAGTGGTTACTCGTTACCAGTTCCTACACCACTGACAGTTCTGCACCACAGCTTCAGATTACTCCTTCCGGGTCGGCACAGCATTGTGTGATCCCAGTCTCTTCCAATCAAAGCCTAGATCATTATTCCTCCAAAACCTGTCATAGCTAAACCAATCCAATCAACCAAAATCTTGCAGAAAAATATCTCATCATTGAAGAACTCTGCATCTGTTTTAAGGGGTTCCTTTGATCTGTTTTGGGGGTATTGTCAGTCTCGACCTTGGGGGTAAAGCTGTTATTTCCTCAGCCAACTGATTTTAATTTTTTATATGCTATCCCTGCCCTGCAATAGACTGGCATCCTGTCCAAGGTGTACGCCATTTTCCGTTGCTTGCAGAGATTAACTCTGGCTCCCCCATGACCCTGAATTGGAAGAACTGGTTAGAAAATGAGTGGATGGATATGCTATCTCTATAAATTATTTTGTATGATTACTTAAATAAACAGAAGTTTGGAAGTAGAAAAAATGATCTGTTCATCTACACATAAATGTCCTGTCTCCTGAACCCTCTCTACCTTTGCAGCAGCTCCCTGGCTCATTCCTGGCAAACGATGGGCTTCTTGTCAGGCTTGACCTCACTATTATGCTTTCATTTCCTCAGCCAGGCAAGTAACACCAAATTCTGATATACTATCCTTATAAATTCTATCATCTCATCTTAGAATTTGACAGAGCTACTGAACCGTAGTGTTGATTATTTCTTTCAATGTGGATAAAGTGCATTTTCATAATTATAACCTTTAGATAAACATGTGAGCCAAATAATAATAGCAAGAAGTCTGGAAATCATATTAAACTACTGAAATTAACTGGTGTCATATTGGAGAGCCACAGAAAGTAATTCAGCTGAAAGAATTAACTGTGAGATCCTGTTAAACATCATATTGACTGACAGGGAAGTTTGTTTCCAAAATCTATAAATTATATTGATTTTTTGTTAGTTTTCAAAAGTGTTTATATCATATATGATTATAATGTCATATATGACATATATGTTGGGAGATCCTGTAAGGTTAAGCTTTTTAGCCACTGATTTCTAAGGGGCTAAACTCAAGCACATATATAAATGGTACTGCCAAAGAAAAGTATTTCACAAGAGGCAAGCAGGAAGGTCTGCCAGGTAACGATTTGTAAGGAACTGTCATGTTAATTTTGTGCCAAGAGGGCAGCCAAATGAGCTCCAGCTTTATTAAAGAAAGAAAAAAAATACAATAATCTCAGTCAAAACAAAGGAAAACAAACACGTCTTCCAAATCCTGCAGACATCACTTAATGAGCTGTCAGTTAGGCAAGTACTTGCAGTTTGGTATCAAAGCTGGACTCCAGAGCCCAGAGCAAACAACCCCACACAGATCTGTCATATCCGCTACCTTCTGTAGACTAGTACACAGATAGGCCCAGGGACACACCTCCCCTAATTGAAGTGTAACATTCCATTTTATGCATTTTCTGCAGCATCAGTTCAGTGCCTAACATTCACATAGATGGGCCAAATGGCTTCCTCTCATTTGAAATCTTTCTTATGTTCTTATTTATTGATATTGAAAGGGTAGGAGCTTGAGAGAACTACAGACTAATTAAAATATGTTGATGTAGAACACTTCCTGGAACTCCAGTGCATTCATACTTAAGGGAGAGAGACACGGAAAGAAAGAGACAAGGGTCAATACAGAAATATTCGTTGGACAGTACTGTGCATTAACAATGTACTGAGATAGAGTGATACAAAGAAACTGTACCAGACTTTAATTTAGGATAGTGTGTTCATTTCTGGTCACCACATTGCAAACAGGATAAGGGTGCCCTAGAAAAAGTTCACCAAATAGCTGTCACTTTAAAGCCTTTTCCCTTTCCACCTGCCATTAAAGCTGAATCTCTTTGGTCTTCAGCACAGGGAATTGTAAAAGGGATTTGATACATGTTTTTAGAACCCTCAGAGGAACTGAGAAAGCCAGCTCAGAGAAATCAGGCTTTACATTACACTAAACTCAAGATAATGTGGAAGAAACATTCCCAACTATGATATTAGAACAGATTCTCGGGATCAAGGATTATTACCCATTTATCTGACTGTCCAAGGCAACAAAAAGTGAATACATCAATTACCTCATTTTATGTACCAGTATTATTATCAAAATGTTAAACTGTTTTTTTTTGGGGGGTAACGTATCTAGTTCAATGGTACAGTAGCAGTGTCACCATCCAAAACTTGAATACACAACCTTCTCATCAAGCATCCAAAGTATTAAACACTGTTCCACATTGCTGCCCTTACCAAGAGCAGTTGGAGATGAGACTGTGAGGTGTTAATGACCAGTAGCTACAGTACGTGCAGGCACATAACACGGGCCAAATGATTTGTGATCTTGAGTACATACTCGAGAGTCTGCATACATTGGGAACAGACAGTAAGGGAGTACCTCAGTGGAGTTCATGGGTTCTCCACTGAGCCTGTGCTTCTGGACCTTGGGAGGGAGAACACGGACAACAGCCAATCTTCAGGCTTCTCCATGGCAAATTTGACTTCCCTTTTAACTCCATGTAAACAGCTGAGGTTTACTGAAAGAAAAATGATAATTCTGCAGCATAGAGACTGCAAATTCATGTATAAAGCCTTTATACAACCCCCATATATACATTATGAAGAGAACATTAATAACTTGCGTCAGCAATCTGATGACCCTTAACTGTAAAGTGGTAATTGTTATTTTTAAATACTTGTTTAATGGCAGCTTTACCATTTACCACAGTGTTAGGCACTTCAAAAAGGGTTTTGCACCTTCTAAATGAAGGTGTTACCAAAGATATAAATATACCATTAACCTTTTTCTTAATGTTATTTTTTAATGTTTTGGATTTTTTAAATTCTACACCTATTTTTAGTTAAACATGTTCACCTGAAGGGAAAATTAAAATATTAGAATAATTCAAAAAGAATATTTTTGGGAACACTTCTCCAAACCTTTTTTATGCATAAAGGAAAAAGCATTTCAAATTACTTCCTTACCAGCTGGCTGAAAAAGTGAACAATAAATAATTAAAGAAACTGAGACCTTCGCAGTGCAAAGTGTGAAAGGAGTGAATGACAGCAGTGTTACTCCAGAAATCTCCTCAGGGAGTAGAGATGTTAGGATTTGGAGACTGTTGCTGCCATACTAAGGCTTCTTCTTTCAGCTAGGCCAGAAGAAAAACTGAGATATCAGAGGACAGACTGGCCTACTACAGGCCCTGAGTATTTTGCCATAGCTGGATAATAACAACATGTAAAGTCAAAGAGCAGCACTGAAAAATATAGCACGCTGAAAAGTATGGCACACTAAAAAGACAAAATACAGAGACATAGACTAACAGTGGCTAACAAAAGCCACCACAGCCACTAATAAAGCCAACGATGTTGCTGGGCGGACATTGACTCTTGACAATTAAGCTCAAGCAGTGCTGCTGTACACAGTCACAGCTGGCATGAAATTGCTCTCTGGAGAGGCCGGGTGATAAGTGTTCCTCTCTCCCCAGGATCTGATGTCCTCTCGCAACAGGCAGGACCTGTCTTTTACCGAGGAGTCACTCTGAAACTCTCAAGAAAAAACAGCGGCCTGTCTTCTCACCCCCTTTCTTCATCTTTCTGCCTTCTGTCGCCATGACAACTATATTGGGCCGGGAAAAGGAAGAGATATTAAGCCTCTAGAAGACAGTTAGAAGCTCTAATCTCTCTCTTTCACTTCTTCAGTGGTGCTCTGCCATTCTTTTCTCTCCTTTTTTTAGCCCTGCCTAGCAGAATGTACAGCCACTCTCTGGCCTGATCTAGGTTTGTTTGTCCTGCAAAAAACAAACTGAAATAAATGAAAACAAATTCCATTAATTCAATGTGTCTCTGGGTCTCACCTGCCCTTCAGTCTCTCTGTGAAAGACTTGCAGTCTCAGTGGTGTGGGGCTGGAGAGGTGGGAGGTTGTTTGTCTGAGAAGCAGCTGTGGTAGTGGGTCTCACTGAATGCCATTTAGTGTTGTTATTGTCATCATGACTCTTGAAAATGTAATAAAATGCCCGAGGCCAACACAGTCAGGCTGTGAAAACAATCCATGTGGACCTGTAAGACTGAAACAGAAGTGTGAGAATGAGCATGAGTTCCTGGGCAACGGATAATGAAATTTATTTGGGTGGTGAGCGGTACAATGATCTACAAGGCGGAATCTGGATCACAGAACAAGAAGAAAGCCTTGGAGAGAATATGCAGGAGTGAAGAAGCGATCAAAGGAGATCAGAGGGAGAGAAGGAAGGTAAAAGGAATAAAAAAAGAGAGAGAGTGTCTATCTGGTGTGTCACTTTTTATCCTGCCGCTGTCTGCATTGCCTTTCGTTCTCTTGTGTTCTTGTTTTTACGCCTGCTGTCAAAAGCAGATAAAAAGCCAACAGTGTGCATGCCACCTCCCTACAGCATCCTGACTGCTCTACTCAGAGTCTCTGCACACACTCACAAGCTCGTGCAGGCACTCTCTCTGTCACTCACACACTTACGCACACTGGCACCTTTACACTTTCCTTATCTTGCTCACCTTCTCTAGCATAAGCATACAGTTAATCTCTCCAGCATACGTACACTGACAAACAAAGGCAAATTGACCAACACATACACATTTTTTACACATATTGTGTAAGAGACAGAAAATCTGATAAAGTGAGGCTGCAAAACTTAATGGCCTAAAAGATACAAATTCACTAATGAGATTAAAACAGCAACAGAGACTAATATGGGCAAGTATCTCTCAGAATTCCACCGGTCATTCAACACCACACTGTAAAAACACACCATATGAGGTGACAGGGAGGAAGGGAGGCAGGAGATGAACAAATAGAAATACAAGGCATATGAGAGAGAGCAGGAGGGTATTGTGGTGATAAAAGAAAAGAGTAGGAGTGAGAACAGAGACAAAGAATCAGAGAGGTAGACAGACAATAAAAAGTCACAGAGGCTTTGGGAGAGTAATGACAAATGGCAAATGGGTGGGAAAGAAGAGGGTCCTGACAGACTGACAGATTAATGTAAAATGACCGGATACTAAAGACACACAGAGAACAGGCCATATACTGTAGGCACAGCAACACCAGACATATCGCGGCAGAGTGTAACAGAAAACACTGCAGGAATGTCACAAAATGTCTCTTTCTAAGCAGTTCAGGGCTTTGGATTATAGGACTGGTATCACAGTTTTCTGAGTAACAAAAGCTATTCACACAATGAACAAAATGGTACTGTACTTTTAAACACTGCATAGAAATTCACCATATTAAATTATAGGTTCAAATCCTGAATTACTCATTGTTAAACAGAATATTTGCAACTGAAATGTGAGATGCCCTGTAAAAGGCATTTAGGTTCACATTCAAAAGGAAATAAAGGCTTTGTTTTAAAATATTCACTACAAGTCAAAAATGTGCATCATCACACACTTTTACAGATTGATTTTAAACTCAGAAGATTTTATATTACTTTTAGGTGGCATATGTATATATATTTTACAGAAACATACACACTATATATAGCACGAATATGAATTCCAATGTTCATGTACATATGGCACTAAACATCTCTACTCTCTACTCTACTAAATGTTATTGTAAGCAAATGAAAGGCTGACTCAAATCTGGAAGCCTCTTATTTCCATTCTGGCCAAATTCTTCAATCAACATCATAGAGAATATGTACCTGAAAGGCATTGGAGAACAGCCAGCCATGTCTCCCATATCTCAGATCCATCCCTGACATGATTCAACCCTGATGATTCAAAGTGCTGTGGTCTGGAGAAATATGACCTTTTCACAGGGATGTCAGTCTTGCGCCTTAAATAGAAAAGCAGAGAAAAACTCTATGTTTCAGTTAAGAGTCTGGATGTGTGGTTAAAGGAGAACCTTACAAGAGCTTGGACCTGCACCAGCACATCATGAGGGGAAATGACAGCAGGGCTGTGGAAGACATTTCTCTTATGTGAGGTGGGAATGCACATATTGGAATTTCCCTCATTTCCAGTGGGGACATCCACTGTAGCACGTGGAAGGTGCTGAATTAGATATAGTTATCTAAAAATCACCAAATTACTGTCACAAGAATATAAATATACAGTATGCAATATTCCATCTATGCTGTATATACAGTATGATGCAATACATTAATGCAGGACAGGTCTGCCACCCAGACAGAATGCCTGCCTATCCATTTTGGGAAAACACATGCAATCCAAGATTCGTAACACGTCCACAATCACTGCTTGAATTTTATTTGAAACTGCCATGGTGTTGTCCCATTCATGCTGGCTGTCTCCTCTGTGACGCCTGGTGAGCAATGTCACCAGGACCTTTTTCACTAGCATTTTGGTAAAAAAAACTTATGAGGACATCTGGGGTACATTCACAATTACAATCTTTGATCATGTGCACTTGGAATGTTAACTCAATGTAATAGAAATGGACTGATATTCATAGTTGAAAACAAGATCACAAATATTGCAAGAAAGGTGTAATATTTTGCTAAATTACAGTAATCCTACAGTATATTATTGCAACTGCTATACAAGTTTTCATTTATACAAGAAATTCCTTCCAGTTTTTTCATTTTAACAAGCAGACTTTCACTATTATGAGCTGGACTCTCCTTAAGCATTGCCAAGATTCTTCATTTTTTGCATCTTTTCGAATGAGGAATTTATTTTTTATTCCATATTAACTTTTATTCGAATAGACATATGTGTGTGTTAAGTGCATATAGTGCAAGCTAGTATCTAATGTTTTGTGCATTTGACAATGACAGTAACAATGTAAATAATGCACTGTGCAGTAAATGAGCAGGAGTGTTATTGTTCTGTGCTGTATTAAGGTGAAGTTTGTGTGTTTTAGGGAACATTTATGAGTTCTGGAACCAGTCAGAGATTATAACATGTAAAGTTATGGGAATTTCTTTTTCATCTTCTGAGCCGTTTTCGAGGAATGAATTAAACTTATATAACATTCATGAATTTTGTGTTTGAGCTACTTGTTTTGGTGTCAGTGACAAAAGTCAAGACAGATAAACTCTAAACATAGTGTAAAGCATACATTTTAAAATAAATTGTCCAAGTTGATAAGCAGGTCAAAGAACAGAAGCAAAGCACCAAAGTGTCCGTGACCTGTACCTGTGTACACTATCACAGGGTCATTGTGTTATCTTTCTCACTCTTCCATGTAGCACCCACAAAAAAACTATCACACTCATACACAATTAATTTTGTTCCTAGTAACTCAGGGCCTGCATGTTTTTGCACAGTCAGCATTTGTTTAGAGCAGCACAGCAACTCAAACCTGCTGTACGTGCTGCCGCTGATTTGTCTGTTGCACATGTTCAACTCATCTACTCAGAAACATGGGCATGTCTGGGGTGTGCAACTCCTCTTGGGGATCCAAACCCCTCCTCTTCATCCTTTTCCTCCTCTTCTCTCCCACTGAATTAATCTGATCTCCTCAGAAAGTGCTCCTCAGTAGTGCTTTTCTCTCTAGAAATCCTTGGGGCATAAAATGACAAGCTGAGAATTTAACAAAACATTAAGGAATGAGAAATTATTGCTAGTAATTAATCATCAGCAAATTATTCTACACTCTTCTCAAGGTAACAGCTTAATAACAGATTTTTCTGCACGGTCGTCAGTGAGACCTCTCTAGACAGAGGTGGGGACTTTGGATAAGAGTTAAAGTTGATACAGCATAATTCCGAGGGTGTGTCTGCACATGAGGTAACAGGAGTACCAATGACAATACATAGTACAGAGCTCTTGGAACACTCAAAAGAAATACAAGAATACACACCAGTTGTCCACCATTTCCAAACCAGATTAGCCATATATCCTTGGATGACACTAACACATTGAGCCTGACTTACTATAAATCTGTGGCAAGTTACTGGAACCAAAACTTCACTTCCTGCTGTTTGTTGCAACAGGGTACAGTCTGCAGGACAGGTGCTTCTGTATGGGACTTACAAAATTAAAATCACTCAATTCTAGTTCAGCTATGGAGTGGGGTGGTCCAGTATATCCAACCTATGAAAAAATGAACACAGACAGGTACGAATGGCAGTTTGCATCCTGATGTAATCAAGCAGCAGGATGACTCCCTGAGGCGGCTGTAACCAGGACGTTATGTGACAGCAGCAGTCAGCGTTTGATCATGTTTGCACAAGCTTTCTGTAAGCTGATACTTAATGTGCCCACAGACAAGTGGCACATACCCATGGGGTCACAACAAAGTAGAAAAGGGCATTACACCTGTTCAAACCCAAAAAAACAAAAAAGGTGGCTCTACATTTTAGACATTTTATAGACTCACTGGCCAAAATCTTAAACAATAAGAGTCAAATAAATAGACCCTCGCATTGGCACATTTTACATTTGTTTGTTTAAGGAGCATGATACAGACTTCCATCACCTTCCAATGTCCGAATAATCTCCAGATCTCAATTCAATTCAATTCAATCATATAAAAAATGATTAATATGATTAATATGCAATATTTTGTGATATACATGCAATATTCTGCTTTAACTGTCCACAGAAGCCCAAAATTTTATTTGGTTTGGGTGGAGTGGCTAATATTGATGAGAGTAAATTGATTTTACTACTGTTAACCACTGTGAGTTGACCCATCAAATAGAAATGAATGTTAGAGATGTAATAAGAAAATGCATGCATAGCAACAATGCATTATCTACACAACATACAATGTTTGCTAAAACAATACAATCACTACATTTTATGTGCTCAATTATTTGACTGAAGGTTTATTTGTGGAGATTCACATTTGTTTATCACCAACTGTATTTTGTTGTCTATTCTGTTACCCACCCTATAGATGGTAGAAAAGAAAGGGAGAGTGGGAAATAGCAGTTGTAAAGTAGTGATGCTGGTTTAGCTTAATCTAATTGCTGTAATGAGGCCAAGCTATGTAATTAGCATTTTGTACACCCCAGGCCCCTCTCTGCAAATGATCTTTCTGGAACAGAGTAACCAAAAATGAATTCCTTCCCCTTTATTATAACCTGACACTGAAGACACCCCAACTTAATGACTTGAATTAATTAACAATACCACACAAATTAATGCTTTCTTCTCATTGCCCTGAAATAGAAAACTCAGGAGGGGTGAATTCAAGTTGAATTCAGAAGAATGAACCAAATTTGTGATTTAACTTTGAGGAGACTTAACACGGACAGTAGTAGAGTGTCATAAACAGAGTGAGAAATGAAATATATTAGCAATAAACAAGAGCTAGGATGGGTTTCCAGAGTAGCTCGGCCAGTAAATGCACAGCTAGTGCTGTGTAATCCAGACATTTTGGAATATCTCATCAGTTAGCTGAAAGCACAATTTCTGTAGCTGTAAAACAACTGACAAAAGATCTCCCAAGATTTGGTGAGCTCACAGATGTCCTTTCTATGGAAAAGTGAACCCTATGGCTGGGAAGTTAAGAGACTACAATGTTATCAGAGAGAGCAGCGCCAGTTTTTTCTCAGATGGTTTGCTTCTTTCAGGATGTAGAAACAGCAGACATGCATGTGGCTTACAGCTCTCCTGGAACAATACAAAAGTTACAATAGTAGGTCAACTTAGGAACCTGACAAAATTTGCAAAGAAGAGGAGGCCAATTTGTCCATCATTTGATTTCCAATAGTGATTGGTGTGAGGTTCATATACAATAGTTTGATGAAGGGAGACGAGTGTGGGATGATGAGTGAAGGAGATGGACTTGGTGATATTTTAAATGTTTGAAAAGAACTGTAAGAATAGTACGTTATGGAGATATCCATTTTGGAGGAATTTGTCCACATTAAGGAAAAGGTCATGGATGTGAATATTTGATTCTGCCCAAATATTCATACTTCCTGTCACCAACAACGCCATAACAATACTCATAGCCTATGAATCTGTCTTTCAATCATTCACAGTTAACAACCCATGGATGTTCATTCTGGAACAGTTGAAAAAGCAATTATTTCAGTTTTATCATTAAATCAGCTTGGACTGAAGAAAGAAAAAACTATGGCCCTATTTAACCTCTACTATAATTGAAGGTGATAGCTGCTATAAAGAGGAAAAATTACTTTATGTAATATATTGCTAACCTGCTGCATGTGGTTTTTGAAATTGTCATTCTGCTACTTTTACATTCTCCAGCTCAATTGCTGGGAGAAAGAAAATCACCACAAATTACCAGCCAGTTCTGTAGAAGCTACAGTACTGCAAAGGGATTTGGTGAAGAAAGCTCAATGTTGCAAGAAACTATGTTTGATGGGCTGTGTGGCCTATTCTCATGACAGAATTCATCTAGTACTATTATGTAACCCTGGCTGCAATAGCCTTTTAGACAAAATTCCAAGCACAATACAAATTGAGCAATACCTGGTAAAACTGTTCGGTCATAAAGTCAGGCATGCTGTCTGCAAGTTGGATACTGTAAGTCTCTTCATCCCTATCTCTTAATCTTGGTATTTCAGTATTAACTTATCCACTCCTTAAAACTGTTTCACATATTATTTCTTTCAAATAACCAGTGAATAAAAAATATGTGTCATATGTAAAGAATGTTTACACTACAATGGCCTCCCAATGAAATAGGAACAAAACATCATATAACAGAAAGATTTACAGATTAGATCATGAGTCTAGTTTAAAAGAATTCTAAAAATGTGATACCTTAATCTTAATTGCATTGCACAGAACAAAGTCATATCTGTTACAAATACAGTCCTTTAAACACAAGAGTCACATTTATTTTCATGCCTGTTGTTAGTACTCTGTTAATCCTCCTCAGGAAGGGATAATATTGAAAACATGCATTCTGTAGTGTGCTATGAAGCTCTGGCATTTTTGATGGTAGATATTTGACAGTTTCTCCTGGTAGAATTGTTCTGTATATTTTTGAACTTGTGTAAAGCTGGAATATCTATGTTCAGCCAAACTTGAGCTTCGTGTCAGAGGGAACCAGGAGTGTTGACAAAATGTCCTGGTACTTGCTGAAGTTCATAATTTCTTATCAAAAGCTCCCAGAAACTCTACATTTAAAACAATTGTAACTGCATGATGGACTGGATTCCTGTGAAAGGTATTGTACTACAGTTTGTCACCACAGAATCTCTCTATATGATCAAGAGGCTGTGAATAAGGGATGGAACTATTTCCAGGGATGGGAACTGTTAATATTGTATTGACATGAGTTTGCTTCACAGAGCTCAGCTAGTTTGGAGTACAAAGGGCAGTGAGCTGATCTCTGAGGAATCCTCATATTGTCATATTGAAACACGAAGTGAAAACTGAGACTACGGTAGCTGGGAAAGCACTGCACTCTCACACCCTGTATTTCCACCTGAAGAGTGATATTCCCCCTGTCAGGACAAACCCACGCAGCCTGATCTGTAAGAGCATTCTGCCCTCTCTGAAAACAAAGAAAACAATGTTCTTTTTTATAGATGGCTTTCTTTTGTTTGTTTAGGCCAAACTGTTGTGCATTGTTAGGCGGCTTTCCTCATGTATCACGGGAAAAGTAGCTCACAAAGAGAAACATGAAACAGTAGGATGCACACCTGTTTTTTTATGTATCTTTCTTCAGAATGCAAAGAAAGTTAAAAGAAGGGGATATCTGTAGCCTTGTTTCGACACTGAAATCAGAATGGCACACCCTTGCATACACATGCCAACAAATGCACATGCACATACAGATTCTCTTTAACACGAACAGGGTCAGAGAAGATAGCTCTTACAAAACTGTAACATAGACATACATCCATGGTAAAGCCCAATAGGATTGTGGTAAAGACATGGTGGAGTGTACTAAAATATATTGTCACAGTGGTAAAAGCACAGTAATATGTAGTAAACACAAGTGGAATTATGGTTAAGGCTTGGCAGATTGTAGTAAAACCCACTGGAATTGTGGTAAAAGATTTTAGTAAAGTGAGATCATGGTAAAGCCAAATAATGCTGATTTAATGTTTGGGGCTAGCATGGTAAAGCCAAGGGGAAAGTGCAGAATGGGGACATTTACTATAGTAATCATTCATAGGCCTCTGACCTTCTGGCCTTTGTGTTTCTGTTGCCGTGCTCCATTCAGCCACTGTCAAGTCATATGCCACATCTCCACTGTGATGCTGAAGTCCAGTGAGTATTGTTTCGCTTTTTGCTCAGAGGCACCATGTACAGGAGGGAAAGGAATCTCATGAATTCTTAATCGTCAAAAACAAACACTTCATACACACCCCCATCCATCACACCAGATGGGTTTTAATGAGTCCAAGAGCATTAGCACTGTGAACAAAAATAAACAGCAAAAGCAAATCGAGGGGAGGACAGCTGAAGCCAGGCTTGAGTGTGTTACAGAAAATACACTGCAGTCTGAAAATCATACCTAAGAATCACAATAGAATAAAATGGAATAAACCGGGTCGAATTTTATGGCATGGGAGATCCTTACCTATCTTTATTTCACCTAACCTCAGGTCTCTTCTTTGTGTCAATAGATTGACATGATGAATAGGTTAATGGCCTCTACTACCTCAAATTTGTAGAGAGCTCTGGTTTGCAGTTGAAGACTGCAGAGTACATGTTTTTACCCACTCGCCAACAGCTATAAATGAAACTAGCCAAAATCCGTCATCTCAGGCCTTTAGACTGGACCCCCGGTTGACAATTACAAGTTCTGAATAATTTATTTTTCAGTTAGACCCTTTTCCAGGTGAAGGTTATGGCACGTGAAGCCTGTCTGCTTTCCCTTGACAAGACACTTGTCCATTGTAAAGCCATGGAGAAGGGGACAATTTGGAATAGGCAATCACACCCAGCCAGAATGTCTCCCTGGAAGGCAGAAGGGAATCATAGCAACTGAAGGAAAAGATGACCAAAGCCAAAATCAAGCCCAGGGTTCTGAAGCTGGAAGGCAGCAGTGCTAACTGCCATGTGCCCATGTCTCCCTTTACGTTTGAACTACATTCAAGCCAGTTTGGATTGTTTTATTATACAGAATCATAAGAAGATGTATCTTGAAAGGACTTACATAAAATAAAGGTTATTAGGTTTATGTACTGACAATCTTGTCACTTCAGCCTGCAGCCATATTACCCTGCAACTCACAACTGATAACCCACTGAAGCTAAACAGGTGTGAGCCTGGTCAGTACCTGGATGGGAGACCTCCTGGGCAAAACTAAGGTTGCTACTGGAAGTGGTGTTAGTGGGATCAGTAGGAAGTGCTCACCCTATGGTCTGTGTGGGTCCTAATGTATCCAGTATAGTGATGGGGACATTATACTGTAAAAAGGCACCATCTTTGGGATGAGAAGTAAAACTGAGGTCCTGACTCTCTGTGGTCATTTCTTGAAAAGAGTAGGGGTGTTACCCCAACACCCTGGCCAAATAACCCATTGGCCTTTACCAATCATGGCATCCTAATAATCCCCATCTATGAATTGGCTTCATCACTCTGTGTTCCTCCCCACTAATAGCTGGTGTGTGGTGAGTGTACTGGAGCACTTTGGCTGCCATCGCATCACCCAAGAGGGTGTTGTGCATTGGTGGTGGAGAGGAGTCTACATTACCTATAAAGTGCTTTGAGTGGAGTGTCCAGAAAAGCGCTATAGAAGTGTAATGAATTCTTCTTCTTCTTCTTCTGCTTCTGCTTTTTCTTATTATTATTATGAGAAGGGGATGAGGATGCTACACGAATAGCGTGTAGACAAAAGAGCTTAGCAACAGCTGATAAAAAAACATAGTCATTTATTGCAAGACAGTCACTGCAACACATCTGTACCAGCCTTTAAAGAAAAGCTTTTGCTCTTAATCAGCTCCCAAGTGCTGCTGCGTGGTTCAGTATCTGACACATTCCTTCTGCTTACACATCTCAGCAGACTGTGCCAGGTATTTGGCTTTGTACAGAAATATCTGGAAATATTTCCTTCAGCAAACCAGGATCTCCTACCTTACATGTTTCCATGGCTCCATTAATTTTTTGTGTTCTATCCTAGAGATATCACGCTAGAGTATCAGGATATCAGGGTAAACTAGGAAATTAGAAACTACCTAATTTATCTTTTTTTTGCAGGGTGTAAGTTTTGTTTTATTAACGTCATTGAAATTTAACTTCATTTCTACTCCCATACAAACATGAACTATGATAATGTTACTAAAGTATTTTCATGGTAGTTTCACCATAGTAGTACCCTGGTTTCATGTTACTTTACTATATCAGTCCATAGAAATGCAATAGCAAATGTTGATAATGTTTATATAAGACAAAATCGTATTCCTGTGTATCAGAGTAAGACATCATGTGAAATGTGTGAAAGCTTAATTTATCAAGGGACAGTTTCATGAGGGATGTTCCCTTTCAAACTATACACTTTAGGACTGAGAGAGAAACATTGTCCAGGGAACTGTCTTGGCTAAAGGATGCAGGGAAAAGTAAAGTCCTGATAGAAAGGAACAGCAGGCAGGTGTGGATGAGCAAAGACAGTAGTTTTCTAGACTGCTGTGAACTGTGTTTGTTGATGATCATGAAGAAGATGAACTATTCATTTATACTTTCCAGTTATGGATTGCACACATAATAGACACAGTATGCTGGGAGAGCAAGACTCCTTCCTTGGCATCCTAGCAGGAGGAGAGGCACAGAGCCTACAGGGAAGAGAGGATTTTCGCATTCCTCTTTAGGCTTCCAGGCATCCTTTCTAGGCATCTTCTCTAGAATTGTTACAGTTGGACCTATAGAATTTAAAGTATCCACACTTCTACACTGAAACCCATGCTTCAGGCTAAACCCTAAAATGCTGTCTTTTACTGCAAACCATCTCCAATGCCTTCTCCTAACAAAACCCCGCCCCAAACTCTGGCAGCTTTAGCCTTTGAGAAAAATACAAAGCCTGACTTAATCTTAATCCACAAGCCCAACCCTAACCTGAGATAAAACCATTTTAAATTCAAACAGCTTAATTGGATTGACCAATGAATCACAGTGTAGTCAAAGCAGAAACAAAATTCTCAAAACGCTTACACATATTTAAAATAGTAACATACTGTTAATGAGGAGGCTGACTCTCTGTTTCTCAGACAGGAGATCACATAATAAACTGCAGCGCTGTTGAGTGTTCTCCTGTCTGCACCAGTGGGATTGATAGCTGCTCTGCTTCTGGCAGGTGTGCAGATTCTGGAATTTGATTTGATATTTTGTTAACCCTTAAATAAACCCTAATCCCTAAGATTAAATTTAAAGTATCTGGCATGTACAGACTGCGGGAGCTATAGGTATGCTGACACTTCAAGAGGAAGTTAGTGGATGGTAGAGAAGTCTTCTGGTGTTGTGCTGGACGTGTTGGGAGACGCTGTACTCTCACCTGGTGTTGTTGTCTGGAGCTGCTTCCCACCCATTTCCCCATTTCATAATTCAAAGCCTTCTGCGTCCCACGGAGGGGGAGCTGCCACGCTCCTCCAGGGACACACTCTCCTGCTCTTTGTTCTATCTAGCCTCTGAATTACTTAATTGGACTAATTATTCGCCTAATCAGGGCCAATTTAGCGGCTTAAGAGGCTGATCATTTACAGAGACCTATTGTATTAAAAATGCCCTTGAGGAATGGAGCGTTTGAGGAACATTTGTATGAGGTACTAAAGCTGTTGATGGAGTTGTGTGTGAGTGCATCCTGTCAGAGCTCGATATTGAAAGCATTTTTTTAGGCAGAAAAGACACTGTTAGTGCAGTGAAATTCTTGAAAAACTGACAAATCAAGGACTCATCGGATGAGATCGAATTGAGCAAGTGAATTCAGGGCTAATAGGTAATGCACCGCCAAAGTAAACAATGTGAAAAGGACCAAATTTTAAAAAGCCTTAAAATTAAAAAAATATAAACTGTATGTAACTATTTCATTACAAGTCCTTCTGCTTCTAATTTCTTCATACAGCCGAAAAATATACCAGGAAAGCAGACACTGCTGAATGAGAGATCAGATGTGGGCAAAGAGCTGATCAGGGTTTAGTTTCCATCTTTTGTATTACTGGACAAACAACTGATTACAGCACAAAAAGAAATTCATTTTACGGACACAATCTGGAACATCAGCTAATTACAGCCAAAGGTGATCTGAAGTTGTGGTGTGATGGTAATAGGGTGGTTGGGTGGTGGCTGAGTGGAGGCAGGGCAGTAAGGGCCAGCTTTTCCCTTCTGTTCACATCTGTGTCGTTGTGTGTCTGAGGTTGCAAGGCCTGGGCTGTAGCGCTAAGCCTGTTAATCATGCCGGCCAGCAAGCCCCCAGATGGCTAATCTACCCTTTGTTTTTCCATGTGCAAACAGAGCAACCATTGGCTGTCCATTCAGATACACGTTAATTACCTCATTCTGAAAAAACTTAATCCTGTTTAGCAACACTCTCTGAGCCCCGCATGGCCTTCTCTTTCTCTTCTTTTTCATTGTTTTTAGAAATGATGTGGGAAGGACAGCTACCAGAGGGGGTAGTTCTTATCCCTTGTCCCCTGCTGTGCACACAGGGGTTTGGAAGTTGGGGAGGCTTTTCTGGGGGGGTCTTACCCAGCTATTAAAAACAACTAATAGAATAGAACTGTCTTCAATAATTGCAATGCCTGGTGATATTAGGTAGGGCATGTCCAGCGCATCATCATGCTTCCCTGATACATTTTCGTAGCTCTGATAGCCACACTTTAGAAATCATTTTTTTTCAGTGCAAAATGTTCTGCCTTTCGTGAGGGAGTATACAGTAGGTCTGATCCACTTATGGGGAGGCAGCATAGATGTAACCAAGGCCCTTACTACACCCTCCCCTCTCTCCCAATCCTTGTGCTCCAACCACTAACCCACACATCCTCCCTCCCAGTCTCTCAACTCTAACTGCTACCCACACTGCCTCACTCCATCTCTCCAAGTCGATCAGCCCTAAGAGCTCGCCCACAATGCCTCTCTCTCCAGGTCCTATCCATCAATCTATTAAGGAAGACTTTTTTCCCAGTATTGCAGAGGCATCTGCCATAGTATAATTCCAAAGGGTCCCTGTACATTCTCACTCTCTCACTCCAGGAATGTTTAAACCCACACACAGTGGACACCCTTGTTTCAACCTGAGGAATGTGCGTTGTATATTTTATGTTTGTTTTCTGTTGTTTAATTTCACTTGTCTTTTTATTCCCAAATCAAAGAGTGATCCTCATTCTATTTGCGCTGTTCTGAATAAGTGGATAATGAAAGGGGAGCTGAGCTGATGGTGTTGCATGGGAACCCTTTGCCTCTGTGAAGAAAAGGACATTGTTACTCCACTGAGTCTAAGCTGTGTGGGATATATCTGGTGTTTTTGGCGAAGGGAGCTTATGCGGACACTTTAATCAGCTTAGTGATTTGGTGATTTGGTTACAATTCTTCTTTTCATTTTCTTTCTTTTCATTTGGGAGGGGGTTGCAGGTCATAGTGATGTGTTATTCTGCAAATCTGGTCCACCCAGGTATTGAGATGACGAACTTCAAACAGCTGCTCCTCTCTTTGAAGTCTTGCTTGAAAAGAGACACCTGCTTTCTTTAATTATTCACGGTCTCTCTGCTCCTCCAGCTCTGCTGCTGTACGGACACCTCATTCTCTCTGCTTCACATTTTTTCCACCTGCCCCTCCCTCCGCACCTTACTCACACACCTTCACTGTCCGTCAGATATCTCAGGGCTTCATGCTCCTCTCCACGTGTCCCTCTGTCTTTCTGTCCAGGTTTCTTCCTCTCCTGTCCTCTGCCATGTCACCCAATATCAACAAATCAACAAATTTGAGAAGAATTAAGATAGATAAGACTTTATTAATCCCGTAGGGAAATTGATGCAACCTAAGTTAAGCAACCTGTTTATTCAAAACCACACTCTTCTCAGAATGATCCTCAAATTAAACATTTTTTTGTTATTCTATCAAATTTTTAATTTTGTAATTTAATGTACTTTTTGTGATTTTATGTGACTTTTATGTTTTGCTTGTGTTATTTGTACTTTGGAAAAGACCAATTTCCACTGTAGTGGACAATGAAGAATCTATCTAATTGCAAATCTTCTATTTTATGAGGCCATCTCTACAGGAATAATCAGTACTTCACTGCTGGACATTGAACTTTGAAGCTTTCCTTTAGAATCTGCCAATAAGTTTAATTATTACTTGTCACAGAGTTTCACAAACACTTGTTGAGTATTAGTGTGGGAAAGCTTGTTCTGTCAGACTACTGAACTGAACAGTGTATCCTTAACTCTGCACAAAATGGGAAAACATCAATAAAAGAGCCTTTAAAACAGCTCTGATTTAAGACAACAATAGGTGTGCTGCCTGTGGCTTTTCTGCCATACATTTGTTGGTGCTCTAGCAATAAACGGAGATCCGGTGTAAATCATTGCTCTTTAAAAGTCCTTGAAAACTAATGAACTGCGCTGTGCTACTGCCCAATCTTACAGCTGTAAATATAAGCAGGCTCTGTGTAATTGGAGGCATTCATCGTTTGTGTCTGAGCACGATTGCTATGGCTCTGCTGGCTGTGATGGAGTCAGAATGTATTACAGATACACACATGAGGTCCAGAGACACACCTTGTTAAAGTGTTCACTTCCAAAAGAAAAAGACTCAAGACAGATTTCTCCATGAGCGCTTGCATCAGGCTTTCTGAACGATGCTTGAGGCTGAGCATTACCCAATCTGTCCGTGTTTGTGTTGGCTCTGTTTTATGCTAAGTGGTATGTCTCTATGTATAATAATAATGTTTCTTTATTAGCCCTACAAGTTCTTGCATTAGGAATGCGTCTTTTCGCATACCCCAGATTTTTCTCCAGGGAGACACAGAGACAGGGAGAGAAGCTTGGGGTCAGAGCACAGGGTCTGCCATTGTACGGCATCCCTGGAGCAGTTGGGGTTAAGGGCCTTGCTCAGGGGCCCAACGGAGTAGGATTCCTCTGCCGGCCACGGGGTTTGAACTGGCAACCTTCCAGTCACAGGCGCAGATCCTTAGCCACAGAGCCACCGCTCCGCCCCTAAATGGCTTTATTATTACTGTGTCATGACTGAGCCCTTACAAAATGCATATCCAGCTGGGAAATTGTGAGCCAACACATTATATGGGGAGGAAAGGGAGAGGAGCCTGCATGCTGTGACAAGGGGTAGGTGGGCTTTTGTCTGATACAATGGGTCAACACAGCTGAGATTCTGTGATTCAATCAGAGATTCTGTGTCAATGACACAGCTCTGCTGTGGGTATGAAATGAGCACAAGCTCTACAGCAACGTAAGCTTTCCTCTACAGGACTTAATAGTGGTCTATCACACATACAGTATAGGGAACAACCATCAGACTACCTCTGACACATGACATGTTTCCTTTGACTGACAACAAATATAACCAAGCCCCAGCCAGGATTGGTGATCCAGGCTGTCTCCTGTGCTTCTGTGCTAGGACTGCAGATCTGAATTTTCTTCATTACTACATTTCCCTACTTTATCAGGCCAAGAAGTCCCTTGTTTGTAAAACATCCACAAATGTGGATCAAATGAGATTTTGGGTGATTTGCTCCTGCCTTGAATTTCTCTGTAAGTAATTGTGCCTGTGTATATGTCTCCTTGTGGACATTACAATCAATGTGTTGACAGAATTTGAGTAAACATCTCTGCAGGGATAGTAACAGACAATATGGGAGATGTTCCCAGAATGGAAATGACTATATGCCATCTTTTTAAAATCTAAGAATTCCAATATTTGTTTCAGGTCTGTTTTCTGTTTTTGAAGTAGGAATTAAAAACAGAGTTAGAATGAACAAGAAGCCCCCATAAGGATAAATGTCTGTGGACAAGACAGACAACAGACGACTTTGTAGAAAGAGAGAACAAGACATTTGTATAACTCTGAAGCTCATCACCCTCTGTAACTATTAGCTATACACTGTCCTACTTACACTAAAAAAACAATTGAATGTGATCCTGCCTGATTGTAAAGCTTTTCACCTGATATTGTCCCAATTTGCACATAACTTCACCCTCAGCTTGTAGTAAACAGTCTCAGTAGCCCTACAGGGAACTGCATTTTTTAAAAACCCAGTTTGTTCCCAAAACGTTCTTGCAATGGTTTAAAGTAAGGACACTTCATCATCTAAAGACATCCACAAAGCACTAGACTGTTATTAGAATTATTAAAATGCAATTTAGATATATATATAGGAAACACTCTTTGATTGTATTTATGGGGCATATTCTCCAATTATATTTGTTAATGCAGGAGGCAAAGGACCACGTACATCAATCAAGTGATCAGTCATGTCTTGGAGTTTTTCCAAGGTCATCAACAAATTAGTTTGGGCCCATAATAGAATCATCCCCATCGCTTAAACCAATTCATGTTTTTTCTTCCATTGCAGAAGAGAAGATGATTAAATTAGCACTTAAAGCCCAGGCTGGAAGTACAGTGTAGGTTCCTGCAGGTGAGCAAAGCTGTGCATTGCAGTGGGCACTTGTATTGTGCAGACTGGCTTCTTCATGCAGACAGACTCCTCCTTTGCAAGTTTGCAATCTCCTTTTGTTCAAATGCCCCCAAGATGCAATTTCCTCTGCCAGCAATTAGATAATGAAACCCATCCCGAAAGGTGCGTGAACTCACTTTAGCACGCTGATTGAAACCAATTTATCACTAGAGCTTCTATCTTTTCAGAATTCTGCTGAAAATCACACTGGATACTGGTGTTACATACAGACTCACCTGCTTTGTACTCCACCAAAGTTACTATGAAGAGAAGGGGCATTGTGCTGCCATAGCACATTAATACTATAGTCTTCCTATCTCTACAAAGCAGATGCCAGTTTTGTTTTCCTTTTTAATTAGGGCAATCAGTTATTTTCTGTTTTTAGCACCTTCAAGTTGGATGCACTGATTAGCTTAATTAGCTTGGCTCATTGCATTGGCGTCTCATCAGTATATGTAATGCATGCATTCCATGCCCTAGAATAAAAAGCAACATTGATAATCTTTTTTGAGTGCTCAAATATTAATTAACAGCTATACCTGTTAATCAACATGTAGTTACAGACATTGACCAAATTTTACAAAATTCAATCAGATTTACCATCTTCTTGTTTCCTATTCATGCAATACTAAACATTTGCAGCCTGTTGCCTAGGTAATGCTATTCTGTGCAGGCACAGTGCAGACGTATCGTGCTGTAAACATAATACCCAAGGCATGGAACTTCAGAATTAAATAATCAATGATAGAGCAAAGCAAGTGGTGAACTCCTTGCTGCCATCTGCTGGAACTCAGATAATAAATAAGTAGGTCCAGTGATTTTCGAAAATTGCTGAAATTATCCTATTTTATTCAAACATGACCTATGATTTATGGATTTTTTTTATTTTTAGCTCAACCCAATACAAGAACAATAAAGACAAAACACACACATCTTAGGCATCTCCAACAGTGAGCTAGGCAAGGGATTGATATGGTTTCTGCTGATAACGCTGCTTAGGAAACTTAGCAAACCCTCACCAACATCAAACACATCCCCTCTTTACAGGGTTTAGTTCACACTTTTCTAACCTTTATAGAATCCCAGTCTCAGTTGGATAATGCCAAGGTCCACATTGGAGACAGAGCCCAACAATGTCTGGACCACCATGTCCTACTTGTTGTCTGACCTGGCAAGAGTAGATGTATTCTTCTTCAATTATAACCCTGTCAAAACCCATCTTATCTCAACTTTTCAAGTATGTGTGGAAGTTTGTCCCTCCTCCAACAGAATTCCCAGTAACAAGTGTTTCTCCCTCCTGGATAGAGAGGTTGTGGTCGTCTGTTTATTCCCATTATTCAGTAGTGGTCCACCTCCAACTCAGCCTAGCCAGAGCTGATAGTAAGGTGGGGGCCACAGACTGTGGGGTTAACTTTCAGAGAATCTGTGAATCTTGGGTAAGGGCGTTAGTTCAGTGAATGCACTGTGTAGTTGAAAACAAACACAAATTCATTGTGGTTTTAAGGGACAAACAAGAAGAACTCTTCTGAAAATCAAGAATGGCCTTTCAACTTATTTTCATGTTGTATCCAAAGTGTTTTTTTATTTATTTTTATTTACCCTGTTTTCTATATCTCACATCAAGTCCTTCTTTCGTTTCCTTTGTATTTTGAAGAGGGGTTTTTTAGCTGCTGAAGAGCAGATTAAATATCAGCATGTCCCTCAACCTTGAGGCCTGAGATTTTCCAGGTGTGTGAAACCTGTCCACCATCGCACTAAATGTAGGGGTTCACCTTCTCTGGCACTGCACAATGTCACTGAGAATTCAATAACTCAACACCAAGGACATACACATTTTCAGAGCTATCAAGATACTGGAGAGATGATAAAAACAATGTAGTATAACATTGCATTAGGTTAATAAGGATCAAGCACTTTCAAGAGGCATGCTGTTCCAAGATAATTTTGATTCTTTATTTTGGCTGTATTGGACTATCTTCCTGTAAAACATTAGTATATCTCTGCAAATCCGTATAGGAAATCTCACTGCAGACTACATTTAGGGACTTGTGGGACAGGAGGACAGCTCAGCATAAAGGTGTATTAGGAAGAGACAAAGACAGAGAGTGAGTGAGCAGAAATATTATGAGGATTCCTCGCTGGCTGCACATCAGCGATTCGCTCAAATAAAAACAGACCTGACCTCGTCTCCCAGGCAGATGGCAAACTGGATTAGTAGGTAATGGGCGTAGAGTATAAAATAGAAAAAGCAAGAAATTAGCTTTCCTTAACAGCCCATTTCCATTGCACGAAAAGGCATTAACATAATCACTGCCACTCTGCTGCCAAATAAATCCAATTGCACACTATTCCAGAGTGGGCGACCTCATTACCTGCCTGTTCAAGGTGATTCAGAGAATACAGAGCCCATGGATAAACTATATGGATTTGGTAAAGGCAACAAAGTAGAGAGGCTAGAGCTGAGAGACAGAGGGAGTAGGAGAAAGGAGGAAGGCCTCATGGCCTAAAGATTTGAGCTGAGGGACCAGGAGAAATAGAATGAAATAGTCTGGGCTACTGCTGAGGGACTAGAGGGAGAAGGAGGCAGTGTGGGCAAGCACAGCAGAGCAATAGAGAGGGAGGGAAGCAGTGTAGGGCTTTGTTTCCATTCAGCTCTGGAAAACAAAACAAAGAGGTAAAGCAGGAAATTAAGAATAATAACAAAAACAGCAGAAAATAGAGGACATGTACACGCCAGTACTTTCTCCTGCTTTAGAAGGTTCATTTCCTGGTGAAATAATGAAAATGCCAATTACCTTTTATGAAGAACCCCACAAAATAAATTCTCCCTGTTGTGATTCTTGTGAAATATTTTTTTGTAATTAAAGAATGCTAAGTGCTGAAGAGCCCTGCAAGTCTTTCCTCCTTAGTGAACTGGGAGGCGGCAGTGTCCCCATCTTGCTCTATCGACATTTGTGGTGACATTGAGAGATGAATGTGAGAGGAGACGGAGCGGCCTGGCGGAGGCGGAGGAATGCTGGTCTTTGTGTTCTTTCTTTTCTTGTTTGCTGAAGTGATTCCCAATGTGCGTCGTTTCACCTGGGCTGTAAATAGAGATGGATGGCGCAGGGGGAGAGCAGGAAGAGGAGCTTAGAGGAGAACAGAAAGAAAGGGGGTGAGTAAATGAAGGGAGAGAAAGAGGACAGATTTTACAAGAGAAATGGACATTGAAACTCCCATCTCTGCAGCTCTTCTCTTTGCAAGAGATGCCAAAGTTGCTGCCATTTAGAATGTAATAACCCCTCTACCCCATCCCACTCAATCCCCAGAAGAATAGTCCTACCCCTCTTGGGACAGACTCCAGTCCAGCTGTGCAGGCTGGACATGGAGATACAGCTGGACATGGAGACATCTGTGGCAGTGGAGCTGTGAGGAGACAAAGGGAGAGACGGAAGAAGAAGGAGTGGATGAGATGTACTATGAGAGATTGATTAAAGTTTACCTGCCTGAGTTAGGAAGCACACAAGACAGAGGCTCAGACCCTGAGAGTGCAATGGCTTTAATTTTCCAAGGCAAGCAGGATCCAAGCTGGTCCCAGAAACACAGATTATCAGAGGGAAAGAGAAACATGCAGAACCTGAGACAGAGAATCAAATACAGGGGTAGACCCTCAGTCAGTGAAGTAGTTAGGCAGTCTAAGGCAGACTAGAAAGGCAGACAGATTGTATTAATTGTATCTGCTTTGCCAGCACTGTAATTAATTGGCCACGCATATAAAGCTTTTTGAATTTGAATTGGATAGACAGCTAAAGCCTTGGACAGACAGACACAGGCGACATTTTTCACTGCTGATGATCAAGAGCACGTAGACACACAACCAGAGAGCTGTGCAGTGCATGTCTCTTCATGCTGTGGAGAAAGAGAGAGAGAGGAGGCTGTTGAGGAGAGACGGAGCACACACACCCACTCACACACTCCGCCCCTAGAGACTTCCAGCTCTGGTAGATTAAATTACAGCTTATTGTTTCCTATTAATAACTGGTTATGCTTCAGTGGCCCAGGTTTGCAAAATATGACTTAATTGATAAAGCGGGTCCCTTGCTGAGCTGCTACAAGGCACTGGCTGCTGCTCTGTCTCCTTGCGCCTGCACACCTGTCCAGGCTGCTGCTGTTGTTTCTTTACCTCCTGGCGCAGGAGGAGCGGCACTGTTCACACACTGAAAGACTCGCTGATCAGCCTGGTGTTAGAGCAAACCTGTTTGTACTTGAAGACAGTACATGCAAAGTGCAGTTTATAATAAAACAAGATTAAAGTACTAATAGTATTGTGCTACCAGCATTAGTATTATTATTAACCGAACCTTGTAGACCGCTGCAAAAACAACTAACTGGTTTGGTTCCATGAAACATTGTATCTCTGATAATAGCTAGCCTGTAAATTGCAGAAATGTAAAGAAGAGCCTCAGGATTAGCGGCATTAGTAAAAGTAGTAATCGCTGTATAATGTTTATCTATTTCATGCACCTTGCTTTTGGCTCACAAGCTTTGAAGTCTATGGTGTGTAATTTTTTCATACCTCCCTTCACACTAAAATGATTTTTATCTTAAAGTGCCTGAGCTGAGCAGTTCTGTGCCTCCTGAGGATCCCGAGTAAGCAGTGCCTCCCCCCACCACAAACACACACCTGCCCAGGTCCAGCATTCAGCAGTAGCCTGAACATGAACGTGCGGGGCAGCAGGGGAAGAATGAGAAGTTCTGTTCTCAAGATAAAATGAAAAATAAATAACAGAGAAGAGCCTAGAGTGTCAGAGCCAGTGCACAGGGGACCCAGGGGTCACTCTGCTGTTGAGATGCTTCTAGAAGAGAAGGTTGTGGTCTCACTGAATGTTTGCTCAATGCAGACAGCGTCCTGTTTATGTCTGGTCTGTTTTGCTGCAAGCTGTGTTATGCATTTCTGGCAATACTTGTTCGGCTTTGGAAATCACTTATTACTACGAACCAGAGAGGAGTCATAGGCCAGTTACATGGCCAGGTTCTACAAGAAATCCTTCTCATATTATTGCAAAGACAGACAGAAAGCACTAGAGCAAGATATCTCGTGTGCCCACCGGGCTTACTCACCCTTTCTCTCTGCCTAACCTCTTTCTCCTTCTCACAGACTGACGTCAACTCCGTGCAATCCCAGCAGGCTATGCACCGCGCTTGTCCCCTGTTTGACCCCTCGCTCTGCACCGCAGTGATGTCACGTCTGTCTCGAGATCGCTGCGGGCGGGGTCGTCCGGCGGTCAGGGCCGTCCACTCCATTTTCTTCATCGGCGTAGACCGGGGGGCAGGGCCTCCTCGTGTCGTTTCCTATCTGGTGGACCAATAGCAACACACAGAACCAAAGAACTGGAACAAACATCCGCACACAAAGTTTTAGATGTATTTATATTCACCCACCGAGCTTCTTCGCCGAGGGACAACTGAAGAGTGACCCACTTTTGCGTTTTGCTTTTGTCTGCGTGACAATTTGTCGGCTTCCACACTGAACGCCTGGCGCTCGCAGGTCACCAGCAGAAGAGGAGTTGGAGCAGAGTCATAATTGCTTCACGCGTTGTCTTCCCCCAGTGTGCACACAGCTGTGGAAAGCACAGAAATTTTAACACGATGCCCACTCCCCACCTTACCCTGCTATTGTTTGCCTGTCGCCTAAAATTAGGACTTCTAACACTCTTCTTAATCGCAGTCTCACCCTGTTCGCTATAGATTGTGCTCAACAAAGCAGACTTACTCTCTACTGTAGAATGGTGTGCAACACGAAGAGAGACAGACATTATTCATCTCAATCGTCAGTTTCGTAGGTTCTGTGTGAGCTCAAGCTCACTTAATATTTTTGATTATATTATTTTGTAAGTAGTGTTGAACTCATTATTTTGTACGTTTGGGAAATTATCATAGGATTGCACATAAACAATCTTAGATAACAATTAATTTGTGTACTCTGTAGTCAGCTTATCTGACTGTTACTTCTGATTCAGTTGATTCATCATTTAATATCGTTTAATTATTTATCAATTAATCATCTGATCTGAAGGACTGCTGCTGCCAATGAGCAAACCTAAGAGAGTAATATATTTCAGAATATAAGGAAAACATAAGAAAGACTCAACATTTCAGCATAAACAGGCATCACCATTCATGTGGCTTTTTACAAAAATTAAGATGAAAAATGTATCTGTTTATTGGGATTGAATTTGACATATTTCGTCACACAACAGAAAGGTTTCGAAAACATGAATGATCTGACCGTCACAATAAAGTGTCAATGACTGTGTAATGAAACACAAAATTTTTGTAATGAAAAAAAAAGCTTTTCAGTTTCCTATATTCTTGGGATACTCTCTTTCACTGGACACTGAAGACACTTTACATAGGGAAGAAGAGAGAGAAGGACGACATTCTACTTAACATGTTCTTAATAGTAACACAGCCTGGATTAATAGTAAACGGTGTTTTATTTTTCAGTTAATGTGAGAGGAGGCAAGAGAAATGCTTTGTTAATGTGAATGATGAGCACATCCAATAGTGTGCAATAGTGAAAAGTTGGCACCTATGGAGACAGATGGAAAAACTGAGAGGAGGGAACAGGAGAAAAAGAGGACCTGAAAAAAGACAAGGGAGAAAAGATAAAAAGGGAGAGAACTGAGAAACAAAAGAGGAAAAGTAGAAGGGAAAGGAGAGAGGCAACAGAACAAGAGAGAGAGAAAGAGATGAAAGAGGTGAAAGGAGGAGAAAAAGAGCAGAAGAAACTTGAAAGAAAAGAAGAAAAACAAAATTATCCTTTATATTCTCTGTAAGCATGCGGGTGTGGATCACAGTGCTTAAGATGAAATTGTCTTTGCAGAAAATTAGAATTTGTGGCATATGGCAGAATTCTGCCTGTTGGTCTGTTATGTGCTTTATGGGGAAGTAACACAGTCAGATCCTGAAACTACATGCTGGGCCCTCAGTCTGTTTAAGGAGAAGAAACAGTCTCAAAACACGGTGTAGCTGGTAGGTGACAGTGCAGGTAGGGAGGGGGGAGCATGGGCAAATGGGGACAGAAACGCAGCTTGAGGTAAATGCAGCTTTTACCTAACTTTCTTCAAACTAAATTGTAGTAATTATTATATTTCCATATAATGTTATATATATATTAAATATCATTCCAGGCATATTTGATAAGTGTGAGGTAATTAATATAAATGCAAGTATATATATACATTATTTAATAAAAACAATTTAAATGGAGGCCCAGGGGCTTAAATATCTAGGTATTCATGTAGCATTGGATTGAAACATTATCCAAAATTACACGAATTATGGACCATTAATTGATAATATTAAATTGGATATAGAGAGATGGGCTCATCTAGCTTTTGTTGATGATAGACAGAGTAAATATAATCAAGATGTCTGTTTAACCTACATGTATGTATTTTTTCTGGCATTGTCAGTAAACTGTCCATTAAAAATATTAACACTAATTATTAAGTTGATTTCTAAATTTATTTGGGCCCAAAGATGGTAAGCATAAAAATCTCAATGTGGCAAACTCCATTTGAAAAAGGCAACTTAAATCTTACAAATTTTATTTTATTTGGCTGATCAGTTGAGAGGTATTTGGAAAGAATTTAAACCTAACAAAGTTAATAGTTTGACTAAATTTACTCTTTTATAGGATACCTTGTTTGTTCCACATTTTCTTCTCGATGGTATTACATTAAAATGGCAGGAGAAGAGTATTATTAAATTAGGTGATTTATGTTATGTTGACACTTTTTTAGACTTTGAGCCAATAAAAATGAAATGTAATATACTCTGTGAACATTTTTTAAATTATTTACACTTAAGAGATTTGGTCACGGGAAATTAAAAAAAGGATTTTCTATTATTACCCCAAAACCAATTGAAAAAGCAATCCAAGATATTTACTCCCTCTAATGTAATATTTCTAAATTATTTAATGCTCTGAATTCAGAAATAAAATGTGGTTTTATACTGAAAAGGGTAAAATGGGAAAAGGAGTATTGCAATGTGAGTATTCAGTAAAAGAGTGGCAAAAATTATGAAGATATTCACAAAAAACAATTAACTAACACCAAAGAAAGATTGCTGGAATTTAATGTACTCCATCATATACCTTATATGTCATTGAGAATGACTCAATTTAAAGCTAATTTATCATCTTAGTGCCCACGTTGCAAATAAGAAAAAGACAATATGATGCATATGTTATGGAGATGTGAAAAATAAAAAAAAAACCTGGAAATGTATATTTGAATTATTATGAAAAGCACTGATAAATGGAATATCAATTGAACCATGTTTATCTGTTTTGGGTGACATACATATATTTTCTAATTTTGAAAATGAAGGTAAAAAGATAATATTTTTGGCAATGACTGCAGCTAAGATGTACAGTATATAGGAATATTGGAAATCAGATATTCCATTCTCTGTAAGACAGTGGTGGAATAAGCTTCTGTCATATTGTACATTGGAAATTATCCATAATGTAAAGGGACAACCTACAACATTTGAAAAATATATGGAGGCCAATCGTAATGAACATCAGTATAATTGAAAAGAAGATATGTAAATTTTAAATTTTACTCAATTATTTTATTATTTTTTAAAGTCCATATACATTTGTGGTATTATATTATTTTTAAATTTATTTGGTGATGTTAGAGAATTACTATTAAATGATGATGATGATGATGATGATTAAACTATATTGGAAATGTTAAGTATATTCATATTTAAATCTATTAACTTTTTACCATGTTCATTTCTCTCTTTTATATATAAATTGACTGATGAAGTGAAATATGTTTAACTTATTTGTCTGTCCAAACAATGGTAAGGGCTTGGGGGATGTAAATTGTAAATTTTACATAAATTGGAAAAAGTTTAAAAATAAAATATTTGTGCAGAAAATAAAAAAAACGTAAGTAGCATCATATACTACTCAAAAGTCTAGGTGCACAATGACCCACGACAAGTCATTCAACATAGCACAGCTTCTCTGGGTCCAGGACTGGGTGGGCTGGTACCGTATATTGCCTAGCATACAGTATATGTGCTTTGTACATGTGTACAGGTGTTCATTGGGCTTTAGTTCTAGGGAAAGCACTGGACAGCCTATTCAAGAGACACTAAGAGGTTTCACCAGTCCAGAATGGTGGTCACTTTATGTGATCTTACATTGTCATCCACGAAGGGGAAACTGGGACAATGTTATCTGTGAAGCGGGATTGTGACATGGCGGGTAATGCTATTAAAATAGTGTTTGCCTGCGGCTGTGACCTGCACACCACCAAGCTCTCCCTTTCTCCCCTCCTCCCCATATATAACACTGCTCCTACTGTATTCTACTCTCTTTGAGATTTTGTTGTCCATGTATCTTTTGGCCCAACACCAGCGTACACTTGTTTAGCCACCTTGAAATAACTTTTCTCAGTGAACAAATGATTTGACATCAGTCCCAGCCAATTTGGTCTTGGATCCATTTCAGCCTGTCTCCCCTGTGCCCTGGAGTGTGTTCTGGCTTTGTCAGATTGAACCCGAACACATGGTGAGGAATATTGTCTGACAGCCACTCATGACTTCCTTAATTGCTGCTAATGCTGGGTTATGATGAGCCAGGCCAAAGTAAAGATCTGCTTGTACTTCTAAAACAGGTGCTTTTTGATCATGCGCACTAGTTGTGTCTCTGTTGCATGCTCAGAACTGACAGATGGCAATCTAACATTCCATCCCGTTGGCTCCCAGTTTTGAACCTAGCTATGCTTACAGAGCCCTGCTCAATGGTCAATTTCTTTAGTTCTTCTAAATTGTACAATTTGGTGTTGCCTTGCTCAAGGGTACAAAAGCAGAGTCTTACTACTTTCGAGTTATGAATCTGGAGAATTTACTGCTACTCCAGATTGCTGCCACATACTTAACTTAATATTTTTTCTCACTAATCATATTGTGATTATATTGATTAACAGTGCTGACAAGCAGAATGTGTAAACAGCAAATGCCCCCCATAAAGAAAATGACTTATTCTTGGCATTTAATCTGGTTGATATAGTTCTTTTGTTATGCAGGGACTCTTTGAATACTAAATAATCCTTCTGTTTCAAATCCACTGAATTTGATTAAAACTGGTAACTGTTGGCACTCTGCTTAAGGACTCAGTCATGCCATGTTATTGCATGTACTGGAGAGTTTCCTGTGTGTGTATCCTTGTGTTTAAATGTAAACATATCACACATCCTTCAATGAACTGCTAAACAGATGAGTCACTGTGACATCTTTGACACTGGAATGGCTAGTTCTGACCCACACTCCTGTTTTTACAATAGCATCTCTAATGTTCAAATAGCATATTACATAATAATAGATGCAATGTTATTGCTTTTCTAGTAGACCTATTATAAATAACCTAATAAGTTTTTCTAAGAAAATACAAAATGCTGGTTCTACATCTACAAATCTGTAATACAAGACAACAATAAATATACATAAATGCTGAAAATTTAAACAACATATTGAGAGCCTTTGGGAGCCTTTTCTTTGTTGAATGATCCAATTCTGAATTTTAAATGTAAAACATTTGCTCCTATTATCATCTCTGAGCACACAAATGCATCTGCTTGCACTACAATGATTCTCTCTGTAGCTGCCTTTTTTGTTATTTTTGTTGTTGTCAAATGTTTAAAGAAACGTTTTTAGACACAATTTATTCTCAACCACCAGAACTGAATAATAACTGACCACTATAGTGTGTATACTGTTATTACACACTATTATTATTCATGTAATGCATTTATTTCAAAAGATTTTTTCTTGCAACACATTTGATTTTTTTTTTTCAGATTTACTTTTCCATGTTTTTTTAAGGCTGTTGTAAAAGAGGCTGCTGCTCTGTAGATGGTAGAGGATATAATTAGTGGTCGATTGCATAGACTTTGTCAGCAGACAACAGCTGTCAGACACGATTAATGTTTTTGAGATGCTAGGAAGAGTCTATCCAGTCCAGTCACCTGGGAATGAGGCTCCTATACATGTGCCTCATTCTGGATATAAAGAGCATGTTAATTTAAGAGCAAGACACTTACTATTACAATACCATTTTTGCTCTCAAATATTTCATTTGGCATTTTAATCATCATGCAAACAGGCACAGATCCAGGTGGCGGTGAACTACAGAATCTAAAGTGCTGCAGTTCTTTGGACAGTTTACTTAATCACATCTGCAGATGCAGTCAGTGCTGTGATTCTCACAGAACTGATGATTACATTAGGATAGAAAAAAGTTTACAACCAAGAGGGCACAATTCCAGCTAATTGGATCCTTAGGAACTCATCCAGCCTATATATGCTAAAAGCCTGGGTGTCAGGCTCTACAATATGGTTGAGTAGCACTCCAGCACCTCTAAGAGTGAAAGAAACTGCCTCCTAAAATCAGTTTAAAATGTTCTTCCATGTGGTTTCCCTTTCTCTCTATTTCATGTTTCGCTGTTGATTTTAAGGAAATATATGGGTTCGCTTTTCTTAAAACCTTCGATGATTATGAATGTCTGATTTAGGTTCAATCGTAGCTTTCTCTGTTCACAAGTAAAAACTTTAAGATATTTTAGCCTAAGAAATGTCAGTGTAGGACTTGAGGTTTTACTAGTGCATTTTACAGTAACATTCCTTGATTTAGCTTCTACACTGTTTAGCTGTATTTCCTAACATTTTGTGTGCCTTTTTTATTGCTTCCCCACAATGCCTAGAAGATGACAATGATGAGTCAACTGACAGTTACTAAATGATACTGTCCTGTAAAAGAGTGTTCACCCTCTTTCACATTTTGAGACTTTTTGCAACTGAATGTTATCAGTCATCCAATATCCAGTGTCAATTTGTGAAAAATCTTCTTTAGCTCATTTTATGTTTTTCCCTTCTCCATGTAAAACTCTGCTCTTGTCTACCTCAAAATTAATCTACCATTTGTTTGCTCAGGCTTGCATTTTATCTAAAGCCTTTTGAAATGCCTTTATAGATTGCATGGAGTTTGCCAATCCTCCAACTGTATTTGATATCACTGGAGAAAATGCTTCACCAGTTTTAAGGGAGAACACTAGAGAGGCCAGATTGTACTAGCCTAGAGTGGACTTAAGCCAGGATACCAGCGTTAACAGTTAACACTTTTAAGAACAGTGTCAAAAGGATCTTTAATGACCAAGTAGTGATGACCTCAGAATATAATCTATACTGATTATTAGGGTGGAAAAGAGTGAATGCTTAGATTGGGTGATCTACCTGACTACATAATGGTTGACTACAACATTTAAAGCAGCAACCTAGATTTTCTTAGAGGTCTACCCTTACAGTACTGACAGGATACAGCCTTACGTAGCTTCTAAGATCTATGCCATAGGATCTCTAACATGCACTATATGTACTGGGTAAACCCCCAAAACAGAACAATAATCAACAAGACTTATTAATGAAAAGTACAGATCTGTATAGTCTAAAATGGGAGCTGATACTGTATGGTGCACTGTGGATTGCATACAGAAGACAGAAAATTTGTATTTCCTATATCCCTAATAGGAAAGTAGGCGTTCTTGTCCTCCAGTGATTCACAATTGTTAGTCTGTTCATTTTATAAACTGACAGGTTTGATGTGTTCACAAACATATGGTGAATTTTAATTCAGTTGTCTCAAGAATTCAGTCCTGAATTTGTAAATATGGATCTGAGAAATTCATTATACTATATGTAGAGGAAATTAATAAATTAACTAAATCAATCTCTCCATGTCTCTCATTACTCTGGGTTTTCATCAGTGCCTCCTTTGCTCCTGTCCTACTTTGTACGCTTTCTTAGAGATATTACGAAGCTGTTTCAAGGAAACATAAAATACTTTCCTAACCCATCCACTACCTCAGTGCATTTAATATTCTGTGATCTTGTGAACATTTTCACACTTTTAGAAGATTTATAAATATGGAAATGTGCATTTCTCCACAGGACAGCTGTGAAACAGCTTGACTGTGCACTCAAGCCTCCTGACTGTTGTATTTTCATATTTATAAATCATTCAAAAATGGGCTTCAAAGAGAGTGAAGGGATACAGAATCTTAAATCTACTTTGGCAGGTGATTAGCCAGTAATGTCATCTTATGATCCTTGAAAACATGTCTTTTTGGCCTTTAAGTAGAAATTCAAGTCTTCTTTGTGTTCCTAAATCTTCTCAGTTTCTTAAACCAATGCCAAAGACAAGGTCATTGAGAAAGTCTCTATGGTGGTGTGAGCAATATGGGCAGAATGTCTTGCCATCATCATTACATTTTATATTTATGTTCTCAAATATAAAGAATCTTTGTCACATGGTTACTAGTGTATATAATATGGATTATCATGGCATATTGTGGCAGTAGAAACACTGAGAACCTTCCACTATTTAACTCAAGTTTCAAAGATGTTACAGAATCACTTACTGTACATAGCAGAATTACCTGTTCTCGTCACTATTTTTTTATATTCTACTACCATCAATATTTTACAGTTTTTACTCAAACTGTACTGTAATACTTTGTGGAGCTGAGTAAGGAAATACATTATATTACTGTACTGTATCACATGACCTTGGGAATTGTATTCATATTTTGTACAAATGGATGACTGTAGCCCAACAGTTCTTGTTCTATTTTTGCAGAACTGAGAGACGACAAGCTCATGGAGGCAGACCACGGCTGTTTTCAGAAGAGCAAGAAACTGCAATTGTAAATGGTCATAGCCAACAAAGTCATTCATCTGCGAGACATTCAGACCAGAATTATTGAAGATGAGGGTATATTTCAAGGAATTGACTAAATTAGCATTTCAACCATTGACTGCATCCTTCGACACAACAGAATATGAACAAAACAAGCCTACCGTGTTCCTTTTGAAAGGAATTCAGAAAAAGTCAAAGACCAGCGCTTGGAATATGTTCAAGTACGTAAGTCTTCATCCAATGTTCTGGGGTAATGTATTTCAGCAGTATATAGCGCAGGCTATATGATGGCCTACTTTTACTACAGTAATGTTTTTTAGCGATTTACTGTATTTCTACGTAATATACATAATCCTTTGTAGAAATATTTGAGCTTGATGCCAGAGACACACCACATGAGTGCATCTTCATTGATGAGGCAGGATTTAACCTCACCAAACGGAGGAGAAGAGGGCAGAACATTATTGGCCACCGGGCCATTGTGGATGTCCCTGGTCAGCATGGAGGCTATGTCACATTGTGTGCCGCTATTAGCCACTGTGGGGTCCTCCACCACCATTCCACCCTGGGCCCACGTAACACAGCACATCTGCTGGCTTTCCTCGATGGCCTTCAGGATAACTTATTTCAACAAGAGCAGAGGGAGCCAGGGCAGCCAGAGCAGCCATGCTACGTTATTATTTGGGAGAACGTCAGTTTCCACCGCACTGCTGTGGTGCGCAGCTGGTTCACTGACAATCCTTGATTCTCTAATCTGTTTCTTCCACCCTATCCCCCATTCCTCAACCCTATAGAGGTGTTTTTCTCGGCATGGCGCTGGAAGGTATATGACAGAAATCCATATGAGCAGGAAAACCTTCTCCAGGCAATGGAGGAGGCTCGTGGGGACATTACCTTGGAGTCTTGCCAGGGGTGAGTAAGGCATACCAGGGGGTACATCCCCACTGCCTGGCCAGGGCTAACATTGCCTGTGATGTAAATGAGATTCACTCAGAGACAGGATGCTGAAGCAGAATAAGTGTGATTTTACTTTCTTTATACCAACTGTTTTCTTTTCCTTATTTTACATAGTTGAATACTTGAGACATATTTTTACTGTACTTTGCTTTTAAATTGTAAATTTTTAAGTTTACTTTTTCATCAAACTTCAGTTTACTGTACTATACTGTACATTTGATTTTATTTGCGTACTTAATTTATGTAGATTATAGTAGCATTATGTTGCATCGTTCAAAATAGACAGAGGTTATTCTGAAAAAGCATATGGCTCCTGATTCATTGCAGTAACAGGTTTTTATAGTAGTGTTTTGAATAGAGTGTCTCACCAGTGTGTAATGGTATTCAGTGGTGTTTGTGTATTTGATGGCTTTTGTGTGCCATCTGAAGGCAATGTTTGAGTTAGATTGAAGATGTTTTGAATAGAGTTTTTGATTTTGTCAAGTCTGAGGTTTGTACAGATCAGAGTGAGTTTTTGGTTTGTGTTTAGAGTTTTGGGAAGATTGAGCCTCATTTGAAGAAATGTGTCTTAGCTGTTGGGAAAATCTGTAATTTCTGTTTCTCCTTTATTTTTTCCCCTCTAACCCTGATTATCTTCCCAGTTTTCCCCTACTATATCCAGCCCAATACTCCCATGATCACACCTCCCTCTGTTGCTGATCTGTTCTGTTCCTGATGGATGGAGGATTAATACAGTATGGGGCTGAATAGTTTTCATTGGGAGTCTGGGATATGGTTTCACAGAATCCTAAAGGACTTGTTGTTTTTCTCCCTGGCAACAGTGGGAGCTCTGTTTGTCTTTCCCCAGCTCCAAAAGGCGGGTTTTAAGAACAGAGTATGGCTCCAATCCTTTTAGGCCTGGATGCCCAGGATGAGTCTGGCTGGGCAGGGCTACGGTAATCTGCTGCACTTTTAGCTGGAAGAATATTCTTCCCACCCATGAACCGTGGGCTGTAATCCTGCAGTCCGAGCAGCTGCACCCTAAGGTCTGAGAGCAGCGCAACAAAGCAGTGTTTGTCCAGGAAGAGGGAGACAGGGGTTTGTCGTGTGGGAAGCGGGGGGCTCCTGAAAGGATTTCTACGCCTTTGGGGGAGATGCTTAACAAAGTGAGCCCCTCCAGGCCTGTGTGCTTTCAGCACTGGGATAATCCCCCTGTGGGACAGGGTGAGACAGGGTGAGGGATGTCAACGCACAGCCTGGTGAGACGCAGAAAACAGGGGCAGGCCTGGGGAGAAAGGGCTCTTTTGTTGAGGAACCTATTGCTGATTTTACATGGAATAGTTGTACAGTAGGAAGAGCAAGAGACTGGGCTGCCTGTGTGTGTAGAATGTCACTAAAAGTACAACAGAGTAAGTGTAACAACTATTCTTATGTTAACAAGATAGGGGAAAATGGCTTGGGTTCTGCATGTTTGCAAGGAGAAGATTGTGGGTTGAAATACGAGATACTGCACTTAAACCCTTGAAGAAATTATTTCGCTCAGATTATTTAGAGTTTCACCAAAATGCCCAGCTATCCCAATGTACCCAGTTGCTTTGAACTAAGGCATCAACCTTATCATAATTTATGAAATGGTTCTACTGTATTAGTTCAAGTAGCTAGCTGCATCAGCATGCGTAGGCTGTAAAGGAACAAGTTAAAGATGTATTCCGTGCTGAAAAGAGAAACGTTGTGCTTCCTTTCTTCTCTCTTCAGCATGGAATATAAATCTTTAACTTGTTCCTTTGCGGTTCTACTGTATGTCTGTCAAGTATGCTACAAACATAAGTAGACTATGCGGAAAGTGGTTCATATTAATATGTTAAACAAATTTTAAGCCTTCTTTCTGGAGAAGGAAATGAAAGAATGTGAGTAACCTAGTGCAGCAGAAGAAAAGCATTTAATTAAAACAGTAATTAACAAGGTAAAGTACAGTAACACAATAATGGGAGCACATACTTTTCCCAGCTGATCACCTTTAATCTCAATTCACTGAATCATTTAATGTGGCACTACATGAGTGGCACTTCCAAGATTAAGATCACTGCGGTAAGGGTTAAGATGAACCAAGAGGGCTGTGCGATGGCACACAGATGACACTTGAACAGCTCTGATTGCTCAGGTAAAGATAACGAAATTGGTCACAGCCGCTGAGAATGATGATAAGAAATCAATCTAAATAAGAGCTTCATCAGAAGGGTTTTTTCATGCTGGGCTTTGTAGGCTGTACAATTTCTATCATTTTTAGGTAGGATTACTAAACATCCTCTGTAAAAATGAATATTGAATATGATAACACTAGTTTCAAGGTTGTTTTTAAATTTTGCAGATATGTAACACTTTTAGTTTCCCTCTCTATATTTATATTTATAAAATTCACCTTATCTCCTGATCCTTTTTAAGGTTATTTTTTAATAAAGTTCCAATGGGACTTAAGAGCTGATCAGCAACAAGAAGGCATTAATAACCCACAGCCACCCTGGTTTTCAGCGCAGAGTAAGTTACTGTATCTGTTTTTTTACTATTGGGGCAAGGATGTTGACCTGTAGACCCCAGTTTCTGAGCTTAAACTGGGAGTTGAAACCACATTGTGTTTCCTTCTGTACCACAAGCGATGTCCTTTTCCAGGTTGAATTTGATGCCTCATTTTCTCTTCATTAGTGTATATAGAGCAGTTCTTTCTGCAGACTGAAGAATGCATCCTGAATCACAGCATGATGTCTCTTTGCATGTCTAAGACAGAAGCCCCTTCTCCAGCTGAGCTCAGACATCAGACAAAAGGAGCCGACAAACTGAATAAAAAAAAATGGATCAGGTACATAGATGATTATTTTTGTCCACATCCCAGGTCTGGTAACAGACCATTAATAGCCTAGAGAATATCAAAAGGAACAGAACCTTCAATAAGAATCTCATATTTTATGCAGTTTTTCTGGAAGGGGTCAAAGGATAGATTAGGGGCAAACTGTGCCCTTTATATTGAAAAACCCATTGCACAAGAGAGTAAACATGTGAATGAACATGTGAATAGAATAGAAACAAAAGCAAGCCATTTGGATCATCTGGCATATTAGTTTGCAAGTAACTATTGCATCTGAGGATATCAATTATATGCTAGCTAATACCAGGGTATCTGCTTTAACTGCATGACTGAGTATTCAGTTCCAGACTCTCACAACCCTTTGAGTAAAATCACCACTCCTGTTCTCAGTTATAAATACACCCCCCCCCCCTTCGTTTCCAATTGTGTCTTAAGGTTCATGTCTCACTCCTGGTTCTGAAGAAATCCACCGGGTTGACGTTCTCAATATGTATGAAGATTTTCATAGTTTTCTACATTCAAGACTAAAAGCTTGGTTCCTTTAGCCTGTTAAAGTTGGACATTCCTTTGAGACCAAGAATGATTTTGTAATGTGGTGAGGCAAAGCTGTACCTTATATTCTTACGTTGTGCAACTGTAATGTGACATCCCTTAATTAAAAAATTACAATAAAATAACAACAATAACAATAACAATAACAATTATTATTATCATTTTTATTATTATTATTATTATTATTATTAAATGTCTTAAATTTAAAGTTTTACTATAATTCAATTGTAAGAACTTTTTCAGATTTTAAGGTACGATATGAAAAAGCATCATTTAAATTGGCTAAGAAACCTTTTATCTGAAAAAAAGGCTTGAGTTTTTATTTCTTGGTCTTCATATAGAAAAATGTACACCCTTTGGACTTCATCAGATTACATTCCTAGGAAATATGTAATTCTAAACAATGTTAGGCCCAGTGAAATTTAATAATCGTGGATTCTGTTACCCAATAAGAGTTAGATACTGTTTCTAGATATGAATAAAAATGGCATTTCATGACACGTGGGATTAACTTGTCTTTTAAATGATAGAAACTTAAAGCATAGAAATGCTTTATCGTATATACAGAAAATAGTATTACTGATATTACTTGTAGATGAAATCCATGTGTCTTCATAAATTGTTATTTATCTGCATCGTAAAAGTTCTCCTGACTTTTAAGTTTGTGAAAAAGCTTTCCTTTCAATTGATAGAAGTGCTAAAGCAGACAAATGTGATTAGCAAATGGGCAGTTTGAATTCAAGACATTGAGCTGTTGTGCTCATGGATGAACCGTCATGCTATTTTCATTCTACATGACTTCAGCTGTTTGACTAGCAAGTGTTGATGAAGTTACTTATTCACAGTACAGTAACTACAGTATTAGAAGTGCTGATTTTGGCATGCTGAGCAGTAAGTTAGAATGAGGAGTACGATGACAGCACTAGTCGGATTACTGCCCCATTGCAGTATAGACAACATGATGCACATATGGAAAAAAATAACAATAATCTGTGGAGGCAAACATTCTGCTGCATGTTAATATCACATTTGAGTTCTGCCTGGTCATGCACTGGTCCCGACCTGCATGCCATTACTTTATAATAATTTGCAGTGTGGATGCACTAGCAGTTTTATTACTAAATCAGGTCTTTTTTTAAGATCTGTTTGCACAGTTGCACAAACTTTGATTACCTTCAAAACCTTCAACTTCACAATTCACTCTCAATGAGTTGTATCCTTATATATTTTAAATAGCACTAATAATGCACAGGTTTCTGACCTGACCAAAGGCTGCTGACCTGTTTGTTTAACCGCAGCACCTGAGTCAGTGTTGTGTTATAAAGGTATGCAAAACCCACCTAAATTATTAACATGGGTGGCAATTGACCAACCTGCTGTTAATAATGACTGACAAAACTCTCACCATTATAAGAGGAGTATCTCCTGGATTTAAACTGGGGTTTTTTTATACCACTTTTTTGGTAGTTTTTTTTCTTATACTGTGAGCACTTTGTTAAGTTTCATTGCAACAAAACCTACTTCAGCCTCTCCCCAGGCTGTGAAACTTGAATTACATAAATTTGACTGATGTAACAGCCTGCCATGGGTCCCATGATAATATTTGCAAGTTACAGAAAGTTAACATTAGATACGTAAAGAGCATGTAGTGTGACAAGCTCCTTGCGTGGATGAGTAGCGAATGGACCACCGGGGGCCTGTTTTACACTTCTGTCTTGCTTTGCTTTCTGGCAGTAGTGGAGCCTCTGTATATCATCTCATGCTTTTTCACTGGAAATTGTGACTATCCTGTTTTGCAATCATGTCTGGAAAGTCCTCAAGTGATATTATTACTGATATTTATTATAAATATCATTTTTTGTTTAATTATTTAACAGTACAGTGTAGGGTAATTAAATTAACAGTGCAGTATATATATATAAATTCATTAAAAATGTAATTCCCTAATGTTTACCTTATTTACAGTATTTTGTGAGTGTTTGCTTTATTTGTTGTTAAATTATTCTAAATTGAGGGGTTTTGATTTATTCCCTTCATTGTTATTTCATTTCTTTGCCCTTAAATAAACAGGGAATGTTTCCTTTCTCTCTCTCAACCTCATAAATGTCTAACTCTTGCAATATTCTCTGTACCCTCCTCCATGATCAGCACACACACCTCATAACAAGTAAAGGACAATAAACTGTGCTGAGCTTACAATTCTGCTGATCTTGTCCCTTCATCCTGACTTGAGGACACAGTTTGGTAAAATAAGAGAATATTAATGCTGCATTATTTAGGATCATTCTCTATGTGTTCATGCAAAGGATAAGAAAGGGTCACTTATGACTTATGTAAAATTCAAGCTACATAAAGACTTGTGAAATGGATCTCTTATGTACCCAGGGGAGTAGGAGTATTCCATTCTGATTACCTATGATTACCTAGTGTGCTGACAATAATAGTGTCAGTGATAACCAATAGCTGGATCTATTACTACACCCCTACAGTATTAAATCCTCTCTCTTCACCCTGTTTAACACTGTGATAGGCTGATGTTTTATCTGGCAATGCACAAAACAGAATGTATAATTGATTGATTTCTTAGATTCTAATTTATTTAAATTAGCACATAAATCTTAAATAGAAACTAAATTACTCACACCGTCTATAGCTAAACCAAAAATCACCACCGGTCTAGTGCTATTTTTACCCACTACAAACACAAAACCAGCCCATCTGGGCAGGACGCTGAAATCTGCTGGGTTTTCCAGTGGTCCGTATTGACAGGGGTGTTTGATGTGCAAGTGTATGCACCACATTTTTTGTTGGATCAAAAACCTATATTGCTTTGATTATGAAAATAAATTCCCAAAATGGGCTGCAAAATTAGCATTTGTTGTAGAATTATCTGATTAACTAAACAAGCTTAACAGCAGCACTATGCAGAAACCAGACACTAATATTGTATAAAGGATGGGTGTGACAAAATTAAAGGATTTTCACAAGTGCGGTGAAGTACCGTGAATTTGTGAGCATGGGATTGCAACATTAGCATGGCTAACTGAAATTGTAAAACTGAACATTTTCAAAGTATACTTCAAAGCATGTTGTATAATGGGCACAGCTCTCCTATGGGGCTCTCACCTCTGTTTTATCTTGATTGTTTAAAAAAAAATGAAATGTGAAGACCCAGTGAAATGAATTGCAGCAGTTAACTACAGAACAGGTGTCAGGTGTGAATTATGGAAGAAGAAACTACAAGCATGTTACTTAAATGGTTGTAGCACCTTGTGGCAATGTGTCACACTACATTGCTATTTTTCTTTGAACTGTGCATACATTGTAGTCTTCACTTGAATTCCTTGCATATTTTGTTGAAAATGTAACTCAAATGAAAACCTACACATCCACACAAACCCATAAATGTATCTATCTTAAACTTGTAAGAAATGACACAGGTGGAGTTTTACTTGTAGTTTTGAGTTTTGCGGGCTTGGTTATGAGATTCCAGGACTGGTGTTTCCTTGGAGCAAAATTAATTTAAAAAAGTCAAATGTGACCCTGGTCCACACTGGTGTTGAAAGTGGTGGCTCTTCGCAGCACTGCCATAACATAATTCTTGTTTTTATGTTTACATGAAGCACAGTTTCCCCTTCTCCCCCCTTGACAACTTAATGTCCTGCCCATTACTCAGTGACATACAGAGGAAACAGGCTGTCCTGCTTGTTACTGGAGAGGGCTCTGTGATGAGGCCCTAGTATTAGAACATACAGTGCTGGTAATTAATGCCTTAAAGTAACGTATAGGAATTGGTCACAAATAGAGTTGGCTCTGCTTTGTATCAATAGCATAATTAAGGATAATAAGTGGTTGAAAAACAATGCATCAAAATCTGTATGCAGTAGCCATAATGGAAAGAAGACAGCCACCATTGATCTCCTGAGACTGAGAATAAAAATAATTTTAAAATATACTAATATATTAAAATTTAAAAACAGAAGCATATGTGTGTTTAGCTCTGTTTACTCATTTCAGTTAGAACACATGGCATTCATTCTTGTGCTTAAATTGGGACTTGAAACCACATTGTAAGCGTTTCCTTCTGTGCCACAAGCGATGTCCTTTTCCAGGTTAAATCCGGTGCCTCATTTTCTATGCATTAGTATATGTAGAGCAGTGCTTTCTGCAGACTGAAGAATGCATACAAAATCACAGCATGATGTCTCTTTGCATGTCTAAAACAGACACCCCTGGTCCAGCTGAGCCCAGCCATCAGACAAATGAAGATTTCAGTGTTAACAAACACAAATATCCACATGTATGATGTAAAAAGTAGATCTTGCTTATAACTTGTCTTTGCCCACAGATTGAATAGTATGTTACTTCTAAACAGCAGTGTTGTCATGTTTAAGACCACACTCTAAGCAATTGTTCTCAAAAACGTCATATTTGTACGTAGTGTTAACCACTAAAATAAGCCTCTAAAATGTCAGCATTTTTTTGGCTTCTGCAGATGGTTTTATCTATGTAATAGCAGCAGTGATGCTGCTATTTGTCTGTGTTGCAGGATTTACACACTTGCTAGCCAATCACTGCTTGACAGAGCACAGGCTGTTGTGTCCTTGCAGATGACAGCCACCTCACTGGTTGGGTGGGTGTGAAATCATGAAGTCTTTGGAAATATCGATGAGCCAGAGGGATCATTAAAGGGTGATAACTGTTGAGCTTATCATCACAAACAATATAAATGAGACACATGCTCTTTAGACACAGCAGTACCAATGAGAACAAAAAAAAAAGATTAAAATAAGCAAATTAACATAAACACAAAAGGTTACTAGGACCTGGTTTGTCTATGACTGCCCTTTGCTTAGAGAGTTGAAGCAGTACTGAACTTAAGCACTGATGCTCAGCCTTTTGTATCTTAAGCCTGCACCCTGATTGGCTGATTGACTGTCCAATGAGAAAGAGGCTTGAGTCTGCATTCTCATGCTGCTCTATCTCATCCATTACAATGCAGCTGAAAGCATTGACACAAAGGTGAATTGTGTTTCATAAGGTAAAAGTCAAGGCCCACCAGTTCTAGTTTTGAGGTGGCCTTCTCTTCTTCCTTCTGCAGCTGCTTGAGCAAGTAAACACATTAAAGCTATGTTACAGAGGTGTGGTTAAAAATAAACTAAGTATTAGTTAGTTGCTGGATGTCTGATGTAGGGAGAAAGTCAATGATTTTCCAAATGTGTTGGAGTTGAAAGCCTCCGTTACAGCCTTAATCTGTTGTCTGTTGATTCTAATCAGCTTAGTCTAGGGCCAAGTTTACATTAAATGAAATAACATGCAAATAATTCATGTCTAGAAATTACCTGAGAAAGAAACTGAATGGTGTTCCTAAGTCTATTGGGTTCAAGGGTTGTACAGTATCCATGAACATTTCCTACCATGCTAAGTAAACACCAGTTGTCATCCTAATTAAAGTACAGTAAAAATTGGCCTGTTGAGCTCTGTAAAATGATGCAAAGAGCAATTAAAAGTAAAGAGACTAAAGTTATAGCAGCAAGATGGTTACTGCTGTAACTGCTCTACTGCACAGCTGTTTCTTTGGGCGTCTGTTTGGATTTTTTTTGTTCTTCTTGTGTTCACATGGTCTGCCTCCCATGTTCCAGAGACATGCAGCTGAGCCTGATGTTCTGTTTTCCACGGTGCTGGAATGAAGTGGTGTCCCTTCAAGGGAGTGTGTGTGGGGGAGCAGTCATGTGCTTTCAGTGTTGCCCTGCACCCATTTCCTCTGTGATAGGCTCTGGCTTTTCCGGGCCCTCTTTGGGATAATCAGCTTACTGTAAATGGAAGGATGGTGAGTAATGTTAGCATAGTGGAAAGTACACTGTAAATCAAATCTGTTGCTAATAAGGAGGGTTGATAGTCATACAGCCATATGAACAAACTGTACGCTAGAGATTCAATTCATGTACCTGTCAGGTTTCATTTTCTCTATAAAATGAATTATAAGCACCGTACCATGTGCTGGGCTGATCGGTCATGTCAGATTACGGACCCGAGAAATCCGTTATATCTATAACTAGTTAAATGGGAGCTTTATCTCCAGATATCACATGGCTCCGATTATGGAACATACACCTGCTGGAATTAAAAGCAGCTGTTAAAATGAGACTGCAAGTGGTGTAGGCTTCCACCTATGTAAGAAGAACCACAGGCAATCTGACAACGCTTGAACCATTGGCTGCACCAAGGTGAATCCTAGAAAGTGGGCCATCTGAACTTGCACAGGAACCACATGAGAGCTGAAGACAGTGTCAAAATTGTTCCTGTGTAGGCAGCTGAAAGGGTTAGATTCAGCTGGTGACTTGAGTATCTTTATTGACCAAGCTCGCATCCACAGATTGTCATGACTGACCTGGCTGAAAATGACGCATTGGACATGGAATGAAAGTTAACTCAAAGTTTTTGATGAAAGACTCATCAGCTCGGCAGCATGCCGCTGCCAATACATCTTTGGAGAAAAACACTCATTGATTCTGAATGAACAGACAGTCAGTGTATTCCCCACTGCAGCATGTGTCTTAAATTGGCATAAACTATCACCTTGTCTTGCCATCCACAACGTAAGGGAATCGACTTGAGTTATTACACTAATTACACCCCCACACTTCCTAATGACAGTGTTAATGTGGGGTTAGCATTAAATGATCACTCTGTGATTCTTTTCCCATTTTCCCAGGGTAATGGCCTTCTGGGAAGACTCTGTAGCTGTGCAGCTGATTGATGGGATAGTAATGTTGTCTCTGGTCTGGGCAATGCCTGGCAAGCCATCCTGTCCAGCCACAGAGGGAGAAAACATCCTGGCAAATGAGGCACTGGAATTTGGGTGATTTAAAATTTGTGGTGTCTGCCTGTGTCCAGTATCTGTTTTAAGACGGTTTCTTGGCAACTGAACATAATGTAAATTAAGTACATGTTGTAGGTTACCCTGAACAAAGGGTGTCTGCTTAGAAAATAAATATTCTTTGACACTGTTTTTTAATAATCTGTTGAGGGTTGCTTTATGAGTTTTATAAAATTATGTAAGATGAGGCCTGAATCCAATTTAATTCTGTTAAAGATATTAAAATTTAAGAAACTACAGGTTTAATGTTTCATCTGTTTACTGAGCAAGAACTCATCACTGTGTCTGAAACCATTGTTCTGAAAGGAACATTAGAACAGAGCGAGGTAAGACGTGTGTGTGAAATGGTGCATCATGGTTCCAGAGAATGGTTTGCTCATTTTCAACTCCCCTACTGTGGGTCAACTTGATAGCATCTAGTGCCTAGGGTTCACTGGTGGCGTCACTGTGGAACCCACTGAATTAAGTCCCCATGAACAATAACACAAAATGAATCATTTGAAATCTAATAATCAAAACTATCAGTCAAGGAAAATGACATTTAAGAAGTACCCCTAAGACCCTTGATGGTCTTGTTAGTTGTCCTGTTTTTCTGCGGTTCATCTGGCAAAGAGACCCATCCAGTGAGGTTTCACCTGTGCTAGGCTTGCTGCAGCTGGTACCCATCCCCGTGCTCTCTTTATCTTTTGCTTCCTTTACTGAGACATTAGTTTTGACATCAAATGAGGTTCCCTAGCAGGGAACATCAGCCTGTAACTGCTGTACTGTTACAGACTCTCTTCCCATATTGCTCTCAGAGCTCTGCTAATAAGGATGCAACAGATGGGCGCATTGCTGACACGTTTGGTAAATAGTGCCGAACTGCTAACATATTGCAGAGGATTCTTAACAAACAAATCTCCAGCCTTTTAAACACACTCATATTCATACACACCAACAACATACCTTGTATACAGATTTTGGGCCAGAAATATGTAAAAATGATATTCAAATAAAGTCTTTTGTGTCCTTTCACCACTTACCAGCACAATTTAAGTCAAATCATTTAATAAAGACATTGCAAAACTAATAACAGTAATCTTTTCAACTTGGTGCCATGACATCAATTAATGCCATGATGACAACAGAGTCTGGCTTTATGAAACCATGGCAACTGCTGTCTAATTGATACTCCAGGACTAAGAGAAGATCTGGTCACATGGCTCTTAACTTCAAAAATAAAAATGTGGGTAATGTAAACCTTGTCTAAGGAGGTCTATGAGAATTTATATAGTCCTGGCCTTGTATTTATGGAATTAAATTTCAAAAACTGGTGAAAATTCAGCAGGAATTTGAAATGCAGGTCAGGATATGCCAAACAGGTATTTTTTTGTCTGGTTATTAGGATGTGCTGTGGGTTTTTCTTGTAGAATCTATCCATGTACACTTGTCTTCCTCCATCACTGTGGAGACAAATTCAACCTTTTCATAGTTCTGTCAACACAGAAGGAGCTACATACACTTCAAATTAGTTATCAGTCTGCTGAAGCCATTATTGTATTTTAGTTCCAAGTCAAAGAGCTAAGTTAAGACAAAGGTATCTTACAAGGAACATGTTTCAGAATTATTGGTGTTTTTTTTTTAAGAGCAGCCAGTCGTTATGAATTAAGGGAATGTGAATATTAAGTAGCTCTGGCTGTTTCACAGTGCTAAATAGATGGTTCTGCTTGAAAGACTTCTAATTTCACATCACACAGAGAAAGTAAAATTTAGGAGATTCATTCTTTTAAAGGAGAATGTATGAATAAAAATATACAAGGTTTTTGTTTTGCATTTCAGAAATGAATATTGCCTTGAATTGATTAACACTATCAGTTTAAATGCATAATTTTATGTATTAATGTCTATCTGTATAGAGGAAATTTTAAATGCTTTCTCTGTCTCAAAGTGCTGCAGGGGATGACAGGACCATATGGTCACTCTGTCTGTCATTGAGGTCTCAGTGTGCGGTGTGTGTAGTGAATCAGGTGTATATGAGGTGTGGGACTTTGAGTGTGCGATATACAGTATTAGATGCAAAAGTTTTGTATGTGAAGAGTGTCTATCTGGGACATAAAATAATACCTCGCTTAGTGCAGAGGATGTATTCCAGAGATAGGAGTGTTGTAAGGAAACAACACTAAGAGAAGCAGTTTTGCCTGGGTTCAAGGGGGATGTTTTCACAAGTGTGCAATTTCTTACATCTAAGTAAAGTATGAAGGCATCATTAGGGTATTGGTATTATTGATATGACAAAAGGTAATACTAATGTCTTTACCACAGTATCTAATTTAAAAAAACATTTTTATTCAGAAATGAGTTTTAATTTTACATTGCTGTACAGTTACTGAAACACAATTGGCTGTGCACCAATACATTCGGTCAGAGTTAACCTGTACTATCCATCTACCATACCTTCCCTCCTCCAGCTTGGAGACTGATGGGAGGAGCTGTGTCTGCCAGGATGGCCCAGGCTGTGACTCACATAAATATCAAAACAGATGAGATCACAGCAGAGAAACACACAGGGAAGAGGAAGAAAGATTATAAATGACACTTGCCGTACTGTACATTATACTGTACATGTATATCATGCCATGCTCTCATTGGCTTATGCACTGGTTTTCATGGATATTAGCCTATGCTGAGCATCCTCTTGTTGCTTCAACCTGGTTTTGTATGTGTGTCACAGACATTCTGCTCGTATGCGGGACAAAGAGTGCTAACAGAAACATTGCCAAGCAAGGTGTTACCATATTCTCTACAGTGAACAAACATTTGGGCCATCCTGAGTAACAGGAGAGTGCACTGAAAGACCATCTGCTTCATATACCTCTGCTTACATCATAAGGTCTCAATTTGTATGTACAAATTATTATGAGTTATCCACACGCTTGTACACACAAACACAGGCCTAGACCTTAAAATCTCTCAAACTGTGAATAATTTGAGATTTTGTGCATTTAAAACATTTTATATAACAGGAGGGATTTTTACAGTTTATGGGAGTGTGGACCAAACTACCCAGCCATGTCTTTCAAAACAACATCCTGATGAGATCTTCAGATCAATTAGAAAGAAATGGATCTAGCTGGCCCTGCTCTCCTTTGTAAACTTTTTTCTATTAATTAGACAACACTGGAAATGACACCCTTGGCAATAACATGTAATACTATTGTAATAACAATTACAAAAAAACAAATAATATTTGGGGCATTCGGGGCTTTGGCCCTTTTAACTGTGATCTCTCACGGAAACAGCAACAATCACCAAACTGAGAACTAGAAAAACAACACTCCGGACCCCGGCTTGAAAATCTAACAATGAATCAATTTCAAAATTAAATTAAAACAGTCATTAACATTTCAGTGTTCTTTTTCATGATGGATGTGGGTGTTTGCCCATTACTCCTTCCAGCATGTAGGGGTAGCAACATCTCATTGCTGTTTCCGTAACATTAGTTCTTTTCAGGACAGAGTTGTTAGCCTTGTGCCCAACCTCCAACATGGAGGACATGGCACTGACAGGGGTGGAGAGATGGCTCTGTGGCTAAGGATCTGTGCCTGTGCCTGTGGCTGGAAAGATGCTGGTTCAAATCCTGTGGCAGGCTGAGGAATCCTACTCCACTGGGCCCCTAAGCAAGGCCCCTAATCCCAGCTGCTCCAGGGGTGCTGTACAATGGCCGACCCTGCGCTCTGATCACAAGCTTCTCTCCCTCTCTGTGTGTCTCATGGAGAGCAATCTTGGGTATGTGAAAAAGACAAATTCCTTATGCAAGAAATTGTATATGGCTAATAAAGTGATCTTATCTTATGGCACCTCCGGTGTAATCTCAGGACACAAACCCACTATCCTGAGATTATGAGTCTTGTGCTCTACCAACAGAGCTAGTCAGGTCCCGCTTTTTCATGAGCTATTTTATCAAACAGATGAGAATTTGAAGTTTAATTAGGTGCTCAATAACAAGTATCTTTCAGTGTCTCTCTTTCTCTGTATATATCTGCTACACTAATGTGTAGTTTTCCTTACTGGCTTTGTGTTTATTCCCATGCCTTTTCATTCTTCCCCTCTCATATCTCCATATTTCCCTTTTTTTGCTTTTCATCTCTTCTTCTTCCACCATACCAACTCTTTCCTCATTAGGAACTACTGCCAATTAGAGAGCTGCAGAATGAAAGGCAGTGATTAATTCTCCTTGTCCGTGAGCTACCCTCACTAAATGAACAAAGTTTGTAGCAATGCTGTCGGAGGCTGTGAACAGTGAGCAGAGGCAGTGCCAATTAACCACACTAAGAGCCAGAGAGTATACAGTGTTGGTGACTGCAAAGTGGAAGAGTGGGAAGAGATATGGAAAGAACCATGGAGGAATTGTAACAGGGTATTCAAGAGGATCCATCCTAAATTCAGTCTCCAGGTTATCGCATTGTAGGCTGACATTCCCAAAACATTTGGCTCACATCACATATTTCCCTGGTGCAGACATACAGAGATAATCAAGGGTCATTAGAAATAGGTGTTGTCCTCCTGGTCTCTGAGAGTCAGTAACAGAATACAGTTCGAAATATGGTTCAGGTGATCAAAGTCTCAACTGCACCACTACAAGATTTTGTTAGGATAAGCTGATGGTGGTTCCAAAAAACCTTGAAGGCTTACTGAAGTGTGCCTCTCAAGATCAGAATCAGCAGACAAACTTGCTGTTAGAGATGGCCAAAGCTGTGTTGGGGACACACAGGGCACACAAATGGATAGTGGACATCAAATGACACTGGACAAGAGTAGGCACTGCCAACCAAGTTGTTTTACAGGTTCAAATTTCTACAGTAATTGCAGCACAGTGACATGTTTTGTGTCATATCTGCGGCCTGTTGTTTAGCTGCCTCATCAGTTTTACCGAGTAACACTTGGTCCAATCCTGCCCACCACTGGCACTCTTGATTCTGCTGCTTTAATCCTCTACTTGTAGAATCAACATGTCTCTATAGCACATCTCTGCTAAAGCAACCTGCAGGAGTGACTATCCTACATACCTGAGCAGTTATTCTGCTATCAGCACACTATCCAGGGAAACTTTGTAATGCCATTGCTGACTTTTTGCAGAGCATACCTGCCAAAACTGCACAAACACTAGAAAGTTTGTGTTAATGCCAAAGAAAACTGTCGGATTAGAAATTCATTTTAATTGGAGAGGGAGAGAGCACGACAGGGGAGAAATAAATAAATCATGCCTTTCTTTTTTCCTCTTTCTTATTTTTAATAAACTAGAATATGATATGTATGCTGATACACTAGAGAGAATTACACATCTATATTTATGAAGAGAATGGAAACCATACCATTTGGGAGATTCACTACATTGGTGTTGCATTAACTAAATGTATGGGAATGAGTCTTTTATTTAAAAAAACACAATTCTGGTTCATTTCTAAATGCTATTTACACTCTGTGAGTTTCTGTTTCCATCCACCTTATAAAACAAAAGTTTTGGCAGGAAGTATCCTTGGTAACTAGGATTTATGAGAAATGGTGAGGTTCATGGAGTTTATCAGTGGATAAATCAGGAATTTGCTGCCCACATGGAAGAGGTTTCTAGAAGGAAGGCTGGATCACAGTTGACAGGTAGCGCCTGATATTGTAACTGGGCGTGTGGAGCTCATTGAGTTTGTTCCAGTCATGGCATTTTGCTGAGCATTTATAACATAAGAGTGTAAGAAGTACAAATCTGAAGAGAAGCCATTTGAAGTATTGTGCTAATTTTGTTTGCAGTAGCTTATTGATTCAAGGAACACATCCATCCATTTCCTGAGAGATCCTAATAAAACAATTTCCACATCATGGTGGGTAGTTTTGTTTCTGGTCCCCTCAACCCTATGTGTCAAGACATGCTTCCTCTTTTCAGTCCTAAATACACTCCATCTTAGTTTGCATATGAGATCATAGAACCTGGGTTTATTGTCAGTCCAGTAGTAATCTTTTGGGTTAGCTTTGACATTACATTTAATGATTTTGTACATCAGGAAATTTGCTACCAGAAGAAATGCTATCATTTTAATGGTTAAACATGCACAATTGCTGTAATATAATTACACTTATGATGTTATTCATTTGACTGACTAATTTATCCAGAGTAATTTAGAGAGATTAGATTTACATGTATTGTTTTATTTTCACCTAGGTATCCTGGGGTAATTTGGGAGAAAGTAACTTACCATGATTTCACTGTCTGTTTACTCTGCATTTACCATAACATGCCACAGTAAGCTTTCGGGAAGGATAGCTGCTGATGTACCCTCTTGTACAGATTGAGGACTCATTCAGATTCCATAAGAGGAGGACCATTAAATGTGTAGATTGATACCCCAACTCTTCCCTCCTTCCTATGCCTCCTCCTCCCCCTGATAGTAGGCCAGTTAAGTGCCTACAGCTATAAAAATGAAACACACCACTCTGTATTAAACTGTAAAACGTTTTATAGACTGCAGAAGGTCTTAAATTTCCTTAGGCAGGGGAAGAATAAACTACCTCCTCCACAGCACTGCATAAAACAGTAAGAAAGGGAGAGAAGGTAGTAAGGCTTTCATTACAACCTTGCACAAGGCTCCCACTCAGCACCGGTGCTCTGTGGGATGTGTTCCTATTAGTTCTTATAATAGATCAATCTTTATGAAGCCCCTGTAATAACAGCAGGTACCCAACTTTGAGGCACACTGGTAGGGTGCTTGCAGCCAAAAAACAATACAATCTAAACTGATTCCACCCATAGTTCCTGCAGTATACTGGCCCAGTCAGCTTCCATGAGACACCATAGGGTGGAGTTACACGCTTAGAGAGTAATACACGGAACTTGCAACATATTTCTGTCCTCTGTCCTCTGCTCATTAGGGTGGTATACAGTAAATAGACAGATATTTCTTCACTTGGTCTTTAAGTGATTGAAACATTAACAAGAACAATGTCTTTTATTGATGGTGAGCAGTATGGACTCTCTGACTCTCTGTAACATAGAAAGCTATGGAAACAAAGCTAGAAAGTTAGAAAATCTTAAAGGCTACCTTCTGTTCCCAGTGCAAAACAAATCTTGAACTACTCTGAAATTGCAAGCAATAATTTGGCAGTTTAGATTGCAGAAACACTTTATTATGGGGAGAAATGTTCAATTCTAAGCAATGTGAGGGGTGATTCAGAGTAGTCACTGAAACTGAACTCAAGCCACCAAAGCAGAAAACCCAGGAAAAACCCATAAAAATACAGAGACAGAACATGCCAAATCCATACAGTTACCTCAGGCCAGATTCCAGCCTAGTCAGTCAGTCCAGTCGGTCAGTCAATCCAGGACCGAGGCTGTGAGACAGCAGTGCTAACGACTTTGCCATCATGTTGCTCAAACTATGTGTTAGACCTTTGTGTCAATATTATTTATTAATTAAGTCATATTTTGCACCATATACAATGTGTTTTTTATTAGATGGAAGAAAAAAATGACTACAGCTTTTTCCATTCACTGCAGAGGCAATACGGACACAATACAAAAGTTAGAAAAGCACTGGGTCTTTGAGACTCTCCTTTCTTATGGAGTGAAACAACAGCCCAGAGGTAAATGATATCAATTTAACATCAGATGTCATAGTAAGATAGTGTATATTGTTTTACTATTCTGAAAAGACAGATGAAGTGAAACCAGGACCTTTAAGCAATGAATGTTATTCCTTAAAATTGAAAGAACAAAAACTAAACAGGCCAAGTGTGACTAAAGCATTTTTTTGTATTTAACAGAAGAACAGTCTGGAGCTGCAAACAATTCCCTTTTCTTCACTATAGATAGATTTTTATATCTTATTTTAGAGGGAACAGAAAAAATATTAATCTTTCAAAAAAGAAGATCTGCATGTTCTTCAGCCACTGAAATTAAGGTTTCACACTCTTAAAAGGTATGACCAGTGACTTTGAAATGAGCACCCACAGGCATAAAGGCTCTCAGTTCTTTGCTTTTATATTGTTGGTCACTGAAGCTATTATCTGATTGACAGAACCCAATTCCAATTTTTCTTATGTCAACCCAGCGTTGAATAAGCGTCGCTCCAACATTGCCTGTGGTGCTAATCCTGCGTGGAAGGTACTGATCAAAAGTACCAATTCTATTTATTTTATCATACTGCTACACATATTTGCTCTTTGCATGGTGTCTGGTATGAAGAGAGCTTGATTCTCAAGATTAAGCTTTTGATTCAGGCCGATTTGTTCATGCACACATCCTGACTTCACGTAGACATGTCTGCAAAAGATAAATGTGTTTGGCTTTGTGATGCCTTTAGGAGCTTTAGAGAAAAACATATTGAATTAATATTGTGCATTATTCAAGAAGAGTCTTGTTCCCCACTGGTGTTAAACTATAACACTGCTAGTCAAGACTAGTACCTAGTACTGTATATAGTGTGTATCGATGGTGTTCACCCACATTTTTTGTGTGTGATTGTGTTTTTACATTGTTGTGAGTGTTAAGACTCAGCTGTCCACTACTGGATTCAGTAGTACTTTATACACTCAGATTGTAATGGAACTCAGGCACACGCACAACGCACAAGCCATCAACCGTTCCAATATGCTCACCAGTATGAAAATCCACAACTAATCTGGAAGATTAAAAAAAAATGTTTCTTTAATATCTTTTGCCTTTACATTGAAAGGCTTGAGTATAACACCTAGAGGTGGCTTGTGAAGTGAGAGAGGACACTAAAGAAATTTCCCAGTACCACACTTTTTCCCAAAACTTAACCGTGCTTTAACTTGTCAGATATCATGAGAAAAGGGAAGGAAGTTGTTGTGTATCACTGGAAGAACCCCTTCCTTTTCTTTCAATCACAGTTTATGTTCTGTTGTCAGTACTAGTCATTCATAACCGGAAAAGTCTTCAGACAATTGTAATCATACTGGCACATTGAACTTAATGTATTTCTTTATCGTATAATCAATAGTGGACTCCATGATGGCTTGTGTTAAATAAATTGCCTCATGCGCCCAATCAACAAAGAAATTACCCATAGAAGAGTGCTGTCAAGTTCTTGGCCCCGGATTGTCAGAGGAAACAACGAATAGATTGAAAATGAAACAAAGGGCAGGCAGGGAATGTCATCTTGCAATTAATAAGATTTTAAATGGTTCAGTTTAAAATGTTTTAATTGACATCTGACATGTTAAAATGTGTTTAATACGGACAATAATGGGAAATCTTCTTATAGCAGCAAGCCGCCCCAATTCTGAACATTTTATTTTTCTTTGTTCTTCCTTCTTTCTTTCATCCTCTGCCTTTCATCTGTCTCTGCTAGACCAAAAGCTGCTCGAAAGCTGATTTATTCCAGGCTGCAGTGAATCTGTCAACTTCTCTCCAGCCAGAGCTTGTGCTGCTTCTTAACAGCCTCTGCAATTGTTTAAAGAAGCCCCACCGTGTGCTGGGGTGGCCCTTGATTCAACAGCAGGAGGGACATATTATGTGGACAAGTAGAGGGTTACAGAACTGGTACAAGCTGTCTTGTTGGGCAAAGAGGTCTGTTTTTTTACAATGATGATGAAATAATGCCCTGGCTCCTGTTCGGTTTCCCTGCTCCCTCTGAGCAGCAGATTAATCACCTTCTCCATCATGATGCCCTGCAGTGACACCCGGTTCCTCAATTATTTACCTGGCTGTGGCTCATTAGCACGTATTAGCAAAGGAGCTGCTGGATGAAAATTGCTCTAATTGAGTGGGTGGAGAGACAGATGCCAAATGCATCTATGGTAGAAACCAGATAATATATAAGTGTGTTTTAAATTTGGCACAGTTGCATGGCAGTTCACACTGTTGCCTCATGGCTCCCAGGGTGCGAGTTTGATCAAGCGCCTTCTGAGTGGACTTTGCATGTTGTCACCTGTGGCGGTGGGGGCTTTCAGCAGGTGCTTTGGTTTCCGAAGTGTTCCAAAGACATGCTGGCTAGGATAATTCCTGTCTTCAAATTGTCCCTGTGTGTTTATACTGCATGTTTTTCTCGCGATAGATGATGTGTCTGTTCCAGGGTATATCCTGCCTTGCACCCACTGTTTGTCAGGATAGGCTCTGGCTCACCATGTATTGGTCTAAGTGGTCATTAAAAATAGCTTTGTTTCAACCCAGAAAAAAACCCTTTTGGAAGTATGGCGTGGTCATCTAGTTTTCCTTCTGACTTTGAATTAACTTTACTGCTGTGCTACACTGTTTTCTTTCTGTGTGCTTTGAAAAACAATAATTTAAAGGAAGCACTTTTGACCTGGCTAGAAGTGTTGAAATGTTTCCAGTTAAAAGGCATTTGAGTGGGAAAGTGAGAGCATGGGATGTAACAAATGTCAGAGGTCCCTGAAAGAATTAAAGCTGTCTAGCTCTGAAAGTATGGGAGTCAAGAGAGACAATCTCCTGGCACAGTGACAACACACCAATGGCCCAAACAACCAAGTGCCACAATATCCAAAGCTTCCATTTCATGACGCCTTTTCAAAAAGTTGACACAAGCCTATGGAAAAGCCTAAAGAAAACTTATGGGTTATGTGGGTGTTGGAAATTTGGATTTATTTCAGGCAAAGATCACAACAAGCCAACAGCTATGTCATCCTGCAACTTAAAACTGGTTACTCAGGAGGTGTGAGCCTGGTCAGTACCTAGATGGAAGACCTCCTGGGAAAGCTAAGGTTGCTGCTGGAATAGGTGTTAGTGAGACCCCACCCCGTGGTCTGTGTGGGTAATAATGTCCTGGCCTAATCCTAATAATCCCCATCTTTGAATTGGCTTCATTACTCTGTTCTCCTCCCTACTGATAGCTGATGCATGGTAAGCATACTGGCGCATACTGACTACTGTCTCATCGTCAGGTGGTGATGGTCGAGGCGCTTTGAGTGGAGTGTCCAGAAAAACGGTATATAAGTGTAAGAAATTATTATTAACTTTCTCCACAGTTAAGGCATCCAGTATGACTTATTAGTCCCAAAAGGACCCTGTGTAAATGTAACTTTGTATAACTTGGAATGTTCTGAAATTGGACATGCGTTTTAAATTTGTCCACAAACTGAAAGAAATCATTCAAGCAAACGGGTACGTTCATGAGCTTAAAGGAATGTCCTGAACTGACAGGCAAGAATAATTTAGCCAGTCTTGAACAGAGAGGAGTAGGAAGGAGCCTGATTCAAGTATTTAAAATCCTCAAGACACTGACAGTTACCCCAGTGGACAGCTTCAGAATCCACAGTGTAATACAAACCAGAAAACACAAGAGGAAACTAAGGAAAGTGCATTTAAAACTCGGTACAGGAGGCACAAGCTACTCAGCCCTGATTTTGAAACAGATAACCTTGCTTTCTTTAAGAAGTGGTTGATTGACATCCTTGGATCAAATGGCTTTTAGCAACCGAATGAGTCATATTGATCAAGTGTGTTCCTTTGTTTGTAACATTTCCTATATTCTTACACAAATTGAGAGGAGTAACCTTTACAAAATTAACATTCCTGCCCAGTTACCACCCAGCAGCACTGCAGTAAAGCAGTGTTGTTTTCTATCTTTTGATAAACGTCTCGCTCTGAATATCCCAAATTACTTGTTAAAGCCCTATGACATGGTCTGCTGTGCATCAAGAAGATTATTGGTTAACTTCTGTCAATTTTGAGGCAATTTTTCAAATATCATTCAGTTGAAGAATTTGTTTCAGCTTCAGAATAGAAAAGTGTGCTCATCCGACCCTTTATTTCCTGAAAAGCAGAAACCAAACAAGCAAAGAAACTTTCATCCAGTACCTACAGACCTTGTGGTACCAGCAGCAATCTGACTTCCGTGGGGATCACTCTTGTGCAAGATCGCAGAGAGGATAACAAGACACAGACACGCCAGCAAAGTATCATAAACTTCTTAAATAATTTAATTGCAAAAGGGTTTTGTTTTTTTAAAAATATTTCTACAAGAATGCATCGTTTTTTTCTTCTTTTCACCATTAAATACATCTCAATGTTTTCAAAAAGAAAAAAAAGCCTGCAGTTTTTTTTTTATCATACAGGTACAGTACATTTTTTTTCTTTTTTTGTATCCTTTTTAAGTAATTTCAAAAAGTGACTAGAAGACAGGTGTTTCTGAGTGAGTTTGTTAAAATAACTTTTCAAAATGTTAAAGGAGAGCCAGTGAAGAGGAGAGAGGAGAGGAGCTCTGTCCTTGGCAGGAGCAGACAGGAAGAAGAAACTGGGAAGAGAAGGGGGAGAAACGTGGAAGTACAAAATTCTACAGCACTAAGGGACAGAAATTGGCACGGAAGGGTGAGTACAAACTCTGATCCCTTCAGAGAATTGGCTTAGGATCGAGTCCTGTTAATAGCACCTTAGGACATCTCAACCTCCACTCAGGCAGCTGCATATGGGCAGAGTCTCTATAAAGGCAGTTGAAAATCGGTGTGTGTTTATATTTATTTTAAACACAGACGTGCAGAAGGCGCTGCGCAGGTGGAAATGGTTCTGTGTAGCTTGTCATTTGTACATCTGTCACAACAGGACTGAGGCCCAGGTTCAAACAAAATTTCCCATCCACCACCACCTCTACCACCTGCAAATTAACTATAAATTTCACAAACAAGTATTTAACGGCAGCTTTCTGTCTCCAAGTACACTACTGCCTCTACACTAATCTGGACCAATTAGGCCAATTATCCATCTTAATTAAATGACCCAGTGCTCAGAGAAAATCTCTTCCGGATCCCACTTAGACGCCACTGGGTCGATGCCAGGGGCCTGCTGGAAATGGACAGCTGCCATCCAGTGATGCCTCTGAAATCTGCCATTGGTTAGCAGGTCGAAACTTTGATTTGAGCCAGGGCCTGAAGCTCACTGCCAGGGCTACATCTTCATCACTAATTCGTCCGGTGCTGTGCACTGTCCATACAAGGACAGCCCACCTCAGCACACAGGCCAAGTGAGACACAAAGACATAGACTAAAGCAAGGAAACCAGCAGAAAATCTGCACAATAAGATTGAATTCTGTTCTGTCCAGGGATTCCCAAATTAAAACTTTCTAAACCCAATAATGAATGGCCCCTAGACTGTAATTAAGAAAGAAATGGCATTCTCTCTGCAGGTGTTTCTCCTGTGCACCTCTGCTGTTTCATTATTTGCTATCTCATTATTACTATTTCTACTCTTTCTATTTACAATTATTATTCTGGGTTAAAGAAGCCCTTATCTATCTGAAATTTTTTTGAGGTTGGGGGAGTTTTGTCAAAATTATTAAAAAGGGAAAGAGAAAGTAAGAAAATAGAACTTCGCAACTTTCCTTCATGGCTGTGAGTTTAGGTGAGGGCTGGGGTCTAGTAGCATTGCTTAACAGCTGCTAGTGTGCATAATAAAAAAAGTATTATTGACTCCAGAAATTAAAATAAATGCCAGGGCACATTTACTAACTATGTCTTATGGTTAAATCATACAGTCATGGAAGCTAGATGGGACAAAATGGCCTCTACTTTGTCTTCATTCATTGTTTAAGTTCTGCTATTCATAATTTCCCTGAACTTTCTCCGCCCTGTAGTTCACAGGGTTACTAGGCTATACAGCCTTATAGTTTTTCTTGGACTCCCATGCTAAGAGTTTGGGGACAGCTGTCATTTTTTAATGTGTCTACTGGGTTGCTAACAAGTGCCCCGATTAGAGAGAGAGACTGGATGCAGTTGGTGATAAGAGGAAAGAGAGATGATCACTGGGAGCTATCTGTCCCTGGCAGTAAATGTATTCATGAGAAACAGCAGATTGTAACCGGCCTTAATCACTCTGACAGGCTCAGGACCAGAGGGCCGTGTCTTCCATTTGTCCAACAAAAGTGTGTAGTTAGACAAATAGATTGGCTTTTAAATACATACACATAGAAGGATAGATCTCAGCCCTGGGTTTCCGTGAGGGCATGCTGCATTTCAGCTCTCTGAAGGAGCTCTGTGGCAAGACTCAGTGGTAGAGGTGCACTGGGGACTCCACTGAAATCTGTGATTTGGGACTGTGATGTAACTGTGCATCTGGACTAAGGTACAGAGCCAGCCAGCTTCAGCTGCACTGTATGGACATGACAAGATTGAAAGGCCTTTTACAGTACGGCTGACTCAGACCTCTTCCTTGAAACTCCTTCAGTTCTCCCTGACCTCTGCACCTCACAGCCAGCCTCCCACTGCTGGCAGATTGAGATCTGAATATGATTTGTGTGTGATGTAATTTATACATTCACAACATATACATATTTACATAGCAGAGTGCTGAAGTGCAAGAGCTCAGGTGTGTCCTCTATGTTCACACATGGCCCAGTGACCACGAGTCTGAGGTCTGTAGAGCATCGCTGCAGTCCAGCAGTGGGCAGCTCTAACATGGGAGTTTTCTAAAAAAAATTGGGAGTCTTGCATTTAGACAGTATCAGTTTTAGTGTACAATGATGATGGAATCTTGTTCAGAAAAGATTTATAGTATGTATTTTTAAGGTAAATGAGGTCCAATTATTTATTTATACTTCATGAATCTGTGTTATTAAAATGTGATTCAATAGAGTCTATCACATGCTTATAACAATAAGCTATAGAGAAGTCTTTTAACACAGGTATGAATAATGCAGCATGGGCCTCTGCCATCACATCCCATGTAATTTCTAGCTATGAAGAAAGCACAGAGGGGGCTTCAGTGTGGTCTGGGGGGCTACAGCCTGTCTCCCTTTCTGAACTGGCACAGGCTTCAGAGACAGATACATGTGAAGAGAGGAGCTGCAAGGCTCTGTTGATATGAACTGTGCAGTAATAGATACACATGGGAATAAAAAACCTTTTCTTGCCAAGGCTCGTTTCTTTAGACCTCAGCGACAATCAACAGAAGATAAATTCAAGGAGAATAAAAGAAAATGGTAGCCATAGAGCTAGGCTGGCAATTGGCTGTGCTTGGAGAGACATTGATTGCAGGAGACAACTTCTACCTCCTACACATCACCGTGTCATTGTCCCATAATACCATAGCTCAGAACAAAACAGGTGTAATGCTCTATACCATGGCCGGGGGCAACCCTGAGGAGATGGGATTGAAGCCCCCCTCCCTAGCCTGCCTTTCGTCCTCTCACTCTAGGACAGGAGCTGTCCCACCCTCTCCCCTCCCAGTCTTCGGGTCTTGCCAGGCTGTTGGAGTACGCACCATGAAGGCACCTCAGAACAACCCTTCTACACATTTTTGTTGCATCATTTTAGTTGGGTTTATGGGGGAGGGGGCAGTTAGGAAATATACAGGCTGTTTAGAACAACAACAAGAGAAAACAAAAACAAATCAGTATTCAACAGTCTCGCACTGAGTCTGTAATGATTATCGCTCCGTGTGCGCATCTCGTGCCCACAGCGATTGATTTATTTATTCCACAGTTCAGATGGCCTCTAGTCTGGGGATTGGAAGAAATAAATAGATCCATGAAAAAGAAAATAAAGGAAAACAACGTTCTCTTCAAAGCTGTGTAGAAAAGAAAAGGCAGAAATCCACTTTTGCACTTTTCTTTCTTTTCAGATGATGCATATTTTTTGTTTGGATCCCATAAAAAATACATAACAGTTTTCCATAGCCTTAAACTGTTCCTTATATTGATATATTGCACGCCTGCTTTTCCTCTGTGTTGCACGAGAGACAGCTGTCTGTGAAATCCCGCTCTCTCAGATACACGCGCAGATCCTAGGCCATGTCATGTCTTGACCAGACCTGCCACCTAGCAACAGTTTCAGAGGCCCAGACGGTCCTGCTGATGTCCTTCAGCCACGAGAAGATGGCAGCCTCTGAACATAGAATAGGAAGAGAAAATCGTCTGAGAAAAGTAGAACCAGAGTTGAGACGTGGCAAAGGAGCTTTTGGTCCTTTCCAAATTTGCCTGTCCTCTTTTTCCTTGTTTTTCAAAAATAACGTTCTTGTCTGGACAACTGAAAAATCCAAGCCTTTGCTGTTTGTCCCAATGTCCGGTGAGGAAGTCGGTCTTTAGGGATCAACGGGATTAACATCGCCATCTCTGCACTGGCGGTCGCCAACCACTCTGCACGGAGCCCTCCCCCCTCTTTCTGTAAATTAACCATCTTCAATATGAAGATGGGGAAAGATCACGCAAAAAAACCCCATCAAAGGACAGGAGATCAACATTTTCTAGCCTCTTCCTGGCTTGTAGTTGTTTTTTTCCTTTCCCTTGATTAGCTCCAGTTCATTTCAGACTCCTTCTGAAGTTCAGCTGGTCTCCCTGTCCGTATTCAATCCATCCCCGTGGTCCGTGCTTTTGCTGTGCTGGACAGAGGCGGGTGCTCAGGAGAGGAAGCCCCAGCTTGTTAATTCAGTTCATAAAAATGTGCAAAGTCCCAGTCTGCCGCCACACAAACACACGCACGCATGCATGCAAAACACACGTGGGCAAACGCGCTTTTATCAGAAAAAGAAAAAAACCTTAAAAAAGTAATAGTAATAATCATATTAATAAAGTGGAAACACAGTAATAACATGGAAAGGGGAGGGTGTCTGAGGCACTGCAAGCCAGTTTCTGATTGGCAGAGAATGTCAGGCAGCTGGGGTTTGATTGGCTCTGTCTGGCACAGTCCCTCCTTCTCAGACCTGGACAGGCAGCGTTTGGTTCATCTGTAGACGCATATCCTGAATGCTCCCCAGAATCTTCTTCTGGTGTCCTGCTAGTGTCACCCCTATCCGTAGCAGGTCCCTGCAGACATAGGAAAGAAGAAGAAGGGGGTCAAATATATGGAAGGCCAGCTAGCTGTCTGGGCTAAGACATTTTGGAGTAGATGCACATCACTCTTCAGCAGCTATGGCCGACAGACACACACAATGTCTATACACAGTACTGGGGAGTAACAAGTTCATATCAAAGTGCTATTATAATCTCAATTAATACATGTGATTAGCAACGTAAAATAGCTACAATATTCTTTGAGCAAACTGTAAATATAATGGATTTTAATGTAATCTTACCAAGCATTTCTAATAATGGTTATTAAAAAAACATGTAAGAAACACACAATTGGAATGACATGCTATGCTACCCAGGTAGACAGCGACAGTTTAGAGATCATACAGGAGGCCCATCAGACAAGAGGCCTATTTGCTGCACCCATCTGCATTCATATGATGGCAGGTCTCACTGGGACTAGCAGATGCCAGTTATTACAAAAAATGGCTGACAGCAGGCAGAGTCCCTGGTGCTGTGCAGAGATCACTTCCACCCCTTCTGTGACTGGAGGACAGGCTATTGACATGGGATGTGTACACACACAGTCTTTAAAGCATACAGTTTATAGCTCTCCTCTGTTCCCAGGGAAAGGTCAAGTGCACAAACTGCTCTGTTCCTACTTATTGTTACAGCAAAAGATGAAACAGCTTTTCCAAATGCCACAGACTTGCTTGGATGAAAGTGCCAGGGATGTACAGACAAGTGTGGAGAGGAGAAATCACCAGCGATTAACCCCTAGTCTTCAATTACCAGGTGTAAATCTAGGCTGGTGCCATGGTTCAACCACTGAACACCAGGAAGCAAACGGCAACTGTTCAGACTGTAACGTGATTATTCCCCAAGCCAGTGTGCCAGCAATCAGTGCCTCATTTCCCCACGTTCCTCCCTCATCAGAGCCACTCTGCACAAATTAATTGTATTTTTTCCCTATCACTGAGCTCACGATAATGGCGGCAATGGAGGATAAAATGAGAATAAATGAAAACCATTAAGTGAATTACTGTGCATTAAGAACAAAAAAAAATCACTGTTTTGTGCAACTGCCAAGGAGCCAAACTGAAATAGATTACCCCTTCCCTGCCCCCTGCCTCCAAAAACCTCCAATCCCCAGCCTCCCTCCCCCTTCCCTGGCTAGCCTGGTCAATTTCGTTCTCATTATTATCCTTATTAATTTATTTTATCATAATTGCACAATTCATCTTCTCAGGTATTGTTTCCTGTTATAAACACAGGGGAAGTGTATACAGGAAAGCTGGCTTCCTCTGGGTGTTCTAATTTGTGAAGACTCACTGAACCATGGGTCCATTAACAATCTGTTGGCCTCTGCTCCCTGGTATTAGGGTTAACCCAACACACTGGGCTTGCCCATGCAGCCTTCCACAGACACTCCCTGCCTCCTTCTCCCTCTCCTTGTCTGCGTTCCACTACCTCTCTCTGCCTCTTATTCTCTTTCTCAGCTCGTTTTCATTGTCTCTCCTTCATTGTGCTGCTACATCTCTTTCCTTATTCCCCCTTATCTCTCTCCCTGCACCTCTTCTCACCTCTTTCCCACCTCTCTCCATCCCCATGTCCCATACCCTTTATCTCTCCCTCTCCTTTCTCTCCATCTTCCCCTCTCCCTCTCCCTGTCTCTCTATTTTTTTCTTAATTTTCTCTCCCTCTCTTCTTCTTCCCCTCCTCCTTCTCTCACTCACTCTGCAGTCATCTGTGCAACCAGGTCAAAGGAAGAGAAGCCTGCGTTGACGAAGTTATCTCTGTAGCGGTTCATCTTGATGGCATCCAGCCAGTCCCCCACAGTGGTGAAAGTGGTGTAGTCAGGGACGCAGCGGTCCAGGAGGGGCTGGGATGCCCTGCAGGACAGAGAGAGAGACACCTGCATCAGTCTGCGCCTCACCTCCCCTGACACACTCACCCTCCCGCCCTGCAGGGGTCCCCACACTGCCCAGCCAGCAGCACATCCCTGATCCCTCCTAGGCTACTGTCACCCAAACAACACCACCCCTACTCACTGCAGGAACGTGCAGAGTGAATAGACAAAGAGGGGTACATGGACTGGCAACCCCTGCCTCCCCAAACCTAATTGGTATGTATCTGTGTACTTGGTACCAAACAGAGATCTCTGGGATCCCTTTCTGCTAGCTCCCTTTTCTATACAATGCCACATGTTTTTCAATTATTTTAATTTTCTGATAAACCATGGTAATTTATCCTGTATTTTCACAGCCAAATATAAAATGTCATTAAAATGATCATCTTAAAAAAAACGTGCAAAGCTGTGACATAAATTCAGCAGAGTAAATTATGGAAAGAAGAACAGAAATGCAATGCAAAGGTACTAAGTTTGATGCTTCTGATCATCTACATCAGTCCCTGCATACTACACCAGGCTGAACTGTCACTGTCAAAGGATGTGCTTGACATTGCTCCTCACAGACTCTAAGTCTTGGGTTCTTCTTTGATTTGCAACCAATTAAGCAACAGCAGAGAAACATGAAGCCATTCTGCAGTCAATATGGTGTGTGAAAGAGACAGTTTCAAAACTACACAGAAGAGCAGCCCTCTTTGGAGTCACAAAGCACAAAGTGTGCTAAACGACATGGCATGAAAGACATGGAAACAGTGAGAGGGAAGGAAAGAGAAAGGGCACTACTGTCTACTGCTCTTGGGAGACATATCATCTTTTGATGGCTTTAAATTAATTAACAATTTAAAAAAAAGAGAAGCTAATAATGCTGTATAGAGGCTCTATTGAGGAGCAGGGTGCAGACAGCTGGGAGGGCAGCAATGTTAATAAGCTTGTGCTGGGACTGAGGAGAGTTGCCTCTCTCCACTCCTTAATGGCCCTTTGTTGCAGTTTAATTTAAAGGAGTCAATTACTTTGCCAGTGACCGTTGTTGTGCCAACAGGCTCCCCAGACCCAACATCCGGAGTTGCCCCCCACCCTTTGACTTCAGTGGGAAAGGTCAGAAATATTATCATTTTCGGTCACTCATCAGCTGACTCTGAAGAGGTGAAAGGGTACATAGACCAGTTCCAGGTGCCAACAAAGACATCCTCAGATGCTCTGCATCACGCACACATGCATACACACGCCAGGTCTCCTGACCACAAATGCTCAGGATCTCTCTTACACGTATTGCCAGATGCATGCAGGGAGCCAGCCTTGGTTTGTTTGCGTTAGAGGTGGACAGACAGATGGGCAGTCTTTGCCACTGTATTCACACTCAAGTTTCAGTTACAGTGCCTCTCTCATCATAAGGAGTCATTTAGCAAGATACTGAGGCAAGACTGTCATTGGGAACATTTTGAATATCAGTGCTCTTATTCGCCAGTGTTCCTGTCAGTCTTCACTTTCTCCTGACAATCCACTGCTCTCTCTAGTCCTGCAATACGTGCAGGGGTCCAGCAGCACTCTGCTCTCATTAAGGCCCTGAGGGGACCGCCTCTCCACTGGTCTGTTTAAAATCTCATTAGTAAACTAATTAAAACCATTCCCTTTACTAGCCCCTTAATCTCTCTAATTACTCCCATTCAATCTTTCCAACAATCACCTTAGCAGCAGCTCTGCCTGCCCTCTGTGTCCTCACCCTATCCCTTATCTTTTAATCTCTCCATTCTGTCACTCTAACTCCCTTTCTCTCTGTATTTCTCTCTTTATCCTCTCTTTCCCACTATGCTCTATGCTGGTGTTCCCCCTGCTCTGTCTCTTTACCCTCTCTCTGACTTGTCTGTCTCTTCCAGCAAGCACACCAACACCCACACACCATCTCCGTCTCTCAGTCTGTGGGCTGCTTACCCTGAGTGCGTGCTAGACACAACTTTCAGGCTGGCAGCGTTGCGGATGAGTTTGTCGAGTGTATTGACAATCTGGGCAAACTTGGGCCGCAGGTTGCGTTCCTTCACCCAACAGTCCAACATCAGTTGGTGCAGAGCAGTGGGGCAGTCCATGGGCGGAGGGAGTCTGTAATCCTGTTCCACTGCATTGATCACCTGCACAGAGACAAAATGTTTTATTGTTTATGATTTCGATTCATCCTGTTCTGTGAGCCTTAATTCTTCATTTATTTCTGCCAATGATACCCATTGCATAATTTCTGTAGTAGCTCTTAATTGCTTGGCATACTAGCAAGTGTGTGTTTCTTGTTAATTGTCATGTGTTACTGTAAGTGTTTAGAATGAGAGAAAAATACAATGAGAGTAACACAAACAGCAAGTGCAATTGAGAAAGAGTAACATGAGTTCTCACGCTCCACACTCACATCCTGGTTGCTCATGTCCCAGTATGGCCGCTCTCCGTATGACATCACCTCCCACATCACAATCCCATAGCTCCACACATCACTGGCAGAAGTGAACTTCCTGTATGCAATGGCCTCTGGAGCTGTCCAGCGGATAGGGATCTTTCCTCCCTGTGGAGAGACACAAGGACAAACTATCAGGTACACATACTCTATCGGACATACTGCTGGGCACAGACACCACTCTTCTGTTCACTACACTACAACTATTCATTAGTGATTCTATATCACTAGTACGTTAGGATATGCTGTCAGGCATATAGACTGACAGTCATATGGACATCGGATAAAGGACAGTTACACAGCACATACAGTAGACACATAAATGTTATGCCAGACACTATAAAACAAGGACACAGCCACTTGTAGTAAGACAGTAATATACAAAGACTTACCAGTGAACTGGTATAGGTGGGGTCTGTGGGATCATCCTCCAGGAAGCGGGACAGCCCAAAGTCCGACACTTTGCAGACCAGGTTGCTGTTGACCAGGATGTTGCGGGCAGCGAGGTCACGATGAACATAGTTCATGTCTGAGAGGTACTTCATCCCCGCTGCAATTCCTCGGAGCATCCCAACCAGCTGGATCACTGTGAACTGACCATCATTGAGCTGTAGCATGGAGAAAGGGAGAAAGACAGAGCAGGTCAGTACTAAGGAAACAATGTGGGAGAGCAGAGGTTTTCCTGGGTCTGAGACATACATTTGGTGAGCCCCACGTGATAACTACTTTTTATAGCAATTCTGCCCTTTTGTTGCATAATCTTACGCATCCTTGGCAAGATCCTCTTGTTCAACTTGTTATGCCAACGAAGTATTTGAACTTGGAATCAAAGGAAAAAAAGAAGGAAGGAGAGAGCGAGGCCGAAGTTGTACTTCTCCCTCTCTTTGGCTTTTTCCAGCTCTCCTGCTCCGTCTCAGCACAGCAGTAGTGCAAAGGGAACAGGGCTGCAGCTGCACTTTGAAATGTATGAGGCATCTTTGCCGAACTGCCAAGGAGTGGGGGAGGGGTTAGGGGGGCGAGGGGTTGCTGAGCATGAGGGAAGCAAGTGGAAACATGGAGAGGGGTGAGGGAGAGAGATCTGTCTGATCTTTATCTTTCCCGTCATCAAAGCAGCAGCATTCTCCATTACAAGCAGATTACAGACTGCAGCGCCGGGCCGAATTAGGGTTAATGAAGATCATTATGGTGTTTTTCAGATTTCAACAGCACTGTCAAAACTCAAGGGGTAGTGTAGTGATCCTGCTGCAAACGGAGAGCGGGCTAGAACTGCAGCTGCGGTGGTCAGTTCGTTACACCATCTCATAACATGCTTTTTCCCCGGGGCAGTGGAACATCATCAGGACCATACTCCATTCATGTCAAATATCAAATCCCAGACACCACGCATTTGCCTTAAGGACGCCTGGGTAGTTTGGTTCTTTGGAGCTTGGTACTGGTAACCACTTTGGTTTGGGTTTCCCTTCTTTACCAAAGAAAATTGAATCCTTAATCTCTTGAATCTCTTAAAGTTTTCACTGCCATGGAAACCACAGTATGGATGTTGCTGTGGCATGAAGTTTCACTTTGCATTGATTGGGCTAGAAAAATGTTAAGCTCTCATGGGCTTGGTACAGGTTCTGCCTAATTCTCCTTCTGCGACTCTCAGACTGTGCTTTCTCCTTGAGCAGAATGTTATAAGTTTCTCATAGATTCCAATTGTGTCTTGCTGTGAATTACAGATCTGCCATGTATGTTAAGCTTTTATGTTTGACGAACTCTCCTTTGATGATCAAGGATGTCTCAGGCATCAGGAAGTCTTGAGCACCAATTAATATGTATTGGATGACTGTCTATAATCTTTTGGATTGGATTGACTCCCTGCTCATGTTTTGGCATTTGGCATTTATCTTTGTTCTCAAGTGACTCCCATCTGTCCCCTGCCAGTGTTTAACTAGGAAAAAATAAATAGCATTACATTTCTTTTTTCCTTAAATGAGGTTGTATCTTATTGTTTGCGATGGAATCAGATTAGAAGGACCACTATGCAATATTTTTTTCATTTGGTAACATTTGGAGTTTATTTTTCCTTCAAAGAAGTGCACTGAACTTTGCACAGCTGCCATGCTTTAAGAAAATCATCACAGGAACAGCAAGAGCTGCCTTCTACTTCTTTTATTTTAGACAACCATAGGATTAACAACAAAATAAGGACATAGTTATACAGAAGGGTATTAAGAAAAGAAGGCATCTTTTTGTAGTGGTAGGTGTCTGTCAAGCCCATCATCCTTGTTTTTCAAAATGGAATTTACCGATTGTTTGAAGTAATAGATGGATTTGCACTACTTGACTACAAGTAATCAAGTATGCAAGATGTGTCGAGTGGCCCCATCTCATTTATAACCTTTCTTATATTCTTACATTCTACATCTTCTGACGAATGAAAGGCAAGGTTCATAAAGATTAATTTTGCATGCTATTGCTTTTTTCCTTCCTCATTCTCACTCCCCCTGGTCCCTGTCTCGCCCTGTCCCTTTCTCCCTCTGTGTCTCTAGGTGTTTAATATTCCTTCACTGTAGTGATTCATTGCCGGCTGCGTTCTGTCCAAATGTCAGCAAAAAGGGGGGCCACCGAGGGGTGTCGGTACATTATTTGTCACAGAATCTACAGCAATGAGGTTAAGACCTTTCTTTATGAAAAAGAAAGGAAGCCAAAAAGATTATAACAGACAGATTAGGTGTGTTATGATAGGGAGCTGCCAGTGTTGCAATGCATGTCTGGACTGAGCCCAGGATCTGCAACAGAATTAAGGTTTACCCCAGTATTTTTGTGACTTTCATGTATGTTTCTTTTGCTTTGTCTTTAAATTTTTAGCAATTTCTCTCATTCACTTAATTTTTAATGGGGAATGCCATTGTAAACCTTTATAATGTAAGAGGCAATTCTGTTTTTGGTCATAAGGCTGGTTCTGAATATGAATAAGCTAGACTGACTGTCACACTTAAATTGAGCAAATGGTTTAATTAAATCTTTCTGAGCTTATTTCAGTACTTAAAAGCATTGGGCAAAGAGGTATTTGCTCTGTGTGCAGAGCTGCCAGAGTCTGCATGCCAGTGTAAAGTTGTACTGCTCTCTTACCCTCAGGAAGGAGTCCAGTGCTCCATTCTCCATGAACTCTGTGACGATCATAACTGGTCGGCTCTTAGTTACTACACCCTCCAAGCGGATAATGTTGGGGTGGTCAAACTGGCCCATGATGCTTGCTTCGCTCAGGAAATCCCGCCTCTGCCTTTCTGTGTACCCCGCCTTCAAAGTCTTGATGGCCACGATGATCTCCCGCCTGCCAGGCAGTTTTAGGCGCCCACGACAGACCTCCCCAAACTCGCCTGAGAGAAAAAAAAGGTAGGGGGTGAAGGAGAGGGAAAGAGGGAGAGGGACAGTTAATGGTGAGAACTGAGGATCCAGGAGAGAAGGCAATGCAGGGAAGAAGTCAACTGAGGTAGAGGGAATGAGGGAGGGAGAGAGGGCTAATGCTTGGAGAGAACGGAGGGTGGGAGAGGGGAAAGAGAGAAGGATGGAGGAAGAGTAGAGGGTTTGCGTCGTGGGCCTGATAAAGAGGGGAGGACAGTGGGGGATTTGTCAGTAGAGGTGAGGTTGGGAAGCAATGGGACCTAACAAATGTAAGAAATTTTCTTTAAAAAATTTAAATCGACTGCCTCTGCTATACCTGCCCCGATGACCTCCTCAATCTTCACACAGGAGATGTCAATTTCTTTGGCAAATTCACGGACAGCCTCATTGGGGTCCTCATAGGTGAAAGGGTCAATATAGACCTTCATCCCTGGGGTGACTGTGGAGTACAGTCAGAAATTAGAGAAAGTAAGGCGCAATCAGATAACACTTCCTAAATCAGGATCGTGGCACAGCAGCTCTGTAAGTGATTAGTTGATAATATGTCTATATAAATGTTCTATCCTAGAAGAGATTCAGAATAAGCAGAGATCTCAGTCGAGTTCATACACTTGAACTGAAAAGACTTTTTTCCCCTAAAAATCAAGGGTGATCCACATAATTACATACCAGAGAAAACAATTGCACAAGCATCCAAAAACATTATGTTGAATACACGTGTGAAGAAAATATTTTTCTATTGAATTCTGAAGGTCTTTTTTGAATCTGTGCAACTATGGGCTGTATTCATCCCCCTATGCTGAGATTACTGCACCATTGGAAAAAAAGAAACTGCCAGTGCCACACTATGGAATAGCAGCTGCCTACGGAGACTCCTACACCAGCTTTCTGAAAGAGGTTGTGACATTTAACAACTTCTGCTGTTTGCAGAATTTAATTGTGATGGTCTAAAGGATGTGGTCCCTCTCTCTGTCTTGCAGCCTAGGACATAGTACTCACTGTACTGCTGCAGCTTCTCTGTGTATTCTGATTCTGATCCATTCCGCTGTTTCCTGTGAATTAAACACAAGGCAGTGTCACCCCTCATGGACACAGCTGACAATTTCATCTAACGTGGATTGGGAAAAAAAAGTTTGTTCTAATTTTGTTTTATTTTATTTTACAGCACCACCTCAAACTAGCAACTCCGGAACTTGTGTGGTGAAGATTAATTGCACCCTAGCAATTTTGTATCGGTATGGGAGGTGGCGTCACTATTGCATAGCCAGATAACTTGGCACGAATCACTGCTTAGAACTCAGGGTGCTATTAGCACTGATTTATACATCCCCAAAAATAATTACAACAGTAATCAAGCATTGATTATAGTCCCCAGACACATAAGCAGAAACAAACAAAAGATAACTGAAAAGGAAACAATAAAAAGCTTTTGATGCTCCGCAACCCTTTGTGTTTCTTTTAATTAAAGCTTTCAAAACACAAGCTCTGACCTTACTGACCTGGCAGCTTTTTGAATTACTTTAGTAGCTTTGTTTAAACATTTTGCTAGAAATAAGTGTAAGTGTTAAGACAGTGCAGAAAACTGCTTGGTTGTGAATGTTGTCTTCTTCACATTCAATCCTTTCCTTTCATGTAACATTTTTTAGCGTCAGTTTCAGTCCATTATTGTGGGAGAATGGGGGGGAGGACTTCAAAATTAGATGTTAATTTGTTTCTTTGTTGCCTAACCAGTAACCAGGGCAATGATATCCTCTGGTGATTTACATCTCATTTCCAATTCGAATGAGGGATGCAGAGATCTGTTGCAGAGACCCTGCGTGAGACACTCAAGATAAGGGGACACTGCACAGCAATGAACAGTGCCATAAAAGGGGAGGAAAATAATTTTCAATATTCTGTCACGCAGGAAAAGGAAAATAGATTTCACTTCAATGTGGCACACACCGGGACACCAGGACAATGTAATTTTCAAAGCCTGAGTACTCACAAACTACCTATCTACAGGTGGACCACAATTAACCAAGGTACCCAATGAATTAGCAGACACATGTGTACAAGCCCTGTGATTCACAATCATTACCATGGGAAGAGTGTTGCAATGGGACAAAGGGACAAGCTCAGCTCACCTTTCCAATTAACAAACAATATCTGCTATGATGGGAGTACTGGGTCTCCTGTACACCAACCCCTCCCTTCAACATCACATATCAGGCTGTTAACAGTCTTTGCAAAGCAAGATATCTAACAGGATGGAGAATGAAAGCAGAAACATTTGGAAACATTGTATTTTAGTGTTCTTATTTGGCCTAAATATCATTTAGGCCAAATCATTTTAAGCTATGTTGAAGCATGAAGCAAGGACAGAAAAGCAACCTTAAAATCCATTTTTTTTTCTGCACAGAGGATTATTAATCTGAAGATCAGTCTAACCTGGGATTTAATAGAAATGTTGAGTGCACAGAAGAGTTGTGAAAAGGAAAACTGGCATTTTGTGTTCGAGATGGCATTGGTGGATAAGGGTACTTGAGTAAGTGTCAAAGTGTATCAGGATATCTGCAGGATAGTGTATCAGTATAACAGAGTATTGGGTTGTTAGTGTATCAGAGTCTTTTGGTATCACATTATCAATGAAATACTGTGTCAGTGTGTCAGTTACTGATGGGGTAAAGGGAAAGACTCACCTAAGGCAGACTATAGCAATGACCACTACAGCGATGATGAAGACGAGGCCGGCTGTGGCTGAGCCCACAATCAAAGGCAGCTGCTCCTGCAGGGACTTCTCAGGGTCATCTGTTGTGGGGTGGAGGGGGGGGGGACAGGGACAGTGTCACAAATGTAAACAGGGCGTGCCCTCTGAGGCTGCTTCATTCCCAAACACACTGTTCCTTCTTTTATATAAATGAATTAGTAAAGCAGTTAACTCAAGACTCGTGAACACAATAAATGCAGACTGCAGTTATGCAAGTTATATAAAGCATGCAGATTCACACTCTGCCCATAAGGCAGGCTGCCAATCTGTCCACTTAAAAAGCTTCTTTAGGGGTATTCATTTCTTCATTGATTTAATTTCTTGGCTTGTCTTTTCCTGCCCTAAGGGTAACAGCAGATCTCTCAGTGGATTATAGTGACTTGGGTGTTAGGGTGAGTGACAGAGTAAACTGTGGCACACTCTCCAGCAAACAGGTTAAGTAGCAGAATGAAGAGAGTGCACCTATAAGTCCTGACCACAGTTCATTCTGAAAGAGTAAACTGGAGCGTAAAGTAAAATGAAGGCTAGTTGTAGTGGTTAAGATACAGGTCCTGTGAGCAGAAACTTCCAGGTCAAGTCCAGGCTCTGCCCCTGATTCACTGTGTCACTGCATTGCACTGAGGTCCCTGTTGAGCCATCCAGGCTCTGCAAGTCACTTCAGATAAAACCATCTGCTAAATTAGTTACCATATAACGAGTAAGTCTCTTAGTGCATTAGATGGAGACATGCAGGCAGCAAGCTAACTGGGAAAGTCTGAGCAGGTGGCATGGACGTACTCTGCAGGTTGGTGCTGAAATCCGCCGGGCTGCTGTAGCGGCCGTACCCCGCCACGGTCCGTGCTCGCACCTGTACCACATAGGGGGTCCCCGGCTTCAGCCCCTCGACCCGCGCGCTGCTGCGCTGAGCCGTCATTGTGTGAGCGATCGCCCCGCCCTGGCCCTGAGAGTGTTAAGGGGGAGATGATAAAGAAAAGGGCAAAAAAGAGTAATATGTTCACTTGTATGTTTTCCATATTTTTGGTTATGAATTCATATATAACAACAAAAAACAATGTATGCCAGTATAAACCCATATATAACTAGTAAGATGTAAAAAAAAATTGCGAGGGTGGCAGGGGATTTCTGAGCTTCAGAGTTTTGGCATCTGAATGCAGCAAGACTTTTTATAGCATCCCCAAAATGTGACAACACACGCTGACATCTTCACTGTTGAAATTTACTTTTATGTGGCGAGGATGCTTCCTTCTGTGTGTTTGGATCTGCTGGGGTACACAGGCTCACTGGCAAACACCCCTCACCTTCTCATGGTATTTGATCTCGTAGTCCAGGATGATGCCGTTGGGTCTCTCAGGGGGCAGCCAGGACAGGCTCATGGTGCTCGCCGTCGCCCCCATCAGGTGAACCGTAGGCACAGCAGATGGGGCTGTAGTGGGAGAAGCAGGAAATTTGTGATATATTGTGAAAACCATGAAGCAGTCCCCCAGCTCGCTTGTTTTTATACTGTCTCAACCATCCATCCCAGTTCTGTTTTTGGACTCAACTTATATAGTTATAGTTTGATTTCTTGGTACCCTGTTAAACTCAGACTAGTCTCTTCCAGGTTAATTCATAAGCTTACATTTTTTAGTATTTCAATTAGTAGTATAGAGTATATGTAGTGTACTTTAAAAGTATATTTTATGTTGTCGTAGTAAGTCTCTATAAATATGGACACCTGCTTCAAAAATACCCTTGGAATGTGTTTTTATGGAGCTGCAGAATTACTATACACATCTACAAGCTGAGAGTTCAATATGTTCCTTCACTAGAAATCTTAATTAGCACTTCCTTGGACAAATGTGTGTTTGCTGAACCTAGAAGAAATCTCACAGCACAAGATGAGTGTAATTTTCAAACAACATGTATTACACTTAATAAGAATAAGACAACACTATGCAAAGTATAAATATCATTTAGAGTTGTGTAGTTTTCCAGTTTGGTTGCCTGTTATGTAAGACTTATTTCTTTTATACTGTTATACTGTTGAATCATACATTTGAAATTGAAATATATTTTATTCAATGTTTAAGCTATGATATAAAATTAAAAGTTTGAGTAGGGAAAGATACCTGACTATACTTATGTCCCACTGCGGCCTGTCCAGCTGTCTCAGCAGCTGTGTGCCATGATGCCTCCTCAGACAATAGGTCCTAATTGTGCTGTGACAGGTGATTCAGCTGTCTGATCACACACTGCACCCTGCACCATACGCACTGCCTCAGGCTCTTCTGCTCTCTCTCCTTCTCCTTCACTCTGGAGCAGTTTCACAGGCTGCCTCCCATTGGTAGCCATCTCTACCATCTCTTCACCTGTCTGTTGCTCCATTTCTTCATTTCCCATCCTTCTTTGTCACCCCTTGTCTTCCTCTCTCCCATTCTGTCACTCTCTCCATCTCCCTGTCACCTATTAGTACAAGTTCGTCTATCTCTCTCCCACTCATGGTTGCCCCTCATCTCATATCAGCTTCCATCATCCTTCCACTTCTGTGACTATTTAGTCTTCCAAACTGCTCTTCTCCTCTAGCTTTCCTCTTTTCGTTTCATTTTCTTACTTTTCAATCTGTTTGTCATCTCCCCTTCTCTGTCCTCCCCCTCTCCTTTTCCTGCTCCTCCTGCATTCTCCCTCCCCTGTTTTGTTAAGGGATTTTCAAGCCATAAGTCCGGTTCTTTGATCCTTCTTCTTGTCTTTCTTGATCTCCATCCTCTCCCCATCCCCCGTTTTTTACTCCCGAGGCCTCCCCACCTCTGGTTTTATAATAGCCACCCCCTACCTCAAGGACAATGCTCCCTGGGCAGATTCCCCAGTAACGTGAGCCCCAGGATTAGGGGGCCTCCCCATGCTGAGACACTGGGTAACCATGACTACCTGAGGCTTATACCCTTATTTATTTTTTTTCTTAAAAGGTAAATGAATATGCAGGACACCCTGGGAGAAAGAGCCAGATAATCTGATGATGGAACAGCCGTGGTCCCCATGTCTTAGCATGTGTATGTGGGGGGCTTTCTCACCCCCGCAGTGACCCAAACACAAGAATCGCAGATACTGGGTCCATTGCCCCAAGAGCAAACAGGGGCTCGAAATCCCTTTGTGTTGAAACAGAAAGCCTAGGAAACAGAGAGATGGAGTGGGATAATCTCCCTACTGTCAGTACCATTGGATGGGAGAGGGTCCCCCACGCACACATAAACACACACGCATACTCGCACAGAAACACACTCAGATATACAAAAAAGCCCTTTGCCACTTGGGGAACCTGGGAGGACAGTATTTTCTACAATGCGTGAAGGAATAAAATGATGCCACATTTAACGACAGAAGCAGTTTCAGTCTGAACCTCAAGAAAAAAGATGAGGGTGCTGCCTTACCAGCCTGGTTGGTGGTGATGTTGACGATGGCATACTGCGGGGAGTAGGGACTTTTGCTGGAGACGCCATTGACAGCCTGGATCTCGAAGCTGTACTGTGTGTGGGCCTGCAGGTTGCGCACGGCGACCCGGCGCTCCATCAGCCCTAGGTGGCGCGGCGAGATGTCCACGTTGTCGTCGCAGCGGGAGCACATGCCCCGGTCCGCCTGGCACTTCTTGCAGATGACGTTGTAGAAGAGGTCGTCGCGGCCACCGGAGTCCCGCGGCTCGCTCCACTCCAGGACTAGAGAAGTCTCATTCACGTTGGAGATCACATTGCGAGGGGCAGAAGGCACGGCTGGGGTGGGTGAGGAGGAGAGGGAGAGGGTTAATCATTATCATTTGCCAAAGCACATCTTGAGAATCAGATCCATGCTCTTGCCAAACGATATCCTTGAGAGAGATGGTGAAGAAACAGAGACTGCAAGAGAAAGGGAGGGAAAGTTAATACACATGCCAAACAACAGCCCTGAGAGAGGGAGTGAGGCCGGGAAATGGAGATGGAGTTAAGACACTTGCCAAAACTCATCCCAGAAAAACAGATCATCTGTTCTCCAAACTGCAGACTGTACGACCAGGGGACAGAGAGATGGGGTTAATACCCCGGATTTACCTCTCCCACTGTGGAACACATTCACCAAGTGCAGATGGGCTTTAGAATAAGACATCCAAGATTTATTTAAAACGGGCACTGGGTTTGCAATATAAATTATGCATATTTCATGAATACATAGTTGTTATAGACGGGACGGGATTTATTAGTTTCTCAAGCAGGGAGGACAGCAGGATTAAGAGTCTAAGTTGCGTTGTTTCCTGCAGGACTGCGGAGAGATTACTCTGGGCAGTGCAAGCAGCAGCCCAGTGGCTGTCTTTATCCAATTACTAAAGCCTTATCTCTCTGTGCTGTGGGAGAGTCAAACAAACCCAGACAAACCATCAGCAGCAGGCTGGAATTCAGGTTTCTCTGTTTCGTCCATCCAGTAGATAAACGTCTTGGCTTCAACAGCGAGGTTCTGCCTTGTGGTATTTTCTTCAGTTGCATCTCATACAGAGAAGCCGACTGATAAAGTTTAACTGCGGTGCTAATTGTGGAGCTAAGTGAGAACTGATGGTGCCAAACACACAAGCGCAGTGTGCCTTTCCAGACAGGGAGATGGAAAACTCTGAAAAGAGCCAGGAAGCTGATGTGTCGTCGTCGTCCTTGAAGTTGAGTTTTTTTCAATCTGCTTTCAGACAACTCCCCCCACCTCTCTCCCCCACCCACACTCTGTTAAAAAGAGGCCTGTGCTGCCAGGGGTCTGTACAGCCAACACTCGTGTCTACAGCACAGGGAATTTGTGAGACAGGGAGTGTCTGTATGAGAGATGGAGGGGCGTAGTTTGGAGAGTGTGTGTCCGAGGGTGGGAATGTTCCCATTGAATTTCATGTGTGTATAGATCTTAATGCATGTGTGAGTTAGTGCATATATCTGTGTATATGTTAGTGTTTAATTATCTGTACATGTCAATGTGTTGGCTGTGGCTGTGTGCTCCTCGGTTTGTCAAGCAATCTTTGTGTGCTTTTACTTGTCGGTACATTGGCCTGTGTTTGTGCCTGTCTGTTAATCAGTCTATGTCTTTGTGCGCGTCAGTGTGCCCGTCCCTGTGGGTGTCTGTGTGCTGGTTGCCAGCATGGTCCCGGCCTCAGTGGTCGGTACTCACTGCTGCAGGCTGCATCAGGCGTGTCGCTGTCTGCACGGTAGTAGCCGTTGCGGCAGGAGCACACGGTGGAGGCGCCGGAGCTGGTACGGCTGTTGGGGGGACAGGGAGAACAGAGTCCCTCTCCCTGGCGGGACTTAAAGGTTCCAGGACCACAGGCTGGGGAGAAAGACAGAACTGGTTAGAGCTGGGTGATCTGAAGAATATACTGCATGTCTAAAGATCCTCGATCAAGAACACAGCTGCTGGGGAGTTTGATATGCAGGTCTTTCAGCAGGCAGTCAGGCTGTATCTGCACCTAAGGAGATGTCCACCACTGTCCTGTGTGTCCTTCTTTACTGTGCAGAGTTTGCATCGTGTTGTCTGTAGTTTGGTGACTGTAACTGTAACACAGGAGTGATCTATATCCAGAAGAACAGGTCAGATAAAGCCGGGAAGAGAGCACAGGTGCAATGCAGCCCTGCTGTGGGTAGAGCAAGGACATTGTGGTCTTTCACACCGGCTAGCCACAAGGAAGAGGAAGGCATGAGGGGGGGGGTATTCCCATTTAGAAAGAGAGAGCACTTCTGAAGGAGGGAAAGTGCTGATCACTGGTTTCCAGGCATTTATAGTCAGCCTTTTTGAATCTATTCCCCTTTCAACTGATTGAGAGGGAGGTAAAATAAAAAGGGAAAAATGCAAATCCTGCAGGCGTTTGACAAGCGCAGTCCAGCTCTCTCTCTCTCTTTACTCCATCCTCTCATGCAGCGAAGGCAACAGCAGCTTAAAAAACTGATTAAAATTTTAGCTGGAATTGAAAGTTTGAAAAAATGGGAATGGAAGGGGGGGGTGGGCCCTGTACTGATTAATATTCATGCGGGTGTCCTCTTTGCTCTGACTGGGTATTAATGAGCGAAACGGCCTTCGGATTAGCGCAGTTTGAGGCGCAGGAGAGCCACGGTAGGAAGATTTATCCCTCGCCGCTTCCGGCCCCTTGATTAGAGGGCTGTTTTTTATCAGGCACAGTCACCAGGGTTTTAACCTTGAGCTGTTGAGAGCAAACAAATGAGTTTTTAAACGCAAAGCGATGGGATTTACAACCCAATGCGACACCGCCCCTCGACCCTCTCCTTTGCACATCACACTCGTGTCTCCATGAAAGAAGGGCGAGGGGAAGGATTCTGATCCTCATCAGTTGCATACATTATGGGCAGGGACAAGTTCAGGATCACAGAGAGGAGAGGGGGTTTCAGGCAGGAAGAGTTTGGAAACAGAGCCTTAGAAAAAGAGTGAGACCATGACAGAGCCCCTCAGATCATTTCTGATCACCTACAGTTACTGAGCCTGCCTTCACCTGATCCTACACTTTACTGAGCTTTGACCTCAGCAAGCTCTGACAGGACTTTCACCATGGAAAAACAAAACAAAAAAGAAAGACTAATGTATGCCAGATTTTCCAACAAGCCCCACATCCAGCACAATGACAGAATAATGTCAGAATAAGAATACCGGTCATTAAGTTCTCCATTAATAAAGACTTTCCAAGAGATGCTAATATATTACATATGGGTGGTTTTGACAGATTAATACTCTGAATTAGTAATACATGCAGTTTCTCTTATTAAAAATGCTGAGCTAAATCTTGCGCTTTTGATTTTTTATGTTTCTTTTTCCTTCGCTATGCAAAACACAATTCCATTGCAATTGTCCACTGAAATTTGAACCATTTTATTTAAAGATGACAATAAATCTTAATACCTTTTCTGTGGTCCAAAAGTGACCCTTTCGCTTTCTGGATGTAGGGAGTGGAACAAATTATGTTAATGACAAGGAATAGCTGACAATGAGTCAATTGGATGTGATTGGTAGATTGGTAAATGTGATGGATTAACTACTTTAATACTTCATACTGGCTTCTCCCGGTATACTTCACCTTGAGCTGTTGTGTGCAAGAACTGAACGGTGTGAATTAGACGTTGCTGAACAATTAAATTGATATCCTCTCACTCAAGAGTTTTTATAAAACCAGAAAATACTTGTTGAGGCTTTGAATGAATTGCTCATGCTTATACAAATATATCATAACTCCTGTTAAGCTTTGCATATGTTACACCACCAAGCAGACACAACCTGTATAGATGTATATACAGGTGAGAGGGGAGGAGAATCCTAAATGACACTTCTTTGCTTTCCTTGATAATTAATAAAAAATGTATATTTCTTGCTGCCATATATGTGAATGCAATAGCAAACATATTGGGAATAATAATACTTTCTTGTCAAATGCCCTTTTCCTCCACAACCAGGCTCCTCCAAGTTCCAAATATTGAGGAAATAACCTTAGAGACATGCACCCAGAAGCTCCCATGTTTTTCATCACTTCAGTTAAGATATTTGCAAGAAAATAATTGCCAGGACCAAATATCCCTAGTCTTAGATTTAACCTTCAAAGTTGGGTTTTGGAAAAACAGTTCAGGTTTGACCATGGTGAACCACAAATGCTAGCTAAATGGTGGCCTAGCTTGCCGGATGCTAGCTAGACCCCGACCCTGCCACCTCAGTAAGGCAACCCCTGTCAAGAGTAGCATCTAGCAGGCACTCACCCTGGCACTGTGTGTCCTTCATGGCAGGCTCAAAACCAGCTGCACAGGTGCAGGATCCCACTGGAACCATCCATTCCCCATCACCATTGCAGTACAACTTCAGGGGGACGGACACCTCCAGCGCATTGGGCACGCAGGTCCCTGGAGCAATGACCAGTGAGGTGGCCTCAGCGCCCGTGGCCGTTTCAGGAAACACGGCGAAGTTGGCAATAGTCATGGAGCACTTCTTGTAGAAGACGCGCACAGAGATTAGTGACATGCAGGCGCCCAGGTCTTGGAAGGCTAGGTAAAATCCATTCCGGGACAGGGGCCCGAAACTGCGCACCTTGGTGTTGACACGCCCCGACTCCAGCTTGGAAAAACTCTCGTCCGGTGCGATGGTGTCCACTTTGATGTAGGGATTCTCCATCCAAAAGGGACTGTTGGCAGTGGCAGAGTCCGTGTCAGACTCGTAGTAGAAGAGGTTGAAGGTCTCCTTGCAGGAGCCCGGAATGTTGGGGATGCTGTTACAGTCACGGACGGTGAACTTCATCTCTACGTAGACGCGCAGCACGTCCTTGCGCAGAATGTAGTCACTGCGCAGCCAGTTGTTCTGGTTCAGCTCGCGCACGTTGCACACCTGGTAGGTCCGTATTGGGTTCATGGCCTCATCATAGCCGCTCACCTCTTCCCACTGTGCACAGACACAATCAGGCAAAAGAGACAGACAAAAATGAGTCCTTTGTAATTCTGTCTGAGCAGGTCATACACTGAAATAAAGTGGGTTATGTTGCAGTCTGACGTGATAGGGCCTTTTTACTCTTTTTTACAGGACCTGTGGCACCTGTGACCAATTTAGGCACCAAATGGAATCAAATATGAAGTGATCTCTTAACATAACACACTTTTACACCTGACCTAAATTACACTGATCAACAGCAATCCATTTGGAAGGACTTCAAGGTACATTTATTAGACAGACTTTTTGTGATTGCCATGAGTGCCAGTGAGAGCTAGTAAGTGGGTACAAGGGCTCTGGAAGTATTTGAGAAAGTGAGACTTTTTACATGTGCAACTTTGTTTCCCAGTACAGCAGTCTAGGGCTGGTACAGATGAAACCAGTGATCTCTTGCCCTTGGTTTTGGAAGGTGTTCTAGATTTCACTTCACCTGGAATGAATTATTGACTTAAATAAACTCAATTAGCAGTCCTTGGCCCTTCAGAGGATTTTCAATTTAAAGGCTCTTTAAAGCCTATAGCTGTCACGAGACAGGTGTCAATAGCACTGGACCAAAGACTATTTTGACCTTTTGCTATGCCTTTCATGCTTCACCTGCTCTACCTGTGCCCAGGGTTGAAACAGAGAGAGGAAGTGGTCTTACTGTATTCTGTACTGAACAGGAAACCAAAACACATGTGTAGGTTCACATTCACACAGACTTACATGCAAAAGCACATAAACAGAGACATGAAAGCACATGCACACATAGACAGACTCACATGCACTCACACTATAAACAGAGTGATGCAATAGGCAGAGAGAAAGAACAGAAATACACTAAAGCTAAAAATAAATTAATAAATTAGACCCCATTTACTCCTGTATAATCAATAACACTCCATTCAGTGTCATTAAGTCAAGTGTTATTCCATGTAATCCAGCCTATCATTTCTGTTTAAAATGATGATGAATCAAACTAAAATAGTCAATTTATCACAATTATCATAAAGTGTCAGCAGTATCAGTCACTGTGAATTATGAGTGGATGTTTACCCCATTCTGCTTCAACAAGAGATGCATCGCTTCACAAGCAATTACATTTCAATTACTGACATTATTACACTGTGACTGTATCGTTCTCTCCAGCAAGCAGAACAATAATCTCGATGCATGTTTAGCCTGTTATTGGCGACAATTAATACAATGCATTAAACTGCTTAAAAAATTATTACTGAAGCAAAATAAAATAAAAATGTGCACAGCATTGTTACTTTGTCAAGAAGCACATTCCATTATGATTATTCTTTGTCTTCCACCATTTTCCTACAGTAAGAAGATTGCCTGTCAGACAGTGCCATGAGAATAGTGATCATTCCTTTGTCTAGGACTGCTTGTCTCTCTTTGTAGATATCAATCTCTCTCCTGATCTCAGCTGAGCATTATTTGTTATTTTAAATCACTACTGGAAACCCCAAGTACTTTGTAACCTCTTTTAGCATTTTGTCTCTTCCTGGGTTCTCTGCTGCTTCATCCTGGCTGTCCATCGATTTGTGCATCCAGTTCAAGAATTCCTGCTTAACCAGCCTTTCTCCATAACTACAGCCCCCACATCTCCCTATATCCCATCTCATCCTCTCCCCTCTTGTTGCCCTGCTGTAATTTCAACTCACAATGGACATCATCACTGGACCCCACAGACCAGCATCCTTCTTCTCCTCTCACCTGTCGAGATTGCACCGCCTGCTATATCAGACCATAGCATGTTTTCCTGAGCTTGTTCCCATACTGCAGGCTCACCGTTCAATAATTCTGTCCACTAACTCTGCGTCTTGTTGACATGCTACTCACCTTATAACTTGCACAGCTATTTCTCTTTGCTGTACTAGATTTATCACCCAATTTTTTTCTGCCTCTTTACTTAACACTACATTATACAACTGTGCTATAGCTATTTATGAGCTTGTAATAACCCTATATATATATAAATGACAAGTTTTATTAACTGAACCCTGCCTTGGCTAAAGACATCAACCAAAATAACTGAAGAAATGTCACCCAGGTTCAGGTGACTGGTAGCTTATTGATCCCAGTACCTCAGCAGGCTGTTCCTACTAGATCACTTTCCATAATGTGGATCGTCAGTTTGATTGTCCTAAAGACTCCAGCTGATCTAACAGCTGTAAGTTGCTGTTTCAGGTTCGATACACTATGTAACAAATAGAGCTTGTTAAAGTAGGCCATTGGTTTCAATTGCCAGGGGTTTCAATTAACAACGAAATGCAGGCACGAATGAGCCAGGCTTATTTATGCCACCATCCCTCTGTGGAGAGCACATGCCAATTCTTAATTTGAGCCTTTGCTATGAAGCCATTTTAATATTGGAACCAATCAAGGATAGGGAATGCAGATCAATAATCTCAGAGCAGGTAGGTAAGCATGAGGGAAGCAGCAGTAGCTAAGAGCTGTCAATAACCAGCTATGCTTAGTCTTTGCATCCACTTCAAATGCTCAGTTATCTGTCTTAAAGCCTTCAGGACAGCTAATTTTGCAACTCTATGAGTTTCCACTCAGACTTGATATTCATAACTGATGAAAGGTGAAAGGGTTCCAGAGTGCCCAGAGGCAGGGCTGAGGTCAACCCTATTTTTCATCTTGAAATCAGACCTTGATTTTCATTTTAATTTCCTGCTTTAAATATCTTTTTCTTCAGTGATTCCATACTTGGGTTATATTCCACACCCACCCCCCCTTAACACACGAGCTGACCCAAGCTACATCAGCTGTGGATGTGTTTGTGACTGCTCTGTTTGGTGTTTGGTGTTGTATCGCAGCTGTATTTTCTTTATGTCAAAGCAGCTTATGTTAACAGCAGCAGTGCCCTGTGAATCCCATCCAGCAGAACAAAAGGAATGGTGGTTTCTGAGGCTCAATAATCTCAGAACATTTTATCACAAAAAAGAGATGAATGAGGGAAAGGGCAAGAATATCTGGGAACGACAGATTCCGGGACAAGTTCCCATTTTTAATTATTATTATTTCAAGCGTGTTGATCCTTTTTACTTCCCTCACAAATTGTCATTCTCTCAAAATACTGCCTAAACCAGTGTGCTGGAGTGTACAGCAGCCAAAAAACCCAGAAAAACAGAAACAGGAGGAGGCGTGCCAATTAGGACAACGAGACAGGGAGAGGCAGGGGAGGCTGCTGATATTTTCAACAGAACAGCAAACAAAGCAAAAATCAAAACCAAAAAATTTGAAGAGATTCCCAGATTCCACTTCAAGCCAATAAATAACATTAACTGCACGGTGTTTTCTCCCCCCCCATTCATAAATCCAGCCCTGCATGCTTCTGTTGAAAAGGACAAAGCCCCCTGCATCTACAGTAATGAAGGATTAACACAGAGGGACAGGGACCTGAATGAGAGCATCTGCTGAGGAATCAGGGTTTTTTAATGTCATGGCCTGAACTGGTGGCTCGCTTGGTGTTTAACGATGGGAGGAACAACAGAGGGAGGGAGAATAAGGAGAGAGAGGGAGAAGTGTGGCTGCACAAATGCCCTGGTGGGCTGGGACTGGGGTCAGAGCTGTCAACTTCAGGACTGGCGCTAAATTGCTCAGAAGTAAAGAGGGCTTGTGAACAGCTGGGGCAGGCTATGGAGGATGGGTGGGGAGGTGGGGGGGGGGGGTAGGGTTTGAGGATAATCTTGCTGTGGGGGACAGCACCCACAGTCAGGCTGAGGAGGAGGGACGTCCCAAGGGTGAGACACAAACCCAGGACTGGAGGGGGAACTTGGATGTGGGGCTGCTGAGGAGGACACACTATGTGTGTGTGGGGGGGGGGGGTGAAGTGTGATTGATGCAGAGAACTGCTCTTTATCTGACACCCTGAATGTCTTTGAATAGACTTGACTTATCAAGGGAGAATGTCGTAGGCCGAGTGCTCTCGTGATTTCTGAACAGAGGGCAGTAGGAGAATGTGTGTACACGTGGCTGTTCATGCACATAGTTGTTTTGTCTTTATGTTCAGAATTTAGATTTATGTTCAGAAAATGTTTAAAATGTGAGAATGTGGTGTCAGTTTGTGGATTGATATCGAGAAAACTTTTACATTGTTGCACAAAGAAGGGCTGGGCTCTCAACCATTTGGTTTTTTTGCCTAGCATTTGTAAAAATCGCATAAAGACTACAAATGCAACCCTGTTTACAAATTGCTCATTTCATCGGAAGAGCTAGACACGAGCTGAATGACAATTTTTTTTTTCATTTCAGTTTATTATTCTTTAATGTATTTGTCCTTCACCAGCTATAACAGAATAAGGAAGAGGAGAGTCACGCTGGTCTCTTGGGCCATTTCTCTTCTCACTCTCACACTCTCAATCAACCCAATCTCACTCTACCTCATTCATTCTAGTCTCCAGCTCACATTCACCTCAGTCTCCCTTTCACACTCACTTACTCCAGTCTCTGGATGTGCAGTCCAGGCCAGCTCTGATGTCGCCCACTTGGTGTCCATTAGTGTTTCTGAAAAAGAACCAGAGAGACACAACACTCAGTGGAAGGACCACAGAAAGAGGATGAGATATAGATGAGAGTACATAGTTGCACAAACAGAATTTCCAAGCAATACACAGCGTCCACACCCCTCTGAGCCCTCAGTTTCACTCGGCATCGAGTGATTCGATCTCAGCGTCAAGCTAAAATGTGCAAAAACCCCAGCATATCAGCTCCCACACCGTAGCTGTGCAATTTATTCCATGCATTTGTAACACTCAGTGTTAAAAATAAAATAAAAATGGTTTCCAATATCTGTGCTGAAGCTGCTCTTAGCAAGTCAAAATTGATGCCCTTGAGTTCTGAGCTTATTCTGAGAGGAGACCATTCAGCCCGTCACACTCATCAGGGCTGTCAATCGCTTAATGAAACCAGAGTCACATTAAGATTCTGCTTCAACAACTCTCCCACCCCACCCCACCCCCATGTTTCCCAGTATGGCCATTCAGCGCATAAACAGGGTTTCCTCTATTTGACTCACTGGAAAAGCCATAATCACTGCAGAATGCTGGATTATTAAATTGTGCTGAGTCCAAGGGCATTTGAACACTCAGAGGATACAAGCAAGCGAGTTGCCTTTTCTGGGAAGCATCGGGAAAACACCAAAAAACGTCTGAGAACAGAACAGGACGTTAGGTGATTCAAATGAGAGGTGACCATTTGACCTATTTCACAAGTATGGTTTCCAGTTATTTAATGATCTAAGAATTAATTAACTCCTTTCTTTAAAGGCTTACTTGGCATCTACTTCAGGCACATGACATGAGAGCTCATTCCAGACTTTCAAAACCTTTTGTATGAGACATGTCTCCTATTGTCCATCTGCTGTTTTGTTTCTCACCAGAATTTCCATCTGGGTCCCCCAAGCTTGTATTGCTGCAGAATGTGTCCTGAGCTGTCTAGGACAATGCCTCTCAGTAAGTTCTATACCTGAATTAGTTCGCACATCTTTTTTTCTCTGTTCTAGGCTGACAAGATTCATTTCCTTTAGTCTATCTTGAGTGAGACACTCCCTACAGACCAGAAACTAGAGCTGCCTCCAGAGCTGCAGCATTTCCTATAGCTGTATATTACACATAATATTCTAAATGAGATTTAACTGGAGAATTGACTTCCCTTTATTTAAATTATGTATGCTTGCCGATATATCCAAGCATTTTGTTGTTGTTTTTTATTGCTTCCGCGCACTGTGTAGTTGCAGAAAGTGATGAGTCAACATAAATCTCCTAGGTCTTTCTCGTATATTGCTTCTTCTATTTCAATACCACTCTTTTCGATATTTGAACATTTGAAAATTCTTGCTTTCCACATGTAATACCTTACACCACTTATCCATGTCAAATTGCATTTGCTTGGTGTCTACCCTGTCTTGAACTTTTGAGTCCTGAGTTCTTGTATTATCTACAGAGTAGTTGCTTCCTCCTTATGTTATTCTTCAGTAACCTTTTAAACCACTTTTTCTAGACTGCGATTTGCTAACCTTTAATATAAATTTGGCCTTAGGCTCCAGTGCCATGTTTTGGGAGTGGAGCCATGCCATCCTTACTGCCTGGGCTAATTTGTCCCACTCCTTTGACATAATGCAAAGCGCAGTGTCAAGGCATGGAATTGAGAAGCCTCTTTGGAAGGAAGCAGTGATGCTGCAGCACCCTGAGGAGCAATCTGGGGTGTATCACATGATGTTTTGTGCACTTATAAACACCCATGGTTCACTATAGGCTGGGTCATGGTGAAATGGTTATGGCAACTGTTAGGGTTAAATTTGTGTTCAGATGTTACTGTGAATAATGAAGAAAATCATGCTCATTCTGTATGTTTCCTAGAATCACAGGAACTAGTAGCATAGTAATGAGATTATTTAGAACTTTTTTAAATTATTATTGTTCTCAGGAGGCCAGCTTGCACAGTTGTGGTTACAGTTTGGATAATAACATTTTTTTGAAATGTTGCGAAAGAGCTTCAGTTGTAAAGCTTTTCTTTAAGGCAAAGGTGGAAATGAACTCCTACATTAAAGCTAAATGTAAAGCATAAATCTGTATTAACATCAATGATAATGCTTTTCTCAAGACTGTAATGATACAGTAAAAGCAATCCATCGTGTGCTACAGGAAAGCTCCCCAGCTCTCACTGCCACCATCTTGCCAAGTTCAGTTTGATAACTTATTTTCCATCTACAAGAACAACATTCGTGTCCTGTAGTATAAACATCAGCCTTCTGAGTGACAGTCTGCATCAGGCCCTACATAAAGCACAAGCCCATGCTATTACGAATACCGCTGTGTCCAAGAGTGCTCTGTTTTGTGCAAACTGCCTTTGTTTTCTCTTTTGTCCCTTTGGCTCCCTATGAAAATAAAAACTACTTGAGCAGGTGCTCATTTTCTAGGGTCGGTGCAGATTACAGGCCTCACTCTGCCCCTGGTCATGCTGCTGACTGGAAACTGAAGAGGACAGATAAGGAAAAGGTCTGAAAAGAAAAGGGCAGACAGACGCTGTGGGTGATCTCTGAGGGGACAACCCTCATGCTCTAAAAGACTTATTAAATTGCCCGTTAAGAGATTTAATTAGAAGCGTTATTACTATCTGGGGCACGGCTGCAAGTGTGTGTGCCACTGAGCATCCCTCCACACCCCAACCACCGAAATAGGATCGCGGTGACAATAGAGCAGCTAAGCCAGTGGTGCAGACCTGTATAGATTCAATCTGTGTGCTCTTCTTTTCTGCCCCTTGTCTCCATCCCTCTCTTTCTTTTCCCTTCCCACTCTCTCAATTTGTATTAATACTAGTGTGAGGTAGTTCAGCTCAGACGGTAATACAGTGCTGTGTCAGCAATACAGTCAGCTATATCAGCAATACATAGCGAACTGCTAGTAATGCAGTAGGCAGTGTAATGCAGTGTTAATAATGTAGTGGCCAATGTCAGTAATACAGTGAGCCGCTAAACACTGCAAGCAATGCAACACAGCGAGCAGTGGCAGCAACACAGTGAGTGAGGAGAATCTCTAATGGTCAGGATGCTCTCTCCCTGTCTGGCTGCTCCTGCGCTCAGCTGCTCTGTTAATTAAACTCCACTTCAAAGCTCTGCTGAAACTGCCTCTCCGCTCCACTTCCCTCGCTGTGATTCAGGTCTTTGTTCTGAGATTTTTTTTTACTTTTTTTTTAAGTGGTTCAGGTGAAATGACTACAGATAGGAATGTGGAAATAAAAGGAATCCTGTTCTTGCAGGAATCAGCCAGAACAAGGGACTTACAACTGCTGGACTCTCCACAGCTGAGGACCAATACTTCACACACCCACCTGCTAAATCAAGCACACACAAACATACACTTGTTGACCAAACACAGCTCAGACAGAAAGCTCTGACTCAGTGGATCGGGGAGAAGGTTCAGGAGTGAAAACCAGCCTGTGGTGGCTGTGCATTATCTGCAGTGGCATTAAAAAGGCCAAAGCCACTCTTTGTGTACACTGCCCATGTTTTAGATGAGAAAGCAGTCCTGCCTGAATGAGAGAGGGGCAGAGAAGGGTAACACTGTCCCCTCCCCATACCCAGGACCCCTCAATCCCCCCGCCCATAATAGCCCCAGTGAAGAGGTGGTGGCAGAAATGAAAGGTTAGTTAGTACAATAGCTTACAAAGTGGGAGCTGTATTCTCTTTTTCTGGTGCATTTGAGAGCTAAATTAAAGCATTTGGGAGCAAAACGAAAATAACAGCATTGTTTCTCAATGTGGCTAAACCTGAATGACGGGTATGAAATAGTGATAAGAAAAGAAAACAGTTCTTTCTAGCAGCACTCCTACAGAGGCTGGGAGCTCAAACACAATACCCGACTTACCCTCTGCACACTTTTAGCACCGCAATTACAACACTTTACATTCAGAGGCTGTCACAAATAAGCTTTTTGCTTGTGGCTACAGCTTTGGCTAATCATCCTATGATTTTCCCTCCCTCACTCTCCCTCTTAATTTCTGCTTCTCTCTCTATATATATCCCTCCCTCTAATTTCCCTTGTCTCAGTGCACGTCGTTCTCTTTCGGCATCTCCCTTTTCTGTTTCTTTCTGACCCTTTCTCACTCTCCCTTCTCTTTCTTCTCTCTCTCAGTGTCACACACACATGGTGGCACACACAGGCAGAGACACACCCAGACACGCACACACTCACTGCCACAGTCCGTCCCATCATGCCTGTGCTCCTAATCCCATAATGACAGAGTTGGGGTAATAACAGAGCGGGCATGGAGACGAACAACCCCAGCCTGTCCGAAACACGCTTCGATTACACAACGCAGCCCGCAGCCTGGGGGGGCTGCTCAGCCCCCACCCCCACATAATCCATTTACAAGCTTTAAATACATTTTTCTGTCCAAGCGAAGCTTAATCGTGAAGAGACATGCATGTCAAAGGGACGAAAGGAGCTTCACTGGACAGTATGGCTGTCCAGGAATGTCTGTGTTTAAAATCCTGCAAGAGAGGACTGGGAAGGGGGAAGACTGTCAATTACATTATGACTGTCTTGATTTTGGAAATGACTCAGAGGCTGCTCTTCTCTTTGAGCCTCCATTCCACACGTTCAGCAAGATAAATGCAAGAGACTCCAGAGAAAATAGTCCCTTCTCGTTGGAACAGCAGAAAACAAGTTGCTACATCACTACAGCACTGAGAGTCCCTCAGCAGACGGGAGCATGGCAAGCTCAGACGGGCTGAATGCTCCATTCTTCTGGGGGAGCTCCGAGACCCTCAGGTCCTCGACTCAAACACAAGCAGGCTCTTAGCAAAAGAGGCTTCTGTGCCTTCCCACACAGCACCGCTGCTTTGTTTTGGAAAAGACAAAAAAAAAAGACGTGTCTGTGGCAGAGCAACACTGTCTTTCCAAGAGTCTTATTAGGGCTATTAGGGCAATTGCTGGCTTTTGTTGTTCAGTCTATTAGCCCTGGGAGAAAAGGACAGAAAGGGAGAGAGAAAGTGAAAAAAAATCCCATTTAAATTCAAATTGTGCAGCCAGCCTCCTTTTGTGCAGCCTATAAGCCCAGTAATTAGAATCTGGTGGCTGTGGAGCAGGAGTGAGCAATAGGAAATCAGGACTAGCTGTGGTGTCCTCCTTCTGTGAGCAGTCTCGATTCACTGTCTCTGTTCAGCACGCTGCATGCATTAACATCCCAATGACCAGGGCTGGGCAGCACTCAGCTCTCCTTGCTGTTGTATTGTTGCAGAAGGTCACTCTACAAAGTCTACTGTAAAACCAAGCTCTCCAGTTCAGTTCCATGAGGCCTATCACTGAAACACTGTAACAGATGATGGACCACAAAGGAAATCAGGACTTTTAATCATCAACAGTAAGAGAACATGAGGTTATATGTACAGAACTCCACCCATCAGTCCAGCGATTAGAAGAAATCACTTAGTCCCAATAAGAGTCATGGCACTCAGAACACCCTAATGATCAGGATCAAGATCAGGTGAGAAATTATTTCACCGGTTAAATAAAGATTGAAATGTCCATTGCATATCCAGGGGACGTATCTCGGACTACACCTTAAATACAAAACAATTCCTTTTTTTGACAGGGAGTGGAAATAATTTGATGGCTGTCTGGGCATTTTCTATCCTTTGTTTTTTCAAAGAAAAATGAACTAAGGATAAAGAGTGCAGGAGACAAAGTAGTTGTAGAAAAGGTAAATTAAAAGAATCCATATGCCCTCTCTTGCTTCGGAAAATTAGCTAGAATTGATGTAATATAACAAGCATTTTGCCCTGAAGGAAAAGAGAACAGTTTCTGGAAATATTAGAGAGGTTACAAATGAGAAAGGCCATTCAACTCATCTTGTAAATTGCACAGGTGCCTAAAGGTGTTGTGACTTACTGCACTGCATGGCAGGGGGTCTTGTGTTGTGCAACAGGAAACTTCCTGACTGAGAATGATCATATCAAGGTGCAGAAACTTGAACTCCGCCTGCTACAGACAGAACTGCGGTTGTACAAGGACTTGGTTTCCTCTCTCAGATTGAAATATAGATTTAATAAGAGAGTGCAGTCGATTTGCCTACAGTCCCCAGCCTGGGAGTGTACTGTGCCGAGCCCTGGCAGCCTGAGGAATGCCTGTGAACTCCAGTTCTCATGGCTGTTTTGTCGGTGTGGAGCCTGTAATTACACAGGCCGGCACATCAGACAGGCAAGTGTGCCTTGGGGGGTGAGCTCTGCACAGCCAGGTGGGGAAGAGAGGGGGGAACAGGTAATGCAATAAATGACCCCCCCCCTCCCCATTTCTTTTGATATTTGCACTTGCAGCCTACAGTGTTGACATAGGGTAGTTCCACATGGACAAAATCAGGGGTATCACAAAATTCTACCGTCCGGCGTTTTGTAGAGCTCTATTAGAGTGATCCAAGAACAGGAACCCCAATAAAAATATCAGCAAGTGGAAACATTTTGGTGCTCTTTCAAGCCTAATTTAACATTTTTCAAATGGGGGCTGGCTGGGAGGCTATCTAATACATCTATTGATACCCCTCATTGCACTTATGATACATTTGTGTAGCACTGTACTGGACTATATCATACAACTCTGCACCGTAACATGATTGTAATACAGTGCTGTTTTACGCATTATTTAATTTTACTGAGCTAGTTGTTTTCCACTTAAGAAAACACACTGATTCTCTTCTAAGTGTAGTATTGTAATGGTAAAATGCTGTCTTTCCCTTGATAAAGCAAACCAATAAAGTAAAATACAGAGGTAATTTTTGCTTCTTTTTTTACATTGTAGAGATGGAGACTCTCTAGGGAACAGGCTTTTACTTTAAAACTTTACCAATTAAGAAGGAAAGGGCATTATTTTCGGGCAGAGCAGTGGGAGAATAACACTTGTTTCCCTTAGGAAAGTGAATACAGCCAACCAGCAGCAAGAGTTCGACTGACAGACTCACAGCACAGCAGGGACTGGCAGACACTGCACTAAAGAGGCCAGCAATCCACCACCTGGTCCACACACTGCAACACAACACACAACATTAACAGAACCACACTGCTCAGCAACACAATATAACAACAGACTCCCCTGCCTGCTCCACACACTGCAACACAACACATTACAAACAAAAACACCAACAATAAGGCACTGCTCAGCAACATAATACAACAAGACATAACTGCACTCTCACTGTACACAACCCCAAAACAACAACACACTGCTCATCAACACAACGCAAGACACATTCACCCTCTTTGTACACAACAACATGACATACAAAACCAACATAATCTTCTTCTCTTCCATCCTCCATCTTTCAAGTAAGGTTTCAACTAATATCTTAAGTGTATTGTTTTGTGACAAAGCCATGCTAAATAACTGTATGCTTGTATCATAAATCATACATTTACAGATGTATTTAAAGTGTTTGTTCTGTATGGTCTTCTGTGGAGAGAGGTCAGTGTGCTGTGTGTGGGATGTGGATTTAAGTACCTTGCTGATGCATCTGCAGTTCTGATACAGGACTGCAGTCAGCAAAGCTTCTCCTCTCTCAGAGGACACTATAGTGACCCTGGGGTGTCAATGAGGCTGGGCAAGCCGAGTGTCAGCCCTGCTGTGCTCTGCAGTCTGCCTTTGCAGCTCTTCCAACACACACAACTGCCATATTAAAGTGAGTACCATGAACACAATGAAAGCACAACTGCAGCACACCATCAAGCACAAAACAAAACAGATAAAATCACATCCCTGTCACTGCTACACATTGGATCTTATATTATTAGACTGCTGTTAGCTCCATTCTCCTGAGTACAAAGATCCTGTGTGGGATCAGCTTTGAGACAAGAGAGTGCACTGGGTGAACTTAAAGTAACTTGAATTCCCCTCCTAGATCTGACTGTTTAGAGTTGAGTAATGTTAGCGGTGTAATTGATAATGTCATTACGTTATCTACTACTGTAAGATTAGGTTATTGGCATTGCTAAATAAATGCTGTGGTAAACACCAGTCCTGTCCTGAAGCTTTACACCAGTACTGTTGTAAACTTTTATACCCACAGAGCCTTGCCAGTAAACACGCCTCTTCCATCTGTGCGGCTGCAGTCTCTTTACGACCTCAGCTGTGGTTAGCGAAAGGAAGAGCCTTTGAAATATTGTGCTTTGTTCAGTTTAATCCTGGAAACCACAATTTCAATGCAATGTGCCAGCCACATGACTCCACACTGGAACAACAAACTGGTGTCAAACAAGCCCACTGTTGTCCATACTGACTGCTCCACCTGGGGTGTTCACTGCACTTCACCCTGGTACAGCAGTGTAGTATCTCTCTGATGACCTGACATTGACTGTGAAAGAGTATGGACAACTGTAATGAGTACAAACACTCTCCCGTTCAGTCCACATCAGGTGTGACCAGCTATTGTCTCTCATACACATTGCACTGAAGAGACCAAAAAGCAGCGTATTTAATATAAAATTAAGTTCACCATTCTGGGTCTGAACATGTGTTCACAATGAGGCAACAGGCTTGAAAGGCCTGCCACTTGGAGCTGGTGGCTTATAATCAGGTCTGCAAGTTTCCAAAAACCATGGGAGGATCAAACTGCTGTTCAATGTGAACCTAGTCTGTTTTCAAGCCTGATCATTATAAATGTTTAAAAGGCCTGTTAAATATCACTTTATCAGCACCTACTATGATAAACCACAGTATTTGCAAAGTCTTCTATACAAAGGCACAGCAAAAGAATAGTGAAACCATAGGAAGGCACAGTGAAAACGATGTCTGTTCTTGTAAAATGTGTACGGTCATCTGATTTAAAGGCCAATCCTTGACAGAGGACAGAGCAGACATTTGTGGGATCATTTACAGCCATAGCAGACACCAGCCCTCCCAGTGCCCGCTGAGCACTAGCTATTCCTGCAGCCACATGCTGGAGATAACATCACTCCCTGAATGATGCTCTTGATCCCTATCACTGTGATTCATGCACATCAATCTGCAGTCTTCATGAACGCTAAAATGATTTTCTTATCACTCAGAAATGAACTCAAGTGACTTGGGGAAGTAAATCTCAGCAGCAATTTCATCTCTGAGATCAGGAAATGTGGGCACAGCTGTCAAGAGTTTGTTGCTAATCACTGGCACACAGTACTTCATTCCACTAGCCCCCATTACCTCACAAGACCCTCGGTTTGAAATGCTACTGTAAAATACAGTCACTTCATCTCTCCACTGGACAGAGGGGCCTTCCTACTGTTCTCTTTTATCATATCTAACCCCTAGCCCATACCGCCTCCCTGTCTCCTTACCCCTGGGCTCTAACCTTCATCTGACATTCTTTCTCTTCCAAACTGTCAGCTCTTAGCAAAGCTTCTGAACAATGTTCCATTAGTCAACTTTACTGTTTATATTTTAAAATACTAATAACTGCAGTAATGGGCAGGTTATCCAGGGCCAGGACTGGTTCATCTGAAAATGGCAGTGTGTTTGCATTCCACCAGCGCGCAGCTCTGTGGGCGAGTTTGTCTGTGTCAGTGTGTACGATACAGGTGGGTCTCCATCAGCACCCTGAATCCAGGCTACAGCTGCTCTGTACTCACAGCTGAGAAGAGCTCCCAAGATCCCTCTGAGCTGATGAGTAACTTGGCAATGAAAGACATACAACCACACACAGAGGTGCACACACACACACTGTTTACCAACACACGGACTTTCCAGACGGATGAATTCTTTTGTTAACTAAATGCTCTCTCAGAAACACAGCAATTAAATCTCCCAGATCTGGCTGCCCTGGATGAACTAGACATGAGTCACAAAACCACACACACTCACACTTATTAGAGAAGCTGAAACACAAAGATAAAGAAAAACCAGGTTACACTTTTCTTCACACAGTGCCTATGTCCATTTACAAAACAATCAGGAAGCATATAACATGAGTTGACACATATATTTCTCTTCCTCTTAATTGTCTGTTAACAGATAATGAACTACATATTATGAGGTTTTTAGCATAGCTTTTGAATGTTTGCAATTATTATTATGCACGGACAAATGCAACTATATTACATACTTCTATATGTGTAATTTGGCATATTTTTGTCATATTTAATACAGAGCATATATGTGTTGGTTCCCAGACAAATTAACGTAAAAAATAACATGTACTACGTATATCAACATAATCAGTGCCATATGCCCTTACGATAAACTTAAAAAACATCCAAGAAAACTAATAAATCTCCTCAATACCTTTTGTAAATTATTGACGGACTGAGCAGCAGTTTCTCCACATCAAGATCACAATGTAACTAATGTAGGAGGACAGTGCAGAAAAGTGGAGGGGGCTCTGGACCTGTTAGCAGAGGGCTGTTAATTTGTGTACTCCACTCATACACTGCTGCTACATATACAAGAAGCGCACTTTACTTCAGTTGCCCCAGTCAGCTCCCCTCGATGTAAAGAGGTAAGAGCAATGAAGCAAAGGCATTCTATGATGGACTAAAGCACCAGCCAGGGGGAATTCCAGTGCTCAGTCTGCTCAGCTCTACCAATCCAGGAGAAGTACTGGGCCTACCAGACACTAAGGCTTATGAACGACTTTAGGAAGATTTCACGCAAAGATCATTATATCCGCTGGAATTTGCAAAAGGTCATGTATATTTGTATATTTGCTTTGCCGTATAACGTTGGCTATTAAATGATCTGTGGGTTTGACACACAAGGAGGCCTAATGTGCTAATGTGGCTGACCTGCAAATAAGAACAACACTTATGTTTCAACATATTTTCAATTAAAAGTGCAAAGGAAAATATAGTTGGGAACAATAAAGCCAGGGGAGAATGTTCTCACAAGCTTACAACAGCTTCCTTGGAGGTTTGGACATGTAATCTCTCACTGAAAGAACTAGGGCTTATCTAGGAAACACTACACAGTGCAGCCAGAGGTTCCAGGTTCCATCATTTCCACACCTATTGAAGCAGTAACATGAATGCCTGGGATATTGTCAGGAGCAGACGCTGGCTTCAGATTAATTCAGTGTCAAGATGAATAGAAAAGCTCGCTCTTCAGAAACAATGCATCCCACACACACAGACATGCACTCTCGCACAAATGCAAAACAGTACATTAAATATTTAAAACACACAGCCAGCTGAGCAAACGGACAAACACAGATTCGCTCAGCTCGGCATAAGGTAGAGTCACAGACATATTCATGCAAACTTTCAATAGCCTTGCAGCCTTCCTAGGAAGGAAGACAGAAAAGTGAGATGGGCAGTCATGCATGTTTTGCAAATGTCTGTCATTTTTTCGTTATCATCCAGCGTTTTTAAAATCTGATCTGAGACAGCATGGATATGCAACCCCTTGCACAACACTTGCACAAGAATGCTGATGCCAACCAAGCTACATGATAACAAATGGCTTAATGGCCAGTTGTTTCACTGGACAGACATCCTTCAACAGCAGTAGCAGTGCAAGATGTAGAAAGAGAAGTAAAAGAGAAGAAAAGAATATATAGAAAAGGAGGAAGACTGAAGTCAAGGCCCAACCCAAAGTGTCTGGGAGTCCCAGGTTACACACCAGCCTCAGGTCAAGCAGGTAAAATCCCATTTACCTCATACCAAGTTCTCATACCACAGCCTCATTAGCATAGGGCTCTTTAATGCATAGCTGCCCCCTCATTGGGATTCAGGTCAGGAATTGAAACACAGGGAACAGTTAGAGAGTAACAAGCAGGAATGTGGCCCTGCACTGTACTTACTGCCTCACTGAAAGTGCATCACTATCCTGTTAACTTAGTATCCCAATTCTTTGCTTTCTCTCTCTGGCTCACTGCCTTGTTGACCAGCTAAATCAATACATTTCTAGCTCAAACTGTAAGAACGATATTTCACAAATTCTAAAGACATTGCATGCATTTTCCTTGACACAGGTCAGACCACCTCATGACCCCCCCCCCCCAACTAATGGCAACTAGAAAGGTTTTGATCCTAAAACTTGATGTCACTGAAGCGTACATCAACAAGGTCATAGGGCTTGTGTTCCATCATTTCTGACTTAACATTTCTCAGAAAACAGAACTTGAATGGTCCCTCATAAGTGTCAGAATTGCACCACTTGATAAGTAGGTTAATATGAAAAGTTGGTCTTGTTATTGAATTGGACCTTAAACAGACAAAGGAAGGGAATTGCATTTTGTGCTCTTCCTTATACAGGAAACTCAGCAGTTCTACCAGAACACACTTCTATTGAGGCAAGCAAAAAAAAATAAAAGCACTTTAAAACCTTAAGCACTGTCAGAGCTTGTCTCTGTAACAATGTATGCTTGAGTGACAACAATGTTTAGGATCAAAAGCACACCTATTTTAATCTCAGCTAGAGTTCTCCAAAGAAGTGGTGGAATAGTACTTTTCCTGGTCTATTGCTGTATGTTCCTTGTTCAAAGTACGGAGAAGAGCTGCAATGACCTCTAATGACCTCTGATGACAAACAGCTGTGAGTCTGCACTTTTTTTAATGGATTGGTCTAATGAATTTGTAAGCAGACAGTTACTGTGCTTGCTATCTGGCTTCATTAACCTGTAAGTGATAGTAAGTAAGTAACTTAAGTAAGTAACCTGTAACCTGTTTTTAGACTAACAGAGAGTTCACCAATCCCTGTGATACCAATCTTCAACATGTTCAGCATTCCCACACAAACTATTATGTTTCTGTTTTTAAAACCCCATGATGTGCTGTTGTTGAGCAATACAAAGTCATTTGCATTGTTTGTATTACTGCTTGTCAACATGCTTTAATATAACTACTATGTGACAGCAGTTTTTATCACCTTCTATTCTGATTTTGTCAAATTGCCTGGGTCTGGTCAATACTGAAATGGAAGACCTCTAAAGAAAAGTAGATTACTGCTGTAAGTGGTTTTGATGTACCAGTATGTAACTCCTTCTTTGTACTGTAGCTTCCAAACAATGCTCTGGTATGGTGAGAGGGGACTCATGTGCGGCATGAAAGTGCTGTTATTAAACGACGTTCCATGTTATTAAAAATCCCATGAAATACTGTTTGTAAGATAAGATCACTTTATTGGCCAAATACAATTTCTTGTATGAGGAATTTGTCTTTTCACATACCCCAACTTAGTCTCCATGAGACACACAGACAGGGAATGAAGCTTGGGGTCAGAGCACAGGGTCAGCCATTTATACAGTGTCCCTGGAGCAGTTGGGGTTAAGGGCCTTGCTCAGGGGCCCAACAGAGTAGGATTCCCCTGCCAGCCATGGGATATGAACCGGCAACCTTCCTGCCACAGGTGCAGATCCTTAGCCACAGAGCCACCACACTGTGTAAGGAGTTTCAAGTATTACAAAGAAATTCCTCTTTGGGCTTTCACAATCCTAAATTTCTTTTTCATTTCATCTGGCAAAGCAATTTCTTACTTTTCCACTTGATCTGCCGAGTACTGTCTCTGCTGGCGCATAATGGCTGTTTATGAGCCCCTGATCAATTTAGTACTTCGGTGATAGAAGAGTGGGTTCCATCTGATATGTAAAGCACTACATAAAGATAATTACAGACTAGTAATGCTATTAATGATTTGAAATGTGGATCCTTAATGCAGTAATGATATTGAAACTACAGTTGACACCAGAAAAAAGCATGGAAAATATGTGCTGGGAATACAAGGCAAATTACAGTATGTGAAAACAAACAGGAAGAGTGCCATTACTTTAAGAGTGGAGACGATAATAAAAGTACAATGGGTTGGATACATCAAAAGAGAGTGGACCTTCCCAGAGATAAAGGAAATACCAAGAAACAAAACTGATCAATGTGATCCCTTGCAAGATAATAATATGAAATCAGGTCATTTGCAAGAACCAGGAAGATGAGAAGAGCAGAAGGCAGCATCTGGAGGAAGAATCTTTGGGAAGCCTTCATTGAGGTTATGTTCTAATTTTCTTAAGTATAATAAATACTGTGTTAAGCTACACCTACTTACCATTGATTCCTCTTCTAGGGTCATGGAATACTTATACCTCCCAGTGAGCAGGAGTTAGGAAATTCCATTGAATTATGTCATTGAAAACATATGCCAATATTGATGTTTACACAACTTTCTTCTCTTACAATGTGGCCCAGTACAAAATAGACTGAGACAGACTGCTGTGCCATGAAAAGACATCTCTGAATGCTTAAAATCAATTCAGTGGTTGAGCCTTCACAGTAAATGGTCCCATCTGGACAATGGGTTGGGCTGTTCCTGACCTCACAGATACAGGTCTTTCAACATGCTCTGAGGCACAGCAGAGTCCTGGGCCAGGGGCGAAGACTCAGGGGGTGATGTCACTAGGCTTACACATTCCCAGGCAGCGCTTTCCTCCCAGCAGAGCATGTGCTAATGTATTCTTCACCCTTTATTCATGTGTAACTAAAGCCTCTCAATAAACTGCCATTTACGCTACTGAGAGAGTCCTCTAGCACTCTGGACTAAATTTATCTTCTGACACAGAGCTTTGAGGAAAGAGGAGACAGCCTTCATCCAGTAGCACCTCAGGGTAAGAGCAGAGTAAGGAGCGATATAGTAGCATTAAGGCGAAACGTGTCAGAGCACAGAACAGCAGAAGGATGTGTGATGGGGTGAAGCAAACTGTCTGAAAGCACATCGAGAAAAACCAAGGAGAACTCGGGAAGGGCTGGAGGCAGAATCTCTTTGCTTGTATGAGACTACGAACCAGCTGTGAAACAGAGAGAGAGGGAAAGAGAGGGAGATCAGACAGGAGAGGAGAAACAAGGCAAGAGAGAAAAGGAATAAAAGGGAGAGAACGCAGGAAGGCAAAAGACAGAGGGAGAAGATGAGGGGTGAAAGTGATGTAGAGAGGGAGACACCAAAAGCAGAAAGGAGAACAGAAGGTTGTGGAATGGGTTGAGAGAGGAAGTGTGGAGTGGAGAACTTTTCTCCTTCACCAAGAGACTCGACTTCTATCATGTATTTCATGGGCAGGGCAAGACATTCCAGTCACTACTTTTATTTTTTTATCTTTCATTGCTAGCATAAATTTAAACTGGACATTGCATATTAATTTCAAGCTGGTTAATGCTGCTCAAGTCCACTTGAAACAGTTCAGACTGACACAAAACGAAAGGTCTTCCAGTCATTCTCCTTTGCTTAGTCAGGATCTATTACACTTTACCAACAGACGTCCCTCCATCCTGCCTGTGGTTTTACTGAAGCTCAGCAGAGCTTTCACAGGAACTGCCTGAACTGCCTGTGAGCTTATAGAGCATAGAGCTTCTACATCTGCACAAGCTGTTCTTGTAATATTTCTTTCTGTAGTTAACTCTCTGATATGCTTCTTTTTTACAGCAAAAGGCTGAAGTCAATCTCATTGTCTCTAAAAGACGCCTCCTCTCCACTCATAGTCCTGACATCTGTCAAATGGCTATGACCTTTGGCCTTCTTCGAAAGACCTTTTTAAAAAAAAGCACTACAGTGAAGGCTAAGGCAGGTGATTACTGCCGACTTGCCTGAACTGGTAACACAGCAATAATGAGCCTATGGTGTCACAGAGAACATAAAAGCCAAAGAACCTCTTATGGGATATTTAAAAGGTTTATTTCTGGAAGGGGTCAGAGGGCACACCAAAGCTGCTTGCCACGCCCTATATGGCAAAACACCCCCAAACACACAGAAGACAGGCTTTGAACTATTGAAATTAAAATTAAAGGTCTGTCTTAAAACAGCTTTGGCAACATGTGGAGAAGTATAACACTATTTTTCAGAGCTACTCTTTAACAAGTGTTGAGCCATTTCCCTCTGCCCTATCTTGACCCTAGGCTCCCTAAGGGTGTCAACAGGAAGGGGAACAGAGAGTAGCTCTTGAGCGCAGTGTAATTATTACCTCCTGCAGCGATTAGAGTTGCATTTCTGCACGCAGGTGTCAGGTAAGAATGTGACAGGACACCCCAGTGATCCCCCTCTGTGTGTGAGGAGCTTTTGTGAGAAATTCTCACACCACAGTGTGTGGCCTGAGTTTGAATGGGCCATGATGACACTGTATACCTCCAGCCTGGACTACCGCTTCCTTCAGGAAGATCAGGAAAGTAATATATCTCACCCTCTGTATAGTTCTGCATGAATAAGATACAGTTTAGATCCAATACAGTGTCACAAGTGAAGTATCTACAGATCAGGGTGTGTTTAGTACTGGGTATCTATAGTATAGTGTGTCCAGAGTGTTGTGTATGTACTTTGCAGTGCAAGCAGTGTGATGTGTGTTCAGGACAATGTTTCTATATTATAGAGCATATTATAGTGCAGTGCCTACAGTGAAACATGTATATACTTCAACATATTAAGTACAATGTCCTGGAATGTCTATATTGCAGTGAACACAGTGTGCCAGTGTGTCTACACTGCAGTGAGTACAGTGCACCGGGGTATCTAAACTATAGTGAACACAGTGTGCCAGTGTGTCTATACTGTAGTGAATACAGTGAGCCAGTGTCTACAGTGCAGCCAGAACCCTAAATTCCAATTGACAGCTTCATCTAGAGTTTTTGAAACTTTGCCTGCTCTGTACGTGGGAAAAGGTTAAACAGATTCAGGTTGGTGAATGACTAACTCATGATTACATCACAAGCTTAGAGAGGTAGATGTGAAGATATGTACGAAATAACCTTCATTGGATAAAATGTACATGGTGTGTCAGTGCACAGTACCTACAGTGCGGTCTGCCAATGAATATAGTGTATGGAGTATATTACACCCTAATTAGTGAATTAATAGCATCACTCTCTATCACCTGTATTGTTAGTTTGTATGCTTTGGAAGGTTCTGCATGTTTAAAGCCTAGGTGCTTTGGTGGAAGACAAATTTCTGAGAAATGAGACAACATTGTATCGAGTATTATTGTATCGTTACATAAATGAATCAATTAATTTACTGTGATGAGATCAAATGTTTGTGGATGTTAACATATTTGGTATTTGTTATGTTTATATCCTCCCACAGACTGTCCTAAGAGGCCCACACGGAGCCCACTGCTGGTGTCCAGTGCCTGGAACCCCCTGACCTCTTGTACACCTGAGGGTGGGAAGGAGATAGGGTGTGAAGTGACTGCCTTTGAAAACACTGTCTCCTCTGACTTGGTAAAAGATGGATTAAGTGGATTTTGTGATAATTAATGGTTTAGCGATGAAGAACACATGGTGACAAACGAACCCAGGGCACGCACACACATGTGCACTTACACTTGCACAGCAATACCCGTACATAGAGACGCACACTCACACAAAGACACACTTGTCTACACAGTCAAACACACACAAAGATGCATACATACACAAAATGGGCTGGTCACAGCTCACTGCCTCACAGAGCAAATTACTGACCCCCCCAACTGCTCCTGGCCTGGTCACGCCCACTAGTGGCCTGTTCCCAGGGAGACAACTTATCCTAAATTAACCCTTTAGTACTCAACATAGCACAGCCCAATGGCATGCCTTAAGACAGATCTAAAGCTGTAGCGCCTAGCAACACAAAACCAAGGGTCACCACAAGCAGTACAGTCAAGTCCAGTGCCCTTCCTTCTGCACCAAGATCTGCTAGATGGCTGATGCATGTAGCAGAAAAGGCTCATACTGTACACAAAACGCAGTAAAGGCTTGCTACTGGAAATCAGGAACAATGCTGATTCCTCCCCTTTGTCTCTGATAGTGTACCGAAAAGCCCTTTGTGTTGGTGTACTCAGGCGTACATGTTGTATTCAAAGCCAACAACTCGGCATCCTTCCGACATTTGAGAGTCAAATATCAAGGTGGGGGATGCACTAACTGGCAAGGTGAACTGCCCTTTACAGACACTATCCAGCATTCACTGCATGCTTGCTGCTGATACTCATTTTACTGAACCCCAATACTGTATGCTGTAAACAATGCATAGGAAACACACCTGATTCCTGTTGCACAGCCAGTTAGATCCATTAGGTTGTAGTAGGTTAACTGCATGCTGAAGGCTCTTTCCTAAGTCCACATCAAGTGGAGGATATTCTAAGCCTATTACTTCAGTTTAAGTAAACTGGCACAGACAAATGGGCGAGGTCAATCAAATATTATTTTTTTACATCTCATCAGTACCTGTGCAGCTGTTAAAACATGAAATGGATCAGATGCCTGTGCAACAGGAGTCTGACATCATTCCAATTTACCTTGAAATGCTTGTTTGCTTCATTTTTAAAAAATTACTACACATCACTAATCCTGCACTTTAGACCACTGCGCTGAACACAACAGTGCACACCTTTGTTGTGGAAATCTGCGAATTTATAACATGTAATTATATAGAATACAATGGTATTATTTATGTCACCTTGAACAAATGTGTCATCTAAATAAATGAAGTTAATAATAAGCATTCTCTTTCTAGTGCTGCTTTCCAAAGATACATTGGTACCACACAGAAACTTCCATTTTAAGCATTCAAAAGCACACGTTTGTTTTGAAAAAATGTGTTTGCAGTTTTGTTTCAAATGCAGTCAGATTTTGAATCCTTAAGAAACTCATTAAACTATTTGTGATCGTACTTGGACCACGGGTTGTGACAGTGGGACCCTGGTGAATCTAGCCTCCCCCAACAGAAAAATTAGTGGTCAGCTTTCTTGACAATGTGACCTGGGCTCCAGGTTCATCCTCATTAGTCTACTGGGAGCCTGTTCAGCAGTATCCTCACACAGCACAGTCTGCTCATAGGTTGCATTTTTTTTTCACTATGTCATGCACATTGCTACTTTCAGCCTTCCAAACCCAAGATCCGTTCTGCTGAATCACAAGCCCTGTTCCCCACAGCAATGACAGGGGGGCAATCAAAAACTGTTTACCTAAACAATGTAAATAGCTCTACTCAGCTTGCTGAGAGAGAAGGGCAAAACTACACTTGCAAATTTTAAACAGTACGGAAAAAAATTAAATCCACTTACGAACCTCTTAATGCAAATGCATGTCATTTTTTTCCATATGCAAGCCCTGCATTATGTGGGTGTTTTCCACTCACCTAAAAATCAGATTTCTTTACTTTGGGCCCTTCCTCTGTACACCTCACTGAAGAGGCGTGTGTTCTAAATATCTATCGAACAGGTGCAAGTGTTAATTTCCTCACTCTGAGCTCTTTATATCCTGTGTAAAGGTATGATTTGATCAATTTTGTGTCATATAGTAAAGAACCATACAGCTTGAGTTTCTCCCCCTGAAGTCACATATTTCTTAAATCTCATTGCTAAACAAATATTTTTATAACTGCAAAAAGATCAGCTTTGAGCAATAGAATCAAAGGTGCTTCTTGGTGCTCAGTGTTAGGTTAGTTTAAAACACAGGACAAAATTTCAAGCACTACTCATACTACATTGCTGTGTTAACATAATAGTCAGCCTTATTGATATGAATTGCCAAGTATAAACTAACATAAAATGGTCCCAATGGTGCATAATTAAGATGAACCGGAGTACAGCTATGATGAAGTACCTTACCTTTGTTTAAATGTATTTTAAATCAAGCTGAATCTTGTAGATAAGGTTAGTGCTACCACTGGACAAATAGAAAGGTACTTTAAAACAGGCGGTCAGCTGAATTTTTATAATGACATGAGTGGTAAAGACAGTCTGGTGCCATAATAGAGTTTAAACAGCAAGGATCATCTTACATAGTGGCAGTGAGATCTACACACTGTGATGGCCCAGCAAGCCACGGGGGCTGGCTTTAGCTGTGATAAATATCCCCACAATCAATAGCGGGCTTGGGGACAGTGCCACTTCTAGGATAGAAGGAGGGCATGCTTTGTTGATTTATTAATGATACCATCCCCACCCCTGACACCCCCCCCCGACACTCAGCCAGTCTCAGGGGACTTTCTCCTCTCTTGTTCAGCTGCCTTCTCTTTCTCTCCATCAGATTGATTGATCGAAAGGTAAATTGAATCTGTGTTTGACGCAATCCTTTTAGCCACAGGCACCCAGGCAGGGGATGGGTGGGAGTGAATGGGCAGGAGAGAGGTCACATGCCACAGGAGGTCAAGAGGCCACAACATCTCTACACTCAGCTGTATAAATATCAGCCTTAAGCATCTGTGTCAGGCCCTGCGTAATACTAGTGGGCATGTGTGTGCAGCTTAGCACAAGGTTTAACAATACCACTCTCTGTGTGGTTCAAGGAGTGGTGGGGAAGGGTGCCAGCTTTGATCAGGTAGAAAGGTGACACTTCTCACCTCAGGAAAGTAAGGTCTGTGATTGTGTCTTGCATCAGACAAACAGTGGCCTTCACAAATAGTAAATAGCTGTGTCATGCAATGGGCATAGCAGGAATTTATGAAGGCAAGGAGATAACAGCTCAGGAATATAATACAGTAATTAGGGTGCAGCTCTGGTAACAGCTGCTGGAGCAGTGTGAACTCAGATAGCAAGTTACCTGATACAAAGGCAAAGGGGGGAAGCAAGAGAGGAAAAGAGATAGAAATAACAGTTGAAGAGAAAGAATAGGTGACAAAGCCACCACACTTGCAACAAAGGCCAAGCAGACCTGTTCTTATCTCCAAACATTTATGTGATTCAGTTATAGTTATGTGGAGAGAAGACTCCACATGAGCATCGTGGAGCAAGATCCATAGAGTGATACATACAGTGCAGCTGGTTCCCCAGTCTCCACCAGGACACAGTGCCATCTCCTGCCATCCAGCAGACAGATGTCTTTAAACTGGAGGTGTTTAATTAAGAAGCTCTGAGTGCAGAGGCTGGCCTTGGCACTGGACATTGGCACAGAGAATGCCCAATAATGTGGGCTCCTTACTCCCTTTATCTTCTTCTCCCTCTCCCTCTTTTTCCCCTCTCCTGATACTCAGCCAAAGGTCCCGTCTTGAAGCTTTAGTACAATGTTGCCATTGATATCTCCAGGACTGGTAGTCAGTTTCATTAAGAAACGGCAGATTCCTTCCAGGTTGCGTCATAGTTGCAGTTTTTTGTCGGGAGAAGGAGACAAGAGAGAGAAAGAGGGGTGGTTTGTCTGAGCGGCGATGTGTAGAGAGATACCTGACTGGGAGAGATTCCAGGATGGGATATTAAATCGCACTCCTTGTCATCTACCCCCCTCTCTTCCCCTGCCTGTCTCCCACCCCCATGGCTCAGAAACGACCCCAGGAAGAGCTGTCTAGCAGGCCAGGGAAAAGTGAGCGACAGAGACTCGTCCCGGATCACTGCATTCATGCCATCGGCTCTCTCAACCCCTTTCAAATAAACCACCGATATTAAAATGCAGCTAATGTGATGTGCCTTTTTAATAGTAAGCCTCCCTCTGTCTCGTTCACTTTCGAAATACTTTATCAGCTTGACAGGCTGAGCCAGGTTTGCCAAAGTTGCAGTATGTTAATCTCTCTCAGTCCCAGATATGGCAGGTTGCTGCACAATCCTTCCCACACAAAACGTCTTTGGGCTTTAATTAATCTCAAAGCTAAATTAAAGTTCCTCTGACCCGTCTCCAGGTATAAACCAGAAAGTGTGACTCACTGACCCTGTCACTGAAATATGCCATTACTACTGATGTCCAAGGATGGGGACAACATCACGGGCAGTTTTCTGAGGCTCTGTTCTCAATGTCAGCAGTGACATATGGGGAAAGAGAGAGAAAGGTCAATCGGCTCTGATTTCCAGCAATGAAAGGGTCAGTCACTGTGCATGGTCATCCAGGTCACTTTCCGGGACTGAGCACCACAACATGATGAGTGACAGGCAGGAGAGTGGACAGGACAAAACAAGGAAAACAAAAGAAAGAAGCATAACGGATACAAACGAGAGCAAAAGAGAGCGATCAAGAGGGAAGTGAAGGCGGGGTGAAAGCAGTGAAGCTCCCCAAGAAGGTGCCTGCTGTCTAGTCTGAACCCTCTGCTTGTTGCCTTTCTGCTCAACTCGAGCGCAGTTGCTGTGATGCTGGAGGGAGGGCTGCCCTGACTCTCACTCTCACCAAGCTCCCTTTGAATTGCCTTTTTTTAATTGAAAGACAAAAAATGGAGCCAATTCTGCTCTAGAGCAAAAGGCCTTGGCATTCAGTCAGTGAGCGTATCTCTCTAGGGGTAACAAACAGACACATGGAGAGTTGCTCTGGAATTTCCTAACACCTCGCCCAGCACAGCTGAAAAATTCTCCCATCTCTCTGACTTTTTTCTTCCTAATTTTAACACCCTTATGTCTCTTCTTTTCTCAGAGTCCCTGCTCTTCCTGGAGCTGTGCCCTCACAGTCACACTCAAAGCAACACAGCCTCAGCTGAGCAGCAACAGATCACTCACTCGGACTGCTTCATTCATTTTTTAACATCACCAGCAAGAATTCTCTAAGCTGTGGTTTGATTTGTGTAAGAGCGGTGTGTGTTCAGTTTGACGCCTGTGACCCTGACATGCTGAGACAGAGTGTGTGTGTGCAGCTGGGCTCACACACAAAAATAACAAACTACATAATTCCTGCACATAAGTCCTCCTTATGAATATTGACAAGTAGAGCTTCCCGGAATCTCCTTTTTTTCCCATAGAGAGTACTGTGCAGTGTAGGCTCTTTCCTCAGTATTCCTCTAGAGGTCCATCAGGATATGTACAGGAATCCATTTGGCTTTTAACTGCAATGCCCTGTGTGTGTGTTTTGTTTTTCCAATAATGTGGACATGTGTGTGCTGGTGGAGACAGAGTGCGAAAGATGAAACAACCCTAGCTCACTCAAAGAAATTCCACTTTGCTGACAGAACTGATTGATGAGGTCAACTGAGGACTGTCCTCAGTGCTGGGGGAGCCAGAGTTCAGGCCATATTGAAGAGGAGCCGTGACACAGAGGTGACAGGTAGACGGAGCAATATCCAGTGCATTACAGAGTAGGCACAAACCAGCTGTGTCTAGGCACAGAGAGACGAGGAATGTCACACCTAAGCCATTCTATTTCCTGTGTCCCCCCACCCTTTTGCAAATGTCCAAATATAAGCGATCGTAAAGAAACAGGGAGCCAAAAGGCAGCACATTTGGGGCACAATTGTATAATACTGAACATTGTAGGGTAACCCCCTCCCCTCAGTGGGCATCGTTTCAGTTGTTTTGGTTGGTTCTCTCTCTGGAAGAGGTGTTAAGAGAACCGATTGCCTTGGGTTTTTGATCACTTTGTAAAAAAAAAGGCAACAAAAAATACAGAGGTGAGATGGAATGTCTTACAAATAAAGTACCTGGAACTATGAAGGTTTCAGGACATTTGAAGAAATTGAACAGGTGGTTTTTGACTTAATGGAAAGTACCGCTACAACTACTTCTAATAGTAAAAATAATTTAGATGGAATTTTGTTCTGGGCAATTTGTCTGGAGTAAACTAGGGTTTTCATGCTGTATTTTTAGACATGGGAGAACACATTTAGTTAAGAAAAAATGGTTTTAATGATTGGAGAGAGCATGCCATGGAGGGGAGAGGGGAGCTGAATCACCCTTGATTAAACAGGTCGCGATGCCCCGCCGTGCCCCTGTGTTTGAAGTGTGTGGATTAGAAGCAGGTGTTCCTGTTTCACTGCTGTTCAGAGAGAAGAGGGCAGCGCCTGCAGGACACACTGGCCCAGCACATGGCCAGATAGTCAGGCCTTTAACCAGTTCCGTCTCAACCCTTCTAAAAAATATCTATGGAATTTCAGTTAACGTTTTCAAGGAAGCAGCCCTGTGGAGCCAGTCTGAGGATGATTCTTGGTGCAAAAATTTAAAACATTTTTTTTAGAAAGGACACCTTGTTCACACTCACCTGAGTAAAAGCTGTGTGATAATGTTGCACTGTTTTTTTTCTACAGTATATCCTTACACCCTTCTCCCTCCTCTCTTCTCCTGAAAGGAGTCTTTTAACTGAAACTGATCCTCACTGTGTACTACACTGGCACAATGAAATGCCACTGCTCCACCACAGAAAACTAGGTTCTGCTGGGATTTTCCATAGGAAACATTTCCAATGGCCACGACAACAGCCCCACGCACACTCCCAGCCTTTGAAGAGTGCATATAATCCAGCAATTACTGGGCTACGGTTGATAAGGAAAGAGAGGGCTGCTGTTAAACTGTATTAAGTGCTGTTAAACTGTCCAACTGCTGTCTAACCACCGAGATATTCCTATAACCCTGTTAGTCATCTCTCCAGCGCATGCCTGTCTTGTGTGAACAGGCACTGGCCTTGAGTCGTTCTTACACATTTTGCCCATGACTGTTCGTGCTGGCACTGCCGGATTTTATCAATCCTGCCTCACACAGCACATTCTCGCATTTCCTTTTGTTCTCATTTTTTAAATTCATATTATTCCTTTTGTTTCCGTTCTCATTCTACAGACAGAACACTGCCCAAGGGGTTTCTCTATATCCACGAATTGTTAATCACTAACAGACAAGCCCAGAAATAGCCATTGTAAATAAAATCAGGGCTCTCATACTTCACCAGCCCTGGGAAAGGAAAGCCAGATACCCCTTGCATAGCAGTATGATCCACTTCAGGTTTTACCAGTTGTAGGCTTTTGTACTGCTTAACAACAAAGTCATATATTTGCTTTCATTCCGTGTGCTTGTGAGTGCAGATACTTTGCCATATGTTTGTCTGTGTTAATTTACACAGAATAAGTTACTGAGTTTCAAAAATCCTGCATCTGGCATTGGTTTATATATTTATTTGCAAGACCCTTAGCGCCAGTAAAATCCGAAATGGATTAAACTGCTGAGCACTGTGATTCCAATCTGTTTTCCAGCAGGTTCCTAGGACTGGGGCAGAAAAGCAGCAGGGCTGACTGTAGGCAGACTTGCTGCGCCACAGTGGCAGTGAAACGCAATCCCTTTTCCACTCCAGTGGGCAAAACACGAATCCATGCTTCACTCTGAATATTCCTTAAGTTCCCAAAAAGACTTTAAAAAGGGTCTTTCCTGTCTGTTTTTCTGAATTTCTGACCTTGCTATCTGACCCAGGCTCTTAAACGACACTGAAAGTTCAGTGAGCTCACGAACAGTTTCAGTGAGCCCCCGAAAACGTGTTTAGTTGTATTCGTTTTACAGGTAAAACGTTATAAATAAGTGCGAGCAAAGTCTCCTGCATATAAACGTTACACTTGAAAATTTGCCTCGAGTTAAGAAGTGATCGTTACATATTTTAAGATAGAATGGAAGATTTTCCTAATTATCCAGAAGCTATGAAAAGTGTGAAGTACTGGTTTCAGAACTGTTACAATAGTAAGTTACTATTACAACATACGTAAGCTTACATGATATTACACATAGGACTAATACAATACCACGTTATTTAAGTGCTATATTGAACGGTTCCATGTGTAACTGTAAATGACCGACTGAGAAACAGCTGATACGGGCTTTTAAGAACAGAAAATTAAGACTTTTTTATATGACAAATATAAGTCCAAATAATAATAATAATAATAATAAAAATAATAATAATAATAATAATAATAATAATAATAATTATTATTATTATTATTATTATTATTATTATTATTATTATTATTTGGACTTATATTTGTTTTTCCAAAATATCTCGCATTGTTCTTTTCTAGCCCGATCTGAATACCTCCCTGTGATTTTCTTCCGTTGCTGGTTTAATCACTCACAGGTTTAGTTCTGCAAACGGCGCACAGCCCCGCGCGGAGGAGCTGGGCGGCTCTACCTCTCTGGTCTCTGCCGACTTTTTCGGCTTTTTCTGCGAACGCGTAGATAATCCTGGCTTAGGGCTCCACTCCTCTTTCTCACATCGGCTTCCCTCTAAATCACCTGCCTCCGCTCAAAGACTACTGTGACACGAAAAAATCCGTATATAGCCCAAGATATTATATATTTTTTTTATCGAATCCGATAAATGGTGAAGAACAACCTCGTTCAAAAACAACACGAAAAAAGAAAATTAACCCATCAACCACGATACTAGTAATGGTAAAAAAAATGCGGTTTCCAGCGATCCTTTCATATAATACAAAAAATAATAAGTACTATTAGAAGTAGTATTGTTGTTATTATATAATTATTATCCCATGTTGTGCCTACATTAAAGACAACTTTCACGTTTATTAATAAAATGAAGAAACAAAAGTGTGTTTTCAAGAATGGGTTATACTCCTCGCTTAAAATCAACTGCATTAAATGTAAATGTTTTTTTTTAGACTAACCCGAATGGCCTCTCGTCTGTGCGCAGTGCTTGGCGTTCATAAAGGGACGGCATAGTCAATATACACATGATAAAAACTCATTTTAAAAAAAAGTCGTGTCTTAACGGCCACTTCGTGTTGCCAGTTATTATTATTAACACAAACGGTGCTGTTTTTTATTGAACACCAGATTGTTTTACTCAGTGTGCTTTATATATTATAGACCCAAAGTTAATTAATGTGACGTGAATGCCTTTGGCATTACTGTATTTATGCTCGCGTGTTTTGCTCCCGACTGGGCTTTTCTGTTCAATAAAAATGTGTTCCGGCATCTGTGCACTATTGCACAAGGTGAGATTAAATTATCCTAATTCTTACTCTTTGGAAATGGGTGGAATATTTCTAACGACTTTCTTTCCGTTGGCCAAAGAAATGTGAATATAGGCTGGGGAAAATGTATAGCCTACATAGTTAACATTTTCCGTTGCTTTGTATATTTAGTATATTTGCTTTGTATGAGCCCTGTCGCAGTGTACTAAAAACATTTGGTCCTCTTGTCTTTAACAGCTCCAGCCAACGCACAGTTCTCCCTGCTCTTTTATGATGAACAGAAAAGCCCCACTCTTTGGTGAAGCCTGCGCCGCGCGTCAGCCAGCAAGCCTGCAGGACAAGGCCGCGTTTACAGTAACGACATTAAACTGCTACAGGCGCTTCAAAGAGATCCTGTTAGTCCTTACAGCCAGGCAAACAGCGGAGATCAGACGCCACCGATTTCATCGCCCTCCCGACGGCCAGCGCCACGGATGAAGTGCTGCCTGCCACAGTAGTGAGGAAGGGAGGGAGAGAGCTGTCAAGGGAGAACAGATCGATGTTTCCCTCACGGCTACCAGAAGAAACGTAAGGAATCTCTGAATAATTATTGAACAAATAGTTCAAACTGTCCTGTAGAATTTTCTAGTTGTTTCACTTCATTTAAAAAAAAAGGAAATTAACCAACATGTACAGTCTTGGCACATTAATAAGAATAATGTCTTGAGCTTTTTGAAGTGAATGTTTTCATTTACAAAAATTAAAGAGTTGCATGAACAACTAAACCACGAAAAGCTACTCACTGGCACACTGGTTTCTAAATTGTTTTGTCTGAGCCTTACTTTATCTTTTCGCTGTTTGCGCCCAGTCCCGAGGAAGTGTGCCAATCAACATGCCGCTAAGCCAGGCGCACTGAATGATCCCAGACAACCCTCTTTCCCGTGTGTTCGGTGCGCTGACCCCTGCTGTTACAATATTCAAGCTTTCAAACCCCAATCCTCTACATTACGAGCCTGACTGTATTTAAATCAAACCCTGGAAGAAAGATTGTTCCTCACTGCCGCGTATTTCTCTTAACTTCAAGCTTGAACTTTCTTAACTTCTTCTACTGAAGTAGAACAAAAGTTTTTCAAGCTCTGGACAACCCAGACCCGTTATGTCAGACTGTTAAAACTGCGTTTTTTCCCGTCGGCTGTGTAGTAGAGGCCACTGGTTTGGTGTATACATACACGCTCTTTCTGGAGTTCATGAATTGGGACTCCTTTCTTTTAAAACGTCAAGTGTTCTTTTGATTGAATTTGTCTTTTGGGGATAAACGCAGACAATTAATGATTATTATTATAAATTGTTGTTGTTGTTGTTGTAAATAATATAAAGTAAAATGTAATATAATAATAACAACAAGAATACTATCTTCCTTCTTTGTTCCTTGGAACAATACCCGCCACAGTTTAGAGCAACAATAGGCCTCCTCATTTCATAAGAAAATCAGCTGAGATTGCGTTCGTTTCTCTATTCTCTTAAATGGTTTGGGAAATTAAAACTATAAGCAAGAGCATAAATACCGCAAACAAAAGTGCTTACGAAAAACGAAGCGCTGTTTTTTTCTCACGACACAAACCGCATTTGTTTCCTGTGGTTGTGCCAATTAAATGCCAATTAAATATAATACTTGCCTAGAGCTAAAATGTTTTTTTTTATTCTGTCTCTAATTCATCTCAACCACTAACACACATACATACACAAAAATAAGTGAACCAACCAATATCTGTCTTATTTCCTTATGGTAAACCAGGGTACTGCTAAACGTGTCGTGGGTTATGTATTTATGATACCTAGGTAGTTAGCATAGATCTTTTATGTTGCTGAGCAAAACGAACCGGTTTAAAGAAACACCGACCAACCCACGCACAGCAGGATTTGGGCGCAGTTACACATGATCATTATTTTCAGAGCAGTTTGTACCAAAGATCTGCTCCTGGGTAAGTATTAAGGTTCAACTATTCCCTGCGCGCTGTCTGAATCCCGGGAAAGCAATCTCTCCTGATTGCCGCATTGATCTCTCTGAGGCCACAAAAGCACAGTCGGATATCTCCGATCGATTAGACCTAATCGATTGGGCCATCCAAGCTGCATCACGGGAGTTTACAGAATTAACACTTTCACTAATGCGCGAAACCTGCAGCTCCGGCTAACTGCTGACAGCCTGAACTATAATAGGAAGAAACGCGGCCGATAGGTGAGGTTTGTTGAAATTCATTCCGCTGGTCCCTCGGGCATTCCGATAACTGGGAAAAGCAATAGGGGGTCTTTTCAAGAGGCCGTGGCAGTCATAAATTTCTTGTACCTTAATTGTGCATAGCGCTGTTGTTCTTGTGCTTTCTTATGCACTACTTAAATACCTACCCTGCAAGCAGAAAGTGACATTTGTGAACTGATTGCAAAGAAAGTGTATCCAACACCAATAGCAATATTCATAATGACGATGGAAGAAGAATGCTGTCACGTTCTGCGCAAAGCCACGTAAAGCAATGTAATTCGAGCACTACTTTCTATACTGAATACCCTTCCACCGTGTAATTCCCACAGGACTGAGACAGCCCTGAAGTGGAGAGCTTCTTCTCCCCAGCGGCAGCAGCTAGACGGGCGGTACAGAGACCTCAGACCCCAGATAATAACTTAATGATATGCCAATTATGTAATTAATATCAAAGGTGGAAATAACACAAAAAACTATGTCTAAAGATATATGCGACACGTTCGATGCCCTAATTCGTTTAAGACGTACATCACGTATCTGTGACACAATTCCTGTGAACAAACAATGGACTTTATAGTACTTTATAGTGACATTAGTATTTATTAGGGTGTTATTATATTTTTGAGAGCTTTCCTATATGGAAATGTATAATTCACTTACGAAGCGTCCTGTAAATATACATTTTTAGTTCGGCACCTTTACAATGCACGAACTGGTCATGGTTTCAGTGGCCTTTAGTGGTCAAAAATTACGAAGATAATGTTACCTGTAATTGTAATTTTTAACGCGATTTTAAAAGAAAAGGTCTGATTTATTTAATTCCTTTTGAGATGCTGAAGCAACAGACAGAATCGACTGGTGATTCTGATATATGGTAATACTATCAGTCGTAGCAGGACAACGCTAAAAATAAATAAAAATACGCTGGACACTATACTTGTAAAAGCAATTATAGATTTTTAAGACAGAATGTCATTTACCTTGTTTGCTTTTAGAGCTTACGCATCTATTAAACTGCTTTGTATTCTCTTGGGTCCCTGTGTAATGGTTACACCATTTGTCTGGTTCCTGTGCAAAGTAGGTTCTGTATTTCTAAAAGGGATAATTTAAAGAATCTTTTGTTTTTCCAAATTATTGTATTCCCCATCTTACATTACCAAGACGATAGTCAGGTGGTACAAATCGAATAAAGGTGTTACAATGCTTAACATTTTTGATTATTTGTGATATGTGAGAGTTTCAGCTGAAAAGCAGAATAAAAAAAGTTTATGTGTTACTCAAGGTCAGTGTTCTCAGAACGGTTTGGATTCCCTATTTCCCAGCGCAAGCCGCCCGAACAGTGCACCTCTGTCCAGTTGATCAAAGTCCTGCATTCTGATTCCGAAAGCCAACAGCCGGTCTTCCCCGCTCCACTGACCCGCAGAAGGGCTCTCAGTCCCGGGCTGAGCCCTGCGCTGCTCCTCTACAAGATCTCATCTACATGAGAATACTGGTGAAGGGGGAGGCACAGTCGTTTTCCCCCGAGTCTCCACAGTCCTTAACTGCGCCGCTGGGCCACCCATCAGCGCATTCTTCACTGCTGCGCAGTTCATTTGTAATCAAAGGTCATTATTGCCCTTTTGGGGTCACGAATGGACGTTCTCATACTTTGTGCCTCGTTCTTTATTGCCATCCTAAATAACAGCGTCCTCAATATTCATACTGCGGCAATGGTGAGCGGGTTCAGTCACTCCGGGCCCTAATTAGTTGCTTTATTGCGGTTCTTTCCCCCAGTCGGAGCTGACCTATTTGTGCCTGATACAGATTAACTCGAGATGCAGGGCAAGGAGCATCTCCAGGCGCAGTACCGTCAGATGTCCCAGGCTCTAGGCCAGCCACACCGCTGATGAAGTGACACACCAGAGAACAATCAAGATGAGCTATAGCGCACTTGGCTCCGGTAGAAGCGTTACTTTTTATAGGAAAATGCACACCACGTAGGTAATGCAAGGGTACTATATATATTTACTCGTTACACATGTAAGTATGGGAAAAAAGTTTTTTTTCTACTTTATAGATTAGTTAATTCTCTTCAGTATGGTGAGTGAAATATCCTTGTTACTTCTTAATTGATCTGCTCTGGAAACATAAAATAAATGCAATGGTAAAAATGTTAATCCCTATTTCTTGCAAGGATTCTCTTGGTCTGGCTTAAAAGACAGTATTTCTTACACCTTCGAAAATAAATACTTTCTTTCAGATCCAGTCTTTCAATTCAGAGCTGCAGATGTTGTTCACACTTACTTGTGGTGGTGGTGTTTAAAACAGAATTCAGTTTCTAACTATAATGTTTTATTTTTTCTCAAAAGCATGCTTATTGTACTTCCATTTAAACAGGTACAGGAACTAATGAAGGCAGGCCTTCTGCGTCTATGAATAATTCTGGGGTAAAAGATAGTTGAGTCTCTATATCCCGTACAGCCTCCTTCATTTCATAGCCAATGGCAGTCTAATGAGGCTGAACTTAGAGTCTGCCAGAACACCATCAATGTGTGCAGGACAAAATGGCTCCTGCTGCTTTTCAATGGGTTAAGTAATAACAATAATAATGATTCCTCATCCAGTGGAGAGGGGGATTAAAACCAGGCCAGACACACAGCACACTACACATTATAAAACACACAGGAAGAGGCCTGCTGAGGTGTGATTCCATTCACTAGAGAAAGAACTAAAATCTCAGAGATGGTTACAGTTCAATCTCAGCTTCCTAAGGGGAAGGCTGAGAAGAGTGTGTTTGCTTCAGTCAGAGGAGATTAGATCTCTCTATGGGGAGATTGCTCTGGGACCTGGGATCCTTTAGAATGCAAGTACAACACGTACTAAAGAACAATTAAACAGAGCCAAATATAAACGGAAATGTAGATCTCCTCCAATGGGCCAGGGGACAGGAACTTGTTTTTAATTTTTACTTTTAAGAATGACGTTCATTGGCAGATGTTTTTGTGCACTTTTATATTTCTATAAAAACTGAGATGTCAGTTCAGAAGTAACGCAGAGCATGAAAGATGAGGGGCTGTCTGAGGGCTGAGGAGGAGATTACACTGCCGAGCCATGACCTCTGCCCTCTCACTCTGTCATGGTTTCCACTGTGTGCAATTTTTTCTAAATCCAACTTGAATACCAGGGTAAATCCACACTCATATGGGTTTATAGTAGAGCCCTCGACTACCACACCTAAATTCCAACCTTCAGTGAGAAACTCGGATCATAAGCCAGCCTTGTGGAGCAGTAGGGGGAGTAGGATCTCTGATATCAAGGTGTTAGGGGTCCTCAGAAACACTGCAGGACCACCAGAAAAGATTTTCACTGTAAAATCTAGCCAGAGCTGCTAGAACCTTTATTCTCCTTTTATTTTCTGGGAGGAGATAAAGAGAGCAGCAGCTCTATGAGAGTTTATCTACCAATTTGCCTGTGTTGTGTTTTTGAGATTATTCCATTTATGCTATCAAAAGGCAATTACTATTTGAATTTTACATTTGTTTAACATTTACCAGGACCAGCAAGTGAAAACTGAAAACCTGGTCACATGTGACGAATATCTTTTGTCTCTTGAGAGACAAATCCGATTCTCTCATTTATTTCCAGTGTGCTGACTAATCCAGACAATCCTGGCAGCCCTTCCTTGATTTTAATCATTTATCAGTGTCACTCGAACCCCTTCCCAGAAAACAGATTTCGGGGAGCCAAATTTTGGCTTTGTGCAGCTGGTCCAGTATTGTAAACAAAAATTTAAACAGCCAAGTCCGAAACATTTTAGCTGTTGTCCTGTGATTTTTTGCACCTGGAACAAATATGGATCCTAGTTTTCTTAGGATCACTGGAAATGTACAAAAACTAAAATATGGTAAAGGACAATACAGAAAACAAACACATACACGTGCGTTTTTTTATTTATTTAATCACATTCGAGAAATTAACTATTCAGGAGATTACACAGATCAGATTTTTCACCTCAGCAAAAAGCAGAAGTTTTCCTTGGAGAAGTTTACATTTATACCTGAAGAGCTCTCCTAGATCGTAGGGATAGGGGGAGCTCAGATTATCTGGACAGATTACATACATGACCACATTTCCTCTACATTGAGGTATACAGCACTAAAGTGTCAAAATCTGCAGGGCGCCGAGATGTGTTTATGTTTTACTGGGCTTGGAATACATGACTGTGGTCGATTTTGGTTTCAGTAGCTCCGAAGGACAGTAAAATGAGCTGGAATTAATGTTGCCAAAAGCATGCAGAACAGAAGGGTGAAAGACTTCAAGTAAAATAAAAACAGGTATCTTTGTGGTAAATGCAATTTCAGTTTGGCCACAAACAGTGATCGATAGCACTGTGTGGTATGTACAGTTCATCTTCCCTCTGTCATACATATAACTCACAATGGGAATAGATTAGCTAATCCGTTTGTGCATTGTAATGTCATTAGTATCATTTATTAAAAAATAGCCACATGCTTTCAGCCTCTGGATAATCCATATCACTCGAATGACAAGGTTGTGTTTATTTCAATGACTGTAAATTGGAAACACATTTTCCTCTTGTATGCACACTGGAGTAAATCACTCTGAGAAACAGAACATGCAGTATCTCACCGACCTGTTCTGTGGATAGAGCTTACACTCTGTTTCACTGTAAAATATCTTGAGCTACAGTGCTACCGACATCAGGGACTCAGCAAATGGATTTGCAAGCTGTATACTAATCTACACTAAGCACGCCAGGGAACAGAGGTTTGTGTTGACTGCTCTGAAACTTTGAGAGATAACTTTTTGGGGGTAAATTGGATTTGTATATTTTTTAAATAATCCCTCCTCTGCAAAGGTTATATTTTGATCTGTCAGAGCGTAGCAATTCCTAGATCTCTAAAGTTGACTCAGATTTTTTTAATGAAAAGCGTCTCGAATTCTCTCTATGTTCCCTTATAATATGATAATTAATTTTGATACTAAAATCAGAAGGCACATTTTTACGGAAAGGGCTGTGGCTGTCTGGAACTACCCCCGCCATGTTGTCGAAGCGGAAGCCCTGGTCTTTTAAGACGTAGCTTAGCTACTTGCAAACAAGCAAGTGAATTGGTTTGAGGAGAGATGGCTCCTTTCATTTGAAACTTTTCATATGTTTTTATAAGAAGACTCACTGAAGCATTGAGTCCTAGAGATCTGTATAGAATACCATACTTTATACAAAATATGAGATACTATCTATTATGAAGTATAGAACACACAACACAAGGACATTATTGGACGTCTGATTTTCAATTCATGACAGTGGAAAAAAAGGGCTTTTTTCCTCCTCTGGTGTCTTACCGGAAATCTGCCTTTATCGATTCTTTCCTTTTGATATATTTTTACGCATCGAGTAACGTGTTAGGAGACCACTATCGTTGCATTTAATCACTGACACAGGGCACACCAGTGCACGGAACTGACTGGGAGCAAATGAACCGCATTCCATCTAAAACACAGAAACGCAAACATGTGAAACTCTCCTGTTCTGCCGTTCTCAGTGCTGCGTTTTAGCGCAGACAGCAAACATTTGCACAGGGACTCTATCCCTGGTAACAAACAATGAGCCATTAAACCTTCGCATTGAGCAAGTTATATAAAAATCTTGAACAAACAACTTTGCACAGCGAACCATTTGTCATTACTAAATTATTTTTAAGCCTAGCTTCTCTAATTGATATTTTATGGTATGTTTTATAAGTTCAAAGTGGGTTTCAGTACATTTCTTCCAGAAAAAAAGTGAATGGTAGGACTCGACCGTGATTTTGACTCACCTCTCTTAAGTTTTAAATATTTATTTAATCACGTCAAACGAGTTTTCGCGGTGTAGTTTGTATCATTCACGTGTGAGCACATACACGCTTTATCAACGTATTTTTAAGCATCTTGAAAAAAAATATTTTAAAGATGTGTAAACTTAGTATTTCCCGTGCTCCTACGCGACGACTGAAACAGCCCCTGTCTCTGGGGACAGACTGGACCTGTAGTTGGTATAATTTCATACAAAATCGTTGGCTTTCATCTTCCAGGTCAGACGACGCGGTGTTTGTAAATGAGGTAGAATTTAGTCAAGTAAATCATTTTCAATACTTTAGGGCGCGACCAGCATATATATATGTGTATTATATATATGCAAAATATGTATGAATAATTAACCTTTCGAAATAGATCACCATCATTCGGTACGACACAACAGGACCGGTACAATTTTTGTATGCTCAACTTAAACACAAAGTGTTTAATAGATAAGAATGTGATCAATAGCAACAATAAAATGTTTCGTGTTGCTAGACCAGAATGGTATATATTTTACACGCTCACACACATTAGCACGGATTGCATATAGGAAGGGCCTTTCAAAACACAAAATCCGTAATACAGCACCCACCATAAACACAACAGTAAGTGAAATGTACAGTATTTGTAGAGCACCGTTTGCCCTCGCAGTGGAGGGACATTCTTCACAGTTCAGCAACAGGGGCTATTGGCGTGTCTGTCTGCCTTTGCTTTAGCGCTCCAGCCGCGGGCCGAGCATTAGTCCTGGTCGCTCCTCGAAAGCCGGAGAGGAGGCCATAAATCACACAGCCATATTAAAAGCTTAGCTAAATCCTGAACCAGGTCAGCGCTGAAATTTATGGCATCACTTAAGGTGGAAATAGATTGCTTTAACAAAATATATCAACTTCAGTACAGCCTGCCTGCCTCCCCGTGAAAGTGCTTTAACTGGCTCTATAGACCCCCAGGAGCCTGTGGTCTTTCATGCTGATCTGCGGTACATTCTACCATTTGAACATTGCCCTCTCCGCAGATAAAATACACATTCGTTTGTAAATGTGCTTTTTAAAATGCGTGATTTGTGGCCCAGGGGCCAGTCATCTATAATACATTTGCAAGAAAGGAAACACGAATTTCCCATTATGTTGTTTTGTAATTAAAACGTAAAAGCAACATCAATTAAGCAGTCTTGCACTTGACAACCAAAAAAAATGCTAGCCATTAGAATTTTGGTCCATACACTTTTAACTTTTCTCAATGATGAGGGTACCAAAAAGGGAATTAAAAGTTGGGTTTATTTTCCTAAGAGCAAGAGCAGTCAGGACTGCGTCACTCTTTTGTCGAAGCTTCCGAGATCGCGGTTTAAGCGGTGCAAGTTACCTTTAGCCGTTTTATCAACATTTGGCTCAGAGCCTCGGTGCTTTCAATCTAACAAGCAGACCAGCGACTCATAGAACTGTGAAATGAGAGAAGAAAAGACACGTTTCGTGGAAATGCCGCGCGGTGCCAACACGCGCTTATTTCGGTGGTCATCGTGAAGTGGTTGAAGCTCAAACGGACAAACAGCCTATTTCCACAAAGGGTACGGTATGTACTGTTGTGTCTATAAAATCATAAAGTAACTGCTGCCTTACTGTAAAGGACCAACATAGGGAAAACACCACATCAACCAGAACTTTCGATTATTATTGTATTATTATACACAAAGACCAACGCCCTGTCGTAACCTCCGCTTTATAATCATAATTATTGCACGCGACATTAAATGGGTTTTGATTTTCAATCGGATACGTCTGAGAAATGTTTAAGGACAACGCACTGTGATTAAATAAATGGTGTTCAAAGAATATTATAATGTGACTTGCATCATTGAAATTTGTGCCACTTTTATTTAAATTAAATGTTTATCATAGTGCAAACGCGTTTCTCGATTTAATTCAAATGGGTGAAAAAATATTTTCCAGGAAACAACGATTTAAGGAGGACCTTTACGTATATGAATACAATGATACGTCTTGACGGCGTTGCAATTCCTTCACCGAAGGTTTAGGTTTACACAGAGAGTAGCCGAGGTGCCCAAAGGTCGCCTATTGACCGCCGCTGAGCAGAGCGCCGGTGCGCGTAAGCGAGCCGAACTCCGCCGCTGGAGAGATCAGAGGGTAACGCGGCTTTCCTTGCAAACATTTTCTTTGGAGCAACACAAAACCTCATTCTACAAACAATTCTCCTTTTTAAAGAGGGGTTGCATTTGTTTCTTAACGTCTTTCCTTACAATTCTGACCAATTTGGGTTTATTTGACCAAAATGTTTACATTTGGTTTATAGCCGTGACAAAGTAATTTGTTACACTTTCTTCTTAGGGCTTTTCTTCCCATTTTGAACAGCGCAGAAAGCCGATTCCCGGGACTGGCGAAGAATTACCACCACAAAAATAATATATACATCCATAACACAAAAAAGATGAGGGAAAAAACGATCAAATATATCAATAAAGGCATCAATAAATGGTTTATAAATCGTTAAGCAAGGGTTTCCAGCAATTAAGCAAAACTTAAGATTTGAAAAGGTTTTATTGACAGCCCACATCCCTTCAAGACGCCGATCAGTAGAGGTGATAAGAACTGTTTGCCCGGCATTGGAAACATTTCAAACACGGACTTGTTACTTTGACACAGTCTATGCACGGATGAAAACCCCCCTGGTAGGATATACATCGCACTTAGCCAGACTTGGTAACAGCGAGAGGTGGCCCGGGCACCTTTGCTGTCTCAGCGCGGGGCGTGCGGAGAGTCCGCAGGGCCGGGGGCAGGTTACGGGGGGGCTCCCCGGTGTGAGACCGTGTTGCGCTAATTTCCTCGGAGGCTCGAGTACAAAGACAAGGTTGCGTGGACAGTAAGAGGTCCTTTTAACAGGAATACACAAGGAGCAATGGACGCTTATTCTCAGCCTCACAAACGCGTATTAAACAGAGTGATTGCATACCGGGCTGTGTACTATCGCCCCCCTCCACCCCTTCAAAAAATATAGAGACCTTGATACTTTAAAGCTACATGAAAACTTAAAAGAATTACCCATTTCCAGCAACTACGGCATTTAAAAAGACTGAAAAAAGTCTGTAATATACGTGTATGTGCGAAAATCGTTAAAACAGAACGGACAATCAAATGACCACAGATACAGAGCGCAAACAGAATTTGATCAACTTTTCGCTGCATTCTAGTAATAGCCACGAAGATTAAAGCCTGGAAAGACCTCGTCGGTTAACCTTAAATCGTTTTACAAATAGTAATTCCTGATTTTTGTTTTACAAGAAAGGGTAACATTTTCCACAATTTAAAACTAAAATGTGGAAAATGTTTGACTTACCTTCAACAGCTGAAGCCACGGGCAGCAGAAGGCTGCACAGAAAGACCCAATAATCCATTGTCACAGACCCAAGAACTCGGACATGTAAAGTCACAGGGAAACGGAACAAAATTCCAACGTGGTGATCGGTCCAGTATACTCCGATCCACCGCTCTCAAGAACGAGTACTGCCTCCAATCCAAGAGCCCAACTCCCCACACAGTGCTCCCGTGGTGCTGTTTCCGACACCGGGACAGTCTTCGTTTCTCCAGGCGATCAGAACCTGACAACAGCCTCGCTCCTCGTACCTCGCATTGAGGTGTTTATCCCTGAAGTTGAGTGGGTAGAATCACCCCGTGTTTATAATCGCGAGCGATGAATGAAAACGGTATTATATTTACTAGATTCAAGCCGTGCTAGTTCCACAGGGAGAGTCAAGACGGTCGGGCAGGTTCCGGTGTCGGATGAAGGTTCGGAAAAGAACAGATAGCCCCGCTCGCTGGCTACGCTCTCTCCATGCCACAGTAGTCCAACCATGTACGACTTTTACAAGCATGTACATATATACACGTCTGCGTGTAGAGAACTCCAGTAAAAGCGCCGCGGTAACACTATAATTCCCTGAGCTACTCTCGGCCCGGCTGCTCGCTGTTGCTACCTCTCAGTTCGCTCTCCGTGTGCGTGTTGGAATGAGCGAGTCTATGGCAAGAGCGTGGAAAGAGAGACGGGGAGGGGAGGAGTTACAGCGGCTGTCTGTCTTCTCCTAATGGGCACACCCCCGCAACTCATTCTCAAAGCTTTGCGGGGCTGCGCTTTACTACTATACGCCGATCGCTTCTCTCTGTGATACCCTGGGACTGTGGGGCTTCAGATCAAACGGGGACATTTAAACAGGAGGCTTACAGCGGTGACGCAGCGCCCCCTGCGGGACAAATATTAATTGTAGTAATGTTGCATTACAGTACAGACTTAAAAATTGCAAGAATTGCAACATAATCTATTTATGGTCATCGTTATCCATTATTATATAAGGATAAACTACTTTTTGATTGTTTGAGGGTGAGTATAGAACTGCGAAAAACTGAGGCCGTTTGCGTGTATCTATTTAGTTCTGATTTCGTAAATTTTGCAATTGCATTTGTAATAAGGGCAATTACGAACATTGCCATGCAGCAGATTGTCAAGCATTCCAGAGGATACTTTTTTTTTACATAATTACTATTTGCCCTCTCAAAAGTCCCTCTCTTGAGCTCAGAGAGGAAAGAATCGAGCCGATTAAACCTGGACGAAAACTAAAACAATCTACCCATTAGCGGGCCGTATTTCCCCGTGGATACAGAAGGAACAGAGTCTTGCTTTTGACTGTTAAGGAAAATCTCCACGTCTGCGTTGCACTCGCAGTATTATTCACCAGTCCTTGCGCACAACAAACGTTTACGAAGACATAGTCATTGGCTTTGCTAATGACAGCACTTACCGCGCATTACTAATACACAAAACTGGTCCCGAACAGAACTGAATCTCAATAAGTACATTTTTGCAAGCTGAAAATAGTTACTTTATTATTTCATAGGCAAGGACAGTGTCTGTAAAATTATGAATAAAAAGGCGAGCTCACTGGAAAGCACGTTAAAAATGCGAAAAGTCAAAGGAATTGTAAGAAATGTATATCCATGTAATTTACGTATTTTTATTAAAACATATTGAAATGCTCAGGAGGAAAACTTTGTGCGCAAAATAATTAACAATAATACGAAAATGTACTAATTAAATATCACTGCGTGATTGTTTATAATTTGGTTATGTGGTTATTTCAAAGCATTTGTTCAACACATTATGCATCTGTATTTTTTTTTCTTTTTAGAAGTCACCTTAAACTGCCCTTTACAAAGCTGGAACTCACACAAAACCCGACTGATAGAGGAAATGAAGCTGAATACAGAAACGACTCTCCACGGCTGCAGTTAAGATATGCCTGGATTGCGGCGAGTTAGTCATTTTAAATAAATCCCTTGTATATCTATATAACGAGGAGTGTTCTAAATTAGCATAACCGTTGGAAATAATAGGCAACAACAACAATAGGTCATGGAGTGCCTAAGATCGCCAGGCGGATGTGCGGTGCGGACTGACACCGGGACAATCCCATCGCTCTCTCCGCGCTCCAGCTGCCGTGTCACCGAGACAACCAGCTTAACCAGATCTAAGGCCGCGCGAATTACTGCTGAAACTTGTTTTTTTATCTTTAAATATAAGAAAGTGTTGATTACCAAATAATTGCCTGCAATTTCCAGTTTGCATTGCTTATTAGAAGTAGTAGTATTGTACACAGTATGTAATTACTATTAATTATTATTAAAAGTGAAATATAATTTAAATCAGGAATAAAAGAGTCTCACAAAAAGCTACAACACACAATATTTAAATAAGATAAACAAGAGAATGCTAAACTGGCCTAAATATAGCAATTCTTCTGAAATTGAGAAAGGTTTATAATGATTACTAAAAGTTACAATCGATAGGAGACCAGTTTGGCCATCTAGGCCGTTATAAGTAGCCTGTTAAGCAGAGAATGTAATCTCAAGGCATAATTAGCTATTTTTGCAGTAGAAGTCTTTTTTAATAATTTAAATCAATATTTAATTATATAATATTTAAACTAATTCTGACAATTTAATTATTTCAAACCCTTAGAATTGTTGACATGCTACGCGTCATTTAATAAATATAGCAACGTCTCTTCTAAATAGAAGTCATCCACTCAGAAGTCATCGCTAGTGTGACACAACGGGGAGAAACAACAAAGAGTAAAAAGGAATTTTTATAGGAGGAAATATTTTCGACATTCACCCGGAAAAAAAGTGAAAGCTTATGCTAGTTGATAAATGTTAAGTTCTTAAAATACAAATGTTGCTTTGACGTTATTTTCTACACATACCTCCATTAGAAAATGTTCTGAGTTTTGGGAAAGTATCCTTTGCAATTATTTAACTGGATCTTGACTTAATTTGCTGCTGCTGGGATTTTCTGACATGATAGGGAAATTATGGCAGGGTGAATTACGCTGTTCTTGACCTTACAAACAACTTTACTCTAGAAGTACAAACTCTAGAATAGTGTACTTTTATCAATATCATTATCGATTATAATAATGCGATGATGGTGATGGTATACTTAGGGCATTTGATGATCATGATTTCATTAATAGGACGTTAATGTTTTAACTGCGATATAAATGCGTCACCATTCTACCACTCCCGGCGACTGAGCACAACCCCGTCTTTGGTACAGGTTGATAAATATTTTAAACTGCGAAACCCTCTCACAGTTTCACAGTTCAAGACCCACCGGGGCTCTGCCGTTTTAAATGCGGCGCCGTGTAATTTCTTCTTCTGGTTAAAGCCTGTTTTATTATAACATACAGAATTTAAAATGTGGACTGAAAAGGGGTCCAAAATAAACAGTTCCCTGACAGTGTAGATTACTTCTACTAATAAAAATGGTTTAGTAATAGAAAGGCAGTTCTCCGAAGAGTATGAGAGATGACCTATAGCACGAGACTGATGTACATCGGCTCTGCAGGTCAACGCCCAGTCGGACATATCTATGGACACGCAGGAGCCGTGTGAGATACCAGACAGGTGAATCAGACACAGGTGAGAAAAGGGATATGCGCTCACACTGCCCGTGAACTGAACGTACTTGAAGAGGGGGGAAAAAAGCGCTTTACTTTCGAACCGTGCGGTGACTCACTCAGCATGTGAAGAGAACGCTGACTTCACAGTGATTATAATCATAATGATCTGGTAACACTGAACTGAAAGCGTCTACACGGCTCTGCGAACCGGCGCTGACTCGCCCGCTTTCTTCGTTAAACCAGAGCTCTGTAAAAAAACAAAGCAATGGCCTTTAGTTTAACAAGAGGCAAACCCATGAAGTTTAAAATTACACGAAGTGTCGACATAACAGCCGTAGGCAGTTTTGGTCGAAGTGTTTCATATCCCACTCTGCGTATAAAGATTCCTAATCTTGTTCAGCTGTGCACGAAAAAGTAAAAAGCATAACTTTGTTTTGTACTAACATGACATATAATAATAATAATAATAATAATAATAATAATAATAATAATAATAATAATAATAATAATAATAATTGTTGTTTTTGATGGACATCGTGGTATTACTTATGTTAGCAGCACTCCGTTGGCTATTAAGAATTAAATTAAGCTATAGCTCCACATAAGCTATCATCATTGTTATCAAATACTACAGATTTTACATATGGGAACTGTAAACGCAGAATAAATAATACCCACTTTACTCCCTAATCCATCTAGAGTATTGATTGATTGATCCGTGCTGTCGTTGACGTGGTTCTACAGTTAGACCTCTGGCAGTTGCAGTGTTTATGAACCAGAGTGAAGACTGGGATTGTGCTCTTCTGAACCTTTTCGCCCGGGTGAGTAAAGGGCGACCGTCGGTTTAATTTCCGTTCTCTGAGGGAAACAAGCCTTCAGCCCGGATTGCCGGAAAGAACCCGGCTGGGCACCGACCCACACGCTCTGATAGTGAGGAAAAGCTTTTTCATTCTTAAACCCAAGGTGTGAACTCGGACAACAGCTACCCTAAGGCAGTTAATTAATGAATAACTCGACAGGGTAGTAGCGCGTACAAACTCATTCTTTGACCGGAATGTCAGTTTAGTCAAATATTGTGAATGTACAGTGCTTTCTGTATTGGTAACTTATGAATACAGAAAATACGAATTAATATTTTTTTATTAACACACCATGTATGATTTATACATAATCATTAATATTTTTACATATGTAAAAAGGAAGTAGTCATTTTGTGAAAACCTTCATCGCTACCTGTTATTTTAAACAATAAAAAAATGGAAATACAAATCGCTTCATGAGTAGTTACTGTTCCCTAAACTGGTCCAAGACTGGTTGCAAAGTTATACAGCCAATTCTTCACTCACTGTTGAAGTATTTTATATTCAACGAACAGCAACAATAATCTTGTGTATTCAAAATATTACTGAAACTGCCAAACGATAATGGAGAACCTGCAACAAAAAAATATTAATCGTTTAATTGTCATTGCTGACAATAGTGATGACGACGCTATACAGTAACAGGCAAGTTATTAACGTTTTATATGTGATTTATACTCTGTAACTTGGTTGTAAAATAACACTTGCAAAAACTCATATTCATCCATACCATGAACCAAGACGGCACACATTAATTTACAGGTTCTTAAAAACCTACTCAGTGTCTGAATATTAGATTTCAAGATGAAAGAATTTAGTAATTGCTCACTGCTCTACTTTTTCGCGTTTTGCGAAACTTTGTAACTTTGTGCATAGGTTTTAAGTTTCGACAAAATAACACAGAGAACAAAATAAAATAGTTGCACGAAGAGACTGAAAAGCCTTTTCAAGCCTTTTAATGTTTTTATTTTCAAAACCCAGCGCACGAAATATGAAACAAAGGGGCTGTATCTTTCTGCACTTGTAGAAACAGAGGCGCATATGATATAATGTAGACGCTGATTAAATAATATACTACAGCTTAGATGTTTCTCGGCGTGAAAAAGAAATCCATGCAACGTGGTTCTCGGGGTGGGCAGGGTCCGTTCGTCACTCTTATGTTCTCAGGGAGAGACGCCATAAATCCTTTAATGAGCGTGTCTCCTGTAGCTGGGCTGGCTCTGGTGCGGGTTTCTGCTGCTCCGGGAGGTGTGAGTGGGATGAAAGGCCGGCCGGCGTGTACTGTGCTTTTGCCGGCTCTGCGCTTATGTCGTGTCAGTGTGTTTACGCCGACACGCCGAGGTTAAGCAAGGGTAATCCCTGGGTTCACCCCCCAGCACAGGGCTCTGCGAGTCCCGAGCAGTCCGCCCGAGAATACCTATCGAACGGTTCCACGACACCAAACCTCTCTAGTTCAACAGGTTCGGCTGCAATTCACAATGTGTAACTGTTGGGATTTTTTTTTAGCAGAAGCCAGATGTATCTTAAATCACCGTGATGTTAACAACGAAGAAACTATTTCCTAGTCATCTGTAACCGCGTTACATAGTTCGGGAAGCAAAGTAATAAAGTCATATTAAAAAATAACGTGAACGGAAGAAATGTAAAGAAGATTTGATTTGTTTCGTTTCAAAGAGGTGTTTTTTTTTCTCAGCATCTGCTTTCGAAGTGTCTGATTATTCGTAGAATATGTTAACATTATTTGTGACACACTACTCACCTGAAGCCAGTCTCTTTGCTGTGAAGTTACAGAATGATTTTACAAGCTGCAAGGTCACACATTGCCGCGATCAGTAAAGTCGCATCGACAGTTCCGAGCAGCTTGGTTTTGCCTCCCGCACGATGAATTTGAGTCCCGAACTTCCCTTCGCGTACGGAAGAGAAAAATGGGCCGAGTGGCTGTGGGCTTACGTTTGCTACCGGGCCAAGGTGTAAGCATTAATGAATGTGTATTTTACTCTTTTGGCGCTTTAATTTTGATCTGATTATCGTACATACAATCATTATAATAATCATTCATAGGGCATACACTGTCTCATTCCCACAGGAAAAAAAACAACAATAAATACATGCATTAGTCATATCAGTTCCTTTAACAGTAATTTCTAAACATTCTTTCTGTAATGTTTGGGCATCGTCAGGATTGTGTTTGTTTCCAATTGCTGTGCTGAAAGACAATGAACTAACTAGTCGGTATTGTACACTGGCAACTGCAGAAGACCCACTCCAGATAAGTGTCAACTACACTGAAGACAAACACCCAGGGACTTGCCCTGAGGAGCAGTGTAAATTAAGACCATCAAACCCAACCCTACAGTTATCGAAGGTAAGTGCTTTGCTCAGCCCTGTGCTTACTGTTTGTTAGTCTGCTGTTATGGGAAGGGCCGAGCAAATCCCAAGCAAAAAATGAGCTTTTAAAAGAAAAGCAGTTTAATGAAACACCTACATCTGTGTTAGTGGTAAACAAGTCCAGGCTGGATGTTCCAAACTAGAACATCTTTGAAGCTGTAATGAGGGGGGAAAGAAAGTGCGTTAAAGTACAAATCCAGGAGTTGACCAGTCAGGGCAAATAAGTTTTTATATTTAATAAAATCTTTTAAGTTGTGGATCTTACACATTCCGCATACTTTTTCCAGCCTTGTGAGAGCGTGACTTTCCCTGTGACATCCCCTAAATATCATTCTGTTACCTGGCACGAGTTTCTTTTTTTATCTTAGAGATAAAAGAAACATTGAGAGAGGGAGAGTGTGAGGTGGGGGGACAGACAGTGCACTCTTCTCTGGCTTGGTGAGTTTGAGGTTAGTTTAAAAGACATTTTTTCAGCTTGGTGGAAGCTGGTCTGAGCAGTGGTGAAGGCAGGGCTGGGGGTTTCAGTTCCACACCTGGTGCACATTAGAAATTCAATAAGTAAAGTGGCAGACATTTTATTGCCATCTGGAAGTTTCTCTTGACCCCCCCTCCCCTCAACTCGAGCATCCCTGGCTACCTAATAGCGCTAATGCAGTGTGGACATGGCTGTATCACCTTCCTTGTGTGTGTTGGGGGGGTACTGTGAACTGGGGTCTGGAGAAGCTCAAAGGGCTTTGAGGCGAATTCCAGGCCGGGACAGACAAGTGAAGTTTTCACAGCCTCTAATCCCCAGCACTCCCAGGGCGCTGCAGCACTTAGACAAGATCACAGACAGGCCGCTGCTCCCAGCCTGCGCCTCACGTGCACTAATAAATCAACCCCCACAATGCCACTCGTCAGTGCTGCTTCTGCCCGATTTCCTCTCACTGTGTCTCTCGTCTGTCCCTCCCTCCTCCCTCTCTGTCTCTCTTTCTGCACGCCCTCCCTCCCTCTCTCCCCTACAGTATGTCTGTCTTCAGATGGTACTTGCTGGAGACACATGTCACCCCCAGTTGCTTCTGGGCAGGACTACGCTGCAGTCTGCTGTTCTGGGAGTGTAATGGTGAAACATCGCCCAGGCAAAAGCACAAATCTTAAATGTGAATGTTTGGCCCCGTGCTTCTGTGAAAAACAGCAGGTATGTTGTGACTTTGTATTGATCTGCAGGAATATATCAGAAAGCATTAGCATCAGTTCTACACTGGGATTAAGCCAGTCATCAGTGTCTGGTGTCTTTCACTGCTCTGAGAGCCTCTGAGAACTATTGTCCGGCTTTGGGCTGACCATTGCAGACCACCCATGCAGCTGGAGATAATGGACTTCATACTTGAGTGTTTCAGCAATCACTGCTACCATATGGACATGGTCTGTTTCTGAATTCATTTTCCCTCCATTCAGAATGCAGTGTTTTAGTGTCAGCGTAGAGTATCAGAGTTATGAGCAGGAGCTGAGAGAGGTTAGCAGGTTAGTTCAATTTCTTTGGGTCTGCCACTGTCAAACTTCGCTGCAGAACTGATTGCGGTAGAACACGCAGATGTCATGGTAAATAATAATGAGGCAAGATGTATATTGTGAAGGGCTGTGGTAATACAAAATTATCTTATGGATAAGCATGGTAAATCAGTGCTAGAATGAATGGAAATGCACTGCAGAATTTTTAGAGTGCCGATATCCCTTGTCTCTGTCAATCCCTGCCCATTCACTTGGTCAAGAGTGGGGAAGAGCAGGTTGAGAATCAAATACATTTAGAATGAGTGTAAAAACACAGACACTGCAATGAGCAAGGAGAGTGAAGCTCTTCACCTGAGTGGTGGTGTAGTGCATACAACTTGTGGGTTCCACAGGGTAAGTACAGACACACAACCACACTGAAAGCTGGAGGATTCGAAATGGAGCCAAGATCCTACCGACACAAACACAACTCCTGGCCAAGACTGCAGAGCCCAGAGAAGAATAGTGCTCTCTGTTTACCCAGCTTAGGTGCTGAGGCATGAATTGACAGGTAATGCCTGATCAAGACAGAAAGATTTATTGCAAACAAATTGATAGGAAACATAATGAGACAATAAAGCTGTCTACAGGCCAACTCTGGCAGTGTGCCTGGGTATCTGTCAGTCAGTCTGTCTTTCATGTTATACGCCATCCTCTTTTTTTCCCTTGAAAACTCTTGTTTTCATTTTTTTTTCCGTCTTTGCCTAACACGTAAAACACAAAACATGTTCAAAAGCAGTCCAAACTTTTTGGCACGTTTTCTCGCTCTTCCGTGCGGTTTGGATGGGAGTAACTGAGTGCGGTCAATTTTGTGATGCTGTAGCAGAGAAACAAATTAGACTCCTATCACAATTTAATCCACGTCAGATTTGTATGAGTTGCAGGGTCTTCTATAGCACTAGTTGCTGGATATTTCTAGCCTCTTTCCTTGATTTTCACTAAATATGTCTAGACAAGTAGGTCAAGTTAAAATAATATTAAACCTACAGCCTTTCTGTGTTATCAGCACACCTCACACTAGGTCCTGCAGCTCATAAAAGCTGAATAGTTCTAGCTATTTATCAGTGTTAAATGTCACCTCAGATGTGTAGGTCTTTTCCCTGTGTCTTTCTGTCCAGCAGGGTAGGGTATAGAGTTTTGGGTCAGGAATTCAGCCTAATCTGGCTGCGGGGATCCCTTCCTAAACAGAAAATAAGTGAAATCCACACAGATGCCTCTGGCCAGAGTTTGTCCTGGATTCAACAGCATTAAGTATACTAAAAGTACAAGGGTAGCCTGGTGCCAGAGTGTTGGTTTTACACAGTGGCAGATTTGGGGTATAAAGCTTTAATGTTTTGCTGCTGGGCTTCTCCTGAAAGACTCTTCTAACTCCCCTAGTTAAGAAGCATTGCCTCTAGTTAAATGTACCTGGAGATGTTCCAGTTAATTTAGTGGAATGCAAAGTTGTGCATTTTTTGTATTTGGATTCAAAATCATAGTGGTTTTCAGTTTAAGTTTATTGAGAGATGCACGGATAAATTCTTCTCTTCCCTTTTCCTCCCCCCCTCTCCCCCCCATCCTTCTCTTACCTGGCAGGCTTGTTTTGTCTGTGTCCACGGTAATCGTATCCAGCAGGATTAATGAGGGCTCCATTGTTTAAATTTCAGTTTGAAGGACCTCTCTTGCTGTGTCTAAAATGCTCCTTAGCTGCAGGCTTGTTCAGAATATATTCAGCCACATGTCATAAGGCTGGGTACTACATTGCCACCTAGAGCCACCATTAGCCACATTATGTCAGAGTTTAAATTGAACTTAACCTAGAGTTCATTCTCAGGTGAAGCAAATGTTATAGAGAAACCAGAAAAACAACCATTACAACAAAAATGAATCGGGTTTATAATCCAATACAATACACAGACAAAGTGAGGAATGACACTGAGACAGACACAGGCTACCGTACAATAAAGGTATCCAAAACAAGGTCTTCTGTGAACATAAGGTCAATATAGTTGTTTGGTTGTTTGTTTTTTTGTTTGTAGAGTTAAAACCTGCCACAATCTATACCTCACCCCATCTGCCACCACACCTCCACTTATATCTCCCATCACCCATCGCTAACATTGGCACCGAGTGGTTGAGACACTTGCAGAACGATGCTGAAGACATTTAGCTCTTGTTTCTGTGTGCATTCCACCACATTGATGCCGCCAAGTAAACACTGTTCATCTCTCAGTGGCTATTAACTGCTTCCTGCTCCCATCCAGTGCTAATGAGCCCTGCTCCATGTGTTCTCAGCACAGGTACGCCAATGTGTCAAAGAGTCATCTCCTAGTGTCGCCGCTGCCAGCACATTCCAGGAAAACCGGTTCATTGGCAACCCTGGAGAGTGTGTGGGGTCCCATTAGTGATGGACACATGTCTGCAGGAGAAGCATAGCTCAGACCAGGCTGATGAACAGACTCCTTCCTCTGAGTCATTCAACTGTGTCTTTTTCTCCTGGCTGGGAGCTGGAAAACCGCTCAGTTTGTATCTGGAGAAATATGACTGAGAATGTGTTCCAACATAAATTACTGGGGTTAAAACATGCCTTGCAGAATGCAGCCCCAAACTAACATAGAGCTAGCTGATGATCTCAGTATAGACCAGGACTCTAGAATTGTACTGCTGAGCAATGCAGTCCAACACCCTATTAAACTGACACTGCAAATTGTGTTCACTAATACTAAAATACTGAAAACATGGACTCATTCAACAATGAGCTACCAAACAAGTAGAGGGACCCTTAAACTAAGGTGCTAAAAACAGATGCAGCATAGCATCATAACACAGGGCTACTAGACACAGCAATAATGTGGATGTACTGAACAGAATGCATCCTAGCATTCTAAAATTGAGCTCCTGAAAACTGTGGCCCTAACTCAGACACTGTACTGTTGTAATACTAAGCTACTGTATGGAAATACCATCCTGGACATCTCTCTGTCTGTTGTCCTACTAAGTGCAGGTTTGTAGCACTCAGAGTCTGTAGTTAAAGACAGTGATGGTCCGTGAATCCCATGAGGAACAACAGCAAAAAGTGGCAGCCCGCACTGTCCTCAGTACAAAGGTCACAACACATCAGCCTCTCCTTTTATTTTATTAAACTCTTGTGCAAAGGTCAGTTTTGTAGAACGGAACTTCATCTGCAGTGCAGAGTAAAGCTCAGAAAATATAGACCGCAGAATCCAAAACCATTATTTAAAGCAAATCAATGCTCATCTGCCTCTTCTTTTTCCATTATAATTATTATTATTATTAATATTAATTTGCCTAGCGAATGCTCTTATCTAGGACAACTTACGTTACTAGAACAAATACGAGATACATAAGAGCAATAATTGAACAGATTCCTTTAAAATCCTCACGGGCACTGACACAGTCAAGACTATGGACATCAGAATCAACGGTGAAGTGCAACCCAGAGAATACATAGAAACCCTAAAAACATTAAGCACTTTTTTGCATATAAGTTTGTGGGAGTCTGGAACAAGAGCTACCCAACCATTTTGGTGAAACTGATACTATTATTTCAAGAAATGGCTGGATCAGATCCATGGATTAATTAGCATGTGAAAGCCAATAAATGAGATGAAAGCTACAAAGAAAAATCAGGTGTTTGAAGTTAACAAATAATGTTCCTCTTCTAGATAATGTGAAGAGGTAATATAAAAGGCAAGCAGAATGTTTAACTACACAGGACTTAAATTTCAACGATTTTAATCAAGGAATTTTATGTTAAATGCACTAAGACATATTGTAAGACTTTATTTAGAATATTGTGTATAATGTTGGCCCCACGTTTAAAAAAGATAATGCTGCTCTGGAATTCTTACACAAACAAGTACATCAGCAGTATAGTATAATGACAGTATAATACAGGGTGTAGTCTCTGTACTACACCTGCACCCTGTGTTTCCTGGATCGGCTCTGGTTTGCTGTAATCCTTACCATAATATAATACATAGAGCATCTTTCTGATAATACCTGGATATAAAAATTAGATTTGGCATTTCTATTTAATTTTTATACCCCACCCACCTTTCTGTCATTAAATCATTGTTCATTGCTTGGCTCAGCTCTACAGCCCTTGTGTTAAAGAGGTGTAAACTACACCTATACATCCTCTAAATACATTGCAGGGAAGCCACCTCCTTTCAACACGAAGGTTTGAAACCCTCTTTATGTGACCGTTGCTCAGCTAGCCACCCTCCTTATACAGCACACAGCCCAAAACATTTTGGGAATCTGATTCACACATCCTCAGCCCTCACTGGAACCTGTGCCTTGTGACCAAAAAAGACATCAGAATAGCCTTTGATCATATCTTCTGCACAGATTTGTACCGTGGTAAACGTGTATCATATTTTGACAATTAAGCCCAGATTAGGGCATGCATGTACTATAGAACTTACTATAGTATTTGTGTATAATATACCACGCTTTCTTATAGCACTTATAGCTGTGTTGACTGTGTTAAGCTGCTGTTGCGGGATCAATTAAGTATCTATCTATCTAAATGTGTTTGCCATGCCTCCCTATACATTATACTGCTTTTACCGTAATTCTTCTGTCTATTCCAAAGTGTTTTTATCTTCTAACACCAGTCTGGCCTGCAGGATCTCACACTTGCCTGTGAGCTCTGTCTCCCTGAATTCTACCTCTTTTATATGCTCACTTGGGTTGTCCTGTTTCTCGGCTGTTTTTCTTTTGTGTCACTCTTCCACTGTAGGGCCGACAGTAAAAAATCACAGGTGTTGGTGCTGGGTGAAGGTGTCCTCCACCAGGATGCGGTATTCAGATTGGCACATCCACAGTAACCCATCTTCTCAGACTCAGCATGTGCTGAATTGTGTGAGGTCAGGCCCTAGACTCAAGGCACAGTTTCTCATGTAGCTCTGAGCACTTGACCCTCTCCATCCAGACAAACACAAGTGATGTGTCCACTTGTCTACATCATTTACATTGCCAAAGGCCAGCCTCTTGGGACAGGAGGTTTGAGCACTTTTTAGGTTCTTGGGCAGCTATGTCACTGGTACGATACCTGTTGAGCTCTTGAGAAGCTATGTCTTACATTACAAGACCTGTTGAGCTCGTCAACCTCAGGGTAATATTCCCATTAAATCAAAGCATGATCCCTTTCATACCCTTAGGCAACATTCCATTAAGTGGGCTTTGCTTTCAAGAATGCTAAAAGCAACAGACACAAAAATGGCTATTCACTTACAGTATTTATGAAGTGTAATAAATACCAGTAGTGGAACTGTGTTTACTGTTGATACCTGTTCTTAGTGTATTGAATACACATTCACAATACACATAGCAAGTAATAGTTAAGAGGTTCCAGTGCAGTGGTTTTAAAATTATGGGTCATGACCCCAAAGAGGCAGTGGATTCATTTTAGTGCAGTTACCTGGACATGTTTAATTTAACTTAGTAAATCAAAAGTCTTCAGATAAGCGTCATAATAATAGTAATAAAAGCATTAAATTACAGCTGTTTTATTTTATAATACTTCACTTGCCTTACACAGACACACCTTTGTCGAGAATTGTCTGAAGTGGTTACTTAGCAACTGTCTCAGCATGTTGTGGTTTAAGACAGCAAAGTTCCTGTAAAAATGATTTTAGGAACAGACCATTTTTGGGAGGAAAAGTGGTGAAAATGGGAGTGATAAAGGAGAATTGATTGTTACCTGCAGCAAAAGAAGATTGGACACAAAATATTTGAAGAGTGAGAAAAAAATAAACTGTAAGGGCAAATAAAAATAAAATACCTGGAATTTGGGTTTACATAGACTGGTTCAAGGTCTTCATGTATGTTGCAGTTTTGGCAAAGGAGAGTTCAGAATGTTGCTCTGAGCCTCACAGTTCTCCACTCACAGGGTCCCATTTCACAAGTGAACTTTGTTTTCTAGTGTCGGATATCAAGATTTATTATTAAACCTAACAAATAAAGTGACTACATTTTGAGGATATTGCAATTGCATTGTGTTGTAAAATATAGTATTGCATTGTAAAATCACATAGTGATATTTATTTAAAATATGAGGTTTTCTTGAGTAATGCAGGGAACTGGGGGTTAGTACTTACATTTGAAAAGGTAGAAACAGGATCAGCACATCTCTTGATTTCAGATTAGAGTAATTCTGGCTTTAAAATAAGCACATGAGGAAGGTTATGACTGAGATGTGACTTTTGCATATCTTGTTCATTTGGCAATTCATTAATTATCAATTTTCAAACTTTTTCTTGAAGAATCCCAGAATGTGTAAACAGCATGTTTTAAATAATTGATTGTCTCCTTTACATACCACCTACCCCCACAAACACGGGTAGCTAGTGGTAAACTCTTCTTCATAGAAGTATTACTCTTCTTAGACAGGTTCTAAGAGAGCTTGAAATTGTTTGCAATTGTAAGAATGAATAATTGCCATTCTTAGCATTGTGCTTTGCATCCCAAAAGATTCCTAAGCGCTTCACACATGAGAGGGGTACTGACATAATCTCAGACAGAAGGTCTGCACCCTCCTGAGTGACATGTGCCAGGAGTTCCACTACACAGTACAGCTGCTCTGCTCTATTGTTATTGACAATCCATTTATCCATCCCTCTTCAGAAAACCACTTCTTCTTGGTAAGTGTCACAGCAATCCAGAACACAGACATATCCCAGATGGACAGAGCGCAAGGTCTGCATACAGGGTGGGACATGATTTCAACACAGGGGTACACAAACATACAAAGATATCTTTGGATGGTGAGAGGAAACTGAAGCATCATCAAAAACCCACACTGACATACGGAGACTATGAAGACACACACAAGGCACACACCAGTCCAGAATCAAACCCAGGACCAAAGAGGCACCAGCACTTATCTCCACTCAATCGTGTGGCCCTCTTGTACAATACAGTCTTAATGCAGACCACAATACAGGGTAGATTTACACAGCCTGTTAAGCCACATGTGCATCTCATAGGACTCACAAATGTACCAACCAATTAAGAGTCCTGTTTGGAGGGTCTTTTGAATAGTCCACAGATTGATGATTACACTTTTCAGCTATGGTGATATCTATTACTGTGATGATATATGTGTTATGATTGTTTCTATATCAACTATGGTTGTTTTTGACTGTATGATTATGAGCAGGATTCCCAAGTAATTTGTTGAGTGGTGAGAGTCATAATTGCTGGGGTAAGGGATTAGGGATAAGGAATAGTAATTAGTGACTTTGTTTCTTTATTTTAGTAACAAGTTGGCATAAAAGAAGAAATGCACCTCAGTCACACATCCTGAGGGATTTTCTTTCCTTATTGGTGTGGGCACTTTGATGTGCTTCTGGTGATGGATCCATAACAGGGAACCTTTGTCAGTGTTCTCTGTCTTAGTTTGCTGTCAGTGCATCCTGCATGCAGCTGGGTCTGTCTGTCCTGCGAAGCCAGCATTCCCTCCCTTGCTGCATCTGCCCTAGCCCTCCTCACTCCCCCTCCGGCATCACGCTCATTAAGGACAGAATAACAGATTAATGAGCTCTCCTCTTGTCGCTCGTTCACGGGGCCGATTCCGTTCAGGTGGCGAGGCAGCCCTCTCGATGAAACCTGATTAGAGCGAGACGAGGGAGTAGAAACAAATTAAGTGAAACGAAATGGGCTTATTGGCAGCTCTGGCAACAGAAAGCTGAGTTCATTAGCTTAACGAGATTGGGGAGAGGAGAGAGAGGCACCAAGGCAGAGGGGAGTGAAGGGGGGGGGGGGGGAGAGGCACTTCACTTTCTTAACCCGCTGGGATGCTCTCAGCGTTTATCTTCCACATCGGAAAGGCTGGCTCTAAAGAGTTAAAGTTGCACTCTATTAAGGCTCATGAAATGAAAATGAAACTGAATTTTCATTTCCCTCTTCCCAAGAGCCCCCTTCACCTCCTTTACAGCCTTCAACCCGAGACTCCTCTCCTGATCTAATTTGTGCTCACAATGCAGTTGAGAGGAGCATGTGTCTCCTACCAAGGAAGAGGTGAACAGGGAGCCCTGCTTTCTATTCAATCACGGAGATTTTCTTTCCACCTTTAGAGCTAGACCTCTGCATGGCATGTCCAGTGGCTTAGAAGCATTTTGTATCAATTACAAGCCCATCATCAGGAGCCTGAGTTGATGCAAAGCTTTGGTGAGGACAGACAGGGCAGTGCTGCAGGCCATATGAAGCCATCTTGGAGATGGAGAGGGTAAACAAGATGGGCTCTGTCACAGCTAGAGACTGGGAAATAAGCATCACTGATGAAAGAGCTGAGCAGACAGAAAAGTATAATAAGAGTGATTAGAATAATTAGTCATTTACTACTGTTTTTAGCCAAAGGAATATACAGAGAGTGCAAATAAGAAAGTTTAAAAACAAAAGAAAAAACTTATAATTGAAGGGAAGCCACTCAAAAGATAAGATCACTTTATTAGCCACATACAATTTCTTGCATTAGAAATTTGTCTTTTCGCATACCCCAACTTGCTCTCCATGAGACACACAGACACACAGACAGGGAGAAAAGCTTGGGGTCATAGCGCAGGGTCAGCCATTGTACAGCGCCCCTGGAGCAGTTGGGGTTAAGGGCCTTGCTCAGGGGCCCAACAGAGTAGGATTCCTCTACCGGCTGCTGGATTTTAAACCGTCAACTTTCCAGCAACAGGCGCCGATCCTTAGCCACAGAGCTACCGCTCCGCCCCTCAACTAGATCATTTGGCTTTGAGTAGTTCATTCATCCAAGGAACCCATCCTGCCAATGTATTTGCTGCTGCAGATTAATGGAGAATAGGACCTCAGGTGTCCTTGTCTGAGGGACTGAAGCACAAGGAGGTTTAGTAACTGGTTTAGGGAGACACGATATGTACCAGGGCTCCAGCTGGGAACACCTTGGTAATGAATCCTGTACCTTTCCAAGTGTACAACATAGCTTCCTGTAACAAACAGCCATATAGGGTAGCAGGAATGCAGCCATTCTGAATTGCATTAATAAAATCTGCCTTGTTTTATTTTAGTCATGGCTGTGGTTGAATTGATGGGAAGTGTAGTGTCATGTTTTTGTAGGGGCTAATTCACCATTTTGACCACCAAATCAACCAAGCGAAACGGGTACACATTTTTTTGCTCACTAAAATGCAGAAATATTTTTTTGAGCAACCACAACAGTGACTTCACATCCAGACTGAAACTATTGACCTTTTCAGATGATTAGGATACAAGAATGACTTCATTAGAAACACAGACTGAGATTAGTCCAAAATCCCACAACACTTTCATCAACCTGACTGTAGACTATGACTAAAATACAGAAAATGTATGGGAATATTGCCCACCTTGAGCAGGGAAGAGAAGGACACTCAGAGCCCAGGCTGACTACAGTAGGATGGAGCTCAAGATGTGTCATCACAGCACAGTCATTCCTGACAGACATCTCTTTACACAAGGTGTAGGCAACAGTTACAGGAAACAGTGGCAGGCATTGGTGTGACAGGAAGAAGAGACAAGCTTCATGCACCTTCCTTGGCCAGAGTGACCTACAGATCTCAGTCCTACTGAAAACCGGGGAATGTGCTTATTTTCTTATTTTTCCTACAGATCTTATTTTCATGTGGCTACCTGATTTCCTGTGCACCTCACTGCCCAGTCCAGGTATACTAGTTGACTGTTACATTTGAATTGATGACTGGTTCTTTAGTCATCTTTTGCTGTCTGCACTGAAAACACTTTCTGTAGTGTTTCATGTAAGCATGGTTTGAAGAGCAAGTAAAACTGATTGTAAGACATCAGTATATAAGTGTGCAAAGAGAACTGAATTCTAAAAAGTGCAGCAGGAAATAGTTATTATAGTTTGGTGAGTCAGTTATGACAAGTATCATTGGTGTGATCAAATCTGAGCTCCCTGTTCTAGGTTTGACTGATCAATAGAAGCTCAGGAATGTACCAAATATTTAATCAAAATAATAATTTAGTGTTTGGTTGTTTGTTATTGCTTTACGTTTTGAGGCTATGATAAAATTTAAGGTTTCTAGGATCAAAACTATCTTTGCACCTAAACAATAGACCATTTGCATGCATGTGAAGTTATTTACAGTTTGTCTTATACAATACATTTCTGGATGTTTAGATAATGTACATCTTAGTTCACATTTTTTCATAATCAGACTCCCCATGTTAACTAGATCAGTGTTTGCTGCTTATTAAAGATAGAGGCATGGTTCTTGGTTGTGAAAATCCAAACAATAATATTCAGATAAGTGGGTTTCTGCAAATGACAAAAGTTACAAAGGCTATAGTGCTACAGGCATGGCAGTCTTATAGAGATTTGTACAGGACATACAGGGCTGCTGACAACATTCAGAACTACAGTACAGGTAAACTGACTCTCTTATTGTCTGTTCTGCTCATAGAAGGGGGATGGAGAGACTCAGGCTGACACCTAGAGTCTGTCTAGGGAAGTACATTCTTCACCTGTCCTGCTCAGCACACCTGTGCATTCCTCTATTTAGTATGGGAGCTGACTGGGTCTGTCAGACTGAAAAAATAAGACTCACACAGACAACATACAATAGAGCTTTTTAAGAGCAGCCTCTGCCTTATAATAGGAAATAATTTATTTTATATAGATAATTATTCATGCATGCAATACACAACATCATAAGGCCACATTGTGCTGGCTGCTTTGCTGGGATCTTTCAAGATTCAGATGGATATTTAATTTAGTGTGTTTGGGCTGCAGAGTGTCTCAGCTAGTAAATACATCTGTTTGGAGCAAAGAGTGGAGCAGTCCAGAGATCACTGGTTCCAATTTGGAGACTCTCTTATTAGTTGACTATGACAGTGATTTCCTGGAGTATAGCATACAACTAGTGGAGTGTTACATAAGCTGGGAAGGTTTGATGCTGGCCAGGGGTTTCCTTGGTTGCCACACCACAGCAATCTCTATGGTCTGCCAGGAGCCTGAGAGCTAGCAGATTTATTGTTTAGAGCTCCCTTAGTCCTCCACGCAATGCCTTGTCTCTATGGGCAGCAAGGGCCTTTCAGATTGAAGAAGAAGCCAATGGCCTGTCAGCACACACTCGGTAGGACATGTGCATTCTCTTTTCATCTCTTGCATGCCTTTACACAACTGATCATCAATTACCAAACCTAGATGAGGTATTTTTTCTCAAAAACAGGAGACTACAGACCTCTGGCAGGTCAAACTTGCTGATCTTGTTGTAAAATCTTAGAATATAAGAAAACAGTGTCCGATCAAGGTGTTAAGATCAGGGATTCTGTAATGCTAATTCCGAATATATCTTACCTTACAGACTCATGTCAGTTATCACTGCAAATGGGGTGGAACCTGTTGCTTTTGTTGTTAACCTTGTTCATGGTCAGTCTGCATGTTGTTTTCAGGGACAGACACTGATAGCAGAAGACAGGCTCCTTCTGACCATCAGAAAAATGCACACATCACGAGAAAGGCTTCATTTTGTGTTTGTGATAAATACTCTTGGCACTTATTTGTACTTCTACACAGCCCATTGGGGAATTAGATCGCAGTCTGATCTGAAATATGTTGATGTCATGTCAGGCCCATGAACTCAGGAACTTTGCATACCATCTTGGTACATTGTTTGGCCATTGTTCTTGGCAGATTTGCTCAAGTTCTCCTAATTTGTTGGGGCATTACTTATATTCCGGCTGTTTTTAAATATTTCCACAAATTATCGAGAGCATTAAAGTCAGAACCTTTTCTGGGCCACTCAAAGATATTCACTTTTTTACACTTAAGCCACTCCAGTGTAGTCTCAGCCTTGTGCTTTGGATCATCGTCTTGCTGAAAGGTGACATTTTTGCCAGTTTGAGGTCTGAAGCAAGTTTTGCTTTAAGATTTGACGATACTTTTGCTCCATCTTTATTCACATCAGTACTGACAAGTCCGGTCCCTGCTGATAAGAAGCTGGGCTCTTATATAATGCAGCCACCACCATGCTTTGTAATAGAAATGGTGTTGACTGATGCACTATGTTGGGTTAACCTCAGATGTAACATTTTGCATCTAGACCAAAAGACCACAATACCCTTTTCCAAGTTTGTAATATCATTGGGTACTTTATTGCAAACCCCATCCGGAATTTAATATGCTTTTTTCAGTTCTATATAAGCCCCTTTTGTAGATTGACTGGGATTTTGTCACCCCATGGACATTTTCTCTCACCTCAGTTAATGAACTCTGTAACTCTTTCAAAGTCGACACTGGTCTCACAGTGACATATAACCAGTTTCCTCCATGTCTGGCTGCTCAGTTTGTGGGGACTGATCTAGTGATCTAGACAGTGTCTGGGCACCTTCCACTTCTTTATGATTGACTCTGTAATGCTCATATCAAAAGGATATTATTGTTTTTTATGGACTTCTCCTGATCTGTCAGCTGCTTTCGACACTGTTTACCATGATATCTTGCTTTCTCATCTTGAGACTAGGTTTGGAGTTTCTGAGATTGCTCTAAAATGGTCCAAATCTTACCTTACTGATCGCCATCACTTTGTCTCTCCTGGCGGTTTTAGATGTGAAAATTGAATCATTAAGTCTGATGTTCCTCAGGGATAGATACTGAGTCCTCTACTTGTTCCCACTTGGTCAACGTTTAAGATCAAATGGTCTAAATGATCATTTCTATGCTGATCATACTTAAATGTATGTCCATTCTAAACATGACACTGATGTGGCTGTCTCTGCTTTCTCTAACTGCATGTCTGACATAAAAACTTCCTTCATCTCAATTGTGACAAGATTGAAATTATGCACCCCAGTTGGCACATCCGACCAACTTTGTAAAGCCCATGCTGTAGTCTGTGGATGGTACTGTACATGAGCTTCAGTCACAATTTAAGAACCTAGGGGTGATATTTGATCCAGGCTTGACATTTGACCCACATGTGTAACATATTGTCAAAACATTCTTCCACTTCAGTAATATTGTCAAACTACGGCCTATGTTGTTGTTAACTGTTGCTGAAAAGTTGGTCAACACTGCATCTTTTCCCAAATTGGCTACTGTAATGCTCATTGGGGAATCAAAATCCACATTGAACAAACTACAGGATGTCCAGAATTCAGCAGGCAGAATCCTGAGCAGGTCCAGCAGTAGTGAACACATTACTCGTATCCTGGAGTCACTAGTTCTGTATTTTTCTTTGCTCCTCCTCCTCCTAATAATAATAATTGCTGTTTTTGTTAGTATTAATAGTATTATTATTATTGCTGTTTTTATTATTATTGTTGTTATTATTACCTGTTCTTTTATACAGCTTTAACATTGAGTTGTTTTGAAAGCTTCTTGGTCTTCATGGTGAATGTTTACTTGAAATTCACTGTCTGATGGAGAGACCTCACAGAAACATATGTATTTATTGTGAAATCATGTGAACCTCTTTTACTGCACACCGACTAACTGTGTGGCTTGCTAAGGTAATTCTGTGAATTTAGATTTGCTACAGCAAAGGGTTTGAATAATTATGCAAACATGACTTTTCTGTATTGCTTTCATATTAATTAGCTGTTACCTTTTTTTTGCTTTGAACGTGTGGTGTGGAGTAGGTTGTGCATCTAACAAATATAATTGCTGCTTCAAAGTGTCATGACTGCAAGCTTTAGAGCAACAAAAATTTGAAAACTGTGCAAGGTTCTGAATACCTTTGCAAGGCTACAAATTCAGCGGAGATATTAAGCTTACAAAAATGTGCTGTCAAGTTGCATCATTCAGGCTGTCAGAAGATGCTTTCTCCCTTGCCCACCACTCGTGGTGAAACAAGTGGACTGAAAATGATGGAGAAGACAGGAGATATAATCAATCGATTCTTCTCCTTTTGATTTATGTCAGCCGAATCACGAACTGCACCATATAAAATAAAATTATTTTTAAAAATAGGTCTGATGGGGGACATCACACAGAAACCAAATATGCATGTTTCTCAATTTGTAAATCACCACTGATCACTGTTACAAATGAGGGCAGGTCTTTAGCTTGTCTTTTCCAATAGTCGCTCACTGCTAATGGATCCCCAGCCCATTCTCTGTTCATCTGGCTCGCCCACCATGCAGCTCAGAAGGTCCAGAACCCCAGGCTGCAGATTATAACCACCCTCCATGATGCGAGCTAGCACGCAGCTGCAGGCCCCTCCCTCCCCTTGGCTCTGAAGGGAGCTGAGTGCATTTCTTTCCCATTTTATATGTGAATGCTCTGACCTTTAGAAAGCAGCAGTCAATAATATAAACTGCTTTACGATTTCCTGGTTTGAAATGAAAAGGGCCAAGCGACTCACGGTATAAAAACTCGTAAACTCTCCTCCCATAAAAATTAAAGTGAAACAGATTTGGGGTTCTGGGATTCAAAAGACTCTATGTTGAGGACTGCGTTTGGTATGTTTGCTTTACTAAAACTAGCAAACTCCGGCCTTAAAGTTGCAGCCATGGCTGTGGTTTCAGCCAACAATCAGTTACTGTCGGCGTATCTCCCAGCGCTGCTCCTCACCCAGCAGTTTACAAAGCCTTTACAACATCTGACAAAACGGCCTTCAACAACATCCTCAGTGGCAGCACAATCTAGGAATGTGTGGAAACAACTCCTGTTTTCTGGCATCTTCTCAGAACATTGTTTTGAGTAGTATTGAATTTTCTGGATGTTGCGTGCTGTTAAATCAATTTAGTTTCAAACCCCATGATAGACATTATTAAAATAGGATTTTGGCCTTCCAACAGGGAGCATGTCAGTCACTACTCTCTATCCACTTTGCTCTTCCATGTGAAAACATTTTTTAAGAAATATGTACACTCAACTGATGAGTGCCTGTTTTAAAATGTGCAGTTGTTTGCTTACAAAGAATTTGTAGCCATATGCTTTAAAGCCTGCTTCCAGACCTGCAGTTAGTTTATCGCACCGTTTGGCGTCAGGAGCTGGGTAACGGGCTGCAGATGAGAGCATTTTGTGTGAAAATGATTCTGTAGCACGCCACACAACTCTGGCAGAGAACCAGACAACTGGAAGAATTGATTCACGATTGCAGGACAAGTCGGCTGTTTGTCTGGGGTCTGTCCAGCTGTGACCATGCCAGAGAAATATAGCAGGGTCAGTTCAGCTGTGTGTGTGGTCCCATCTTCTACTCCTGGCCCATCATCGGACACAGCGATGGTACAGCTGATGGACACCATGGCGCCTAGGCACCAGCAGTTCATTTGCTATTGCACTGACTTTGTCACTGTTTCTAGTTATGGATCATTACAGACTGGACTATCCAAGCAATTCACTTCCCATTTCTTTGCAATTTAATTGTAATACAAGCTCGACTGGGTGGAACCTTTCAAAACTGTTAGATGAAAGAGACAGTGTGCTGTTATTAAGCATCATTTGGAAACTCTTATCGAGCATTTGCAAATTCAGTACTTAAGAATGGCTTCTCAATGATCATAAGGAACCCTCAGAGTTAAAAGTACATTTTCTTGGAAAAAAGCAACATTTATTTCACAGATTCCAGGCCTGACTCTTGACCTCCATCGCCCTTTCCTCTGGATCCTTTATTGGTGTGTTGTTGAGAACAGGTCAATTGCCTTTCCCAAAGAGAGCACTGGGGGCTTTTACATTAAAGCCCAATTCTCTCTTGACAGCCCTCACCTCCAGCTTGTAGACAAATAGCTCCTGTGAGTTTCTGCTCCTATAAATCCAAAGGTGCTTGTGATTAAATTCACAGACTTCCAGAACTCCCTGGCCTAATCTGTCTCTCTCTCTCTGCAGTGTGCAGGCATGCACTGCTAATCCTCACACACAGCAGTGTGGGCTATACAGACAATTCAGCCCCCCTGCCCTCTGACAAATTGATCCTTGTCACTCCCACGCACACCCCCAGAGCCTACCCACCTCCCCAAGGCCTATTGTCCCTCTAGAGTTTGACCTGTCATTCCCACCCGGGATGCTGCCTGCCCCTGCTCCCACATTCATGCACCACTTATCCCACTATTGCACCCCACCAAGCCCCAGTGCTGAGCTTGTGCCAGTGCAAGTGGAGTCCCAGCAGGGATCCATCAGGAAAGACAATCAGTCAGTGATGGAGTGCTCTGTCCCCTGTCCCACTGCTAGCAGACTGCACTCACAGCAACTTTGATATAGCACAGTGTAGGAGGACAGCAGGACTCCCTACTGGACGGTCATTTGTATCTACTTAAATGCAATGTGCAATTGCTACAAAAATAAAGGCTTAAAGTCATGAAGGTTACACATCATTAACAGCATGTTTTACAAGAAGCACAAAGCTAACATCAACTTATTTAAGGCAAAGGGTTAAATTCCTTTACTTAATTGTCAGCATCTCCAAATGGTTTAATTTAGATTTGCTCATTTCCAAAAAAGTGGATTTTGGAGGACAATTTTAAAAGATTTTGGAAACATAAACACATTTCTGTCAATACAGAGATCAAAACTCCGCTTGCTCTTCCTGGACGGACCAAACATGACCTTGATATGAAAGTCTGTTCAGCGGTCAAGCAAACAGTAGAGCAATAAAGGGAAAACCATTGTGTTAAAGCCCTTGTGTACAGAGCGGTGCTTTGCTGTTGTTCCTTGTTTTCTGCATTAGAACACATTTTTTATCTATTGCGTTTTGACAGGAACTCAGTTTCAGATTTACTATTTGTCCTGTCAATTAATGACTCTTTAATTCCACACACCAACAGTGATTGGAATAAATAATATTGTTATGGTTTTGGTAGTTTAAAGAACATTAAGTATTGCTTACCTGTGGGGAAAACTGTTTTTCATGGTATTTTGGTCTATTATTATTATGTCTCCTGGTAGTATAATAAAAACAGCCAAGATTGGATATTCAACTTGTGTGCGAATTTCTATGAGTTTAGAAGTGAGTTAAAATAAGCATTTCTGACGAATGACAGATTGCTGGAATGAGTTTCTCCGTTCTTGAGTGCTGGGAAGACGAGCAGAAGTTACAGGGGGGTGGCAGTTTTGGGGGAAGGGTCACAGGTAGAGGCAGGAAGGGGGGAGCAGGTGCGTTGAGACAGTTCCTGTGGGCTCCCTTTGAACTCCTTCACACAGGATACAGGAGCAGCCAACTGGCTCACTGTGTGTTAATTGCAACACCCCCCCCCCCCCCAGCTTCTCTCTCCTCAGTTTAAAACTGAAAGATAAAGTAACTGTTGTCCCCATTGTAAACTATACTGCCAGTCATCTGAGAAGTCTCGTTAACAACCACAGGATAGACATGTAAAGGTTTCTGTCTTTTCTTGTATTTAAGGTTACAATTAAAAGCAACACCAAACCTCTAAAAGTACTGATAATGTACAATGCCAGGCTGAAAGACCCCACACTTTTTCATTGCACTCTCCCAGATCATAGATGATGTTTTTGTGTTTAATTCATTATTTTTATATTAAAAGATGGGTCAGTTTTGAGCTGCAATGACAACCTGGAGATGCATTTATACAAAAGCATTTATACAAAAATTGTTGCATTGTATAAATGAACATTTATACAATTATTATTATTATTATTATTATTATTATTATTATTATTATTATTATTTTTAAAGGGGGCTTTCCAGAAGTACATTGCTCAAGAGTAAAGCAACAGAGTCCAAGGGATTCACATAACCTTTAAGAGTCCTAACCACTACTCCACACTACTGTAACTACCCTTCTACTCCACTCTGCTGTAACCAGTGCTCCGCACTACTGAGTCCTAACCACTTCTCCACCTCGTACATGCCTTACACTGCCTGAATGGACTTGCCCCATTCACATCAAGCAGCTCAAAGGTTCTTTTGCCTTTGCTTTTCCATCTAATTTTCTTTTTACATCTCCTTTCTTGTCAGCTTTATACTTCCTTCAGGAGTATGGACATACTGCCCCCTGAGAAAACAGACTTTGATTAGCATTGTCCTAGTTGTATTCACAGTAGTTCCTGGACAGGAAAAATAGATATATCCTTCTGAGAAGTCATTGCATCAAAAATGTATAGTATGTGGTGCTACATACTTTTTCAATATCTGTAAAAAAGACTGAATTATCTATTAGGAAAATATACCAATGAATACGAGAATTGGGCAGAATCAAGTAAAACTTTGTTTTTGTTAAGGGGGTTTCAATATACATGAGCACAAACTACAGCACTATATATGTTTTATGTGCAATTCTTGCACCTCTTTTTATTTTATCACACTTTCTTATGTGGTGTGTACCATTTCAAATAGCTTTACAGGGTCAGAATTCAGTAGGGCATGAAGAAAAGTGCAATACAAATGACCAAAAGTAAGCTAACAGAAACAAAACTAACAGCCAAAGATAAAGGGCTCAGGTCAGTGTATTTTAAATATCAATGCATCATCAAAGGGTTTCTAAAGCACCCTCTTCTGAGTTCACCACGGTGAAATTGGACGGTACATTCACACTTATACCATGTAATATTTTTATAGGTAATAAATTGTGTTCCCACACTTTACATCAATTGTTTCCATTTATCTGTTTTCACTGTTAATTGACTATATTCTCCATACGTGACTCTCTTTTTTAATGTTTAATGAGTGCTATTATGTACTTTTTATGCAGGACACAGAAAGCTTTGGAAATTAAACAGCTTTTGAAAAATTAGGCTGGCTCATGAGAATGGAAAGGGTGGTGACCTGGAATAAACACGAGCTAAACCGTGAGCTGAGTGTTGTGGAGTTGTAATGTAGTTTTGTGGAGCAGTCAGCAGGTAAATGTGGCTGGGCAGGAGTCTCCATAGAGGCAGCTGTCACAGTCACTGTCGGGGGGAGGGGAAAGGGGAAGGGTGTGGGGTGTGTTAGCGTAGGGCAGGGACTCCTAAGAACTGCCACCCCCCACCAGCATCACCTCCCCCAACAAGCACGCACACACCTCAAGAGGTGTGGGAGAGCCAGAGGAGTGAGAATGGCAGCAGGATGAAAAGGTGTCACTTCCAAGAAACGCCGCATTATTTCAGAGAAGTGCAAACGGTCCATTTCAGAAGGGAGATCAGTGCTTTGAGAAGATCACTGCATTGCACACTCAGATCAGGGAGAAAAAGAGAACCATAAACCCCAAGTAGGCTGAGTTTACTCCGACTCTTAGCCACCCTCACCTCTATCTGCTTTTAAAGAAACTAGGCTTTACAGTCAATTCGGCTCTGTGCTCTGTGTTTTTACTAGGGCACTTCTGCTCAGTGCTGGCAGAGACCAGTTATTGGAGCTAGTGATACAGGAAAAGATTAATCAGGAATGAAAGGGAGCAGACAGGGCAGCCCGATACTAAGTCACACCTGCGCACCCATGAGTCTGCCACATGCACACCAGCCAGCACCAGCAGGAACCAGGAGCATGCCAGCAGCGCTAATAATACTCAGCCCAGTGTGCAGGCCCACAGTCTCCTGCATGGCCCTGCCGCAGCAGGGATGAATAACAGTTTCTGGTATTTTAAGCTACAATTGTACATTTCATTTTTTTCTTCATTGAAGCTACTTCTTAAAGTAGTTATAGCTGGAGGAGTCAAATGATTCTGTATAATTATTTGACCTCTTTCTGGGGATGGTTATGATGTTGTATTTTTGTGAGGGAGTGCTGCAAATTAAACCTCCCCACAAGTGGAAAATAATGAATAACTGCTGTAATAAATAATTAAAATAATGGCCAGGCTTGGGTGTAAAACAAACACCTCCAGGCCACTCCCTCTGCCTCAGTAGATCACATTCATGGGGAGGACTGAGTGCTTGTCAGTTTCACAGGGGCTGTAGCTCCCAGATCTCCAGGACATCACACACTCTGTGGGAAACTCCAACAGGAACCCACAGGTGAGAATTCACACCACTATTTACTGCAAAGTGTTAACATCACAGGCTTTATTTATTATTTGACTTGAAAATGTTAGTTTTTTTACAAGAAAACCACAGACCACTCTCTAGGGAAATGGGCTGTATTTGTCATTTGAAAACAAACCCGAAACCCATAGCAAAAGGGAATACGACTGTTTTTTTGTTTTTTTTTTGGGGGGGAGGTAAATCTCTCCAGTTGAAATAAAATACAAAATAAAACAAATACAACTGGAAACAACAGAATGGGCTTTTGAGCTGAAAGAGAGAGGGGAATAATCAAAAGAGGAGTCTGGCCTCAGGTTGTTTCTCACCTCTCAAATTCTTTATTTGGTTTTCTTACAAGAAACCTTTTTTTTAATTCTCCATACACACACAGACATATAGCAGTGCTTGTGACAAGATTGATGTGAATGTTCTCTCTGTAGTTAGAAACAGACTCTGAGGGGCCTCTTGCACAGGGTATCCTTTATTCAAGCATGGAAAGTGGACATTAGAGAGGGTAGGGATCATGTTATCAACAACTGGCCATTGGTGACAAACTGTCCAGATGAAGAAATGGGCAATAAGCAAGTCTGCTGTTATTATTAGAGGAATGAGAGATGACTGCTCTTATACAAGCCTTGTCACAGTGCAGGCTTCACTTACACAGTTCTGGTATGCTAGAACTACAGTATTTTGTACTTAAATGTCATCATGTGACTACTATTAGTTCACAGTTACATGGTTCTGGATGTCACACTAGAATAACTCAAAACTCTGCTTTGATCCCAGTTGGACAGTAGCATGTGTATTAATATACAAAAAGGCATAATGTCTACCTGTGCCACAAATTTCGCAACCCCACTGTGGTGAACATGCTGTTTGCTTAAGGCTCGAAAGCAAAAAAGAAATTGAAATTGAATCAGTCAAACTAAAAAGAAGTTCAATTAAGCTAGTAGGTCCTGGAGCGTACCCTGGGCTGCAGTAATGTAACAGCCAAGTCTAAGCAACGGAAGGTGTCTGTTATGAATCCACAGGCCCCCACACCTGTCTGTGAGACCTGTTTCTGTAAAGTGTCCGGCAGGAGACAGGTGGGGGTATGAGGGTTACAGGGTTAGAACAGAGGTGCTGCTTTGGGGTTTGAAGCCCCTGTGTGCTGTCTTTGAATTGTGCAGCGTCTTCCCTAATTTAAAGTGAGAGCTATTAGTTTTATAGCCTGCAACAGGAATTTAGCCCCTTAACATCCTTCTTCCTGCAGAAAGAGAAAAGGATGTAGAATGCAGAATATTTTCTTTCTGATGTTTATTATTGAGCTATGAGGTTAACATTGGTTTTAGAAAAAAAAGACTGATCTATAAACCCTCCCATTAGATTAACTAATTTCACAAGCAAGGTGTAAACTGAGATGGGAAAGTGCCTTGTTTTTTACTATTGTAATCTTGCTTAACCATCATTCAGCAGTCTTACATGTGAAATAACCAAAGATTTGGCTGTTTGTTCATTAATACTGTGCACCTGGATAGACCTTGCAATGGCAAGCCTGACCTCTGTGGAAATGGACTTGACCTCTCTGAGCTCTGTCTGACTCTCCCCTAGTCACTAGCTGGAATGGCAATGACCCACAGTGACCCAGGAGTTCCAGTGTGTAGCAGCTGTTTCAGACAGACCAGGCCAGAACTGAACTGTCTGTCAAATCCAACTAACTCTGAACACTAAGTCCAGGGGTGACCAGGGGAGTATCAGGGGTCATTATGAGTCATGGGGCTTGGAGGCAAGAAACTAGGTAAATTATAAAACTAAAGGAAATAAAACAGGAATGCAAACTGGGGTATTTTATAAGGCTCAAATGTTGTAACATGAACACTGGTGCACGCTTTCTAAATCACCTCACTCCAGTCGTAAAGGAGAGAAATGCACAGAAAGCAAGCAAGGGAAAGATAAAGCTCTTCAGAAGAAAAGAGAAGGGAAAGGGGGAAAGAACAATATTTGTTATCTTAATGAATAATTGGATTATTTTCACTGTGACTGACTGATACTGGGCTCTTTGCTGCTGCTGTCAGTAACTTGATTACTCCTTCTATGGGCTCAGACACCACAGCTGCTGCCAAACATGCTTGTTTCCATAAAATCCTTGTTCTCTTTGGTCATCAGGTCCTTGCTAACTTGTATATGACCGCCTCAGCTCTCAGCTCTCTGGGAGTTGAGAATATTGTGCATGTTAGAAAATCCAAACACAGCTCTGCCAAGCCTGAGCCAAGCTCCAAACCCACCAGCCCCGGCAGCTGGCTGAGCAATATACTGTATCCTGTGTCTTTCCAGAAGCAAATCTGACATTTATTATCTCAAATTGAAATAAAAATACTGCTCTAAGCCTTTCCTGATTTGCTCGGGCCTCTGGCTGAGCTTGAAGTCATTAAGGTACTTGCTGCCTTCCTCTAATCTCCTGCCATTTCTGCCCCCAGCAGATCCACTTCTCAGAGCACTTCAGACAGATTTCCTTCCCATGCCATTCTCTGCAAATTGTTACATATTGCTTAAGCCATGTGATGCACCACAGAAGGAATTAATGTATTACTCAGATAAATACCATTCTATATACTGCAGGCTGGTTCATAATCTCTTTCAGTCTTGGGACAACTTGAGGAGGGAGCAGCTGCAGAGTGGCGGTTCACCCATGGTAGTTCCACAACAGCAGTAAGGATGCAGTGCTACTCACAGGCACTCAAATCAAGGAGGTCTACCCCAGCCCTAGCTTTGGTCATGCAAAGTCCCTGACACTTCACCATGCCCTGTCTTTAGTATCCCAAGAGACTCTACTGCCCCGTCTCTAACATTCAACTATGGACTGTTTGTAGTACTTCAAGAATCTCTCCTGCCCAATGTCTAATAATCAATGGGATTCCCACCCAAGTCTAGCTGTTTTCTCCTGCCTGGATACCCATTCTCAAATACCACCTACTCTGTTCTCTCCAGTTCTTATATCCCACCAGTTTCTCCTGTCCCATCCCTAATGCTGAAGCAATCTGTTATGTTCATTTTCTAATGCCCTACTAAAAACATACAATAATCAAACATTCAGCCCATCCAAATCAGTAAAAAAATCAGGCCTGTGTGGTGCATACTCAGAAACTGTGGTATCACAGTTTTGCAGCAGCTGCCAATGGCTTTTGACACAAGAAAAACGTCACACTGTTGAATCTGGAAGGGACACTCACTTCTCCATCTACACTGAGCCTTGCCCTCAGACCTACCCTAGATGAGTCTCCAGTCTACATCTTCACCCACACTGGGATATCTTTTCTGCTTCTTCTTGTGTTGTCTCACCATGGGCCGAGCTTATTGTTTTATTTCACTTTCACAGGGCCTGGCTAAACTTGCCTGAGCAGTTGTCCATTTCATTCTGGTCACCTGGTCACCGAAATCAGAGAGTGAGAGTTATTCTAGTGGCTCAGTTGGTCATCGCATCTCGAGCCGGGGTACAAGAATCATCTTAACTTAACACTGTAACAGAATTCCATGCTAAAGTAAATGAAACATTTGGAAATGAATATTATTGTATTTGAAAAATGAGTACTTTCCCATCTTTTCTGCAGCTGTGCGGGAGAAACGTGGACATGAAACAGCAAAGAATCCTTCACCTCTCTGCTTCTCCCAGACTTAAAAGAAGCAGAAAAAAAACTCAAACCTCCACACATAACACGGAACTATTTTTGTAATTCTCTTCTCATTTTTTTTAAGCCGGCACATGTTAAGGTGAATCTCACTACACTTTCTTTCAATTTCTTTTTTTTTTCAAGCACTGCCTTAATTTAGGAAAATTTGCCATGTTTTCATTTCAATAACAGCTGATCAACCAAATCCCTGGGACACTGGAAAATCAATAACAGAGATTGTGAGAGACACTGATCTAACTGATCTAAGAGACGTCTTGTTTCTATTGAGTTATGCAAGTGTTTGAAGTCTTGGATGAAGATATATCTATATAAAGATGTCTTTCTCTATATATACATGTATAGACTTGCACATACAAAGGAAAGCATGAAAAAGACTTGTGTCTGTGTGGAACAGAAAGTGGGTGAGCTACAGTGAGACCGAGCGAAAGGAAGAAAATCAAGAGCTTATTCCCCAGTAGGGACTTCACTCACGCATTAATCTTCAGCGTTTGACAGCTCAGAAAGTTTTTCGAGAAGCACCGTTTCCTTGAGCCATTATAAAGCTTCACTCAAGCAAAACCCCTGAAAGAAGGGGGGGGTCTCCCCTGGGAGGGCTCCCGTCTGATTCAGCATGCAGAGCCATGGCTGGAGGGGAGAAGGAGGAAGTCGGGGGTGTGGGGGGGTAGGGCAGAGCAGCATGTTGATGGAGGGCAAGTCTATGGGCATGCTGGGCATGCTGGTTCCGCCAGTCCACAGCCTGCACTGTGTAACTTGTGTCTGAGTTTTCAGCCTGGACTGTATCTGTACTCTACTAGACCTGGTTATAGCTGTACCCAAGGGTGCAGTGCCCGTCTGTGAGTATAATTGTAGAAGTTTTTTCATATCCGTGTACAGATGGTTCTTGCATACTATAATGTCTGTCCCCAGCCTATGCCACAAGTGGGCAGTGTCATTTTCCTGTCCTCTGTTGCAATTGATCCACATTGCCAAACATGTCCTAGCTGCCCTCACACAAAGAAACGATTCACAGGTTAGCCTCTGACTCAACCACAGCCCACTAAGCATTAAGTGGCTTTAGAGAAGATGGATGGAAGGATTGTAAGGTGCTAGGGGACCAGGTGGCTCAGGTGATTTAAGAATGGCAAACTTACTGCATTCAATGCATTTTTCCCTTTGAAGAAAAAAACTGTGCACCTGACCTTATTTGAAGAGTGTCTCTAATGCAGGACTCTCGTTGACTTTACAATAAGTTTTTGCAGTCCTAATGTAATTCTTTATAACATCATTCTGTATATGGTTAAAGCCAGCAGGGATTAATGGCACAGTCCTCCTTTATGCATTCAACAGTAATAAATCACAAACAGCCACCTATTCTACAATAGGCAGCACTTGTTCAAATGTTCATATGAAAATACAGTCTCTAATTTAAAACACATTAATCATCATTATGTTCTAATGATATCACAGATCTAAACATTTATTGCAATAGGGTGTTAGGTCCTTTAACACATTTGCCAGGGTTTCACCAGATTTACCAAATTTATATGGAATACCCTTTTTTTAATTTGAAAAACTGCATCCTGACACCAGCCAGTGCCTTGCAGGATAACGTGATTTCTCTCAGACTTGTAGTTTGAGCGCTCTGTGAATAGATCTGAGATAATGGAACAGGAATCTCTCTGGATGAGTACGGTGAATACCTTGCACACCGACCGCACTCTGACAGCCTGGGTTTATGAGTCGGGGCTCCAGCTGTCCTTCAATGAGAGATGACACTGAGATCTTGCTCGCCAGGCCATTAAAATTCAGCAGAGCCAGTGAGAGAGGGGCCAGGGCACTGACTGCTGAGCCCTTGCGAAAATCATACAACAAATTACTTTCTCAACCCCAGTTCAAGGACATGTGCCCTCTGGAACAGAGCCTGGAAGAAATCATTAAGACATTAAGACAGCGAGGCCTGCTTAGTGGAAGCCAGCTCACTTTCCCCCAGATATCAGTGGACCAAACAAAGGAACAACTAATGGAGTGCAGAAGATGCAGCATTGTACTTCCCCACGTGTTGCTACAGCTGTTATAGCACATTCCTGAAGGGTTTTCTCCATGGTTTAGACGGTACAAGGGTGAAGTCTGCCTCGATCTGCGCTCACAAGATCTTCCCTTATTCATTGTGTTTACAAGAAGGAGGGGGAAGAAAAACTACAAGATGCTCTTTGTCTTTCCCATTTCCCATGAAATTATGGCCTATAATCTGTGTGTTACTAGGTCAGGAATGTGAGCAACATTAATCAAATAATGCATTTAAAGCATTTTTAAAGTGTTCTAAGTTGTTATAGCTGGTCAAAGTTCACCAGCATTATCCAATAATTCAGATTCAGCAACAGGGATTCCAGTTTAGTAAACAATATACACTGCAAATGATGCTGGACAATATTGTGACACAGCTAGATAAGACACAATGGGAACAATACTGGAAGAACACAGAGACAGAGATATGGAATAAGCACACTAAAATAATGCAAGGAATAGTGCTAGCACTGAGAAACACAGAGATATAGCTGGAATACTGAAACAGATTAAATAGCCATACTTGGATCAATACTGTAGGATCACAGGGACACAGATGGAATAGCCACAGTAGGAATACAACTGAAGGCACAGGGCGACACAGATGGAATAGCCACACTGGGAATAGTGCTGTAGGAACTGAGAGTGCCTGTTTTGGGTTATAGGCAATTGTATTTGGGATGTTTTGGTCCATTCACAGTTTAATGACATCTTCACTATCTTCATTAATATTAATAATAATAATAATAACAACAACTGGTTACACTTACATAGCACTTTTCTGGACACTCCACTCAAAGCAGTTTACAGGTAATGGGGACTCCCTTCCACCACCAATGTGCAGTATCCACCTGTGTCCCCATCACTATACTGGGGCATTAGGACCCACATAGACTGCAGGGTGAGCGCCACCTGCTGGCCACACTAACACCTCTTCCAGCAGCAGCCTTAGTTTTTCCCAGGATGTCTCCCATTCAGGTACTGACCAGGCTCACACCTGCTGAGCTTCAGTGTATTGCCAGTTGTGAGTTGCAGAGTGATATGGCTGCTAGCAAGAACATCAGACTAGCATTACAGTTTCTCAGTTCTAAACAATAGTGCACAATATTACCACATCCTAATGTCTCTGCTTTAACTGTTAGTCTACATAACCTTGCTCTCTCTATCCCTCCATCTCTCCCTGTCTTTCAGCTCTTATCACTAGACCTCTCTGTTTCTCTTCCTCACAGTTCCTGAACCCTGACCACTAACCCACACTGCCTCACTCACTCTCTTTCTGCTCTGACTAGTAACCCACACTATCTCACACTCCTTAACTCCTCAACTTCAAACAAGCAATTCCAGATTTTCTTCATGGTTATCTAAAGCACAAACATTTACTGTATTTTTTTTGTGTTGTGCATGTGTAAGCATCCAGAGAGAATATGATTTAAAAGAGAAACAGTTGTTAATTCTGATTAATTAATTGCGATTTGAACATGGGTCTGGGGAGAGCTGTGTGCAGAATTGTGCGTGATGCTTACCATACTGTGTCCATGGTGTTTCATGATAAGGCCAGCCAGCTCGCTGCCAGTGACTGTAGAGTTTTAGGGATAGATAAAGGGAGAAGGTTCCAGTGGTGAGAAAAGCATTGCCACAGAGATGATACAGATATGATGGACAGGTGTTTCATTGTCAGACTGTGATGTCAAGGTTTGTTAACACATAAAATTAAATTAGTCTCTGCAAACCCCCTCAAGGATACCAAAAACATAATTTTGTGTGCCAATGTGCTATATGGATCCGGTGTTCTGCAGTGCTTCAGAAATAATAGTTTTTATTTCATATACGTTTGTGGTAGGCAGGGATCTGTCTCCTTCGCGCATCTGTGAGCAGGTCATTAATTTGTTGGTTAAAGAGTATTATGAACAAATGAGGGGAAGCCAATTAATCCATCTTTTTTCGATGTATTTGACAGGAGCTTGGTGATCCCAGAGCCTCACGAAGGTTCATGTTATCCCTAGTGCAGCTCTGTAATGTCAGTGTGAGTTACAGTAAGGGTTTTCACACTCTTAATTTCATTACATTTTGAAAAAAATGCCGATTGCCAAAAATCAGGCTTTAGCAAATTAAGCCAAGCTCATTTAATTTGTTCGGAGCTTTTTCAGCTGTCTACTTTGCTCTGTTCCCTCAGTGAGCAGCACAGACTGCAATATAGTCAGAACTTCAGGTCTGCTAAGGAAACTAAGTGAATATACAGTACATAGTTTATCATACATAGTACAAATTATAATATAGTTTATAATTAATGGGATATATAATGAATACATATGATATAAGAAGAAGTTAAAGATATACACATACAGTATTCTTTGGCAGGCAAGAAGTGTATAATACATTTTGTTAAAATCAAAAATTAAGAAATTGAGAATTTTGAGAAATTGAGCCGGGTGTTAATGTCACCTGATGTGGAAGATCGCCTGATTCAGCTATACAGATATAGTCAATAAACAGTCCTTGTATCTGTCAGAAATTATTGAACTACATTAAAAAGGCTTTCCCCAGTAAATCACACGTGTGAAGAAATGCTCACTGGCCAGTTTTGGAAAGGCTTCATCTGTCCATTCTGCCCCCCATTCATTTTCTGCACGTAGTTGTGGTTAAGCTTTAGATTTGACATGGTATATCCACAGGAGAATCCTGAAAACCTCTTCCAAGTCAGATCAGTTCATGTCTTTCTAACTATTTCTGAGTTTTTTTCTCTTTGAATATCATGAAAACATAAGTTGCTGAGACACTTTGCAATAAGTTTTGAAGAGACATTTTGCAATATGTTCTGGCACAAGGGTGTTCAGACTGGAGAAGTAGCAGAGAAGGGAAACACACATCACCCTAACAAAGGCAAATATCAGTCAGCCAATCATTCTGTTATTTCTCTCTATAAGCAGATAGTGTGAAGAGATCACACATGTAATCTCTATAGAAATCATAATTCTGTAGACATGTATGGAACAGCAAACTCCTCTTTTCACATCTATTAAATGGATTTTATAATGAAAGTTCAGGGGGATGACAACAGCCAAGTTCAATCAGCCTCAGCTGTCAGTAATTCAAAATCAATCCTGCTATCATTTCCTCAGATAAAACATTATAAATACTGCACATAATTCCTTTCTCTCCCTCGCACACTGATTTTTGCATCTCACCGCCAACCCATCTCTACCTTTGCAGCTACCCCTTGGCCACTCTTCACCCTGCATGGGGGTCCTAGCCTTCTCATCATATGGCCAGGAGGGCAGCCCCTAGCAAAGTGGGTCAAGCCATATTATATGCTAAAACACTCCAAATTATATATCTAAAACACTCTATAAACTTTTTGATACTCATAATTCTTGGGTATTGTTATTCCTGGTGAACTGCAATAAAAGTGGGCTTTACCTCTTCCTTTAACCAGGACAGTGAGGTAACCTCTTGTCTGCTAAGTGACAACTCAGCAAGCATCTGTGTTCAACAGCACATCAAACAAACTAATAAAAGACAGAAACAAACAAATTCCTGTCCTGCAATAGACTGGAGGTTGGCGAGGCTGGTGAGCTTTGTGGTTGATTGGCAGTGTTGTGCTGCAGGGGAGCCATTAAGAGCAGATATAAGACCAGCACAGCGTGACCCCCTGGTCTCCAGACCCTAGCCTGAAGCAGAACAAGTGCGCAGAGACAGCAGCAATGCCCCCTGATTTGATGATTAATTTCTCTGTCTAAACAAGGTCAAACACCCACAGCAACTGCAGTTCAGAAACTATTACAGAGAGAGATGATACTGAAGCAAGGTAATTATCAGTGATAGCTCAATTCAACTAGGCTTGTTTCTGCTTTTTCTTCTTTTCTCAAGCAAGATGGCTTTAAGACTCATGTCAGCTCCCTTTTTTTAAAGAAATACGTGAAAAGGGCATCTAGAGACTTTTCGGTGTCTATCATTATACAACTTTACCTTGGTCAATTTACAATTAGATTTTCATGCATTTACAGTGAGTTTAGTATATTTCTGTTGTGGTTTCATATGGTTTCTGCTTCACACACCCTCTCTGTGCTTTACTACACTGGACCATGGAAATACTGTGGCATGTCTGTGATTGTCAGCCACTGGATATGCAGTTGGCTGAGTGCTATTGAGGCACGATCGGTTAGGAAGGTGTTCAGGAAAATAGTTTTCTGTGAATCCAGCCTCATTGGATTCCTGGGTGTCTGTATTGTATCTCAGAGTATCAGAGAGTGTGCAGCGGGCAATTAAAGGCTGTAGCAGTAAAGGAATAAAAGGAACGTGTCACCTTGACTAAGTGGCACAGTGGCCCACAGGTCTTGAGCGTTGGATCAACCCTGGGGTGGGCTGTTGTTTGTATGTTCTACTTGTGTTCATGTGAGTTTTCTCTGGGTACCATGTACACACACACTCTGCTGGAAGAGCATCCCTCCAAGGTGTCGTTGCACCTTGCACCCTGTTTCTGGGAGAGGTTCTGGGTTGGTTGTGACCCAGGGCTTCTTTGTCCCCAACTATACCATCACTTAGCAGTGAAATACAGCTGGTGCAAATCCCTTGCAGGAATGACAGTCACAGAAAGAAGGCCTCCACAATGGCAGCAGTATCTTTTGCTGATTGGGCACCTCACGTGAATAGTGACACAAAGCAGAGTCCTCCAGGCGCCACTTGGCTAATCAATAACTCACAATGGTTAACAACCTCCCTCCTGCCTTCACATTCTCCCACCTAATCTGTTACAGGCACGCACATCCTCGCCATCCCTCTGTCAGGGCATCCCACAGAACCAATCAATTCACAACGACAGGGGCTATTTGACTGTACGAGCTGCTGGCACAAAATGTAATAAAAATTTCTGTGGAAGGAAACACAAAAACAGTCCTCCTGAATAAAAATGTAAAAATGTACATGTTTTTTTTTCTTCAAAAATGCGCACGCTGTCTTTTGAATGACTCCTTTGTTGTCCCTGCTGTTCATTAACTTGTGATAGAACACTTTCAAGAGCTGTTGGGCCTTTTGCCACTGTGCCATTAACATGAGTTTCTTCTTCCTGTGGGATATGAATTATTTTAAAAATACAACTTTGAGCCATGTTTGTTATTAAAATAACGTTTTTATTCTTAAGCTCAAGGACCGATTTGATTCAGCTTTAAGAAGAATTCATTTTTCGCCTGCTGTATTTGGCTGATTGCTTTTTACATCATCTTGTAAAAGCTTCAGAGAGCTCCTAGGTCACAACGCTGGTTTGTAGAAATGCTGGACCAGAAGGCCGCAGTGAAAATGATAAATACTCCAGCCTGAGCAGAATTCAAACTTCATTCGATCTCTTATTTATCCACCGAGACAACACAGTCGTTTTGTCTCCTTTTCTAACTGAGGAAGGAATACCACAAAACATGACCTGCTCTCCTGCACTCACACGCTTCAAGGGGGTAATCTTATTGATTTGGTTAAATCTGTTCTTGTTAAGATCCTAACTGTATAAGACCCCAACTGCAAAATCAAAATGGAAAAAAAATCACTCTGATTATTTATGACACCTATGTTGTGGGTCTGACAGGCTGTAGTGTGGAATGGTCAGGGCTCTTCATTTGCACCAGATAGGTTTGGGTCCAAATTCCAAGCAGGGAGACTGCTTGAGCAGGGTGAATTAATAGCATGTGCGGGTGTGTAAGCATGTACCATGATCAGATTCTTTTGATGAATGTGTTGTCCAAAAAACAATGTTAATAATCCAATAAAAAACAATTTTGTGAAATAACCTCAAACAGCCTGGAGAGAGGGGTGGCAACGACCACATTCGCTCCTTTTCTGGGATTGCTTTTGGAATTGTTGTCATAAAAACACATGCAAGGGCAAGCAATAATAATAATACTAATAATAACAATAATAATAATAATACTAATAATAACAAAAATATTTTTAGAAGGTTTTAGAAGGAGCAAACACAGAACTAGTTAAATTAAAGCCCTTCCAATAAAGAAGGTTTAAATATTTATTAAATATAGTGCATTTTATGCCAATGTCACTTAATCAGCACATTGCATAACAATAAAAACAACGGAGACAGGCAAACACAAATTCATACATTACAGTAGACAATATTAAAATCTAGCATATAAAAGTGAGTTTTAAGACAGGATTGAAAAGTGCTGACTGGCTTGCATAATCCAATATGGTTTGGGAGATTATCCCATAGTCCCAGAGCAACAGAACAGAAAGCACAGTCCCCCAGTGTCTGGAGCCTCATATTGGGAACTGAAGAAGGGATTGAGTCCAAAAAGCACAAATGATTTGTGGACGTATAGGGAGTTAGAAGTTCACTGGTGTAAACACAATTCTAACACTTCAAACAATTAAAGGTTAGCAGGAGAATTTTGTATCTTGTCCTAAAATCCACTGGGAGCCAGTACAGCTAAAACAGGAGATACATGCTTGTGTATGTTAAATTTAGTTGAGACCTGAGCAGATCGATTCTAAACATGATGTAATTTGTTATGAACATGTTTGGGGTCACCAGCAAACAGGGCTTTTTAATAATCAAGCTTGGAAAAGACAAAGTATGCATTATGCTTTCCTGCATCAGATTGAAAAAATGCAGCTGCATTTAAATATGCATGTGTTAAGGGGGTTTCCACATGCACGCTGGAGTTCACACACGGAAGTGTGTGCATGTGCAGTGGGGGGATGGGGTTCGTGCACAGCAGTGGCAGAAAAGGGACTGCCTCGCTGCCTCCGCACCCCTCTCCCAGTGGGATCAAGTTCCTTTCCAGATGTGATCCTAGCGCCAGGATCAGGCTGCAGTCTGCGCCTGTTTCCACAAGGCATGCTCAGCGCTCTGGTGCCACGGCACGCTCAGGAATGTCACCCTCGTACACACTGACGCCTCGGTCGTGTCAATAAGACAAACGACCTGATCGCCCTGCAGGTTCATCAGTTACCACATGGACCTGTGGAGCCACGAGTGTGCAGCAACCGGCAGACAGACCCATAAGGAATGAATTGTACACGCTGGCACTGGAACTGAACATTGACTTACATTCCACCTCGCTGGAACGATAGGCCCCATTCCTGGTGGAGCCACATGAAATTTGGAGTTCCCTGCAGCCCCACACCCTCTTTCGCAAAACAGGGAAAGCCTTGACCAACTGGAAAAATTTGGCACTTCAACTTAGGCCTGATTGTTTTGGACACCTAGAATCATGTGCATATTTAAATCATCTGGTTTAAATGGCCTTGAAAAAATAATGAAATATGTCCAGCTGAGACAATTATCAGATCAAATACCTTAGCGCACAGCTTAAGCATGAGAGAGCACGAGGGAACTGACTGAGAGTGTGAGACTCCAGCTTGGTAGGACCACAGCACAGAACCAACAACTCTGCTGCTTTCCCAGCAGTGCATAATTCCAACCAATTTAATGATTTTTCCTGTTTCTCTCCGAAAAATGAACTCCACAGTACTTGTCAAAGTAATTATTCTGAGAACTGCAGTGAGATTTTAATGGCGAAGGTCTGAATTAATTTAATGAGGTTTAATAAAGGACTAAAATTGTAACCTGAGGCAGGCTTCCTCTCTTCTTTTTAATTTATTTTCTAAGGTGTAATGCCTTTAAAAAAAGTCTAACTGCATTTCTGTGGCTACCTGCCTTGGACTGGGATTGTGTTTGCTTGGTGCTACAAGATGCCAGTGCCACACAACTTACTACCTATCCACTCACACATACTTAAGGACACATTTACACCCACATGCACCTCCCAGGGTTCAAAGCACGACCTTTTAAAAGTTCCTTTGAATGCTTCTTCTGCCTCTTTTGAACAAATATATATTAAAAACTAGCTCATTTTGTTTTCAAATGAGACTTGTCTGTACTGCAGCACTATAAAGGGATTGCCATTTATTCATCTCTTTAAATATGATACTTTTACATAAACAAATTCTTATTTAACATGACAGTAAATTTATACTGGAGTTCAAGTTAACAACAGTACCATCCCAAATGGGATTTTAACCTTCAGCCTTCTAAGTCTAGGGTCCAGAGCTCAGACCTCTCCTCCACACAGCTGCTGTTTTCAAGCTACCAGCGTCACACATGAGCACCTCTGCTTTCACACTTGGTACAAAGCAAAGTTAGAAATCGGCAACAAAGACTTTTAGAAGAATATGACATGGATATGATGGTATCAGCTTTTGATTTTAAAACTTGAGTCTCACAATCCCCCAGCACTACCACCCATATATGCTTATTGCCACACAAACTGACACACACAAATGACACTACAAAGAGTCACAGGCACACATGCTGTAAAAGATTTCTATCGCACTGGATAGGGATGTGTAATAGCTTTTGCACTGCTGTGCCTGCTGTGCCTGTTCAGGTATAAGAAGCTTCTTTGCGAGACAGCCTTTCCCATGAAACACAACCGACACACTGTGCTGGTCAGGTGGGAGACACAGCTACATTCCCACAGCTTGAATCCATGTAAGCCATCTTACTGTAACCCTGCACACACTGGCACGAGCACCATACAGTACAGCTTTGTGTTTGTTGTTTCTGTAAGAATTATCAGCTTTCGCTCCATCAAGTCTCTCATAAGTGTAAAATAACTAACAGTAAACAATCTGCATTTTTAGGTCTTAGGACAAACTAATCCAGATGGAAAAAATCACCTATGGTCTCAATCATGATGTTTTTCCATGCAATTGCAAGATGTCAGACTAACACATGCAAGGCTGTCAGGTTTTCTTGGGGAGCTGCTGACCAGCTGAAGTAGAGTTTCTGTTTTTCTGTAACTGTGTGGATCTTGAGGGCCATGTCCCTGCCAACTACCAATAATCAAACACCACTGACTATTAAAATGAAACAAATTCTGGGTTTCTCATGGCTGGATGGCACTCTGGTGGTCTGTGAAGATCTCCAGGTCTTCTGATTTACGTTCCAAAGGATTTGGAATCTTAATTGAAATAATTTAGCCTAGTAGACCATTTTATTTATTTTTCAGTCCTTTACTACCTCTAAAGTTTTAAAAACAAACCGATATCTGTCTTTTTCTGAAGATATTAAAAATATTACAAAGGAACAGGTAAATGTTTATCCCATGTTAAAAGGAAAATGAAAAGAAAAGAGATACAATGGCTGTGGAGCTGTAACGAACAGTTCTTTCCGGACCCTATGCGGACGACACAATCCGAAGAAGTGGGGGAACACTAGGGAAACGTCATTCAGGAATACGGGGCTGAAGACAGGGGTGCGTGTCCAAGGTGCGCTGGTGCACGGGGGAGGTGTGGCCGAGGCGAACAATCCAAAAGAGTAGTCCTTAGAGAGTATCCAAAACACAAAGGTAAGTCCAAAACCAGGAGATCCATCAACACACGGAATTAAAACACGAAGGCCGGGTCGGAACCGGCGGACAGGGAACAGGAACGGGAAACGAGATTAAAACCTTAACGGGACCAGGCGCTTCCAGGTCCCGGACTCGCACGATACGGAAATCAGATGCAGAGCCCGGATGAGCGTCAGCGCCTGGCTTTTAAGGTGGGCTGGGAATAGGAATCAGGTGCATAGAATACAGTCTTAAGTGAAAGGGCTGGAGCACCCTTAAGGAGGGGGGACTATAATCGTGACAGGAGCCTACTTCAGTTGTGATGTAAAATAAAATATTACATAAAAATATTAAAATATTTTTGATGTAATAAAATCATTACATTAATTAAACAAATGAGAGCTTAAAGAAATAGAGTTTCAGTGAGGCCCAGGATTGATCTGATTAAATTATCTGTTAAATAATTCAAGAGCTAGTTGTAGCAAAATTCCACAATAGAAGGGTTAGGAAAGGCTCCAGGTTGAGGAGCCTCGAAGAATTCAGCACAACTTGTTAAAAATCCCTGTAGTTTTCCCTTTTCAATGTGGCACTGAGCCACACATGACGCTGTCAATCTACAGAAGGAACTGCAAGAGCTGCCTAATGTAATAACAGGACAGAAAGGAGTCTGTCTGAGAGATACATATCGACAGACTGATGAACAAGAGAATTCCAGGAATGTGCATTCCTATTGGCCAATCAATCATTCAATAAGTCATCTAAGCAGATCTTATGGCCAACTTTGACCAGCCATCTAATAAACAAGTGACATTTGTAAAAGATACTGAACTTGTTTTATTAAGTTGAGTGATCCTCTGTTTGAAGGGGTGAACACACGAGTTTTGTTCACACTGAAGAGGAAAATAAGTGAGAGGGAGATGGGTCTCCAAATGTCTCCCTTCAACTGATGACAATTATCATCACCTAATAGCTCTTTATTTTTATTATTGGTGTTACACAAAGCCAATTCAATTGTAACCAATTCCCTAATTCATGGAGAAGGGGCTTTGCTTAACATTTAGAATGCTTTGTGTAGCCACCTTCTGCTCAACCTTTTGGATTTGTGAATTGTTAGAAATAAGTGTCACTTTAAGAAAGTTTGTAGGCCTTGTATGTGGCTCAGCCTATTGTTTTGTCTCATGTGAGGAGTGGTGCACAGTATGAGTGTTATGAGTTAAAAGAAAGTAAGAGTCATCAACTATTGAAAGTGAACAAGCTTCCTTCTTGACCTGAAGAGCTGTTATTTGTTCTGGGTTTAATCAGATCTTGAATTCTTTATGGTTTGATTTAAATTATTTTAATACTTAAATGATCTATAGTTTATTACCAGTATTTCAAGGTCTTTGCTCCATGAGAATTTTAGGTTACTTTTAAAATATGGTGGACTGTGGCCCTCTAGGACTAGAAATGAATCTCACTGCTCTCGATGCTTGAAAATGTGAGATATACTGTAGCCATGTGAAAACTAATGTCTGTATTGTTAACACAGCCCTAGAATTGTAGTTCAATATCAGATTTCTGGGGATATCTACACAGCAAAGTGATTCTATAAAAGAGAAGATTGAGGAAACACAAAAGTATTAAAAACAAGGTTAAACGAAAATCATTGCAGATCTACGTCAACGTTGTGCAGGCATATGGCTGACTGCTTATAGTCATGGATAATAATAATAATAATAATAATAATAATAATAATAATAATAATAATAATAATAATAATAATAATAATTGCTTCCACTTATATATCGCTTTTCTGGACACTCCACTCAAAGCGCTTTACAGGTAATGGGGACTCCCCTCCACCACCACCAATGTGCAGCATCCACCTGGATGATGCGACGGCAGCCATAGTGCGCCAGAACGCTCACCACACATCAGCTATCAGTGTGGAGGAGAGCAGAGTAATGTAGCAAATTCATAGATGGGGATTCTTAGGAGGCCATGATTGGTAAAGGCCAATGGGAAATTTGGCCAGGACACCGGGGTTACACCCCTACTCTTTTCGAGAAACGCCTTGGGATTTTTAATGACCACAGAGAGTCAGGACCTCGCTTTTATGTCTTATCCGAAGGACGGCACCTGTTTACAGTATAGTGTCCCCGTCACTATACTGGGGTATTAGGACCCACATGGACCGCAGGGTGAGCGCCCGCTGCTGGCCCCACTAATACCGATAGACATGCTCCACCAAAGATGATTTTCCTTTAATGCGCAGGCTAAATTGTATACCTGGGGAACATGCAAACCTCAATCAGAGACAGTAAGAGGAGACTCTAGGAGGTGTCTGTGTTGCAGCAATTAAATACTATCATGTCTTTCTCTGTAAGGCCATGGTGGACAGTCTCAGATATGGAGGACATTTGTTTTTGACAGTTTTCATTTAAATTTCACTCTTAACAAGCTTAGTCAGCTCATTATTTGCTTACTAGGACCAGCTTTACAGCATCTTTTAACTCTTTGTGTGCCAGTGCTTTGAAGAGACCTAGGAAACCATAACACTATATTGTGAGTCTGCTGTTCGAGCTGTTGGCACACCTTCTTTTCAATCCAGTCATTTAAGATGCTGTCTGTTATCAAGCTACTGTTTCAATGCAGACCCACACATGGGAAGCAAAAGGGAAATGTCCACACACCATTGCAAAGGCTATCTCCCTCTCTCTGTGAGGTTCAGCAGAGGGACAGAGCCGTGACATGGGAGGTGAGCACCAGCTTCAACAGGCCTTATCTGACAGGGGGTAGCCCTACTGAGCTCTGGTAGGGCTGCGGTTTTAATTGTTGGCGCCTGCAGATTTGGCTGGGAAGCAGAGCTGATAGAGGCTTTTTAGGGCTCATCTCTATTCCTCACACCATTTCCTTTCAACAAAGTGTCTATTATTTTCCCCCATTATACAGATCCCACACACAAACTCACTCATACTTTCTTTAGCTGCTTACTGGAGCCTGTGCTCATCCTCCTGAGTGGATGGGATACAATCCTGTATAAAGGAGGTCCCACAGTGCTTTAGCATAGAGATGCAGTCAGACACAGCCCATCCCGGATATATCCACTCTGTGCATCCGCATACAAGTGACAGGTGACACTCCTCCTGAAAGTACATTCTAGACAGGGAATAGGAAGCACTTCCTTATGTAAAGGGAGGTGTGCATTTTAAACAAGCTGCCCAGACATGATGTTGATGTTGATTCCATTGGATATGTGGAGAAACATATCATTCTAATAATTTCATCATCAATTAGCTTCTATCAACCAATGAAATGGCCTCTTCTGTTTTGTACCTGTTCTTATTTTCTTACAATTTAAATATTTTAATTGCAGACATTTGTTGTTCAGATCTCCTGTCTGGATCATAGTGATATGACCATAAAGTTATTTAAACATCCTAAGAAACCTCAAACTCTTCTGGAGAATTACATAAAGTTCCCATTGAATTGTACCATACCATTCAACCACTAGTTGCTGGGACTAAATAACATAGACCATACATGTGCATCTTTAGACCTTGATGGCAAGAATTCAGCAGTTTTTTTTTAACTCTTTAAATCATCCACAGCTAAATACCTTTGAAAAATGATTAATTTGTCCAAGTTTACTAATGGTTAGTAACTCCATTATGAAAACCAATGGGTTTGGGCTCCTAAGGTGCAGAAACATTTCTTTTTCTGAATTCACACATGGCACAGGGGTTGGGACTTACTTAAAAAACTAGATAAAAATAAAACAATCTATAAATTTCATGTAGACAGCAAGGAGAGAAATGGGAGTAACAAAATGAAAAGGAGGACTGGAAAAATAATGCAGATGGTTAAAATTTAAGTTTTTCTGTCAACAGGATTACCACCCAGCCACTTCCTCAGTAAGCCCGACTCTGATGAGAGGAGAAAGGCTGAGAACACTTTCACACAGTCAGAGAAATATGAGGATAAAAACTGATGTGGTTTCAAGTCACTTCACTGCTATTTTTCACTCTTCCGGTCCAGCCCTACAGATAGAGAAAACACATTCTTGGAGGCAAGGCAGCAGCCCAATACAAACACCGGTATCAGCTCATCTTGAAAACATCCCATCAGGCCATCCAGCACCATGCCTTTGCCCTGCAGCAGTGGTGAGGAGCCATTACTTTGACAGCGTGAATCTCTCATTGGGCTGCAGGTCAAATTAAAATTTTGGACACAACCTCACAAACAGAAGACTGGCAAAGGCTTGTGGCGTATGTATATGTGTACAATGATCTGATTCATAACAAAATGGTATTGGGATTCAGGATCCGGACCAGGAGAAACCCTAAATGAGCTCAATGTTCATGTATAGAAATCCCTCTGTGCAACAGAAATGCAAGAGTCTGTTCTTATAAAACTATGTGGGAAACTCTCCAACAACAAAACAAAAGAAACTCAGCACAGCACCTTCAGCAAGAGACTCAAGCTCAGTTCCTGCAGTGCAAAGTATCTTCAGGTTAAAAGTCAATTGATTAATAAATGGTCAATAGACTACTAACCTAATTACTTTTTAGACATATATAGGATTTCTTTAGGGTTTCTGCTGATTATTAATAATCTTCAGGTTAATAGTATATAAGAACATGAGAATTACAGATAAGAGGATGCCAATCAGTCCATATAGCCTGTTGGTGGTTAGTAGTTATACCTTCAATAAATTGCTTTTATGATGTTAATCAAATAAATAGTCATTATGATGCTTATTATGAGTCCAATATATATCTATTAAAGAGACATTTATAAAGAAAGGTGTCTATAGAAAACTGCAGAATAAATAGAGGGCAGTGGGAGAGTGTAGGTGGAGATAAAAGGTTATAGACAGGAAGAGTATAGCTGGTCCCATGATAGATGAGAATGCTTAGTTAAATTCTATTTATGTAATAACAGGGAGACAGTGGGTGAATTAAAGCAGTGGATTAATCAGTTAGGAAGAGAAAAGATGACAATTAGCAAAATTTTAAATGTGCTACAGTGGGCTGATAGTGTTGAATTTGGCCAAGAAGTAATTCCTGCAGCCTAGGTGGGAGAATACCATGATCTAGACTAGACGCTGTTCAGAACAGTTGGTAAGGTAGGGGCAGATTCTGCCTGTGTTACTCAGGAATATACATTCTGAAGATATGTACTGGAAATATGTCTGACAACACTGTTACTGAGGAGTGGGAGAGGAAGTCAAGAGGGATAAAGATAGAGTTTACAGAGGGGGGAATAGTCAAAAAGTTGGACCTTTTTGAAAGTGTGAGTGGTAGCTATCAGACAGCTGAAAAAAGAAAAAGATATGAGTGACATGAGCATCAGAGTGGAGAAAAAAAATAGTCAACAGAATAAAAATGATAAATGATAAAATGATATGAGAAGCCATAGCAAGACATGAGATGACCTAGGCACAGAGTGTAGACGGAGAGCAGTAGAAGGACCCAGTACAGAGCCTTGTGGGACACCAGAGTAGAAATAGTAAGAAGCAGAGAGTGAGCTTCACCAGATGAATGTTTGATTAAAAAGGTAGAAGAGAACCAGTGCCATTGAGCCCTATATGGAGTAGTGTTAACAGGAGGTCAGAGTGAAATAAGTGTGATCCACAGTTTCAAAAGCAGTGAAGAGATCAAGAAGGGTTAAGACAGAGCAGGGGGAAGTAACACAGGAAGAATGAAGACTGTCAGTAATAGAGAGTACAGTACAGTCCAGGGTGCGGAACAAACGTCAGACTGAAATGAGTGCTGCAAGAGGAAAGCAGGTATGTGTTTTAATGGCACCACCAGCCTTCTGGTGCCATCATCAAAAATACGTCTTGCTTCGGTCTAGGAAAGTGGCTTCAAAGCAGGCCTCTATGAAACCATTCAAGTCATTGTTATTTAAAAAGTGATATCATGTCTCTGGGACTTAAAATGTGCATCTGGGGCTGATGAGCTGATTCCTTATAAAAAGCACTTAAAACATTGCAACAGAAAAGCAGATTAAAAGTTACAAACCTAGTATGTTCATGGCCATAATTTTCCATGATAATTAGAGTGGTGTTTTCTAATGAGACAGGTTAATGGATTTTTTACATTATTATTGCTTGAAATGGACAAATCTGAGAGCTTATATTGATCTCTGGAGTATATTGCAGTGTTAAAAAGAAAGCTGGAGAAAAAGTACAAAACAGCCACAATCATTTACATTTTAAAATTAGTCAACTAAAAACTAGGATGATTTTAAAAACACACACTAAAATGAAGTAGCCGCCCATTTTACTGAAACATGTTGAGTGAAGCACATTGCTTATGAATATAGTTATAGTGCCCTATTAAGGATTTGAACCCATAAACTTTCAACAATTAAATCAGCACCCTAACTACTACATCAACCCACCCTATCCCACACAAAATTTAAAAAACATAACAAAATAGTGGTTTGCACAGGGGACCTGGATTCAATTCCTGGGGTGCTATCTGTGCAGTTGGTATGTTCTCCCTATGTTCGCATGGGTTTAGTCCTGTTACTCTAGCTTCCTCCCACAGTCCAAAGACATACTGGTTGGTTAACCTGTATTTACATCCATTAACTTTTTAATTGCTTTATCCAGTACAGGGTTGTGAGTTAGCCAGAGCCTGTCCAGAAACCAAATAGCCCGATCTTCCCAGAGGTCAGTTATGTATAGCCCTGTAGAGTATACTGTGAAAACCTGTTTGGTAAAGACCTTTTTAATGCCTGCTTTTCTTGATTGATTTTGTTTTTAAAAAATGGTTTTAAAACCATTGACAGTTTTCTTATACAGTACATCTTTATAGCACCTTTGTCCTAAAAAAATAGCATGGATAAAAATGGAAATTACCCTGTGTTTGTCCATTTTCCTGCTCAGTACCTTACCATCAAGCACACTCTTAAGACTCAGGAGACTTCAGTATAGTATTTTATTATGTACTGGTTTTACTGTATATAATATAATTACTTGGTACATTCTGGTTATTCCCCCATTCAATCTGGCCTTCCATTTTATGGCATCATGAGAATAATATTTGTCCACAGTACATCTAGAGAAATGAATTATTTCCAGTGGTGTGTCAACCCCTTGTTTTCACTACAAATGCACATTATTAATACCCACCTCTTAGCTTTTTACATGCATGTCTTGCTGACATAGACAGTCTGTCTGCAGGGGAGATCAAGTGCCTTGATCATACAGTAATCACTGGAAACTTGATCGAGTGCCACCTAAAAGCTTGGCCTAAGTAGGCTATTAGGCCAGATAATTTGTCCTGGGGTAAGAGTTTAATATCTGTTTTATGAGTGTCTGACTCATGTTAATTAAAGTGTGGGGAGAGCTTACAATCCTTCAGCAGCCTGAGCTACAGTTGTTTATTTTGGCCTGTGTGTTGGCCTCCCTCCTGCGTTGAGGGCAGCTTACAGACAGACAACCCTGGTCTCCTTCGGTCATCCCCAAGCTACATAAAAATCACACTCCCTCCCTCTCCCTAGGGGGCCTCCTCCTTTAAATCACTGTCCTGCTGCCCCTAAAACTCCCAATACATGTGGTAATCTCTGAATGTGGGGAGAGAAAACTGAACAAGAAAGCCAGGGCCAAACACCTCCTTCCAGGACTCAATACTGGTACCACTCTGGATCTTGTGTATTGAATTCTAATGAATTGTAATGGTAAGCATTTCTGAAAAAAAAGTGATTATTAAAACATGCAAGCTGAGTTGTGATGGAAAAATCTAACATTGTACTTCCCCAGTTATAGACAATGCGTTTTACATAAGATATTTGTATGTTTTCTCTTGATCATTTACGTAAAAACCGCCTTGTTTCAGCTGTGTCTTTATATTTTCTTTTGTGTATTGTATCCTGTAAGTGGGATGCCATGTGATCCTTTCCAGTAGAAAGATTTTGAAAAAGAAAAAATAAGTGTTTTGGGTGACTCTTATTGCCCAGGGTCATTAAGAAATAGCTACATATACCCATGATGTCACAGGGCACAGGAAAAGCCAAAGGGTTTCTTTTGTTTAGTGTTTTTAAAGAGGGGTCAAAGAGCACCACCCAGGAGCATGTCTTACTCCTTGTAGTGCAACCACAGAGCATCTTCAAATTGAAGACTAAATAATGCAAACTTTTACCATTTGAAAAAGCTGTCAGATTTTTCTCAATTTCTGAGAAAAAAAAACATTTGTGATGCTTAAACAGCTGTAGCAACACGTTGGAAAATATCCAAGCCCTGCAGCTAGTTCTGTAGTGCATAGTATGTGCAAACTGTTCCATTTAATTCACAAACACGAGTGACAAAAGGTGACAACGTACTGTATTGTAATGTGATTTAAAAAAATGCAAATGTTTTTAACACAGGTTGTCATCTTCTGTCTTAACAGTGAGAGTGTGTCATCATCCCACTCTCTCTCTTCAGACCCCCTGTGGCCAGTAAACATCAGTGTCTCCCTGCCTCTGACTCATGACAATCTGAGGCATATCACAGGACCCTGTCCCTTAGTGCTGTAAAAGGTGCCATAACTGGCACTTCATCTCTCCATGGTGGAGTAAGCGTAAGAGCAGTTTTATGAAACATCATTAACTTTGATTGCAGGAATGTCTATTACTCGCCAGCACTGATATTTGTACCATTTTAGTTTTATTGCTCCCATTATCCACTCAGTAGCTCTGAGCCTCGTGCTGTCTGTCAGCAATCTGGACCTCTGTGCATTCCCTCCTCCAATCAGGATCAGGATTTGGTAGCTATTTATGCCTTCCCGCAGCACACAATGCACTTACAATGAACACACATACGCATAGTTGCAATTTGACATTCTGAACAGTTTGGGATTTTAAAATCTACAAAACTATTCAATTTCCTAAAACCTTTCCAAACCATATTGTGGGCTTTCTCTCCCATTGTACATTTCTGTGATCAGACCAACACCTGATCATTTGTTTTATGGTCTGAGCTACTGAACATTACATATGAACACTGCACAGGTCTTGCATTTTAAGTGTATATGAAGTACACACACAGTACAAAGTTGATAATGAGCTGTTTGTCATATCAGAATCCAGGGACTGGATTCTGGGTGGTGGTTGTGGGCCTCTAGGAAAGGACTGAGTTTTGAAAAACAGTGATGGGAATAGTGAGAGATCCAAAGTAAATGCCAAGAGACAGACACACCAGCAAAATAATTATGCTCAGACCCAGTGGACAGATTTATAAATTGAACAAAACTACAGTGACATTTATTGTGTATATGGAAATAATTGTAAGAATATGCTATATTTGTCCACAATGCTAGTGTTGTAATGAATTTTTGCAGCAGATTCTGAGAGCATTGCTGTCCCTCCTTCATAACATCACTCTTGCATAATACCAATATGTAGCCGTTCTTAAAGGTGTGTCCCCAGCTCCCTGTCCTCAACCAGCTCAGAGCTCAGGCCAGCAGGTGCATTACCGGCTCTAGTTTGGGTCAGCTTTCCCTGCTCTATTCAGGACTGCATTGTGATACCACACATTCCCATGCTTTCTACGGTAGGAGTTTTGACTCATCCTGCTTGTTAAACTCTTTGGTTCTTTCATAATTAATTCAGTTTAAAAAATAAATTCTTCAAAAGTCAAAAGTCCCATATCTGTGTGTTCTAAGATATATAGAATATTTTATATTTTAAGTCCATCAAATAGTGTTATAAATAATGGAATTAAAATGTATTTGAATATTTCTGAATTCAACATGAATGCTGGAGACTGACAGAGATCCTGGCAGATTAATTTACAGCAAAGAAAGATGGAGTGTGTCATAATTATTAAGTAAGCACATGGTTCTTCATTTGAAGGGTAGAATTAACAAGCTGTATGGATTAGAAAATGAGGGCTTTTACTGACCAGCGATGTATTGTTCAGCAACTTTCTTCACAGCCATAGTGTTTGAGGGTTTGGGCTTTAATTAGTGCAGTCCTAACCATCCATGCTTGACTAGCCTATTGGTCTTCCCAAAGAATAGCCCAGCCAAGCAGGAAGGGTGAGCTCTAGGTGGCCAGGCAGGAAGAGGGAGCTTGGTTGCTATTGTGTGGGCCACAAGCTTTCCTTTCATTGCATTGAAAGCAGCTGTTTATTCTTTTTTTAACTGGATGGCTCATGGCCGAGCTAGGTAGCAGAGCCAGCTGTGGTGGGTAGTTGTGGCTAGGATATGGCTGGCGAGTGAGAGGTACTGCACTGTTACCTGTGCCGTAATTGACAGACAAGTGTAACTCCAAGAGGCTTAAGTGTTACTATTCTGCATTCAAGAGAATGTGTGTCTCTGCTTAATGTTGGCTCTTTCCAATACTGTAGTTCCACCATGTGATTGCAATTGTGGCCAAAAAAACATTTACTACCCACAAAAATGGCATATCTCTCTGGAAATGGAATTTTTCAGTATTCCACATTTAATGCCTATCTGTGCATTAATGCAGTACACGTCATCATAAGATGATGTTATTTGCCCAGATTCCTGATCAAGACCTGCCGAGCTAAGCTCATAGAATTGAAATGCTTTCAGGTATAAGATTTAAGACTATGTAAATTAAATCAATGGGATTCACAAAAGGCATTGTTCCAATGTTAATTCAGATTATATGTGCTGTGGTTTAAGGCATACTTCTTGAACCCTAACTGTAGTGTGCATCCCAGCACTGCAGAGCTGTTGCTGGCGAGGGTGCTGTATGAAAATAGGAGGTTCATCTCTGGGAAAAGGCACAGCCTGCGATTCATTAGCCCCCAAATGTCTTTGATGGAAACTATTTATTCCCTTCTGTGATGTCTTGAGACTTAAAGACAGAGTAAACTGAGATCTTTAACAAGAAGGATTATAAGGGAAATTATTTGCCCATTTATGCTTTTAGTGAAACTTTCCCACGCCCAGTTAGGTCTTTTTTTCCACCAGTTCAATCAATGCAGCAGCAGCATCAGGGTTCCAGTCACAGGGACACCCATGTGTTTTACACAGCTGCACTATCACAGGCCCAATCACTCATTCTCAATTTATTCTGTCCTTAATGCTGTCCCTGCGACAGCTACAGTGCATAAGGCTGAGAGTAGTTTACAGCCATTTGAGAACTGATAAGAATAAGTAAAAAATTCATACAAACACACTCTGGCCAAAATATTAGGAACGTGCACCAAGTAATGCATTAGACCACTGTGAGAACAATAACAAAAGCTTGACTGGGATGTTTCACATATTCCTCAAGGTTTTAAAGTAATTGTAGCCCAATCCTAGTCCATTCTTCTAACAGGAACACTTGTAATGGGGACAGAGGCTTGTGGGATTGAACTACAAGGTCCACAGTGTTCTCTCCAAATTAAGGTGATGGAATCTTAACTCATGTTGTTCATGAAAACCCTACATTTCTTTCCACTGACAACAAATATCAATTTAACAGAGATTTCCTAATTTTGGGAAGAGCGAACATACCTACATAATGTGAAGTGATCAGAAGACTTCTGTCCCCCACTCATCTCTACTTATCTCCTTTGGCAAAACAAGGAAGACGAGAGCACTGCTTGGAAAAGCCAAGCTAATAAAACTGGGCAATTAGTGCCTGTGTCACAGTGATCTAAAACCTGACAACTCAAAAATGCAGAATATGTGTCAGAAGGCCAGTATTATTGTTCACACCTGACAACAAAGATCTTTATGTAAAGAACAGGTGACTATACCACCCTGATTGTTGAAAAATGTACATTTCTGGACAAAAACTGTTAGCGACAGGTAGCATATGTGCAATTGTAAGAGGAAGTGCATTTCTGTGGCTGTACAAATTTCTGTTTGGAGGGTTCACAGTAAAGGCAGGGAGAGAGTGGGAGAAGGAAATGGAGAGAGAGCAAAAGAAAAAGCAATAGAGAAGGTGAGGCACGTTTTTGTGTGTACTTCTGTGCAGGAGGCTAGCAATGACAGGCAGAGAGAAAGAGGGTGATGGGGGGGGGGGTATGCTTCTAGGGCTGACAGGCCTCATCGCTCTGCTAACAGGGTTGTTTTGACAGGTGTCAGATGGTCTGTATTACCAATACTGTGTGGATCCCCAGGGACCCTCCATCGCAGGAACAACAGGAGACTCCTGGACAGGACTGCCAGGATAAAAATAAGAAAAATGTTGTGGCACAGAACAAAAGCATTACCTTGGTTTCCTTTCTGTATAAGGCCTGGCAGACGTTGGCATCTGCCTTATGTTAGGTTGCTGGTACGCCTTTTTCAGTGGTAGTGAGGGTTGGGGGGAGGATTCTTATAAAACTCTTCTGCTAAAAGAGCGCAACAGCGCAGTCTGCTCATGATTGCTGGGAAGAAAGTAGAGTGAAGGGAAAACAAACATCTCCTCTGACAGATTGCTTTATTGCCATTCAGCCAAATTTTCCACATTGCGGAGACCAAAGGGGCTTGTATTTCAGAGGCCTGCATGGAAGTGATCACAGCTGCCTGATGGGCGATGAAGTCACCTGCGGCAGCACTGACTGCCTGTTAGCTGGGTTAAAAACTCCACTCTAGGTGTTGTAGGTCAAGCATGTCTAGCAGAAAAAGGTGTAGGTGTGTGTGAGGCACTGACCAGCTGCTGAAAAGCAGTTAGGGATCCTGTGCAGAACTTGGATCTCATCAGATACAAACCAGTCTTCTCCACATCCTGAATTGAGTTCTCAGAGTATGAAGACCCTGTTGTCACGACCAAGGGGTTAGTTTCCAAATTTAATACTCAGCAGTTGTCTGGAGGAAGTATTACGTATTATGGGACCTTCACATGCATGACAAGACTTTTCAAGATGAATTAAAATGATAGATACTTTATTGATCTCGTGAGGGAAATTGCAGTGCAACAGCAGCTTAACACAGACAACACAGCCACACTGTAACGAATGATACAATAATAATAATACAATACATACAATACAATCAGTACAGTGAGAAGTGCACTAAGAAGAGTTACTCACAGTCCAGAAAGTCACACAAAGAACAAACCAGAACAGAACAGTACACAAAAAAGAGAGAATATATTTGGAGAATATGAATATAAATATAAGTGTATTGCACAGGTCCCTGGCATATAATGCACAAAATGATGAAGTAACAGGTTCTGAAGGGTTGAAATGATGAAGCTTTAGCTACAATCCAGAAAGTTGTGAATTGTGATTATATAAAAAAACGTACCTACCGGAAACTTTTCATCCCCAATTTGGAATTGTAACCAAAAATCCCTTTGACTCCTTTTTAAGACACACCTCTTCAGACCTTTACTGTAGATCTGACAATATTCGATTGTAGATTCCGTGCCTTGTATTATTCAGCTTTTGCTTCAGATACTGTACCTAACTTATGACCTATTCTAGTTTCATATTACTGAACCTCTCTTTTTTGTTGTATTATGTGATATAATTGCACTGATCAATATCGTTTTGTACATAACACTCTATATTATGTTTTACAGTCCTAGTTTTTTGTACCTGAAAATGTTGTGTGAAAGACCGTGAGATGCGGTCGAAAATGGTGGAGCTCATGTCCCCTCCCCTGTTCTATTCATAACACCTGAGAAAGCTGAGCTTGTGAGTTTACAAAGCGCTGTGTGAGATCTACAAAGGTGTTGTGTGTACACATAAAAGATGCACGAGGTTGACAAGGAGCCATGGTTCATTTAGATGGAATGTGCTCTGGGAGTGCGATGTGACTTATCCATGAGTCAACTCTTACTAAACAACAGAAGCACTACCAGCTGATAGGAATTCCCTCCCGAGGCAGACAAATGAATCGTGTGATGACCCAGTGACAGGATTGTCAGTTTTGGAAGGATAACCTGAACGATTGTTTCCTCACAGTAACAGGTTTTAACAGAACTGGGTGTCATGGAAGATAATATCAAGATATTAATTGCTTTTGTCTGAGTTTAGGATAGATACACCAAGTATTGACATTTGCACAGAAAAGCTGGCTTCAATAAATCATGTGATTTGTAGCAAAGGCAACATTTTAACTGTCTTGTGAGAAACTTGTTTAGAAATGAATAAGTAATGTTCCAGTGTTTAAAATAAACTGAACATGTTATAGTTAATGAAATCTGCTAAACAGACTTCTAAACATTTGCACTTTGCATGTTTCTTCTATCATATGTCCTTTGTTTTTTTCTGTGAAATTGCCTGCAGTGCTCATGATCAATTTTTTTAATGTTTAGTTTTTCAACATATATGTTATTATCAAGTCACAGAATATGCAAGAACAAGTCTGGGAATCAAATATACAAGCTTTGTTTTATAGAGAGCAGGTCTCACATGAAATGTACTGTAAAGATGTTACATATAAGATTGTTATTTCAATTGACTCAATGCTGTGGACAAAACTCCATTTAAAATATATAAACTTCATCGTAGAAGGGGTATGAAGCATACAGCGTAATTAGAATCAGAGGTGGAGTGAAAACATAAAGAACCTTAAAAACTCAAGTAGTGTGGTTTCCTATCCACATATCCTTGATGTGGACTCTCTGTGTCCATGCTGTATGTGTAGGTGGTGGCCTCTCTGTGATTGTCTTTGAGGGACATTTTAACACTAAAATCTTTTGGTTATCAGTTTGGTTTAATAAAGAGGGTCATTGGTTTCACACATGTGACATGTCCTGTTAAGATAGGTCCTAAATGTCTAACCAAACTTGATCTGATCTGCAGTACTGATGAAGTTATAGACAAATCATCTAACACCTTATCATCATCTGCATGGTCTGCTACCCTTTATAAATGTTATGTTATAGAATTTAATTTTATTACAATTCAAATCTTTTCCTTGCAGATGTTTGTTGTTTTTTTTTTATTAGCAGGACCAGGAATAGTGCGTTTGTCATCTTGATGTTTGGAAGATTTTTTCAGCTTTTAGAAAAATACACTTATGAATGGTTATACAATGTTCCTATTGAACTGTATCTTTAAGCTCCTTTACTTCCTGAAACTTTTATCTTTTGGCCCCTCATTAACGGCCTTTCTTCCTGTCCTATGCCATTATTTCAAAGCTGTGGAGAGATCAGTTTGACACAGCAGAAGATTGCAGGAGCTACAAGAACAGTATGAACAGGTGAGTGTTGAGGCAATGTCAGGTGTACAACCCCCCCAGAAAATGAAGGAGGCCATTAGTCTGTTCTCTTATATTCTATGCAACAAAAGAAACTGTATTAGCTCTAGTTCCACCATGAACTTTGCGGTTCCACATGCATACACCCCTTCGTTAAAGCTGCATGCAGCATTTGAGAGAGCTGTGCTCATCGCTCTGTTTGACTCGACACAGGGAGGATTATTCTTGTGATGTTCCAGCGGTGCGCTGTGTTCTTTGAAAAAAAGGAGAATCTAGAAGACAGAGAGTGATGGTTCATGGCCATGAATAATGAGAGGATTGAGGGAAAAAGAAAGAAATCAGTCAAAGTGTTTGAGATGCAAAGATTAGAGGCATGGTGGAATAATTGGGCCGAGGGATTAGGGAGGGCGAGAACGTAATTGCACACATAATGCAGTAAGTGTTTGCAGGTTTGCCTGGACTGTGGAGAAATCCCACTGTTACATTAATGGTATTTCAGAGAGAGGGTTTCTCTCAGTCCACTGGAGCATGAGGCCTGATCTGTGCTAATAACAGTGGAGGGGGTAACAGTAGAGCCTTCCACCTGCTTCCTGATCTCTCCTCTTCTTCAGTGAATCCTCTTCTCCAGTGCAGATGAGGGGAGAGAGGTGGAAAAGGGGAGAACAGGAAGAGAGCAGAGGAAGAGATGAAGTGGGAAGAAGAGGGGTGATTGGGCAGGACAGAGGGCTGAGAGGAGAAAAAGAGAGGGACAGAAAAGGGTAGATGAGAGAAAAGGATAAGGAAGTAGAGAGAAGTGAGAGAAAGGAGGGAAAGTGGAATAGGACAAGAAAGTGAAGAAAGTGCAAGGACAGAGGGACAAGGAGCAGTGTAGGATCTTGGAGTGAGGAATAATGATTTTTTTACACACTTTACACCAATAGATGTCACTTATCACAAACAAAACGAATTAATTGTATTTAAAAGAAAAGATCAGTCATCAGCAAGCACAGCAATTCTGAGAACACTTTGAAAAGATGCAAAATAACCACTATTTTGGACTCAGATAATGACAGTGTTGGAGAAGGATCTCCAGTGCCGAGTGCTGCTGACTAAGTTGTTAGATGATTTAATTCTTTGAATGCGGCCCTCAGTATTGAGCTGGAGAAGGCTGGAACTGCTTAGTTCTGGAAATTCTAACGTGGTTATTTTTCACAACGTCTTAGTTTAGGTTTTAAATGAGGTACTCTGATTTATCCAAGACATTATCAAAGATGACTACATGAAACTGGTTTTTCTGGAACCTCACAATGACCTTTTCTGTGACTGTCAGGGGTGTACTGTCTCTTGAAGTGGTTGGCTGTCAGCATCAGCTTGTGGCATCAATGAAGTAATGAACACAGTATAATAAAACGATCATATTATTAATAAAATAGGCTTAATGCATTTTTACTTTCTACATGTTGGGAGATTGCAATAATATTGTACATTGACAGTACTATAAAGTATTTTCCTGAACTCCTCGGTCAGTTTACTTGACTGTTAACTATAGACAAAGAAATGCTTTGTAAATATTAATACATTTTAAGAAAGACAATAATTCTGAAATGTTGGCATCTGTGACTGATGTTAACGGACTGTGGTGATTGATCCTCATCAAACAGGCACATCCAGGCACAGCCATTGACTCTTATTATTTTTTAAGAAGTGTAAGAAGAAAAAGAAAACCTTGTATGCAGGTACGTGGGGGCACAATGCCATTTTTGTCACAGCTCATTGATTATCCATAGGGAAGATCTTACACTGTCGACAAGGATACAATGATGTCTCAAACTACCCAAGGACTGCATATAGTTTGAAGTGTTTATGTATTTGTGACATCTAGACACAAGCAAGCAGAGTGTCTTATTTTTTAATAATGAGATCTCTATAATTTACTGGAACAATAAATTCCCTGCGTTTTCTTTCTCCTCCTATGTGAAATGTCGCTTGTGGACTTTCAGTATTGTAGCCTATACCACATTGAAGACTGAAATTATTGTATGAGACATTATGTTCACCATCTGGCCCAGCTCTGAATTCCTGGGAATTGTGTGTGTGTGTGTGTGTGTGTGTGTGTGTGTGTGTGTGTGTGTGTGTGTGTGTGTGTGTGTGTGTGTGTGTGTGTGGGTAGGGGGGTGAGTATCTTAAGGAAAGTATACAGAAATAATAAAAAAATCTGTTTCAATGGGCATTGATAGTGCATGTATAACAGATATTTTAGACTAAATAAAACACTCAGTCTTGGGCATTTCAAAGGTTAACAAAATGTATATATTCTTGCAAATAAAGTTACATCTGTAACAAAAGCAGCTTGTGAATGTAAAAAATCCAAATTACATAAAAACAGCCAGTAATAGTGGAGATATGATGTGTCAAGTAACAAGAATTGGGTAAAGTTGGCTTGCAAACAACTAGACACAATTCACAGATGTGTTTATGTACTATGACTAGATTGAAAGCTTTTATCTGACATAGAAAGGTATTGTAAGATGTTCCTCATTGCACAGGGCTCTGTTATCTGTTTTTCTGATTTATTACTGTAGTCCCTCTGATGGCAGCATTTGCTGCAGTGTAGAAGGTAGGAAGTTTTAGTGTTGCACACTTGAATAAACACACCTCAATCACATTTCTATAAATTATTTCGCTCCATGATTGCTCCAAAAATAATAAGAAAGGTGGAGTCAGAACAGCCTTCTCCTTTCAAATCAAATATGTGCAATGCTGCCAGTTTTCACCTAAGCATTTCAAATGAGTGTCTTAAACTTTTTTTCAATGGGCATTGCGTCACGCTAAAACACGTTAAAGTCTTCATCTTATAACAACACAGTATTTCTTATGAGAGACTTTACTTCAAGTGTAAAACCGCAGAAAGTGTCTATAATTCAGCCGCAACAATTTTTGGTTTTATTTGTAGTCAAAGCACACCGAGCACTGTTTGAAGGATATTTTTTAAAAACACATTTATGTACAGTAGTTCCAAGTATTAGCAATTATTTCCTCAGCCAACTGCATGCTGGCACTTTGGAAAGTTCTATTACAGGAGCCTAGTGATGGCACCAGGATGGCACTAGCAACCTTGAGAATTTTGCAAAGGACAGTGCAGATCAGCGAAGCTGACCGTTAATATTACCAGGCTAGCAATAGTTATTTTCTGTTCATTTAAATTTACAGCAATGATCTTTTCAGTTCATATATGTAAAACACTTGTGCATTCAAACACTATATTGATAAATTGTATATACTGTAGCCTCTGTATATAGGAGCATATGCACATCAACCACCAATAACATGTTCTTTAAAGAACCAATGTTCTTTCTCAATGTAATTTCTAAGACATTTTCAATAGTCTGAATCATAAAGTTAGCCAAAAATAAGAAAATCCATAAATAGTAAATTGGATTTAAATACTGTTGGAAATTTGGTTTGATGAGAGGTTCCAGTCTCAAGTTTACAACATGCTACAATAGAGAACCGAACAGCTTTCAGAAATACAACATGATTTTATTCCAAAAGCTCTTACCTTTGTCTAGTTGAGCTACAGCAGTGCCCATATTTCTCTTATTAATTTGGGCAAGTTCAAACTGCTCTGCAATGTTGTTTTAAAAAAATGCAGCAATAGCCTTGGGCAAGTCTAACAATTTCAAGCTTTGATTTATTCTTTTAAACAGACTTTTACAAAACATTTTAAATAACTCTTTATAAGCGAATATGCCCATTTATCTAAATAACAGAGAAAAAAAAAACAAATAAACAGAAGCATTCCTTGGATGGCTACAGGTCTTTGTGTAGGAGACCTGTGTTTATTCTGATTGTGAAGGGAATTTGGACTCCTCTGCTCATAGTCATTGTCAAAGACACATGGAAACAATTACCCATTAGAGCAGCATAGCTTTGTGACTCATTAAAATCTTTATTAACTTTCTAGGTTTGTCATCACTTAGCTAGGCATGCTCCTGAGATCAACAGCAAGCTGCCAATTGATCAATGCACATATTTGATCAAACAAACAGAAAATAAGAAAGAAAACAGAATTCTGCATTATGTCTTAGTAGGATGAGTCACTCCTCAAACTTATTTCCAGTTCACCTAAGAAATAACAAACTGAAAAGCATAACAGAACCAACATCAGGATGAACACAGATATCATAAGAGAAACTACAAACTGCTAATCTGAGCTCATATTCCACTACCTGTCCACTGGCACAAAAATGGTTGATTTCAAATTTCAATCTCGGTGTACTGATTGTTCAATTAGCAATTGTGTGCAAAGAGCATTACTACCTAAATAGGTGCAGTTTTGGATCTATCTTTATTATAGAACAGATTCAGCAGCCCAAAGGCCTGTAGTTGTAATTGGTGAATATCATTAGTCACTGGTTCAAATCAAAAGACAGGGTTTTAACATCTATCCTGATCTCAACTGCTAAGAAAGTGTAAACACTTTAGTACTGAGACAGGAGATCACTAAGGAAAATCAGGTTGCTTTTGTGGTGCTGTTGGTAGATCAGAAATTCTATGGCCCAAATTATGGTGACAGGATATATTTGTATTTCTAGAGTCATATAAAACTAATAACAATCAACCATGGATTAATTTTTGTGTTCTTAACTTAAGCTTTATTATGAGCCATGAATTGATGGAAGAACACCTTCTATGTAAGATAATTCACGGTAAAATGATTAAAAAAATAATAAAAACAGGTTGCTGTGTATCGAAGCAGTTGCACCTTTTTTCGATCAAGACTCAAGATCGCTGGTGACATGCATCATCAAATCCTGAAGAGTTAAAAATTGGATGGGGGAAGGAAGGAAAGCCTGCAAGGAAAGATGTGGTAGACATCTAAGGTGCCCAGTGTGTTTAAAGCATTAAAGGTCAAAGGTTGGAAATCATGCTGCCATCTGTTGAGCCCTCTGACTTTCTCACTGCCTTGGAAGAAAAGGGTGTGCACATGACAGAGTGATGTCATAGCCAAAACCTGCCAAATAAACTTTACTTCATCCAAATATGTATTGGAATCGGAGGTGAATTTAGAACACAGGCAGGTTAATTGGTCAGTGTTACATAATTAACAACAGGCGATAATGTGTAACTTTAGTGTACATACTGTATGTGTGCATAAGTTTTCTTTTATAAATTAGATCTTTAGAGAACTAATTTCTATCCTGAGTATATAAGGCCAGCTGCATGAATTAAAAAAGGTTCTTTGGCTTTCTTCCAGCCTATTTTTACAAGGCTTTTTGTCATTCTAAATGTATTTTTTTATAACGTTTAATGATGCTTTGGGTTTTTACGGACTCTCATTTCCGTTCCCTAACTAATGAGCGGGGCTGAGAGTGAGGCGAGTATGGGGGAGGTGATAAAAATGTTTTGTGGTTGTGTTACACGTGTAGTAAAACCTACCAGTGGTTTGTTCTCTCCAGATGTGCGGTGCTCCCCTCTGTAATGAGCTGCAGTATAAACGGACTGTGAATACATCCACTGGTCAGGGGGCGGCACTATGGAGGCTTATTTGGAAGAGGTGTTAGTGGTGCCAGCAGGGGGCGCTCACCCTGCAGCTCATGTGGGTCCTAATGCCCCAGTGTAGTTGACGGGGACACTATACTGTAAACAGGCGCCGTCCTTCGGATGAGATGTAAAACCGAGGTCCTGACTCTCTGTGGTAATTAAAAATCCCAGGGCGTTTCTCGAAAAAGAGTAGGGGTGTACCCCGGCGTCCTGGCCAAATTTCCCAATGGCCTCCTAACAATCCCCATCTAAGAATTGGCTTCATTACTCTGCTCTCCTCCACACTGATAGCTGATGTGTGGTGAACGTTCTGGCGCACTATGGCTGCCGTCGCATCATCCAGGTGGATGCTGCACATTGGTGGTGGTGGAGGGGAGTCCCCATTACCTGTAAAGCGCTTTGAGTGGAGTGTCCAGAAAAGCGCTATATAAGTGTAAGCATTTATTATAATTATTATTATTATTTGTGCTGCAGAGTAAGGGGGTACCTGGTGTGAGACATCTATGAGGGTCAAAGGATGTCTCACACACTCCTTCCAGGATATAATTCTTGCTTCATTCGTTCTGGAAACAGGAATCATTTGTTTATTTGTAAAATTTGTAAGTAACTTTTTCATCATTGAATCAGGAAATATATTTTGAATCTTGGGACATTGTCAATTCCACAGTTAGTTACAAAATCTCATATACAGTTCCACAGGTGGGGCTGTGAGTTTCATAAAACATAGTTCAGCATTCTGAAAAACCCAAGGAAATCACTTCAGTCGATACTAATAATACAAGTTCTAGGAAAGAAAAACAAAACACTATGTATCTGTTTACAACCTCTCCTCAAATGACAGCTCTCCTTAGCAATGTGTAAATTAAGGCCAATATGATGTAGTATAGGAGGCATGGTGGTGCAGTGGTTAGCATTCCTGCCTTATATCTCTTGGGTCTCTGCATGGAGTTTGTATGTTCTCCCCTTGTTCACATGGGTTTCCTCCAGGTACTCTGATTTCCTCCCACTGTCCAAAAACATACTGATAGATTAATTGGCTTCTTGGAAAATTGGCCCTGGGTGTGATTGTATGAGTGATTATGTGTCTACTGCGCAATGGAGTGACATCCTGTCTGGGGTGTACTTGCACTCTTTGCTTGCTGATATAGGATCCTACTTCCCCAAAACCGTATATTGGAAGAACCAGTTAGAAGCGGTGTTTGGCCCATTGATAACCAAGTCACAATGACGCACTGGAAAGAGCACGCTTAGACAGCAGGACATCTGAGTCGGAGTGACGTGCATTGCACGGGGGAACAACAGGACTGAATCATGCATGATTTGAACCCACAACCTTCCAGGTATAAGCCTAACAGCCTCATCCCTCTTCCCCACTGCTGTGGGTCTCCTGCTATCACTTCAGCCGCTCGTAGTGATGATGTTCTCTATATTGTGAAGCCTCATTGTGAAACACCTTGAAATAAGAGAGAGTCATGCTGTCTGCCAGTATAAAGCAGGCAGAGATAGAATTCTCACATCACAGCAATAACATTTTATTGCATTTCATTTTTTTTGTGCAGGAATATACCCTCCTGCTTTATATTATGCAGTTAGCAACCAGAATGAGGAACAGCTAAATCAGATAAGCTGGCCTCTGCATTATATATGTCATATTCTGCTGTAGCAGAGCGAGCAATTGGTGGAACCATTGCTTCATTCTGCAGTGTATTAAATAGTCCTAAGTGTAAACTTAACCTCAACATTGATGCCCTGGTTGTACAGACTGTGTTCCTGTTCTTACAGAAACACTCTAAGTATTATATTATAATTATAATATAGAGTATTATGATGGAGCTGTGGTTAGCATTGCTGCCTCGCTGTGTGGAGTTTGTACATTCTCCCCATGTTTGCATGGGTTTCCTCAAGGTGCTCCAGTTTCCTCCCACAGTCCAAAGACTTACTGATAGGTTAATTGGCTTCTGGGAATATTCTCCCTGGCATGTGTCAGTGTCTGCCTTTACAGGGTGCACGCCTTGCGTCTGTTCCTTGCAGGGACAGGCTCTGTCTCTGCACAAGTCCTATGAAATATCTTCAACTTGCTCCCACTTGCTTGAGCACTGCTAGCTCCTATTGATCACCTCCCATTAAGGTTAAATCAACCCTGGAATGGAATGGCAAGCTCTGCCAGGTCCACAGTTTTGAGCCAGGATGGAGATGTGGGGATGAAGGTGGTGGTGATGGAACTCTGTGTCCTGCTCCTCAAATCAGCCACATGTTGCTTGACACTGAAGGAGCCGGCTCATTGTGCTGGAAGGTCCTGATATTCTGGCTAGCCTTTGTAATGTAGAGTGTCCATGTGCTGTGGGTGCAACATGTCCCCTGTATGCCTCAGACATTGATAATGAGGACAATTCTGTTTCTGGTGATGATGTAGCCAGGTCCTGTCAACGAGTGGTTACACGCCCCTTCCCCAAAAGCTCAGCCAACTGTGTGTCTTTAATAAAATTTTAATGTCACTTAAAAACCAGCCAGCCAGAACAGAATAAGAGGACTGGAAAAAGACTAAGAAAAAAGGGAACTAAAATGACAAATGAACTGCTTTAAAAGAAAAGGCTCCACTGGGACTGGAGGTTGAGAGGTCTCTTGTAATTTCCTGTGTATTTAATAACTGTACTAGGAATTAGTGTGCAGACAAGCCTGAAATGCAAGCTGCCTTAATGCTGGCCCCTTTCTTTAGCTTTCTCTGCGCACCAGTTAGGCTAGTGTGCCCTCTGCCCTTTTCATACTCACTGTGTTGAAACAATATGCCTGATCTTCACTGGGTGGGAAAGGAAGCTGAAACATGGACTCATGACCATGTCTGTTACAGAGAAGATGTGTAAACAGGAATAAGAAGCAGTTTTTATTCCAAAAAGAACAGAAGTGAAGCAGGGCAATTCCACCAGTGCCAAGGTCCTCATTTAAAAACAGAAGACTTCTGCATGTCTCTGAAGCCTTTCCATTTATAAGCCTTTTTGTGCAGAAAACAGACGACTGTGGTGACATCTTGTCATGCAGAGGGAGACTGCAGAGTTCAGAGCTGCAGAAGGGACAAACTACAGTACATAGGCATTGTGACAAAGCACAACAACAGGTCACCAAATGAAACAGTGAACATTAAAATGGAATTTAACACCATTATGGTGACTAAAGCAGAGAGTCTGGGGAGGAAATGGGAGACTGTGAAAGGAGTCTGCTTCTATTATTTCATTAGTGCTGCAACAGAAAGCAAAGCGGGCTGAGCAAAAGTTTGGAAAAAAAAAGCCATTCATTCAAGCTACACATGGTGTAACTGTGCTGTAAATTTAAATGGCGAACAGGTCACCTTTTTCAAATCAGCCATTCCCCTGATGAAGCCAGATCTATAGCAAAATGCCGACACTGTGTGGAACAGACAACTGGAAATATATTGCTATTGCAGTTGGGGGTTATTGTGGCTGCAGTGCTGGCTCCCTTGGAATGGACTGATATGAGAATGTAGGTGCATATTCAGGTTATGCTTCCAACTTTTATAAGACATTATGGCCTGAGGTTCAATAGGCATCAAAGCAGCATAATTAGTTTGGGTTATTAGAGATGAGCTCTGATGTTGTTGTCTTAAAGTGCTTTTGCAAACATTGTTTCGGACTTTTGTTGAGCTTCTCACAATGTATTTGCTGGAACCTTTATCTTGTGTTAATTTTGTAAATCCGAGCCACCCTTTTGAAGACGTGGCCTTCAGCCTTCAGTCTTTCCCTGAGCCATGCAGAGGTCCATCTTGTCACAATCCTTCTTCTGGTGTTCAGCTTTGAGACAGGAACAGCCGAACGTGTAAAGGGTGTCAACGCTGACACACAACACATTCCAGAGCACCGCTCTTGACACCAATGACAAGGCTGAACAGCATGGCGCAGGGAGCGTGGGGCAAGTGGGGGGTTCTCTAGGGGGGACTGGCCATGCTGGGGAAGGTTGGAGTTCCAAGGGAGTTGGAAGAGGGGACCCATGGGGAATCACGAAATTCCTCAGAGAATCCCACTGAGTTATAAATAATCGCCGGAGAGGCTTCTACCACATTAATATGGAGAGAGAGAGTGTGTGCGCTTTCACTGAGCTAAATTAATTTATACAATTTAGTCCTGCTTTGTTATGGTTCACAGCTGTCCCTTGCGCTAATGGAAGATAATCTGAGGGACTGACCCCATGTCTCTCATGCTATCAAACTGTCTTCTCACTAATGTAACTTAATATGCACAGTTGACCCACTCCACTCTTCTAGTTTGAGAGTTTGCTCTTACTAATGTAAGCTAATCTTCACAGTTGACCCTGTCTCCTACGATAAAGGAGTGTGTACTTACTAATGGAGCTAAAGTCTACACCCTCTCTTTTTCTCTCTCTCTCTTGCCCAGTCATCTCTCTTTAACTTGTCTGGAGTCTAATCATAACTTTCCAAACACACCTTGAAATGCTTGAAATGAAATATTGTTGCTCGAGTGAATTGGGTGTCTGAGGAAAAGGAAAAAAGTTGTTTATTATATGTTTACTGTACATTTTAATAAGCCTCTTGCTTGCAATGATTATCTGTCAAGCTTATGGTGTCTTTTCAGAGAAAGCCGTCATGATGAATAATGGAAATGGAGGAACTTTAAAGGAAAATGAAGTGTATTTCCATATTTGCGAAAAAAATTAATTTCCCTTTTAAATCCACCAGGCAAAGTTTGTCATTCTTGCTGTTATTTAGAACATTATTTTACAGATGTATGTTTTTGCCATCAATTTTGAATGTGAACTTCGGAAGATTACTTTAAAAAAACGCTGTACTTTATAAGATAAAGATTTGCGTCTACTTCTAAGTGTCTTAGGATGGTGAGTGTTGGTGATTGATTGTGTGAAAACTGGGTGTAGTTGTTTTAGGCTTTGGAACATGCTCCAACTATTCTGTTCTTGAGTAAGTGATTTCCGTACCTGAGGCACAGTGGCTCATTTGGTCAAAGTTTATCCCGATTTCTGTGACATCATGTGTCAAGTGGATGTGAGAACATGTGACTCCCCCCACTCTGAGACAGGAACACTAGTCTTTCACAGGGATCAGCCCCCAGCAATGCTAATCCTCATTCATACAGCTGGGTAGAGTGGAGCAACTGGGATAAAGTACCTTGGTCAAAGTACAACAGCAGCGTCTGCAGTGGGGACTACCCCCAGCCTGTCACTTATGAAACCAAAGGCTAGTCACCTCAATTGTACATGGGTGTCTGTAAATATTTCTGTGTACTCTGCACAGTGTGCTTGTAATGTAGTTTAAGTAAATTCTTGTCTATTAAGATATTGCCATGTTCTTCCTTAATTACCAAACTGATCAAGACACATTAAAGACAGCATGTGGAACTAGTGCGGGTGTTTTTATATCTAACTGTAAGAATTTGCTTGTACAAGCTGGTGTCAGAACTGACTATTTAACCTCAAGAACCTCTTTTCATTTACCTTATAGATAACAATATGGAAATCTGAGCTCTCATATTAAACCAGCTGCCCTTGCATAAATCCCCTGAAAGAAAAATATGCCTGTGAATATTTAGGATTTATGACCTTTTCTGAAACAAAGTCTGGTGCCTGTGCTATTTCAATATTTCTTTTCAATAATAATCTGTTGCAGGGTTCTTGACTTGATGTGCTTTCAGACTTTCAGATGGAATGTAGCAAAAGGTGCATAACAACAGGAACATGCTCCGCCAGGAAAAAAATATAGACTACGTTTTAATATTTCATCTTCATGCAAGTATACCTCCTGATATGACCAGCCATTTAAATCTGAGATTTTGTTCGCTAAATTTCAGATTAAGCACTTATTCTCTGAAAGAGCTATCACCATGCCCACTTGTGTACAATGGTGCACGTACCTAAGAATCAAGGTAAGAATCTTATCTTATCTTATGCAAGGGCAAGTATAATTCAGTAAAAAAATCCTTTAGCATTAATCCTTCAAAGAGCGTAAAAAGACATGACTGACTGAAAGGCCCCACCTTCAGGTTTAGGAAAGAATAAAGGCATGTTAGATTTTTTACGCTGGGTCTGGTTTCAAAATTAGCTATTTAGCCCTGAGGAAGAACCTGTGGACCCCAACTTTTAAAATACCTATTTTGCTATTTTAAACAAAGGTAAAGAGATTGTTTTGAACATATACTCATTTACTTAGGGCACAATATTGTATTAGGTTAATTTATCAACACTTTCTTAATTTGTCTTTAAGAAAAATGCATAATGTTAGCATCACTGTTGCTGGATATTTGTCCACTGAGACTGGTATGAACTGTGACCAATCACGCCATCTGTAAATTCTGAGTAAAATGTTGTTTAAATCCCTGTTAATCCTGCTATTTAAATGCATGTTTTCTGTCAAAGGGAATTTATTCCTTTCTCATCTTCAGAGGTCTAATGATCTATCCATATCTTGCCTACATACCCTTCCAAAACTATATAGATATCATCAGTTCTGGTGTTTGGCATTATGGTCTCTACAATGTCCAAATTCAGTGTGCAGCAGGAGCTGGAAATCCAATCTCTCTTTCAGGCATGTAGTTCAGAGGACGTTTAAATTGACATGCAATTCATTCACTTGTTTTTATTTTCATTGTCTCCTGTGCAATATAGCAATAATCAGGTAATGAAAATAACAGATATAAAACATCTGATATGCTTTTCAAAATCATGCTATTTCAGCTGTATTCTAAAATAAAGTTTTTTTGCTCCTGGGAATTTGGTATGTAATACAAAGGAAGGAAAGTATTCCTTTTGTGTGAAGGACAGTCTTTCCAGAAGAAAAGTCTTCTTTTAGCATAAACTCTGGGTACACTAATGATACTAAAACCAAAGATGAAAAGGCCTCCTGTTAGATTGCTTTTCCAAGCATAGGCTGAGCTGCATGATCACGGGTTCGAGCCTGGGTGATTTTACCAGACACTGTGACTGTGGCCGCAAACAGCTGGTTGAGTGCCACCGAGGGTAGAGTTTGGGCTTAAGGGTTTCTCAGGGCTATCTCTTCCAATTGTGCAATAATTAATTAATCAAATGTAGTTCAAGTAGGTAGCTGCGTTAGCTGCAAAGGAACAAGTAAATGTTTATTCCATGCTGAAAGAGAAGAAAAAAACCAAGTTTCGGATGACGAGTCTTCTTCGGGTGTGATCAAATGTAATTGTAAATGTAAATATAAAAAAGTAATGTAATCAAATCAAATTAAATCAAATGTCAATCAAATGTAGGCAGGCTGGTGGAGTTTGTGGACACTTCTTCATTCTCCCCTGTGAAGGACATAGTTGGAAAGGTATAATAAAAATAATTAATGGTCCTAAATTAAAACATTTAATTGACTAAGGCATGGCATTATGCTAAAAACAAGAAAAGGGAGTAACATCAAGGCAAAAGCACGAACAGGAGTGAATTGCTTTTAGAGTGAAGAGGTTGAAATAGGATGGAGCAGAGAAATGGATTGGAAATAGTGGACTGGATCCCAAGATACAAAAAAAAAAACAGAAGACCTCATGACAAGATGAAATTTAAATGTTTGGCAGAGTCAGCTAAATGAGGATAACCAAAGACAGGCCATTCAGGAAGACTCCTGCAGAGGACTTTATCCAACAGTTGATCAGTCATGACAATGATAAAACTGTGGTCTGTGGTGGAGTATGTCATTCAGATAATCAACATTGGAAGTTAACCATGCAGTGTCTGATTTTGACACAGCTGGCCACTTATAAATGCTTTGATTTTTTTTCCTGTCTGGTGTTTGTCTGTGACAATTGTGCTTTTTGATGAAAACCTACCAGTGTTTTACTGTATTGTTTTTGTTTTTATGAGAAATTATGGAAAAAGGAAAAACAAAGTCCTTAAGATTTCTAAATGCAGCTGTTTATAATACAGAAACAGTCAGAGTCTGCAAGGAGCAACTGGCACTCTTGAAAAAGGCATCAAAATTTTATGTATCACAGCAGGAGAATTTACTGAACCATAGCACAAGAGACAGATTCCCAAAACTTTTAGTATTAAAAACTTTCAAAAGCTTGCAATTATACAGAAACTGCAAAGAAAACTGTGGGAAGGCATGAGATTTTTTTTGTTGTTATTTGATTTCCACGAGTTTCCATGTATTTTAAAGCCAGGCATTAAAAACACTTAATTATCAAGGCATTAAAAAATAATATGCTGCAAAAAGTGTTCCTCTTTTAATAGCTGTGTCTGTGATGGGATACGCCTGGAATCTCTGGATTTCCTAGGCTTCTCTAGAAGTGAGTGATAAATCACAGCAGCAATAAAACTCTCTTGGAAGCATTTGTTTAATACCTTCCACGAAATGCACAGGAAGAGCTCTTGCATGTTTTTTGCATTGAAACATTAGGAAGCAAGATCTGAGAGCCAGTGAAGATGTAAGTCCTTTCTTACACAAAGTTTTGTGGGAGTCTGGAACTGTCGAGCCTTTTTGTCAAAGCTGATACCCTGACTTCTTTCAGGGAATGGTTGGATAAGATGTTCAGATCAATTATCTTATTGCAACCACAATAGGTAGATGGGCCATTTTGCCTCATCTTGATTGCAGCCCTCTTTATGTTATTATGAGGACAATCTGATACTTTTCTTTCTGTAAAGTCCCACTATATGTTTCCTTTCCTTGGCACAGACTTCACACATTTTCTTCTTCACTTGTTCAATCAGCCATCTCCTGGAAGCTTTTTAGGTGGAGAGGCTGGCAAGCTGATTTTGGGGTCTGAATCTTCGAAAAAGGATCAGTCATTTCCAGTGTTCTCCGGGTGGAGGGCAGAATTTAATTGTGACACACCTCCCCTTTCCATGATGGACAGCAGAGCAGATTTTTGCATCCTGAGAAGCAGTGGAGTTAAGCAAAGGGTTCCATAAGCCGCAGCCAGCTCTCAGTGCTGTCCAGATAGAAGATTCAAATTCTAGACACAATCTGCAACTGGTAAATCTGCTCTGGCATTGTCACTGCAATTAATCTTCATCTTCATAGTTTGTAACTTTGGACATCAACACCACTTCCCAACCTCTCATAAGCACGCACTCGCATCAACCTCCAGTACACACAAACACAGCACACAGACAGTGCTGTCACACATGCAGCACTCAGCACAAAGATAATGTATGTGCCACACTCACATGCTCACATGCACCCCTGAAGCTCCCATAGACTTTGTACACCCACACAAAACTGCACAATCACATGATACATGACAGTGGCATTACTTTCAGAGGCAGTTACTGCTCCTGCACATAATATCCAGCCTCTGAAGCCCAGATTTGTTTTCCCTGGGCTGCTAGAAAGTTTCTAACCACCCCCACCCCATTCTCCTCCCCCCAGCCTGTTTTCCGGGGACGGCAGGGACCCATTATAGGAGGATGGGAAACCAAAGACAGCCTGGGTTTGGCAGAAGAGCTGAGCATTTAAACACAGCCTGGGAAAAGAGAACAAAAAAGGGAGATTCTGGGCTTTTGGTTAATTCATGGGGAAGATTTGTTTTGTTGTTTGTAAATTAGCCGGGAGTAATTATCTGTAGTTTTTTTTCTGTTGGACTCATTTTGAATTTTTTTCTTCTTCCCAAACTTTTATTTGTTGCCTTGTTGATTTTAAAAATGTGTTGAGCACATGTACAACATAGCAGAACATACTGTAATTGTACCCCAGGCTGCCAAAAGACATTACACTGGGCTCGTCCTGGTCGTTTTCTGTTCCAAAGTCCTTTGCATAGCCTGACGAGGGAGAGCAGGAGGAGATGTGCCCTCCTTGATTTCAGGAGATACAGTCAGTACCCTGCTGCTCAATCTGTGTGTGGTTATCCAAAGGCAGTACAAGATTCTTTGCCTTGAGCCACTTGGCTGAGGTACAACACTATGGCCAAGAAGAGGTGGTTGTTTGGACTCACCACAAGGATGGAAAGCTGAGAAAGAAGAATTAACAGCCTACATTCAGAAAAGGGGCAAATGTAGTATGAGCTCTGCAGCATGGATTGGGGGTTATTACTTTTCCAATCTCATCTGTGTTTATAATGATCCCTATTTCTTACTAGTAGTAAATTATTTCTTAAAACGTATCACATGGGAGATGCTGATCGTCAAAAAACAAAATATTAAAGTACACAATTAGTTCTATAGGTGCTATATTGATTTAACAATGGTCTAATTTAACATGTTAAGAAGAAGTATAAGCCCCATTAAAGGCTTGTATAATCTCCTTCTTATATTAAGCAACTAGTCGAATTGAGATGGCAACATCAGACAAAGCATTTAGAATATTACATACAGGACATTACTGCCATGGAATGAGATGAAATTGGAGCAGCCTGAATAATTACTAGCTGCAAAGGAATGCCAAGTGCAGGGAACAGAATACGTTTAGCCATTAACATGGGGAACGATATCGGGAGTCATGGTCCAAGCCATCAAAATCCTAAAATGTAGTGCTCAAGGGACACCTTTCAGGATCAAGAACGGAACAGGCACGCTGGTGGGAATTATAAGGGCTTGAGCATCCATGACTGAAAAGTAGAGTCACACAGTTTTCAGAAATGACTGGAGATTTTTGGATCAACAATTTGCAAGAAAACAAAAGGAGAAAATGTGCTGTTTAACCTCCTCTTGTGTCTATTCTTCTATACACTCCCTTTTTTGTTCTTTAGGCTAACTGGGGTGTGTTTTTGCTGGAAGCTGTAAAATGTAGCTATTATTTTATAAATCATGTGGATTGTACTGTTCAGAACTGTATATATGCTTCTTGGCTTGGTATTTTTAGACTCCCCACGTATTGCAATTCTTACTCCAATAGCTTAAACTTTGTTTCCTATTTTTTAATCCAGAGGCATAAGCCAAGTATTTGTAAAAAAAAAAAGGCAGGAAAGCCTAAGACACGCAAACCTCGAAATAATACTTAGAAATGTGCAATAATCAGTCCAGCTGTACACAGGGCCAGTCAGGCATATGAGAGCCATAATATCCCAAATTCTGCCTAACCTCAACCTGTGCTATTGGCTGCTGAAATCACAGTGAATCATTGATGTGCCGGACATGTGGCTCCACACAAAGAAATAAAGGCATGTCACACTTGTTTTTTTTAAATTGGAAACTAGTCAGGAAAAACTCCATTCAGAAAAATAACACTGCAATCAAACAAGCAATCACATAATTAAGGGATAATAAGCATATGCTAGAATCATCTCCTTAAAATATCCATTTTTTTGTTTAATACTAAAGAAGCCCAAGGTATCCCAGTATGGGCCCAGCTCACAGTTAGAATTTCTAATTAAATTAAAGATCTGACTTCCCAGAGTTTGTGACTGTCTGTCACAGGTGACATTTGCCAGAAACGTCTCTACACACATTAATGGAAACCATTAAAGCACGTCAAAAGCATTGTTTCAGACATCGGAGATACTCAAAGCCACATAAACTCTGAAAGCCATTACATAGACATAATAATTGTAATTAAAAATAAAACAGTCACAATTTGCTGTGATCTCCAGCCTTCCTTGGGGGCCATTTAAAGCACTGAGAACATGGCTGCCTATGTGGTCAGAATATCTGCTGGTGTCAAAACTCTGCTGGAGTTTGTTTCCCTATAAACAAAAGATAAAACAAGTCTGCAAGGCCAATAAGCAAAGCTCTCTGCCGTCAAACAGTGATAGCTAGCAGACATGCCTGAGGATTTGAAGTCTAACTTATAGTAATTTATTCAATATGAGCATTTCTAAGATGAATACAGCGGCCTATTTCCTAATGTGTTAGGGTGGATGTGTAGTGGTGTGAGAGAAAAAGGGGTATGGTTATCATTTAGGAAAACTGACAAGAGCAATTCATAACATCTTTTTCTCTTTTTTAGATAAATTAAATGTTAGATTTTGAACCTAAGGGTGGGGGAACTAAGTTTAAGATATACATGTACAGTAGAAACCAAGAGAGACATTATGAGGAGCCAACCTTCAGAGAGCTGGATTGCTTTAAAATGTGAAAATACTGTGAGATTTCTTTCCCTGTTTATACAGCGGCCTCAGGATTTATTCAAATTACATAGAAAAGAAAATTCAAACAGTGGAATGACTTACGGATCTAACTTTAAAAATCTAATAATATTGCACTGTAATCATTATAACAATCCACAGAAAATGTCATAAATAATTAGTTAAATTCTAGAAAACAAGATGATCAAGTATAATTAATTTGTCTAAGGATTCCTTCAAATGAAATTCAACAAAACCAAATCTACAATAATATTCTGCTCTTTGGAAACGCAATGTAATCTTATGGAACTATACAGAGGCCTGTTTCCCTTGGGTATTAAAGGAGGTTATAGAGTAAAACATTAGTCATAACATTTATCATCATGGTTATGGTCAGAGAGGCCATTGAAGACTGCAGGCACAGGAGGTCAGTGACCTCCATAAGTTGGGGGATAGCTCTAAAATCAGAAAAAGCCAAATTGATCATTTTTACTGTAATATCCATTATAAGAAGTTTAAGTATACTGGTATAGTGGCCATCCTCTGTCCAGGAAGAGGAAGTCCTGTGTCTTGCCATCGCAGGCTATGAAAAAGTGGTTTAACAAGTCCAAAGGCAATTCAAATCCAAAGGAAATAGCTGGAGATCTCTAATGCACAATGGCATCTACAGGTTACAAATAGCTAAAAACTACCATTCGCTGTTGTCTGTGTGAATGAGACATTTATAACCAAGGAAGAAGGAAGAAGCCTCATCTGAAGGTTAACCACAAAAAAGGTGTCTCAATTTTGCCAGACATCATTTGAATTACAATTGGAACAATGTCTTGTGGTCTCATTATATGAAAATTGGCATTTTGGACATGCTCCTCATCATTATGTTTGGTGTAAGTAAGAGGAAACTCATGTTGATGAAACACTTACATCCAGTGTGAAATATTGTGGGGAAATTGTTATGTATTGGAGCCCTTATCAAGATCACGAAAATGATAACCTCGACACATGGGTAGACATTGTGTCCAGATACACTGACTTTTGCTCAAGATTGGCCAAAAGTGGACATTCTAGCATGACAATGAGCCAAAGCATACATTCAAATTGACAAAGAAATGCACACAAAGTAAATGTACGTGACTGATGATCTTCACCTAGACATTTGTGCTTTTCTCTCAAGATGGCAGGTCCCCCTACCCTAGTGCCAGAACCTCATAGCATGCCTCTACTCAGTGTTATACCTACTTTAGGAGGATTTACAAAATACTCATATAGAGTGGTGTGAATAAATGTTTCAATGTTTTCTGGACTTAAATTAATGATGACAAATATTATTGTGCTATATACGATGCTATTAAAATGACATTTAATGATTTTTTAAACAAAAATCATTTTCCAATCTGTAAATCTTTTTGTTATTTGATGTTTATTTTTCCTATTTGAACACGGGTATGAATAAATTTGGATATCTATGTATATCTATGCACTCATTGGGGGGTTGTTTTATTTTTCTGTGTTGGAATGATCTCATGAAACAACAGACTGCACCAGACTCCTCAGCAGAATAAACAGAGTGATTTAATTCTCATTTAATAATATATCACAACTACTTACGGTTTTGACATAAGTTAAAAAACTGAGTTCATTACACATATTACAGAAATATTTGAAAATTTCAGTATGGTTATCTCAAATATCAGCATTTAATAATCAAAACAGCCAGGGCTCCAGTGTGACGTCAAAGGGAATGTGATGGATGAACGCAATCTCATACTGTATATCCATAAGCCTAAAGTTGTATTCCCTAGAGTAATCCAATTCACATAGCAGTCAAATAGTTCAATAGTTCTTAAGAACCAATTTTAACTAGAGGGCACACTTCGTCCTTTGCACCTGTGCCCTGCTTGCTTGTTGAAATTGCAATGACTTGGGAAGATATGCAGCTAATGATAAATATGGTACTAAGAACCAATGCCGAGAGCAGGGTTTAGCCAGTGGCAGCAACTAGAAAAGCAATGGAGTCTGGGACTTCTGGAGGTGAAGGCTATTAATCTTGGTATATGCACAGGCCTGGTTGAATATTGACAGTTCCTGTAGTTTGTACACAGTTTCTGAACTTTAGGGTCAGGATTTGGGTAAGGATTGATATAGGCTACATTGATGTGGGAATATCATTGATACTCCCAAAGAGTTTTTCACCTGGATGACACGAGAATATGTTTTTGCCCGGTCACGATGTATCTTATCTTGCTTCTAAGATGCCAGCCTCCTCCTCATCTGGGAAAAGCATTCTGTTTCCAGTAAATTCCCATGTGGTCTGCATTAGGAGCAGGGTGTCCAGTTCTCATTGTTCACTTTTAATTTAGTCAGATCTGCTTACAGTGCAGTTCTCTCAGCTGCGATGACCTGTTGTGCACATTTGGATCTGTGAAACTGTACTGTTGTGATTCAAAATGTGTGTGTTTACTCATTACCTCACTGAGTCTATTTTTACTGTTGAATAGTATGATCTGTTCTTTTACCTCATGTAATGTGTGTGATATATTGTAATAGGATGACTGATTCTGCCTTAAAGCTTTGGAAGTTTAGAAATATGAATGAAATAGTGTGGATTCTGAAGAGTGGTGTTGAATGTTTCTCTAGGGTTCTGGCTTCTGGAGTTGTGCCAGTGATATCCACATTCCTGGCCCCCTGTTCTATAATGCATTCAGAACTCACCTCTTTGGGTTAATAAAAAAATATTTATTTTTAATTTGATTACTTTTAACACCACAGCCATTGCAAATAGTGATTCTATTATATCCGAGCTTTCCGTTGTTATTCTAAACATTTTTGCAATGATTAAAGTCTGTGTATACACAATTAAGAAACTATTGTTATGATAGAGAAACGTGATCTAAACCCACTGGCTGTCTGAAGCAAGGCAACACCTATTAAAACAGCAGAGACACTGGCACCTCCCCTCATGCCCACATCTTCACAACCCTGAGCGTAGTTTAGGTAATTTGTAACGACATTGATGAAAACCACTTATGACATCTACAAACAAACATTACGGTACTTTCTCTCAAGTTATACATTCACGGATTAAAGGGCCTGTTTCACATTGATGGAAATGATGATGAAGAAATTCCATTTTCAAACTCTCCCCTTACTTTCTCTCACACACACACATTCCAGACTGTCCACTGCACCGATTGACTGGAGAGACTTTTAAATGGAAAGGCAATTTGTTCATATTGTTCACTAGTTACATGTTGATACAGTTTGAGATCTCATCCAGTCATGCCTGACACAATCACAAAGTGTCAGGCTCAACAGTTTGGCACGGCAGTGTCTTCCAGGCATCCAAAAGTTTTTTTTTGCCCTTTTTTCAGAATTCATTTTAATTCTGGCAAATTCTATTTACATTATTGATTTTGTATTCAATATCTTTTCAAACAATCTAAAAATACTTTGATATTTATATCAACATAAAACTATTGAGAATGAGGTGCGTACAGTCAAATTAACAATGGTAAATACAATAGCAGCAGTTCTGCATAGGCAACTGCGGGGCAAAAACAGTGCCTTTTTATGATTCATTGCATGTATTAGAAGGTGCTACATACTGTATAGCACCTGTAGTAGCAGACGTGGGGCTGGAATAGTGTATTGGGTAGTGGGTGAGCCTTTAGACTCACAACTGACAGATTGTGAATTCATGTCCCCACTGCAGGCACTTCTGTGTCTTGAGTGAGGTTCTGTACCCCAGTTGTTCCAGTCAATCCAGCTGTATAAGTGGAGACCAGCATTGCTGGGGGGGGGGGGTGATTCCTAGGATGAATGGTGGTCTGATTAATGCTACAGAAACAATGATGAGCAGTGGCACTGGCATGGACTTGACCTTTTACCTTTTTATAGGAGCAGAATTAACACTGAACTGCCTCAGTAGTAGCAGTGCTAGTGATATGTGTAGTGCAGTAAGCAGCTGTTGTAAGGCTGTGTATAGAACAGCAATCAGCAGTACTAGCAGTGTGCGCATTAGCAGCATGTACAATAGAAGTGCACAACAGTATTATCAGTGCCCACGTTAACAGGATGTATAACAGCAGTTTGCACATTAGAGATATTAACAGTAGTAGTGTGCAGCAATACTGTACTAACATACTACATACTGTACTACAATAGTAGAAAGCTGCAGCAGTAGGAGGGGGTATAGCAGCAGCAATCAGGAGGAGCAGCAGGTAGTGAAAAACCAGCTGCCAGAGGCTTATTTCCCAGGCAGCAGACGCAGGGTTAAACCATTACCTTGTTACCACTGCAGTCCACATGCTGGTTCCCAATGACAAACAGACTGAGTTTTTATTACTCTCTCGGCAGGCAGTGTGCGCAGAGGTTAATGACCCCGGAGCTCACAGCTCCCTTCTAAGTGAGTCTTGCTGAAATTATTTTTCAAACAAGCCCTGCTGGCCTATTGACAGAACACCTCCCACGCAGCTCGATCATGGTTCATACTCTCTATTCACCGTCTTCTCCCGCAGCCACACAGCCGGGTTATGACAATAGGCTGCCCGAAATCAAACCCGCACTATTGAGCTCACAATTTGAAGACTGTGTTGAACATATATATATATAACAGCACTCTTCCCTCCCTCCCACTCTCTGTGCCCTGGTTACCTCTGCGATAACACCATGCACTCTCTCCTCTTCGTTAGCACACAGGAAGACCAGGAATAAATTGAAGCTTCAACTGTTGTCAGTTGCAAAATGCAAGCCCTGCACCTGGTGAGAAGTTTCAGTCTGGGAGAATACGAAGCTGCTGTGAAGTTAGTCATGAGTTAATTTTCTAGAAGGTACTGAAGGTATTGATTTAATGCCGGTTCAGAATACAGTACAACAAGGTCAAAAAACCCTCACCTCCTTGTCTTTGTCACAGCCTGATTTAATGCTTTAATATTGTATTTTGTTATTATTTATATCTGGTCATTTGATCTGTGCATTCTTTTTAATTATTGATTAACACTTTTGATTTACTGTGATCACTTTAAGAGCTGTTTCTCTGCTCAGACTTTGTAATTATCAGCAGCTAGGTGAGTAATTGAATTATTGATAAGAATGCACCATCCTGTGTCCAGAACCGCCATCCTATCTGTGTCTGTCTGACTGCCTGTGTGTTTCCAGATGCTGGAATGGAAAGACATAAAGTGGAGTTGAAAAGATGCCTGTGACGAGCAGTGTGCTGATCTCTAGAGATGAAAGTGACTTGAATTAATTGTAGCACTTTTTCAGATATCTGAGGAGAGCAGAATCATGGAGCGCATTAGGATGTGCAGATCGTTGAACTGTACTTCTCCTTTCATGTTAATGGCTTTATTTCTACATCTGTTTGTGTTTTTATCTGGGATTTAATTCCTTTTGTCCATATTCCTGCATTTTGCACTTCAGTGATCCATGAAAAAATGTACTGTATATTGAAAGCATAGGATGTCTGCCACAAGTTGCTCTGATGACACTGTAGATGTTATGATAAATATTGTGTTGATCTTTTTCTGGCCGGTATTCTGTTGCGTAAAATAAGCTGACTTTCACTGCTGTCATTTAATGCCCCATTTATAATAATACATTATTTTTAGTTTCAGTCCAAAGCCTGTAGTTTGTTTTTGGTAATTCTGATTCCATTAACATTTTCTAGCCAAACAAAAGAATGTATTAACATGCTTATTTAAATTGGATTAGTATAGCTAGACTGCTTTGCAAAACACTACAGTTAAATGTTTTGGTTTTGTTACAGCAGCATAGAACCCTCACACTGCTGCCACCTTCGAGGATGAGAGTCCCTGGAAGTATCAGAAATACTTTAGGCACTTACACACCATTTAACCGGAATTTGTTGTTTTGTTATCAAGGTATATGCTAGATACCATATTTGTATATGATGTGTGTGTTATTTATGATTTTTTCTTCTCATCTTGCATCTGTCTTTTCTTTATATTTTTGTTATTTTAAGCCCACCCCAAACAATTCTAACAACCAGAAGGACTGGTTTGGAAATAAAGTTGACTTTCACTTTCTTTCACTATAAATGACAGTTTTAAGAAATGGCGCTTTAAATGTGGCTGTTCAAAGGCATTTCAAAAAGTAAAGGTAATACATAGAGTAAGAAAATAATCACCCAGTGTAATTTATTGGACTGTATTGCTCCTCTACACTATGCCCAATTGGAACATACGCATCCCAACAGCTGCCAAGGATTCTAATACCTCTGTAGAAGCCTTTTTGGTTGCTGTGCTGAGACACATTTATGCCCCCTGCTGGACCTCATGAACATGGCTAAACTTCAGTCTTGGAGACCAAGACTTAGTGTCTCTAGAGGTGAATATTCAGAGAGAGAGACAACATTTGGGCCTTTCTTTTTTACTTGGCAAAGTATTTTTTAAAATAAAATGTGTGGTTTTAATCTAAAGCACTATTTGTTCTCTTTTTGTCCACTTGAAAACACTCCAGGAGTGTGTGTGGCTCTTGGAGCTTTCACATATTAGTCTGCTCAGTTCCAAATTTAAGGCAGATTATGGATGAAGATTGCAGGCACCACAGATATTGTGATGATCCTGGAAGGTTTCAGTCATATGTATTGTTGTATAGCTGCTGATCTCACCCCCTATTTACTTTGAGCCAAAAAACCCTCCAAATCTCCTGTTTAGTATCTGTCCTCTACCACTTTCGACACTCCCACTCCCAGCAGTGGCCAGTCAATACATCAACCCCAGCTCCTTTACGTTCTTGGCCTTTCTCAGTCTCTCTTTTAATCCCTCACTCTTAAACTCTGCTTTAACAAGAGTAACCATGTACATTCAATTTGTGTTTCTCTGGGACATCTCCCTTTCAGCAGCTTGCTCAGACCAGAATCCAGCACCTGATCCATCACATCAAGAGATCCTCCTAAACTTTTGCCATGTCCTCATTCCTGATGTTTTGAGACAACAGTGAATTTCCAAAATTTTCTTTTTCTGTGTATATATTTAAAACTAATTTAAGATTTCACTGTTCAAAGTGAATCCACATTTCTGGGTATTTAGAAAAAAACATTTTTCTAAACAATTTTAGGGGGACAATGGATAACTTTCGCTTTCTCATGTTATAATCTCCAACTCTATCTATTACTACTTATTATTTTTGCACTGTTCGCTGAAATATGTTTGCACTGTTTTTGTCTCTGTTTGTGTATTTGCAGTTTTTGACAATTTTGCACTGACACCATACTGTTGTTTACACTGTTATTGTTATTGTATTTCTGTCTATTGTCTTGTCTGCTGTTCTATTTATATACTGCACCTGAGAGACAAATGAGAAATACTTTTCACTATACTATGCACCCGTGTAAGTATAATGACAAATAAAGTTGAATTGAACATCTTAATGCTTGGTGTTAACTTGCTGGCTGTGCTAATAACAACCTGGGCCATAAGGTAAGACTGAGAAAACCCCAATAAAGGATTAAAGTAACACCAAAACACAAAATATGATTATTGGTGCATGAGCTATGATGTTTGTATGTGTTTGGATATGCTAGAAAAGATGTTCTCAAATAGGTGCTCAGCAGGCAAAATACTTATGTGCATTAAAGCATATCACAATTTAACCACCTCCTGATCTTCTGTTTACCAACTCCACTAAATGAAGATAGATAGCTTATCTTAAACACCTTTCAAAGTTGTTGTGTCTTATAAGAGAATGCAGGTATTATGAAATATGGAATGACCATTAATTACATCTGGCCTTTTCACAACACTCTCACAGCACTAGTGGAACTGTCCTAACAGAGTTTTTATTCTGATTTTCTCATGCATAAAGTTAAATTTAGAAGCCACAGACAACTGTTACACCTTTACTCAGATTCATCAGTATGGTATAGCTTATGCAGTGCAATGGATTTATACTGTAGATGCTTCTTTTCCTATGGTGTTTCTTAACATATTTCTGGCTATTAATATTTATTAGTACCTGTCTCTAAGTGCCAACATTATTCAAAGTTATGCAAACCTTATTGAAAAAGTAGGAATTATATATTATATGTCCTCCCAGTGTTGTAAAATAAATGAATATACTTTCCCACAATTCCTAGATAGACAGACATTTACAGTTATAGAAGGACAGTTCAATGAAAAGCAAGATAGACATTGCAGATGAGACATTTGGTTTCTTTTATTTTTGTTGGTATTTCCTGTTATAGAAACAACGCACTAAATTCTCCAAGAACATGGTTTTGGTCTAATTTCCCTTTCATTGCTGAGGATTTACTCCATCCACAGCATGCTGTGCTGAACAGAATGGCTCCAGCCCCGCGGGGTTCAACTTTTAGAAGATGCCAATTCAAGGGTAATGGTATCAACATTGAATCATATCACATCTGGCCTGCTGCAAATGGCCCTGTTCTCTTCATCCTCACCACTCTACCGCAGGCACTGAGAATATCCTGAACATGTCACAGCGTTAAGAAACTGACATACTGTTCCTGCCTTTTCACACTTGCGGTTTCCTCAAGGACGTAATGCTGGATTGTGTCAAGAAAAGGTTTTGACCACAACTGTTGCTTCCAATTTTATTTGTTAGTAATTGTCCTGCTAATTAAAACAAGAAAATAAGACAGAAAATTAGAAAGGTTTCCATAATCTGCTGAGATGCCTGTACTCTGTTAAAAATAGACACACAGAAAGCCTTCCTTGTCCATCCCTCCCCAACACAATGGATCAGTAGGGGGCAGCCTGCAGACTTCAGGATGCCAAGTGTGTCTTTCTGACATTTTGGGGAATTCTGTCTGTATGCTTGAATTTTCTAAGCATAGCTGTAGTCTAACCAAATTACTACATCTCATATGTGGTAGATTATCTAATATGCTAAGATGTAGCCTGAGCTTGAAAAACCAATAAACAATATTAAGTTCTCAATGAGCTGCCTTAGTTCCAAAATTAATGTTAACAGAAATACAGGTTACCTTAGAGTCTAGGAAACACTTTAAATTAGTTTGATACTCCAAACTCCAGCAAGTTTTTCTCTCTGCTAAGAGAGTATTGATATTACATCTCTCAGCTCTTAGGGGACAGAGGTGAAGCTTGTATAGAATTATACAAGCGGTACAGGGGGTAATATCAACTTTAAAATCCATTGTGAAGGGTTAAATCGTGTATTCTAACTGAACGCTATTATTGGAGGCCATGGCTTTTTATTAATAATTTTAGGATTACATAAAGCATCCCTTACATTGGTTTATTTAGAAATGTGATCCTTAGGCTGATGTCCAGACTTGTACTTCAGTTTTCTAAATACAAGATTGGGGTTTGATCTACTGTTGTGGACAGCGCTCTTGTACTGAGTGAGATTCTTTACTCCAATTGCCCATTTTAATAATACAGGCCAGCATTACTGGGGGTAGCCCTGTGGTGGATTACAAGCCTAGGCAAGGGAGTCACATCCTCTCAGTCCAACACTGAGACAACACTACAAGAAGTGATCAGCTCTAGTCTGATGAGCAACTAGGCTCAAGTATGGATGATACAATACCTGGGGGTTGAGGCGAAATGTCAACCAGGTAGCTTGAGAAAAAGAAATAAACTACTATCCTTCTTTGAGCTAGTTAGACAATTGATGTAATAGGATAATGACTAAGTCTACCTTTTGATACAAGACACTGTACCACCTTGTTATCTCAAGTAGTATTTTTTTTAAATCCTTGACACAAGAGGCTGGTTAGTGCATATGTTATCAAATCTTGCAAACTGACAGAAAAGCGCTATATAAGTGTAAGGAATTATTATTATTACACAGGCCTGTGAAAAATCTGCAGACTATACAAGTGCTTCATTAATCCCTAAGTGCTTCTGTCATTACAGAGACATTTGGTACAAAAGATTTCAATATGACTAACTTTTCACAAAGCATTAGATCTTCAATAACAAATCACAACTTTTTTCCTATTTTCCAGCCCTTCGAGCTGATCCTGTTTGGCCAGGGACACTGCTCTATAATCACCCTGGACCCAGCAGCTGTCAGTTTGTTGTTGTCTCTCACATCATGCATTATAAGACCATCTGTCTAGATGCTGCTCCTAAGATAAAGGGAGTGTTCAGGATTCAACCTGTGTCAACTCATATCTATTGCCTAAAAGAGGAAAGTTCAGTGCAACACTGTCAAGCAATGCTTTACTCTTTCAGGTACTGTTAAATCAGGTTTATAACTGATTTCATCCCTGTATCTGTTTTTGAGTATCAGATCTCTCCTCATTTGGACATGTTCCCTTTGATCAACCAACCATCCAACAATCCAACCAATCAACCAACTGACCGATCAAATAATCAATCAATTGATCAATCAATCAATTGAATTATGAATTTCTCATTAATTCAATTAGTGAAGCAGCATTTCTCTTCTCTACTTACTTTGCTTTGTAGTTGGGCTGCTAGTGCAGAAGGGTCATAAGTTAAACAGGTGGGAACTGCACTTCAGGAATGGATACTGTGGTCCCATCCAATATGTGAAGCTGTCTGAATGGACAGAACCTGCAAAGTGAGACACAGCTACTCTGAATGAATAATTAATAGTCAGAGTGAATGAAATTCCATGTACAGAAAGGGAGTTGGTGTGATAGGCTCTGTGTTGAAATTAGGAAGTTTATAAGTCCGGCTAGGAGGAATGGTGATCCAGACTGACACTAGCTGGTTTATAGGCATGTGAGTTTGGGGATACTTGTGAGGGTCGTCACAGGTGGTGGGCAGAAAGCTGTGGGGTAGATTGTTTGCCAGTCTCAATGAGGATAAAGTGTAGCGTAAAAGAACAGGGAAGGCCAGCTCAACCAGGGCTTAAAGAGTTAACCCTTTAAGAACTAAAATTCAATTTTCAAAATACTCCAGAAAGAAAACTGAAATAAATTAGCTTGTGCTTAGGAATTCAGTTCAATCAAAACATAGAAGGGACAGTGCTCCCAGAGGAGCAGAAAAATTAATGACAGCCTGAGAGGTCTGTCTCCCTATAGCCAGACACAGCACAGATTAGTTTCTAGACAAGATCTCTACAGGGTAGAAAGACTGCTTTTCCATGAAATCCTTGTATTTTTTTTGCAGTGGTATATAAGGGTAAACATTCATAAAGGAGGACTTTATGAACACACAATACATGTGTTTGCTCCAGTATAAAATTTCTTCATTTTTTAGAAATGTGGCTGCCAGCAGCCGTATCACTCTGCAACTCACAACTGGTAACCCACTGAAGCTAAGCAGGTGTGAGCCTGGTCAGTACCTGGATGAGAGACCTGGGAAAAACTAAGGTTGCTGCTAGAAGAGGTGTTAGTAGGGCCAGCAGGGGGCACTCACCCTGCGGTCTATGTGGGTCCTAATGCCCCAGTTTAGTGACGGGGACACTATACTGTAAACAGGTGCCGTCCTTTGGATGAGACGTAAAACCGAGGTCCTGACTCTCTGTGGTCATTAAAAATCCCAGGGTGTTTCTTGTAAAGAGTAGGGGCGTAACCCCAGAGTCCTACATTGGTGGTGGTAAGCAATTATTATTATAATTATTATTTTAACTCCACCAAAATGCTGCATATTTTTCCAAATATGCAAGTGAAAAATTTGATTTTGCAGTATTCCCATATTTATTTCAATGTTCTCAATTAACAAAAACTTATTTTTCTTCTCCTAAATATACACTTTATTTGTTCACTCTTTTCATAGGAAACTGGGCCAGTTTGTCCAGTATCTCCTCCTTCACAATGATGCTGTATGGCTTAGGCTCAGGGCAGAAACTCAGTTCTCTGTGCAGAACATTTTGTACTTCTCTGTCTCTTTAATTATTTTAATTTCAGGTCTTTAAAGTTACTGAAATGGTTCAACGTGGTTGGGTTTTCTTGATTTCTCTTTTTCTTTTTCAGAATTTGTTGTATTTCTTGGCTGTGCTACTCCTAATGTGTAGCTGTTCTGCAACATTATTATTAACCAATGTCTTTAAAACACAGTCTCTTATTTTCAGTCCAACCTGCTCCCGTAGAAGGGCAGGCTGCTGGTGAGTCTGCCTGCTGTTCTGTGGTGCTGTGTGAGTGAGGGCTTCTGGTTACGGATGTGTATCCAGATGTTCACAAATGAGAGCTCTGCTGCAGTGAGTGCATTGAGGCTGCAGCTCTTTATTGTTCCAGATGTAGCTCTATTGCCTCAACCTAGGAGTGATTTACGTACCAGTGAAAACAAGGTTTTGTCTCACTGGACCCTAGAAATGGTTATTGTTAATATGGCTAACAGTATTAATGCAGTAGTAGTTTGAAGGAGTAGCAAAAGTTTCTTTCTTCTGAATAATGGAGAAACTGAGAATGCAGAGACTGGAGCAGACCCACTCATTCATCGTACATTTTCTCTTCCATGGCTCTTCCATTTTCTCTCTCATGTGAAATAGCTTAGTGGCAATGCTCTAGCTGGGGGAAGTAAAGATAGTAATTTAATCAATGTTGCAGTCCTGGTACACAGCCAGACTGTATCTGGGGGTGGTCTGGCTGCCTGTTCAAGGGTGGGAGACTTGTGGAATCTGATGGGCATAGGCTACAGTAGAGGCCTCCTCCCTCCTCCCTCCTCCCTACCTTAAATTGGGGCACAGCTTCTGTGCTTGGAAACTGACTTTTAGAGAAGAAACAAATCAGAATAAAAATTATAAATAATTTGTTTTGGTGCTCTTTCTTTTTTCCCTGGGGAGTAGTTTATAAATTGACATTTGTTACTGTACTTCAGACACACCTACTTTTATTTAAGATTAAAACAACCTATATAAAAAACACTTTACATGACCTGATAACCTCTGTTACATCCCCCCATATCCTGTGACATTGAGGAACATGAAAAGGTCTTGGCCCATGAGCATAATAAACTTATGTACTTCAAAAGGGAACATTACCTATTTGATTTAACACTTGACTTAAAATGTTTGTAGTAAAGTCCCACATGAAAGCTTACTAGACTGAAATTATTATAATAATTTACTGGTGTTTTACAGTTTTGTGCAAGTTCTTGTAGTAACACTTGCCCTTCCTAAGTGGGCTAAGCTTATAGTACAGTGTACTACAGTAAAGAAGTCTTAAAAGCATATTCATGGAATTTCAAAATATCGCCATGGTCCAGGGAAATAAATCACAAAAAAAAGTATGTCGAAACACTAGGAAATAGTGTTCATAGTGAATATACATAGTGAAGCAATAGGAAATCACAACAAAACTAAGATTAACCACAGTGAATTTTCTCTGGTAATCATTCATAAAGGCCTGCTCCACTTTAAAGCTTTGTGTGGCCCTAGTATAAATCCTTACACTGATCTGTAGATTTGACCTAACTCCCTAGTGGTACTCCATATAACCTGGGGATTTATTCTGTATGCTGTGTCCTAAACCAGCCCTGAGGTTGTGAAATAGTATCAGTTCAGAAACACTGAGGTCACAATCACTGTTTGAATAGAGATTTCCTGTCTCTGCTCATCTCTAGTGCATCTGTTGTAGTTTCTTCATCCTATGACTTGCATGTGGTCACAACTAATATTCTTCCTTATGTGCTATAAAACTGCAACTGATGCTTAGCAGCTGGGAATAAAGTCAATCTGTGCATTGAAAATATTGATCCCAAAAAGGTTGCTCAGTGCTGAAGTTTAGTTATCTCACTGGGCAGCACACCAAAATGTAGATTATTTCTTTGTTGTTTGGCCATTCATAGAATTAAGATCTACCCACATGAACATTGCATCACATTAGCAATGACAGCGTGCCCATTTGGAACCAATAACTTCATGTCAGTTTGTTAAAAACTCACATCCTCCTTTCCTGCTGGACCATTGCCTGACCCAAAAGTGAAGTTTTTGCCTTCTATTCTTTAATGAACATTTACCGAGATAATAATAAAAGTATGATGAAGCATGTAGGTAGGATTAAGCTTGATGCAATTAGCAAAGAGTCATGGCAAAGCAACTGATTGCATGATATAATTGATCGAAAACCATGGGAAAAATCCAAAGAGCTGTGCAAATGTAACATGGTCAACTTTGAATAGGGATTCTCCTGCCTCCGTGTGATCCATGGAGAGATCATAGATTTATGTATACAGATATACAGCAGTATTGTATACAGCAGTGTTGCTGTCTCTCAAGTAAGATCATTCTTATGGTTTGCTGAATTAGTAGCTGAGGAGGAGGGAGAGTGAATCAAGGCTCATACTGTTTTATTAGTGACATCACTTTCCTCAAGAGCACAAACCCAATTTGTCAGTGTGCTGGCTTTTGGAGCTTCACGCTTTTGTTGTGTGTGTAGTTTGGGTTCTTGGGAGTACACTCGAGATAGGCAGAAGCAAGTGACAAAACCTACAATGCCAGACAGGCCTCCTGACACAGTGAAGATTTGTAAACTCTTGTGGTAACAATATAAAAATTCCCTGACATAAATTGAAACTATTCTGTTTCTGTCATTTCAGGCAAATAGAAACTGACTGTCTGATTTCACTGCATGAGCTTTCCAGATGGCATGTTCATGATGCTTCAATTTTTCATCTGATATAGGACAAATACTGGACATTGTACTGTAATCCGATATAGGAAATTGGTACAACCTTTAGGGTAAATGTCTGTGACCTTACCTGGAATGGATTTTAAAAGTAATGTATTTGATCATCCCTGTCCTGAGTTGAATAAGCCCTGACCCATCTTGCGTGGCTAAATTTAAAAGCTGGAACGAATTATTCCTTTATGCAAAATTGCTGTCCCCGATTGCAGATTCTCACAGATACGCTTTCAAGTGGCCTCTGTCTGCATTACCCAATGGCGCACTCCCTGACATACACACATGGGGATGATTACACAGTGAGCGAAAGTATGAGATCTCCACAAGGCTATAGAATGGCCTGTAAAGCAGGGATTGACTCTAACTAGCTATTATTTCACATCAATGGTGATAGATCTGTCTAATTCAAACCTCCAAACATGTGGTAATAGTCACTTTTCACAACCTCTCCATCTCCCTCCCCTAAATCTACACCCCTGGAATTACAGAGCTGGGACACATCCATGAAATTCACTTTTGAAAGTCCTCCTGCCAAGTCATGTGTACCCCCCCCCCCCCTTAAACAAAGAATCTGCCTCTTATAAACCCTGCAGTTTTGAATTGAGCTTGGCTTTGATGAGTCATGCATCAGCCATCAAGCTAGGAAATGTGTTTTCAAGTAAGAGGATGTCTCTACACTAATCTCTGCAAGGATAAGAAAAAAAGAACAAAGGGAGGGAGGAGAAGAAAAGGAGGGGTTGAAGGGAAAGAAAGAAGGCAAAGGGGAAAAGAAAGAAGGGGAAGAAGGAAATGGACAAGATGAAGGAGCAACAGCTGAAGATGAGGAAAAGTGTAGTAAAATATGGAGAAGAAAGAGGAGCAGGAGAGAATGGAGAGTTGGGAGAAGACAAAGAAAATGAAGACAAGAAGCAGATGGAGACGGAACAGAAAAGAAGGAAAAAGAACGAAGAAAAAGATAAGAGGAATAAATAGGAGAGGAGAAGAAAAAGTGGCAGAGACAGGGAGTTGGAAGCTCTTGGAGAACAAATTCCCCTCCCTCCTCCCTACCTCTCGATAGAGTGATTTGTGAGGTGTAAAGTGCAGGCAGGTTATTAGCAGTAAAAGAGAAGTAGTGTTGATCGCGGCTGTAATGATTTTCATTGCCATGAAAGAAAACCTCCTGATCTATCTGAAGCTCACCCTGCAAGAGAGCCAAGAGGGCTGCTGTGGGCCAGGCAGGGCACAACTCAGCCCTGGAGACTTTACAAGTACTGGGGAGGCTGTCAGTTCAGAAATAATTTTTTCTCAGAATGATCTAGACAACTTTGCCTTTATTCACCAGCCTCCTGTAGGCACAGTGTAGCGAACATGAACATTTGGCTGGGGCACGCCTAAAGATAACTGCCTGTTTCCACTGTATTTTCTCAGGTATAAAAAACATTTTAACAATTGTCTAATTCATTAAAATAAAACTGCTCAAAAAATAATCATAATCTGATGTATTAAGGATCAAACCTGCCTTGATTAGTCATTTACTAAAAGGCAGAATGGGTTGTAGGATGTGGTACCATTGGAATGCCCAACCTTGGCTAAACTGATTTTGTTAAACCGTCTGGAGGCAGCTCTACAATGCAATAAAGCTTTATGGAGCTTGAAAAACATTTTTTCAAAGTTCTGCTGTTTCTTATGAAGAGTGTATGTAATTTTCACAGACAAGTAAGAGCAGAAGAACAGAAGAGAGGCTGCACACCAAAATAGATTTTTCTGCCCATCTTCGTAGATTAACAGCTAAATGGGTCTAAAATTTCATCCAGTGGTTTCATAAAAGAGCCCAGAGTTTGGGCCTCAGCCAGCTGACTGGGAAACCTGATCCAGATACCAATGGCTCTTTGTGTAAATAACTGTTTCCTGTTGTTTCTACCTAAATTAATTCCCTTTAGTTTCCAGTTGTGACCCTGTGTCCTTGTTTCACCACTGACTCTGAAATAGTCCCCTGGGTCGACTCTTTCTACATGTAATCTCCTTTTAAACTCTTTTGTTATAGACTGAAGAGATTTATCTCTCTTAACCTGTCTGTCTGACAATCCCCTGAGACTAGGAATGATTCTTGTTGCTCTTCTCTAAACTCTTTCTATGGCTATTTTATCCTTTTTGTGGTACACTGACCAAAACTGAACACAATAGTTTATAAGGTCATAATATTTCTTTGTAAAGCTTAAGCTTGACTTGACTAGATTTAAATTGCATACCTTTTGCTGTATACCTAAGGACTCTGGTTACTTTTGTGTTGCTTCCTGATATTATCCTGATGAGGATATAGGAGATTCTTTACAAACACCTAGAAACCCCCTCTCCTATGAAGCGTTCTACTCAGAACTGCCCATGTGATATGTATAGTGTATGTTCCTACTATCTGCGTGAATCACTTTGCATTTATCAGCCATCAGCCATCAGCCAGTCTTGGATTTATAGACAAGTGTCTGCCCAGTCCATGATTTTATCCTTCCATCCATTTTCTAACTGCTTCTTCCAACTTAAGGCTGCAAGGTAGCTGGATGCCTGTCATGGCAAGCAATGGCATACACACAGACACAAACATGCACACCAGGGCCAATTTTCCTTGAAGTTATTTGACCTAGGAGTATGTTTTCCGACTGTAGGAGGAAACTTGAGGACCTGGAGGAAACCCATGTGAACATGGAGAGAACATCCAAACTCTATTGAACCCAGGTCCCCAGCACTGCGAGACAGCAGTGCTAACCACTACGCCACAGTACCACACCTCAAGGAGTTGATCTTATTTTGTAATTCCCTTGCAGATGCTTCTGTTTTCTACTTACCTTATTTTTGTACCATCTGCACATATTACTAATTCAGTAACTGTACTAGAATTCTAAAGGTTGACATAGATCAGGATGAGCAATGGGCTTAAAAAAGATCACAGCTACAAGTTACTACTTACATCTGCCCACTTACACATTGAATCCCTTAAGGTGATATGCCTTAAATTCAAATATAACATATAATGTTTTCTACTGTTATCTACTTTACTTTTTTTTAAAAGAATTCTAGCAAGTTAAACAAAATTTCCCCCTTTTTAATCTGTGGTTTCAGTCCCTTAAAATATCATTGTTTTGTAAATAGTCATTTTGTTTCAATGACTTTACCAGTAGTCTATGATATCCTGGTACAGTTTTGTCCTCCTTTTCAGGAATTGTGGTTACTTCTGAAATTCTCAATTTGTGACACTGGTCCCAAAAGTACAAGCTCAAATATCCTAGCTAGGGGTCTATAAGTAACATTCCTTATTTCATGAACTATGAAGGAGTAAATATTCATTTTTTTACCATTCTTGCATCTGTAATAGCACAGTTTCAGACATTAACATTTCCCAGAACTGCTTCTCCTATCTGTTTTATCATATTCTATTTTTATTAATGTTTATTAAATATTCACTAAGCATGTTTACTAAATTTTTGATCATTTTGTATTATTAATGACAGCTTCATCTAGTAATAAGTAACATCTGATTTAAATATTAACTATCTAGGAATAGATGATTAGTAGATTTTCATAGGTTCTTTGGTTTTTAAAGATGTTTATTCTCCCAAAGTAGGTTTACTAGTTACTAATCAACGTTTTGATCACCGTGTTACAAAACTGTCTTTGTTAAAAAATATATGTTTTTGACACAGTACAAGTGATACATATTTGTATACAGATATATGAAATATATGTATGAGATATATGTAGTAAAAATATAAATGTATTGGTTTTGCTTGCTTACTGTTTTTGCCTTACTGGTTTTAGTGCCGATTTCAAGTAATTATTTTATGTCATATTTCAATAATCCATTTAGCGCAGGACAACTAGAGGGAAGGAATTTTTCCTGGTCTCTTTCACCACCTTTCAGCTACTAAATACCCTTGGCTTTCTAGAAACCCAGAGTGGAGAATGCCTTCTGCCTTATTCCTCAATGGATGTGCATAAGATCAACATAAATCTACAGTATGTATGTAAACCATTCACCTAACCCACACTGTGTTACTTAGTTTGGCTTGGAGCAGAAAATGAGCATCAGGGATCAGAGGTGGTGGAAATGGCAAAGACCCTGTTACTTCTTGCTGTCACTACCAAGCTTATTTTTAATTGAAGTGGTGTGTTGTTTAAATTGGGAACTTGTGTATTTGGATGGGGCAAGTAGCCCCAGGATTAAGGTAAAAACTATGCATAACCTTTCTTAGTCAATATTAATTACTGAGGCAAGTGAAAAAAGAAATGGGGCTTTCAAATGGAAACAGAGAATCAACAGTTCTTTGCTGACATTGTCCCACTGATTGTTACCCTCCGCCTGAGGAGATTAACCATTAATGATGGGCCTGGAAGCTGTACTGCCAGTAACACAGGAAATAAAGGAAATACACTTAGGACGTATTGGCTGGGTGACGTAACACTGTAGCTGAGGTAACTTCTCCCAGTCCAACTCATTAGTGAACACTAAAACAGCAAAGCTGAAGCTTTGAGGTAAAGAGTTTGGGGAGAAGGTTGCAGCCACCTCCAATGTTGACTTACAATGGCTGTAGTCCAGCCATTTAATAGAAACCTACCACACCAGGGGAAAACATTTCTTTTCCAGTCCATTCGGAACAAATTAGCTAATATTAAACACTCAATTTCTGGGTGAAGTTCTTTCACCTGGAAGTCACTGCAATACCGTCCTCTCCCAGGGACCAGGTGACAAACCTAACAGAATAACATCTGAGGGAGTCTGTTCACACTGAGAAGATAAATTCTGAGGCCTGCAAGACTTACTTTGAATAAATAAAAAATAATGAACCAAGGGGAGAGAAAACTGAGACCAAGAGGCACTCCATAATACAAATGCTGTGGGAGTTTGGAATAAGACACCCAGCCACGTTTTTGAAGCTGATAATCCTGGTTTCCTTCAAGAAACAGCTGAATGACATCCTTGGATCAATTAACTATTAGAAACCAAATGAGTCAAATGAGCTGAATGGCCTCCTCTCTTTTGTAACCGTTCTTATGTTCAAATCTCTCTCACACTTTTCATTACACTGCTATTAAAAACAGTTGAAAACATCTGAATCATCAGCAGCTATAAAAAGCAAGTTGGATTCAACTCTGTATCCTCTGAGCCCGATTATTTCTGGGCAGATGCTTTGACATCTTATCCTTGATGATCCGGTGAAGTACTGACACAAGGTCTAGTGGACAGCTCTTCTGTTTTCAAGGGAGCGGTTGACACAAAGTGATTTTCAACATACATACTTATCTTTTCTCTTTTTTTATTTGTGGGAATTATAGGTGTAATAAATTCATACCTTTTTGCATCCCCTTCCTTTAGTTTACTTCCCATTCCTTTCCTTTTTAGTTTCTCATCTGGAAAATTGTTACTCGCTTTTGAAGGGCATTTACATAAGTATAACCCTTTAGCAGCGTTGATAATGAAGAGGAATTGCTCTGCGTATGAGCTGTAACTCAAGACCAAATGAAACACACATAAAGTATGATTTACCTTGTCATACTTCCAGCACACAAACAAGAAATGTATTTGTACAAAACGATACAGTCAAAATGGGCCAATTGGCCTCCTCTGTTTTGTTATCTTATTTTCTTACATAATAAAGTACCACAGCATGATGCACATGTATATAGCCAGTTTTGAAAAGGAGAAATCGCAGAACAAAAGGAAAAATGGTATTTCGTTCTCTGCTCATTTAATGAGTGTCCAACACCAACATTTTACGGAACAAAAATTGAAAAACGTGTTTTATAAGGAAAACATAAAGGGATTAACCTGGAAGCCAATGCTGTCAAAGCAAGAGTAATCTGGCTGCAAAAAATAAATTTTTGTTTGTCACAGTGGGATCTAAATATTCCTGTGAAACTGTCAGCTTTCTAAGTAATAAATGTGATAACTACAGCTTTTCCGCGTTAATTGAGCTACAGCCTTACACTTCATACTTTTAATGGAGCGGAGAGGTAGACCTCCAATAGGGAGCCCTTCTGATTGTAGCCCCCAGTAGCTCCAGTGGCACTGCAAGGAGAGGGATAGCAAGGGGCCTTTGGAGAAATATCCATGGAGAAGGATCTGGTAAAAATCGTGTTACGTCATATAAGCATAAAGTGAAGGCATCAGAAAGCTATGGTGACACAGCTGTTTTTTGTGTCATGCAAATTTACTATGGCAAATGTTCATATAGGTTCTTTTTTAAGAAAGCTTGTTGGTGCCAGGGTGAAGCCATCACATATCTACTTGACAGTTCGGTATACTGCATGTCACGTTCACCCCTCTCTCATTACATCTCTGCCCATTACTGCATGGTCTGGATCCAATCAATAAGTTGATCTGCCAGCCAATTCGGAAATGGTAAACTGTCACATGTTGATGAAATTTGCTCGCTTTAGGATTCTTTTCTCTACCCAGTGGATTCACACCACGGAGACATGTGTCTATAAACTGATTGGCTAGTAGATTGAAATTGGAATTCATCAAGCCCACTTCTGGTTTAAATAATGACACTGGTCATGTATTGTGTCCTAGATATTGGGGACTAGACACTGTGAATCCTTATTTTGTGCTGTAACTAAAATAAAACCAGTGAGAAGGAAATGGTATGTAATGGGCTGGATATTGAGGTTCTGTATTCTTCAGATACTGACCGGTTTAATTTACCATAAAATTTAACAAAATAAAGCCTGTTAAAAAATTGCCAAAAAGATTTTAGAGCCAATGGAGGAAATGAAGTCATTTTAAATTCCCTCTAATTAAAAGAAGATGCATTTATGAATTTGCCATGAACAATTAAGTACTTTTTGCACTATCATGTCCAGGGATGTTTTTGGGAAGTTATATTCTCTTTTTCGTGAGAGAAAAGATGGAATGAAAAGGGGAAAGCGGATTGGTTGTCTCCTGTGAGCCTTGGAAAGGAGACCACTCATTAAGAATCTGCAGGTCTACTGTGTGCGTGTGCTGCAACCACATAGCTTGACCCACGCCAGACCCCCTCAATGTGGAAAAAAACATCTTGGTGGAAGAATGCAGAGGCCATTCTGGCTTCTTAAAGACACAAAGTATTTGTGATCCCATCAGTCAACATCACAGGGCAAGATAGCACTGTTTCAGGGAAAACATTAACACAAAAACAACAGCTTAATTATCTAAAGAGTGCTTCTTCAAAACCATAGATCCAAGTAGAAAATACAGTCCATTTAAAACTGAGAATGGGAGACTCTACTGCATACAAAGGGTTGTGGAAGTGTGGGAAAAGCCACCCAACCATGTTTTCCAATCTGACATCCTGACTCCTTTCAAGAAATGACAGGATGAGATATTCTGATCAATTAGCAACAATCAACCAAATGAGCAAGATGTGTTGAATAGCTCTCTTCATTTGAAACCTTTCTTAGGCTCGTACAATTCAGATGCTATAGTGGTATTGCTTCCACCCAAAAAACACAGGTTAGCTCAATTCAGAGGTAATCCTAAATTCAGACTGAAAGAAAAATTGATTTATAAAAACAAACAAAAGCAGCACTGTGTGTAGGAATTCATTATTGATATGGTAATCTCAAATGAAAGTTTTAAAGGTAAAGAAATTTAAAGATGAAACAGACAGTGGGCACAACACACTCCCCTGCTTTGAGTCAGTGTTTCAAAGCCCAGGAAATGAGTACAGATCGTCTGAATTTATGTAGCACTTACTATAATTTCATATTGCTGGAGCTGTCACAATAAATCATAAGAGGAGATTGAGATTAATTATGCTCTGTGGAACACCAACGTTGTTACAGTGGGTGAAACTGGAGTTATTTGTTCTTTTTTTTATTTAATCAGCCCTGGTGGACTGTTTGTACAATATCCATGTGAGCTGTTTGTAAAAATGCACTGCATGTTTACTGCTCACTGAGTTATTCTCAGAAAACCCTTATTCCATATTGCAATATTCCCAGGAGAATAGTTACGACTACAATCATACTAGTAACGATCTATGAAGTCCCTCAGGCTCTATTGATTACACCATAGTTGGATGCAAATAATTACATGTTGCTTCTGAAAGAACAGATGTGAGTTGGGAGGAAGACCTGGAGGCATGGTCCTGGTGAGAATGGAAGCCTGACGGGCTGAATCTGAGCACAGAGCTCTTTTCAGTTGTGTTCTGCTGAGTGCGCTGGAGGAGTACAGGACGTGGTGGGCCTTCTTTAAACAATGCCTTTCAAAGCAAAGAGCAAAACAAACAAGGAGAAAACAGACTTGCACACAAACAAAAGAACCCGGCTCATCAAAGGTTTTTGGGACATCTACAAAGTGTTCTCATCAAGGGCTGCATTTATCTGCTAGTGGAAAGGAAAAAGCTATTTTTTTCTGGCAGGAACTCAACTGATAGTTTAAATGTGCAATTTACATCCTTGTTTCTCCAAACAAAATATTTGTGATGGTGTTCTTCAGAAATGTTGGGCAGAGTTACATGAGAATGAGCAGAACGCACGCATGGATAACATACATACCTGTAGCAGAACGCACAGCTCTCAAGTACAGCAGGTACAAAACACACCAGAAATTTGCAGCTAGGTCTTGTGCATCATGCAGCATATTACCTTTCCCTCTGACATTATCTATAAGCTGTAACCTTTTTAAACAATATTTTCTGCATTTCTTCTTTTTCTCCCCCTTATTTAATTTAGCAGTCTGAGCATTATCTACACACAGCTACAAATGGTGTTCTTCCTGTTGTATTTTGCACAGATTTCACAGCTGGATTCACCCCCAGTGGAGCCCACAAACAGCTGGTTTCCATTTCATGCGTGAAGCTGAAAGTTTGCTTTGTTTACACCAAATTCTACTGAGATTGTTAAAATAGTAATTTAATAAATGAGAAAAATTCTTACAATTACGAAGCTGAAAATGCAATAATTACAAATAAGGCACCCAGAAATCACAGGTTGGGATACAACATAAACACTTCTCTGTTTTCTTTGGCAGGACTGTTGTTTTTCCCCCTGTTCATCACCTTTGCATTTTCATTCAAGTTTTCATTCATTTGTACCACTAACCGAGCCTTATACATTGCCAAAGTTGGTAGCAATTATATCACTTAAACAATTCTAAAACAGCAAATCTTAATTCCTCAAAAGCACTGACAAAGTCAATCCTATGGGCTTCTTCAGAGTCAACATTAAACACACACCAGAGGACAAAGCGGAAAACAAGGGGAAGTGCTTTTAAAACTAAGAAGAGGAGGCTTTCCATTACACAAAGAATTGTGGGTCTCAGGATCAGTCTGCTCAGCCCTACTGGCAAAGCTGATGCTCTGGATTCTTTTACACAAAGGCTGGCTGAGACTCTCTTCAATTAGCTACTCATAAAATAACCAAAGCTGAACGGCCCTAATGACCGCTTCTCAGGTGTAACCTTTCTAATGTTCTCATGTTAAATAAATATTAACACTTATTTAATGTCAATTAATATTTTAAAATCCCAGAGAACTGTAATGTAGATCACACAAAAGCATGCATTTATAAAAGCACAAATGGAATATGAGATGTAGGAAAGTTATTTTTTCATTAATGTAATATTGTGCCTGTAAAATAATCACAATCATTATGGCTTTTATGGTTCTTGCTACTCCTTAAGGAGCTTGTTAAGTAACAAACTAGTCAGAAAGTATAGTTTAATGGATAACCAATTGAACTCCTTCAGGTAATATGGGTGTACATTCTGTTAGAAGACAAAATTCTTGAGTTTTGGAATAGAAACAGAAAATTAAAGTTCTTTTTAAGTCAGAAGGGAATGGGAGATAGATGCAGCAGAGAGGATTATCAGAATAAAATAGATATTTTTGGCCCACTCATGCCCATCATCCGACTAGTATCACAACCGATCCCCATCCTTCACCTTACAGTATGTGTGGTGAGCCTGCACAACAGCTCCTGTCATTTCGGACTGAGTTCAGCCAGGTTATGGGGGTGGCCTGGCCACCAGATGCAGATGCACCAGAAAATGAGATAAGAATATACAGTATATTTTTACAGTGGAAAATATTTTTTAAAATTGAAATTGCTTTTTTTTTTATGCTCTCCAACCCCTGGTACCCCAATACCCAGATTCGGAGTTGCAGCTTAACCTCTTTCTGTTTTTCATGGCTTTTTTGTTGTGGTACTCAAAAAAATGCTTTCCATAATTGTTTGCCTCCATTTCTGTCATTTTCTCGTGGATAGTGGATGAAATGAGTCCCACTGCCTTTTGGGACCGCTTAACTCCAAATTATTATTTTATTAATGTTATAATTTAAAAATAAATAAAGACTTCAAAGTGCAGTTTCTGTTTTTGTGTTAATTAGCAATGCTCATTTAGTTAAGGCACAACACTCAGTTGACATTTTAAATTTTTGGGATCTCACAGGCAGCATTGGTTTTAGGATTCCCCAGTGGTTCCAAAATATTGGTGCTCTTTCAAAGCCGTGTAGTCGAGACCTTAGACTTATTTTGCTCTATCCCAGATTGTGACTGGGAATCCCTGGCTGCCGGCGCACAGCTGGCTGAGGACCACCTGAAAAGGGTGGGCTTAAGCTGGCTGTGGCATTCTCAGCTTGCGACATGGGAAGTAGCAGATGGCTCTGATACGTACATGTTTCACAAGCAAGCCCAGGTATGCAACTATATCTAAAGTCAACGTGTTCATTAACTGTAGTCATGCTTGAGGCAGCTGAGGAAAAGGAAGAAATATGGAGGGGATTTCTGCTGCGGTGAGTTTATAAGTGAACAAGTCGACCAACTGGGCCTGGATTTCAACTCTGGTGCAAGACTGTCAAGATTTGGGAGTGCATGCCTCGTTCACGCATGTTAAACTTTTTTTAAAAGGGGGCACTGAAGTCACCAGGGGGGAAGAGGTGATCCAGCCTAGTTTAATTCTGACCTGATACTCCCTTTAGGAGTCCTGATCTCTGTCAGGAGCTTGGGAAAGTTTGATCCTAACATTAAAACATTAGTTAAATTTCTGGATCTTCAGATTTCTCCAAAGGCCACAATTTCTAATATATTTATTATATCCCAAATATCTCTGAAGAATTTTAATTTAATTGCAGATATTGTTTTTTTTAAATAGGTGCAATAAAGATCAAGCAGTTGATATGTCTTTTCCCTGAGGGGGCTCTGTGCTAAAACACCACTTGTTTTGTAAAGATATCATTGTGTGAGTCCTGTTTAGTGTGCAATAGAAAGTGGAGCAGATTGAAAGTGTATATCCCTGTATAGGCTTAGTCTGCAACCTGGAAATTAATGCTTAATACAGCTTTACCAAGACTCAATACAATTTATAGAAAACACCAAGAACAAGCAAGTACAAGCTTTACAAATCTCTCTCCTACCAATTTAAAGCAAAGTAGTCTGTCTGGGAGGGAAAAGAGATTAGCTGCCCAGTTGTGCAAGAGAAACAGGCACCAATTCAGAAAGGAATAAAACAGTATACAGGAGGCATGACTACCAAGAAAAACATAATAGTATTTAATCTGATCCACACCTCACTGCACATTACTTTCATAAATTAACAACATTTACAACAATTTCCCTTTCCTGAAAAATGCTTTTTAGCTAATTAGCATTTGTGCCTAAAAATTATGCATATGTTGTGCTTAAAGTTAATCATTTCTCCATCGGTATGATCAATTTAACAAAGGACAGATTTCCCTGTTTGAAACTCTTATTTCATAGAGTTTGGGTTTGAGAATACGTCAAACCCTAATCTGCCACACTTCATCTGACATATACATAAGTATCATACTTCTTGCATGCTTTGTTTTCACATCCCTCACTCTGCTCCATCTTCACTCTCGCAGGAGTTCCTTGCAGTTCAGCATTTTATATTTGCTCTTGCCTGAGCCAGACTTTGCATAGCAGCTCTCTATTGGTTCCCTTTTTTTGAAAGAAATCCAACTGTAGTGCTCCCATCAACTCATCCAGGCACAGAACTCTAGCTAATTTGTAAAGTAAATGAAACCCTGGCACTGCATTCTTGTAAGTCGAGCAGTGGTTGGTCTTGGCACAGAGACCTCTGTCTATCCCTGTCACAAAAGTCTAGTCGCAACTCTTTCAGGTCCTCAATCTCCCTACAGTCCACTGTCTTTTCTTTAAGCACATTTTTGTCTGAGAAAGCTTCTCCAATCTGACCTTTGTCAGTATTGAAAACACCTGCTCAGTGTTTCCTTGCAACCCTGCTCAATGTGTTCTTCCTTGTCCTCATCCTCCATGCAGATTTTACAGCTCAGAGATGTTCACTTGGGGAAGATTCTGACATGCTAGCATAGGAAAACTGCTGAATTACATGGCTTGTCACTCTCCTTTTTCCTTCTTTCTTCTGTCATACTGTATTATGCTTTATGTCCCTCCTTTATCCCGATCTCCCTCAAGACAAGCTTTGTACTTTCTGGTAACAAATAAACAAACTCAAGTTTAATAATTTTATAATAGAGATTTAAAAATGAACAAGACACCTGTAACACCTCTACCTTTTAGAACCTATTTTGTTACTTTCTGTCTATAGGAAAGGACCAAAAATCTTCACCATTGATTCAAATAGTTGGATTAGCCTACCAATGTGTCTACCTTAGGAAAGAGACGTTGCTTTTCTTTGGAACTGATGAAAAAGGTTGCATCATTCATAAACCCTGAATTATGAATGAAATAAGATAAAATTAGTATTTCATCAAGCCCCTTGTACTTTACCTTATTGCTTACATCTCTTTCTGGATCTTTGTAAGCCTTTGTAGTTCTCACAGTCAGCTTTAACATTTATTTCACTGGACACCACCAAATGGATAGTTACAACACTCAGTATCACCAACAGATGCTGTCCTAAATCATTTGCACATTAAAACAGTTCTCTATGATTCTTTGGGGAGTAGTGGTACAAAGATTACAGTTTAAAATTTTTTTGAAGTGATTAAGAACAGTTACATCTCTAATAACAGCCCGCTAAGCCAGTTCTATGTGATAAGAGCAATGCCATATAAATACATCAAGAAATTGGTAATGGAGCTGCGAAGCTAGCCCAGCCTGTTTCCCTAGCATGACTAATGTTTTGTCACAGGCAAGTAAAATCAAACATTGACCTAAAATGTCACCATGAAATATGTGCATGTTCAGACACTCCAACAATGCTTTGATGATCCCTTTGACAATTCAAAGAAAAACATCTTTGGATTTGCCTAATCTGCAATTGCTGAGCCCAAACACTAAACAAGAACCAACTTGCTTCTGATTGTGGTGGATTCATCTGTTGATATAAATCTTTTCTTTTTGTTTCAATTCAATCTGCTATAATCTTCTTTTTCATTTCACCTCAAGGTGATCGATTACGTCAGCACAAGATTTGTTTGCCCCCTGTTAAGCCTTTTTGACTTCTGTAAATTCACATCAACTGATGTGTCACGAAAGGACCTCCCGTGTTTCTCTATCTTGTTGTACTGGGACTCAACAAGTGTTGGTTTGCAAAAATACAGTACCGATCCAATTCAAAAACTGGACTTTAGTGCCCATACAAAGAAAAAAAATAGTCTCAGTTTAATTGTCTTAATTGTTTCTGTTTTACCTTTACAGGCATTATACTCTGTCATGTCACTCTGAAGTTTAAATCATTTTGTATTAGCTCTGTAGTGTCAATGGTGACCCCATCCTCTGTTATTCATGAATCATTAAAGAAAGTAAATTTTTTACTAACTGTACCAGAGTCTAGATGAGTAAGCGCAGTGGGCCTAATGCACATTTTTAGATGGCCCACTCGTTATTTCACTCCACTTTAAACAGAGGTTTAAGCCCCATAGTACATATTTAAAATGTGTATTAAATCTGTGATGGACTATCACCTGAGATTCTATCTGTAAACAATTTATGTTACTTACTTCTCATATTCCCTGTTAATCACACCAGTTTGCAGGCTTACCCTTTTCTGAGATCCAGGACCTTCTATGATACTATTACACCTTTCCAGCACTTATATTCCAGTATCTTTTCTGAGTGCATTCGTTCGTTACTTAAAATAGGTGTCCACAAAAACATTTCAAACTTCTCTATTCCTACTGCCTCTTACACTAGTCTCAGACAGCCAACCTTTCCTAACCCATGACTCTTCAATACCTGTAGTTCTTGCCTTGCCACTGGTTTCTCACTCAACACTCCTGCTTCACTACGTAAGCTGGTTTCAGCACCAAACTGCTTCAGGCCATTCCTTAAACTGGTGTTGTGTCCATTTCTTCCTATCAAAGGATCCCCATTGCCACATGTTAATCCCTTGAAGCTGCTTACATTAAAATCTGATCCCATTCCAGTTTAAGCATGTTCACCATGTTATACAGTTAAGGATTCTGCTTTAGTCTTAAAGAGTATTGATTCATTCCCTTTCTTACTCCCACTCAAACACTATTCTCTTGGGCCAAGAAACATACTTTTTTCTCTCTCTGGTTGAGTTGCAACATTTCTTTTGGAAGTTTCCTTTGCCTCTTACTGTATATGTTTTATCTCCTATCATTTCTTTCACATTCTATCATTAGTTTTCATAACTTAAGAATTTTTTATTTTCTTTTCTTTGAGGGGCTCCATCCTTACTGATCAAGTTACCCCCCAAAATATCGGTTTGGCCTCTTCTCCATTTTAATTAGAGTTTGACCGCACTACTGAAATTGGTTGGGGAAACCAGATGGAAGAAAACATCAAAAGAGAGAATCATTTCAGCTTACTTACACTTTTGATCTCTTATTCATTGACTATCACTGTGTGGAAGACCATGAATAAGGAATGAGATACTGTATATTCTATATTGTACTTGCAGGCACCACACTCATGGTGCTACTATTTGTTGTGGGGCAGCATTACCTCACCAGCCTGATCTAAAGGACAGCTGTGTTGCAAATCTCAAAGTGAAAAACAAAACACAACAATATTTCATACTTTGCTCCACACAATGTTTGCTCCTGCACTGGCGAACATAGCAGACAGCAAGTATCTCTGGACAGATTATGCTCTACTTGTATAATCCTACTGAGTTTTAATGAGAAGTACCTCAAGATGATGTGTTGTGTAATGTAAAATAAAACGCACAAAGGTTTATCTTCAACAACTTGGTAAATTACACAAGCAGAGTTCAAATGTACCTGCACTCAAAAAACTCAACTGGGTCCTTTTTTGCTTGAGATAGTTAGTATACCGGCAGTGAAGTAAATCTAATGAACAAAAGGGAATTAACATTTACTATAAACAAAAGAACTTTAACTTTTTTTATTAGCCTTTAACTACAGGAAGAATTTAAAATATTGATTCAAAAGCCCTATATTTTTGGCATTCAAAAATTTGGTTTTACCACTCATAGATTTCTCTGTTAAAGTCAGCCTCTTTGGAATAGGCTTTCTCTCACGACTCACCTTTATGGCTACACTTCCTCTATTGCACAAAGAGAACGAGAACCTGCCCACGTGCTCCTTCTGCACACCCACCTGCCAAAGCTGCTTGTCATCTGACAAGTTGTGGGCTCCATTAACTGGGAGAGCTGCCAATCCTTGACTGCTGTCACCGCAAGTCTGTAGACACCCAGCTGGTCCCAGGTTTTCCAGATCAGCAACAAAATACAAACCACAGGTGGAAACCACATGGATGTGAATATAACTAGAACAGTAGACATCTCTTGATATAAAGGATTGGGCACACATATCTAGTTATGGTGTTAAAGCCAATAGTCAGGAATCCACCAAGAAATGGTAAATCTCTTTCTCTGATCAATTACCTGTAAAAACCACATTAACTGGAAAGAAAATATATCATAATGATAATAAAAAAACAGAGGCTTAGAGAGCTGCACCATAAACAGATATACATTAGGTCTGTGCAAAATACAGCTGGTCCTTTAATTCATTTTAACTGACATTTTATGCCAACAGTGCAGTTTTCACTGAAGCGGACAGAGGTGAATCACACAAAAGTATCCATGGGTAGTGTGAGAGACTTGCAAAGTCATGGTGTATGTCCTGGTTTGCTGGGATCCCACGGTTAGCCTGGTGGATAAGAATTGGTTTGAGTGGATTCTCTTCTTCTATTGTGATCATGTTGCTTCATGTTCATTGGGGCACTTTGTGATGGAATTTCAAACTTGCCCTTAATCTGAAGGAAACAAGTATGTGACATAAGCATTACAGTTTTGCTGATATAACCACTGGCATTTTAAAACTCTGCTTTCATTGATTAAATGAAACACCTGATACTGATCATCAGTCACGCAGTGAAGAACTAATCAATGTTATTTTGTCTGTGTGAGTCATTGATAATTCTACTGTATATGTGATTTACTCTTTACTCATCATATTACTAGCAAGAAAATAAATAATAAACATAAATATTTACAAAAAATATGCAGAACTTTGTGAATATTTATTTGATGATCATAATTTCTTTCAAAGGTAATTATATAGTCCATACTTGGCAGAGACATGAGGTGAACTGGAAAGTAAACATCATTCTGTTTCAGAACAGTTTTAAAATCCTGTTCACAACTCTTTGTACTTGCATTTGTTAGCAGTGGTAACATGCAGGCAAGCACGAATATGTCATACTGAAACTCTAGGAAAAGCTACAAAGAAGGACCTTACAAGGTTTTCCCACCATTTTCATTTCCCTTGATCTGCTATAAAATTTTAAAAATTGTAATTTTTTATTATACAGTATAAACACTCATTGAATGAATCCTGAGGGCAGCTTTCTACAATATGCAAACTCCTCAGAACTGATGTCACTGCATGCCTGTATGGGTCATGCTTACTGGTAAGCCTAGAAGACCCTGACACGTTCTCAGCCCTACCCAGGAGGTACTCTGTCAACTGTCGACATGACCAAGCTCAGATTTATGACATTGCGATCAGGAATTTGCCATGTCTGAACCTGGTATCAGAGCAAGCATTGTTGTTTGTGGAGTATTTAGTGTGACCATAGCAGTTCCATGCAGGCTCATGCCCTCAGCCGCTCCACCTCGCCCGTTTCGTCCTGCAACACCTGGGGCACGAACCCGAGTCTCCGACGTAACGCAACAGGGAACTAAAGGAGACCTCCCTCAGTCCAGGCGATGACATCACCGTGTCGAAACTAGCTCCGCTACATTACCAGTCTCTCCTCTTGTGTTTTAACGCTCTTCTTTCCCTCTCTCACTTACAATGTTTCACTGTGCCTCTGCCAAAGTCCTCACTCTTCCTTTCGCTTCTCTTTCCCTCACTTGGGGTCTCTCATTCCCCATTTTCCTCACCATGACCCTACTCTCCTTTCTCCTTTTTCTGTCAACCTCAGTGGGATTGCTCTGGACTTTAATGCTCCTCCCAAGTGGCTGGTGAGCGAGGGAGAGGGAGGGAAAGGCGAGTTGAACATTCCCAAGATACGCTGAGAGAGAGGAGCAATGAGAGAGAAACATTCCCAAGCTTGACTGAGAGGGAAAAAGAAGGGGAGAGGAACATTCCCAAGCTTGGCTGGGTTAATTGCACTAGATTGGAAACAGATGCAGGAGCTGCTGTGACGTGGTTCCACCAGACCATGAAGGCACTGATGGTTTGAAGGGATTGGGGATCAAAAAGCAAGGGAAAAGAGGAATACAGAGGGAAGAGAAGGGAAAAGAGACAGGGCAGGAGGCCATCCAAAAGAGAGATAGAAAAGGAAGACACCGTATGAAAAGTTTCTTTTTTTAGAGGATACAAATGAAAATAATTATCTGTCAACTCCAAAGGAGACCAAATTCAGAAAGCGTGTTTTAGGCACCTCTCTCTCTCTTTCTGCCTTGAACACTCTCTCCCTTTTCCTGTCTTTTGTCTTGCTCTTTCCAGTCCCATCCATCTCAACAAAAGAAGAAAGCAAAACACTTAGCGTGCTTAATCACATTAACCAGGAGCTCTGCTCATATAAATATTAATTAAATTTGAATTTCTCCTTCTTAATGACAGTGCGGCAAATTAAATTGTTGCTGTAAGTATCTGAAATAAGCAATTCATCGTCATTGAAATAATTATTGGAGTACGTAATCCAATTATATTATGATGAGCGTTTACTCAAGGTTATGTTGTACAAGGAAAATGAAATGATTTTTTTTTTAAAGCACAAGGAATACATTATCCTGCGAAAGACTCTTCAGCACTTTCAATGTCAGCTCCAACATTTGTATCGACAGTGGGAGAAATACTGTTAAGAATGATTCCTTGACTTTAGTGCAACTATGTTAAGTGTCTGAAATGTCAGCAGACTTTTTTACCTGTAACCTGTTATGCCATGTGCTAGCTCCCTATAGTGCTATACTAGCACTACATAAATGGGCAATTCCTGTATAAAGCCTAGGTAGATACTTATAGATACTTATAGTGTTAGTTCTTTAGTACTTACTCCACAAGCTGTATTTTAGTAATAAAGTCCTGTGGGCTTTATATATGATGTTTGCTGAGTTCTGGTGATCTGATTACACTGGGAAAGTCTTAGTCTTCAAGTGTCTTCTGTATGAAGCACACATCTGTAATACACTTTTTCAGCAACATCATGTTCAGCCCTTATTGATCCACCGCAGGATGAAGGCCTATCTCTAACTCTCAAGGCCATCAGCTCTTCCTTTCTGTTGTGCAGCTGTGAAAGTTTCTGTAGTGTAGGGGAACTCTTGATTTTCAGGTAGGTCCTTCTATGCCCATGACTAGTCATTCCTTTCTGCAATGTGACCCAAACATTTACTTCCTTTGAAAAAAAACCTAATTCTTTCCAAACAAATCTCCCACTTCTCTGTAGAAACCAAATGTAAAGGTCATGTAAAGGTTATTTTCATGAGCTCTATAATCATACAGATTCCCATGTGTCAAAGTGTCAGCTTTTTGGCAGAACACGTTTCACATTTGTTTGGGGTGTGCAGAGTGTCCATGTGGAAGTATGCATGTGACACCACTTCAGCCTTCAGTTGGCCAGGGAATTTTGAAGGTCTGTTCACAAATGTTGGACAGTACCATCAAAAAGAGACAGATCTTTGGAGTCGTAGTAGAAAAATTGCACTGCAATCCCGGAGATCCAGAGGCTTAAGATCATGGTAGCAGCTTCACTACAAATTCCACATGACAGAACTGGACCCACATACATCTCTCCAGTATATTAGCATGATATGTGTGACAAGTGCTTAATGTGGTGCAGTGTCCGGTCTAGCTTAATTTGTTTTACAATTAATAAGTAAAAAACAATAAAATGTTTTCAGCTGCATATTTATTTAACCACAGTATGCTTACATCCCAGACAGAAAACCTGCTAGGAGGGTCTGTTCAGCTGCTTGCTCAAACCTAGACCAGGGGGGAGAAAATAAAGAATGTGCCTCATGGTCTATTTCATGGGACAACAGTCACTTTCTGTTTTCTGTGCCAGTCATTTGTAATCGGAAAAGTATATTATGACCACCTGAAACCCAGAAACTTGCCCGTGCATTTTATGGGCTAATATATCTGTTTGATTATTTACCTGTGTTGGTTTATCCAACAATAAATGCCACAAAGAAGTAAATCATTACAAATAATATACATTGCAAAACAAAAGAGATTAAACTTATGGAATGGCCTCTTCACATGCACGAATGTGTTCAGTTTCTTGTCAAATTTAAATGGAGTGAGCAGTCACTGCATTTCAGAAAACATACAAGAATTTATTAGAGCATAATTGAATCCACATCCAGCAAAGAAAATGATGACATTGGTCAGCAATCAGCATTACAAAAATGAATGGAATTGTATCTGTACACTTTCTAGCCAAATTATTAGGAAATCCTTCAAATAAGCATTCTCTTCCCATGGTGGCTCTTTTTGACATAGATTGGCCAGGACCACTATTATCCATTCTTTCAGGCATATCACACCATTATTTAGTTGACCTTGCCCAGATATATACACAGGCCTTAAATTAAGCAGTGGTTACTTTCTTGAACAATTGCTGATCATGGTGCAAATAGAAAATGTCCTTGAAAAGGAGCTATGACAAACAAGGGTTTATCACAATAAAACCTCAATACAATTCATAGAGTGCAGGTTCTCTTTAAATGTTTCAATGAAATATGCACTTGCAGTTTCTATACCTTTTTGTATGGTAGCATCAGAATTATAGAACAATATTTTAATAACCTTTGGGGGCATCTTCAGACACATGTTTTCTAACTTGTGCCTCATTTCTCTTCACTGCATACTTCACTGTATGCACCACTAAGTCATAAGGGTACAGGTAATGCGAACCAGGCCAATATGTCCACTTGATGTATAAAAGAAAATAAAATAAAAAAATAAAAATAATGATTAATATTAGTTTATTAATTTAAGGCAAGCAGATGACATGATGTAAAAAAAAACAATATTCAATCACATTCTGACAGCTGCATGGGAACAGGAAATGTCTCATCATGACAACTGTGTTGCGTTATTTAAGATGGAATCCATACATGTACAAACATAAAGGATAAAGGATGACAATTAATTAACTGTGCATAATTGAAACTATGCAAAGACAAATGCTGTTTACATTGAGGATGGATTGTAGTTCCTTCAGCCCACAGACTCACTGGCCTTTCTAGGCACCCCCACAATCTTCTTCTTTTCCTTATTACTATTTCAATAATTTCAGCAATTTGGCCTAGCCATATATTTCTTATGTATATACTGTAAGTAAGCAGAAGAAGGTGGAATTAGGGTTTGGCCTCTTCTCAAGGTTTTGTTTAAATTACCTATATTTGCATCTCAGCTGCCCTTATTCTGGGCAACATGTAATACATACAAAATTTACATTATGTGAAAGTACTGTTAAGTCCTGCAGGTGCAATACAGTAAATTACTAAAATGAAATAAGGCTAACACAAGCTGGCAGTGTGAAGTGAGTGCTGCCCAAACAGACTGAAATGGTCAGAACAAAAACAGTGTACAGATAGTGCTGACACAGTCATACAACCCATAGTAACCTTATTGACTTAATGCCTATTGATACGCTTGGGGGGATCTATTCTGCTTAATAGGGACTCCTTATTTTCCAGTGTATTTCAGTTTATCAGATGATATCTTTCTGGTTTTTGGCTGAAAATTGAAATGGCGATTACAATAAATTTAGAGAAAAAAAACTGGGAATTTTTTTTGCTGCTCGTGGTCTATTAAATGGTGCCTCCTGCATTTTAATGAGCTTTTGAATGTCTAAACCTGTGCTCTAAACTTGTGACTGTCTAAACCATTGTGTTGCAGAAGGCTCAGGTTCAAGATGTCCTCCTTATTCACCTCTTTTCTGCTGCTGAGAAACTAACATCTCTATCATCCTATTCAACAGCCAGTCCCTCCAGGTCCACGCGGCACAGAGCTGAAATTCAGTATTCCCTGCCAACACACATTCAGGAATCCATCTTTGAGCCAGTTGTCAGCTTAGATCCTCCTCTGCTGTATTTAAAGGAATGTGGGACATCTGACCGTTCCTACTCTTTGCTTTCAGAATAATGACAAGAGAGTGAAACAGCAGTGAACTCTGTGTGCCAGCTTGTCATATTTGACCCAAGTTTTGGTCTCTTTTTTTCCCCACTCTCTTTGTGCGTGAATAGAAACGGTGGTCCTGGTTTATTATAGAGCAAAGCAAATGTTTGCAATTGAAATGATTTATCTAAACCAAGAACATTCATAAAAACATGGGATTTTCAGTACAGTATAATAAATCCTAAAGCTATGCGAAATACTAAACAGATGTTAGAAGAGTCTCCTAATTTGAGTATTTGTCCTGAAATATTTCTGGGAGTTCTTAGTCAACAGAGTGCTCCGCAGTATAATAAAATAAATAAATTAAATTTAAATACGATTGAAGTTTGGCCTTTTCCTTGTCTTTGTTTATGTCTTGTGTTTTGGCCTTGGCTAAGCATGTTGCTGGGAAACAAAAGTACAGAGAAAGGTTAAGATGTGAAACATCCCACGTGCCCTCCAGAAAAAATAGAAAATTAGCCTATGATTTGATATTAATTTAAAAAACTGATTTTTCTTTTATGTTATGTAATTGTTTGATCTTTCACTTATTACAATATTTCTGGGGTGTCGCCACCAGCATTCCCCTGTGAAAACACTCTTATTTGTTAATGCAGATCTAGAGATGTCACTTTACTTCGTTTGAGCAGCAGTTTAACTTATTCTTATCTCAAGGTCGTAGCAGAAGTTCAGGTCTTCCTAAAGTTATCTTCCTAAAGCAACTGCTTGAGTGAGCTGATCTTTGGCATGACTGACTTGTAATGACGGAGTGCTCAACTCGGCCGCCACTGTGCTGTGGCTGTATATTTTCATTGCGTTTTTGAAATGTGAGCGCCCTTCCTTCATACATCCATTATTTTTCCAATACTGAAATGCTTGCAGTTTCTTCAGATTGGAAAGAATTATGAAATGTTCCATACTGTAGTTATCACAATGATCATCAGGTCTTCTGAAAGTCTCTAGACCTGAAGGAATGGTCGTGGTAGGGAACAGCTGCCCACCTTGTGCAGGACAAATATCACCAGTCTGTAGCCATTAACATCATTCTCTCATTCCAACCCTGGTTTACCCTCTTTTCCTTTTTTCTCGTTCTCTCTCTCAATGAGAACCACATGGTCCTGCGCCCGTGCTCTGGCAATCCTCTATTTACATTCAAGAGAACTGTTTTAATTTCTAATTATGTTATATTATACACCATGTCAGCTGGGCTTTAAACATCATTTTCTTTGAAAAATCATTACATTTGGCTCTTTGGAGAGGCACTGTTAATTGTTACAAACTATCCTGGAGTGTGGGTTCTTTTGAGACAGGCTGTCTTTGTAGAGAGTTTGTTTTTCATGTCATTTTGTAATTAATTACCTTGTTTATTTGCATTTCCATTTCACGGGGGAACAGTAATCCAGCAATATAAAGCACTTAACACACATTTACCATGTGTAATAACAGCGTAGTAGGTGTTAAATCACATTGCATTACCTGGGCCATTTCAATGACAGTTACTGGCTGAGCTGAGCTGGGAGGTCAAACTGCAGGTGACACAGAACAGGACACGAGGGTTGGGATCACATGATCTCTGGAGCTGGTTTGGACTCCAAATGCCAAACCTACAGAACTCTAAGCAAGCCATATAAGTGTCTGCATATAAGTTATTCTTTAAAGTTACTGAATCTACAAACCAGCATCAATCAATCCAGCTATTTTTTGCATAGCATTTTTCAAGTTATGCAGTCTCAAATTTTGGATAAAATGAAAAGGCAGCTCATAGATTTAGGGTCCCAAAATTAATTATGGTATGGGGCATCTGCAAGAGTGTAGTTTGCATGTTTCCCTGTGTTCATTTTTGTGAACTCCCTAAATCATGCCAGATAAGTTTTATTGGCTATTATAAATAATCATTTTCTCTGTGGCCCATCCTTTTGTCTCAGTGATGGGCTGCAGTGTTACTGGCCCACCAGAATAAGTGGTGTTCTCTTTGTGGATACATGAATGGATATAAGAATATGGCAATAAAAATATGCAATCCAAATAAAATATTGAATATAAATGTATTCAAGGATTGAAATAAAAATACCCATACAGTACATAAGAAATAACATTAATTCAGAATCAGAATTAACTAATTTATAAATATATACAGTGCCTTGCGAAAGTATTCGGCCCCCTTGAACTTTTCAACCTTTTGCCACATTTCAGGCTTCAAACATAAAGATATAAATTTTTTATTTTATGTGAAGAATCACCAACAAGTGGGACACAATTGTGAAGTGGAACGAAATCTATTGGATTTTTGAAACTTTTTTAACTAATAAAAAAATGAAAAGTGGGGCGTGCAAAATTATTCGGCCCCTTTACTTTCAGTGCAGCAAACTCACTCCAGAAGTTCAGCGAGGATCTCTGAATGATCCAATGTTGTCCTAAATGACTGATGGTGATAAATAGAATCCACCTGTGTGTAATCAAGTCTCTGTATAAATGCACCTGCTCTGTGATAGTCTCAAGGTTCTGTTGAAAGCGCAGAGAGCATCATGAAGACCAAGGAACACACCAGGCAGGTCCGTAATACTGTTGTGGAGAAGTTTAAAGCCGGATTTGGATACAAAAAGATTTCCCAAGCTTCAAACATCCCAAGGAGCACTGTGCAAGCGATCATCTTGAAATGGAAGGAGTATCAGACCACTGCAAATCTACCAAGACCTGGCCGTCCCTCTAAACTTTCAGCTCAGACAAGGAGAAGACTGATCAGAGATGCAGCCAAGAGGCCCATGATCACTCTGGATGAACTGCAGAGAACTACAGCTGAGGTGGGAGAGTCTGTCCATAGGACAACAATCAGTCTTACACTGCACAAATCTGGCCTTTATGGAAGAGTGGCAAGAAGAAAGCCATTTCTCAAAGATATCCATAAAAAGTCTCGTCTAAAGTTTGCCACAAGCCACCTGGGAGACACCCCAAACATGTGGAAGAAGGTGCTCTGGTCAGATGAAACCAAAATCGAACTTTTTGGCCACAATGCAAAACGATATGTTTGGCGTAAAAGCAACACAGCTCATCACCCTCAACACACCATCCCCACTGTCAAACATGGTGGTGGCAGCATCTTGGTTTGGGCCTGCTTTTCTTCAGCAGGGACAGGGAAGATGGTTAAAATTGAGGGGAAGATGGATGCAGCCAAATACAGGACCATTCTGGATGAAAACCTGTTGGAGTCTGCAAAAGACCTGAAACTGGGACGGAGATTTATCTTCCAACAAGACAATGATCCCAAACATACAGCAAAATCTACAAAGGAATGGTTCACAAATAAACGTATCCAGGTGTTTGAATGGCCAAGTCAAAGTCCAGACCTGAATCCAATCGAGAATCTGTGGAAAGAGCTGAAAACTGCTGTTCACAAACGCTCTCCATCCAACCTCACTGAGCTCGAGCTGTTTTGCAAGGAAGAATGGGCAAGAATTTCAGTCTCTCGATGTGCAAAACTGATAGAGACATACCCCAAGCGACTTGCAGCTGTAATCGCAGCAAAAGGTGGCTCTACAAAGTATTAACGCAAGGGGGCCGAATAATTTTGCACGCCCCACTTTTCATTTTTTTATTAGTTAAAAAAGTTTCAAAAATCCAATAGATTTCGTTCCACTTCACAATTGTGTCCCACTTGTTGGTGATTCTTCACATAAAATAAAAAATTTATATCTTTATGTTTGAAGCCTGAAATGTGGCAAAAGGTTGAAAAGTTCAAGGGGGCCGAATACTTTCGCAAGGCACTGTATACAGTATTTATTTGGGGTTAGAATTGCTGAATAAGAAATACCAATCAAATCAGGTTCTGACACCAGCGTGCTATACAGAAAGTAACACATATACACACCTATCATCACTGAATACCATGCCTCACACAGTACTTTTTTGTTTCACAGAGTAGCAACAAAGTACTAAGCAGGTGGTAAACCTAAATATCTATTTACAATAATGTAACACATACTGTACATACAGACACCATTTATCATCTGTTATTTAAATCAATCTTTTATTTCGGAATTCTGCTTCCTACCAAACTTTTCAAGGCTGGTGAAATATTTGATAAATTTAAAGATCCCACTCTCTAAAACATATGGATTACAGTGCCTTACTTGACACCTGGATTTTGGTCTTTTAAATGCCTTTAAAGTTACCTAACATTAATATCTGGTATAGAAAGGGCTCCATAACTCCAATTAAAATTAAATTCTATTATGAGAAGCTCTTCTGAAGTGTGAGCTGAAGGTAAGATTTGATCATTTTTCTACTTTGGTCTAAGGTGACACATAAGAAGACCCAAAACTCTGTAGCACTGAAAGATGGTCAGTGCTATGCCCCTACTGTTAAATGCTTATTTCACTGATTTCTGCCAGTTTATTATAATTTTTCAACGGGTTGCCAAGTGTTTCTTGGACACCCTCAGGGAGGGCTGTTGCTGTGAAAGGTCCTGTGCAGTGAAGCTGTTTATGAGAAATACCTCAAATCTTATCGCTGGCTACAGACCTCCCTCAGAGACACACCTGGTCTGGACACACTGTACAGTCACAGGCTAGGTCCTCTCTATTACAAAATTCATTTTCAAATTATTTACTCTTTTGTGTATAGATTCGGTTCATATATAAAAAGACATGCTTGCACTGCTCAGAGGAATCCAACAGATGGCTAGTGTTTCAGAAAACGTGACCCTGAAAACACCACCAGGACAAAGCAAATAAAGAAGAAGAAAACGTACCCTGGTCTTCTAGTCTTGGTGCATCGGAAACATTGACTGAAATCAAGAGTAATTGTGGTTTACCCACCCTGATTGACAGCAAACCGAAACATCTGGAAAACCCTGGAAATGTAGGATATTTTTATGCAAAGTTGAACAAGCTCTGAAAGTCACAGTGGAATTCACCCGTGGTCTCCCTCCAGAGCCCAGGGCTAGAGACGTCAGGACTTGGTGATCCTGTGAAGGCTGTAAAGAATCTTCTTCTTTCAGGTTTCCAGAAACAGATGTTCCAGTTTCTTAATGAAGGTTTCAGATGTGCCGGCGAAGCTCCTCCTCTGCCCTCCTCAGCAGATGTAAGGCTCACAGCGAAACTCCCGAGAAACTGTGGGGGTGGGGTGGCCAGGGACAGACCCAAGCAACAGACCCTGTTGCTACCCAGTTCATCCTTTATGAGAGTTTGCAGTTCATACCTGCCTTTATTTTGCTTCACCATGCTTCCAAGCACTTGAATTATGTTATATCACATGTTTACACTGTGCTTTTACTATAATAAACCTTTATAAGGAATCACAGAATAACTGTCTGAGTGCCTCAGCCTTGCTCCCTCTCTGTAATCCAAAGGAACACAATGAAAATTAATAATTATTCTCATCATCTGTGATGCTACAAATCCTTAAAATGACAGTAATTATGGCTCTTTCTTTTCCCTTTTCACTACTGAAAAAAGCAGATGGCTTGTCCTTAAATGCACTGCATTGATTTGTTTGTCAAAAAACAATATCCTTGCGAAGAACAGGCGTGCCATCTTTGACAATAAAACATGTTCAAGAAAGAAATAGACAGATCGTTCAAGATCAGGTCACTCTAGGTTAAGCAGGTATGATTTGTCCACACAGAGATGCATCATGTGGAACCAGGTGTCTGAACTAGACAATGGATTCTGCTGACTGCAGGTGTTCTTCATTGATGCCAATATACTTGCAGGCTTCCTCATCTGACATTTTTATATACATTTATCTGAAATACCCGATTTTCACATTATATTGTGAAAATCAGGCTAGGGCTATGGAGTTTGTAAAAAAACAATGCGATTAGTTAGCTATGGCTCCAACTTTCCATCCATCTCCCAGCTGTTTGAAATACCTGGATATTTGTGATATATTGAACAATACTGCACTTTATCACAGTTCCTCAAATAGTGTTCAGAAGCCATCTTATTTACTTACAGTTAGAAGTTATAAAACAGGAAATCACAGTAATTAAACTGAATTTGAAAATGAAAAATTCCAAGGAGGATAGTTTAAGCTTTCTATTTACTTTTCTCAGTGGAGTGTGCAGGCAGTTTGTGGACAGCTTACCACAGGACCCCACACCGAGACACACACAGGTGCCCATCAGTCTCCAGCTGCTCAGCACTGCAGCCCTACAGGGAGCTGCTGCTCCGCGTGACTGATTGTAATCTCAGTGGAGAATGATTAGCATTGCTCTCCTGTTCTTGGAGGCAGACAGCAGATCAGCATGCACAACTGTGATGAATTCCCTTCCTGTTATCAGTCTTCTGGATTTCAGATAACACTGGAGAGCATCTTGGTAAGATTAATACCTTGTGTTCATCTCCAAGGACAATGGGATGTCCCTGCTGGCAGCTTTTTCCACTTATTTCTGAATATGAATGGCACCACTCAAACTGGATTTCTTGTCTAGTAATAAATAAATATAAATGTATTGTCCAGTCTCTTCCCGTACGCCCATGCCATGTGATTCAGCCTAATGAATGACCATCTGCATCAGGCCCTGCATTACACACTGGGCAAAGCTGATTCAAGCCCAGTTGTGTTTGTGTTGAAATTATTTTGAGTTTAGTGTTCCACTGCACACAGATTACCTCCAATTTTAGCAGAGTACATTGGAAAAAACACATTCAACTTAAAAACATCAGAGAGCTCGGTAAGCCTCTGTGAGAATAGACTATGCCAAAATTCATGTTATTTTGACGTTTATAAATAGCTTTTCTAATGAGAAGTTCGATCCATCCATTTTCAAAGTGCTTTACTGCAGAGTAGCATGGGAGCTGGAGTCCTATCCCGGCAAGCAATGGTCACAAGGCAGGATACTCTCTGGATGGGATGTCCCACTGCAGCAAGGCAGCAATACAAAACACTGTACCACTATGCCACCCAAGAGAATTTATATGATACCTAATTTGCAAAGATTGTTTTGATGAAATCTGCACATCAATCAGTTGATCTTTCATGAACAAAGTGTTATTTTTGTTTAGCATAAAATTATTTTGCTTGACCTTCTGGACATGCGCATTTGTACCTACAGTATCATTCATTTTAACTCAAAGTATTAACTGAGGAAGCAGTGGCGAATTGGCCTTCAAATTATTTTAATAACTTTAAATTATTTTATTGAAGAAGAAAGACAATTGAAATCAGAAGAGTAGGAGACAAAAGAAGAATCATAGTCAGAAGGCAGTTATAAAAAATTTTAAAAGACTTTGTTGACTAATATTTACTCTATTTCACACGAAGCCAATTGTGCTCTGTCAACTGGCCAAATATGAAAATATGAAACTGAAAATCACAAGATTTATTTAGAAAGATAAAAGCTATGTTCTAAACCTGTGGCGTCATGCTTGCTGAGACAATGAAAGAGAGACAATGTGTTTTACTGGTACCAGTCATTAGATATAAATGTACACGTGGAAACCAATGAGTGACTACATTTCTTTAAGCCCTGTCCACAGAGTAGACTTTGGACCTTCAACTAGTGAACTTTCTGAGTCAATGAAAGAAGCCTCTGAAAAAGAGACCAGGGGGGATGACTGGGAACTAAGAGGTCTTGCACTTATAATGGAGAATCTGGTTCACATTCACTGTCCTTAACCCTGGAGAAAAAATACAACAGCTTTAATTATTACTGAAAGCTGATTTTTGTTTGTTTGTTTAATTGTTTATTTTTGGCAAAGTCATAAAATGTTTTTTATATATATATAATGAGAAGCATCATTCTAAAATATGAAACCAAACCTCTTGAAAGGAACACCCCATCCCTTAGTGTTGTGCTGAGAGTGAATATATTGTCATCTAATTTAAATCACCTGCTGTTGAAAGGCAGGCAAGACTTCTGATGCCATGCCCTCCCTGGCTGAAAAGTGCTAGAGTGTCAAAGTGTTAAAAAAAGGAAAAAAAACTGTGCGGTAGCAGGTCAGGGTTCGCACAGAGTGATGAATGAGCAAATAAATAGCTGTCCTGAAGAGGCCGAAAGCCCAGCATTCCTTTCCACATTCCGAAACTTCTGCTCATCCTTAACAGAGGAGCTCATGCATGGCTGATGGCCTGCGCTCACGTGAAAATGTCAGGAATTTGATCAAAGTAAGAGAAACGGTGGACCGCTGCTTTCATTTTGAAGTGCATAAACAGCCTCTGTTGCAGCTCCACAATTTTCTCCCTGCTTTTACCTACAAACCACCTGCTGAGATTACGGAGGTGGAGGAGGGGGGCTGTCCTGCACTATAAGGCCTGCCTCCCATCCCCCTGTACTCCCCATCCTATCCAGTGTGATTTACTACTTCAGCTTTTTACACAACATTCATCTTGCTTTCTGTCAGACTGTTCCACATGACTCGCCACGCACCAGTGTTTCTTTCTTTCGCCATGTACTGAACGTGTGCCTGCGTTCCCCCACACTAACAGTGAGCCAACCACTAATTTGTGGGTGTGTTGCACACTTTCTGCAACCATAGTTCCTTTTGATCTTTTCTCCAGCTTTTACAAAAAAACATGCCGTCTAATTGTGCCTGTGTGCCACGCTCCTCTGTCGTCCTGGCAGTTATGCCTCCATGCCAAACCAGGTTACAATTGTTCTCGCCTTCAGACGTCACCATTTATTTTCTGCATATCACTAACCTCATATTTTGACACAGGTGGATTATCAAGGCACAGAGGGACCAGAATTTGCCAAACACTATGAAATTATTGATTATGTGTCGAATGACCCAGAACTGGCAAAAAAAAAGATCTAAGAAGTCACTGGGCACGCTGACTCCTGATTTGTTAGAACAGAACACCACAGACCCCAATGTCATTTTCTTTTTTAATCATTCTTTCATCACCAATCAATCATACTCAATCACCATAATCATCATTTATCATTTTAGCATTGTTACTTTTGCTATCATTGGGATGGAACTTCCTGCTGTTGAGATCTGTGGCTTCTAGGACTTCTGCTGCAGCTGATGCTCAAGTCCAATCCTTAATGCTTAACACTGTCTCCATCATAGTGTTACTTCCTGATTAGGAGTTCACTGAGTGGAAACCTGGATTGTGTACCACCCATGGCAAAGCATGGGTGGGTAGGGGAGAATATTTGCTGTTATGTTATTCTGCTTTGTTTTTATTGCATTCTCTTTTTGAACATTCAAAATAAAAAAAAAATACTTTCAGGGATTATCAATACTTATCATTTTCAAGCCCCTCCCTTCTCATAGTCACCACTACCTTTCACTTGGCAAGCCCACTGTACCAATAGCTCAGTGGAAATTATCAGATGGAGATTTGCTGCAGCTCTCGTTGAAAATGCTACAAACTCACAGGTGGCCAAAATAAAGATCGCTCAACCTCTGGCAGAATTGGGAGCCGCTCAATTCCTTAGGGTTTCTGGCCCATTTTTGCACCTTTCACCTTTCATCCCTGTGGGAGATGACTCAGATCAGGTCAGTACCAGTGACATCTGGACTACCTGCCCTCTGAGCAGCGGTGTCCTGTGAGCCACTAGGGAGACCTTGACAGAGGAGTTTCGATGAGTTGTCAAACAGCTCCTGAAGCGGCGCAGATTTCAGCCTCGGAAGGGGAGCCGTTTGGAATGCACTCAAGTCATTCTTGTTTACCAGTGCAGGATACCAGCAAGTGGAGCCGCTGGGTTATTAAATACGTCTGCATGGCAGGACTGTAGCGGCCCTGTGCCAGGGGCTGAACTCTGCTGCGGAGGAATTAGAACCCGCAATGACTTAATTACCACTGAATTCAATGCCACCCCATTCTGCGGGCTCTGCCAACTTATCCCTAATCCCTCCATGAAATTTGTCTCAGTTTACAAGCCTGAGAAAGCCACGCAGTGTAATTACTGTACACCAACCAGGAGATGGATCTTATCAAAACTTGACATCCCCTGAGCATTTTATTTTCTCTCTCCCTTTTTCAGGAGTAACTTGCCAAAAGTTTGCTAACCTAATCTTTTTCTAGTTGTGTTTTTGGCAGAGTGTGCCTGACTTGTGGAGAGAGGAGAATTACCAGCTCGTATAAAAGGATCAGTACAGCCACCACAGAGGTGTGCAGGTGGATAGGGTTGTGAAAAGCAGGTGATACTATGAAGGAGAGACAGGAAAACATTTCATGGGTAGTGCTTACAGCAATTGCATTTTTATCATTCTACTACAAAGACTTTCTTTTAAAAAGTTGTGTCTCTTGTGGGTAAATAGTTGACACATTATCCAAACTGTGAGTACATGTCATGAGATGTTAGATATTGTTATTCACCACTTATTCAGTATATCGAGGTATCAAAGGTGTTGATATTGTGGTCATGATGTTTTAGTCACTGGATATTTTCAATTAACGAGATTTTAAATAGGTTGGGATGGATTGTCTTTTATGATTTATATTTGTTAGGTTGCATTTGAATTTTGATCAGCTCTTGTTATTGTTGGCTCTTAAATGTTGCTTTTGTTTAGTCCCTTTTTTAGACAGTTGGATTTGTGCTCCTTCTCCTTCTGTGAAGGCAGTAATTTATAATTAACTGCATTTGTATAGTGCTTTGTTCCAAACCTCCAGACCCCTTAGATGTAATAGTTATTTCCCATTTTAAGTAGAAATACAATAATCATTCTTAAATATGTCTTCAACATCCTTCACAAAAGCTTTGAAACATGTCCTGTTATACCATTAGTAGAGTGCAAGAGCTGTACTAATGAATGCCACAGCTTAGATTTTTCCTTGGCAATTATTGGTCAGACAATTATTTTCTTATATTCCAAGCTGGTCTTTTAATTTTATGAGGATTCAGTAATTTCCATCAAAGTGTACCATACAGTATATCTGCTATAAGTTGCTGCTCTTTGTTTAATCACACCAGCTCAAAGGTTGAGAGAAAAGACCTGTGGAGAAAATATTCAGTGAATTAGCAATAAAACAGTAAAGCTGACCCCCCTAAAACTGAGCTGTACTGGCTTTTAAAATGTTTCTACCAATCAGAATCTCCTTTAGGGATGTGTTTGTTTTTCTATTTAGTTTTTTTCTAAACTGAAATCACCTGGGACACAATTAATTTATTAGGAGCAGCACACATTGGGAGGCTGCATGTGTTTTAGGGTGCTCTGTGGCTGTGGAGTTACGGGTGATTGGGATTAATAATGAGAGTCAATTTGGAGCAGAAATCCAAGTGGTTAATTGTTGGAGGAATGCAGACTCCCTCCTCCCAGCACTCTTGCACAATAAGAACATTTGTACAGAAATTAAGTCCTGTAATCTGCAGCAGGAACTGAAGCTCCTCATGTAACAGACATGAAAAAGAGTCTAGGGATTTATTTTCTAATGCTGATTTGGTACCCATGACATCATGCTATGTGGATATGTACAGTATCATTAGAAAAGTGCACTTCCATGAACTACCCAGAAGCCATACTGTTCTCAGATGTCCCTTAAAAATGTGTCATCAACCAATCACTGCATTGCCTGGCAGGCAACAGTTTCAAAAAAGGTAACAAAGCTCTTTAATTTGATGGAGGGGGAAAAGCTCATTTATATTCTAAAATTAAAGAGCAATTCTGAAGGAAAGCAGTCAATATTCCCCACATGTAGCTCCAGCTGTTCAAGTAAAATACCTGTCATTCCTCTTTCCAACATCTTAATTATCACTTTCCAGTATGATTCTGTCTTGATGAGTTTACAGTTTTCAGAGCATGGAGTAGGTCTTTGGTGTGCCCCCTGACCCATGCAGGAAGAATGGAAAAAAATGTAAATTTGACTGCTTTGGTTAGCTGTTACTGCTTCGACTGCTCATTCAGCTAGTCACACTGTAGTAATGGACTATGATGTCCAGAAGTGCCTCTTGAGTTTTTTAATAGTTGCTTTCCTCAATGAGATAGGGTCAAAGGGGTGATAGGGGGGCATTCTAAGCCTTCTGTGTTTTTTCAATGAGGTGAATGAGAAAATACATTTTAAAGGCATTTTAAAAAGGCAGTGAGCAGACTTCAGTCATGTGAAGTTAAATGAATATTTAAATACAGGAAAACTTAGAGCAATGTCTCCTAAACAGCTGTTGCAACAGTTGGAGAAGGGGAATGCTGAATTTTTCAGAGTGCCACAGCTAAGTGATTCTAAGGGCTATTTGCACAGAGCAGTCCCTTTAAAAGACCTTCCCTGTGCTGAACACTCTGTGGATGTGCTGCCCTGTCTGAAGAGAACATACCAGCCCCCTCCTAGAGTAAGATAATAAACACTTTTACTTAGTGTGATGAACAGGAATGTTTTTAGACCACTTTGGAATCCATTTTCATTAAAGTCCAAAAGAAAAACAGTTTTCCACCCTTTTCTTTTCCTCCTTTTTCCATAAGCAACCTTCTTGGTGATTGAAAAGACCACCTTTGGCTGCAACGCAATGAGCCGTTTTGTTAACACAGCGGGTCGCAGGTTGATTGGTGGCAGGACTGCTGCAGCGGTTAGGCTGAGGGATCATGAAGCAGGAGTATGTGCACAGGAGGCTGGGGGCTGGAGTGAGAGGGCTAAGGGGTGCAGAGAAAGATGGGGAGACAGAGCAGGGGGTAAAAGAACAGCCAGGGCAAAAAGGGGATTTGGCAGTATTTGCTGGAAATTAAGTCACTGGGAGTTCTCTGTCTCTCACTTACTCATACACACCCTATCTATCAGGAGGTTTTTATGTTGTATGCAAGTTTAAAAAAATCTTTAGACCAGGGACTTTGGAATTTCTGAGAATAAACTTTCCATTCTGACTTCATGAGGGCACCATTCACATGTGTTTTAAAGAATGTATGTTGGTTAGTTTTTTGCTAATGTATTGTGGTTACATTTCCTTTTAAACTGCTGAATTACAACTTTTGTTCAAACTAACCTAAAACTAATATTTCATAATACCTTACAAATTGTATACATCATCAAAATTTCCTTTCCTTTCTAATTATTCTTTGTACACTGCAGTTCAACGTACTCAACAAACTGGGTTACAATGATGACTTCTGGGTTACGGAGAGAATACAGAACAACAGTCACAGTGAAATATGGGTACGGATATTAATTAGCTCAGGATCTTGTATCACAGCCTGAGGATCAGAGAGTCAGCCTCTCAAACAATATTATGTAATTGTCCCAAATGTTAATATTGTCTAATTGTTATTGCTTTGGCGACACTGTAATTCATCTGTCATGTCAAAAAAAGTCCTTTGAAACTATATATGAGAAATCTTTGTCCAATGACAAAATTACAGGAGAGCTAATTCTTATTGACATATCCCCTAATTCACTGTGACTTCTGCTTGCTCTGAAAAACACCAGAATCCCAAAGGAATTATCCATCTATAAGTAAAAGTTTAAATTCTTACCAGAGCCTCTGTGGCTTATCGAGACAGAGTTTATTCTGGTTTATATGACTCCATTCCATCATAGGGATTAATGCCCTGCTGCTCTTTTCTTATACAGCTGGGTGGAGTGGTACATCACTTTTCAAATGTACAATATAGTGGCTACAGTGAGGACTTGAACCCACATCCATCCATGTATGATTCCTGGGGCTCACCTGCTACTCTAAATCTCATCTGTCCCTCTATTATTCTGTTTAAATACTTTGACCTTCTTGTTTTGTATACATCTACATGCAAGTTACAGTATATATACACACTGTACAGCAAACATTTTGTCATCTGCAAAAGGCTGAAATGCCTAGAATCATTGCTGAGATATTTTTTTAAAAAACTTAAAGGTGAAATAATTGAGTCATTTCCAACATTTCTGTAGATGATCATGTCAAAAGAGAAAACATTTTCTATCTTAAACAGTTCTTGAAGAATTGAAATACTGAGGGTGAGATTTAGTTTGTGATAGGAATCTGTATTGTCACCAAACCAAGCCTGACCTTTTTGTGAGCTGTGTTTTACAATACAAACTTATTAATAAAATTGGCTATTCAACATATACTTTGTTTACATATAGAATATACTTCATCTACTCTGCTCCGAGCCTTCCCTGGAGACGTAAGTTTGGCGGAAAGTTTATGCCAGATTTATGAGGGAAAGAAGCACCAATAACAAAGGAAAGAAAACACCATTTCAGGATTCAAAAAGGTTTGCATTTTATGACTGTACAACCTAAAAGTGTCAGAATGCAGTAAAACGGACTATTTATAGCATTAACAGAAATCCAAATACTGTATATGAAGAAGTAAACGTCCAATTTCTTTCCACTTGGACCATAATTAAAGGCAGCAACATCTGGCCAAGTATTGACAGGAAAAAAATTATATATCACCTGCGTGAGTTGCCAAAGACTTACTTCACCTAATTAAAGAGTTACTTAAACAATGTCTCTGTCAGCCATATCTTATACCAATTGTGATTCAGAGCAGAGGATGATTTACTGAATTCAGTTCTGTACAGAAATGGTGCATTTCTGTTCTTTTAACACTTTGTGACTGAAACTGTCTCGTCTGCAATGTGCTTGTGAGCGTTCTCATGTCCGAAGGTCACCTGCCTGCTGCAGAGTGTGTGGTGTTTTCGAAAAAGTAATGGTAGCAGCGCATGTATGGATATTTTAAAATAGAAAGAGATAGGGGAAAAATATATTTTTGTTAATTGTTAGAATTAAATGGTGTCTCATTGGTTTTAAAATAAAGATCTGACTGTGGAGTAGAAGGCTTTGAAGGTCCAGTCAGCATGGTTGCAGAGGCTTTCCTTCGAGAGGTTCATGACTACGAATGCGAAGTCTCACCCATTCTGAGCTGCACCATCAACCACTTCAATAGCTGCACCGCTAAGCTGCCTCATTAATAAAGCACTTTCAGGGATCCAATACACGAAGCAGCTCACCACTTGTGGGGAGCCAGTCCTGGAGCTCACCACATATCTGGATACATGTCTCTTACTAATTGGAAACAAGGGGAACAGAGGGGTGAGGAGCCTCCCTGAGTGCCGCCAACATGCTTGACTGCTAAGCGAGAAACAGGACAGGGCCAATGTCTTCCCTGCAGGGACAATTTTTTCAGAGAGTGTAGGCAAAACTCCACTCATCCCTCTCAGATTTTACATGCCGGCCCATTTTAGAAAACAGCAAGTAACGAATCCCTGGATGTGCATTGACACATGCTTTAAGATAAAATAATATGATATACAATATATAAATATTTTGTATCATTTTGTATCATTCACATGTACAAATTGTACTAACTGGGCATCTGAAATGGAACGATCAAAGATCAAAGGTAAAAAGATTCCCCTGCTGTTTACCTGCTGTTTATCTTTCTTGCCATCTTCAACACACAGTTATAAATATCATAATACAGAGCTATTGGAGAATGAGATTCCTTTGAGCTTGTCAGTCTGGATATCTAAAGTTCAAAGGAAGTGATCAGGAAATGTGTACTGTAGAATACACTATATGAGAAGCATGTACGATGCAGGGGAGAGCTTTGTTCTGAATTGGTTTTGATATGCAATGTTTCAGAGGAATGCTGATATACAGTAGGATACAGTGAATGAGAAGCAAGTTTGATGCAGGTGATGGAACAGGTAGCAGAACAGCTATCAAAGCCTAGTTCACCTGAAATTGGAACACAGTGCTTGGCAGAAAAATATTCAGTGGCGAACCAGAAAGAGTGGTCTTGGACTTTGGGGACATTGAAGAACAATATGAACTGATAGTGTTATCACGTGCTGAAGTTTTGCTTAAACTGAATGAAAGAGGATATACTATATTCCAGGATGATCCCCTGAAAGAAGAAGAAATATCAGCTACATTCACAGGTAGAAACCTGGGGAAAGGGAGGGAGAATCGAGGGCTGACATTGCACCAGCTAGAAGCCAGCGCAGGGTTGGGGAAGAGAAGGAGGAAATTCATAAAGTTGGTGAAGGCTGTGTTCAAGGCATATGTAGATAGACATTATGAGCATGAACCTACAGGAGTCTTCTCCTGCAAAAAGATGAATTGGTGAGAGAAAAAACAACGAGAATAGACCATTGAAAAGGGAAAAAAGAGAGAAGTAACAGGGAGGGTTGACAACAATCTGGAGAGCTGTCATGAAAGAACAGACATCATGGCAGGTGCAGGTGCAGGGAGCTGGTTCTTTTCCATGGAGAGATTTAGGTGAAAGAGCTGCTTATTTGGGAAGCGGCAAAAGCAACAAACATAGTGCGAAAGACATCTGAGACCAATGTTGCTAGAAAAGATGTGTGCAGAGGTGTGGACAGCAGGTGAGTTTTTAGGTACATGAGAGCAGAAGTGTGAGATTTCTATTTGATTTTCATTCAGACTTCTGTTCTGAGTGCTGTTATTGTTTACCTTATGTATATGGTGGAAATAAATAAGGGCCATTTAATAATAATGATTATTAAGCTTAAAGAAGATACAGATATCTTATCTGAAAAGTACTATATATTTTAAATATGCAGTATGTTGTTGAGCAAAGCAGTCTAAAAAATAGCACAGAAAAAGAAAACAAGTATGAGTTAAACGAGAAATCACAGTCCAGATTACTTTGCAGTATGCTTAAACAGTTTAAGAAAAGTGCTTGTAGGCTGATCTGTGGTAATCAGAGGTGTGGGAAAGCAGTGCTAATGATAATAGTCTATAGGTTGCAAAGGTTTTAATGCGCCTCAGAAACAAATTCTAAAGAAGTCCTGGCTAAAGTAAGCAGTTACAATTTAATTGAATTGACATGGCCTGCAACTTCATAGCTGGTTGAGAGTTGGAAGACCCTGGTATTTCTGGAAACCTCTGTCCATTCTGGATAGGCATGGAATTTGATAATGATTCTGTGGTGCGGTTTGTGCCCATGTAATTACACATCAATTGCTTCTTATAATAAAAGCCTTCACTCAACTGATATAATGAAACACTATTGCTAAATATGCCCAGTTACCCAAATTCCATTCAGTAGTCTTTAAAAAAATTTAATTCACAATTATCTGACCAAACCATTCTTTTTTCCTCAAATCCTCAAAAAAATGAAAGAAACCGCCCTGTCTTTGACAGCTCCCTACTCCTATTGCTCCTGTTGCTGGTAGGCACTCTCTCACTGTTCAAGAAACAAAGGGAGATGATGCTCAGGTCCTACAGAATGCAGAATTCAGAATGTTTTCAAGCTGATGATGAAAGACATTCCTGGGAAAATATCTTCCAAGATTTTCTAAACGAAGAACTGCTTATAATTTTCAGCTTTTGAACTGTCATTAGCAATTTACAAAGCTTATTTATAAAGCTTATTATTTACAGAGCAATTTCATTTAGTATAGGAAGTGCAATAAAAATAAAAACACAAAAGAAGGACCAGTCACAGAGTACAATTGATTTTTGTTTTTTCTCCGATGTGACGCATTTGGACTGTCAGGTTCTGCTTTGTCAAAACACGGATTGAGCGGCACAGGAAAAACTCACAGCAGTGAAGGCTTGTTTTAATAAGGGTTTCATTCTGCAGCATCAGTTTGAATACCCAAAAGAAAATGCTCTCTGCTTTGAGTTAAGGTTTAAATCCTTTATTTTGGGAATTCCTATGCCCTTTCTCATCTATTTATTCATAAACTGTGTTAATAATAATGAAAGAAGTTTGTAACAGAGCTGTACTCTTTTCCTCTCCACCCTCCTTCAGAGAAATAACAGCAGCTTGAATCCAGTCCATGAGCTTCTGTCAAAATGTGATCCAAAACCGTGACAGGGTGGCAAATGTTGCATTTCCGTCCATAAACCAGCTTCTCTTGAGTGTTCTTTTTCCAGTAAATTTCAAACTTCTCCACCAGTGCTTTTTTCTGCTCAAGTTTGGTTAGGTATCTTCAGCTGCTCCAAGCTTTTCATTTTTGGGTTTTGAAAATATCGAAAAATAAAGGCTGTGGTGGCAACAGCCCTGCTGACTAGATGAGCGTGATGGCTTTAACCTTGGTAGAACAACTGGAAGTTTTTATGGGGTTAGTTTCCAGTCAACAGTTCTCTGAAGACTTAAATATCATTACCAGAGGTTTTTAAAAAAACAATTTCATTCAAATAATGCATTTAAAAGAAGGCTGCTCTTGTGGCTGTGGGCTGAGACTAGATACCAGGCGGAGAGTGGAGAGCGGCAGGCTGGGACTGAGTTACGGCCCGTCTTGTGTTGGCAGTGTGGCGCCCTGTTGAACAGAGCACATTGATATTCCTCTGCTTCTCTGCCCTGACAGCACTGAGGCCATTTTCCATCCCCGCTGCCAGGTGCACACTGCCAGTGTCAGACCTGCTCCCTCCGCCTCACACGCCACCATAATTGAAACCATCTCTCTGCTTCCCTACCCACCTCCCCCACCCAACACACACACAGACTTTCACATAGGTCTGTTCCTGTCATTGCGGGAACATCCCATTCACTACCCTTCTAGGATTATTTACTGTGTCTGCCATTTAAAAAAAAACAAAAACAAAATTGTTGTGGGGGATGTCACCACTTTGTCTGTCAGGAGCTCCTGTATCTTAGACTTTGTCCCCACATTGATAAAACTGAGGATAATACACAGAGGGACTTTCTCACTGATGCCTTTGCACATGCAAATCCTGTGCTCATCCACAGTTGCTTGCGTGCAAATTGCTAATTGGTCTGCTTGTGTGCAGATTGCTAATTGGCCTGCTTGTGTGCAGATTGCTCTTCGCTCCACAGCTACCAGGAGTATGGAAGGATGGCCTGGGTGTCGGCATGCACCAGATGTGCTTTGGAGTTCAGGTTCTGAGGGATGCCTTGGTTAGCGCTGAGCGTAGAGGATCGTGAATGCTCCAGGAACCAGCTGCACTGCTGGAAACGTTTATAAACTCACTCAAGTCACTCACACTTAATTTCGCTTTTGATAATTCTACTGGTATTAACTCTTACCTAATTTTGCTTTTTCAACTAACTGTGGAAACTTGGATGGCGTCTTTGGGAATCCAGCCCAGTCAGAGCTGCCAAGAAGTGACACCTAAAATGAAGGGAGAAATACTAGCCCAGTGCCACAGGCTGACATCAAAACTTCACTTTTTTAATAAATACTACCTTTAAAAATGAATCTTAAAAAAATGCTCAACCCACGCTATTTTGCTATTGTAGAAAGACAATCTTAGAAAGACCACGATTCTTTTTTAAATTGCGTGTATATGTCATCCAATGGACAGAGCACAAGGAGAGTGATACTCACGGGGATGCACGGTTCCAGAACAGCTCATCTCCATTTTTCAGGTGTTTCCATATACATATGGAAAACACAAATATTGAGCTATCATCTAAAAAGATATTACATGGTTATAAAGTACAGTTATAAGGTTAAATTCCATGAAGTTTAGAATACCACAGTCTTTGTTCTACCCTAATGTGGGACTTTACGTACAGTAGAAGGTTGGGCTATGGACTGGTATGCCAGGGCTTATGTGTGTATATTGAGTCTGTTATTGTTATTGAGTGATATTATTGCCCCTGGTTCTCAAGACTGAACAAACATACAGTAGGTACAGGTTTACAAATCCAGGGTCCACATACATACGGTTCTTCTCTGTTGCAGGCACCAAACAAGTGCCTTTGTTTCTCTGTACAAACATGCTTACAGAGGAAAACAGAACATGCAAGCTAAATGTGAATCTTTAAATTATCTTAAAGAAGGTTAGATTCTAATCTTGCCCACTTACACTCTCCTGTATATACTGTATCTGTCACACCCAGGACTTTCCTTTGTGCATTTTTCTTGCACCTCTCCAACCATCACATCTATACCCACACAGATGCCTAGCTCACTTTTAGTGATGAGGGATTGGGGTTGCCTTATCCTTGTGGTTAGACTATAGTTCTCTCAGCTGGATGAGACATGCCAAATACCCTGTACACATTTCATCCCTCTATTGCATTCATTAGGATCTAACTGAACTACTGAAAATGGCATTACACACTGTGCATAGGCAAACATTCAGTAGGCATTCTTTCTCTACACAGAAACATGAGAAGGTCAGATAACTGCTTCAGACTGAACAGAGGCTTCTGAATTTACAAAATGTATTCAAATAGCCCCCTTTCCTAACTTTTTTCTTTTTTCTCTTCATCTGAATTTTATTGTGTATGTTTCTTTTTTCTATATGCTTCGATATGTATCTGAGGGTATACGTTGTATTGTAACACAATATTATAATTTAATTTTCTTGCAAAAAATAACATAAGAAATGTTGTAACAAGGAATGGAGACCATTTGGCCCAACTGGCTTGATGGGTTGCTAGTTTCTTATTAAATTGAGGACCTAATCCATGCAAGCCATTTTTCCTGACAAAATCAAGGAGATCTAATTCAACAACATGCCTGAGTAGCTTGTTTCAGTCCCCAGCAATGCTTTGTGTAAAAGTTTATGTAAGTTCCTCCTGTTCTTTGTCATAAACTCGATTTCCCTCAATTTCCACTTGAGCCCTCTGGTTCGTGTTAAGGGGAACAGGACTATTAACAAATTACAGCTCTCAGGGAACAGAACTGGCTCTCAAAGCTACGACACTCCAGGGCAAATCTAATCTCACCATCGGGCCAGGTGTGATCTCCCCATGGAGAGTTAATAGTTGTCCATTTTCTCCACTGTTCACAGGAGCCCTCCATGCCACACTTCTCCCCGCTGTGACTGGCACAATTGCTTACTGCAACAACTGAGGTTCAGAGGTCAGGGATGATTTATAGTGATTCAGGGACTCAGCCAGCCCGTTTGATTGGGGCTTACCCTGGTTGTGGCAAGTGAGCGTGTGGGGTCAGGTTGTTTTAGTTGTACCCTCACGCCCCTGTAATAGGAGGTAATTTGATGTTAGGCACTACGGCCCTTCTTTTGAAACCTGAGAGTGCTTTGACACTCCTTTTTGTCATTCAGGATCACTGGGCCTAGCTTTGATGAAATTCTACATCCACTCTCCATTACGGAAAGCTGTTTTAAATTTCCAGAAACCCGTCAGGATAAAGTGACTGAATTTGAGGCATTCTTGGAATTAGGGAAGCAGATACCTTGCCCTTGTAAATGGCAATTCAGGTTTCAGGTAAATTCAGGTTTTTCAACAATAGGAAAAACATCAAGTCAAACTAATCACCCCATTGAGCACCTTAGTCACAGACAATACTAGGTTTTCAACTCAGCATCTTTAAATTTAAGGATCACTGATTTTTTTTTATTTTCAGTGTCAGGTGGAGCAATATTCATAACGTATTTGATCAACCTATGAAAGCAAAAACATTGTGAATCTGTAAATATTAAACTGTCTTTTCCTTAACTGTAACATGTGGTGTTGTACACACTTGGTGATGCAGACTAATAAAGATTACTTCAAAAGATGAAATTGGGGTAATTTCCCTGTGGTATCTAGATATAATTAAAGAATAGGATTATAGCCATAGATCCAGGAGCTCTATTATCTTAAATGTCCTTAATTCAGCTGTGAATCATGACCAGGGATTGCATACAAATGAGACTAGCCAAGCTGTCAGTCACCACTCCTGCAGTGGAAAGCTTCTCAGACAGCAGTTCTGAAATTACAGCAGAGGTGGAATTTCCTTGGGGAAATTCCTTAGGGAAAAAAACTTGGGGTTCATAATTCAGTGGTGCCAAAGAAAGCTGATCTCTTTCCTTTCAGTACAATTACTGCAAAAATAGATGCTTTGCCATTTCAGCAATGTTCCTGTCGTTGTCCTGTGTGTCATGTACTGTTGCCATGCTTCGGCTCTGTCGACTACACTTGGAGGATCCAGGAGCCAAACTGCTGGAGGAGTGGAGTTAAAGCTGCCTGTTAGCTGGTAACACAAAACGGTTCTGTTGTCTGTTTATGCCCACAGCTGGAATTCTGTCTGAGGCCGACATGCCAGTTTTTTCAGCTGTCTTTTATAAAACTCACTTAAAAAGAAAAGACTGAGGTCAGTAAGGTCCCCCTTTGTCATCACTGATAATCATTAAGTCCATAAAATGTATTTTTCTTTGAATTATGATCAGGCTTTTCATTACCGCAACTTCTTACAAAGTTTGGACTGTAGGGCTGTTTCAGGTCTCAGGGAAAGGAAGTGTTTCAAAGCAGACTTGTATGACATGATGGCTTCCAGTTTTAAAGGAGCAATAACTGAGCAATATCTGTCCCTTTGGACATTAGTTACACCATTTTCTATATGACAGCTTATTATAGTTGCTCCATGTTTTCTACTGTTGTGGTCCAGTATAGTAATGCATAGTGAGACAAGAAGAAACCACAGACAAAACACTGGAATAGTGTGAAAGTCTTTAGTAAATATAACCCAGTGAATTATCATAAGGCAGTCTAAAGCACTGCTAGAACAAATGAATGAAACTGTTATTACTTTGTGTGAGTGTACTAACCTCTCTTACTTAAAATACTTAAAATTTAAATCCCACCTGATTTTGAATAGCCAGTTGTGTTGATCTCACAGTTCAGCTTGCAACTTAAACCCATAACCCTCAATAACCCTTAAACCCGTGACCACAGAGCTCAACCTACACTCAGGTGGACACCTTTAATGTGTAAGCCACTCTTTATAACTCTTCAAGTGATCAAGTCACAGACAGAGTAGAAAGATTCCTGGCATTCAGTCACATGTGCAATAAGGGAGTAGGCTCTCATGTTTTGATTTGATGTTTATAGGATCTTTATGTGATTCAAGCCCTACAAGCTTATACAGTAGATGTACAGATTATACTGTTACAGTTTTACAGTGCTTTCCTAAACAGTGTATTAGTTATGGAAACTATAGTGAGAGTTCTTATTTAAGAGCTCTTATATCTTACCTGCCATCTACAGTGTGTGATTCTTTGCTTTGTGTGTGCAGGTGTATTTGTTTTTGATTTCAGATTAAAGTTTCTGCCTCTGTTGCTTATTTTCTCTTCGGAGATATTCACGTACACCCTGTAAAAGGCCAGCAATGATCACGTCGTGGGTGTGATGATTCACATCAGCACGCTGAACCCCTCTGGGCTCTAATCGTGTTTTACAGCTTGCGGCATCCTGAAAGAATTGCCTTCCTTGTTCTGTACTTCCGCACTCAAGTTTGATTTTCATCATGCCCCATCCTCTGATCTGTTAATGTATTTACTGCTCCCCCAATGTTTATGTTCTAGGCGCTTTGGCGTAAAAGACAAAGGCTCTGCATTACCGCACTGGGGAGCAAAACCACTAAATCTGTAATATCTCGCACATGTACACACAAGCCTAGAGAGACAGAGCTTATGGCTTTAGAAAGTACAAGCTTAATCACAAATTAAATAAACAAGGAACTAAGCCTCCTTTTTCACAGACATAGATCCAGGCAGCGAAGGAATGGGTTGTTGAGCAATGGGCATCCTGTTTGGTCTTTCAGTAATTGCCCCACACTACGTTGTCATTTTTGTGTGAGGTACTGTTGGCTTTTCATACATTTTTACCCACAGCACTATTTCTATTTAAATATTTATCACAGTTCTCCCCAGTCAAACGGTAGTGTGAGGATAATGTAATCATGGTAAAGCATGTGCATGGTAAACCTCCACAGATTCATGGAAAACAATCATGCAAGCAGTGGAGAAAAGTAAGGAGATTTTCGTGCTCATTTGGGAAATAGGAAAAGGAGAAGATGATGGGGAGGGACTGAGGCCCAGGGTAGATGCAGGCAGAGGAGCGACAGGGCCACAGGTGCTCAGAGAGTCACTGCAGCCAGAATGAATGTCAAAAGAATTAACCAACGTTTTTGAGTCATCAAGCCAGGAAAGAAAAGGAAAGGATTTTTTCTTTCTTTGCAGTCCAACTGAATGACAGAGGTTATTCTGTGCAGTCTAGTTTCAGAAGGTCATGCTTCTGAGGACACGGTGCTCATACACACCCCATCAGCATTCTGGAGAGGAACGTGCAAAGGCATTTTGAACCGCCAGCCCTTCCTGCAACAGGTGCACTTCCCCATACAGCATGAGGCTATTAGGGAAACACTGCAGGTCAGCAGCAGTGCAAATACCACTCTATAGTTTAATAAATAAAACTCCATTAAGTGGCACACTCGCCTAATTGGTGGAGTTTTAGTCATGAATATCTGTAAGCAATCCAGTTGAAACCTGGCCTCAGAAATTGTGAGACTTGCATTTCAAAGCTGCTCTATGTGGAAAAAAAATGGTTTCTATTGCAGGCACCTGTGATTTAAGTTTCTTGTGTGCTTTCCCAAATTACTCTTGCATAATGTATTGAACACAGGGTGCCACAGAGCTCTTTAAAGCTAAAGCACTTCAAGGCTTCTGGGTTCAAGTAAAATTAGCCAGAAAAAAGTGATCTGAAACAAATCTGCTTTTTGAAATGAGATTCAAAGCTTACCCTGTTGATAATACTAGAATAGCTGGAATAAGAATACCCTCTGGAATAGCTTTTTAAGGTCAGGTACAAAACAGCAAACAGCTGATCTTCGGTGATGGTGTGGAACAGCTGAGAGCGCAGGGAATGGCCAGGATCATAGGGCGCTGCAATTTTTCTCTCGTGGTCTCTGTTTTCAATATAGGGAGCAGGGCATGTTCCTATGATGTGCCCTTTGACCCCTGCCAAAAAACAGCTTTCCTGCCACTGATGACATCATGGACTCATTATCATTCAGTGTTACCAGCTCAGCGTTATGGGAAATAACTTTCAATACTTTCTTTACTCCACTCTTCTAGGTGGAAGTCTCTCTATGCCCCAAAACACAGTACAAGAAAAATTAATCTTGAAAGCAGACACTGGCCTTTTCCTGTTACAAAAAGTTTGCAATAAAGAAAAAATGGTATACTATGCAAACATTTGTAGCACCACTTGGGGAAATTTACTGTCTGCTATATCACATTATTCTTAAAAGTAGTAAGCTTTTCTTTCTTTTCACAGATTTCTTTTTCTTCCTCTTGCAGTCAAAAGCAAACTGCAGTGTTGAAAGAGTGTCATAAATCTGCGCAGATCCTGTGTCAGAGTGCAGCAGGCTGGGTGACGGCTGCCCAGGCCACACACATGGTCCCGGCGACTGAGCGACAGAGGCTGCTATTCACACAGCACACCACAGCAGGAACGCTGCACACAGCGAGCATGGCTAATGTGCTGCCAGACTGCAGCTCCTGTTCAACATCAAAACTGGAAATCCAATACAAGCACTCACACACACAATCTCTCTCACACACTCACACTCTTACGTTCTCACACATACTCACACACACACTCCTGATTTCTCACACACATTCATACACAAACACACTCACACATATGAACTCTCTCACAGACACATTAAGGATCTTGTTTTCTCACACTCACACAAACATCTCTTCCTCACATACACTTTTACTCATTATTTCTCACATACACACTCTGTCACACAATATTTCATATAAGTATAGACACAATCTCACACGCAATCTCTCTCAGGTAGAGACAGACACATTAACATGCATGTTCAGTCAACACACAAATATACTTGCACTTGGCCTCTGACACACACAGAAGCACTGTTGTTTTCTCACACAGACTCTCAAACTCTTGATCTCACTCTTTCACACACAGGCTCTCACTTACTCACAGGATCTCTCTTGCTCTGTCTTACACTTTCACAAACACATATATGAGCTTTCCCTCAGACACACTTCATACACAGACTGACACACACATACGCCAGAAACACTTGAAGTCTTACAAGCAGATCCCCCTCAAGACTATTCAGTTTTGCTACATAAAATCTTTCAAGTAAAAACATGACATAATTTCAGTGTCACAGGGTCATAAAATTAACAATCTTTGATCATTGTTTTCAATAGATAAAGCAATTCAGATTAGCATTAACAAAAGTAATGAGAAATAAATCACTCATGCATACAGAATCACTCAGCATAAAATCAGAATTAAAATGGAAATTTACAGTGGAATTTAATAATTATAAATACTGATGAAGGCATTTGAAACAACAGAACAAATTCATATCGACGATTGGAAAAATGAAGTTATTTTTTCATGTTCTACTAATTAGTTTATTCATTAATTAAAGCTGGAGCCACAGGGAGAATCCCAGTTTTCCTCAGCCAGACGGTTCCCAGAACATGGCTAGTGAGATTGTTTGTTTTCATTTGCAAAGTTCACCTCTCAGGTGATCCCTGGAGAGGGTGTCATGTGACCTGGGAGCCAAGCACCGAGGAGGAAGTGAGGGGCATGGGGGAGCTGGGAGAATGAAGGCTGGAGAGTTTGGGGAATTGAAATGTAGGCTGCTCTGTCAGTCACAGGAGCTGCTGTCTGTAATGTGCAGAGAGACCGCATTAGAGAAACCCAAATTCTCGATTACCTTAAAATAAACAAATGTTTGAGATTGTGGGTAGGTTGTCAAGGTATGAACTGCAGATGTTTAGAAACTAAATGCAGTGGTTACAAAGCCCTTCGCCAAGGGACTTGGAGCTGTAGAATGTTCCTTTCTCAGCGTAGGACCAGACTAGCAACAGTTTGTTTTAAAATAAAGACAAAAACAACCGTTTTTGCACTAACCTTCAAACTGTCATTGCAATTCACTTGCTGTGCTATGGTAATAATGCAGAGTTCTGTGCTCAGTCTTAAGGCACTGAAACATGAAAAATCAATTAGAATGTAAATTTCCCAAGTCACAGATGTTCTTCGTACCTTTGCGATGGAGCCCCAGTACTTTGTAATCCTATATTGTTATTCTCCAAGCATCTGTACTAAACTGAACAGTATAGAATGAAATAACAGTTTATTGAAGTCGAATACAAAAAGGGACTGTGTAATCGTTCTGTTGGGTATGGTAAATTCCTGTCTTATACTGAAACCAGTGATCCAGTGGGACATTCCTCTAAGGGCTCAACAATATAGGTGATTCAAACCTTTTTAAAAATGTATTTATATAAAATATTAATCAAAAGACATGTAACGTAGATTTAGATATATGTTATATATATATATGTTAGTCAATATATACACAATAAATATAACGTAACAGAATAGCCTTAGGGGTTTGAGTACATTTAGTTCCGAATAAAGATTTATGCACAGTGAGTTATCCACTCTGATTTCACTGGCTGGCTCATACCTTGTCACACACGATCTGATTTATAAGACTTGCAGATGAGGTGTAATACCCTTAGCACAGCGGGTACTGTTTTGGAAATTGACTCGGAGCTGCAACTCCACAGAAACTGGGTAGGTCTCGTTTCAGCATGAAAAATGTTGAGTTTGAAAGTAGCTTAGATATTGAAGGCGCTCACTCATAGTGCTGGGAGAGACTCAGCTATGCAAGCAGTCAGCAGTGTTGTAGCCAGAAATTTATATCTGGGGTGGCAGGGACACCTATGGGGACAGCATTTTTAAATGAAATTGTTTGCCTTCTAAAATAGAAAGCACTACTAAAAGGCATTCTACTATTCTTCACTATACCAGTTATACAAGCAACCCCTGTTTTACACTGTGGGTGAGGCAGAACTGCTGTGAAATTCTAGGCCAAAATGTCGCATAACTTTCACAAAGCTGCATGGGAACAATGATCCACAATGATCTACAGCATATTCGCCGACACTGACCACTTACAGTGTAGGCTACAGTACATGTACACTCCAAAAGAAAAACATTTAATGATGTAATAATTGTCTATCTTTATATTTCCTTTTGTTGGTGAATTTAGGAAAATATGGGATTTTAGGTAATGCCAAAGTAGGGCAACAGCTAAGGTGGCAACTGCCGCCTTGTGCCACCCCCCTGGGTCTGTCCCTGGTTGTCAGTGAGATTATTGAGCCACTGGGTATCCCAATACAGTGTATGTATAGTGGCGCCAGGCTCTGATGAATTGGAGGAGATACTGTACAACACCCTCGTTCTCTGCACTGGCACAAGGGTTGGCCGAGGTGAATTGAAGTGAATATCTGTTCCAAATAGGGATCAGAAAATAGTGAATCCAGTTTTTAATAAATCAATGCCAACAATAAAAAAGTGAGATGGCAAGAGAGATGGCAACGGAGAGAAAGAAAACGAGCGAGGAAGTTACAAACTGCTTCCAGTGGTCAGAGTTTCTGGAAAACATCACTGCTCACCAGACCTGCTGCAGAGCGTGTCTGTGGACTGCCAGGTTCTGTTTTAATTAACTACGTAGGGACCAAGAAATATGTCTTTAATAAGGTAAGCAGGAGGAAAAAAAGTGCTGGGATAAAATTACAAAGAAACATGCTCCTTTAATATTTTTAACTATTTCAAATGAATGGCTTGTGTTACACAACAAATGTATAAAATTTGTAATTTTTTTAAGAAGACATTTTTGTGCCTTTTTTCGTCTTTCAAAATGCAGTATCTCTCCTCACACACACACTCCTCTCCCCTTCCATATTTAAAGCCTTTCCTCTTAGCAAAACAGTTTCAACATTTATTTTAAAAGGGGAAAGTGAGGGAGGCACAAAAAAGCCTTTCTTTCCAAAATTGGTTGGGATCTCCTCATGTGCCCATCATTTATTTAATTGGGTTAGTAATTTTTCAAAACTTTTTTATTTCATCTGCTGTAGGCAACCAAATGTAACCCAGCCCGATTATAAATCCCCGTAACGTGCTAAGTCAATGCCACTGAAGGAGACCTTGAATGCAGGAGGCCACATAGAACCAGTTCAGCCTCACACCCACACAGACACGGCAGAGTAGTAGGAAAAGTGCGGTGGAAATACTTTTATTCCAAGTGCTCAGCACTCCGTGGGTACCACTTCTTTACATACATGCCAACAATTATGATCCTCAAATAGAGGCTGCCTTCTCAAATGGGCCAAACCTCATTTCTCCTCATGGGAATGTTTAGCTGTTGATGCCAGTCAAACAAGACTGGACATATAGTAGACTGGTACAGTATGTAAGCAGAATAAATGAAAATACGTTGTAACAGAATGCTGGATTTTATTACTGACTTGGGAATAGAACCTGTGTGGTTTTTACAACAACTGCAAGACATCTGTAAAGCTCTGATGGACGCCCAGCAAAATCGTCTGCAAATGGGCTTAGGTTTGTGCTTGATTCACACCCTCTGCTCAGCCTAGTCACAAGGTGAAAGGTTTGTCTGGGACGTAAGAGCAGTAAGGAAATCAACCTCCGGTGGGAAAGTGGTTTTCAAACTGGGAGGGTCTTCTCCCTCATGCACAAGCTCCCAGCGCTGATGGAACACTGCGGATCTGCAACGGAAACTCTTACTAGTTACATCAGTGGAGCGATGATTAAAACAACTAAACATCTCAAAAGGCCTCGGCAGTGCCTCTGACAACCCAGAAATTTATCTCAATAATTTACTTCTTGGTTTTCAGTTAGACTAAACTAGAATTTTTCACAAATTTGTTTTCAAGCTCACTCTGACAAAAAAAAAACAGGACCCTAAAATATATTTCATGCTGGGGAACATAAAAGAGACAATTTATCTTTATTAGAACTTCAGAATTTATGTCCAGCTTTTTTTCCCCCTGCACGGGTTTAATATGAAAGAGGATGATAAGCAGCTGCTGTTTTGGGAGTCCTGGAAGCAAGAGGGCAGAATGAATACATCATACGGCTAAACCGTCACTCTGGCCCTGGTTTGTTTGATCGCTTGACAAAAATTCCCAAAGTCCAGTGTCATTAAATCTCTCCTGGTTTATTTGTGTAAGCTCAGAGTTCTGTAAGAGCTCTAGTGTAGGGGTGGTCCAGATCCCATTTGTCTCGGCTCCAGAGCGAAGGATTGGAATCCGCTTCAAGTCCAGAGCAAGAGAGATGAGGGGTGTGTGTGTGAGGGGGTGGGGGGGTGGATTTGTGGGAGTGTGAGTTCTCCTGGGGTTACTAAGAGGGAACAGTTGGACACAGCTGTTTTTTAAAACTAAATGGAGATGTTGTCCCACTCGCTCCTTGAACACTGCAGCTCGAAAAATTCCTCTTCAGTTTTTCATACCCTGAGGCCTGTGGATTTGGCTCAGGAGCTCAGAGAGCAGCCGGTACCATTTTAGAACATGCTCAGCCACATTTGCAATCCGGCGAGCGATGCCCAAGTCCCACCCACCTTAACACCGTGCACCCAGTAACAAAGCAGCAGCAAAGGTTACTTCCACCTCACATACTACAGCATCAATGAATTCCTTCTTTTGCAATTCTCAGTCTCTGTTGCTAATGACATAAGTATTATGGCTGCTTATAAAATCTCCTCCTCTCTTGAAAAAAAATGAAATGGATATTCTGCCTTTTATGGACGACTTGCGGTTGCTTAGCAAAGTTTTATTTTTCTAATCTCACATCACCCACAGAGGCGGTGATCTTAGCTGGTTATAATGCAGTCCTGGGACTGATTGTCTAAAACATCTTAAGTATTATATAACTTATGTATTACACTTAGAAACATTTTTACTTAAATGAGTGTCAAGATGCACTTTAAGGGAAATCTAATCTTTACCTTAAGGTGTTTTCTGTAACTAGGTACTGAGTGGACTGAGCAGTCTTAATAAAAATATGCCCAGGGGCGTGCTTTGTGACTGACTGCATAAGTGTAGTCTTGCTTCATTCAGAGAAAAGTCAATCAACCCTTTGGGGGGAAAAAAAGTTCTGGTAGGCTAAATGAGCTTCTCATTCTTTAGCACGGGCTCTGTTTGTTATTAGCTGTACACAAATAACCACTTCTCTGAGAAGTGGCCAGTAAAAAAGACAGGGACTGCCCCTTGATAAGATATCCCCTCCCTGGCAAATTGGAAACATATTCCCAAAAAAGCTCCAGGGAACTCTAAGCCAACCCAAAGGCACCAGAAGGAAGATATCCAACCACAGGAAGTGTGGGAACTACAGTTGGAGAAGCCTTTCCCCGAATTCATGATAATCCAGAGCGAGAGAGTGAAAGGTGATATCCACAATCGGCAGTGGAAGACATCACCATGTCTCCAGATGGATGTACTCTAAAGATTTCAAGCACCAATATCCAGGCTGGTGCTGGACGCTTGCAGGATATTTTGAACCAGAGGGAATGGGAATCACTGCCTCCTCACTTCACTGGCAAATCTGTTCCTGTTTACTTCCAGTGTCTTTCTGGAAAACAAATAAGCCAGGGGAAAACAGGAGTGACTTCTTTACACAGGCTGGTGAGGGTGTGCTTGAAACAGACATCCTTAGCTGTTTGTGGAAACCTGTCCACATGGGTCCTTCAAAATATGATCTGATAAGATTAAATAAACTGTTGAGAAACTAAGGATCAAACAGCCTCCTCATGTTTCTAGCCTTTCTGCACAATCAAACACACAGTGTGTATTACTGGAATGTTTTAATACCAGGTCTATAACATGAGGGCTATTTCATGTCTGGTGGCCTTCTGGTGCCTCATCATAATACACTTGTTTTGATTGTTAGAACTTTAAATCCTTCAGACTACAAGATTTAAAGTTATAATTTCTGTGCCTTACACTCTGTTCTTCAGGAAAATTAATCAATTTTCAGTTTTCATAATAAATTGCATCTACATTAATAATGACAGTAAAAAAATCAAGAATATTCAAAGGTTTAATAAGTTAAAAAAGTTAATTATTGGTTAAGCCTGGACACACGAAAAATTTAACACAACTGATTACATAATAACAGGAAATACTTTTATTTAAATTAATTTATTTTAATTTTAATATAGGACTCGTGGCAATTTAATTATTTCTTTGACAAAATGTTCCTTTCACTTCACATAATCATGAACACTTTGTGGCTTTATGCCCTTTTGCATTTTCTGCACTCTGGTTTTTTACAGGTCTGAACAATGTATTCTATTATGTAGCACCACAGACAAAATGTGATCGATTAGTAGACTTTGCACAATGCTCGCATTTCATTTTCTGAAAGTCATTTTCTGAAATAAATAGTGCATTGTTAGCATTATAAAATATATATATTATCAACAATGAATTTCATCAGTACAAAAAACAAGAAATAATAATAATTCAAGTATGCCTTTAGAACATTATTTTTCTGTTTATTAGAAACAAAAGTCCTTCTCGTACTATAATGCTGTTGTTTCAGTTACTGTAGTCTGTTTATGTACAACAGTATTTTAATTACTTTTGTACCTTGTTTTACTATGTTATGAGATATAAATTTATGATTTTGTTTTGTTCAACACATTCTACATCACGTTTTTTTTCACTTTTACATACAGTAAAGGCATAATTTAAATAAATAACAATAATAACTTCTGAAAATAATTATACCAAACCAATAACTGTCAATAATTTTTAAACTTTAGAAATTGATTTTTTGTTTTAAAATGGACAGCATACTGTATTGTATCCTCTTCAATATTCAATAATGTGCTGTAAGTGTAAAATCTAATTCCCCAGTGAACTCTGAAGCATGTCAGGTGTAATTGAAAATCCTGCTCTTAAAGCTTTTCCATTGTGTAGGTTAGCCTGGAATATTCAATCCCTCAGTATCCTCCTAGATTAGGAAAGACGGGATGGCTGGACATCAGAGAACCTATTTGAAAGAAAGTGTTGTTGGTACATTACAAACTACAGTACATGCTACACACTATATAAAAATATATAGTAAAGAATCACATATATGATTCCTCATTTCTTTCTGAGCTTCAAGCAAAGCTCCTAACTTTCTGCACAATTTGTAAATGTTCTTCTAATTGGTATATGAATGAAAACTATGCAATATATACTGCAAGCAAAAAAAAAACAGCATTAGTTCTGAGTGATAGATGAGTGCTAAATGTATGACAGGGTATGATAATACTTCTTATGTTTGATTTTCTCAAACAGAAACTTACAAAAAAAACAGATAACCATAACATAATGAATAAATATAGCATTACATAAAACACACCAAGCCATACTGTACAAAGTCATTATGCACTACTTCCTACAGGAATCTACATAAATTACCAGAACCTGTAAATTTACTTCCTCCCCAATCACCCTAAGACCTTATAACTGCAATTAATAATTTGTGTTGTGTGAGTCACTGGGCAGACAGAAGAAGCCCCATGTAACTTTGGGGTTGATGAAGGAAGTGTGGAGGCAAAACAAAATGCCATTCCTTCCATTCAATGGCTTTCTAAGGTACGAATCCCTGCACTCATCACTCTAACACACCTCCACCCACGCTTCAGCCCTTGGGTTTTTTACAGGGGATTGTGACTTCCTTGTCCATTGACTGGACTTTCAAGCTGAGCAGGTTAAATCCACCTCATCAGGAAGTGCCTTTTGTGTATCACAATCACATCATTGGCATTTGTCTTTGTCTTCAGAAATGGGGAAAAAAATGCCCTTTAATGCAAGAATATCACATCTCAATAAGGTTGTCTTCTGTTATTATTGTAGCCATTAGTGATAAACCTACATTTATCAATGCCAGCATAAACAGTAACAATAAAAATAACGTCATTAGTTCTGAAAGAGGTGGTGTAGTCCCTAGAGTGCTTCTGTTCTCTTGTTGACTTTGATGAGGTGAACTGTTTGATTTCCAGTATTATCGCCGCAGGAACAACAAATCATTCCGTTTTGCCGCAAGGTATTGTATTGCTCTCAGATCCAGCTGACTGCAGGCTGTTTTTTTCCAAATCTCACTCACCCTCACTGGGTGCCGCCTACTCCTCTCTCTTCTTCTCTCTCTGACCTGCACATGTGGAGCTGATTAATGAAATTAATACAGTGCAGGGCTGGAGATTGCTGGCAACGGCCGAGGAAGTATGTTGCCAGACTGCAATCCCCTCATGCCCATTTCATGCTCAAGTTCTGCATTTTAAACAGGATTCATTGTATTAGCTCCAGCAGCCCTTTACACCCTGGGGCTGGAGGAGCTCCTTGATTAGAGCACAGGGGTCGAGCTGAGGAAGGGGGTGCGGCCTCCAGGTGGCACATTGCCCAATCAGGGTGCTGCCAGGTCAGGTATTAGCCAAGGGCTACAATGATTTGGGGTCTGCTGGGTCCTGGGGTCAATCACCCCAGTGACTACTAGACCGACCCCAATAACTTTGTTGCTTGTTGTCAGCATTCAGTGCTTTAATCGTTCAGGATAATGTGCATGAGGCACGTGCAAATAACAACACACAAAACAGCAGGCATGTGCCAATTTGCTTTCAGATCCTGTCTGATTATGTCAATCAAACTTTGCAAAAACTTGTATTTTGGATTTTCTTTGTGTATAGGATTTATTTTGCTTCTTGGACTTTAAAAAACACGTTTGAACTCTGGCAGCCCTCGCAGTGTTGGAATGTCATTGTTTTCCTTCAATTTTTCAGTTGGTTCCTGCTTGTCAGGGGATGGATGTGGTGTCGGTGTGGTGTTGAGTTTAGCCGTGGTAAGATGGCACTCCAGCTCTAGTATGTCATAGCTGTGCTGGTCCAGATCCTGCCGCTGGAAGGGAGCTGAAATCTGCAGCTCCTGCCCTGAGCTCAGTCTGTTCAACACAGCACTGGAACCTGTTTCCTGGCCTGAATCCCAGGAAAGTTTATTTCAAGTGTTGTGCATGAGTTCAGGTACAATTTGCGTGTCAGGTGTGCAGCAAAGTAACACTGTCCTTGCAGAGTCCTGAGGGATTAGAGCCATTTTCCCATTATGCACAGTGATTCAATTATTAGCAGGAGATTTAAACACCAGGCTTTTGTCCACATCCCTTAATTAAAGTGCGTGAGAACTCATCAAGCAATTAAAACTTTACCTTCTTAGTATCTTGTTTGAATTGGCTTTTTTAATCATTAACAGAGCAACGGGGTTTATCTGCAGAAACCAGAAGGCCACAGCAGTCCAGTGTGACGTGGGAGATCAGGGATGAGCACAGCATTGTCAGAGCAAGGTTAAACAGCAAAACGGGGGAGGAGGGGAACTGCTACCAGAGAAAGCAGGGGAAGAGGTACACAAACCGATAAAGAAATAGGAAATAAAACATTTGCAGAAGAAAGATAAACTTCAGGAAGAAACGTTTTAGTTTATGAACCATTCTTTGATGTGCTTATTATTATTTAATCTAACATGCCTTTGTTCTTTAAAAGTAAATTGAATTTTGAGGAAGAAACGTTCATCTTGAGCAATGCAGCAGAATTATATGTTGCTAGTTCCCATACCGCAAAATACTCCAAGATGTTCTAAATGTCATCACCTTTTCAAGAGGAGTGGTGCCACGCTTGTCTTTTATTTGTTCCACCATGTGAAACTAATTAGTGAAAAGACTCTCCTAATTTTCTATCTGCTTATTGGAATCTTCCCTTTTCTTAATTTCTCATCCATGGCAGAGCATTATCCGTCATGCCTTCGAAACGTGGTTCATATCTGCAAAATGTTTGGGTGCCACAGGGCTACACAAACAACTACCACCCACCCCTTTCCCTGGCACTTTGTCTGGGTGTCTCTTGCCTTCTTTCAATAAGACAGACATATTTTCTCTGCCTTCTTAAAACACCACTGATCAAAACAAGGTACTCCCACCCTCCCTCTTTTCCTTCATAATGATTTTGCTTTTGCTATGCTTTTTTATGCTCTGTAATCCAGCCCAGACTTCGGAAATGCTTTGCAGAATGTATCAGGAAGTGGTTAGCTGTCAAGAGCTCAGGTAAGCCATTTATTCCCATTAGCACCAAATGTGGAGTAACACCTTATTCTTCTCTACCTGTCAGAGCTGCCAGATGTGAACTGCCAGTCCACAGCTGGGGAGGAAACTCTAGCCTGCATGAGCGCAGCAGCCAGCTCAGTACCGCAGAGAAGGGGAAAGTGCCATGGTGTCCCACAGAAAGCTAATTAGAATCACCGATTGAGCTTTTAATCAAACCACTCTCTAGTGTGGAGCTATATGATATCTGCTGTTTCTATGAACTTCTACTTTCCTGAAGGAGACAAAACTTTCTGATGTTGCAAAAAACATGGCTTATACTACATTTCTCTTGGGGCAGTAGTGCCGAAGATGAAAAGAAGGAAACCTCAAACTTTATTTTGATTTCACACACCTGTTTTTGCTTTTATTGACTTACTGATCAAGCTCACAAAGAGAAATACTAGCCACACCTGGGACCCATTTCTCTGAAACATACACTGGACGAAACAATGGCAGAGGCCTGTTCAAACTGCTGCAGGTGACAAAAATGACTTTCCCCCCATCAAAATGGTATTGAAATCCTTAAAGAGTTATACTGTTTGTCATAAAACTATGAATTACAATGACATACTGTAAATCTGATTAAAGAAAATGCAAATATTCTTAACAGGGTGTAAGGTGATTCAATGAATTTGTAACTATAAGGGATTCCTGTTGAGTTTTGTTGAATTTTGTTTTCAGATGATTTATAACTATTAAAGTATGCCTGTTGGAATGAAAGAAGGACCCTAGAACACATTAAAAATCTAGAAATAAGTGTATTTTCAGGATAGCTGTGAGCTGGCACATTGTTGGAACAAAGATTTTGGCTGTTTAGAAAGGGTTTCCCAGCAATGTTGTTGAAGATATATAACCATTAGACCTGGCTTTCTTGAAGAAACACAACTTCCACCAATCTAATGAACATGACAGCTCAAATTGCCTCCTGCTTGTAACTTTTCTCAAGTTGCTACGTTTTTATATTCTCGGAAGTGTGCTTGAATTTGTTAGAAGACGTAAGCAACTGCTCTTTGAGCTCACATGTTTTCACTTTGAATCATTATACGTTTCTGTCAGATGGATGGTAAAACAATTACCATCTACATTTGCAAAAGTAAATTTGAAGTATTTTTGCTTCACATTTTTATAAAAGTACACATTTTTAAACCAAGTGAAATTAAGGCTTCACTTTGCAATTACTCTTAAGAATATTTAGGTGACATTATAAAACAATGTTTATGAAAATAAATTAATCTCTTCTCCATCCCTCAATGGATTAATAATAGATTGCACAAGTCTTAAGTTAAGTTTAAACAATCCCAATGCAAATGGTTTTGAAAAACATCTTGTTGATTGCATTCTATTGTATCCTGGGATACCTGCATGCGTGTTCTGTCAGTAAGTGCCATGATCCTGCTCTGAGCTGCTCTGGCTCTGGCATCACTGACAGCACTCTACATGTGTCCCACACATTGAACTCCTACTTTAATGGCTTCCTCTGCACTGTAACAGTTCCCTCTGCTATTAGCTCATCCAAAATAGGGAAAAATAGCACTGGCAAGTGTTCAGTCAGGAATCCTGTTGTATATCACCCCCTTCCCCTCGTGCTTGTCCCTTAATCCATGCACAGAGAAACTAATCACCAAAAGATGTTTGATTATATTGCCTATAAAATTAAGCTTGGCTTTGTTTTCATATAGGCTTCAGTATTGAGGATGAGAGAAGAGTGATTCTCCAGGGTCCCGTTTTGTCACTGGGCTGCACTAAATCCCAGCCCAGAAACAATAACAGGGGAACTGGCTGAAGTAATGCCCATCCCCTCTGAGGCCACTGTTGCTGAGTGGGATGGATAGGAGCTCTCAGGCAGATGGACAGAGAGATGGGATTGATTACACAGTTGCATCAGATAGACTTACAGCTAATCTGATGGTCTATCTAAGCTCGTTTATCTTCATCCATCATCTAAGCCTCCATCCATCATTGGAGCTCACTGTCTAAGCATGCGTGTGCTGCATTACTACACTCGTGCACCTCTGTGTGTGTTTATACAGCAAACCCATCAATCAATCTGTCTGTCTGTCCATTTCCAAGTGGACATAATTATACTGTGGATTCCAGGGCTTGGCCAAATACAGATGTTCCTGAATAGTTTCTTTGGCCAAAATATTTCAATTCATAGAGAGAATGTGCTCTTAATTTGCACACTAAGGAAGTAGGAAGTCTATGATCTCCGAAGTGTTCTCCAAAGTGAGTCAAGTTCTATTAAACACTTTGATTGTCCAAAGATAATATGGTACCTTACCTCAATTTCATGCAAAACTTTAAAATACAATGACATAATTGACAATCACCACTGTTTACAAACTGTTGAACACTTGGGTAATGTCAGTAGCAGTATATCAGAGTATTAAATTTGGAATATTTGTTTTCTTATTTTAAAGACACACTATATCACAGTACTGCCAGCAACATGATAACTATTGAACTGGTAAGGCAATCTGCCCAGTTTACATTATTGATTATTGGAATTAAAAGCAGGTGGGATACAATAGACACACCAGTATTTAAGTGCTTAGTGGAAACACAGCCTAAGCAGAAGCCTCTCCTTTGGAATTTATGGTCAAGAAACAATACTTTTAATCCCACAGCTGCAATACAATAGGATTTCCAAGAGCAAATGTACTGTAGATCACTGCCACCAACAACATAGCAGTAATGTTGGCATCTGTGTTTGGTAGAAAGATGGACCGTGTTTAACTGTAAAACTACTGTATAATTGATACATGTTGCCAAAAGGTGTATGAGGTTATCAAAAGAGAAGAAAATTAAAAACAGAGGTTTGGTTATGCTACTTGTTATTTAACACATGGCCGTTTCTAATGCCACCATGTTCTCATGATAAGAAGGAATATGAGATGCAATAGGACTCTTTGAAACTAATGTGAACTCAAAGGCATGAGTCAGTACAATGCTCCAGCACTGCAGAAGCAATTAAGCCTGGGGCTGGAGGTCAAAGAGATGGGAGAACAGGAATGGGCTTTGGAGGATCATGCTAAACCTGGAAACAGCTGAGAAAAACACTTGAGCAGTTTTGAAAGTCAAGTGGGTTCAGTGTGCTGGAGCTGGGGCAGAGGGTTGGGAATGGAGTTTCTGCCGTATATCTCAGAGCCTGCTCTCTCATATCTTTCTGTGGCAGGGGCAGAAAGGAGGGATTATAATAATCCCAGTATACTGTATGTGCATATCTATTGCATTGAATTTAATCATCGCTTCCTTTGTTAAGGATGCCTAGTTTTGCAAGTTGTCAGATATAGTTATACTTTGTTTCATAACTTTTTGTACTTTTATTTTATACCCACCCAGTTCGGGAACAATCATACAGCATACTGTATTGGACAAGCAGGCAAACTCCTTATCATCATCAAAAGGATGAGCACCTTCTTTTCTGTAAAATGTGTAGTGTTGGAGTCATTTTATACTTCAAACACTGTGAGTCACACTGTGCTTTACAACAACTGACATTGATTGGTGGAGTGATATAGTAAGCATCTAACAAGCTGGGACTTGGAGATCTGCAGCTCCACACTGAACTGAGGACAACCTGCCAGGCTCACTCCCTCCCAGGCCCAGCAGCACTCAGCCAGTTGTGGGGTGCCTCAGCTAATGACATAGCCCTGAGCTGCAGAACTAAGAGGCCCAATCAAATCTCCAACGAGTGGCTTGAACTAGCTGAGCTACTTGGGAGGCCTAAAGAATCACTTTTCATAAATCATAAGAAACATGTTTCATGGAAAGCATTCATCAAGAAATGAAAATGCCATTTTCCTCTAAATGGATCTGTTTTTTTAAGTCTTAACTTAAATCCATTTAATACATTTCTGTAAAAATATTACTACCACAAATATGACATTGTCACCGGCCGAGTGACCAAGTTTGGCTAAAAAAAAAAAGAAACTCCCACACAGCAGTCTTCAAATGCAAACAAAACTGGATTTATTGCCACCAAAATAGGGATAACAAAAAAAACCCTCTCAGGAGTACTCTCCACACCTTTCCTCCAAGGCACCCTCCCCATACTGAGCTCTCCCAGTCCCTTTTATAGCCCCTCCTCTCCAAGGACCATCCTCTTAAAGGGACTTGCTCACATTTTCTTAACAGAGATAGGCAGTTTGACCAAAATAAAGAATTTATCCATCCCAAAAAAAACGTATACATTTTAACAGAGTCATGCAACTGTGATATATTCACTTAAACAAAACAACTAACCTTACAATGGTTATTTATAGATGGCTCACCAGTAACCTTTCCCTTTAAGATCATTTGTGTGATACTACAAACAGGAAAGGTGACTGGTGGCCATCTTGATCAACACAACACAATACAATACTCCAAAGGGGAAAAGACTGCAGTGATTTTAGGGAAACAACAAAAAGGGTAAGTATCATCACACTTCATTCATATCACATATACACTCTCAAACATACCAGAAGGGTAGAGGGAAATATTGGAGTATTTCACATTCAGTAAAAGAAAGAAAAAATAACAAGCACTCTGTCACAGACATGTAAATAAACAAACATTCTGCTCCACTTGTTCACTTGTTCTTTGATTTGTGACCTTGACAATAATAAACCTTACAGTCCTTCAGAAGGCATCCTCAAGAGTTCTGCTTTAACATATCATTTCCTCTTCCCAATTGATGGTGCTCTTGGCAGCCTTGCCACTGTTTCACCCTCCCTCCTGGCAAATATGCTCATGCCACCTGTGCTGCTCAGGGTCTCAAAGCAACACGAGGCAATCTGTGGACTTAGCAGTAGGGTGTACTGAAGAGCCTGCCTCTTGTGTGTGTGAGGTCTGGTACCAGACAGGTTCAGAAGTTTAATGAGGCCAGCCGTTAACTACTTTACTTACTGGCAAAGCAGCTGGTTCCTAAGAAGCTGTAATTTACACAGCACCTAAAAAGAAACCTAATATTTCAGAAGAGATGCACATACAGCAGTGAGGCAACCTGGAGTGCTTACAGTATTTAGGTGTGTAGTCAGAAGAAAGAAGATGGGGTAAAGAGAGGAACTGAATAAGATTGATTAGGAAAACTGCCAGCACTTAGTAAATAAGGGGTGCCCTCCTGTCCTTGAGGGCTGCTGTCCAGCAGGTTTTAATCTTTTCACAACTATAGCTTCTTACAAAAAACACTTCAATGTGTCCAATTAAGCAAGTAATGAGTTCAAGGAAATAATGAAAGGCTCAGGTGGACCAGAAACCCTCTGGCCCTCCATGACTCAAACCCACTTAAATTGCTGGGTTGAAATCACTTTAAAGATTGTTACGGCAGTATTTGCTCTCTTATGTACAGTATGTAACAGGGCCCCCCTTTGTACTGAGCAGATACCCGGCTTCCACGTAAAACAAAAGCCAGACTCAGCAGCACCTTTACAGTATATATTGAGTTGTAGTTTATTCATAGAATAGCTGCCAGAAAACATTCAAAGGCAATGACAAAAAGAGACTCAAAGAAATAAAAAGCTATCCACCAATCTCAAAGAGAACCTGAATGTCCCTGGATAGCAGCTTGTCTCTTTTTAGAAAAATGTTCATAAGGGAGCCCTGAGCTTCTTTCTCTCTTTTTGATCTTACAGTAATAAAAAACTGAACCAGCAGTATAAGGACTCTGCCTTTTATTTTGGAAGCCCCTCCCTTCTTGTTACCTTCCACAGGCCTTTTAAAGACGTACAGCTCTTTTACATACAAATTCCCAAAACAGCAATAGCAATATACAAAGAACAGCCATTCTTTCCTCGCAAATGCCCCATTTGTGTTTTTTTAGACATCCTTGAAAACATTTACTGTATATATGAAAATATTCATAACTCTGGGGGAAAGCACGCTGGCTAAACAGTTAGCATTTCTACAGTACCTCATGGTGTTTGGGTCCTCGGTTCAATTCCGGGAGTGCTACCCACATGGAGTTTGTATGTTCTCCCCATGATCACTCAGATTTCTTCTGTGTACTATGGTTTCCTCCCACAGTCCAAAACACATGCTGGTAGGTTAATTGGCTTCTGTGAAATAAGCCCTGGTGTAAGTATGTGCTTATTTGTGTTTGTGTCGGTGTGTGCCTTGTGATGGACTGGCATTCCGTCCAGGGTGTATCCCTCCCTATGCCAAATGTTTCCTAGGACAGGCTACTGTGGCCACGTGTTTTTCAACATAGGTGAGTGAGATTAGCTGCAGATTCAAAACACTAACGCTATAACTATAACTGTTTGCTAGTCTTTCTCTTGTCTGTTTCTAGCCTGCTACTCTGACAGACAACACAAACCTTCTGCAAGAGGTACTGTAAGTTCAGAGTTATTCTTTGTGTTATTATACTCCTGCACCAAACATTGTTTGAAGGCTACGAGTTGGCTTTCTGCACAAATGTGCACCAATGTAAAAATTATGGCCTGATGAATGCATTGCCTGCATTCATGCCTGCAAAAACAGTCTATAACCACCCATAATCTGAATTTTTACATTTTAATGTATTCATTTCTTTCTTATTTGTATGTAATGCACATTGTCATAATGTTATATTTTTCTTCACCAGAAGTGGCAACAAAGAGGTGTTGAAAGATGCTTACAAGAAGCAAAACTAACTGGGTTTCACCAATGAAGTGTCTTTCTTGTAGTGGTTATTCTAAATGCTGTGGTTGAAGAAGGAGTAACACATTCCAAAGTGCTAAGCCATTTCCAAGCTATGGTGTCCTGTCGACAGGTAGTATGTGCCTGAAGAGCATTACAGATCACAGCCATTTGTAGTCCCCCGGTTGTTGGCCCCTATGGCTATGTCACTCCATTCATTGTAAAGGGAGCCGGTAAAGGATCCCCTGAAGAGTAGTTCAGGACCCTATGCAGAAGATATAATCTGGAAGCAAGCGCAGTAGGACAACGGGGAGGAGATGATGAGGATCAGGGCAGGTTGACAGAAGGGGGGCGTGATGACAGTGAACTGGTGCTCGGGGGGCGTGGCCAAGGCAGACAAATCCAAGGAGTCCAGCTGGGAAATATGGGGCGAAGTTCAAGGTCCAAAGCCGGGTGATCCATCCGAGACAAAACAAGACGAGTATAAAAACCGGAACGGGATTCGGTACAGGGACAAGAATAAAAACAGGATGACAAGGCCAGGCACTCAGAGCCCTGGACTCAGATGGTCAGGATGCCGTGATGAAGCCTATGCCGTTGAGTCACTCATGGACTGAGCCCAGAATAGTGAAAGCGCCAAGCTTAAATAAGGAGGGGCAGGACTGGGGGCAGGTGCATAAAATCAGGTAAAATATGAAAGAGCCGGAGTGCACTTAAGACGAGGGATTACAATCATGACATTAATAGAATCTCAACAGACAGAAGCAGGTTTTTCACAGCGCATTTCTGAAACAAAGAAAGTTGAAACTGGCAGTCATACCTTTCTACCCACCCCAATCTATGTCTTTCACAGGGAGAATGAGGACCTATGAAATCACTCCTCCATCATGACCATCTTTCAGAGTCATTTGTCATGTGACATGCTCCACGTTCTGTAGGACCTCACAGCAGGGGTTCCTAATCCTGGTCCTAGAGGCCCACATATCTACTGGTATTTGTCCAGGCCAAGCTCTGTTACAAAACTGAACCCTTTTCAGGTCTCAGAAATATTGGAATTTGCCTTTTAATTATTGTGTTTCATAACATAAAATTCCAAACTAGTAAATTTTCCAAAGAATAGAAAAAACAAATACATTTTCCAAACAAGTGACTTGTTATTTCAATGAAAACATCATTTAAGTAAAAGACCTCATGAACTGGTATGAAACATAGCAGCCTCCGGGACCATGATTGGGATCCCCTGCCTTATATGACAGTTAGCTCTAACTGGGGGATGGACACATCTCTTACCCTGACAAGGTCCCACAGTCACTGCCTGATTAAAGAGGTCTGAACTGGAGACATCTGAACTACAAGGCTCAACCTGAGTTTACAGCACGCGCATTCAGAGCTGCAGACACTCTAAAGTCCCCTTTCTCACTGAATTTTAAAGAGAACTGAAAAGGTTTAGATCAGTAGACTGGGACCTACTGAGGCAGAGGCAGCCAAGTCCAGTCCTTAAAACTCCAGTGATTCTGGATTTTGTTCCAACTTGAGTCTTCAACAAAATGATGATTGATTTGGCCATAATGACCATTTTGCACAGGCTTTCAACGGGTGATGAGTTAAAGAAATGTTTCTAATCCTTTGGGATTGTAGGATTGGATTTGAGGCATTCTTGCTCCGGGGAGTAAACAGAAGGATTTTCAACAAACGCGCAAGTACTGTATATTCTAAAAGCGATAAAAGGACATCGAAAGCCTCTCACATTGTCGTGCAGGGAGTAGAAACTGCCATTCACAAAGGCACAGATCCATAAGTAACACTCCCATTTAAATAGTGAGACAAATATGTGTAATTAATGCAGTGATGCGAAAACCTAAGATCTGATAAAGCAAATCTTGAAACCAAATGCGAATGTGATACCACTTAAGCATCATGTTGCAGGGATAAAAGCTTGGCTATCAGCACAAGTGGTTTTGAAATTTTCCTGACACTGCTCATTGACTTTACTATGTTTTTGAAGTGCACTGAACTGTAGCTGCTCCGAGACAACTAGAGTAATCTATAGCTAATCTAGCTACTTTTGTTGAAAATAATTTGTGCTTTTTATATTATTACCAGGTTGGCAAGGTTAAACCTCCACTCCATCAGGCAGATTGAGACCACGGTTGTCAGCCAGCACTGACTCAGCCCTCTTTTGGCTGAACATTGTAGTTGTTGTGAAGAGATCATGGTGCTAGAAGGTACCTATAGAGCAATCCCTTGGATTTTAGTGTCAAATTCAGTGAGGTGCTGCATGCAGAAACTGGATTGAATTATTTTTGCTTTTCTAATCCTTTTCTGTTCCCTTTCTCTCTCAGTTCATAACATTGTGTGGAGTGAGAATGCACAGAAAGGCACGGTCTTATTTCAAAAGCTTTTTTTTTCATTCCTGAATGCTTTTCATTTTTATACTCTTCTTCTTTCTGTCTCACTTTCCTTTTCTTATTTTTCCCCTTGTTAAACAAATCAATGTGCTGAAAAATATCAGGAGAATTGACAGAACCTCAGTCAGCGAGTCAGCAATTCCCACCGAGCAATTTCTGAGGTGAAGTGCCCATTAACGTGGCAATCTATCAGCAGGGCACTGGATCGGCAGCACTGTGCTGACATGTGTAGGCAGCCTAGGGGCTGGGCTGGTCACAACCCCCTGACCCCCACACCGCTGAGCCCTGTCAATACCCAGCCTGTCCCTGACCCCTCCAGAGAGTTCGGACAGCCTCAGATTTCATGGGGAGAAGAGAAATTTACTCATTGGAAAGTTTACTTTGGTATATACAGTATGAATGCTAATTGTACTCTTTGAATACAATTAACTACAGAATTTGAATTAATTGAGTAATTTGTTGCATTTGTATAGCGCCTTTATTCCCAAAGAATCCCAAATCAACTTTATATACAGTATAGTAAGGGACCCACTCTATTCACCACTATTGTGCAGACACAGCCTGGGAGCCACAGCAGATGAATCAAGAGGGTATATTAAGATAACTAGAATGTACCATAATGCAATTTAGTCCGTTCATCAAGGTTATATTCTTATCATGTTGACTGTTGGGTCAGAGTGAAGTGTGCCACCTACTGGTTAACTAGCAGAATTTGAAGCAGCAAGATCCTATTCCAGTACTATAATAACAATAACAATATTATTATTATTATAATCTACCACCTAATCTGTGTAACCTTCTTGTTCACAGCTCCCTTGACCGCCCTCAGCAGCCATCCAGACCAGGCACTTTCCCTTGCAACAGAGCTCGCTGTATCACCTGCAAGTACAAATCTAACACCACACTCATTCAAGGCCCCTCAGGACAATTCCAGATCACCCAGATGGCATCTTGTACCTCCAGCAACCTCCAGAAACAAAAAGTATCCTGCAGCTAGGATCACAGCTTCCCCCTTCTCTTAACGACAGACTACTTTTCTTCTAAATTCTCTCCATTCATTGTAGGTTTCATTTCACCCCTCTCTTCACCTATCCTGACTTCACACCTCCTGATTGGTCTCTCTTTCTGTCCCCTGCTCCCGCCCCTCACTCCTCTTCTCTCCCAGGTTTTGTTCTCCTTCTACATTACCTTTGCTTTCTGCCCTGTCTTTCTCACACCTGAAGAAGGCTCCACGGCCGAAACGTTGTGCCTTCTTTCTTCTCTTTTCAGCATGGAATAAACCTATTATCCTTTGCAGCCTATGAATGCTGACGCAGCTACCCACCTGAATTATTATTATTAATAATAATAACAACAACAATCATAATAATAAATTCCAGTACTGACCATACCAAGCCTTAACTTCTGAGACCTGATGAGTTCAGACTACACAATGGAAATTAATCTTTATTTGTGTTTTCACTTTGGTTTCCTGTTTTTATTTCACATCACTGGTTCATTATCTCTCAAGCTACAACCACGCTCCAAATTACTTCAGAGAGCAATAACACATCTTGTGCACTACTGTCGTTGTTTCATGTGGCAAATTATAACCTTGCCATATAAATATATAAAACCTTGGCATATAAAATTCTAAATGTTAAAACAAATGGAGTCAAGCAAAACCTTAAGAAGGACTAGTAAAAAGCATAGCATAGCAAAGCATAGCAAAATCAGTCCAAAATGTAGAACCCATCTTTTCTAAAGGTACAGTATGCACGTTTACCATGGAAAACGTCGGTTAGGATGGCAGAGATGGTTACAGCCTTCACTCTCTGTAGGAACGGTCATACTGTAGTAGGAAAGTGCCTTCCCAGGCAGATTGCAGATCCCATATGATGAATTTGCTCAGGATTTGGAGAAAATTAAAGAAAGCTGTTACTTATTGGGGTAGTAAAATTAAGCCACAGTCTTTTTTTCTGCCAAAAGCCATATGGTTGATATTGACTGGCGTTGTTGTTGTTCCTTTAGCTAATTTCCTCGGCTGGGTTACAGAAGAATGAGGCTGCGATCGTTTATGTTTTAACTCTGCACAGCGGAGCCATTGTCTCGTGCTCGGAGTCCAGAAAACAACAGGGACGCTGGGGAAACTTCCAGCACATTTAGAAACAAACAAGCAAACAAAACAAAAATAATTAGGTAAGGAGCCACATCACTAAAACGCTGCAATCTGCTTACTGTCTCGAGGAATCGCTGCGGAACCCAGATGGGCTCCAGGCCTGTCTCCCAGAATCAAATTCCCAACACCATAAAACTTTGGAGCTGGCAGCTGTGAGTCTCGTGATGCCTTGGTACAAGCAGAAAAAGAGAACGATAAGGTGTCTTAGTCTGACAAAAATTTTACTTATGTTATCCTTATCTGCTGCATAGGCTGATCAGATGACTGGGGTGGTTTAGAAAAGTGTTGATGAGATTCTGGGATTCTTATTCTTTGCTTATGCATTTTGTAAAGAGTTATTAAAAGGCAGAAGGGGTAAATAGGACTAATGTTGTAAGTAAGTTACCTTTGAGATTTCCCTTTGGCAATCCGATTTGAATGTCTCTAAAAACGCCATTGTCACAATTTTGCTGGTTTTGTCTTAGCTATTGTTTCCAAAACTTTACCAGTAAGAGAAGCAGATTTCATGTATAGTTTCCTTGTTTAGTTCAGTAGATCAGTAGGTACTGTTTCTATGGAAAGTGAGAACTGAAATATCCTAACTATGGCTCAATAATTAACATCCCTCATTTCCTCAAGTATACCTGAGAAAACACCATCAGAACCTGGAGACATATTGGTTTTTAGGCACCCTAGTCCTTGTAGAACCTCAGTGTCAGCTATGCAAAATTAGGCAATACTACTGGAGCTCCTTCTGTAACATTGGCCATGTTATTTTATTGTAAAAACCCACACAAAATATTAATTTTACATGTTTACTATTTTTTTCATCTTTGTTATTAAACACCCGTCTCTTCAGCTGATTGCTTCAGCTTTTAGAGTTATTTTACCATTGCATTACTGATTAATTAGATTAATTTGACTTATTTGCTTTAAAGATGCATTCAGATAGCATGGTATAGGATGCATGTTGTGGAAACTGACAGCTTGATCCAATGTGATGACCTAATAAGTGTAAAAACGTCAGGATGTGAGCAATGAGAATTTATAACCACATCACTCAAAAAGTTGTAGAAGCACAATCTGTGATGTATGACAACATATTTTTCATCACTCCATTGGCTGTGCTTTAACAAAATGAGATACATGTATAAAACATATAAACATTGCTAGTTTGCACATTCAATCTAATTTTCTTATTATTTTACACAAAAGTATAATTCTGTGGTGATCTACTAAAAAGTTACAAGTAATAGGTTTCTTACTTGTAATAAACTGTGGACAGCCAAAACGTTGTGTTTTCTTTCTTCTCTTTTCAGCATGGAGTAAACCTATTACTTGTTCCTTTGCAGTCTACGCATGCTGATGTACTTACCCACCTGAACTACTTTGTAGTTAGCTATTTTAAGATAACCATTAACTTTGATTGATCTGAATTTTTTAGTACAGAAAGTAACTTTTTTATCTGAGTGTATAGAGAGGAACACTTGTCAATGAGTCAATTAGATGTGATTGGTAAATGTGATAGATTAGCTGCTACCGCACTTCACACTTCACACTACAAGGTATAGTTTACCTTCTTGTGATCAGGATTTTGAAGATGCTGATCAATGTCGATTACAGATTGCTGAAAGCCAAGCTTGAATTCATTTTTCCTCGACGAGGCAGTATTAATAAAACTCCAACTCAAACTCTTTATTACAATAAGAGAAAACAGCAGTTGAATCTTTGAGTGAAATGTTGAGTGAAATGCGTTTTGTAACTCTTGATTATGCCTACGATTCCTAAGACTTTAGAACAAAGTGTGTACTGCTGAAGCTTTAAGGATATGTTTTAGACATTCGGAGTATTTGAAACACAAGCTTTCATCATCACGCAAGTCTATTGCATCGCTCATAATTTTTATATGGATTTGTCCAAATATTTTTAGCGCTTTCTTGTAGTCCTTCAAGAGGTCAAAACCCAACAATCTGTCAGGGGAGGATGCACTGTATGTATTTTGACAACGACACTGTGAAAAAGAATTCCATTATACCTGGGAAGAGGAGGTTAATGAGGGAGTGCTGTCGATAACCCCTGGCAGCAGTCAGATCACAGGGGAGAGGAAACACACTGCGGAAAATGCTGGAATCGGAACACCAGAGTTACTGACGTATCCAAAACAAGGAAGAGTGGAATTATATTCTCAGCAGGGTTTCTTATGAAGCTTTAGTTGGAAGGTTGCAAATTACACAGAATATGGAGACTTTATTACTTAGAAGTGCTGGGTGGAGAATAAATAACTTTGCTTTGATCCAGTTTTCAGTCAAGCATATTTGCACACTATTGGCACAATTATTGTTCACATATATAAATACCTAGCTGAACTCTGTTTTAGTGTTAACTGTTTATTTGTTAGACATCTGTACACTGACACACACTATCTTCCAGCTTCAGAGTTGCAAGGTTTTTACTGACTTTTTGAGTAAGTTAAGAAACCATATCATTCGCCCTCTCTCATTTCATTTTTCTTTTATTGTATTTCTCAGATTTAGTCGTTTTCAAATCTGTTCCTTATATTTCTGTTTTTTATATATGACACCCACACCCAGATTCAGTCTTTTTTTTCTCCTTTCACTCTGATTCCTCAAATATTAGAAAATGCACTGGCAAGACCAGCAATTATTTAATCGCCACAGCTTATTACAATTAACAGGAAACAATTATTCATTCTCTTGCTTTCCAGTTAAATCTTTCTCCTTCTTTCTTTGTTTCCTCAGCTTTGTCTGTGTCCAAGAAAATGTTTTTTTGAGAGTTCTGAAGTTTCCCTAAAATAATTAATGAAGGAAAAAGCTGACTTGTGCCAAACTGAGAGCAATTCAGTAAAATGTCTTTTATCAATTATAGTCATTGTGAAAGTTCAATAATACCGCCTACATTTTTTGGAGTGCCAGTCCCTCCTCAGGGCTAAATGTTAAATTTAATTACACCATCCTCCCTGTTAGAGATACTTTATTTAGTCTAACCACGTGTATTTAAATGTTCTTTCTCTTACAGCTGTTTCACCATGTCCAGACAGTGACAGCAACTACAGTATGTTGTTCTTACTTGCAGGACATCAGTAACACTAATTCAGTTTAGAACAGGATACAATGGGAAAGTACAGGATGGGACTGTACCACAGTACAAACAATAGGATATGATACAGATATTTTCAGCTAGAAACCTCAGTCAAATAAGCAAATTCTTACTTTTTTATTTGAAAAGTGTTCTAAACCTTCTGAATATACTATACATTTTTGAATTATCTGTGTGTGAGATTTTACTTTAACAAATCTATGTTAGTAGTACAAAGAAATATCACAAAATAGTTTATAATTATTAATAACTTCTAATTATTTGGTATTATTACAACTAAAATATTAATTATTCTCCCGCCTCACTCTTTCTTGCCACCATAATACTTAAACTGAAAAAATAAATAACAACAACAAGTTTATGCCATAAAGAAATCATTCTGTCATATTTTCCTTTTTACGTACAGAGTATTAAATAGCGGGCCATGAAGCTGAGAATATTTTTACATATTACTCTCATTTTGTAATTATTGTTTTCTAAAGACAACAGAGAGTACTGTTGTACCATGATTAGGCGATAAGTAATATATACAGATTACAAACAGAATGCTGTCACACAGTCCTAAAATACATGGCTGGAAAATATACCATACTGTACATACTGCATGCTATATACAGTATATATAGTATGCACATTTTCTACTAGAGCTAAAACTCCCCTCTTTTATTTCTCAAGAGTTTAAAATTACTCTAAAAATCTATAAAAATACAGTAGGTGTCCCCATGGTGCCTCAAAGTCAGGAGTAGTACAAGATTCCTAGTTTGAGAATTTATTGGCACGGGCAATCACACTTGTCAATGATCCATCTAACCATACATTAATGCCATTGGCCACAGTCACATGCCACACAGCATTCTCTATGGCTGAAAGAGATGTGACGATGCAGCAGCTTCTTCGAAGTGGTTTGGCATGAGGAAAAGCTGCCAACCAGTGTAGGTTGATTTTTTTAAACCTTTTTTTATTGGAACCAATTTTTTTTCTTTTTAGGCAGTGCCTTCCCAACCTGGAATCAGAAACTGTTAGTCAGCCCTGCTTACTGCTATGATCTTCATGCCAACATGAGGGAAATGAGGACAGCGTGTGCCTCCTTCCGAGATGCGTATTTTTAAGAGCCATACAACTAGCACAGGATTTTACTGTACTCAGTTACTGTACTTCATTCTGAAAATGAAATGTACTGTGGGGTACCTAAGCAAAGTACATTAGATAACAAAACTGATAACAGAACAAGCTGAGCTTGTGCTTTTATTTCAGCTGACCAGAGTAAATCACAGTTTATAAGTGTCCTTTACAACATTAAGAACAAACGGAATCTAGGACATTTGATTTTTAGTAGATAATTGATCACATTTTTTTGAAGGAAGCCAGAGTATTATCTTCACCATCGTGGCTGGGTAACTTGTTTTATACACACACCATTGGGTAAAATGTGCCTCCTATTTTCAGTTTTAAATGCACCTTTCTGGAAGTGTAAATTGTACAGAGAATTATACAGTACATTGTTTCTAGTGGTGTCCTCTGTTCATTCTAATGAAGTCTGGTGGTCTAACCTTATCAATGCCTTTGAGGATCTTGAAAACTTGGATCAAGTCCCCACGTAGCCTTTAATGTTCAAGACTAGAAGTGTTCAGTTCTATTACATATCCTATTGATGTAGGACATTTCTTTAAGTCCTGGAATGTATCTGCATTATTATTTTATTTTACCCTCCTCTCCAATTCCAATTTATGTTACTGGTACAGCAAAGAAGGACCTTATTGTTAACTATTAGGAATTTCTTCATCATTAGTTGATTTGGTGCTCATCTGTTTTAACATATAGCCACATTTTTATGTGACATTACTTTTTGTGGCTGTTGTTTTGCTGGAACATGGCCATCAGTGCAGGCTGTACTGTAAACTTCAGTGTTGAAACTGTGACCTGAGTTTGCATTTTGTTTAGACCTTTCAAAAGTTAGAAGGAGAGCTGAATAGCTTTACAGAGAAGGTGAAAGAGTAAATACTATAAGAGTTAATAAGTTAACTCTTATAGTATAAAATAAGAGTTAATACTAAAGCACATTAGTTCATCTGGATCGTTGTAATGACTATGGAACCTAAAGGCATGCTTCAGACTTATTATTATTATTAATCACCACAGTACCAGATATTTGAGGCACATTTTTCATGGGAGGGTTCACGGAAGGTCAAAATTCAATGCTTTCATTTTACTGAACGGCATGCAGACAGACTGCAATTTTATAATTAATTTAATTTATATTGCAACGACGCAATTCTTGAGCTCTGGAAAATAATAATGGCCTACTTAGCATGGGGCACAAAACGAAACAGGCAAGATTTCTTCTAACTACAGTACTTGACAACAGCCTGAACAGTGGCAGGAGGTAATTACTCAAATGCCTGCACCTGCAGTTGAGTCTTTCCTTATTAATGCTGCACAATTAAAATGTTTCTTTTGCCTTGAAATAAGGGGTGTGTACGTGCACACAGTCTGTCTAGAATGGGCTATGGTGTCCTGAAACAGAGGAATTAATGAGCACAACTGAAGAAAGAAAACAAGCAGAACAAATTGCAGTTCAGAAAGTTGATCATTTTTTTTCTTAAAGAAAATTTAGAAAGTAATAATTCAGCAGTCTAGGACTCTGGGGTTGTTTGCACAATTCCACAGAGAGATCAGAATGAGGGAGTGAGACAAATTCAAGCTCAGGATGGATTATTATTGTAACTTTTTCATGCTATGGTTTCCTGTTGTGGTTTTTCATCCAATATTTATGTTTCAAATCCATCAGTAATAAAAGTACAAATGTATGTGAAAAAATAATTAACTAGCAAAACATAACTTAATCCAAAATAACTGTGTTTATTATTTCTCTGAATTATCTCTGTTTTGTTTTAAGAGCATGGGGTATATTATTTTTAAATGTAAAAATAATACAGAGTCAACATTAAGATGTCTTCTAAATATTTGACATTGGAGGCAGGCTGCAGTTCTCTTGTGTGCACTCATTAAAATGCAATATCATTCAGTTTTGCAGCAAGCATTTTAAATAAATAAATCTGCTATAGACCATTTCACCAAGCAGGCTTGTTGTGTTTTAATGCAACTGAGTGTACTACAACAATTAGACAGAGGACTCTAAGCCATTTACTTCCAGGATATTTTGGCATCTCAGGTTTTACAGGATTAATGCAAACCTGTCTTTTAAGAGAAATGTGGTGCATTAATTATTGTATTTGATGTGTGGATAAACTAAAGTTCTATATATACCTTGAATCCCAACCACCCCAGTAAGAAAATGGGATGCTCCTGAGTTTTGACTATATGATACCACACTGAGCTTCTATTAGAGAGGGTGTAAGGAGAGAAGCATCCAGAAGGGTTGTGTGTTTTTCAGAGGGGCACAACCCATGGATACTGTCCCACGAGACTGTCCTCCATGGTACTGTTACAGTAGCCATATTGCCACTCCTCCACCTCCGATGAGCACCTACATTCCATCCCACAGGAGTGGCTGAGTTAGTAGATTTGTCTTGCGGCAACACACTTCAGAATCTGAAGGGATGAAAGGAAGGGGAGGATCTGGGACTCCCTTTATCTACATTTCACCTCAAAGAGAAAGGAAAACAGGAACTAGAAATACTTTACTTCTCACCTCGCCCACACCCCAGACTCCATCCATCACCCCTGACTGGACACCTCCAGGAATCCTACACAGTGGCTCGGGAGCAATTTGAAGGCCAAGCATATAAAAGGCGCTGAACAAAACTGCAGCTGAAAAAAAGGGGGGATATTTGACTTGGATGGAATTACTCCATCTCTCTTTTTTCTGTTTTTCTTACTCTTCGAAGAAAAAAAATGAGCGAGCCGTCTCTTTCATCCTCTTCTTCCTGTGAAGAATGGAAGTTGGCTGAAGCCCCTTAAAAAAAACATGTGGCTGAGAGAGGGAGCCTTTTGCGTGAGGGAGGGGAGTGTGACTGGGCCCCCAAGTCCGGTCCAGGACAGGAGTTGGATTTCAGTTCCCGGATGAGCCTGAGAAATGGATTGTTAAGGGGGGAGGAGAGAATGGGGAACTGGAAAAGGTTTATGGAGTTCTTATAATTAGGTCTCTGCAGTCATATCACAATTGCTATTAAAAAATGAAAGACACTCAAAATATATTGCAAGATCAGATGCCTTGCAATGGAGAAATGAAAATGCCCCAGGTGTTTGCATTCGGCCTCCATTACACCACCACTTTACGACAGAAAACAAGTGAACACCATGCCAGGGAATTAAGTTTCAAGCCTCTCTTCACATTTTTGTGTCAAAAAAACATTGAGACAAGGCTGGTGTATTATAGCATTGATCATACCTTTTCTCCTGACGTAGTACTATACAGCTTCCCCCTTTTCTTTAATTCTCTTTTTGGAAGTTGTCCGACAGGTTTACAAGAGTAAAAAAGTATTGCTCTGTGCCAAGGGGACATGCAGCAAGCCTCAATAATGGCCAGTGCAGTGTCTTATCAAATATCTGACAACTGGCAAACATAGAAAAACTGCAAAGCTGGTGATTCGGAAACAGAGTATGTCGATAGCATGATAGCGGCATTTGTAAAAACAGCAATTTCTAAAAAAGGAACTCGCTCAGCCCCCAAAGTGATTTTTAACACATTTTATCAGAGTGCAGTGGCCAACAAAACTGACAAATTCTTAAACCAAATTGAATCTGTATTGGACACTGGAACAATCTGAGAACATGAATAAAGACCTTTTTTATTTTTTACAAGTTTCTGTAGCTGATTGATTTCATCAGTGTAGGCTATTGCATATGGCTAATAAAGTGATCTTATCTATCTGAATTTTGATTTGTCAAAAAAATACATCAGAGAAAAGTTACTGTACTGTATAATTGCTGTCTGCACCCTGGTTTTCATACAGTAGGTCATTCTAATGGTGTGAAGCAGCTGTGAGGAATTAACACTGGAAAATAGCAGTATTTTAGAATCAGCCTCCAGTAGTGCTGGATACCAGCCCTGGTGCCTTTGCAGTCCAGCTGGGCTGAGATCCACAACGTGGTATAGCTGTCTCACTGCAGCATCACACTCTGGTATGCGCTCATATTCAAACTTTGCAAATAAGCTTTAAAACATCTAAGTAAAGTCAATAAAATTTTGCTCAATAAAAACAAAATATTATGACCGATGTACAAAATGACAGACATAAATAGGTGAATTCTTGAGCATGCACAGGAAATTAATGAGGAGCTTCAATAACCAGTCACTGGACATTCCTGATCCTAGACATCCTGGGGTGAAGGGTCACAGGTCAAAGGGGTCAGGGGTGGCAACGGATGGTGGGACAGCTGCCTGCAATGAGAAGCAGCTTTGCCCCCTCATGACCCCTAGATGCACCTCTGGGTGTAACCCCCCTTCCCCCTTCGAACACACGCACCCTTTCCCCGGATATTCTCCCAGTCACATCTGTGCTTCATCCCATCCAGGTCAGGTAGCTGCTGACAAAGCAATTCCTATATGGCTTTAGCTTGATTGTTTGTTTGTTGTATATAAATTATGCCTGGAGGGTGTCTCCATTAGTCTGATTGACTGGCTAAATACCCCTTGTACTCTTGAAGGAATTTTTCATGCAGTTCTTGTCTTGAACTTCAGTCTTTGCTGTCTGTGTCAGTGCCTATTACAGACAATAAGAACAAGTGAGCTTGACCTATGTTATTGCTTAGGTATAATGGTCTAAGATTACAGCATAACAAACATCACATGGATATACTGTATGGTCTCTTTGAGAAAATATACATTACCTGAAAAAACAGTATCATATAAAGTTTCAATTGGCATTGCTTTTCCCATGTTATTCTTAAGATTGTTAGATATGAATGAGAAAATTAATTATGTTTACTATACTGCTTAATTACACTGGAAAGACTGAACGGAACTTTTAAAGAGATGAACTAAACACATGAGGACATCTAGTGCTGTGTTTTTGGAATCACTTTCCAGGGCCAAGGTTACCCTCTAAGTTGTGGCAGATAGGCAGCCATCTTGGCCATACTGGCTTACTGACATCGACATCACCACTCTCTAACCTGGTGGCATCAGGTCTCAGAAGCTAACAAGGCTGGGCCTGATCAGCACTGGGTGGAAAACCTCCAAGGAAAATCAAGTCACTGCTGTAACTGATATTGGCAGACCTGTAGGAGGCACTCTTCTCTCTGGATAGGAATGTCTGCTGTAGGAAGAGCTGTCTATTAAATACGATGTTAAACCAAGGTCCTTGGTTTAATAACCTATTTGGTTATTAAAGATCACAAGGCACTGATCACAAGAGTAGAGTTTTTAACCCTGGTGTTTTGGCTAAAATCAATACTGAGCTTGTAAATTAGGACTACTTACTGTATGTAGTGGGGCTAGAGGGTGCTGGAATAATGATGTGTTTCCCCACCAATTTGCAAAGTACTTTCTGATAGTTTTGGATTAATCAGCTAATTATTGCAAGCACAGCTGCAAGAGAGCAAAAACTAATATCCATATGTTGTTTTTGTATAGTTACAACTCTTGTACAAAAAGATTTTCCTTTGCGTAGGAAAGACAATTCCTTCAGACACAAGAAGATAAGGATTTTTTTCAGAGGGACTGAGCATCCAGAATACACTATTAAACATATTACGCATTACACATACAGTCTGCAATACTGTTACGCAGTCTGCACACTTTCCTAAACGGTCTCACATTCCCTCGCGCACTGTGTTAAACAAACACTCATGCCACAACAAATTTTGCCCGTGTGATTCGGATTGGTAACTCATGGTTTAATCGCCCTTTTTATTTAGCCTTGTTTTTTAAGGATCCACCTAAGGCTTTCTTTCCATGTACGGGGTCTATAGTCTCCTCTCTGCTGTTTCTTTACACATTTATTAGTGAATTAGCACCTACCTACTTAACAAGAAGAGCCACACTATTCCTTCTATAGATGGCATGCATTATAATAATATATTTTATTTATCAGAAAGCCATTATATATGTATGTTTCCCCTCTGCTAGTGATGCACTTCCATGCCACCACATGGAAATGAGGCCTTGGCCCTGTTAATAATTGAGCTTTAAGATCCTGCTTCAAAGTGCAGGCAGCAGATGTCTTTCATCTCCTGAGGCCTTATCTCAGAGAAATCAATAAATAAAGTCAGGGCTACAGAAGAACGCGTGCTGCAAATATGGGCTCGTTTCCGTGCAGGTTCTAGGGAGAGCCAGGCTGTGTGCGGAGATACTGTTATCAAAGGGAAGGCCTTCCTTACCGAAGCAAAACCGCATGATGAGAGATCTTTCAACGAAGAAAGGCAGCTCTCTGCCTGACGTTTCCAAAGGAGCTCAAAACACAGTGGGTAATTCATAAAGAAACATGTTTCCCGGGGTTTCAGGATCAAGGGAAAACCAAGAAAACCTGTTTAACTAACACTCATTTCGTGAAGTGCTTAGACTTTCCTAATCCAGGGTATCTTGCCAATTTGGTTCTCTAATTTTTCTACTTGATTAAATCCACCAGAGTGTTTGTTACACAGAGTGGGAGCTGATAACAACACAGCAATAATAGTGTTAGACCAGCGGATCAGTCTAAGGCTGCTTGCCATCTGCCAAGGACATGAGAAGGAGTTTGCCTTCTGTCCATGATTGTGAAATACCTGGGTTGCTTTGTCCTATTATTTTTCAATGCCAGTTACTGCCTGGAAAGATATCAGCTCATGGTCCCCTGGATTGGCCCAGACTGTGCACTCTAGGACTTCATACAGTATACAGTACTTGATCCAAGCCTGCTCCCATCTCTTTCTAAAGCTATAACAGGTTTATGCGGTGGTGACCAAAACAAGTAAAGACCTACTAGTGCATTGGAAGTCCTGAGCATAATTTATCTGGATTTAAATTCCACACTCCTTGCTCTTTACACAACCACTCTGTATGCTTTTTTATTGCTTTCCCACATTGCCTTGATGACAAAGAGGAATCTGTGTAAAACACCCAGGCCTCTGCTCAGAATCACCATGTGATTCATACAGTACATACCGTACCAGTCTGTCTAGTCTTTGACTAAATGTTCTAAATCATATCTGAAACCTATTTAAACCGAGAGATTACCTACAGTGCATGATCAAAGTAATAACATTAAATTGAAAGGAATTGCACAACTACAGTATATTAAAGATAACTTTGTTTTTACTTTATTTTATATTATGCTATTGAGTTGTATTTTGAACACATTGATAACAGTCATTTACAAAACATGTTCAGATTAGAGACAAGGTGAAGAACCTGCTCCTTCATGGTCTCTGATTGACCTGGAGCCAGCTGGCAGTGTCATGGGAGGGATGTCTTCTCAACTCTGACTGGAGATACTGTGCTTCCTCTCTATGAAGAGGAAACACAGTGGTTACTTTGAAATATTGGCATTTAAAAATAAATGTGGAAAGTATTAGAGGATAAGCATCAAAAACTAAATTATGCAACATGACCCCAGAAACAGAGAAAAAGCCAAAGAACTGGATTGGAAAGCAGGACTTTTATTACTTACAAGGACTGAAAAATGGGTTGTGGAGGAGACGCAGACTGCCTCTATGTACTAATTTTCATTCTGCCACAAATTTTCCTTTATTGCAGCTTTCATAATCAAATTCCTTATCTCCTTAGCAGCATTTCAAGCATTTTCAACACTCCTCATAACTTAGATTCCCACTCAAAGGAGCATTTGGATCTGCAGTGTGGCCCTTCATGGCAAGTCCTATGGGCATGTAGTTTTAAAATTCATATGCTTGTCCACATTGTCTTTAAAGTCACATTAAAGGCTACAAATAAGAGAAGGAATTTAGCTCCTTTGGTTAATTCATTGTTTGTTTTAAATATAACTGAATAAAAATAAAAATCTATTTTCACCTTTCACCCAATCAGCAGTACAAAATGTAAATGATGATTATTACAACTACAACACCTTTGTTCAGGCTTGTCATTTTCTTAACTTTGTGTTCGCAAGTGTAGACCTTTCTGCATACTGTCAGACCTATTAAACTAAGATGATCCTTTGCACTGCTAAGTCTAAAATGAAACTAAGACAATATAAGATTAAATACTGAATGTTAGATGGAAAAGGTCATATTGCTGTTAGTTAATTGGCTGTTAATTGCAGTTCTGCTACTCTGATTTTCAGAATACTAATCACTAACTTATTTGGCTGATGCTTTTATCCAAAGTTACTTACATTTGAACCCATATATAGGGTTCATATACAGTATATGTGTGTGTACATATATAAACCATACTAAGAGCAAGCTGGGGTATGCAAAAAGACAAATGCAAGAAATTGTATATGGCTAATAAAGTGATCTTATCTTATATTACCTTAAACTAGTGTTTTAAAAGTAGACAAGGCTGTTTCCCTACCCTTACTATGTAGAAACAAATGTTAGGTATCGTATTTCTTTTATATTTTAAGCTTTAAAAAAAACCATCAGGTCTTAATTAAATAAGGCTTTCATAAATACTTAAATTTAAGAATATTCACTACCATTTTTCATTTCAAAATAAAATGCTGAGCATTTCACTTCACTGAATGAAAGGGTTTCCAGGTGCCCTGAGCTCTCATCCTATAACTGTTGCTCAATATGTGTGTTTTCCTATGTGTGACAAGTGAGCAAATAATATCTTTCTATATAATGAAGGTATGATTTATTGTGCATGTGAAATCCAGTCCGACTAGAAATCCTGAAAAATGTTCCTAATTTAGAATCTTCTTAATTTTACCAATGAAATTGGATACAGGACCACAGCTGGTAAAATGCATATGAGTTTCTGTAGAAAGACAATTGATCCTACTTACTGTACATCATCTTTGCAGATTTGACAGAGTCCATCCATCCTTTTTCTCACCACTTCTTCAAGGTAACAGGAGAGCAAGTGCCTATCCCAGCAAGCAATGGGCATAAGGCAGGGTACATCCTGGATGAGACAGCAGTCTGTCACAGGGCACAGACACTCACATCAGGGCCAATTTTCTCAGAAGCCAATAAACCTACCAGTATGTCTTTGGACTGTGGGAGGAGACCAGAGCACCCAGAAGAAACTCACATGAACACAGGATAAAAGATACAAATTCCAGATAGAGAACACATCAGGTCCAGAATTGAACCAAGGACTCCAGTGCTGTGAGGCAGCAATGCTCACCACTGCCCCTCCATGACACTCTTTAGACAGAGTCATGGATCAGTAAAGTACTAAAGAATTTAAATCTAGTTCTTAGTTATGGGGAGCAGCTGATATGAATATTTTACTCCACAAAGAGTTGATAGTTCAAACATTAAACTGTGTAACTATTTGTGAAGTGTGTGAAATATTCAAATTGTTTCAGATAGTAAATAAATGTAGAAAATCTTGATTTTGAAAGTGATAGACAAATTAAAAACATGTCACCAATTCCATATTCTACAGTATATGCCTTAGAGTTCTTACTGACATCAGTGAGGTCACATTTAAACCACTAACAGATTTATCTTTTCCAGGTATTAAAAAACTGGAGAAGTTTCTGGAGACTGGAACATTGCCAATATTATGACACTTTAAGATGATTGCTTTTGACGGTGCTATATAAAATAGTATATTATTAATATTATTATTGTTAAACCAATATACAAAAAAGGGAATGCACTGAGCCAGGTAATTATAGGCCTGTCTTTTTGAACAAACTAACATAATATTTGTACAGTTATGCAATAATTTGAAACAGACAACAGAAAGTCTTCAAGATGTTTTTGAAGAAGCCACAAAAAGTGCAGACACTGTTAGACTTATGATTGTGTAACTGGACTTTGACAAGGTTCCCATTGAGGTTCCTATACATAAACCTATGGGAATTAACTACAAATTCAAAAGTGGCTACAGTGCAAGACACAAGGAGAAATAAGAGGGAATGTGACTGGGCTGGATAATGTGGAAATGGTGTCCCACAAGGCTCAGTGCAGGGACCACTACTCTTCCGGAAAACAAAGGAAATCGCCGATGTCTTAGTACATGTATGAGAGATTGTGTCTGTGTGGGAAGTGTGCTTTGAGTGTGTACATCATGAAAGGTGAAGATGTGCACAGTAATAGAAAATGACTTAGAGGGAAGTAGTAGATTCATTGATCTCAGTAAAGAAGCAATAAAAATAAAGGCAAACCCAATGCTTGGCTATGCAATACAAAAGTACAGAATACATCTCAAGAGAGGTTATGTTCAAACTGTCTGAGTTTCTGTTGTCATGTTACCAAGGAGTTCATAAGTATTGGAGAAAGTCCAGAGAGCAACCACAAGACTCATTCCATGGTTTAAAAAGATGAGTTATGAGGACAAGCTAAGGAAATGTAAACGTTTCAGTCTCTGTACAAGACATCAGAGAGGGGATCTCCAGAGTGGGTAGGGTATGGATGTCTCTATAGTTTAAAGAGAGTCAATAAGTTTGATTCTATTAGCTACAGTATATGAATAATGAGCAAAGTTCCATGAGCAAACTGTGGGGATATGACTGAAAACTGTTCATATTTCCCAGTGCAAACGAGATTTGCATTATTATTAAACAATTGCTTTATACACAGTGTTATTGCACCTTGGAACACATTACCATGACGTGGAATGAAGGAGGTGTAGCGGCAAAGCTTATTAATAATACAGGAAGAGATGCAAAACCATTTAAGTCTAGACTTGATGCTGTCACAGTGTAAAGGAAATGTTGTTGGGCTGAATGGTCTATGCTCATCATCACTTTTCTTGTATATGGTAGTTCAACATTGGATTACTGTGCATAAATTTTAAGTAATAACTAAGTTGGCATTATACCACAATATAGCCATAAAGTCCCACCATGTCATAACTAAATTTTTATTTATTCAACTATGATAACTATAGCTGAAATTGAACTAATTACTTTAAAATAAAATTCCTAAGTGCCTTTACAGCTTTAATAAAACTAAAAAGAACTAAAAAATTACTGCCAGGAGTAGGAATGCAACAGTACTGTTCCTCCACACAATTATCAACACCACGGTAATGCTTTAATTCTATGGTTTAGCGATGTTTGATACAGAGCAGACAGTTCGTCTATTTTCTGTCATTGTGCCATGAACTGCCAATTCTAAACTAGGATCTGCGTGCAGCCAGATATTTGAAAATAAGCCTCTCTGTAATTTGGGATTTTTGCAAAAGTGGTTCATTTCTTTTTGTTTTTCCAAAACACTGACTGACAGACTCATAATTCTCTGCGCTAACACAAAAACGCCTAGGAGTCGTTGGGATCTTGTACAAATTAACCCCTAGACACGCTTTTTAAGAAATATTCCTTTAAACTCATCAGCATGAGTTAGGTGCCATCCAGTTCCATTTCCTTTATTTAAAAAATAATTTCACCCTTGCCAGTGCAAGTCTGCACTTATCAAAAACAATTTACTTTAATTGTGTCTCACCTATTTATGTGTCACACATTAAATGGAGAGAAAATGAAATCTAGAAGATAAATGATGTTCCTGCTTGAGATAGTATGGCTTCGGAGACCTTCACACATTAACCCCTTGACAGCAATGCAAATTAAAGGATCCAACCTTAACTTAAGGCTCTTTTAAAAGAAAGCAAAAGACGTCTCAAACCAAACCACTTGACAACACTAAACAAAGTGGCTGCTGTTAGTTTCCAATGTCTGCCAAACATATTCTTGAGTGAAACAGAGGTCATTTGCCCTCATGTGCAAATCCACGCATTCCAGCAAATGAGCAACAATACATTTTACAAAGTTTCTTAAGGTGCCTATTTAGATGTCCTGCAGTAGCAACCTCAATGTCACCATGCGGTCAGTAGTTCTCAGGACACTCTGCCACAGATGTGTCCTAACAATATACTGGAACAGTGCTGGGTAATAAAACAGCAATTAAGAAGCATCTTCCTCTGGAGACAGAAAGAGCCACTGACAGGACCACAACAAACTCATTAAAGCAGCCAGGCTGTGTTCAACTACAGCACTTCTTCTGCGCAGTCTTGCTCTTTCAACTCAATCAATACATCACAACAGCCCTAGCCAGGCTCTAATAAGCATTTAACTGCAATAGCAGATAATTAACAGCTAGATGGTCTTGCCAACATTGTAAAAAAATGTCCTCTGAGAAAGATCAATAATACGGAAGGGAAAATATACTCACACCCCGCATGGATTCATCTACACATATACAGTACCTGCATATACAGTATACGGACACATACAGTACAGTACCTCCCACCCAAGGTCTCACATACATGGAATATATCTAAACAAGCAGCCCCCATGCCTACTTCCGCTGCCTCTGGTCAGGCAGCTCATTATTTTTGGCAGAAGAGGAAAAATAACATAATAATATAGAGTGTAAAAAATAGGAAAAACGTTATACCGACAAAATTTTAAGGGGCACCATTTCTTTGACACTGAAACTTGTTTTGCTTTCCCCGGCACTTTGAATAATAAATCAACAAATTCAAAGCACAAGCGATTGTGTCTAGATTTTCCCTTGTGCTGCAATTTCGAGGGAATTCTCATTAGTCTGTGTCCTGGCTATTAATTGAGCATGCAGCAATCAGATTGAATTCCCCACAAAATGTTGAGAAAGACCTCTCTGAAAAAAAAACAATAAAAGGTGTGATAATGGATACAGTGATTAAACCAGGCTGCCAGACTCTGTGGTTTTTGAGTTTCTTTCATTGCTTTGCTCAATAGAAAGCCACAAGAGCCATTGCTGAAAGTAGAATGTATTTAAAGCAGTGGTGTCCTTGCAGTAAGGACATCAAACCACAGAAAAGCAGTTATGCCACATGTGCTGCAGTGCCAGCTGTGCTAAATGACAGCAAAAGGAGATCAGGAACAGTGTAAAGAGTCTGTATCACATTATTGCGGGACACTTACTGGACTGTGGGCTAGTGCTCAGAGAACTTTTGCCATAAAAGCACGGGGTCATTCATGATAATAGTGTAACACCTGTGCATGGTAGAGTGTGGCTGTGCTGTTGTCACCTTGCTGGGAGATTGCCATCTGCTGGCAGCCTGTGTGGTCTACAACTAAACTTTGAAATGAACTGAACAGAATTACCAGACAAGAGAAAATTCCAACCTTTCCGATAGCCTTTTGGTGAAGCAGTAACCATCATGCTTAAGAGGTTGCTCACAAGGGTTTGATTCCCTGGTTCTGATTATCTCTCCCTCCAGTATTGCTAACTGCCTCTCTTTTCAGTGGACTTGTATGCTGCAACACAGAGATGCAGTATGGCAGAGAACAGAGCCCTGTAATGCACACACACCTGCTGGCTGCTATCTCACCAAGTCTTTTTGAAAATACAGTCCTGAGTTTGCCAGCAGCACACAAGTCAGAGGGTATTAATGTTTAGTGTATTAGTGTTAAGGGCCATTAAGAGACCTGCAGATAATTGAAATCAAGAAAGGTGATGGAAAACCTGCTGTTCAAGCCATCCAACAGAGGTCCTATTTGGATCGGGCAGTTCCTCATATTCTGGCCATTAATAAATACACACTTGAAGTGTTTGTAAAAAAATCAAGCATTTTATGGGAACAGAAAATACTGATTGAATCACCGGTCTCATTAAACTTACTAACTCATCCATATCTGTCAGATTAACTGCAGCCCTGTTCAGTAATTTGTGCTCCTTTATATTTCGGATTGTCAGAGGAAGATGTTCCTGTTAAGAGTGATTCATATTGAATACAAGGTGCACACTAAAAAGGAAGGAAGAGCAGAATGTCTAACAAGTTTTTATCAGCTTGCTTTCTGATTTCGGTGTTATCTGACAGCCTAAACTGTGCTGAAAGGTGGGAATATGTAATACTCCCTTGTCACAGCCATCCACTTTCCCTTGCCAGCTGCAACTGATCAGACATGGCTTATGGAGTCCAAAGCAAAGATCACACAGCACTGCAGGGACCGACGAAACCAAAGGAGCTGTAAATGTAGAGACCGTGATCCCTAGTAACAGGGTGTGAAGTAGCCTGGACTGCCATTTCAGAGCTACTCTCCTACGCAGTCTGCAGTTCAGGGGCTGTTTTTAGCTTGCTGGGAAAGATGAGTACTGAAAGCACAGCTACTGAATGGCAGCTCTGTTTTATTATCCACTTTTGAGGAAGCCTTAGCAGCCTGAGGGGATCAGGTTTCTTCAGGACACAGAGGAGTCAAAAGTTCTGATGTTTCAATCAGGAATTAATGAACCAACCTCCCCTGCCCCAGTCTCCAGTAAGTTATCTATGAGAGGAGATCAGGTTTTGCACTGGGGTTTGCCTGAGAAAGCACACACTGCCTCGACAGCATGAGAGAAAGAGAGGGAAGGGTGTGTATGTGCACAGGAATGGGTTGTGGGTGCTCTTGTGATTGCTTTCCCTTAGGAACAGTGCAGAACTGCTTCATATCAAAATTGGAGTGGTGGCATTTGATCTTTATCCAGGACATACAGTATTTACCAAGTCTTCACTGCAAAATGTCATTAGAGACCTGTGCTCAGTCACAGAGGCAGAGTCTTCATGTGGAGAGAAGGAATAAAGTTGTAGGGGAAGTGAAGAAAGAGCTGTTTGTGGAAGCTCACAGTGCCAATGTTTTTGCTGGATTAAGTAGCCCCATTCTTGCAGCCTCGATGAATCTCTAAATCATCCTTAAACACTTCATAATATGAGCTGTAAAAGCATATGGATTTTGCATCACAGAAAATCACAGGAGTACTGACACTTTGAAAGACAGAATTATATAAACTGCTCTTTAGCTGGAGGTCACGAATACCCCCAGATCCATAAGAATGTTGACCAAGCTGCCCTTTAATTTAAAAATGATCATATCATTTTAAATACCTGGAGAAATATTAAATTGCAGCATTTGAAGCCTACTAATTGGCTACATTAATTAATTAAGGAAATTACAGCAGATTTCTCAACAGTCAAGAAGCACCTGGGCTTATCCCCTTCCATCACATAAGGCATTTCGCTGTCTTCTTCTGTGAGCCTGGTGAAGAAAACCCAGGCACTCCAGGACTCATTTGTCTAAATGCTTATTTGTATATGGAATTGTTCTCTGAAAAAAGCCTTTCTTATCTCAATTTCTGGCCATTTTGTTTTTGCTTTCAGGATGTTTTGATTGTGTGCAGGATAAAAATATACTGAGATACTGTAGATCTCATTAAAAGATGATTCTGTTGAATAAGCGAATAAAGTTAATTTTCAGTAATTCTAGTACTAGCATAAAAGCTGATATAAAAACAGTACTTGATATTTCACTTGTCTGGCTGAGGAAACCCCCTCACTTATGAGGAATGAGTCAGGGAGCTGCTTCAACAGTGAAACTGGTGTAGTGGGAGGGGTGCTAGAAAAGATGCTTGAAGAGTTATAATAATAATAATAATAATAATAATAATAATAATAATAATAATAATTGCTTACACTCATATAGCGCTTTTTCTGGATACTCCACTCAAAGCGCTTTACAGGTAATGGGGACTCCCCCCCACCACCACCAATGTGCAGCATCCACCTGGAGTTGTATGCAGCCAGGGAGTTTTTACAGTATACATAGGGGGGCATAAATACTAATTAGAATTTGACTTCTTCCTGAACATCTGTTAAATAACACCAGTTTTCTTTTGTTTTCAGTGCCTATTTCTAGACTATAATATAAGTATTTGCCACATATCAGTTCTTGCTCTTTACTTCACACTGTGTCCTGCTTGGTTCTTTGGCTCTTGATTCTCCAGCACTGCCCGCAGTTCTGTGGTAGCATTGATCTGGGCCTGTCATGCAGGGGCGTCGTAGTCTCTGCTCTACTCCAGTGCTCTGTCAGCTTCAAGCACTCCTCCCTCAGCATCACCAAGTCTGTATTTGGAGCACATACAGCATGAGCTTGGGGGAGATTTCAGAAGTGCCATGAACCCTCCTCTCTCCCCCCTCTGCTGAGGAGCACCAACACAGAATTATAAATGGAGTGAAAACCAGGAGGGTAGCTAAATGTTGACTTTCTTAGTAGGACTTAAAAAAAACCTAATGGAAGTACTTGAAATATGGGCCTGAATCTTGGAAAGAGCAATTTTTCCTTTTGTCTCTTTTTTCAAAAATTTTCAATTTATGCACACACAGATAAAACACCCCACCCTAATGATGAAAGGAAAAAGAAAAATGAAATCCAAATAACATCCAGATTTCTTCTGTTTTTTTTTCTTCAACCGCTAACGCTGTGAGGTCTATTCTCCTTGGAAAAATAACTAATTTTGTGTTATAAAGAGAGTGTTGAATTGATCCGAAAGTTATTTTTCCTAAAGAAATAGTCTGCCGGTTGAAGTTTGTATAATACAAGGACAGTTTGTAAGTTTTTCAACTGGGCGTTTTATCCTGAATCATTGCCCTAAATTGCCCAGGTGATCCGAATAATTGCTTAATTTAGTCTATTTAGAAATCATTCCCAGCATGAGCACTTAACATTGCATACAGCTTCCCTTTATCTGCTGGGGAAACACTCCCCTGCTATGGTGGAATTCCTGAAAATGAAATGTTGCTTTTGAAAAGAGCCTTCTGAGTCGATATGGTTTGGCACTCAGAACTTGGCATTGTACACAACCACTGCTCTATTTAAAGTGTTCCCAGGACACGAGCCTGTTAGTGATGAATTTTATTTCTTTAAAGAAAAAAAACAGAATAACATGGAACAAACATCTTTTTTGAGTTTTAAGACCGCGTCTTTGAAGTCCTGGATGAATCGCTTGTCAATGACTGCTCCTGTTCAGCTGATTAGCCGGTCTGAAAAGGAAGCGAGTTATTGGGCTGACGTCTTATGTTCACTCCGAAGATGAAAGGTGAAGGTCAGTCCCTGTTGCTGCATATTTGAGTAACAGCGTACGACGTTTAAATTCCCGGGCAGGAAAGCGATAGGGCAATTCACAGAGGTGAAGTACATATTGTAAAAGCTGGGGTGGTGACCCCTTACTAGGAAGGGGCTCAAACATTTTTCCCAGCATGCTTGGGACAGAGCCTGCTGTGGTGTGATAGTGCCTTCCATGCATTCGCAGCACAGGAGTTGATGCATAAAAGAGCTGCCTATGCATTTGGGATTTGGTCCCACTCAAGGACATCTCTAAACGAGCTTAGGGTCCTCAATACAGAACTTGATTCTTAACCACTTCAGCTGCAAACCACACATGAAAACTAGAAGGGCACTGATGATGAACTGCCATTTATGTTGTGACATTAACCTTTTTCCATTTATCACATATCGGCAGAACAGCAACATGAGGTTGCAAGCACATTTGTTTTCTGTTTCTTCTGGGTTACTGGAATAAATGTGTTAAGTCCAGTTCATTAGGAGCAAGTCAGCCTTACTAGATACAGATTTGTACTGGATCCCCAAAATAATTTAATTAAACATAGTGAAAATGCACCATGTCATTATGAAGGAATGACAAATTGCAAATTCGAGAATAGGAGCAAACAAAATATTTACTGTTTGGTTACCCAGATGGGTACTGTATATTCTTCACTCTCCTACAGCGAACCATCCTGGTCTTTGGGTAGAAGATGTTTGAGGATTGCACAGTGTCTGAAGAAGACAATGGTTTTGTCTTTACAGAGAGGGAGGAGGATACTAAGACAGGGCACATGAGATATACTGTAACACTTAATAATGCAGGAGAGCAGTTTATTTATTTTCAATGTGTTCCTATACTCACATGTGGAAGATGTGTAATAAATATAATTTTTTTGTACTTGTTTTTGTGTCAAAATGCTTGTCAAAACAAGTAAACAGGCAAATTAGCAGAGTATTATGGTTTCGTTGTTATGTTTGTTTTCCTCTCTGGAGTTAAACCTAAGCTACAATTAAATTGAAATTGAAACTGAAATTAAGAAGAAGATCCAAGTAAGGTTATAGAAATGAGAACATCAGCAAATACTGGGCTGTCAGCTCTGACAAATAATGATGAGACAGACACATGATCTCAGGTAGATATACTTAAAAAGGTACTGTACTACAACCTACTGTACTGTATTCCTGTGTTCTTTGTTCCTGAGGTGAGGAATGAGAGAGAGTGACTGTGTCCTGACTCTAGATGTTGCAATGTGATTGGTGCAGAGAGCACAGAGATACAGAGGTACAGAAGCTGCATAGACAGAGGAAGATGGTGGGAGACCCAAGAGCTGTCTGTGGCTCTGGAAAGGGAACTTGAACCAGCCAGCATGGGACTGAGAGGCTAGACTGCACTCTAAATTGCCTCATTCATTCCATGGACGCTGTCCCCTGTAATTAGGGGTCAAACGTTATCCAAAGCACTGAATTTGCATTTGAAACAATCTGGGTTCATGTCAAAGGAGGCTTTGTTTCCACAGCCAGTTTTGAATGAACCCCTCTTCTGTTCAGGCCACTAACAAGAATGCCATTAAACTGGAGTACAGGAAGGCCACGCATTTTACTTCCTGGTTCACTAGAGGTCACAGGGTCCTGACCCACAGTCTGAAATTAATACCTAAGGACCTCTGTTTAATTATCTTACAGAATCCAGTAAGAGGTGGAAAGGACAAGAAGATAGAGGGGTTAAAATATAGAAATCCCCAAAAAATGCAAAGTGGATTGCTCACTACAAAACTCACACATTTTACTAAATGAATAAGAACAGAAAGTGATGGTTTATTTTCATCGAAGCATTAAAACAGAGTGGCTGGAATTTGAAAGATGCCAGTGAATTAGGTTATGATTTTGGTTAAATTTTCATATAGCAATAATTATCTGTGACATCAGACTTATAGTTTAATCAACAGAAAAGTAGGGAGTTTTCATAACTCTGGAAGGTACAATATTTCTTCAGAAACATTTCTTCCAAATAACCACATACTGTAATAACATTGATCTGATACTTAGTGAAAGCATCCCTTTCTTTATTATTAAAAGGTGCAAATGAATGCTGTATTTAAACCACAGTGAAGCAACACATTAAGCACATATTTGCACTTCTTGAAATTTACAGAAATCCAAAGCAGCTTTAATGAAATTGTTATCCTTTCCGTGTGTGAAGAACTTACACTTTTTACCAAATCTTTTCAACTAAAATGTTATTAAGACCATGTGTTTTGGCAAAAGGCCACTTGCAGGCTGGATTTACTAAGAGTTCAAAATGTCCACAATAGAAATGGAGGTTTTTCTAACACTCTTTAGGGATCTGTGCAGGCTTCCTGCACTCTCCTTCTCCATGATCAGGTCAGAATTCCAACCAGTGGTTCTAGAGAAATGGAGCTGTATAGGGTCACAGCAACATAATATGACAAATGCTGAAGGAGTGTCAGCTGACATCTCTTTCCCCCAGTGATAAGACATTTAGGACTGCAATTAAATATAAAAGACATACACAACAGACCACTGGATTTCCTGTATATTGACATGCAGAAACACACGTGTCAATACACATGCACAGACATGCACACAATTGGAGTGATCGGCTTATACACAATGACATCAGTTAGATATTTATTTTTAAAATTGCATAGGATTTTTCAGAAGGTATCACTATTGTTATTTGTGGGTATCTGTAAGTCTGGTTAAATTTTAAATACAGTAATAACCATTAATGTCTCCAGCACTCACTGAATGTAACCTAATAATGTGAATTTTTTAGTGCAACATAAAAGTAGCAAAAATATAAAGTCTTATTAGACATTATTCTGAAATAAGAAATGTATGTGTAAATACTTTTCCTAGGTATTTGAATAGACAGGCATGCCCTGCTTTGCCTGTATTATATGGTTCTACTGTTCATAAGCAAGGCTGGGTCTGGTCGGCAGTGGGATGAGAGATCGCTAAGGAAAACCAGGTTAATGCTATAAGTGGACCAGAAAGTGGCACTCTTCACTGTGGATCAAAATTTACAGACCAAAGCCCCAATGTTGTGACCATGGACACTGGGCTGTAGGAGTTGATACACTTGAATGAAACATTGAAGTCCTGACTACTTTGTCATGAACGATTCTCTGACACTGTTGGTTAGAGTATGGCTATTAACCCTGTTTGAAATCCAATGGTTTGGCTTTTTCACTTCTCACTTCTTCATTTGAACTGCTGGTGGTGGATTAAGTGGGTGCCCTACTATATCTACAGTGCTATTGGATCCTTTGGAATGAAAAGCTCTAATTCTATTTAATTATTATTGGTTATTTATAAAAATGTTCATTTTTGATTCCACTTAAAAACTCTCCAGGTGAAAGTGTCCACACTTGCCTAAAACCTCAACCTCAACCCAAATTGCAATCCTATCTTTAGGCCTTATCTTAGCCTTCTCATTAATTCTCACTGAAAACCCTTTCTTAATGTTAACCCTAACCAGAAACTTAATACTAACTCTAATTCTTCATCTAGCATCAGCCCAACCTGAACCCTAAAACAGAATTGTTAACTCATGACCAGAGGAGCTATCGATCTTCATATTAGAATCGTAGTTTCTAGGGAGACAGATCTGAAAATTCCTCTCCAGCTACAATCACCTTACTGAACTAAACATGTGAAAATAGCTTTATTATTTTCCTTTGAAAATAATGAGGCCCTATTCCCTGTTCAGAACACAGAAGCAAGGTTAAATGCCTATGAGTTACAGGACCTTTCATCAGGGGATCTGGTGTATAATTAATGGATTTAACACCTTGCCTACACACTTAACTTTTCAGATTTTCTAGCCTGGTTTTGCACGGGGACAGTTACATGTGGTGGAGAAACTGACTGTAACTTCTTGGCAGCCAAGGGGGGAAAATTGAGAGCCTGCTTTGTCTCCTATTTGAAAAAAAACACTGATTAGCATGGAATAGGTATGATAGAATAAAAGTGAGAAGCACAGATCTTAGAAAGCCCAGTCCGATAATTGTCAGCACTTGTTAACCATGTGTCTCACTAGCCATAGCTGCACAGTGGAAACCTACAGTATTTTAAAGGTAGATGGCTAGGATTTCTTAACTGGGAGACTTTGCTGTCGCCCTGCTCTTTCACAGTGCTGGACTAATTGTCGAGGAGTCTGCTGTTCACTAAATCTGCCTTCTAAGTAGCTCTTCTCATAGACAGGGTAGTGGTGGTCACAGCTGAGCACACAGCTGGACAGAGGCTCAGGAAGACAGGGGTCAAGTGTACCAGCTGGAGGTCAGCAGAGTCCAAAGTTGGATTAGGGGCACTCCATTCTCCTGTCCATGTGAACAACTTCGGTAGTTACTTTTTAATTAAAAAGTCTTATAGTTAAGGCAATAAATTGACTCCTGAGCAAGAAATAATAAAGCTACAGTATATCACTAGAAAATTATGTCAGCATTGCTTTAATGTTGCAATTTTTGAGGTGTAACAGTGAGCAAGTAAGCAAAGTACTAAAATAAATGAATATTTAAAAAACTCCCTAATATCTTTCTTCATCAGCAGACCAGTCAAGCAGAGTGACTTTTTCAAACCTGCAAGAAATTTAAACATTATAAAAATCAGCATGCAAAACACTTCAATAGCTTCTTGATGCCAGAGCTGATTTTGGGGCCAGCGGCTAAATTGGTTTACAAGTTCATGCATTAGAAAAACACTGATGAAAACATAATTAAAAACATTACTTTACATAGCAGGCAGGAGATGTGATATATAAATCAAAAAAGAACAGAGCCAGGGAGGGGTTCAGCACACTCCAAAAGCTAATGGAAACCAGGCGATGCAATTAGATAGCACTTGTCATGAAAGGGAATGCGGTCTTACCTCACCCTGCTATCACAGTTCAGGGACTGCGCTCTGGGCTCTGGTGCTGGCTGACCGCATGTCCTGACAAGCTGAGCTCCTCAGGGGGACCCAGTGTTGAGTGGGGCCGAGAGTGTTCAGTGTCTGTCAGAGGCGTGGTAGCACAGTATTTGCCCTCCGAACTCTCCATCTCACCTTCTCTGTCTCTCTCCTCTATCTCTCCTTTTCCCGTTTTCTAACTCTCTCTTTCCCTGCATCTTTCCTCTTTTTCTTTCTTATCTTAGCCTTCTTTCTTTCTCTTCCATCTATTCTTGTCCCTCTTCTCCTTCTCCTTCCCTCTCAGTTTTCCTTCCTTTCTCCTACATCTCCTCTCGCTACCCCTATGGCCTGTGACGTAGTGGAATTTAGCGCTGTTTGGAAGGAGTCACTGTGTGGCTCTGGCCTGAGAGAGAACAATTGAACTCCAAGTGGGGAAGAGCTGAGCATATCTGACCTCTATCTCCTCTGTCTCTCTTTTCTTTTTTGGACCCTCACTTTCTCTATCTGTCTTACACATGCCTCTCTCCATCTCTCACTTACCTCTTTCCTCTATTTTCTACTCTCACTGTCCCTCCCTTATAAAGCCTCAAACTTGTAATTTTATAATTGTACATGGTCAGTTTGTACTCTTACCCTGGATTACTTCATATTTCAAATTAGTTTACATTATATTCAGTATGCCACCATATGCCTTTAATAACACTTTATCTGTTCCTTATTGCAGCAGTCCATGAAAAAACTTACCATAACAAAATATTTTGCTGTATAGCCCATGTAACCACTTATTGGTCAATTACAATTTTATCTATTGTCGGGTGTGGTAAAGCAAACTGAAAGTATACTATACTATGCAAAGTCAGTAGAATAAGTATCTCTGAATGGGTATAGGCTTTGGAAATAAGAGAAACACCATTTCCCCTAGACAGTTTGATTTCTGTTTCCTGATGTCTCAAACAGGAATTAATGCTGCTTTCTTCCACCTCACTATTCATTATTAAAAAGCCAATTATTTCAGCTATGTCTAAACAGGAGGTACGGACATAAAGGAAGACTATACCCTGGATGGGATGCTAGTCCACCACAGGGCTCTCTCACACACAGGCACAATTTAGCGACATTAATTAACCTACAGCATTTAGCTAGAAAATGAAAGACATCTGGAACATGTGGAGAAATGCCGTGCAGATAATGGGTTAAAATCCACACTCCACACAGAAGATACCCCAGTCCAGATTAAACACAAGGATCCAAGAACTAAGAGGTGGCTGTGAACACCAAAGTGCTGCCCACAACCCTCTACCAGAGGCAGGAAAATTTAAGGGAATAATCTGATTTAAATAAATTTAAACTAATCTGTGAAAATGTAAGAAAAATATTTCCATCTATTATTCCTCAATCTATTTTAATAAGCTTCTACCCATGTTCCTGCATTCTCCTGGATGATGACCTAAGTTTAAAAATGACTGCTGAAGCCAAACGTATTTATTCTCAATATTCTGAAGACCTCAATTAAGTTGGTGTGCAACCTCTTCTGCTGAGGCTAAATAGATTTAGCTCTTTCAGTAAATTACTTCTTTCAATGCAAAATGACTCAGTCCCCCGGCGAAGAGATACCAGGTCTGCAGTACCGGTGCTCAGTTTATCGGTATAGGCATGATTAGCTAAGAATGCTTTGAGTTTTAAATCGAGCTTCCATCCAGCTGTTTGCCAACTTGAGGGTTAGGCTGTCCCTGGATACCTTATGACACTTCCCCACTGTTAAGTCTGGGATAGTACTCCAATATTGCCCACTACAGCAAATCAGATCAGAAGTGTATTTTGTTGGATTTTTTCTTCCTCTTACTCACTGCCTATTGTGCTGCAGTGTTGAATTTGACTGTAATCTGTAATTGTTTTGTATTTGTCTTGAATTTTGTTAGATAATTCCATTAAAATGATATTGTGGAATTTTCTTTTTATTTTCAGCTGATCAATAGTTTACAAAAAAACAATTTTTTGTGCTCAAATAGAGTTAAACTTTAATTAATAACTTAATAATATTGAAGATATGGGAAGTGTGCTTGTCCTGAGACACCTTGAAAGTCTTTTTACAAATGATAGTTATTTATAACAGATTATGAGCTGTAAGGTTGATTAAGGTTCATTTCGGTACTTGAAGTACTGACTGGAAGAGTTGTAAGAACATGAAATGGAAGAGAGAGTTGCTTTTTATCTGACTTTCATTCTCAATCAGGGACATGGGAAAGAAACATTTCACAACACTAGTTGAATTGTGTAAACCAGGGGTCTACAATCCTGGTCATGGAAGGCCAGCGTGCCTGCAGGATTTCATTCCAATTCAGCTCTTAAAAACATCAGTCAGCTCATTACTGGCTTCATTGGGGCAAGTTTGCAACTTCTCTCAACTCTGTGGGTTTTGCTGCTTTTAAAAAAGGACTAGAAAACTAACAGGCACACCAGCCCTACAGTATCAGGACTGGAGACCCCTGGGACATCTGATTGAGCTAATGGCTAATTTCCATCACCAGTTTGCTTGCACTCAGAAAATCTTCCTGATTCTCGTGTTTCTTGGTGTTAATTAGAAGGAAGTTTAAATAGCTGTTCAGAGGAACAAAAAAGGAGTTTCCATAATTCTTTGAAGCAGTTTTGAATCACCATAGTGTGGAAGCATGGCTGTTGCACTGTAGATGTAAAGGAAGCTGTCTGCCATGAGCTGGCTCATTTCTAGAGGTTATTTAACACTCAAAGAAAAAAAAAAACAAGCCCAGTGCTGAAGAAACCCCACGAGTCAGAGTAGGATTTATGTGGGTAAAAAAATCTTAATTTGCCCATTAAACTCAAACATTTGGCTTTTACGATCCTGTCTCCTTTGATGATTTAGGGTTTGTACCAATTATAGTAAAAGCTCAAACTCCGGAACTCATTTAGAAGTCCATGCGGGCATTTTGGGAAAAAAGAAAACAAAAAAGCTTTTTTTGTAAATACGTGTGAGTATATATATACTATAATATATATGAACTTTAATTTGCTTTTATTTTTGTGGGCAAGGGTAATGAAAATAACACTGGAAGAAAATATCTTGCAATAATTAACTCTCAAAGAACAGAGTCTCCAAACAGTTTTCAAGAAAGAAAAAGTGAGGGAATGGAATCAGGAAGCTGCTGGGAGGAAAGAAGAGACAGACTGAGAGGGAGAAAGAAAGTGAGTGAAGGTTATAAAAAAAAGTTAAAAGAGTAGAGGAATGAGGGGTTAAGGAGTGAAAGAAGCAGAGAGGGGATAACAAGTGAGAAACGATGAAGGGTGAGAGAGGAGGTAAAGTGTGAGAGAGAGGGAGAGGGTGAAGGGTAAGGGTTAGGGAGAGAGAAGGTAGGGGAGAAAGGGGAGAGGATGAGGCACTGCAGTTACAAAGAGCTCAGCTATTATTTTAATATGAAACACATTATTTCGGAAAGACACAGGTATTTTCTCTTTATGTTCATGCATAGATTGACTGACTAGACCTTGGAATTGGTAGACAACATCCAGAGAAAACCCCCTGTGCTCCTGTGAGAGGTAAGCAGGCTTTTCTGCTCCTATGCAGGACTTCCGCTGCAAACTTCAGTCACATCCTGATGACAGTGCACTGGCATGTGAAGTCGGTGAGGGTGGAGACCACTACTCCGCCGACCACACCCCTGACCACACTCTTTGCAGGGCAGAGCAGCTCTCAAACCCTGGAAGGTCATACAGTACGTGTTCTGAGCCGTGTCCTACCCCTCACATCCCCAGATATGTACAGTATTTTGCTCAGTGAAGCATTGGATCCTTTAAAGTTTTAAATGACTAATCTGTCAATGCATTAGGGCCAAATGAACAAAACATTTTTGGGATAAGCTCAAGGATACTGCAAAATCAAACACAGTGACTAACACATTGCAGTACAAATGCACTACCGGGTATGCGGAGGAGAATTAACATGCATCAGGTGCAGTGTAGAGTAATGTGTTGGATTGAGGAATGAACTGGAATAGCCTGGGAGACAGGAACAGTGGAAGAGGGTAAGGCATATGCTGACCTCATTTGGAAGTTCACAAGATGAGGCAGAAAATCTCAATGAAATAAAAAAGGGCTAGAATTTCATTTTCTTTATGAAGTGCAAAATTTTCACCTGTTTTTCCTCCTCCCTTAGTTAACAAAAGAAAAGCACACATACCTTAGAACCAAAGAACTAGAATTGCAATTTGTTTATACCATTCCAGAGGTATACTCCATCTCCTGGACTAATCTGAGCAAAAGAAAATTCAGTGAAACACTCATCTTTTCTTTATTTTAAATGTCCCTTTATTGAAACATAATCCAACTTAATCAAGTTAGCACTGACATTTCTTTCACAGGTTTCCCAAGACATTGCAATGGAAAACTTTTTCCCACTCAGTACTGGGAACTCACACACCCACAGCTACAATGATATATTACATCATATCATGTGCTCTTAATAAAGGTGGCCCTGCAATGAACCAACAACAATGGTTTTCCTAAAGCTCATCTTCAATGCAATGCATTTGACTTTCTTCTAATTAGTATGTTTTAAATTCAAATTCGATTATATGTCACTTTACTGAACTAACACGTCTGTTCTGCAGAAAACAAGCTGTCTCAAAAGGCTCCCATGTAGCTCAGTCAGGAAAAGCACAAGACTGTGCTCTCTGATCTGACGAGTTTGAACTTGGATCATGCCACTAGGCAACAGGAGAGTGACAGCTGTACTACAGTGGCATGAAGGGCAGGCTGGGATTAGTTGGCCAGGGTTCTGTCCGTCCCAGTGAAACAATGACTCCTGTGACTTGATCACCGCATTCTTGTAGGAGTTTCAGTTACTAATTCTCCTGTAAGGGGCTGTTAAGTTTGCAGCATATCAAAGGCAGAAAGGCTCTGAGGGGTGGGCTTACCAGAGATACTTTGCATTAATGGTGTGAGTCAGGATATAAAGAAACAATTGGCAATGAGAAATCGGGCGAGTGTAACACAAAATCTTCATAAACCTAAAGCATATGTACTGTACAAGACACTTTATTCTCCCTGTTCAGGAAGACCCCCACTAAATCGCCAATGAAACAATAATAGTAAATCTGTAACCTGTCATTTAATTATTCACTTTTCTGTTGTCAGTTTTCAACAAAAACAAAAAAATGTAAACAAAAAGTTTACTTTCAAAACTTAATTCCATGCATTTTATCACTGAGTTTCTCTTTTACATACAAGATTAATATACATTACACACAGAAATGAGGCTGGAAATTAAGATATCATTTTTGAATTGGTCATACTTTGCTGAAGCACACCACGAGTGCATGGAAAATAAGTGAATCATACTGTGGAAGAAAAACAGACAGCAGAGATCCTCCTTCAGGAGCCATTCACAGGTACATGCAAAGGGAAGGAAGGAAGGTTGTGAGGAAGTAGGCCACAGTAATAGGGTTCTTTATAACACAGACAAGAGGGAACAGTAAGGAGATATGGTTAGTGCCAGCAGATTCACAGTCCCTCCTAGTCTTGGACTGTGCAGCTGAACTGACAGACTGACCACAGCTCCCTCTCACACACGGGTATAGCACTCTACTCATGAACGTACACAAATATTCTTTATGCAATCTTTATGCAATCTTTGCAAATATTGCAATCTTTATGCAATCATAACGTGGAGTGCAACACCCTACTAAGAACAGCTCTTTGCACCTCATGCTGCTCTGTTCATTTGCTGGATATCACCATGCTTCATTTGCTTTGTGAGGTACAAAGGTTAAGGTTTCTTCAACTGAGTATTACAACAGCACAGACTTTGCAGCATATTCCATGATGCAGAATTATACAATGGTTTGAAATCAGACTAAATGAGACAGAAGAGTTATTTAAAGAGTCAGTGAAACTCTTCGCCACTGTTACGGCAAACTGTTAAGGCAAAAATAAATCATCTTAAAAAAACTATAAAGTTTAGGTTTGAAAATTGACAGCTCGTTTTTAAAAATTCAGAGGAACAATTCCATTGGCGCCATTCCCATGGCGGCAGCTGATGTGGCCAGCAGGCAGAGAGATGCAGTTAGTTTCCATTGGAAAACCCAGTGAAGCAGGAGTATGTGTTCCTGTAGCAAAGCATACAGTTCCGTGCTGTGGGGTATCATGGCATTCTGCCGTGGATATGATGTCACACAGCATGCTGAAATGAATCACAGGCTGATCCTCCACATTGTATAATTTATGTCTCACCATGGTTGTATTTTGGCCATGTCTTCTCATATTATATTTCACAAGCCCATTGTGTACAGCTATATTTACATCTCTGTCCTGATTAACATATGTACAGTGTGTGTATATATGTATACTATATTTTCAACATCATTCCATGTTTATTGGAGTGTTTGGGCATGCAAGCTTCTCGTAAACAGAGTGTAGAAATGATACTGCAGGCTTCAAAAGTTAAAAAACAAATCAAATAGAACTGACTGCTGCTTTTGTCAGCGCTCTTCTGTCTAGGGGCTGTGTGTGTGTGTGTGAAGGAGGGAGGGGGAGAGAGAAATCTCAGACAAGTTGAGACGAAATCTAGTACAGTGCCCTAAATACTAGTAATAGGAATGTTTTTCCCAAAAGTAAAAGATCTACACAGGATTCCCTGGTGGGGTTTCATAAACTCCCAATCCCTTAGTGCAGTGGTTTCCAGCTCTGGTCCTGGAGGAACACAGTGTCTTCTGGTTTTTACTCCAGCTGAATTCTTTGTCTAATTAATTTCAGTTACCTATCTGGTAACTGAAATATTTAAGCTAATTACAAATATGCTTTCAGCTCTTAAAAGGTGAAATATGATTTGTAATTGATATCAATCTTGTACCAATTCCTGAGCTTCAAAACTGCCCTCATTCAGGTGTGTTAGCTGAAAATTAATCAACTGAACATCTACAGAACGGAAAAAAAACTCTCCCTGTGGGCATGTCAGATACAGTGTCATTCCTGCAAACTGTACTGTATGTCTGTTCATCATCATCTGGTCAAGAAATAAGATCTGTGCAGTCAGTAACAATGGCAAGCATGTTGAGGAGAGGCAGCATTAAGTCTGTATAATGAAGTTGTTGGAAACAGTGTCATTGAAGTACTTTTGATACTCAGGGCTGATTGAAGAAACAAATGTAATAAAAGTCTAAACAAGCAATCAAATTAATGAAGTCATTACTGGAGATGTAGAGGTCAGCAGGAGTAAAGGCCAGTGTTCCTTCAGGATCAGGGTTGGGATCTGCTTCCTCTAGGCAGAGAAGGCCAGAAGTGTAGGACTGGCATCCATATACACACTAGCCTATCACATCCTGAAGAACAGGGAGTGACCACTGGGGGCAGTTAGCAGCATACACAACCCAGCACGTACACAGGGAATTACCACAGCACCAGGAATAGGGAGTGATCTCTGTGGTCCGCTTGCATCACAAACAAGTCACTAAAGAAATCTGTACTCCTCGTCAATACTCATATTCTTGTCTTCCTGAGTGCTGTGTTTCAGTTTCAGTTTATTCTGTGATTTTTGAACCAGAAGTACAGTATTTGAATTGTACAAACTGTCAATATTGTAAATGGACCTTCCCAGTTTGGCTCCTTAAATCTGAATTTGATTTTGATTTTGAGAAAGAAGGGTGAGGGGAAAGAGGGAGGAGAAGAGAGAAAGAGATCCATAATGAAGGGAAGAGGCAGAGGGAGTGGAAGAGCAAGAGAGTGGAAGAGATGTGGAGAAAGAGGAGGAGTGAGAGAAAAGCAACAATAGAGAGTGTGGTCAGAGTGGTGCAGGCAGTCTGTGAGAGCAGAGTTCCCCTTTGAAGACAAGAGAGTGGGAGAGTGCATTTCTGTTGTGCGGTCCGGAGGCTCTGCCATGGCAGAACTTCAAAAACCCAAACTCAGTTCTCCCTGCATTCTTCTTATTTATTTTGCATATTCCAAAAAAGAAAAAAAAATCAAATGCCTCTTTCTTCTTAAAAAAAAAGCAGCATTCCACTGGGTAACCATGAGAGCAGTGACGGGTTTGGGATTGTGCTAAATCAAAGGACATGGATGCTGGAGCTGCCAGACCCCAGGGCTGCTGAGAGAGATGCTTTCTCACTCGCACACGCCCAGTGTCTGTCTCCCTGACAGCCCTGCGCCAGCTCTGCTTCAGACGGCCCTACAGCAGTGCTGCTGTTAGAAAACACAGGCAGGAGGAAAAGAACTTCAGTTTAAAAATAGTCACACTACATCATTTGAGAAATTCAGAGTACAGTTAAAATCTTTTTAAAGCCTTCAAAGTCTCAGCTAGACACGAATAGAATTACTCTTAATCATAGTAATATCATTCAGTCCTGAAGCCTTTTTTTAGATGCAGCAGGGCTGATATTGTGTTCAGTTAATTGTCTACGATATGAAACTGAGCCAAATAGATAAAGAGGGGCTTTTGTGTGAAATTCATTTGTTATTTCATTCCCTTGAATGAGTTATCCTAATGTGTCATGCTTTCCACACAAACTCACCTAATAAAAAAAAGAAATGAAATACTGACACAGAAATGCTACACTATCAATCAAACACAAAAATACAGGTACTGTAGGTATATATTTACTAGGCGGTATTTATAATACAGCCTAGTGAAGAGCTTTGAGAACCAAGTAATGGGGGTCCTTTTTATGTTCAATTAGTTAAACTGACTAACAATTGCTCTTCTGAGTGCTCTTCATCCCAGAAGATCCCAAAGTATTTTACTCATACAGCAGGAGGGGATCTATCTGGTCCATCACTACAGTGCAGTGAAGGTCCCCTGGGGCTGCAGGTGCAGAATGCCTGCCATCTACCACCAAGGGGGGTGCTGCACTTGGTGGATGAAAAGAGATCAAGTGGGATCATTAGTTTATGAATTTTTTTTTTTATGCCAGTGGCAGCTTATTTACAATTTTATTAATACTCCTCCATCAGTATGTGTTAGCCCTTGAGATATTTTATACTAATAATAGTTGCTCACAATGCAGGGGTAGCAAAGAGTAGTGGTCAGGAATTTGCCCTGAATTTGAGTTGAGTTATTCTGCTGTTACTGTTGTTTTATCCTTGACTCGGGTACTTCAGCCCAATTCTTTGAGTCCGTCCTGCTATATAAAGGGGTACCATCACTAATGCCCTGTGATAGACTACCGTCTAGAAAATTGAAGTATGCTTTTGTAGTGCCCAACATAGGGGATGGTTGGATGAATAACATAAGGGTAACAAGACAGTCACATGTATGTCACAAGTACATGTCATGTACTTCTATCACAGGAAATACAGTAAGAAACAAATAAGTTTATTCAGATGATACTGTACGTCACCTGTTATTAGCTTGGTCACCTATTATTAGTTGCTGTGAGCTAGTATTCAGCAATTCTTTTTTCTAAATTGAAGAACCCTTTCCATGCAGCAGGGGACTTTTAAAAGCAATGGTAACAGACCAGCAAACGCGAACTGAAGGTGTTTGGTGAAGGATCCATTAGCACAGGCAGCTAAGAGCAAATGTCAACAAAAACGGCGAGATCACAGGGTTTTTTTCTCAACTCTGCCACTGGTAATCATATCTTTTATCGATATTTCTGCAACTGTGTTATCAGTGTACCAGAAAAAGCAGTGGAGGGAAAGGTGCTCCTCATCTCTGTGTTTGTTTGGTTTGTGGGGTTTGAGCAGGGCTGGCGGTGACCTCTTTGACCGACAGCAGACGTTCCAGTGCTGGGAGTGTTACTGTTTGGCTTCTGGAGCACCACAGTGCCTCATTGGGTTCAAGGGTGAGCAGATATGTGTCCATGGAGCCAACATTATCTTTGAGGTGCGAGGGAGAATGAAAACAAACAGTAATGTAACTGAAACCTCTGCTTTAATGAAGTTAAATCAAATGTAGCTTTGGAATTCTCTAATATGGTGGTAATCAAATGCCGGCTTGTGATGTCCATCCCAGGGCTAGATTTTGGCATTGCTGAATTCTCGGTTAGCTGGGGCTAGTTAATTGACTGGATTTGTTCTAACAGTGAATGACATCTTGCTGTTGCTTTTTCTTTTCCAATTCATAACCTTTAAAATCTTGTTAAAAGATTTAAAAGGCAATTATTTCAATTAAGGCTACACTTGCAGTATTTCAACTTGATGACACATTACCTGTAAACCATAGTTGTCAACAGACATGCTTTTTATCATTTTGATTTGAAAAACAAAGACAGTATCCTCTTTAAAAAAATGCAAGAAATCCAAAGTGTGGTTTTTGCAGTCCAGGGTGACAAGCTGCTCCCAGCACTCTATATTCCTTGCCTGGTGACAGCAGTAATTCTGTCTGACACTGTGGCCTGGCCTGCATTAGGACCGGCCCCTCTTGGCTCCTGCAGGGTCACCGAATTAGGAAGATGTGTTAATATTATTCTGCACCTTCCAGCCCCTCTGGGCTGCTTCTGCTGAGAAGCATTATTAGATCTACTCAGCTTTCAGAAATCAAACAGGAGACGACATCTGGAAGTCATAGCTCTTCTTTTTGTGTGAGCTGAAAGAAAAGCTCTGCCCATGTCTATTGCTCTGCATGGACCAGGCCACAGGCAGACCTCTCACATCCCATCTGCATCAGGGGTTTGTCCCCAGTGTTTTCCTGCTCCACCTCTCGGTAGGTTTTCAGCACTCTGCATTCGGGGTGTGATGAAGATCACTTGTGAATGGTTTTGGTGGGTGTTGTTCTGACTGTGTAGTGTGATGATACAGGAGATGTGATCAGAGAAAAATATACAAAGGAATGTTTCCGTGATGCTCAGGGAGTCATTGAGCTCAGTGATACTATAAACCTGAAAAAACGGAGTGAACTGAAAGTTTGCAAGCCTAGCGCTAAACACATGCATTATGTCTAACTGTACATTAGTACATACTGTAGTTTTGGGTTCTGTCCTGACAATGAACTTATCTGAAAAAATGCAAAAGCAGAGCAATACAAAAATGTGAAGTCTGTTTCAGTATTAGATTTCATTAAAGCGATAAAAATCAGGAATAGAGAAACCTTTCAACTTTTCTTATAAAAAGGATTGTGGTCTGGTGGTCTAGAGCAAGCTTGCCAGCCATCCTGTAGAAGCAGATTCTCTGAGATCCTTCAGGTGAATAATGATTATGAAATGAACGTTCAAAATTAGCAAAACAACATTTGTAACCTTTTCTTTGATTTTAATACTTAACACCTATACTGTATACAGTAGATTAGAATTTGATTATGAACCACACATGGGTTGGGTTTCAGGTTTAAATTCAGTGACACCCTTACAGTAGCTAATCAAGACCAAGAAGAATGTACAGTATTAAGAAAATAACAATATGATTCTGTTCTTTGCACTATGAAACTGTGAGACCGTTCATGTGGGAAAGAAAAGAGGAAGAAGGTGAAACATTCTTGTTTTCAAAATAAAAAACTTCTGTTGAACTAAAATTGCACTCCCAACAAAGGTTCCTTTTATAATCAGCACCTGTTTAGACAGTTTGCATGGCCTCACCATCCTATGCAAGCTTTTGTGAGTAGGGATTGATTGCCTAATGGTCCAGATACTACTTTTCCCCAAAGCTACACTAAGTGCAAGAAAACCAGAAAACACCTCTTCTCTTCAGGCTGCAATTGCAGACACTACAACTACCAACTGGTAATTACCAATTACCCATATGATGTCAGCATGGAATTATCCTTGACTTGCTCCTCTGCATTCAATTCACACTAAAACAGCTCCCCACTCAAACTTTTAAAATTCCCTATGATGACTCACTGAGTGGACTACCATGGCTCTCTGATGTGCAGCTCTACTTGCTGAGGGGTTTTACTGTGGTCTGCTTGCTGTAAAGCAATCCCTTTGCTAATATTAAAACTGTCTGCACCAGTCTGGATCCAGTCCTGCCTTAAGCAGATGGAGAAAGGGACTGCAGCTGCCCTGTCATCAGAAGACAAATAAAGAAAGTGGGTGGATATACTGCAGACAGCACTGCATCAGAACCATGATAACATCAGAGAACTGGAAAAGCTGATCCTGTCTGTCTGAATTGGAGAATACTAAATACAGGTCTAACTCACATATTTTGTTGGCCTGCCAGAGGGCAACAAAGAAAATGATCTTATCGCAGTTTTAACAACCATTTCTGCCAAAGTTATTGGCCACCCACAGGCTCATTGAAACCATGAAGATACATAGGATGCATGGCAGTTCTTCTGCATAGAAGGAAAGGCCTAAGCTCTAAGCTTTATCTCTAAACTGATGAGAGCTCATTTTCTGACCAGAAGCATAGTTGCAAAAAACAAAGGATCACTCTTGTTTTTCTGGATTTCCGGAGAGTGGATTATTCCACTCTCACTGTACAATACAGGAAACATTTCATCCTGGTACACGAATCCCTTCTCCACCTTGGAGCCAGGAGCTTCTTGCTTTACCATACCAAGTTGAAGATCAGCTCTGGCTACAAGTTCAGTCTGTTTAACAAGGAGCATAATAGAGAAAGAGTATTTTCCAATCTGCGGAGAATCAATGTTTAGTTTATGAGCATACTGCATTACTGTACTGTTAGATAATGGCACTGGATCTTTTTTTTATAAACATACTTTCTTTTGTTGATAAACCTATTCTTATAATACATGTTTGAATTTCATTGCAAACATGATGACTCAGATATACTGCATAACGTGATCTGATTCAGTGAAACAGAAAAGTTTTGGAAGAAGAGGGGTTGCTACGTTCTGATGTACTGTACATTTGGGGCTGTTATAGTACCACTGAGGCAGCACTATCCAGCTGAAGTGCATTACTGTGGGCGTGTGCGTGTGTTTTCTACATCTTGGTTCAAAAGTTTAGAAAGCTTTGTTTACAGTCTGGCAAGAAGGGCCACAGGAGAATTGAAAAGAAGGTTAAAAATAATAATTGTTTTTTTTTTCAGTATTACAACAGCAGTAATAAGAATAGAAAAGGTTTGGGAGATAAAAGTGAAGTGAGTGGAGTTGTTTGGCCATAATGCAAAACATGTCTGGCAAAAACAGGCATGCTTTTGACCAGAAGAACCTCATTCCAACATCAAGCATGGTGGTTTGGACAAGGTTTGTTGCATCAGTATCTAGACGTCTTGTTATCATTCAGTCTACCATGAATTCCATACTATACCAGAGTATTCTAGATGAAAATACCTTTTCGACAGCTAAAATTGAACCAAAAGTGGATCGTGCAACATAACAATTATCCAAAACACACAAGCAAATCTACGACACAATGTCTCAAAAACAATTTAATCAGATTTTTGGAATGGCCAAGTACCTACTTTTTCACCACACTGTAGATACGCAAAATAGCCTCTTCTTTTTTGCAAACTGTTTCAGTAGTTCTGTAAAAATTCCAATTATAACATAAGCCAACAAACATAAAGAGAAGCATACCTAATACTTTAGTGGTTCATGTTAACTCACCTTTGGTTCAGATGCAAAGGTTCACAGGAATAGATCAGAAAACATGCAGTGCTTAGCAAGAATTGTATGAGATGTGCATATGACGCAGGTGTGAGCTTTATTTGATCACATTAGGTTCTATATGTAATGTTTTAAAGAAACAGCAATGTAGAATAAAGTGAATGAGAAGCGGATATGATGCAGGCAACAATTCAATGAACAGCTGGCAGGTGGCAAGCAAAGCCTGAATCATCTGTGATTGGAACTCAGTGGTGGGCCTCAGAAAGAGTAACCTATACTGATGTGGAAGTAGGATAAGACCCAGTAGTGACTTGTCACTTTTTGAAGTTTACTAGAACTGAGTAGATGAGGGAGGGTCATGAGGAAGAAATAAATCTGTTGCTTACATGGGTGGAAACTTGGAGTGAAGTGGAAAGAGTTGAGGGCTGACACTGCACCAGGTGGACACTAGGGGAGGCAAGGGCAAAGGAGGAGAAAATCCATTTATGTGGCAATGGCAGCTTAGGCAACAACTTGGGTGCAGGCTCCTGGGGCAGTGAGAGCTGTGAACATAGATCCCTAACCCAGATCAGACTGAAGCTGTGCACTCATACCCTTGGTGCACAGTGGACATCATGAAAGGAGGAGAAAGGGAGATGAAGTGGCTGCTGTTGTTAATAGGGTGAATGACATCAAGAGACATTAAAAAAGAGAAGACATCATAGCATGTGTAGGGAGTTGGTTGTTTTCAGTAGAGAGATTGAGGTTGAATAACTGCTTGTTTAAGCAGAGGTGAGAAAGTGACTCCCATCCTGACTTGGAGGTGGTGAACGTGACAAAAGTAAAGCCTAGCAATGCAGAGAGAAACATCTAACAGCAGCCAAAGAATTGTGGACAACAGGCCTGAATTTATACATTAGAAAGTTGAAGTGCAAATTTTAATTTCACCGCCTACTGACCTGTTGTTTAATAACACTTTTTCATACAGACTCAGCAGCTGTCCAGGACTAGGACTAGACAACCATATCTTAGACTCTCAGTGGTCCTAGAATGTGCATATTTTATACAAAATAAAATTTGATATGATTTTTAATCCAACACTGTACACCTCTTCACTAAGAGTACCTTTCTGCCTTTTTCCTTACTGTAGGTTCTAAATCCTTACAAACCACAGCACAAGATTTAGATGTACATGATGCCTGTCAATTGAGAAATATAAGTTCAAAAGAGATTAGAATTTTTCATGGAGACATGAAATATGTCCTAGTATTGAGTTTATTTTTACCTCTCCATCTTCATTCTTATTACATTATCCTAACACATTTCCATTTCATACTGTATATGTGATCAGGCCTTGGTCCTGTACTGAAATGATTTGGCTCCAGATTTTGCTTGTGCTAAATGCTGGCATCTTAACTTAGTTCAGAATGAGGCCTACTTAAAGCTTATTTAAAGATGAATAATAGGTTTGAAATCAGCCTTCATTCTTTACAGGCTACGATAGTAAACTAGTTTTATTAAGTGCTGCTGAATTGCTTGTGCTTCAAACCTGAGCAAAATTCCCAACCAGTAGATTCTGTATCTAGAAAGCACAATTCTGGCTAAAAACAGAACAGGAATGCAACTTCCTGCATTTTAAAGAAAGACAAGGAAAGACCTACAGTAATAAAAGTGAATTTAAAAACTTCACAGAAGTCACAGTAGAATTCCCAATGCACAAAACAATGCAGCTTCAGTGCAAAAATGTTAAATGCCCTAATTGGATTCTCACGCAAAGGTGAAAACTAAATCTTCTATCAACAACAATAATGTATTTGCCAATGCTTAGAAGTCAATAAAGTTTGAAAGAATTTGTAGGACAAGTAGAGTGTTTTTTCCAAATTTATTGTGTTTACACAGCCAGTAAAACAGCCTTTTTCTGGCAGAAACTTAAATTTAAATTTAAATTATTTAGATTGTGCTCACCAAGACATTGTCATAGTCATACATATTCCAAAATAAGATGCATCCCTGTGCAACATATTAGAGATTAAACTAAGATAAATTACTGCTCAGTTATTTGACAGCATAAACAGTAGAGCCAAAAAATGCAAGAAGTATCAATGCATGGCAATAAACTTGTGTATGTGCCAAGTAAATGAGTTCGCTATAATATAATAATAAACTATTTTATAACGTGCCTTTAAAGTTGGCATCTCAAAGCACTTTACAGAACAACAACAACAAAATACATAATACAGTATATACACAATTAAAATACACAATGAGAAGCTCAAGTGCAGTACCATCCACAGATAGGGTTACTACATTGGCTTTTCAAAGTTGATGGGGGATGCCAATATGCATGACTTCAGTTTTGTCATGTTTCTGATGAAGGAAATTTTGAGTTTATGTCAGAGATGCAATTAGAACAGAGACAGCCACACTACTGTCATTTTTTTATGGACCATAGAGATGAGTATGTTCAGCATAGAAACGATAATTTAGGCCTTACGATCTTAAAAACGGACTAAGTGGTAACATGTACATGCTGAAACATAGGGGACACAGTATCAAGCCCTGAGGAACACCAGACTTAACGAGTCCAATTTCAGAGCTAAATCCACCATGGCAGACAAAGTGACAGCGATCAGTGAGGTAAGACATGAACCATTTAAGAATAGTGTCAGAAACTCCAAACATAGATGGTCACAGTCCAAATACGAGACAGATCTAGTGGTTAATAGAACAGCTCACAATTCAAGAGAAAAGAATGATATGTATAAACATAATGTTCTTGAGGGATGTTAACCTATCAAGGATTCAAATAAAAATGTGGGACATTTAATGTCCAGGGAAATTTTACCAATTACCTGGGACAGTGCCTCAAAAAATAATAATCGCAGTAAAACCTGGACTGTATCATGTACATGTACTGTGGATTACAGTGCCAAGATGAGATGGCTCAAATAGCGCTGTCAGTTCAGAGAAAGGCAAATGGTTGCTTTGAGAGAGCTGTATGGAATTTACAAAGTGAGAGCAAACAAATATTTCAAATTCAGTTTAAACTTTAGAAGGTGTGATTTAAGTTGCTGTGTTGATGGAGATTTTAGGTTACAAAAGAAAATAAATGTCAAATGCTTGACAAATAAAATGTGAAATGAAAAAATGAAATGTGCTGTAAGAAAGTATTTTTCCTTTCATTTCTCCAATAACTTTGTTTAAAGCAGAAGAACTAGGAAACTCCAGACTGCAAGAGGTCTGATGATCCCCTTATTTAGTAGAAAAGCTAGAAACAACATGTGCCAGGTCACAGAAGTTGCAGATGACGACCTGACTTACTTTGAACATTGAAAGATTATGATTACAGAACAATCTGGGTTACACATGAAAACAAAGGTATGAAACTCAAAATACAGTTGGGCACTGGATCATCCTTATCGATAATTTCTTGCAAAGACATTATTTCCTGCATCTGCAGCTACAAACTACTTCAGTAATACTAAAACCATACAGAGGGATGAAGGTTACTACATTGAGCCTGTAACTGTAACATAACAGCTTTCATGTCTTGCATTTCTATTTCATTCAGAATAGAGGACCCACTTTATTTGAAAGTAAATGGTTAAGGAAAATGTTATTTGATTTGGCACTCCATCAAATCTGTGTATATTTTGCCTGGAAATAACAATTCCATACATGACAGATTATCACTTTGATAAGGCAAGTATTACAGGTATTTAGTTTCTCTGAAATGCTCCTCTCTCCTTGTTTCCAGATTCACGGCTTTAACTACAGTATGATCTTTTGGGACTCAACCAAGAATCTCTGGGTTCTCATGACCCTACTTCTGCATCTTCGTTATCAGTCATTTTGCCTCACCAGACAGCTGTTACTCAGTTTCAACCAGCTTCAATGCCAGTACTGTTTTCTTGAGCTTCAGCGATCTAATCGAAGATAAAAATCTGTTTCTGCAATTTCTCCTCCTGTGGAATTATCTCCTTTTATGAACATCCCCTTCAGTCTTTCAAACCAGTTCTAGACAACATTATTTGCATTATTTGAACTGTAGCTCCCACGTTGTTTCATCTGCCTCAATTACTCCCCTGCTCCCAGCTAAGTTACAAAAATTCTCCACAAGCAGTGTTTCTTTCAAAAGAATGCCCTGTCAAGCTCTCACATAATCAACCACATAATTCTGATAAATGGTGACGCATTCCCATGAACCCTGTCAATCAGATATTGGCCCGATCCAATTCCCAAAAAAGACAATTCACAAGCTAAGCTTGGTATTAAACAGTCTTCTGTTTTCCTAGCTCCTGCCATTGAAACCTTGCGATTCCCTTTTTTCTTCAAGCCTCCTGGAACAACACTGATTGCCTACTCAACTACGAGTCTTAATCTTGCCCTCTGGACTTGTCGCACTCTCTTACTGCCTCTTGGATATGACCCTGCCTGTGTACTCGACTCCGTCTTCACCTTACCTTACTGGACTCGTTCACTACCCGACTTGCATAGGGTTCTTCATAACGCTCCTGACAGCCCTGAAGAAAGTTCTTTTTCTTATACTTTTCAGATATTCATAAGAAACAAACCACAGTTCTCTCATCTGCTTCTGTAAAAGACATTTATGTCTGATGTCATCCACTGCATCTCTAGAGTACCATCTGCAGCAAGGGCCCCATGCTGTCCATGCAACTGCCTTCTGGGCCTTCCTTATTTTGTTCCCTTTGTTACAGTTCCTTCATCTTTCTCCTCTTTCCATCTACAATGCCACTCTTTTCTTTCTACTCAGTTGTCTGTCTTCTTTTCTTGCTGTCTCTGTTCCCCACTTGTTTCTCTCAACTCCTTTTTTAAAAATAATTGTCCTCCTAATTTCAGGCTCCAAGTCTTTTGTTGCTCAATTTAATTTCTGCAGTTTCTACTGCCTCTATCCCCAGTGTCCAACATGGCCCACAACAAATATTTTGGTGATTATGCCCCCTGATCTCTTCATTTTATTGCCTTTTGGTCTCTGCTGCCTCTGATGCAAACTCCTTAGACCTGGGTTAATCTTGTGACCTCATCCAACTCAACCAGCACACGTCCCAGAACATTGTTCTCTGTCACCCAACAGAGCTCAATAGAGGTCTGTATTCCCAGCCCCCTCTGGTTTTGCAAATCTGTCCTCCAGGCTCCTCAACATGGGCTGTACTTTTTTCTAAATCCCTAGATACAACCCTTTTTTCACAGATTGTAGTCACCGAAACATTTTCCTTTACTTGACCATTCTTCTCCCTGCACCCCCCAATGCCTTGAAGTTCACTCCAACTCCCAACACTTGAGGAGAAGATGTTAACCTCTCCTTATTCACTCTACCAGCCCTTCCCAATACAGAACTGTTGACTGCAGCCCTATTGCTATCAAACTTAAATCTACGGAATACTGCTCTTCTTCTGTTCTTGCAATTTCAGAATTTTGAATTGCCTTCAGCATTTAGCCTTAATATAATATTCTCCATTTACCCTCACTGCTGTAAAGGATTCAGGGGCTGCATTCTTTATCTATATAATCCTTTTGTGGGCTTTTGCAGTTTTTTGCTAAAGCTGCATCTCATCTGCTCAAAACATTCCCCTGTGTCCCTGGTTATTAATCTTTATTGCTGCATTTTTGCTGGCATAAGATACCTCTCCAGTAGCATTGCTCTTCTCAAACTCTCTCTTCAAACCTGTGCCTAGCAGCCATCTCCACAAACCTAATTCTTCTTCCTCCCCCTTTTTCACTCTCTTCTCCTTTTGATTTTAAGCAGCAGGCATTCTGTCACTGCTGTTGTTCCAGGGATCTCCATAACCATCCTATCTTGTTCATTGAAGGTAGCCATGTTTGTAATAATTTCAATTCCCCACCTGCTCTATCGCTTCTTGTTGTTACCTCTGTAGTTTCTGTGGTGAAGCCCATGGTCACTCTGTGTGCCCCCATGCCATGCCCTAGAGTGATCTATTACACTTTCAGGACAGTTGTTCTAAATCTTAATCATTCCTGACATAATTTCCCAAAATCTATATATACCATAAGTATAAATAATGTCTGCATAAACATACAGTATATAAGTTTGTTCTATGACTAGGAGACTGGCCCTCATCCAAGCAGCTAAATTCAAATCTCATTTTATATAAGCACTCTGTCAATATTCTCAAATGCTTCTGAATTAAGATGGGTAAAAAAGAATGACAAACAAAATTTCATAGATATAATAATTATAAACTATAATGGGACGGAAAGAAAAACATCTCACAGGCTGAATTGACTAACTGAAATGATAGAACTGTAAATACCTTTGCAAGTAAATATCCTAAAATAAATGTGGAAGGACAGTTGATTCTTATGGAATGCCAAGATAAGAAAACTGAAAAATATAGAGACAACTGAAGGGTAAAAGTGTATACAGTATCTTAATATTCCTAAGACAAAATGTAAAACTATACAGTTAATACACTTACTAGTAACTGTATACTAGAAGGAGTGACAGTGCAAGAATACTGAAAAACATGGAAGAAAAGCATATATCTAAGTATTTTTCAATTTTATTTTTTTATTAATTTCACTTTATTTTAAAAAGATGGAATTGTTTTCAGTCAGCAATACTGAAAAAAGGAAATCCATCTGAATCCTGAATACCAATTATTTTAATGAAATGTATGAAATAAAAATGCAATTGTCTTGAATAACTGAATGATATTTACCAGGAAGTGTGAAGAATGGGAAAACAAAAATCATAGATAAAGAAAGAAGCAGACCTCACAAATAGTGGATTTGGGAAGTTTGGTTGTGAAAACTATCACGTTGTGTTTGAAATATTCAAAAGAAATGAGGCATAACAAGGAAGAAGTACATTTTAAATGATAAAAAAAGCTTTCTTAATAAGAGATGGCTTGTTGACTTTTGAATGTGAAGGAACCAATGAAATTACAAAAGGGGAGTGGCTATTAACAACTCTGAACACAGCATTCACTCAAAGGAAAAAAATACTCAGCTCTGTTTGACTGATCTTTTAAAACCAAATTTCAGGAGTGATCATTTGAATTATGTTTAGAATGTTTAAATAAACTTTAATATATTTTTTAATAAGAAGAAGTGAAGTGTAGTTGATTAATAATGCATTAGAACATTTACTAGTAAAGGTATTTAATGGTTTAAATATTTGAGTGAAGAATATTAAGATACGTGTTATTTCTTTAGTTGTCTTATTTTTTTCAATATTTTTCATTTTTTCCTGTCCTGTCAATCTATGTCATTGCACTTTCATTTTGTACAATAGGATATTTACTATGAAAGGTATTCATACTTTTGTGTTTTTGTTTTCAGTTAGAGATTTTACACTAACAAAATGACTGCTCGGTCTCCTGTTATTGCAATCAAACTGCATAAGAGTTTAGAATCTGTTCCAGATGAAGCACCGATTTGTCTTGACAGGAGCCAGGAAAACAATGACACTAGGGAGACTGTTGAAACTCCTGTGGTCTGTGCATCCTGTGACTCTTGTCACCTGAAATTTTCTTGCAGTGCAGTCATTATCCTGAAGACACCCGTCACAAAGACCTGTCTTACAGATCACATCAGTTTAAAAAAAGTTTCTTTAAAGATACTAAATATGTGAGAGGGAATTTTTTAACTGTTTATTATTTATTGCTTCTGTTACATACTGTACAGATGCAGCCATTCAAAATGAGCGAGGTACGCTGTGGTAAAATGTGGAGGGTGTCTCGCATCTAACGCGCCCTACCACATCTTACCGTGTCATACCGCGGTTTTGAAAATAGTATCAGCTTGTAAAACCGCCAGGTGGATAATAAAGCTAAACCTCTCATGTACAGCATCTGAGCTGTCACCAGAAAACCTGGTTACAAATCCCAGTCACTTTTGAAGGACAATCTTTTTCCAATTAAGAATTTAAGTTGTATACTCTGTAGACTTTTAATAATTTTAAACTGTGTATTACAGCATGTTAATCATTAACATTAAAAAGTCAGTATATTTTATAAAAGCAAGATTGCTCAGTTGAACAAAAGTACACAACCTACCACCTTTATCATAAATATTTTAATTATGCATCAAAGTCTTTATGGAAGATATTACTAATAGTATTAATAATGAATGACCTTGGACAGGCTGTAAGCTCAAAGTATTACCATGGTCCACTTTCTTTGTAACCGTCTTTGTAAACAAAAATACTTTATTTTTTCATTGACAAAAAGTAACACCACAACATTTCATTGATCTGATCACGTATTCGTTTCCAATCATACAAAGTAAGTTTTGAGAATCTCCAATTCACCATGCCTTTCACATGCTCATAAATGATATTAATCTTGGAACATAAACATATTATGTAAACTGTATATGGCTAGTATTGGTAGTTTAAAGAAAAAATACACACCAGTATTCCACTTTCTTCCTAAAAAATTTAAACATCAAAGTCTTACATGTGGTTATTTTGGAAATGTTTTTATGTGCTCCTTCTGACTATATTAAGTTTATATACTTTCTAAAAAGTTATAATGTTTTAACTTTTTCTGCGAGTACACTCGTTTTCGCAGTAAACAAAAGCATACTTTTAGACTTTTTATGCTCAGCTACTAAAATTTCCCTTTAGTTGTAAAATTTCATATAAATATTCAATACTAAGGTTCAGATTATATTCTAAATGCAGCAGCTGTTTGTTCAGAGAACATCACTACAGAAAAAAATAAACTATACACCTTTAATTTATGTGTTTCAGATGAAGAATTTTTTTAATATCTTTTTTTGTATTTTGCCCACAATATGGAGATGTTCTTTCAACTCACATCTTAAATGGGCTCTAAAACATTCATTTGAAAAATAGCCCTACTGTTAATTTTTCTGTGAAAGTTATCCCAGTACATTTCAAATGTTAAAGAATCATCACTTACTTTTGACCATTTAGAATGCTTTAAAAGGAAAAATATATGTTTAAGATGATAAAATTAATTAATCTTATTTATTACTTGATGGTATGTGTTATGTGCTCTTAAATTAATAAAGCGTATTAATTTGGTTACTATCATTGAGTATAGCGTCACATTACTGTATATTAGAGATTATTTATGAAACAAAACAATCTGTTTTCTATAATGGTCTAATGTTTTACAGTTCTCCTCCAAATACTGGCCTTATATTTTGTTTGGTTCACCTCAGTTGCAGAAATTATTATTTCAGAGAAAGCTACTGTACATTTCATAAAAATGCAGACTTTGTGCTCTGTGGTACTGTACTTCTATCATCGTTTATGTGAACTCCCCTTACTCTTATATTTTTGTGTTTGTTGTGTCATGTTAATTTCAAAAAGAATAAAAAATATCAAAAAAAGTCGTTCTTCATCATTCACAGTGCCTAGGCAACCACTCCAGGCATTGTCTGGTAACAACCACTTATGAGATTGTGGCCCAGATTCAAACCAAGCCTTATAGCAGAATAACCAAGACATGTCTTCTTCCGCTGTTGTATTGGGGTGGATCAAATATATGGCAACACTGCAAAGCCAACAAACTCCAAGCTCCCCATTCTGAGCCAGGACTGCTCAGAGTCAGATAAACATCATGCTGAAAATAAAAGAATTTTGAAAATGAGTGTTCAGTACCCCTGACAAGAAAAACAACATAAAGAAATAATCACAACTCATCATATCCTCTCGGGAATCCAAAGCTGTACATTCCACTGTTTATAGTTAATGCTGATGTTTGAACTTGTCTAAGCTTTGGTAGAAATTTACGATACCTTTCTATTGTCTTTCCTCAAAGCCCAAAAAAACTCAATTATTCCTTCATTTCCTTCATTCCTTCATTTCTGGAGTAGTCTCTGACATTTTGGAGGGGAGCTGCCTCTGGATTCATATCAGTGGCAAAGAGCCTCTTCAGACACTGTTGGTGATTTAAAGGGTCTGAAAAGTCCAGTTAAAGGAAAACTGAGACTGAAACTGAGAACTTCTCAGATGCATTGTATACAGTATGTGTGTTTTATACTTCTGAGCACTTATTGTATGAAGGCAATTATGTGCTATTTTGGCAGCTGTTTACATATAGTACTGTATGTGGTTGTGGTCATGATGGCCATTCGTTAATGTGTGGACAAAATTTGAGAAAATGTCCCCACAAAAGATAATAACTCCTAACAAGTGGACAATGTGGAGATCTGTCCACAATGAAAACGATCATTTTAAAGACCAAATGACATCTTTTTTAAATCTTAAATGTGCCAAAACTATTTGCTTGGTGTCTATGTTCAGCCTAAACTGAGCTTCATCTGAGTGATGTAGAGCACAGTAAATTTGAATGGAATAGGAGACTGAGAGGAACTCACAAAAAAAAAAATGTGTGTGCATCGCTGGCACTTTCTGTGGTGAGTATGTTTCCATGGCAAACCACAGTCCAGTGGGAGTGGCTGATGGTGGGAGGTCAGTGTTTTCTATGTACATTTACTATGCTGTACTCCAGGCTGAGGTGTGGTTAATCTGGAGCTGGATGTGCACCCAATGGTTTTGTGTTTCTGTAAAGCTGACACATCAGTAAATATCCTGCTCTGGCCTGGGAATTCTGGCTGTGACGAGAAACCCTGACTGCTCTCCCATTGTCTCAGCACATCAACCTTCACAAATAATACAATTCTTTTCTCTCCCTCTTCTCTTCGTTCCAGAAAAAACTTTGGAGACTTTTATTGGCATGAAGATACTTTTCGGCTGCGTCTGTGTGATTTTGCATGTTTCCCACTCAAACTCTTCTTCTGTTCTTGTGAAAAAACATCTGGTTTCGTATTCTTGGAGCTTAGTGTTCTGCCGTGTCAGCCCAGATGACAAGGAATTTCACGTAACACTGAGGTCCAACACACACAGCCTCCTGCTCCCAGTTTTAAATTTTCTTATTTTCTCTGTGTGTTCACTGGGTAATTTCTCACTTTTTCATCATTCTGATCAAGTCCACATTGTCTTGGACAAATCTGTACCTTTATAATGAGTCCCCTCACAGTCTTTTCTGTTCCAAGATTGAAATATTATACCTATCAGAGACCCTGGTAATGTATCCTGTTGCTTTTCTAAGGATGGATTCCAGGACAGCAATATACTTGTGATGTGGTGACCAAAATCATACACTACATTCTAGATGTATTCTTACTAATGTGTTGTGTATTTTTAACATCCCTTTATTTAAATTATATAATGTAATTTTATCTGTATATCTTAACATTATTTGCCTTTTTACTGCTTATCTAATGTATTTAGAAAATAAAAATGATATTAACAAGTTCAGTGTTTCCTATCTTCTACTTGTGGTTTGCTTTGACTACCAGCATGTTACAGTTTGCACTTGTTTATATTAAAAGTAATCTACCTGTTATTTCGCCAGTCTTGAATTTCTTTTGCAACTTTATACAACGCTAAATAATTCTCCTCATTTAGTATCATCTGCAAACTTTACTAGTTTCCTAACTGTGCCAGAATGCAAATCATTGATATAAATTAGGAAGAATAGACATACTAATACAGATCCCAATGGTACTCCTCTAATTAAATTACCTTAAAATGAAGCTGAATGCATTGTGAAATAAAGTAAAATACATTTTGTGGAATATGTCATTATTTAACATTTAAAGACATGTTGTTATTTAACATTTATTTAACATAAATGTTCATGAACATTCATGAAATGATTGTGTTCAGTAATGTTGTGATGTCAGAGTTAGACATTGCTCCAACATTTTCTCATGTCATACAGACCAACTACAGTACATCCTATAGGTAATGTTGCTAGAAAGTAGCATGCTTACTGGATACTAGCGTTGTTTCACAATTGCTGGTTGCTCAGGAAAACTCCCATGACACACAAATGCATTGTTCATCCAGCCATTTCATATCACTTTATTCAATACAGGATTTTGGGGGGGCAGATCCTATTCTAGCAAGCAGAGGGTGCAGAGTAGAACACTCCTTAGATGAGATCCATTTTAAACATTTAAACATTTAGATACATTTTAAACATTTTTTAGAAAGCTGAAGATTATAGACTTAATCAAATATTTTGGCACACACTCGTCATTTTTACAGTTTTCTGCCACTTGAAATTCAACCACAAACTCACTAGTATTACGCCAATATTGGACCAAAATTTAGAAAGCCTGTGGTACTGTATATGCTGTCTGGGCAAAATTTTACAGGTGGACAATTGATCCAGTTTCCAATCTCAAAATAACTTGACAAATTATTAATATGTCTATTCCTAGGAATGAGTTTCAAGTAGAAACTAAGATGACTTCCACCTGATCAGCCTCACCTAACTCTTTGTGTTTCAGCAATTTGCAAAACACAGGGGTAAAAGCTAGGTTTGAATGTCATAGTGACTGTACAAGGAAAAAATTGTGTTTATGGTAGCAGTACCAGAAATTTGTGGGCATCAGTTTTATGATTGACAGAGATGATTTAGATTAAAAAGGTGTTTCAACATCTTTCCAAAAGGAGTAAAAACACAAACTCAATAGATGCCATGTTGCTCAGTTTATATCCTGTGGGAATGATTGTTTTAAGACAGTTTTGTAATTTTTTTAAACTGTATTATGTGGACACGGGCTACCAGAATCATCCTGCACCTATATTTCAACCCATGGCGTGCTGAAGGTAGTGTTGCATATGGATGATATAATGGAGAGCATTAGAAAATTGCAATAGGGACTTCTTATTTAAAAAGAACCATTGGGCTATATGCTTTATGTACCAAGGGAGGTTAATTTGTTGCAATACAGAAGCACTGAATTTGTCAGGTTAATGACACGACTGATTTATTGACAATGTGCCAGGCACTACTGGCGAGTTGGCACATCAATGTAAATATTCAAGTGGATGGAATAGTTTTATAGTTTCAGTAGGTTAGCTCATTCCTGTGCTATTCAATTCTCAACTCATTAACTGAATTTGTGACTTTCCTGGAAGAATCTGACAAAGAAAGTTTGAACAGAAATGCTTAAAGCTATGACGGCACTAAAATAAGGCAAGATTAAATTGAGGGATCCACAGAAATGAGCAGGACAGTTCCAGGAATTTACACTGCAATTTCTGGTTTTTAGTATTTTAGGAACTCAACTGGATTTTGTAGAAAACTGTTTCAATTACTCATATTTTCTATTCCAATTTATCTGATATTCAGATTTTCTAGCTCCCTCAAAGGGACTGAAGTTCCTTATGTCACCATGAGAAGGAGGCTTCCAACAGGATGGTAATATAGTGAAAATGTAGCACTTGCAAATAATGTAGAAGCACACACCCTGCCAAGTGTTTAAAAACAATTAAGACCTGCAACAGTATCTATGAATGCTAAATAACAGTGATGTACTTTTTTTTTCATGTCATAAAATAACTCCACATGTTTACTCAATATACAGTTACCTCTAGCTTGAGATATTCACAGCATTTCTATGAAGTTACCATCATGTTTACATGCAATATTAGCAAAGTGCAATATCCAGTCAATTTCACTCTTAAGTTGCCTTGATAGTTGGAAATGTCCAGGTAAAGAAAAACTCGCAATAATATAATGTGCTGTCAATTTCAGAGTATCTCACTTTCATAAATTGGCCCACAATTATCAAGTTGCTTCTAAATTAATTATTTGAAAAGAATAGTTCATGTTTTCCTGGACTCCCAGAATTTTGTTCTGTTGTTGGCACTGTGACAATCTTCAGTCGATTTACTGAAAAAAGGGGACTGTTTTCTGAGATTGTAACATTGCTGAATAAACTTAGGAATCTCCAGTGGCAGCAGCAGAATCCAAATGATGCTTCTCCGTGCTGAAGGGAATAAATGTTCCTAGGAAACAAAATGTTTACAGGATTGACCCATGAATAAGTCATGATGTCGATCTGAGAAATTGCCAATCAAGGAGATAAAGGAATTCAACAAGCAAACCACTGGAAAATCTGGTGCCCTTGAGGAAAGATATTTCTGTAGAAATATAATAGAACAGATGTACAGTAAGATAACACTTGTAAACAGACATCACCCTAACGGTGGGTGGGTACGTAAATCAATAACAGAGTAATCTCTAAAAATTCTAATGTTACTAATGATAGGTTGCTTCTAGATCCCCTGATGAAACAAAATGACTAAACAACTCAGATAGATAATATTAAACATGGCAAGATTATTTACTTTAATAGTTCGGGTGGGTAGCTGCATCAGCATGCGTAGGCTGCAAAGGAACAAGTAATAGGTTTATTCCAGGCTGAAAAAAAGAAGAAAGAAAACACCACGTTTTCGGCCGTGGAGCCTTCTTCAGGTGTGGTGACACCTGAAAAGCACACAGAAAGTCCCTGGTTTCTCCCTTCTTTCTAAGATTTCTCAGAACACAGGCAAAAAGTTCAATTTACTTCAACTTTGCTGTGTGGCTCTTAACTACTATAGGGGGGGAGAGAAATCAGCTTGTAGATCAGCAAAAGAAAATAAATTTAATAAATCTATGTCCCAAATCCGGGCCGTTAAGAGTCCTGCATGTGGCAAGGACAGAAAAATGCATTTCATTTCCCTTTTCAATGGGATGTGACTGTATAATACCCAATTTACATTAAATATGGTCACAGCTTCCAGTCTGTTCTCTCTACTCCCCCCAAAAAAATCTAACTGCATTGTAGACAAACTACTTAGAATGAAGTAGATGCATGAATGTATCAATGCATTAATAAAAACATTGAAATAAACATTTTTGGTGGTGTGGTGAATTGACCCTGGTGTAAGTGTACTGTATGTGTCTGGCCTGCGATAGACTAGCATCCTATTCAGGGTGTACCCTGCCTTCTGTTGCTTGCAAAGATAGGTTTCGGCTCCCCTGTGACACTGAATTGGATGAAGCAGTTAGCAATGGATAGAGAGATGGAAAGAAATTTGAGGCATTAATGCTTTAGTAGCATTGCCAAATCAACTGGCGAGAGAGAGGAAACTCTGTTCCAGAGAATATTGTTTGAACAAGAATGAAAAAAGAAAATGAATGTCAACCCTGTAACACTGAAGCAGAATCTTGAAGATGGTGTGCGTGCTGAAAGAATGAAACCATTTGATGTAAGATTCCATAACATCAGCGGATCAGAGCTTCAACGTTTGAGCATGGTGAATGGGATTCCTAGAGGAGCATTGGAGAAACGTGTGCCAAACAGTAATGGCTGCAAAATGTTTGGTTTTGAAGCTGGCTTAGTTTGGAGGAGGAGGTATAGAGAATCCTTGGCAGGTTATAGCGTGGATTGGTGAAGGGACAGAGATGAAAATAACAAATACTGTACTGTATATAACTGGGGCCAAAGGTGTGGTGATTAGGAGACCCAGTAATGAAGTGGACAGAAAGATAAGAGAGACTGGACCAGGCAGGGACTGCAGACTGCAAGAGAAAGAGGAAAGGAGAAAAGATATGGCCAGGGGAACAGGGGACAAGCTGCACCCTGGATACACAGCTGCACAGTAGCTCCAAGGAGGGATGGCACTGTACCTGAATCTGCCAAGCACAAACACAGAAAAGCACTTGGAAAAATGAATTGTTCGAAAATCATTTTTTTCTTCTATACTTCTTCTATACCAATACTTCTAACCAGGCTCTGAAGTGATTTATAGGTACCTTTAATTAAGTTAATGTCTTGTGCAATCAACCGTAAAATCTGAACCTTAAGAAAAATATATAATAATAATAATTAATAATTGCTTACACTTATATAGCGCTTTTTCTGGACACTCCACTCAAAGCGCTTTACAGGTAATGGGGACTCCCCTCCACCACCACCAATGTGCAGCATCCACCTGGATGATGCGACGGCAGCCATAGTGCGCCAGAACGCTCACCACACATCAGCTATCAGTGGGGAGGAGAGCAGAGTAATGAAGCCAATTCACAGAGGGGGATTGTTAGGAGGCCATGATTGATAACAGCCGATGGGGAAATTTGGCCAGGATGCCGGGGTTACACCCCTACTCTTTTCGAGAAACACCCTGGGATTTTTAATGACCACAGAGAGTCAGGACCTCGGTTTTACGTCTCATCCGAAGGACGGCGCCTGTTTACAGTATAGTGTCCCCGTCACTACACTGGGGCATTAGGACCCACATGAGCCGCAGGGTGAGCGCCCCCTGCTGGCCCCCCTAACACCTCTTCCAGCAGCAACCTTAGTTTTTCCCAGGAGGTCTCCCATCCAGGTCCTGACCAGGCTCACACCTGCTTAGCTTCAGTGGGTTGCCAGTTGTGAGTTGCAGGGTGATATGACTAAATTAGAAAATAATTAGGTTGTTCAATTGACTTCTTAGACTGGAATCAAATTCAGAACCACGGCCCTCTCGGAAGGAATGTAATGCCTCAAGTCTATTCCATGGTGTTTTCTGATACAGAAGTCTGTACTGGAGAACTTAGAATGCATTGAAAGCTCATCTTTCAGCTTCTAAAAAGAAATAAAATGTGTTATTTACATTAAAAAAGGCGTTTTATGAATTTCTGTTAAAAAGTAACCAGTTTAATGGATATGTTTTCTGCAAATACTGTGATTGTCATACTTTTTCGCTGATTGTGCATTGTATATTTTTGTGTGTTTAGTGCACCGGACCACAGTGGTTAGCTGTGCATGTTGATGTCTCGTTTTGTGATTTACAGTACAGTGCAATGTAATGTAGTCTGCATTGCTATGCCACAGGCTATGTACAGGTACCTGCTGTGAATCTGTAGGAACCCTGTGATGGGAGGCTTTGTTCCTGCCAGCTTCCCTTCGCTGAGGTGCCCCTTCATTCCTAATTGATTCCTGCTGAGGGGCCGTGCAAACCTGGGATTTGTTTCTTGAATACAGTAGGTGATGAAGTGTGACCAGTAATCACGTGATAGGGATAGACATGACAGCTGTGAAAGCATAGACAGTTTTGAAATATTCAATACTTTGATTCCTGTGAATCCTTGATTACCAGTATAAATTCCAGGAGATTCAGAGTATGGTGCTCACTGTATTTTTATTGGAATAGATATTTATGTTCATTGTAACTGTGTAAGTGTTTTAAGATGTCTGGGACTGCACTTATAATTTGTGTGCATGAGAGTAAAGAGGCCACAGAGACTACTTTAAAAGATGCACCGCGATCCCGCTGACAGCGCACACAGAGTGGTCACTCCCTAGCTTATAGGCCTGAGCTGTGCTGTATCCCAGTTTAACAACGGGGCAATACAACAGACCTGCTTAATTGTTTGCTGACAGAAAATAACTCAGGAAGTTTTCATCAGATAAGAGTGTGTCTTGAATATACAACAAGCACAAGTGCGCTTCTACTGAAAGGGCTTTTCAGGATATGGACCAAATGATATTAACTTGGGAAGGATATGAGTTGAAAGGGCAGGAAGATGAATGTGTTTCTGTGTGTGCGAGTGTATGTTTTTGCTTTTTGATTATTTTGTAAGCTAGAACTACTTTGAACCAGACTGTCTTCACAAAGATACAATCTCAAAAGAAAACTTAACAAGCTACATAAATAGGTGGTTTTTCAATATTTTAGTTTCTTCTTTTTGATGCAACTGCTTTCTGTTGCTGCTGCTATATATCAGCACCTGCTATCTCTCACTCAGATAAATACAGGATCTTTTTTACACTGTACCTTTTACAGAAGAATAGTAGAGCGCTGCACCACTACATTTCAGTTAAATTTGTGAAATACACATTGCCGGGGGGATTTCTTATTTACAGTTTGTAGCCAACACGATTTTTTCTTGATCTTTAAAACTAAGTCTATAAAACAGAAAAAGAAAAAAGTGTACCTAGGGAGTGTAGAAAAGCTTTATAGACAATGTGTCTTTTCAATCAATGTAATGCTATAGTGTTTAGAAGCACTGAACGTGCACAGGGCTACAAACCGGGCATATGCATGTTGTATTACATAAAACACTATTAAAATAAAAAAGGGTTGTTTTCACTCTTTAAAGATGCTGACAGGCAATGGACCCTCCAATATCCCAATGTCAGGGGACACCAAATTTGTCTTTCAAAATTCAGGGGAGAGTTTTCACCAAATTTATATTAATCGTATACACAATATGTAGTATTTGTAATCTTTATAACTTGTTTTAAGTTGCTTCCACTACCTTTAAACAGGGTACAATGCAATTGTACTCTGCTGTGTTTTACTTTATGTTTGAATGTAGTAAAAGGTATTCACAAAAAAGACATTTCCATTAGGTTACCATCCTGTTGATTGTTTCCAAAACTGCACAGGAGTTACTCCGAAGCAGTATGGATGAGCAGTGCTCTGCTGCAGGTACTGTATGTCTTGCTCCTCTTCTAAAATGATTAATTCCCTAGTATATTGCCCCTCCACTGTCTTATAGTCTGCCCTTTCCTCATGGCACCACCTCCTGACTCCTGGAGTTTGGTATGTAGGGATCCCCCCTTATGAAGGGCAGATGGATTCCCAGCCCTGAATACTGCCCTCTCACCATCACAGACACATATTAATATTCTGCTCCAATGGATTCCAGGTGCTTCCTCTTCTGCCTGCCACCAATAAATGTGGGCAGGGTATACTGACAGAACAGAAAAGGTTGTGGAGAAGGCAACTGACCCCCAACAGCAGCCTGTTGTTAGCCTGTTGTACCTAAACATGTCAAACATATTTGTGAGCTCAAGACAAATCAGCATCCCGTGCTTGAATGAATAAAACATATCTATTGGATATCTTCGAGCAATCCTCAGAAAATTCTGAAGATCAAAGGAAAGAAATACAGAGGAACATTCTCTCTAGAGTTTCGGTCTATTGTAAAAGACTGCTGCATTCTGCAGGTGTAGTTTGTGAGGCCAGGCAGCAGACAGACAGACTGAAAGACAGAATATGCTGGATGCCAGCTTTCTCTTTGACCTTCACCTCTTTGTGGTTCTGAATTGAGTGACTCTCTGAATAACGACACATTATCCCAGCTCAGCCATTCTTCTCTACAGCCTCTGGCCCACTTCACGCTGTACAGACCCTCTTTCCCCCCCTCCCCAGTTTATCAGAAAGCTTAAATTAAGCTTGATTTACTGTCTGCAGTGCCATTCCAGCACTCATGGTACGTAGCTTCATTAAGGGGCAGGCCCTCTCAAAAACATAATGGGGAGAAACCCAACCTGGGAGACAAGGGCATGCTCAAGAGAGTAGAGAGGAAAAGAGGATTTTTTGTGCCTTTTAATAGCACTCGTGTTTAATAATTGTTTGTACACATTTTAAGCATCATGAAAACCAATGCCAAGACCAAAACCACCCCAGTCATCCTCCCAGTAATTAAAAAGACAGATAAAAAATATATGACAGATTAAAGACACGTTTTTTCTTCTGAAGAACAGATCACTCATGAACCACACGAGTTCAGACATCTCCAGATTGTTCACAATTTAGCAGTAATAAAAGTAATCTGTATTTAATCTACAGTTCATTTCACAGAGGTTTTAAACAGAGAAATAAAATCTTGGCTTTTCTGACCCTCAGTTCTGTTCTTCCTACTGATGTGATTCACTATTTCCGATTTAGCTTAATTTTCATGAGTAGGAAAAAGTCAATTTAACAACAGGCATGTTGTAAAAATGTCTCTCTTTCAAGAAGGAAAAAAAAGCTAAACAATTATATTCATTAAAGCAATCAAATTCTTTGAAAGGGCGGAAAAGACATTTGTCGGTCTTTGTGCAATTTAAAACTGACACAAAAGAGTTAACACCTACAAAGCAGAAAGGCAGAAGCAAAGGAGAGGGAGAGCAAAATGGAGGAGAAGGAGAGGGGAGATAGAGGGCAGGACAGGAGAGGGCTGGAGTGTATAGGCAAGGAGAAAATAGGCTATCAATGTGGGTGGCAGACTTTGTGATGTTTTAAAAATATAAATGTATTTCTACTTTAAAATCCTGTTGCCTTCCCAGCAAAAGGCTTTCTTCAGTGCTGCATTGTTTTGCTCTCTCTCTTTTTTTTCTTCCTGAGAGTGTTGCAGATTGTGGAGACCTTGGTTCTCTGAGTTCCATATTTGTCATCATCTGCCAGCAGCTATTTGCTAGTGGAGTACCTCAGTAATGAGGCCCTTTTGCCTGCCAGTGCCTCCTCTCTCTGTGAAGTTAGTTCTGGAATGATGGTCCGCTGGGGACTGAGCTACACACAGACTTCCATCTGACATGTCAACACCCTGTTAGGTAATCCAGTGGTTTGTGTCTGCAGAATGCTTTACGGTGCTAGGAGATGTTTAGAAATGAAACATTATTATTGATCTGTTTCCTGCTGTTCACTCCTTGAACCTTCTGGTGTTTGCCTTGCATTCTTCTGTTCTTTCGTTCCTCCTTTCTTTTTTGCAAAAAAAAAATAAAAGATAGAAATCTAAAATAAACCAGGTCCCCAACCTTGTTTTACAAACAATTTATTACTTAGTCAGGTCTGAGAAGTCTGTGGGCAGGATTTAAGAAAGACAAGGGACCAATATGCTCGTGTGCATTCCTGTAAAACATTTCCTTTGTTCCTTTTGCATTATAAATGTTACCAGTTAAATATATACCAGCTCTCATGTTTGCTCTCAATCCAAGAAAGATTAATCTTCTGTGCAAGATTTTAACGGTCCAGTATTTCTGTAACCTAGCAGGAAAACTCACATTGTAAATGCATGACTCAAATCCAACAAATAAGAATTATTGCATGATTAATCATTAAAATATTTTTAACAGAGCTCCTTTTTACTTTTCAACTGAAATTCTACTATTGAGCCATTTGTGATATTTTCAAAGCCTATATATTTTTTTTTTCATTTAGAATTTATCATTTTGGCTATGCATTATACATCTAAAAACTACACATAACATGTAAAAGAAATACAGTGCTACCAGTATACAGTAATATCTATTGTACAATACAGTACAATCATATCTACAGGTATTATTGTATGGGCATGAAAGGTGTGATGACACTTTTAGCCAGACACTGCTTTTTTATAAAGATCCACATGAAGTCATCTTCAATTCAAACGTAAATTATTGTAACAGATTGGGGTTCTCTGGGCTTGTGCCCTCGCTGCTCCCACCCCCTCGCGTCCCTCACCGCATGGGCGTGAACCCAAGTCTCTGGCATCACTCAACAGGGGTCTTGCCAGCTGAACTAAAGAAGACCTTCGTAGCCCAGGTGGCCAACATCCCTGTTATGCGCAGGGGCATATTCGTTACATTATTTTGCAGAGAACCAAAAAGCTGTGTTTCTTTTTGTTCTTTTTTTCACACAAAATCCTCACACCAACAGCTGCATCATAATATAAGAACTACTAGGATGGAGCACTTTAAAAGAGATCAGTGGAATTCTGCTCTGTTCTCATTGGCATTTTATCAAACATAAAATGCTCCTAAACATGATAATTGACCAAACTCATCCCATGCTTTAAGTTAATGTAAAATTGTAGTAAAATTGTAATAGATCTCAGAAATTAAAATACTTTATTTTTTGCTCAAATCACACATGCAGGTATTGTACCCTGCTCAGGAAATAGTATTTATGTCACAATAAATATATATTTGTGCTGAAACAAACACATTTTTCTGACAATATAGTCCAGTTCTAAAATTTGTATAGTGATGCAGAACAGTTGTGTTCTCATGTTCCATGGATTTACTGTGAAAGACTGCTGTCTGTCTGATGTTCCTTGTGGTTACCAGACACATAATGTTTTGCAGACAGATCTGCTGTGCAGCCCACAAGGCAATGATAATATTCGATCAAAACACAGATAATGTATTTTGTTTTTTTATTTTGGTGGAGATTCAGATGCTTGGGTCTCATGCTATATGGGCTAATGACAAAAACAGTCATGGTAAAATTATGGAACAAGTAATAGGTTTATTCCATGCTGAAAAGAGAAGAAAGAAAACACAACATTTCGGCCGTGGAGCCTTCTTCAGGTGTGAGGTAAAATTATGACCAGCAGACAAATCACCTTGCAACTCTTAACTAACAGCCCACTGAAGCTAAGCAGGTGTGAGCCTGGATGGGAGACCTCCTGGGAAAAACTAAGGTTGCTGCTGGAAGTGGTGTTAGTGGGGATAGTAGTGAGTGCTCACCCTGTGGTCTGTGTGGGTACTAATGCCCCATTATAGGAAAGGGAACACTGTCCTTCAGATGAAGTGTACTGTATATAAACTTACTGTATTATAGTCAAAAGGAGCATGAAAAAACTTTTCCAAAATAACCAGAGTATGTAACTGAATGAAAGACTTCGATGTCTAAAATGTTTATGAAGAAAGTGGAATTCTGGTGGGTATTTTTTATTTAAACTACCAATACCAGCTGTTTATATTCCTAAATTAATATTTAATTAAAATTAAAATCAAAATGTATTACCTTCAGACACATTATACTCCGCTTCTTTTTATGCTCATCTACTAAAATTTCCCTTTAGTTGTAAAATTCCATATTAATATTCAATATTAAGCGGATTTAAACATGCACAGTAAAGAGATTAAATGAAGCAATCGTTTCACTAACAACCAATGCACCACGAGTGCCACCTGTCAGTCATTTTGGCCAGCCAATCACGTACAGCGGCATAATGTGCTAAACTGCAAATTATTTTGCGAATGGTCATTTGCGCGCATTTTGAATGGCTGCATTTGTAAAACTGAGGTAATGAAAAATCCTATTTCTCGAAAATAGTAGGGGTGTTATCCTGGCCAAATGTCCAAATGGTAAATGTCCTCAGTGGAAAATTGTGTGCCTGGAAAATATTTTCTCTTTGCTATTATTTTTATATAGTGCAGATTAATCAACTTGAAACTCTAATCTGATGTACTGTACATTCATTTTAATATTTAAGCTAGTGATACCTATGTCCATAGTTTTCTGTTGTTAATCATTCATTTGAGAGGTACTGAGTGATAGAGATATCTGTTGCTTTCAACTGTCACACCTTTTGGTCTGTGAGCTTAAAATGATTTATTTACATATAAATTAAACTATCTGCATATTTCTGTATTTGGCACAGACAACTTTATCATACTTTATCGTTCAGGAAAATCAGACACCATTTAAAGCCTGTGCCTCCTGAGCTGTTTTTTTTAATCTGTTCTAAATATGCAGTGAAACCTATGAATGGGCCTGCTTCTAAGGAGGAGGTTCTGTATTGGTGCAATAACTATCAGTGTCTCTACATAGGCACACATGCTGTAGGTTCTTTTGGCCAGCAGGGGTCTCTTTCAGGATGAGCTCAACCCTAGGTCAGTGGATAAGGACAAGAAAAAGGAATTCATATCTCGCTAGTGGGTTTGGTTCTTTGATTAGGAACTCTTTTCTGAGTAAATTGCAGTATTACATGTGCAGATGAAAAACCTTATTATTGTGCAATGGCGCTGCATCAAAACGTTTTTTTTTTCTATACAAGCCAGAAAGCCTGCTGAGTCTTCTGAATTACCACACTATGCTTTCCTCTGCATTTAAGCTGTCTGTTTAGTTTTGTGTCCTCAGCTCTGCCCAGTGAAAATGTGCTGTTCTCACAGTACTGTGTGTGTCAATGCTAGTAGTAGGGAGATTTTTCACTGAGATCCTTACTGATGTATTGCCAGTCTGATTCAGCACCCCAGTAGGGCTTGCCTGTGTCTGTCTGTAAACTATTTCCTGAATAACAAATTTAATATCAAAATATTATTCTGTGCACTGGGTTATTCATTGATTTGTATCAGGAAACAGATACATTTTTTTCAGGGTTTTTTTCCCTCTAAAGTAGTTTTAGAGAGAAGAGTTTTTCTTTTGCTAATTCATTTCTGGAATGTTATTCATCATTGCTGGACTTTATGTTGCAAATACTTCTTAAATAAAATAAAGCAAAACAGTAACATTGATATATCTAGTAAAGAACACATTTCATGTTTATGGTGTGTTAGTACAATAAACTCTCGATTTAATGGATTAATGTTGGGAAGGAATGTTCATTAATGCCGAAAGTCTATTAAATCCCAAATAACTTTTTTTCAGCCCAAAAACACATACAGTATGAGGAAAAAAAGTATATATACAATACAGTATATATGCTTTCTGTGTCTTTTTTTAATTAATTTAAAATCAACACAATAAATGATCATTGTTCCTGTACCTTTTTATCATTAATACTGTATGCATGCTCTTTATTTCATGACATACTGTATAATCTGACTACTCCCCACCTCACAACCTTCATTCACCTTATTTTGGTTTTCTATATACCCGCCAAGATCACTTACATTTTGTGGGTGACATGGCCTTCTCTTAATTCACCCCAAAGCTCCAGAATTCTATCCTCAAGGATATCAGACAGTCACCTTCCCTGAGCGCATTTAAATCTAGACTCAAAACCTTTATTATCAGAAAGGCTTTTATTTAGTTAATGAATGTGTCTGCTCCATTTTATATATTTTCTGCTGCACTTTGAATCGCTTGTTTTTCTTACATGCACTTATTTCAAATTTTGCTGTCATTATAACAGTTTACTTTTGTTTGACTGTTTAATTTTGCTTTAAAATACTACTTTTAAAGGCATTATAAAAATAAAGATTGTTATTACTGTATATATATATATACTGTATACAATCTAATAAAGTATATGAAACACAAACAACACCCATTATAAGCAATTGGCCTACTCCTATACAGTAGGACATCATTAATATTCCTCAATTTTAATCCTACTGTACTGTATGTACTATTTATTTTTACCTTGTTTTATTATTTGTGCATTCCCTGTTATTGCAGGGAAAGATTGGTATTTGTGATTTTACAGACAGAATACCCCTTTAGCAGATTTTGTTTGTGAAATACAAACTCTATTAAAACTAAGTCTTTTAAACCAAAATGAAAGATTTTTCTTTTAAGATGCATATACTGTATTGTACAGTATATGTCCATTTCACTGGTGAAAGTCAGGTATGCCACACTGATGAGCCCTTATCAGGGTGAGCAGATGTCTGTGGCTGCTAACATTGATTTTATAAAGACAAAATGTGGAATTGGAAGTCTCTTTATATGGTTCTTGCCACCTGAGCTTTGTGGCAAATGCCAAAAACTAAATAGAGCTACCTATCAGAAATCAGATATATAAAAAATCATACAGTACAGTATGTAATAAACTCTTTTTCCTTTGAAACATTTCCAGAATGTTGCATGTTTAAGTTTGTATCATTATACAAGATATATAAATGCCTTACCACACCATTTCCTCATGGCTACATTGTTATTATATAATTTGTATGATACATCAATGATGATAGCCTATGGCTCAACTCAACCATTAGTTCTGGCTTTGGATTCAGAAATGACTTTGGTATCTCTGAAAAAGGTTGAGGGAAAGTTTTACCACAAACAGGACAGTGTAACCCAGTTTGATCCCAGAGCTTTTCTTTCAGTGATTTCCTCTAGGCCTTCTTATTCTTCTGCACATTGAATGTGAGATGAATCTAAATACATGTTGTTTTGTATTCCCACAACACTAGGCTTACAGTATGTGTCCAGTAGTGTACAAATACTATCTCCCCTTACAAGTCTTCTCAGACAATCATGTCTGGTTACATAAGGAAAATCCAGTGGAAGGAAAATGGTTTCACTTCCTCATGAAGGTATTATGTGCTCTTACTGTACATGTAGAGACTTGTCATTCAATAGGTTTCCCCTAACTTATTCTGACAGATCTTCCTTCACACACTCCCATTTATTGGATGAATGGACAAATTTAGCTGCTATTGTGACAGAATTGTTAAATACAGTAAAGATATACCTCTGTAGAATCAGAACCAATGTGTTTAAATGTCTTTTGTTTTCTCTGCATGAACTGAACCCTTTTGTAACAACTGAGAACAGGAATAGCATAAACAACCATCATCCATAGCAGTATTATATATATAATATTTATAAAAGTATTTGAAACGATGATTAATTATAATATGTTAAATTATGTGAATTCTGAAGCATGCAGAAACATTATTAAGAAGAGTACACATTTATAGCTGGTAGCTGTGCCATATTTTCCATCTGGGGGAGCTCCTCTGGGTTTTGGCCCAGCCTAGAATTCTCTCTCTCCCTCCTTGTCTGGGAGCTTCTCCAGAGGACACAGTCAGAGAGGATGCCTGGAACAGTCCAGACGCACAAATCTTTTACAGTTTAAACGGCAAAGTAAATAAACTGTGTCCTGGCAGACTTAAACTGTCGAGCTGGAAGGATCAGATCTGAACCCTAAGCTTTGTTGCAGTGGGAGCTTTCAAACACAGGCCACAAATTCATGGACACTCCAAAAAAGGAATGTAATTGGACAAACTGTAACACATATCTATTGGAGCAGAGGAGAGTTACATGCATATGACTGGGACAGTTGTGTAGGTACAGGATGTGGAAAAAACAGCACCATGTATCATTTAAATACCCAGCGCAGTCGAATTTACAGTATCTCAAGGGTCTAAGTGGAATTTATTTTCAAATGGCATGATAAATGCCAAAATGTGCATGAACCAACTTCGGAGGGGTTGTTGAAACCATACTTCACCACTGGAATGATGATCTGGCATTAGACATTCCCTCAGCAATAGCTGATTGGTAAATCCCAGAAATTTCATATAAGTGTACTTTGTATTATATACTGACATGGATTAAAGAAACATTCGTAAGATCACCTTCTGATCCCCTGAATTTACTCTCAATGTCCTCTGCCTTGCCAAACATGCCAGAAACAGACCTTTGTTTAAGATTTTCCATTGCCAGATTTCATCGTTAGTTGTTCCTGTGCATACCCATGCTCACCCCCTCCATTCCATAGCTAATCACGTCTCCCGCCCCCTTCACTCCTTGCACTCACCCACTTTTCTAGCTGGCCAGACTCATCCATCCAACCAGCGTTCACCTCCTCCCAGCCATCTCACTGCACCTACAGCACCCCAGCAGGTACCAGCTCCCAGCCTTGTCTGGGCCAGCTCGGGCTCCTCCAGGCTCGTAGCCCTTGTTGCTTCCAATGTCCCAGTGTCCACAACAGCAGCAGGCTCCCTCTCATGACTTGCATTGAGAGCCTCTTGAGAGTACAAGGTTCCTGCTTCCTCTCGGACCATCGCTTTAGCCACTAGATTTTAGGGATCAAACCGGAGCATAAAAATCCATCTTTGTTCATGCAGATTAAGCAAAAGTACATAAGGGGACTTCCATTTTGCACTTCATGCTTAGTTCCATCATTGGCCTTACGAGACTCCTAATCTCTGCCATCAAAACCCAGGTTGGTGGATGTCAACAACCTACAAGTCTGTCTGAAGTGACTAGATCAACCAACAACTTGATTTATCTTAAAAAGCTCTGCTTTGGTGTTATGGTGGTCTGTGGAGACTGTGAGTTTGAACACATTACCAAGATCAAATGTAAATCCAAGTATGGTGATCTGGACAGGACTTTCTAATTGCTACAGAACTCCACCTGTAATTCTTGATGAAAATCTGACTTTACAGCACCACATTGTCATGCTATTCGTTTAACAGCAGATTTTCTGTTTGATGCAAAAGCTATAGTGATATTGATAGTTATGTCACTGTATGCCATAGACACCCCGAGCCCCACTGAACATTTGGGGAATAAACAATACATGGCATCTATGGGTCAAAGGCCATTGAACAGGCACATGCTTGTCCATGCTCTATGAGAGCAACAGGAGAAAATCCCAGATGATACAGTACATCTGCAACCTTGTGTAAAACATGTGCCTTAGTCATGCAGCTTTTATTGCAACTAACAGTGGACACATATATACATACTGTATGCCCACTTTACACCTGTGCCTTTCATAGTACACCCCATGATCAATCCTGTTGATAACAAATACAAATCGGCACAATGAATTTAGTTACATCATGATTGTTCAATTAAATCTCTGTGCTGCAAAAAAATATATTTTCCTGATAACTTTGGAAATGTGTCGCAGTTATACATTATATGTTTTTTGATGCATTGTATATAACATATTGAATATCTACTCACTCATTAGATCAACCAAGAAATCTCCTTATTCCTAGTTAGGGTCACAGCAGCCCAGGGTTTATTCTAAAAGACTAGACTACAACCTGGATGAGACATTAGATTACTGCAGAGTACACGCAAACGAGCCTTTGAAACATTGCTGTATGTGATGTCATTCATAATGGTGTTCAGAAGGAGAGAACGCCTGTTTTATGGTAAGGGAGAAACATTCACTTGATATTAAGCTCTCATTTCAGTAGCTTCTGGCTCTGACAGAGTAATGAAACAGCAAAGCTATTATAAATCACTATTTAATATTTAAAATATCACTTATTCTAACAATGGCTCCACTTTTTTATTAGAATACAGCCAGAATGACTTACAATGTATAATGTAATTTAAAATGTTCAATGTACTTGCATTCAGTTTAAGCATCATAAAATAAAACTAATGAAGACAAGGCTTACTCAATAAAGGCAGAAGCACAACATGAATGTCACACAAAACTCAAACAACATGATAAATAAATCAAGTAGGTAGCTACGTCAGCATGCGTAGGCTGCAAAGGAACAAGTTAAAGGTTTATTCCATGCTGAAAATGGAAGAAAGAAAAAACAATGTTTGGGCTGTGGAGCCTTCATCAGGTGTGATGATATGATAAATACATAGTAAATAATAACCAAGTAATATTTTCTTCTGACCCCTTAGAGACCATAATTACCTCTCACCTGCTGCACTGCTGTTTTTTATTACAACATTAACAGAAGATGGGAACCAATTTATCTACCACTGAAGCACAGCACCTCCTTAGGCATAGTATTCCTTGTAACATACTAGACTATTGGTTTGGAAGTTCTGGCTTAAAAGGAAGAGTGACTTGATCATAGAGTTCTTAGAAACCCTAATTAAGACCATAAAAATGTGTTATTCAAATACTGAGCTTTATTGAGGTAACACAGCTGGCTGAGGAGAACGACAACTGTCAGAATCCCAAAACCAAAGGAGAGAAACTCAACAACGCTTAAGCAGGATTCTTAAATTTTGAAACCTACAGGTAGAATATGAATTAAAGAAAGTTTTAGAACATGCTGCTCTGGTGAATAGTAATTGAATGAGGAAAAGCACAGGGAATAAATAAGAATCCATTAACACCAAAGCAGAATCCTTATTTGCTAAAAATGGTGAGAATGGTTGAAGTGGATTGGATTCGGATTTGATATAAATAATGAAACTTCAGAGGAGCAGCTTTCAAGGAGCTAAATGCAGAGACTGGGAACTAAATGCAGAGACTGGGATTCATTCTTGAGCAGTGAAGAATGCAGTGCCAATCCAAAAAATAGCCAGAAAGTATTAAGTGCTGAAGATTATTTACTGCATCAGGGAAGTGGTGTAGGATGATATGAAGAAGTGATCTGAGAAGATGATGCAGAAGAGTAAAATGAGAAAGGTCAAGTGTACACTCCTTCAGTGTTCTTTGCAGACAACAATAAACGGGAAGAATCTTGGATGCTGGTGTAAAAATAGAGAAAAGGGGTGGGGGAGGCCTATCACCATGTGGAACACAGAGAGTTGTGAAAGAGAAGCCAAGACCCAAGATGGATTGAGCTGAGGCAGGGTGAGTATCAGAGGGATGAGGGAGAAGGGAGGCAGCATGATGACTCTGAAAAGTAGGGTTGTTTCCAAGGAGGTCAGACTGGATAGATGTAAAAATAATCATTTCTTATACTTATATACCACTTTTCTGGACACTCCACACAAAATGCATTATAGGTAATGGGGACTCCCCTACTACAATGTGTAGCACTTACCTGAATGATGCAACAGCAGCCATAGTTCACCAGTGTACTAATCACACGTCAGCTATTAGTGAGGAGGAGAACAGAGTGATGAAGACAATTTAAAGATGGGGATTATTAGAAGGCCATGATTGGTAAGGGCAATGGGAAATTTCGCCAAGATACCAGGATAACACCCCTACTCTTTCCAAGAAACACCCTGGGATTTATATTGACCACAGACAGTCAGGTCCTCAGTTTTATATCTCATCCAAAGGATGGCACCTTTTCACAGTATACTGTCCCCATCACTATACTGTGGTGTTAGGATCCCATACAGACTGCAGGGCTAGTGCCCCCTACTGGCCCATCTATTACCTCTTCCAGCAGCAATCTTAGTTTTTTCCAGGAGGGCTCACACCTGCTTAGCTTCAGTGGGTTGCCAGTTGTGAGTTGTAGGGTGATATGGCTGCTGGCATGTGCTTAAAAAAGACACACTTGGAGAAGAGATACAGGGGTGAAGACAGATTCTGCTGCTGAACAAGTTCTGACACCTGCTGTTGCTGGATCCCTTAAAGGTGGATGTCGGCGTGGAAGATCAACTGCTGGGAGACTTCTGTGGAGGATTGGTTTTGCTTTCAGTTTGCTTTTTTTGATAAGCTGGAGTTCTGCATCTTACTGAGTCAGTGTTAGTTCCGGAGGCTGCACAGTTGCACAGTATGATCCATATCATGTAAGAGAAAACACCAAATGCATATGTCCAATCCATGTATTGACCAGTCTCAGCTTTGAAATGCTTTTGAGATATGATGAGATCAAGCCACATTATGGTAAAACTACATTTTTTTTGCATTTCTACATTGTTTTCTTCAATACATAAACTACCAGTATAATGAAAGCTGCTCACTTGTGTTACTTTTTGCACTTAGATAACTTCAAATTTGTAATGTTTTGCATTTTCATTTTGCAACTCTCAAAGTCATCTGGAATAAAGACATAAATTGGAGCAGCAATGGAACAAAAGGTGAGTATTAACTGCTGTTCACTCAGGCAGTGTGGGCTTCCTCTTCCCTGGCAGGGGGAGGTTGCATCTGGGTCAGAGGACTCTCTGATTTCCCCACTGGTACACTGCAGCAGAGCAGAACACCATATAGACACAGTCCAGCACACAGGTTCAGCTACCTTCCAGAACAATTGAAACCCCGTTCTATTTTCTTAAAGAAGCAAAGAAAGAGATGAGAAAGCAAAATGAATGACCAACTGCCTGGCTTTCTGGGCTCAGCATGCTGAAAAAAAATTATATTCCTTTCAAGAGTTTTATTTCCTGTTCCATGTTGAGCAGGGGGGTGAAATCAGTTCTCCAATAAGCACTCCTCAGGCTGGCACTTTGTTTTCACTGATTATTTTCTTTCCAGGCAAAGGAAGCATGTCAATTTTTAAAGTCACATGAGTTCTGGACACAGATTTTCCAGCTGTGCAGCTGTGTGACTCCACAGGAGGTCATGAAGAGTGGAGAACAGAACATCATCTCTCAGCAAGGAAGATTGGAGAGACCAGGACAAGACAGAGAGAGGAAGCTTTTGTGATGAAGTTGTTACTGACATTTGCAGTAGGCAGTGGCTGTGAGACCCTTGCAGAAAGCAATGATCTATTATGATTTTCCTCCCTCCCTCTTTCTCACCATTTTCTGCTATTCAGTTATCTCCTGTGGACTTTGATGAGGAGGAGAGCTGTAAAATTATTATTATTGTAGAGCTTACAATGGAGACCCCCACACACACACACAAACTGCTGACTTGCACAAAGATTCATGTGTTTAGTGATGTCCCCTTCACATCAAAGTCATTACAAAGTCTCTGTTATTAGAATTGTAATCATAGCATCCTTCATCTCCCTAAAGTGCAATATGGTCTCAGCGCTGTTCTTACATGATCTTTGAAGAGCAGTGTCATTAAGCAAAAAAAGTATGATTTTCTTGCACGTTGTAGTTGTATTTTAGGCATATCCCATCAGGGTAAAAATTTAAATTCCAAAGATTGTTCATTACGATTTTGTTTTTTAAATAGTAAAATAAGCATAGTTTTTGAAATTCTATCCAGTGGCTAGGGCAGTCTGATTTGTACTTGTTTTCTTTCCTCTCTATATACCTTGAAAGGTGTATTTCATATTATTAAACGACATCCATTATTTATGTTTGTCAAAGTATCCCGACAGTTTTGAGGTCAGGACATATCGATTAGTGCACTCTGATTGTTTCATGTCTCATGTTTAATGTTTTGGAGAAAGGAAATGAGCCAGTGCCCTTTGTTTTCAGCTCACACAGAAAAGAGGTTAATTTGTTGGTCTCACTGCTAAACAATTTCACTTGTCAGTAATAAAACTCATTTAAAGGACAGCAGGTTAAGAAGGCATAAACATCAAACACCAATAGCAGAACCAATAATGAAAGTGAAACATTGTTTTACTGTTGTCTGATGCTTGCTTGTCCAGAATTAAAAGAAAAAAAAAAACAACACCAAGAAAGTCTACGATCTGCTGCTTATGGATTTGTCCGTTGAAAGAATTCTCTACTTTGAGAAACAAGATCGTATCAGGAGGGGTGTGTTATTAAAACACTAAAACACTAGAGCAGCAAGAGACTCATTTTTTTTTGCTCTCAGATCACAGAAAAAAAAAAACAAAAAAAAATAAAAGCAAGGGCAGAGCAGAGAAAAGGCTTCTGAATCTTTTAAATCAGCCCCCATGGAAAACAGAGGATTTCTCCATCAGCCCAATGTGGGCAGGTACTTGTAAACAGGCTAAGAGTCCTCCAAACTATTTATAGCTCCCAGCAATCCCAGCCAGACACGGGGAGAGTACAGTACAGTTTCTGACATCAGTATGTCAGTCCACACTGGGGTCCTGAGTTGGAATTTGCTGTGATTGGAAACAGCGCCTCCCACCCCCCCCTCCACACTTGCCTTTTGTTCAGCTATGCACAGGTGAGCAACATCTCCCCAGCCAAGCTGCTTGGATTAAGATAGGAGATTTATGGAGCAGTAATGGAGAACAGGTTTCACTCTTATTTTAAATAGTTTATCCCATCAGCGTGGCTAAAGGCTGAGAGCATGATTGATGTACCTGCGCCGTTGGAAAGTGTATGGTTACACATGGGTGAGCTCTGCCTGAGTTTTGTGCATGTTTAATGTTGCGTACAGTGCCTCTCTTCTCTAGCTCCGGCTGTGGCACTGTAACTAATTCTTCTCATCAAGAAAAAAGAAGAAACAGGAAATAAAGAAAAGCACTAACAAGGTTGTGCTAGAAACCCACATGGCTTGTCAAGCCTTCGCTTTGCCAGATCTTGCAGAAAGTTACAATTTTTACGGCTCCCTGGTCTCCTGTTCACCGGATTTGGGCTTGGTTCAACCTTCTCCTCCCCTGTCATGGTGATATGTATGAGTAGCACTCTAGTGTTTGCAGATTTACGTCTTTTCTTCAGGAGAAGCCCAGATGTGCATTTCCTAACTGGGAGTAGTGCAGTGCTGCTGTAAGACATACAGAATAAATACAGAATATTTGGATGGCTCAAAATAAACGAATGAAATCAGACCTTTGACTGCTCTTGAAGTACAGTATGTTGTGTAGATGCGAGAAAGCAGTCTTTGAGTGCTCAGTACTGTTAGTTTTGAAAAGCACTAATAATTAGAAGAATTAATAAGGGATATTAGTAAAGGTTCTTGAACCATGTTTCCCTTGTTTTTTTATCGGTTTTCTCCCCTATAAAGGGTTTTCCCCTGCCTCCCGAAGATGTGCTGACTAGATATAATGGTGTCTCTAAATTGTGTGTGTATGTGTGCCTTGTAATAAACTGGTGTCCTCTTCATGGTATAGCCATGTCTTATGCCCTATTCCTCAAGGATCCACATGCTACAATACCCACCAGGAATAAGAGGCTTTCTGATTCTAGGATAAATGGATAAGTTGATCTGCTGTATCATTCCATGTGTCTGCATTGTACTTTTTTCAAACACTGTAAATTGCCGTGGACAAAGGCATATGCTAAGCAAATAATCTCATTTAATGTTACAGACTTCAGGAAATACTCCTACTCCAACCTATACTTGGGAATGTCAAGGATACTAACTGATTGTTTAAAAGAACCAAAGAAAGGTTATAGCCAAGTGAGCTGAGACAAAAAGCAGAATGAGAATGGAGGGGTAAGAAAAAAGGCTGTTCAGGGCTTCTGCTCATTAGGTTCCCAGAAGCGTATGATTCCCAGAATCCTATCTAGCAATTTATCTAAAAATCCTAGCACATCAACTTCAATGAAGTGACTGGGCAGCATTAGATCTTCACCACTCTTCCAGTATAGAGGTGCCTCTTTCAGTCCCTTTCCCCCACTTGTGACCTCATGTCCTCATTTCGTTGTTGATCTCGAAGCAGTCGATTGGGATTGGCACTTTCAATAGCTTTGAGGATCTTGGATATTTGAATCTGATTCTCTTCCAAATCTTCCTTTCCATTTAAACCCTCATTCTGATTGAGTTTCTTTAATCTGTCTGTCTAAAACATGCTTTCTATTCTTGCAATTACTTCAGTAGCTTTTCTCTGAACTTCTTCCAGTGCAGCAAAAGACCGTTTGTCATGCTTTGGCTACAGCTATGGTTTTCTAAATGAGGCTTTACCAGTATGTCGTCTAAAGATTTTTATATCCCTGCTCTTAGTTTCCTGTTTTTCACTGTATATCCATACTGCTCCCTCTCCTTTTTTCATAGTTTCACCTTTTCTTGGTGAAGACAACGATGAATCCATAAAACAAAGTCTTTTTTGTCATAGGTTATAACTTCTATTTACAAAGTCAATTTTTTTTAAAAGCAATTATAATCCTATGAGAAGATTTCCAATTAGAGGAAAGCAAACTTCACATTCCAGAACAATAAATACTAATCAATGCCTTATGACAATGGTCATTGATCATTGATGTGAAACACAAATGCCTTCCCTATGGCAGAAAGACGTCAATTTTTACAATAAATATGCTTATATTTTGCTACACTAATAAGCAGGTAAAAAGAGTTCAAATCAATTCCAAACTACATTTGCAGGATTTAATACAGCAGAATAATTTGAATAACGCCAGGTTTCCAATGTTTCTTCATGTAACAAAATGTGTAAGAAGGAATCATTATTTACATCCTATTAATGACTTATTAACATGAAGGACTGCAAGAAACTCCACTAGAGGTGTCTTAAAAACTGAACGAGCATTTTGTTTTTAGTGACTTCAAGTCAATTCTTTTACCTTTTTTGGCCCTGGTCCGGCCAGGGACAAGTTTTTCTTTGGGAAAAAAAAACCTCAATCAAAGTCCACATACTGTAAATGTAAAGCACTTGCAGTTCTTTAAACATTCCTCTGAGATGCCTTTGCTGTGCACTGTCAGACCTGCACACTGAAACAATGGACTCCAATGGACTATTAAAGATGTCTAACATGTTTAATAAATCTCTTAACAGATTACACTTAAATATTTCAGGAGAAAGGAAGTTTGCACTTTCAGAGTTACTTTGCAGGTTTGCAAATGATACAGTATATTGTCAAAGGGTGTCTTATTGACCATGTTCAGTTCGCTTATTTTTCTTCTAGACTGTGGAGCAGTATTAAACCCGATATTTTTGCAGGTGCTGGAAGCAATAACCACAGTACAGCTACTTGATGTGCAGGTTGTAATAAATACAGAATATTTCTCCAAGACCAGTGGCCTCAAACTGAACCCTTAAATAAGCTTCTTAATTTCAAGGATGTACAGTAGCACAGAGCAGCAGAATGCATTGAACGCAAAAGCCCAGTAAAAAGGGCAACATCACCCCTCACAAGAGAAGAAGTGACATTGCTGAAGACAATAGTTTAAAGGAATTATCTTTATCACCAGGATGGATTTACCTTTCTTACATTGGATTTGTTGCAGAACTGAGAAAAGACCAGGAATTTCAAAGGAATAAGAATCCAAAATTCAATAACCTAAATAACCATTATAGTAAGTCAAAATAAAAAAAAATGATCTTGACAATATGTTCTACCATTACAGAGAGCCTGCGCCATTTGGTAACTTGTACTCTGTAGCTCATACCAGCTTGCCTCATTTCTGAGGGTCAGGTCCACTTTAGCTTTAAAGCTCTCTAATAGTGCCAAATATGAGCCAACTGAGAATAAAGCATTTTTAGTTGAAGTTCAGATTGATTATGGTTTCAGCTGCATACACAATGAAAAAAGTGTCTTGATGGCAGCTCTCGCTCTCAGCGGTGTCCTGTTTCATGGGAGGAAAGGGGCACTTGCTGCGCTCTCAATTAAAACTGTCACAATAATTAGCCTCTCTCCGCAATAGCCTGGGTGAAGTTCTAATATGAAACCAATTATCTCATTTCAAAGGACTGGTTATACATCTGCAATCAAAATCTCATACTCACTTTTCCGTGTGCTTTGGGTACTCATGAGTGTATGTGTAGCTTGTGTTTTTAAATGAGTATGCATGTCTGAACTTACAGTATATCACTATGAATGCAGGGGAAGAAAATTGAGGAAATGTCCCAACACTGATAGTAATTCCTGAAATCAGATGTGAGGCTGTTGCCTTCAGCGGAAAGACTTTTTACAAGCCTTACAGCACCTTTTTTAAGACAGAAATCTTTGTCTGGGATTTATTTGTTCCTGAGTGGAGTTTCATCTGAGCAGAGGTAGGAATGGTAAATAAGACAGGCACCAATGGGAAGGCCATACAAAGGTAGAAAAAAAATGGCTTGGGTGTGTGTGTGTGCGCATGTCTCCTGGCAAACTTCTTATGCCTGTCCAGTGGTTGTGTGGTGACTGAAGCACCTGGAATATGCCGTGACATCAGTAGTGGAATGAATTTGGATTCACTCCAGAGCTTTTACCGAGTCAGTCAATCTCTGTCAAACATCAAAATGATTGGTCCTCCTGTGAGACCAAAAATGCAATAGAAAATCAAAGATTAGAAGAGACATTTAATTTGCTCATCTTTTTGGGTGGTTTTTAGGGAAGCAGGCAATTACAGATGAAACCGTTCCAAACTTGGAAAATATTTTGAAACCTGCCACAAAACCAGAGAGCAATGGTTTGAGTTTAGATTGATTTATAAATTGTACTGTGTTATGGGATCAAACTCTTACAACATGTATTATGATTGGCTCTCTGCACGAATATGTCTTGGGAAAACAGCAAAATAAAACTACCCTTCGTTGCGTCATAAATTTGTTTAAATATAGCAGACTCTACTTTCATTATGTCTCAGAAAGGGATTATTGTATTAAAGAAAATGTCAGTTAAGAGTTTCAAAAGCTGGTAATTTAATATGATGATTCCACAATGGTGAATAATTTGTACTAATTTTATATATCTATATATTACATGAACATATGTAGCACACTGTAGTATGCATATTATGAGGAATCAAATACTTAAATATCTTTTTTATTGCACTTAATTCCCTAATTGTGAACTCATAAACATTGACATTCTGTTACAATCTCTTAGTTTTGTGTTTGTTCATGTATAATTTATATTTGACTCACTATGTCTATTTTATTTTTGCATTTGCAATTTTAAAATTAAAGCTAACAGAAAGCTAAAAAGGCAGACATAGATGTGTCTGAATGTATTCTGTTTTTAGGTGTGTCTGGGTGTGTTGTGTTTATAAGTGTGTCTGGGTGAGCTGTGTTTGTAGGTGTGTCCAGGTGAGCTGTTTATATAGGTGTGTCTGGGTAGATTCTGTTTGTAAGTGTGTCTGGGTGTGTTGTGTTTGTGGGTGTGTCTGGGTAAGCTGTCTTTGTAGGTGTGTCTGAGTGTGTTGTGTTTGTAGGTGTGTATGATTTGTTGTGTTTCTAGGTATGGTTGGGTGTTGTGATTGTGGGTGTGTCTGGGTGTGTTGAGTTTGTAGGTGTGTTTGGATATGTTGTGTGCGTGGTTGTGTCTGGGTGTGCTATGCTTGTCGAGGATTGGATACCACCATTGCTCCAGGTAATCAGCCCCCGGAGTTTTGAGTGGTCACTGCACACTGGGTCTGGGTCTGTTGTGTTTGTGGGTGTGTCTGGGTAAGCTGTCTTTGTAGGTGTGTCTGAGTGTGTTGTGTTTGTAGGTGTGTATGGTTTGTTGTGTTTCTAGGTACTGTATGGTTGGGTGTTGTGATTGTGGGTGTGTCTGGGTGTGTTGAGTTTGTAGGTGTGTTTGGATAGGTTGTGTGCGTGGTTGTGTCTGGGTGTGCTATGCTTGTCGAGGATTGGATATCGCCATTGCTCCAGGTAACCAGCCCCCGGAGTTTTGAGTGGTCACTGCACACTGTATACTTGGAGAGATTAATTCAAATTCCTATTGATATCTGTTTAAGCTTTCCTCTGCTCTCTTCATGTGCCGATAATTTTTTATGCTTATGAGTAACGAAATCCATGACACACACTTTTCAGATATCAGCTTGCATTCAGTGCATTCAAGATGCATGCATGTGGCTGCTGTCTTATTTCAAATTCCTATTCATATTTAATGTAAATAGTGGTCACAAGCTGCCTTCACAGAGAAATTATCTGACGCATTTCCTCATCCTCAGCTCTTTGCAAAACATGCGTCGTCTCACAGCTGAATTCACCAGGATCTCCAGGAATCTTGGGCTGCCTCCCTGAGTTGCGGTTAGAAGGAAGAGTTAAAGCTGAGGCCTGCTGTTGTCTGCTGCCAGGAGTGGGGAGGGCAGAGATGCCCCACGGAGCAGAGGTTTGCAAGGGATCCCAAAGTGTTTATATTATGCATTCTTTTCACAAAGAAGAAAAAGAAAAAAGAAAGTCACAATACACGTCTATCAGATGTTTTACTTTAGGTCCCTATACCACCACAACTGAAATATGTACAAATACAAGGGAAGCACTGTTATTTATTTATTTTATGTTATTTCTTTTTCCTTTTTTTTTTTTGCTCTGGGCAGACAATACCATCTGTTTCTGTTTCATCGTTGTTTTGTAAAAAAAAATCAAATGCAAGCCCAGTCTGGAGCATTTGGCACACAGGCCTCGAGCTCTGCTGGATGACAAGTGCGGTGAGCTGCGTAACTTCACAGAATTTCTCCTACCCTGGGATTCCAGTTGGATTTCGGAAATGAGGAGCCTGTATAATTGGGAAAGCTCTGCTTGTTCAGGGATTAAGTTCTTTCTCTTTAACAGGCTTGTCAGCTCTTGATCTCCCTAGGGAGATGCATACTGCAGACTTTGGGGAGAGAAGGGCTCATGTTCTCCCAAATAGTCCAAAGACTATTGCATGTGTCCCTCTTCACTCGACCTACCCGTAATCTCAAAAGGGAATTCAGCTTGGTCCCATTATGTCAGAGCTGTCACATGCTTATGGCAGGGGACAAGCAGAGGATAGGGAGACGCCCAGTGCTGATCAGAGGGGAGCAGCCAGCAGCACCAGAGCATACCTAATACACCCCAGGACTAGATTTATTCAGTGCCACATGACAAAATGAAGGCTTATCTCTACAGAATGCTCTGCTCTGTTCTCCTCTAGGATATGCTACACAGACATTGCTCATCCCCCAGAAAACCCACATTTCCTACTTTCTGTAAAGTCATATTTATGAGTGGCAAATGCAAGACATTCGAGATTTTTTTTTGCTAAGTCAATTTGCCATACAGCCTTTATAAAATGGGACTCCAGAACTGACATCACAGACAACATATTTGTTGAAGTTGCTATGCATAAATAAGGAACTTGCCATTATTGGGAGAGATAACTTCTGTCGAAAGTCTACTTTTTGGTTTGCTGGAGGACATTCCTTTATAATAATAATTTATTGTTTTTATTTAGCACTTTTCACTCAAAGTTCCATAAGATCCCAAAGCACTTTACATGACCAATGTCATCCAGTACCAATGGGTAAGCCCCACTTGAATGCTAAGCAGCACATATTGTTGAAGCAGATGCTGTATATCAGTATATGATCATTTTTATGCTTATGGGTTATGAAGTCAATGACACACACTTTTCAAATACCAGCTTGCATTCTGTGCATTCAAGATACGTCTATGAGGCTGCTGTCTTTTTAGAATCCAGCAGCTGCAGAAGATACGCTTCACTCCTAACCCTAATACCCTGAAAATGCCTATAGTTTGCTTTTCCCCAGCATCTTCATCAATGTTTGTTTTTGTGTTGCAATTTTATAAGAATGAACTACTAATGACAACATCCTTCTGCTCTGAGGGAGTCCTGTCTTGTACTGATCTGAGCCCTTCACTCCTATCTTCTTCTGTCTTCCCTGCACAACCAAGAACATTAAGAGTACAATGGATATCACAGCCCAGAGCAGCTGTGAGCTACCCGAATTCCCATTGCTGTTAATCAGAGTACGTGTAGGTGATTGGCAATTAAGCTCAGGCAGGAGATGTCATATAGTCCTTATTGCAAAATATATCTGGAAGCAATCAGGAGATTATTAGCTGGTAATCTAGAAGTATACTGGTTCTTATTTATTGTAAGTTCTCCATTTCTGGTTACTCTGTAAAGACAGAATAGTTTTTCCTCGCTATCTAGGAGCTCTGGCATGCATATTGAGAGATGTTGCTAGCTGGGCTTTTAAAATCCTCCTTAATTGTCCCCCCAGTGCAGAGTGGCACCAGAATTGTCCTCAGGGCTCTTCTAAGTCATTGTCATCATCAGAGAATTTATAAACTTTTGACACATTTCAGTCTGGACCTATTAATCTCCCACTGAACATAACATTTGTTTCTTGCCTTAAAAAAGAGATTGTGACTAGTCTTGTGAGAGCTGCATGATTGGTATTTTGTCATTTGTCCCAAACTTTAACTCACCATTACAGCCCTTTTCACTATAGGAGAGGTTAAGACAGCACATGTACTGTATGTTCCCTGAAATGTGCGTTGTCAAGTCTTTGCTTTATTTTGCTTTTGACTTTGCTTTATTTTTGCACTGCAAGATTACAGGTGTCTGGCCAGCCATAAAGCTAACTGCTGCACAACAACTCAAGTCTAATCAACCTCTGCATGTCTCTGTGTATTGGGTCCTTTAGAAAATCCTGGAAAATATCTAGACTCATAGCTGTAGTCTCTTGAGATAGTCATCTCAAGTCATCTTGTGCTCTGAATAATGACTTTTGTTTGATTGGGAGGAAGCTTAGATCCTTATCTTGTCTACTTCCACTCTCCTACAGTACATTCTGTACAGATCAAAACTATACTGTTTTTATCTGGCCTTCTGGACTCCGCATTTCTCTTGCACCTACCACCCTATCTACACTCTTGCCTTAGCTCCCTAACTCATTCCTTGTGAAAGAGATTGCCCTCATCATTACATTCCAGCTATCATTTGATGAGCTATGCCCAATAATCTCTAAAACATTTGCACCTCTACCACAGTAATTTGGATCTAACTGAACTACTGAATGGTTAATTATAGGGCTCTAGGTTAGTCAGTGCAGTAAAAAGAGTCTCTTTTATTTCAGATAAAGAATTGCCATTTAACCAAAGAAGCATACCTTCAGGTTTCACAGGTATTTCTCTTTTAAAAACTCTTTAAAGACAGAAAGAATCAAGTACTGTAGGTGACTCTCATTTCAATTAAGTAATTAATATAAGGTGGTAGAATGTAAACCAGAGGATCCTTTCTGGGGATGGAGCTTTAAGATGGGGAGATCTGGTCATTTCAGACCTCCAGTCTAGACATCCTGTTGGGGATAAGAGGGGTTTCATGACAGCTGGAACCCATATTGACAGCAGACATAAAAGTGTGGACAGTGCAGCCTGCCTTGACACAGTGTCCATGGTGTGCTGGGCGCAGGGCACTGGGCTGTAGGGTGTGGCCATACTTGCCACCTACCCAAGGCAGCAAGAAGTACAGTACATTCAATGCTGAGAGTGTTCTTTCACAATAAGTTTCAAGCCAAAAAACAAAAATGAGAATCAAAGGAGCTTCAGTGTAGACAGGCAACTAGAAACAGATGTGCGAGAGCATATCATTACCGTTTTATTGGGAGATATCAAAACAAAAGACATTCCAGATCCTTTGCTCTTTTATGGCACAATCTATTATTTGAGTTTATAATTCCCCAACTTGTAAAAAGCCAGCAGCTGCTGACATCACCCACTTGACTCTGATTTCCCAACTTTGTTCTGCAAAAGAATGGAGGTAATACGTGCAGATGGAGACCCTTCGCTAATGAACTGAGATTCTCAGCGGAGTAAAAACCTGGAGCTGATCCAGAGCGCCTCTAAAACACAGGCACGCAAAAGCACAAAAAAAAGCCCCTGCAGTATAATGACAGGACAGGAGCCACCTTTCCTCACTGTAACTAAGCAATTGCTTTTGTACAGTATTATACCAGGCATCTTCGTAGAGTTTTTAATTACAATATTTTACCAGAGGCAGTGCAGCCTGAGAATTTGCAGCTTAATAGCTGACTCATATCTGGTCCTTCTAATTAGATTCACAAACCAAATCCCATTGGCTCTCCATGCCCTTTCATGTGTGCTTCTCTTTTGAAAACTGAGCCCTCGATGCCTATGTCAAGGTCTTGCGGTTCACTTGAAGAAGAATAATTTGGATCTCTTCCATGAATAAGAAGTCACGAGTCTCTGTCTTGATGATACCAATCGGAAAATTGTCAAATTAATATGAAATAGCATTGCGTTAGATATGCATTATATCTTTATGCACGCTGTTAAGGCCTTAATGGTTGTTGAAGTACAAACACTTCATTAATAGTGAGATTTAAATACAGAAAGTTAAGAAAAACAAACAAATTAGGGAATGGCAGACAGCGCACAGCCATGTACATTTTTAGAGTTTCTAAAGGAATTTGTATCCTACAGATTAATTCAGTGCAGGGGGAAACGGTTCCAAAAACAAGAGCCTGGGGCTGGGAAGGTGACTGAAGTGCTGGTCTTTGATTCCCTGTCAGGAAGTGTGTACAGCAGCCCTCTGAGCCCGGGCAGATGGAGTGAGCCAGCAGGAAAGCGAACCCGAGCGCAGTACCTCCCCATGAGAAGTATTACTCCCTTCTCCATAATCGCACACTCTGACAAAACCTCTCAGACAGACATTAAAATGTGGAAATTTCATATCATCGGAGAGTCTTTCCTGCAAAAGGGGGATTCTGTGAAGCCACTGGGCTTCTACTGGTATCATGCTGGGCTGTGTCCAGTGTAAAGCTTTTCAGTTGATGTACTGTATTCTGTGGGGGTTTTGATAAGTATCTAGGAATGCTGAGAGTTTTTTTCCATTCAATCCTTAAAGAAGAAAGTGATGCTTGGGGAGAGGAGGCTGGGAACAAGAGGGCCCCAGGTTGTTGGTAGATTCGGTTAAACTGAGGCCTTCTTTAACTCCACAATGATCTCAGAGCAGTCATGCAGTTGAGAAGGGGATAGTGTGAATCCCTGGTTAAGTGCAGCAGAACCCTCTAGGCCTGATTCAGTGTGTTACTGGATACCCATGGTGGCACCCCTCCTTACCCAGACCCCCTGGAGCTAAAGGCACATCTCACCCCCCGCTTGTACAGTATGCTGATTCCGGCTTGCGTATGTGTCAAGGTCTGTGAAGTGGACCAGCTGTAGCCAGCATTCACACTCTCTAGGAAATTAACGAGATGGCCATTTGCCCAAGATAAAACATTGGGCCCCAGGTCAGTGTTGTGCCCGGTCCTGCCGATCAACAGCTCTATCAAGAAAATGTAATACTTTGTATTTTCAAGAAACTTCAAAGTAATGCTGATCTAAAAAAAACAACAACATTAGTACAAGCTGGAAAAACATAATGTAAGTGACTTAATCATATTACTATTTTTATTATTTTAAGATTTCAGACATATATTTGCAATGTTTTTTGCATGCCCATTTTCTTTTTCTGAAAATACTCAGTTTTTCAAGGCTTCTGCAAATAGCAGCTTCCATGTTATTCTTTTTCATTATTACCTCAGATTTAAAATCTGAGTGTATGAAGGTTGTGAGCTGTTTGCAATTGATCTTTGCTGAACACAAAAGAAAACACATATTCAACAGAGAAGGATCCAAGCGTTAAAAGTGTTTATATACAGTGTTCAGTTTCTTCTCTTTTCCTGTTACAGCATTGCGCAGGGGTTTTCAAAGATGGGGACACTGTACTCTTGGTTGCTGAGCTATTTCTGGGGTTGGCATGTCTCGAAGCCAAAGAAAATGGCTCGTGTAGTCTGTTCGTTCCTCAAGAGCACTGAAACACTGGAGCTCTGTCTGTCTCTGGCAGCAATCCTGAGTCAATATAATTAATAATGATAATTCCTTGCATGTATTATTGCACTTTTGCTTATGACATGTGATCCCAAGGCACAGGCAACAGAGTGGGGTGAAGTCACAGATCTGGAAGCTTTGTGACCTGCAGGGACCAGTAGGATACAATCAGTCAAAAGAGGGAAATCGTTTACGGCAACACGGGGGAGATTAATTCTTTCACTCCTGGTGTCCTGGAATGATAAACTTCTGATCCTCAAAAAGTGGGGAATGTTTTTAAACAGGCGGCATCCTGCTGTATTTATGACCAGGCTTTGCTTTTCCTCACTGCATTTCATCAAATGCCATTGCTCTCTTTCAAGAACTAATTCCATGAATTTTTCATCTTGTAAATTTGCTGGGAGAGACATGAAGTCCGGAAGAATAAATCAAGTGTGGTTGTGAGTGGAATAATATATATGTATGTGTGTTTAAGTAGCTGTAGAATTTCCCCTTGACAAGGACCTACTCTATTTATTTCATTTTCACAACCGCCTGCACCAGTGTGGGATTAAAGGCACTTCAGGTCCAAAGCAATTTAAGTCTTTTGTAAAACTGTGCATTTGTGCACACTGTCATCTTTATTTTGTCATTTGGATTCTAAAAGTTCTTGAGCTGGTTTTACCCTTAGAATCATTCTCATTAACTTGTCCTTTAGTGTCCATTCAGCAGTCCGCTAGCCTTGGCAAACTCCATGTTCTCATTGTCCTTTCTCTGAAGTGGTGTCCCTAAACTGAAAATATATTGGCTCATTAACGTTTCAATAAGATGATATGTCTGTTATATAACCAAAAAGAGAATATTATATATATATCAATATTATATAATTATATATATATATTAGTATTATAATACTCTCTGAAATTCAAAACATAAAATGCATTTTATAATGCAAGCTTTTTCTTATTTTCATTTCTGTTATTTTTTGTGATTAATATTTCAAATGTGCGGCTCATTTTTCTGTTATTAATTATGCATTGCACTGACTTAAGGAGACAGTAATACCTGTTAATCAGTTCTTCACTATTCCCCCTGCTGATGTGATCCAGCAAGTCACAGATCACACTAAGTATTTTGATTGGCAAGGACGGCAGAGAAAAACAATAATAGTAGAAATGAAAAACATCAATAAGATATTGAAGATGCGTTTGTTTTGCTGATTTAAATTTAGATCATTTAAATATTAGGCTGTGTTGTCACTATGAAAGTTTCCTAGCTACTGGGTCAATGGGTTAACTGAGCTGCATGGGTGAAATGGAGCTGGAACATTTTGCATGGATCTAATTTTCTATCCATCAATTATCTAATCGTTCTACTAATTCAGGTTCTACTAATTCAGAGCCGGAGACTACCCTAGCAAGCAACAGGAGGAAGGCAGGGTATACCCTACAATAGATGGGACACCAGTCCATCACAGGGCAGACATACACAAACACGAACACACACATACCTAGGGCCAGTTTTCCCAGAAGCCATTTAACCTACCTGTACAGTAGTCTTTTGACTGTGGGAGGAAACAGGAGTACCAGGAGGAAACCCACACAAGCAAGGGGAGAACATACAAATTCCATGCAGATATCACCCCAAGTCTGGAATTAACTGTGCCACCATGCCACCCAGAGCTTACATGCACTGAGGCATGTACAGTATTCACACATAGATAATGAGGAAGAGCAGACAGGCTCCACTGAGCTGCTCCATCGGTGGGTCATTCATCTTTTAGTATGTTGCAAGCTCTGCGGCACCATGCAGGAGGTTTGGTGCCATTGGTGGAGTGGCATGTGCCTTGTTTACATGATTGTGAACGTGCAGGTGCCTGGGTAAGTCAGAGACATCGCTGTTTCACTGGGAGTCAGGAGCACCGAGATTAATACAGTACAAACCTACTGCTGGAACAGCTCTACCTTTTGGATGCTACTCCTTTTGGAATCCTGATCATGTAAGGCTAGTGACATGACCCAGACATGACAGTACACTTGTAATGTCTACATCACAGTGAGCCACACCCGAGCTCCCCAGTTTGAACTTCTGTTTTTGTTAAACTGTAATCCACTACCCTTTTCAAAGTTATCTTATATTTACATTTTCAGCTTTGAGATAGTACAACAACACCAAGCACAAATTGACTAGACACAAATGCACATTAATCGTGTAGTTTTAGGGAGGGAAACCAGACACTCAAAAGTATAGTAAATGTTCTACCCTTCTTCTAAATTGAAATTATTTAGAAATTGAGCCTGACTCTTTTGGATGAGTCCGTTTCAGCTGACAAAACCTTCATCCAAAAAGGATGTTAATTGTGTTAATGATGAGCCCTGCTCTCTTCAGGGAAAGAGCTTGTACAGATAAGAGCCATTTACAGAAGGGCAAAGGCAAATTCATAAAATAGGTTCCTGTAAAACAGAAAGAAACAATGAAAATAAAAAATAATAAGATAACATTTTTCTGTTTCATGTAGTACTACATTATTACACTGCTGCTTGGCAATTACGCTACAGTACATTGGCAATTTAGATAAGGATTTATGTTCATTTAGTCATTAATTCATTTCAGTGCAGGGGAAACTCCTATCCTGTCTACAAATATCCTATTAATCTGGAGAAAGCAATTTGGACTAAATGGTGTGGTGTAATAAGCAAAGGCCCAAAGTACATGACTATAAGGAAAACTGATTTTTTATATCCTTATTGTCAGGCTCATTTTAATACGGCAGGTCTCTGTTCATTCATAATTAATAAAAATTCCTTACACTTATACTGTATAGCACTTTTCTGGACCCTCCACTCAAAGCAGTTTATAGGTAATGGGGACTCTCCTCCACCAATGTGCAGCACCCACCTAAATAATGCGATGGCAGCCATAATGCACAAGTACTCTAACCACACACCAGCTACCAGTGAGGAGGAGAACAGAGTGATGAAGCCAATTCATAGTTTTGGATTATTAGGAGGCTATGAGACATTTGGCCAGGGCACTAGGATAACATGCCTACTCTTTTTAAAAAAACTAGGATTTTTAATGACCACAGTGACCTTGGTTTTATGTCTCATCCAAAGGATGTAGCCTTTTTTACGGTGTAGTGTCCCCATCACTATACTGGGATCATCACCCCCCCTACTGGCCCCACTAACACCACTTCCAGGAGCAACCTTTGTTTTTCCCAGGAGTCTCTCCCATTCAGGTACTGACCAGGCTCACACCTGTTTAGCTTTAATGGGTTCCAGGATGATATGGCTGCTGATCTTATTACGCAATGTGATGTGATGACTTTCTAGACTCAGAAAACCACATCTTACCTGTTTTATAATGAACCTGCCTGCGGTCTTTAGCCACATTCCCAGCAGGAATATTTGTTTAAATAGTGCTCTTTTATAATACTGAATAGAATTAAACCAAGCACCATTTTCTGGTGTCCAACAAAAACACAGAAAATTCTTTTTTTGGTCAAGCACCATTTGGTGCCTGTGAACTGTACTGCATCGTTGGATCGCCATTAAAACATGGAAATTTTAGCCCCATTCTCCATGGGCCTATTAACTCAAATAACAATCCTGTCAAACAAAAGAGCATGAAATGGAAGAACCAGGCAATGTAAAGTGCAGAGGGATGCACGCGGTTATGAGTCCCCATTTGGAGAAAGATGTTTGACTGTCGGCTCATAGTATGTGAAAAAACCACAAGCACTCTTCAAATCCCAAGCTGTCAGGATGGATCTTTGAAAACAGGAACTACATCATTCTGTCTCCATGAACTGTCAGCCATCTGGTTACCCTATGTATATCCTGCTGGAGCAATAAACCGTAGCAATATAACCATGTAACAGCACCAAAAGCTAAAGCTGAGCTATATGTAGAGACACAGAATAGCTGAGAGTCAAACTATGTTCTAATTAAAGTGTTAGTCACAGTTCTGTGCGAGATCAGATAGTGAATACTGGCTGGCTGTTATTGTCCTTTCGACATTAGATACTGTATGCTCTATGATTGAAATGTTATTACCTACCAATTGGGGAGGCATACTGCAATTAGCTTTTTCCTAATTTCATCTATTTTAGAAATGTTACGTATCCTTCTTCAATTTAGCACCTCAAACTGTGTAAAAGAATTGTGTTTATTATAAAGAAATATTGCAGACGTTGTGAAACAGAGAAACAAGCAACAAAGAATGAGATCATGTATCGAGTGAACTAGACCATCTTGACCTTCATAAAAGGCTTGCTCCTGCCAAAAACGGGAGGCTACAGATCATCTTGAAATCATTTCACTCTGCTAGCTCTCACAGAATTGTTTGTCTTCTTTCCTCCTTCTCTTTAATCACAAGCACATAGATTCTCCATCTGCAGCTCTGCAGCACCAAAACACCCCAGGCTGTACTCTTTATTACCGCTTCCCTAATAAAAAGGAGCAATTCCGCTGTTGGATTTCCAGAATTAGCAAATTTAAAAGCCATTAGTTCTATAACATTCCATTCTATGCTTCATGCTCCAGTAAAACTCCGCTCTCTGCGAAGCCAAACTCATCAGGAGTGTCCAGTCCTTGTCCTGAAGGGCCTTTGTGTCCTCCAGTATCTAAATGTCTTTACATCAGCATCTTCCTGGATGCTGCATCACTGTCATGGGTCCAAGAGGGACATTGTGGATATAGCTATCATTTAGGAGGAATTTACAGGTCTACAGAGATCTGCATGGAGTTCTAACACACACATGATGGATGGATGGATTAATACCCTCATTCATTTATATCCTTTTTTTTAACTATATAATGTTAGCATGCCCAAAGGGGTTGGGCAACCAGTTAACCTTGGACCCCTATTCTCCTTACTAAGGAGTTTTTGGTTCCTCCCCTCCATTGACTTCTGGTCTTCTGTCCTGTATTGACAAAATGTATGGTCACTTGCATTGTTAAGCGCCTTGGGGCAACCTTGTTGTGAAAGGCACTATATAAAAATAAATTGAATTGAATTGAATTGAATTGAATCACCCGAAAAGAGTTGGGAGAATCTTGTCCAAGCAAGGCTGTAACTAGCTGATTTTGTTCATTAACAACTGAATTCCAAGGAAAACCTGCAGGTAAACCAACCTTCCAGGAACAGGAGTGGAAGTGCTTCTCCACACAACCAAACACCACTTCCTGCGGAAACTTCAGTAACAACCCGGTAAGGCCAGAATTCCCCTGCAGAAGTCAAACTCCAGTCAGTCACACTACACAGTTTAACCCCTGTGTCTCTGTGAAGTCAAACTTTCAGACTCAAATCTCCTAGGAGCAAGGTCAGGGTCATAGCAGAGCTGTCTTGGTGATTTGTGAACTGCAGTCAGAGTCATTCTATTACTGGGGAATGCTTCCAGCATCAATTAGGGAAAACAGTTAATCTTTATTGCACTCTAAATGTTAACTATGCCTGAGGGATCATCTGTTAACCCGGACATTCCTTTAACAGCTCGAGAAATCATCTTTTCCTATTCTTGTTTATCTCAGTTGTATTGTGAAGAGGAGTGGGTCAATAAATTAACCACAAAGTCCAAGGAAGACTTCCTACAGTGAGTGCCAGTGCTTGTGTCCATGTGAAAGCACTGTATATGAGAGTGTGTATATCAGCATTTGTGTTAATGCAAGAGCGTGTGTGTGCGCTTGTGTTTACGGATGTATATGTTATACTGTATATGGAAGAGACCAGTTTAAACTGCAAATGAATATCCAAGAGCTCATGAAGTCTGACAAAAATGCACTATACTCTGGCATGTGCTGCAGATACACTTGAGCAGGCTGAGCTCCTTTTCACTTTTGTCCCTACCATCTCCATTCCATAGATCTTAACAGAAAACTTAGTAAACACTGTATGTCACCCTGGTTAAAGCCATCTGCTACTGTAAGCAAATCTATAATAATAGATTTACCCCTCCCAATTCTCGTGCCCCATGACTTATTGTTCACAGTTGCCCCTCTCCAGCCACCCCTCCCATTACAACTTCCACCAACTTCCACCAACCAGACCAGGACACTCCCACTCCATTGCCAAATGACTCCCATGAGGCAACAGCCCTCTGGCTGGTCTGCCGCGGTCTGTCAAGCGGCCATGCTGTCAGTTATTGCAGGGCGCAGTCTGGCTTGGACAGCCATTGTCTCTGCACGCTTCCTTTTTCCTGAACACAAGTGCTCCTGGGCCGCAATGAACAGGAAAGAAGGGCAGCGGCTAATGAGGATGAATTAGGTGGTGAAAACTGTGTCTCTGCACTGGAGGGGGAGGATCAGGCCTGGACCCGGACACAGACACTGATTGTTCTGTCCGCCTCCTGATGACGAGTCTTCCTCTCTTCATTCCTCTCTGGTTGTTATTCCTCTGACCTGAACAATCTAAATGCTGAGACTCATTTATCTGTCCCAGACCGAGAATCCTATACAGACACAGGTACTGTATGTTAATAGTGATAATCCCAAAATGGTGCAGAGATCACAGACATCGTGGCAGCTCTGGGGATAGATGCTGCCGCCTTAACTTTAAAAAGGCTGACAGACTCCAAGGAGCATATTGGTGGATCAATGAAATGTGTGTGCAGTGCTGCAGTTATGCAAACGGGCTTGATCAGCAACATCACCAACAAACATCTGTTCATAAAGATAGTGCTGCACTATATACAGTAGTAATTAGTAAGTAGGAATGTAATCTCCATATACACAACACAAAATGTATCCAGTGGGTTAAAATTCCTCACTCATGCAGTACTGTATGTACCTGAACCCACATGCCATGACTCTTGAGTTATATCCACTACAGAGTGCTGCCTATAATAATAAATGTTTGCAAACTGAAGTTCAGTGAAACCAATTATAACGAAAATCAACAAGTAATAAAAGACTGTTTTATCAGACAGGTGAAACTTTCTCAAAGAAAAATGGCACCTATTGTTGTGTTGTAGCAGCCTGGTGCAGTAGCACTGAAGGAATCAGTGATATGCTTTACAGTGTCATGTGCAGAACATAATATAGACATGAGAGTCTAGAAGCTGAGGTGTTTGCTGCTGTCAGCATCTCTACAGAATAAGCACAGACATTCCTTGATTTGTTGATGTCATAGATCATGCAGAAGGGGACTATGTTTTACTACGCAAGTTATGCTGCTATTTTTGACATCATGCCATGTTGCAAACTGCCCATTGTTTTATAGATTTCAGTGTAAAAGCTGAAAAAACAGTTGCATTCACTACAAAAACAATGATGAAATCAAAGCCCTTGGCAGTGCATGCCTGATTGAAGTGTACTTCTCTGCTGCTCTTTCTGACCACTGTATCTCTGGACACTGAAAAAGGTGAAAAAAGTCATACAGTTATACCAAGGACCAAATACTGAGTAAATGCCTATACTTTTTTACATTAGTGTTTAACATTAGCATATGTCTTAGTGTTTCAAATGGAAGCTTTCCTATGTTTCTAAGTACATTTAATGTTATGGTTTTTCTGGTCCCCTGGAGTCTGATTTTAAAGCAGTCTTGACTGTACTGTATTTATATTTTTGATCCCATTGAAGCTCGGCCCAGTCCTGGCAGGGAGAACGGCGGGAGATTGCAGCCATGCCAGGCACAGAAGGCTGTTTGCTCAGGTGTAGCCAATTACCAAAAATCAATTGGGTTTTCCTCTCCCTCTCTCTCCTTCTCTCTCTGATCCATGGTGCTGGCCTCCTGCAGTCTGCAGCCCCTCGTGTCACGTTAATGCGCCGCTTTGCCTCGGCGTCTCAAATAAACAGGGCAGTAATGGCTGTTTACTTGGAGCACAGGAGCGATTACGCCCAGGGAAGTTAAACATCTTTGACAGGGAAAATAGCAGGAGATAAATCACTAGTGCAGCCCCGCTCCCTTTCTTGTGGTTTAATTAGAGGAGATGTATTATAACTGCTCCCAGCAGCCGCGCCAGGTCTCCCTTACACTGATGCGTTAAGGACATGCCGGGACGATGGTGTCAGCAGTGAGGCAGGAGTATTATTTTTTCCTCCAATTACATCGGCCTTTCCCACCAGAAACAAATGACCTCTTCCCTGCAGGTGAGAAAGCCCTTTTTAGATGCTTTGGGAATCAGTCCTGGATCAGGAATCTACCAGGTGTACAACAGAAGAAGCAGTCATGCATAAAAAAATTGGTTATTTCAACTGCGTGGCACAGAGTGCAGCGAAGGGAGCAGTAATAGAAACAAAAAAAACAAAACACGTTCAAAAAAGAAACAAGGACACACTGAGGGAGAAAATACAGCTGATTTTTTGGAGAAGTGTTTTGAGCATATGCTCTGAAATCGGATACACTTTCTCCGTCCAGATCAATGTGAAGTTGCATTTAAGTGTTGGAACCAAACTAGAGCTCTGATGACCTCAGGGACATTGTTTCTCCCTTGGCTCATCTTACATAATGTGTAAATATCAAATGTGAGGAGCACAGTACGATAACATAATACATCACCACTCGCCTACTAAAGCTGTTTAAATGATATGCCGAAAGTAATTGCCCCTTCCTCCTCTCACATCTTGTTTTTCTTTACTTGGAATCAATATAGCAATCATTTTTAGCCTTGCCCACTCAGTTCGGAAATGCCAATAATTAGTATTTTTTTAAGGTTATAACCCCTGTATTGCATGAAGCAAAAGAAGACATGACCACCAGTCAGAGTCATTTACCCTTTTTAAATAAGAAAAGACAATTATTTTGTTATATCCATTCAATCTGGAATTATATTTTTTACATACCAGTACACAGGTGGGAATGACCGTACCATCAGGAATGATTAAGGGTGGCAACTCTGACATGCTTACCTTAAAAGGATTTTTACACATCACAGGTAACAGAGTCCTGTACTGGCCATTCAGCACCACCAGAAGGTGTCTTTCACAAATGGCACAACATTCCTGCAAGCACCAATGAAGTTGCAGGTGACACCAGGTCGCTGAGAGAACCCTGGCCAACTTGTTGCATCCTACTCTCAGTGGTGCTCAGCCAACTGTATACCACTACCTAAGGAACCCAGGTCACAGCTGACTAGAGACATGACTAGTACTTGGACCCACCATCATTAAAGCTCAAGCTGTGCTTAAGCAAATGCCTTTATCAATTAACTCACTCAGGTCTCATCTTTTTAAGTGGTGCAAGACCCACAACACTGTACAAAACACTTAACTCCAGGTCACTGATATCAAGACATGTTTATACTCACCAGATTGCAAAAGACACTCGTGCCCAAGAAGCTAAAGGGACACAGACTAAAACCCATCAGCCAATACCATTCCATATCTTGATAAGTCCCGGTCATGTTTGGCTAAGGACACATCCACCATGAAGCCTACAACATCCAGGCCGCAGGGTCAGCGTATATTTGTCACTCAAGGTAGCCAGAGAGGTCCAAACCTTGGTGTAACTGAAAAGCTGAAAGTGGATTCAGATAGACAGCCGTCTAGAGGCTACAATCCTGCATCTCCTCAAGTTGACATCTTACAAGTCTCTTGGGTTCTTGTAGCAACATATCATTTTTAACAACATAAAAGAAAACCCAAAGGTTTTAATATTTCTAGAAACAAATGGTATTGTATAACACGTTTTTCAGAACCGTGCTACTAGTCCTTTCAAAATTTATTCTGTTGAGGTCCCAAATTTGTAAATACTGAGGATTGTTCTCACAGCTATACCCATTCGCAAGGGATACAAATAGAATGGGTCAGTGTTATTAAATATTTATGCTTTAATATTTTACCAAGCACAATATTGCATGAACAATAGGAAATACCAGGGCATTAAAATTAATATGTTTTTTAACAAGGCCTCTGACAGTTGTTAACAAGGTACCTCTGCAAGTCTGAATAGACCTAGACATGTTACACCATCATCTCTTATGTCATAATCCCACACAAGCACACCAGCTCTGGTTCTGCAAAACTGGCCTTGGGCAAATGTAATCAAACACTGAGCATCGCTGTCTCACATCACAAGCAGCCGTTGCTGTATAAGGACAATTGTTGTTCAGCATGAAAATGTCACTCACACTGCTAACCCTAGTGTTAGAGGTGGGGGCTCCTAAAGTCCTTACAGAAGCATCTTTAAAGCAGGTGAAATACAGGGGAAGCACCAGATAGTTTTGGCTCCAGGTGTTGGACACAGATTTCTCTCATACTGGATTCAATCCACTTTTGCCATGGTCAGAAACACCTGAAGAGGTCAGGAGGCTATATGTCAAAATGTGATTACCATGGTCTTATCATTGATTATGCCTATTGCTATCGTGACAAGTCTAAGGGCGTGCTGTAATGAGATTTTTCCAGGCAGGATCTTCAAAGTAACATTCACACAGTATTTTCCTTTAGACAGCCCTGTTCTCACTCTCCCTCATCCAGAACAGGCTGTCTGTAGAATTTGTCAGTCTCCTTCAGCATTGCTCCTCACACCCACCACCTCTGGGATTCAATCTTTCATTTTCTCAACGTTTCCCCGTGAGACCGACTTTCAAGAATCTCCCCCTTACAAGGGACTCTGTTACTGGCTGCCACACCTGGTACTGGTCTGACTCCCCCTATGTCGATAAGAATAATTCACACACTAAACCCCTATGTAGGGAAACTGGCTTCACCTACTGTAGGTGTCACCAGTCCCCTAATATCCTAATGCTTGTTTGACTTCATATTCTTCCTGTTTGTCTGGACTGTCTCTATGCCACCCTCAGGCATTTTAACCCATTCCTGACACTGCAGACCCAGCTGCCCTGCTACACTATACGGTATACTTTTCTTTGATCACCATGTGTTATCGCCTTATTTATTGAAGCACCCATGTTATTTTACAGTTCCACTCAACTACAGTTGTCCTTTAGCACACTATTTAAAATGAAGACCTCCATTCTGGACATCCTGTGTATGGTATTCCTATATATGCGAAGGAGTCTTCCATCAGTTACTTTTCAGTTAATGTAGTATTATTTATAAAACAACTAATTATACTAATTGATTTAATAAGTTACTAAAAATACAATTACATTTATAAATTTGTCTTTTTAGTGCAGCACATAACATTGTTGTCAATCCTACTGCACTCAAAATACAATAATATCTTAACATCACCCATCATAGCACTGTAAACAGCTGCACTGGCTGAAAATGTATCTCCAAATGTTACCAATATCAGTAAATGGGCTGTTTCTCCTCACATCCTGCAATCCTTTAGCATGTTTTGTTATCTGTCGGAAAAAGGAAGATTATAGTTAAAGGCTCACTGCTCTCCAACAATTTCCTTGATAATGAATTCTTCTTTATACTAAAGCGATAACAGCATTAATGTTTCCATAGGCAAACAAACTGGATGTCTGCAACTGTGTGTTTCAGCCAAAGCGTAGCATGTGTTTATTGGGAAATCGTGGACAGCTGTTTGTTGTTTCATTTCTTAACACTGTCAGTAGCGTGGTAATTAACACCTGTATTTACATACTGTATCTCCCACTCGTGCTGCAACACTTTCCACAGACTGCTGTTGGCTCCCCCTGCACTAAGTGAGCCACACAGCTGTCTCCTCTCTTCCCTTATGGATATTTGATGTTCTTTTACTTGGCTGAAAGTGTTATACAATAGGCTTTCAGCACAGGAAGGTGGGCATCACTTTACGCAAACATCACATCTCCTCTCAGATCCTGGAAATAGGACAGCAAAGATGGAGACCTGGGAATTGTTGCTGCAACAGGAGTGTAGAGCTTCAGCAAATCTCAGGCAGCCTTCTGCTGTGCGGTGTGCTGCCTCCAAATGCAAAGTAAGCCCACTGCAGTTATTAATAAACAACTGACACAAAAATATTCAAAGGACATCTTCGTGACACTAACTTATGACTGTCTAATCTGGCATGGCTATGTCGCATAAGATTACTGCCTGATAACTGTAATATATATATTTAGATTAGAAAACACTTGTCAAAGATGTATTCAGATTGATGTAGTGGCCAGAACATTAATTCAGGAAGAAGGACCAAGTTTCAGTTTTTTTAGAAGACACTAGCATAACAATGTGAAAGTGTGCTGGGGAGTAATTATCTACATGGCACTGAGAAATAATTAACTAGACTCTTTACTTTGCAGAGACAGCATTAGACAGAGGTGATTTTTTTACTGTATCCCAGGAGCATAAAATGTTGAATTTACTGGCAATATGATTAATAAACTAAAATTAAATGTACATGAACTATGTTACAGTAGTAACATCACCAGTAGCAGACATTACGTTTGACAATCATTTCGGATGTTTATATTCAGAAATATAAAATATAGATAAATATTTTGTATTTATTCATTTGAAATATAATGCAATACTGTATATGTCATTCTGTGTTATGTACATCAACAAATACTGTATATAATCTACTGTATATACGTGTATTTCCAGGTTTCCTTGCAGACTTGGAAATGTAATCCTTGCAAATGTACCCACTTCTGTGTCATGTGTTACATCCATGCCTGATGAAGTCTACAACTGATCAAATGTATTTTCAAAAATGTCTTCTAACACACATTCACCTCCACTCTCGCTCTGTTATAAACTTTGAAGCCCCACACTCATCTACCCTCAACCCTCCAGTGTTGTGCACAATTTATAGATGCCCCACTTCTCAAGGTGCCTCATCTGCAGTTAATAAGATTCATACAATAACTGTAGCACAAGAACAATATGTTCTCCTATTTGCCTGTCAAAATGTATAAGAGAGCTTGGCTTTGCTCGACCCATCCAACCACACCACATGGTTTTTGTTAGCCTTCTTCGTTTAATTGGTTGCCTCTTTTTGAAGAGAGAAGGAGTCATATACACTCAATACTGCATTTTAGGCTATTGTTATCTATCAGCATAAGGAAGTTAAAGCACAGTTCAGTTCATACCACTGACATCATGTGCAAGCAGATTATGTTTGTAGTGTTGAAGGCAGATCATATTTAAATGCCATGCATTGTATGTTATATGATTATTCAGCACATGCCAATATAATTATACTCTCTTCTTTAAGACAGTACTATAACAAAGTGACTTCTATTTATTTATGGCTCACAACAACTGGATACAATGAATTTCAAAAAGCAGCTGTAGGCAGTGCTGTAAAAAGTAATCTATAACTGTCTGTCTCAATCATGAAGAAAGTCTCCTTTTTTACCCTCTGTCTCCCAGACAAGACTCTTGATTCTGTTACTCATCTAGAAAGTAGGATATGCATCTAATATTGACTATCATACAGTTGCTCATTGCCTTCATTTTCTCACCTCCATCTGACCCTTAACAGATGAAAAAACACACATACAGGTAAGTACTCACAGCAATGCATACACAATGACATGCAACAAATGGATACACAGAATTGCACACACAGCACATGCAGAAATTGCCATGCAAGTATGTACAAAGACACACACACATACAGTACAAGCCCATGGAACACATGGGCAGACATGCATGCAGACAGACACACACACTTACAGGTGTGCATGTATCCTTGCACACAGATAAACACAGAGACATACACACAGATTTACACATTCATACATTCAATAGTCATGGTGTTATGTACTGTATGTTTCTTTTATCCATCAACTGCGAAAGTACAAGGAAAGGCAATAATTGGCAAACAAGTAAACCAAACGAGTAAAAAATAAATTGGAATGAATGCTTGGGCTAGAATAAAAGCCAGATGTATATTGTATCTGAAATAATGCACTTTGACCACCCCCTGTTCATGCATTGGAAACACACCTTTTCTATAGATTATCAGGTGGCATTTGATTCAATCGTAAAAACATTCAGTCAAATATTCCAGGTTAGTTCGTGACTCCTTTTTTCTTATAATAAACTGCATTTCTGTTCAATGCATGAAGGAGAAGTATACAAATTCTAGCTTCTCATCAAAAACTTTCCTGTTCCTGCCTTCCCCTTCCCTACTAGTACCAGATTGTTATCCTGATGAGACAGATTGTTACCCATGAACGTTTTTGTTTCTGCTCAACAACATGCATACTGGAGCAGTGTAGCAGGCCGTACAGTTCAGGTGAACAGACTAATGCTATTTTTCAGAATGCTGTCACACAGTTCATACAATGCTTAGCTTGCTAAAGTGTTACTGCAAATATCTAAATAAGTATAATATTACAGCTCTTCTCCTTAACCAAGTTTATCTTCGTATATAGCATGCAATATTTACTTCACAAATTGGACTATGTTTACAGTGTGACATGCATTTCTTAGGAGATTTGTGCTTTATTTTGTAACCCTGCAATCCCCAACATTTAAAACTTGACAATGTTTGAAACTATACACACACAAATATAGACATACAATTACATACTAATTTCCCTTTCCTCCCACTTAATTATGTTTTGTGCATTGCCTGCTTGTTGGCCTTGCGTTGACTATGTTGTAAAGGTGAGTCTGGGATCACACTGTACTTTTAATCAGGCAAAGTATTGGTCCACTCTTAGGTCCCAGGGGGCCTGTTGTAACCATTTCAAACATGCGGCTGCCCTGGCAGCTTATCAAAGGGTTCCCGCAGCGGCCCTTGCAGGGCTGGCATTGATTTCTGACATACTCTCTGGGGTTATTGTCCGCACAATGGCGCTGCCTTTAATCATGACCAAGGAATATTAAAAAAAAAGGAGTGTACGGAGAAAAAAATGCTGAATGCAAATTTCTCCAGTGGCTGTGAGAAACCCGAGAGGCAACCCAATCGCTTTAAAAACACATCACACTTTTCTTTCTAAACAATCAGCGCCTATTTTTGCTAATTGCGAAGTGCCGGCTGTCTCCCCCTATTTGTCTCAGCCCCACTCTCCTGCTGCACTACAGTGCCTGTTCTCAGGGCCGGGCTGACTTCACTCTGTGAGTAGAGCAACCGGGAAGGCAGCAAAATTATCAGTTAAAGTGCAGAGAATGTGGAATAGTGAGCACCAAGTACAGAGCTGAGGCATTGGAAGCATATTTGGCATACTAGTAGGATTGATGTGTTAGAGTTGAGACAGTGTGTACTGGAGATCACAGCTGAGGGACTAGAAAAGACAGAGGCAGAGTGGACTGAAGGAACTGGAACAGAAGCAGTGTGGACTAAAGGTCAGACCTCAGGAACTGGAACATAAGCAGGTCAGAGCTGTGTAGGCTAGTGATTAAAACTGAAGGACGGGGATGCAATAGCATACATCTCATGGGCTTATTTAAAAAATGTGATGAGACCTTTTCTGCTGATCTGATACTTTATTTGAACTCCAGCTTCCCATTATGTATTCTCTATATACAGAAAAGTCTTCAACATTTTTCTTTCTTTCTGCTTCAAAGGGCTGAGCGCAAAGCTTTGAAATGGAGTATCAACTGCCTGTGTGCATTAGCAGCAGAGCAGCACCAGCATGTTGTAAAACCAGTAATTGGCAGCTGTAGAAGGGTGAATGTGAAACAGTTGTGTTACAAGATTAGATATGGTTCAGAGCTCTACACTGATGGTGGGCAGGGGGAGTGTATCATGAGACCGATGAGCCTACACCCAGTCCTGGACAGCTTAACGAAGGGACAGTAGAGTAGATCAGCTACCTCACCCTGAGTGGCAAAAAATAATCGCTACTCTGTGAAGCAGTGGGGGCAGGGGGATGAGCTCAGAATAAACTTCTGTATAAGCTTCTGATGTACATACAATTACTATGATGTACATATTGATGACAAAATGACAATGATTTCAGCAAACAGCTTATTGGCCCATTTTATTTCTTGTCGACATTACTTGAAGTGCAGTAATAAAATATTCGATCTCAATTTCTCAGATGTGGCACCACTGCATTTGTTCAATAAATATAATGCTGCATCTATTTTTCATTAGGTAACTCAATGCACACACTGGTAATAAGTTATCCAAATTAAGAATTAGATTAGGTTTATAATGGGTGAGGTAGCATTGCTACCTCACAGGTTTCATTCTAGACGTACTCCTTTTCATGTGGCTTTGCACGTTCTGCTTGTGTCCATGAGGCTTCCTGGTAGTTGTTTTGTTTTGGTTTTCCCTCAACCTGTAAGACCACGATGATTAGGTACTGTATTTAGTCTCTTTTTAAATTATCCCTCTGTCTGCAATGGATTTGCAGTCTCATCTAGGGGGCAGTCAAGCCATGAGTCCAGTGTTTCCGAGATGAGCTCCAGGTTGCCATGACCTGGAATTCAGTAACTAGTTGTCTGGTAGTGGATGGATTATATATCTATTGTATTATTATTGCTATAATTAACTATGAAATCGTATCTTATCTTTTATCTGTTAATAAACATTACATTAATTACTACACTTTTTATAGTATGCACATTTAGGTCATATTTTTTCAAGGAAAGGGATATTTAGGATTAGTACCCATTTCTCTCATTCAGACACTCTATAGATGGCAGATACTTTAGTGCTTTGTACCAGATTTGTTCTTTATCAGCTGTGGGCTCTTAATCCCCTTCATTGTTTCCAAAGATTGTGATTTGAAATTAACAATTGTGCCTCTGTCAAAAATAACTAAATTAATGTAAAATTAATCGACAAATCCACTATGAACCAAAAATATTGATATAATGAGTCACCTTTTTAAATAACAATACATTTTAAAAGGTGACTTTTTTTCCTGTAAAAAGCCAATAGACCTGCCATAATTAAACTGTAATCTGTTCAGTAATATCATAACTCCCAGCTCTAGGGCAGACAAACCCCAAACTATTGTACAGTATATGAAAAAGTAAACTGACCCTGGTTCCACTATGGTGTGTGCTCTGTATGTGCAGTAAACTATCATCTTTACTGCCCATTCTGTTTCCCTGGAATCCCTCTTAAACAAGCTGAATGTGGATCTCACACTGAGAGCAATGGACTACCTCAGGCTTGTTAACCTTTCCATTGCTGATGTGCTATAAAATAGAAGGAGGCCAGCTGGCAGAGACATGGGTACCAGCACAGATGGTTTGGTCAGAACAATTAAAAAAGATTACCACCGTGGCAACGCGCACAACACACAAACATGAAACACAGCCCTGCACAATCCCCACATCAAAACCTGCAGGGCTTGGCTGTTCATGGCCAGCCGAGAGGGGAGCATGCCATGAGGCCTGCGTTTCTACATCCTCAAAGGGCTTGATCCTCTGGCAAGGTCAAATTACTGCCGCCAAGCCCTCATAGCTCCGAGCACAGAATGCCACCAGCTTACATCACACTGCACTGTGGAGACAGGAATAAGCACTGCACGGCTGTCACCATTTCAGGATTTACTATACTTACTATAGCAATGTATAGCCTTATCTCTGGGCAGTACAGGACCATGGCAACAGCACTGAGAACCTTATTCATCTGGGGTTAAACTGGAACACTGTAAACCATATTGAAGCACTAGGGAAGCATGGTAAGTATGCTGGAGAACAAATAAAAAGCAAACATTCAGGTCTAATGGATTCAATGACAGCTGATGATTAATAATTTATTTCAAGCATTGATATTAATCCAGATAACAGAACAGCCATCGTAAATTTTGACACAATGTCAAAAGTAAATCATCACACAGAAAGCATTGAATAAGACTACCCCCTTGAGCATTATCACAGTTCTGTCAGTGTTGACCCAGAGACCTGTGGAGCCCTGCATGGGTCAATCACCATGCTTCCTGTGCAGGAGCAGCCAGCCAGCGAAGGCTGGTCAGTTGTGACAGACTTCTGTTGATAGCATTGGCATGTTGTGTTCACAGGTGTTCTACTCAACTTGGGGCAAGAGTAAAGGCTGGCCACAGCAAGATGTGTCCATTGCTTTTTTGAAGTCATGTCATTGTTATTGTCACATTATGTGGTCTTGCCCTGTCTTGCATGAAATATGAACACTTCCAGAAGATTGCCCTCAGTCAGCACCAAAGGTTTTCTTGAGATAGATTAAATTCCTCCCCACATCATCAAACCTCTTCTATTTTACTTGATGGTTTGAATAGTGCACAAATCAGCATAATGTTCCCCATAACTTCTCTATACATGTTTTCTTCCGTCAAAACATAATTCATACTACAGTAGTTATCTATGGGTTATTTTGTTTGGGAATTTTTTGGTGCTGTACCAAGGGAAGTCTGAGAATGAATGTACAATTGGCCTTGACAGATGTTGGGCCAGTGTTGTGACCTTTTATATAGTATAGGCTCTCATGGTTTTGCTAAATGATTAAACAAAATATCAACATGGCAACCAGGGAATATTCTTTACTGAAGCATGGCATGATCACGTTTTTCATTGAGTGTGCATTAATTAAAATCATGTCTTTTGAACAACTATTTGCACAGATTACTTATCAGCTCATTTTGGCACTTTGGCAGCTGTGTATGACTTTGCTTTGCACCTACCACCTGTGGACCACACAGGGAGAAAAAGGACCAGCGGGCACGCTCCCCCAACACCTGTCAGAGCCATTCATTATTTTGCCACACTACAAACTCCTCAATGACATACAGCAGAGGGAGGGCTGTTCGGGAAGAGCAGCATGCTTCCTGAATGCTGACGATGTAAAACTCAATCGATCCTGGAGGCACTCTCCCAGCTATTCACCAGCACTTTGGGAACTCATAGTCGTAGTCATGGCATGACTGAGGCTAGAACCGGCATCTGTGCAACCAGCTGTAAGTTTGTATTATCAGTCTTCATTGTCTAAGGTTTCTTGTATTAGCTATGATCTGGCTTCAGTTTGGAAGTCAGCATTGCAGTGTTAATTCTGAAAACTTTTGTTTCCAGCAAATTTGCTCTTGTCTTGATACCCTGATCTTCTAATGATGTGTAAAAGAAATCAAGATAAAAACGCTTCCTGTGCTTACTTGAAAGCACTCTTCTGAACCAAAAACTATCTGCTATCTATCTATGGTCTATGATGATGATGGACAAGGAGCATAGCTCCACTGTGCAGGGTGTCGTATCTTTCAATTTTCAACTTTATAATAGGTTCTTTCCTATTTTAAGTAACCTGTTGATTTAAGACAGGGTTGTCAAACATACCCTCCCCGAAGCCCATTAGTTCGTGTCTTGGTTGTGCTGCAGAACCCACATACTAAACATACATAATATTTTTGATATTCCTGAACATAGTAATAAACGTCTTATAATTATGTTATCAGAAAAAGCAGAATAGATAAGGAATGTCATGTGGTTCAAGAGAAGTGTAGAATTCCTCTTCCTTTGCCAACGTGAATAGAAATCTGCCATGTTTGATTTGTATGTAACAGCTGACTGTGTTTTGAAGGATAGGTTTATTAGCTCCAGATTTTGATGGAATGGTCCAAACGTAGGAGCCTGACATCAGGAAATGACGGTAACAGTGAGCAAGTTGCTACAATTGTTTAATTTTTACTTATCTTTGAATTTATTTTATTTTTAATAATGGCACTGGTCAATTATTGTTGTTGATCTATTGTTTACTTCTAGAAAATAGTGATTTGCTGAAAATAGTGACTTTTTTGTCATGCAACCTCGTTTCATCCTTGCCTTTTGCTGATTAAGTTTCCTTGTTAAAAACCCAAAAACTGATGATTGTGAAACACGGTTAGCCACTGATTGTCTTATTAGTCTCCTAATTTTAAAAAATGTATACAGTAGGTGATGCTGATTAATAAACCCAGAACGCATATTTCAGTCCTGCACATTTCCACACTAATATATACAAACATGTATGATTGCACATATTTGCCAGTTGCTGAACAACCTCACAGCGATATTCTTTTCAACAGAACAAAGATGTACAATAATCAAAACTGTGATATTTTTTATAATTTGGATTTGAGATCTGGAAAGAAGCAATGACGTCAAACTGCATTTGAGGGGGGGTTATACCATTAAAAACTAAACAAAGAAAATATTGTGTAATGGTTGTACCTAGTATATCAGTGATTTATGCATGTTTGGGAAGTACATATTACAGTACATGCAATAAGTATATTGTCTGCTTGAAATCATAAGGTCAGAGCTGGCACAATTGCCCTCACTTAAGAGGAATGAACCAGGGAAGCAGCTGTAAGGGTGCAGTTGGGATGAAGGGAGGGGGGTGTAATGGGAGCTGGTTCAAGACCCTATGCAGATGGTATAATCCAGAAGTAATGGAAGAAGGACAACAGGGAAGAGACATAGAGAATCAGGACGGGTTGACAGACAGGGGGGCTTGACGACGGTGATACGGTGCTCCGGGGGCATGGCTCAGGCAAACTAATTCAAACAGTCCAATGGGGAAATCCGGGGCACAGTCCAGAGTCCAAGAACTGGGAATTCCATCCGAGACAAACAAGGCCAAAGACAAACAAGGTTAAAATCCGGAACGGGATCTGGAACAGGAACAAGGAATAAAAACCAGGGTAATGAGGCCAGGCGCTCTAAACCCCGGATTCAGATGGTCAGGACGCCGTGATGAAGCCTATGCCGTTGGGTCTCCCCAGGACCTGCTGGTAGGCAGGCTTCGGGGCGTCCATCTCCCAATGCTGAGCCAGGAATAGCGGGAGCGCCAGGCTGAAATAATGGCAGACAAAACAAGGGGCAGTTGCACATAATGAACTAAAATATGAAAGGGTTGGAGCACTCTTAAGAGGAGGGATGACAATCATGACAGGGGGCTAGATAAGATGCTCACAGAGCTGAGGACAACAAATGAGAATTTACACATAAGAGAGTAGAAGTGTGAGATTTCAATTTGACATACTTCTATTTAGCAGCTCTATTTTTTGTTTTTACATTTATATTTTGTTTTATGTATTTTTTTGTCATTGTCATTCTGTAAACTGCTTTGAGAAGCCACCTTTAAAAGTTCTATATAAAATAAAGTTTATTATTATATTTACCTTCTGTTATCACTAATTAGTATTATATGACTGTGACAGATCTCCTGTTATGGTAGACAAGTGTAGGGAATCTGGACACATGAATACTCTTGTTGCCGTTAACATTTTTATAACCTAAAACTATTTTGTCACTTGTGCACCTAAAATATAGCAGCAATGGAAAATTACCGCATGTTGGTCAATCCTGTTTGGCCAGGCCCACTCTATCGTCTTCATTGCCTTACCAGCAGGACAACGAGCAATCATCTAAGCTGTTACTCTTTTGACCTCGAGTTTCACTGCCAGATTCATAATTATTTGTCTTACCGCGAGACTGTACAAAGCCTGGAATCTCACCACAACACTCATAATTTAAACATGAGACTCAATTTTTCCATGTCCTCCCTGGGATCATTGCTGTAACCGGTCCTCTTCAGGGGTTGATCTTTCAACCTCTCAGAAATCTCACCCTTAGGTCCAAACCAAACTTGAGAGGATAACTGTTGTGAACTCACTAAACACTTATTGTATATAGCGAAAACCTGCTTCTAACAGGTGACGCCAATTCCCTAATGACCTACGGTATAAAAATTATACCTCCCTGTTTCTGGTCGGTCTTGAAGCTGCCCATTGGTGTCCCAGACCAGCTTTGACTCTGCTCTGTTACAATGGTTTCTCTTGACCTAATGAATAACTGGTCAGTTTGACTGAATATCTGTACACTCTAATTAAGATGCAATATCCATTCAATAAAGCTTTTACATTTAATGGGTACATTAATTTTAAAACTGCTACAGTAAAATTATATTCTGTTTTAAATTCAAGCTTTCATGATGGGGCCAAATGGTCACCTTGATGAAGGGGGACTTAGAATGTATCAGTGTTTAATATATACATACATAAACAGTATGCGTGTCCATGTGTGTTAAATTATCTATGTACATTTAGATATACTGTATTTGTATTCCTGCAGTTTTCCCTGTGATGGACTGGCATCCCATCCAGGATGTACCCTGCTTTGCGCCAGTTGCTTGCCATGATAGACTTTGGCTCCCCCACAACCCTGATTTTGAAGAAGCAATTAGAAAATGGATGGGTTTATGTATTCATGCATGTGTGTGTAAAGTATATGTACATTTCTTCCTTGTTACCCAGAGGAACTGTAACAAGTTCTATTTCATTCATATTTATTTTGCTCTTATCAATACAATAAAAATACAATTCTAAAAAGATACATAGAAGGAGTTACTCCATTGTGCAAAAACCAAGTCTGAATGTAAGTGTATCAAAGCAGAATCGATCAATAAGTATTTGAGGGGATATTGAACCCCTGGTGTCAGAGTAATGTACCACCAAATCAAAGGTTTTGTTTTCTCCATGTGATCCACAGGACTGAACCATTGTAGAAAAATAGGTAGAGTATAAAAGATTATGTAAGATATATGTCTCATTATTCCTAATGACTTTAAATTAGTAGAAGACCACACTTTTTGCATTTTTCATGTGT